>NC_040080.1:17651716-22451716 GCF_003369695.1 Bos indicus x Bos taurus | reverse complement strand
TTCATCTGAAAACTTAAGGGGAACTGTCTGCAGATCTCTCAAACTTTGTGTGCCATTTTCTTCTCTCCATTTGCCCTGCAAATTTGAGCTGCCTTGGCCTTTTTGCACTTCCAGGCTCTGCCTTCTCTCTCCAGGGAGAATGCTCAGCCCTGTGAGGGCTCCCTTTTCTGTAACGTGGCCTGGGAACTCTTTACCTGCAGTAATCTAGGGCAGTCATTGGGCTCACTTTTTTTCTTATCTCTCAGGGACCAATCCTTCATTACCTGATGCACAGTGTGTTGATAACTGTTCTTTCATAAATCCCATGGGTTCTTCCAGTTGTTTTTAGCGGGAGATTAAATTCAGTTACTAGTCCTTCATCTTATCTTGAAGCTGCAGATGATACTGGAACACTTGGAATGGTTGTTAAAAGTACACATACCTTCGGCCGTGCTTTGTCCTTACTGATTTATAGGTTATAGCAGTGAGCTAGGGTGTGATTCTGCAATTGTGCACTGAAAATGTGCCAAGCTTTTACAAAGTTAAAGTAGACCTAATACTTGTTGTTTAGTCCCTGAGTTGTGTCCGACTCTTTTGTGACCCCATGGACTGTAGCCCTCCAGGCTCCTGTGTCCATGGGATTTCACAGGCAAGAATACTGGAGTGGGTTGCCATCCTTCTCCCGAGGATCTTCCTGACCCAAGGATTGAACCCAGGTGTCTTGCATTGCACTCAGATTCTTTACTACTGAACCACCAGGGAAGCCCAGACATAATACTTGTTTACAAAATAATTTATATAATCCAGTGCAAAAGACTTATTTTTATGAGTATAAAATATATTAGGTATAATGTCTCTCTACAGGGTGTTATGGAACATCTTTATGAGGAAAGGCATCCAAATGGCCTTTCCAAATGGTGGCCCAGGGAAGGTTAGTAAATGCTTCTTTGAGAAAATGAAGATGCAAATTTGGAAAATGGGCTGGAATGAGTTGCAATAGGGAAAACAGGGGAAAGAGGACTGACCAACAAGAACAGTCCAAGTGGAGAAAATGCTGTTATGAGGCTCAGAGGTACGAGGTTATGTCATACATTTGGGGGACTGCAGATAGTTTGGAATAAAGAGGAAGTGATCTCTAGTGTCTCCCTCTGTAAAGGGAAACTCCTTTCTCCCTAAAATGTCTGAGTTTCAGTGTAGGGGAAGAAAATAAAAGAGAATAACTCATTTTTATCCAGAAGGGTAAAGTAGTGAAGCATGCCATAATAGATAGCTCTGGCTTTCCCTTGAAGATGAAAATGTCTGATTAACTCATTCATTTATTTGTTCATCAAAGGTCTATTAAACTCTTGTTTTACATCAGGCTACATGCTGGATACTGGAGAGCCAGAAATTTGTTGTAAGACTAATTTGATAGCACTGCCTCTTTGGGATCCCATGGACTGTAGCCCGCCAGGCTCCTCTCTCCGTGGAATTCTCCAGGCAAGAATACTGGAGCGGGTTGCCATTACCTTCTCCAGGGGATCTTCCCAACCCAGGGATGGAACCTGCATCTCCTGCATTGGCAGGTGGATTCTTTATTTGAGCCACCAGGGAAGACCATAATTTGATAGTATTTTTTAAAATTGTTTTTTGCCTTAAACACCTACTATGGAACATACTTCACATACTAAAAAACCTCACTTGAAACAGTGTCAATTTCAGAAAAACAAATAGTGACAGCTTTGAGAGGAGAAGACGTTTTCAGCTTAGCAGAGGGCAGCACACAGTAGTGGACATAAGTAAACACAGCATTAAATAACAAGCACTTTTCTAAGCACTTGATATAAATTAACTTCTATGATCCTCACAGAAATCATATGCTTTTACTTACAGTTTATTTTAACCATAAACGTACTCTTTAAACAGTTGTCTTTCCACTCATTTATTTTACCAAGCACTAATCATTACACTAGCCCCCAAAATAACAAAGTTCTAGAAACCTCTAGAAGTAGAGATGAGGTCACTGAGATAGTTGAGGGTGACAGAAATAATCGTTTTCTGCCAAATACAAGTTTTTCAAACTGCCAAAGAATTGTCCAGAGAAGGGAGCCAAAAAAGGCAGATCAGGCAGTCGCTCCCCAGGCTGGCCATAAACTCGAGAGTCTCTTTGACCTCTGTCTACCAACATGAACAGCTACATCAGCCTAAAGGCAGGCTTGAAACAAGGTCAGACCATCTCAAGTGAACTTTGAAAAATAAACAGTACTAGAAACCAGAGAGTAAGCACATGCACCATTTATCATTTCACCTTCATGAGGTCAACAAGTATGTGGCACGCACTTTCCCTAAAGTGGCCAGCAGAGGTTGGGTGATGGTTTCTGTTGTAAGCATTTGAACAGAAGGTTATCACTTGTCTTCCTAGACTTCCTTGCATACTCACTGGACAACCTGAAAACATGGATGCCGGAGGCTATGCTCTACATCCTAGGAGCCGGAAACAGTCAAGGTCTCTCCTGATGCCTCTTAACTTGCAGGAGTAATGGCTTTTCAACCTTTGGTGCTCCATCGACCTTTTCCATTTGTGTTTTCTCCCGTAGTCTGTGCTGAGACCGATGTACACAAGACCAGAACCGGACCATGAGTATTCCAGGTTACAAATCCTCTGATGTTTCAGTCTACTTCTTCGTGTGGCATCCTAAGTATTTTCTCCTAGAAGGGGAAAAAGAGAAATAAATTTTTAGAATTCCAAATTTGATTCAGTATTGAAGTGAAAACATATGCCTGTTAACTCTGCTTTCTTATCCCAAGCCTGACCCGAGGCATGGAGACGTGTTAGAGTTGGGGGAGGGTTTGGAAAGGTGACTAGCATCCTTGGTATGAGCCTGAAAGGAAAACACCAGCTAAGGACTTACATTACACACTCAGGGTTGAGTATGGGAAGAGTCTAGATGGGAAGAGTCGTTGATGTTGTATTTAAATTCAAAAAGGTTGATGACTATGGAGTTTGCTAACCTCTCCTTTCAAGGTGCGGTAGAAGGGGTGAGGTTGCAGGACCACAGGATAGCTACATGAATAGTGCTTCAAGTGAGGCAAAAAGGGCCAAGGAATAAATGAAAATCAAATTGTGGCTTGTTTGGTATGCTTTGTGGATACAGTCACTATTCACTGATTTGACTAATTAATTATTGCTCTCCAGGGCTTCCTTGGTGGCTCAAATGATAAAGAATCTGCCTCCAATGTGAGAGACCTGTTTATCCTTGGGTCAGGAAGATCCCCTGGAGAAGAAAATGGCAACCCACGCTAGTATTCTTGCCTGGAGAATCCCATGGACAAATGAGCCTGGTGGGCTCCAAAGAGTCAAACATGACTAAGAAACTAACACACACATTGCTCTCCAAGTATTGGCTGAGCATCTGTGACTTATGTAAAGGTAATGGAAACCACGAGAGAGAAAGAAGGGAATGAAATACATAACCCTGCCTTCATAGGCTTGTGGTTCCATTGGGAAGATTTGGTGCACTCCTGTGTGACGTGGAATGCTGAGATATAATACTTAGGAACCCCAACGCTCCTGGAAATGGTATGCCTAGGAATAGCTTTTCTCCTTCCACACCACTACAGGGACACTCCAGAGAGCCACTGAAATCCCTGGGGCAATGGAAGGCTGGCCACCAGTGTCCCCTTATTCCTGTTCAGTAAAACTGAGCTCACATGTCAATCCACATCTTCTCCATATTCCCATAATCATATTGACTCATAAATATTTTTTCAGCAGCATCCTTTATTTTTTGCAACTCTGTCTCTGACTTTGGAAAAAATTAGTCCTTTTTTTTTTTTTTCCCCTTCCCTCTCCTAATTTCTAGCTTTGTGCTCCAAATTAAACCTAACTGTGGCCAAGACTTAAGATTAGGATTTATGATGACCTGGAAAAGTAAACTAATAATTTTGAATTGAAAATACATGTGATAAAGAACTAGGGCCACAAAATTCTAAAGCCTTTGGAAATTCACTTTATTATTTCTACCCCAAAAAATCCATCTGTTTTCTCTGACTGGAATTGTTTTTCTCTCTAGCACTAGCAGCCAAATTAAAAATTAATAGAACTTATTCTTTCTTTTTATTTGCTTATTAGAATTACAACCACTATTTTTAATGACAGATTTCATGAAATACAGTATAAAATTCTGCCTTTTAAGAATATATAATTCAGAGGCTCTTAGTGTATTCAGAGTTGTGCAACCACCAGCTCTACCTGATTTTAGAACACTTTCATTACTACAGAAAGAAACTGTGTCCATCAGCAGTCACACACCATTCTTTCTCCCCAAAGCCCTAGGAAGTCACTGCCTCTACCAATTTGTCTATTCTGGACATTTCATATAAATGGGATCACACAATTTATGGCCTTTTTGTCTGGCTTCTTTCACTGTGCATAATGTTTTCAAGGTTCATCCATCTGTCCATACTTAATTCCTTTTTATGGCTGAATATTACTCTACTGTATGGATATTTCACATTTGGTTTTTCCATTCGTTATTCATCATGGAAAAAGTTCTGTGTTGTTTCTACTTTGGGGCCTTTATAAATAATGAATACTGCTCTGAACATTCACGTACAAGCTTTTACATGAACGCTTGTTTTCTGTTTTCCTGGGTATAGACAGAGAGTGGAATTGGTAACCCTACATTTAACATTTTGAGGAACTGCCAAATTGTCTCCCAAAGAGGTCAGACCATTTTAGAATCCAGCCAGCAATGTATGAGGGTTCAAATTTCTCCACATCCTCACCAACACTTGTCTTTTTTGTTTTAGCCATGCTAGTGGGTGTGAAATGGTATCTCATTGTGGTTTTGATTTGCATTTTCCTAATGTTGAAACTCCAGTGCTTTGGCTACCTCATGCAAAGAGTTGACTCATTGGAAAAGACTCTGATGCTGGGAGGGATTGGGAGCAGGAGGAGAAGGGGATGACAGAGGATGAGATGGCTGGATGGCATCACTGACTCGATGGACGTGAGTCTGAGTGAACTCCGGGAGTTGGTGATGGACAGGGAGACCTGGCGTGCTGCGATTCATGGGGTTGCAAAGAGTCGGACACGACTGAGTGACTGAACTGAACTGAACTGAATGTTGAAATGAAGATGTCAAGCAAACATCTTTTCATGTGCTCATTGGCCATTTGTATATCTTCTTTGGAGAAATGTCTGTTTTTAAAAAATACTGATTCATTTGGCTGTGTCAGGTCTTAGCTGTGACACTGGGATCTTCACTGTGTCATGCACAGTCTTCTGTTGCAGTGCACTGACTCTCTAGTTGTGGCTCACGCGCTCCAGAGCACACAGGCGCAGTAGTCGTGGTGCACGGGCTTAGTTGCTCCACAGCATGTGGGGGCTTAGCTCCCTGACCGGAGATCGAACCCACATCCTCTGCATTGCAAGGTGGATTCTTAACCACCGGACCACGAGGGAAGTCCCGGAAATGTCTGTTCAAATTGATTGCCCATTTTAAAAATTGGTGGGGGGTGTTGTCCTTTTATTGTTGACTTGTAAGAATTTATTACGTATTCTGAATACAAGTCCCTTATCAGATATATAATTTGCAACTACTTTTTCCCATCCTGTGGGTTGTCTCTTTACCCTCTTGATGGTATCCTTTGAAGCAGAAATGTTTTTAATCTTGATGTAGTCCCTTTTATTTTTTCCTTTGTTGTTTGTACTTTGGTATAGAAACACTATTTTTCATAGAACACTTTTGGCATTTCAGTTACATTAGTTAACTAGATTTTGAGAACTGGCTTGTAAATCCAGTTGATACTTACAGTCCCTCTGGAAGAATATATTAAGAAGACCAACAATGATGGTAATTTCCTGTATATAATTGTAGTGCAAATATGAAGTGTTGTAAAGGCTCAGAGGCTGGTAAGCGTCCTGAGCTGGAGTACTCAGGAGGGGCTCTGGGGCTGGACTTGAGGGGGCCCTGGTCTTGATGGGCCTAAGAGCTGTTAAATCTGAAGTGATATTCAGGAATCTATCTTCCTCCATGAGTTAAGGCAGCTTGAATTTGGAGCACTGGCAATGGCACCCCACTCCAGTACTCTTGCCTGGAAAATCCCATGGACGGAGGAGCCTTGTAGGCTGCAGACCATGGGGTCGCTAAGAGTTGGAAATGACTGAGCGACTTCACTTTTACTTTTCACTTTCATGCACTGGAGAAGGAAATGGCAACCCACTCCAGTGTTCTTGCCTGGAGAATCCCAGGGACGGCAGTGCCTTGGTGGGCTGCCGTCTATGGGGTCACACAGAGTGGGACACAACTGAAGCAACAGCAGCAGCAAGAGCCTTGTTCAGATTAGCCACTTCCTGCTGCTGCAGTTACATCAGTCATGTCTGACTCTTTGCAATCCAATGGACTGTAGCCCACCTGGCTTTTCTGTCCTTGGAATTTTCCATGCAAGAATACTGGAGTGGGTTGCCATTTCCTTCCCCAGGGGATCTTCCTGACCCAGGGGTAGAACCTGCCTCTCCTGCACTGGCAGGCAGGTTCTTTTAGCACCACCTGGGAAGCTCAGATTAGCCACTTAAGGGCTATCGTATCTGGTGCGACAGTGGAAAATAGGAAAGAACAGAAGTTTGGGTAGTTTAATGGGCAGCAACTGGTGATTGTGGTGGGCACATCAGCGCCATAGGCATGATCAGCTATACTTCCCATCTGGTAGCCAAGAGACTAAGCCTGTTTGGAGGCCCTGGGGTCACGCTGGCCATGCCCAGAGCAGACTCAAGTCTTTTCCTGGCCTCTGGACCACCCTAGTAGAAAGAGGACTCATGATAGTAGTGCATGTCCTCCAGAAGGGCTGGAACAGACAAAAATGTCCTAGCCTGCTGAGGTTTAGAGCTCTGAGATAAAGCAGTTTGAAAAGGCTCCCCTTATGAGGCCATTTGAACAGGACAGTTTTAAGGAAGTCTCAGAGGAAAAGGGTAGGGGAAGGGCTGAGGAATCAGGGTAAAGATGTCTGTTTTGCCTGATAGCAGATAATTTAAAAATAGATGAAAATTAAACTGCTCTTCAGTTTGTATCAAAATGTCCCTGTCAGAATGTCTGGGTCCCAACAGCAATGACAAAATGTCATAAGCCCTGAACCTCTGTGTAAAGATTATTCCCACACCCCTGAGAGAATAAGGAACTTCTCCTAGTCTCACTGCCAGACTTCCGTTGCCTGTAAAATTTGTGAAAACAGAAATTGTATCTATCCAAACATTTTATATCTCAGCATCTCTTCATTTCCTGTTCTGTCTGACCAGTCCCTCTCCTCTCACTCACATACCCCACATACCCTTTGGAAGCTCAGTAAATATTTATTGATAATGAAGATAATAACTAAAAATATGTTCCCATTAATGGGGTAAATCTCTTGCCACTCAAGTATCCTAAACCCATGAGAACCGCTTCAAAGATGGGTTCCCTTCACTTAAAAAAAACAACCCCCAGAAAAAAACCTCTTTCCATGCTGTGCTCCCTGAGTTCTGGGAAGATTTCATTTTTAGATAGAATTCACTTACCCATCCACCATGCTGCTGGATCCAGGGCGAGAAATTCTCTTTCAGGTACTTGGTTCCAAAACCCAGCACCCTGTTCATGGGGTGGTTGTCGATGGTCGTGAGCTTGGCTATGACATCTATTGCAAGAGCAGCTTTAAAGCTCTGAGCTTTGACCTCTGATTCTCCCCTGGTGTCCACGCCCCTTAGGAACTGGTCTGTGATGGTCTTGACAACAGAATAGGATAACACATCCTGGAAGCAGGTCATCAAAACCTTGTCTTTCTTCAACTGTGTATGAGAGGAGAAACAGTATTTATCAGCCTTGGCCGGGGAGGCAGACTCTCCAGGTGGACACTGGGAGACTAAAACACCCAGTGGAAAACCCTGGATTCTAATCTCAAATGTGGGACCATATCCCACAGGACCAGACAGGCATGGACTTTCTCTGTGATTTCCTTCCATGGGAACCAATACAGACTGAACAGCCTGTTCTCAGGACATTCAACAAATGTTTCCTAGCGCTTACGACAGGTGGTACTGTGAATGATTAAGATGCGTCCTCACTCAAGGGGCTCAGAGTCCACTGACACTTGTGACCCAGTGAAAGGTGCTTTGTCAGAGGTTGTGTAATGGGCAGAATCCACAACCTGGAAATCACTGTTTTGGCTCAAACCCCTGCTCCATTTATTATTAGCTATGCAATCTTGGAGAAATTACTTAACTTCTCAGTTTCAGTTATGTCATCTCTAAACTGGGGCAACAGCCCCTATGAAAAAAGTGAAAGTGAAGTCACTCTGTTGTGGCTGACTCTCTGCAACCTGATGGACTGTAACCTGCCAGATTCCTCCATCCATGCGATTTTCCAGGCAAGAATACTAGAGTGGGTTGCCATTTCCTTCTCCAAGGGATCTTCTCAACCCAGGGATTGCACCTGGGTATCCCACACTGCAGGCAGACTCTTTACCATCTGAGCTACCAGGGAAACCCAGGGTAGTTTTGAAACACTTGGCTTTGTGCCCAACATGGAGGAAATGCTCTTGAAATGTTAGCATGTGTCCAGGATGCTGAAACCTTCATGAGTTACCTGAGTTCATGTGAAAAGAAAAACAAAACCTAATCCATTGATTCCCTTCCATTGTTCTACTCAATTGATTTTACCTTATACTCCTCTCTTGAACGTTGTATTTCTTAGCTTTCCTCCCTTTAGAGTATCATGGTCTTAGAAAAAGAACAATACTCCCTTGGCATTATTTTTTTTTTTTTTTGGCCACGCTGCATGGCATATGGGATCTCAGTTCCCTGACCAGGGATTGAACCCATGTCCCCTGCATTGGGAGCATGGAGTCTTAACAGCTAGACCACCAGAGAAGTCTCAGTGGACAGCCTTGAGAGCTACAAGGTTCATCCTTCAAACGGGGAGAAATGACTTGCCCCGTACTCCTGTCCATTGATGCTAGTTCTGGAGAAACACAGGGTCATCATATGCCCTGTTCTGTTTTCTGCTTCGTCTGCACCCCTGACCACCCTCTACTATGGCCCCAAAGCTCTCCTATTTCCTCCTCTTTTCTTTGGTCTGATACCTTGGTTTCCTCAATGTTTCTCATTCTGCACCATCGCATATTCCTCCCCCATCCTGGTCACCATCCTCTGGGACACCTCTGACAAAGGCATCGAGGAGCCACCAAGCACACTGGGGTGGACTGGGGTGGGTGGCTGGCTAGTTAGTGCTGTTAACCCCTCCTGCAGAGCTCCTCGGACCTGACTTCCTGCCCATGGATCCTTGCAAAACAAGAGAGTGTGTCCCCAGGCCAGCTCCCAATGGCCAGATGCAGGAGACCTCATAGCCATCTACGGGTAACACAGAGAGACGAGATGCCTTCAGAAGCCGTGATCACAGGGGGGCCTGTCCACCACCTCCTTACCTGAAGGTAACCCTTGCACGTTCCTGATGGGAATAACCAGTCTCAACTTCTAACTGGCCTGAAACCCAGCATTCTCCAGGTAACGCTAACCCGTCCCCTGGCCGAACTGTTGAGAGAGAACAGTCTGGCCATTCTAGGGGGAGATTTCAGACAACACTCCAGACTTGGAGCAGCTGTGGGACACAGATATTCAGGCTGCAGGGCAAATACAAGAATCTAAACTTCCCTGAGGATCAGTTACATGGGGAACTAGATTCATAATTCTATTCAGCGAATTTTAATTTATTGGTGACTTTTTTCCTTTCCAAAAATTCCGAGGAGGCTCCAGAAGGTTTACTTATGTTTTCCAAAGTGATTCATTTTTGAGACCCTGCCAGCATGAAGAGTTTTGACTCCAAGGGAAATAAAATTTAGGACTTAAGTGGAAACCAGAACTTTGAAAAAGGAGTACAACCATCAGTCCAGTTCCATTCCCCGGTACAGGGCGGGGACACAGAAAGAAAACCCATTAGTTCAAGACGCTCCCTACCTCTCTTTCCAACTGCTCCCCCGAATATTTCAGCAGCTCAACAATTCTGGCTATTATTTGGTCTTCTCCTTCTGTCAGGGGAAAATTACAGTTATTTCTTTCAAGAGAAAAAAATAATCTTGTATGTTTCCAGGGACAAGCTTGTAGCCTGGTTAGGGAGTGAGGAAGACCATGCACTTTGTAACTTAGAGCAAAGTAAATCTTACTTCACCTCTTCTGATGACACCCAAAGCATTCTGAACACCCTCTCCTCCATCCCCTTCTTTTCTCCCTTCTTTCCTCCCCTAGTCCCCCGATTCTCACCAGGAAACTCATCACTTTATTTGCTCTAAGAATGCTGTTGAAGACGCATAAGCTTATCTCTAATGATACTTAGAAGAAATGTTTTTTAACTTTTTATTTTGTATTGGGGTATCGCCGATTAACAACCTTGTAATTGTTTCAGGTGGAGAGTAAAGGAACTCAGTCATCCATATACATGTATCCATTCTCCCCTAAACTCCGCTATGTTCCAGGCTGCCATATAACATTGAGCAGAGTTCCCTGTGCTATACAGTAGGTCCTTGTTGGTTATCCATTTTAAATACAGCAGTGTGTACATGTCCCTCCTAAACTCCCTAACTATCCCTTCTCCCCGATACTTAGAAGAAATGTCTCTCAGGTCTTTAGGGTTTTCCTGAGCAGGTGGTCTTTTCCCATGTAGACATCATAAACCCCTATTTGATCATATTCATCCTTTGTGTTAACTGCTAGAAAACTCAGAGCCAAACTGTGGCCTCCTAAGAGGAAGGTACAGTCTTCCTGAATTTGGGGAATTAAAGTCATTCCTAAACCCACCTGTTTTCCTACAATTTTTTTTTAACATTATCTTTCAAATTGGACTTATCTAACTAAAACATGTACTTTGTATGCTGTGTCTTCACAACAGGGTAGAGTCTAAGTAAATACAATGAATAAGTTCTCCCACCCCAAAGGCTAACATGGCAGATGGAGACAGAGATGGCTCCAGTTGGTATGTGCTGTGTGTGTTGGAACAGGGAAGGTGGAGTCTGCTTTCCCTTGTCTCCAAACATGCTAACAGGGAAATAATATTAGGAAAACAGTCATTGCTATAGCGTTGAATCCAAACAGAGACAAGCCTGTTACTGAGGGAACAGCATGTTTTCCTTGGGGCATAGTCTCTGAAGTCATGAAGTCCTCATGTGTGTCCCAGAGGAGAAGGGGAGGAGAGGCCAGGAAAGTCATGCCACGAGGTCACGTGAAGGGCAATAAGGTAGGAAGCCTGAGACCCAAGTCGCCTGGTAGAAGGACTGGATGCTTCCGCCGCCCGTGTGTAGCTTGTATCTGACTCTGTTGCCTCTTTCTGGGAAAGTTGCTGCAGCAGCAATCCCAGTTTCTCACGTGCCTGGAAGACGGGGCCTGAGCTTTTGCTTGTTTGGTGTCGTCACTTTATGTGGCCCAGACACTCATGAGATAGCAGTAAAGTACGAACACTTTGGTTTCCCTTTTTTTTTGCTCTCTGGGGGTCCCTGCTCTCCCAGCTCCTCACTCTAAGCCCCTTTGGTAGTCTGTGGTCCTGGCAGCTCAGCAAGGGTGGACACACTTACCAGTCTGGTTCTGGGGTTGGAGGGCACCGCCATGACTGGAGAATCTTTTGCCTTGTAGCTCAAGGTGCTGCAAACTCAAGAGCCAGCTGGGCCCCTCATCGTCCACTGGGGTTTGAGAAAGAGAACCACAGGCTGGACAGTCATTAGTGAGGGAATGTCAGACTGAACTCCTCTTCCCGGGCACTTGGTCTTGTTTCTCTCAACTCTGGGCTTCCCTGGTAGCTCAGACCGTAAAGAATCGCCTGCCAATGCAGGGGATGCGGGTTCCATCCCTGGGTAGGGACGATCCCCTGGAGGAGGGCATGGCAACCCACTCCAGTATTCTTGCCTGGGAAACCCAATGGACACAGGAGCCTGGCAGAGTACAGTCCATGGAGTCACAAAGAGTTGGACACAACTGAATGACTAACACCTTCAGTTTCCCTTTCCCTCACATCTAGAATTTCTACAGGTCAGTTGGGGTCCACAGTCCTGGCTGTTGCTCCAGTTTGGGTGACAACCGACCCAGCCGGATCACTGCTTCTCAGGTCTGCTTCATGTTCGGCTCTAGGCTTGTGCCTGACAAGCCCCCTGCTTCTTCACGGGAGCCCAAGGCAATAGTGTAAACTCCCGGGTGGACGCTCCACCTACAGCCTGTGCACTAGCTTGAGCACACCGGGCCTTGGCCATGGCTAACCTGGTGAAATCTAATGCTGTATTCTCCCCCGCTGCCCCCCAACTGTGAGCAAGATTGAGCGCTCCCTTTGTACCTCCTCCTGCCCCTCAATAGGAGACTTTTCTTTGGACTTAGCAGTGAGCTTGGCATGCTGCTTCCCTCTGCTGGCGCTCTCCCCTTGGCTTGGGCTGGGTTCTCCAGCTAAAGGTCAGTGCCTCCAGTGTGTGGTTGTGGTGCCCTGAGTGCAGGTTAGCAGAGATTCCTAAGTGGCAGGGCCCTGAGCTGAATAAATGCATACGTGCTCATGGACCTCTGCTTGGCCAACACGCACCCTGGGGCAAATGCTCAGAAGGGAAGTTTACCTTTCTTGGTACTTTCAGCTCCAGACTGCCCTTGGGGACCCTGGAATACCAGAACCCCTTTGGACTTGAAGCCTCCTCCCTGGCTGTGGACCTCTTCTGGCGGCGGCCAGGAATAAACGATTTCAGCGACTCGGTTGGCAATGGAAACGACTCTGGGGTCCGCGGCTGAAAGAAGACAAAACGGTGCTGACAGGCCCTTCCCAGAACTTTGTCTGGCTCATTGGTATGCACGGTTGCCCGAAATGAAAACACCGGGCCTAGAGGGAAAGGAAATGGCCTGGGGCCGAGCAGGAGTGTGCGTTTGTGGGGGTGGTGGCATTCTTCAGAAAGCCTGGGCAGTTGCCTGGCAGAGGCTGGGATGGGGGAGGGGCACACAGGAATGATTGCCACCTTGAAACAATATCCCCTCTGCACCCTCTTTTGGAAGTCTTGCAAAATTAGGGTCCCCTTGCCCCTTTGCAACACAAAAGGCAGTGCTTAGTTCTTTGCTTGAGGGAACGCTCATTACGCTTTTATTTTTATTCTTTTTCGGGGCATGCTTTATATCTCGGAGAGCTGGCCCCTATGCACTTCGGAAGGCATTCAGCAGTGTGACAAGCCTTTGGGGGCTGGTCACTGAGGAGAGAGAAATATCACTTCTCTTGGGCCGTATTCCTGACTCAAGTCCATTATCAAGGAAACACGGACTCCCCTTGCTGGTATGGTCACGTGTCATCTTCCCCGCCTCCACTCCAGCTGGGAAACATGCAGAAAATGTGGATAGATAAACAAGGATGCATAAAATCTAACCCATGACCCTCAAGAATTTACAATCCGAGAAAAGACTTATGTCAAGCGTTTGCGCGTGTAACTGGAGAATAAGGCATCTGGGGACATGAAGGTTTAAACGGCTCTGGCCCCTGAACGTCATGGCCTGTGAAGGATAAGTCGACTTGGCCCCTGGTGGAGGACAGGGTTAGGGTAGGAGGGCAGGCAGTATTGCTGAGTTATTTGGGAGTAAAATTTCATTGTTAATCTGTCACTACGTTCTTAACACGTAGAAGCTTGTACAAGCTCTGCCTTTGATATGGAGCAGTCGTATCATGTAATGTTTAAGAACAACAGTATTTAATTCATAAGACTTGTTGACAGTAACAGGTTTGGGCCAGAAGGTCAGCGTGCTCAGAGGAACTCCCAGACTTTGTCAATCAGGATAGATGAGCAAGGCAAGGTGTGGGTGTCATGTGAAGAGCTGGGTGTGACCTCCTGAGGAGCTGCCAGGTGATGTCTGGTTCTCTTTTCCCAGATTCTCCCATCACCCTCCTGGGTGTTCACTGACAGGCCACTGATGCTCTGTCCACAATGCCTTCCTATTAAAAAGAAGGCATAATGGCTTCCTTAAAAAGCCACATTTATCATGGTGCTCCATTGGGTTCAAAAACAGATCAGCAGTGGATTAGAGAGAGAACTGGAGAGGTCAAGGAGTGGAGGATCAGTGCTTTTCCTTTCCGTTTAACAATAATCCTACCAAAAATACTTTTCCACTTTTAAATCACCTTACTGCAACCCAACCAGCCTCCTCGTGAATGCCAGCCACCCATGCAAGGAGGTGGCAAGAGGCTGGATTCCCAAACCAGTGGGAGCCTTCCCTTGTGTCCACGGGAGCTGGAAAAGGAAAGCTTGCACGCCTTGCCTCTCTAACCTTGTGTGGTTGGTTGGGTGATCAGCATGTTCTTTTCCATGGAAGAGTCACACTCTGCCCACCTTGCCCTCAAAGGAGGCAGATGAAGGCCCTCATGGCTGTCCCTTTCCATCTCCCAGTCTCCACCACGTGGTCACGAGACCAGCAGAGGACACAGAGGTGGTCCCCAAGCTGACTAACCTGTGTATCTGTTTCTATGGATTGGAGGAATGCAGACAAAATATGTGCAGGAAAATCTATAAGCAAACACATTTTGAAACTCAAATGAATTAATCTGGTTAACATTCCCATTCTAGGGACTTCCCTGACAGTCCAGTGGTTAAGATTCTGTGCTTCCACCACAGGAGGTTCTGGTTCAATCCCTGGTCAGGGAACTATAAGATCCCACAGGCCTTGCAGTATGGCAAAAAAATAAAAAAGAAAAAGAAAATTTCCATTCTAATATCTTTTTTTCCCCCAAGATTTCCTTCTGGTCAGAGTTGGTCTGATCTGATAGGCAAGGAAATGTTGGATGGGGGTGGAGAGAAAATGGAAAGGCTGCCCTTCCTTTGGAGTTTATTCTGGGGGCTCATTGTGCAGTTAAGGAGAGCAGGAGAGTGGGGAAGGCATTTGGCTTGAGGTTTTTCTTTGAAAGAGAAAGGACAGGGCATTTGGGAGAGAATTCCATATAGGGAAGTCTGCTATTTCCTACCTAGTATCCCTTTTCTTTATCTTCCTTAGTAACAGACCCCTGAAATGTCAGGGGAAGCTGACAGAACTACATTTCTCAGCCTCTTTTGCAATAAGGTGTACGCACTGAGATGTAAGAAGTTGGCTACTGTTTTAAGAAAGCTTGCTAAAGAGAGCTGAATTATCTAGAAAGAAGATAACCTTTGTCCTTCTCCTTGCCTCCTCTTTCTCCCTGCTTAGAATGTAGACGTGATGGCTGGAATCTGAGCAGCCATCTTGGGGTTGAAGGTGACATTGAGGTTGGAAGCCACTAGCTAAGGGACAACAGAAAGGAATCCTTAAAGACTGGGGAACTGGCAGATCAAGCCTGAACTGCCTAACTGTGGTTTTCTTTTATAGGAGAGAAAAATAATCTCTATGTCAGTGAAGTTACAGCAGATCACAGCTGTGGAGAAAAAAGAGACTCACAGAAAAACTGGGTTGGTGTTTCTCAAATTGGTATTGCCATTCGTTTTTCTACATCCCAAGGCCTGTCCCTACTAGACCTTGGTCTTGGGACATAATCTCATAGTTCTTAGCCCAGCCTGGTGTCTGAAATGGCAGCACAAGCTACATTGTGACCTTTAGTTAAAAGAACCCAGGGGACACCAACTACTGAGTTCTGATTTACATGTGGCAAAAGAGAAAGGGAGGGCAAGTCCCTCTTGGGTCACACCCAGCATAGAACCAGCTAACCACCCACATAATTACCTAAACAAGAAAGCAAAAAGAGAGAAAGGGGAGAGGGAGATCAACTTAAGCGAATTATTAAAGCTAAGCCTCCTTAGGAGATAACCATTTCCACTTTTGTAGGAACATCTATAGGTCTACACAGAGATCTGGAAATTGAGAAAATAAGCAAAGGTCCAATGACCCTTCAGTAATCTTGAAATACAGAACGTTGTTTTCCTCAGGAAAGCCAGAAAGTTAAAGTCTGTAAAATCTTCTGTTTCCTGCAAACTTCAAAGAATGGGACAAGCAGAAAAACCTATTTATGTGCCTCTAAACTGTTCTATGTATGGATGTGAGAGTTGGACTATAAAGAAAGCTGAGCGCCAAAGAATTGATACTTTTGAACTGTGGTGCTGGAGAAGACTCTTGAGAGTCCCTTGGACTGCAAGGAGATCAAACCAGTTCATTCTGAAGGAGATCAGCCCTGGGATTTCTTTGGAAGGAATGATGCTAAAGCTGAAACTCCAGTACTTTGGCCACCTCATGCGAAGAGCTGACTCATTGGAAAAGACTCTGATGCTGGGAGGGATTGGGGGCAGGAGGAGAAGGGGACGACAGAGGATGAGATGGCTGGATGGCATCACTGACTCGATGGATGTGAGTCTGAGTAAACTCCAGGAGTTGGTGATGGACAGGGAGGCCTGGCATGCTGCGATTCATGGGGTTGCAAAGGGTCGGACAGGACTGAGCGACTGAACTGAACTGAAACTGTTCTATGGGGCTTCCCACGTGGCTCAGTGGTAAAGAATATGCCTGCCAATGCAAGCAACACAAGAGACCCGGGTACGATCCCTGGGTTGGGGAGATCCCCTGGAGTGTAGGAAATGGCAACCCACTCCAGTATCCCTGCCGAGAAAAATCCCATGGATAGAGAAGCCTGGCAGGCTACCGTCCGTGGAATCACAACAACACACACACAGGCAAGCAAGCCAAACTGTTCTGTCTGCTGTGGACCTCAGATCCCACCCCCAGCAGAAGAACCCCTGGAGGGAGGAGGATTTCCTCAGATAATCCCAACCTTAAATTCGCCTCCCTAAAGTTTACAAGTCTAATGGGAAATGGAAGTTTCCTTGATCGCAGCGAGTGCTCTAAAGCTGTCATTGTGTGTGCTGATTCTCCAACAAGCCTGACAGTCACAACATTTAAAACTTGAGACATTACTGCCACCTGTTGACTAATTATTGACACAGGCCAAACAGCCCAGCAGGAGAGCAGGTTTCTTTTAAAATCTGGGCATCAGGCAGAAGATATGGTTGGAGGGGAAGATGTTTATGCCTAGGTCTGTGGATGGAGGGCAACACTGTTAAAGCCTTGCATGAAAATGTTCTGTTCAATACAATGTGTTTTGTCCCGCTGAAAGAAGATTTTGTCAAAATGCTTCTTGGTTTTTTGAGTGGCTTGAACTTTGAAATCACTTTTGTATATGGCTATCTGATCTTTCCATCCACCTTCAAGAAGCCAATTTACAGATGGAAATGCAGAGGCTCAGAGATGGGAGTTGACGTCCCTCAGGAAGGACAGCCTGAGCCGATCTGGGGATCTTCCCTTTGTATTGGTCTCTGGCACAGAGGATTAGGAATTTGGGCAGCAAGCTTAGCTATAGATGGTGGAGCCAGAAAACCAGTCCTGTCACCCACTGCCACGAAACTTTTCCTTTCTGCTCAGTCTTAAGGAAAGTAGGACAATTAGGATTGAGAATTGGGCTTCCCTGGTGGCTCAGTGGAATTGGAGAAGACTCTTGAGAGTCCCTTGGACTGCAAGGAGATCAAACCAGTCAATCCTAAAGGAAATCAACCCTGAATATTCATTGGAAACGATGTTGAAGCTGAAACTTTAATAATTTGGCCACCTGATGCAAAGAGCCAGCTTATTGGAAAAGACCTTGATGCTGGGAGAGATTGAAGGCAAAAGCAAAAGAGAGCAGCAGAGGATGAGATGATTAGATAGCATCACTGATCAGTTCAGTTCAGTTGCTCGTCATGTCTGACTCTTTGTGACCCCATGGACTGTAGCACTCCAGGCTTCCCTGTCTATAACCAACTCCCAGAGCATGTTCAAACTCATGTCCATCGAGTCGGTGATGGACATTGTCACCAACTTGATGGACATGAATTTGAGCATGCTCTGAGAGTTGGTTATAGACAGGGAAGCCTCGAGTGCTACAGTCCATGGGGTTGCAAAGAGTCAGACATGACTTAGTGACTGAACAACCAGAGTGGTAAAGAATATGCCTGCTAATGCAGGAGACACAGATTTGATCCCTGATCTGGGAAGATCCCATGTGCCGTGGAACAACTGAGCCCATGCACCACAAGTATTGAGCCTGTGCTCTAGAGCCCATGTGCTACAACTACTGAAGCTTGTGAGCCCCAGAGCCTGTGCTCTGCAACAGGAGAAATCACGGCAATGAGAAGCCTACAGACCCCAACTAGGGAGTAGCCCCTAGTCTCCAAAACTAGAGAAAAGCCTGCACAGAAATGAAGACCCAGCACAGCCAAAAATAAAAAGTAAATAAAATTAAAAAACAACAACAACAAAACAATTGAGTATTAATAGGTTGGGAAGCTGAGGTTCAAAGAGTTCCCTACCTCAGGGTGGGAGGAGGTGAACCCCCAGGCATACAAAGAAGGGAAAGAAGTGGCTGTGGGAGAGAAAGTGCAGCTGGTCCCCCAAAGCTTACCTTTGTGCTCTAAGCGCTGGTCCATGCTGGAGCGGGACCTTGGCCATTTCGGACTCCGAGGACGGGCCTGAGGTACCCCCGACCTTTGTGCCTGGGCACAGATTTCCGGAGGCGAGCTCTGTGAGTCTTCCTCCTTCTCTGCTACCCCGAAGAGGGTCCTCCAGGATGATTTTTTCTTGGTGAGGTTTATGGCCTTCTCGCTGGACTGAGAATGTCTGCAGGGCCACGGCCCCTGCGTCCATGCCTCACTCACTGGCCAGCGCTCTGGCCCTTTCTGGGACAGACTCCTTGTTCTCAGGTGCTTCGGTGAGAGGATGGCAGAGGTGTTCTGGAAGACGTGGTGTTTGACATAGAACTCCAGGATTTTGAACTCCAAGCTGTCTGAGTCCTCATCATCCAGGGGGATCTCTTCCAGGTCACAGGGGCTGGCAGTGCACATGGTGGGGCTGCAATGACAAAATCACACGTGTCCTTCCACCTGGGAGCTACCTACTCTTGGTAGGAAAGGGGAGACGGGGTGAAAGTCAGTAAGCATTTACTGAGCACCTATTCTCTTTGTGGTGTCGGAGAAGACTCTTGAGAGTCCTTTGGACTGCAAGGAGATCAAACTAGTAAATCCTAAAGAAAATCAACCCTGAATATTCACTGGAAGGACTGATGCTGAAACTGAATCTCCAGTACTTTGGCCACCTGATTCGAAGAGCTTGACTGACTGGAAAACACCCTGATGCTGGGAAAGATTGAGGGCGGGAGGAGAAGGGGGTGACAGACAATGAGATGGTTGGATGGCACCACTGACTTGATGGACATGAGTTTGAGCAAGCTCAGGCAGATGGTGAAGGACGGGGAAGCCTGGCTTTCTGCAGTCCGTGGAGTCACAAAGAGTCGGACACGACTGAGCGACTGAACAAATTCTGTTTGTGCTGGGAGGCAGCGGGTAGCCAGAGATGGAAAAGCCAGGGTTCTTTCTGCAAGTTCAGATTTGCAGAGATGAGGAGATGTGTACGTAGATAACTCCAGACCGAGAGAGTGAGCTAGGAGCTTGAACAAAGATACTGGAGCAAACATAGGAGGTGGGGGAAGAACAGAGAGCTGCAAATAGAGGCAAGTGCAGGCTCCTTGTGACTGGATTCTGGGGCTTAGAACAATCTGGGCACAGAGCAGACCATAGGTGAATTTAGGTTGTTTCCCTGGGCCCTGCAACCGGACCCTCAGGCCTGGCCCCACCCACCAGTAAGTGGGCACTAGCTCCAGGATGTGATTTCACCCACCAATGGGAAGGCAACAGTCCCAGGGACTCCTGAACCCTAACTCAATCCTCTAGTTAACTCATCAGTAACCACGGGTCTCCCTGGGGTTCCAGAGTCAGACACCTTGTGACCTGACCCTGCCAACCAGCTGCTGGCAGCCTTAGCACAAGGTAGGGCCTGCCATCCAACTGGGTCGGGGGCCAACCAAGCCTACCAGACTGCCCATGGTAGCCAGCCCACCATAGCAGAAGGGCACATGCAACCACACAGGGAGCACTTGGTGATGAGAAGGGAGTGAATTCTGGGAGGCAGAGAACTTTTCCTTCAAAAAAGCCACTTCTCTAAGATCAGGAAATGTAACCAACCTACTGGCTACATGGAAATAAGAACAAGTTAGGCAAAATGATGCAACAGAGGAACATGTTTCAAACAAAGGAATGAGATAAAGCCTCAGGAGAAGGACTGCGTGATGTGGAGATAGGCAATCTACTCAAGAAAGAGTTCAGGGTAGGGATCATAAAGATGATGCAAGAAGTGGGGAGGAGAATGAATGGAGAGTGAGAAGTTAGAGGCTTTTAACAAAGAGTGAGAAAATAAAAGAACAACCAGAGATGAAGAATACAAAACTGAAATGAAAAATACACTGGAAGGAGCTGACAGTAGACCAGATGATACAGAGGAATGGATTAGTGAGCTGGAAGACAGACTAGTGGCAATCATTAATGCTGAACAGAAAAAAAAAAGAATGAAAAGAAATAAGAGCTTAAGAGATCTCTGGGACAGCATAAAGCACACAAATATTTGCATTTTAGGGATCCAGAAGGAGAAGAGAGTGAGAAAGGGGCTGAGAACATATTTGAAGGCATAATACCTGAAAACTTCCCTACCCAAAACAAACAACCCAATTAAAAAATGGGGAGAAGACCTGAAGAGACAGTTTTTCAAAGAAGAAATACAGATGGCCAATGGGTACAGGAAAAGAGACAACATTGTTAATAATCATAGTTGCCTACATTCATCTTATTAATTATTGAAAATAACAGCTAATTCTATTATTACTTTTGCATCTAGTAGCTGAATTGTTCTATAAAGAAGAATTTTACCTAATCAGTTGTTTGGTTACTTCTTTATTCAAGTATTTTCTATCATAGTTATACTTTGTTATTAATTTCTAACTTGGGCTTCCCTGGTGGCTCAGATGGTTAAGAATCTGCCTGCAATGCTGGAGACCCAGGTTTGATCCCTGGGCTGGGAAGATCCCCTGGAGAAGGAAATGGCAACCCACTCTAATGGTGAGAAAGTATGACCTGTATGCGATGCAGTTTTTGAACTCTGTTGAATGTTGCTTGATGGTCTATTGTATGGTCAGTTCTCAAAAACACTTCATGTGTGCTTGATCAGAATATGTGTGCTCCAGTTGTTAGGTACATTGCTAAATGTGATTATAAAATAAAACTTATTAGTTATATCAAAAGTATCATTAATCATCAGAGAAATGCAAATCAAAACCACAATGAGATATGACCTTTCACCTGTCAGAGTGGCTCTCACCAAAAAGTCTACAAATAGCAAACATTGACAAGGATATCAAGAAAAGAGAACTCCCATACACCGCTGGTGAGAATGTAAATTGGTGTGTCCACTGCAGAAAACAGTATGGCTGTTTCTCAAAAATATACAAGTACCATATGACCCAGCAATCTCATTTCTGTGTACCTATCCGAAAAAAACCAAAAACACTAATTCAAAAAGACACACACGGCACAATGTTCATAGCAACAATATTTACAATTGTCAATATATGTAACAACCTAAGTGTCCATCAACAGATGAATGGGTAAAAAGATGTGGTATGTATGTGTACACACCCACTCCACACAGTGAGATACTATCATAAGCTATCAAAAAGAATGAAATTTGCAACAGCATGGAGAGTAAGTGAAATAAGCCAGACAGAGAAAGACAAATACTGTATGATATCATTTATATGTAGACTCTTAAAAAGTGCAACAAACTAATACGTATAACAATAAAGGAACAGATTCACAAGTACAGAGAAGAAACTAGTGGTTACCAGTTGGGAAGGGAAAAGGTGAAGGGGTAAGAGACCGGTAGGGGACTAAGAGGTACAGACTGTTGGGTATAAAAAAATAAGCTACAAGGATACATTGTACAGCACAGGGAAAGTAGCCACTACTTTATAATAACTGTAAATAGAGTATAACCTTTAAAAATTGTGAATAATTGTTATACATCTGAAGCTTATATAATATTGTATATCAACTATACCTTAATAAAAAATTGTTCCTAAACCTATAAAACATGGGTATGTGGACAGAAAAAAAAAAACTGGCACATGTGAATCACTTAAAATAGTGCATAAAAGTGAAAGTGTTAGTCGTTCAGTGGGGTCCAGCTCCTTGTGACCCCATGGACTACAGCCCGCCAGGGTCCTCTGTCCACTGAATTCTCCAGGCAAGAATACTGGAGTGGGTAGCCATTCCCTTCTCCAGGGGATCTTCCCAACCCAGGGATTGAACCCAGATCTCCTGCACTGCAAGGCAGATTCTTTACTGTCTGAGACAACAGGGAAGCCTATATATGACTATAGGAAACTATATATATATAGTGTGTGTGTGTGTATGTGTGTAAAGCATACATACCATAAGCTATGAAGCCTGGAACTTGGCTGGCTTTCCCAGCACCTAACATAATGCCTGATACATGGTAACTTCTTGATAAATATTTGAAGAATGAAAGAAAAATGATACAGTGCTGCCAGATAAAATATGAGACATCTAGGAGAAGGCGATGGCACCCCACTCCAGTACTCTTGCCTGGAAAATCCCATGGACGGAGGAGCCTGGTAGGCTGCAGTCCACGGGGTTGCTAAGAGTCAGACACGACTGAACGACTTCACTTTCACTTTTCACTTTCATGCATTGGAGAAGGAAATGGCAACCCATTCCAGTGTTCTTGCCTGGAGAATCCCAGGGACGGCGGAGCCTGGTGGGCTGCCGTCTATGAGGTCGCACAGAGTCGGACACGACTGAAGCGACTTAGCAGCAGCAGTCAAATCTGAATGTCAGGTAAACAACAAATAATTTTTTAGTAGTCCCAAATATTGTGTGGAAAATACTTACACTAAGCATGTCTGCTGTTTATCAGAAATTCATACCTAACAGGGCCTCTTGTATTTTTGTGCAAATCTGGCAATTCTGTGATTAACAAGTGCTGTTTATAAAAATTGAGATCTGAGATTGTTGGAAGCAAGTAAAGTGGACCCAGGTGGAGACTGAGCGACCTGAGTCTCACCAGAGAAAGAGTGGTTAAAAAGTGAGAGGAGAGTGTGACCTATGGTTCCAGATGCAGGGAAGTGACTCGGTGTAGAAGGGGCTGGAGGGCAGCGCTGGAAGGCCCCAGGAGAGCATATATGTGGGTTTTAATTTGGACCTTCCTTTTGAGTTGGGCAGCTCTGGATGCCTTAGGCAGGACATACACCTGGGTCCTCTAGGAAGCAAGGCCTTAAATTTGCAGCCAGCATACTATGCTCGGGAGAAACCAGGTAAATTAAACAAAAAACCAAACCCAAACCTTTCTAAAGTACTGTGAAGACTTCAACATTGTGTGTGGGTGTGTGTGTGTGTGGAGTAGCGTTGCTGTTGGAGAGAGAAAGGGCCCGACTTCTTTGAGAAACCAGAGTTTGCTAACTATTGATTCAGGAGCAACATCTGAAAAGAGGGGAAAACCTGAGGTCAAGGTGGAGAACACAGCCCTTCCACTTGGTGAAAGAAGAGGATTTTGTGGTTTTCCAGGTTAGAAAGCATTTGAGTGCTTGGCCCAACCTAGAGGCCAGGCCAAGGGCCAGAGAAGCAGAGGGCCCAGCAGCCCCCAGGAGTGGAGGGTAGTCAGGCTGGGCAATTGCCTGCAGCTGTGTTGAAGTATCAGCTAAAACACGTTGGATGCGCTTAACAAGCATAGGGTATTTTTCCTATTAATCTGCGTTGGGAATGAAGGGAGAGCTGTTAAATGGATAGTGAAGTCTTATTTTAAAGCAAAGGATTGAGTTTCTTTATCACAAATTGCAGCCCTTCTGCTTTTTGCTGTTCCTATTTAAAGTCAAGCTTCTCCTAATGGAAACGTACAGATGAGTTTTATACATAACACTGATGGAAATGAAGCCCTGGGTGGGGCCCCAGAATGTAAGTTCAGAGCCTGGAGTGGAAATTATGAATAGCTCCAGAATAACAAGCTCTCTGTGAGGCTTGTTATGATTCAGTGACTCAGTGGCCCTACCCTTTTGACCCAGTCTTCCTTATATACCCTCTTCCTTATCTACAGCAAACTCTGGCAGACCTACTCCCCAAAGCTAGGTTACACGGCATCTTTTCCTAGTCTCTCTTCTTTCTTGGAGACTTGCTTCTCCTCCCCTCCACCCCCTACAACCCCCAAAGTGGTCGAAGTCCTCCGGGTCCCCAGTGGTGGCTCGTCCCCTGGGAGCACCGCAGAGCTGCAGCTGACCTCCAGGATCACAGGATACGCTGTAGGGATTTTCCTAGCTCTGGATTTGTTGGTCAAGCTTAGATTTTGCTTCTCTTCCTGTCGCAGGTCGTGGAGCAAACAGCCTTCACGCGTGCTCCGTGATTCCTGTGCACAGAGGCTGTGACCCAGAAAGCTGGACAGAACTCTGCCCTGGCCTTTCCCGGGTGTGAGGGACATGGAACACCCTTTGGCCCAACAGACTCAGCCGCAGAGCTGGCTTCATCACTCTGGACACACAGGCAAGGCCTGAGTGTAAGACGGGGGCGGTGGGGGAGGGGAGGACACTCATCCCAGAGGGACCTACGCAGACCAGCTGATGAGCTGGGTTTTGTCTGGTTGTCTCACGCCTCTCCTTTCGCACTCTCTGCCCTCTCACAGGCCTCCCCTCCGCTTTCTTCCCTGAACGTCAGACCTTCTGGGATCCTTATCTCTCCCCCACTTGTCATTTCTGAGTAGGACGTGGTCTTTAATCCTAAGGGTGAAATGAGGTAAAATGTCTTACCGTCCTACAATAGAAGCTAAACTGAGAGAACCTCAGGTCTCATGAATTAAACACAGACTCAGGCTCTGATTATAGAACAGAGCGGGCAGGGAACTCAGGAGGGAGTCTTTCAAAGGGGAGGGGGAATTCCCATTTCACCTGAGCGGGGTGCTGAAGGAAGGCTCTAAGAGGACTAGATCTTGTGCCCAGAGATGCTCTGGGCTCAAAGCCAGGGACTCCTGTCCTCAGCCCATTTGTGCCCTGGAGGAGGGCCCTAGTATTTCCATGGGCTTCTGTCATGCTGTCACAACCTCAGTGAGACAGGTCTGCATACTATTAAAAATGATTCAGCCAGTTATATTTTCTTAACTCCCCCAGCCATTCTGGAGCAAAGGAGAAATGAAAGGGAAACCTAAATGTCTCTCTTTGCCTTTCCTGAAACCCCCTAATAAACTGTACACTTAGCTTTTAGTTTTAGATTCTTACTTTTGCTTCCTGAGACTTACAGGATCAGAACTCCTAAACAAACGCAGTAAGCATTAGGTTTACCAGCCCCCAGTTAGAGCGCCTAATGAACACATCCAGGACTGTAGTTGCCCCCGCCTCCTCCCCCATGTCCTGCTGGGAAGGCTGAATCTCTCCTGGTGTTACCTGGGCTTCAAGCTGTCAGTGGTTGCTCCTGCTTCGAGTCAGGTGGCTGTAAGGATATTTCTATACCCGAGTCTCTCTCCACGAAACTTAAGAGGAAACTGTGGCCTAGTCTTCTTGGCTCCTGATTTCAGAAGGCCCTTGTGACCTAAGACGCCACCGGAGTGTAGCGTGTTCAGGTTGGGACTGAGGCTGGAGGGAGGCTTAGGAAGGGAGTCACTTCCTTGTTAAGCCCTGCCCGCAGCTATTTAACTGAAGGAGGGACTGACCTTTGCCCAAGTAATTTGACTCTAGGAGTTCTGCATCTTCATTAAGGACTCTCACTGCCCTTTAGGACGGGGACAATTATGTGGATGCCCTCCCCCCATAGGACTTTACTTTTCCTTTGATCAGTTTCAATCAAGTTGAATCAACTGTGTGGGTGCTCACTTGTGTCCATCTCTTTACGACTCCATGGACTGTAGCCCGCCAGGACTCCTTGTCCATGGAATTCTCCAGGCAAGAATCCTGGAGTGGGTTGCCATTTCCTCTTCCAGGGGATCTTCCCGACCCAGGGGTTGAACCCGAGTTTCTTGAGTCTCCTGCATTGGCAGGCCGTTCGTTACCAACTACGCCACCTGGGAAGCCTTCATCAGTTAAGCAAATATTTACTGATCACCTCTGTGGCAGATATGGTCACATGTGTTTATTCTTCACGGCAAGAAGGAGGTGTTAGGGTTACCATTTTATATACTAGGAAACTGAGGCTCAGAGAGCTAAGGTATCTTGCTGGTGGTCCCCCATCAGCTGAGTTGAAATCCAAAGCTAGGTCTTTTTGGCTTTACACCATAGCATAGATTGTATTCAAATAGGACCACTGCAAACACTTCCAAAATGGAATCCAACACCAGCCATAGTGAAAGCCACAAACGCTGATAAAGGCCACGTGCCACAGTTTAGGGATAGAATTTCCTATGTAAAAGAAAAAAGAAACATATGATTTTGTGCTCTATCCAGATTCTTGACTGAAATCCATGAGCACTGGCTAGTCAAAATGTAAAGATGAAGGAAGCGTGCACAGTTATGGGAAAGTCCTTTGGTGATTTGAAGTTAATTTTAACCAGCAAACTCATATTATTGTCCATAATGTATACCAGTCTAGTCAACTTGAGAGATGTTAAAGAAATATTGACTTTTTTTTTTTTTAAATAACTTGGTCTTTTTTTGGGGAAGAAAAGATATGTTCATTCAAAATAATTTAAGAATCAACAAATGCTTGTAATCAATAAGTAAATCACATAGTAGGGATGACAGTTGTTATTGGAGTTCAGAGCTACATAACTTAAGGACACTGGTGACAGAAACCGTTTAGAGGTCTTACGAGGTAAGTATGAACACAAGGAAGTATGAACACCGGGAGTCAGGCTCACTGAAGACAGAGAATGTTCATTAATCATTCAGCTTTGTGGCTCCCACCTCCAACACACTAGCACAAAGTAGATGGGGCTCAATACATGTTATATATTAATAGACGAAGCAACAGAGAAGGCAATGGCACCCCACTCTAGTACTCCTGGCTGGAAAATCCCATGGATGGAGGAGCCTGTTAGGCTGCAGTCCATGGGGTCGCTAAGAGTCGGACACGACTGAGGGACTTCACTTTCACTTTTCACTTTCCTGCATTGGAGAAGGAAATGGCAACCCACTCCAGCGTTCTTGCCTGGAGAATCCCAGGGATGGGGGAGCCTGGTGGCTGCTGTCTATGGGGTCACACAGAGTCGGACACGACTGAAGTGACTTAGCAGTAGCAGCAGCAGACGAAGCAAAACCTACTCTCTTCTGATTCTAAAAATACACATTAGAGTGTGAGGCTCAAGAGGGAGAGGATATATGTATAATTATAGCTGATTGATGTTGTATGACGGAAACCAACACAACACTGTAAAAATTAAAAAAATGCACATTTGTTGTAGAAAACTTGTAGAACAAAAAATAGCATACCTAAAATAAAGACCACCATGATCCAGTCATCCAGTGATACATAATTAAAAACTTGGTGTAATTCCTTCCTTCTGGGACAGTATCACTTTGCTGCCCTTGAGGTGTCTGTGTGGCCCACTGCCCGTTCTCTGCATGCTGCCCTCAGTCATGCATCTACCAGGATGCTCCCCTGCAGTCACATGGACCAAGTGACCCCTGCCCCTTGTTAAGAAGGAAACAACAGACCCCAAATGGAGTCACTTGTGTTGGGTCCATGGCAGCAGACCAGGACTTGATGCCTAAGCTGATTATAATTTCAGCCTTCCGAGGAATGTGATTCCAGCCACGCTGGAATTTCCTGGTCAGTCTTGGGAAATTTGCAGATAGACCCTTCTGTTCCCCTCAGGAGTGAGGCCTCGCCTAAAACAATACATCTTTGCTGATAATTCCCTTTTGTCTGCTCCCTTGCTGCCTTTTGAAAACCTTTCCTTTTCTGCAGCTCAGTAGAGTTCCTCTTTACTTGCTAGATGGGATCCTGCCTGGTTTGTGAATCATCCAATAAAGCCAATTAGAGCCTTAACCGTTGACTTGTTATTTAACAGATGTGACGGCAGCAGAGGGATGAAGGAGACTCCTGATGGCCTCACGGACAATGAAAAACACTGATGAGGTACCTGTGAGACCCTTTTTGAGCTCACTGTCTTTCTGAGGGCTGTGGGTAATTTCCCTCTTGGTTCTTTTTTTTTTTTTTTAAGTCTTTATTGAATTTGTTACAGCATTGCTTCTGCTGTTTATGTTCTGATTTTGGGGGCTCTGAAGCATGTGGGATTTTAGTTCCCAGACCAGAGATTGAACTGGCACCCCCTGCATTGTGAGGTAAAGTCTTGACCACTGAACCAATAGAGAAGCCCCATCCCTCTCTCTTTGCATCCAGCTCCTGATCTGTTTGGCATACGGAGGAGGTCAGCTTCTGCTGGTGAGTGGTTCTACCCCCAGCCAACTGAGTTAAGCCGCTAGCCTTTCAGACAATTTGCAGGTTTTAAGTGGAAAACCCCCAACCCTTGATTCTGTCCATGTAGAGCCCCCAGGCTGCAGTTTCACATGTTACATCCCCATTGTTGGTTCAGTCCTTTTGACTGGTCAAGGTTCTGTGGAAATTGTTGTAGTTCACAGGCCTTCTCTAGGCCAGGTCACAGTGGCATCTCTTGGGCACTGCTGGTATGTCAAAGTGCACATGTTTGTCTTGTTTTATGTAAATGCTATTGCTAGCGGGGGTCTCAGAGGCCAAAAAGCTGCAATAATTGGTGGGCACAAGTGAACCATTGCTGCCTAAATAAAAAACTCCAGTGTTGAGACAAGTTGGTCTTGGAATAGGTTAGACCTACAGGTTACCTGCCAACCTCAGGGAAACTTCTGTGCAACGAGGGACACTGTAGAACACATAAAGTACCCAACACAGCTTCGAACCCTTTTAGGTTTTCCTTTGGCTCCAAGTAACCCAAACACTGGGAGAAGGTGATGGCACCACACTCCAGTACTTTTGCCTGGAAAATCCCATGGATGGAGGAGCCTGGTAGGCTGCAGTCCATGGAGTCACTAAGAGTCGGACACGACTGAGCGACTTCACTTTCACTTTTCACTTGCATGCACTGGAGAAGGAAATGGCAACCCACTCCAGTGTTCTTGCCTGGAGAATCCCAGGGACGGGGGAGCCTGGTGGGCTGCTGTCTATGGGGTCGCACAGAGTCGGACACACTGAAGCAACTTAGCAGCAGCAGCAGCAACCCAAACACTTAGCTCACAGAATCCTTAAATTCTTTTTTTTTTTTTTAAACTTTTTACCTTGTATTGGAGTATAGCAGATTAACAATGTTGGGATAGTTTCAGGTGGACAGTGAAGGGACTCACCCATACATATACAAGTATCCATTCTCCCCTAAACTCCCCTCTCATCCAGGCTACCATGTAACATTGAGTGGAATTCCCTGTGCTATACAGTAGGTCCTTGTTGGTTATCCATTTTAAACATAGCAGTGTGTACATCGGAGAAGGCAATGGCACCCCACTCCATTACTCTTGCCTGGAAAATCCGATGGACGGAGGAGCCTGGTAGGCTGCAGTCCATGGGGTTGCTAAGAGTCGGACACGACTGAGTGATTTAGCAGCAGCAGCGTGTACATGTCCCTCCCAAACTCCCTAACTGTCCCTTCCCACACCCCCACCCCAAACTCATTCTCTAAAGGAGTCTTTCCATTGGATTCTTAAATTCTAGAGTCAAGTATGCCATCTTCTTAGTTCAGTTGTTCAGTTGTGTCCGACTCTTTGTGACCCCATGGACTGCAGCACGCCAGGCTTCCCTGTCCATCACCAACTCCTGGAGCTTGCTCAAACTCATGTCCATTGAGTTGGCGATGCCATCCAACCATCTCATCCTCTGTCATCCCCTTCTCCTCCCACCTTCAATCTTTCCCAACATCAGGATCTTTTCAAATGAGTCAGTTCTTTGCATCAGGTGGCCAAAGTACTGGAGTTTAAGCTTCAACATCAGTCATTCCAATGAACACTCAGGACTGATCTCCTGGACTGGTTGGATCTCCTTGCAGTCCAAGGAACTCTCAAGAATCTTCTCCAACATCACAGTTCAAAAGCATCAATTCTTCGGCGCTCAGCTTTCTTTATAGTCCAACTCTCACATCCATACAGGACTACTGGAAAATCCACAGCCTTGACTATACGGACCTTTGTTGGCAAAGTAATGTCTCTGCTTTTTAATATGCTGTCTATGTTGGTCATAACTTCCTTTCCAAGGAGTAAGCGTCTTTTAATTTCATGGCTTCAGCCACCATCTGCAGTGATTTTAGAGCCCCCTAAAATAAAGTCTGCCAAATTGGTCTACAGAGCTGCTCTGAAGCTTCAAAATAACTTCATTAAAAAGCTTGTTATGGAAGGCTAGGGAAAAGTGAACTACACAGGAGATAAGAGGTACCACCCGTTTCTCCCCACTGTCCTTCCTCATGTGAAAACTCACATTTTCCTGATTCTCTGAACTGCCTTTCCATTGGCGAGACTGTTAAACAGTTACCTGGTAAAACCTCCCAAGATCCAGGTGAACAATACCTAAGAACTATACCTCCTTGGGTATTGTTCATTCCTTGGTCAAAGACAAAATGAAGGGCCATAATTAAAGAATTTCCTCAATTCAGGGAGGGTCCTCATATTTTTTTTATTTTAAGAGTTCAGAATCCTTATTGGGGTTTGTTACTGCAGGCTTATTCCCTGGTGGCTCAGAGGTTAAAGCGTCTGCCTGCAGTGCAGGAGACGAGCGTTCGATCCCTGGGTTGGCAAGATCCCCTGGAGAAGAAAATGGCAACCCACTCCAGTGTTCTTGCCTGGAGAATCCCATGGACGGAGGAGCCTGGCGGGCTACAGTCCACAGGGTTGCAAAGAGTTGGACACGACTGAGCGACTTCACTTCACTTCACTGCACTGCAGGCTGCCAGTTCCTTATCAGCTTGTACCGTATGTCAGTAGGATTTGGAAAGCCTCAAGATGGATGAAGGAAGCAGAAGGCATAATCCCAAGGATAATGGAGATCCTCTCCAGCATGGTCCTTTTTTTTTTTTCTTAATATGAGCAGCTTATTTATTTATTTGGCTGTGCCAGGTCTTAGCTGCAACATGCAGAATCTTCCAGCATTTGAAGTTGCAACATTTGAACTCTTATTTGTCACATGTGGGATCTGGTTCCCTGACTAGATTTTTGTTCCTGGATTTTTGTTTGTTGGGAGTTTTTTTTTTTTTAATTACTGATTCAATTTCTTTACTAGTAATTATTCTATTCAGATTTTCTATTCATGATTCAATATTGATAGGATGTATGTTTCTAGGAAATGTATCTATTTCTTCTAGGTTATGGAGAAGTCAATGGCACCCCACTCCAGTACTCTTGCCTGGAAAATCCCATGGATGGAGGAGCCTGGTAGGCTGCAGTCCATGGGTTGCTAAAAGTTGGACATGACTGAACGACTTCACTTTCACTTTTCCTTTCATGCATTGGAGATGGAAATGGCAACCCACTCCAGTGTTCTTGCCTGGAGAATCCCAGGGATGGGGGAGCCTGGTGGGCTGCTGTCTATGGGGTCTCGCAGAGTCGGACACAACTGAAGCGACTTAGCAGCAGCAGCTTCTAGTTATCTAATCTGTTGGCATATAATTGTTTATAGTAGTTTCTTATGATTCTTAGTATTTCTGCGTTTTCACTTGTAACATCTCCTCTTTGATTTCTGGTTTTATTTATTTGATAGTAACGCAAATACTTCTTTTCATAAAATGCAGATTGTCTCTTTTGGAATGCAACTGTTTATCATTGTGGGGAAAAACCAGTCCATGGGTACGGACTGGTTTTTCCAGTTTTGTCTCTATTTGTAAAATCATTTCAGTATTTCTTATTGGACTATAAGTGTGCAGTAGTGTGAGTTCTCCTTTGAATTGGTTGTAACATTTTAATTGGTTCTATTATTAATTAATGAGTTAAGTAAAATATTTGACACATGTTCTGAGAGTTGACTAAGATTCTAGCCTTAATCAAATTCTGAGCCTTTCTTGACTAGTCCTTTAAAGATGTGAACACAACACTAACAGCTCATAGCTACATCCTTAGGATGACCCAACCCAACCCCCACATCACCCCACCCCCCACCTTCAAGTGCCTACCTGAGAACATAATCTGCTCTTTGTTCCAACCAACACCTAAATGTAGGGTCCCTGTTCCCCAGTGTCTGTAGGAGGAGAGAAGCCTAATATGCCGACCAGCCTCCCCTTCCTATTTTCTGTAATGTACCACTCCTGTGACTCTACCGAGTCCCCACTCTGTCCCTATTCCCTCATTCTCCCTTCAAAACGCACAAATCCAAATTCAGCTCACTTTGGTTTCTTTACTGCTGTAGTCTATGACTGATTAAGGTCTGTCCTGACCACATTTACTGGGTTTGTCTTTGCCAGAGTCATGATTTTATCTTTAAAGAAATTATCTACTAACACTGATTAAATTACTCAAAATCTCTGGACCTTCATGTTCCCTTCAGGCTATTCTTTGATGGTCTGCTTAACTGACTGAGAGACAGGTGGGTAGAAATCTCAAGATTCTGTTAGGGGCTGTGTTTTAATCAATGCCTTAGTTATTGATACATTTGCAGATAATATAAGTATAGTATAGCATAGCAGTAAAAGGCTGAGGCTCCAAAGGTGGTTTGCAGTTGAATACTGATCCCACCTCTTACTAAATGAAGGGTAGGGGAGAGTGTTCTGAAGAAGGAAGTAAAAGAAAGACACTTGAAGTTGAGGCTGAAAGGAAGTTCTTGGGCTTAAAAATTACATGTATGAAAGAAGTCTGGAGGAGATATTAAAGAAGACTTATTCTGTCTCTTGTGTCACTGTTGTGATCAGGACTGTCGTGATAGGTTACAGGGGCTACCTCAATGGGGCTTTGCATAGGGAAGAGAGACTTGGCTTAGCTGTGAATACAGTAAGGAAAAGTGGGAATTCATAGCCAAGGAGCTGAATCGGGGTTGGGGGAAGATGGTACCAGCAGATGAAAAATTACTAAGGAAGAATCAGGAGTAAGGGGAGATTTTGGCTAAAATGACCTGATAGGATTCTTGGTGAAGGCAAGCCAGGGTAACCAGATGTTACCTGAGGAATGATCGAGGATGAAGAACTTAATCAGATATCAAGGGTGGGAGATTCTGGCTAAACTAACTTAGCAGGATTCTTGCCAAAACTGGGCTCTTGGATAATGTGCCCAATGATGGGACCTAGCTGGGCTCAGAGGAACCTGACTAAAGTTTGTTCAGGGACAGTCTTTGACAAGGACTGTGACAAAAAGCAAAGATAGGTCTGGAGTTAAGTGTCAGACTGAGCCGAGGTTCTTGAAAATGTAAATGACGAAACAAGGGGTTTTTCAGATTCAGTTACAACAACAGAAGGCAGAAAGAAAACAGAACCACTCTGATTCAATTTGACTCGTCTTCTGTACCAAGAAAAGCAGTCTCACTTGGGAATGACAGAGAGAAGTTGGAACTTTAGATGACAGAGATGTGTTGAGTATCTTTAAGTAGATCTCAGGCCCACAGTAGGAAGACCCAGAACCACCATTTGTAACAGAGAAGAACAGATCTGACTCCATATTGCATCTGTTTCTTTAGCTCTAACCCCTGTGTGGTTTTCCCGTGCTTGGTCATGCTGGCTCTGAATCTTTCCTAAAAGTATGTTCTCTCTAGCCTGAAATATACAGGATAGCATATTCTCAGGTCTCTGACCTTTAAAGAGGTAGCATTTTCCCATTCATATAGAGATAAAAAGTTGCAGAACAGAGAATAACATTTGTCCTGTTGGAAGTATATAGGAACATTGTGATCAAACCTATGCAGACAGCTGCAAGAACAAAGGATTCCTGCACCAAGAAGCTTGTAACAAGCAGCCACAGTTCTCTCCTGTTTTAGTATAGAAGAAGGCAGTAAAATGGTTCTTTGGAACACTTGTCCATCATCTTTTCTGTCTGCTGGATTTCCAAAGAAAATCACTATTCCTTTCCACAAACCTCATCTCTCAATTTATTGACTTGTCATTTTGATAGGGACAGAGTGAAGGGACAAAGTAGGTGATTAAATAGTTAACCCCACTAGGGGATTGTATCAATAACTGGAAGAAATATGGGAGACTCCCTATAAGTTAATGATTGCTCAAGAAAGAAGATTTACTTAACCACAAAACCAAGCAGGCTTGCTTAGCAAAAAAAAAAAAAAAAAAAAATGCAACAGAAGCATGAGACATGCCCCCCCACAATAAAGCGATGGTGACATGAGACCCGTATCCTGCCCATTGAGCTCAGTAAGTTAATAATCCGTAGGACATGCTCTCTGCACACATAAAAGACTATAATTGGTGGACCTAGCCTGACCATGTAGGGACAAGAAAACTCCCCTGCCAGGCCTGAAGGAGGAAGTGATGATGGAAGCATGACATCCACTCAAGAAAGACAAAGAAGTTCTTCTCCCCCTCCCCACTTTTCCTTTGATTATAAAGCCCAGTAAGTTCTCAGGGTGGGGTGCCCCCTCGCCTGCCTGCTTTTAAGCCTCACAAGTGTCCTGTTCTAATAAATCTCTTCTTATCTATCTCTTTGCTCTCGATGGATTCTTCTCTGTGCTGAGACATGAAGGACTATGGTACTGGAGCTCTTTGGAGCCGCTGAAACGACACCCAAATGGTTTTAGTTTGGCAAGCAGTACGAGCTTGGACTCAGTAACACTGTTGGATGATGCTTGGTGACTGGGGATAACTTGCATGGTTGTCAGGCCTTGGCAGCCTTGCAAAACCTCACACAGATGTTAATCCTCCACAAAATCCTCTACTGAATTATCAGGCAGACGATTTATGAACCTTTAGAGGAGGGAGTTCCACGTGTTCACTGTGAGTTGGTTGGGACAGTTTAATCCCATCTCCCCAGATCAGGGGGGTGCTTTTGATGAAGTGAACATTGACTCCAGCAAGGTTTTTGATAAAAATCTCATGAGATCAATGTGAACAAATTGGAAAATGGCAATTTAGATGATGCTGTAATTGCAAAACTTTTCAGCTGGTTTTTCCTTTATACTCAAAGTGTGTGTTGATGGAATGAAGCACTGGATTCTCTGGACTGTTTACTTCTCCATCTCCTTAATTTGTTGTGTGAGCGTGGGCAAATCGCTCAGCTTCCCTGGTTCTCAGTATTATATAAAAAATGCTTCAATCTCTAGTTGTTTATAACTCCATGAGAAATTGGTTCACGTATGCCTGGAGGGATGTAATTTATTTCTGAGTTCTGTCCTTGATTCTGTTTGACATTTTTCATGATTGACTTATCTAATGGCAAGTACATGGTTGATACAAAGAGCTGAGGGAACACATGGATGAATAAGAGTTCAAGCCCCAGGGTCAGACAGTCCTGGAATATGAACCTTGGGTCCGTCACTTCCTAATTGGATCTTGAGCAGATTTCTTAACTTCACTAGCCTTGATTTTCTATTTACTTGAATAATAACAAAAATAGTAACAATAATAATAGATTCCATGTAAAGATTAAATAACTACATAAGATACTACATGAAAAAACACTTATCAAGGTGCCTGGCCCAAAGACAGTTCTCCAGTAACTGTTAGCTCTTATTGTTACATTATCCCTAAATTGGGAGAATTTATATTGGATAACATAGTATGTTTTAAAAATTACTGTAGGGCCAAGCTATGAGCCTAGAGTTAGAATGTAGTCCGGCTTACTAAAGCCTAAAGCCCAACGTTTAGGATTAACTACTCAACTGCATGTGAACAGAATGCGACTGACCTGGCTTTAGAGCAGTTCATATCAAAATCATTTTAGGGATTTTGGGCAACTGCCCGATGAATGTGAATCATCAGCATGGTATGGCTTCCAAAAAAGTCAGTGTTGTCTTAGGCTGAATTAATGGGGGTGCAGAGAAGCTTATGGTGCCATTTATACTCTCCTCTTGGGGAGGCAGAACACGCCTACAGAGCTGGGGTCATTTCCGCCCTTGTGTTTTTTATTGAGGAAGTAAAGCAGGAGGCTAGACAGCAGCAGTTCAAATCCCAGCTCTACCATGAGACTAGCTCTATGAACTTGATTGAGTTACCCAACCTCTCTGTGCCTCTACTTTCCTATCTGTAAAACAGGAATAATATAATTGGTACCTACCTCTTAGGGCTGTCATGAGGATTCAATGGGATGTCAGTGTAAACATATAAAACGCTTCTAAAATCTGGGCTAATAATAATTGCCAAAGAAGTGCTGTTGCTGCTGGCGGTAGTGGTATCATCACCTTTCTAAGAAGGGCATTGGCAGTTTCCCCCAGTGACAGGAGCAGAATGGTGCTGGGTGCTGCAGCCATGTGACAGGCAGAATATTGAATAAATTCTCCTCCTCCTCTCCCCTTACCCTTGGCCCAAACACACCCACCACTCCCGTGATACAGAAGGGGCTTCAGAACAATTTCGGACTCTTCCCTAAACTGGAATGCTCAAACTCATACCCTTTTGGGTCTCCATCACTAGACTTTAGTGATCAGTGAATTCAGTGCCCTCATTTTCAATATTCTCAAGGTCACATAGGAAGTTAAGAACCAGGGTCAAGTCCATATTGTGTGCTTTCTCCACTCACCACCCCTTCCTCACCCCTGCTCATCAAAGTCTTTCAAACTCCAACTCAAATCCCGTCTCTTCCTAGAAACCCTTCTAGATGCTCCTGAATGGAATTGGTCTCCTCTTTCCCCTTAGCTACACCATAGCAAGTTTTGAACATTGATTATAGTACTTATCAGTCTTCTTTGTATTAGGGTCCCTTGTCCACACCTCTGTCTTCACCCTGTTTGCCTGAAGAACAAGGAGATCATTTATTCACTTTAGGATCCCACTTAGCATGTGCATGGTGCTTTGCATAGATGGGCCGTCCTGCCGTGATCATTGGACTTGGTAATTAAGGTTGTGAAATGTGGACTATTTCTCAGAAGAGAGAAGATCTGGAGGGAATGAAACTGATTCTCCGGAGGAGGATGGATTGGATTTAGCTACTTAGCTTCAGAGAACAGGAGGAGGACCAGGGTGGGGTCAGATTTGGTCTGGCTGTTTGGAGAGAACCCTTTACAATGACAGACATTTAATAAGGAAAGGGGGACCTTATGAGAGGTGAGTCTCCATCAGTGAAGATATTCAGATTGAAGCTTGGTAACCACTGTCAGGGACGAAGTAAGTAGTAATACAGGATACATCCTCCAAGTTCCCTGTTTGCTAGCTACGCTCAGCATCACTCAAGATCTTGGTGCCATTTTAGGGTCCACATGTAGTTGCAGACACAGTAGAGGTTTAGGGTGTCCAGCAGGGTTGAGAGGGACCCCAGCACTGCCCAGGGAGACCTGGGTCTCTCTCAGGTTCATTCTTAGCTTTGCTAGTCCAGGGTGCGTAGGGCCTGTACCACCACAGACAACCAGCTCCTCTCCCTACTTCCTCTAGTTTTGCAGAATCTCTTTCCTTCCCTTTCCTCCTCTGCTCATTGCTATCCTGTGTACCCAGAAGGTCACCTTCATGTGAACTTTCTAGCGTGGAGTGTCCTGAGTGTCTCAGTTATATCCCAAAGCTCTCAGCTTGGCTTTTAACATCCGGTTACAGTGTGATGCAGACCTTACAAGCATCCCACATAAAGGCCCCAAATCTCTCTCTTCTTGGCTCTTAGCCCTGGAGCTATAGTTTTTACATTTCTTCTGATCATTCCATTCCATTTTCATTTTTCTTTCTTTTTCTTCTTCTTCTTTTTTTTTTTTTTGCTGCACACAGCTTCAGAGTTTGTGGGGTCTTAGTTCCCCAACCAAGAATGGAACCCAGGGCTCCTGGTGGTGGGAGCACAGAATCCTAAGCGATGGACCATCAGGGAAGTCCCTCCATTTCATTTTCAAATGATGGATCTAGCTATGTTTGGATTCCAGATATATTTCTATAAGTTTCTGGTTTAAAATGTTTCATTTTTCACAGCCTCCCACCAACAAGTATGTACCTACTCCTTTGGCATTGCCCTCAAGACCCTGTTTTTGAGCCTCCTTTCCAAGACATCTACCCGGCCTCTGTATACCCAGGTATCACTTGTGACCTTGTGATCTTGCCCCCACCCCCAAGGTCAACCTAATTTTCTTCACAACACAATTTTGCTTCTCACCATTGGCCCTGAGCATCTTTGCCATCTGGCCTCATTCCTAAGGTTCTTGCTCAGAGAGGTCAGGTCTGTAGAATATCTACCCTTCGTCAACCTGATACATCTGTAGTCTCCAAAGCATCTGGCTTCACAACTTTCTAGCCAGCACTAAACTTAAGAGTGGGTTCTACTTCAAAAGTTCATTTGTAAGGGACTTATTTAGAACTCACGTTTTTCTCTTGAAGTAGTATTCTTCATGGTGGTGAGTTTTGCCAGACCAGTCCAGGAGAGCCCATTTAACTTGTAGGGGTAAGCTGAAGTACCAGCACTGTGGAATCCTTAGGAGTGGTAATGGTGGTGTAGAATACCATCACAGTGTAGAACAGTGCTTCTATGGGAAAATATGTTCAGAATTCCAACTTGGAATGCTGACTCTCCTGTACCTGTAGTTAGACTGGGAATGCCTCTCACCTCTATATTGAAAGAAAAGGAAAAAAAAAAAAAAAAAAAAACACAATACAATTTATTGAGAGATTACTATGTACCAGGCAGTGTAAACTCATTATGTGAGTTGTATTGTTTCATCCCCACAGGGACCCTCTGATGGAGCAGTGTAGGTACTGCTATTATTCCCTCTTTACAGATGAGAAAATGGAGACCAGAAAAGACTAATCTTAGTGACTTTAGACAGAGATTCTAAAAAAAAACAAAAAAAAGAGTCTGGTGAATGCCAGGAAAGGAACTTCAATCTATAAGATTAAGGGGTGAGAAGAGAATCAGCGATGGAGCACAGATGGAGTAAGGATTAGATCGGGGTTGAGCAAGGTGGAGACAAGGGCAGTAGGACAGTCTAGAGGGAGCTTGGCTCAGTGTAGGAAGTTATTGAAGTGAAGTGAAGTGAAGTCGCTCAGTCGTGTCTGACTCTTTGTGACCCCATTGACTATAGCCCACCAGGCTCCCCCATCCATGGGATTCTCCAGGCAAGAACACTGGAGTGGGTTGCCATTTCCTTCTCCAGGGGATTCCTGACCCAGGGATTGAACCCAGGTCTCCCGAATCGCGGGCAGACGCTTTAACCTCTGAGCCACTAGGAAGTTATTAGACATCATATATTCTCTTCCCCTGTGACCTGTCTTTGGCAAAGGGACACTCAGATCCTGTTATATGACCCTTGAAACAGTGGAGAATAAGCACAGCCTGCCTCTGAGAAGGAAGATAGCAGTAGGTGTTTTTAATCCTGGAGGTGATCAGGGATGGTGAGGTAGAGTCCATCACAGCTCCAGCTTTTCACTACTCCCTGTGTCCATGCCTGTACCTTACGAGTACCCTCCCAGGAGTAGAATAAGCTACTCTGTCCCTTGAGACTGGACTCCAGTCATGTTACTTGCTTCAACCATCATAATGTGAAAGCCATGACTAAGTCCAGGCTTGAGAGGCCTTTGTCCATTAGAACATGCTTTCTCGTGCACCTCTGCAGTAGCTGGGAGAACATGTCCAGGCCTGGCTGCTGAGGATGAGAGATACATGGATTGGAACCAAGCTCCCAGATTGACTTAGGGGGACCCAGCCTAGATTAGTTGAAAACCATGCACATCAGTGAGGCCAACCAAATCAGCAGAGCCAGCTACATCAGCTGAACCTTGCAGATTTATGGAAAATTAAGTGGTGTGGTTTTCTTGCTATGTCATGCATGAGTTTTTAAAAATTAAACATTTTATTTTGAGGTAATTGTAAATTCACAGATTCTTGTAGGAAATAATAAAAAGAGATCCTGTGTACCCTTTATCTGGTTTTCCTCTATGGTTGCATCACTCAAAAACTGTAGTACAGTATCATAGTCAGGATATTGATATTGATACAGTCAGTTGATATGATCATGTGATTTTTTTCTTCTGTAGTTTGTTAATGTGATTGACTCATTGATTGATTTTTAAATATTAAAACAGTCTTATATCCCTGGAATAAACCCTGCTTGCTCATGGTGTATAATTCTTTTTGTATAGGGCTGAATTCTATTTGCTGATTTTTCTTTTTTTTTTTATGGACTTTTGTACTCAAGAAGGATGTTGGTCTATAGTTTTCTGCTTTTCTGCCTTTGGTTGTGGTATAAATCAAATGAATTGGGACATGTTTCCTTCTCTTCATTCTGGAAGAGATTATGTAGAATTGGTGTTAACTCTTTAAATACTTGGTAGATCGTCTAGTAAAACCATTTGGGCCTGGAGATTTCTTCTTTGTGAGTTTTAAAATTATGAATTTAATTTTCTTATTAGTCACAAGGCTATTCAAATTACCGATTTCATATTGCATGAATTGCAGTTTTTTATTTAGTTATTTATAGGAATTGTTCCATTTCATCAATATATTCAAATTTATGTGTGTAGAGTTGCTTGTAGAATTCCTTCAATATTCATTTGATGTCTTCAGGGTCTGTAATGACATCCCCTGTTTCATTCATTGGTAATTTATGTTTTCTCCATCTTTTTCTTGGTTAGTTTTGCTAGAGGTTTGTCAATTTTGATTTGACATTTTGGTTTTTGTTTTCTGTTTCTTGAGTTTCATTTCTCTATACATCTTCCTGCCTTCCTTTGGGTTAAACATTTTTACATTTTGATTTGCCAATAGTGTTTTTAAACGTCTCTTTGTATAGCCTTTTTAGTGGCTGCTCTATGTATTAAATTATATATACATAATTTATATAATTATCATAGTCAACTGCTATTATTATCTTATCAGTTATTGTGAAGCATATAAATCTTCCCCCTTTACATCTCTTTGACTTCTCTATTTACATAGTATATTTACTGTAAATATTTCCTCATGCCCATTGAGAACTATATCAATGTTAAGTGTTGTAAATCAATTTTGCTTCAGTTATCAAATGTAATTTTGAAAACTCAGAGAAAGAAAGTCTATTGTATTTGCCCATATTTCTGCTTACTGTGTATGCTCTGCCTTGCTTCATGATGTTCTAAGATTCTTTCTTATCATTTCCTTTCCATTTGGATAACTTCCTTTAGTCATTCTTTTAGGCTAACGCATTCTCTTAGCTTCCTGGTAACACATTCTTTTAGTATTCTTTCATCTGAGAATATCTTGATTTCCCTTTATTTTTGGAAGGATTGTTTTTTTTTTTTTACCCAAGCATAAGATTCTGGGTTGCTGGTACTTTTTTTCTAGCGCTTGAACATTTTGCCACTTCCTTTTAGCATCCGTGGTTTCTGATATGAAGTCTACTGTCATTAACTGTTTTGTCCCTGTTTTTCTCTGGAAGACTTCAAGATTTTCTTTGTTTTAAGTTTTGGGAAATTTAACTGTGCCATACCTTGGTTTGGATATCTTTGGGTTTATTCTATTTGAGTTTCACTCAACTTTTTGAAACTAGCTTTATGTCTTGGCAAATTTGGTAAGTTTTCAACCATTTTTTTCTATGATAGTACTATTTTAGCTCTGCCTTCTTTCTTCTTTCTTTCTGGGACCCCAATGACATGAATATTAGATCTTTTATTAGCATCCCATGGGTCTTTGGGGGCTTCCCTGGTGGCTCAGATGGTAAAGAATCTGCCTGCAATGTGGAAGACCCAGGTTTAATCTCTGAGATGGGAAGATCCCCTGGAGAAGGGAATAGCAACACACTCCAGTATTCTTGTCTGGAGAATTCCATGGACAGAGGAGACTGGTGGGCTACAGTCCATGGGGTCACAGACAGTTGAATTGGACACGACTGAGCAACTAACACTTTCATGGGTCCTTGAGATTCTGTGTGGCTCCCACAGACACCATGGGGAAGTGGTCTCATAACCTTTGGACAACGGTGAGAATCCTGCCTCCTTTGATATCACCCCATCAGGGAAGGGAGAGCCTCCTCTTTACCACCTGGTGGAGGAGGAAGTCCTGGCTCCTCACATGGTCTATTCCAGGGATTTATTCAATTTTAAGAAGTTAATGTGGTTTCCAGATGCCAGGCAGAGAGTTGGAGAGACTGAGCACCAGCTGTCTTAAACCTCTGCTGTTGAATGGGCCTTGCTCAACCCAGTGAGACACCACCCACTGCTGCACCACAAACCTTCCTGGTGCTGAACTTTGGCCCAGGTTTACAGTCCTTTGGTTTATACTCAGGGTTCAGGTATCATTCCCCAGGTATCAGATATCATGGACTTCTGGGTCTCATGGGCCTTACTGAAGGATCTATAGGATGTTTCCATTTTGTGTTATTATTTTAAATACTTCAAAATAAACATACTTGAATGAACATAGCTGAACACTTGGGCAACTGTTTCTGTACAACAGATCCCTAGAATTAGTTTTGTTAGATCAAAAGGTGAGCTTCACAAGCCACTCTGAGTCCTTGGTTTATCAATATTCTCCATATAGTTCAGCTAGCTCTTTTTTCCTCTGTCTCTTAGCTTCTGAAAATGCATTTTCTTTTTTTAATTATTTATTTTTTAATTGAAGGATAATTGCTTTACAGAATTTTGTTGTTTTCTGTCAAACCTCAACATAAATCAGCCATAGGTATACATATATCCCCTCCCTTTTGCACCTCCCTCCCATCTCTCTCCCTATCCCACCCCTCTAGTTTGATACAGAGCCCCTTGTTTGAGTTTCCTGAGACATAGAGCAAATTCCCGTTGGTGATCTATTTAACATGTGGTAATGTAAGTTTCCATGTTACTCTCTCCATAGATCTCACCCTCTCCTACCCTCTCCCCATGTCTATAAGTCTATTCTGTATGTCTGTTTCTCCATTGCTGCCCTGCAAATGAATTCTTCAGTACCATTTTTCTAGATTCTGTATATATGCATTAGTATATGATATTTTTCTTTCTCTTTCTGACTTACTTCACTCTGTATAATAGGCTCTAGGTTCATCCACCTCATTAAAACTGACTCAAATGCATTCCTTTTTATGGCTGAGTAATATTCCATTGTGTATAGGTACCACAACTTCTTTATCCATTCGTCTGTCGATGGACACCTAGGCTGTTCCATGTTCTAGCTTTTGTAAATAGTGCTGCAATGAACAGTGGGATACATGTGTCTTTTTCAATTTTGGTTTCCTCAGGGTATATGCCTAGGAGTGGGATTGCTGGGTCATAAGGTGGTTTTATTCTGAGTTTTAAGGAATCTCCATACAGTCTTCCATAGTGGCTGTATCAATTTACATTCCTACCAACAGTGCAAGAGGGATGCCTTTTCTCCACACCCTCTCCAGCATTTATTGTTTATAAACTTTTTGATGATGGCCATTCTGACTGGTGTGAGGTGATATTTCATTGTAGTTTTGATTTGCATTTCTCTAATAATGAGCGATGTTGAGCATCTTTTCATGTGTTTGTTAGCCATCTGTATGTCTTCTTTGGAGAAATGTCTGTTTAGGTCTTTTCCCCACTTTTTGATTGGGTTGTTTGTTTTTCTGGTATTGAGTTGTATGAACTGCTTGTATATTTTGGAAATTAATCTTTTGTCAATTGTTTCATTTACTATTATTTTCTCCCATTCTGAGGGTTGTCTTTTCACCTTGCTTATGGTTTCCTTTGCTGTGCAGAAACTTTTAAGTTTAATCAGGTCCCACTTGTTTACTTTTGTTTTTATTTCCATTACTCTGGGAAGGGGTCATAGAGGATCTTGCTTTGATTTACATCATCGAGTGTTCTGCTATGTTTTCCTCTAAGAGTTTTATATTTTCTGGCCTTACATTTAGGTCTTTAATACATTTTTAGTTGATCTTTATGTATGGTGTTAGGAGGTGTTCTAATTTCATTTTTTTACATGTAGCTGTCCAGTTTTCCCAGCACCATTTAATGAAGAGGCTGTCTTTGCCCTATTGTATATTCTTGCCTCCTTTGTTAAAAATAAGGTACCCACAGGTGCATGGGTTTATTTCTGGGCTTTCTATCTTGTTCCATTGGTTTATATTTCTGTTTTTGTGCCAGTACCATACTGTCTTGATGACTGTAGCTTTGTAATATAACCTTAAGTCAGGAAGCTTGATTTCTCCAGCTCCATTCTTCTTTCTCAAGACTGCTTTGGCTATTTGGAGTCTTTTGTGTTTCCATATGAATTGTGAATTTTTTTGTTCTAGTTCTGTGAAAGATGCCATTGGTAATTTGATAGGGATTGCATTGAATCTGTAGATTGTGTTTGGTGGTATAGTCATTTTCACAATATTGATTCTTCCTACCCAGGAACGTGGAATAACTCTCTGTCTGTTTATGTTGTCTTTGATTTCTTTCATCGGTTAATTGTCTGTGTACAGTTCTTTTGTCTCCTTAGATAAGTTTATTCCTAGATATGAAGATGGATTTTCTTTTGTTTGATTATCTTGAGGTTGTTCGTAAAATTTCACAGTTTGGTTTTCCCTGGAAATCATATTTTTTAAAATAGGTGTTCAGCTATTTTTGTGATATACCAGCCCAGCTCACTTTATCTTGGCCCTCCAGATCTTGTAATATTGGAAGATCTGAGTTTTCTTCTCAAAACCCTCTCTACTTTTGACTTACAGAACATGAACACGATCTGAATTTGTTTCACCTTCTTCCTCTTTAACAAATTATTTATTTTGGAGAAATTCATAGGGATTACCAACTAAATGTGGTTTTCAGAATAGTGTCTGTCAAACTTTTTCAACCTGGTATAAGCCTATAAACTTGCTAAGACATATTATTACTATGAGAGAAGCCTGGTGCCACATTCATAATAAATAACTATATGGGGTTTTTTTGAAATGTGCTTTGAAATTGGAGATTTTAAATATATATAAAATCTCATATATATATATATATATATACACACACACACACACACACATATATATACATACACTTGCAGTTAAGCATGGCAGACTAAATACATACATATTCTGTGCTGTACCTTCCCTCCCCTCTCCCCATCCAAAATTACAGTGAAGGAATAAAGAGCAGAAATCCATAGGACAGAGAGAATTGGAGGAGAGGTAAGAATTAGGGGAGAGAGATGATAGCATCTGAGAATTGAAAAGTGTTTTGAAGGACGGCAACTGGCTTAGCTGAGAAGAGGTGGCTAAAACTCAAGTGCCTGTGGAGAGGAAGACTGATCAACAGCAGATTCATTTGCTAGAACCATGGAAACATATAGAATTGAAGACAGGATGACAGTGGAGGGGGCACATGGGACCCCTCATGGGACTGTGGATAGGGAGATGGTTTAAAAGTTTCTCGAAGGATCTGTTATACCTCTGACCTACACCAATATGGGACAACCTGTCCCTGATTAGTGTAGAACACAGTTCTTTCTCAGCAGAAATTGACCAGAGTCTCCGGCTCTGGGACATGCTAGGGTGAGCCCCCATGAGACTCCCTTCTCCGTCTATGGCTCCAGGCTCATTACTCAGACCCAGTTCTTTAACTCCATCAAGTCAGAGAAGATCAGAGGAAGTCAATGGAAAAATCTGATTGCCCTGGAGAAAATACTCACACAGAATGACAATTGGGAGAGGTGTGTGCTCCTCTAATGACAGAGTGGCTCAACACCTGATATTTCTGCAAGCTGTCAGATGACAATACTGATCTAATCACACAGCATCTCCAAACAACTTCTTTGTGTCTCATTTTTGAGCATAAGGGGCTTCCCTGGTGGCTCAGAGGTTAAAGCGTCTGTCTGGAATGCGGGAGACCTGGGTTTGATCCCTGGGTTGGGAAGATCCCCTGGAGAAGGAAAATGGCAACCCATTCCAGTACTCTTGCCTGGAGAATCCCATGGAGGGAGGAGCCTGGTAGGCTACAATCCATGGGGTCACAAAAAGTCGAACACAACTGAGCGACTTCATTTTTGAGCATAAACCAATAACCAAGGGTCATCAGACACCACCAACATGAAAGAACGAGATCAAAGTGTGTGTGTGTGTGAGTGTAAACTATCAATTTTAAGAAAAAGAAAATATTGTAAGGAAGAAGCAAAACATTTAAAGAAAAATTACAAGTAGAGAGATGTGAAAATATTGCAGCCATGAAATTAGAATGGATGCCATTAAAGCAACAAAATAAAGGAGTATTAGAAAATAAGAAGGAACTCTTGGAAACCAAAATGATTAGAGCAGAAATTTAAAAAAATCAGTTTGGAAGGTGAAATTGAAGAATTCTTGCATAAAGTAGTATAAAAGAAAAGACTGTACAGTGGGACACGTGGTTGGTGCAATTCTCCTTTACAAACCATGCTGCCCCATCTCTTTTCTACCCTCACTGTTGGGGGTGGGATACTAAACTTCCTTTTCTAGACTATCCTATAATTAGATTTGACTTCTGACACATGTCTGGTAAATGAGTCAAAAGTTGAAGTCTGCAGGGGATTTCTGAAAACCTTTACTTTCCTGCTACAGATGCAACATTTTCTGCTTCCTCCTTATTCTTTATGAATGTGGATGTGATGGCTGGAGCTGCAGCAATTGTTGTGCAGCTGTGATTAAGAGGCCAAGAGAGTTCCAGAGATCCTTGCTCGGATATTCTCTAGCCTCTGAAATAATACCAGCCCAGCTAGCTCTTGACTTCTTGTGTGGGGAAAACAAACCCAGTTTATTTAAGTTACTGTTTAATTGGATATTCTTCTACTCCTAGCTGAATCATATTCCTTAATACAAAGAGAAAAGTTAAGAAACAAGAATATCTATTCAAGTGGTCCAATATTCAACTGTTAGGAATTTCAGAAAGAGAGAACAGAGATAACGGGTAGAAAAATTATCAAAGGAATAATAGAAGAAAATATTTCAGAACTGAGCTTTCATATCTTGAAATAACACATGAGCTCAAGTCACTAAAAACTGGCAGGATGTAGAATGGAAGCACTTCACAGTTTGCTTTCAGATAAGAGGACAGGAGGTCAGGAAATTGGCTTTACTACAGTAAACGATTGGATAGTGAAAAAATAATTAACATTGCATAGATATCCAAGAGGTTTGTCAATAACCACTAAACCAAAAATGATCCATGTTAAGAAGATGGGAACTTGCAATGGCTAGGGTATCCATTCAACAAAGAGATTTAAGTTGGGATATTGGTTCCTACTCAAGAATTACCATGTTTTATTTTACAAGTTGGCTATTTTAAACGATTGTGTGCTCTGAAATTAGACCTGGTTCTGATCCCAGTTGTGTGGTGCAGGCAATTTATTTGACTTTTCTGTGCTTATTTCCTCATCTGCATGGCTACTTCAGAGGTTAGTGTGGGGACCAATGGGCATTCCGCATTGAGAACTAGCACAGAGCAGGCATTTCTTAAATGTTAATTCCTTGTAATGACGTTTCTTAAATCAAGATGCTACCTGTACACACATACCACAGCCTTACGTTATTCTCTTGTGTTAGTTCATAAGAGCTCGAGTTGCTTTCATGATTAACCAAATGTTGGTTCCCACATTGGGCTTCCCCAGCCCTTAGGGCCTGGGAACATCATAACTAGAGTCTGGGAGTTAGTTTCGATACTCTAAAAGCCTTATAGAAATCATATGTTTACCAAGGATCAGGATAAGGAGGGATATGGTGTCTCGGCTTCTGTCTGGAATGTAAAGTCATTGCAGTAACTCTGGTTGCTCTATGATGTTCAGAAGCTCCAGTGGACATGGGTCCATCTGATTCCCAAAGATAGAGGATTTGTTAGCTACTTTTAGAGCTGCGTTTTGGAAGGCAACGTCTTTTGGAATCACGGGAAAACAGTGAAGAGGGTAACATGTCTGGAACACTAAGTTTGCAAATAGATGAAGTATTCCTGCCCAAGGTCACACAGCAGGTTAGCAGCAGCCCAGACAAGGACTGATTTCCCCTGGTGTCTCATTGTCTGCAAGGTCCACTACCTAGAGCAGCCCTGCAGACCATCCTTCTGTCTCAGCCCCAGATCGTTCTTTGGTCACCAGAACACGGTACTATGTGTGGTTAGTCGCCAAGTCGTGTCCGACTCTGCGACCCCATGGGCTGCAGGCTCCTCTGTCCATGGGATTTTCCATCCACGGGATTTTCCAGGCAAGAATACTGGCGTGGGTTGCCATTTCCTTCTTCAGGGATCTTCTCAACCCAGGGATTGAACCCGTGTCGCCTGCATTGGCAGGTGGATTCTTTACCACTGAGCCACTTGGGAAGCCTCTATGTCTGGTGCTGGATGTAAAGTAGACTTACTGTGGTGATCATTTCGCAGTGTATACAAATATCAAATTGTTATGTTGTACACCTAACACTGTTGTATGTAAAATTATACCCCAATTAAAAAAATATGTTGCTTTGGAAACTTGAAAACCAGGATATACAGTGTCAAAGATACTTCAGCTCTTCGTTTTGCTGGGACCACAGGAATCATAGTAAGAGAGAAAGTACCCCTGACAATTCGTCATGATTGATAGGAACAGCCAGAAACTGCTTTCTCACTTCCTTTTGTCAGTTAATTTGTACCTTGTTCTTGTTGAGTTGCTAAGTCATGTCCGACTCTGCAACTCTATAGACAGCAGTATGCCACACTTTCCTGACCTTCATTATTTCCCAGTTTGCTCAAAATCATGTCCACTGAGTCAGTGATGCTATCTAACTATCTCATCCTCTGTCACTCCCTTCTCCTCTTGCCCTCAATCTTTCCCAGCATCACGCTTTTTTCAGATGAGTCTGCTCTTTGCATCAGGTGGCCAAAGTATTGGAGCTCCAGCTTTTTGTTACCTTAGGAGATTTAAAATGCTTGGTTATTTAAGGGAGAGAGAAAAAGCTCTGCTGCTTATTTATATTGTGCCTGTGAAAACACAGGAGGTGTTCAGCCAAGGTTGAAATTCCCACGGGAAAGTAGACCAGCCATGAGATCGGAACGTGTATACCTGTCTGTAAGCTGGAGCCTCTGATACAAACATAAACAAGAGAACTGGGAAGAAAGCTGTTCTGATAAGTAGTGGTCACCAGGTGGCGCTACACACTCGCTGTCAAATTAACAACGTGTATGAGCTTTTCTTCCTCCCCAGTCTGGGGAATTTGATCTACTGAAACAGGAAAAAAAAAAAAAAGGCAAAACACGTGGTTCCAGTATTTCAGCATGGGCCAGTAGAACTGAAAGGGGATGGTATCCCCCCGCCCCCCGACCCCCTAGAGCATTCTTTAGTTGTGTGGCCGAGAATCCACTGGTGTTCTTTGAATTCACTGAGTAAATGAGCAACTGGCTGACTTCTCCAATGGGGACTCAGGAAGTCCCCTGAGTGGGGACTCAGGAAGCGACTGGCTCCAGCAACAAGAAAGCCCGGGGTCATTCTGCAAGGTGTACTCCTTCACATCTGACCGTCTGACCTTAAGGGGAAAGGCAATTTCCATTTCTATACAGAAAACTCATTTCCTTTGTTGCTTCCTTTATTTTCCTCCCAAGAATTGTGAATTCTCAGCCAGGTTGGGACCCGTGAGGAGGGCAGGGAAGAAGCTGTGAACTAGCAGCGCCCTCTTTTCCTTCCCACCCCTCCCCCTACTAAGGCTTTCCACCGTCTCCTGTGCTGAGTTGCTTCAGTCGTGTCCAACTCTTGACCCTATGGGCCATAGCCGGCAAGACTCCTCTGTCTGGGGGATTCTTCAGGCAAGAATACTGGAGAGGGTTGCCATGCCCTCCTCCAGGGATCTTCCTGACCCAGGGATTGAACCTGCATCTCTTAGGTCTCCTGCATTGGCAGGCAGGTTCTTTACCACTAGCACCACCTGGGAAGCCGTCCAGCACCCCAACTGACCCCTTTCTGCAAAAAGAAAAATGCGTATGGTAAATCCAGGCCCATGGACATCATGGGTTTTCCTGTCAGTCCTGATTTAAAACAGCTTGAAAGTTGGCTTACAAGGGGCTTCCCTGGTGGCTCAGACGGTAAAGAATCTGCCTGCAATGTGGGAGACCTGGGTTTGACACTGAATTTGGGAAGATCCCCTGGAGGAGGGCATGGCAAGCCACTCCAATATTCTTGCCTGGAAAATTCCCAAGGACAGAGGAGCCTGGCGGGCTTACAAGGGGACACTTTGTATTGAAAGGAGAAAATAAGCAAAACCCATGCCTCCCTGCTGCTAAGTCGCTTCAGTCGTGTCCGACTCTGTGTGACCCCATAGACGGCAGCCCACCAGGCTCCCCGGTCCCTGGGATTCTCCAGGCAAGAACACTGGAGTGGGTTGCCATTTCCTTCTCCAATGCAGGAAAGTGAAAAGTGAAAGTGAAGCCGCTCAGTCGTGTCCGACCCTCAGCGACCCCATGGACTGCAGCCTACCAGGCTCCTCTGCCCATGGGATTTTCCAGGCAAGAGTACTGGAGTGGGGTGCCATTGCCTTCTCTGATGCCTCCCTACCCTAAAGCATTTTCCTGGTCTGATAGAAAGCAGCCTGCTGTATCCACCCCCTGGCTCCTTCAACTCCAGGCACAGGTCAGCTTCCAGCATCTCTGCTGATTAAGCAGAGATTCCACCAGGTCCTGGGGGTACTCCCACCTCCACACTTTCAGAGCTACACCTAGATGCTGCTGGGCTGCAACTTGGAGGAATCAGTGTTCCAGAGCAGTGGTTCTCACACCTAAGCAGGCAGCAAAATCATCTGGGGGGCTTGGAAAGCCAGATTGCTGGGCCGCACTTTTCGCTCTAGTTGGCCTTGGTCTCAGGGGCAGGCGGAAACTTTGCATTTTTACCAAGTTCTCCTGTGAGGCTGAGGCTGCCTGGGGACCACACTTTTGAGAACCGCTTTTTCAGAGCTGGTGGGGGAAGAGGAGCAGCAGGAGGAAGCCCCTGGCTGTGGTTTGGCTGGTCTTTTTTTCCCACAGGGGCATGTGTGCCTGGACTTCGGGGGCAAGGGCCTGACCTCCAGGGATGGCTGCAAATCTTTCTCTCTTCTTTCTGAACTAGTGGTCCTGAAACTTGGCAGCACACTGAATCACTCTGGGAGCTTTAAAAAAGTCCCTATGACTGGCTGCCAGCCTGAGATCTTGATTTAATTGGTTTGGAGGGTGGTTAGGGCATCTGATGGTTATAGGCTTCCCAGGTATTTCTAATGTGCAGCCCAGGTTGGAAACCTGCTATTCTAGGCTCTTCTCTTTGTCATCTTACACCTAATCCCCAGTGAATAGAAGTACTGATCATCCATCCTGGAATGCTTCCAGCTCTTCTCTCACAACTCCCTCCTTCTACCCATCTTCAGGCTGTAGGTCACTGACTACCAGACTCTTATGTTTCCCTCAAAACCCTGTTCAAATATTCCTTCTATAGTGAAAACTTCCTGGCTTTCCCTGACAGTGAATTGCTTCTTTGTCTATCTCCTAAAGTACTTTGCATGCACTTGAATTATAACCTTTATTTCACTATATTGTAATTATTTGCTTTCATATCTTCCCTCCCCACTTGAGGGTGCACCCATCAGGTGGCTTAATAAAACTGTGATGGAATGAATCCCAGAGTTGGAGATAAGGTCTAAAATGCAAAAGGTTTGGATAAGGAAGTTGATTCATTTTGATTCTGTTCAATCGAATGGTTCCTGTGGGTCAGACTCTGGTGGGTGTCTGGGAAGCCAAGCTGAGTGCGGCAGGACCCTACCTTTGAGGTATTTCTTTTCAAACTGGGCTAGCTGAGGCTGGCTGTGCTCTCATTACACTCAGCTTGGGACCTGCTTTCCCAGACCACCTGGAGCACAGTGCAAACCCTGAGCCTCCCTTTCACACCATCCGTACCCTCAGGTACACTCACCTTCCCCAGGGTTAGGTAAGTTTCTCGACATGTGTGTCTTTCATGAATTTGCCCTTGTCTACCAGACACACAATTTGCCAACCATTTAAAGCTTGGGTTGTAGTTCCTTGCACACAGTCATGTTCCTGCCTTTCTGTTCTCACCCCTGTTTGCCTGGCTAACAGCCAGGGTCTTTGGGTCTTACCCGACCCTGTGCCAGGAGCTGTCTCTTTTGTACTCTCTTAACATTTTATGCAGAGAGAAGGCAATGGCACCCCATTCCAGCACTCTTGCCTGGAAAATCCCATGGACGGAGGAGCCTGGTAGGCTGCAGTCCATGGGGTCGCTAGGAGTCGTACACGACTGAACAACTTCACTTTCACTTTTCGCTTTCATGCATTGGAGAAGGAAATGGCAACCCACTCCAGTGTTCTTGCCTGGAGAATCCCAGGGATGGGGGAGCCTGGTGGGCTGCCGTCTATGGGGTCACACAGAGTCGGACACGACTGAAACGACTTAGCAGCAACATTTTATGCATTCTTCAAGCACTATGCTGCAATAATGTTAACTATAGTGTTTTTATGAACCTGGCATACAGAAAATTCTTTGTAAGTACTGAATTGAATGAGATGCTCACAGTGATTCTCAAAGTTTACCTTGTTCCCGGGCTTGTCATGGGCTCAGCATAGATGGACACCAACCCCTTGTCAGGACATTGAGGGGATTAGGGGCTCTCCTTGTTGCCCACATTCGAACACGCCTCCTGCTGTCAAGTTGAGAGTCGTTGAGTTACTGCAGGCCAGCCAGTGCGCTAGGCGCGCTCTCACTCGTGGTCACAATGATCTTCATAATAGTCTGGCCTGCTGCTAATTATTATCCCCATCTTACAGATGAGAAAACCGAGGTTAAGTCATTTGGCCACAGTCACACAGCCAGTGAGTGGCCGAGGGATACAAGAACCAAAGCCACACTACATTTGACTGGTTTCCGTGTGCCTTTCCCCCATGAGAGCTGGGTATTTTGTGCAGGTAGAGATATGGTCTCCGTAATCTTGGTCCCCCAGCTCCTGACACACAACAGCCCGGTGTCGGAAAGTCCTCAGGAAATTCATGAGCTGCACTGAATCACACTTGGTTGCATCTCTTTGCTGACTAGTTACGAATATGAGATAATACATTTAGTTGAGATGGTGCTGTGTCTACACTTCTAGAGTCTTCTTGAGTTAAATACCCGAGGTTTGTCTACACTCGAGAGTCCTGTTTTCATTTCTCTTTTGCCCATTAAGTACCTTGTCGAATTCTAATTTTACATTTACCTGCTTCCTGTATTATGTGTTTGCTTATCTTTTTAAGATTTTTTTTTTTTTTTGAGGTGGGCCATTTTTAACATCTTTATTGAATTGGTTACAATATTGCTTCTGTTTTATGTTTTGGGTTTTGGCCTTAAGGCATGTGGGATCTTTGTTCCCTATCCAGGGATTGAACCCTCGCCCCCTACATTGAAGACAAAGTCTTAACCACTGGACCACCAGGGAAGTCCCTGTTTGCTTATCATTTTTCTGCCTAGATTTGCTGCCTTCGTTCTCTTCTGCCATCTTTTTATGTGATCCTCTCAGTGAAGAGAGCCTTTTCCTTTTTTTCTTCAATAGGATGCTCTTGTCCCACCAGCTGTTCATTTGAGCAGATTTGGTTGTTCATGTCCTGCCTTCCATACCTCTTCAGTACAGGCCTTGCAGACCAGCTCAGCTTCCCCTCCCATGGGGGTAGATCCTAAGCCAAGTTCATGCCATTGTCCCATACATTCATGAAGATGGCACTCAATCATCCAGCTCCAGGCCCCATTCGTGTAAGTGGCTCATGGCTGTGTGTGTCCAGAAAAATCAGTGTGGGAACTTGCATAGCCACTTAGAGCCTGCTCTTTTAGAGTTTTCACATCCCCCGCCCCCCCAGGCTTACTTTTCCATTTCCTTAATTGTTACTCTCCTCCCCTCCACCTAGAAACCCTCTGTTCAGACCTCATATCTGTTCTGAGGCCAGCTTGATGCAGAGTTCCACTTTCATGCTTCCATTTTACTTTCACAACAGATCTGTAAATTAGTTCAGTTTAGTTCAGTCGCTCAGTCGTGTCTGACTATTTGTCACCCCATGAATCACAGCACACCAGGCCTCCCTATCCATCACCAACTCCTGGAGTTCACCCAGATTCACGTCCATCGAGTCAGTGATGCCATCTAGCCATCTCATCCTCTGTCATCCCCTTCTCCTCCTGCCCCCAATCCCTCTCAGCATCAGCATCTTTTCCAATGAGTCAACTCTTCGCATGAGGTGGCCAAAGTACTGGTGCTTCAGCTTCAGCATCATTCCTTCCAAAGAAATCCCAGGGCTGATCTCCTTCAGAATGGACTGGTTGGATTTCCTTGCAGTCCAAGGGACTCTCAAGAGTCTTCTCCAACACCACAGTTCAAAGGCATCAATTCTTCGGTGCTCAGCCTTCTTCACAGTCCAACTCTCACATCCATACATGACCACAGGAAAAACCATAGCCTTGACTAGACGGACCTTTGTTGGCAAAGTAATGTCTCTGCTTTTGAATATGCTATCTAGGTTGGTCATAACTTTCCTTCCAAGGAGTAAGCGTCTTTTAATTTCATGGCTGCAGTCACCATCTGCAATGATTCTGGAGCCTAAAAAAATAAAGTCTGACACTGTTTCCCCATCCATTTCCCATGAAGTGATGGGACCAGATGCCATGATCTTCGTTTTCTGAATGTTGAGCTTTAAGCCAACTTTTTCACTCTCCTCTTTCACTTTCATCAAGAGGCTTTTTAGTTCCTCTTCACTTTCTGCCATAAGGGTGGTGTCATCTGCATATCTGAGGTTATTGATATTTCTCCCAGCAATCTTGATTCCAGCTTGTGCTTCTTCCAGTCCAGCGTTTCTCATGATGTACTCTGCATATAAGTTAAATAAGCAGGGTGACAATATACAGCCTTGACATACTCCTTTTCCTATTTGGAACCAGTCTGTTGTTCCATGTCCAGTTCTAACTGTTGCTTTCTGACCTGTATACAGGTTTCTCAAGAGGCAGGTCAGGTGGTCTGGTATTCCCATCTCTTGAAGAATTTTCCACAGTTTATTGTGATCCACACAGTCAAGGCTTTGGCATAGTCAATAAAGCAGAAATAGATGTTTTTCTGGAACTCTCTTGCTTTTTCCATGATCCAGCAGATGTTGGCAATTTGATCCCTGGTTCCTCTGCCTTTTCTAAAACCAACTTGAACATCAGGAAGTTCACGGTTCACATATCGCTAAAGCCTGGCTTGGAGAATTTTGAGCATTACTTTACTAGCATGTGAGATGAGTGCAATTGTGCGGTAGTTTGAGCATTCTTGGCATTGCCTTTCTTTGGGATTGGAATGAAAATGGACCTTTTCCAGTCCTGTGGCCACTGCTGAGTTTTCCCAATTTGGTGGCATATTGAGTGCAGCACTTTTACAGCATCATCTTTCAGGATTTGAAATAGCTCAACTGGAATTCCATCACCTCCACTAGCTTTGTTCGTAGTCATGCTTTCTAAGGCCCACTTGACTTCACATTCCAGGATGTCTGGCTCTAGGTCAGTGATCACACCATCGTAATTATCTGGGTTGTAAAGATCTTTTTTGTACAGTTCTGTGTATTCTTGCCACCTCTTCTTAATATCTTCTGCTTCTGTTAGGTCCATATCATTTCTGTCCTTTATGGTGCCCATCTTTGTATGAAATGTTCCCTTGGTATCTCTAATTTTCTTGAAGGGATCTCTAGTCTTTCCCATTCTGTTGTTTCCCTCTACTTTTTTGCGCTGATCGCTGAGGAAGGCTTTCTTATCTCTTCTTGCTATTCTTTGGAACTCTGCATTCAGATGCTTATATCTTTCCTTTTCTCCTTTGCTTTTCCCTTCTCTTCTTTTCACAGCTACTTGTAAGGCCTTCCCAGACAGCCATTTTGCTTTTTGGCATTTCTTTTCCATGGGGATGGTCTTGATCCCTGTCTCCTGTACAATGTCTCGAACCTCATTTCATAGTTCATCAGGCACTCTATCTATCTGATCTAGGCCCTTAAATCTATTTCTCACTTCCACTGTATAATCATAAGGGATTTGATTTAGGTTATACGTGAATGGTCTAGTGGTTTTCCCTACTTTCTTCAATTTCAGTCTGAATTTGGCAATAAGGAGTTCATGCTCTGAGCCACAGTCAGCTCCCAGTCTTGTTTTTGTTGACTGTATAGAGCTTCTCCATCTTTGGCTGCAAAGAATATAATCAATCTGATTTTGGTGTTGACCATCTGGTGATGTCCATCTGTAAGTTAGGTTGTGTCTAATTCTATCATGTTGCCATTTATTCTTGAGTTTATCCATCTATTTTGTTCCTTTCCCTTCTCCTGTTTTCTTTGGGGTTAGTGAAGTGTTTGTTAGCATTCCATTTTATCGCCTCTGTTAGCTATTTAGCTACAATTTTTGTTTACTTACGTGGTTGCTGAAAATGTGCATCTTTATTTTATCACAGTCTGACGTGGATTAATAAGACTTCATCTGAAATAGAACCTTCCAACAGTATGCTTCCATTTGCCCCTGTCCCGTCCTCTGTGATGTTGTTAGTATACCTTTTTCTTCCACATATATTATAAACCCAGAAACACATTGTTATTATTTTTGCTTTAAACAGTCAATGTATTTTAAATAAATTAAAAAAAAAGAAAAAAGACGTGTTATATCTACCACATATATTTACCATTTTCAGCACTTTTTTTTTTTTTGGGTAGAATGTGTATTATAGATTGTGTTTCTATTTGGTAATGTTTCTCTTTGGCTGGAAAGATTCCCTGTAACATCTTTTGATTTTTGTTTTTGTTTGTTTTTTGAGGGTTTTTTTTTTTTTGGCCACACTGCAGGGCTTGTAGGATCTGAGTTCTTCAACCAGGGATCAAACCTGGGCCCCTTGCAGTGAAAGCACTGAGGTCCTAATCGGTGGACCACCAGGGAATTCCCTTCCTTTGCTGTTATTCAGTCAGTAAGTTGTGTCCAACTCTTTGCAACCTCATGGACTGCAGCATGCCAGGCTCCTCTATTCTTCACTATCTTTCAGAGTTTGCTCAAATTCATGTCCATTGAGTCGGTGATACCATCCAACCATCTCGTCCTCTGCTGCCCTTTCTCCTTTTGCCTTAATGTTTCCCAGCATCAGGATCTTTTCCAATGAATCAGTTCTTCACATCAGGTGGACTTTATAGTTTTTATTGTGCAGTTCAGCTGGTGATAAATTCTTTCAGTTTTTGTTTGTCTGAACATGTCTTTATTTTGCCTTCATTTTTGGAAGAGGTTTTCACTAGATATAGAATTCCAGGCTAACAGGGCTTTCCCTCTTAGAGCTTTAAGGGGTCCTTCCACTGTCTTCTGGTTTGCACAGATTCTGATGAGAAGTTGGTGAATAATTCTTATTATTGTTCCCCTGTAGTAAGGTAGGTTTTTTTTCCTTCTGTCTCCAGGAAGCTTTTAAGATTGTCTCTTTGTTTCCCAGCAATTTGACTATGACATACTTAGATGTGACAAACTAAGCTTAGTATAGTTTAGTTTGTCTTGCTGTATGTAAATCGAGATTCTTGGATCTGTGGCTTGGTGTTTTCCATCACATTTCAAAGTCATTCCTTTTGTGAAATGTTTATTCTGCCCCAGTTCCTCTTTGCTTTCCTTTTGAGACTTCAGGTGTGTGTATATGTGTATGTGTGTGTGTTACACTGATTAATACTGTACCACATATAACTCAAGCTGTATGCTTTTTTTCAGTTCTTGTTTTTCTGTGTGTTTCAACTTGAATACTTTCTATTATTCCATCTTCAAGTTTACTAATCTTTTCTTTTGCAGTGTCTAATCTGCTGTTAAGCCCATCCTGTGAGTTATTGCAGTTACTGTGTATTTTTGAATTTTACAGTTCCCATTTGGTTCTTTTTCATAGTTTCTATTCTCTGATAAGATTATCCATCTATTCATTCCTTATGTCTTTTGTTTTTTCCTTGAAATTCCTGAACATGTTTATCCTAGTCATTTTCACCTTTTTGTCTCCTAATTCCATCTGTATCATCTCTTGACTGCTTTGTTTCCTCTTTGAAACATGTCATAATTTTCTATTAGACTTTATTGTCTTCTTTTCAAGACTTTATTCTGGTAGCAGCTGATTTATTGGTGGGTCAGCTTGCTGGGGCTGAATGCTGGCTTTTGGCTTTGTTACAGTAGGTCCAGGTGGCCTAGCTCCTAAGATGTGGCCTTTCCTGGATCTCTGTTGAATGACCAGAGTGTTCATCGAACTCTCTTGCTTATGCCCACCAAGGACATCAGTGTCTCCCCAACTGCGTGACCTCAGGATCTCTGTTCAAGCCCTGTTCTCTCCTAGGCTCTGGCATTTCACTCTGCACACTTGCAACTCTGTTTGAAGTCAAAGACTCAGGCTGTTTTTCTCTGTGCAGCTTCCTCCTCTGAGACCTTCCTTGCTAATTTCAGCCCCTTCACTGTCTTAGCATTTGGTCACCTTTTCCTCCCACCTTGGTTTGAGTTCTACTTCCCTGTGCTGTGGTTTGGAAAGCCCCCAGGCAAAAGACTAGACTACATGTGGATTTCACCTCTTCTGTTTCTCTTCTCTCAAGGGATGTTCCCATCCCTCTACCCTCTGTAGTTTTGCACCTGAAAACAGTCATTTAATCTATTTTGTTCAGTTTTATTGTTTATGATGAGAGGGTGAGCCCAATAAGCTTACTCTGTCATGGTGACACAGAGGTTACTCTGTAGTTAGACATTATTAGTTTCTTAAAGAGTCAAGGGACTGGAGAGTCAGGGTCCATAGGTGACCTTGCTCAAGGTCACACCAGAGCCAACTGGGTAAGGGCTGGGACTCACATCTGAGCCCACACTTGCCTGGTTCTAGGGCTCTCCGATCACTCCTCCTTTCTGTATCACTTTTCCTTTTCCATCTTGTTTCTCTTTAAAAAGACTATATGGTGATCTCTTGTCCACCATCACACCTTCAGTTCTATCATATTTCCCACTGTCCCTCATTTTCATGGCTTTGAACTTTGCTCCACCCTATCTGGCACAATTTGTATCTTAAAAATCTACCCTCTCCTTTCTGCTTCTATTATGTCTGAATATGTAGTTATATGCTATGCTATGCTAAGTCACTTCAGTCGTGTCCGACTCTTAGCGACCCCATGGATTGCAGCCTAACAGGCTCCTCCGTCCATGGGATTTTCCAAGCAAGAGTACTGGAGTGGGGTGCCATTGCCTTCTCCGGAATATCTAGTCATGGTTCTTATTTATTCTTGTTTTTTTCTACACATAAAGCACTATATAGACTTCTATTTATACATTTTAGACTTTCCTGGTGGTTCAGATGGTGAAGAATCTGCCTGCAATGCTGGAGACCTGGATTCGATCCCTGGGTCGGAAAGATCCCCTGGAGAAGGAAATGGCTACTGACTCCAGTATTCTTGCCTGGAGAATTCCATGGACAGAGGAGCTTGACGGGCTACAGTTCATGGGGTTGCAGGAGTCAGACACGACTGAGTGACTAATAGCTTTATACATTTTAACTGAACCAAAGATGAAATGAGTTTCATTTCATGCATCTTTTCACCCTTTTCTCACATGCCATTGAAAACAGGTGGTCAGGGAGGCCCCAGTGAGGAGCCCAGGTCCTGAGGAGTCAGGGGGAGGCTGGGGAGCCCAGCTGCCTCTCCATACACAGCTTGAATGTGGTTCTTGTTGGCTATGGGTTGTCGGCTGATGATTCATGCATTTCTTTATTATTCTTGGCATACTGGAATGAGCGCACTGCTTTTTCTTTCTATACTTTTCTTCTCCTGGAAACAATTTCATAAAGATCCCCTTATGATCCATTTCAATCATGCTACTAAAATATGTCCAATTCTCTCTCTTCTTTTTACCATTATTCTCTTTTTCCCTTACATTTCTAGCATACTCTGTAATTTCATATGCAGTTTATTTTTTTGCTGTATCTTTCTCCTTTTCCCTCATTTTGTTCTTGGTACAAGTTCCTCTAGAAACCTCTCTGTGGTTCTTTAAATTTCATCATTTCTACTCCAGTTTCTTCATCCAGGCCTCTCTGTTTATTGCTTCTACTTGAGGGAGTCTGGTCTTCTCTTTAAAACCCGTGGTTTCAGGGCCACTGTCCTTGAGCACTTCCTCATATCATGTCATTTTCTTACATACCCACCCCTGCCAGCCTGGAAAGATCAGAGGCCTGCCCTCCCCTTGATCTTTTCTCTTTTGTTTTTAATCTCTTCTTGTTCCATCAGGCATCTACCCCCTTCTTTATGCTTCTGCCAGACTTCTAGTTTTTGACTAGCAAACTTTGGCTATTACCTTCACAAAATAAAAATCGGAGAGTCAGTTACATTACATGTCACCACCTCGCTTCTTTTTGTACATGAATAATGTCAACCCTCCTGGCTCAGTTTCTGTTTTGATAATCATGTGGCCAACTGCTGGAGAATGTGTTTAAACAAATATCTTTCAATTCTATGCACTTACAGTTGGGGTTATTTGGTTTGTTGGGGAACTTTTCTTAGCTCTCTCATTTCATTCTTTTCTGAGGAATTGGTAGAAATCTTCCTTTCTTCCCGGCCCTCATACTCCTCTTGTGGCATTTAGAAAATGAGTGATGTTTTATATATGGCTTTTTTTTTTTCATATTTCTTTTGGGGGTTATAAAGATTTCTTTTGGGGGAGATATGCATATCCATGAAGCAGATCGATTGCTTCTTTAATTAACAAGCATCATTATGTATCATCAGTTCCAGATCCTACAAATCTTTGCAAAGTTCCCACTATAAACTATAAATAAAAGTCTCTTTTAAACTGCCTGGTAGGGAAACCCATGGATCTGGTTCTTCTCTTCTCCATTTGGAGAATAATCTGCTCCAAACAGGTCATACCCAGGCTACTTCCTGCACAAACTCATGCCTTGTTCTTTCCCTGGAGTCTGTTGAGCAGTAACGCTTGCCTTCTTGTTAGTGATAATTTCATGCTTTTACTTTGAATTATTCACTGTCCTCTTTGGTTGAAAATATAATTAGTCTCCAAAGGCTCCTTTTAAAGTTACTTTCTTCTGTCTCCTTTTTTTCCGCCCATTCCTCCAGGACTTGGGATCCATCCACAGTGTGCTGGCCAAGCTTTTCTATCTCTTTGAATAGCTGTTCCTCCTCTTCTTTCATGCACTTCACAGAACTTCCCCCCTGGAGTCAGGCTTATCTCTTAGGCTCCTTTCCTCATCAGAAGTTATCTTTTCCTGGATGTCTTCTCAGGACACTTGATCACCATACCCTGGCCTCTTTCTTGGGTTTCCTTTCCCCATTGTTCCCCATCACCAGCTGAACTCAGTCTTTATTTCCTCCCCTTCTGGAAGCTCTGCGGAACCCCTTCCCTTGCCTCCCAGTCCCACATAGTTTCCTTGACTCCATTTGAGCAGGTAGGTGTTCCCAGCTCACCCTTTGTTTTGCACCTTTGAATCCAGCCCAGCTGGTCCAGCCTCCATGTTTTCATGACTTGCTTTTCAACAGTCTCCCTGGCTGTTCTTCAGCAAAGGCCATACACACATTAGGTAGTAAGGGTTGTATTCTCAGTAGCTGAAAGATTGACTTCACATTCCACTCAGATGATTTCTTGAGCTTTCTCTTTTGCAGGGCTTTATTGTATATAAAAAAACCCGGGGAAATATCTCAAGCTTGTTTTTTTCCTTTTTAAAAAAAATTTTATTGGAGTCTGGTTGATTTACAGTGTTGTTTGTTTCAGGAGTATAGCGAAGTGAATCAGTTATACATATATACATATCCACTCATTCAAGCTTTTCTGATAGCTGTTCAATTTCCTACTTCCCCAGTCTAAGCTCTACAATGCTCAACAATTATTAGCCCTACAAGATAGTTAATCACTCCCCAGGTCTCATGAATTGAGTCATAATGTAGTTGTGAATGAGGCCTTTAGATTGCTTCCAGTGGAAGCACCAGAAAGTTCCTGTAGTACCCAGACCCCTTTTTACTGATAAAGTTTCTAAGATATATCAGAGTCCTCTGGTGGTCTGCACTTACTTCACACTTCTTGCTCTTCATTTCTGGGAAGGTCTGCAAATCTGTACTTTGGGTTCATCCAAAATGAATTGGAAATTGGGTTCTGTAACACAGGTCCCAGACCACAGAGGGCTTGAGAAGGCACAGCCTGACTGCTGTCCCAGAGGCTGGGCAACCTTGGGGAACCTCTTACTATGCTGGTTCCCTCAGTGATGTGGATGAAAGCCCAGACTTTGGCATATGGGTTTGTGCCTCCATTTCTGATTCAGAATTTAGGTTTGCAGGGCTCATCTTTTCAGTCTCCAGACCCATGGGATTGAGGCTTATTGTTTACTTGTATGGTTGGTTTTTATGGTCAGCAGCACTGGTGACTGTCTATCTAGTTGGTGTGTTACCAGTAAGCAAATCCCACGTTTAGGACCCACTGGGTTGTCTGTATGACTGCATCAGCCATGGCTGGTGATGGCCCCTTCGAGTGTTGTTGGCTGGATTGTTAGGCTCTAGTTTTAAGACACTGCTGTTAAAAGGCAAATATTCCTGAAGATTCTCATTAGGTGATTTCTTAGGGAGTACCCCGGTTATGCCATTGCCCTTGGAGTTTGATGAATAAAGATTACCATTCTGGCTCTTCTACTTAGTAGCTGAATGAGCCATAAAGTCCTTGAACCTCTGTGTCTTCATCTGTAAAAATGAGTATATCTACTGCATTGGATTGTTATCAGAATTCATCAAGGGCTTTGGGAGGCTACTGTTATCACAAAGTGCTATTTAAATGGTAGTGGTTTCTGGTGCTTTTTGTTTTTCCTTCTTGCCTTAGCTGATTTGGTAGAGGGTAGGGGAGTGAATCGAAGGCAATGGCACCCCACTCCAGTACTCTTGCCTGGAATATCCCATGGACGGAGGAGCCTGGTAGGCTGCAGTCCATGGGGTCGCTAGGAGTTGGACATGACTGAGCGGCTTCACTTTCACTTTTCGCTTTCATGCATTGGAGAAGGAAATGGCAACCCACTTCAGTGTTCTTGCCTGGAGAATCCCAGGGATGGGGGAGCCTGGTGGGCTGCTGTCTCTGGGGTCGAACAGAGTCGGACATGACTGAAGCGACTTAGCAGCAGCAGCAGCAGGGGAGTAAATGACATCCAGGACATACAATAGAGATAATGATAAAGAATAGCTATAGTGATAAAGGACTCAAGGCAGGTGGAAAACTTCAACCCTGTGGTAGACAGGGCAACACAGGCCAGAAAGGGGAGAACTGTGTCTGAAGAAGTAAAGGAGGATTTCCCTGGAGGTCCAGTGGTTAAGACTCTGCACTTCACTGCAGGGGACATGGGTTCAATCCCTGGTTGAGAAATTAAGATCCTACAGGCCACATGGTGTGGCAAAAAAAAAAAAAAAAAAACAAAAAAAAACATAAAATAAGATTAAAAGAAGTAAAGGGAATATATGTCTAGTGAGAGGGGGTCCTTGTTTCTTTACCCTTTTGTGAAATGATGGCTGTCAGCCCTTGTTTTGTGGCAAGAGGTGGGGGGGAATAAGGAAGACGAGATGGTTAGATGGCTCAATGGACGTGAATCTGAGCAAACTTTGGGAGATAGTGGAGGACAGAGGACCCTGGTGTGCTGCACTCCATGAGGTTGCAAAGAGTTGGACACGACTTAGTGACTGAACAACAACAAGGGAGTGAATATACTAGAAAGGTTTTTGATGAAGTGTTTTCTTTTGGAAGGCCCAGGCCAGTATTAAGACAATGAAGAGTGTTAGGAATAGGCATGGAATTGTGGGCAAGAGGTGGGAAGACTCACTGAAGATGGCTGCACCCACTCACCAGCTTTGCTCAGGACGGACCTAGTTTTCCAACATTGATGTTGAGTGGTATTCATGTTAGTCACCGGCCTGGGGATGGAATCAATCAGAATGTGATCTGATGGACGTGAGCCAAAGGGACATGAAACTTAACCACAGGCTGTGTCCTACCCAGAGGATAAGCCATGGGGCTCTGATGTGGCGGGGGGAGCCCTAGTTGTATCCCTACTCTCAGGCGTCTGTGTGGAGGAATGAGCTAGACCCTGGTTGGGGGTTGTGTGTGTGTGTGTGCACGTGTGTTGGTGCTCAGTTGGTGCCTGACTCTTTGCAAACCCATGGACAAGCCAGACAGCCAGTCTCATCTGTCCATGGGATTTCCCAGGCAGGAATACTGGAGTGGGCTGCCATTTCCTACTCCAGGGGTTCTTCCTGATCCAGGGATCGAAGCCACGTCTCTTGCATCTCCTACATTGGCAGGCAGATTCTTTACCACTGTACTAATGCTACCTGGGAAGTCCTCCTGAGAAGATCCAGTGATCTCATATCTAATTGAAGGTCTCTACCCTCTCTGGGTATTGGATGCCCTGGGAAAGAATAGCAGAGGGAACCAGTGCTGAATACTTCTCTGGGCTGGATGGTGATCAGGCTCTGGGCCATGGTTTCCTGCATGACTAGAGACAGTGGCCACATTCTTTAATGTGACGGCAAGGATGAGACCGTGCCTCCACGCCAGGACTCTCCCCTTTTCCTTCTTATCTTTGAATGGCATTCGCATGAAACCCTGATGGTCAAGTGTTACCAGTTTCCTAACTAAGGCATCTGGTGTTTGGCAGATCCCGAGACATGTGACTCTATGACTTTGGGCCACTTGGACCTTCTTTGTGTGAAGAGAGAAGGTACCATCCATGGGCTCAACATGCTCCCTTGATACTCTATCTCCAACTCCTCTCGGAAACAAATCACAGCACAACAAAAACTAAGATACCAACCAAACAACGTCAACCAAAACCAAATCAAATCCCCCCTTTAAAAGAGGAAACCCCAAACATCATTCTCACCAGTCACCCCAGGGGAAGCCAACTCTCTGTCTTCCAGAAAATGAGAGAAACGCGCTCTTCAGAAAGCGTGCCACACATGAATCACGTAGCCTCCCACGGCTTCATCTGCATGAAAATAGACAGTTCATCTGCTTCTGTTTTGCGTTTTCTCCTGCCCAGAAGTCATTATCCTTTGGTGACTTCACAACCAGTGGCTGCCGTGGTGGCTGGTGAGGGCAGTGGGCAGGACCAACTGGTTAGGGGGCCAGGCTGTCCCAGGACCGAAACGTCCCAGGACAGCGAGAGGCAGCGAGCTGGCTGGGATGTGGGAGGGAGGCTGGCTTGGAGATGAACGCGTTGAGTTCCCACGTGTGTATTTTCTGTTTGAGTCCAGGGAGGGGGATCGACTGCCCAAGTTGTCCCATGAAGGGGTATGGAAATGGGACAGACATGGAGTGTGTCATGTCCAGGTGTTCTTTCCAGAGGGGACAACAGGCGGGGCCCAGGCTGCCACCCTTGCAGCAGAGGTGCTTGGTGTTCAAGGGAGTGGGGCGCAGAGGACCCCTCTCTCTGTGGGCCCAGAGCACAACAGAGTCACACGTGTGGACTCCCATCTTATGCTGCCCTGAGTCATGTTTCAGGAAGGGCTTAGACCAGGCCAGGGATTGGCCGACTGTGGCTCACAGGCTCCATCCAACCTGTGGCCTGTTTTTGTGAACTAAGAATGGCTTTTATATTTTTAAATAATTGAAAAAAAAATTAAGACCATCGTTTTCTTTTTAAAAATTTATTTATTTTTGACTGTGCTGGGTCCTTGTTGCTGCGAGTAGGCTTTCTCTAGTTACAGTGAGCAGGGGCCACTCTCTAATTGTGGCACACTGGTTTTTCATTGTGATGGCTTCTCTTGTTTTGGGGCACGGGGCTCTGGGGTGCGAGGGCTTCAGTAGTTGCAGTGCATGGGCTTCGTTGCTCCATGGCGTGTGGAGTCTTCTCAGACTAGGGATGGAATCCGTGTTCCCTGCATTGGCAGGTCAATTCTCAACTGCTGGACCCCCAGGGAAGTCCAAGACCACCATTTTCATGACATGTGAACATTATCTGAAATTCAAAATTAGGTGCTCATAACCAGACACAGGACACAGCCGTGTCCATTCCTTTACGTATTGTCTGTGCGTGCTCTCGTATTTCAATGCCAGGTGAGGGGTTGTGACAGAGCCACACGTGGCCTGCTAAGTCCAGGGTGTTCACTCTCAGGCCTTTCATGGGAAAATTTGCCAGTCCCTGGACCAGATGACTGGAGGGCCCTCATGGCTCTCACATTCTAGACAGGGCACTGCCTTCACGTTTGAGGTCTTCCCACCTCCCATCAACATCAGTTCTCCCTGTGAATTCTCCATCTGGCCCTTCCCTGTCCTGATTGGATGGGTTCAGCCAAGGGAAGCATAATTCAAGAAGTATGTTGCTAGAAACCTGGGGCTCTCAAGAAAGGTACCTTGGCAGGGGCCAGGGAAAGTGGAAGGATAGTGACATAGGACACAGAGCAGAAAACCATTCCTGTTAGCTAGCCTTTTAAGACGGAGAAGGCAGTGGCAACCCACTCCAGTACTCTTGCCTGGAAAACCCCATGAACGGAGGAGCCTGGTGGCTGCAGTCCATGAGGTCGCTAAGAGTCGGACACGACTGAAGTGACTTAGCAGCATCAGCCTTTTAAGAAAAATTAAGTATAGTTGATTTGCAATGTTGTGTTAGTTTCTGATGTTTAGCAGAGTGACTCAATTATACATGTACATATTCTTTTCTGGTCTGGTTTCTTGTTGTTCAGTTGCTAAGTCATGTCTGACTCTGCAACTCCATGAACTGCAGCACGCCAGTCTTCCCTGTCCTCCACTGTGTCCCAGATTATGGTTTATCGTAGGATATTGAATGTAGTACCCTGTGCTCTGCAGTAGGACCTCATTGTTTATCTATCCTATATATAATAGTTTGTATCTGCTAATCCCAAACTCCTAATGTATCCTTTCCCTACCCCCTTTCCTATTGGTAATCCTAGGTTTGTTTTCTGTGTCTCAAAGTCTGTTTCTGTTTTTTTTTTTAAATAAGTTCACTTGTGTCCTGTTTTAGATTCCATATATAAGTGTCATATGGTATTTGTCTTACTCTGTCTGACTTACCTCACTTAGTATGATAATCTCTAGGTCTATCCATATTGTGGCAAATGGCATTATTTCGTTCTTTTTAATGGCTGAGTAATATTCCATTGTGTATGTGCCCCGCATCTTCTTTATCCACTCATCCATCAGTGGACACTCAGGTTGTTTCCTATCTTGCCTATTGTAAACAGTGTTGCCGTGAACATTGGGGTGCACGTATCTTTTCAGATTAGAGCAGAAAACCATTTCTTAGTTATCATACTTACATATTGATCAACAAGTTGAGCCAGTATTTTTGCAGTCACCTTCATGTCCCTGAAAACTCAGATTCACGCTAGATTTTCTTGTGGGTCTGGGACAAGGACCAACCTCTGTAAAGGGTCTCAGTAGACTTCTAGCTGGGGAAAGGCCATTTTCTCCTGAATTCCCTCTCTAGCTCTTGGCTTTTGGGTGTTAGACCAGATCAAGAGTTTACACCCACAACCTGGAGCGGAGCACTGGATTAGAAGCTGGCCCTGTGGGGAGTGGGTCCTGTGGCCCAACTCCTCCCACCCCAGTGCCCAGGTCTCTGACTTGGACCCCAGCCTTGCCCTTGGTGCCCGCTGTCTGAGACTGTGATCTGTGCCTGTTTACTGCAGGGTGAGCTGCTCCGCCCGGGGCTGTTTCTTTAACCATAGAAGCCAAGCAGCTGTGAAAAGCAATTCCATCTACAGCTTGCAGGCCGTTCTTATAAATGGCTGCTGCTTAGTATTCACTCTCCAAGGAAGACAAACCCCTCACATAGCTTTTGAGAGGCAGCAGCACGTAAAATAGGGGGATGAAGGGATGGTGTGAATGTGTGTAATGGGCGCAAGGCACTGTCTCCACCCCACAAGGAGCAGGCAGACCAACATGCACAGATCTTAGAGTGACTTGGACCAACTTCCTACCCACCCAAGGGTCTCCTCTCCACCTTCCCTGACAGGTGACATTGAGTTGCAGCACTTCCCTCCTCTCTTTGGTTGCTGCTATCATCTTCTCATGCCCCACCCAGCCCAGCATGTATCCTGAAGCTTCTCCAGGCTGAGATCTCATCGGTGATGGTATCCAGACCCTCCACACTCAGCTTGCCCTTTTGGGGACCTTCTCCACAGGGCATCTTGGTGAAGCAAAAGAAACACAAGCCCTGCCAGGGGTTTAATCCTGGGCCTTTAGCTGTGTTGCTTTGGAGAAATTACTTCAGATTTCTGAGTCTCCATTTCTGCAGACGTAAAAGGAATATAATAATTACTTTATACCATAATTGTGATGAGTAAATCATGTGAATGTGTAATATGCCCGGCACAAAGTTGGCCTCTCAAATATTATTTATATCTCAGCCCTGCCACACTGGCTTTCCTTTCTTCTTTCTTTGATGGTACTTTCAGAACTTAATACCAAATTGCTGATATGACTTGAACAATGAAGAGTACAATTTCATCTGTACTTAGGACAATTACCTTCTTTGTAAAAAATTTTTATTTTTAATTGGAGGATAATTGCTTCATCTGTACTTATTTCATCTACACTTAGGACAATCACCTTCTTTGTAAAAAAATTTATTTTTAATTGGAGGCCATTTCTTCTGTACTTAGGAAAATCACTTTCTTTGTAAAAAATTTTATTTTTGATTGGAAGACAATTGGTTTGCAATATTGTGTTGGGTTTCTGCCATACATCAACATGAATCAGCCATAGGTATACATATGTCTCTTCCCTCTTGAACGTCCCTCCCACCTCCCACCCAATCTTACCCCTCTAGGTTGTCATGAGCACTGAATTGAGTTCCCTGTGTCATACAGCAAATTTCTACTGGCTATCTATTTTACACATGGTAATACATATGTTTCAGTCCTACTCTGTCAATTTGTCCCACCCTCTCCTTCCCTCCCTAGAGGACAAGTCTGTTCTCTACATCTGCATCTCTACTGCTTCCCTTCAAATAGATTTATCAGTACTGTCTTTCTAGATTCCATATATATGAGTAAATATATGATTATTTTTCTGACTTACTTCACTCTGTATAATAGGCTGTAGATTCATCAACCTCAGCCTATTGGAACTATTTGGAACTGACTCAAATGCATTCCTTTTTATGGCTGAGTAATATTCCTTTGTATATATGTACCAAAACTTCTTTATCCATTCATCTTTCAGTGGATATCTAGGTTGCTTCCATGTCCTGACTATTGTAAGTAGTGCTGCAATGAACATTGGGGAACATGTGTCCTTTTCAATGATGGTTTCCTCAGGTTATATGCCCAGTAGTGGAATTGTTTGGGTCATATGGTAGTTTTATTCCTAGTTTTTTAAGGAACCTCCGTACTATTCTCCATAGTGGCTGTATCAATTAACATTCCTACCAACTGTGCATCTATTTCTGCTTTATTGACTATGCCAAAGCCTTTGACTGTGTGGATCACAATAAACTGTGGAAAATTCTTCAAGAGATGGGAATACCAGACCACCTGACCTGCCTCTTGAGAAATCTGTATGCAGGTCAGGAAGCAACAGTTTGAACTGGTCATGGAACAACAGACTGGTTCCAAATAGGAAAAGGAGTACGTCAAGGCTGTATATTGTCACCCTGCTTATTTAACTCATATGCAGAGTACATCATGAGAAATGCTGGGCTGGAAGAAGCACAAGCTGGAATCAAGATTGCCAGGAGAAATATCAATAACCTCAGATATGGAGATGACACCACCCTTATGGCAGAAAGTGAAGAAGAACCAAAGAGTCTCTTGATGAAAGTGAAAGAGGAGAGTGAAAAAGTTGGCTTAAAGCTCAACATTCAGAAAACAAAGATCATAGTATCTGGTCCCATCACTTCATGGGAAATAGATGGGGAAACAGTGTCAGACTTTATTTTTTTAGGCTCCAAAATCACTGCAGATGGTGAGTGCAGCCATGAAATAAAAAGACACTTACTCCTTGGAAAAAAAGTTATGACCAACCTAGATAGCATATTAAAAAGCAGAGACATTACTTTGCCAATGAAGTCTGTCAAGTTAAGGCTATGGTTTTTCCAGTAGTCATGTATGGATGTGAGAGTTGGACTATAAAGAAAGCTGAGCACTGAAGAATTGATGCTTTTGAACTGTGTTGCTGGAGAAGACTCTTGAGAGTCCCTTGGACTGCAAGGAGATCCAACCAGTTCATCCTAAAGGAAATCAGTCCTGAATGTTCATTGGAAGGACTGATGTTGAAGCTGAAACTCCAATACTTTGGCCACCTGATGCAAAGAGCTGACTCATTTGAAAAGATCCTGATGCTGGGAAAGATTGAAGGCAGGAGGAGAAGGGGACAACAGAGGATGAGATGGTTGGATGGCATCACTGACTCAATGGACATGAGTTTGGGTAAACTCCAGGAGTTGGCGATGGACAGGGAGGCCAAGCGTGCTGCAGTCCATGGGGTCCCAAAGAGTCAGACACGCCTGAGCGACTGAACTGAACTGAACCAACTGTGCCGGAAGGTTCCCTCTTCTCCACACCCTTTCCAGGCTTTCTTGTTTGTAGATTTTTTGATGATGGCCATTTTGATTGGTATGAGCTGATACCTTATTGTAGTTTTAATTTTTCATTTCTTTAATAATGGGTGATGTTGAGTTTCTTTTCATGTGTTTATTAGCCATCTGTATATCTTCTTTGGAGAAATGACTGTTTAGGTCCTCTGCCCACTTTTACATTGGGAGGACACCATTTTCTTATGCAGCCTAGTGACCTTGACTTGTGTTTTTGCTCTTTGGGACACACCTCTGGGACAGTGGTACTGGGTGGGAGTCAAGGCATCTGGGTTCTTCTCCTGCTCTTGCATTCACCTTCCCAACAAGTGTTTCCTCCCACCTGTACCGTGCACAGGGGTCACCAGTAAGCAAAACAGATGGCGGACCTGCAGCGAGGGGGCAGGTGATGAACAAATGGGCAAATGGTAGTATAATGCCAGAGAGGGACACAAACAATAGATAAAACTGCTGCTGCTGCTGCTAAGTTGCTTCAGTCATGTTCGACTCTGTGAGATCCCATAGACGGCAGCCCACCAAGCTCCCCCGTCCCTGGGATTCTCCAGGCAAGAACACTGGAGTGGGTTGCCATTTCCTTCTCCAATGCATGAAAGTGAAAAGTCAAAGTGAAGTCGCTCAGTCGTGTCTGACTCTTAGTGACCCCATGGACTCCAGCCTACCAGGCTCCTCTGTCCATGGGATTTTCCAGGCAAGAGTACTGGAGTGGGGTAAAAGCAAGCAAATATAAAGCTGGGTGAAGGATTGAAGGAGTTCTGACACTAGCTAGCTGTGTAAAATTTACTAAGACTCCACCTTTGAGCAAAGAGACAATTCAGATCAGCTGTTTCAAATAGTGCTCGTGGAGCCTAGAATCTTGGAGAGATGCCTTAGGGGGGTCTTCCTAAGGTGGAAGCGAGAGGTCATGGCCTACTTGTCTATGCCTCCTCAGAGCAGTACCTTTGAAACATCTCTTTCCTTGGCCTCTGTGAAATTCTAATCGATCACAATATTCTGTTGTTAAAAAAAAAAAAGCTTGAGAATCTCCATACTGGAGAGTTTCTGGGTTCTCTTCTCACTCAAAGGCTGTGAGAACTGCTAGAAGTTTTTCATCTGAGCTGCTGCTAAACCAGATCTGCGTCATCGACTAGTGCATAAGGTCACCACGCGGGCGGGTACCATTTACATTTATTCGTGTGAGTTTTTATCTTCTTAGTTTGGGTCTGTTGATCAAAGCTGAGATAATTTTGCAACATTATTCTAACATCCTATGTATTAGTGGTCCCTTACAGCGTTGGTTTTTCTGCTAATCTGTTTCAAATGCCGTTTATACCTTCATCCAGGATGTTTATAAAACCATTGGTTAGAATGTGGCTGAAGGTAGGGAGAGACCTTTGGTCTCTGCTAGAGACTTACCAGGTTGATCTAACCATGATCAAGAACCTTTGGATTTTATCTTTTCAAATGGCCGTGGACCCATCTAAGTATACAAAGCACCCAGATGATATTTTCCTTTCTTAACTCTGACCACCTCATTTTCTGTTCTTATTTAATGGCTACAATCTATCAAGGTCTGGGATTGACTCTGGGGAAACAAGATAAATAAGACACCAGGGGTTCACAGCTGGTAGATGCGATGGCAATATAAACCAGTAATTGCAGCAATGTGATGAGGGCTCAAGGGCAATATGAATTAACCAGCATGCTGGGGGGAAGGGCTTGTCTTTGCCTGGAAATGTCAGGGAGATAGTCTGTGGAGAAGACATCATAGGTGATATCATTTAGCAAGTTGCCCGTGAGAAATGTCCAAAGTCGTATGAAATCCAGAGAATGACATCCATGGCATCATTCCTGATCTAGGTACTGAATAAATGTTTCTCGAATTTAGTTTTAACAAAAAGGGGGAGAGCTTCCCTGGTGGCTCAGTGGTCAAGAATCTGCCTGCCAATGCAGGAGATACGGATTTGATTCCGGGTCTGGGAAGGTCCCACATGCTGTGGGACAGCTAAGCCCATGAAGCACAGCTGTTGAGCCTATGCTCTAGAGCCAGGGAGGCACAGTGTCTGAACCCTCACACGCTAGAGCCCATGCTCCATAACAAGAGAAGCCTCTACAATGAGAAGCTCCTTTTCGCAACTAGAGATAGCCTGCGAGTAGCAAAGAAGACCTAGAACAGTCCACCCCCTCAAAAACAGGTGAAGTGCAGTGGAAAAAAAATTTAGAAAAGAGGAGGAAGTAGAACAGGTCAGGGAGCAGATGGAATGGAGCTTGAGTGGGATGGAAGCGATAGCCAAGGGACACTGGAAGCTGAGCTCAGGTAGCAGCAGCAAGAGGGAGAAGAGAGAGAAGGTGGGAGAAAAGTCAGGGCTTGTTGAAAGCCTGGGGTGGGGGCGTTGAGGGGGGTTGGGACAGAGGTCAGCTGAGGAGACAGTGCTCTGAGTTTTGTATCTTTCTTGGGGGTGAGGGTGCTTTCACTCAAGATTATGAGGAGAATGAGTATGAGTTTCATCAACTTCCAAGAACTTTGGTGGAATATATTTTCCTCCAGAATCTTTCCCCTTCCAGTTCTTTATATATGTGTATGTGTGTGTGTGTGTATATTTAATCATATATAATTTTAATGTAATAATGTATATAATTAAAAAGAAAACATTATTTATGGCTGTGCTGTGTCTTCATTGCTGTGAGTGGGCATTGTCTAGTCATGGTGCTTGGGCTTCTCATTGCCATGGCTTCTCTGCTCACAGAGCACAGCTTCTACGTGCTTGGGCCTCAGTACTCGTGATGTATAGGCTTAACAGGCATGTAGGATCTTTCTGGACCAGGGATCAAACCTGTGTCCCCTGCATTGGCAGGCAGATTCTTAACCGATGAACCAGGAGGGAAGCCCAATATATAATTTTTACTTTAAGAAATATATGCACTCTTTTATTTTGTTTTTACTTACTTTTGGCTGTGCTGATTCTTCATTGCTGCGTGCAGGCTTTCTCTAGTTGCACAGTGGACTTCTCATTGCGGTGGCTTCTCTTATCGTGGAGCACAGGCTCTAGGGTGTTTGGGCTTCAGAAGTTGCGACTTCCAGGCTCTAAAACACAGGCTCAATAGTTATGGTATACAGACACAGTTGCCCCATGACGTGTGGGATCTTCCTGGATCAGGGATTGAACCTGAGTCCCCTGCATTACAAGGCAGATTCTTGATAGTTGTACCATCAGGGAAGCCCTCCCTCCCAATTCTGACTTTGATTTCAGATTTCCACCAGTACCTGCTGAATGTGCTGGGGGTGGTGGGGGAGCAGTGAAACATCATTTTCCCCAAGGAACTCTTACACCGCCATGACATCCTTTTTTCATTTGACCTGGCTGGATCCCATTCTAAATGATCAGTTTCAGCTTAGAAGCAGCAGTCTATTTGCCTGTCACACACGGTCTCAGATGGCACTAGTGGTAAAGAACCTGCCTGCCAGTGCAGGAGACATGAGAAACCTGGGCTCAATCCCTGGGTCGGGAAGATCCCCTGGAGGAGGGTGTGGCAACCCACTCCAGTATTCTTGCCTGGAGAATCCCATGGACAGAGGAGCCTGGCGGGCTATGGTCTACAGGGTCACAAAGAGTCTCAGGACTGAAGTGACTTAGCACGCATGCATGTACACTTCTTTTGGGGTGAGCAACTCATTCAGGTTTGCCAGGGACTTTCCTAGTTTTAAAAACAAAAGCCCCGCCTCCTCTGAATCCCTTTAGTCCCAGGAAGAGCTGGACTGTTGGTTGCCCCAGATGGACATGAAGCACTAGGGTTGCTTGGTGTGTGCGCAGAACTTTCTAGAGGGCGTTGGGGGAGGAAACAATTTTGCTGGAGCAAAGTGAGCTCTTTAGTGTGTTCTGCCCAGACTGAGAGGGGTGCTTGGGGGGCAGCAGGGAGGAGCCCAGGAGGGCTTTGTGTGTTCTCCCCGTGGAGGTCACCCCAGGGCAGACAGTGCCCAGCAGAGTAGAGGGGCTTCGAGCAAAGCTGTGAGTCATCTATGTCTTCATGGGGCCAAGCCAAACCTCCCCCGCTGCACTTTCCAAGCACTTAATTCATTGAATGGAGAAACCGTGCTCAGTTGTGTCCGACTCTTTGCGACCCCATGGACTGTAGCCTGCCAGGCTTCTTTGCCCATGGGATTTTCCAGGCAAGAATACTGGAGTGGGTTGCCATGCTCTCCTCCAGGGGATCTTCCCCACCCAGGGATCTAACCCACAAATGAAGAAGATGATGGAGAAATCCAAGAAGACACAGCATGGAATCAAGCTGGGCTCTCCATCCTTAAGACCAGAGCTGCTCATCCTGGTCCTGGGAGTATCTCTCTCTCGGGACACTGGGATGCTTCCTTGTCACTGGATGCTGCTGCAGGAAGCTGGGGAAACAAGTAACCAGAGCCGCAGTCCTCCACAAAAACATCAGGTGAATAAAACCAAATGACCACGGATGTCCTGAGAGAGAGGTGGGCGCTGAATGCTCGTGGAAGACTGTTCCTCCTGTCTTCTCCCACTTTTCCTGCACACACACTCACTCTCCGGAGAGGAATGCAGAACGGTGAAATCATGCCTTCATCCACTTCCTGTCTGTGGCACGAGGAAGCCTTTAGCCAATCTAATCTGAAGTTTATTGCTCAGGCCAAATCCAGCAACCCGCTCCTTTCCCCCGCTCCCCTCCCACCTACCAGAAAGGTTAAATAGTTCCCACAGGGTGCAAGAAAGGGTTATTGAAAACAGCAGGGTTGTTTTCTTTTTTTTTTTTTTTTCCTTAACTTCAGCACTTCTGGTAAATCTCTGATCCAGCATCTCGTGGTTAACCACTGATACAGGAAATGACATTTAACGTTTTTATCACTGAGCCAGAAATGGAAGAACAAGGCGAGTCTGTGTTTAGGGAAGATGGGTGGCTGCCCACCACCTTCATCTTAAAGGAGCACCATCTCTATTTCCTGACGGCCGAGGTGGTCAGTGGCTCAAGGACCCCTCTGTCCGCTCATTTCCCTGCTGACTGTGAACAGAAGTGGCAGAGAATGTTCAGGGCCTGGCTGCTCAGAACAGGAACCCAACTGTCGTCAGCTATGGAAGGATTCTGGATGGCCCTTGGTTCCGCTTTCACAGGAGCCACTGCGTGTGGGGACAGGCAGGCAGGAAATGTGTGGATGCCTGCCCGAGGTCCCAGGCATTCTGAGCCACAGCATCAGCCGGGGGTGGCCAAACCCAGGGCCACCTGGTCAGAGTGAGACTTTGAAGGGAGCATGGATGGTCCTTGGAGGGTCATTGACCTCCTCCCCGATGATCAGCAGAGGAAGAGCATTCAACACCACAAACCACAGTGAGACACCGTGTTTGGTTTCGCTTGCAGCTTTGCTAGGTCACTGGGTTCTTCTCCATTTTTGTAGTTTATTGTTGCCCTTTTGGGATGAGGGGCTTTCAGTGCAGCTGCAAAGTGGGTTCCTTGTAAAAACAAAAATGACAGCAATGACAACAACAATAAATCCTGACATTGTTAAGAGGTAAACAGTCTAGACTCATGATCTTTACTTGCTCAGGGTCAAGAGCTGCTTAGGGTCAGAGCCAGGCAGGATTCGAGTTCCGTGTGTCCTTGCTGAAGCCATCCTGCCCCACAGGAATCTAGCAGTCAATACAGCCCTGGCCCTGCCTGCTTGCCCAGCCTCTGTCACACCCACTGGGCAGGGAAGGGAGCTCCGGGATTCTAACTGTGAGCCCCCCTGGGGGAGTGGTGTGGGGGAGGCCAGTCAGTGTGATGTTAACAGACATCTATCTTCCAGTATTAATTAGAACCATGTATGGGAGCTAAGTCGCTTCCATCATGCCTGACTCTTTGCGATGCCATGGACTGTAGTCAGCCAGGCTCCTCTGTCCGTGGGATTCTCCAGGCAAGAATATTGGAACAGGTTGTCATGCCCTTCTCCAGGGGATCTTCCTGACCCAGGAATTGAACCTGCATCTCTTACATCTTCTGCATTGGCAGGCGGATTCTTTACCATTAGCACCACCTGGGAAGTTAATTAGGACCATCAGTTCAGTCCAGTTCAGTGTCCGACTCTTTGCAACCCCATGAATGGCAGCACGCCAGGCCTCCCTGTCCATCACCAAATCCCGGAGATCACTCAGACTTGTGTCCATCGAGTCAGTGATGCCATCCAGCCATCTCATCCTCTGTCGTCCCCTTCTCCTCCTGCCCCCAATCCCTCCCAGCATCAGAGTCTTTTCCAATGAGTCAACTCTTCGCGTGAGGTGGCCAAGGTATTGGAGTTTCAGCTTCAGCATCACTCCTTCCAAAGAAATCCCAGGGCTGATCTCCTTCAGAATGGACTGGTTGGGTCTCCTTGCAGTCCAAGGGACTCTCAAGAGTCTTCTCCAACACCACAGTTCAAAGGCATCAATTCTTTGGTGCTCAGCTTTCTTCCCAGTCCAACTCTCACATCCATACATGACCACAGGAAAAACCATAGGCTTGACTAGATGGACCTTTGTTGGCAAAGTAATGTCTCTGTTTTTCAATATGCTATCTAGGTTGGTCATAACTTTTCTTCCAAGGAGTAAGCGTCTTTTAATTTCATGGCTGCAGTCACCATCTGCAGTGATTTTGGAGTCCCCAAAAATAAAGTCTGACACTGTTTCCACTATTTTCCTATCTATTCCCATGAAGTGATGGGACCAGATGCCATAATCTTCATTTTCTGAATGTTGAGCTTTAAGCCAACTTTTTCACTCTCCACTTTCACTTTCATCAAGAGACTTTTTAGTTCCTCTTCACTTTCTGCCATAATGGTGGTGTCATCTGCATATCTGAGGTTATTGATATTTCTCCTGGCAATCTTGATTCCAGCTTGTGCTTCTTCCAGCCCAGCGTTTCTCATGATGTACTCTGCATAGAATTTAAATAAACAGGGTGACAATATACAGCCTTGATGTACTCCTTTTCCTATTTGGAACCAGTCTGTTGTTCCATGTCCAGTTCTAACTGTTGCTTCCTGACCTGCATACAGATTTCTCAAGAGGCAGGTCAGGTGGTCTGGTATTCCCATCTCTTTCAGAATTTTCCACAGTTTATTGTGATCCACACAGTCAAAGGCGTTGACATAGTCAATAAAGCAGAAATAGATGTTTTTCTGGCACTCTCTTGTTTTTCGATGATCCAGTGGATGTTGGCAATTTGATCTCTGGTTCCTCTGCCTTTTCTAAAACCAGCTTGATCATCTGGAAGTTCACAGTTCACGTATTGCTGAAGCCTAGCTTGGAGAATTTTGAGCATTACTTTACTAGCATGTGAGATGAGTGCAATTGTGTGGTAGTTTGAGCATTCTTTGGCATTGTCTTTCTTTGGGATTGGAATGAAAACTGACCTTTTCCAGTCCTGTGGCCATGGCTGAGTTTTCCAAATTTGCTGGCATATTGAGTGCAGCACTTTCACAGCATCATCTTTCAGGATTTGAAATAGCTCAATTGGAATTCCATCACCTCCACTAGCTTTGTTCATAGTCATGCTTTCTAAGGCCCACTTGACTTCACATTCCAGGATGTCTGGCTCTAGGTGAGTGATCACACCATCATGATTATCTTGGTCATGAAGATCTTTTTTGTACAGTTCTTCTGTGTATTTCTGCCACTTCTTCTTAATATCTTCTGCTTAATATCTTTCTTCTTAATATCTTCTGCTTAATATTTCTGTCCTTTATCGAGCCCATCTTTGCATGAAATGTTCCCTTGGTATCTCTAATTTTCTTGAAGAGATCTCTAGTCTTTCCCATTCTGTTGTTTTCCTCTATTTCTTTGCATTGATCACTGAGGAAGTCTTTCTTATCTCTTCTTGCTATTCTTTGGAACTCTGCATTCAGATGCTCATATCTTTCCTTTTCTCCTTTGCTTTTCCCTTCTCTTCTTTTCACACTATTTGTAAGACCTCCCCAGACAGCCATTTTGCTTTTTTGCATTTCTTTTCCATGGGGATGGTCTTGATCTCTGTCTCCTGTACAATGTCACGAACCTCATTCCATAGTGCATCAGGCACTCTGTCTATTAGATCTAGTCCCTTAAATCTATTTCTCACTTCCTCTGTATAATCATAAGGGATTTGATTTAGGTCATACCTGAGTGGTGTAGTGATTTTCCCTACTTTCTTCAATTTCAGTCTGAATTTGGCAATAAGGAGCTCATGATCTGAGCCACAGTCAGCTCCTGGTCTTGTTTTTGTTGACTGTATAGAGCTTCTCCATGTTTGGCTGCAAAGAATATAATCAATCTGATTTCAGTGTTGACCATCTGGTGATGTCCATGTATAGAGTCTTCTCTTGTGTTGTTGGAAGAGGGTGTTTGCTAACACCAGTGCATTTTCTTGGCAAAACTCTATTAGTCTTTGCCCTGCTTCATTCCATATTCCAAGGCCAAATTTGCCTGTTATTTCAGGTGTTACTTGACTTCCTACTTTTGCATTCCAGTCCCCTATAATGAAAAGGACATCTTTTTTGGGTGTTAGTTCTAAAAGGTCTTGTAGGTCTTCATAGAACCATTCAACTTCAGCTTCTTCAGCGTTACTGGTTGGGGCATAGACTTGGATTACTGTGATATTGAATGGTTTGCCTTGGAAACAAACAGAGATCATTCTGTCGTTTGTGAGATTGCATCCAAGTACTGCATTTCGGTCTTTTGTTGACCATGATGGCTACTCCATTTCTTCTAAGTGATTTCTGCCTGTAGTAGTAGATATAATGGTGATCTGAGTTAAATTCACCCATTCCAGTCCATTGTAGTTCGCTGATTCCTAGAATGTTGACGTTCACTCTTGCCATCTCCTGTTTGACCACTTACAATTTGCCTTGATTCATGGACCTGACATTCCAGGTTCCTATGCAATATTGCTCTTTACAGTATCGGACCTTGCTTCTATCACCAGTCACATCCACAACTGGGTGTTGTTTTTGCTTTGGCTCCATCCCTTCATTCTTTCTGGAGTTATTTCTCCACTGATCTCCAGTAGCATATTGGGCACCTACTGACCTGGGGAGTTCCTCTTTCAGTATCATATTATTTTGCATATTCATAATGTTCATGGGGTTCTCAAGGCAAGAATACTGAAGTGGTTTACTATTCCCTTCTCCAGTGGACCACATTCTGTCAGCCCTCTCCACCACGACCCGCCCGTCTTGGGTGGCCCCACAGGGCATGGCTTAGTTTCATTGAGTTAGACAAGGCTGTGGTCCTAGTGTGATTAGATTGACTAGTTTTCTGTGATTATGGTTTCAGTGTGTCTGTCCTCTGATGCTCTCTTGCAACATCTACCATCTTACTTGGGTTTCTCTTACCTTGGATGTGGGGTATCTCTTCATGGCTGCTCCAGCAAAGTGCATCCACTGCTCCTTACCTTGGACAAGGGGTATCTCCTCACCGCCACCCCTCCTGACCTTGAACGTGGAATAGCTCCTCTAGGCCCTCCTGTGACTCAATGTAGCTGGCCAGCACCATGGCGGGAGCTGTGAGCCCGAGCAGCAGCACGACCAGGAGTTTGCCCGTGGCCGCGGTGGCCGCAGTCCCAGTGGCCGCCATCCCTCACCGGGTCGCTCTAGCGCTGGGCTCTCAAGCTCATACAGACAGATCCCAGAGCATTCCCACTGCGACCCATAGGTTCCCTGATAAAATCAACAGCTACCTCCCTTAGGAGGAACTAACATGATCCTGTTTTTATTAAGAGTCACTCAGGTGCAAACTCCTCTTCCTCCTCTGGCTTTCTGCCGCCTTCCTGGGTAGATTCCTGCCCCGCAGATGTGTCTCCATCAACACTGGGAGGCCGGATGGCACAGTGGGCAAGCCCTGCTCTGGGAGGCAGGAAAGTGGGGGTCTGTGTCCCCTGCTGTGAGGCTGAGAATTCTTGGTGAGTCATCTGTGTATTTGTGCTCTGTGTTGTGCTAGAGAGGATGGCAGTGTGGGCCACTCATGGAGCTTCAGTTCACCCATCTGTCTGCTTTCTCTGGAGAGGTAGTGACATATGAAGAGCTCTGAAAAGTAAACTCATCCTTCCAAGGTACTGTCTCCTCTGTGCAGGGAAATATGTTGCCGTTTGACCTCAATGCTTTCCTAATAGGACAGACTTGTATATGAGTGTGATTTTGTACCAGAACAAGCTGAAGAGACTGATTTCCACCCCAACTCACTCTATCTTGAAGGGGAAGGGTATCCTCCCAGACCTACCTCTTCTTCTCCACACCAGCTCAGCAGAGCTTCCACCCTGCAGACCCAAATGGAGCGATCAAAGATTTGTTTGGGTGACAAACACTGAGAGTTGTCTCCTCTGCTGGGCGCTGGGGAGCAGATACTGATCTGGCATGTTCTCTGAGAGCAAAGAATTATGGTTTACTAGGTGGTGCCTAGCTACCCACATCTGAGTGTGATATTCTGGTGGGTGCTACCCATTAGAATTATTTGGGGACACTTACAAAACACCCTGGATGTTCATTGGAAGGACAGATGCTGAAGGGCCAGTACTTTGGCCACCTGATGCAAACAGCTGACTCATTGGAAAATATCCTGTTGTGGGGAAAGATTGAGGGCAGGAGGAGAAGGGGGTGACAGAGGATGAGGGGGTTGGATGGCATCATCCACTCATTAGATGTGTTTGAGCACTCTGGGAGATAGTGAAGGACAGGGAAGCCTGGTGTGCTGTAGTCCATGGGGTTGCAAAGAGTCGGACATGACTTAGCGGCTGAACAACAAAAACAAAACACCTATGTCCAGATCCACCTTAAGAATTTCTTGTTTAACTGGCATTCATGTTTTTTTTTAATAAGATCTCTAGGTGATTCTACCATGCAGAGTAGAGATTCACTGATTTAGATGGAGATACAGATAAGCTTAAAAAAAAAAACCTGACAACATAGAGCATCATATGCTCTGATTTTGGCAAATACAAGGTGCTATGGGAGCATATAGACAGGGAAACTTAACCAGCCTAGAGTGTTAGGGTGATTTTGTAAAGTGGAGAAGATCACAGCTGAGATGTCAAGAGTAGGAATTGACCAGGTGGAATCAGGACGGAGTGCAGGTGAGGTTAAGAGGATTTCCAGGGAAAGCAAGAAGCATATTCCGAGTCCAGGAGTGAAAAACAACAAGGCTCTTGGGTGGGATTCAGGTAGTTCAGTGTGGCTGCAAAAGCTGGTGAGGGACCCAGTCCTGGAGGTGGGACCAGAGGCCAGCTCACTAGGGGTATTGAAGACATGCTAGGAACTTTGGACTTTTTCCTGAGGGTCAAAGGGAGCTCACAAAGAGTAATCAGAGAAGGGACTTTGAGCAGTTTTGCAGCATGAGAAACAGATGGGAATGGAGCCAGGTGGAGTGGAAGTTTGAACCTGCTTCAGGGCTGGTTTCCTGAACTGTGTTAAGGTTGTGGGCATAGCTAGAGGTCGGAGAAGGCAATGGCACCCCAATCCAGCACTCTTGCCTGGAAAATCCCATGGACGGAGGAGCCTGGTAGGCTGCAGTCCATGGGGTCGCTAAGAGTCGGACACGACTGAGCGACTTTGGAGAAGGAAATGGCAACCCACTTCAGTGTTCTTGCCTGGAGAATCCCAGGGACGGGGGAGCCTGGTGAGCTGCCGTCTATGGGGTTGCACAGAGTCGGACGCGACTGAAGCGACTTAGCAGCAGCATAGCTAGAGGTGGGTAGATTTGATAGATGTAAGAACATAGAATCAACCTGACGTGGGGAGGAAAGTGAGAGAAAAGTCAAGGAGAATGTCCAGGTGTTTGCTAGGGGCTGGAAGGTCATACTGTTCCCTGGGCTGGCCATGCTGGAGCCTCTTGACTCGGGGAGTAGGGTTGCCTCCGTGCCAACCAGGACCACAGGGGCCCTCTGTTGGCAGCTCGGGCTCCTGGGTCTCCCTAAGCCTCCCACAAGTGGCTCAGAGCTCCTGGGAGCATCAGGAGATGGCGTGTATCTCAGTGAAATGAGTAGGGTGTTTATCCTCTACTTCACAGCTTGCCAGCCTGTTTGGATCCTGTCGTGTCCTCCACCTCCATTCTCATCTACACACTCTCAGGTTGCTCATTTCCCCAACTACCCATCCCCAGATACTGATGGAATCCCAAAGACAAACAGTAATAACTAATTCCCATTTTCTGTGACCTTTTACCTAATCTCTAGAATTTTATAATTCTAGATAAAACTTCCAACCCCCATCCACCCATATAAGAAATCTGTTAATGGCATGCATACCTAAAACTATGGGCTTCCCTGGTGGCTCAGTAGTAAAGAATCTGCCTGCTAATGCAGGAGACCCCGGTTCAATGCCTGGGTTGGGAAGATCTCCTGGAGAAGGAAATGGCAATCCACTCCAGTATTCTTGCCTGGGAAATCCCATGGACAGAGGAGCCTGGCGGGCTACAGTCCATGGGGTCACAAAGAGTCGTACATGAATGAGTAACTAAACAACACCACCACCACCTTAAATTATATTTTATGTTCCCGTTGACAAGTTCTTGTCCCTATAAGCTCCCTATAGACTCTATGTCTTTCTTGCCTCAGGGACTTGCCCCTCTAAGATTTGTCCCTTTAATAAGATGCTCACTCATTTCTTATCCCACACAGTTGTTTGTCTCCACTCCCTACAACTCACTAATGCCAGCTTCAAAGATCACCACCCCCTCTTCCCTACTTTGTGGGTGGTCTTAGTTCAGGCTGCTATAATCAATTATTGTAGACCAGGTGGCTTAAACAATGAACACTTATTTCTCACAATTCTGGATACTGGAAGTCCAAAGTCAGGTTGCCAGCTTGATTGGGTTCCAGTGAGAGCGTGGTTCTGAGTTCCAGACTGTGAGTTTTTCCTCTGTGCTCTCAAAGGGCAGAAAGAAGGCAAGAGAGCTCTCTGGGGGGAGGGGCATCTCTCTTGTAAGGGCGCTAACCTCATTCATGAGGGGCCACCCTCATGAGCTAATTATCCCCCAAAGACTCCACTTTCTAATACTTTCACATTGGGAGCTAGGATTTTGACCTAAGGATTTAGAGGGGACACAAGCAGTCAGTCAACTGCATAGACCACCCCCACATGACTTGTAGGTTATATCCTGTCCCCTTTCGATTCTTTGTTTTCTGATCTTCCTCCCTGTGTCTCTGCTGTCTGCTCTTCTTGCCTTTGGTGGGGGGGGGCCTCTTTTCTGCCTGACCTGTCATATAGTTATTACACAAATATAGCCAAAGATTATCCCATAAAGATATCAAAGTCAGAGCCTATGACTTTAATCTTGATTATTAGGGTTGTTTAGTGTAAAATATAGCAGCATAAGAGAATATGCTTTGTAAGTGGTAGATAATCAAATAAATATTAGATAATGACAGTGACAGGCTTTGAAGATCTCTTTTTGTTTAAAGAATTAGATATAAACGATATGTGGAGACGGAAGTTGCAAAATAATGAGATTAAATCCTTAAGCTCTCCTGGAAATCCAGTGTCTGCTGAGTTGATTGTTCAGAATTCAGATTCTAAACTGAGATGAAAACCATGGAGGATTTATGAAAAGTTTGGTTTGTCTCCCTGGCTATTCTTTTTATTCAAAAAGAGTTTTTCCTGCAGGCTGTACACCTCTTTTTTTCTTTTTCTTTTTCTTTTCTGTTGTCCCTTCTGCTTAGAATTCTTCAATCCAGCCCACATACATTGAATGTCTTATTATATTCACTCATTCATTTATTCACCCACCCTGTATTTGCTGAGTCCTATCACGTGACAGACAATATACCGAAAGTGCTAGAGATCCAATGGTGGGCACTCAGCAAATACAGGGTGGGTGAATAAATGAATGAGTGAATATAATAAGACATTCAATGTATGTGGGCTGGATTGAAGAATTCTAAGCAGAAGGGACAACAGAAAAGAAAAAGAAAAAGAAAAAAAGAGGTGTACAGCCTGCAGGAAAAACTCTTTTTGAATAAAAAGAATAGCCAGGGAGACAAACCAAACTTTTCATAAATCCTCCATGGTTTTCATCTCAGTTTAGAATCTGCCCTTATGAACTCATATCTTTAGGTCAAGAGAGGATGAATCACAATAAAATGGTCAAACAAATTACTGAAATACTAGCTACACCAAGTGCAGTGATGGAAAGTGCACAGCACCATGAGATCTTATAATGGGGGCAAGGTGGGGATTTGGTCTAGGCTGGGGGTGGGTGGCAGGAGGACTTACCTGAGGAAGCCATGCTGCTGCTCATCTGAAGGATGAGGTAGGGTTAATTAGACAAGGCTGGGGATGGGGAAACAAGGGGATTTCAGGCAGAGGCAAAGGTGTGGGGTTTGAAGGCTGGAGGTGACTAGATTTTGTGGGCTTTGTAGATGTGTTAAGGATTTTGTTTTTGTTTTTAATCTTAAGTAATGGAAGTCCTTGAAATATTTTAATAAAAATAATAGATTTGCATAAAGATAAAAAAAAATCATCTTTTTATGATCTTTTAGAAGATAGGCTTATCTCTATCTTCTCTACTCAGGAGATCTTGGTTTATGGAAGACCTTAAATTCATGAGTCATTATGAAACAATGTGTTCATTGCCTTGATAGAATTATAGAGTGCCAGGGAAGCGTAAATAAGAGATTTTTCTGGGTAAGGGTGGTTAGAAAAAGCATTAAAAAAGAGGTGATATTTAGGCTAGGTGTTGAAAAATATTAGGAATTTCCCTGGTAATAAGAGGTATGGGAATGGTGAAGAAATCAGAGTGAGCAGTGCGTTCTGGGAAGAAGAAATTGCAAATCCAGACACACAGACCTGAGAGAGTTTAGCAGGTTTGCATGAAGACCTGTCATCTCATGAGAATGGAGACCAATGTGCTCTGGTGGTCATTGGGTGGACTTACTGATAGGAATAGCCCAACTCTCAATCCTTCTGGGCATGTGGTTGGCAGCTTTTCACTTTCCTCCAGGCCCAGATGGATGCTGTATCCAGTGGGTGTGTGTCACAGCCAAGGAACCTCAAGCTTGGGAAACCCAAGTCTTTTGTAATGGACTAGAACCAACCTGCCCAAACTTTGTCCTGAAAGGACATACTATCTTTTTTTGTTTGTTTTTTGAATGGGATATAGTTGCTTTATGATGTTGTGTTAGTTTCTACTGTACAATGAAGTGTATCAGCTGTATGTGTACATATATCCCCTCCCCGTTGGGCCTCCCTCCTACCCCTGCAGGTCATCACAGAGCACCCGGCTGAGCTCCCTGTGCTACACAGCAGCTTCCCACTAGCTTTTTGTTGTACACGTGGTATTGTGTATATGTCAGTGCTACTCTCCCAATTATTCCCATCCTCTCTTCCCTTCCTCCTGTGTCCACATGTCTGTTCTGTATGTTGACATGTCTATTCTTGCCCTGGAAACAGATTTATCTGTATCATTTTTCTAAATTCCACATACATGCATTAATGTATTTGCTGTTCTTTTCCTGACTTACTTCACTCTGTACGACAGACTCTAGGTCCGTCCCTGTCTCTACAGATGACCCAATTCCATTCCTTTTTTATGGCTGAGTAATATTTCATTGTAAGCAGAGATATTACTTTGCCAACAAAGGTCCATCTAGTCAAGGCTATGGTTTTCCCTGTGGTTATGTATGGATGTGAGAGTTGGACTGTGAAGAAAACTGAGTGCCAAAGAATTGATGCTTTTGAACTGTGGTGTTGGAGAAGACTCTTGAGAGTCCCTTGGACTGCAAGGAGATCCAACCAGTCCATTCTAAAGGAGATCAGTCCTGGGTGTTCATTGGAAGGACTGATGCTAAAGCTGAAACTCTAATACTTTGGCCACCTGATGCGAAGAGTTGACTCATTGGAAAAGACTGTGATGCTGGGAGGGATTGGGGGCAGGAGGAGAAGGGGACGACAGAGGATGAGATGGCTGGATGGCATCACTTACTCGATGGACGTGAGTCTGGGTGAACTCCGGGAGTCAGTGATGGACAGGGAGGCCTGGTGTGCTGCGATTCATGGGGTCGCAAAGAGTCGGACACGACTGAGCGACTGAACTGACTGAATTGAATATTTCATTGTATATGTGCACTGCATCTTCGTCATTCATCTGGAGATATTATCTTTACTGGAAAGCAAGCAGACTTTCCCTCCACTCTGGGAAGACTCACTGTCACTGTTTTCCAAGGTTGCTCACTTTACAAATATTCTTGGAGAGATACTCTGGGACAACATGTGTGAGTGCCTCCATTTGCAGAAAGTACAGAAACGTGGAAGACCTGTGGAGAACTGTCTCCAACAATATCTTTGGATAAGTGGAGAAAATGGGTGATGGAAGGCATTTAGATCATAGGCCATGTCAGGAGACCAGACTTTATCTGGTAGGCAGTGGGGAGCCATTGGTAGTGCTAGGATGTGGTAGAGAGTATAGAGGGTAGACTGGAGAAGGGGGATACTAGAGCTAGGAGAAAGGTTAGGGTTAAATACTTGGGCTTGGGAATTTGAACATATGAAGGGAGCCGAAACCACTGCATTTCATCTCTATTTGGATAAATTCTTTAACCTTGAAAGCTCAGATCAAAGGGCATCTTGTTTTAGTAGTTTTAAAAAATTACTTTTCAAAAGACAAGCATTTTGTCAGAGAAGTCTAATGCAGACTTCCAACCCAGAAACCAGATGGAAGGAGATATACTTGGATTGAAGCAACAGTGAGCGCTGGGCGCCCTGCCCCCAAGCACCATTCTGTCCCAGAAAACACCCAGAGACTGCTCCCTGGAGCTCTTGAAAGCCAGCAACCTTACTCTGAATCCACTTTTCTTTTCCCAGTTGGGCCACACAAGATTAATTGCTCCTTCCTCTGTTCTCTCAACATTTTGATCTTATCACCAAAGTAGCATTTATCACCTTAACTCATATTAATCTTCATCTTTATATTCATTAGGGCCCAGCACACTGGAAGGCTCTCAACCAGTGTTTGCAGGCTTGAATTTAATTGATGTGAAAAACACATCAATGAAATAATTATAAAATTACATTCTTTGGTAAAGCTTTGCATTTTTATGTTAATGAAATAGTTCCTGAGACATAACCACAAGCAAAGAAGAATCAAGGAAATAATGAAATAAAAGGATAACTCTTTCTGTAGTGCAACAGTCTTAGCTTAAGTTTGTTTTGGTTTGTCTAATGTATCAACACATGCTTATTCAAGACACAAAGAGCTTTTTCTTAGAAAGGAGACTTCAGTCCAATAAATAATATTCTTGAAATTAGAGTGAGAAGGTTGCCAGGTCTTCTTCAAGTATGTAAATCCATTCAGTCACCTGTGTTTTCATCAGGCAGGGAAGGAAAAGTCTGTGTTTACTCTGCTAACTTATGCCAGGGAAATATTTGCTTTTGAAAAAACAAAATAGCTTTAAAAAATGATTTTGGTTTTCCTTTCTAGCTATTATCTGTGTGGAGTTCATAGGTGATTTGATGAAAACAATAGTCCCTGGAATTTTGAGTAACAGTTTTCTGAATTTCCTTTTTCCTTTCTTTTTCTCAAAAACTACTTAAAAATTTTTTTAAAAACTTATTTTGTGTTGGAGTATAGCTGATTAACAATGTTGTGATAATTTCAGGTGGACAGCAAAGGGACCCAGCCATCCATATATATACATGAATCCATTCTCCCTCAAATTACTCTCCCATCCAGCCTGCCATATAACATTAAGCAGAGTTTCCTGTGCTATGCAGTAGGTCTTGTTGGTTATTGCATTTTCATGAGGCTTTCTGCTTGTTTAAAAATGAATTTGTCTGACTTAAAAAAATTAATTATTTACTTTAATTGGAGGCTAATTATTTTACAATATTGTGGTGGTTTTTTCCATATATCAATATGAATCAGCCATGGGCATACATGTGTCCCCCCATCCTGAACTCCCCTCCCACCACCCTCCCCAACCCATCCCTCTTGGGTTGTCTCAGAGCACAGGCTTTGAGTTCCCTGCTTCATGCATTGAAGTTGCTTTGATCATCTGTTTTACATATGATAATAGACATGTTTCAATGCTATTCTCTCAAATCATCCCAGCCTCACCTCCCACATAGTCCAAAAGTCTCTTTTTACATCGATGTCTCTCTTGCTGTCTTGCATATAGGGTTGTCATTACCGTCTTTCTAAATTGCATATACATGTGTTAACATACTGTATTGACTTACTTCACTCTGTGTATTAGGCTCCAGTTTCATCCACCTCATTAGAACTGACTCAAATGCACTCTTTTTTATAGCTGAGTAATATTCCATTTGTATATGTACCACAACTTCCTTATCCATTCATCTGCCAATGGACATCTAGGTTGCTTCCATATCCTAGCTATTGTAAACAGTGCTGCAGTGAACATTGGGGTCTCTTTCAACTGAAAGTGTCTCTTTCAATTCTAGTTTTCTTGGTGTGTATGCCCAGCAGTGGGATTGCTGGGTCATATGGCAGTTCTGTTTCCAGTTTTTTAAGGAATCTCTACACTGTTCTCCATAGTGGCTGTACTGTGTTTGCATTCCCACCAACAGTGTAAGAGGGTTCCCTTTTCTCTGCACCCTCTCCAGAATTTATTGTTTGTAGACTTTTTAGTGGCAGCCATTCTGACTGGTGTGAGATGGTACCTCATTCTGGTTTTGATTTGCATTTCTCTGATAATGAGTGATGTTGAGCATCTTTTCATGTGTTTGTTAGCCATCTGTATGTCTTCTTTGGAGAAATGTCTGTTTATTTCTTTGGCCCATTTTTTAATTGGGTCGTTTATTTTTCTGGAATTGAGCTGCAGGAGTTGCTTGTATATTTTTGAGATTATTTCTTTGTCAGTTGCTTCGTTTGCTCTTATTTTCTCCCATTCTGAAGGCTGTCTTTTCACCTTGCTTATAATTTCCTTCATTGTTCAAAAGCTTTTAAGTTTAATTTGGTCCCATTTGTTTATTTTTTCTTTTATTTCCATTACTCTGGGAGGTGGGTCATAGAGGATCCTGCTGTGATTTATGGCAGGGAGTGTTTTGCCTATGTTTTCCTCTAGGAGTTTTATAGTTTCTGGTCTTACATTTAGATCTTTAATCCATTTTGAGTTTATTTTTGTGTATGGTGTTAGAAAGTATTCTAGTTTCATTCTTTTACAAGCGGTTGACCAGTTTTCCCAGCACCACTTGTTAAAGAGATTGTCTTTTCTTCATTGTATACTCGTGCCTCCTTTGTCAAAGATAAGGTGTCCATAGGTGTGTGGAATTATCTCTGGGCTTTCTATTTTGTTCCATTGATCTATATTTCTGTCTTTGTGCCAGTACCATACTGTCTTGATGACTGTTGCTTTGTAGTATAGTCTGAAATCAGGCAGGTTTATTCCTCCAGTTCCATTCTTTTTTATCAAGATTGCTTTGGCTCTTTGAGTTTTTTTTTTTGTGTTTCCATACAAATTCTGAAATTATTTGTTCTAGTTCTGTGAAAAATACCATTGGTAGCTTGATAGGGATTGCATCGAATCTATAGATTGCTTTGGGTAGTGTATTCATTTTCACTATATTGATTCTTCTGATCCATGAACAATGGTATATTTCTCCATCTATTTGTGTCATCTTCGATTTCTTTCAGCAGTGTTTTATAGTTTTCTATATATAGGTCTTTTTTTTCTTTAGGTAGATTTATTGCTATTTTATTCTTTTCGTTGCAGTGGTGAATGGAATTGTTTCCTTAACTTCTCTTTCTGTTTTCTCATTGTTAGTGTATAGGAATGCAAGGGATTTCTGTGTATTAATTGTATATCCTGAAACTTTACTATATTCATTGATTAGCTCTAGTAATTTTCTGGTGGTGTCTTTAGGATTTTCTATGTAGAGAATCATGTCATCTGCAAACAGTGAGAGTTTTATTTCTTCTTTTCCAATCTGGATTCCTTTTATTTCTTTTTCTTCTCTGACTGCTGTGGCTAGGACTTCCAAAACTATGTTGAATAGTAGTGGTGAGAGTGGGCACCCTTGTCTTGTTCCTGATTTTAGAGGAAATACTTTCAATTTTTTGCCATTGAGCATAATGTTTGCTGTGGGTTTGTCATATATAGCTTTTACTATGTTGAGGTATGTTCCTTCTATGCCTGCTTTTTGGAGGCTGGATGTTGAATTCTGTCAAAGGTTTTCTCTGCATCTATTGAGATAATCATATGGTTTTTATCTTTCAATTTATTAATATGGTGTATCACATTGATTGATTTGCAAATATTGAAGAATCCTTGCATCCTTGGGATACAGTCCATTTAGTCATGACGTATGATCTTTTTAATATGTTGTTGGATTCTGTTTGCTAGAAATTTGTTGAGTATTTTTGTACCTATATTCATCAGGGATATTGGCCTGTAGTTTTCTTTTTTGTGGCATCTTTGTCTGGTTTTGGTATTAGGGTGATGGTGGCCTCATAGAATGAGTTAGGCAGTTTACCTTCCTTTTTTCTAAATTTTTGGTAGAATTCACCTGTGAAGCCATCTGGTCCTGGGCTTTTGTTTGTTGGAAGATTTTTAATTACTTTGATTTCCATGCTTGTGATGGGCCTGTTAAGATTTTCTATTTCTTCCTGGTTCAATACTTTTCTTAGAATATGTCCATTTTTTCCAAGTTGTCCAGTTTATTGACATATAAGTGCTCATAGTAGTCTCTTATGACTGTTTTTAGTTTTGGGTTGTCTGTTGTGATTTCTCCATTTTCATTTCTGATTTTATTGATTTGATTCTTCTCCCTTTTTTTCTTGATGAGTCTGGCTAACGGTTTGTCTATTTTATTTATCTTCTCAAAGAACCAGCTTTTAGTTTTGTTGATTTTTGCCATAGTCTTCATTTTTTCCCATTTATTTCTGCTCTGATTTTTACAATTTTCTTCCTTCTACTAAATTTTGGATTCTTATTTTCTTTTTCTAGTTGCTTAGGTGTAAAGTTAGGTTGTTTATTTGATGTTTCTCTTGTTTTTTGAGATAGGCTTGTATTGCTATGCACCTCCCTCTTAGCACTGCTTTTACTGAATCTCATAGGTTTTGGGTTGTTGTTTTTCCATTTTCATTTGTTTCTATGCATATTTTTATTTCCTTTTTGATTTCTTCTGTGATTTTTTGTTTATTCAGAAGCGTGTTGTTTAACCTCCATATGTTTGTATTTTTAATAGCTTTTCCCCCCTGTAATTAAAGGAAAGATATAAGCATCTGAATGCAGAGTTCCAAAGAATAGAAAGGAGAGATAAGAAAGCCTTCCTCAGCGATCAATGCAAAGAAATAGAGGAAAACAACAGAATGGGAAAGACTAGAGATCTCTTCAAGAAAATTAGAGATACCAAGGGAACATTTCATGCAAAGATGGGCACCATAAAGGACAGAAATGGTATGGACCTAACAGAAGCAGAAGATATTAAGAGGAGGTGGCAAGAATACACAGAAGAACTGTACAAAAAAGAACTTCACTACCTAGATAATCACGATGGTGTGATCACTCACCTAGAGCCAGACATCCTGGAATGTGAAGTCAAGTGGGCCTTAGAAAGCATCAGTATGAACAAAGCTAGTGGAGGTGATAGAATTCCAGTTGAGCTGTTTCAGATCCTGAAAGATGATGCTGTGAAAGTGCTGCACTAAATATGCCAACAAATTTGGAAAACTCAGCCATGGCCACAGGACTGGAAAAGGTCCGTTTTCATTCCAATCCCAAAGAAAGGCAATGGCAAAGAATGCTCAAACTACCGCACGATTGCACTCATCTCACACGCTAGTAAAGTAATGCTCAAAATTCTCCAAAGCTAGGCTCCAGCAATACGTGAACCGTGAACTTCCAGATGATCAAGCTGGTTTTAGAAAAGGCAGAGGAACCAGAGATCAAATTGCCAATATCTGCTGGATCACCAAAAAAGCAAGGGAGTTCCAGAAAAATATCTGTTTCTGCTTTATTGACTATGCCAAAACTTTTGACTGTGTGGATCACAATAAACTGTGGAAAATTCTGAAAGAGATGGGAATACCAGACCACCTGACCTGCCTCTTGAGAAATCTGTATGCAGGTCAGGAAACAACAGTTAGAACTGGACATGGAACAACAGACTGGTTCCAAATAGGAAAAGGAGTACGTCAAGGCTGTATATTGTCACCCTGTTTATTTAACTTCTATGCAGAGTACATCATGAGAAATGCTGGGCTGGAAGAAGCACAAGCTGGAATCAAGATTGCCGGGAGAAATATCAATAACCTCAGATATGCAGATGACACCACCTTTATGGCAGAAAGTGAAGAAGAACTAAAAAGCCTCTTGATGAAAGTGAAAGAGGAGAGTGAAAAAGTTGGCTTAAAGCTCAACATTCAGAAAACTAAGATCATGGCATCCGGTCCCATCACTTCATGGGAAATAGATGGGGAAACAGTGGAAACAGTGTCAGACTTTATTTTTTGGGGCTCCAAAATCACTGCAGATGGTGACTGCAGCCATGAAATTAAAAGATGCTTACTCCTTGGAAGGAAAGTTATGACCAACCTAGATAGCATATTCAAAAGCAGAGACATTACTTTGCCAACGAAGGTCTGTCTAGTCAAGGCTATGGTTTTTCCAGTGGTCATGAATGAATGTGAGAGTTGGACTGTGAAGAAAGCTGAGCACCAAAGAATTGATGCTTTTGAACTGTGGTGCTGGAGAAGACTCTTGAGAGATCCAAGTTGCAAGGAGATCCAACCAGTCCATCCTAAAGGAGATCAGTTCTGGGTGTTCATTGGAAGGACTGATGCTGAAGCTGAAACTCCAGTACTTTGGCCACCTCATGCAAAGTGTTGACTCATTGGAAAAGACTCTGATGCTGGGAGGGATTGGGGGCAGGAGGAGAAGGGGACGACAGAGGATGAGATGGCTGGATGGCATCGCTGACTCGATGGACATTAGTTTGAGTGGACTCTGGGAGTTGGTGATGGACAGGGAGGCCAGGCATGCTGCAATTCATGGGGTCGCAAAGAGTCAGACAAGACTGAGCGACTGAACTGAACTGAACTGACCTTAATGCATTGTGATCAGAAAAGATGCTTGAAATGATTTCAATTTTTAAAAATTTACCAAGACTAGATTTATGGCCCAGGATGTGATCCATCCTGGAGAATGTTCTGTGTGCACTTGATGAAAAGGTGAAATCCATTGTTTTGGGGTGAAATGCTCTATAGGTATCAATTAGGTCTAACTGGTCCATTGTTTCACTTAAAGCTTATATTTCCTTGCTAATTTTCTGTTTTGCTAATCTATTCACAGGTGTGAATGGGACATTAAAGTCCTCCATTATTATTGTGTTACTGTTAATTTTCCCTTTCATACTTGTTAGCATTTGTCATGCTCCTATGTTGAGTGCATATATATTTATAATTGTTATATCTTCTTCTTTGATCCTTTGATCATTATTCAGTGTCCTTCTTTGTCTCTTATCACTGTCTTTATTTCAAAGCCTATTTTATTTGATATGAGTATTGCCACTCCTGCTTTCTTTTGGTCTCCATGCATGAAATATCTTTTTCCAGCCCTTCACTTTCAGTCTGTGTCCCTGGGTTTGAGGTGGGACTCTTGTAGATAGCATATGTAGGGTCTTGTTTTTGTAACCATTTTGCAAGTCTTTGTCTTTTGGTTGGAGCATTTAACCAATTTGCATTTAAGGTAATTATTGATAAGTATGATCCTGTTACCATTTACTTTGTTGTTGACATTGTCTGAATTTTAAGGAGAACACACCTGGTAGCATTTTAGTTCATTCTGCTTTGGTTCTGTCATGGCCACTGTCTGGAAGAAGGTCAGCCCTGAGTTATTCTGAGGAGGGTTTTTGTTATTCAGTCATTCAGTTGTGTCCAACTCTTTGCGACCGCATAGACCACAGCATGCCAGGACTCTCTGTCCCTCACCATCTCCCAGAACTTGCTCAAACTCATGTCCATTGAGTCGATGATGCCATCCAACAATCTCATCCTCTGTCACCCTCTTCTTCTTCTGCTCTCAGTCTTTCCCAGCATCAGGATCTTTTTCGACAGTTGGCTGTTCACAGAAGGTGGCCAAAGTATTGGAGCTTCAGCTCAGCATCAGTCCCTCCACTCAGCATCAGTCCCTCCAATGAATATTCAGGGTTGATTTCCTTTAGGATTGACTGATTTGATCTTCTTGCTGTCCAAGGGACTCTTAAGAACCTTCTCCAGTGGTGAGGAGGGAGGAAGGGGCAAATCTAAGATCTCATTGTGAGGATGAATCCAGGGCTTATAGAGCTGAAGCTCTGATAATTTTTGAAGCCCTCTTTGAAAGAATGCAAAGTTAGGTGTGATAATTGAGTATTTATAATGAGAACAGAAATCATGATAATATTTTTGTCAACTAAGTACCAAACACAGTTTTATAACATTGTTTTAAAAGTTATTTTATCAACATACTTTTTGATTGTGGTTTTATCTGACAGTAGTTTTGTGATATTTTCTGTAGAAAAAACAGATTATTCAGTTATTTACCTAGTATAGTTGATGAAATATTTATGTTTATTGTGGAGAGCTTAGGAAAGTTTTTCTAGCTTCATGAGCAGTATTGCCAAGAAAATGTTTAGAATTGTCAAACCTAAGCAAACCAACTACCATGTTTCTTTCATAGAGGAGCTGTAAGATTTCAGGACATTTGAGGTTTTATTCTGATTTTCTATCTTAAATGCTCTTTGAATCAATGACACTGATGTCCTCATTTTCCTCGTATGTTATGAATTTTATGTTATCTTCATTCATAGTAGTATTTTCTGTCAAATCAGCAAGAAACTTACATATTTCCTCTATTCTTATGATTCATTTCTCATTAATTGGATTATCAAATGTTCTAAAAGCTTATTACTTACCATTACTTCTATCTGAAATGTATCCTTCTCTTCATCTTAAAGAATTAATGACTGCTTTTGATGTGATCTTTTTATTTTATTTTTGTTATACTTTGTTTCATGATGGCAGGATGATATCTATTATTTTATTACTCATCTTTACTGTTTTTATTTACATTTTCATTTAAAATATTTTTATTTTATTTTCATCTGAGTGTTCTCATAAAATTGAATAGTTCTCTAAAAATTAAACTGTCATCAGAAGGCTGTAATTTCTCATTTGTTTTATTAAAACATTCTAATATATGCTTAACCATTGGAAGGAGGGAAGGAGGAAACTGGCTATGACTTTAACCAAGCTCCCAGACTGAGCCAGGGTGTACCTTGGGAAGGTCAGGATTTGGTGGATATTGCTGATGGATTGAAGATTTGATGGAGGTAGAGGCAGCTAGTTTGGGTTAGAGTTGCTACAACCTTGTCACACCAACACAAGGACATCTGAGAGTATCAGGGTAGGAAACCCAACATAGGGAAGACCAAGCCACAACAGGAACAAGGTGGTTTCTCCTGAACTAGAGAGTAACAAAGCTGCTTTGGGAAAGGGGTGGATACCATGGAAGAGGCCAGCTGGTTGGGAACTCACGGAGGAGTGCAGGGACCACATGCAGAGGGTTAGGATTATGGGCATGTACGTATTCAAGGTGGTGACAAGACCAGGATTCCTCCCACAGCTGCACATGGGGCTGATAGCACTGCAGGCAGTGTGGTCTTGGTGATGGTTGGTGAGGTCCTTTCTGAAGAGTCCCAAGTAGGAGAAGACTTCTTCCTTCTTCAGGAGACTGTCAGTGATGGGGCTGGGTTTTTCTCGAGCAGTTTAGAATATTTTGAAAAGAGGCAGAATTGTCTAACTGACCATGAATTTTGGAGTCAGAAATACCTGGGTTTGAACTGGCCATGCAACCTCTTATCCCTAGTTTCCCTCTCAACAAAAATGGGGATGTTAGTACATGTCTTTTGGATAGCTATTACATAAATCTTATAATACGATGACAAAAGTGAAAGTGTTAGTTGCTTAGTCATGTCCAACTCTTTGGGACCCCATGGACTGTAGCCTACTAGGCTCCTCTGTCCATGGAATTCTCCAGGCAAGAATACTGGGGTGGGTTGCCATTTCCTTCTCCAGGGAATCTTCCTGACCTAGGGATTGAACCCAGATCTCCTACATTGCAGGCAGGTTCTTTACCATCTGAGCCACCAGGGAAGCACTTAATATGATGAAAAGCATGGTAAATTTCATGGGTGTGAAATCCAGAATATTTGTGATTGTTAATAATTTTATGATTTTCATACTTGTGATAGGTTTTCATGCTTTTGCTGTGTTTTGTTAATGTAATTATTATTTTCCAAAAAAGAAAAAAATGACATAAGATTCCTTTGTCTCAGACCGATCTCAGAGTTCTCAATTTCCACCTTAGCCTGTTTGCTCATACTGCCAGTGTTGTATGTATTACGCACACACTTTGAGAGACATCACCAAGAAATAGAGCCAGAGTCCTTGAACTGATTACAGAGTTTAAAGAGACTACCTTAGTTCTTCTCCCCTTAATTTTTGTTTTTTTAATGAGAAGATATATTTTACTGGGGCTTCCCTGGTGGCTCAGATGGTAAAGAATTTACCTGCAATGCAACAAACCTGGGTTTGATCCCTGGGTTGGGAAGATCCCCTGGAGAAGCGTATGGCAACCCACTACAGTATTCTTGCCTGGAGAATTCCATGGACAGAGGAGCCTGGTGGGTTACATGTTCATGGAGTCACAAAGAGTCAGACACAACTAAGTGACTAACACTTTTCACTTTACTTCATGTTTTGCTGATAGAATCTGTCCGAGTTTGGAAAGGAGTTTGTTTTAATTTTCTGTGTATTGATGCTCACTGGCTTTAATTTCTTGGATTTTTTTGATTAGTATTTCTTTACTTTCCTTTGTATTGTTATTTGGATTCATTCTTTTGATGTGCTGTCCTGGAGGGTATCACAGGTTCAGCTGCAAGCCATCAGGAGTTCCATTCCCTCCTGGTGAAGAGGGGAGCTGGACCCATTAGAGCACTTCCTTCTGGAGCTGAAGCTGGTGGGACACACTGGGACCAGGTGAGGAAGAACCTCGTGTCTCTTACTTCATCCCATTAGGCATCCTCACCATCCATCCTGCAGTGTCTGTGAGATCTCATTAAGCTCTTGTGATGGTCTTCCCTTGAGAAAAGCAAGAGAATGGAATATATGTATCAGTTTGGGAGGGTTTAGATATGTTAGATCTGAAATTTTCTGCAGAATATTGTTATTAGACTTTTGCCGTTGGAGAAAGATGAAGAAAAAGCCACCTTGATCATGTTTAGTGCCAATAGGAGGTATGAACTGGTTTGACATTAATGGCGACTCACATAGCAGTTAATTTATCCTATTTACTGAGAGAGACCCCACTCCTCCAAAAATCCTTTGCTTTGGAGGTAAAGGAACCTTGGCACAATAAACCAATGCGGCCAATCACTGTTAGTTCTCAGTTCCTCTGACTGGATCGTAAGAAGAAACCAGCCAATGAAAGGCCAGGAGAGAGGGGGACCTTTTAGAAGCCAGCCATGTCTTAGCCAATAGGATGGGAGTTCCTGTGAGCCCTGGTCAGGTGAATGCTTAGGGACACGTCTTTTTTAATCGGATCGTCTTCAAGACCCAACTTGATGTTTATAACTTTGCCCATAAAAAGGCAGGCAATCGAGAAGGAAAAAAAAAAAAAGAACAGAGTTCTGTCAATAGCCAAGTGTAACTTGAGAGGCGTCATTAACAACTTCATGCCTCATTTATCCTAATCGAGCAACACCAGTTTGGAAGAATATCCTGCCCTGGGGCCTGGAGCAAGAGAATAGAGTGCTACTTTCTGTATTTCCTCCCTTTTTTTGTTTATAATTCTCAATATCCTGTCTTCTAAACATGGCTCCTGTAGAATGGCCAATTTAATTAAACCACACAGGAGGAGTGGGGAGGATTTGGAAAGTGTTGTGCAGTGTGTGTCCTTGTCACCATGGGGCCATGGGAGAATGTGGGTGACTCAGAGCAAAATGCTCTACAACTGGGGGGCGCAAACCTCCTGCTGGGGCTGGACCAACGGAATGATGACTGAACATTGAGAGATGCTTCATAATTACTCTTAATAAGAATAAAATAAAAGTGACAGTAAACAACGCTTTTGACTTCCCACCAGAATATCTTGTTCAGGAAGATAAATGTCTCCAGGAGCAGGTTTAACCAGAATTGAAGGAGCCCGTTCCCAGGTGAGAATGTTACACCTTCCCCAGGTGTGTGAATAGTGAGCACAATGCAAGGGAAAAAATGGAACAAATGGAACAAAAGGGTCGTGTGGCTGTCCTCGTGTTGACCCAGGCTTTTTGGCACTTCATGTCTTGTGAACCAGGATGCATCTGTTGCAAGACGCAAAGACAGTTGTACCCCAAATGGCTTAAGCAAAAAGGGAATTTATTACTGATGTGACCATGCCTGGCTTCAGGGGCATCTTGTTGTTGCACTAATGTCATCACATACCCTTTCTGTCTGTGTGCACCCTGACTCTACCCACCTTCATCAGAGGTTCTCATTTCAGGGATGTATTGGCCGCCCAGCTCCAGACCTCAAGTCTTCTTGCCCTCAAATCTCAGGGGGAAAGCCCCCTTTTCCAGAATCCCAGCAAAAGTCCCATTTCATCTCATGGGTGCTGTGGGATTTTATGCTTGCTGTGGCCAGAGATTGCAGTGCTTTAATTGACTAAGAGTGAAGGAGAGGTGAGCCCTCAGACAAAAACTGGGGGCTGTTGGCAGAAGGGGAAATGAATGTTAAGGACACAAACCAGATTGTTTACTCTATATGTGAACCCAGCTCTAGAACCCTGCTGTTCTCTGGGATCTTTTGACTTTTTTGTTTAAGGTCAGAAAACATGGGGTAGGACAGGGTGCTTGGGGTTGTTTCTGGAGGCTGGTTTACACCAGAGTTGACTCTACACTCCTGTTGCTCTCTTCAGAAAACACTGCCCAGAGGACAGAGTTGGTATAAACAGCAATATCATAGGCGCTGCTGAAGCTTGGCGGGGAAGGAGGCATTCTCCAATAATATTTTCCTCCTCTAGGGGATCTTTCCGACCCAGGGATTGAACCCAGGTCTCAATTTGTTGCAGGCAGATTCTTTACTGTCTGAGTCAGCAGGGAAGCCCAATCTTCCTGAACTATCAGGCATATAAGAACAATTAGTGTCAGATGATCTTTGTTTCCCAGCAGGGTCTTGGTGGCCTATCAGTTCAGTTCAGTTCAGTTGCTCAGTTGTGTCCAACTCTTTGCGACACCATGAACTGCAGCATGCCAGGCCTCCCTGTCCATCACCAACTCCCGGAGCCTACCCAAACTCATGTCTATTGAGTTGGTGATGCCATCTAACCATCTCATCCTCTGTCGTCCCCTTCTCCTCCTGCCCTCAAATCTTTCCCAGCATTAGGGTCTTTTTAAATGAGTCAGCCCTTCGCATCAGATGGCCAAAGTATTGGAGTTTCAGCTTCAACATCAGTCCTTCCAATGAACACCCAGGACTAATCTCCTTTAGGATGGACTGGTTGGATCTCCTTGCAGTCCAAGGGACTCTCAAGAGTCTTCTCCGACACCACAGTTCAAAAGCATCAATTCTTTAGCGCTCAGCCTTCCTTATAGTCCAACTCTTACATACATACATGACCACTGGAAAAACTATAGCCTTGACTAGACAGACCTTTGTTGGCAAAGTAATGTCTCTGCTTTTGAATATGCTATCTAGGTTGGTCATAACTTTCCTTCCAAGGAGTAAATGTCTTTTAATTTCATGGATGCAATCACCATCTGCAGTGATTTTGGAGCCTCAAAAATAAAGTCAGCCACTGTTTCCCCGTCTATTTTCCATGACGTGATGGGACTGGTTGCCATGATCTTCGTTTTCTGAATGTTGAGCATTAAGCCAACTTTTTCACTCTCCACTTTCACTTTCATCAAGAGGCTCTTTAGTTCTTCTTTGCTTTCTGCCATAAGGGTGGTGTCATCTGCATATCTGAGGTTATTGATATTTCTCCTGGCAATCTTGATTCCAGCCTGTGCTTCATCCAGCCCAGCGTTTCTCATGATGTACTCTGCATAGAAGTTAAATAAGCAGGGTGACAATATACAGCCTTGACGTACTCCTTTTCCTATTTGGAACCAGTCTGTTGTTCCAGGTCCAGTTCTAATTCTTGCTTCTACCTGCATCAGATTTCTCAAGAGGCAGGTCAGGTGGTCTGGTATTCCCATCTCTTTCAGAATTTTCCACAGTTTCTTGTGATCCACACAGTCAAAGGCTTTGGCATAGTCAATAAAGCAGAAATAGATGTTTTTCTGGAACTCTCTTGCTTTTTTGATGACCCAGCGGATGTTGGCAGTTTGATCTCTGGTTCCTCTGCCTTTTCTAAAACCAGCTTGAACATCTGGAAGTTCACAGTTCACGTATTGCTGAAGCCTGGCTTGGAGAATTTTGAGCATTACTTTACTAGCATGTGAGATGAGTGTAATTGTGCAGTAGTTTGAACATTCTTTGCCATTGCCTTTCTTTGGGATTAGAATGAAAACTGAACTTTTCCAGTCCTGTGGCCACGGCTGAGTTTTCCAAATTTGCTGGCTATTGAGTGTGGCGCTTTCACAGCATCATGTTTTCGGATGTGAAATAGCTCAACTGGAATTCCATCACCTCCACTAGCTTTGAACATACTGATGCTTCCTAAGGCCCACTTGACTTCACATTCCAGGATGTCTGGCTCTAGGTGAGTGATCACACCATTGTGATTATCTGGGTTGTGAAGATCTTTTTTGTACAGTTCTTCTGTGTATTCTTGCCACCTCTTCTTAATATCTTCTGCTTCTGTTAGGTCCATACCATTTCTGTCCTTTATCGAGCCCATCTTTGCATGGAATGTTCCCTTGGTATCTCTAATGTTCTTGAAGAGATCTCTAGTCTTTCCGATTCTATTGTTTCCCTCTATTTCTTTGCATTGATCACTGAGGAAGGCTCTCTTATCTCTCCTTGCTGTTCTTTAGAACTCTGCATTCAAATGGGTATATCTTTCCTTTTCTCCTTTGCTTTTCACTTCTCTTCTTTTCACAGCTATTTGTAAGTAAGGCCTTGTCAGATAGCCATTTTGCTTTTTTGCATTTCTTTTCTCTGGGGATGGTCTTGATCCCTGTCTCGTGTACAATGTCTCGAACCTCCGTCCATAGTTCATCAGGCACTCTATCAGATCTAGTTTCTTAAATCTATTTCTCAGTTCCACTGTATAATCATAAGGGATTTGATTTAGGTTGTACCTGAATGGTTTAGTGGTTTTCCCTACTTTCTTCAATTTAAGTCTGTATTTGGCAATAAGGAGTTCATGATCTGAGCCACAGTCTGCTCCTGGTTTTGTTTTTGCTGACTGTATAGAGCTTCTCCATCTTTGGCTGCAAAGAATATAATCAATCTGATTTTGGTGTTGGCCATCTGGTGATGTCCATGTGTAGAGTCTTCTCTTGTTGTTGGAAGAGGGTGTTTGGTATGACCAGTGCGTTCTCTTGGCAAAACTCTTTGCCCTGCTTCGTTCTGTAGTCCATGGCCAAATTTGCCTGTTACTCCAGGTGTTTCTTGACTTCCTACTTTTGCATTCCAGTCCCTTGTAATGAAAAGGACATCTTTTTTCGGTGTTAGTTCTACCATTCAACTGCAGAGGCCTGTATTTTAGCACCTGGCAATTCTGAGACCAGTAAAGGTCTGCACCTTGTCTCTTCTCGATCTCTGTCCCCAGATGGAAGGCATGGGAGTCACAGCATGGTGTCTGGTGATGACTTTATCAACTAGGAATCTGGCAGTGGTTCTCTTCCTGGTTTGCTATCAGAATGTCTCAGGCCATTTGATTTGCTTATGACTGAAAAACAGAGGAGAGTAATTTTGGTTCCTTACTCCTAGGAAAGGAACAAGTAGAAGAATATCACTGTTTTTTCCACAGGATTCCATAGTTTTGAGAGAGACTTGACCAGTGTTAAGCCCACATTTTTTTTTTTTAACACATAAAGGCTGGACAGATAGCAATCAGAGTTTCTCTTCATTGATTATCTCTTTTTTTTTTTTTTTTGGAATTTTAAAAAATTGAAGTGTAATTGGTTTACAGTGTTGTGTTAATTTCTGCTATAGAGCAAAGTAATTCAGTTATACACATATTACATTCTTTTTAAAATATTTTATGTTATGGTTTATCACAGGATATTGCATTTAGTTTCCTGTAGGACCCTGTTGTTTATCCATTCTATATGTTATAGTTTACATCCTGCTAATCCCAACCTCCCAATCCATCTCTCCCCCAACCCCTTCCCTCTTGGCAACCACAAGTCTGTTATCTGTGTCCATAAGTCTGTTTTTGCTTCTTGGATAAATTCATTTGTGTAATATATTAGATTCCACATCTGAGGATATCATATGGTATTTGTCTTTCTCTATCTGACTTATTAGTTCATTTAGTATGATAATCTCTAGTTGCATTCATGTTGCTGCAAATGACATTATTTTATTCCTATTTATGGCTGAGTATTCTATTGTGTATATGTAGTATATATACACATACACACACACACACACCCCACATCTTCTTTATCCATTCATCTGTCTATGGACATTTAAGTTGCTTCCATGCTTTTGCTTTTGTGAATAATACTGCTGTAAGCATCGGGGTACATTTATCATTTTGAATTATAGTTTTGTCTGGATATATTCCCAGGAGTGGGATTGCTGGATGGATGGATGATCTCTTAATTAGGTTCTTGATACCAAGTTCCTCTGGATGGTTGTGACAGAGGTCAGGGCCTTGCTCATTGATGGGTATATGGCAGTTGTTGGTGTCTTCAGAAGAGCTGTGGGGAAGCACAGCCAGCAAGCATGGGTGACTCTTTAAATCCTTATCGGTGGTACAGCTGTTGGATTTGACTGGACTGCAGTGGTGGCTCATGTAAACAGGAGAGAGGGGCTGGAATGAGAGGAACCGAAAAGATCCTATTTGCATGGTTGTCAGATCTCAGTCTCGTGTTCACTTTCAGGAACACCCCTCATTTCTTGCCGTGGATTCCTTCTCACAGAGCCACAGAACAACACCCTTCCTGGAATTACTGGGGTACATGTGATGGGGGGATGTGATTTAGACAGAGATGCTGTGTCCAGTTAGCCTCATGAGGGAGCGACTTCCTGCTTGTCCTCACTTACCTGCCAGTGAGGACAAGCATCTTTTCATATGTTCATTGGCCACCGTTATTTTTTTCAGTAAATAAAAGTGTAAAACTATTCATGCATCAAAAGATCAACCAGAGAACCAGGTTACCTGAGGAGACTCACTGACTGTGATCATCTGGGCATAGGAAGAATTCGTTCTGTCACTTGGAGGGAGACCTAATCTTGTCGTTCCAGAGTGATAAGAATGCATGACGCACATTCTTCAATTTTAAAAATCTCTCATTAAATTCCATTTCTAAAAATAGAGAATTCACATATGTTCTCTATAACAAGTGAAATAATATGAAGAAAGAAGGCAAAAAATTAAACATCTTTCTCATGATTCCTGCGTTCCCATTCCCACCTCTTGCTCCTCTAAGATAAACAAGGAGAATGACCTATTGTGTATCTTTTCACATCTTTCCCAAGTAAATGCAAGTAGATGTGATTTTGACTCCTGAAAATTGGACTCCCCCTGTATACAGTTTTGTGCAACCTGTTTTTCTCACATGACAATTTTCTGTGGATATCCGTTTAGATCAATATAGTTAAGTCATTATATTAATAGCTTCACATAATCCAAGGTATAGATGGACCAAAATCCACTTAATGTCCACTTGATAGACAGTCAGAAAGTTTCAAGGTTTTCACCTTTAGGAATGATGCAGCAGTAAATATTCTTTAAATATATAATTATGAACTAGTGCTTTCCCCCCTCATCCCCATAGGACCTATCCCTTGAAATGGGGTCACTGGGTCAAAGGTTATATGTATTTGAATTTTCAGTAGCTATTGCCAGCTGCTGCTGCTGCTAAGTCGCTTCAGTCGTGTCCGACTCTGTGCGACCCCATAGACGGCAGCCCACCAGGCTCCCCCATCCCTGGGATTCTCCAGGCAAGAACACTGGAGTGGGTTGCCATTTCCTTCTCCAACGCGTGAAAGTGAAAGTGAAGTCGCTCAGTCGTGTCCGACTCTTAGCGACCCCATGGACTGCAGCCTACCAGGCTCCTCCGCCCAGGGGATTTTCCAGGCAAGAGGACTGGATGGGGTGCCATTGCCAGCTAGCATTCCAAAAAGTGTAGCAATTCCCATTCTAATAGCAGCATGTGAGAGTGGTTGCTAGCACAGAATGCTATATGTTTTGAGTTTAAAAATGTTAAAAAAAAAATGTTCTTTCGTCAATCTGAGGGGTAGGAATAAATGGCACCTCCTTATTGCTTTTTTTAGAAACAAATATTAATTTATTTGGCTTGCTGGGTCTTGGTTGCAGTATGTGGGATCTTTAGTTGTAGCATGCAAATTCTTAGTTGTGGCATGTGGGATCTTTTTCCCTGACCAGGGATTGAACCCCGGGCCCCCTGCACTGGGAGTGCGGAGGCTTAGCCACTGGACTACCAGGAGAGTCCCTCCTTATTGCTTTAATTTGCTTTTCCTTATCTGCCAGCGAGGACAGGCATCTTTTCATATGTTCATTGGCCATTTGGATTTCCTCTTGTGGGAATGGTCTGTTGTATTCAGCTGGATATTACGTGTTGTGTGTTGCAGACATTTTCTCCCCAGCTATCATTTGACTTTGGCTTTGTTTACCTTTGTTGTTGTTATGTTGCTAAGTCATATCTGCCTCTTTGCGACCCCAAGAACTGCGGCACGCCAGGCTTCCCTGTCCTTCACTGTCTCCCGGAGTTTGCTCAAACTCATGTCCATTGAGTTAATGATGCCATCCAACCATCTCATTCTCTTTCACCCCCTTTTCCTTCTGCCCTCAATCTTTCCCAGAATCAGTGTCTTTTCCATTGAGTCAAAAGATTGTTTAAAAAAATGTACCAGATAATTTAAAAACTACCCAGGTAATATTAGTTTTTTTATAGACAATTATTAAATACAATAAGCCAAAAGAAGACTACAAAAATCACTCATTTTCACACCACTCATAGATAACCACCCACAGATAACTATTTATATTTTGGGGTATATGCCTCCCAACTGTCTTCTACACACATTTTACTCTTTGTTTTAAAATATCACCACTAAAGGATAGAACTCTAAATGTGTATACTGATCAGAAGAGAAAGGGAAATTCAAGTGCAGGATCCTTTTCATAGCTACTTGAAACATATAGAAAGATGCCTATAACAGATGAAGGCAGATGGTTAGTACTGATCAGGAGGGAAATTTATTGTTCATATTGTAATGATTCTAAAATGCACATTTGATTTGCTCATCTTAACCTCCCTGAAATCAGCAAGTGTTTCGTATGCAATGATGTCTCATAAACACTGCCAGGCAGCCATCAGAACATAGTCATTGTTGTCTACATGTGTGAGCTAGTTCACAGCTTTTCATGATATCTCCACTTCACATGGGTTATGCTCACTCAGGAGTATAAATGTTGAATTCAATTGGTATTTGAAGTATCCTCAGTAAGATTTACACTATGACTACATTATCACACACTAAACAGTGCAGCCTAAGGCAGGAGAAATAGGCAAATTGTAGATTTCGAAATAACAAGAGGCTGTGTGAATGTGACTGTTCTTAATACATTATGTAGATGTTACTGTACTAAGATAATGGTGCATCTTATAATTGATTTGGTATCTTAACTTTGATGTATGTGGTATTAAATTGTTTGGTTAGGTAATATATATGGGAAATAACTTTTTCAAGAGATTCAACAATGTGGCAATACTCATTTGGGAATATTTCACATATGATGCTTTTGGCACAAATAAAATAAATGAGTGAAATTAGGCAAACATGTATGGATGTGAGAGTTGGACTGTGAAGAAAGCTGAGTGCCGAAGAATTGATGCTTTTGAACTGTGGTGTTGGAGAAGACTCTTGAGAGGACTCCAAGGGACTGCATGGAGATCCAACCAGTCCATCCTGAAGGAGATCAGCCCTGGGTGTTCTTTGGAAGGACTGATGCTAAAGCTGAAACTCCCATACTTTGGCCACCTCATGCGAAGAGTTGACTCATTGGAAAAGACTCTGATGCTGGGAGGGATTGGGGGCAGGAGGAGAAGGGGACGACAGAGGATGAGATGGCTGGATGACATCACTGACTTGACGGACGTGAGCCTGAGTGAACTCCGGGAGTCAGTGATGGACAGGGAGGCCTGGTGTGCTGCGATTCATGGGGTCGCAAAGAGTCGGACACTACTGAGCGACTGAACTGAACTGAGGCAAACATGACCTGATCAGCAATAATATTCAACAAGATGCTTGGAGAGATAGATGTGATTAAAAAAAAAGAAGTTAAAGATCTTGTAGTGTTGACTTGTTTGTGACTCTAGAGAAAGGGGAGCTCTGGATGGACTTTTGGAGGAGTTTCGTATTGAAGTCAGTGATGTGGATTGTGTGGGAAAGTGTTCAAACTATGGCTAAAAGGAGATATTACATTGATCTTGCAAACTCAACAGCTTCTTGGATGTGGCCTGTGTGGTTATTTCTCCTGTTAGTGTGGGTGAAGCAGCATAAATAATCCCTAAATCCATGTTGCTCCATCTGTCAGCATGGCAGCTTGGAAGCAGTCCTGAACTAGGAGATGACAGTCGTCATTCTCCTGGGGGTTTTGCTCAGTCACTAGCTTTTATGCATGGAAGCCTGTTGCTTTGCTTGTTTTTAGTGCTAGTTGCTCAGTCGTGTCCAGCCCTTTGTGACCCCAGGGACTATAGCCCTCCAGGCTCCTCTGTCTATGGGATTCTCCAGGCAAGAATACAGGCACGGGTAGCCATCCCCTTCTACAGGGGATCTTCCCCACCCAGGGATTGAACCCAGGTCTCCTGCATTGAAGGCAGATTATCTGCCATTGGAGTTACCAGGGAAGCCCTTACTTGTTCTTCCTACCCCTTAATTCAGCCAAAGAGGAGTAAACCTGCCCAGATTGGATGGGTGTCATTTGGTAGTGAGAAGAGAAGAATAAGGAGTTAATGTGCACGGCCCTCCTTTGTAATCTAATCTAGCATCTAAAAACATGATTACTGGCCAGCTAATGGGATTTGAAATTTTCCTTAAGAAAAACAGTACATGAATATCCTAATATAAAAAAATTTCCAGGACTTCCTTGGCAGTCCAGTTGTTAAGGCTTCACACTTCGAATGCAGGGGGCTCAGGTTTGATCCCTGGTCAGGGAACTAACATCCCATATGCCATGCAGCATGATACAAATAAACCAAACATTTAAAATAAATTTCCAATAATTTTTACTTCTGTCTATAGTTTACTCTAAGACTCTTGTTTTTTTCTGACTTCATCAAGAACTTGCCAGAACAAACATTTCTTAAGTGGCTGATTGAGTTAGGGATACACCTTAGCACTTTCCTCAGCTTCAGTTTGCCAGAAAAAAAAAGAATGGAGGCAAAGCATTTGTAAACATTTCCTTTCTGGAAGACCCAAGTCAGTTTTATGCATTGTTGCCTTAGCAGAACATTCTTTCCATGTGAGCAATACTGGAATTATTTTTAAGACCACTGAGTGAATTCTTAATTTCAGATATTGATATTTATTTACTTATTTCTAGCCTTTCCACTTGGGTCTTCAAGAATATTTTTCATCTTTCTGCTGAAATTCCCTAGCTGTTCACTCTTGTTGCCCAACATTTCTGCAGTATCCTTTAATATCTCTGTCGTAATTCTTTTGATGTCTGTGTCTGACCGTTCCAACGTCTGGAAATCCATCTCAGGATCTGTTTCTATTCACCCTTTCCTTTCTTAACCATGGTTCACATTTACTTGTTTCCTCACATGTCTTATAAATCTTAATTGTATGCTAGACTTTGTGTAACAAAGAGAAGTGGATAAAAATTAATAATATTTACCTCCAGAAAAATATACTCTCTCTTTTTTTTTTTTTGGTGGGGCAGGGGCAGCAGGTCACACCACTAAAGGAGCTGAGTTGGTCTGCTCTATAGCTGAACTTGGGTTGGTCTTGGTTGTAGTTTTAGTTACTTCGTCATAGTTTAAGTTAGACTCAGCTCACCGTTACCTTCAGGATCAAAGCAGGAGTGGGCCTTTCCTTTCAGAGATACTTGGACCTAAACACTGGTAGACTCTTGTTCTTATATTTCATAGCCAGTTGCCAGCTTTTTTGCATGTCTGGGAGTTTTCTTTGCTCTCTGTTCCTCTAGCTTTCAGTTTCGAAGGAGATCTCTTTCTACCTGGCCCCCATCCCCTCGGCAGTGTAGGCCGTGAAGTCTCAGAGTATTTTGCAGGGGTTCCTCTCAGCTCTCCCATGCTTTCCTGGCCTCTGGAAGGCTGCTGAGGTATAGTTGGTAAAGACTCAGGTGCCTCTGAGGTATTTCTTTCTGCTCTCCTGCCATCCCCGGCCATTGAGGGACTCTGGCTTACAATCAGCGAAGGCCTGGAGAAATTGGGAGGGGTCTCTTCCCACTCTCTAGCCTCACCTCCAGCCTTGGGAATGTTGCTGCCCTCAGGGTTCTTAGCGAAGTGCCCCAGGTGCCTCCCCTTGGCTCTCCAGCCCCACTCTCGGCCTTTAGCAGGTGCTGCCTTGCCGTAGTAAAGGGCTTTGTGCATCTTGGTGGGGTAGGAAGTAGGGGTAGTGTCTCACCTCCAGCTTTCTGCCTGCTGCCCTTCGCTCACTGAAGGCCTGTGGAGAACAGGTGGGTGGTGTCAACTTGCTCTGCGGCCAGAGCTCACTGGGATTCTAATCTGTCAAGCTTGTCCACACAGAGCTAGAAGTTTATGAAGTTTGACTGGTTTCAAACAGTCTGTCTGTCTGTTTCTCCTTTTCACTCTGCCAGGGATGAAGACAGCCACGGTCTCTCCTAAGAAGTGTTTATCACTTTCTACAATTGTTTCTCATTTACTTTAGATTTCCTTGTGTCCTCAAGCATTCAGATGAATTTTAAAATTATGATTAGTAGCTTCTCTAGCTTGTTGTTAATGTTAGCGGGCAACAATGATCTCTTGTGAGTTTCTGTATTCTAAATGGAAGCATAATAGCTGGGAATATTTTAAAATTTGGAACTGTCATAATTTGCGTCTTACTGATACTTTTGTTATGGTTTTGTAATAAAAGTTTAGTTTTAGCAAGAAATACCAGATAACTGGTGTTAAGTCAGGAAATGTCACACGGAAGCTGAAACTCCAGTCTTTGGGAGCCCATCAAGTCACCTCTGCCCACAAAGATGGGGCATCTTCTGAGATGGCATTGGCTCCAGCCTTAGCCACACTGGCGGTATGGCGCTCCTCCTGCTCATTTTCTCAGTGGTTTCCATGTGAGCATCTCTCTGGTTTTTTTTTTTTTTTTTTATGTAGACTATTTTTTAAAGTCTTTATTGAATTTGTTACAATATTGCTTCTGTTTTATGTTTTGGCTTTTGGCTACGAGGCATGTGGGGTCTTGGTTTCCCAAGCAGGGATTGAACCCACCCCGCCTGCACTGGAAGGTAAAGTCTTAACCACTGGACTACCAGGTAAGTCCCCATGTAAGCCTCTCTGTCTGGGGCCTGTCTTGTTGACTCAGTAATCTTTGAAATCAACCATTAGATAGCAAAACTTTGGAAGGAGAAGAAAAATAGTATATCCTCTTTTGCTTAATCCTCTTAAGCATAAATATCATCTATGCCTTCTTCATATGCTTGCACCTCTTCCTTTCTTTTACTTTGTAGTTTTTTTTTTTTTTTAACTGGGCAGAGAGTCAGCTCTTGGAACCTCTTTGCAGTCAAGCCATAGAGAGCATGTCATACCCTCCGTGTCCCTACCCACCATCACCCGTGGAAGTAACAAGTTCTGGGAGAGTCCTCAGCTTGCAAGATCAAGTCTAATTGTACTATGTTTTGGTTCAGTAGCAAGACTACTTGAAGACAAAGCAATAGACTATCCATTAGGATCTGGCTGTGTGTGACCAAAAAAAAAAAAACCAAAACAAACAAAACAAAAAAAACAACCCAAGGTATGAGGGATCCAGGATCTCTTTACCTTATTTCTCAGCCATGTGTGATCTTGGGCTCATAGTCTAAGATGGTGGCATTCAGATTCTAGGAAAAGGAAAAAAAGAAATGTAAAGAAGCTGGACAAAGGGTACAGGTGTATACCACCTCTTAGGGAAGGTCCTTAAGGGTTGTCCAGTACATTCCTACTCACTCCATTGACAAGAACTTTTTCATGTGGTGATACTTAGCAGCACGAGAGGCTGAGGAACAGAGCCTTTACTGTAGGCAGCTGTTTGTCCAGCTGAAAATCAGGGGTTCTACTGCCATAGAAAAAAAAGTGAAGTCACTCAGTCGTGTCTGACTCTTTGCGACCCCATGGACTGTAGCCTACCATGCTCCTCCGTCCATGGGATTTTCCAGGCAAGAGTACTAGAGTGGGTTGCCATTTCCTGCTCCAGAGGATCTTCCTGACCCAGGGATCGAACTTGGGTCTTCTGCATTGTAGGCAAACGCTTTACCATCTGAGCCACGAGGGAAGTCCCTACTGTCATAGAGAAAGAGAAGAATGTATTATATATTGAGGGTTAACCAGCAGTCTTGGTCACCAGTCAGCTCTCTCGGGAAGAATATTACAGAGTTCCAGCCTAGTCCTGGACCTTGAAATCATTTTTGACAGAAGAGTATTTAATATGTCAATAACCTGTATTCTGATAACTGCTCCCCTTCCCTGGTAGCTCTGTGGGTCTGTAGAACCAGAGCAGTGATAGGATAGTAGTAGTAGTAGTAGTAGTGTAACCGCTCAGTTGTGTTCGATTCTTTGTGACTCCATGGACTGTAGGCCGCCAGGCTCCTCTGTCCATGGTATTCTCCAGGCAGGAATACTGGAGTGGGCTGCCATTCCCTTCTCCAGGGGATCTTCCTGACCCAGGGATTGAACCTTGGTCTCCCGCATTGCAGGCAGATTCTTTACCATCTGAGCCATTAGATAACAAAGGATCTAAAATATCATGTCACATAGGGACCTGCTGAAGAAACTGAGGATCTTTAGCTTAGAGGAAAGAAGAGTTGGTAATGACCCGTGTCTTCACATATTTGAAGTGGTGTCTTGTGAAGTCTGGATGGATGAGGGCAGAATCCAGCCAGTGAGTGGAAGATACAGGGAGAGTAATACGAGTTCAATGTACAGAGGAAAACCCTAGTAATAAGAGCTGTCAAAAAGAGGTAGTGAGCACATATTTACTGCTGTCATCTCCTGTCATTGGTAGGTGTTGAGGACAAAATAGTCAGCAAGAAGGTCTGGCTCCTGCCAGGATGGCAGCTATGCTCTAGCGAGGAAGTCAGAAGTTGATCAGATAATCACACACATATGACTGCAGATCATCAAATGTAACAACTAGGACTTAGAACGTTGACAGTGGTTGAAGTAAGGGACAGGCACCCATTTGTAGACCTTCCAGAGGATGTGTCGGAGAAGGCAGTGGCACCCCATGCCAGTACTCTTGCCTGGAAAATCCCATGGACGGAGGAGCCTGGTGGGGTCGCTAAGAGTCGGACACGACTGAGCGACTTCACTTTCACTTTTCACTTTCATGCATTGGAGAAGGAAATGGCAGCCCACTCCAGTGTTCTTGCCAGGAGAATCCCAGGAACGGGGGAGCCTGAGCGGGCTGCTGTCTATGGGGTCGCACAGACTCGGACACGACTGAGGTGACTTAGCAGCAGCAGCAGAGGATGTGTGCTTCTGTCAGGTCTAAACTTATGGTTTCTCCTGCTCATTTCTAGAAATGTGTTCTAGGTAGTGCTGCAGTGGATAGAAGGGAAGAAATTTGCCTTGGAGGGCAAAGCGAATTCCAGATCTGTGGGACTTCTATTGATAAAATGGACTTTTTAAAGTTTCACAGTGGTTTACCATCACTAAACCAGGTTGTGCTAACCTCTTGCCTGGAGAGAGAATGTTGGTTGAACCCATGTGAATTCAACAACTTGAAGACCTAAAAGACTTGAGCTACCAGTCCAGGTTCGATGCACGATACTGGATGCTTGGGGCTAGTGCACTGGGACGACCCAGAGGAATGGTATGGGGAGGGAGGAGGGAGGAGGGTTCAGGATGGGGAACACATGTATACCTGTGGCGGATTCATTTTGATATTTGGCAAAACTAATAGAATTATGTAAAGTTTAAAAATAAAATAAAATTAGAAAAAAAAAAAAAAAGACTTGAGCTAGTTGATTTGGAAGAACTAAAAGATCCTCTAAAATCTGTAAGTATTGTAAAAAGTTTCTGAAAATTCTGAAAAGTTTTCCCACTGAGGACTTAAAAAAAACAACCAAAAAACCCATAACTCCCTTTTGCCCAAGAAAATAACCAAGAAAGAAATGATAAAAACTTTTTTTCAGTTCTCTCAGTCTAAATATATCAATATACAAAAACATGGTAATTTTATGAGTGAAACAAGTTATACATAATGCATTTTTATGTTCCTAAACGAACAGCATGACTTTATATCTGTAAAGGGCACTAAAAATAAGCTTTGCATGTATTTCAGTCCCCTGCCCCCAAATTTTCTTTGAAGAAAAATTTTTTTGTTCTTCCGTAGCTTAAAATTTCTGAAAAATCTCTGTATCTGGTCTGTTCCTTTTGTTCTTTCTGCCTTGTAGCTTGGGTTCTATTTCTGTAAAGTGGATAAGTGTGAAATTAACTGTTCTTTTAGCCTAACTGATAGATGAGATTTAACTCTCTGTCATTTACCTGCTGGGTGTCTAGAGAGCTCGGGCTCTGGGGTGAGTGTTCTGTCCATGGTTTTTGCCAAGGTGGGCTTCATTTCTTCTCAGCTTTAGTTCCCACTAGGGCCCATCAGGCACACTGACACTCAGTGTTTATCCAAACAATTCAAGAGCCATACAGCCAGAGAGTAATTTGTCTTCATGACACACCTAGGAGGCATTCAGGCAAAAAGGCTGTTACAATGGTGGGGCATTGGCAAGAGCATCAGTTTGGAGTCTGGACAGAGTGCTTGGGGGCCGAGACTCTTGGGCTCTGCCACCAGCTTTGTGGGATCGTAGGAAGGTCTTTTCCCCTCTCCGAGACCTTTATTGTTCACCGAAAGGATGAGGGTATTGGATAAAAGCTCTTTGGACCTCATACGCGCCAATGTTCTATAAATGTATTATTTTGAGCCCACATTTCAAAATAAGAAGGTCGCAGCATTGATCTAAGGTTATAAAATAGACTAATGAGGAAATTCCTTGATGGTCCAGTGATTAGGACTTGGCACTTTGACTGCCAAGGGCCCAGGTTCAGTCCCTGATCAGGGAACTAAGATCCCACAAGCCATGCAGTATGGCCAAACAAACAAACAAAACAAACCCCCAAAAAGACTAACGGGAGAGTTGCTCTTTCTTGCTTCTGAATGGCACTGCAATTTTTGGAACAAACATGTTTGTCCACATTAACATGCTGGACAATCTTGGTTTACCATGGGAAAGAGAGAAAATAAACTCTAGGGGAAAGAAGGGTGGAAGGAAGAGAATAAATCCTCCTGGTGCCTGAAACTCTGTGGCATAGTGGTAATAATCTCAATACCCACTTTAGGATGTGTCACCTTGCTAGCTCTTTAGGAAGAGAGCTGGAAAAGGAATGCTCCCTTAGTCTCTGGTGCTGTTTTGTTGGCTTATTTCCTTCCAAAACCTTCCCTTGAATGCCTGAGTTTGCTCACAGTCAGCCAGCTTGATACTGGCTTTGAGCGATTCCTGACCAATGCAGTAATGACCGGCCTACCCTGCCTGCTGTGGTGATGGAGCTGGGCTGAGGAGCTGGGTGGTGTTTCTGTCCCCGTGGCACAAGAGACTGTGGGACTCCTTTGCCCTTCCAGAAATGACTCCAAGGGCAGGATAGCCAGGAGGCAGACAGGGAGGCTGCCCTTGTTTTGTTTCCAGCTGGTTGGCAGACCCGAGAGGCTCAAATGAACATCTGAATTTAAGAGTGCTTAACGCTGATTCAAATCTTAAGCTGCCTTCTAAACTTTTGAGTGGATTGGAGTCAATATGTGAAATACACATACATGCTCTTTCAAAAATGACTAATCTCACTCAACCACGCTGTTTCCTTTCTTTCTGCCCACATTCTAACACCCCCAAGGGTGGTTTCTATTTATTGTCAATAAAGGCACTTCTTAGATTGCTTAGATATGAAAATGAAAATAAATGCCTTAGTTTATATATGAAATGATGTGGGTTAAAATACATGCAGAAAGTAATTCTGAAAAATTGGAAATAACCTAAATTTCCTTCAATGGAGATTTGATAATTGATAGTAATTCACACATGAAATATAAGGCAGCATTTAAAACCATAATGGAAAAGAATATAAAAAAGAATGTGTACATAGGCCTCATTTTGCTCAATCGCAGATATTAACACAACATTGTAAATCAACTATGCTTAACTAAAAATAAAATGATGATATAGATACATCTTTGTTGATATGAAAAAGTATTCTGATATGTGAAACAGGTTAAAACTATATGTATTAGATGATCCTGTTTTTGCAAAGACAGAAGTATATATGCATATACTATAAGCCTTAAAAAAATCTGTAAGAGAGGACTCACCTAGGCATGTGTATTTGGGGGCTGAAAAGAGGTTCTGTGTCTATGTGGTCTGGGCCTCAGGCCTTAACATTTTCACCACACTGTTTCAGCACTGTTACTTTGGTTTCCAATCCTCTATACTTCATGTTCAAAGAAAAAATTGAGCAGTGGACAACTGTGGTGATAGGAAATATGGATGATGTGTTTTCTGCTTAGCAAGCTGATTTTTTTTTTTTTTCTACAGTGAACATTTATTGCCTCTCTGACAAAATAGCAAAAATTAGAAAAAAGGGTCCAGGAGACCCTCCTTTGCTTGGGATGTCTTGGTTGAGATTAATTTGAGGTTCATTTCTAGTTCAGATGGCTGAATCTTCTTTTCCCCCTTACTCTTTTTTGGCTCTGAGTTCTTTCTACTCTGTTATTTTGCGTATCTGTGTCCCTTTCCAGCCATGAAGATAGCTTGACATGTGGCAGATTGGGCGGAACCGTCCAAAAGAAAAGTTGGTCCTCCTCCATTTGGGTGGATAATCCTGACCTCTTGGCAGTTTGGCTCACCTGTTGGCAGGGGTGCAGACATTGCCTGGGAAACTAGAGAAAACCAGCAGTAGGCAGAGGACGAAGAAGTGGTTGATATGAGGAGATTTAATCACCACTGTGGAAAATCAAATTACTGTTCTCAATTCTTCACAGCATTCAAAGAGAGTATTCATCAATGCCCTTGCTATGGCCTCATAGCAAAGGTGGTTGCAGTATATGTTCTGCCCCTTAACTTTGGGTTTGGCCAAAGGGAATATTAGTGGATGGGGGATTACAGAGGCTTGAAGAGCCCATACATTCAGGCTGCAATTTTTGTACATCCGTGACCCACCATGAGAACTTCCTCCAGGCAGCTGTTGCCCCATCAGCCTGGGCTCCAGAATAAATATAATGCCTTCAACCCAGCCTGTAGTCTGGAGCCAAGCGCTGCTGAACGGCTGCCCGAAGCGAGTTCCCCCAGCCCAGCCCAGCCTGGACTAGCCAAACCGTAATCAGTCTTGCAGACTCGTGAGTAGGAGACTAAATCCTAGCTGTTTGAAACCACTGAGTTTTGGGGTGGTTTATTGTGTAACTTCCCTGAGGCTGTAACTGGTTGGTACACTGGTCTAGGTCTGTTAAACAGACCCACCGGAGTCCTTGCTGGCTGAAAAGAGATTTCTCCCTGCCTGTGTGTGATAAATATGCAAAAACCATCCAAAAATGTGATGATGATAACCTGGAAAGAAAAGAATATGGTCAGCCTGACTTCGCATCCAGGGCAAATATAACTTTCCCTCCTTGATTATAAATGAATTCCAGCATTTCAGTTAAGGAACTGAATACATTAAGGAATACATTACTAATATTCTAACCCCAGGTCCAGGGAAGTTCAGTTTGTGGTCAATGCCTGAAAAGTTAATGAGTCATTAGGAACAGTGTACAAGCCAGGAAGCCCCAACTATACCACTGACTCTGGACTTTCTGTCAACCTTATTGTTTTTCAGAGGAACTCCTTCCTCTCATTTTAGCTTTGCTCTAACCTCCAGGAGGCTGCTGGACAAGTCCGAGGTCATTGGAGGGAATGGTATTAGAAAACTCACAGACACAGTGGCAGTGATATTGGGTGTGTTTCGCTTTCTGGCCAAGTTGAGGTTTCCTTGAAGCCAGGATCGTGTTTAGATTGCCAAATGCATGTGTTGCCCTAAAGTTCACCGTCTCCTTCTGTGCTTGGCAAGAAATGTGGAACTCTCTTGGATGCTTGCCTTGTGTGCAATCAATGTTTAATGCTCATTAGATGGCTGCATCACAGTCCCGGGTGGGGGGCCACGCTCAAGGACAAAGACTTGGGGACAGAGCACCCGGACGTCATCAGATTGCTCCCTATAACAGCGAGGAAGTGAGACCTCCACATACAGCACACCCTGCAAACAGTAGGGCTGGAGCTGAGCTAGAAGCCAGAGCAGCAAGACCTTTCCCCCTGACTTTCAATGGTTGCTGTTTAGTTGCCACGTCATGTCCAACTCTTATGTGACTCATGTACTGTAGCCCGCCAGCCTCCTCTGTCCATGGTTTTCCTGGGGAAGAATAATGGAGTGGGTTGCTGTTTCCTTCTCTAGGGGATCATCCTGATCCAGAGATCAAACCTGTGTCTCCTGCATTGGCAGTTGGATTCTTTAAACTTGAGCCACCTGGGAAGCCCAGCTTTCACTGGTACCCATATGTTTTTGGCCTTTCTTACCTTTTCTCTGCAGGATACACACTGAATGGGAATTCACTTATGAGGCTAGTATTTTAAAGCAATGAACTTTAAAACATGGTCCACATTGTCAGTTTAGGTAGTTGGAAAATATAGAAGGGTGCAAACAGAAAACAAAGTCACCTGTGATCTCACAGACCAGATGCAGGCACCTGCTGGTGTGCTTTTTTGTTACCTGAACTCACCAGCAATTTGGTGTTTGTCATACACATCATTTCATTTAAAAATTTTTGTAGAAATCACTTTGCTTTGCTGTTTAATATTCTTTGAAAATACCAAGTTTTAATTGAAAAATAACCCATCATGATCTATTGAACTTTTTTACTCTTGATGGGTATTTATTATTCATCCAGTTTTCATTATCATCAATAATGCTGTGATGAGAATTCTTTCCCAGAAAGGGAATGGGAGTTACTTTTAAAAGTCCTCATGCTATGTGATGGGCTTGTCAACACTGTTTATAGATTAGTTTATATTACACTTTTGATAAATACTGCAAGAATCATTAAGCAGTTTCCTACCTTTTGACTATAAAATTATTTATATCCCAGAAAATAATTTGAAACATGACCTAAACCTATGCTCAAAATTTCTTTTGCTTCATTTTGTTTTTAATGATAGCAAAAGATTGAGAAGAGAAATTCCCCATATTAGGAAATTAGTTAAATAAATGACAGCTTGTTTTTCTGGTTGAAAGTGATACTTACGTGAGTTTTAAATAATGGAAATATTGATTGTTGTTTAATTGCTAAGTTGTGTCTGACTCTTGTGACCCCATGGACTGTAGCCTGCCGGGTTCCTTTGTCCATGGGATTCTCCAGGCAAGAATACTGGAGTGGGTTGCCGTTTCCTTCTCCAGGGCATCTTTCTGTCCCAGGGTTCAAATCTATGTCTACCGCATTGACAGGCAGATTCTTTTACCACTGATACATCAGGGAAGCCTAGAAATGTTGATAGTAAATGTAAAATAAGAATATAACATTTTATGTATTGTATGAGTTTGACGCTGAAGCCACATGTACAGGAAAGAACTCTGCTAAATATTAGTATAGGAGGAGACTCTTTGAGACCCCGCAGCCTGCCAGGCTCCTCTGTCCATGGTATTTTCCAGGCAAGAATACTGGAGTGTGCTGCCCTGCCCTTCTCCATGGGATCTTCCTAACCCAGGGATCAAACCCAGGTCTCCCACATTGTGGGCAAATTCTTTACTATCTGAGCCACCAGGGAAGCCCAGTATAGGATCAAATGATCTTTTTCTTCTCTCTGTACTTTTTCTGATATCTTAAATACCTTACTTTTATTATCAGGAAAAAGAGTGTGTTGTTATTCTTTATAGTCATATGTTACAGATGAGGTCATTTCCTGGGAAGGAAGGCATGACTGTGTGGGTTCCGTTTCCTTCCTAACGAGAGGCATTCAGAGCTTGGTCAAATCTGTGTCCCTGTGCTCTTAGCCCTTTAAACAAGATCAGTGTCTTCTTTGGTTCAGCTTAACATAATCTGAACTCTGGTTTCGTTTTCCTGAGAATATTTTTCCCTAATTCAATTTTTCTAGCTGTCAGATATTTTGATGCTTTTTCCAGAGTGAGTAAAATCCCATATGTTGTGTCAAACCCGTCTATTTTTATCCTAAATTTTTATTTTGTTTCAAATCTCAGGTGAAGTAGTTTTTCAAGTTGGGTGTGTCTATGTATCTTTAGCTCACTCCACCCTAGGAAACCCACTAATCTTTCTGTCTCTATAGACTTGCCTACTCTGGACATTTCATATAAATCAACTCATGTTAACACAATGTGGAGTTTTTGTGACTGGCTTCTTTGAATCTGTGTGTTTTCACGTTTCCTCTGTGTTGTAGCAGGTGTCATTATTTCGGTCTTTTTATTGCTGTATAATACTCTATTGTATAGACTTACCACATTTTATTTATTCCTCAGTTGCTGGATATTTGGATTGTTCCCACTTTTTGGATAGTATGACTAATGCTGCTGTGAACATTGTGTACAAATGTTTGTGTGAAGGTGTGTTTTCATTTCTCTTGGGTAGGAGTGAAACTTCTGGTTCTTATGATAACTCTATGTTTAACCTTGAGGAACTGCTGACCGTTTTCTAAAGTAACTGCACCATTTTATGTCCCTGCCAGGCATGTATGAAGGTTCTAATTTCTCTATGTGGTTGCTAACACTTGTTATTATCCATCTTTCTGATTTTAGTGATCCTAGGGTGTGAAATGATATCTCATAGTGGTTTTGATTTGCATTTTCCTAAGGAGAAAAGGAAAGATATTCCCATTTGAATGCAGAGTTCCAAAGAATAGCAACGAGAGATAAGAAAGCCTTCCTCAGTGATCAGTGCAAAGAAATAGAGGAAAATAATAGAATGGGAATGACTAGAGATCTCTTCAAGAAAATTAGAGATACCAAGGGAACATTTCATGCAAAGATGGGCTCGATAAAGGACAGAAATGGTATGGACCTAACAGAAGCAGAAGATATTAAGAAGAGGTGGCAAGAATACACAGAAGAACTGTACAAAAAAGATCTTCACGACCCAGATAATCATGATGGTGTGATCACTGACCTAGAGCCAGACATCCTGGAATGTGAAGTCAAGTGGGCCTTAGGAAGCATCACTACAAACAAAGCTAGTGGAGGTGATGGAATTCCAGTTGAGCTATTTCAAATCCTGAAAGACGATGCTGTGAAAGTATTTGGAAAACTCAGCAGTGGCCACAGGACTGGAAAAGGTCCGTTTTCATTCCAATCCCAAAGAAAGGCAATGGCAAAGAATGCTCAAACTACCACACGATTGCACTCATCTCACATGTTAGTAAAGTAAAGCTCAAAATTCTCCAAGCCAGGCTTCAGCAATATGTGAACCGTGAACTTCCTGATGTTCAAGCTGGTTTTAGAAAAGGCAGAGGAACCAGAGATCAAATTGCCAACATCCGCTGGATCATCAAAAAAGCAAGAGAGTTCCAGAAAAACATCTATTTCTGCTTTATGGACTATGCCAAAGCCTTTGTATGGATCACAAGAAACTGTGGAAAATTCTGAAAGAGATGGGAATACCAGACCACCTGACCTGCCTCTTGAGAAATCTGATGCAGGTGGAAGCAAGAATTAGAACTGGACCTGGAACAACAGACTGGTTCCAAATAGGAAAAGGAGTACGTCAAGGCTGTATATTGTCACCCTGCTTATTTAACTTATATGCAGAGTACATCATGAGAAACGCTGGGCTGGAAGAAGCACAGGCTAGAATCAAGATTGCCAGGAGAAATATCAATAACCTCAGATATGCAGATGACACTACCCTTATGGTAGAAAGTGAAGAAGAACTAAAAAGCCTCTTGATGAAAGTGAAAGAGGAGAGTGAAAAAGTTGGCTTAAAGCTCAACATTCAGAAAACTAAGATCATGGCATCTGGTCCCATCACTTCATGGGAAATGGATGGGAAAACAGTGGAAACAGTGGCTGACTTTATTTTTTTGGGCTCCAAAATCACTGCAGATGGTGACTGCAGCCATGAAATTAAAAGACGCTTACTCCTTGGAAGGAAAGTTATTATCAACCTAGATGGCATATAAAGCAGAGACATTACTTTGCCAACAAAGGTCCATCTAGTCAAGGCTATGGTTTTTCCAGTGGTCATGTATGGATGTGAGCGCTGGACTGTGAAGAAAGCTGAGTGCTGAAGAATTGATGCTTTTGAACTGTGGTGCTGGCGAAGACTCTTGAGAGTCCCTTGGACTGCAAGGAGATCCAACCAGTCCATCCTAAAGGAGATCAGTCCTGGGTGTTCATTGGAAGGACTGATGCTGAAGCTGAAACTCCAATACTTTGGCCACCTCATGCGAAGAGCTGACTCATTGGAAAAGACCCTGATGCTGGGAGGAATTGGGGACAGGAGGAGAAGGGGACGACAGAGGATGAGATGGCTGGATGGCATCACCAACTTGATGGACGTGAGTTTGAATGAACTCCGGGAGTTGGTGATGGACAGGGAGGTCTGGTGTGCTGCGATTCATGGGGTCACAAAGAGTCGGACACAACTGCGTGACTGAACTGAACTGAACCAAATGTTTTATGATAAAAAACATTTTTTTACCTGGTTTTTGGCCATTTTTGTATCTTCTTTGGAGAAGTGTCTATTTAGAGCCTTTGACTATGTTTTAATTGGGCTATTTGCCTTTTCATTATTGAGTTGTGAGAGCTTATGTCTTCTAGATAGAAGTCACTTATCAGATAAATGATTTGCAAATGTCTGTCTTTTTGTGGGGTGTTCTTCCACTTTTTTTCATGGTGTCCATTGCTCAAAAGTGTTTAATTTTCGTGGAGTCCAATGTATCTTTTTTTTCTGCCATTTATCCTTTTGGTGTCATTTCTAAGTTTTTTTCTAAGTTGAGGTCATAAAGATTTATTCCCATATTTTCTTCTGAAAGTTTTATAGTTTTGCTTTTACATTTAGGCCTCTGATCTATTTTGAATTCATTTTTTGTGTACAGTGTGAGGAAGGGACTGCAATGGGCTGAACTGTGTCCACCTCCTAATTCATATGTTGAAGCTGTAACCCCCAATCTGGAGACAGGGTCTTTAAGAGGTAGTTAAAGATATGAAGTTATAAGGGTTGGGCCTTACTCCAGTAGGACTGTGGCCTTATAAGAAGAGGGAGAGAGAGATACCTTTCTCTCCCCACTTTACTCACTATGTGAGGACACAGTGAGAAAGCAGCCTTCTTCAGGTCAGGAAAAGAGCTCTTACCAGAATTTGACCATGATGGCACCCTGATCTTGGACTCTCTGCCTCCAGAACAGAAAATACATTTCTGTTGTTTAAGCCGCCCAGTCTTGGTATTTTGTCCTGGTGGCCAGAGTTGACCAATATAGGATCCAACTTCATTCTTTTGCATGTGGACATCCAGTTGTCCCAGTGCCATTTGGCTAAAAGACTTTCACACTGCATTGTCTTCATACCAGTTACTCAAACTAGCTCAGAGCTGTGAGTAGAATCTACCCACACTGTCTGTGAACAGAGAAGAAACAGTGAACTGAACAACTCCATTTCCTTCCTCAGTTCATAAGTAGATCAGGACATTCTAGAATTTTGATGTGGAGCTTTGTTCATGTTTGATGTGAACTTTTGAATCTCCCTTTCTTTGCCAGCATTTGACAGAACCTCAGTAACCTTGCATCTGTTTCTATTGGCAAGATGATCAAGCTATGTCAGGCACATAATACTTTAGCACCTTAATAAAGGGTATTCTAGGGTGTAGAGCTCCGCTGGTGCATCTGTGAGGAGTAAGGGGAGGGAACCAGGAAGGAGGGTTGAAAGAGTACATGTGTATAAGTGAATACATATTTAATAACCATTTTAGTTATAAACCTATAGATTTTTACAGAAATCCAAATCCCAACCAAAGAAAGAGAAGCTTTGTCTCTCTAGTTCTTTTTCCTCATACCCCATGGCCAAGTTTAATTCCTGCTCCAAACAAACACTGAAAGAGGAGGAAAAAACCCAACAACAAAAAACCCTTTGGCTCCCTGAGACACACAATGGAGTCATTGATCCAAGAACAAGTTGGTGCAATTGCTTGCTTTACCTTGCTGCTGGGAGAAAAACAAAACCTCCTATAAAAACATGGCTTGTGGGAAAAGGTGGGATTATCCTAAAAGCTTTCCTTTGTTTCTGAAGACACTCTGCTCTACAGAGCTTAAGTTGTGTAGTAATCAGGATGAGGCGAAAAGTCAGGCCTTGCAAATTGTTCCTGGCTAAGCCTCTGATCCAGCCTGTGGCTCAGGCATACCCGCAAGGCCTCTCGGGTTACTCCCAGGAAAATGGAGACAGCTCAGGGATGCCTCTATAAGGTCACACTTGTAGATTTCTCTTGTCAGCTTTCAGGGGTACCACTGTGATCCCCCGGCAGCAGACACAGGAGGAATCCTCCCTCTACTTCACTCTCTGCTCTTCGAATTGGACAGAAGTCTGAAAACTGAACCAGTGAGATTGACACCTCTGTGCATGTCTCAGTTAGCAATGTGGCCAGCTCTCCCCGATTACAGGGTTAGTGTTAAGGCAGATTTTCTGTTCACCCACTCAAAGCTGAGACAGAATTTGCACAGATCCTTTATTTCAGACATGGAATGCCAGAGGCCTGCTTTAGGTTTTCAGATTCTACATGCACTGGCATCTTCAAGAAGTATTGGGTTGGCCAAAAAGTTCACTCAGGTTTTTCTGTTCCAATGTATGGCCAAACCCGAACCAACTTTTGGGGCAAAATTCAATAATTAAGGACAGTGACTGAAGCCCTGATGGAATCTGTCTCCTCTTCTTGGTGGTGGGGACCCTGCACTTGCTCTGCTCCTTCCTTGGATTGTCCATATTGCATTTCTGGCAGCTGACCTGGCTTTGGGCCACAGCCTGCTACAAGAATCACCTTCTTTGTAAAGTTTAGGAGACCTGGGTGGTGTATTTTTTCCCCTCACGTCTTTATTAAATCAGACGTAACTAGATGTTAAATTCAACTCTTCTTGTTGCTTAGGAGATGGGCAGAGTCCCTGAAGTCTGAGAATATTACAATAGGTGCTAAGTAACACCATGTTATAAAGGAATATGAAGTGGGATCACTATTCAAGACATGCTGAGAAATGGTAAAACCAGGTCTGACAGCATCGATAGTCACCCACTGGCAGCCTTTAAAAAGAGCAGAAATGGAGAGCCTGGATTGAGGGTTCCTCTAGGGGGCAGCTGTTGGAGTGCTGGGCTCACTCCCACCACAGGGGTGAGAAATAGGAGTTCCCTTGTCACTTTAGGGCAAAGTGGGAAGGGCTTCAGGGTGGTTCTGGACAGTCTCCAGAGTAGGAGGAGTGTGAAGATGTAGGGAAAAAGATAGTCCTGAGAAGGGAGAGAAATGGCAACAGACCAAGGGGACTGTGGTCCTTGTGAGCTGCGTTTCTTAGGCCAGCTGAAAAAGGGGATCCATTTCAGTGGACACCAGATGTGAGCCATGTGGATGGTGAGCCTGCCTGGAGGTTTCTTGAGAGGACCTCATCCATGGGGACTCACTGGAAGGATGCAGTGACCAGTAGAGTGGATTGTTGGGAGCCAGTAGGTCAGGGGGAAGTTGAAATGTGGTCATCCATGTTAAGTAGGATGATTATTTAGCTTATCATTGAAATGGGACCACTTTTTTTTTTTCATTTTGATTATTATTATTATTTTTTTTTACAGTCTACAGATTTATTTTTTCTTTCTTTTAACAACCTTTTTATTTTGCATTGGGATATAGCTGTTTAACAAAGTAGTGATAGTTTCAGGTGAACAGCAAAGGGACTCAGCCATACATATACATGTATCCATTCTCCCCCAAACTCCCCTCCCATCCAGGCTGCCACATAACATAGAGCAGGGTTCCATGTGCTATACAGTAGGTCCTTGTGGATTATCAAAATGGGGCCACTTTTGAGAAAGAAAGAAAGAAAGGGGATGCTATTAACAGGTATGCTGGGGCAACTGTTAAACCGGAATTGCCTATGCACACAGGCCATACGGTCACCCTGGTGTTAAGGTAACTGAGTGGGAGGTTCCCATAGCCACCTGTATCCCCTCACACACAGTGGTTAACTTCACAAGTGTTCCAGGCCCCATGGCCCCGAGTCCAGGTCTTACTAGTCCCAGCCATACAAGACAGATGCTCTTTTTCTCTAATTCCCATCCTCCTTGATTCTGACCAGAAGGGGTCAGAAGTAGCAGCTGGTGAGTGGGAGAGGGTCCCAGGAAGAGGGGTTAAGACAGGGAGAAAGATGTCCCCACGGCCCTCCCTGTCTGTAGGCAAACCCTAAGTGCCCTGAAATACTGCCCTGCTGGAAAGAGAGAGGCACTCATTTAGATAAAAGTTCAGAATTGTGATTACTACCATACTACATTTCAAATACTGAAATGAGGCTATTTTGTGACTGAAAATGACCCATGTGCCTTGGAAGGACAGGAGAGCTCTTAGATCTGTCTGAAATATCAGCTAATGCCAGAGAAAGAACCACTTACAGAGGACAGTGGGAGAAAAAAGAAAGCTGCTTTATGACTGTAACCTTTTGAACCTCTTTCATTCATTAACGTATGACTAAAAGAGGATGGACGTGACAGCCTCATCTGTATGGGGCTCAGCAACTATTACTAGTGTGAGGTGTTGAGCAGTTTTGCAAGATGCTGAACAGAACCATTTTTCATGCCCTACAGTGTAGCAGGTATAAAACTCACCACCCCCCAACACACATTTAATTCAATTCAGAAGGCATGTACAGTATCTAGGTTCCATCAGAGAGGAACCCAGGCAAGCCCTTCCTGCATTCCTGACCCACGAACATGCAAGAACCCAATAGGCTCTGAGGGCTCCTGAATTCATCAGAAAGATTTCAATTCCTCCCTGAAACAGAAATGAGAATTGAATCAGCTGCCTTCTGGAATGTGAAACCATGGAGGGTTTTTGCAGAAGACCATTCTCTTGCAAGACAGAAACAATATCCTGTGTCACTAATCAGAAGAGAGTGATCTAGAAAGCTACCTATCCAGAAAAAATCCATGTTGGGTTTTGAAAGATTGTTGCTGAATGAAAAGACGCAGGGATTCTTTACCTCCAGAGGAGAAGAATTCAATCTGGGGCCAGAGACGAGGTTTGATTGCTCAGAGCTTTTGTGTAATAAAGTTTTATTAAAGTATAAAGGAGATAGAGAAAGCTTCTGACATAGGCATCAGAAGGGGGCAGAAAGAGTACCCCCTGCTAGTCTTCAGCTGGATGTTATATAGTCACTAGCAGTCTGTTATGGAGAAGACAGTGGCACCCCAATCCAGTACTCTTGCCTGGAAAATCTCATGGATGGAGGAGCCTGGTAGGCTGCAGTCCATGGGGTTGCTAAGAGTCAGACACGACTGAGCAACTTCACTTTCACTTTTCACTTTCCTGCATTGGAGAAGGAAATGGCAACCCACTCCAGTGTTCTTGCCTGGAGAATCCCAGGGACAGGGGAGCCTGGTGGGCTGCTGTCCATGGGGTCGCACAGAGTCGGACACAACTGAAGTGACGACAGCAGCAGCAGCAGCAGCAGCAGCAGCAGTCTGTTAGTGAAAGAAAGGAATGTCTTAAAACTCAGAATGGCACCAGGCCCCTCACCCATAAGATGCATTTTGGGATAATCTTGGCACCAAATGGTTCATCCTGGGCCATAAAATGATTAACTTAAATCTTGTAGAAGGACAGATTACCATACAAATAGTTTCGTTTACATAGATAAGGGGAACAATATCTGAGTATAACATACTAGTTTGTCAAGTAGGTTCTGAGGCATGAGGTGGAATCGACTTGAAGACAGAGTTTGGGGTAAATGTATGGTACATTAGCATAGCTTAAGACAAACATTTCCATAAGAAAAATGCATTGGTTGTCTCAAGGTTTGAGAATAGTTAACTTCAGGTGAAACCAGGTGTCATTATGGCAACACAGAATTTTAAGAGAAACCTCCTTTTAAATTTGTATAGAGAAGGAAAAAATATAGCTAGTTTGTTTCCTCCTGCCGCTTAAGAGAGATAAAAATGTCTGACACTTGCAGGCTATTTCCTTCCTTTGGAGACCCCTGGCCTTCCTGCCTGTTACCCTCTCAGTTTTGTTATGAGCAATAAACATGTATTGTATTAAGCCCCTGAAAAAAAATGCCTGACCCTGAGAAGCATCAAGGAATATAAGCTAGTGTTAATGATTTACTGGGCATCTACTGTGCCATCTCCCATCTACATCTACTGTGCCAGAGACATGCCTTATTGCTGTTGTTGTTCAGTCGCTCAGTCATGTCCAACTCTTTGCAACCCAATGGACTGCCGCATGCCAGACTTCCCTGTCCTTCACCATCTCCTGGAGCTTGTCCAACTTATGTCCATTGAGTCGGTGATGCCATCCATCCATCTCATCCTCTGTTGCTCCCTTCTCCTCCTGCCTTCAATCTTTCCCAGCATCAGGGTCTTTTCCAATGAGTCAGCTTTTCCCATCAGTTGCCCAAAGTATTGGAGCTTCAGCTTCAGTCCTTCCAATGAATATTCAGGGTTGATTTGCTTTCGGATTGACTGGTTTGACATGCCTAATCTCATTTAATACTTCAAATAACCCTATAAGGTTCAAGATCCAAGGTCCAGTTGTAGAGTTAGGATTCCAATCCAAGTTTTTCTGCTGTAGCTTTTTGGCATTCCAGGAGTGGCCTGCATTCTTCTCAACAGAGAGAAGATGATAGACTTTCCTAACTTCGTGGACTTCTTTGCTGTCAACTGTAGTGGTCAAGAGTAGGGACCTTGCAAACAGATGGTGTGCATTCACGTCTGCTTCTGAGCCTTGCATACTGTGAACCTGAGAGATAGTCAACCTTTCTGTGTCTTATAAAGGGGAATGACAATAATGATATCTATTCCATGCCAGGTTTAAATAAGTTAATACATGCAAAAGGCTTAAGAAGTTTTGAGTATATGTTTAAAAATGTTGACTGTTATTACTATGCTTTGATCTCATTTCCTAGATACTTGGAGCCAGAACTCTCTATGACCCATGGGTTGAGTAAACACTATCCTGATACCACAGGACGTTAATCTGCCCTTGCAGGCCTGACTCTGTACTGTCCTCTCTGGTTGGCCAGGACGCCTTATGGCCCCTCTCGGAGTTCAGGCCCATCCTGTCTTGAGCCTTGGCTCTTGTTGCCCTGTTCCTGCCCACCTCAACCCCTCTGCCTGCCTCTCCCACCTCTTCTCTCTGTGTATTTAAATCTAGATTCTTTCCAGTATATTTTATCCCAGAGATTAGATCTGTATCTGTGATGACCAATCTTTTGTCTCGTTGCTTCTCTCTCTTTTCATGTTATTTGCTTTTCTTAACAAAGGAAACTCACAACTTCAGTTCAGATTTCCTTCTGCAGAATTTTCCCCAAAGATAAAGTCCTTCTAGGGAGGCTACTTGGAACAGGACTCTGGAAGCTTCCTTTTTCCTTTTGTTTGTGGGCAGAGTTTCCTGTTGCCTGTAAGGTTGAGCTGGCCTATCCCCTAATCATTCTTGGAGGAAAGGACCCTCCAAGGGGCTTCTCCCCAACTTTGTTGGTTTACTGGGTATCTACAGTGAACTCTAGTGGCCAAGTCTGAGGAGTTGCGATCCCCTCTGCACCCCCCACACTTTGTTTTGGCATTTCAGTTTCTATCACCAATCAGTATTGGTTCCACTGTGTATGTGTGTGCACTCGGTTGTGTCTGACTCTTTGCAACCCCATGGACTGTAGCCCATCAGGCTCCTCTGTCCATGGAATTTTCCAGGCAAGAATACTGGAGTGGGTTGCCATTTCCTTCTCCAGGGGAATCTTCTCAACCCAGGGATTGAACCCATGTCTCTTGTGTCTCCTGCATTGGCAGGCAGGTTCTTTACCACTGCACCTCCTGGGAAGCATTGGTTCCACCACCAGGCTAGAAATCACAAGCAGAGAAACAGCCTCTTCCCAGAGTCTCATCTGTCTTCACAGCGCACCCCACTCTGTGGTAGACAACGTCTATATTAAGGGTGCTAAATGTGACAGTGGCTTCAAGAGCGCTGGCTTCAGAGTGGGCCAAGAGTTTCTTGTGAGGCAGCCAGACAACAGGCGACAATGTTTGAAGTTGTACCAAGTGTCTGGTCAAAGCAGAGATGGTAAGATAAGAAAAAAATTGCCTTAGAAACTGGGAACTGGCAGAAGCTAGCATGTATGCCATGCTGAGCAGCACATAGAGGGGGTTAAGCTGGTCTGAAGGAAGACAAAGTGAGTGACCAGGGGGTGAAAGCCTGGTGAGCAGGAAGTAGGTCCAGATGGAGTGTCACTCAGGTGGGGAGGGGATGATGAAAGGCAGCTGGGAGAGTGGTGCCAGAGAAGAATCTGGTTGAGCCGGAAACTGGATCCCCTAGCTGCAAAGAGGACTCGAAACTTGAAATGTAGAGGTTATGCCTGAAGTATACCAAAAAAGAGGACTTGTTTTAGAAACGTGGTAGTGCTTGGGGGACAAAAATTGGGTTTGAACTGCTATCTATAAAATGCATAACCAACAAGGACCTCCTGTAGAGCACAGGGAACTCTGCTCAATGCTCTATGGCAGCCTGGATGGGAGGGGAGTTTGGGGGAGAATGGATACACGTATATGTATGGCTGAGTCCCTTTGCTGTTCACCTGAAACTATTACAACATTGTTAATCAGCTGTGTTGTTGTTCAGCCGCCCAATCATGTCTAACTCTTTGTGATGACATGGACTGCAGCACAGCAGGGCTCCCTGTCCATCACCAACTCTTGGAGTTTGCCCAAGTTCATGTTCACTGCATTGGTGATGCCCTCTAACCATCTCATCCTCTGACTCCCTCTTCTTCTGCCACTGATCTTTCCCAGCATTAGGACTTTTCTGATGAGTTGGCTATTTGCATCAGATGACCAAAATACTGGAACTTTAGCTTTAGCATCAGTCCTTCCAGTGAATATTCAGGGTTGGTCTCCCTTGAGATTGGCTGGCTTGATCTTCTTGCTGTCCAAGAGACTTTTAGTAGTCTAGATTATATAGTCTATATAATTGGCTATACCCCAATACAAAATAAAAAAGTTTAACAAAAAATTGAGTTTGAGTCTCAGTGTAACAATTTGTTAGCTGGTAGTCTTCTTAAAATTACTTAATCTTTCTGTGTCTTTGTTTCATCATTTTTGAAATGGGGCTGATAGTATCTGCATCTTAGGCTGTTGTAAGAATTAATTGAGATAATGCATCTCAAGTGCTAGCCTAGCGAGGGACCTCACCCAGAGGAGTACTCAATCAGTAAATATTGACTGGGGGCAGTTGGAGCAGCACCTCTGGGGTGGTGCCTAGAATGAGCTGCTAGTCTCCAGAGGGTTGGGTTGTGCCAATAAAGGAAACTTGACTCCAGGTTGGATTCAGTAGCTAAGCTGAGATGCTAGTGTCCTGGAATTCCTCACAGGATGGGAACACAGATTTCCACCCTAAACAGTTGACGGATTGTTCTGATAAGTAATCTGGGATAGCCAACTGAGAATGGTGTTTGAGTTTAGAGTGCAGTGTGCTAGCTGAGTTACTAAGTTGTGTCCAACGCTTTGTGACCCCATGGACTGTAGCCCGCCAGGCTCCTCTGTCCATGGAATTTTCCAGGCAAGGATACTGGAGTGGGTTGTCTTTTCCTCCTCCAGGTGACCTTCCAGACCCAGGGATTGAACATGTGTCTCCTGCATCTTCAGGCAGATTCTTTACCACTGAGCCACCTGGGAAGCCCCTAGAGTGAAGTGTTACCTTTAATTCCTTGGAAGCATCAAGGTGGAGAAGTGAAAATGATGTATTTCTCTAGATGACTCCCCCATGGTGATTTTTTGCATTTGGATAGTAGGAATGTAGGAATGTACAATGGGATAAGAGTATACACTTAAAGCAAAGGTTCTCAGTCATTAGTGTTATTAGCATCACCTCATGGGCTTGGTGGAATACAGACTGCTAGGCCTCACCTCCAATACCATTTCTGATTCAGTAGGTCTGCGAGGAGTTCCCAGGAGGTGCAACTGGCCCAGAGACCACACTTTGATAACCACAGCTATATAGTCAGATGCACTTGGTTTTAAATTTCCAACAGCAGCCACTTTTATAACCTTAGGCAAGTGAATTGAATCTTGTGAGCTTCAGTCTTCCCATTTGTAAAAGATGAATAATACTTATTGGACTTGCTTTGAATATCAGTTTAAAAATATATTTAAGTGCCCAACATTTTAAAGAGGTAACTTTATGAGTAGTTGTTAGGGATGCAGCAGGAATAGGCGGCTTAAAGGTCTGGAAACACTGTAATCATAAAGGGAATGAAAAGCAGGGCAGAGAAACTAAGCTGTTTTCCCTTTTGGCTCCTCTCTGCCTAGGCTATCAGTCATGAACTTGGGAAGGGGTGGGGATTCGTGGAGGATGGAGGCACCGAAGCAGCTTTGGAGAAGCTGTTGAAGGGAGGGGGGTTGGCTATTTTTATCAGAATAGCTATTTCTGGATGTTTTATCAGGTTAGTCATTCCAGGCAAAAATCACATCTCAGAAGGGTTTTGCAGGCAGAGAGGAAACCTCCACTGAGGGCTCAGCCCCTCCCACCCAGAACTCCTAGGACTGGACTTGGCTTCTCAGAAGATCACTGTGTGTCCAGGTCTCTCTGACCTGGAGCTCAAGCCATCTCCTCTGCCCAGAATGTTCTTCTTCTTCTCTGATCCCGTCTGAGGAATTTGATATCATCTTTAAGTTTTTTCATCTTTGTAAAGCTAATGGCCCTTCCACAGGCTGATTTTATTTTGAACTTGGTTTTGTTTTGAGACTTTGAATACCTCAAGAATATGACCAATAACTTACCTTTATATATCTTTTGTGCTGTACAGCCAAGGTCCGGCTCAATAAATGTTTGATAAATTATGGAGAAAGAGAGAGGGGGAGGGAGGATGGAAGGATAGACTTGCATTTTAAAATGACCCAGAGGGATGGTATGGGGAGGGAGGAGAGAGGAGGGTTCAGGATGGGGAACACATGTATACCTGTGGTGGATTCATTTTGATATATGGCAAAACCAATACAATATTGTAAAGTTAAAAAATAAAATTAAATTTTAAAAAAACTAAAAAAAATAAATTAAATAAAATAAGTATTTCCTGAAGGAAAAAAACAAAAAACAAAACAACACTGAAGTTTCTGGAAAGCAGGATGTATATCCCACTCTTTAATTGTATCTTCTGCACTTAGCTCAGCACCAAGAATACATCAGGCAATCAGTAAATATTTCTCAAAACCTTTCCATTAGAATTTGCATCATCTGAGTATGGTTTAAAGAGGGTTGCTGTTCAGTTATTAAGTGTGTCTGACTCTTTGGACCCCTTAGACTGTAGCCCACCAAACTCCTCTGTCCTCCACTGTCTCCTGGAGTTTGCTCAGATTCATGTCTGTTGAGTTGGTGATCCTATCTAACCATCTCATTCTCCACCGTCCCCTTCTCCTTTTGCCTTCAGTCTTTCCCAGCATCAGGGTCTTTTCTGGTAAGTCAATTCTTTATAAGCAGTGGCCAAAGTATTGGAGCTTTAGCTTCAGCAACAGTCCTGAATGTGAATATTCAGGGTTGATTTCCATTAGGATTGACTAGTTTGATCTCCTTGCTGTCCTCTCAAGAGTTTTCTCCAACACCACAGTTCAAAAGCATCAGTTCCTCAGCTCTCAGCCTTCCTTATGGTCCAGCTCTCACATCCATTCATGATTAATGGAAATACCATGTGTGTGCTAAGTCACTTCAGTCGTGTCTGACTCTCTGAGACCCGATGGACTGTAGCCTTCCAGGCTTCTCTGTCCATGGGATTCTCCAGGCAAGAATACTGAGTGGGTTGTCATGCCCTTCTCCAGGAGGTCTTCCCAACCCAGGCATTGAACCCACATCTCTTAAGTCTCCTGCATTGGTGAGCAGGTTCTTTACCACTAGTGCCACCTGGGAAACACCATAGCTTTGACTATATCGACCTTTGTTGGCAAAGTGAATGTCTCTGCCTTTTAATACTGTCTAGATTAGTCATTGGAGAAGGCAATGGCACCCCACTCCAGTAATTTTGCCTAGAAAATCCCATGGACGGAGGAGCCTGGTAGGCTGCAATCCATGGGGTCGATAGAGTCGGACACGACTGAGCGACTTCACTTTCACTTTTCACTTTCATGCAATGGAGAAGGAAATGGCAACCCACTCCAGTGTTCTTGCCTGGAGAATCCCAGGGACAGGGAAGCCTGGTGGGCTGCCGTCTATGGGGTCGCACAGAGTCGGACACGACTGAAGTGATGCAGCAGCAGGTTAGTCATAGCTTTCCTTCCAAGGAGTGTTTTAATTTCATGGCTGCAGTCACTGACGATGGTGATTTTGGAGCCTAAGAAAATAAAATCTATCACCGCTTCTACATTTTTTCCTTCTAAGAGTACTTAACTTCTAACTGAATGTTTTCTTTCTTTATGTTTCACCTATTCAAGGCTTTCTTTCACTTTCTCCTTTTCCAAGAATAAATTGACATATCGAGCACATAGCTAGGGACATACTAACATTCTATTTAAATTTTGCTTTATTCTCCATTCTTACCTTTTATAATCACAGCACTGAATTATTTTAACTCTTTCTCCAGTGGGGACCTCTTCTCTCCCTGTGTTCTGTCTCCACCCATAAAGGAAAAAGTTCCCACTGACAATATCACTCTCTTGGGGACCTGCTCTGCTGTGTGTATCTGTCAGCTGCAGCTGCTGTAACAAAATATTGCAGACTGAGAGGCGTAAGCAACAGAAATTAATTTTCTCATACTTCTGGAGGCTAGAAGTCCTTGATCAAGGTATGATCTGATTGGGTTCCAGGGGGAGCTCTCTTCCTAGCTTGCAGATGGCTGCCCTTTTGTTGGGGCCTTTTCTTTGCAATGTATAGGGGGGAGGCACTCAGGGACAGGGCAGAGAACTCTTGTGTCTCTCTTCTTATAAGGACAACATTTCAATCAGATACCCTCCCCCGCTTCCCCAGTGACCTCACTTACCCACCTCCATCTCCAAGTACAGTCACACTGGCAGTAGGAGCTTCACTGTGAATGTTAGGGGGACACAATCCCATCCATAGCACCCAGGTCACACCTCCCTTCCAGAGGAGGAGTTAACTGAATAACTGAGAGCCTGAAACACCCATCAGGCTGATTTTTAGGGGCCAAGGTGTGTTGTAAAGATGAAGGCCTGTGCCCCGCCTCCTGCTCCTCTGCTCCTTTCCTGCGAGGCTGGCGTTGTGCAGCCACACGCTGGAAACAGGACAGCAAGGAGGCTTAGGCTGCCTTAGCTGGACTCTGCTGCATCCCTTCCTGCTATCAGCTGCAGCAGGGTGGGTAAATCAGGCCAGTGTTGTTCTCAGATTCAGCTCCCAGGAGGAGCAGGATGTCCCCCTCAACTCTGATCCAAGCCCTGTCCTCCAATCAGATATGAGAAAGCTCAGTCTCTTGAGCTCTGGAGCTACCTGACCACATATTTATTTATTTATTGGGGTATAATTGCTTTCACGATGTTGTGTTAGTTTCTCCTGTACCACAGCATGCATCAGCTATATGTATACATATATCCCCTCTCTCTTACCCCTCTATTCCACCCCTGTAGGTCATCACAGAGCATCAAGCTGAGCTCTCTGTGCTATACAGAAGCTTCCCACTAGCTATCTGTGAAGAGCACATGGCAACCCACTCCAGTATTCCTGCCTGGAGAATCCCATGGACAGAGGAGCCTGGCAGGCTACAGTCCATGGGGTTGCAAAAAGCAGGACACGAAGTGAAGCAGCTTAGTACAGCACAGTGTATGCCTGACCACATATTTTTAAATTTCATCTCTGCCATCCCCACCCATCCTTGATTTTCCCATTTCTTTTACTTTGTCTGCTGTTTCACTTTCCGCCCCCCCCCCCCATGGCACTTTTCACCTTCAACCATTTCTCTAGTTCATCCATATGGATCTTTTAATACACTTTCAAGTGGCTTTTTTTTTTTTTTAATATTGTATTGGTTTTGCCATACATCAACATGAATCCGCCACGGGTGTACATGTGCTCCCCATCCTGAACCCCCCTCCCACCTCCCTCCCCGTACCATCCCTCTGGGTTATCCCAGTGCACCAGCCCCAGGCATCCTGTATCCTGCATTGAACCTGGACTGGTGATTCGTTTCTTATATGATATTATACATGTTTCAATGCCATTCTCCCAAATCATCCCACCCTCTCCCTCTCCCACAGACTCCAAAAGACTGTTCTATACATCTGTGTCTCTTTTGCTATCTCGCATACAGGGTTATTGTTACCATCTTTCTAAATTCCATATATATGCATTAGTATACTGTATTGGTGTTTTTCCTTCTGGCTTACTTCACTCTGTATAATAGGCTCCAGTTTAATTCACCTCATTAGAACTGATTCAAATGTATTCTTTTTAATGGCTGAGTAATACTCCATTGTGTATATGTACCACAGCTTTCTTATCCATTCGTCTGCTGATGGACATCTAGGTTGCTTCCATGTCCTGGCTATTATAAACAATGCTGCGATGAACATTGGGGTATATGTGTCTCTTTCAGTTCTGGTTTCCTCAGTGTATATGCCCAGCAGTGGGATTGCTGGATCATAAGGCAGTTCTATTTCCAGTTTTTTAAGGAATCTCCACACTGTTCTCCATAGTGGCTGTATTAGTTTGCATTCCCACCAACAGTGTAAGAGGGTTCCCTTTTCTCCACACCCTCTCCAGCATTTATTGCTTGTAGACTTTTGGATTGTAGCCATTCTGACTGGCATGAAATGGTACCTCATTGTGGTTCTGATTTGCATTTCTCTGATAATGAGTGATGTTGAGCATCTTTTCATGTGTTTGTTAGCCATCTGTATGTCTTCTTTGGAGAAATGTCTATTTAGTTCTTTGGCCCATTTTTTGATTGGGTCGTTTATTTTTCTGGAATTGAGCTGCAGAAGCTGCTTGTATATTTTTGAGATTAATTCTTTGTCAGTTGCTTCATTTGCTATTATTTTCTCCCATTCTGAAGGCTGTCTTTTCACCTTGCTTATAGTTTCCTTTGTTGTGCATAAGCTTTTAATTTTAATTAGGTCCCATTTGTTTATTTTTGCTTTTATTTCCAATATTCTGGGAGGTGGGTCATAGAGGATCCTGCTGTGATTTATGTTGGAGAGTGTTTTGCCTATGTTCTCCTCTAGGAGTTTTATAGTTTCTGGTCTTACGTTTAGATCTTTAATCCACTTTGAGTTTATTTTTGTGTATGGTGTTAGAAAGTGTTCTGGTTTCATTCAAGTGGCTTTCTGATAAAGAGACATTACTGAAACATCTGAATGTTTCTTTGTTGAGGAAGGTGGAGGTATATTTAACTGAGGGCAAGTGCCTTTTTAGGCACAGTTGGGGTGTATGAACTGTTACCAAATGTCTAAAACATGGTTTTGGAGCAGAGCTGTCAAGGTGGGCTCTGGAACGTTGGCTGGTGGAAGCTCTTAGGGAGATGGTGCTGGTGATGATGGTGCACATTTACTGAGTCCTTCAATGTGTCAAGAAGAATGTAAAGTGATTTAAATGCATTTTCACTTTTAAGTGTCCCTATGGGGTGACCAACACCATTCACCCCATTTTACAGCTGAGGAAACTGAGGCCCAGTGAGGTTAAGTGACTCATCCTGAAGCCCAGCTCAGGTCTGCCTCGTTCCCAGGCCTTCGGGCATGTTGCTCAGCTTAAGAAAAGAACATCCTAACATTTCGAGCTGGCCGGCGATGGGATGGCAGCGTTTACCATGTGGTCTCTGCTCTGAGCCTGCTCCAGGAGAGGCTGGGTGTCCATCTGTCAGGCCTGCTGCAGAAGAAAGATACATTTAGACAACTTCTGAGTCTCCTTCCAGCTGTAAGATTTTATGAAAATTTCACCCAGTGGTCTCATGGGAGAGGAATTAGACTTGTTCTTTGTAGTGCTGCACAGCAGAGCAGCCTGTTTCAGGCTTTTCCATCTAGAAATTCCCAATGTCAAAGGCAAGTGAACAGATACTCCTGGGGGCCCGGGGCAGAGCTTTTGGAAGCAAAATTTTGTGTCATCTCTGATAAAGAAATGATCTGAACTTTATAGTTATCCATGAAAATATGCTTGTTTGTTTGGAAAGCATTTTAAATTAGAAAATTTTTTAAAATATTAAGACATTAATGGTCAAGTCTAAAATCCAACTCCCCCTTACTCTTCCTAAGTCTTTGTTTCAGTTTGGTTCATTAGGAAAACATGCCACATGCACTGTTTGAGTTTATGTTTCCAACCCATCACCAAGTGTCTGGGGAGAAAGTTTATCTTAGTACAAGAAGCAAGGCAGGAGTATAGACCAACGGGGAGGGGAGTTCTCTGGAGGTCCAGTGGTTAGGACTCAGAGCTTTTGCTGCTGTGATGTTGTTCAGTTGCAAAGTTGTTAGACTCTTGGTGACCCTGTGGACTGCAGCGCGACAGGTTTCCCTGCCCTTCACTATCTCCCAGATTTTCTCAAACCCAGGTCCACTGAGTCGTTGATGCTATCCAGCTATCTTATCCTCTGTTGTCCCCTTCTCCTCCTGCCTTCAGTCTTTCCCAGCATTAGGGTCTTTTCCAATGAGTCAGCTCTTGCATCAGGTGGCCAAAGTATGGGAGCTTCAGCATCAGTCTTCCAGTGAATATTCAGGGTTGATTTCCTTTACGATTGACTAGTTTGATCTCCTTGCTGTCCAAAGGACTCTCAAGAGTCTTCACCAGCACCACAGTTCAAAAGCATCAATTTGTCAGTGCTCAGCTTTCTTTATGGTCCCTCACATCCGTACGTGACTACTGGTAAAATCGTAGCTTTGACTATACTGACATTTGTCATCAAAGTGATAGCTCTGGTTTTTTGCTGCTGTGGGCCCTGGCTCAATCCCTGGTCAGGGAATTAAGATCCCACAAGCTAAGGAAAAGAAAAGAAAAGAAAAAAGACCATCCCAGAGAAGTTAGAGAGAGGCAGATCTGTGTTACTCCAATGACAGAAGAATCTTTCTAATAGGTGCTGTTTCCCATCAGTGGAAGGGAACCTCTAAAGAAGTAGTAGGGGGACTTCCCTGGTGGTCCAGTGGTTAAGAATCTCCCTTGCAACACAGTGGACATGGGTTTGATCCCTGGTTGGGGAAGTAGGGGCAACTGATGCCACGGGGCAGCTAAGCCCTTGAGCCACAACTTGAGAGTCTGTGCGCCACAACAAAAACCCTGTGTGCCACCAACTAAGACCTGACATGGCCAAATAAATAAATATTAAAAAGAAGAAGAAGTAAGCAAGCAGCTACTGAAGTTTCCCAAGCGGAGATGGGTCACGGGCCTGGGAAAGTTAATAGAGGATTCCACTCTGGGAGTGCTGATGCCAGAGCAAATTCACGGCCACGATGAAAGGAACAGGTGGAAGCCAGTCTCTCCCGCACTGGGAGAAGGCTAGGAGTAAAGCCACTTTCAGAATAATAACACTTAACACCATCCTCACTGTTTGTCAGGCCTGCTTCCCAAAGCTTTAATGAGTCCCCCAGACCTTAGAGTGACCCAGATTATCATCCGTCCACTTTCCAGATAAGGAAATAGAGGCACAGGAAATGAAGTAAATGGGCCCAACGTCTCACTCACAGCCACTAAGGAGAGCTGGAATGTTGGAGCCCAGGCTGTTGGAGTTCATGCTAGAACTGGCTCTCCGGGTGCCTTCCCTGCCTTTTTTGCTGCCTCTGCCCCCTACCTGCCCCGTCTCCACCCCGTGACACCATTCCTGGGTTCCCGGCTCTGACCTCGAAGGGATTTTGTCAGAGGAACGAGGGCTGGTGGCGAGTGGCCAGGACACCTGGACTCTGGTCCCCACTCTGCCACTAACCAGGTGACCTTGGGAGGGTCACTTACCTTTCCTGGTTTTTCACTTGCTAATCTGTTATTTCTGAGGCTGCCATGGAGGCCATTGTTTTTTCTTTTTCCTTTTAATAATTTAACTAGTTATTTTATTTGTGGCTGTGCTGGGTCTTCATTGCCGCGTGGGCTTTTCTCTAGTTGCGGTGTGCAGACTTCTCCTTGCGGGGGCTTCTCTTGTTGTCAAGCATGGGCTCTAGGCTTGTGGGCTTCGATAGCTGTGGTTCCCAGGCTCCAGAGCACAGGCTCAGTAGTTGTGGTATCCGGGCTTAGTTGTTCTGCAGCCTGTGGGATCTTTTGGGACCAGGGATGGGACCCATGTCTTCTGCACTGGCAGTCAGATTGTTCACCACTGAGCTATCAGGGAAGCTCTGAGGCCATTGTTTTAACCTATCTTTTACTAAAAGTCAGGGAAACTGTGCCCCTCATGTGTAAGTCCTACTCTGCTACCAGTAGAACTGAATTATAGTAAAATAGAACAAAGTCAACAACCAAAAAAAAAAAAAAAAAAAGGCAAAAAATATACTGGGAAATGTATATTTCCTCCCTCTCCTTTGGAAAATGCATCTCTCCTCTCTCTCATTTTTCTAGCCAATGGCATCCTTTCACCCAGGACCCTGGACTGTGTAGACAGTATGTCTTTCTTTAGATCAGGGAACGTCCGTCACGGGCACTCTTCATGTATCCGGGCATCAACACTATGATAAGATTTTACTGGACTCCTACTCACTGTATATTTACAACCTCACAAAGTATGAATAGATTGCATCCAGATGGCCATCAGGTTTCTAGTTTAAGTGGCTATGTGACATGTTGATCTGGGACAGTGGCTTCAGCTGTGGATCCTTTCTGGGTTCCCAACAGCTGCACTGAGATGATAAAGAATCTCCAGGGTTTCCCAGGAAATCTCTGCTCTCATGTTGCCTCTCCTAGGATGGAGCCACGCTGACTGCTGAGAGCTTGATCTTGTCACGGTCTGGAGTGGGTGAGGCATGTACCATGTAATTCTTTCCAGGATACTTTTTTAAGTCACCAGAGGATCTCACAGTGGGGAATTGGGCCCTTGGTGGCATCTCACCCCTCAGCTCCATTTCCTCTTCTGAGGAGACTCACCCTGACTTGAGAAACAAATGCAGGCTTGGTGTTTTCAATCTGGAACGTTTGCTTGAATGATCTGAGGGTCCTATGTACTTTGGTTTTGTAAGTGACAAGAGAAGACAGCATTGATTGTGTGTCCCTGAAAGTTCTTCCAAGTGGCCTAGAAAGACTGGAATGGCTCAGAAGAAATAGCCTGCTCACACAGTTATCCTATTAGCATGTCTAAGTATTTACTGATTGGAGATACTTTGATTAATATAGGTAGTTATCTGTCTGCCTACCTTCCTATCTCTCTATTGATCTGTCTTTATCATCTATTTTTCATCTGTCAATCTGTCTCTATGGCTTCCCTGGTGGCTTAGATGGTAAAGAGTCTGACTGCAATGCAGGAGATCCCAGTTAGATCCCTACATGGAAAGATCCCCTGGAGAAGGGAATGGCAGCCCACTGCAGTATTCTTGCTGAGAAAATTCTGTGGACAGAGGAACCTGGCAGGCTGTAGTCCATGGGGTTGCAAAGAGTTGGATGTGACTGAGCAACTAACACAGCAATCTGTCTCTATCATCTATCTGTCTGTCTATCAATCTTGATCTATTGGGTTGGACAAAATGTTTGTTTGGGTTTTTCCATAAGATGTTATGGACAAATGTGAAGGAAATTTTTGGCCAACCCAATATATAGTGATCTACTGCTCACAATTTGGGTGAGACGTATATTTCAGAGACAACTTGGCAATACAAAGAGACAAGTGCAGTATCAGAGGTGGGTTCTGGAGCCTTGGAGAGAGGACTGATCATCTTGGGTCAGATGGCAGGAGGAGAAGGGCATTCCAGGGAAAGAGCACAAAGGAGGTAAGGACAGAGCACCACTACAGAGCCGTCATCACTGAGGTCAGGGACGAAGTGTGTGGTCAGCACGGAGGATGTTTACGGAGTGAGGGAAGTATCTGTGGCTGGAAAGGGAGATTGGGAAAGATTGTGAAGGAGTTTGTCAGCCTGGCTCAGAGAGATGGGAATGAAAGCAGTGATGAGGTGGGAGGCTGAAGGTAGACGGAGTGGATGAGGGGTCAAGGGAGGTTTAAAATGGGAGGAAATGAGTACTGAAAAATTTATGAAGGGACTATTAATACTATTACCAGTGATATGAACTGAATTCATTTGATGTGCCAGGCAGTGTGCTTCATTCAGTATAATGCTCATAGCTAACTATAAAGATAGGTGCTGTAATTACCTTTTTTTTTTTTTAAGTCTTTATTGAATTTGTTAGAATACTGCTTCTGTTTTATGTTTTGGTTTTTGGCTGCAAGGCATGTGAGATCTTAGCACCCCATCCAGGGATGGAACCTGTACCCTCTGTATTGGAAGGCAAAGGCTTAACCACTGGATCACTAGAGACGTCCCTGTAATTATCTTTTATTTTACAGATAATGAGGCTGAATCTTACGGAGGTAAAATAAATCACCCAAGGTCACAGATAACATGTGAGGGAGCCAAGACTCAAACCCTGGCTGTCTTACCCAGGGGAGAAATAATTCAAGACGAGAAATGTCCAGAAAGGAGAAGAAAGCCAGTTTACTTGTCTTGAGTTACTTCTCTGATTATTTAATTAAATAGGACCCACTTTTAAATGTTCTATTTGTCCCCAATAACCCTTCTTTCCAAAATCTTTGGTTCAGATTTTTCTCTTTGTCCCTATCTCTTGTTATTTTCCTCTCTCTGCAGTCCTTACAACATTTACATGCTTCATTGTGAAAATCTTTTTAGGATGCATTTTATGAAAAGCATAATGCAAAACAAAAATCAGTCTAGGAAGCATATTGACAGGATAAGCAGCATCTATTTGCAGTTTTCTCTGCACAGGTAATTTGTTTCTCAGCGCTGGGCTTTGGAGAGAATATTTACAGTGTCTGTTTTGTTTTTCTACAACATTTCCTGAGCAGGACACTGGGACTCTTGGAACTCAGGTGTATCTACCCATATTTCAGTATAAATTGAGATGCAAAGCAATTGAACAGAACAAAAGAAAAAGAAAGAAACTGCCTTGTCAGCTCCATGAATCTGGCTAGTGCATCTAGGCAATTTATCAGTACAGTTAGGCTTCCTGGTATACAATGTTAGTCATCAGTCGTGTCCGACTCTTTGAGAACCCATGGACTGTAGCCAGCCATGCTCCTCTGTCCATGGAATTCTCCACGCAAGAATTCTGGAGTGGGTTGCCATTCCCTTCTCCAGGGGATCTTCCTGATCCATGCATCGAACCTGGATCTCCTGCATTGCAGGCAGATTCTTTACCATCTGAGCCACCAGGGAAGCCTTTCTTGGTGTATGACTCTATCTTTCTCCATGAGTGGGGTGCACGGATAAGGTCTGGGTAGCATCTGCATGGATGAGAAAGGTGTCCTTTCACAGTTGAGATTCTCTGAAAATGGTTCATTCTTGCTCCTTCTCAAGCTCCAAGTCCTCTCCCCGATGGGAATCTAAGCCCGCATTCATAGACCCTTAGTGCAAACTGCGACGAAGTATGTTTCCAGGAATGGAAGAAATGGGCTGGAAAATCTTCTTGGCCCACCTGTGGGCCTCTAGCCTTCTAGATGCTAGGGGCTTTGCTGGACGGCTGAGTGGAAGCCAAGGGCCACTGAGGGTAGGAAGTCCTGGAGAGAGGCTCTTTGTCCATCTCTCAGGAGACAGTGTCCACAAAGGAAGGGAAAACTCAACATAATGTTTCTGCAAGTCCTTGGAAGATATCACAATGGACTTCTAGACTGGGTATCTTCACTTGTGCAGTGTTATTAGGACGATCACACAGCAGCAGAGGCAGCCAAACTGCAATGATGATCTCTTGAGGTGAGCCAGCCTGCAGAGGTGTGTGGCCCCAGGTCCGAGAGTTCCAGACAGAGAAGCCAAGAGAGTCCCTCTAAACTGTGGGGCCAGCAGATGCTGAGATGAGAGGCTTCTTGTTGGCCACTCATGAAGCAGGGCAGCCACTCTTGAGAGAAGGATTTATAGCTGTCAACATCAGGGTCTCTTGCTAGGGGAGTCGAGGGCCTGACTGCAACGGAGTGAAAGGGTTCAAAAGAAAACTTAGAGTCAGTGAGAGTAGACAGCACTTTCAAGGAATTTTATTGCCAAAAGGGTAAAGAGAACAAAGGACAGGGAAGCAAGTGGCTGGCAAAGTCAATGAAAATTTTCTTTTTAAAGATAGAAATAATAGCAGCTGGGATATGTGGCTTAGAGTTGCATGGACCATTATGGATACATTTCAAAAGCATAATGTGCAGTGAAAAAAGCAAGTACAGAATAGTACATACAGAATGATATAATTTTACTAAAAATGTAAAATATCCACTCCAAATCCCATCATTTCTTTTTAAAATTTATTATTTTTATTTTTGTCTACACTGACTGTTGCTTCACGGGCTTTCTCTAGTTGTGGTCGGTGAGCAGGGGCTTCTCTTTAGTTGCAGTGGACGGGCTTCTCACTGCAGTGACTTCACTTGTTGCGGGGCATGGGCTCTAGGTCGCACAGGCTTCAGTAATCGTCACACAAGGGTTTAGTTGCTCCTCAGCATGTGGGATCTTCCGAACCAGGAATCGAACCAGTGTCCCCTCCATTGCAAGGCAGATTCCCAACCACTGGATCACCAGGGAAGCCCCCCATCATTTCCATATGTGTATATATGTAGTAAGTATTTTGTAAAGGTCTTTATGGGACTGATACCATTCGCCTCAGGCCAATGATTACCTACTGGAGTGGAAGGAAGTGCATGAGATCAGGGAAAAACATTCACAGAGCGTTACATGTACCTAGATGCTTTCTTCTTTTACAAAAAGAAGAGAAAAAGCCTGAACAATATATGGTAACTTGCTAATAATATGAAAGCTAGGTGTTGGATACACAGATATTTGATTTCTTACAGTCTGTACTTTACTCTCCACGGTGAAATACTGGATAACATAAAATGAGCCAAAAATATCATCCACGTCAACAATAAAGGAATCCTTTCCCACTGGAAAGATACCACAGAGCTTCCAGAATATATGGATATGGGTTATGATTTTATAAGATCTTTTTTCTCAGCCACTTAATGCTCTGAAAACAAAATGTTTGTTCCATGCAAATGTGTGGAGTCAAATTTTTTTTTTTTTTTATGTGGACCATTTTTAAAAAAGTCTTTATTACAATGTTGCTTCTGTTTCATGTTTTGGTTTTTTGGCCAGAGGCATAAGGGATCTTAGCTTCCCAACCAGGGTTTGAACCTGCAACCCTTGCTTTGGAAGGCAAAGTCTTAATCACTGGACCACCAGGGAAGTCCCCAGGATTATTAACTAGTTACTATTTGGCTCTCTACCATCTCCCTTCTCACTGTGAGGGAGTGTACTGGCAGATGGAGACGACTGTGAGAAGAGGGGGTGATTTTTTTTCTGATGATGGTTCAGGTCCATAGAGTATATCCCTATCATTTAGAGCAGCATTTGACATGTTTGCAGATGCTGGGAAAGATTGAAGGCAGGAGGAGGAGGAGACGACAGAGGATGAGATGGTTGGATGGCATCACTGACTCGATGGACATGAGTTTGAGCAAGCTCTGGGAGTTGGTGATGGACAGGGAAGCCTGGTGTGCTGTAGTCTGTGGGGTTGCAAAGAGTCAGATATGACTGAGTGGCTGAACTGAACTGACTTGATATGTGTGCAGAAATAATTTTGGAGAAAAGTTAAAACTAGAAGCCATTGCTGGATTGAACCACGTGATCTCACCACTGGGAAATGGAAAGTTTATCATTGTGGGTTTTATTTTGCCCCTAATAAGCATCGAGAAGCAGCCAAAACTGTGCTTCTGATGTTCACAGTCACTAATGTTGGGCTTTGCCTCGAATTCTCTAGTGTCCATGGACTGGATTACAGTGATTGGAGGGTTATGTGATTTCTAGGGAGACAGATGAGGGGCCCAGGAAAAGCAGTACGCTGAAGGGAAAATCTTTTATAACTGATCAAGATGTGAGTCCAGAGAAGGCAATGGCACCCTACTCCAGTACTCTTGCCTGGAAAATCCCATGGATGGAGGAGCCTGGTAGGCTGCAGTCCATGGGGTCGCTAAGAGTTGGACACGACTGAGCGACTTCAATTTCACTTTTCACTTCCATGCATTGGAGAAGGAAATGGCAACCCACTCCACTATTCTTGCCTAGAGAATCCCAGGGACGGGGGAGCCTGTTGGGTTGCCGTCTATGGGGTTGCACAGAGTCGGACACGACTGAAGCGACTTAGCAGCAGCAGCAGCAGCAGCAGCAGCAGCAGATGTGAGTCTGAGGACCTGACTTTTCAAAACAATTCAAGAAAGAAGTTAAAACGCCTCTGTGGGGATGGATTAGGAGGAGGATCTGCAAGGGAGCATCGAGGCCCCTGTTCCTCTTCTTTTGGCCACTTATATTTTCTGAAGGTCTGATATAAATATGGTATATCTAATGGACCAATGAAAGAAAGTACTAGAGAAGCTGGTTTCATGTCAATATAAGGAAGTTTGTTTTAAATAATTGGATGCCTATGAAGTCATGGTGTTTCTTCATGCAGTGGTTACCAGGAGGCTTCTTGTGATGGCATCTTAGGTGGTTTCAGATTTGCTGTTTGGAGGAGGTTGTGTGAGCAGGTCTAGCTCCAGGGATGGACAGATTCCCTGAATGGCAAGGACCCTCTCCCCTGTTCTCACTGCCCCGTCTCCTCTCCCTTCTTCCCACTGGCACCAGGATGGAGGCTGAGGACACGAGTATCACAGTCTCCCACTGTGATGCTGTAGGGACAATGTGCATGAGATGTTGTTCAGTCCTTAAGTTGTGTCAGACTCTTTTGTGACCCCATGGACTGTAGCCCTCCAGGCTCCTCTGTCCATGGGATTTCCCAGGCAAGAGTACTGCAGTGGGTTGCCATTTCCTACTCCAGGGGATCTTCCTGACCTAGGGATTGAAGCTGTGTCTCCTGCGTTGCAAGTCAATTCTTTACCACTGAGCCACCAGGGGAGACCAGGCATGAGATGAGCCAACTGCAAATGTTTTTGAATTTCAGAAGACTGCAAATTCAGTAAAATGGTAGCAGACATTCATCCAGGTTCATCCCTGGAGACCTGTGGGCAGATTGCCTAGTTCCCTGTTCAGATAACTTGAGGCAGCTAAGAAGGAAAGAGCAAGAACAACGAAGGCCATGTTTACATAACACCCCAAGTTCACCTTTTAGGGTTGGTTTCTGTTTCTTTCTGATTAAGTACAGGAGTTGAGAGCTTCACAAATAAATTTGACTGCTTGTCTGTCACATCTGATTTCGTTGTTAGAAGGACTGAGCTACCAGCCAACTCTTCATGACCTGTGTCGAGGGGAGCTCATCGGCTGGCGGCCAATCGTTGAGCATGCAGCCTTGGCCCAAGTCCACATGGCAGATTGGAGTATTTTACTTGAGGGTTGCTCAGGATGGGGCCCTTCGGAGCGACATGGGCCAGATGTCCAGGCCCATTTGGTTGGAGGTGGGGGCAGCTGGTCTGTTGTTCTGTGAGATGAGGCAGCATTTCCAAGCCATGGAGCTCAGTGATTAGGGCACAGTCACGGAGGGCAGCTCCTGGCGTCAAGGAAGTTCCAGTGTAGCTAAATACTTCAGCAGATCTTTTTTTTTAAGTGGAAAATAGTTGATTTATAATGTTGTGTTGATTTCTGCTGTAAAATGACTCAATTACATATATATATATATATTCTTTCTTTATATTTTTTATGTTTTTTTTTCCTTTTGCCCTTTTTAATAAGTTATTTTTAATTGGAGGATAATTGCATAACAGTGTTGTGTTGGTTTCCGCCATACAAAAATGTGAATGAGCCATAAGTCTACATATATCCCCTCCCTCTTGAGCCTCCTTCCCCCCTCCCCCATCCCACACCTCTAGGTCATCACAGAGCACCAGACTAAGCTTCCTGTGTTATATAGCAGCTTCCCACTAGCTATTCTTTTTATTCTTTATATTATTTTTATTTTCCATATGGTTTACCATAGGATATTGAACATAGTTCCCTATGCTATACAGTGGGACCTTGTTGTATATCCATTCTATGTCTAATAGCTTACATCTGCTAACCCCAACTTCCTACTCCATCCCTCCCTCAACCTCCTTCCCCTTGGCAACGACAAGTCTGATGTCTATGTCCATGAGTCTGAACCTATCTACAAAACAGAAACACTTGTGTCATATTTTAGACTCCATGTATAAGTGATATCACATGGTATTTGTCTTTTTCTGACTTACTTCCCTTAATGTAATCATATCTGTTTGCATTCATGTTGCTGCCAATGCATCATTTCATTCTTTTTGTGGCTGAGTAGTATTCCATTGTCTATACCTCAGCATTTCTATCAAAAGTTTTAGAAATTCCTCCTCTTCCCATTTGACCCTTTGTTAATTGCAGATACCCAGACTTCCAGCATATGTTACATAGATCTGGGCCCAAGAAGAGGTGGAAGGAAGGATCTGGCCTGAAAAGATGCCTCATTTTTCTGGTCCTTCACTTTCTGCACCCACTCCTTATGGGGTAGACACTCCTCCTGCTACATAGGAGCAGTTTGGAATATTCGAAGTTTGTATTTAATGGAGCCCCACAGATGGCTAAGAACCAACTATCCTGAGTTTGATTAACAGAAACATAAAGGGATAATGAGTGGTGGTGGTTTAATCACTAAGTCATGTCTGGCTCTTGCAGCCGTGTAGACTGTAGCCCACCAGACTCCTCTGTCCATGGGATTTCCCAGGCAAGAATACTGGAGTGGGTTGCCAGTGAATACAAGTGAACTTTTAGTATTATTGTTCAAGTCCTTTTGGACTATGTCTTACCAGCCCCTCTCTAGTCAACAATACTCACATTTACAAACAAGGAAACTGGTTCAGTGGATGAGGGGTAGACAGAAGTTCACAGACCCACTAATGGTGAAGCCAGAACAGGACTTCAGATCCCTGCTCTGTCCATTTCCATGCTGGTCTGCCCGCTGTCAGCCAGCTTCTGGATGCTGCAGTCTGGTGGGGGATCCTGGGGGTGGGGGTGGGGTAGCTGCATCCATGGACACCTAATAGCAAGAATGTAAGGGTTCACCACCAAGGGTCATGAGGGGCTTTCAGGATCTCCAGCACTGGCTCTAGACCACGCACTTGGTCCTCACCTCATAGCTGCTCCCAAGAACAGGGTTTCATCTCTTTCCTTTATCAGTGGTTCCCCAGCACTTTGAATAAAGGAACTTAATAAATACTTGCTGAATTCATCTGTTGCACTGTCATCTCTCCCAGGAGATTATAAGGGAAAGGGACCATGTGATGGTAAATGGTGCCTCTCCACCTGAATTATGAAGAATAGTGTAGTGAATGCTTTGATGGCTTTTAAGAGAGAAATAAACTTCTAATTGTGGGTCTATGCATTGGTAACCTTGGGACCTTGATCTTGTTACCTGAGCTCCTCTGAGCCTTAGTTTCATTCTGTGTTATGAGCATTAAAGGAGATGAGGTATGGTCAACGTTCAGTTTTTATACATTTAACAAAAACAGCTCCTCCTGCCCATGGTTACTTCCCACTGCGTGAATATATTGGTGGATGTATGAATTCTGTAGGCACTGTTCCATAAAAATAATTAACATCTAGTGGTCCCGCTTTAAGTGTTCTACCCTCTTCACAAACTAGAGAAAGATGAAATGCTGTTTAACAACGAGAGGGATTTATTTACCTTTTTCAATGCATTTAAGTTGAACCCTATAGAATTTTTGCAGTAATTTCATATCTAATCCAAATACTACAGATTTTCTTTTCCACTATTTCTGAATCCTGATTCGCTCAGCCTATCACAACTCAAGCTGATTGGACTCAGTTGCCTTTAATTCTGATTTGTAAGCTATAATTACTTGCATTCGCTGTCTTTAGAATCACCAAATACTCTCATTAACACTACTTTGTTAAGCCCTCAGGGTATCACAAGGACCGAGTAGTATTTTCCCCATTTTATAGGTTCAAAAAGGGAGGTCTGCAGAGTTAAGTTTGCCCAAGGCCACAGGTGAGAAGTAGGCAAGCTATTGAACTTAGGTGTTCTGACTCCTGAGGTCAGTTTGCCTCCCATTATACGCCAGCTGTGCCCTCTTATCATTATCACCATCCTTATCATCGGCTATGACTCAAGGATACTTGTCTGGCTAATGGCTAATGGCCTATTTATCTCTTGCCTCCTGGTTTTCACTTCTAGCTACTTCAGCCATTTGCATGCCCATGTTCTGCTCGAACTGATTTATCTTATTAGATCCTGAAAAGAAGTGTAAAGGAAGAGAGTGTTTGGGTCTGCTTAACGCATAACTTTTCTGAAGACCCCAACCATCTTAAACACAATGATGACTGTGACTGCAGAACCTGGAAGGTACTCTTTCATTACCTGTGTTTCCCCTGGCACAGCCCACAGGACCATCCATGTGGGCAGAGTGCTTCTCAATTGTAATAAAAATTTTAATTATTCATCAGCACAGTCGCTGTTAGACAAAGGCCCAATTATTATTCATCTATAGCTAAGTAGCCTCCTGCTCTTTTTTGGAGTTCTGACAAGCCCAACCTTTCCAGAACTGGCAGAGGGCTCAGATCAGAGAGCGTTTTGGGGCTCGCCTCAACCAGGCGAGGAAGAGCAGGCCAGTGCTCCCTGCTTGAGCCTGGGCTCCCTCCCTCGCCTGCTGCCCACTGTAACTCTGGCCAGAGAGCCTGCCCGGAGCTAGGAATGCTGGGAGCGGGAGCGACATTCTGTAGCCATCAGGCTGGCGTTGGGGAGGCATCGTGCAGTTTACCTGGCAGAGGCTCTCTGGGTGGAACAGCTGCACAGGGGACCTTTTGCCAAAGGAGCAGCCGAATTGCAAATGAAGTTCTGGAGGCTTGGTTCTTGATCAGATCCGCGCTGGCTTTTTGCCTCCACAATCTGTGGCCTCCTCCCTGTGAGTCCTCAGTGGGTCTAGGTCATCGGGAGGGTGAAGCCGGGAGGAGGAAGTATCCCAGGTTGCAGCCTTTCACTTCCCTTTTCCCTTCCTGGCTCAGCATCTCTCTCCCCAAACCTCTTCCTCCCTCCTCATCAGTCATCACAGGGTGAGGACTTTCCTGGGCTGGACAGCTTTCCAGGTTTCCTTTATTTCTACTTCCCACCTCCCCACATTTACCACAAGAGAGATGTTGGCCAGACAGTCTGTTGACCTCCTGGAACCCAGAGCACCATGCTGCACTTTTGGGAGGTGTCCCCACCTCTCACATCCCCCCAGAGGTCCTGGGCCACATGGGAACTTCTCCTGGTGGCTTCCATGATCTACCACAGTCTTTGCCCAGAACCCAGCTCCACAGGACAGTCTGTTCTGCCCTCTGCCCGCAGACCCCGGTATCTCCCTGCTACTCTGGCCACATCCTGCCTCAAAGCATCTTGGCCTGGTGCCACCTCTCACCTCTTTAACCCTGCATCTCCCAGGCATCCTCCCACCTCTATCCTCCCCATCTCTAAGTCCACAGGGCCCTGTGAGCCCTCACCTCTGTGTGCTCAGCCTCCTCAATCCACTTTCCGCTTACCCCCAACCCCGCCTGCTTCCTTGCAACACCACACGTGTAGCTTTTCTCCACTGTAGATTTTCCATTCTCCGGTTTCCGGGTCGTGTCATTTTTCTCTTCATTAACCTGTGGTGGCTTTCACCTCACTCAGAGGAAAAGCTGAAGTCCTTACAGTGTTCCTCTGTGGCTCGCCCCTCTTATACTCCAACTACAGTAAACCCTACCACTGTCCTCTTCTCCCATCTCTTTGCCCCATTTTCTCAAGTCAAATTTGGGCTTGTCTCAGGACTTGTGCACTTGGTGCCCTTGCACCATATATTTGATGCCCCACTCCCTTCTTCCATATCCGCTCTGTACACTATAATACCCTGGCTTCCCCTCTCCCCACCAAACTAACTTTTTTATAGCACTGGTGACCCTAACATAATATATATATTTATTTATTTAAAATTTCATTTTAGAAAATGTATTTATTTATTTTGATTACAGGATAATTTCTTTACAATATTGTGGTGGTTATTCCATACATTGACATGAATCAGCCACAGGTGTACATGTGCCCCAACATCCTGAACTTCCCTCCCACCACCCTCCCACCCCATTCCTCTGGGTTTTCCCAGAGCACGGGCTTTGTGTGCCTTGGTTCATGCATCGAACGTGCACTGGTCATCCATTTCACATATGGTAACATACATGTTTCAAGGCTATTCTCTCAAATCATCCCACCCTCACCTTCTCCCACATAGTCCAAAAGTCTGTTCTTTACATCTGTGTCTCTCTTGCTGTTTTGCATATAGGGTCGTCATTACTGTCTTTCTAAATTCCATATATATACATTAATACACTGTATTGGTGTTGCTCTTTCTGACTTACTTCACTCTGTATAATGGGCTCCAGTTTCACCCACCTTATTAGAACCAACTCAAATGTATTCTTTTTTATAGCTGAGTTATATTCCATTTGTATATGTACCACGACTTCCTTATCTGTTGATCTGCCATCTAGGACATCTAGGTTGCTTCCATGTCCAGCTATTGTAAACAGTGCTGCAGTGAACACTGGGGTACATGTGTCTCTATCAATTCTGGTTTTTTGGTGTGTATCCCCAGCAGTGGGATTACTGGGTCATATGGCAGTTATTTTTCCAGTTTTTTTGTTTTGTTTGTTTGTTTGTTGTCTGCCTCCCTGCATAAGTAAACTCCATGAGAATAGACTTTGTTCACAGACAGTGGAGTGGAATTTGTGACCCTTACAAATTGATATTGTTGTTTTTTAGTCACTAACTCATGTCTGACTCTTTTACGACCCCATAGATTATAGCCCACCAGTCTCCTCTGTCCATGGACTTCTCCAGGCAAGAATACTGGAGTGGGTTGCATTTCCTTCTCCAGGGGATCTTCCTGACCTAGGGATTGAACCCTCATCTCCTCCATTGGCAGGCGGATTCTTTACCACTGAGCCACCAGGGAGGCCCACAAATTCATATTCTGAAATCCTAACCCCCAGTACAGTGATATTAGGAGGTGGGGCTTTGGGTGGTAATCAGGGTTAAATGAGATCAGGAGGGTGAGGCTCTTGCAAGGGGATTAGTGTCCTTAAGAAGAAACACCTGAGAACCTGCCGCTCTCCCTCCACGGGGAAGTGGGGGCAGAGGCAGGAAAGAGACAGCTCTCCTCTCCAGAACCTGACCAGGCCAGTGCTGTCCATCCTCTAGGACCTGCAGCCAGACCTCCAGAACTGTAAGTGATCGATTTCTGTTGTTTAAGCCACCCCATCTGTGGTGTTTTGTTATGGCTGCTAGAGCTAAGACTTGGAAGTTTGGTAAGTATTTGCTTAAATGAAGGCCTAAGTGGACGAGGAGAGGAAAGCTGGGATGTGTGGTGGTTTGTCTGCTCCTTGCTGCAACGTCTGTCCTTGCAGGAAGCCCCTCCTGTTTTGAGGTCACTGCTGGTTGCCATCAGCCTGTCTCCCTGTCATTTTCTCACAGCGACTGTGGAATCCGACTCCCCTATTCTTCCTTCAGGCTGGTTTTTTACATCCACAGAGATGCTGTGTCTCTCCAACAGCTTCCTTGAGGTCAAGGCTTCCTCGACTCTCGTGTACTTCGCCCACCTCCAACAGGAACTTCTTGTTCCCACACTGAATACCCCCCGCTTCTGTGTTTTGTGCTGTGACCATGATACCCACTGCTCTGCCCACCTCCCCCTACCTCAGCCCATGGTCTCTTTCCCATCACACATGTACTCTTGACTTTGTGGAGACTCACTTTTGACTCCTGTAAGACTTCTCCTGGATCAGTAAGCCCCAGAAAGGGTGTATCCTTTCTGTTCTGCAGGGAATCTGCCACCTGAAGAGGTAGGGGTGAAGGGTGGACTGAAGCCCAATCTACACGTTGCTCAGGAAGCTGGACACAGGGGCAGGGCCATGTCCCCCTGGAAGAAGGAGCACCTCTGTCTTCTTAGAAAGGACAGACCTTGCCAGTCCTGTGTGCAACACACAGTTCAGTCCTCAATCTCCCTTGCTTCCTGGGGCAGAGACTTGGTTTAGTTCCACCAACCTAATGCATCTGTAAGAGACTTTGACTCAAAACTGAGTTATATTAACACAGAGAGGGCTGAGTAGGGGCCTCTGTTTTCCTTGGAACAGGCTGTTGGGGGCATTTGGTTCTATAGCCAGCAGCTGTGGTGGGCACCTTGGAGCTAAAGCTTAATGATTAGGGTTGGAGTCTCAGCCTATCTGATGGACCAGGCCTATGGTGTGTTGGGGTGAGTCGTTCCTGAACACCAACTAGAGGCTATTTCTTGACACCACTCGGTGATTTTTTTGAGCTGTGTATATCCCTCTCTGTTTAAGTCAGCAGAAGTGGATTCTAACTAGGACACCCTATAGGTACCCTCTGTGCCTCTTTCCCTTCCCTTTTCATGTCCTGTGGTCATCTGAGCTTCTCTCTTCTCCACTTCCTTGCCTCCTGCACCCACCCAACAAAATACCTGCCCCTCCTTTCTCTCTACCTCTGAGCAGTTCAGCACTTTGTGGGAGGAAATCGCAGAGCCAGGTAAACTGTTATTTGTGTCTCAACCTCAACTGGGTCACTGGATACCCAGGAATCTTTTTCTTTCTTTTGTCATGTCCATCTCCCATTCTTTTCAACGATTTAGAACTTCTACTATCTCTTACATATGTGGTCTCTTCATTCTTAGCAGATAGCCCTTTAACTTTAAAAAAGAAACTTCTTATTTTACATCGGAGTATAGCCTGGAGAATCCATGGACAGAGGAGCCTGGCGGGCTACAGTCCATAGGGTCACAAAGAGTTTGAAAGAACTGAAGTGACTTAGCACACATCGCTGATTAATAATGTGATAATTTCAAGTGAACAGCGAAGGGGCTCAATTATCCTTGTAAATGTATTCATTCTCCCCCAAACACCCCTCCCGTTCAGGCTGCCAAATAACATTGAGCCGAGTTCCCTGTAGTATACAGTAGGACCTTGTTGGTCATCCATTTTAAATACAGCAGTGTGTACATTTCCGTCCTAAACTCCCTAACCATCCCTTTCCCCTATCCTTCCACCCTGCAACCATAAGTTGGTTCTTTAAGTCTGTGAGCCTCTTTCTATTTTGTAACATTTGTATCATTTCTTTTTAGATCCCACATATAAGGAAGGCCATAGGGTATTTCTCCTTCTTAGATAACCCTTTAACTTTCTGTTCTACTCACCCCTTCCACACCCACTCCCCACCACCATCTTTTGCATGCTCCCTGGCTTTCCTTAGGGGGAGAACAAGGGGCACCTTTTTTCCTACATATAGGCAACCTCATATGGCACCTCTGGCCCAGTCTCGTTCTGCCTTTCTCAAAAAATCACAAAAACATTTACTTAGTTTGCATGTTGGTTATTTCATATGTGAAGTGTCTCCTCATGTGTTTTCAGGTGGAGTAGGTTAGGAAGCACTGTAGATGGTCTGTACACAGTAGATCTTGTCTGCACTTTTGAGGGGGTAAACTCATTAGCTGGCAGCCAGGAAAGATGGCCAGTCTGAGCCTCTTGTCCTTGAGCAGGTCAAAAGGGAGATCAAGGAAAACAATATCAGTTGATTATGGATTCTTTTTAAAAAATATTTTTTTTTCCTTTTTGGCTGTGCTGGATCTTCATTGCTACGAGGGCTTTTTCTCTGGTTGTGGAGAGTAGGGGCTACTCTTTAGTTGCGGTGCATAGGTTTCTCATTGAAGTGGCTTCGCTTATTGCCAAGCATGGGCTCTAGGGTGCATGGGCTTCAACAGTTGCAGTTCCTGGGCACTAGAGCACAAGCTCAGTAGTTGTGGCACACGGACTTAGGCACTCCGTGGCATGTGAGATCTTCCCAGACCAGGGATGGAAGCCGTGTCCCCTGCATTGGCAGGTGGATTCTTTATCCCTGAGCCACCAGGGAGGTCCTCCAATTGTGGATTCTTGAGAAAACCCTGGCTGAGGAGCACAGTTCCAGGCTCTCTTTGTATAATGTCTACTAGTGTCCATCCCTTAGCTTCTTGACCCCATAATCGATTCTCATTCCCCACTGGATCATGCCCCTGAACTGTTCATCACACTCAACTAATTTCTGTCTTGGAAAAATACACGACCCTCCCTTGATAGCATGGTCAAACTCCTCTGAAAGCTTCCCTGTCTTCTTGGTCTCTGCCCTTTATTCCACCTTAGTCTGTCTTCTGAACCCTATCATTCCACCAAAACTCAGGATAAGATCAATCATGACCTGCATATCAAACATAAGGACCAATATTTTTATTGAAGTAGAGGTGGTTGACAATGTGTTTCAAATGTACAGTAAAGTGATTCAGTTGTATATATTTACATACATTTTTTCAGATTTTTTTTCATTACAGGTTATTACAAGATATTGAATATAGTTGCCTGAGCTGTAAAGCAAATCTTTGCTGTTTATTTTATATGTTGGTGCCTGTCTGTTAATCTCATACTCCTAATTTACCCCTCAGTAATTTAAAAAAAATTAATTTATTTTTTAATTGAAGGATAATTGCTATACAGAATTTTGTTGTTTTCTGTCAAACCTCATCATGAATCAGCCATAGGTGTACATATAGCCCCTCCCTTTTGAAACTCCCACCCATCTCCCTCCCCATCTAACCCCTCTAGGTAGATCCAGAGCCACTGTTTGAGTTTCATGAGCCATACAGCAAATTCCCATTGGCGATCTATTTTACACACGGTAATGTAAGTTTCCATGTTACTCTTTCCATACATCTCATCCTCTCTTCCCCACTCCACATGTCCATAAGTCTATTCTCTATGTCTGTTTCTCCATTGCTGCCCTGTAAATAAATTCTTCAATGTAACTTTTCTAGATTCTGTCTATATGCATTAGAATACGATATTTATCTTTCTCTTTCTGACTTACTTCACTGTGTATAATAGGCTCTAGATTCATCCACCTCATTAGAATTGACTCAAATGCATTCCTTTTTATGGCTGAGGAATATTCCATTGTGTATATGTACAAAAACTTCTTTATCCATTCATCTATCGATGGACATCTAGGTTGCTTAATTTGCTCAGTCGGGTCTGACTCTGCGACCCCATGAACTGCAGCATGCCAGGCCTCCCTGTCCATCACCAACTCCTGGAGCCTACCCAGACCCATGTGCATTGAGTCGGTGATGCCATCCAACCACCTCATCCTCTGATGTACCCTGCTCCTCCTGCCCTCAATGTTTCCCAGCATCAGGGTCTTTTCAAATGAGTCCACTCTTTGCATCAGGTGGCCAAAGTATTGGAGCTTCAGCTTCAACATCAGTCCTTCCAATGAACACCCAGGACTGATCTCCTTTAAGATGGACTGGTTGGATCTCCTTGCAGTCCAAGGGACTCTCAAGAGTCTTCTCCAACACCACAGTTCAAAAGCATCAATTCTTCTGCGCCAAGCCTTCTTCACAGTCCAACTCTCACATCCATACATGACCACTGGAAAAATCATAGCCTTGACTAGACGGACCTTTGTTGGCAAAGTAATGTCTCTGCTTTTGAATATGCTATCTAGGTTGATAATAACTTTCCTTCCAAGGAGTAAGCGTCTTTTAATTTCATGGCTGCAATCACCATCTGCAGTGATTTTTAGAGCCCAAAAAATAAAGTCAGCCACCGTTTCCCCATCTATTTGCCATGAAGCTGAAACTCCAATACTTTGGCCACCTGATGTGAAGAGCTGACTTATTTGAAAAGACCCTGATGCTGGGAAAGATTGAGGGCAGGAGGAGAAGGGGACGACAGAGGATGAGATGATTGCATGGCATCACTGACTCAGTGGACATGGGTTTGCGTAGACTTTGGCAGTTGGTGATGGACAGGGAGGCCTGGCATGCTGCGGTTCATGGGGTCACAAAGAGTCAGACAAGACTGAGCAACTGAACTGAAGTGAACTGATGGGACCAGATGCCATGATCTTAGTTTTCTGAATGTTGAGCTTTAAGCCAACTTTTTCACTTTCTCCTCTTTCACTTTCATCAAGAGGCTTTTTAGTTCCTTTCATTTTCTGCCATAAGGGTGGTGTCATCTGCATACCTGAGGTTATTGATATTTCTCCTGGCAATCTTGATTCCAGCTTGTGCTTCTTCCAGCCCAGTGTTTCTCATGATGTACTCTGCATATAAGTTAAATAAGTAGGATGACAATATACAGCCTTGATGTATATTGTCCTTTTCCTATTTGGAACCAGTCTGTTGTTCCATGTCCAGTTCTAACTGTTGCTTCCTGACCTGCATACAGGTTTCTCAAGAGGCAGGTCAGGTGGTCTGGTATTCCCATATCTTTCAGAATTTTCCACAGTTTATTGTGATCCACACAATCAAAGGCTTTGGCATAGTCAATAAAGCAGAAATAGATGTTTTTCTGGAACTCTCTTGCTTTTTTGATGATCTAGCAGATGTTGGCAATTTGAATCCCTGGAATAAACCCAACTTGATCATGGTGTATGAGCTTTTTGATGTGTTGCTGAATTCTGTTTGGTAAAATTTTGTTGAGGATTTTTGCATCTATGTTCATCAGTGATGTTGGCTTGTCATTTTCTTTTGTGTTGTCTTTGGTTTTGATATCAGGGTGATAGTGGCCTCATAGAACGAGTTTAGAAATGTTTTTTCCTCTGCAATTTTTTGAAAGAGTTTTAGAAGGATACGCATTAGCTCTTCTCGAAAGGTTTGATAGAATTCTCCTGTGAATCCATTTAGTCCTGGGCTTTTGTTTTTTGGGAGATTTTTGATCACAGCTTCAATTTCAGTGCTTGTAATTGGGTTGTTCATAACTTCTATTTCTTCCTGGTACAGTCTTGGAAGATTGAACTTTTCTAAGAATCTGTCCATTTCTTCCAGGGTATCCATTTTATTGCTCTATAGTTGTTCATAATAGTCTCTTATAATCCTTTGTATTTCTGCATTGTCCATTGTAACCTCTCCTTTTTCATTTTTAATTCTGTTGATTTGATTCTTATCTCTTTTTTTCTTGATAAGTTGGGCTAAAGTTTTGTCAATTCTGTTTATTTTCTCAAAGAAACAGCTGTTTTATTAATCTTTACTATTGTTTCTTTCATTTCTTTTTCATTTATTTCTGCTCTGATATTTATGATTTATTTCCTTCCACTAATTTTTTTTTTTTTTTTGGTCTTTTTCCAGTTGTTTTAGGTGTAAAGTTAGGTTGTCTATTTGATAGCTTTCTTGTTTCTTGAGGCAGGATTGTATTGTTATAAACTTCACTCTTAGAACTGCTTTTGCTGCATCCCATAGCTTTTGAGTTGTCATCTTTTCATTGTCATTTGTTTCTGGAAATTTTTTGGTTTCCCTTTTGATTTCTTCAGTAACCTGTTGAATTTTTAGAAATGTATTGTTAATCTCCATGTGTTTGTGTTTTTTACAGTTTTTTTTTTTTTTCTTGTAATTGATATCTAGTCTCATAGCGTTGTGGTCAGAGAATTTGCTTGATATGATTTCAATTTTCTTAAATTTACTGAGGTTTGATTTGTGACCCAAGATGTGGGTAGACCTATCCTGGAGAATATTCCATGTGCACTTGAGAAGAAGGTGTATTCTTCATCATTTGGATGGAATGTCCTGAAGATATCGATTAGATCCATCTCATCTAATGTATCATTTAAGACTTGTGTTTCTTTATTAATTTTCTGTTTTGATGATTTCTCCATTGGTGTCAGTGGGGTGTTAACGTCTCCTACTATTACTGTATTACTGTCAATTTCTCCTTTTATGACTGTTAGTGTTTGTCTTGTGCATTGAGGTGCTCCTATGTTGGGTGCTTAGATGTTTACAATTGTTATGTCTTCCTCTTGGACTGTTCCCTTGATCATTGTGTAGTGTTCTCCCTTGTCTCTTGTAATTTTTATTTTAAGATCGATTTTGTCTGATATAAGGATTGCTACTCTAGCTTTCCTTTGCTTCCCATTTGCATGGAATGTATTTTTCCTCTCATTTTCAGTCTATATGTGTCTTTAGGTGTGAAGTGGGTTTCTTGTAGACAGCATATATATGTGTCTTATTCTTGTATCCATTCAGCCAACCTGTATCTTTTATTGGAGCATTTAGTCCGTTTACATTTAAGGTAATTATTGATATACATGTATGTTTCTACTGCCATTTTCTTAATTGTTTGAGGTTGATTTTGTAGATCTTTTTCTTCTCTTGTATTTCTTGACTATATAAGTCCTTTTATCATTTGTTGTAAAGCTGGTTTGGTGGTACTGAATTCTCTTAACTTTTGGTCATCTGAAAAGCTTTTTATTTCTCCATCAATTTTGAATGAGATCCTTGCTGGGTACAGTAATCTTGGTTGTAGATTTTTCCCTTTCAGTACTTTAAATACATCCTACCATTCCCTTCTGGCTTGCAGAGTTTCTGCTGAAAGATGAGCTGTTAAATGTGTGGGGTTTCCCTTGTATGTTACTTGTTGCTTTTCCCTTTCTGATTTTAATATTCTTTCTTTGTGTTTAGTCTTTGTTTCATTAGTTTGATTAGTATGTGTCTTGGCGTGTTTCTCCTTGGGTTTATCCTGTATGGGACTCTTTGCTCCTCTTGGACTTGATTGACTATTTCCTTTTCCATGTTGGGGAAATTTTCAACTATAATCTCTTCAAAAATTTTCTCATACCCTCCCCCCCTTTTTTTTTCTCTTCTTTTTCTGGGAATCCTATAATTCAAATGTTGGTGCATTTGATATTGTCCCAGGGGTCTCTGAGACTATCCTCAGTTCTTTTCATTCTTTTTACTTTATTCTGCTCTTCGGAAGTTATTTCCACCAGTGTATCTTCCAGCTCACTGATTCATTCTTCTGCTTCAGATATTCTGCTATTGATTCCTTCTATTTTCAGTAATTGTGTTGTTTGTCTCGTATGTGTATTCTTTAATTCTTCTAGGTCTTTGTTAACTGATTATTGCATTTTCTCCATTCTGTTTTCAAGGTTTTTGATCATCTTTACTATCATTATTCTGAATTCTTTTTCAGGTAGTTTCCCTATTTCCTGTTCCTTTATTTGGACTTCTGTGTTTCTAATTTGTTTCTTCTCTTGTGTAGTATTTCTCTGTCTTTTCATTACTTTTTAAAAACTGATTGTGTCTGAGGTCTCCTTTTTCCAGGCTTCAAGTTTGAATTCTCTCTTCCTTTTGACTTCTGCCTTCCTCAGGTTGGTCCAGTGGTTTGTGTAAGCTTAGTATAGGGTGAGATTTGTGCTGAGTTTTTTTTTTTTCCCTCTGATGGACAAGGCTGGGTGAGGTACTAATCCTGTCTGCTGATGCTTGGGTTTGTATTTTTGTTTTGTTTGTTGTTTAGATGAAACGTCCCGCACAGGGTGCTACTGGTGGTTGGGTGATGCCAGGTCTTGTATTCACGTGGTTTCCTTTGTGTGAGTTCTCACTATCTGATATTCCCTAGGGTTAGTTGTCTGGTAGTCTAGAGTCTTGGAATTAGTGCTTCCACTCCAAAGGCTCAGGCCTTGCTCTCTGTTTCCTGTTCAAGGTGTTCATTTGTATGAAGAGACATTGGTAATGGCCTGAATGAACCTTTTGGCCAAACCAATAGTTTATCCTTTTCTGTGGAAATGCCAGAGAAATTTTCCTTATATCAAAATCTAAGGTTCTGCATCTCCTGCAGCTTCTTTGCTCCTACAAATCTTCCCAAGACCAGCTCAAATCTCACCTCAACTGAGCCTTTCCAATCACTCAAAAAGAACTGTGCTTCCTCTTCCATTGAGCTTCTCAGAAAAAGGAAGGATTCTCCCCACCCCAGTAATTTATCTATAATTTTGTTTTCTATGAGTCAGCTTTTGTTTTGTAAATAAGTTCATTTGTATTATTTTTTAGATTCCTCATATAAGTGACCATATGATATTTATCTTTGGGTTCACTTACTGTAATAATCTCTAGGTCCATCCATGTTGCTGCAAAAGGCATTATTTCCTTCCTTTTTATGGTTGAGCAATATTCCTGTGTGTATATGTATATACCACACTTTTCCAATTGTTCATCTGTCAATGGGCATTTAGGTTGCCTCCATGGCTTGGTTATTGCAAATAGTGCTGCTGTCAGCATTGGGGTGCATGTATCTTTTTGGACTACAGTTTTTGTATTTTCTGAATGTATGCTGAAACATATGGTAGTTTACTGGCTCATGTAGTCATCTAGTTTTTTAAAGATCCTCCATACTGTTCTCCATAGTGGCTTCACCAGTTTACATCTCCATCTATGTGTAAAATGGGTTCTACAGGATAGAAGGGTTCTGTGAGAGCCATTTTTTACTTGATTTCTTCCTGGATTTCCCTGCTACTCCTGACCCTTTGAGCCTCCCAGGATACCTGGAGACTGAAGTCCTGGTTCTTGATGTAGGTCCATGATCACATCGTGTTTATGGGTTCATCTTCACATCACACTCTTATGTGTTCATATCCCTGGGGTTTTTATTGGCCAGTTCTCTTCCTTCTGAATCTGCTTTTGTTTATACAGCTAATGACTATGTGCTGGGGACTTTCAAACCTACTGAGTACTGCTAGAAAATTATACAGAAGAAAATTATAGTCGAGGGGGAAGGGAGATGATTTGTCTTATCCTAAGACAGAAATGCTAAACTTTACTGAACTACTGCCACTTATTATTCACCTTTCACTGAGGAGTTAAACCTCTTTCCCCAAATTGTTCTTCCTTTCCTGGGGCAGAGACTTCAAAATGAAGGCTGGGAAGTAGCCATCTTTGGGTTCACTTTGTTCATCTGTTGTCCCTTGAGTTCCTCTGCAAATACTGACTCTCATTAGGCCCATTGTAGTCACAGGGCATGTCCTCTGTCCCTGGAGAGCTGCCATCACTCAGATGGGAGGTTCAGCCTTGGGGATGGCAGCCACGTCTTCTGTCAATAATCTCCTGGCCCGGTCAGACCACTCACAGGCCGTGTGTCTACTGCGGCATAATCAGGGTGTCCCATTGTGCAGCATCAGATAAAGAGACTCTTTGAGGAGTGCTTCTTGCAGTTTATGATTTTTTTTAACTGAAATTTGTCTGAGAGCACCTGCCAGGCTCCATGGAGGCAGCTTGAGGGACCTGATGCCTTAAGAATGGCATCTCCACCCCATGGTACCATGATCACCCCCAAGCTCTCCTCTGCCAGCGCAGATGAGCTCTTCCACACATTCGGGCATTCAGTCACCCTTGGTGTGGCATTTTCGTGTTTCCCACCATCTTGTGTGCATGACTTTCTCCTTGAAGGTAGAGCCCGTGGGGATTACACCTGACATATATGACACATTGCTAGAGTGGAAAGATCCAAGAGAGTGAGTCCAGACCATGAAGCAGAGTGTGCGCTCTAAGTCAGGCCAACCTCTGTGAGTTCTCCTCAGTTGTCCACAGATTGTGTGACCTTTAGGGAGTAATATCTGAGACCATGTGCGTGTGCTTAGTCGCTCAGTCATGTCTGACTCTTTGCGACCTTATGGACTGGAGCCCACCAGGCTCCTATGTCCGTGGGATTCTCCAGGCAAGAATCCTGGAGTGGGTTGCCATTCCCTCCTCCAGGGGGTCTTCCTAGCCCAAGGATTGATCCTGGGTCTCCTGCTTTGCAGGCGGATACTTTATCACCTGAGTCATCAGGGAAGCCGCCCATTTGAGACCATACTTGTTTGCTTATCACAGAGGATAAGCACAACTATCACAGGATAGTGGCAGAGTTAAATGAGGGAGACAGATAAAGCAGCTGACATTTATTAAATGCCCCCAAATTGTAGCTGTTAATAGTAAAACTAGTGCATGTTTGCTCAGTCACTCAGTTCAGTTCAGTCGCTTAGTCGTGTCTGACTCTTTGCGATCCCATTAATTGCAGCATGCCAGGCCTCCCTGTCCATCACCAACTCCTGGAGTTCACTCAGACTCACGTCCATCGAGTTGGTGATGCCATCCAGCCACCTCATCCTCTGTTGTCCCCTTCTCCTCCTGCCCCCAATCCCTCCCAGCATCAGAGTCTTTTCCAATGAGTCAACTCTTTGTGTGAGGTGGCCAAAGTACTGGAGTTTCAGCTTTAGCATCATTCCTTCCAAAGAAATCCCAGGGCTGATGTCCTTCAGAATGGACTGGTTGGATCTCCTTGCAGTCCAAGGGACTCTCAAGAGTCTTCTCCACACCACAGTTCAAAAGCATCAATTCTTCAGCGCTCAGTCTTCTTCACAGTCCAACTCTCACATCCATACGTGACCACAGGAAAAATCATAGCCTTGACTCGACGGACCTTTGTTGGCAAAGTAATGTCTCTGCTTTTCAAAATGCTATCTAGGTTGGTCATAACTTTCCTTCCAAGGAGTAAGCGTCTTTTAATTTCATGGCTGCAGTCACCATCTGCAGTGATTTTGGAGCTCCAAAAAAATAAAGTCTGACACTGTTTCCACTGTTTCCCCATCTATTTCCCATGAAGTGATGGGACCAAATGCCATGATCTTCATTTTCTGAATGTTGAGCTTTAAGCCAACTTTTTCACTCTCCACTTTCACTTTCATCAAGAGGCTTTTTAGTTCCTCTTCACTTTCTGCCATAAGGGTGGTGTCATCTGCATACCTGAGGTTATTGATATTTCTCCTGGCAATCTTGATTCCAGCTTGTGCTTCTTCCAGCCTAGTGTTTCTCATGATGTACTCTGCATATAAGTTAAATAAGCAGAGTGACAATATACAGCCTTGATGTACTCCTTTTCTTATTTGGAACCAGTCTGTTGTTTCTTGTCCAGTTCTAACTCTTGCTTCCTGACCTGCATACAAATTTTTCTCAAGAGGCAGGTCAGGTAAGGTTTGGTAGTCTCATCTCTTTCAGAATTTTCCACAGTTTACTGTGATCCACACAGTCAAAGGCTTTGGCATAGTCAATAAAGCAGAAGTAGATGTTTTTCTGGAACTCTCTTGTTTTTTCCATTATCCAGTGGATGTTGACAATTTGATCCCTGGTTCCTCTGCCTTTTCTAAAAGCAGTTTGAACATCTGGAAGTTCACGATTCACGTATTGCTGAAGCCTGGCTTGGAGAATTTTGAGCATTACTTTACTTAGCGTATGAGATGAGTGCAACTGTGTGGTAGTTTGAGCATTCTCTGGCATTGCCTTTCTTTGGGATTGGAATGAAAATGGACCTTTTCCAGTCCTGTGGCCACTGCTGAGTTTTCCAAATTTGCTGGCATATTGAGTGCAGCACTTTTACAGCATCATCTTTCAGGATTTGAAATAGCTCAACTGGAATTCCATCACCTCCACTAGCTTTGTTTGTAGTGATGCTTTCCAAGGCTCACTTGACTTCAGATTCCAAGATGTCTGGCTCTAGGTCAGTGATCACACCATCGTGATTATCTGGGTCGTGAAGATCTTTTTTGTACAGTTCTTCTGTGTATTCCTGCCACCTCTTCTTAATATCTTCTGCTTCTGTTAGGTCCGTACCATTTCTGCCCTTTATTGAGCCCATCTTTGCATGAAATGTTCCCTTGGTATCTCTAATTTTCTTGAAGAGATCTCTAGTCTTTCCCATTCTGTTGTTTTCCTCTATTTCTTTGCATTGATCGCTGAGGAAGGCTTTCTTATCTCTTCTTGCTATTCTCTGGAACTCTGCATTCAGATGCTAATACCTTTCCTTTTCTCCTTTGCTTTTTGCTTCTCTTCTTTTCACAGCTATTTGTAATGCCTCCCCAGACAGCCATTTTGCTTTTTTGCATTTCTTTTCCATGGGGATGGTCTTGATCCCTGTCTCCTGTACAATGTCACGAACTTCATTCCATAGCTCATAAGACACTCTATCTATCAGATCTAGTCCCTTAAATCTATTTCTCACTTCCACTGTATAATCATAAGGGATTTGATTTAGGTCATACCTAAATGATCTAGTGGTTTTCCCTACTTTCTTCAATTTCAGTCTGAATTTGGCAATAAGGAGTTCATGATCTGAGCCACCGTCAGCTCCTGGTCTTGCTTTTGCTGACTGTATAGAGCTTCTCCATCTTTGGCTGCAAAGAATATAATCAATCTGATTTCGGTGCTGACCCTCTGGTGATGTCCATGTGTAGAGTCTTCTCTTGTGTTGTTGGAAGAGGGTGTTTGCTTTGACCAGTGTGTTCTTGGCAAAACTCTATTAGTCTTTGCCCTGCTTCATTCCGTATTCCAAGGCCAAATTTGCCTGTTACCCCAAGTGTTTGTTGACTTCCTACTTTTGCATTCCAGTCCCCTATAATGAAAGGACATCTTTTTTGAGTGTTAGTTCTAAAAGGTCTTGGAGGTCTTCATAGGACCGTTAAACTTCAGCTTCTTCAGTGTTACTGGTTGGGGCATAGACTTGGATTACTGTGATATTGAATGGTTTGCCTTGGAAATGAACAGAGATCATTCTGTTGTTTTTGAGATTGCATCCAAGTACTGCAGTTCGGACTCTTTTGTTGGCCATCATGGCTACTCCATTTCTTCTAAGGGATTCCTGCCTGCAGTAGTAGATATAATGGTCATCGGAGTTCAATTCACCCCTTCCAGTCCATTTTAGTTTGCTGATTCCTAGAATATTGACATTCACTCTTGCCATCTCCTATTTGACCACTTCCAATTTGCCTTGATTCATGGACCTGACATTCCAGGTTCCTATGCAATATTGCTCTTTACAGCATTGGACCTTGCTTCTATCACCAGTCACATCCACAACTGGGTATTGTTTTTGCTTTGGCTCCATCCCTTTATTCTTTCTGGAGTTATTTCTCCACTGATCTCCAGTAGCATATTGGGCACCTACCAACCTGGGGAGTTCTCTTTCAGTATCCTATCATTTTGCCTTTTCATACTGTTCATGGGGTTCTCAAGGCAAGAATACTGAAGTGGTTTGCCATTCCCTTCTCCAATCACTCAGTCATGTCCAACTCTTTGTGACCCTGTGGACTGTAGCCCGCCAGGCTCCTATGTCCATGTAATTTGTCAGGCAAGAATACTGAAGAGATTGCCATTTCCTTCTCCAGGGGATCTTCCTCATCCAGGGACTGAACCCACATCTCCTGTGGATTCTTTACCACTGAGCCACCAGGGAAGCCCTATTGTTAGTAGATAGATGCTGAATATGTATTTCTTGCTCCTCTTGCTTTCTTCTTTCTCCCTGGAGAATTCCCTGATTCCTGTGATTCACCTGTCAAACCTGCACAGGGAATATCTCTTCTGTTTTCTACTTACTGGCTGCATCATGCACTTGGCATCTTGATGAATACTGATACATGTATTTCTGTTTTTGGTTTGAACTGTAAGCCCTGAAGTAGGGAATCCTGTTTTATAGCTTTGAGTCCCTTCTGGCTTGCACAGCATCCCAAGCATATTAAATAGTAAATATCTGGTGACACAGAGGACTAATATGTCACCTTAGACTATGGTCAGACACATGTTGAGATAAAAATACCCCCTTACCCTTCACTCTATATTCCTCTCCTGCCCCTGCTGTTGATGTTCCCTTTTAAAGCCCTCACTTCACCCAAACTGGGGCCGACTACGGTAGCCTAGGCTAGAACAGATTGCTGTGCAAATACTTGGCAAAGTAATAATCTATTTGTGGATAAGCATAAATTGGCTGTATTCTCAGAGTTATGAACTGTCACTATTAACACCCATGAGTCACTAACATCATGGTGGGCTGAGCGATTTTTCTGGGGGCCTATAGGGCATGTTATACTAAAAATGCCACCGTCCATCTGTCTAATTAGTGTCTGTTCCATTGATGTCACAGATATTCAAATTAGCTTTTTCCTTTATGCCAACACACGCAGGGGCTTTATGTAATCCCCAGATCCCTCATTGTGGGTGAGGTTGACGTTTCCAATAGTGGTTTTTTTTTTTTTTTTCTTTCTTTTCATGGCTTTCAGGACAAGCTGTGATATGATGAGAGAAGTTAAGGAGGAAGATTTTAAAAGCCAGTCTAATTCTGAGCTTCTTTCCTAAGCCAGATCAGTGGCCTCACAGCCTAGAAATGCCTAGGAAACACTGAGGATTAGAAGGAGGAGCAGACAGGTTGAATGGCCCTTAACCCAGTAGTATTTCAACCCTTGACATTTCTTTGACTATGCCACTTGGTGTCCATCTTCTAAATCACTGACAGTTTCTCTCATGGCCAGCTCTACTCCAGGATGTAAAGGTAGGGAATTCTGAGAGATGGAACACCAGCTTAGCTAAACTGATACAACACAAAGGCACCACAGATAATAATCTTGGTTAGCACCCTAGAGAAAGAAAGCCCTAGAGGAGAGAAAGAAAATATCAATTATACCTTCAATTGCAAAAGTAACTCTGCCTTCATAATTGTTAAGCAATTGTTAAGCAATCATAATTGTTAAGCAATGGATAATGCTTTGAGATGATGTGAATATGCTGGTAGTTTCGGCATTTAGCATCTTCTGTTAATCTCTGTCCTTATTATAAAGATTATGTTTAGTAAGAAAGTGCTAAATTATCTTCCAAAGTGTTTGTACCATTTTGCATTTCCACCACCAGTGAATGGATGTTCCTAGTGCTCTGCATCCTTGCCAGTGTTTGGTATTATCAGTGTTTTGGACTTTGACTTTTCTCATATGTGTGTACTGGTATCTCATCATTTTAATATGCAGTTCCTCATGATATATGATGTTGAACATCTTTTCATATGCTTGTTTGCCATCTGTATGTCTTCTTTGGTGAGGTGTCTGTTCAGAGCTTTTGTCTATTTAAAAGTCAAGTTGTTTTCCTATTGAATTTTTTAAAAGTTCTTTGTATGTTTTGGATAACTGTCCTTTTTTTTTTAAATGTGTCTTTTGTAAATATTTTTCTCCCTGTCTGTGACTTATCTTCTCGTTCTTTTGACATTCTTTCACAGAGCAGAATCTTTTTTAATATTAATGAAGTCCAGCTTATTCATTTTTTCATGGATCATGACTTTGGTGCTGTGTCTAACAAGTCATCATCAAACCTAAGGCCATCCAGTTTTTCTCCGATGTTACCTCTTAAGAGTTTTATAGTTTTGCATTTTGCATTTCCATCTGTGAACTATTTTGAGTTTCATGAAGGCTGTAAGGTTTATGTGTAGATTTTCATTTTTTCCCATGTGGATGTTCAGTTGTTCCAGCACCATTTGTTAAATGATAATAGTTTTTTCCAACAACAACAAAATTGAGAGATGACTCAAAGTAAGAAATGAAAAAGTAGGTACTACAACCAACACCAAAACAATCATAAAAGAATATCATGAACAGTTATATTTCAACAAGTTAGACGGATTTTCATTTGCTTTTTGTAAAGATCAATTGACTCTATTATGTGGGTCAGTTTCTGGGCTCTCTATTCTATTCCATTGATCTAACTAAGATTTCTTTTTTGAAGGGTGTTACTATGAATGGTAATGCATCTTTAATATCAAATTCCACTTGTTCGTTGCTTATTTGTAGAAAAGTGATTGACTTTTTCATGTTAACCTTGTATCCCACAACCTTGCTACAATCACTTGTTAGTTCCAGGAGTCTTCTGTTGATTTTTTTGGATTTTCTGTATAGGTGACTTGTTATCTGTGAACAAAGACAGTTTAATTTCTTCCTTTCAAATACGTCATCTCTTCTTTGCTTGTCTTATTGCTTTAGCTAGAACATCCAGAATGATGATGAAAAACAGTGGTGAGAGGAACATCCTTTCCTTGTTCCTAAAGTTACTTTTTGACATTTGCATTCAATTTTAGGTTTTACTTAAAACAAAACAAAACAAAACTCGGTGCCTATCACTCTTTTTCTTATCCTTTCTACTTCATTCTCATCCACTCTTTCTTAGTAACCATTTGCATTTGTTTCTGATTCATATTTGTGTTTCTTTTTTGTAAAAACAAGCAAATAATACTCATTTTTATTTTCCCTTTATTCTTAAAATGCGGCATACTAGGTCTGTTTTCCCATAGCCTCATCAACTGAGTGTGTTCTCAAATATTAGAATTTTTGCCATCTTGATAGATGAGAAATGATACTCATTGTGAGTTTAGTTTCAAGTTACAGAAGTTTGAATTTCTCTCTTTATGTGAAGTTGAGCATATTGTCATGTGCTAAAGCAGGCCCTTTTTTCTTTTTTAAAAAATTGAAGCATAGTTGATTTCTAACGTTAAATTAATTTCAGGTGTATACCATAGTGATTCAATATTTTTATAGATTATACTCCATTTAAAGTTATTATAACATATTGGCTCTATTCCCTGTGCTGTACAATATATTGTCACTTGTTTATTTTACACATAATAGTTTGTATCTCTTAATTCCCTCCCCCATCTTGCCCCTCCCTTTCCCTCTCCCCGTTGGTAACTACTAGTTTGTTCTCTATGTTTGTGAGTCTGTTTTTGTTACATTCATTCATTTTATTTTTTAGATTCCACATGTAACTCATAAAGCACAGTATTTATCTTTCTCTGACTTATTCTGCTGAGCATAATGTCCTCTAGGTCCATCCATGTGGTTGCAAATGGCAAAATTTCATTCTTTTTAATGACTGAGTAATATTTCATTTTGTGTGGATGTATGGGAGAAGGCAATGACACCCCACTCCAGTACTCTTGCCTGGAAAATCCCATGGACAGAGCCTGGTGGGCTGCAGTCCATGGGGTCGCTAAGAGTCAGACATGACTAAGTGACTTCACTTTGACTTCTCACTTTCCTGCATTGGAGAAGGAAATGGCACCCCACTCCAGTGTTCTTGCCTGGAGAATCCCAGGGACGGAGGAGCCTGGTGGGCTGCCGTCTATGGGGTCACACAGAGTCGGACACGACTGAAGTGCCTTAGCAGCAGCAGCAGCAGCATGTGTTTGTATGTATGGGCTTCTCTTGTGGTCAGGTAGTAAAGAATCCGCCTGCAGTGCAGGAGACCTGGGTTTAATCCCTGGGTTGGGAAGATCCCCTGGAGAAGCAAATGGCTACCCACTCCAGTGTGTTGGCCTGGAGAATTCCATGGACTGTATAGTCCATGGGGTTGCAAAGAGTCAGACGTGACTGAGCAACTTTCACTTTCACCTTCATGTGTTTGTATGTATTTACATTTATATGTAAGTATGAATAAATGTATATAAATATATATTTATATATGGATATCTCACATCTTCTTTATCCTCTCATTTGTTAATTGACACTTAGGTTGCTTCCATATCTAGTCTATTATTAAATAATGCTGTTATGAATATTGGGGTGCATGTATCTTTTCAAATTAGTGTTTTTCATTTTCTTTGGATATATACCCCGGGTGGAATTGTTGGATTATATGGTAGTTATATTTTTAGTTTTTTTGAGAAAACTGTTTTCCTATTGAAAGAGTTAGTAACTCAGTTGTGTCTGACTCTTTGCAACCCTATGCACTGTATCCTGACAGGATCCTCTTCAGGCAAGAATACTGGCGTGGTATAAATAGTATCTGAATTTACCAGTGATATTGGCCTGTATATTTTCTTTATTTCTTCTTCTTTTTTTTAATAGTGTTGTTTGGTTTTAGTATCCAGACAAAGGGTAATGGCAACCTTTTAGAATGAATGTCTTAAGTGCTCCCTCTTCAATTTTTTGGAATAGTGTGATAGGACAGATAATAGCTCTTCCTTTTCTGTCTGTTAGAATTCCATCATGACACCATCCAGTCCAGGGCTTTTCATTTGCTGGGAGTTTTTTGATTATTAATTCAATTTCAGTACTAGTGCTTGGTCTGTTCAAACTGTTTATTTCTCTTCCTGATTCAGTCTTGGAACACTGTATGTTTTTAGAAATTTATCTATTTCTTCTAGGTTGTCCAATTTGTTGAAATATAACTGTTCATAGTATTATGATTTTTTTTTATTGATTGTAATTCCTCCTCTTTCATTTCTTAGTTTGGTTAGGTCCTCTCCCATTTTTTTCTTAATGAGCTTGTCTAAAAACATATCAATTTCATTTATTTTTTCAAAAACGGACTCTTGGTTTCATTGATATTTTCTATTATTTTCTTGGTCTTTATTTTTTCCTCTCTAATAATTATTATTTCCTTTCTTTTGGTGATGTTGGGCTTTATTTGTTCTTCCTTTTCTTATTTCTTAGATGGTAGGTTAGATTGCTTATATGAGATTTTTATTTTTTCTTAAGGAAGGCCTGTATTGTTGCATACTTCCCTCTTAGAACTGCTTTCATGGCATCCCATAGTTTTTGAAAAACTATGTTTTTATTTTCATTTATCTCAAGGTATTTTCTAATTTCCTCTTTGATTTCCTCATTGACCTATTGTTTTCTTTTTCAGTATCATGCTGTTCAGTCTGCACGTGTGTGTTCTTCTCTTGTTTATTCTGTAGCTGATTTCTAGTTTCATACTTTTGTGATTAGAAAAATGCTTGATATAATTTCTAATTTTCTTAATTTGTTGAGGCTTGTTTTGTGGCTTAGCATATAATCTGTCCTGAAGAGTGTTCCATGTGAACTTGAAATGAATGCGTATTCTGCTGTTTATGGATGGGCTGTTCTATAGACATGTATTAAGTCCAGCTTTCTTAATATGTCATTTAAGACTACTTATTGATTTTCTGTCTGGATGATCTGTCCACTGATGCCAGTGAGGTGTTAAAATCCCCTACTATTATTGCATCATTGTCAGTTTCTCTCTGTTTGTAGGGGGAAAATGCAATCTTTTGGTGTGACATGAAAACTCCTTGATGATCTGTTCCATGTTTGGATTGATTTTAGTCTCTCATCCCTATATACCCCCTGCTTTACTCCAAATATTTCCTTTTTCTTTTCCTATCCTTCTGATTCATGCCTCTAAGTTTTTGTTCTCAATTCCTTCCTTTTGGAATCTCTTTCCCTTCATCATGAGAAAACTTCTACTCATCCTTCAAAGCCCAGCTCAAATAGCATCTCCTTGATAAAGTCTTCTCTTTCTCAATAGAGCTACACATTACTCTGGATTCTTATACAATTTTGCAGCTCTGACTCCAACAATAGCATTCACCTGACTGTGCTACAATTGCATATTTTTAGTCTATCTCGACTACTCACTGAGCATAGCAACTTAAAAAAAAATGTATCTGTCCCTCATTTCAAGCACTGTGCCAGTTATATTGTTGTTCAGCCAGTCATGTCCAACCCTTTGTGACCCCATGGACTGCAGCACGCCAGGCTTTCCTGTCCTTCACCATCTCCTGGAGGTTGCTGAAACTCATGTCCACTGAGTTGGTGATGCCATCCAACCATCTGATCTTCTGTCATCCCCTTCTCTTCTGCCCTCAATCTTTTGCAGCATCAGGGTCTTTTCTAAAGAGTCAGCTCTTTGCATCAGGTGGCCAAAGTATTGGAGCTTCAGCTTCAGCATCAGTCCTTCCAATGAATATTTAGGACTGATTTCCTTTAGGATGGACTGGTTGGATCTCCTTTCAGTCCAAGGGATTCTCAAGAGTCTTCTCCAACACCACAGTTCAAAGGCATCAATTTTTTGGTGCTCAGCCTTCTTTATGGTCCAGCTTTCACATCCATACATGACTACTGAATAAACCATAGCTTTGACTAAATGGACCTTTGTTGGCAAAGTAATGTCTCTGCTTTTTATTATGCTGTCTAGGTTTGTCATAGCTTTCCTTCCAAGGAACAAGCGTCTTTTAATTTCATGGCTGTAGTCACCACATCTGCAGTGATTCTGGAGTCCAAGAAAATAAAGTCTGTTACTGTTTCCATTGTTTCCCCATCTATTTGCCATGAAATGATGGGGCTGATGTGCCAGTTATATAGTGAATGCTAAATGAATTTTTGCCTAATAAACAAATAAGTAGAATTTCATTCCTGCTGGTTTCTGCTGATACAAAATTTGATATTTGCTCCTCTGGCATTCCCTTTTTCTAGAATCAGTTCAGTTCAGTCGCTCAGTCATGTCTGACTCTTTGCAACCCCATGAATTGCAGCACGCCAGGCCTCCCTGTCCATCACCAACTCTCGGAGTTCACTCAGACTCACGTCCATCGAGTCAGTGATGCCATCCAGCCATCTCATCCTCTGTTATCCCCTTCTCCTCTTGCCCCCAATCCCTCCCAGCATCAGAGTCTTTTCCAATGAATCAACTCTTTGCATGAGGTGGCCAAAGTACTGGAGTTTCAGCTTTAGCATCATTCCTTCCAAAGAAATCCCAGGGCTGATCTCCTTCAGAATGGACTGGTTGGATCTCCTTGCAGTCCAAGGGACTCTCAAGAGTCTTCTCCAACACCACAGTTCAAAAGCATCAATTCTTCGGTGCTCAGCTTTCTTCACAGTCTAACTGTCACATGCATACATGACCACTGGAAAAACCATAGCCTTGACTAGATGGACCTTTCTTGGCAAAGTAATGTCTCTGCTTTTCAATATGCTATCTAGGTTGGTCATAACTTTTCTTCCAAGGAGTAAGCATCTTCTAGGATACTAAATGTATAGATTTAGTAGCTCAGTAATTATGACTGGGTTTATGAGAGTTTCACAGCTTACTACAACCCAATCTTCTAAGCTAGTTTCCTTCAGCAAATCATGAACCATACAGTTATGGAATCTTAGAGCTGGAAGGGATGTTGAAGAATCATTTGACCCTTCTTTTCCCCTCAAGATAGGAGTTCAGCTTCTGCCCCATAATAAGTAGGAGAGAAGATTGTGTGATTTCAGATTTCAGCATCAGCTGAGTATATTCTTTTCTTTTCAAGTATGTGTTCAATAGTGCCTGAAATAAGTCACTGTGATTTTGGGCAAGATAGGTTATACGGATGACATGGATTGAACTTTAAGGTAACAAAGTAGATATTTCTTTCCAAGTCAGACAATGTACAAACATTTTGTCTCCAGCACTGTCCAATCTACAGGTCTTTTTAAATGAAGATATGGTTTAGACATAACTGAAAATGTCAAAGAGCACAGCTGAGGCTTTCTCACCTGTCTATCCCTTTTCATTGTCTGGGTACCTGTTTTCCTAATAAATAATAAAATCTCATTATTATAACTGTAATAGTCATCATGACGATTAAATACTAAGCTATCATGTCACCCATCCTAATACAATTCAAATGAAAACTGACATTTGACTCCCATGCCCCAAAGCTCTTCAAGATAGGATTTCTTCCCTATTATCTAAGAAAGATTTATTGAATCATTAAAAAAGTAGTGGTCTCCCTACCCCCGAATCAATTTTTATGTATTTTTTTTTCTGTTCTCTGCTCCCTTCAATATAGATAGGGAACTGTCTTAGCAGTTTGGAGTGGGGATGATGCTCACACAGTGGGGAACATCTGTTAACTCCTTTAACCTTTAAGTTGGCTGTACTCTGAAGAGCAGCACAACCTGGAAAACTGCCTGGAGAGATGCACATTGAGATTTTCATTCAGTTTGGGGTATAATTGATTCAAACAGCTGCTGGGGCAGATACTAGAGGTAGGGCATGGTTCATGCCTTCATGGAGGTAATTTTCTACTAGGGGAGCAGAAAAATAAAGCAAATGGCTAGATAAAAAATAAAAACAATTTTAAAGTGTCATGAAGGAAGCAATAGGAGGGTGAATGGGAGAATAGTATAGGCGACTCATTTTTGAGAGTTTGGTCAGAGAAAGCCTCCCTGGAGAAGTGATATTTTATACTGAGATGTCAAGGACAGGAAGGGAGCAGCCAGCTAAAGAGTAGGACAAAAACTCTCCAAGGATATGGAAGAGAAGATGCAAAGACTACAACAGCAATGGTTTTGGCCTTTTAAAAGGTATTGAAGGAAAGGAAAATAGTGAGACTGAAGCCTAATGACCAAGAAAGAGAGTGAACAAAGCCAGCTGTGGTTGAAGAGGCAGGCAGGGTTCAGATCAAGCAGCCTTGGGGTTACTGTTGCAATGCAATCCATTCTCAGGGTAGGGTTTTATGTGACCCTAGTGACCAAAATTTTAAGAAGATCACTTTGGGGAACTTCCCTATTAGTCCAGGGGTTGGGATTTTGCCTTCCAATGCAGGGGGTGCAGTTTCCATCCCTGGTCGGGGAGCTGAGATCCCACATGCCTCTTGGTCAAAAAACCAAAACAGCAAATAGAAACAATATTGTAACAAACTTAATAAAGACTTTAAAAAAAATATCACTTTTAATGCCCTAAAGGAGAATAAATTGGGGGCAGGATTGGAAAGGAAAAGGGACTGTGTGTAGCTGGGGACAGGTCCTGGGAGCTTGTTTGAGTATCATGGTGGCAAAGATGGATCAAGAACTACTTAGGATGAGAAAGTAGTTGGGTCTTAGAGATAGAATAGATATTATGGGAGGAGAAAAAGAGAGGAATCAGAAATAGTTTCTAGATTTCTCCACTCTTAAACAGCTTGGTAGATGATGGTACTCCTTTTAGAAATTTATTTTTATTAAAATACACATATATACATATTTTTAAAAATCAATACTCAAAAAAAAAGGTATGACTGTAAGTGCCAGTCCCCTCCCCTGGTGTTGTCCCCCAGAAGACACCGTCTTGAATTAGCCATTTTCTCAGTGTTTTTCTCTAAGTTTCTAGATCGTATCTGTGATCACTGTTTTCCTTAAATGCCTGTTGACCCTTGGCTGTTTGTTGACATTCAAGAGAGAGACCCTAGTGCATGGATTAAAGCTCTGTGTGCACGGCTGGCTTTGTTCTTGGTGACTAGGAGGCCCCTCAGGAGAGGAAATGGACAGGGAACTGGTCCTGTATCAGTGTCTGAAGATCGTTTCTGTGGGGCCGCTCAGTTTCTCCAGGGAAGAAAATTCCAGTCTCTTGTCTGGAAACACACCTTTGACTCTTATTGTTCTGGGAGCATGGCAGGGGGAAGGGGCTGGGTCTGCTTCCTGCCACAGCACATGCAGATTTTCTCTTAATTACCTCATTTTTAGGACTTCCCTGGTGGTCCAGGGCTTAAGCCTCTGTGCTTGCAATGCAGGGGGCATGGGTTTGATCCCTGGTTGGGAGAACTAAGATTCCACACGCTGCACAGTGCAAGCCAAAAAAATTGCCTGATTTTCAGATCTGAATCTTACACTTGCCCTCCTCTGTGACTGGTGTCCAGAGGGGGCAAGCTTCAGTTTCTCCAAAGGCTAAACCTCTAGTCTCCTAGCTGATTGAGAAAAGGGTTCTCTGATTGCTTTTATCCTGAGAATGGAGGGGTGAGGAAAAATCAGGAAATCTGGTTTTGAATACATGATGAGACATGCATGAAGAGAGGTGTCAGGTGTGAAGGTCGGTGGAAGTTTGGGGGCTCTTTGAAAAGTTCTGTTTGAATGGATGTGCCTGAAGCCATCAGCACTAGAGGGTATTTGAGACCATGAAAATATATGCTGTCATTTGGGAGAGTATAGAAAAAGGGGAGAGGTGGGTATAGGACCCGGTGCCTGAGCAGGGAGCTTGTGGGCGAGGAATGAAAGATCTGGGCAGGGAGGGAATCCTCACTTTGTTTGGGAAAAAACTGATAGCTGAGAACCCAGGTCCACTAAGACATGAATGGATAAAGCAAATACTGTACGTACAAACAATGGAATAGTGCTGAGGCTTGAGAAGGAATTCTGACATTCCTTGAGAAGGAATTCTGACATTCCTTGGAAAGGAATTCTGACATTCTGATGCGTATCAACTTTGAAGACGTTATGTTAAATGAAACAAATGAGACACAAATAGAACAATTACTGTGTGATTCTGCTTATATGAAATATCTAGTGTAGTCAAATTTATGGATACTTAAAGTAGAAAGGGTAGTTGCCAGATTCAGGGAGTGAGGTATGGGGAATTCATTTTTAATGGGTGTAGTTTCATTTTTAGATGATGAAAAAGTTCCAGAGATGATGTTGGTGATGGTTGTATAACCATTGAATATACTTAATGCCACTGAGCTGTACACTTCGAAATGGCTCAACGGTGTATTTCATGTTATGTATATTTTACCACAATTAAAAAAAAAAAAGAAAATTAGAAAGTGTCAGTTAAGAGCACCGATAAAATAAAGCAGAGTGATACCAAAAAAAAAAAAAAAAAAACGCCACCCATATTTTAGATTCCACATGTAAGTGATATCATACGGTATTTGTCTTTCTCTTTCTGACTTCACTTAGTATGATAATCTCTAGTTGTGTTCGTGTTGCTGCGAATGACATTATTTTATTAAATGAACCTATTTACAAGACAGAAACAGACTCATAGATACAGGGCAGACTTTGATTGGTAGGTGGGATCGGGGAGGGAAAGGCATGGACTGAGAATTTGGGATTAGTAGGTGTAAACGATTGCATTTAGAATGGATAAACAACAAGGTCCTAACATATGGCACAGGGAACTATATCTAATCTTCTGGGAGAAACCATAATGGAAAACAATATAAAAACTGTATGTGACCTTCCCTGGTGGTCCAGTGGTTGAGAGTCTGCCTGCCAGCACACGGGATGTGTGTTCAATCCCTGGCACAGGAAGATTCCACGTGCCGAGGAACAACCAAGCCCGCGTGCTGCATCTACTGAGCCTATGCTCCGAGAAACCCGTGCACCACAGGAAGAATAACCCCTGCTTGCCACAGTTAGAGAAAGCCCGTGTGCAGCAACGAAGGCACAGAGCAGCCAAAAATAAAATAATTAAAGAATGTGTATATACATATGGCTGAATCACTTTGCTGTGCAGCTGAAGGTAGCACAAAGTGTAAATCACCTATGTTTCCCTTAAAAAAAATTACCCCAAACGGGTACTGAGAGAAGGTTTCAGAGCCCTGTAAACCTGTTTTGATTGAGGCTCTTTTCCTCTTTCCCCCACTGCCTTGCCCACCCTTACCTGGGATCTTTGTCTAGTGCTTTTGAAGGTGGGTGTGGTGAGGGAAGAGAGGAGAGAGTAGATAGGGCTGGAGAGGACATAGATTAAAGAATAAACATCTGGGGAAGGTGCATGTGTGGAGAGAGAAAGAAGAAATGTAGGAGAGACAGAGACTGAGGGAGAATAACTGCTTCTAGAGGTGTGACAGGCAGGCAAGAGGACAAAGGCAGGCCAGTCTCTCATTGTCCTGGGCCTGCTTCACGCCCACATGACAAGGATGTAGGTGATACAGAGCTCAGCCACACAGCTGGATGTGGTCCAGGTAAAGTCCATGGAAACAGTATCTGTCTGTGCCTGTAGAACCTGATTCTGTAAATGAATCAAATGCTACAAATGAATAAAATATATTCATTGTGTGAGGGTGTATGCAACCATAATGTCTCTTAAATTTTTTTTTCAATTGGAATATAATTGCTTTACAATGTTATGTTAGTTTCTGCTGTACAACCAAGTGAATCAGCTATATGTATGGATGTGAGAATTGGATGGTAAAGCTGAGCACCGAAGAACTGATTCTTTCAAGCTGTGGTGCTGGAGAAGACTCTTGAGAGTCCCTTGGACAGCAAGGAGATCAAAATAGTCAATTCTAAAGTAAATCAACCCTGAATATTCATTGGAAGGACTGATGCTGAAGCTGAAGCTCCAATAATCTGGCCATCTAATGCAAAGAGCTAATTCATTGGAAAAGACCCCATCCTGGGAAAAATAGAGGGCAGAAGAAGAAGGGGATGACAGAGGATGAGACAGTTGGCTGGCATCACTGATTGAACAGACATGAGCTTGAGCAAACTCCAGGAGACTGTGAAGGACAGGGAAGCCTGGCATGTTGCAGTCCATGGGGTTGCAAACAGTCAGACACGACTGAGCAACTGAACAACAACAACAAATACGTGTATCCCCTCCCTCTCGCCTCAGCCCTCATCCTGCCTCTCTAAGTCGATGCAGAGCACTGAGCTGAGTGCCCTGTGCTGTACAGCAGCTTCCCGCTAGCTGTCTAGTCTGCGCATGGCAGTGTATTTACGCCAATGCTCCTTTCCCAATTCACCCCACCCTCACCTTCTTCCTCTGTGTCTGCCTGCCCATTCTGTACGTCTGTGTCTCCATTTTTGCCTTACAAATAAGTTCATCTGAACCATTTTTCTAGATTCTACATGTATGAGTTAATATGCAAATTTGTTTTTCTCTTCCTGACTTACTTCACTCTGTATGACAGACTCTAGTCCACCCACATCTAAAAATGACCCAGTTTTGTTTCCTTTTGTGGCTGAGTAGTACTCCATTGTATATATGTCCCGTATCTTCTTTATCCATTCATCTGTTGATGGACATTTAAGTTGTTTCAGTGTCCTGGCTATTATAAATAATGCTTCTTAGATGATGCATCTTTGTGTAGAAAGAATATGCAAGGAGGTATCTCTAAACTGTGTCACTACTTCAAACTCCCAAGGAAAATGCAAGGGAAATATAGTTTTGCTATACAGTACACAAGAAACACTTAAAATAGATCCATGATTTTGCTAAACACTTATAATACCTTATAACAGGTAGTACTTGATTATTTAGAGAAATTAGGAAATAAAGGTAGGTTGCAAGAAGAAAGCGGCTTCTAAGGTGGGGTAGTGATAACCTGCTTGCTCAAGCGGGAGACGCGGATTCAATCCCTGGGTCAGGAAGATCCCCTGGAGAAGGGAATGGCAGCCCACTCCAGTGTTCTTGCCTGGGAAATCCCATGGACAGAGGAGCCTGGCAGACTACATTCCATGGGGTCTCAAAGAGTCAGACACAACTTAATAAAGAACAACAGTTGAATATATCACATCCCTAGTATTTATTTCTCTTAAACTGTTTTTTTTTTTCATCTGTAGACAACCTTCATCCGATTTGCTTTACCCCACCCCATGCTTCTGGTAACTATTCACCTGTTCTCTGTTTCTATGGGTTGGTTTATTTTATCGTTTTTGAAGTATAATTGATCTACAACACTATGTTAGTTCCTACACACAATTTGTAATTTGGTGTTCCCATACTTTTCAAAATTATTACCACAGTAAGTCTAGTATAGGTCTAGTTATGTCACCATACAAAATATTATACAATTTTTGACTGTAGTCCCGAGTGTACATTTCTTACCTATAGCTCATTTATTTTGCTACTGGAACGTTGTATCTCTTAATCTCTCACCTGTCCCCCGACCCTGCCACCTACCTCCCCTCTGGCAGCCACCTATTTGTTCTTTGTAACTACAGCTCTGTGACTGTTCTATTTGTTCCGTTGTTTTGTTTCTAGATTCCACATGTAAGTGAAATCTTAATGATATTTATCTTAGACTCATTTCACTTAGCACAATACACTTTATGTTCTGGTATGTTGTCACATATGGAAGGATTTCGCTTTTACAGCTGAGTAATACTTCTGCTGTGTGTGTCATGCACACATGCATCTTCTTTATCCATTCATCTTTCGATGGGCATTTGGGTTGCTCTCATATCATGGTTATTGTAAATAATGCTGCAGCGAACATAGGGGTACATATATCTTTTCTAATTAGTGCTTTGCTTTCTTTGGATAAAACCCCCATATGCTGGATCATGTGATAGTTTAATTGTAAAGTTTTTGAGGAACCTCCATGCCATTCTCCATAGTTGCTGCAGCAGTTCACATTCCCAGAGTGTGTCAGGGTTCCTTTTTCTCCAGACCCTCACCGACACTCGTTGTTTTTCTTTTTGAGACTATCCATTCTGACAGGTGTGAGGTAATTATCTCATTGTGGTTTTGATTTGCAGTTTCCCTGATGATTAGTGGTATTAAACATCTTCTCATGTGCCCATTGGCCGTCTGTATGTCTTCTTTGGAAAAATGTCTATTCAATGTTGTTAAATTGTTCAGGCTTTACTTTAAGGTTTCTGAGTTCCATGATATTCTTAGCGTGTCAGTTAGGATTGCAAATATCACACAACTACATGAAATGGAAGTCTGAACACAGTGGCTCAAGTAACTAGACATGTGTGTGTGGAGGGGTGTGTGTGTCTCACGGTGAGAAGTGTAGGGATAGGTGGCTGTTAGCAGTGTTCTACTGTTCAGCCATTTCAGGTCCAGTGTCTCTTATTTTACTTTCTTGATCTTTCCCTTCTGTTCCCAAGAGGATTTCTTTAGGACTAGCCTTTCCAAGGACATAGGTACTGGCATGTTTTATAATATTTTTCTTGGAAAAGTTAGAATTTTTCCCAGCAGATTTCCACCAAAGTCTTAATGGCTGAGGCCAAGTCACACAACCACCATAGCTGTAAGGGAGGCTAGGAAGGTGGAGAACAGGGTGGAGAACTGTCATCATGACCCATCTTTGCAGGTTGAGCCTCTTGCCATCCTGAGAACAATTAAGGTTGTATTTACCTGGAAAGAAATACTGCTGCTGCTGCTGCTGCTAAGTTGCTTCAGTCATGTCCGACTCTGTGCGACCCCATAGACGGCAGCCCACCAGGCTCCGCCGTCCCTGGGATTCTCCAGGCAAGAACACTGGAGTGGGTTGCCATTGCCTTCTCCGGCAAAGAAATGGGGGAGTGGATAATGGATACAATGGACAAACGAGTCACACCATTTGGTGCATTAGAGAGGACTTCTCGTCGCTTCAAGATTATGGAAACAATTTCCTCCTGTTTCCTTCTAATGCTTTTAAAGCTTAACTTTTTACATTTTGATCTTTGAGTCACTTGTTTTTTATTTTACTAATTTTGGAATACAAGTATAATTTTTTTATGAGATGACAGCTCAGTTTTCTTTTTTCTTTTTGGTTGTCTTAATACTATTGAATAATTTCTCTTCACAGATTTAAAATTCTACCCTTATCTTATACAAAATTCCTATATGAATTTGAATCAATTTCTTGATTTTCTAGGCTATTTTATTCATGTATTTATGTACCAGTCTCACAATGTTTTAATTAGCTAAAAATTGGTAGAATAGATTTCTTTCACTATTTTCCACCCTAGAATTATCCTGGCAATTCTTGCCTGTTTATTCCCCATATGAACATTAGAATCACTTTGTCTACTTCAAAAAAAAAAATTCTGTTGATCTTTGAGGATGACATATATTTTAGATTAATTTAGGAAGAATTGACATCTTTATGATACTGAGTTTTCCTGTCTAAGAACACACATTATTTTTATGTATTTGAAATTTGGGGGGATTCCCTCAGTAGCATCATTGGAAGAAAAGTTATGACCAACCTAGACAGCATATTAAAAACTTATGTAGAAAACATATGTAGAAACTTTAATTTCTTATTGTTATAATTTTAGTGAATTTTTGTGCATTCTCCAAGAAAATATAGTATCATCAAAGGATACACTTGCTATTTTTTTCTTTTTGTCCAAATCATTTGAATAATACAGAGTGATATTGAACAAATAGTGATAGTTGACAGCCTTGTCTTATTTATGAATTTATTAGAGACTGTGTCAGCCACCCAAGTGTCAAAGCACAACCTGGGGAGTTTTAACATAAACTTGATCTCTTTGCAAATACCAAATCAAAAGCGGTACACGTTGAAAGTATATAAAGATAAATATTTATGTATAAATGTGTTTACATTTTTTCTATATTATGTAATCTTGTGTGTGTGTATATATATATATTAATATGTAATGCTGTCAAGGGAGTATCCATCTATTTCTATTATATGAATTTTATTTTTCGATTTTTTTAAATTGGAGGCTAATTACTTTACAATATTGTGTTGGGTTTTGCCATACATTCACATGAATCAGCCATGGGTGTACATGTGTTCCCCATCCTGACCCTCCCTCCCACCTCCCTCCCCATCCCATCCCTCAGGGTCATCCAAGTGCACCAGCCCTGAGCACCCTGCATCATGCATCAAACCTGGACTGGCTATCTGTTTCATATAATATACATGTTTCAATGCTATTTTCTAAAATCATCCCACCCTTGCCTTCTCCCACAGAGTCCAACAGTCTGTTCTTTATAGCTGTGTCTATTTTGCTGTCTCGCATATAGGGTCATCATTATCATCTTTCTAAATTCCATATATATGCATTAGTATACTGTATTGGTGTTTTTCTTTCTGACTTCACTCTGTATAATAGGCTCCAGGTTCATCCACCTCATTAGAACTGATTCAAATGCATTCTTTTTAATAGCTGAGTAATATTCCATTGTGTATATGTACCACAGCTTTCTTATCCATTTGTCTGCCGATGGACATCTAGGTTGCTTCCATGTCCTGGCTATTATAAACAGTGCTGTGATGAACATTGGGGTACACGTGTCTCTTTCAATTCTGGTTTCCTTGGTGTGTATGCCCAGCAATGGGATTGCTGGGTCTTATGGTCGTATTTCCAATTTTTTAAGGAATCTCCACACTGTTCTCCATAGTGGCTGTACTAGTTTGCATTCCCACCAACAGTGTAAGAGGGTTCCTTTTTCTCCGCACCCTCTCCAGCATTTATTGTTTATAGGCTTTTGGATAGCAGCCATTTGACCGGCGTGAGACGGTACCTCATTGTGTTTTTGATTTGCATTTCTCTGGTAATGAGTGATGTTGAGCATCTTTTCATGTGTTTGTTAGCCATCTGTATGTCTTCTTTGGAGAAATGTCTGTTTAGTTCGTTGGCCCATTTTTTGATTGAGTAGTTTATTTTTCTAGAATTGAGTTGCAGGAGTTGCTTGTATATTTTTGAGATTAATTCTTTGTCAGTTGCTTTGTTTGCTATTATTTTCTCCCATTCTGAAGACTGTCTTTCCACATTGCTTATAGTTTCCTTTGTTGTGCAGAAGCTTTTAAGTTTAATTAGGTCCCATTTGTTTATTTTTGCTTTTATTTCCAATATTCTGGGAGGTGGGTCATAGAGGATCCTGCTGTGATTTATGTCAGAGTGTTTTGTCTATGCTTTCCTCTAGGAGTTTTATAGTTTCTGGTCTTACGTTTAGATCTTTAATCCATTTTGAGTTTCTTTTTGTGTATGGTGTTAGAAAGTGTTCTAGTTTCATTCTTTTACAAGTGGTTGACCAGTTTCCCCAGCACCACTTGTTAAAGAGATTGTCTTTTCTCCATTGTATATTCTTGCTTCCTTTGTCAAAGATAAGGTGTCCATAGGTGCGTGGATTTCTCTCTGGGCTTTCTATTTTGTTCCATTGATGTATGTTTCTGTCTTTGTGCTAGTAACATACTGTCTTCATGACTGTTGCTTTGTAGTAGAGCCTGAAGTCAGGCAGGTTGATTCCTCCAGTTCCATTCTTCTTTCTCAAGATTGCTTAGTCTATTATAAGAACTTTTGATGGATGCCTTTTTATAAACTTTATTTTAGAAAATTAAGATTTAAGTCTCTGAATTTTAGATTTATTGACCAGATGTGAGATAGTCCAAGTGGTATGGGGGAAAAGTTAGGAAAAAAAAAAATTCTATCTCGACAGTAGTGTAATTATCAGGTTTATAAGAGGTTTAGGAGAATGTTTTCAGAATGAAGCCTGTTGAAGTAAAAGGTGTTTTATTTACTGGTAACTGGGATCTATTGTTGTATTGTTCTGGTAATTTATTGTCACACTGGATTGGTGCTCATAATTAACGATTAAATCCAATATGCTACATTTTGAAATATTCTTCCACTACCTGCACTGTTTAGATCTTCCTGGGAAGGAATACATTTTTTTAAAAGTAATGTTTCCATTTCTGTTTGCTTTTTCTGTTAACATCCTTAAAATCTGTAGAAATTTTGTAAAGCCACCTTTTTGATGTGAAAAATAATAAAAGTCCTGACTTGAGGTTAAGGAAGGAAAAGAATGTAGAGAATCTAGAGGGAAAAAAAGTTAGTGTTTTTGCTTCTGGGGAAAGTTAAAAATAGGGACAGTAATGTTGACTGAAGACCAAGGGTTCTTGTAATGGTTTTAAGTTTGCAGAATCGATATGTACTGCTGTTGATCTGGTATTTGCAAAGAGATCAAGTTCATGTTAAACACCCCCCATCCCCAGGTCGTGCTTTGAAACTTGGGAGGCTGACACAGGTTTTTATGTTATTTTGTACTTCCTAGAATCAGCTTTCTAATGGACTTGAAATAAAAAGCAGCAGCAGTGAATGAATGGCTGAACCGAGTTGAGTGGCTGTGCCCAGGTGACAAAGATGGGAGAGGAGGACCCGAGAGAGTTAGTGTTGATAAGGATCCCACATGCTTTACTATTGCTTAAGTTCTCCAGGGAGTTCACAGGATGTGACAATACGGTCTGATTACCTCCCCCAGCAACTCTGGACCAAATAGGTAATAAGTAGAAAGGAAGCTCTCATCTTTGGTAGTTCAGGGCTGGAAGAGGAACAATGAGAGCCCTGTTCCTCTAGTGTTTCCCCAACCCTGTACAATGGAAGCCCCAGTCTTCCCTGGAGTCCCTCTCCAGGTGAGGTGACACTGGCTGGGACTCCTCTTGCCCTCCTCTCAGTTGACTCAGCTTTGGTTTCCCCCTTGTGTTAGGAAAAGTGAATCCCACACTTCTTTTAATCACAATGGACAATACTGGCTTTGTGGATTCAGCTATCTCTCCAGTACGCCTGCTCCTGATGAAGGGTGAAAAGTGATAAGATAGAAATTGGACGCATTGAACTGGCTTGGCTACAACTCAATGACCCCAGGCAAACTAGTCTTATCCACTTTCATTAGATCAATTCTAATCCCTGAACTGTGTAATTCTTCCCAAGCTATAGTCCTCCCCATATCTCTTGATGCAAAGAAACATTTGAAAGGTAACCTGCAGGTGTCTGGATGGAGGATTTGGGGAGGAATGTATCACTGGCAGGCACAGGTTATGGGGACTGTTGATAGTGGCATCTATTATATAATTTTAAAGTTTCTGAGAGAGGTTAAGTTGCTTATTTTCATAAAAAGTGAAGTAAGGGAAAGGGGAAGGGATAAGGAAAAACTCCCAGAATTGAGTTTTTGCGAAAGAAAGATGGAGTTTGTATTTACCTGTTAATTGTGGTTGTCATTATTATAGTTGTATCTGAATAGTGACTCACATCCTGAGATAAGGATCTGGGGTGCTGAGGCAGCCCAGATCAGGCTTCCAAATCTAGAGCTTCTGCAGGAGACTAACTCACTCCACAGAAGGAACACAAGCTTCCTCTCGGCACCTCTCAGACCATTTATCTTAAACTTGAGTGTAAAAGTTTCCATAGTTCCTATGGAAACCTCTATTTATTCCTACAAAATTAGATGGTACTGGGTATGAAGGAGAAAGGCTGGATGGAAACTGAAGGGATGAGAAGCAGAGTAGAGGTTATGAAAACAGCACAATCACCAAAGTAAAATGTAATCTGGAGTCTTCTTATGTGTGGGTGGAAGAATAACACACATGTTTCTGGGTCAGCAAAAAATTAAAACACACAAATGTTTGATAAACTGAGGAACTATTACAGTGGTAAAGCTTCCATCCCCCCAAAAAAGACTTTAATAAATTTTAAAAGTCAGCCAGACAACACAATATTGAAGTGGAAAGTTGGAGGACCAACACTACCCAACTTTAAGACTTACTGTAAAGCTATGGTAATCAGGACAGTGTGGTTCTGGCAAAAGAACAGATAGGCCAGTAGGTCAGAACAGAGAGCCCAGAAAAGACCTACACAAATATAGCTGACTGATCATTACAAAAGAGCAAAGGCAATGTAATAGATCAAAGATATTTTTAACAAATGGTGCTGGAAACTTCATGAAAAAAAAAAAGGGCATTTAAACTTAGACCTTACATGCCTCACAAAAATTAACTCAAAATGGATCACATATTTAAATGTAGATACAAAACTATAAAACGTCTAGAAGGTGACACAGGAGGAAATCTAACCCAGAATGACCTTGGGTTTGGTGATGAGTTTTTTGACACAACAGCGAAAGCACAATCCATGAAAGGAGGCATTGATCAGTTGGATTACTTAAAATTAAATTCCGTTCTGCCAAAGACACTGTCAGCAGAACAAAAAGACAATCCACAGAGCAGGAGAAAACATTTGCAAAAGATATATCTGATAAAGGACTGTTTCCCCAAATATGCAAATAACTATTAAAACTCAACAATAAGAAATTAGCTCCATTAAAAAATGAGTCAGCTTCAGTGGTTAGGACTCCACACTTTCACTGCCAGGGGCCTGGGTTCAATACCTGGTCAGGGAACTGAAATTCCACAAACTGCCTGGTGCAACCAAAACACAAACAAAACCTCACCAAAGAACATATGCGGATGATAAGCATGTGAAAAGATGCTCCACAGCATATGTCATTAGGGAATTAAGATAATAATGAAGTATCACTACACGAAGAATTGATGCTTTTGAACTGTGGTGTTGGAGAAGACTCTTGAGAGTCCCTTGGACTGCAAGGAGATCCAACCAGTCCATTCTGAAGGACATCAGCCCTGGGATTTCTTTGGAAGGAATGATGCTAAAGCTGAAACTCCAGTACTTTGGCCACCTCATGAGAAGAGTTGACTCATTGGAAAAGACTCTGATGCTGGGAGGGATTGGGGGCAGGAGGAGAAGGGGACGACAGAGGATGAGATGGCTGGATGGCATCACTGACTCGATGGACATGAGTCTGAGTGAACTCCAGGAGTTGGTGATGGACAGGGAGGCCTGGCGTGCTGCCATTCATGGGGTCACAAAGAGTCGGACACGACTGAACGACTGATCTGATCTGATCTGATCACTACACACCCTTTAAAATGGCCAAAATCCAGACCACTAACAACACAATGAAAGTGAAAGAGGAGAGTGGAAGAGTTGGCTTAAAGCTCAACATTCAGAAAACGAAGATTATGACATCTGGTCCCATCACTTCATGGGAAATAGATGGGGAAATAGTGGAAACAGTGTCAGCTTTTATTTTTTGGGGCTCCAAAATCACTGCAGATGGTGACTGCAGCCGTGAAATTAAAAGATGCTTACTCCTTGGAAGGAAACTTATGACCAACTTAGATAGCATATTGAAAAGCGGAGACATTACTTTGCCAACAAAGGTCCATCTAGTCAAGGCCTTGATTTTTCCAGTGGTCATATATGGATGTGAGAGTTGGACTGTGAAGAAAGCTGAGCGCCAAAGAATTGATGCTTTTGAACTGTGGTGTTGGAGAAGACTCTTGAGAGTCCCTTGGACTGCAAGGAGATCCAACCAGTCCCTTCTGAAGAAGATCAGTCCTGGGTGTTCTTTGGAAGGACTGATGCTAAAGCTGAAACTCCAGTACTTTGGCTACCTCATGTGAAGAGTCGACTCATTGGAAAAGACTCTGATGCTGGGAGGGATTGGGGGCAAGAGGAGAAGGGGATGACAGAGGATGAGATGGCTGGATGGTATCACTGACTCGATGGACGTGAGTCTGAGTTAACTCCGGGAGTTGGTGATGGACAGGGAGGCCTGGGGTGCTGCGATTCATGGGGTCACAGAGAGTCAGACACGACTGAGCGACTGAACTGAACTGAACAACACAATGTTGACAAGGACTTGGAACAATAGGAACTCTCATTCACTGCTAAGGAATATGGACATACAAAATGGCACAGCTACTTTGCATAGTCTTACCATATGATCCAGCAATCATGTTCCATGGTATTTATCCAAATGAATTGAAAACATATGTCCAAACAAAAATGTCCCACAGATGTTTATAGCAGCTTTATTTATAATTGGCAAAGCTTGAAAGCCACCAAGATATTCTCCAGTAGGTAAATGGATAAAAACTTTTCATCCAGGCAATGGAATATGATTCAGCAGGGAAAATGATTTATCAAGCCATGAAAAGGCATGAAGGGAAAGTGTTAGTCACTCAGTCCTGTCCAACTCTTTGTAGCCCTGTAGACTATAGCCTGCCAGGCTCCTCTGTCCATGGAATTCAAGGACATAATGCATATTGCCAAGTGAAAAGGCTAGGTACTATATGATTCCAACTATATATTCAATAAAATTATGAGAAACACAAAACTGTGGAGACAGTAAAAAGGTCAGTGGTTGCCAGGGGTTGAGGGGAGGAAAGGATGAATAGCCAGAACACAGAGATTTTTAGGACAGTGAAACTATTCTGTGTGATATTATAATGGCAGAAACATGTCTTGATGTATCTGTCCAAAATCATAAAATATACACCAAGAGTTAATCATAATGTAAACTATGAACTTTGGGTAATAATGAAGTATCAGTATAAATTCATCAATTGTGACAGATGTACCACTCTGCTGGGGGATAGTGCTAATGGGGAGGCTGTGGATGTGTAGAGGCAGGGAGTTTATGAGAAACCTATCCTTTGCTAAGTTTTTCTGTGAACCTAAAATGGCCCTTAAAAAATAAAGTATATTAAAACAAAGATGAAAATATGTTATTCAGGACTTAAAATTGTAATTTCAGTTTTTGGAAACTTTTTTTTTTTACACTTTATATCAACAGTATGCCTGACAAAGAATTATTTGTTAGGTTTTTTTGGAATTCTAAAAATATTGAAGATAGGATAAGTTTGGGGATTTTGCTAAAAATTTTAGTTTGGGGTTTCACTAGGGCTATAGTGAATCCAGTAGGGAATTTTACAAATATGAGTTTGAGAAGAGGGTAAGAATATTCTCCTTGAGTTATTTTCCTCTTTGACCCAGGGAATATATGTTTCTAGAAGAAAGCACATTCTCTGACCTTCTACTTCCTAGAAATCCCTCTGTTACAGATTTATATTTAGGTAAATGTGAGAATGGACTGGCTACCCTGACAGCCAAGCTTTAATCGGTGATTTGTGTGAAGGAGCAAAGCCCTTGCATACCTATTGGAAGATGAAATTACTGCAGAGAACTTCATAGGGGTTGCATTTAGATATGGCTCCTTTTATCTTTGTTTATTTTTTACTGCCTGGGGAGTGTCTCAGCTGAGGGCTTGGATGGAATATTCAAAACAGTGTGGAGATTCCTTAAAAAACTGGAAATAGAACTGCCTTATGATCCAGCAATCCCACTGCTGGGCATACACACTGAGGAAACCAGAAGGGAAAGAGACACGTGTACCCCAATGTTCATCGCAGCACTGTTTATAATAGCCAGGACATGGAAGCAACCTAGATGTCCATCAGCAGATGAATGGATAAGAAAGCTGTGGTACATATACACAATGGAGTATTACTCAGCCATTAAAAAGAATACATTTGAATCAGTTCTAATGAGGTGGATGAAACTGGAGCCTATTATACAGAGTGAAGTGAGCCAGAAGGAAAAACACCAATACAGTATACTAACGCATGTATATGGAATTTAGAAAGATGGTAACGATAACCCGGTATACGAGACAGCAAAAAAAAAAAAAAAAGTCTATGTACAGTTAGGGCCTGGGAATTTTGCCCCATTGGCAAGGGTAAAGTTTGGTAGAGGCTGGGGGTTACCCCAAAGAAAGGTACAAGGAATCACACTCCAGGAACAAGTAGAGCAGCAAGGAGAAAGGAGATTCCAGTGGGTGACTCATAGTGCAAGCCCTAGGTCAGTTTCAGAGAGACTGGCCATACCATGCACAGGCTTTTGCCTCAAAACTGGATAGCTTATTGCCACTTGAACTGGATTCCATACCTGTTACTCCAGCTGTTTTTAAAGGGGGATGAAAGGATACAGTTTATGACAGGGAGAAACAAAGATGGCTGTGGAGATATATGTTCTACCAAGCTGGTAGGACTGACTCTAGTCCTGACCAAGCCATTCAGGCTAATGAGTGGCTGGGCAGCTTGCCTGGATGGGATACAACCAGAAGGTCAGAATTACTTAGAAGGCCTTGTCAACTCTCTGGCTTCTCTTAGGTAACACACACGTGAATCTTACCAATGGAAAGCCCAAGGAACTCTAAGATGGATCAAGGAATGACAAAAGTATCTTTAAAAGCAATGTGTTTACATTTGATCTTTTCAGTCTATTTATCGTTCAATCTACTTAAGTGAGTAAGTAAGTGAAGTCGCTCAGTTGTGTCCAACTCTTTGCGACCCCATGGACTGCAGCCAACCAGGCTCCTCCGTCCATGGGATTCTCCAGGCAAGAATACTGGAGTGGGTTGCCATTTCCTTCTCCAGGGGATCTTCCTAACCCAGGGATCGAACCCAGGTCTCCCACATTGCAGGCAGACGCTTTAACCTCTGAGCCACCAGGGAAGCCCAATCTACTTACTGTCAGTCTATTTATTGTCTCATTAAGAGATATCTTGTGTCTAATGGGATCTCTTTACTTTTGGGAGTTGATTTTATTTTCCCATTTCCTCAAACTGCTGGCCATACCCTTCCTCCAACCAGACAGGACTGGCTTAGAAATAGGACCACAGCAGTGATCTTGTGGTTGGAAGAGCCTGAACCTTTTGGGAACCCCACTCCACTTTCCCATTTGAGTTTCTTCCCCTCTCCCCAACTCCCTCCATCCCAGTTCTTGGCTATTGATTTGCCTGGTTCAGATCCCAGCTTGCCACTCCCCTTTTGGATTGCTTTTTTTGGATGACCAGATCAGCCTTTCTGCCCCAGTTCCTTCTTCAGAACTCCCACAGGGACATTTAGGTCTTGATTCTTTTTTCTGAGAATATTTCCCAGATACAAGAGCAATAAAGCATAGATAACACGAGTCAATTATGGTCCTGCCTTCCTGGAGCTTAAGAAATTTGGAGTGAGGTGAGCAGCAGCAATTTTTAAAGACATGAATAAATAATTATATAACAAGTCAGAATAAAAAAATTCTTTATTGGAAACCAGTATAATTTAAGTAGTCAGTCAGCCAATCACTATCAAAGCTAATTTTGAGCTTTTTGTGGTTTGGAATCTAGTTTCTGGATGCTTTTTAAAAAAGATAGTCTTCTTTCTGACTGATGCAATTTTAGAGTGCCCAATTGCCTGGAAAATCCCATGGACAGAGGAGCCTGGTAGGCTGCAGTCCATGGGGTCGCTAAGAGTCAAACACGACTGAGTGACTTCACTTTCACTTTTCACTTTCATGAACTGGAGAAGGAGATGGCAACCCACTCCAGTGTTCTTGCCTGGAGAATCCCAGGGACAGGGGAGCCTTGTGGGCTGCTGTCTATGGGGTCACACAGAGTCGGACATGACTGAAGTGACTTAGCAGCAGCAGCAGCAGCAATATAATGGAAAGAGCTATAAGAAGAGATGGGGTGATAGCTTTCTCAGAGGTGATATATACCTTGTCCCAGTAATGGACTCGCATGATGAATGCCTTAGCTATTCCAGATGCTTCTAGATCATTCCATCATTTCCCCCTCACTATAGAAGTGAACAGAGAGAACTAGGCATGGAGGGTTCACAAAATGTCAGTGGGCTTTATCTAGTAGTGAAACAGACTGAGCTCCTCCTTTTGATTCGTCTTTTGGATGCTACCTGACTCTGAACTTTGAACTCCCAAGATGTTAAGTGTTAGATGGCTTTGGTGTGGACTTAATGATACTCACTTAGGTGGACCAAGGATCGGCAGAGATGTCCTTTAAAAGCAATACGTTTATTATATTTGCTACATTCAATCTCGTAAATTTTACTGTCATTAAGAGAAGGGATTTAATGAGATCATTTGTTGGGGACTAAGTTTTATTAAAGATAATGTTTATAAGTGAGAAAAAAACTGACCAAAGGCAATTCAAAGTGAGAATAAATAAAATTAATCTCTTAACTGATACTTTGCTCTCAAAGTATGCTCTGTAATCTGGTTGATTTATTGCTCTTTGTGTCACTCATTGAGATGTTTTAAAGCTTTATTTTTTAAATTATTTTATTTTTTGTTATGCTGGGTCTTCATTGCAGTACACAGGCTTTCTCTAGTTGCAGTGGCTTCTCTTGTTGCAGAGCATGGGCTCTAGAGTGTGGGCTCAGTAGTTGTGGCACATGGGCTTAGTTGCCGCGCGGTCTGTGAAGTCTTCCTAGATGGGATTGAACCTGTGTCCTCTGCATTGGCAGGTGGATTCTTAACCACTGGACCACCAGCCTCATCGAGATTTTACATCAGGAGCACTGTTTCCATCATCCCCCTCTGTGCTCCTGAAAATCCAGCAATCCTAGAACATAGGGCCAAAACCTTCATTCTTCAGATAGAACAAAAAGGTTGAATTCCTACTCTTTTCCAAATGCTCTAATGGACATCTCCCATGCATTATTTTGGGCTTCCCAGGTGGCACTAGTAGTAAACAACCTGCCTGCCCATGCAAGAGGTGTAAGAGATGTGTTTTCAATCCCTGGGTCATGAAGATCTCCTGGAAGGAGGGCATGGAAAACCCAATTTAGTATTCGTGCCTGGAGCATCCCCTGGACAGAGGAGCCTGGTGGGCTACAGTCTGTAGGGTTGCAAACCAACTGGACATGATTGAAGTGACTTAGCACATGCATTGTTTCTTTTAGTTATATCACAGCAGCCAAAGGAACTGGGTATTACCATGATTTTATAGAGAATTTTTACAGCTAGTGAATACTTTACCCCCAAGGTGACCTCATGGGCTGAGGGATAGGAAAGAAGCTACTGTTCCAAAGGCAAAATCTACCTATTTGCATGGAGCCAGTTCTCTCTTGCAGTATAAATCTGAAAGCTGGGTGTCTTTGGGACCATAAGTCCTACATCCCAGTCAGATGTCAATATTTCAGTATCATGAGCAACTGTGAATTGTTTTGCCCCTGTTCAAAGTGTAATGCTTCGAGCTGTTTCATAATACCTTCCAGGGCCTATGAAGTCTTATTATTTTGCTGAATCTGGGATTTTTAAAAACATATTTATTATTTATTTGGTCGTGTCAGATCTTAGTAGCAGCATGCGGGATCTTCATGGCTTCTCGCGGGATCTTTCGTTGCGGCGCGTGGACTCTCCAGTTGTGGTGTCAGGGAGGTTTCTAGAGAGCCTGGACTCAGTAGTTGGGCTTAGTTGTTCCCTAGCATGTGGGATCTTAGTTCCTGGACCAGGGATTGAACCCACATCCCCTGCATTGCAAGGTAGATTCTTAGCCACTGGACCACCAAGAAGGTCCCTTGGTTTAGAATTTTTAATATCTATTTGATGAATGAGATGTTCCATGATTTCCATTTTTATGTCATCCTTATTTTTTTTCTTATATGATTTTAATGTCAAGGTTATATTGAACTTTTGAGTTAGGAAGGTATTACTGCTTTTTTACTTTGTGGCTACTTTTATGTAAGATTTGTCCTTTAAGATTTGTCCTTAAAGATTTGGCAGAACTCTCCCATAAGGTTGATTCCCTATCTCCCTTATTCAAGGCTCCAGTCACTCTGACTCAGTTACTTAAAATCTCTGAAGTCCTTTCCTCCCTGGGTGCCTTTGTACCCCACTGTGCAGGCTTTTTCTAAATGTCAACCCCCTTTGAAGCCCTTCTCTGATCAACCTATATTAAGCAGGTTTCCTCTCTTATCTGTTGTTCTCTATATCAGCATCATAAGTATTTTCTTGATAACAATGATCACAACTTATAGCTGCGTTAGTGACTTGTTGGTTTATCTGCTTCAGGGGCTGTGTTTATGCTCTTCATCCAATGCTTAGCCTGGTATCTGGCACATGGCAGGAACTTAACAAAACATTTGCTTAATGAATATATATTATTCGTCATTCATTTGAATTGTACCTAAGGCTGGAGGGTCTACCCAGCTCAGTGTTTCCTGAGTTTATTTTCTAATTAAAGTCTTTCATTTTTCATAATGAGCACTCAGAAATTTGAGTGTGCTTGAACCATGTTGTCTTAAATTATTTTCAAGATACACTAGAGGCAATTTTATGCTTCCCAGGTGGTGATAATGGTAAAGAATCCACCTGCAAATGCAGGCAGCATAGGAGACCTGGGTTCGATCACTGGGTCAGGAAGATCCCCTGGAGAAGGGCATAGCAACCCACTTCAGTATTCTTTCCTGGAGAATCCCATGGACAGAGGAGCTTGGGGGGCTATAGTCTATGGGGTTGCAAAGAGTTGGACATGACTGAAGCAGCTTAGCAGAGGCAATTAGGGGAAATGCTGTACATACTGTATCTTGTCCTCCCTTTAACTTTTTTTTTTTTTAATTTTTTCACTCTTTAGGTTCTATAGTCAGCTAACTAATGTCTATTTACAGAGGCTCTGATTTTATCACCAGTAATAGTCTACTTTGTCTTCTGTTAACATAGCCACTTCTGTCTTCCTATGCTTGCTGCTTGTATAGCATATTTTTTATGCATTTAAAAAAATTGGTGTGTAGTTGATTTATAATATTGGGCTAGTTTCTGCCATACAGTGAAGTGAATCAGCTATGTGTATAAATATATCCCCTCTGTTTTGGGCCTCCCTCCCATCTTCCCCATTCCACTCATCTAGGTTACCACAGAACACCAAACTGAACTCCCTATGCTCTACAGCAGGTTCCCACTAGCTATCTGTTTTACACGTGGTACTGTATATATGTCAATCCCTATCTTCCAGTTCATTCCATACCACCTTCCATTCCCCTGTCCACACATCTGTTCTCTGTGTCTGCATATCTATTCCCGCCCTGCATTTAAGTTTATCTGTACCATTTTTCTAGGTTCCACATATGTGCATTAATATATGATATTTGTTTTTTCTCTTTCTGACTTCACTGTGTATGACAGTCTCTAGGTCCATCCATGTCTCTACTCAGTTTCATTCCTTTTAATGGCTGAGTAGTATTCCATTGTGTATATGTACCAATCTTCTTGATCTGTTCATCCACTGACAGACATTTATGTTGCCTCCATATCTTGGCCGTTGTAATTAGTACTGCAATGAACATTAGAGTGCATGTTTGTGAGTTATGATTTTCTGAGGTATATGGCCAGTAGTGGAATTGCTGGATCATATGGTAGTTTTGCTTTTAATTTTTTAAGGAACCTCCATATTGTTCTCCATTCTGGCTGTATTAATTTACATTCCCACCAAGAGCACACCCTTTTCTCCACACCCTCTCTGATGTTTACTATTTGTAGATTTTCTGATGATGGCCTTTCTGGTCAGTGTGAGGTGATATCACATTGTAATTTTTTTTGTAGACACATTGTAGTTTTAATTTGCATTTTTCTAATAATTAGTGATGTTGAGCATCTTTTCACGTGCCTCTTGGCCATCTATATGTCTTCCTTGGAGAAATGTCTGTTTAGATCTTCCATCCATTTTTTGATTGGCTTCTTTGTTTTTTTGATATTGAGCCGCATGAGCTCTTTGTATATTTTGGAGATTAATTCCTTTTAGGTTTCTTCATTTGTAAATATTTTCTCCCATTCTGAGCATGGTCTTTTCATCTTGTTTATGGTTTTCTTTGGAGAAGGAAATGGCAACCCACTCCAGTACTCTTGCCTGGAAAATCTCATAGACGGAGGAGCCTGGTGAGCTACAGTCCAAGGGGTCACAAAGAGTCGGACACGACTGAGTGACTTCACTTTCACAGTTTTCTTTGCAAAAGGTTTTTTTATTTCAATTTTTATTTTTAAGTAAGTATTTTAATTGGAGGATTACCTTAGAATATTGTGATGGTTTTTGCAATACAAAAGGTTTTAAGTCTAATTTGGTCCCATTTGTTTATTTTTGTTTTTATTTTCATTACTATAGGAGGTGGGTCAAAAAAAGATATTGCTGTGATTTATGTCAAAGAGTATTATGCCTATGTTTTCCTCTAAAAGTTTTGTAGTGTCCGGTCTTACATTTAGATTGTTAGTCCATTTTGAGTTTATTTTTGTGTATGGTGTTAGGGAATGTTCTAACTTCCTTCTTTTACATGTTGTGTTTTTCCAGTACCACTTATTGAAGAGACTGTCTTTTCTCCATTGTATATTTTTGCCTCCTTTGTCATAGATTAGGTGACCATAGGTGTGTGAGCTTATCTCTAGGTTTTCTATCCTATTCCATTGACCTATATTTCTCTCTTTGTGCCAATACTTACTGTCTTGATTACTGTAGCTTTGTAGTATAGCCTACAGTCAGGGAGCGGGATTCCTCCAGCTCCAGTTTTCTTAAGGTTGCTTTGATTGTTCAGGGTCTTTTGTGTTTCCATACAAATTGTAAACATTTTTGTTCTAATTCTGTGAAAAGTGCCATTGGTAATTTGATAGAGGTTGCATTGAATCTGTAGATTGCTTTGGGTAATATAGTTATTTTCACAATATTGATTCTTCCAATCCAAGAACATGGTATACCTCTCCATCTATTTGTATCATCTTTGATTTCTTCTATCATTATCTTATAGTTTTCTGAGTACAGATCTTTTGCCTCCTTAGGTAGGTTTATTCCTAGGTATTTTATTCTTTTTGTTGCAACGGTAAATGGGATTGTTTCCTTAATTTCTCTTTCTGATTTTTCATTGTTAGCATATGGGAATGCAAGAGATTTCTGTGCATTAATATTGTATCCTGCAGCTTTACTAAATTCATTGATTGACCCTGTAGTTTTCTGGTGGTGTCTTTAGGATTCTCCATGTATAGTATCATGTCATCTGTGAACAGTGACAGTTTTACTTATTTTACAATTTGGATTTCTTTTGTTTCTTTTTCTTCTCTGATTGCCGTGGCTAGGACTTTCAAAACTATCTTGAATAAAAATTGCAAAAGTGGACATCCTTGTCTTTTCCTGGTCTTAGTGGAAATGTTTTCAGTTTTTTTTTTTTTTTTTACCATTGAGAGAGATGTTTGCTGTGGGTTTGTCATATATAACCTTTATTATGTTGAAGTAAGTTCCCTCTGGGCTTCCCTGATGGCTCAGTAGTAAAGAACCCACCTGCCAATGCAGAAGATGCAGATTTTATCCTTGGGTCAGGAAGATCCACTGGAGAAGGAACTGGCAAGTCACTCCAGTATTCTTGCCTTGGAAATCCCATGGACATAGGAACCTGGCATGCTACAGTCCATGGGGTCACAAAAGAGTCGGGCACAACTTAGCAACTAAACAAAACTAACAATAGGTTCTCTCTATGTCCTCTTTCTGGAGTTTTTATCATAAACGGGTGTTGAATTTTGTCCAAAGCTTTTCCTGCATCTATTGAAATGATCATACGGTTTTTATTCTTTAGTTTGTTAATATAATGTATCACATTGATTGATTTGCATATATTGAATCAGAGTCCTTGCATCCTTGGAATAAATACCACTTGTTCATGATGTGTGATCCTTTTAATCATCCTTTTTATGTATTGTTGGATTCTGTTTGTTAATATTTTGTTGAGGATTTTGGTGTCTATATTCATCAATGATACTGCTCTGTAATTTTCTTATTTGTGTGATATCTTTTCTGATTTTAATACCAAGGTGATGGTGGTTTCATGGTATGAGCTTGTAAGTGTTCCTTCCTCTGCAATTTTTTGGAAGAATTTGAGAAGGCTGAGTGTTACTCTTCTCTAAATGTTTGGTAGAATTCACCTGCGAAGCCATCTGGTCCTGGATTTTTGTTTGTAGGAAGATTTTAAATCACTGTTTCAATTTCAGTATTTGTGATTTGTTTATATTTTTGATTTCTTCCTGGTTCAGTCTTGGAAGGTTGTATCTTTTTAAGAATTTGTCAGTTTCTTCCAGGTTGTCCATTCTATTGGCAAATAGTAGATTATAGTAGTCTCTTATGATCCTTTGTATTTCTGTAGTGTCTGTTTTCATTTCTAATTTTATTGATTTGAATCCTCTTTTTTTCTCTTGATAAGGTAAAGGTTTATCAATTTTTTTTATCTTCTCAAAGAACCAGCTTTTAGTTTCATTGATTTTTTTCTATTTCTTTTTTTCATTTCTATATAATTTATTTCTGCTCTAATTTTTATTTCTTTCCTTCTGTTAACTTTGGGTTTTGCTTTTTCTTCTTTCTCTAGTTACTTTAAATGTAAGGTTAGGTTGTTTTAGATTTTTATTGTTTCTTGAGGTTGGGTTGTATTGCTATAAATCCTCCTTAGAACTGCTTTTGCTACATCCCATAGGTTTTGGGTCATTGTGTTTTCACTGTCATTTGTTTGTATGTGTTTTTTGATTTGTTCTTTGATTTCTTCAGTAATCTCTTGGTTATTTAGTAGTGTATTGTTTAGCCTCCATATGTTTGTGTTTTTTAATAGTTTTTTTTTTTTTTCCTGTAATTGATTTCTAATCTCATAGCATTGTGGTCAGAAAAGATACTTGATGTGATTTCAATTTTTAAAAATTTGCTGAGGCTTGATTTGTGATCCAAGATGTGATCTTTCCTTGAGAATGTTCCTTATGCACTTGAGAAGAAAGTATATTCTGCTTTTGGATGGGATGTCTTATAAATTAAGTCTATCTGTTCTATTGTATCATTTAAAGCTTGTGTTTCCTTCTTTTCTGTCTGGACGATCTGTCCATTGGTGTAAGTGGAATGTTAGAGGCCCCCCCTTATCCACTTATTTTTAGTCTACCTTGGTCCTTATATTTAAAGTGTGTTTCTTACAGACATCACATACTTGGATTTTGCCTTTTTTAGCCATTCTGGCAGTCTCTTTTATCTGGAGTGTTTAGTCTTTTCACATTTATTGTGTTTATTAATTTGATTGTCCACATTCTATTCTTTGTTTTCTATTTGTCTCATCTGTTCTATTGTTTCTCTTCTGGTTTCTTTTGGGTTAAATGTATACTTTTAACAATTTCATTTTAATTAATCTATTATCCTATTTTCATTTTTAAAATGATTGTTTAGATGTTATAATATTCTTAACTCTTTAGAATTCCAGAGTTACTGTTATATTGCTTCCTGTAAAATATAAGAACCTGGTAACCATATAGATCCATTTATCACCTTCCTTGCTATCATTCTTGCCATATTTGTCATATGTATTACATTTTTGTATGTTACCCCACACTACGATACTATAACTTTTGCTTTAACTTCAGTTCATTCAAAGTTTTGAGATTTTAGGCACTAGTCTACCTAATCATTTCTGGGACAAGAGTGAAAACCAAGGTCGGTTTATAGCTTCAGTAGACTTCTTGTTTCTGGAACTGTCCAGATACATTTATAAATTGCTGAGAAGCCTGCAGGAAGCCACTATATTGGAACACCCAATTGCAAGCTTTCCGCTAATAAACTTGGTTTATTCATCCTCTTTTTAAATTTAAATCACAGATAAAGCCTCTTTCCTCCCACACAAACCAGTTGCCTGTATTTCTTCACGAAAAATCAAATATTTATGGCATGCACTTTATTATAACACTTTGGCATCAAACTGTCCATAAACTTAATATTTTTATTTATTTTTTTTTTTGCATTTCCTTCTGAACTATATCCTATGCCGTTTTTGCTTTCAGGATCTGTTTTTCCTAAGACAAAATCATTTTCTTAAGTACGGGACTTTTCCTATCTGAATGTATGCTTTTGAGAATATTTTCCTCATTTCTTTCGCCTTTGTGTTTATGCTGTTGGTTGGTAACTCTTGACTGTTTTCTTTATTCTTTGCCTTTAATTCCTTGCTGAGGTGTTTTCCCTACTCTTTGTGCCAAAGTCAGTGAACCATACAGAAGCATGCTAGCTATGCCACTGGGTAGCTGTGTGGCTTCAGGTCAGTCATTAATTCCTTTGAGCTCCAATTTACATGAAATGATGTAAGATTCCTTCTAGTTCTAATGTTCTGTATTCCTATGACTCGAACTGAACTTTTAGTGACATATAAACATTGCCCAGTGTGTGTGGGGTGGTGGGGGTTGGAACTGCTATAGCAGTATGATCACTTGTTCATACACACATGCACACACACACACACACAAGCACATGCGAGTACATACAAGCACACACACACACACACACACCCCTCCTCTCTTATTACCTTCTGACACTTATGGTTTTGATCATCCTCACTCTTAGAAGCTGCTTCTGTGTATATCCTCATTCTCACCCCATATCTACCTTGCTATTCCTGGCTCTTCAAATACCTCAATGCTTATATTCTTGATTTGGGCTTTGGCCCTTTTCACCTACCCTGATAATGCACACAGCTCTGCTCCTGGCTATATTCCACCTCTGCCTGCTGAGTTCACCAGGGTTTTCCTCCTCAATCCCTTCACCACACCCTCTCCTTCCCAAGAAAAGGCCATGGGAAAAAAATTGAAGTCTGTGAAGTCAGTATAGTACCAAAGAGAGCTGAAGCTGGCCCAGGGTGAGATGAAGACTTACAAGAAGTTTATTTCCAGTATTTTCCCATGTTTCTTTCAGATGCGTTCCCTTTCTCTGTTGCCCCACATCTGGTGCTCTTAAACTATTCCTTGCTGCCTTAGTGGACACCAGAGCCACCTTCACTTAGATCTCAGGACTCCAAAGTCTACATCATGGCCACGCCCAACTCTTCCCACCAGCTTGACTTACTTATCCTGTGTTCACTCCTTTAAGAGTTCTCTTCTGTAATAGCCAGATCAAGAGGGATCTGTGTCAAAGGCTGACAGTGGTTTGAAGAGTTTCCTGTCCTGGATAACATGATAGAGCATGAGAAAAAAGCAAAGGAGAATTGGAAGGTCTTGGTTTGAAACCGAGCTCTCCTGCTTCTATCTATGTGAACTTTACGAAGTAACTTCACCCCTTCTTGTGTCTCTTTTTTCATGGTTTTAAAATATATACTTATTTTTATTTATTCGGCTGTGCCAGGTATTCATTGTAGCATGTGGGATCTCCAGTTTTCCTTGTGGCATGCAAGATCTTTAGTGGCAGCATGCAAACTCTTAGTTGTGGCATGTGGGATCTAGTTCCCTGACCAGGGATTGAACCTGGGGCCCCTGCACTGGGAGTGCAGAGCCTTTACCTCTAGACCACTAGGGAAGTCCCTTTCATGGGGTTTTATAGTATACTATAAAGGATTATTATAATCCTTTACACTATAAGGATTTATAGTATGTGCAAACACTTCTTGTAAGTATAACGTAAGCATGAAGTTTTTACTTGGGAATCTAGAATGCTTCTCAGCCCCACCATATATTAATACCTTGTTAATTGGGAAAGAGTTCAGTTCATTTGGAAAAAGATAGATCTAGAACAGCCTCCACGCTGAAGTTATTTCTTATAATCTTTTTCCCTTGACTAATGAATAGAAAAAAGAATAAAATGTGAAGAGAGATGCTAGGTAAGATTTGATGAATGGAAGATAAGGCCTTTGGATAGAAGATCCCATATCTACCTATCCATCCACTTTCTGGAGAGAGGATCCATGAAGAATTGTATCATTTGTTGAATACCTGTAATGTGCCAGAATGAAGCAGGGCAAAGACTAATAGAGTTTTGCCAAGAAAATGCACTGGTCATAGCAAACACCCTCTTCCAACAACACAAGAGAAGACTCTACACATGGACATCACCAGATGGTCAACACCGAAATCAGATTGATTATGTTCTTTGCAGCCAAAGATGGAGAAGCTCTATACAGTCAACAAAAACAAGACCAGGAGCTGACTGTGGCTCAGAGCATGAACTCCTTATTGCCAAATTCAGACTGAAATTGAAGAAAGTAGGGAAAACCACTAGATCATTTAGGTATGACCTAAATCAAATCCCTTATGATTATACAGAGGAAGTGAGAAATAGATTTAAGGGCCTAGATCTGATAGATAGAGTGCCTGATGAACTATGGAATGAGGTTCGTGACATTGTACAGGAGACAGAGATCAAGACCATCCCCATGGAAAAGAAATGCAAAAAAGCAAAACAGCTGTCTGGGGAGGACTTACAAATAGCTATGAAAAGAAGAGAAGAGAAAAGCAAAGGAGAAAAGGAAAGATATAAGCATCTGAATGCAGAGTTCCACAGAATAGCAAGAAGAGATAAGAAAGCCTTCCTTAGCAATCAATGCAAAGAAATAGAGGAAAACAACAGAATGGGAAAGACTAAAGATCTCTTCAAGAAAATTAGAGATACCAAGGGAACATTTCATGCAAAGATGGGCTCAATAAAGGACAGAAATGGTATGGACCTAACAGAAGCAGAAGATATTAAGAAGAGGTGGCAAGAATACACAGAAGAACTGTACAAAAAAGATCTTCACAACCCAGATAATCACGATGGTGTGATCACTCACCTAGAGCCAGGCATCCTGGAATGTGAAGTCAAGTGGGCCTTAGAAAGCATCAGTATGAACAAAGCTAGTGGAGGTGATAGAATTCCAGTTGAGCTGTTTCAGATCCTGAAAGGTGATGCTGTGAAAGTGCTGCATGCAATATGCCAGCAAATTTGGACAACTCAGCAGTGGCCACAGGACTGGAAAAGGTCAGTTTGCATTCCAATCCCAAAGAAAGGCAATGCCAAAGAATGCTCAAACTACTGCACAATTGCACTTATCTCACATGCTAGTAAAGTAATGCTCAAAATTCTCCAAACCAGGCTTTAGTAATATGTGAACTGTGAACTTCCAGATGTTCAAGCTGGTTTTAGAAAAGGCAGAGGAACCAGAGATCAAATTGCCAACATCCGCTGGATCATGGAAAAAGCAAGAGAGTTCCAGAAAAACATCTATTTCTGCTTTATTGACTATGCCAAAGCCTTTGACTGTGTGGATCCCAATAAACTGTGGAAAATTCTGAAAGAGATGGGAATACCAGAGCACCTGACCTGCCTCTTGAGAAACCTATATGCAGGTCAGGAAGCAACAGTTAGAACTGGACATGGGACAACAGACTGGTTCCAAATAAGAAAAGGAGTATGTCAAGGCTATATATTGTCACCCTGCTTATTTAACTTCTATGCAGAGTACATCATGAGAAACGCTGGGCTGGAAGAAACACAAGCTGGAATCAAGACTGCCAGGAGAAATATCAATAACCTCAGATATGCAGATGACACCACCCTTATGGCAGAAAGTGAAGAGGAACTAAAAAGCCTCTTGATGAAAGTGAAAGTGGAGAGTGAAGAAGTTGGCTTAAAGCTCAACATTCAGAAAACGAAGATCATGGCATCTGGTCCCATTACTTCATGGGAAATAGATGGGGAAACAGTGGAAACCGTGTCAGACTTTATTTTTTGGGGCTCCAAAATCACTGCAGATGGTGACTGCAGCCATGAAATTAAAAGACGCCTACTCCTTGGAAGAAAAGTTATGAGCAACCTAGATAGCATATTCAAAAGCAGAGACATTACTTTGCCAACAAATGTCCATCTAGTCAAGGCTATGGTTTTTCCAGTGGTCATGTATGGATGTGAGAGTTGGACTGTGAAGAAGGCTTAGCGCTGAAGAATTGATGCTTTTGAAGTGTGGTGTTGGAGAAGACTCTTGAGAGTCCCTTGGACTGCAAGGAGATCCAACCAGTCCATTCTGAAGGAGATCAGCCCTGGGATTTCTTTGGAAGGAATGATGCTAAAGCTGAAACTCCAGTATTTTGGCCACCTCATGTGAAGATTTGACTCATTAGAAAAGACTCTGATGCTGGGAGGGATTGGGGGCAGGAGGAGAAGGGGTCGACAGAGGATTAGATGGCTGGATGGCATCACTGACTCGATGGACGTGAGTCTGAGTGAACTCCGGGAGTTAGTGATGGACAGGGAGGCCTGGCGTGCTGCGATTCATGGGGTCGCAAAGAGTCGGACACGACTGAGCGACTGAACTGAACTGTAATGTGCCAGGCATTTACATACATTTTCTCCACTTTTCAAAGAAACCGTTCAGAACTGTAGGAAAGAAAGTGGCTACTTAAAAGGAATGAATAGTTTTTGCAAGGTCACATTGGTGGTTCAGTTGATTAAGAGTCTGCCTGCAGTGCGGGACACCTGGATTAGATCCCTGGGTGGGCAAGATCCCCTGAAGAAGGAAATGCCTGTTCATCCCTGTAGTCTTGCCTGGACAATCCTATGGACAGAGGAGCCTGATGTGCTATAGTCCATTGGGTCAGAGAAGAGTCAGACATGACTTAGTGACTAATGCTTTATTTCTATAGGGGTGGGTAGAGCTGGTTCCAAACTCAGCTCTGGCTAATCCCAAAGCCTGTGTTTCTTTCTCCAGACCACCCTCCTCTTACTTAATTTGAAGAGGCTTACTGATCCATCTCAGAAGCTGCATATCACCAGGGGCACCTGGAGCTCCTTCAAAAAAAAAAAAAAAAGTTCAAAAAACAAAGGACAGGAATGTTTCAAAATAATTTGAGGTTGACTGGCCTGGGGCTGTTGGGCTGGACCTGTTAGAACTGTGCTGTGGCCTGAGCAGTCTCCCAAGAACAGGATTCCTCTGTGGAGCTCCCAGTAGGGGATGTGCTTTGGCAAGTTGGAGCCACCCAAATGTTGGCACCTTGGCACCCAGAATTATAAAGGGAGGGAGACTAAAGGAGCCGCTGCATCATGACACCATATAATTATTTCACATTGGTGTAATTTCTGCTTGACTACTGGTTAAGCCACCTTAGTGTCTGAGATGGAAGAAGTCTTTGTAGGTGAGCGTAGAACTGAACTGGGTATCCTTTCTTTCTCCTTGTTTATTTTTATTTATTTTTTTTCTTTTCCATTATGGTTTATTGTAGGATATATAACACAGTTCCCTGTGTGATACAATAGGGCCATGTTGTTTATCTGTTCTATATGTAATAGTCTATATGTAATACAGACTAAAATATCTGTTCTGTGTGTAAGACCTGCTAATCCCAGACATTCAGTCTATCCTCCTCTATCCCCTCTTGACCACTACAAGCTGTTCTCAATGCCTGTGACTCTGTTTCTGTTTCATAGATAAGTTCATTTGTGTCATATTTTGGATTCCACATGTAAGTGATATCATACGGGATTTGTTTTTCCTTTCTGACTTAATTTGCTTGGTATGATAATCTCTAGTTTCATCCATATTGTTGCAAATGGCATTATTTTATTCTTTTTTATGGCTGAGTAATATTCCATCGTGTGTGTGTGTGTGTGTGTGTGTGTGTACATATATATCATATCTTTATCCATTCAACTGTTGATGGACATTTATATTGTTTCCATTGAACTGGGTGTTCTTCATGGCAAATGTCTTAGCCAAGAGGCAGGGCAAGGTGCAGGAGTCCCTAAAGTCGCGTCTCTTCCTACACTTATATTGGATGAGTCAGTCCATACCCTTCATGGGAAAGGACTCCATGGTCCTCAAGGATGGTCAGGTGCCCATGGGTACCCAAGCAATATTTGACGATGACCATGGTGGTCACACTGGCAGTAGAGGGAGAGAATTAGGCATTTCCCAACAAGGGAGCTATATCTGAGCATCTAAAACCCTGATTACACCTAATCCAAAACCCAATTTCCCTTTCAATAGAAAACCTTTCTGTTGGTGGAGGTGAATTTGGAGAAAGCTCTCACTGGAGTTTTCCCTTTCTCCTGGGTTTTCCTCAGGCAGGGAACTGGGTTAGGGGCTATTAGAGAAAGGAAAGGAAAGAACTCCAAGCTGAATTGCCCAAAGCAGGTTTCAAATTCCTTGGAGAGTTTGCATTCATTTGCTGATTTGACTAACCAGTTCCAAGTGGATGCAAATGGCCTCTGCAGGCTTTTACTAGGAGGAAGAGGCTCAGGGAGGGGATAAGATTGCAAATTTCTAATCCTGGGGGAGGTTCCTCCGTTAGGACTCCCCAGGTTGTATTGCAAGGTAACTACATCATTTTGTTCAAGGTTTTGACTAAGGGCCGTATGTACCTTGAGAAGGGGACAGGACAATTCAGTTGACTAGAAACTAAAGGTCTAATATCCCTCAGGAATTGTCATTGGCTGATTTTCCCATGTGGAGTTCTATAAAATCAGAACTATAGAAATGTAATGCTGGCAGTTGTTATCCAGTTGCTAAGTTGTGTTTCACTTTTTGAGACCCCATGGGCTGTAGCCTGCCGGGCTCCCCTATCCACGGGATTTCCCAAGCAAGAATACTAGAATAGGTTGCCATTTTCTTCTCCAGGGGATCTTCCCAAACCAGGGATTGAACCCATGAGTCCTGCATTGGCAGGCGGATTCTTAACCACTTAGCCACCGAGGTGCTGGCGGGGCAGTGTGTATATACACTGAGGTGGAGTGGAGTTTGGCAGGCAGGAAAGAGGGAAAAGAAATAACGTGGATGTGCCAGATTGTTACACATGTTCTTCATTGAACCATTTCAGTGGTTCATTGATGAAAATAGTCCTCCAGGAAACAAAGGCTCAAGACTTCAGTGAACTGCTTGAGATAGTGGTTAGATGGGATTAGAACCCAGTACAGCAGCTGTTCCTCCTGCTTCCCCACACATCTCTGGAAAGAAGAGATTCTTCCTTGGTCATGTGCATGGACTCCAGAAAAGCAGGAGGCCAGTCATGGGCAAAGACGGTCAGGGTGTCTCACAGCTGGACCTTCCGGTTTTCCAAACGCCCAGACTTCTAGGGCTTCCCTGTGTCTGGGGCTCTTTTCTGGGGTGTCATTCTCATTTCCCAGTCCCCAGACTGAACCCAAATAACATTGTTTTGTGCACTGGGCTGAGCTGGGACTTCCTTGACAAGAAGGAGAAAACAAAACCAAAGAACCTCACAAAGCAATTTAAAATAGAACAAAACCTACACATTTCCTAAAGCTATCGAACCGGGACAAAACTGGATCAAAACATCTTCAGTAAGGCTGAATCAAGGCAATTGTTTCTCTTGAGTCCAGAGCAACAGATTAATTTCATTGACTGCTCAGGGGCTCTTTGAGGCTGAAAATGTGGTCCAGGGAGCATCCTGAGCTGGGGACCCTGGCTCAGACACCCCCAGGGTGTGGGTGGCTTACACTGCCCCTCACCTGGCCAAGCTCTGACCCCTCATCTGTAGAGCAACGGGGTTGTACTTGGTGCATGGTGTCCAAACTCAAGCTAAATAAAATGAAACCAATAGAAACTTTTTCAGAAGGTTATCTATTTGGGTATTCCTAACATGTAGAACTGATAAAAAGCAGAGCTGATATTTGAAGACATGGAGGCAGAGAGAGGTTAAGCCAACTGTCTGAGGTCGGGGAGCAAGGAGGCAGGTGTTTTGACTGCTTTTGTTTAAACACTCTACGACTGCTGTGTTGGGAACCAGTCTATGTAAGGGCATCCCCAGTGGTTCAGTGGTAAAGAATTCTCCTGCAGTGCAGGAGACCCTGGTTCGATTCTTGAGTTGCGAAGATCTGCTGGCGAAGGGAATGGCTTCCCATGCCAGTATTCTTGGGTTTCCCTTGTGGCTAAGCTGGTAAAGAGTCCACCTGCAATTCGGGAGACCTGGCTTTGATCCCTGGGTTGGGAAGATCCCCTGGAGAAGGGAATGACTACCCACTCCAGTATTCTGGCCTGAAGAATTCTCTGGACTGTGTAGTCCATGGGGTCACAAAGAGTCAGATACCACTGAGTGACTTTCACTATGTGAGGGATACAGAATTAGAGACTTGGTACCAATGAATTCAGGTCTGTACCTGGGATCTCTGATGTGACTGGCAGAATGAAGGTTGGACATTGATGCTCAAGCTGACAGGATCCTCAGATGGACAAAATCAGCATCCTTACTGATCCTGCCCTGTCTCTAACACTGTTCTGCTCCTGACACAGCAGATCATTCCTTGATGACTTTGCAGGCTGTTCCTCCAGCCCAAAGGTCCACTGTCTGGATATATCTCTTTGCCTGTAATTGCAATAGGTTGAGTCTGAGACCAAAGATTCAGCCAATAATGCTGTTTATCAGGATTGAGGGATTTCTTTTATTAACTCATTTAAAAACCCTTTAATATGCTTCCCAGGATGCTGCCTACTTCAGAGATTTGCAGAAGGAAAGGGAAGAGGGAATGCGAATTACTGAACAGTGCAAACTATTTTGCCAACATGACAGACAGAAGAAATCATTTTAAAATACATTTGGAAGATGGTTTCATTTCAGCAGACATGTAATATATCTCTGTCTTTTCTGTGTGAGTGACTAAAACTACCTGTTATGAATGGAAAGATAACTGTCTTTCAGAGTAGCTTTAGATAAAGTAAAAATGTCGATATGTTCAGTGCACGTGATTAATTTATTTTGTACCTAAAAGAGAAGTGTTTTCTCCCAGTCTGTAGCTTGTCTTTTCATTTAATGGTGACTTCTGAAGAATAAATTTTAATTTTGATAAAGTCCAATTTGTCAACAATTAAAAAAAAATTATACTTAATTTTTAAAATGATAATTTATAATTATCTTAAGGGAAATGTTAATGGATTATAATTTATTTTTAAAATTATAATTTAAATGATAGTTATCTTAATGGAAATGTTAATCTTAAAGAAATCATTTATTTGGCTGTGCCAGGACTTACTTGCATTGTGCTGGATCTTCATTGCCATGTATGGGTGCTTTAATTGCAATAGGCAGGCAAGATCTTTAGCTGTGGCATGTGGGATCTAGGTCCGACCAGGGAACAAACTGGGCCCCCGGCATTTTTTTCTTTTATGGATTGTGTTTTTGGTGTCATATCTAAGAAATCTTTGTCCAACTCAAGTGAACTCTCACTCTACCCTCAATCAAAGCACTTGTTCAGAAAAAGATGAGCCAGGCAGCACATGAGGGGCTGGTCATATGAAAGTGCATAAAACACCCTCTTGCCCTTTGAGAGCCCTAGTAAGGACAGGGTGGTGAGCAGTCCATGGCAGATGGGCATCTAGTTGCACTCATAGAGCGCTTGCCATTGGGTCAGCAAGGAGCAGGTGCTTAGTGCTCCCAGGAAGCAGAGACCAACTCAAGAAATCTGACATGGAATCTCATGGCCAAAACTCTAGTTGAAGGGACAGGCATGGAGACTCTCGGGGGATTCTTGAAGAGTGTTGCTAAGAGGGTTTGGGGAAAGAGAGTAGTCATCTACTACCTTGATAAATAGTTGGCAGAATTTATGCGTGAACTTCCAGATGTTCAAGCTGGTTTTAGAAAAGGCAGAGAAACCAGAGATCAAATCGCCAACATCCACTGGATCATGGAAAAAGCAAGAGAGTTCCAGAAAAACATCTATTTCTGCTTTATTGACTATGCCAAAGCCTTTGATTGTGTGGATCACAAGAAACTGTGGAAAATTCTGAAAGAGATGGGAATACCAGACCACTTGACCTGCTTCTTGAGAAACCTGTATGCAGGCCAGGAAGCAACAGTTAGAACTGGAGATGGAACAACAAACTGATTCCAAATTGGAAAAGGAGTACGTCAAGGCTGTATATTGTCACCCTGCTTATTTAACTTCTATGCAGAGTACATCATGAGAAACACTGGGCTGGAAGAAGCACAAGCTGGAATCAAGATTGCCGGGAGAAATATCAATAACCTCAGATATGCAAATGACACCACCCTTATGGCAGAAAGTGAAGAGGAACTAAAAAGCCTCTTGATGAAAGTGAAAGAGGAGGGTGGAAAAGTTGGCTTAAAGCTCAACATTCAGAAAATGAAGATCATGGCATCTGGTCCCATCACTTCATGGGAAATAGATGGGGAAACAGTGGAAACAGTGTCAGACTTTATTTTTGGGGCTCCAAAACAACTGCAGATGGCGACTTCAGCCATGAAATTAAAAGACGCCTACTCCTTGGAAGGAAAGTTATTATCAACCTAGATAGCATATTGAAAAGCAGAAACATTATTTTGCCAACAAAGGTCCATCTAGTCAAGGCTATGGTTTTTCCAGTGGTCATGTATGCATGTGACAGTTGGACTGTGAAGAAAGCTGAGCACCAAAGAATTGATGCTTTTGAACTGTGGTGTTGGAGAAGACTCTTGAGAGTCCCTTGGACTGCAAGGAGATCCAACCAGTCCATTCTGAAGGAGATCAGCCCTGGGATTTCTTTGGAAGGAATGCTGCTAAAGCTGAAATTCCAGTACTTTGGCCACCTCATGCGAAGAGTCGACTCATTGGAAAAGACTCTGATGCTGGAAGGGATTGGGGGCAGGAGGAGAAGGGGACGACAGAGGATGAGATGGCTGGATGGCATCACTGACTCGATGGATGTGGGTTTGGGTGAACTCCGGGAGTTGGTGATGGACAAGGAGGCCTGGCGTGTTGTGATTCATGGGACTGCAAAGAGTTGGACATGACTGAGCGACTGAACTGAATGCAATGGTTATACTAGCAGAGATCTACCTCATCAGTCCAGCAGGAATGAGGTCCTTAAAAAAGATGAATGTAAGAGGCACCCTGAGGACGATGCCTGGGACTGTCCGCTGTTAGCACCATAGAAGATCTGTCATCTGTCCTGTTGTCTTTTGGAACAAGAACGGCTTCCTCAGCTTTCTGTCTGCTCACACTACTCAGGATTGGTCTTTCTAAGTTGTCACCATTAGAGATAGCTGGGTGAAGAATGTACGTGAACTCTAACTCTCTACCCTTTTTTGTGGTTGTTTTATAATTGGAGGAAAATTGCTTTACAGTGTTATATTGGTAATTCTCATTATTTTCGGGGAAAAAAAAAAAAAAGATCTTTCTAGAGGCTAAAAGAGAGGCAGTGATGCCAGGAATTCTCTCCCTTCCTGCCATGATGCTGACCATGAATCATCTTGTGAACGTCTGTGAGAAGGTCCAGGATGTGAGTAGTTATTCCTTTACTCAGCAGATGTTTGATCACTGTGTTTACTTTTGTGCCTGCTCTAAAAGGAGAGCAAGCAAACTTTGTTGAAGAGCAGGCCTGGCCCTGGGGACGATTCTAGAGAAGGAATTGGCAACAGGATACACCAGAGAGAGAGAGGGCAAGCTCAGCGTGGCTTGAAGGTCAGAATCTCAGGGCTTCACGGGAGATCGCTGGCCTTGTGCTACTCAAAGTGTGGTTCAAGGATCAGCCTCATCAGAATTACCGGGCATCTTCTGTTAAAAAGTCTGTATCTCCAGCCTCACCCACAGAGTAGGGGAGCAGAGTAGATCTTCTGCCCCTGCTTCCAAAGATGGTGACGTTACTGACAAAATCTGCTTTTTATCCAGATCCCCAGGTGATTTGAATCACTTTTAGGTTTGAGAAGCGCTGATCTGGTCCAGTGGTTCTGGAGTCTCTTGTAAAAAACCCCGGGCCATGTGCTCACCTGGGCTCTGCTTAACAATTCCAGAGACAGCCAGCCAAGGGCAGTCAGTACATGAGAACGATTCTTTTTAGACTAGGCTAGTTAGGCAGATAGCGGATAGAAGGGGATGAATTGCTGTGCTCTAATTTGCAAGTGGAGGTCAGTAGTTAGAGTCACCCTTTGAAACAGCTGATCTTTATAGCACACAGATGTCCTAAAAGGTTTGGAGGACGCAGGAAGAGGACTTTGGTCCATTTCGCCTCCTTCCACAGTATATACAGTATTGGGAAAAAAGCTAGCATTATTGTGAGAATGATTCATGACAATTAGTTGTCATCAATTAATGTATTTACTTTAATTGGCCACATGCTCTTTTTCATACTATGATGAATAGATTGATGCTAGCAGTGGCTCCCAGACTTGAGTGTGCATCAGATCACACAGACAGCTTTGTAAACAAGATTTCTAAGCCCTATTCCCAAAGTTTTCGATTCAGTTGATGGCACAGGAACCATCATTTCCATTTCTAGCAGTTCTCAGGGGATATGATACTGGTTATAGTAGTAGCTTCAGATGCATTGTTACCACCTTAGGAAATACATGCTGCTGCTAAGTCGCTTCAGTTGTGTCCGACTCTGTGTGACCCCATAGACCCTTATTATTGTATTTTTAAAATGTTTATTTGGCTGCACTGGGTCTTAGATGTGGTGTGCATGCATGTTAAGTAGCTTTAGTTGTGTCTGACTCTCTGCGACCCCATGGACTGTACCCCACCAGGCTCCTCTGTCCATGGGGTTTCTCCAGGCAAGAATATTGGACTGGGTTGCTATGCCCTCCTCCAGGGGATCGTCCCAACCCAGGGATGGAACCCATGTCCCTTAAGTCTCCTGCATTGGTAAGTGGGTTCTTTACCACTAGCGCCACCTGAGAAGACCTCCAGGTCATGGGTCATAGAATAACATAGGACAAGTTAAAATATAAAAATAACCTCACAACATTCTCTGAGTGTTGTTTTCAAACATTGATTCTAAATTTCTGCTTCTGCAACCTACATCCAAGTTGCTTATAAACAATGTAAATTGCTTTCATTGCTTTATTTTTAGTTTCTACCCACCGCTGATGGCAGGTAGATAGTTCTGATCCACTGCAGGATGTCTGATGTTGGGGTCATAAACAGCTACTGGTGGGCAGGCGGCTCCACTGGTCAGCGTGGTGGAGACCTTCTGAATGTGGGGGTGGCTCTGAGTTGTGTGATGGTTGGGCTTCCAGGTCTTTATTGCCCTGGGTATAGTCACAGGTTCTACCCTACATTCCTGACCTCATCACCTACACTTGCACACCCGTGATTTCAATTGAGGGAGCACTTCTACTGTGGGAGGACCCAGGGATCTTTAACTCCTGGAGTCAAGTCAGTCTGCAGCAAACTGACAAAGCTTTGGCACAGCACAGCACCCAGGCATCTCTGATTGGGATTCCTTCTGGAAGATTTCTCCACCTGTGGCAGGCGCTCAGATTTGAACTATGTGCTCTGACCTTTCCGGTGCCGCTTGTTCAAAGATTGCCTGCAGACCTCTCTGTGATGGAGGCTTCCTGCCAGTGAGAAACCAGGACCACACTTTCCACCATAACTGAGTGTAGACAGGATGCACCTCACTGGACCACCTGGCCTGCCTGACTCCATATTATTAAAAACAAAGACTCAGATTTTTTTTTTTTTTTATAAAAAATTTATTGAGATGATGCAATTATAGGCTTTTCTTTAAAAATTATTTGCAACTCACTGGCCCTGAGAAAAGGCATTTTTTTTTTTGTTTTTCTTTTTTTTTGTTACATTCATTTGATTCAGTCCCTTATAAACCCCACACCTCATAAAACAACAAGAGATTAGAAATTAAAAAAAAATTCTAGATTCAGTCTGGTTTGCAGGTGGTTGCAGTCACAGAGAGAAATGGTGAAGTGTCCACTTGGCATGTGCGAAAGATTCAGGGAGTTGTTTAGTGTTGATGCAGATGAGGCCAAAAGAGTATAAGGTTAGTCTTCTGTGGTTTTCAGGGACCACTGTTACCACCCCCGCCCCCGGCTCACCCCCCACGGCTCCTTGGATCAATCCCTTCATTACTGCTCAGAAGAGGAACGGGCTGAGTGGGTGAAAACTAGCACCGAATGCTTGGGCCAAGAAACTGCCCTTTGTTCTTTGTGTGTTTCCCCAAATTTTTATCTTCAGCTTCCTGGGTGGGAATGGGTCAGATGGGGGGATAACCGGGGCTGGATCCTAGTCCTAATTCTGACCCTGGCATGCCGTCTGCTCCTGGGACAAGTCACGTGGCCTGATACTCAGATTTCCCTTCTTCAAAAGGAGAGCTAACTTTTCAAACATATGTTGGACCCTAGGCAGTGAACGGTGGAGGTGGTGGTTACTTAGGCATTTAGGTACATCCTGTCATGGCCTTTAAGTTTGAGCTAAATCTACATTCTCATCTGGACAAAGTTCAGTGTAGGAAGATGGGGCAGGGGTTCTAAACATACTGTTGAAAGGAGAGTAATCCATTAGTTGTTACTCCTCATTGCTCGTGGGGCCACGCCCGCCCGCCAAAGGATTCGGAGCATCCGTGATGCTACCTCAGGCAAGACAAAGTCACCTGGGGACAGAAAGATCTTAGAGATAACTTTACTCCCCTGGAGCCAGTCCAGCCACTTACCACTGCTTTCTTCTGATGGAAAGGAGACACCCTGGCTACCTCAAGGTGTAGGGAAAAGAAGATGCTAGAGAATTTCAAGATCCAAGCGAGAATGTCCGCCTTGGACACTGCTGGTGGGTAAGGTCGCTCCTGCAGCACTGTTTTACACCTTCCTTTCCAGTTTCTCATGTTGCAAGCCAAGCGCTCCCATGATGGCAGCAGGGAAAGGCCAACTATTCCGACCATGAACGTACCCTTAATTTGGTCCCAGGTGAGATTTTCGTCACCTCTAGTGCTTAGTGTTGAAGTGAGACATTTCATGCTGGAGATATTCTGCAGGAAGGAGGTGAGCTCAGAGGGCAAGGATGGTGCCTGACTCTTGGGATTCAGTGTCGAGCAGATGCTCCACCCAAGTTGGCTAAACTGAACCTGCAATCTTTCGGGTCTGCTGTGTCCCTACTGTCAGCATCACTCAAAGATTCCCTCAAAGAACCAATGAGAAGAACCTCTGCCATTAAGGGAATGAACAGAAAACCAGTAACGGTAATATCCGGATGGACAATAAAGACTGGATTGGAGTTGACACCTTCTATTTCTCCAAGTGGCTGACGGTGCCAGCCTATGTCTTACAGACTCTTAGAGGATATTGCTTTAAATACAGAAACCCTAGGGGCAAAGGGGAATTTCCCCTCCACAATTCAACTGTTAAGATTCTTTGGACCACAAGAGCCCGAGTCCTTACACCTGGGTGAACAGAGTGAGATGCTCTGATCTCAGGGAAGAGCAGCGACACACCCAGGTCTCTGATGTCACATCACGCAAAAAGACTCAGTGATTATCCACCCTCTCTCTCCAGCCCTTCAACTCAGTGACTTCCCCAGGTATTTGGCTTAATCTCCCCATTTGAGAGCCAACATCAGTCACCTTCCAGGCTGGAAGGTTATCCCTGTGTGCTGCTGACACTCTTGAAAGACATCTGTAGCACGCTGGGTTTCATCCCCATTTGAGCAGACTGAGCCCAAACCCTTCCTTCATCAGGGGACCCTCGAGCCCACACTGGAGGTCCCTGACCTCACTTCCGGCCCAGCATTCTAGAAGGTGGACTAGAGGGGAGTGTGCGATGGTGGGAGGAGGCCGGCCACCTCCATGCATCTCTCTGTGGTCGCATAAGACGCAGGTACGTTTCCAGTGTCCTTGAACAATAGTCAATCTGTTTGTCCCCTCCCACTCCCTGCAGGCTGGTGCCCTTGTTGGTAGGGCTAGGGGGTGCGGGAGGGGATGGGAGAATTCCTCCTGCCTGGGTGCCCACAACCCCAGCCTGCCTGACTCCATCAGAAATGGCTTGAGGACATGCCTGGAGGTCTGCTGGCTTCATCTGCAAGTGCGCTGACAGTGCAGACACGTACCCGGGGGGCCATGAGATGCTCGCCCAACGGAGTAGAAGAAGCGGAGAGAAACCAGGAGGGGGTGCTTTGTAAGGCAGGTCTAATCTTTCCCAGTACAAAAAGACCGTACTCCTAATATTGGATTCCGAGCCTGTATTGGAACAGTTGATTTAAGTGGCTAGAAAAGGAACAAAAAAAAAAAAAAAAAAAAATCTAACAAGAGCTTTCTAAAAATATCTGTTATCATCAAAAGTACTAAGAGGTGGCACCTTCCTTGTAAGATGTGACTGATCTTACTTTGAGGTGAAAAAGAGCCACACACGAGTCCATTTTGAAACACAGCAAGGGAAGAAGGAAAAAGGGAAAAAGTGAGGAATCTGAGGAATTTCCCGTCTGCCCAGGCTTGGCAAACACCGCTGACAACTGAGACGACACACTCCTGGATCCTCCCTCTCAAATGCCCTGTGTCCCGTGGGGACCAGGAAACTTTAAAAAAAAAAATGCTAGGAATTGGGGGGAAAAAAATTAAGTGAGGATATGAAACTGACTGCGAGATGGCCTTTGGGATAGAGCAGAGAAGACCCTCTGTAACCTGCTCTGGGATAATCCACACCACCACCAAAGACTTGTCATCTAGTCTCTGGACCGTAAGACTTGTGCTGTCTTTTTTTTTTTTTTTTTCTCGCTCTGCAGCACTTGCAAACTAATCCCATGATGCTGGGGCTTCCAGATAATCTGGACAGCCTTATGCTCCAGGGAACCACCAAGCCTCATGGTCCTCACAGCTGGTTGGGGTGGCCTGCTGGATTCACATGTATCTTTCCAGAGGACAGCAGCATCTCTGGGGCCTCTCTGGCAGGGAGCCAGACGTTGGGATGTGGGTTTGATTTCTGTGGTGCCAGCTGCAAAGCACCCAGACCACATATTCCAATATACAGGTGCCGAAAATTCCCAAGACTCTCCAAGAGGCTGAACTCTGCTGAAAGGGCATCTGAAGTTCAACAGCCAGTGAGGAGGGAGGACAGAGCTGGGGGCCAGGAAGGAAAGGGAGCCAGAGAGAGAAGAGAGCTCTCCTTTTCACTTTATCTTTTGTAAGAGCATCTTTTTTTTTTTTTTTTTTCTTTTTTCCAGCCAAGACCCAACAGCAATGGGAACAAACCTGATCCACATGGCAGGGTCAAGAGGAACCTGAACCCTTTTGCAAATATTCTCTCTCTTGACCAGCTGGGCTTCTGCACTTTGTGAGATTTGCAAAAAATAGATATATATATATATAATAGATACGTATTTCCATAGGAAAACAGCCTCGGATGTCTTCCCCTATATGAATGATGAAAAGTCAAACTGCATGGTCTTTTTAAAAAAAAGAACAAAAACACCATGAAACTAACAAGAGGGGGAGGGGGAGGAATCACAGACAAGAGATTCCGATCGAGAAGGAACCGTGAACGCGAGTCCCAGGCTGGTGCCCTCGGCCAGAATTCCAGCGCCGTCTTTGCTGAGTGGTTTGTCTAAGGTGCTCCGCGGGATCCCTCGCGCTGGGCGAGAGGAGCGTTACTGCCACATCCATGTCTCTTCTTTTCTGCTTCATCTTGCCCCATCCATCCTGGGGAGGGGGGGTGCCCTTGGCTGCTGGCCCACTAAGCTGGGAACCACTTCCTTCAACACTCGTCTTCTTGGTATATTTGTTCATCCAGCTCCTGGGACTCAAGGTGCTCCAGACGGTCTGTTCGGCCACTCATGATTTCATCTGGGGTCTTCATAAACCTTTGGAAGAGGAAACGGTGGCATGAAGAGGTTACAGTTCCCTAAAGCTGTCTTCACCTTGAACTCTTTAAAAAGAGGAGCCCGTCACTTTTATGTAGCTGGAGGGCTACTGAACCTGGTCGTTAATGCTAACCTAGCATTTTCTTAGAAAAAGATACCCCAGGCTCTCACTGCTTGAAAGCTGGCAAAATAACTATAAAAAAGGCTGGGAGGATGGTGAAGAAGATGGAGCAGGCAGTGCATTCCTGCACGACCATCTGAGAGGACCCTGGGAGATATATACCCATCTCCATCCCAGACTATAAGCTCAAGTGATGGTATTCAAAACTTGAATCTAACTTGAAGGATACAATTAAACGCTGGATGGAATGGGTAACAGGGCCAGACAATGGAGCTTTTCGAAATTAGAAAGGCCGAGAGAAAGACATTTCTTGGTGTTATCACTGATGCACCCTAAATGCTAGCCATTCACTCCCTTTATTCTGTCTTCCTTGGCAGCTGGGTGCCTGCAGCAAGCCTCATCTTCTCGGTCACTGGGTTCATATGGAATTAACATCAGTGGCACATTCTGACCATGACCATGGTTCAGGAAGGGAGCCTGGGTGCAAAAGTTCCATCCTTACGGTAGGAAGGCCCTTTCCACAGCCTACACACCATTCCCTTCCCCTATAGTCTGCCTGGTACCATATGACCTGTCTTAGAACAGGCATTTTCTGTCCTCACTCCACATTCAAAAGCCTATGATGACTTGTCAAGGATTCACTCTTTGGCCTGCTCCTTGGGCCTCTCTGTCGTCTCAACCCAGGAAACTCCTGTGTTCCACTGTTTACGAGCGTGAACTCTATTCCAGTCCGGCCAGTCTTTTTTTCTGATGCAAGTCACAGCTCATGCTGACCTCCAAACCTTTAGCGTTGCCTTTGTTTGGAACCCTCTTGACTCCTTCCCCTGTCTGAGACTGACTCATTCTCTGAGCTCAGTCTCGCCATCAAAGAGCCAAAAATCTCCAAGCGTCCCTACAATTGAACACTTAACTCAATTACATACCCGGTTCCATACTGAGAAGCCTTCGTTTTGGGGTGAGTCTGGTTTTCGACATTCATTTCCTCAAAAATGACTAATCCCTTGTCACAAATAGTGCTCTTCTTTCCTTCTGTCTTATTGAAATCACTACTGGAAGCCTGTGAGCCTTCCACCTCTGACTACTTTTCTGCCCATTATTGCTCATCTTTTCAAGCAGGGTGATCTGTAGCATCCACAGCCTATCTTCCGCTTTTATCCTGTAGCTAAAACTTCTCCCTCGACATCTGAAGTCACTAATCATCCCCTCCAGGCTGAGTCCTCAGATGTGCTGTGTCTGACCTTATCTTTGGATGGCTCTTCCATATTAAGTTTCTGATACTTCCCACCAGGCTTGTCCAGAAACATTATTGAAAGCCTCCTGAGGTTATATAAAACTGCTATAAAATGTAACCCTCTACCTTCTAGGAACTTATGACCTACTTGAGGGGAGGAGTTCACATGTACAGCTATTAAAAATGTAAATCATGGTGTGGCATAGGGCCAAGGGAACTCAAGAGATGATGGAAGAAGATATTTGGCTGTGTTTGAGCCACTGAAGGTGGCCTCATAAAGAGAAGTAGACTTGAGGTAGACTTGGTGGTTTGTATATTTAAAATGTTAAAGTGATTTACATTTCTAACATAGGGAACCATATTAGTGTTGGAGGGCAGCTGGCAATGTGTATTAAGAATCTAGGTGGCAGGGGAATGGACCAGAGGGAGAGATTGTTGAATCTAGGTGTCAATTGTGAAGAACAGACATCAGCCTCCACTGCCCAGGAAGCAATAATAATGTGTCTGCCTTGCTTTCATCTTCCAGGTCTCATGGGAGTACTTGCCATTGGTAGATTCTAACCTGAAACCTGGTGGTAAGAAATGTCAGGAAATGAGGTTCCCAGTCTTCTAGCCCCTGCAACACAGACTGGAGTAGGAATGGAGCCAGTGGACAGTCCAGCACAGGGGTGACTGGGATGTAGGAAGGCTCAAAGATAACTCTGGTATAAAGGTTGGTTGCTTAAACAATGGTGATGCCACTGCTGATGTAACAGGAATTCTGAGGGTAGGGGGATGTCCAGTACGGGAAGAAGGCTGGTCTTGAACATTTCATGTCTGAGATACTAATGTGATATTTCAGTGGATCTTTCTTACAAGAAGCTCTTGAACATTAGTCACTTACTGACCAGAGACTTTACTCATACATCTTTTGTTCCCCGAATGTTATTGATTGGAGTGTTTCAGTATTTCAATTCCATAATAAATTCGATTCTGTAAAAATCCCCTGGTCAATCATGTGTTAAGATTTAGAATTCCAGGGAGATTTTATAGCTGCATGTAGAGACTTGAGAGCCCCATCCTGGAGGTGATAACTAAGCTGTGTCATGGGATCCATTCATCCTGGAAACTAGTATAGCGTGCGAGGAACAGAAGCCAAGGACTGAGTTTAGGGTGGAGGATGAAGAGAAGGCATCAGCAGAGCCAGAGAAAGGAGGGGTCTTTTTTGCATTTTATTCTATTTCCAGCTCTTGAAAAGCCTTCTCTGTTTCTTTCGAAGATCACAATTGTTTTTACTGCCCCTAGGTTACCATGCCTTCCCAGCACTCACACCCAGGCTCTCTGCTCTTTTGGATAACCATCCCAGTGAGCTCGTGCACTCATACACAGAGTCATTCAGTCTCTTTCTACCCCAATCTACATCTCAAGCCCCATTTGTAACTCTCTTCTGTCCCACCTGCCAAAACCCAGAACCTAAGGTCTGGGGCCCACCTTCTCCTCAGTTTCACGTGGTCTCAACACATCAATTACCACCAGTGTCAGAGGACTATGTCTACCTCTCCTGATTGGTCCCTTAGATACCTTCTTCTTCCTCTTCTAACTCTATGTGATTCCCTGGGAATCACAATCTATGGCGGTAGCTTAAGTGGTTAGAACTTGTAAGCTGGGAGGGATTCTAGAAAGAGGAATGTCTAGTCCAGCAGCTTTCAGATATTTACAATGCATTGTCATAAATATATTTTACACTATGACTCATCACACACGTGCTCACACACACACCCGACTACCCCAGAAAGATAATTTTCATCATGAATCCACACTCTTAATTCATATGGCACAGTCTGATATTTTCCTATTCAGTTCTGTTCTATTTCATTAAAAAAAAAAAAAAAAAAAACTGATTCATTAAATCTGTTTTATGACTCACTAACAGGTCATGACAAACACTGGTCCAGTTTGGAAACCTAGAGGTCTAGGTTTGTTTAGTCCCTTTCTTTGCCATTAGCTCCTCTGATTGCTCCCTTTAACTATACTGGATATAAATGTCAGATAATACTGTTTGATCACTGCATTATTTTAAAGGTGAGTCAGACTGTGTTGATTTACTTTTGGCTTTCTTCTAGGACAGACATAAGCAAACAAAAATTTTTTCTTCTTAAATTCTAACCAACCAGCAACCTTGTCTCCAGTGAGCAGCAACTGATAGCTTTGAGGATCAGACAGGCAGGTAGAGACCTCAAGAGTCTCCCTCCTCCGTCTTATTTCAAGAAAACAATATCCTCCCAGAAGAAGGAAAGGAGAAAAAGGAAGTGCTACCTGAACAAAAGCCTTTGTCCCGGCTCCTTCCTGATAATGTTTAGTTTGTAGTAGTGGCGCAGGGCTCTGGACATTTTCTCATAGGTCATGTTTGTTCTGTTCTGTTTGTTCAAAGGAGGAAGAGAGAGAGAGAAAAAAAAAAAGCACAAAGACACAATGAAATGAACCTCAGCAATAGGCGCTGGAGGAGTTATTCACATCCAGCTCCACAGGGTGCTCCCGTGGCCCTGCCAGGCCCACCCCGGGCTTTGTCCCACGTGTCCCTGGCTGAGGTCTCTCCTAAGGTGAGTCCAGCCAACAAAGCACATCCCGCCTCGGCCTCCCCGACTTCCTCTCCCAGGACTGAGCTCTGTTGTGCCCGAGGAATTTCCTGCGGGTCCCCCTATCTGGGGTCATCCTTCACCTTCTGACCCACAGAGAATTTCTCTTCCTTTTGCCCTTTTTAAAAAAGAAAAAACAACACACAAAAAAGTGACCTTTCTCAAACTTGTGCTTCTCGTTTGTCATTTTAAGGAAGAGATTTTTTTGTTTAAATTCCTGTTGTGGAAGCAAGAATACAGTGGTTCCGAGCCCTGGGGCAAGGGCACCCTGTGGGAGCTGTGGAGCGATTTTTCTCAGTGACTCACGGGATGGAGGGTGTCCGTGGGGCCTGGCCATATTTGGTCATGGCCTCTGGCAGGTTCTCCTTAGCGGGGCCAGAGCACGGGCTGCCTGCCGTCCGGGAAACTGCAGCTGGGGCAGAGCTCGGCAGGGCCTCCCCTGGGCCCTCCCCTTTGGCTGATCTGGAGTGGGGCCTTCATGGTGTCTTGTTAGCTCTGTCCCATGTCTATCTGCCTGTGGCCAGGCCTGGATCTTGGTGACTTTTTAAAGTAGGAATACTGATTTATCTCAATTTTTTTTTTAAACAGGGGAACTCTTTGTTTATTTTACTGTGATAAGAACACCAACCATGAGATCTATCCTCTTAAAGTTTTAAGTGGGTAATACAGCACTTAATACAGTGTTAACTATGGGTACACTGTTGTACATCAGACTCTAGAACTTACTCATCTTGATTAACGGAAGCTTTCTGTCCACTGGTTGGTAACTCCCCATTTCTCCCCTTCTTCCCAACCCCTGGCAACACCAGTCCACTCCCGGACTCAGTGAAATTTGTCTATTTTAGATCTAACTTCATTTAAGTGAAATCAGACAGTATTTGTCTTCCTGTGACTGGCTTATTTCACTCAGCATCCTGTCCTCAAGGTTCATCCATGTTGCCACATGCAGCCGAATCTTTGTTAAAAGCGTAATAATACTCCATTGTGTGTATACAGCTCGATTTCATTATCCATTCATCTATCCGTGATGTGGAGGTTGTTATACCCACCTGTTACATCTATGTAAAAGTACTATGTAAAGTACATCTACTTTAATGATTTTTTTTTAAACTGTAAAAGACTAAATCTTTTAAATTCTATTCCCTCTTCCCAAGCTGGAAAAGCTGTGGGGCAGTCAGAATTCTTGCAGGGTTTGCTTTTCAGGAAGATGTTTTACAGTCAGAGGATAAGCATTTTCCGTGTAGAACTGGGCTTTTGTGACCATGGGAGTGTCTAACGGAGTGGAACAGAAGCGGCACCTCCCAAAGGCCCCTTGTGAGTTACAAAGTGCTGCAGTGCATCTCTGGTCCCCAGTTCTTAATGCTGGCGTGGGCAGCAGCAGACCCAGGCCGTGGTGAGGGAATAATGGTTACTCATCACGAGGCCGATCAGACCGGGAGATGCCGAGTTAACTGTAGCCTGGCACGAGGAACACATGGAAAGGGGCATCTTTAATTACTTCCTTCCCTTTGCAACTGTCTTAATTGTTTGTCCAGTGAGGAATAAACTGAATAATTACAGGCCGACTTAGGAAGCAGAGGACAGACAATTACCCTCCAACCCAGGGACAAAAACTGGATTTGGGCCCTAGTTTATGGGACAAATGTCTGATGCTCTTTTTACCTTATGGTTTCCCCACAGTCGAGCCAGTCCATTGGGATCCACTATCCGGAATATTTTGGATTCTTTGTCCTCCCATCGGATGAAGTTTTCGTACCGGCTGTCAGAAAGCAACTGATAGACGTAATCCCAAAGCAGTCTACAGTCTACAGAGGAAAAGGGCAAGAAAACACCGTTGACAAGGCTGCTTGTAAGTATGAAGAGCAAGAATCAAGAAAATAATCGAGGAACCGCTTTTGCCTTCTTCGGATTGAGTCCAAGCTCCTTGTTTTGGGAATTCCTTGGCAGTCCAGTGGTTAGGACTCTGCGTTTTCCCTGCGGAAGGCCAGGGTTCAATCCCGCAAGCCAAAACAAAAACAACAAAACTTTTACAGTGAGGAGACCAAGGCACAGAGAGACCTGGGAGATGGTGACCTTTTACCTGTGGAGGCCTTCGAGACCATCCTGGCCCAGCCCCTCCCTCCCCACAACCTCAGATAAGGACGCAGCAACCCAGAAAGAGGAAAGGACTGGTCTATGGTCATGACCCATGATTTGAACTGGAGTAGAGACCACAGGAGGGAAAGAACAAGCTCTAACAGGAAATGAATCGGTTCTGAAAAGGGGCTGAAGACAGGCTGGCAGGTAAAAGGGCAGAGAGTGCCCTCGTGTTCCAGAGAGGGTGGTGTGGTGTCAGTGGTGGGGTGGAAGGTCCTTTGGTGGGAGGAGACAGTGAACAGATGGAGATGTGACGACTGAAGTTGGCTGTGGGAAAGGAAGACTCATGTGGTTTAAGAAAACAGTCACCTTACAGCTACTTTGGAAGTTTTAAACATCGTTTTATTATTATGGAATCAGGGTAGAAAGGAACCCAGGAGGGAAAAAAAAAAGAAAATCCGTTTCTCCATGTGCAGAACAGATGTTGGATCACTTGGTCATGCAACACATCTTCCTTAGCACAGGCCGGGTGCTGGGCTAGGCCTTGCCTTTTGGCTACGGGTTGGCAAATTCCACAAGAAGAGGCAGACTGCACTCCTTGACCTTGTTCTAGTGCTTACTGGATTAGTGCCAGACGGGATGTGGCCTGCTCCCCTGGCACAGCCTTGACAGGTGCATGGGGACAGATGTGGACTTTGCGGCTCCAGCTGATGCAGGACCAGCCTCGGGATGAGAGTCAGAGACTCACGTTCCCAGGTGTGCACTGTTGTTTTCGGGAGCACTGGCCAGCATGGCTGGTCGTAAATGAGTAATTATTGGACACAGTACGTATGTTCTTCACTTTACCAGTGTTATTTCTAACCCTCACTTGGCGCGCCACCTCCTTCCTAATCCTCTTGTGCCCCAGGTCACAAGAGGATCTGAACTGTGGGCCTTCTGTATGGCCAGGAGCCACTTCCTGATGCCAGGTGAGGCCTGGCACACCTGGGCAAGGGGAATGTCTAATCTTGACTTGGGCTATCTCAGAGCCAACACATTCACCTCCCAGAGCACAAAACACACCCTCCTTGGGCACACGTTTACAGGAGGAATCGAGTCAGGTCACACTGAGCAAGTGTTTTAAATCTCCCTGAGGTTCCTCCTTTATGAAAGGGGAGTGCGTCTTTCCGGGACTACTGTATGAGCGATGATGCGAGTGAAGAAGACAGTAAGGAGTGTCACGATGACGGTGCGTGCTGGGCTCTGCTTGCAGGCATGGGGCCACGCATGCCTCCAGCCACTTGCTTCTGACCCTCAGGACGCCCGGTGCAGCAGGCGCTCTTGCTATTCCTACTTCATGGCTGAGGAAGCTGGGGTTTAGAGGGTTTGGTCATCAGCTCAAAGGCACAGCTTATGACACAGGTCACAGTCTGTGCCACACATCCTGCTGAGAACTCTGTTCTCAGAGAAGTTGGTTCACAGGTGTCTATGAGTCAAGCCTTAGGACTTTTCCAAGCAAGATGAGTGTGTCCTTTGTGAAACCCAGCTTTCCCTCTGAACAGCAGAAGGAGCTGGCACCCAGCACAGCATTTTCCAGGAGGGCAAAGTGTGAAAGTGTTAGTCGCTCAGTTGTGTCTGACTCTGTGACCCCCATGGACTGTAGCCCGCCAGGCTCCTCTGTCCACGGGATTCTCCAGGCAAGAATACTGGAGGGGTTGTCATTCCCTTCTCCAGGGGATCTTCCCCACCCATGGATTGAACTGGGCTTCCTGAATTGCAGGCAGATTCTTTACCATCTGAGCCACCAGGGGAGTATCTTTTAGGCAGCAACTGTGAAACTTAAATTGGACATCCATTAAAATAACCAGATTTTTTTTTTTTAATCTATTTTTTCATCAATTACTTATGCTTTAAATGTCATATCTAAGAAATAGTTGCTTAATCCATGGTCACAAATACTGCTGCCTATGTTCTCTTCTAAGAGTTTTACATTTTCAGTTATTTATTTTTTTTGGGGGGTGCACTGAGAGGCATGCGGAACTTCCCTGCCCAGGGATCCAACATGAGGTGCCTGAGTGGAAGCATGGAGTCTTAACCACTGGACTGCCAGGAAGTCTGACCATACATCTTTAGTTTCCCTTACTGTATCCTTTTTTTCCCTGATTGATCTGCGTCTAAAATGTAATGTGGAGACTTCTCTGGCAGTCCAGTGGTTAAGACCCAGCCCCCTTCCACTGCAGGGAGTGCTGTTTCGTTCCCTGATCAGGGAAGCTAAGATCCCATATGGCTTGCAGCCAAAAACTCAAAACATAATACAGGAGCAATACTGTGTAACAAATTCAATAAAGATTTTTAAAATGGTGCACGTTAAAAAAAAAAAATTAAGTTGACATGTGGTTTCTTGTGTTTCACCAAAGGACCCGTGGTCTTCTTCTTAGAGAATTTCTGGCATTTGAACCCTACGCTTATGAAAGCTGGCCAGCGATCTGTTACCAACCCTGCCTGATGCTGTGCTCATGGTTGCCAGAGGGGGAGCAGAGAGACAGCAAGGGGACCAGTCCCAGCAAGAGGAAGTACCTTGGGAGGTGAGTGCCTCATGATCCCAGATTGAGAATAATCGAGCTCATTATGAAGGCACTTGTAAGAGGGCGACTCCAGGCAAAGTGGTGAAGCAGGCAGTGTCATTCTCCCTGCCACCTCCTCGTCTTATATCATTTTATTATCGGTGAAAAAATAGAGAACTGAAGTGAAAGAGTGAAGTCGCTCAGTCATATCCGACTCTGCGACCCTATGGACTGTAGCCTACCAGGCTCCTCCATCCATGGGATTCTCCAGGCAAGAGTACTGGAGTGGGTTGCCATTTCCTTCTCCAATAGAGAACTGAATTGCGGTTTAATTGTCCAGTTTGTGTCTTACCGTCAAACAGCAGATGGGTTTTAATTTCCGACAATCTCTTCCAAGTGGAAGCCATCTGACAGAACCAAACGGTATCATAAAAAATGCCCTTCCACTAGGAGGAACGAAGTTGGTTTGTGAAGAGCTTCTTGTCCATGTTTCTTGACAGGGTTACAATCTTTTTTACCACCAGAGGCTTGATGACACCTTTTGGATGCTTGTGGATGGGGTATAAGATTCTCTAGAGTGAATCATTTTAATAGAGTTTAATAATTAAAAAAAAACTGATTTGGTTATCTTTAGCAGTTTGATAGAAAGAACTTTTTTTGCCCATGATATATGGGCAGTCCTCTCAACCTCGAGAACTTCCTGGAGCTAAAATGGAAGATGAGTGTTGTCTTGACACCATCTGCTCAAGGATTTTTCACTTTCATTGTTTCTGTTGCTTCTCTTTTACTGCCTTGTACATTCTATTTCTCATAAAATGGTGACGTGAGAACCAGACCATTTCTCAAAGTAAGGGCTTAACCAGTTCTGGGTACCTACCACGCTGGGTTCTTCAGAGGCATCAAACTGAGAACTTCACACCGTAGATCATTTACTGAAAAAGGTCTAGAATGTGATCTGTGTTTGGTTGGTACCTGGAAGGCAGGGTTTTCCAGAGAATGGACTTTACCTCGAGTTGTAAGACCATTTGTAGCCTGCAAACTTTTCCCTTTCATAAATGTGAAAAGAGCCCCAAACAAGCTGCCAATTGATCATTTTAAATGACATTTAATCCAGCAAAGTCAACTTTAGCCGAGTAATAAAAATATGTTGACATTCAAGACACTGAATTACTCGGTCACTAACAGAGGTAGCAACAGGAATTTTGTGGCACAAAGCAGTTGTTCAAGCTCACAGTAAAAGTGGCTTTTATAACACTATTGATTCTTTTGTTGCTTTAGTTAAAAATTATGCCAGATGATAAAAATAACTACCTGACAGTTTTTTTTTTCTTTAAAAAAAAAAAACAATTGAAATTCAAAGCCCAGTGAGTTATTTTTAAGACTTTAGTTAAATAAAAAGGCAGATTCTTTTTAGTTCCCTGGGTCCTCGGAAGGCTGTTGCCATGGCCTACCGGCTGTTTTTCAGTTTTGTTAAAATCCATCCATAGTCTGCACAGATACAATGTTCTTTGGTCATTAATAAAAATGCTTAACACTACTATATAATAAAAAGCATCAGGCTTTGAAAACAAAGGTTCATCACATTACAAAACACTTGACTAGGCATGTGAAAAATAATCTTATATCACAAAGTGTTCATTACTTTTATGTGCATGTCTCAAACTAAAATTCCCACGTGCCTTGAGAAGGAAGGCCCTTTAAACAAATGGGCACGATTTTGATTCTCTCTTCCACGGGAGGAAGCTTATAAAAGGGTTTAGTGGAGTGAAGTGTTATTTTCCAATTGCAGAAAGAGAGTTCTCTTTCCTGCTGGGTGAGGTACCCTGGGTATCCACAGTTAAAAGGCATTGTCAAAAAGAAAAGAAAAAAAAGAAAAACCCTTTCTGTGGTTAGGGAGAAATATTTTCCCTCCCACGCCTGTCTCTTACCAGAGACTCGTTGTACAAGCTTATTGAGCAGACACTGTAAAAAGATGGGCAGGTCACACATAAGCAACATGGTTTCCAAAAAAAAAAAAAAAAAAAAAAAACCATGCTAGACAAAACTGATGTTCAAAAAATCTGAGTGGGCCAGTCATTGACCAGGGAATGTTTAATGATGGTGGTTAATTTAAATTTCAGGAAAGAGTCTAAGAAAGCAATTTTAGGTTGTCTTAACTGCCCAAATGGAATTTTAAATGAAGGTCTGTAAACTGGAGTTCTGTGGGTATAATCACCAACAAGGAGGGGCCTAGTGCCCCAGTCTCACTGCTTTCAAATTATTATGAAAAGCTAACCAATTTATTTCAGATTAAGCAACATGTAGGTAATATGCAAAAGAAAAAAGTTGCTTCTCTGCTTTACGGCAGTGGTTCTAAACTAGGGGCAATCTTGCCTGCTGTGGGGGGTGGGGCGGTGGGGGAGGCATTTGACAATGTCTGGGGACAATTTTGGTCATTATATCTGGGGCGGAGGATGCTGTGACAGAGGCCTGGGATGCTGCTAAAGAGCTTATACAATATATAGCAAGTCCCCTATATACGAATGAGTTCCATTCCAAGAGTGCATTTGTTTAAGTCCAACTTGTTCACAAGTCCAACAGTGTCCAGGTACCCAATGAACACAATCGGCTGTATAGTACTGTACTGTAATAGGTTTATAATACTTTTCACACAAATTGTACATAAATAGTACATAAAAAATATGAACATTTTTAATATTACAGTATAGTACCTTGAAGGCTTCCCTGGTGGTGCAACGGTAAAGAATCTGCCTGCCAATGCAGGAGACATGGGTTTCGATCCCTGGGTCAGGAAGATCCCCTGGAGAGGGAAATGGCAACCCATTCTAGTATTCTTGCTGAGAAATTCCAGGGACAGAAGAGCCTGGTGGGCTATAGAGTCCATGGGCTCACAGGAGAGTCAGACATGACTGAGTGACTGAGTTCTCACACACAGTATGTTGAAAAGTACAGCAGTACCAGCTACATCACCGCTGCTTTTATGCTTGCTTCTGGACAGCCCGGGCTTGCATAAAGATATAGAGTCCTTACTATATTGTACTCTGTACAGTGCTGTACAGCAAAGTATACAAGAGCACAACCACTTTAGAGAATACACGCCAGACATGGGATCCCACGTTTGCATCTTTGAAAGCTTGCAACATGGAAGATTTGTATGTAGGGGACTTACTGTAATGCACAAAAGAATGCCATCCCTCCGCCAACAAAGGATTATTTAGCTGAAATACCGAGACTGCCCAGCTTGAGAAACCCTGCTTACAGAAGCACGGGTTTTACACCATTGCAGGGGGGTGGCTGTCTGCAGCTATTTTTTTTTTTTTTTTTTCTGCCTTGATTCTAGACGGGCCATTACCTAGAAGCAGAAAGCTGATAAATCCAGCGCAGCCAACCCTGTGCTGATATGCAGAGGTGTGTTTACAGCAGGCAACTGCTTGTGCTCTGCTGTGGCGTAGGGAAACAGAAGCCATATGTGCACAGCAGCCAGCCGGGAGGGGGAGAAGCCGAGGCAGAGAACACAAATCTGTGCTTCCTGGCTTCACTGAAGCAGAGGGACCGCAGCTGCAAACGCCGCTAAACCTTCTCACCGTTGGTGGCAGGAGGTGGGGAGCAACGCTGGGAAAGGCAGGAATCTGCAATCATGCCTTATAGCTGAGATCAAACCCCCGGACAGATCCCAGTAAGACCCGGCCCCCTCCTCCAAATGTGGTGGCAGCCAGGGAATTTGCATCCAGGCACCACTGGGACTAGGGATGCTGTTCCAGAAACGCACGCCCTTAAAAAAAACTGGAACCTATAGTCTCCTCAAGCCCATTCTCGTATTTCCTACCCGTTACTGTGCTGGTACTGTGTTATCTTTTTAAAAAGGCCATCCTGAAACTTCCTTCTCTTTTAGGGCTGATTTCTTAGAGGTCCCAATGAAAAGAAAGTGCAGTGACTCAGATAGAGTGTGTGAAGCCAGGACACTTGGGAGACTCCTGTTGGGGTGGAGTCTGCCAGAGTCTCCAAGGGTCTCCTCAAAATACAGTGGGCAGAGCCTCGGGGGAGGTGAGCAGGAGGGAAGAAGTCAGTCTCCAAGGAACCTAGGGTTCTTTGAAGGTCTGCACGTCAGAGGCCACTTGGAACAAACGTTCAGACACAAGGCTTTGTTTGGGTCAAGGCCCCCACACCCACTCTGGCGGGCAGTGGTGCTGGCCGTATCCATTGCCCTCCCCTTGTTCAACCCTTGAGCAGAGCAGGGACACTAACTCGTAGAAATTAACCTGTTTGTGCTAATATTTGCATAGTGTTTCTTTAGTGCTCAAAAGTGCCCAGAAATGGGTATTAATATCTGCATTTTTATGGATAAGGCAACTGGGCTTCAGCAATCTTAAGTACCTCAGCCTGGGAGTCAAAGGCTACATTCTAATCGTGTTGATTCCAGAGGCTATATGCTCTTCCCCAGGAGCAGCATATATGAAGCAGCCGTGGATGAAGGCCCCGGGCTGGGCGCCAGAGAGGGCTCTGGGTCAGCAGAGGGTCACCTGCCTGAGACGGTGTGGGAGGACATGGCTCTCCCAGCCGGTAATAAATCCCCGAGGCCCCTTGGCTTACGGAGATATCCCACGACCCTGTCCTTTTTTCCAAATACAGTGTCTACAACTGTGTGTGTGCATACTGCCACACCTTACCACAAGGGCTGCCCTCAGCACTTTGATACAATCCATTAAGACTGGCCTTTTAGGAGGTCTTTCTCTCTTCAGGGCTGCTCCTGAAGCAATACAAGTCCATGTGAGTTGTGAGGATGAGCCCCCAGGTGCTGTCCCTGGAGTCTTGGGCTTATCTGATGTCTGATCACATGATTAGAGGCTCCAGAGCTGTGAACGTCTGTGCTCACAGAGCTCATCCAGCCAATAAAGCCAGATCAAAAGAGGACGGTGCTCTGTGACAGGCAAACAATATGGGAGATTCGATGTCTCCTTGATGAGAAACCTTTTGTTTCTGTTAAAAATACAACCTTGAGAGAGAATACATATATTCTCAGATCCTTTGAGGATCTCAGATTGCCAGGCCAGCATTATCAGAGGGCTGGAAGTGAAGTGCACAGGGCCTGGGGGTGGCGTGGGGGAGAATTCTGTTTTATCTGCAGTAGAATCAACTCACCAGTGAGATCCTCATAAACCATGAAGAAGCTCACGTTTGCAGAGAAAAGCGAGAGATGTCATCACCGACTCAATGAACATGTGTCTGAGCAAACTCAGGGAGATAGTGAAGAACAGGGAAGTCTGGTGTGCTACAGTCATGGGGTTGCAAAGAGTCAGACACAACTGAACAACAGCAGCAAAACTTGTGAGGTAAGCATAAGACAAGATGTTCTATTTGCATGGCCCATGGGCTTTGAACAACCAACTCTGTACAGGCTTCTACAGCCCCCAATTTTGTGGAACAGATGAATGACTTCGAATGGATTATCAACCACATTGCCAATGAATCTCGCTTCCTTAGCTGACTTTTTGGATTAAGGCCAAGGAAGGGATAAGCAGACAGGAAGTCTGGTAACTCAGGTTTTAGTGGAATTGTAGAAGTTTAAGAAAGCCAAAATGACTTCAATTTTTTTCTTTTAAAACTGAGGTGTCTATGGTTAAAACCAAAGCGGGGTGCTTAGCTTGTCTGATGGCATAAAGTAAGAAGCACACTGCCTTCTGCCAGCGAAGACACAGCATTTGGCATTTAGAGAAGCTTCACCCTATCACCGAGCAAAATGCCTGGCACAGAGAGAGACGGGAGAATTTTGGAATGAGTGAATGATCTGAACCACACAGTTCAAGTAGGCAGCCTGACCCTTTCTGTTCTTCAGCTATATTTTATGTTAATGATGTTATTGTAAGTACTCTGGGCGGCTCAGCAATCAGCCCGCCATCAGGACTTATCTCCCTCCTTACATTGCTTGCCATTGTTCCCTCCACATGTCTCGGGCATGCCTCATTCTTTGAGGTGTAATTCCTGGAGAGCAACATCGGCATTTTCTACCCCCTGAATCCTCCGTTATACCTATGATTTCAAAGCAGACAGTGCCGCAGAACAGGGAGTGGCGGACTCTTTCTGTAAAAGGCCCATCAGTAAATATAATATTTCAGGCTTTGCGGGCCGTCCTGTGTCAGCTGTACCTCCTCAACCCCGCCAAAGCAGCCACAGACAATACTAAGTGAATGGCTGTGGCCGTGTGCCAATGAAACTTGACTTACAAAAACAGGCGGTGGCTGACTTGGCCCATAGGCCAGCGTTTCCAGTCCCTGGGCCTAAGGAAACAAACGCGCTGGAAAGAACCCTGGATGAAGCTCGAGGCTGAATGCTTGACGTGCCCGTAGCTCAGTTTCTCCATCTGTAAAAGATGCTTCTAGCTTTGAAGTCAATGAGTTGTAAAAGTGGTTTCCAATATTACACTGAAAACACAGCATCACGACCTTGTTACCCTTCCTCAATTCATGGCGCTCACGGCCAGTACCAGTCTTTGGCTCTGAAACACATCAGTGAGACGCAGGCCAGTAAAACTTTGGTGGGCTAAGAAAATGCTAGAAAGGTGGACAGATGCTCTCACCTCCCCCAAGTAATCCTTTCCTGAAGATAATAGAAAATAGCACAGAAAGAAGCAACTTGCTCAGCATCGCACACACCACTGGCTCTTCAGTTTTAAAAAAAAAAAAAACAACCCAGGAGGGAAAGATACATGTGTACTTATAGCTGATTCACATTATTGTATGGCAGAAACCAAAGCAGCACTGTAAAGCAATTATCCCCTAATTAAAAATAAATTAAACAGAATCCAGGAATCTTCTCATTCTATCCCACAAATGCCAGCCATTCCAACTTGTTAAACTCAGTAACATCCTTCTTATTCTTTGAAAAATAAACACCACCTTTCAAAATAAGCTACATGTTCTATTTCAATTGATGTAATTTGTGGTTTGTATTTAAACTGTCAACTACCTCCTAGATGAATATTTACTGAATATTTTAGTTTTTCCACCAGGTAAATACCTAAGCAAACCATCACAACTTGCATGTAATCTCTTAAGTGTATGATGCGTCCCTATTTTGGAGAGATTAAAACATGAGAAAACTGAACTGAAAAATTCAGTTTTTAACAAACCTGGATTCTGGAGTTTACATTTCTATGTGAAACCTAGAACAAATATACTGGGGCTTATCTTGCTTTGGAGTTTTCTCCATCTGGAATGACCTCTTTTCCCTCTAATCTCTACTTGTTCATATTCTAAGCATTCATCTAAGCCCAGCCAAAAGCCAGCTCCCCCGTGAAGGCCTCCTGACACCCCTGCTCTGACCTCTTACAGCATTTAATGGGAGTCCCTGGAAGGTACCATGAGCTGCAGTTGTAGTCAATTGTCTTCAGCTCTTTCGCAACAAAGATCGTGTCTTACAATCTCCTTGAACACCCAACCCCTATGAATGCAGAGCAGCGCCATAAACACAGAAGGTGTCCAAAGGCATATCCCCAGGACTGTCTGAGTGGACAAGACCTTACCTTTTCATCCACAGTCACAAGTACTGTTCTTACCCATATCCTCCAGCTACAGTCTCTGTCAGTGTGACACAGCAGCAGGTTTGGTGCCCTCTCAGCTCAGATGGCCAGTGCAAGTTCGATGCATGAAGCAGGGCACTCAAAGCTGGTGCTCTGGGACAACCCAGAGGGATGGGGTGGGGGCGGGGGGTCAGGATGGAGGGGACATATGTATACCTGTGGCCAATTCATGTTGATGTACGGCAAAAACCATCACAATATTGTAATTATCTTCTCAAAATAAATAAATATAAAAAAAAAGCATAAGGAGCTAAGTTTTCTCACCTAAAAGCTGCTTTATAGAGATCTGAAGGGCTTTTATGACTGTTCAGTAATGAAAGGACTTTACATTGTACATAAGAATCACCCAATGAATTCAACTGCCAATAAAAGAATAAATTCCACAAGGATGTGAGCTGTCCAAGAAGATACCAAAATGGGGTGGAGAGACAGGGAGCTCCCAAATGAAACAAAGGAGCCTGGAATTATGATGGGTTCTATTCAGAGGGTCACAGGATTAAGACTAAATATTAGACCATAGATTTCCCTCTTGTTTCACCCTTCAGAAACACTGCCTTTTGATTATATTAGCTAATCCTGGATTTGGTCATATTACTGAACACGGACATATGGAGATTATGAAATCTGGGAATATACCAACAGAGTAGAACGATTTTTAAGACAGCCATATTAAAAAATTTCTAGACCTACTAAACAAGGGAAAAACAGCTCTAAGTCGAAACAATTTAACTTGACACATGGGGCTTATCTTGGATTCCTAAGAAGTCTGTGGCGAAGACAGCATTACAGAGGAGGTGACAAGACAAATGTGATTAGGAAGTTGGGGGGATGGTGCTAGCAAGGGCTGCCCTGCAGCCACATCGTCCAGCCACTACGTGGCCTCCACTTCTCTGCGCTCAGTTTCCTCCATCGTTTCCCCCGTAAATGATCCCTTCCATACAAAATGAATTCAGCAATGACTAGCTCCTTTTGCAGAGCAGTCCTGAAACAAGTAGCAAGTACCCTCAGAATGTTCAGAACTGCAGTACAGACCATGCAAGAAAAAAAGACAAACACGGCAGATACAGACAAGAAGGGGATGCCTGGAAAGCTCAAAGCACGTCATTTATATTATTCACAGGAATACACTGACCCCATCCTCTTCCTCCAACTATATGGGAAACGCACATGCTTTGCAGAATAAGCAAAGCTACATTAACCCCTGTTCTTTCTTTTCACAGTTTTTTTTTTTCTTTCTCCATCATTAAAAAAACTTTATGTAAAGGTAGACAGAACACTAATGTAAATCTCTGTGCATCCAATACCCAGCCATATGGCCCTTGGGTCATAACTAACCTTATTTTACCCACAGAAGGAAATGGCAACCCACTCCAGTATTCCTGCCTGGGAAATCCCATAGACAGAGGAGCCTGGTGGGCTACGGTCCATGGGATTGCAGAGTTGGACATGACTTAGCAAATGAACCACCACAACTATGCATTCCTCTCTTCCAGCCCTGTGGGATGCTTTTGAATCACATTCCAAGCATAGACCATTTCACTTTTCATAGTTTTTTTTTTTTTTTCTTTTTGAAACATGTAAGTCATAGCTCTTTGTTTTCTTGATTCAACATTCTTGATGTAACTTATTTATAGTGGTAAAATTGAGGTGATACCAGAGGTGCCCTTGGGGCCAGAGAAAAATTTAGAAACAAATGACTCCAATAAAAAAGAGACAGCGAGTCAAGACAGAGGTAAAGTAGCCTTAGGACCTGTGTTATCATGATGTTGTGAGCCCTGCTTCCTCCTGTGGTTCAGCTGGATCTCAGTCCTACAGCATCAGGTCAAGGAGGTAGGAGAATGCCTCACGTTTCCCTGAACAGTCTGACCTCTCTCCTGCCTCCATGTCTCTCTTGCACTGTTCTTTAGTTGCTAAGCTGTGTCTGACTCTTTGCGACCCCCTGGACTGTAGCCCGCCAGGCTCCTCTATCCATGGGATTTTCCATGCAAAAATACTGGAGTGGGTTGCCATTTTCTCCTCCAGGGGAATCTTCCTGACCTAGGGATCAAACCCATGTCTCCTGTGTCTCCAGCACTGTCAGGCAGATTCTTTACCACTGAGCCACCAGGTTAGCCGGTCCTCCCGTTACTGGACCCATAACCACTTTCAACTTCGAGCTATCTTCCTTCCTCAATTCCTCCAGTCAAAATGCTCCTTATTGGGACTTTTCTGGTGGTCCAGTGGCTAAGATTCCACACTCCCAATGCAAGGGGCCTGGGTTCCATCCTTGGTGGGGGAACCAGATCCCACATGCCACAACTAAGAGTTTGCATTCCACAACTAAGATCCAGCGCAGTCAAATAAGTAAAATATTAAAAACCTTTCTCTCTGCATTGCATCCACACCACACAATAGGTACTCAATAAATACTTGTGCTTTGACTGAATGGGGCAGAGGGCTTATCTCCTTCTGTCTTATACCTTAGTGGTTTTCACACCTGTCTCTCAGAGTAAATTTTAAATCCCCGAGGAAGTAATTGTGTTTAATCAGCTCTGTGTCCTCTATGTCCTAATGAGTTTATCTGCACACAGTAGGTGCTCAAAAAGTGTCTCGTGACCAGAGAGAAGCTCTAGGAAAAGCCCTAACTTTGCCAAGAGGTGAGAGGATTATAAAAGCTTCTGGAGAATGACTTCATGTAAATTATGGGCACACGAGCAGAAATACCACATGGTGATTTTTTTCACTGGTTTCTCATCTTAGGGAAACAAATTTGGGCTTGTCATCATCAAAGGAAAAGAATTCGGGCGTGGCTTCCTCTGTCCAAATGACCGAACAACACCCTAATCCTACTTTTCTCTCCTGCCTCTTCCCAAGGTGAAGGCTACATGGAGTTACTGCCCAGAGGATGGAAATCCAGGCCGGAATCTGAGACAGAGGTCCTCTGTGTTGTGCCTGCTCATTAATTAGCCACTGGAAACTCCGGGACAGAGCCATTAACATGCTCATAAACCTTTGATTTTAAATGTTTTTGCTTAGCCACAGTCGTAACGTGACTCCCCTTGTAAGCTGGTCGGAGGACATTTGTTTCTTCACATTTCTGAGGCTCATTAACTCCAGCAGCCCAGCGCCTCATTAACTAGCCCATTTAGGGAATTTCGTCTCCTGCTGGCAAAGCCTCCCTCCCCCTGGCCTCCCAGAGCCTCTGGAGGGCACCTAATTGGGACGGCGTGGGGGCTCCTGGGAGGGCGGGGGGCTCACCCACCTGCTATCCTCCCGATGGGCACGGCGTGCTCCTCGGGCGGTGAGACGGAGACCATGATGTGGTTCATGTAGGCCAGGTCCTCCCGATGCGAGAGGTTGATGGGCTTCCCTTCCCGGTGCAGCCCGTCCTCGGAGAGCCGCGGCTGCTTGAAATCCACGGAGTGTCGGGGGTTCAGGATCAGAGGGTGCATGATTGGGCTGGGCATCAGCTGGATGACCCGCGTGCCCTCCTGCCGGGGGCTGGAGGGTCTCGGGTGGGGCTCGGATGACGGTGGGCAGTGGTTGTTCTCCATGGGAGACACTGACAGCGGGTAGGGCTCCTGGTGGTTGTTCTCCTGGTGGAGCCTCGGTCCCTGGGCCCTCTCGGCTGGGGAGAGGCGGCGGATCATGTTGTCCAGGGGGGACCGGAGGGGCCGCTGCTCGGGGTCGGGAGAAGGCCGGTGGTTTGTTGTGATGGGCGACCTGGAACGGTGCAACAGTTCAATGGTGGGAGGGTTCTGGTGTACGTTCTCGGCCGACGGCCTTGAGGTCCTCTGGACACCGTTATCTGTGAGGAAGAGGGAAGGACAGTCAGAGACCCTGATGTATGCTCAGGGGAGGGAACCCCACAGCAGTCCTAAAGGTGACAAGCATGGAGCACGCACAGGTGTAGGAAGACCCTTTTCCCCCAGATGTGGGGTCTTCTTCCCCGCTTAAAAAAACATTAAATTGCACATACTTGAAACTCTTTTCCTGCCCCTGGAGAAGCTAAGAATGTCTACAAGTATTCCATTTATCACCCATTCGTCGCTTATAAACACAAGGAAGCCACACACTCATTCTTTATCTTTTTGTTACTTGACTCTTTAGTGTGGTTTTTCAGGGCCCTTGAGGGTCTCGAGAGAGAGGCTTTCACCAACTTACATTTTCATAACCCAATTTTCATATTCTCTGCTTCCAGGAGTTGTTGCTATTAATGATAAAGATGATGAAAATAATAAAGCAATTACTGTATATTCTATGGATTGGATTATATTGTTTAAAATTTACAACACACCCTGGTGACTCAGATGGTAAAGAATCTGCCTGCAATGCAAGAGACCCCAGGTTTGACCCCTGGATCAGGAAGATCCCCTACAGAAGGGAATGGCAACCCACTCCAGTATTCTTTCCTGGAGAATTCCATGGTTAGAAGAGCCTGGGGGACTACAGTTCATGGAGTCACCACGCATCGGACACAACTGAAGCCACTAATACTTTCACACAAGTAGAGGATGCTACCGTTACTCCTGTTTATAACAGGAGAGAAAAATGGAGGCATAAAGAAGTTGAGCAGGGACTTCCCTGGTAGTCCAGTGGTTAAGAATCTGCCTTGCGCATTGAAACATGTAAAATATCATGTATGAAACGAGATGCCAGTCCAGGTTCGATGCACGATACTGGATGCTTGGGGCTAGTGCACTGGGACGACCCAGAGGGATGGTATGGGGAGGGAGGAGGGAGGAGGGTTCAGGATGGGGAACACATGTATACCTGTGGTGGATTCATTTTGATATTTGGCAAAACTAATACAATATTGTAAAGTTTAAAAATTAAATAAAATTAAAAAAAAAAAAAAAAAGAATCTGCCTTGCAATGAAGGGGAGAAGGATTTGATCCCTGTCAGGGAACTATGATTCTGCATATCACCAGGCAACTAAGCCCGCACGGTCTATAGCCCATGGCCCACAAGTTGAGAGCCCGAGCACGCATGGCAAAAGATCCCACATGATGCAATGAAGATCTTGTGTGCCCCAACTAAGACTGACACAGTCAAATAAACAAATATTCTTAAATAAAAAGTTAAGCAATTTGCCCAAGGTCACCCAGCCAGACAGACTCCAGTCAGATTCTATAGCCTTATATGTCCATTACAGCGTCTACCTCTCTGCTATGTAGAAACTGGGGGCAGCGGGGGGCAGCGGGGGGTTGGAGGGGGTCATATCAAACCCGGCTCTGAGCAGGCACAGTGGGCCTGATTTACAGAATGACAGTCTTGCACTTCAAAGAACATCTAGGAGCATGTTGTTTCTGAATGCACAGTCCCTACAAATGGTCAGACAGGTAGAGTACAGGAGGAAGAGTGGACCCCTGATGATAGATGACTCCACCCTATCCCACCGGAACTCTCCAGCTGGAGACGTTTGAGCAAAGACAACATCAGGAGTGTACACAGCTCAGTGGCAGAAGTAGCTCCATGGGCTGGGATGAGGGAGGGACCAGAAAACACATGGCTTTAGGAGGCCCTGTTCTTAACAGGGTCAGAAGTGCAGACATCTGCCTACAGACACGGAGCTTTCTCCAGAGTCCCCCACTCATCTCAGTGAGGTTTCTCTGGCCACATCTATTCCCAGAGCTGTTTCACCAAAAGCATGCATATACCTGCAGGTCCTTGTTCTGGTCAAAGACTTGTCCATGGTTCTAAGTAAAGCAAGACAAAGTCATCTCCTTTCACCATGACGTCAGTATCTATATGAAGAACATATAAAGGGGATCTGGGAATCTGATAGGGTTAGCACACAAGAGTCAAAGGTGATTGTTTCTTAACACAGGGATAACAGGAAAATGGGGACTCCACTAGATCTCACCAATCATATGAGATGGTGAACAAAAGGAATATTGTTCATGATCGTCTGCCTGAAGGCAAAGGGCTTACTTTGCAATCACTATATAACATGCTGCTATGAAAGTGCTTAATCACTGGACTGGCTTCCCAGGTGGTTCAGTGGTGGTTCAGCCTGCAACGCAGGAGATGCCAGAAATACAGGTTTGATCCCTGGGTCAGGAAGATCCCTTGGAGGAAGAAATGGCAACCCACTCCAATATTTTTCCCTGGAGAATCCCATGGGCAGAGAAGCCTGGCAGGCTACAGTCCATAAAGTCACAAAGAGTTGGACATGGTTAAGGGTCCACACAATCATTGGAATAGCTACCAATAGAAGACTGATTTAACAAATGAGAGTCTCTCTCTAAATGATGAAGGATACACAGCTATAAAATGGAATGAGGAGTACCTTGATGTTGTGCTAAGGACCAGTCTCCAGGCTCTATGGTTAGATAAGTAAAGTACGGTGAAGTACTATGGTATGCTATCATTTTTCTCCTCATAAAGAGGATTCCAGTTTCAATAATGGCAGAGTGACTTGTAGCAGACTAACTTTCCTGTGTGTCTGGATAAAATGTATTTATAAAAGTTATTGAGAGACTTCCTTGGTGGTTCAGTGGTTAAGACTCAGTGCTTCCAATGCAGGGGGTATGGATTCAATCCCTGGTCAGGGAACTAAGATCCCACATGCTTTGAGGTGTGGCCAAAAAAAAAAAGTTATTGAGGGGATTTTAGTCTTGCAAGAAAGGAACTGTCCAGAGTGAGATCCAAATTTATACAGCTTTCACCCAGACAGTAAAGAATCTACCTGCAATGTGGGAGAACTGGGTTTGATGCCTGGGTTGGGAAGATCCCCTGGAGAAGGGAATAGCTACCCACTCAGCAGTATTCTGGCCTGGAGAATTCCATGGACAGAGGAGCCTGGTGGGCTACAGTCTTATGGGTTGAAAAGAATCGGACGTGACTCAGTGACTCACTTTTTCACCCAGAGTGACCTCCCCAGTCCATGTAGTCTGGGGCAGCTAGAAAAAGAACAGAAAGTTGCTTGAGATGCCAGGGAGTAGAGTATGAAGCTACCAGAAGGGGGAAAAAAAAAAAAACAACCTGAGTGAGAAAATTTCCATAAAGAAGGGAGCCTCAGAAGGAGTAGCCACTAATGGGCACATAAAATTCTCCCAAATCCTTAACATGTGCTCCCGAACAGCAATGTGCAGGGGAAACTCCAAGGAGCTCAATGAAAGGGAACAGCTGTATGGTTTAAAGACATGAGCAGAAATTTCAGCTGCTGGTCACAGTACTAGAGGTACAGTTCAGATTGGAGATCTATCAAGGAAGACTCTGAAAACGCCTCAGGCTATTTATTACCCCAGAATGGTCATACCTTTGGAGTAAGGACTAGTGCTCTAGGAAAAAGGGATCTGCCTGAGGACTTAAGGTAAAACTGAAGTAGATGTTCCCTAGCCAATTATAAGATCTAGCTTCCACAAAACCAAAGTGATCAGCCAGTTATTTAACTGCCTGCTAGCAGAAAAATCAACACTCTTCAGGGGAATATAACATAATCCAGAGTCTCTATAACTAATATTAAGTATCCACTAAAGATTTCTTAGACATGTAAAGAAACATAAAAATATGACCCATATTCAAGAGGGAAGGCAGGCAATAGAAATAGACTCAGATAATCTAGATACTGGAAGGAGCAAATAAGAACTTTAAAGTAGCTATTATAAATAAGTTCAAGTACTTAAAGATGATGGTGGTAATGACGGATAACAGATGAAGATCATCAGAAGAGAAAAGGAAACTCTCAAAAAAGGTTTTTGAACTGAAAAATACAGTACTTGAAATACTGGACTGGACAGACTTAGCAGATGGGAGATGGGTTAGCAAATATGAAAACAGATCAATAAAGATTAAAGACAAAGAAATAGATCTTCAGAGACCTGTGGCAACAGTATGAAATGGTCTAAAAGAGATGTAATTGGAGTTCAAGAAAGTGAGAATTTTTTTTTTTTTAATGGAGGAGGGTTTTTACCTCCCACCAACACATTGGACAGGGAGGCCTGGTGTGCTGCGATTCATGGGGTTGCAAGGAGTTGGACACGACTGAACCGAACTGAACACATTCTTAAAAACTGTATTATTTTAAAGCAAATTAGAGATTCTGATGGTGGTGGTTTAGTTGCTAAGTTGTGTTGAGTCTTGTGACTCTATGGACTGTAGCCTGCCAGGCTCCTCTGTCCATGGGATTTCCTAGGCAAGAACACTGGAGTAGATTGCCATTTCTTTCTTCAGGGGATCTTCCCTACCCAGGGATTGAACCCACATCTCCTGCATTGGCAGGCAGATTCTTTACCACTGAGCCACCAGGGAAGCCCCAGAAATTCTGATATCCTACCCTAAATACTTATGTGCTCATCTAAGAAAATGAGATGATTTTCCTGCACAGTCACTGTAACATTGTCAAACAAGGAAAAACAAAGAATGAGGCAAAAAAAAAAAAAGAAGAAGAAGAAATAATGGCCAAACTGTCCTCAATTTGTTAACAGCAGCAGCAATAGACAAACTTAAAGATCCAAGAAGCTCAGCAAATTCCAAATAGGATAAATACAAAGAAAGCCACATCCAGGCACACAAACTGCTGAAAACCAAAAATAAACAGAAAATTTTGAAAGCAACCAGAGAGAAAATACACAGGGGGAAAGTTATACTAACTATGGCTCACTTCTTTTTTAAACACCTAGAAAGAGAGTGTGCAAGCGTGTGCACAAGAAAAATAAGGACAGACTTCCCTGGTGGTGCAGTAGCTAAGACTCTCTGCTCCCAAGGCAGGGGGCCTGAATTTGATCCCTGGTCAGGGAACTAGACCCCACATGCTGCAACCAAAGAGTGTGCATGCCTCAGCTAAGACCCAGTGCTGCCAAATAAATGGATAATAAAAAACAAAATATTAGAAAAGATATGGCTGGAGACCTATAGATTGAAAGAGACTCAAGAAACACGTCAACTGTTTGCAATGAACAAACAGATCCTTGCTTAGATTGTGATTCAAACCAACTGTAAAAACATTCATGCAATAGCTGGAAAAATGTGACATTAAGAAAATAGCTGATGATACTGAGGAACTATTAGTTTTCAGGTGATATGATGGCTCAGTGGTTATGATTTTATAAAGGAATTAAAGTGCTTAATCAACCTTGCAAGGGTACACGCTGGGATGACAAGTCCTAACTTCCTCACTTTAATCTCAGTGCAGAAAAAAGCTTGCAGGACACTGATTAGCCCAGGGAGTTAACTTTAATGGCTGAAATTATTAGTATGACAGAAATGACCTGCAATCATCTGGGAATGAGGCAAATTTTTCTTTTCATAGCTAATATAGATCTCAATTCTGCATCCACAAAAATGAATTTCTCTTTTGTCCACGTCACAGAATATCATCACTGTAAGCAATATTTAAGACAGTTACATTTTGAAGTTTCATATATTTTATTCTAAATGCCATTTATAGAATGTCTCCCTTTCCTTAAAAGCTTATTAAGGTTTAAAAATACTTAAGGATGATGAAGACTATGTACCGAGAAATCCTATTTCCTGAATCCATTTCCTGTCTTACAAATTTCAAAATGGACACAGGCTTTGGCCAGCAGCCTGGTTACCTGCAGGTTTTCTTTGATGTCCCAGGCGTCAAGGCTCAGTGGATGGGTGTGCACTTGGGGCAAGCCTTAGGAAGTCTGGGAGGACTATGAGAGGAAGAACTTTTCATGCCAAGGGTAAAAGAGGAACTGATGTAATGTCCTGGAGAGATTTCACTCTCTGTTCCTGCCCAGATTTTGGGAACAATGAGGGAGGGAGACAGTGCTCTGGCTTATCCAACTCTGATGTTACTTTTGACTCAGGATCTGGGCAGAAACAGGACTTGGATGGGCTTGATTTATTTATTTCTCTGCAGACACCACTGAAAGAGGAAGTACTTGATGAAGTTGATAACATTAACTGTGGAGAACTGGAACAGAGGGTATTTAATTCCAGGCTCCTGGTGGTCTGGGTACAAGCACTGTCAAGGCTGAAAGGTCTGCAATGAGCCCTTCCAAGCTTTGTTTCAGTTTGCAAAAAGCACGCGCCCACGTATGGAGAGGGCTCTGATGTTGCTACCCTGCTGCCTCTGTTATTATAAGTTGGCAGCAGGGTATGGAAACTTATGAGACCAGAGCCGCCAGGCAGAGAAGCTCCGGACACAGGAAATGCACTCAGCGGACAGTGGGTGCATTAAATCCCCTAGATGTAGGAGTCTTCTGTCTAAAACAAGAAGATGTTTTTTTGGTCTGGCCTTGATGTCTGGGTTTGTTCTTGGTGAACTGCCCAGCTGGAAAACTGGGAAATTATCCACATTGCCCTTGGTCTGAAGGTCTTGATACAGTAGGGAAACGTACAAGGAAGAGAGAGGAAAGGCCACATACAATTTGTCACTTGGGATTTAGAAAGCGGGTGGGGTGCGGTGGGGCAGGGAATGTAGCTGGGACTGGTAGGGGACCTCCTTCTGGTGGAAAGTACTTTCTGACCCCAAACTTTTCTCCTTGTAGACCTCTTCTAGACACAAATAACCCCTTCTTCCCACTACCAAAAAGCCCCCAGTAAGGTAGGACCTTAAATGTGATGGTCACAAAAAGAAGTCTGATTTCTTTTCTCATCCTTTTTCCTTTTATTTATTAGTAAAGTTTCTCTACTTAAAATTCATCAAAATTCAACCCCATTTAATCACACTGGGCTTCCTTGGTGGCTCAGATGGTAAAGAATCTGCCTGCGATGCAGGAGACCCAGGTTTGATCCCTGGGTGGAGAAGATCCTCTGGAGAAGGAAATGCCTACCCACTCCGGTATTCTTGCCTGGAGAACTGCATGGACAGTCCATGCAGTCCCAAAGAGTCCGATGTGACTGAGTGACTAACACTTTCCACTTATTCACATTATGTAATGAATAACTGCTGCTGCTAAGTCGCTTCAGTCGTGTCCGACTCTGTGCAACCCCATAGACGGCAGCCCACCAGGCTCCCCCGTCCCTAGGATTCTCCAGGCAAGAACACTGGAGTGGGTTGCCATTTCCTTCTTCAATGCATGAAAGTGAAAAGTGAAAGTGAAGTCACTCAGTCGTGTCCGACTCTTCTCGACCCCATGGACTGCAGCCTACCAGGCTCCTCCATCCATGGGATTTTCTAGGCAAGAGTACTGGAGTGGGGTGCCATTGCCTTCTCCAATAAATAACTAGTAGACCTTAAAAACAAAGCAAAACTGCCTTTGGTTAAACTCTTGGTTTTTGACTAGGAAATTTCCAGGGTAGAGAAGAGGCTAAGGTCAAGTTATGTCTCCTGCACCAGGATCACATCTCCCTGTTGTGTTATCCCTAAGGCTATGGATGATGATAAGAGCCATTGGTCAGGGAGATACAAATCAACAGGCCCAGCAGGTAACTCTCACTCATCATCCTCAGTACACTGGGATCCAGATTTTTTTCTCACTGAAAACACCATTTCCCAGCTGTTTTGTAAAAGAGTAGCAGAAATCATGTGTGATATAAAGACCTACACAAAAATTAAAGACTCTAGGTCTTGAGATGGAATTGAAAATAGATTTCATACATATAGTCAGGCTCTGTCACTTCTGTTATGAGTTGATTTGTGCTCCCCACCCGCAAATTCATGTGTTGAAGTCACCACCCCCTAGAACTCCAGAAAGAGATCTTATTTGGGAAAAGGGTCATTGCAGATATATTTAGGTAAGAGAAGGTCATACTGGAGTAGGGGGCCCCTTATTCTGACATGACTGCTGCCCCCCTGAATAGGGGAGGCTGGACACAGACATGCACACGCTGCACGACCAGAGAGGTATGTTTTGTCACAGTCCTTATGATACGAACTGCAGCAAAGACCTTTCGGCGATGCCAACCATATGTGTGGTAGTCTTTCAGATGTACAGTATATGAAGAGTAAGGAAACGTGGTCCTGGCTTTCAAGGGTATCATAGTTTCATGGAGAAGGCAGACATGGCAAAACAGCAACAAAAGCCTACAGGTGCTGAATGAAGAATCAAGAGACACAGGAGGTAAGCCACGCAAGACCCATAAGCCAAGGATCTCCAAAAATTGCTGGCAAACCACCAGATGCTGGGAGAGACATAGCACAGATATCCCCCCAGCTTCAGAAGGGACCCATCCTGCTGAGACCTTGCTCTTGGACTTCTGGCCTCTAGAACTATGAGGCAACGCACTTCTGTTGTTCAAGCCATCCAGCGTGTGGCAGCCCTAGAGACTATGCCCGCTATCGCCTTTCCAAGACGTTCAGCTAAGACTTCCCACCGACTCTGTGCCTGCCCATTTCAGTGTTCCCATTTCACTCAACTCCTCTGTCACATTCAGCGGTCACTGAATTCCCCTGTAGGCCCCAAGAAGAAAACTGCCCTTGCTTGGAGTGTAGGATTCACACAGGTCCGAGGTCAAAAACAGTAAATCCTCTGGAAGTGTCTAGAATTTTATAATCATTTGGTGAAAGGGATCGAAAGAAAATAAACATGGGAATTCCCTGGCTGTCCAGTGGTTAGGACTCTGCGCTCTCACTGCTGAGGGCACAGGTTTGATCCCTGGTCAGGGAACTAAGATCACGCAAGCTCTGTGTTGCAGCCAAAAACTAAAAAGGAAACAAAACAGGGGACGTGTAGGGCTCTGAGGCTTAATCTTCATCACTGTGTGCAGATGGCCTCCAAAGGGCCACCGCTGTTGGCGGTTCAGTGCAGACAGCGTGGGCAAGTCCACAGCAGCCATAGAGGAGGCTTTGTGCTCCTGGCTGGACACTGGCTCTGCTCTTCGCAGGGGGTGCAGAGGAGTTTCCCTCAGTCTCAAGAAAGCCCCACAAGAGAAGTGAATGGAGAAATCAAGCAATCAGGCTGCAGATGAGCCAAGTGGCCATTTGGAGGTAAACACTGTGAGCCATTTACAGGGAGGGGGTAAGGTCACGAAGGTCAGAGGGGCAAGAGCAAGATGACGTCATCAGAGGACTTCCTTCTCTGGAGGTGAACCCAGTCCCCCGCTAGCTCCCTTGTGTGAGCGCCTGCTAAGTTGCTTCAGTCATGTCCAACTCTTTGCGACCCCATGGACTGTAGCCCACCAGGCTCCTCTGTTCATGGGATTCTCCAGGTAAGAACACTGGAGTGGATTGCCATGCCCTCCTCCTGGGGATTTTCCCAACTCAGGGACTGAACCTTTGTCTCTTATCTCTCCTGCATTGGCAGGCAGTTTCTTTACCACTAGCGTCACCTGGGAAGTCCTTTGAGTCCTTATCTCAAAGAAATCAGGTGGCATTTCCCAAGGGGTAAGAGAAGGGACTGATGTTGAAGCTGAAACTCCAATACTTTGGCCACCTGATAGGAAGAGCTGACTCATTGGAAAAGACCCTGATGCTGGGAAAGGTTGAAGGCAGGAGGAGAAGGGGACGACAGAGGATGAAATGGTTGGATGGCATCACTGACTCAATGGACATGAGTTTGAGTAAACTCTGGGAGTTGGTGATGGACAGGGAGGCCTGGCGTGCTGCGGTCCATGGGGTGGCAAAGAGTCAGACATGACTGCATGACTGAACTGAACTGAAGAGGAAGTCTCCTGAACACTTCCTGGTTACCTAGGGAGAATTATTCCTGTGTATTAAGGATCTCTGGACCCTAAAACATTTAGCTCAATATAGCAAGCTAGCCTCTGGATTAAGTATGGCCTCCACACCCCTGGAGGACAGAGGAGGCAGGGAAGGGGCATGGGTCCCCCTCAGCAGGAGGCTGATGATACAGATGGATGAAAAGCAGTTCTGTGCACCACCCAGGGTCTCCGCGAGGTCCCATCACAACCTCATTCTGCATCAGGGACCGGGCCAAGGGTGAAAGGTCATGCTGCCCTGGGCTATGACATATAAGAGGCAAAGCAGGAAGAGGTGGCCCTGGAGAGGAAAGCGGGGTAAGGAAGAGAGGAATGAAGCTTAGTGCAGAGGAAAGTGTAAACTGGGGCTTGGGTACTCTGACACCAGGGACAACATTAAGTCCTGGTGGAACCTTGTTACCTCTGCTGGACTCCACAGTCACAGGGATGAAAGGGTAGCATAAAATGGTGACTGTCAGAGCTGAGGGTGAGAGGAGATGGACAGATTAATAGAAAGATTCCAAAGGTTCGTGGGGAACCTATCATGTGTGAGGTACACAAAGAGTAGGCATCGCTTATTTTCAAAACAGCCTGTGTTCTCGATTAAGGCTGGCACTTTAAATGCATTTCCCCATACAAGTCCTGGTATAGATGGCACCTGGTTAACCCATGAGGAAGTCCTAGGATAATGGTGTGGGCAGGGAACAGGCCTTTCCTATGTCTGGATGCAGAAACTTGGTGTTTGCACAAAGTACATGTTATTGCAATAAAGGGAATGGTTAAGAAAATTGGAATTGGAATAGCATAGGGAACTGTAATCAATATTTTGTGATAACCTATAAGGGAAAAGAATTGGAAAATATATATATATATATAGATACATCTATGTCTGCCTGTCTGTCTGTCTATGGGAGATTTTTGTCCTGTTAAGTCCATTTATCCTGGGGCAGTCAATGATCCAAATGGGTTAATCCAGTCCAATTTAGTATGAGGTTTTAACATCATTAACTGAAGACATACACTAGGGTCTCAAAAGTTACCTCTGACTTTTTTTGGTTTACATATGACAGCTTCAAGTATAGATGGTCCCAGACATATGACGGATTGACTTAGCAATTTTTTGACTTTACAGTGGTGGGACAGTGATACTCATTAGGTGGAAATGACACTTTAAAATTTTGAATTTCAGTCTTTTTCCGGGGCTAGTGATGTACAGGAGAATACTCCTGTGGTGCTGGGTGGTGGCAGTGAGAACCGCTCTCAGTCAGCCTCGTGATCACGAGGGTAAACAGCTGATGCCACCCTGCACCCAGATGACCATTCTGATTTTCACTTGCAGTACAGTGTTCAATAAATTACATGAGATAGTTGACACTTTATCATCATCATTAAATCTTTTGGCTGCACTGCATGGCATGTGTGATCTTAGTTCCCTGAGCAGGGATTGAACCCATGGTCCCTGCATTGGAAGAACCGAGTCCTAACCACCGGACCACCAGGGAAGTCTCAACACTTGATTATCAGACAGACTTTGCATTAGATGATTTTGCCCAACTGCAGGCTAATCTAAGTGTTCCTAGCACGTTTAAGATAGGCTAGGCTAAGCCATGCTGTTTGACAAGCTAGGAGTAGTAAATGCATTTTCACCTTAGGATATTTTCAGCTTAAAGATGCATTTATCAGGCTATTATCATGCATTTATCACCCCCATCCTAAGTCTGAGAAGATCTATATTGTGAAACAGGAACATTATAAGCAGGAGTGCTGGGACCTGCCAGTCTTTTGTACCCCATTCAGAGAATCTGTCTTAGCATCCTAATCTCCATAATTTTTCTACTCATTGTTTAATCATTTGTGCTATTTTCAGGGTACTTGCAAATACACAAAAAACTAATAAAAACATGATTCCGGTCAGCTCATCGATATTGCTGTGAAATGAACACAGGCGCTGGAGCCAAGCGGGCCTGGGGTTAAGTCGAGCTTTGCCACTTGGTAGCTACGTGATTTGGAGGCAGGCTACTTTATCACTGGTAGCCTCGACTGTCTCGTCTATAAAGTGGAAATAATATTACCCTCTTCATAGGGTGGTCGTGAGGATTAAATGATTTAAACATGGAAAAGCTTACATGCTTAAAAGGACCTGGCATACAATAAGAACCCAATAAATGTTAACTATTATTTTGGGATTATGAAGTAGATTCATATACCTCATCTCCTTTAATTTTCTCATTAAAATTGTAGAATTCCTTCCTCCAAAGCAGTCTTTGGGCAGCTGGATTTGATGGGTGAGGTCGAGGGGAGGGAAGTGGGATAATGTTTCCCTCAGTAAAACAGACATGTAAATAAAATTTCTGTGGTCTATCCCAGAATACAAGTCACTCCTCCCACCCTACACAAAGAAATGATTTCTCTGTATTATCTGGGCCATGACCATGGGCTAGCTGGGAGGAGAACTGAGAATGGCAGCACATTGACACCTAAAATTTCCCATCCTCACTTCCAGTTTCCACATTCACCTGGTGGCAAGGGGCTGCCCCAGAGCAGAGTTTTCACCTTAGAACCTGGTGGCAAGGAGCTGCCCCAGAGCAGAGTTTTCACCTTAGAACCTGGTGGCAAGGAGCTGCCCCAGACCAGAGTTTTCACCTTAGAACCTGGTGGCAAGGAGCTGCCCCAGAGCAGAGTTTTCACCTTAGAACCGTGCTGACCGCTGCAGAAAGCAGTGACGGCACAGCGGGTGCAAACAGTTTCAAACTCAAGTGATGAAAAATCACCTCCCAGTCTCTCAGATGGGAGCACAGGAGACGGTGGGACTGAAGGGCTGACATTATAGGAGGGTCCCCCAAAGAGGTAGTGAGATGGGCATATTTGAGAAACATAGATCCTGTTCTTCCTCCCTGGAAGCTTGTGCACATCCAGTCCAACATGGGTGGCTTTGCAGAGCTGATCTCATTCAGAGACCAGCCCGGATTAGAAGCATATTTTAATCACTCAATGAGCTTTTAGGGAATCACTCATTCAAGCAGTTCTAATACCCAAGGACCAGTGGCAATCCAGTGTATATTTTGGGACAAAGCTTATCTCCTTAAATATTCCATCAGAGCCCAAAGTCACTGCTTTCAGAACCCAAAGTATCAAAAGTTAATCATAACTGTAACAAAACAAATGTATTTTTATAAGCATTTGTAGGGGCTTCCCTGGTAGCTTAGTCGGTAAAGAATCTGCCTGCAGTGCAGGAGAGCCAGGTTTGATCCCTGGGTAGGGAAGATTCCTTGGAGAAGGAAATGGCAACCCACTCTAGTATTCCTGCTTGGAAAATCCTAGGGTCAGAGGAGCCTTTTGGGCTACAGTCCACGATGTCCCAAGAGTTGGACACAACTTAGCAACTAAATAACCATCATCACGACCATTTGTGGGTCTGAAATTTCTAAAGACGTTGTGCCTCCTGGTTTTGGTGAAATATGTAGCCTCCTGCCTGCATAGCTATCTGCTATTGTTTAGTCGCTCAGTTGTGTCCCACTCTTGTGATCCCATACAGTGTAGCCTGGCAGGCTCCTCTGTCTACAGGATTCTCCAGGCAAGAATATTGGAGTGCGTTGCCATTTCCTTCTCCAGGGGATCTTCCCAACCCAGGGATTGAACTCACATCTCCTGCACTGGTAGGCAGGTTCTTTACCCCACATAGCTATACCCCACATTGCTATCTAACTTACACCTAACTCATCTCATGCAGATAAAATGGGTCACCCACCAAAGAAAAGCAATCTACTTAAAATGAGGTTTTCATCATGAAACAAGTGAATGACGCTACTCTTGGTCTGACTACTAAGAGGGGTAATATTATCAAAAGTTCTTGATAAGACAAGATAAACGAGAATTGATGCTCAGCATTTCTGAGCATCACCAGACAGGACACTGTTGTGTTTTTCTGGATTTTAGTCGCTCATGACTCTGAAGGTAGAGAACGTGTCTTATTCATCTTTGTATCACCCAGGGAGACTCAGTCCTCAGGACTTGAGAGTTCTTAAGATCTGAGACCATTTGGTTGAATTTCCTGTCTTGTAACTGGGGTGAGTGACAGAAATGAGAAACTGAGCCCTTATGACTGTTACAGCAGAAGAGAGGATTAGAACCTGGTTTCCTGATGGCCAGGTCCCATTCTTTAGAACATTATTTCTAAGCTGACCATGTGTCTAGAGTCCCATTTCAGTGGCGTAAGTGTCTGGGTACAGATGAAAAGTTATATAGTTATCTTACTTATATAATAGTGCCTTCCCCAGCCCTTCCATAGCTATGTAAGAGTGAAAATGTTAGTCCCTCGGTCATGCCTGACTTGTTGCGACCTCCATGAACTGTAGCCCACCATGCTCCTCTGTCTATGGGATTCTCCAGGCAAGAATACTGGAGTCATTCTCTTCTCCAGAGGATCTTTCCAACCCAGGGATCGAACCTGGGTCTCCCACACTGCAGGCAGATTCTTTACCATCTGAGCCACCAGGGAAGCTCAGTAACTAAGTAAGGGAAGAGAAGAATGCTGGTTCTCCTAGACGAAGGTGGTAATTTGAGTACTGCTTAGGCCCAAGTTATAACACAGTTGTAGAACAGTGTACATCGCAGAGACAATGAATGTTTACAGAATGAAAGATCTGAATTCATAGGTCACCTTTCTCTCCCATCAGAGCCTCTGAGCTAACAGTGACCTCCTGGCTTGGCACTGCCATGTGGATGCTAGTACAGAAGGCGAGACTGCAGTGTAATGTACTCACTTGGGGTATCTGCAAGGAACTGTTGCTGGGATAAACAAGATACGCTTGTCCTGTGATATAAATTCCTGCTGTGAAATCATGAATGTCTGAATTGGTCAAGTCGATGGCAGTGATGAGGTGAAGACCCTGGGGGAGGTGGGGTGGAGGAGTGAATAAAGCTTTGTGTTTCCATGTCTCTGCATGCCTCACGGTGCCAGCCTGTTGAGGGGCTGAGTTGATTCTCTCTGGAGTGTCCTGTTTTTTCATTCTCAGCTCTGTGTCAAGTCAACAGCAACACACTTTTACATTGTTCTGTAACCCCAATTATGTAACACAAATCATTAGGGATGTAATATTGGATGCTTATAATTTCACTTCACAAACTTTCTCCCCCGCAAGATCAGATCTTTCTGTATGTGAACACATGCCCATATTAATGTGTTACCAGTTTTCCCTGGTGGCTCAGACGGTAAAGTGTCTGCCTGCAACATGCGAGACCCAGGTTTGATGCCTAGGTCGCAAAGATCCCCTGGAGAAGGGAATGGCAACCCACTCCAGTGGTCTTGCCTGGAGAATTCTTTAGACAGAGGAGCCTGGGGCGGGGGGGCTACAGTCCATGGGGTGGCAATGAGTCAGATATGACTGAGCAACTAACAGTTTTCCTTTCATTCATGATATAACAGTATTGATCCTAGGGCCAACTCATGTTAAGCTGGATATATATTTTTTTTGATGGAAAAGAAAGGAAAGGTGGTTGGAGGTAGGGATCTTGTACACATCATTCACCTCTCCAGTTGGTCCCTTTCTGTCGACAAATCCACCCATACATCTGGAGTTCTGGGGGCCGGCAGGCGCCTCATATCACCTTGTGGCTAGTACAGCTCTTCTCACGTGATCCCATCTGACACAGACCTAGGCTCCTTTCTGTGTGTCCACCTGCTTATGTGAGAGCAGGTGGAGGAGCAGGGCAGGTAGCACGATCATGATTCCTGGCCAACAGCTTGAAGGAACCATCTCTGAGAAGGGGCTACTTTTAAGGGCAGGTCTGAAGCAGAGCTATCTGGTCCACAGGGCGATTGATCAGCCCTTGACCTTGGCCTCCTTAGCTCCATCTTTTTACCTGCTGAGCTCACTACTGCCAACAGCACAGCACTTGAGGGCATGGCTCACTAGGGCATGTTTGGTAGTGCATTTGTATTTTCTTGGTGGGAGACGGGCTCAGAGAGGGGCTGGCGTTCCCTACCGAGTGGCTCCTGCCAATAAGAACAACAAACACACCTGCTCAGGAGTCAGGTCAGGCCGAGGGGAGGAGGGAGTTGTCATGAGGCGAGGCCATCGGCCACCAATCACAGCTGAGGATAAAAAGGGGAAGAGAAATTCCAAATAGGAATTTTCCTTTTTATAAATAATGAGAAAAAGAGAGAGAAAACCGACAAAAGGACAAAGAGAAAACAAATAAAAGACAACCCCGCCCCCAGCTGGATTTCCCAGGTGGCACTAATGGTAAAGAACCTGCCTGCAATGCAGGAGGCGTAAGAGACGAGGGTTCAATCCCTGGGTTGGGAAGGTCCCCTGGAGAAGGGAACGGCAACCCACTCCAGTATTCTTGCCTGGAGAATCCCCATGGACAGAGGAGCCTGGTGGGCTATAGTCCATGGGGTCGCAGGGTCACAACTGAAGTGACCAGCACGCATGCACCACCCCCAACAAGCCATCATACACATTTTGTATTTGAAGACGCAGCCTACATACTCTGCTTCTTGCCCTAATATCAAGCTTCAGTAAACTCACCTCCTGTTCTCTGGAGTAGCTATTGGCTACTATGCAAATGTATAGGGCAGGAAGGGTAAAAGAGCAGAGAAACCAAACTGGGATTGAGAGGCAGCAGGTAAATTCAGCAAAGGTAACGCTGGGGGAAGACAGGCTGAGAGGCACAGGCAGGGAGCCTGCAAGAAGCACAGGTTTATTCTCCATCACGGAGGCGAGGGAACCCACTGTGAAATGCCTGGCACACGAAAGAGATGCCGGTCAGGTCGCCTGAAGCCAGGCTCTGTTTGGTGAAGTGTTAATTAAGAAAACACATAACTTCTCATTTTTTAATTTGCCAACAATGAAACAAAAATAGTGCTGCTCTGGGGGATGCTCCATCAGTTTAAGGAAATGCCTCTAGAAAAACAAACAAAAAACACAGGGTTTTAGGCCCCTCATAATCTGGTCTGAAGGATACATTTAAAAGAATTACTTTGGTTTCCAATTCAGGCAGAAAGGTGTGGAGGAAATGCTCCCAGGAGGCCTGATACATTGCAGTTTAACAGAACAGGGAGCAGAGGAAGATTTTTTACACCCTATTTTTGTCCCCAAACACCTGCTGTGGAACTCTGTCTGGGGCCACAATTCAATTCTGGTCTTTTGTTCTGTTTTCTACCAGTAATTTGATAAGAACCATGTAACTGGACAGAGCAGAGCGTTGCCTGAACGTCTGAACTAAGTCCTCCCACCAAACACACGGCAAGACGCCGCCTTCGGAGCACGAGGACGAGACCCCCCCCCCGGATCCCCATCGAGTTCACAGGGTTTGGGTCTCTTTTCTTCCCCCAGCATATGTGACCCTCTGCTCAAAATCTTCAATGACTCCCCATTACTTTGCTCCACAGCCCAGAAATCAAAGTCCTCCACATCCTGCTTCTAATCTTACCTCCTTGGACTGGTTCTACAGCAGCGAAATGTGGATCACTGTTGAGACAGGGGGATGGCTCACAGGGCTCTCGTTAGTTTATTCTCCCTATTTGGGGTCTGTTTGAAATCTTTCTTCATCAAAGGTACGTGATTGCTCTCTATTCTATTGCTCTCAATTCCAGTTAGAGATTGCTCTCTAACTCCATTTTGGGTCCTCCTGGAATGTTCCCCCACTTCATTCCGGCTTATCAGACCTTCAAGGAGTCCTGCAGGTCACCTCCTTCGTGACACTGAACCTGATGCCTGCACTGGCTGTCATCTCCCCTTCCATCGTCTCTTTATGGTGCCTGTTATAGCTATTCTTTGTTATTGACATGCGTATCTATCTCATCTCCTCCACGAGACTGGGAGTTGCAGAGAACCAAAGAGAGATCTTATTATTCACCTTGGCATTTCCCCTAGGGTCTCAAACACAGTCAGTACTCAATAAATGTTGGTCAAATGAAAAATGAATCACGTGAATAAGAACACAGAGACAGCGGAAGCTTTAGGGTTGGGCTACATCTCGGACGAGAGAGACGCCTCCCGGGTACCTTCTTCATGGTTCTGGTGAAGGATGACTTCCTGCTGCGTGTGTATCGAGTTTCCGGGGTGAAAGAACGGTGAGAAAAGAATCCGAGGTTTCCTCTGCTTCAGAATATGCTGAAGGAGTTCATAGAGCACATCACCTGGAGAGAAAAAGGAGAAAGAAACAGGGAAATGGGAGTGTTCCGTTCAACAACTATTTGCTGAGCTCTGACTCTGAGCCTGGCACAGTGTTGAGGAAGGTAGGTCTGTCCACCGGGAGCTTGCAGGGGATAGGATGTGGCACTAATACTCGATGGTCAGAGCCATGTGGGACTTTTAAAAAACTTTTTTAATTATGAAAGTCATATACAAAAAAGGAATAGGAAGGGAGAAAGAAAACAAAAGTTATCTATAATCCTATTCCTAAGAAACACGGACCCTGTTAATACTATATACAGTATGTTTTTGCTGAAGAATTGATGCTTTCAAACTGTGGTGCTGGAGAAGACTCTTGAGAGTCCCTTAGACAGGAAGGAAATCAAACCAGTCAATCTTAAAGGAAATCAAACCTGAATATTCACTGGAAGGACTGGTGCTGAAGCTGAAGCTCCAATACTTTGGCCACCTGATGCAAAGAACTGACTCACTGGAAAAGACCCTGATGCTGGGAAGTTTGAGGGCAGGAGGAGAAGGGGGTGACAGAGGATGAGATGGCGGGATGGCATCACTGACTCAATGGACATGAGTTTGAGCAAACTCCAGGAGATGGTGAAGGATGGGGAAGCCTGGTGTGCTGCAGTTCATGGGGTTGCAAAGAGTTGGACACAACTGAGCGACTGAACAACAACAACAGTATATGATATAGAATGAGAATCAAGCTTATCATAGTTGAGTATCTTTTTCCCTCCACATCATTCAACTGCTTTAGTAACTGCAATATAACAGCCTGTCATAGGGATGTACCAGACTTTACTGGAAACTTAAATTGTCCCAACTTATTGCTATTCCTTTTATTTAAAAAAAATACTTTTTGTATCTATTTGCATTTTAGATTATTCAAAGAAGATAAAGTCATTAAGGATGAAAAGTTTTAATGTTTCAATGACAACTCATGGATTCTTCATAGAAATCTTCCCAACAGGAAAAAAAAAAAGTGCCTTTTTCTAATCCACCCCAATCCCAGGCAGGAAAAGAATAAATACAGAAAAAAAAAAATTTACACGTCCAATCAGAGGTGCTAACTATTAATATTAAAGATACCCCATAATGAACTAGCATATTCTGGGAAGCTAAAACTTATGCTTCCTTCTAAAAATATACACAGGCATTGCTCCCAGGTTCCACCAGCTCTAAAAATCATCTTTGGATGTCAGCCTCTCGCAGAGGATGGTAGGGGCTGGTTTGAACTGGGGGCCTTCTGTGCTGATATATTTTGTATTTGAAGTGTCCACTGAGTAGTTAATTAGCAAAAAAAAAAAGAAAGAAAGAAAAGCTGTTCTGGTCTTGTCCCTCCCCTTTGACTTAGCTCCAAGTTCAAAAACGCAGGTGGGTGCCTCAACACCCCTTCGACGTGGGTGATTAATCTTAAAAATACCGCAGGCTTTTCTGACTGTCCCCCTACGCCCTTCCACACACAGATACGCAGTCAACAACTGTACCAAACAATGGGCTTTTTGTCTCTAATTTTAGCCATTTTTAACAGATACTTTAATTAACAACTTAATTTAACTGCATATTTTGGGCTATGGCTAAACTTTTTTTTTTTTTTCCCTTCAACTCAGTCTGAACCTGAGAAACACTCCAAATGAATTCCTTTGTTTCTGCAAACTTCTGCACCTTTTCTATCTGTACCAAATAAAGCTCCATAATACTCCATCCTAAGTGATCCCTGAGATTCCCTTGGGTTTCACTTTTGTTTCTTCCTCTATCTTCGAATTTTGGTCGTTATATTAATATAACTTACTGCCACTGTTAGGGCATGGCAACCCACTCCAGTATTCTTGCCTGGAGAATCCCATGGACAGAGGAGCCTGGTGGGCTACAATCCAAGGGGTCAAGAAGAGTTGGACACAACTGAACAACACTTTTATTGCCACTCTTTATGACTGTGATCAAACAGAGCAAAAAACCTTTAAGAACGGAAGGCCTTATATCACTGGGTCTTTGCTTTCATTGACACGGGCGAGGAGCCGCAGAGGTGTTCTGAACCAGACTTGAGAGCGTTGTGTGTATAAGGGAGAGCGATGACACACAACTGCGAGCGGCTGGGAAAGGCTCTGGAGCTCATCTAATTCAGACCCAGTAGTCATGGTGATGCTGTCGCTGACGAGATCAGGATACAGAGCCTGAAATACCGTCCTATTTTAATGATTCATATTTTAATCGCTCACAAAAATAAGTCCCTAATCAACACTTTGTTTCTTGGGGTTTAGCGTAAATGTCTTCCTGAACTTTTCCCATTTACATGGCCTCGCATAGCTGGTGTTCTATCCCGTGGGTTTGAGCAAAGCTTTATTTCAGTAGTAGCCCGAGAGAAAATGAAAACCCTGAAAAAAAAAAAAAGTGTTCCAGATGATTACTAAGACAAATGGGCAGTAATTAATGTGCCCGTTTAGAAAGGGGAAGCCAGGAAATGCAGATTGAGTGTGTGTGAGGGTGGTGGACTGCGGGTTTGGAGGCAGGCTGGTGTGCAGGGAGGGCCCTGGGGCCTGGCCTGCGGGACGAGCCTCGCTGCACCAGGCGACCTTGAGCAGGTCTCTGAACTTTCTGCGAAATGCAAACATTCCCCTCAGAGGAGGATGTCAAGCAGCAGGGTCTGGGTGCACGTGACACCTGGCCCCTCCTTGGGGGTCACTCCAAGGGCTCTGAGTGGGGAGTGGCCATCACTTTCTTTCCATTTCTCTGTGGGTACAGAGAAAGCGAGTCAACAAAGTGGATGTCCTTTAAGTTCTCCAGGCATCAGTTCCTCATCTGTAAAATGGCAGTATTAGCAGCATCTGGGCTTCCCTGATAGCTCAGCTGGTAAAGAATCCACCTCCAATGCAGGAGTTGGTTCAATTTCTGGGTCGGGAAGATCCCCTGGAAAAGGGATAGGCTACCCACTCCAGTATTCTTGGGCTTCCCTGGTGGCTCAGACAGTAAAGAATCCGCCTGCAATGTGGGAGACCTGGGTTCAATTTCTGGGTTGGGAAGATCCCCTGGAGAAGGGAATAGCAACCCACTCCAATATTCTTGCCTGGAGAATTCCATGGACAGAGGACCCTGGGGAGGCTACAGACCATGGGGCCACAAAGAGTCAGACACAACTGAGCGACTAAGCACAACACAGCACAGTAGCATCTTCCTCCCAGGAGGGCTTCCCAGGTGGCTCAGTGGTAAAGAACCTGCCTGCCGATGCAGGAGACATGGGTTTGAGCACTGGGTTGGGAAGATCCCCTGGAGAAAGGAAAGTGAAGTCGCTCAGTTGTGTCCAACTCTGCGACTCCATGGACTGTAGCATACAAGGCTCCTCTGTCCATGGGATTTTCCAGGCAAGGGTACTGGAGTGGGTTGCCATTTCCTTCTCCAGAGGATCTTCCTGACCTAGGGACTGAACATCGCAGGCAGATGCTTTACCGTCTGAGCCACCAGGGAAGCCCCTGGAGAAGGAAATGGCAACCCACTCCAGTGTTCCTGCCTGAGAAATCCCATGGGCAAAGGAGCCTGGCAGGCTACAATCCTGGGGTCACAAAGAGTTGGACATGACTGAGCAGCTAAACAACCACCACTACCTTTCAGGGTGCCTATGAGGACCCAACAAGGTAATCATGTAATACAGTCATCACAGCATCTGACAGTGAGAACCCAGCAAACACCAGTTGCTGTGTGACCACCACTATCTCCACTATTATTGCAGATATTACTGAAGTGGTTTAGGACAGACCTGTGGATCCCGAGGGAGAACAAAGCAGGAGTATCTGGGTCATGGTCATGTTTATGTTCCCCTTTCAGAAAGGGCAAGGTGGACTGAGGTCATTCGCCCATCTTGGTCTCTCCAGATGCCTCACCCTGGCTTGATGGGCTAAGCCGGACCAACTTGTGCTCTGCCCTGTACTTCCCCCAGGCCCTTGTGCTGCCTCTCTGCAGCCTTTCATCCCAAAATTGGCAAAGGGAGCCAGGCAGAGAAGGCTTCTCTCTGAGTGAGTGGGGGAGAGGAGGTCAGGCAGAGCTCGGCCAGTTCCTTACCTAAATTGCAAGAACTGGTAAGACAGCATTCAGAAGTGACACCTGTGACAGCTAGCTAAAGGGTAGGAGCCTGGGCCCAGGGTCCCAGGTTAGGGAAAAACGTACTCCTAAGACCGCAGAGTACTGAACCAGTCCATCCACAGACCTGTTTCCTTGGCGACCAGGAGCTCAGTTGGGGAACGGGGCTGGCTTAGCACAAACATCACTACTCTGGGGCAAAACCAACCCACTGCGTGTGTCGCTGTGTGTGCCTGGCAGGAATATTTTGTGGCCGATAATGACTTGGAATCTTAGGATTCTACAAGTTTCTTAGAAGGATTTGAACTTGTGTTCAGCAAAAGCCCCCTGCCAAGAAGTAGCTTTGGCTGAGTACTTCCATGACGGGCAGCAGGCCACAGCATAAGCAAACCATTTTTGGACAGCTCTAGTCGCTAGAAGGTTCTTCTGTTGGGCTGGAAGCTGGCGTCCTCTGTAATCTCATGTACCTCGGTTCCTAGTTTTTGGCTTTTGGAGCAGCACAGCACGTGTGTCCCATCTGCAACCATTTCCTAAATAAATAAAGGTGCCCCCCCATCCTTTTCCATCTTCACTGGCCCCCAGTTCCTCCAGCAGCCAGTATGCTTTCTGGCTACATTCTGAAAATCTTTATACACACAGGAGATGACATCGCAAAAGTGATATTAACAAAAAGATCTCTGGAATAAAGAAGATATTTAAAAAGAAGTTATATTTATTTGCCTGCTGTATAAAGAGCAGGAGCCATAGTGCTACATATCTAACAAAGCGAATGACCACTGGCCTGAATTCAAGGCACTTGTTCAAGAAACTCTTGGCCTGTTCAATCCTTGATAAATCTTCCCTGTCTTCCCAGAAAAGACATAACTAGTACTAACCCTAAAAGATGCTTCCATTGTACTAAGCAATGAAACCAAGGCTATTGTTTAAGGGACAACAGCTTTTGTTGGTTTCTCCCGCTGTCTTCAGGCATACACACATGGTTCATGTATCCACATGCACAGGTGGGTTTGCTGTGAAGCCAGTGAGTTTCAGGGGCCTTTGTTTGCATAGTCCCATGAAAGGAAACCTAAGGGACTTTTCCTCCAGGCTCAGTGGTTAAGGATCCACCTGCCAATGCAGGGGTCATGGGTTTGATCCCTGGTCCAGGAAGAGCCCACATGCCCATGGGGCACCTAAGCCCCTTCGCCACAACTACTGAAGCCCACACGGCCTACAGCCTGTGTTCTGCAACAACAGAAGCCACCACAATGAGAAGCCCGCACACTGCAACTAGAGAGGAGCCCCACTTGTCACAACTAGAGAAGGCCCGTGCACAGCAACGGAGAGCTGGCACACCACAAATAAATGCAAATTAAAAAAAAGGAAACCTAGAACTGCGTGTCTTCACATTATAACTTCAGGTCCTATAAACCCTAGATACACTCCTAGATACCTGCATACACACACAGAAACCCACAAACTAAACAGATACACAATTTTGTATCAGTGACCTTGGTGTTAAAACCTAGGCATCTACTTCGAGAATCCTAAATTCTAATATTTGCAATTTGTTTGAAACAAGCAGTAGAGAGTGAACAAAACTGCTGCAAGTTGCCTTAGCAATTTTACTAGTGTCTGAAGACCAAGAACATAAAGATACTGTTTAGAGGGTTAAATTTACCTAAGTTTCTTTACTTTTAGAAGACAGAGCTTGGGCTCTGGAGCAAGGGAGTCCCAGGTTTGAATCCCGGTTCCTTTATTCATCAGCTGCATGTCCTGAGGCAAATTACCTTTTGTCTTTGAGCCTTAGTTCAAGGCTTAAATATTCTTTTGTATCAAAGGAGAACAATGCCTAGACTTGGCAGGGCTGTTATGAGGATTAAATGAGATGATGTGAATGAGCGTCGGCCCCAGGTCTGCTCTCCTGTGTGCTCAGGAGATGGTATTCCTTGTGACTATGATGATTATTAACTGACATGTCTCCAAAAAAATCTGGAAACTATTTGCTCTGCTTCAGTACTTTTTGTCTTTCAAGGACACACATAAGTTTCATAAAGTCATAAGAATGGAATTTTTTTTATAGCGGACATCATTTCACACACATATTTCTAGTTCACCGTTTCTTTCCCTGTCCCGGTGTGCAGTATATCGTCAACTTCTTCCTATGGGTCTCTTCCCTTTAGCATTTAAGCGGCTTCAAGTGTTTTCTGTCTTCTACACACACATACACACACGTGCTCACACACACACACACACACACACCCTACTCTGTCCTCATCTTCCCCTCCAGGTGCTGTCCCTGTTTCTCTTCCCATTGCAGCCAAACTTCCCGAAGAGCTGTCCAACTCTGTTATCACTACGCCCCTCTCCGTGCACTTCTCCGGGCCCTCTGGTCTCCAGTCCAACCCTCTCCAAAGTGCTTTTTTTTTTTTTTTTAAATTGAGGTATAGTTGCTTTACAATGCTGTGTTGGTTTCTGCTGTACAAGGAAGTGAATCAGCTAGCCATGGATGTATACCCCCTCCCTATTTGCAGGAATCGAGATGCAGATGTAGGGAATGGACATGTGGACATGGGGTGGGGGAGGGGATGAACTGGGAGGTTGGGACTGATGTACATGCACTGCCATGTGTAACACAGCTGCTGCTGCTGCTGCTAAGTCGCTTCAGTTGTGTCTGACTGCGCGACCCCACAGACGGCAGCCCACCAGGCTCCCCCGTCTCTGGGATTCTCCAGGCAAGAACACTGGAGTGGGGTGGTGCCATTGCCTTCTCCGGTGTAACGTAACTAGCTAGTGGAAACCTGTCGTACAGCTCAGGAAGCGCAGCTTGGTGCTCTGTGATGACTCAGAGGGGTGGGATGGGGGGAAGGTGGGAGGAAGGTACAACGGTGCTCTTGCCGAGGTCACCTCCAGGTCATCAAAGCCAAAGAGTGATGTACCTGCCTCTCAGCAACATCATTAGCACTAGTCACTGTCTCCCCCTCGCTTAGAACACCCCACAGCTTCAGACATGCCTCATCTCCTGGTTTTCTGCTCTCGCTGCTTCCTCACCCTTTAAGGCTCCCAGGCCTCTCATCGCCTTTCTCCTGGGTCATCTCAGCCCCTCCATGGCTGCCGTCAGCTGGTCTCCACTACATCTGCTCAGTCAGACACCCCTCCTCACCTTCAGAACCTTCGGTTACCTCCTACACACGTCCTCTTGCCTGTCACCCGGGCACCACATGTCTTACATGTTCGACATAAACGCCTTTACAACCATCGGTGCTTCCTAGTGCAGTAAATCCCCAGCTGTCTGGGTCGGAAACCAGGACTCATCCTTGACTCTCTGCTTCTCATTCAACATCACCAAGACTCTGCCTTCTAAACAGTCCTTGAAGCCCCTGCTTTTCCCCGCTGGATGTCTTAGTTTCGGGCACTTGCCACTGCGTCTACCGACTGCTCTACATCCCACTTCTCAATTCTGGGTTTCACCATGCCAGTCTCTGCTTCAGACCATGAATGGCTTCCACCTGTTTTTAAAATAACATTTAAAGTTCCGAACATGATCCACAAGGCCTGTAATGATCTACTGAAGTGACTCAATGAATGGCTGCAAAGCTACAGTGTATGCCTCTATTTTTATATTCTCCATGTTTTTTTAAAGCCAGTCAGTCCCCTACTGGGGGTGGTATGGGCATTTCCAGTCTTCACTGTCATGAATAGAATTACTAAGGGTATCTTTTTTGACTTCCTATTGGATTGCTTCCATGGGATTTTTCTTTTCCTAAAATGGTGTTATCAGTGAAAGGGTACGATTAGTTTTAAAGTTCTTATTATACACTGCTGATTCTCCAGAAGAATCGGACCAATGAAGAGTGTCATCAACAGGGGTACCCAGAGCCCCTCCCCGTGGGGTTTCACGGCGTTTACCTTGAGTTCAGTAGGTTTAAAGCGGAATCTTCACATTATTAAAAGCTCGCATTTTTCAGAGGTGACAATTTACTATGTACACACCCTCCTACGAAGATAATCAGAAGTAACACATTCTTACATGTGCAAAGCGTTCTCTTCTCTTTTTCTCTCTCTTCTGTTTTTATTCAGAGATTTTAGTTTCCCTCTGACCAGTTACAAAAAAATAACAGCATATATGGTGTGGGAGGGACACTATTCAACTCTCTGCTGCTCTTTCCCACCCGTGACAGGTTCAAAATGACGTCTGAGGCCTCAGTCCCTTCAGTTTCATAAATTCAACAGTGAAAACACCAACTCAGACACAGGCCTGGGAGATCCCACTGGTGGTCTAAGAACATTCCCATCGTGGGACTGCTTGGTATTCCAGCTCTGCTCTATCTTCGTTTCCAAGCATTCCACTCAATCCATTTTTATAGCCTGATTGAATTACAAATCTTTTAATTTAATACAGAGTGCTTTCTGTGACCATAAAAATAAATTCCTCTTTCACTTAGGAACAAATATTTGAAATTTATTTGATATCTATGTCTTGGACACAGAGATCCTGGGGAAAAAAAGGGAGCAGGTTGTGGGAAAATTGGGATATTATATATATAATATATATCTAACATAAATATTTTATATATATTTAATTATTTACTTATTTATTTATTTGGCTGAGCCAGGTCTTAGTTGCAGCATGGAGGATTTTTAGTTGGGGTATGTGAAATCTTAATTAGTTGCAGCATGTGGGATCCAGTTTCCAGCCAAGGATTGAACCTAGGCCCCCTGCATTGGGAGCATGGAGTCTTAGCCACTGAACCACCAGAGAAGTCTCTGAAAATTTAAGAGGAGACTCACTCAGGAAGACATCTAGAAAGACAACTGCCTTTACCTGCATACAGAAGATAAAGTAAGGTAAACCAAAGAATAAGTTTGTGAGAAAATCTAAATATTGTGACATAAGTATGCACTGTCAGTTACAGGAAGTGCTGTATGTTTCACATGTTAAAATATGACTCTGCATAGCAGAGCGATCAGTCAGTCATCACCAACATTTCACCAATGGGATAAGCAAAATGCTAACAAATTCCATGACTCTCCTGTAATTGATTTATCTGAGCATTTTGCTGATGGGCAATACACATATTTTTGGCTTGTTTTGCTCAAAGACACAGGAAGAGAAGAGAGAGGCAACTCTGGGTATCTTCAGTCAAGGGTCATGTTTGTTGGAACTCCCACACTTTAGGGCTAAAATTCCCCTCTGTTACCCATGCCCTGAAACCCAGTGAGTTGAGACTAAAGCAGCCAGTGGACTCAAGCCAGCAAACCACCTACCACTGCTTAATAGAGATTAATAGGCAGGTTGGTTTCCTAGGAAACATATGTAGATACAGACCAGTATTTAAGTTTAACCTTTAAAAGAAATTTAATATATCTGAAAGTCACAAGCAAAACACATTTCCAAAGAAAAAGATGCTGGTGGGCTGGACAGGAAGAAACACTTTGTAACATCACACTCCAGTATGTTAAAAACTCATTTACTTAGTAAAACCCCAATACATTTTTTGCTGAATTAACCTGAAGGATCTTTGAACGTTTCTTGTTTTTTACAAAGCATTGATAAAAAGTCTAATATGAATTAAATTAATAACACTTTTTGTTCATTTAAATAAGGAATACTTAAATACATCCCACCTGAGTATCTTGCAATGGATAACTCAAAATGAGAGTGTTAATATCAATGCTAACTTGTCTGTTCCTTCGGATTAATGTGTTTTCTCAGAGTCTCAAAGAGGTCAAGTAACAATTGGAGTTATTCATTTCAAGGCATTCAATAAATTCATAAAATTCAATGAAACTCCTTTGAATTGAATCATCCCAGACCATTTAATGTGATAACTACCCAGTTGCCCAAGGACTAGGTAAAATAATCCTGTCTGGATAAGGTTTATAAAATAGAGATTTTTTTACACTTTTCCCTTAACTTTGTGAATATTATAAATTTGTCATCCTGCTATATCCTGATTAGAAGATTATTTCAAAGAAAAGCTACCATTTATATTCAACCTTGACATCTTCTGTTGGAGATAATATCTTAAACTATATTCTGAACGTTCCCTGTTTTAGTCTAGTGGTTGAAAAGGGAGGACATTTGTCCTGAAAGTGGACAGCATAAATGTAGTTTGTTTAATTGGTTGGAGAATGTGGGGTTCAAGGAGGCTACTGTATTTGACTGAAGGTATCTTAATAGTTCAACTAATTATAATTCATCGAACTCTTGTTCTCTCCTGTCTACATATGGGATGAGTTGTGTCAAGGAATGTTATTTCTATGCACAGAAAACATAACTCTGGGTGAGGCCAGGCAGGAAACATGGCCGGGAGGAAGCTGTAAACTTCCATTCATGGTGATGGCCCATCAGATCCTTTTGTTTCATTCTAGCAACACTATGACTAGTGAGAAGCTGCTGCTGCCTTGTCTTAGGCAGCAATAAAGGTTAAAGAAAGACAGGAAAAAACTGGGTAAAGTCTAGGTTTTTTCATGGTATACAGTCATGAAGGAGACTAAAGTATCTATTTACTGCCTATAGGTGGGAAGTTGTAATGCTTACTCAAAGCTTAACACTTTCAGTGGTTGAAGTTGGGTTGAACTATAAAGAGAGTTTGGGATCCCCAGGGTGAAAATTCCATTTTATGGACAAGGAAGATAAGAGCAAACGAGGTGATGATATATGTGGAAGAGACATGTGTAGAATCTGGACCTTGTGACATCTACTACGTTGAAGGCAAGAGCAAAGTGCAGGTCAATAGAAGCAGTGCCAAATGTTTCATATGAGAGAGAAACAAGGTTTTCTATTTATACATTGTCTCTACCTAAGGAGAAGGTGAGCAGGTATATCACGCCCTCATCACCTTGCTGGCTGGCTACCTACCTCATGGGAAGGGTCATCTCATCATCTTCTTATTTCTGTCTTCCAATTCCTCTGACAATACTCCTGTTCTGTGGCAAGTTTTCTGATAGCCCATACTGGCAGGTATCACCTTGATATTCTGTCCATGGCTTTCTGGTTGCTGCCTTAAAATTAAATTACCTACCACATAGATTTATCTTTAGTCTCAGCTCGATGTAATGGGGGATGCTCTGAAATCTATTATTCCCAGCTTGGCCTGGCTTCTGTCTCAGACTTGTGCAGAAAAGGGCACATCTTCCTGAATGCTCTGGCATCACTTGGCCAAAATGCCAGGATAACCATTTCATGCCTAAAGCATATTATTTTGGTGTCACTGATTCCGTCCTGGACTTCAGAGTCTCAAATTAGGACTGTAGCAGTAGCACTGTACCTGGTTTTCCTGCTTTTAGTGGCCCAGTGAATCTACGCTACGCACTGATGGCAAGTGTCTAGAGAGCAAGTCCCCTACATACAAACCTTCAAGTTGCAAACTTTCAAAGACGTGAATGCGCTTGCCCTCCATCTCTTATTGCTGATGGTCCTTCTGTTCCACCATCTACTGCCTCCTCTCCCTCCTCCAGTCAGTAACTCTTCTTACCTGTTCACTGGATGCCAGCCCCTGTATGCCAGCCATTGGACTACACTACTATACTTTCCAAGGTACTATGCTGCTGCTGCTGCTGCTAAGTCGCTCAGTCGTGTCCGACTCTTAGCGACCCCATGGACTGCAGCCCACCAGGCTCCTCCGTCCATAGGATTTTCCAGGCAAGAGTACTGGAGTGGGGTGCCATTGCCTTCTCTGTCATGGTACTATAGTGTAAGATAAAAAATGCTTTATTTATTGCTTTTTAAAATGTATTATTTGTGTGAAAAGTATTATAAACTTATTATAGTACAGTACTAAATAGCAGATTGTGTTAGTTGGGTACTGAGGCTAAGTATGTTGAACTTATGCACAAACTGGACTTAACGAATATGCTCTCAGAATAGAACTCATTTGTATGTAGGGGACTGATTGTACCAAAGGGAGAGCTTCAATCATATCTTTCTCCTGATCAGAACCTTTCAGTGGTTTCCTATTATTTGCAAAATAACATCCAAACTCCTTAACTGGCTGTAAGATACTCTTGGATTGGGTCATAATTCACCTAATATTTATTGAGTGCCAACCAGATGTCATGCCCTGTGCTAGACACTGGAGACACGGCAGCTGAACAGGACGCAGCCTGAACTTTCTACTCTGAGAGAGGATATGGAATAGAAAACAATCTCATGTATCACAGTGTGAACCCTGTGTATGTGTGTCAGGGGCCATGACAGAATTAGGAAATGTTCTGAGATAAAACAAACTGTGGAAAATTCTTAAAGAGATGGAATACCAGACCACCTTACCTGCCTCCTGAGAAACTTGTATGCAGGTCGAGAAGCAACAGTTAGAATCAGACATGGAACAACAGACTGGTTCCAAACTGGGAAAGGAGTACGTCAAGGCTGTATATTGTCACCCTGCTTATTTAACTTATATGCAGAGTACATCATGCCAGATGCCAGGCTGGATGAAACACAGGCTGGAATCAAGATTGCTGGGAGAAATCAATAACCTCAGACATGCAGATGACACTGCCCTCATGGCAGAAAGCAAAGAGGAACTAAAAAGCCTCTTGATGAAAGTGAAAATGAAAGAGGAGAATAAAAAAGCTGGCTTAAAACTCAACATTCAAAAAACGAAGATCATGGCATCTGGTCCCATTACTTCATGGCAAATAGACAGGGAAACAACTGAAACAGTGACAGACTTTATTCTTTTGGGCTTCAAAATCACTGCAGATGGTGACTGAAGCCATGAAATCAAAAGACACTTGCTCCTTGGAAGAAAAGCTATGACAAACCTAGACAGCATATTAAAAAGCAGAGACATTACTTTACTGACAAAGGTCCATCTAGTCAAACCTATGATTTTTCCAGTAGTCATGCATGCGAGAATTGGACCATAAAGAAATCTGAGTGCCAAAGAATTGATGCTTTTGAATTCTGATGCTAGAGAAGACTCTTGAGAGTCTTGGACTGCAAGGAGATCTGAAGTCCTTGGACTGCAAGAGATGCAACCAGTCCATCCTAAAGGAAATCAGTCCTGAATATTCATTGGAAGGACTGATGCTGAAGCTCAAATACTTTGGCCACCTGATGCAAAGAACTGACTCATTAGAAAAGACCCTGATGTTGGGAAAGATTGAAGGCAGGAGAAGAAGGGGATGACAGAGATCGCTGGATGGCATCACCAACTCGATGGACATGAGTTTGAGCAAGCTCCGGGAGATGGTGAAGGACAGGGATGCCTGGCGTGCTGCGGTCCATGGGATCAGAAAGAATCGGACACAACTGAGCGACTGAACAGAAAAGAGGATCAACAGGACTTCCCTGGTGATCCAGCTGTTAAGACTCAGTGCTTCCAATGCAGGAGGAACAGGTTCACTCGCTGTCAGGGAAGTAAGATCCCACATGTGGTGCAGCCAAAAGGAAAAAACATGAGGACCAGCACCTCACCCAGATTGAGGCAGGGAGACGTGGAGGAAAGGAAGGTAGGGTGGAACCAGGGATGTGCGGAACCAGGGATGTGGGGACGGGAGAGTCAGGGAAAGTGTTCCTGGAGAAAGTAGCAGAACTTGAAGAGGCAAGCAGACAAGGGTGAGGGGTGATGAGTAATGATGAACAGTGTTTCAAATGAAAACTCGTCTCCAAGGTCCTCCTCCACATGAACTGGCCTCACTTCCTCTTCAACACCTTTCCCTCCCGCTTCTTGCTCACCTTTCACAGCTTTCAAAGTCTGGCTCGGCTACCACACAATTGAGCCTCATCTGACAACCCGGCTAGAAATCACTTCTCTCTCCCTTAACTTCCTCAGCCAGCTCTCTTGTCCTCTGGCATGGAGCTACTCAGGGAACACTCACAGAATGAATTTCTACTGCTCCCTCTTAACCATGGCTATGATAACCATGTTCCAACTAGCGCACCAGCCTAATGCTGCCTCTTCCATCTCCAGGTGGGATTCCTCACGGCCGCCCAAACCCACTAAGTTAACGCTGCTGCAATGACCCGTCATGCAGTTCCATCCTTCACGTTCCAGACCAGCTCCACTCCTTTTCTGAGGCCCATTCATGCTGCTCTCTCCTTCCCCAGCTGCCTCTGCCTTCAGGTTCAGTGTGATCCTGCCTTCAATGGGGTGGTGAGCTCCCTTCCAGCCTCCCACATGGCTCACCCTGCAAAGACCCGACAAACTGGCAAGGATGTACTGACAGGTTTGCTATGTCTCTGCTCCCCGCTTTAAGTAAAGCTGAGAGGTCATTGGAGAAATAAAAAATCAGCAACAAAAAGGAGCACCTGACAATGATTCTGTGGCAGCCTGGATAAGAAGGGAGTTTGGAGGAGAATGGACATGTGTATATGTATGACTAAGCCCCTTTGCTGTCCACCTGAAACTATTATATCACTGTTAATCGGCTACACTCCAGCACAAAACAGAAAGTTAAAAAAATAAAATATAAAAAAGGGCATACCTGAGATATGAGGGGAGGCAGAGAGAGATTTACAAAGAGGAAAGCATGCCCAAGGTCTAAATCAAGTCAACTTAAAACACATCATTGTGTTTTCCTTTGTTTGCCCGACATGAATGACTTCTCCTGAACACTGACGAGTTAGCATACATTTCCCTCCAGATGGGTAACTTTGCCCCTTTGAGTCTAATCTCTGAGTTCCCACTGGAACAGAAAAGGGAAGTGTTTTTGCATTAAATTAAAAGGAACTCTCAAGGTTCCTTTCAGGTTGGTTTTATTTATTTATATTGTTGTTTTACAGTTTTCTTATCCTGAGGCTACAGAAAGAATCAATGAGGGAAGATGAAATGTTTCAAGTATGTCTGTGTCCCTTCTAAAACCTTCACAGTGCCCTGGTTCTCAGCTGTAGAAGTTTTCAAGTTTCCATGAACATCTGTACTTCTGGGGGAAACTTCCCTTTTATCATTTCCTCCTCTAAACGGTTCTGCTGCAACTGGGAAAAGCTGGGCGACGCTACAGTTCCATACACATCCTTATCTTGCCCTGTGTGACAGGCCGTTTCCTCAGGACGGTTAGCTAGTTTATTAACTCCTGGCCAGCCTCCAGGAGTAAAGAAGGGTGAACACAGTTGGGGACAAAGCCAAGACCTTGTGCGGGACCTTTGCCCTTAAGTCAAGGAAGAAAGGAGCTCTGCCAGGCAAGTGACATCAAAGTGGGAGCAGCAAGGAGACTTGACAAGGCAGGACCCGTGGGTCCTCGAATAACTGTCCTCAAGAGGCAGAACCCGAGACCAGGGTTCCCCTTGGACATATGGAGTCCCCACATCTCTTCTAAAAATCCATCAAGGGGACTTCCTCGGTGGTTCAGAGGTTAAGACTTCACCTTCCAACACAAGGGGAGTGGAGTGGGTTCAATCCCTGGTCGGGGAGCTGAGATCCCACATACCTTGCAGCCAAAACATAAAACAGAGGCAATATTGTAACAAATTCAATAAAGACTTTGGTAATGGTCCACATCACAAAAAATTTAAGAAAAAAAAAATCCATCAAGTGTGAGAAATGAAATTAGAAAGTCTGTTTGAGTTCTTATCCATATCACCAATACATTTTGTAGGTACTAAAGCTTCCTACTAAAGGAAACTTTTACATGTGGTTTTAGGAGCCCTTATTTCGAGAAATCCTTCTTGTTAGATGAGCCAGAGGAAACTGTCACCTGTATCCTTCAAGATTTGTACAAACTATTTGGGTTTCCCTGGTGGCTCAGACGGTAAAGAATGTGCTGGCAATGCAGGAAACCTAGGTATGATCCCTGGGTCGGGAAGATCCCCTGGAGAAAAGGTAATGGCAACCCACTCCAGTATTCTTGCCTGGAGAATCCCATGGACAGAGGTGCCTGGCAGGCTACAGTCCCTTTGGTTGCAAAGAGTTGGACACGATTGAACGACTAATACCAACACACAAAGTATTCAACATAAGATTCATACTTCAAAAATTCACAACTTCCAAAAGAAATCACCTAAAGCCCTTTGAATATAGGTCTCAAGTTGTCTGAGTTACAAGGATCTCCACCTTCCCCAGCCCTTCTCACCCATTCGCTTGTTTCTCCTTCCCCTTTTACTCCTCCTGCCTCAGCACCACTCATTCCCTGCCCTCTCCTGTCTTTGTTTTTAACTGAGCAGTTTGCATCTCTTCTGAAAGACTTCAGAATCAGAAGCAAGGTGGAGAGAAAGGGCTTCTTGAACGGATTTTCTTCCTTTTATGGTGGTACACTTGGATCCCTTAAGTTCCAGGGTCTGTGGGTCTGAACTAGGTCACTTCTCCTAAAAGTCTCTCCTGGACCTGGAAACCCTTCCTCTTCTCCCCTCACACTGGCCCTCATCAGCAGGATCCACGTTCCACTAAGCAGGGTCACTGTCCTTGCATTCACGGCGACCTGACGTGGAGATCTCCTGGGAGCGTGAGTGGTGACAAAGGCCAGCGCTGGAGACCAGACTTCCCAGGCTGAGCCCAGGTCCAGAGTCCAGACTCTCACCTGAATGAGGAGACCGGTAGCGAAAGTCCTCTTTGGTCAGGAGTAGGAGAGCCTTGCCGTTCATCTCAAATGTGTTGCTGTCAATCGGCCTTAGAGAAAACTCGTTTTCAGCCCACTTGAGCCACTGGGCTACGTCATCTCTGCTCCAGAACATTGGCTGCAAGCCTGTTGGAGAGACAGCAAGGCAGAAAGAAAAGAGAGAAAAAAGATCTCATCAGTTAGACAGCCGAGATAAAGGGAAAAGATTTCTGAATGGTTAACAAAACTGAGTCTCCATGTCTGAAGAGCCCTTAGGGTTCAACTCTGAATCTCAGGTAGAACTCTAGCTTCATGAGTGTCAAAGTGTGATATCAAATGAATTTTTTATTTAGAGGCAAAGTGTGTGTAAGGGGAGAGAATTGCTTTTTGTGTCTCTAAGGAACCATAGGTCTCACAGCTCTGTTCTTCCTTGCCCAGCTGCAGTTCCAGGGGTTTGTGGATTCCCAGTCGGTCCTGAAGGTGCAGCTCTATAGTGGCCTGAAGCACTGAGGGGATGCGGAGTCATAATAATGTCAGTGGGCTTTGGATGCAACTCTAGAATTACAGGGCTTCCCTGGTGGCTCAGAGGGTAAAGAATCTGCCTGCAATGCAGGAGACCTAGGTTTGATCCCTGGGCCGGGAAGATCCCATGGAATATGACATGACAACCCACTCCAGTATTCTTGCCTGGAGAATTCCATGCACAGAACTGATTTGATGGCAGCCCAGTGTCCTTTTGAAGTGAGAATGTTCCAGAGTGGGGCTTGACCTGCCAGAGATGCCAAATAATATAGTGTTCCCTGCAACTTCTTCCAGAAAGAGCAACTCACTCGTCTCGAGGACACTATCAGCCTAGCCTCTGGGAATGAGAGGGCAAGGTAAGGATAACAGGTACTTGTTCATGTTACAACTTCCTGGTGGGGGTGGCACTTGAACTCTGAGTAGGGGCAGGAATGGGTTGGAGGGAGGGCAGCCCCCCAAGAGGATGGCTCAGGCTGGATCTCTGTCTGGAAGCCTGACTGTGAGTCTGTGTTTTCATTTTATTCTGTGGTTGCGGGAAACCTTTGACATATCATATGAGTGGTTTAGAGAACAGTAATTCTCAAAGTGTGCACCAGGTACCCTTCCGGGTTCCCAAGACCATCTCAGCGTGTCTAAGAAGTCAAAACTTTTTGTAACCATATGAAGAGGTTACTTGTTTTTTCTGTTGTTGTTCTATTCTCAATCTTTCATGAGCACACAGTGGAATTTCCTAGCAGCTACACAGCATGTGATATTAAAGCAGACACAAGAATCCAGCCTTTTTTTAAATGAAGCCAGACATTAAAAAGACTTGCAAAAATGTAAGACAATGCCACCTTTTCACTGATTTTTTTTTTTTGGTTTTGGAAAACATATTCATAAATACATATTTATGTTAACATATACTTGGCTTATTACTTTTTAGCGAGTTGACACATTTTTTGATATGTATTACAACAAATAGTAAAAATTTTTGGTTTTAATTTCCAATACAGTACACATAGATAGATAAAAGCCACATGAGCAAAGCTTTTTGGGGGTCTTTAATAATTTTAAGGGATTAAAAGAAATCCTGAAACCAACTGTTTGAGAACTGATGGGTTAAAAGCCAGATGCTCAGGAGTGCTTTATTCTCTAAAATATTGTATGATCTAATAGCTCAAATACAACAGAATCAACAGTTGCTAAAAGGAACTTCAGTCTGTTATTTATTGGTGGTTACTTCAACTTGCTAAGGGGACTCTGTGAGTGTGCTCTGACAGCGTCCTTCAGTCTGATCCTGGAAAAAAGGACCTTTCATCTGTCAGGCATCATAAAGAACTGGTCTATTTGGATGGGCTACTTTTCCTTCTGGGTGGATGAGGAAATGGAATAGCTCAGTGCCCTTGAGAAGATCCAGGGTCTCTGGGCATGACCGGTGGCTCTATCTTTCAGGTGGCTCCTTTGCAAAGTCTAGTTTTACGGAATGGCAGCTGGTTCCCTTGAACTCTGGGGGAGTCCTTCTGAAACTGGTCCACTGTGTTGGGCATGGATAAAGAACTATGGGCACTGAAATTAGAGATGAGCTTCCCTGGTGGCTCAGATGGTAAAGAATCTGCCTGCTTTGCAGAAGACCCAGGTTCGATCCCTGGCTGGGAAAGATCCCCTGGACAAGGGAATGGCTACCCACTCCAGTATTCTTGCCTGGAGAATTCCATGGATAGAGGAGCCTGGTGGGCTACAGTCCACGGGGTCACAAAGAGTCTGACATGACTGAGTGACTAATACAGCATCATAGAGTTTTTTTCTTGGTTTTTAAGTTTCACAATATTTTTTTGTCACATGGGGAATAAAGGGGCACTGTAAAATAATACCATGCAATATGCTACTGCTTTACGATCTTTAGAATACACACAGCAACTAAAGAATTCAGGGTTTTGTTTTGGACTCTTGACTGGGCCAAGAAGCAATGCCTATGAAAAATGGTCCTTGGACATGGATGGACTTGGAGGGCCTTATGCTAAGTGAAATAAACTGGAGGAAGACAAATAATGTATGATATCACTTATATGTGGAATCTGAAAAATAAACTAGTGAATATAACAAAACAGAAGCAGACTGACAGGCATAGAGAAGAAACTAGTAGTTACTAGTGGCAGGGGGGCAACATAGGGGTGGGTGAAGTGGGAGGTACGAAGGATGTACAGGCTCAAGGATGTCTGGTACAAGATGGGGAAATATAGCCAATATTTGGTGATAACTGTGACCTTTAAGAACTGTATTCTTAAAAGTTTAAAAAATGGTTTAAAAAGTTAAAAAAAATGGTTCTTGGACATAGGAGTTACCCCAACTCTTTCCAATGACCTTAAAGATGCGTATCTGGGACCATAGAGAGGTGGGGATGGGCATGAAAAAGGCTCAGCAAAATCTCAACTTCTGAACCAGTGAAGAAAGGCCTTAAGAGTTGGCTTCCACAGTCATGGTGTCACCTCTGAAGAGGAACAGCGGGGTGTCTAGTTATTAGGGACTTTTCTTCTCCTTCACACGAACAGCGAGAGCACAGCCAGCACTTTGGGGACAAATATGAGGACCGGCCAAGCGTGGCTGAAGGAAGTGCCTGGTGGTGAGAGGACCACAGAGCAGAAGATGCTCGGTCAGAAACAGGAAAAAGGATGGGGCTGCTTATTGGAAGTGCGAGTGCCAAAGCAAATACAGAACCGAATCCCACTCGGGAGGGGAAACGAGAGTAAAATGCTGAAGTTTCTGCAGAGGAGACACTGAAACAAGAGAGGCGGGTGAGAAGGGGGTGGGGGATGCAAGTAGTAATTTGAGGTTCTTTATATTCTATGGAAGAAAATACTCATGAGTAATCTTTTCCCTAAATACAAGAAGAGTCACACACTCCAAACAGACCTGCCGGTTGAGAACAACTGTTTCTCTTTTCACTTCCCATTAATCTCTCCTACAGCCCAGCCCCCGAAGAAAGCAAAACCATAACGCGGAAACCCCCTTGCCAGGGGATCCACTGAAGGCTCTGGGCTTGTGGGCTCAGGGGACCCGGTGAGTCCCAGTCAGTTCAGGAAACACCATGGCAATTCCAGCAGTTTTACAAAAGTGACCCCGACAGACCAAGCTACCTGCTGGAGGCCAGGCTACACATTTATCAGAATCGCCACCACTCTTCCCAGGAGAGAATGTGGACACATTCACTGAGCTGGAAAGAGGCTTGATGATAAACTCTGGTGTTCAGGACTTCCAGGGTGGTCCAGTGGTTAAGAATCCACCTGCCAATGCGGGGGGACACGGGTTCAGTCCCTGTGGGCTGGGAAGATTCCACAGTGCTGCAGGACAGCTAAGCCCGTGCACAGCTACTGAAGCCTGAACACCCGAAAGCCCATGCTCTGCAACAAGAGAAGCCACTGCAATGAGAGGCCCGTGCACCGCAACTGGAGAGCAGCCCCTGCTCACCGCAACTAGAGAAAGCCAGTGTGCAGCAATGAAGACCCAGCACAGCCAAAAATAAACACATTTAAAATAAAACAAACAAACTCTGGTCTTCACAGGCAAGTCCCCCTGCTAGTTCCTTAAAAAGTCCTGGTGTAGGATGTGCTTGGCTACTCTGACTGAGGAAAAACAAGCCCTCTTTGCTCAAACCTTAAGACCCTAAGGCCTGTGTGTTATAGCCTTGGACTCAGAGTCATCTTTTAAACACTTTGACCATCCAGCACTATTTTGAGCACTTTATGAGTATCAGTTGATTTGACTGCATGCTCACAGCAACCCTATGAGATAAGGTTTCAGGGTGAGGAAACTGAGGCCCAGTGCATTTAAGGGATTTGCCCAAAGGCATGCAACCAGAGTCACAAAAGGACCTGGGATTCGAAACCAGGCTGTTTTGGTTTCTGAGTCTGTGTTCTTCCGCACCACATTCTCTGACCCACGCACTTCCCATTCAGATTCATTTTCAACATCTATTAGGGATTCAGAAAAGACTGAGTGAACTGAATCCTCCCTATTCAAGATTTTGATCCTGGGAGGTTTCTCAAGTTATCAACGAACTAAAAATAGAGCCAAAAATCCTGTAGATCCCTGGAGAAATACATTTATACAAGGGAGTAAGGAGGTGGAGGCGAGACTCTGCTTTTAACTCATCCAGGAAGGCTTTGCATCACCAGCTACTTGCTCATAGGCACTCGCCGCGTAGACACTGATCCTGAGTAGACAGCTGCTACAGTACTCTTGCCTGGAAAATCCCATGGGCGGAGGAGCCTGATAGGCTGCAGTCCACGGGGTCGCAAAGAATTGGACACGACTGAGCGACTTCACTTTCACTTTTCACTTTCATGCACTGGAGAAGGAGATGGCAACCCACTCCAGTGTTCTTGCCTGGAGAATCCTAGGGACGGGGCAGCCTGGTGGGCTGCTGTCTATGGGGTTGCACAGAGTCGGACACGACTGAAGCGACTTAGCAGCAGCAGCAGCAGCAGCAGCGTAATAGCACACAGGCAAGACCAGGGAGGCTGCATCACAAGTAACTTGTTTCACACTTATCTCTTGCAATGTTAACTTGCAACATTAACAAAGGGACTTCCCTGATGGTCAAGTAGCTGACTCTGAGCTCCCAATACAGGCGGCCTGGGTTTGATCCCTGGTCAGGGAATTACAGCCAGCATGCCACAACCAAACCCCGGCAAAGCCAAAAAAAAAAAAAAAACACAATTAAGTTAGAGAACTTATATGTTAATGATCATTAGTGAAAAGAAAAAAGACAGAGACCATTATTATACTGTACCTACATCATGTTGTTCCCTGTGTACATAACAAGCCTGCGAAAGCCACCCTAAGACCCGCATTTGGAATGTCATTTAATTTCAGAGGGTAGCTGAGAATGATTTTATACAGAAGAAATGAACTGCTATGCTTAAGAAAATTACTAAGCATTCCACCGCACTTTTTTTTCCCCCCAAGTGGGTCAAGGCAAGTTCATGGGGCTGTACCCTTTAATGACATACCCAGACCCTTAAACGTCCTTCTGATAGTTCTCCAATTCCACGTTCAAAGGAGCAGCCACGTTCATCAGTACACGCTTAGCCTCATTTCAGACTTTCTGAGTTGTGTTTAAACTAATGATGGAAAGCGTGCTGGGAGTCAGGGACCTGGATCTTACTCCCAGATCTGCCATTAAGTAACATGTGTTTCTGGGCCAGTCACTCAGTTTCTCTGTGGTTCAGTGGTTTCATCTGTTAAATGAGGGGCTTAGAGTATGTGATTTCTATTCCCTTTTGGGTTTAATATGGTCAACATGCTTCCACTTAATATGAATCCTAAAATCCAAAGAACTTAAACAGCCAGGACCTTTTTCTACAGAGCAACTCCACGCTCACGACCATGACCCAGAGACTGTAACTTCCTGAAGGCTCCTCTGAATCACGGAAAACAGATTAAGTTACTTTAAATAGATGTTGGTGCTTATGAGTGTTTTTATTATATTCTAATTCTTGAAAATTTATAACCTGGTAATGGGTTATAATTACCCAATAATAAACATAACATTTTAAGAAGGTGCTTTCACATGGATGACCTCAGGTTATTCTCCAAAAAGCCCTGTGAAACCCACTGCAGTCTCACTTCAAGTTGAAAGATGAGGAAATAGGGGCTCAGAGTCATTAGAGGATTTTGCTGGTTTGCATAATAGTCAATTCAAGCTCTTTTGCTGTAGTAAACATTCATCAGAAGCAGCCTTTATGCTAAACGGTCTGTATACACAGAAATTGGCTACAGAATCAGTGGCTTAGAGGACAGAAGCAGAAAAGACAGAAGACAACCCCCACCCATCTGACTCATGAGGAAACTGAAGCTGGGAAAAGTTGAGTTTGAACCCTCCTCAAGCTGCCCCAGGTTTCCTCTTTCCAACCTCCCATGGGGTCTCATAACTTGATCTGATGACAAAGAAGCATTCTGTCACCCTTGACAGTGAGGACAGCTATCACTTCCTTGCTTAGTCATCCTGCCTTTGGATTAAACATCCTTCACTGGTCCAAACAGAAGTTCAGTACGGCCTTTTTCAGAGCCTCACCAGCCTGCCTGCCTCCTCCTGAGACCCTCTGTGGCTCCCATTCCTAAACATAGTGCCAGAGGCAGGACTAGAACCTTTGTATCTCTGGACAATGTTTTTATTCATAATAGCGAACACTGAGCATTTACACAAGTCTTCACTACAATGATGATTCTTCTCATTTTGTAGAGGACAAAACTGCAGTACACGATAAACGGAATTGGTGGGGCTGGGACTGAAAATCAGACCCACTCAACACCCCACCATATGGATTCTCAAGTGGCCCCTTAGACTGTTCAGAATAAAAAAATTTCGGAAAGCTCCCAAAGGCGTAACTCGAATTTGCTGTGTGCTGGCAACTATTCACGCTGCGTTTACATCATAGTCACAACAGATTACATAGCATTTACATTGTGTGAGGAATTATAATGTTATCTAGAGATAACTTAAAGTACATGGGAAGGTATGTGTAGGTTATATGCAAATACTATGTGATTTTATGTAAGGGGCTTGAGCATCTATGGATTTTAGTATCTAGCGGGGGCCGGGGGGTGGTCCTGGAATCAGTCTGCCACGTGGATACTCAGGGATGTCTGGAACAGCAGACACTTAGAAGCATTTATTGTGTGCCAGGCGCTTTTCTAAATGTCTTCTGTTTGTAACTCATGTAATCCCCACAGGGATGCTATACAATAGAAACATTCACCATCCTTATTTACAGAGGAGAAAACTGGAACACTAGGAAGTTAAGCGACTTGGCCAAAGTCACACACCCAGTGGAAGAGCCAACATTTGAACCCGGTTGGTCTAGCCCAAAGTTCCTATTAATTCCTTGCCTCTCTAAGGTTATTTTGGTGTTTTGGCAGGACGTTAAATTAAATTCAGGATTAAAAAAAAAGAGAGAGACAGAGAAGTTTCAGTGATTGTGTGAACTTTCACAGTATTTAAGCAAGTAGGCACGGGGCACCAGCTTGGAAACTCCGTGTCCCTGCTGTGTGATCTCGGACAAGTTTCTTAACCTCTCTGTGTCTCACTTGCCTCAACTGGAGAATGAGGACAACTCTCAAGTTGACAAGCGAGTGCCACTGAATCACAGATGATGTGTTTGTCAAATGTGTTTGACATAAAGCTAGTATAGAGTAAGATGATTCAATGATGATAGAAGATACAAAGGACAGTATTTGGCATAGAGCGAGCATTTTATAGTTACCACCATGATTATTTTTATAATCTCCCTATCCTGCACATAATAGCTGCTGTTTGTAACCCACCTGTGGAGAAAGTATATTAGCCAGTATTAGATTTTTACCTTGCCATTTTCCATCATCATTCCAGCCTGCAGCAGTCCCTCCAGACTGAGACCTATATCCAGTATCATCTATACTTCACAGCTTCATGTCAACTTTGCCTTTGATAAGCATTTGTTACCTCAACAGGTTACTGACGAAGTGCTGATTAGCTGAGGGCTGAAAGAGAGCCTTCTGGTGACAAACTAGCCACCTCCTTTTAGACGGATACTGATCAAGTTATTGGCTCCATTTGGAGTATGTGTGTGCCTGCACTCAGTTGCGTCTGAGTCTTTGCAACGCCATGAACTGTAGCCCACTAGGCTCCTCTGTCCATGGAATTCTCCAGGCAAAAATACTGGAATGAGTAGCTATTCCCTTCTCCAGGGGATCTTATTGACCCAGGGCTATAACCCACATATCCTGCGTGGCAGGTGGGTTCTTTACCACTGTGCCACCTGGGAAGCCCTCGCCCCATTTGCATACAGGTGTTCAATGATCAACCCCCCTAACTACTCCGGTATTTAGATACATCTTTCTAGTTCAGCCATAAAAGGAACCATCCAAAATTCAAATAAAATGCTTTCTTGATGTCCAGAAATACAATAACTACAAAATCTATAGCACCTTTATTGAATAAGATGAAAAAAGGGAGAAGGTGATTGGGGCCTAAGGAATAACTTTTCCTAAGTGCTCATAACATACATGTTTGAAAATCTCTCCTGAATTTCATCTGTAAGTTGTATCAGGTCAGCTATTTTTAGTCTGTACATATTCCCTTTTCTCCTTTTCTGAGTGTAGGGTAAACAGTGGTTCGTAGTCTCTCTTTTAGGATCTCTTTCATTTCCTGCAAACCTTAGGGATCACTATCAGTGACTTTTCACCCTTGTAAATTCTCTATTCTGGGGTGTCATCTGTCTGGGCCAAGAGCCTTGAATCTATTTAGAATGACTTAGATTCGTTTCTACAATCGACTCATCCGCCTTGGGCTTCAATTCCCTTATGGCAGTTTGTACTACCTGTTTCAGTCTGACAATCACCCTCCTTGATGGAAGAGGGGGAGGAAAGAGAGAAGTTGTCCAGTTTTGTTCTCTCTTTGCCACCAACTCAGTCTAGGTGCTGAGACCACGCTTGTTCTCTTACTGTCCCTCCAAACACACCATTTTCTTAAGTATCTCCCATTGTTTTTAGCTTACTTAGCTTTAACATTCTAGATCTAAAAAAATCTCTCCTTTAAGAGGAATATCGTATGACATCCCTTATATGTGAAATCTGAAAAGAAAGGATACAAAGGAACTTACAAAACAGAAAGAGACTCACAGACCTGGAGAACAAACTTACGGTTGCCGGAGGGGGCGGGAGAAGGGATAGTTAGGGAGTTTGGGATGGACATGTACACACTGCTGTGTTTAAAATGGATAACCAGCAAGGACCTACTGTATGGCACATGGGACTCTGCTCAGTGTTATGCGGCAGGCTGGACAGGAGGGGAGTTTGCGGGAGAATAATACATGTGTATGTATGGCTGAGTCCCTTCGCTGTTCACGTGAAACTATCACAATATTGTTAATCAGCCATACTCAAATACAAAATAAAGTTAAAAAAATAAAAATCTCTCCATTATATATCCAAAATTTTTTTGTTGACACATAGTTGTTGTAGGATATTATACAAGTGTACAGTAATTCACAATCTTTAAAGATTATACTCCACATATAGTTATTATAACCTACTGGCCATATTCTCTGTGTTGTATAATATATCCTTATAGCTTATTTTACACTTAGTAGTTTGTACTTCTTGTTCCCTTCCTCCTATCTTTTCCCCTCCCTCCCCATCCTCTCCACTGGTGACCACTGATTTCTTCTCTACACCTGTGTGTCTATTGCTTTTTTGTTATATTCCCTAGTAGGTTGTACTTTTTAGATTCTACATATAAGTGATATTATACAGTATTTGTCTTTCTCTTTCTGATTTATTTCACTTAGCAAAATACCTGCTGGGTATATCCATGTTGTTGCAGATTGCAAAATGTCATTTTTTGTATTAAAAATTTTTTTTATTTCCAGTAAGTTGTTCTTTCATCCTCTTAGAAAATCTGAGCTCATTAGACTGGTACATAGAAAATAGTGGGATGATAAATTGGCATGATCCTTCTGGTAAATAATGTGGTGATAGTTCAAGGGCCCTATAAATGTTAACTTTGGGGAATTTACCTTAAGAAAATAATTTCAGACAAAGAGAAACTGTTCATGCACAAAGATGTTCACTGCAGTATTATTTTTAATAGTTTAAAAAACTGGGAACATCCATAAGGAAATAGTTAAGGAATCTATAAACAACATCTCTGGTAGGATATGATGCAGCCAATAACATAATATTTATAAAAAGTATCTACACATATGGAAAAATCACCACATAACATGTGTACATATGTATTATAATCTCAAACAACTTATGGAAAATATAATGCAACATAAAAATATTAACAACCGTCACTCAACCAAATGACAGATGATGTTTACTGTCTCCTTTTCATTCTTTTTTCCTAATACTCCCTATTAAGCATGTGTTACTTTTATATTTAAAAAGATCTGTTTAAAAATGGAGCTCATCAGAGAATGTCCCCTCAACAGCTTCATCAGATTCTTTCATCGTCTTCTTCCTGCTCATGCCCCGAGCAGTTGATACGCCAGAATTTCATTTTCAAGAGCATGCTGATTCTTTAGACTTGGTTTTGCCTCCTTTCAGATCACGGATCCTTAGGTACTTTTTCCCCTCAACTGAAATCATTTGTCTTCTTCTAGTCAAGAGAAGACATCTGCTCATGCCTTTTAATTCCCTTCCCCAATTCCAAGATGATGTTTTCATTCTCACCACAATTCCCCATCATTTCTACTTGGCCAACCAATTCCTCATCTGTTAGACCTGAGACCGAATTACCAGTGCCCCTCAACTGCTGCTTCTACCTTCTGGGAAGTCAAAGCGCTAATCGTGTAGCTGAAGACAACTGCTCAGTGATACTCACATCATGCCTGGCACACAATGGTCCCCTGGTAATGCCAGACTGTAAGACAAAAGAACCCCAATACTAGTAACCTAGTATTGGGACAGCTCTGCACTGCCACCCTCTCCTAACACCCTTCTCACCAGGTAGGACACTTCTGATCCGTGAGGTTCACTGCCACTACCAGATGCTTCTGAGACAGGTTGGGATCTGGGGCTCATTGCTGCAGTGCTTGTACCTGGACAAATCTCCGTGAGCAACAGAATACAAGAATAAGGGATTAAAAAGAATGGTGTGCATGCGTGGTTGGGGCAATAAAATTAAGGACAAGATACAAAAAGACCAAAACCCAACTTTAGCCACTTATGAAGAGCTGGAGCAAAAACAGGGTGTTGGAAGCAAAAGCAGGATACTGCACATACCCCCGCACTCAACACCACCAAAGGGGTGGGCAGACCACCTAAGCCACCCCTCCGGCCCGACCCCTGGACACACCCTTACCCCATATAAGGAACCAGTTCGCCCCTCCTTGGCAAGCAAGCAAAGGAAACATATGTGTTCTCGTTCCCCTCTGCTGCAGCAGGGACCCCGATAAAGGCTTGTCTGAATTTCCTATCTGGCCCCTGATTGATTTCTATTGATTAAGGAGGCCAAGAATCCAGGTGGGTAACACTTCCACACCTATGCCATCCTAGCAACTATTCCGTGAAAGAGCTCAGGTTGGCACAACTGCATCTGCAGAAGACACTGAAGCTCAGAGAGGTTGAGTTACTTCCCCAAGGTCACAATGGGCCCCAGAACCAGAATTGTTTCTGGTCTTCTATATCTGCCTAGTGAACTTCCTCTCCGTCAAAGCAAATAAAGGATACAAAAGCCCCTTGCATTCTAATGCACGCTAAAATGCACTGTAAAAATGCAAGGGGATTAGGAATAATTAACCATAAACTCAACTCCTGGCAGGTCTGGCTTAGCTGCGGATCCAGAAATCTAGCCCTTTCTGACCTCTGTGAAGGGGGTACAGGGGGCAGGGTTTCCCTCAGGATAAACAAACCTTCCAAAATAAAACAAACTATCATCAGATCCTGTTAAGCTGCTGCTTCCCAGAGCATTTCCCAGGGGTCTTTTCTGATGCCTTTCCCTTCCCTGCAGGCCGAGTTCTGGCCCCCACCCCAGTCCTGGATGGACTCTGATAAACTTCAGCATTCTCATTCCTCTGGGTCTGCCCCTAACCCTGAATGGGCGGCTATCTGTTCATCACTGCTCTTGGCACACAGATTCTATCACCAGGGGATGGGACGTTCTCAAACATTTCCTATTTTTGTCCTCAGGGTCACCCTATATCTCAGTACTCAGTTTCCAAGTGGAGGTTGGAAGATTATAACAGTGTCTTTTCAGCCAAACCCCCCAAGAGCAAGAATACTACACGTTCATGTTTTGATCCAAAGTCCCACTCTAGTCCCTGGAAAAAATTTTCCTTATACACTTCATTTTGTGGATTTTTTCTGGCTTTCATTCAGTTTTAGCCACAGAGGGGTTTTTTATCAGCAAACCTATTGACAGCAAAACTGGCCCAGGGCCCGCTATTCATTCTTACAAACATGAGTTCGACGATTCCCCTACATTCCTGCCTTTAGGCAGCAAGCCCAATGTGGTGAGAGGCATGAAATATTTTAGATTAAAAACTTGGGTTTTGGAGTCAGATAGTCCTGAGTTCAAAGACTGGTTCTGCCACCTGCTCAGTAGCCTTGGATAAGTTATGTCTCTGGATCTCAATTTCCTCAGCAGTAAAATGAGGCCAAGAACAGTATTTACCTCCTTGGGCAAAATTAAATATGAAGTAAGATAACTCATACAAAGGCTCTGCACTGAACTTCCCCTGAGGGTCCAGTGGTGAGGAATCCACCTGAAATGCAGGGGACACGGGTTCAATCCCTGGCCTGGGAAGATTCCACACACTGTAGCCTGTGAGCCGCAACTACTGAGCCCGCAAGACCTGGAGACCATGCTCTGCAACAAGAGAAGCCACTGCAATGAGAAGCCCGAGCCTATAGCTGGAGAGTAGCCTCTGCTCACTGCACTAGAGAAAGCCTGTGTGCTGCAACGAAGACCCAGCACAGCCATAAATAAAGCAAATAAATAATTTTAAAAAAGGACTCTGCACTATACCTGGTCCATGGAAAGTGCTCAATGCATTCTGGGGAGCTGGGTAGGGCAGAGACCCCAAAGCAAATCTGTTGCGTTTTGTCATCTGTTCAGGAGACTGAAATGTTTTCTAAAGCTCACTGGAGCCTCAGAAGCTGAAGCAAGGGTTCTTGTGAGCCGTGTGAAGGGTCTGGTGGGAGCTACGAGCCCACCATGGGGTTTTAAGGAGGGGTGGGCATCATCTGTGTGCAGGCCGGGAAGACAGCTCAGGAGGAGATGTAGAGACAGGCAGGGAGCAGGTGAGAGGCTGGAGGCAAAAAGGCCAGGGTAAGAGTCCACTCAGGCCTGTGATTAGGGTGAGGTAAGTGAGGCGCTTACTTCGGGTGCAGAATTGAAGGCAGTGCCCGAAAGCTCAGGAATCACAAACAATAATGATAGTTTTAATGCGTTATTTTAAAATCAAACTACTGTGCTGGCCAAAAAGTTCTTTTGGGTTTTTCTGTACAATGTTATGGAAAAACCCGAAGGAATTTTTTGACCTGCCCAATAAATGCAAAAAAAAATTCATAATGAACAAAATATCAACATTTTAACTAAAGTTACATTGAAAAAAGAGATAATGGGGATGGTGTTGTGATGAAGGGGAAGAGGACAGACTAGAGTGATCCGGGAGATAATGGACCCCTTTGAGAATTCAGTGAGCGCTACTGACCCTTTTTGGGCTTCCCCAGTGGCTCAGTGGTAAAGAATCTGCCTGTCAATGCAGAGCATATAGGTTCGATCCTTGGGTTGGGAAGATCCTCGGGAGAAGGAAATGGCAACCCACTCCGGTATTCTTGCCTGGAATATTCTTGCCTGGAATATTCTTGCCTGGAGAATTCCATGGACAGATGAGCTTGGTGGGCTACAGCCTATAGGGTCGCAAAGAGTCGGACATGACTGAGTGACTGAATGACAACAACCGATCTTTGAAAATGCATAGACCCATGCGCACCAACATTCCCCTGCAATTTCAAAGTTTGTGGACTAGCTCCAGTTTACCTATGGACACTTGGACAATCAGTTGAGAACTTTTTAGCCTTGTACATGCAAAGAGATCTGATGATATGTATTAGGGTTATAATGCAAAAACCAAGTTAGGTTTGAGGAGAGAAACACACACATCTCTCCTGATATTTTGGGGGAGGAGAAAAGAAGAGAAGAGAGAGGCTGGCAGGCTGACCTCCTCTCACTCTGCAAAGGGTGGGAAGGCGGGTGGGGGCAGGCAATGAAATGATGAAAGCCAACTTGGATGTCATTTCCTTGTGAAATGCACATATCTGACCTTAAACACGGGATGACCCGTCTTCAGGTATTTTGGAACTCATTGCTAACATATTGCAAGTTTTTATTCATAGTGTTGAAGGTTAATCACTGCAAATTATCTTAACTTTATGAATGCTGAAGCAACTGGGCTGGCATGGAAAGAGACCACTGAGATGAATTTCTAAAGGAAGGAGGCGATGAAGGGCAGAATTTCTCATATTGCTGGGTGGAGAGACACATTTTTATTTTCAACTCTACTGATATTTATGCACACACACAAAAAGCCCAATTTTAAGAAGAAATAAATATGTAGGAAAATAGACATGAAGAGAGTTGAAACGTTCCTCAAATAGATTTAGCAAGCAAATCAGAATGGGTTGGGAAAGCTGGTGCAAGGTTTTTTACTCCTCTGTGGAAATGGATGGGGCGCAGAGGACCTAAAGATCTCGTTGGATTTGCAAGAGTCATGGAACACAGACGATCCACTCTGGGTGTCTGGATAAAGAAAGAATGAATATCCTTTGTGTGCCCTCACTTTTTAAGAAATTTCCTGGGGTATATAGTTGCTTTACAACATTGTATTAGTTTCTGCTGTACAACGAAGCAAATCAACTCTATGTATGTACACACATATCCCTCCTTCTTGGATCTCCCCCCTCCCCTGCCATCATGCCATCACAGCCCTCTAGGTCACCACAGAGCACCAAGCTGAGCTCCCAGTGTTATACAGCAGGTTCCCACCAACTATCTGTTTTACACACGGTCACATATATATATGCCACCACTTCTTTCCCAATTTATCTCATCTCTCCTCCCCACCTCTCCATGTCCACATGTCTGTTTTCTATGTCTGTGTCTCTATTCAGTTCAGTTCAGTCGCTCAGTCGTGTCTGACTCTTTGTGACCCCATAAACCACAGTACGCCAGGCCTCCCTGTCCATCACCAACTCCTGGAGTTCACCCAAACCCATGTCCATTGTGTCGGTGATGCCATCCAACCATCTCATCCTCTGTCGTCCCCTTCTCCTCCTTCCCTCAATCTTTCCCAGCATCAGGGTCTTTTCAAATGAGTCAGCTCTCCGCATCAGGTGGCCAAAGTAGTGTCTCTACTACTGCCCTGCAAACAGGCTCTCTGTACCATTTTTCTAGGTTCCACATATATGCATTAATATACAGTATGAGTTTTTTTCTTTCTGACTTACTTCACTCTGTGTGACAGTCTCCAAGTCCATCCACATCTCTACAAATGATACAACTTCATTCATTTTCATGGCTGAGTAATATTTCATTGTACCACATCTTCTTTATCTGTTCTGCTCTTCTTCTCTTAAACCACACAGGATCATCTTGTGTGCCTGCTGGTCTGCAGAACATTCCTTTGCAAAGTGTAACCAGAGCAGAACTCACTCTCCCTCTGGATGGGCTAATGAGCCCTGTCACTGGCAGCCGGGGTCTCTCCCGTGTGTGGTTCAGTTGTGCCTGGTCCCTTCTCTCCCGGATTTTAAAGCAGGCTGCCTTGCCCCAAGGAGAGGGGAGATTCAGCCATACATATATATATATATACACACACACACATATATACACATACATGTATCCATTTGGGAGAGAATGGATACATGGATATGTGTGGCTGAATCCCTTCACTGTTCACCTGAAACTATCCCAACATTGTTAATCAGCTATACCCCAATACAAAATAAAAAGTTAAAAAAGTAAAAAAGCAGGCTGCCTTTTTCAGGATGCCTTTCTCAGTCAATATGGTCACTGCATCTTCTGAGGATGGAGTGAAGACTGGGGGTGGATGCGGAGACCCTAGAAAGCCTTTATCTTTCACAATGCTAACTTCACAGTCCTCAGCAAACACGTCCAGCATCCAAAAGGCAGATGGCATCAGGGGTTCAAGAAACCTAACACACTTGGCAAAACCGTGCTTCACTGGAAAATGTCTTCTTTGACGGAGAATTCCACACTCCCCTGACCCTGTCTTCCTTCTCTTCTTCTCTGACTCTTCCCTGGGGAGGCAGTCAATGTTTTCCGAGATTGCCCAAGCAGATGCTGACTCAGCAAGAAGAGGGGCAGGCGGACTGAACACAGGCAGGATGCAGTCACTTTAAGGGTTTTTGTGGAGGCCTCACAGAACAAAAAACCCATCAAACCCGGAGAAGCAACCTGTGTTTAAAGATGATTGTGTGTGTGAGTGTGCATGTTCGTGTGTGTCAAGATTTCACTCCACTCCTCATCCCATTGGTCCTTCATTTCCTCGAGGATTTGTGGGGAAATGTGAATCTATTTTCACAGATGTAATCACTTAAAATGTTGTAGTACACAAACTGAGAGAGGAGCACTGACATATATACTCCAGCATGTGTCCCATGGATAACCAGTGGGAAGCTACTGTGCAGCACAGGGAGCTCAGCTCAGTGCTCGGTGATGCCCTAGAGGGGTGGGATGGTGTGGGGTGGGAGGGAGGCTCAAAAGGGAGGGGATATATGTATACTTATAGCTGATTCATGTTGTTGTACCGCAGAAACTAATACAACCTTGTAAAGCACTTTTATATTTCAATGAAAAAATTTTTTCAGAAAAAAAAAAAAAAGTTGTCTTTTTTTCTTATCAGCTGTATGCCCTAGTGTTAGAGCTGTGAACGTTACTAATATTTCCAGGCTTAAGACAGAGTCATAAAAATTTAAAAACCAAACCAAGTCCTTACCTCCTTCAACAGAGCTGCAGACATGCAGCTGGAGACAATGACACATGCCTTCTGCTATACACCTGGCCCGGGGCTGGGCTAAGACTTGAGATGCTGGGAGGTGGGGTGGCTGGGCAGGCCTGGGAGCCAAAGTAGACCCTCTCTGGCCGGCTCATGGCACAATGGGGCACTGAGGGACTCTCCCTGGCCACAAAATATCTTTCTCATTGGTTCTGTCATCCCAGCTTAAGTTGTATATTATTCACCCCTTTGGACGAAAGCATGGAGCCTTCTATGGAGGGGGTTGCTGGAAAAAAGTGCAAAGTGAAAGTCGCTCAGTTGTGTCCGACTCTTTGCGACCCCATGACTATACAGTCCATGAAATTTTCCAGGCCAGAATACTGGGGTGGGTAGCCTTTCGCTTCTCTAGCGGATCTTCCCAACCCAGGAATCAAACGGAGGTGTCCTGCATTGCAGGCGGATTCTTTACCAACTGAGCTATCAGGGAAGCAAAAGGAACACATCAAATCAACATAATGGTTCACACCTTAGCTTTGTGAGGTAGTTGGATAAAAGAGTCAGAAGGGAAGCGTGAGCAACCCTCGAGTTTTAGGGCTGGTGGGAGTTGCTGCAGCCCACAGGTAGTAGGATGCTAGAGGCACTGAGAGGAGAAGACTTGCACGCTGGTTTGGTTATGGCGTCTGACTCTCTGGGAGTTTCCCTGACAGCTCAGTAGGTAAAGAATCCACTTGCAATGCAGGAGACCCCGGTTCAATTTCTGGGTCAGGAAGATCCACCGGCAAAGGGATAGGCTACACACTCCAGTATTCTTGGGCTTCCCTTGTGGCTCAGCTGGTAAAAAATCTGCCTGCAGTGAGGGAGACCTGGGTTTGATCCCCGGGCTGGGAAGATCCCCTGGAGAAGGGGAAAGCTACCTACTCCAGTATTCTTGCCTGGAGAATTCCATGGACAGAGGAGCCTGGCAGAGTACAGTCCATGGGGTCACAAAGAGTTGAACATGACTGAGCGACTAACACACTAAATCTAAGGACAAGGGTCCTCATGAGGGAACATGGAGGAGAGACAAGGAAGAAGAGATAGCTACGTGACTGCAGAGGCAGAGATGGGAGTGATGCAGACCCAAGACTGCTGTTTTCCTTCCTCACAGGTTCCTATTATCCACATATTGAAATGCCTTTGTCCCCCTTCAACATATGTCACTTTCTCTTGAAATTTATGTTTTTAAGATTTTTTTTTGATGTGGTCCATTTTAAAAGTGTTTATTGAATTTGTTACAATATTGCTTCTGTTTTACCTTTTGGTTTTTGGCTGCAAGGCATGTGGGATCTTAGCACCCTGACCAGGGATTGAACCCGTGCCCCTGCATTGGAAGGTGAAGTCTTAACCTCTGGACTGCCAGGCAAATCCCTTTTTTTCTTTTACTTTAAAAATGTTCCAGTTTTTCTCTTAAAAATTACCTTTTATATATATTCATCTTTTAGTCTTACTAGTTTACTCATCATTTTTTTTAAATTTTAAATTCTTTCCTGATCTCTGTCATCTAAGTTTTCATAATTCTGATTTATGTTGGTTCCTCCCTCCCTCATGTTTTATATCATTTCTTAATGCCTTTCAGCTCATTTGGACCTGGGTCACAGTTCTGAATTGTTTCAAAGCCATGTCTTTTTGGCATGCTTTCTTTAGAAATGTAGTCTGCTCCTTATTTTCTTTTTATATAAAAGCTTTGTACGGGATTTGACCTTGCTGCTTTGCAATTGCTTGTTTCCATGTGAAATTCATTTTCCTGAACTTTTAGAACAGTGTCGTTCTAACTTTACAAAACTCCTGGAGAAGGGAATGGCAACCCACTCCAGTATTCTTGCCTGGAGAATTCCATGGACAGAGGAGCCTGGCAGGCTACAGTCCACGGGGTTTCAAAGAGTTGGATACGACTGAGTGACTAACACTTTCATTTTCACTTCTCTGCCATTTCGTTCATGTGTGTTCAAATATATGACTGCTGAAGTTTCCAGGTTCTGTTCCCTTATGGGGTTTTTTCTCCTGTAAGTCTCTGCTGTCCCTATCCTGTTCAGCTTGATTTCACTTCAGGCAGCTTCTCACTACATGGCCATCCTAGAGGAGGACTTGATTGGTTAGTTCCAGAGTTCGCAGTGGCTGGAAGGCTCTAGATCCTTTAGATCAGGGATCCCCAACCCCTGGGCCATGGACCAGCATCGGTCTGTGGCCTGTTAGGAACTGGGCCACACAGCAAGAGGTGAGCATCGGGTGAGTGAGTAGAGCTTCACCTGTATTTACAGCTGCTCCCCATCACTTGCATCCTCCCACCAAGATCCATGGAAAAACTGTCTTCCATGAAACTGGTCCCAGGTGCCAAAAGAGTTGGGAACTGCTGCTTTAGACCTCCCTTGCACGCTGTGAAAGTGAAAGTTGCTCAGTCGTATCCAACTTGTTGCAATCCCATGGACTATACAGTCCATGGAATTCTTCAGGCCAGAATACTGGAGTGTATAGCTGTTCCCTTCTCCGCGGGATCTTCCCAACCCGGGGATGGAACCCAGGTCTCCTGCATTGTGTACAGATTCTTTGCCAGCTGAGCCACCAGGGAAGTACAAGAATACTGGAGTGGATAGCCTATCCCTTTCCAGCAGATCTTCCCAACCCAGGAATCGAACTGGGGTCTCCTGCATTGCAGGTGGATTGATTCTTTACCAGCTGAGCTATCAGGGAAGCCCCCTCTCTGCAGGCTACTTGTACTCATCACTCTTGGAATCAGTAAAAGGACTCCCACTTTCAGCTGTTCCTCTCATACTGACCCTCTATGCTTTGCAGTAGTCACTATTTGGGGTGCTTTTCCTGTTCTAACATCCAAAAGTCCCACTGTTCCTTGGGGATATCTTGTCCCCTAGTTTTGTCACTGCTCATGGGTATGAAGTTTTGATACTAAGTTGCTCTGCTCTTTCCCAGGGGTTCTAAGAGATTGAAAACTATGCTGCTGCCAGTGCTGTCTCCCCAGAGTCTATCTCAGGACACTTCCTATTGGCAAGGCCAGGGTTCCTCTGGTGTCTCATAAAAAAAGGGCACCAAACTTTGTGTGTCTCTTGGTGAATTGTCACTGGGTTTTATGGCAGTAAGCAGAAGTGTGATAATCTAAGGGGTCTCTCATATAGATGGCTAAAAAGCACAGAAAAGGATGCTCAACATCATTAATTATTAGAGAAATGCAAATCAAAACTATCAATACAATGAGGTATCATGTCACACCGGTCAGAATGGCCATCATCAAAAAATCTGCCATCATCAAAAAATCTACAAACAGTAAATGCTGGAGAGGGTGTCGAGAAAAGGGAACCCTCCTACACTGTTGGTGGGAATGTAAATTGGTACTGCCACTATGGAGAACAGTATGAAGCTTCCTTAAAAAACTAGTAATACAGCTACCATATGATACAACAGTTCCAGTCCTGGGCATATATATGGAGAAAACCATTACTTCAAAAAGATACATGTACCCCAATGTTCATCACAGCACTATTTACAACAGTCAGGACATGGAAGCAACCTAAATGCCCATCAACAGAAGAGTAGGTACAGAAGATGCAGTACATATATACAGTGGAATATTACTCAGCCATAAAAAGAATGAAATAATGCCATTTGCTTCAACATGGATGGACCTAGAGATTGTCATACTGAGTGAAGTAAGTCAGACCAAGAAAGACAAATATATGATATTGCTTATATGTGGAATCTAAAATAAAGGGGTATAAATGAGCTTATTTATAAAACAGAAATAGAGTTGCAGATGTAGAAAACACACTTATGATTTCTGGGGGGTAAGGAGCAGGGGAGGGATAAATTGGGAGACTAGGATTGTCGGAGAGAGTCAGACACGACTGAAGTGACTTAGCAGCAGCAGCAGGATTGACAAAGACACTACTATGTATAAAGTAGGTAACTAATAAGGACCTACTGTATAGCATAGGGAACTCAATAGTTTGTAATGACCTATATGGGAAAAGAATCTAAAAGAGAGTGGGTATATACATATATATAAAAAACTGACTCACTTTGCTGTACAGCAGAAACTAACATAACACTGTAATCAACTATATTCCAATAAGAATTAAAAATGTGAGGGGGGTCTCTGATCACACCAGAGGGGGTGACAGCCCCAAGTGCAGGGAGCACAGACACAGCACCTGGACAGAAGACACAATAGCAAATGTCTCTGAGCTTCGGTGGGCACTGGGTCTCCAGGCAGAGGGCACCCAGCTTCTCTTATGGAGAAGACTACGGAACTATTCCAGTGAAGATAACACTTCCAAAGGGAAGGACTTTCTAATGGGGATGAAAACAATAGCCTCGATGACCACAATACAGACAGCTGACCTCTTCACTGTCTTTCCACACCTCCTCACACGAAAAAGTCAAGACTGCCAGATGTCAAAAAACTACAGCATTTTAAAAAATTCACCAAGTTGTGAGTGACTCAGCCTGCAGGCCAGACATGTCAGAAGCCCTAGATCATGGTGATGGTGTCTCCGAGTGAGTCTTTCCTCTGCTCAGTGACCAATTCCAGCTCCAAGAAAGATGGAGCTAGCCATGCATTAGTCACATATTTCCCACAGAAGCCCGGGGGGAGCGACGCAGCTGCTCGTCTGAGAAGGAGCCCCACGGAGCAGCCGGGTGTGGCTGTCGGAGCCCTTGCAAGTGTGGCCCGTTTGCTGTCAGCTCTAAACTTCGCTTTCCTGCTTTTTCAAAAGCCTTCCTTTCTCATTAGGGTCTGGTGGCTTTGGAAGCCCTGACCCAACCCTGACTGGCTGGTCTCATCAGAGGCTGTCGCCGTAGAATGATCTTTTTTTAAAAAATGGCTTTTTTAATGCAGTCCCTGGAGACTTTGCAAGCAATGTATCGATTTGCGATCCTTGAGCTGAGTTATTGAGCTCTGGCAAAGAGAAATAAATAAATCTTTCCCATTCTCCACGCCTGTTGCCAAGTGCTGCTTCCAGGAAGCGATGACTGTCCTTTCTGGAAATGAAATGAAGCTCAAAACGATCTAACCTCCTTCCCTTCACTTCACGCCCCCAGCTCTCCCCTCCGCTTGCAAGTCACGGACAAAAGTACTTTGCAGCCATTCCTCATTTGCCTGAATGGGCATCCGAATTAGTGATGCCCAAGTTAGTAATGGCTGGCCGAGGCAGCTTCCCAAAGAATGAGGACCTATTATTTTTTAGCAGAGCAGACGGGGCTTGGGGAAGCAGGCTCACATCTTGTCCTTAGGTTAAACACTCTTACGGTTTCATAAAGAAATCTCCCCCGCAGATGTGGATGTATACACGACAGGGTGTGTGTTCACTGAGGCTTGTGATCAATAAAATCAGGGGCCGGGATGGGGGCAGGAGGGTGGGGAGAGTGTGGGGAAGAGGGACCCACGCTGGAGTGTTCTAGCACAGACGGCAGCATGAACACAGAAACTTCCTGACACCTGCTGTTTCTTTCATTTCAGTCTGGGGCGATCATGTCACCTGGCACTGCTCCAGGGGAATTCCCATCATTACCATCAAAACACGGTTGGTCTAACCGTGCTGAGGGCTCTCCTGTCCATCTGTCCACCTATTCTCCCACTCACCCAGACATCTAACAGAACCAGGGGCCCCTCCCTCCCCCAGTGCACCACATCCCATGTCAGGGGCAGGGTACACCCAGGTGAATGACACAGGGATGCTGGTAGGAAGAAAGGAATGTAAAGAGACACTGACAAATCCATGCATTAGTGCAGGACGGGGGAAGAGTTTGTGAACTGAAGGAAGGGGTGACTGCTTTCCTGGCAGAGGAAATTTTTTAAGGTGGATACAAAAATCTGGACACATGAAAGAGCAAAGCCAATTTAGGAACCATTGAGTAGCTCAGTAGGACAAAACACGAGATGTACATGGAACGTGTTAAAGGAGGAGAGACAAGGGGTTCCCTACTGGTCCAGCGGCTAAGACTCTGTGCTCCCAATGCAGGGGCCCCAGGGTTCAATCCCTGGTCAGGGAACTAGATCCCATGTGCTGCAAAGAAGACAGAAGACCCGGCGCAGTCAAATAAACTAATATACAATATATTTAAAAAAAATAGGGACTTCCCTGGTGGTCCAGTGGTTAAGACTCTGCATTCCCAAAGCAGGAGGTGTGGGTTCAATCCCTGGTTGAGGAACTAAGATCCCACAAGCTGCACAGCATGGCCATAATAAGAATAGTAATAATAAGTAAAATTTTAAAAGCAATACATTAAAAAAAATAAATAAATGAGGAGAGAAACTGACAGAGCAACTCCATGCTGATGCCTAACAGGCATGTTAGGCTTAGGGCATCCCAAACTGCCCTTCCTCTGTCCCCTGACCAGAACTGCTGTCCCCAGTCTCTCCCTCCTCAGAGAATGCCAAGTCCACTCTTCCCACGCCAGCGCCCCACACCTTGCAGTCATTCAATCAGCAGCAAGTGCTACTGGCTCTGCCTTCAAAAGGCATCCAGAATCTGACCACTCCTGTCACCTCTGCTCTGCCACTCAGTCCCCCTCACCATCACCTCTCACCTGGAATTACTGCTGCTGGTCCCGAACTGGTCGCCCAGCTTCCACCCTTGTTCCCCTACAGTCTCTTCTCCATATATCAGCCAGAGGAGCCATGTAAAACATGTCACTCCTCTGTTCAAAATCCCCCAGGGACCTCCCTCTCACTCGGTCAAGGTCAAAGTCCTTAAAATGACCTTTGGGCCCCACATGATCTAACCTCTGTCCAAACCTGCTTCCTCCTACCTGTCCCTTCCCTCATTCTGCTCGAGCCACCTGACCCGTGTCTCCCCTCACACACCAGGCATATTTCTACCTCATGTGAGGCCTTTGTACTTGCTTTGCTTTAGCTGGAGTATTCTGATCTCAGACATCCTCACTTTCTCCAAGTCCTTCCCAGACATTCCATATAAAACTACAAATCTCTGTCCTCTGACGCCTCCTTATTCTCCTTTCTGCTTTATTTTCTTCCTTAGCATCTATCACAATCAAATCTATATATTTTACTATTTATCTTGTTTACTATTCATTTTATTCATTAGGATGTAAACAATTTTTATCTTCTGCTTTATTATTTATCTTTTTGGGGTTCAATGGATTGAAGACTATGCACATTTTAAAATCCTTTAAATATAATTATATATTCTGCAAACTATCTAAATGAAGCAAATATTACTATCATTAAAGTTACTTCATGCTGACATCCAACCTCTGAATATGCTTGCAAAAAGCCTGTTACAAGTTCGAGGTAGACTCCTGATTAAACATCTTTTGATGTTTAGTATAATTAGTTACACAAATCTAGGATAGCAGAGAGGAGGGTTCCCTGATGGCTCCGTGGTAAAGAATCTGCCTGCCAATGCAGGAGACACAGGTTCCATCCCCGGTCTGGGAAGATCCCAGGTGCCGTGGGGCAGCTATGCCAGTGTGCCACAACTCCTGAGTCTGTGTTCTAGAGTCCGCGAGCCACCACTACTGAAGTTCACATGCCCTAGAGTCCGTACTTTGCAACAAGAGAAACCACGGCAACAAGAGAAGCCCATGGACTGCAACAAAGAGTAGCCCCCATTTACCACAACTAGAGAAAGCCCACACAGTAACAAAGACCCAGCATAACCAAAAATAAAGAAACAAATAAAAATTTAAGATGGCAGTGAAAGAACTGTTCTGATTCTGACTCTATCTCTGATGTGTCAAGCAGTTTCTGGCACATTGCAGGCACTCAATAAGTATTTTTGAATGAATGAGAAGCTATGACCTGTGAAGAAAAGACGGTGTATCATAGTGTGGATTTAAGTCTTGGCTCCCCACCTCACTAACTGTGTGATCTTAGGTAAGACCACTCAGTTTCCACAACTGTAAAACTGCGACAGTGACAGAAGACACACTGGGGCGCTGTGAGCACTCAGGATGCTGAGACGTGTGTCAGGCTCTTAGATCAGAGCCTGGCAATGATGAGGCACTTGATAAATGTTAGCCGTTATTAGAAAGGGCCTGTCTGTTGTACTAAGGAGTTTAGACTTTATCCTAAGGCTACTTGGAGTCATTGAAGGATTTTAAACAAGGGAGTAACACAATCAGATCTTGTTTTCCAATGGTCATTCCAGCTGCAAGTGGAGGATGAATAAGAACAGGGCCAGACTGGTACCAGATCAGTCTGAGGGCTGCTGTAGACATGGAGATGACAGATATCATTAGCCTGAACCAAAGCAGAAAGAATGGAGAAAGAAAGAGAGGGCTCAAGATGTCATGGAGGCAGAACTGTCAGAACTTGGAGAGGAACTCAATGTGGAGGAAGCCGGCAAAGGCAAAATCCAGGCTTCTGATTTCTGCCACCAAACAGGGGGGCCCGGCCACCCCAGTCCACAGAGGACTGACGGGGAGAAAGTATATGTCATTCTGTTTCACCGGAGACGACTGCAGGCTAGCAAGGTGGAGGTGGGGAGGTCCAGCGCCACACAGCTGTGCACACACGCCCACTGTGTGTACGGTCAGTGGTGTTCCCATGGACTATAGCCTGGCAGGCTCCTCTGTTCGTGGAATTTCCCAGGCAAGAATACTGGAATGGATCTCCATTTTCTTTCCAAGGGGGTCTTCCCGACCCAGGGATCAAACCCACATCTCTTATGTCTCCTGCATTGGCAGGTGGATTCTTTAGCACTGAGCCCCAGGTGGTATCCATCTGGTACTTAAGAGAAAAATCTTGGTGAGATACAAAAGATATTTGGGAGTCACTGTCCCACTGGTGATTCTTAGATGAGTTTTAAGGAAAACATTTAAGGAGCAAACTGTTTTAAAAACCTGGGACTTTGCTGGCCACCCAGTGGTTAAGAATCTGCCTTGTAATGCAGGGGATGTGGGTTCAATCCCTGGTCGGGGAACTAGGAGCCCACATGCCGTGCCAGAACTAGAGCCGTGGTGCAACTAGAGAGTCCTCAAGTCACAATGAAAAATCCTGTGTGATGCAATGAAGAGTCCACATGTCGTGACTAACACCTGACATAGCCAAATTTAAAAACAAACAAACAAACAAAAAAAAACCCAGGTGTATTCTTGAAGGAATGGAAGGGACAGCAAGGGAGGGTGGTACCTTGCAGACCAAGACAGAGGGAATCTCAGGAGGCAGTGAGACTCACTACGAGAGGCAAGATAAGAAGGGCCAAGGCCCGTCCAGTGAATTTAGCATCTGGGGATTCTAGCCAGAGCAGAGGTGTTGTGGGGACAGAAACCAGCTCACAGAGGGTGGAGGCATTCACGGGAGGTGAGGAAATGGGAAGCGTGTGTCAAGGATTCTTTTAAAAAACTTGGCTGGGAGGAGAGAAAAAGAGCTGGGGTGGTAGTGAAGAGCAATGTTGAGTCCAGGCAGGTTTCTTTCAAGATGGAAGGGAATGAGCTGAACATGAGAAAGAGGGCTGAGAGCAGAGAAGGGAGAGGATAACCAGCTGGGGAGGCCGGGGCACAGGAGCTGGGCTCAGGGGGAAAGGGTGCTGTGTGCAGCCAGGGGAGACCTGCTGCACGGTGACTGGAGGGAGCAGTGAGCTGGGCCTGAGTGCAGACAAGCTGGGGGGAGGAAGGAGGGGAGACAGGGGAGGAGGGGGAGGACAAGGAGAGAAGGGAGGAAGGGGAACAGGGGGAAAGGGAGGAGGGAGGGGGAGGAGGAAGAGGGGAAGAGGAGGGGGGAGGGGGAGAGGGGAGGAGGGGGAGGACAAGGAGAGGAGGAAGGGGAACAGGGGGAAAGGGAGGAGGGAGAGGGAGGAGGAAGAGGGGAAGAGGAGGAGGGGAGGGGAGGGGAGAGGGGAGGAGGGGGAGGACAAGGAGAGGAGGAAGGGGAACAGGGGGGAAGAGAGGAGGGAGAGGGGAGGAGGGAGCGGGGAAAAGAAAAGACAGTGGGAGGGAATGAGGGGAGGACGGAGGGTAATTGTAGGCCTGACTGCATATCAACTGCATATCAGAGAGGAAGGCGCTGACTGGGGACAGTGGAGGAAACACAAAAACCCAGTGTCTTCTGGAAATGCAGACTGTAGGCTCACAGACACGGAGCTCCAGACTGCAACTGGTATAAAACCAAAACACAACAAGTACACAGTGAGACTATACAGTGTTCCCAGAGAAACCTCCTCAAGTACCATCCCCATTGCTCCTCTGATGAAACACCTTCAAGGCTCTGCACTGAATACGCATCAGAATAAAACCACTCTCTTGACAGGGGCATCGAACACTCTAACGCAGACCCTGTCCAAGACCTTTCACCTGACTTTCCCTCCTACCTGCCCGGGACCAGCCCCTCGCCCTCTGCTCAGCATGACCTTGCTGCTTCTGACTGGACCCCAATCTCCCTCCAGCACTGCCTGCTGGAACTCACCCCTCTTTTAAGGCCTGGCACTAAAATCACTCTTTCCCTGAAACCTTCTTCCAAAAATGTCTCTCCCGCCTTTCTGCTTCCAGAATGCTCTGAAGATGTATACAGGACTCGCAGAAGCTGTGATAAATTAAGAGTTATCCACATCTGTGCCTCCTTCCCCACTATGCAATAAGCTCTAAACACAAGCCTACTCATGTTGGAGGTGGTCCCTCCACCCCCTCCACGGAACCCACTCTGCCTGTGTTCACACATTTGACTTGGCATGGGGCCAGGCTTGAGGTGTGCTTTTTGCGGCCACGGAAAGAACAAGAAGGCTTTTTGACCAGTAATAATGACTTATGCATTGAAATTGAATACACCCTATGAGGTCTGTGTCTCTGGCTAGAAAAGCCTACTATAGGTTGGGTAGGCAATGAGCTGGAGATGAGATCTTAGGACCGTAATATTAGGTCAGTCTATAGGGCATTTTGGACTCTAATCAATTGATTTATTCATTGGCTCTTCATCCTAAGTTTTCCTTGCTTGGCTCTTAAGAAACATTTTTCTTTCTGAAGTAGTTCATCACGAACTCCTACTTCTTCAGCTTCCGTAAAGTAGGAGCACCACATACGCAGGCTCTCTTCTGTTTGTTTCTAAGAGATTAATTACTGAAAACTTCCAATGTGAAAAGGCAAAACATAAACTGAGATTTTACTGTATACCTGGTGCTTTGGAGATTCTATCTGTGGGATCCTCCTGCACACTCGGAGGTGAATGCTACTGTTCTCATTTATTTTTTAGATGAGAAAGTGCCTACACAGGCAAAGGGGTTCCATGACTTACAGAGATCCTGTGTCCACTGAGCACTGAGACCAGGACTCAGCTCAGACCGCCCGACTCCACAGTTCATGTTCCCACACCCCCAGTTCACAGCATATCACCAGGCAGTTCTAAAGCCTGGAGAGTATATCCCTCGCTCTCTCCCCTAATGGCACACGCTATCTGTGGCTTGGGACTTTGAACACCTGAATTCTGGGCGGGCTGTGAGTCCAGTGGAAGGACAGAAGGAAGTTGGTGTCTGACTGAAGTTTCCATTTGCTTCAGAGAAACATCCAGGAAAAGCAGGAGATGGTTGAATCTGAGTGACTTAAAGCTAGCAAGTTATCAACTGTGGTGTGGACCCTTCAGTCGGCTCCTTCCTACCCTTTTTTAGTGAGCTCCAGGCTCCCGGGCACCCACCATCCTTTGGCCTCAATGGACAAGGATGGCTGAGGGTGGGCTCCTGGAGGGACGGCCAGGCAGAACCTCGGACTCCCTACCCCTTTGGTCTCCACACACCTTGAGATCTGCCCTCCAGCCAATAAAACTTAGCTGAGCATTGAGTCTCAGGCAGCGATCTCTGTCAGACACAGAGCTGTGTTCCTGCTTTGCTTAAATGTTTTCAGAAGCTTCCCAGGGCCACCTCAGTGCCTGCCTAACTCACCACGTCGCCCTCTGGCTGACCTGGCTCCAGCCGCGTGGCCGGGCTTGCAGTTCCCAGAGGCACTGCGTTCTCTGGCCTTTGTGCATGCCACCCGCTCTGCCCGGGATGGGCTGCTTCTGCTGTTGGTCCAGTGAACCAGGCACCCTTCAAAATGTACTTAGATCTCTCAAGGCTCAGCTTCTTGGTGAGGTCTTTCATAAATTAACATCCCCTGGAAGGATTAGACATGTGCCATGGCATCCTCGGAGGTGTCATCCTCAGAACAAAGAAAAACTGGGAGGGAACTGCCTTTTGCATCATTTTTGAGTTTCGAATCCTACGATGGCTGAGGGTTCCAGGCATTTCTACCACATCCAGCATACAGTTCTCCATGCTTGTGCTAAGTCACTTCAGACGTGTATGACTCTTTGCAACCCCGTGGACTGTAGCCCTCCAGGCTCCTGTGTCCATGGGATCCTCCAGGCAAGAATACTGGAGTGGGTAGCCATGCTCTCCTCCAGCGGATCTTCTGGAACCCGTGTCTCTTGTGCCTCCTGCATTGGCAGGCGGGTTCTTTACTTGCTTCTGGTCAAATGAATCTGTTGTATTCTGTTCAAAAAAATTCTCAAATCTAAGTCACCACACCCTATACCTGGATGCCCTTTTCCTTTGAACCAAGTCATGGGAAATGGAGACCTCTGGCAACAAAGGGCTTTCAAAAGTTGCAGCTTTCACAACAGCCAGAGGGGTCAGTGGTACAGACATTACTGTTCTTACTTCCAGCTGAGCACCCAGAAGGGAGGGAGGTAACTGGTTGCTTGCTCAAAGCTGCCCAACTAGTTTGAGGCAGGGCCAGGATAAGAAGTAAGGTCTTTGGCTCTCAGTCAAGGATTTGTCTAATACTCTGAACTCTGAAAGCAGAGGTGGTCCCCTGGCTCAGCGTCCTCAAAGGTACTCTCCACATGTATCCACCTGTTTATAAACAGGCCCTGGGGGACCAGTCATCTTAAAGGGTGACCCTATTCAATCAGGAGATTGTGGATAATGAATTGAAAAGTGAAAGTGAAAGTGAGTCACTCAGTCGTGTCTGACTCTTTGTGACCCTATGGACTGTAGCCTACCAGGCTTCTCCGTCCATGGCCAGGCAAGGGTACTGGAGTGGGTTGCCTTTTTCTTCTCCAGGGGATCTTCCTGACCCAGGGATTGAACCCAGGTCTCCGTCATTGCAGGCAGATGCTTTACCCTCTGAGCCACCAGGGAATCAGAAGCCTCGTGTTTTCGTCCTGGTTGTCACCTGCCTTGTTTGACAAGGGCTGAGCTAAGGCATCACTGTCTTTGAGGCTGTTTCCGTCTCTGTAACATGGGAGTGACTCTTTCTATCAAGCCCGCCTCCCGGGGCTGTTGTGAGATCACATGAGACAATAGACAAGAAGGTTCTTAAACGTTACAATAGGCAGCATTCAAGAACTGTCTGCCTGCCAATGCAGGAGACATAGAGAGACATGGGTTTGATCCCTGGGTTGGAAAGACCCCCTGGAGGAGGACACAGCAACCCTCTCCAGTATTTGTGCCTGAAGAATCCCATGGACAGAGGAGCCTGGCCAGGTTAGGTCCATTGGGTTTCAAAGAGTTGGACACAACTGAAGCGACTTAGCATGCATGCAGTGATAAGCACATACCCTGTTCATGGTATGCTTTGACTTCTCCAGCCAAGTGTGTGAACTGCTTGCCCTCAGGAGAGCTGGGCATGTCCTTTTCTGTTGCTTTAGGGCCTCTGTTTCCTTCTCCCTTTGCTCTGGCTGGGCGCCAGCTCTCGGTTTTCTGAGCTGAGCCTGCAGAAGCATCACCAAGGTCCCCTGCCCCATACCAGGACTACCCTGGTGGCAGCTGGCATCAGGCTGGAGGCAAGGCAGAGGCAGTGGGGAGGGGCATTCTGCTCACATCTCTTTCTCCTCAGGTGTCTTTTGTCATTACTAACCCCCTTCCAAGATGCTGGTAGAATTCTAATTTCCTAAGCTCTCCACATTGTTTTTTGCATTTGTCTTTCTATATAAGGTTTCCTTCAGGGGAAAGGATACAAACCGGATCTCACGGTGAAGCCTGAGAGAGAGGTGCAGAGCTCGAGAAGCAGGGTCATGGATCTGAGCTATCGTGATGTGGATACTAAACTATTGCCAGTCAGTGAATGATGGTGTCAAACCCTGGCATGACTCAGAACACCTAGCAGAGATGGGCTAAGATCTCAGAGAGGAACTGTGGGCAGTGTTTACGATGCCCTGTCCACACGGTGGTGAGATATACCTGCTCTGAGAAAGAAATTTTGTCTCCTGGTCAGGTTTGAGTGATCATCTGTAGTTTGGGTCCAAAATACTGGAATCTCTCTCTTTTTTAAACAAGGTTTGGTTTACAAAGCCAGGAAAGGATAAAATGTTTAAAATTGGAGTGGAATCTACAGAAATGATATAGATGATCTTTTTTGCAAAACAGAAATAGAGACACAGACATAGATAACAAACATATGGACACCAAGGGGCGTGGGATGAACTGGGAGATGGGGATTAACATATATACCCTACTGATACTATGTATAAAGTAGGTAACTAATGAGAACCCACTGTAGAGCACAGGGAGCTCCACTCAGTGCTCTGCGGTGAGATCTAAAAGGGAAGGAAACTCAAAAAAGAGGGGATATACGTATATGTATAGCTGATTGACTTTGTTGTACAGTAGAAACTAACAACACTGTAAAGCAACTATTTCATTAAAAATTATTAAAAAGAAATAAAATTGGTACTACTCTGGGAAGTCACAGTAGACCTGAATTTCCTTAAAAAAGATTTAAATATAACAAAATAGATACAACATAACAAACTCTAGTGAAGATAATTTTATTTTTCTTTGATTCCTGAGTGGATAATGCAGGATATTACAGAAGTTTGAGGTCACTATTAAAAACATCAGTCGTCACTGTACTGGTGAAATATATAACGTGCCAGTTAATAATAGCTTTACAAAGTCACAGAAGATCAGATAATAGAGGTTTTACTGTAACTGGGTTCATAATAGTTGAAAGAAATCAATGCTTTTTTCCAAAAAAGACTAAATCACTTCTAGGAAATAACTCATGCTCTATGAGAATAGGGCAGGGTTTACAAGGAAGTGCTCAGTACTCCCTGGAAGAAAGGTATTATATAATTGTAAGTTGTTCATCCTGTGCCTGCGGTCTTATCCACCATGCATCCAGCCTCTCCTTAAATGGAGTGGAAGATTTCTCCAGCCTTTCCTACATCCAAGGAACAACATGCAACTTGGATTCTTAAAAGAAGAACTCTTTTAAGGTCATGTTCAGAAGGACCCTTTGCTTACAGGAATTTGGGCTGGAATTAGAGTTCTTAGCTCTGACTTGAAGAAAGAGAGGGAGGAGGTGATGAAAGGAGGGAGGGAGAAGAGAGAGAGAGAGAGAATCAGAGCCATAACACACACCACTTAGCCACCAAGGACAGAGTTTCTGCGCCATTTCATTAGAACATGAAACCTCTTCTGTTGGCTATGAGTCCACTGTGAGCCGAAAAGAAGTCAGTTCACTTCCTTAGCATCTGGGGTCCCATCATTCTGAGTCATGGCCACATTAACTCTGCTACTGAAAAAGCAAGAACCTGGCAGCACAGCCAAATCCACAGTCACAAGGAGCAGCATCCCTAGGCAGGGGAGCTTCCTGCAAATGCAGGACGGTGGGGTGGGGTGACCTGGGGGTGGGATGAGGAAAGAAGCAGGGAAGAGAAGAGGCTTTCTTTTTCAATATGGGCCACTTTCTCCGTAGAATTCAATTCTCCCCAATTGGGGGAGGATAGAGATTTCTGATTTCCTGCGTCTCTTCTAAAACAATGCATCCCGCCATCCCAGGAGGGCAGCTTAGCTGTGGCTGTGGGCTCTGGCTGGAAAGACCTGGCCTGGCTAGGGAGCTGCTCGGCAAAGGGAGGACATTCACACGGGGCTTCCTGGGGCCTCATGAAGGTCAGGGAGCTCTGCCGCTCAATCGCGTGGCAGGAAATCACTAAGCTCTAAGGATAAAGACCAGCTGGGGTCCCTGGGCAGCTTTAGGACTCATTTCTATTTCCCTCGTGCTGGAGAAGCAGATTCCAAACTGCATTCAGACACAATACGGTCTGCAGCAAGGAAGAAATGAAACCCTTTAAATCTTCAGTCCTTCTCGTGGTACCCTCCCCTGCTGCTCTCGGGCTTACAGATGCCTTTTGTTACAGTCCTAGGGATGTGTACTTAACAGAGAAACCGTGGTTTTGTAGGTGCCGTGAAAGGATGCTGAGGTGGGTGGAAGAGACCTGCTTCCCAAAGTCTGATGGTGGCCTATGTCAGGGAAACAGGGAAATTCACCAGAGACTGTGTTCCCACCCCAAAGCTCTCCCGAGAAGTGCCTGAGAGAGGGGCCAGAAAGAACCCCAGACAAGCAGTGAATGTCCTTGATTGAGTATGGGAAAGAAGAGGGGAGTTAAAGGAGGTTGGCTGCACTGCTGGCTGTGACTGATGAGGGAGGTACCTAAGAATCATTTCCATATCCTTCCTCAGGGGACCAGTGTAGAAAACAGGCAGTCTGCTTACTGTGATCAAGTCTGACAGCACAGAGCCAAAACGCCACAAGAAATTAGAGGTGGAGGGGACCTCAGAGGGGATCATCACCAGCCTTCCGGTAATCAGGCAAGATCTGTGCCAGTTCACACGAGGAGTAGGAATACCGTCCATTTCTCCAACAGAGGGGACCAGCTATGAGAATGAACAAGGAAGTGATAAAAAGCATCCTGATCATGTGGAGAAAGGTTCTTGATGAACAAATACCTCACTCCAAATAAAACGCTTTACAGTGGTACATAAATTTCAGGTAAAGCCAAGGCATGAGGACATTTTTACTGCCATGCACGTGCATCTGATTTCACAGGGATGCTGTCAGACAAGGTCAGCCTTACGCAAAATTCGGAAGGAGGCAAACTCCATCTCACCTCCCCAGATCTCTGCCCTTTTCCCTTTGATGACAGCACAAGGTATTAATATCACAGAATAAGCAGCAGCACAGGCTTTAGATCATGCAGCTCTGGTTTAAGTCCCAGCCCTGTCCCTGACTAGCCCATGACCTGAGCAGGACACTCTGTCTTGCTGCTGATGCGAAGAGCCAGCTCATTGGAAAAGACCCTGATGCTAGGAGAGATTGAAAGCAAAAGGAGAAAAGGGCAGCAGAAGATGCGATGGTTAGGTAGCATCACTAACTCAATGGACATGAACTTCAGCAAATTCAGGGAGATAGGGGGCTTCCATGGTGGCTCAGATGGTAAAGAATCTGCCTGCAATGCAGGACATCCAGGTTCGATCCTGGGGTCAGGAAGGTCCCCTGGACAAGAGAATGGCAACCAACTCCAGTATTCTTGCCTGGGAAATCCCATGGACAGAGGAGCCTGGTGGGCTACAGTCCATGGGGTGGCAAAAGAATTGGACACAACTTAGGTAATTGAACAACAATAACAAAAAGTAGAATTCAACTCACAGGGACTGTTAGGAAAATTACGTGTGTGAAAGTGCTTGGTCCCCAACAGGCACTCAGAAATGTTGCCTTTCTTCTTTCCTCCCTTCCCACCACCCCTTCTCAAAATGTGTGTCTAATGATCTACACATCCCCCTATCAATTAAAACATGCTTCCAGGAAGAGATCTAAAAATAATTAATGTTCTTGTGAAATGACACCCCAGCGCTTAATGAGCCATCTCCCAGGCTATGGGCTTTTTAAAACAAAAATCCATGTTCAAGGGGTAAAATACTAAGAGTAGAAATTTAGGCACTAAAGGGAGGGCCAGAAAGTATTCTGAAGGCAGCAAGTCTTTTCTGGAAACTCCAAAACCAGACAGATAAGCAAATAACTCCAGGGGCAGGGTCACCATGGAATGTTCCAAAAGACACTGCTTCTTGGAATTGTCACAAGTCTTTGCTAAATCATTTTTCCTTCTTCTATTGACTGCCAAGTATTATATTTATGGTAACAGAGGATTTCTCATTCTTTAGTTAGAATCTAAATGAAGCTCATAATCTAGATACCACCAGAGAGTGAAGTAAAAGCAGAAAAAGATCAGTTGAGGTTGAGATCCTGTTAAAAACAATATCTGGGCAATGATCAGAGTTGGCGAAGAAAAAAAACAACACATGAGGACCAATCATTTGCTGTACTACTCACGTAACACATGAGATTTTGTGTTAACAAATGTCACATGACAAAGAGTTTAAAGAACTTTCTGACAGATGGTGGTGTTTCAAAATGACAAGACTGCCTGTGGGATATCCCACCCTCTGAAGTCTCAGGCAGAAAGTGGATGGTCACCACTCAATGAAGCTACAGGTGGGAAAAAAAAAAACCAAAAACCCAGCAGGGGTAGACAAGATGACCAGGAATGTCCATCTAAGCCCAGGAATCCTACTCTTAAAGTCATAAAAGCATTGGAAAAGGAAACAGTAAGTTTGAGCCTTCCAGAAGGTATAGGTTATTATTAAAGATGGACCCAATCCAGGATTCATTTGGAGGTTAATCCTCATCAGAAAGAGTAAAATCTGACACATGGATTCTACTAATGGTGACAGTCATCATGTTTTAGATTGGCTTTTGCCAACTAGAACCTCAAGACACAACAGGTATTTTTGGTCAAGAGTGGCTAAGTCTTATACTAACTTACACTTAAATTTTTAAAGAAACCATGGATCATGGCACACAGATACTTGGTTCTGAGCTGCAGGGCCTCTCTGACAGAGATACAGATATTCATGCCTGCACTCCCTCACCACCCCCCCACACACCTATGCTCAGCTCTTTCTAGGTCTTCACAGATGCACGTGAATAATGAGTCTTCTGGGCTCTTTCTGGAATAAAGAAGTGTTTTTCCTCTTGGGGTTACATTCAGGGGTTTTCTATTTGAAACATGGTGCTCTGGTGGTCCTCTCAACCCCTCTGTGAAGTCTCACTTTGGCACATCACAATCCTGAAGGACTCAGGAGAAAAGGGGGTTGGGGTTCACAGCCAGGCTCAGGGTCAGCTCACAGACATCTTGAAGTCAACCGCTCTAACCACCCCCACCCATCCCAAGCAGCCACCAAGATCAGGGCTTTATGGTGGGTGGGTGGGTGGGGATTTGGCTTCCTTATAGAATAACGGCCGTCTGTAGATATTGATCCCTCCCAACCCAAAGGAAGATGCAGGAAGGAACTAAATTGAAGATAAGGAGCTGGGGCTACTCAATCAGCTATGCATCTGTGGCTTCTCTGTTTTATTTTAAAAAAATTAAAAACAAAACAATGACATTATAAAGATGCATACTAGGTCAAAACATATTGTTGGCTTAGAAAGGACCCATTATTTTGGATTATCTGTATCATTCTCCACTTCTTAGAATAGAAAATCAATAGTTGAGTGTACACTTCTCCCACTTGTTTATTTTCATTCCTCCCCTCTTACATCTTTTCTTCTTGTCCCTCATGTCTCTTTGCGTTCTTTCTTATATTCCTTTTGTGCTTTTCCTTCCCATTTCACAGTACTTTTTCCCTCCTCTTTATTCTTTCCTTCCTTCTTGCTGAACATTACTTACCCCAGCATCCCTTTACCTCCAGCCCCCCTTCCTCCCATTTCTATCATTACAAATAGGTCACCCAGGTATCCATGATTCCCTAAAGTCGCATTCCTCTACCCATCCTTCCTCTTCCCAGGGCTCCTTTATATTTCCTAGGTACCCTCCTGGGTTCACTGATTCAATTCCAATGTATGGGGTTCTTTAGGGGGAGGGCAGGGCCACTTCCCACACAAAATCAAACAGTGCTTGGGACACCAGCATGGTGTCCTAGGATTCAACAAGTCTGATACTATCTACCAGAGGGAACATCAGGTTCCACAGGTAGAGAGGGCTCAGTCTTACAGGACTGTGCCTCCCCCACAACTTAAGCCGCCGGTCACAAGTCCAGATTGTCAGCTGTGCTTCTAACCAATGAAGTATAAATCAGAAAGTCCTACCACCTTCTTCTTCCTAGGGTTTGATTCACATGCTATAGTGGCTCACAGAACTCAACAAAGATTTTACGTACTAGATCACTGGTTTAGCATAAAAGGATGTAACTCAGGAAAAGCCAGATGGAAGAGGTGAAGAGGGCAAGGTCTGGGGAAAGGGCAGGAGCTCCATGCCCCCTCCCAGCACCTCCACATGGTCACCATCCCAGAACCCTCTCTGAACCCAGTCCTCTTGGATTTTTATGGAGGCTTCCTTAAATAGGCATGATTGATTAAATCATTGGCCATGGATTACTGATTCAACCTTCAGCCCCTCTATAATGAATACCCTCTATAATCACAGGACTGGTTCCCCTGGCAGTCAACCTGAATCTTTAAGTGTCTCCAAAAGCCGCCTCATTAACAACAAAAGACACCTGTACCACACTCAGTACTTAGGAAATTCCAAGGGTTTTAGGAACCCTGCGCCAGAAATAGGGACCAAATACTTACTGCTTATTATAAATTACAATATCACATCTCCTCTCAGCTACTGTTTTCCTCTTAGTGCTTTGTTGCCTGCTATTATCCCCTTCAATGTATTTCTCTAGGATACCGCAACAGGCACTTTCTCCTTCTTATTGCATCCCATGGGGGAAACGGGGGTGGGGTGGGTGGACGGAGGTGGTGTGACCACAACTGTGGCGAAAAACACAAAATTCACGTTAAAGCGAGAGTTGCTTACATAGTAACAGCGGTTTGTGGGGCCCAATCCCAGAGTTGAGACTTCTGGACCGAACTACATATGCCACTCTTGCTAACAAATGTTTGCAAACAATGAACTTTGATGACCAAAAAAAAAAAAAAAAAAAAGGGTTTAGTCTGAAAATTCTAGAAAAGGCTTAGAGCTATTCTTTTTCAAGTGAATTTCATGTTTTCCTTTCATAATCCTTTCCTTGATTTATGGGTGGGTGTATTGTTGATGATCATCAGGAAAGGCCACTGCAGGCTTGGAAAGAGAAAAACATATGCTCCTATTATTGGGTTGACCAAAAAGTGCGTAAGATGTTACAGAAAAACTCAAACTTTTAAAAAAGGGAAAACAAATTATTTATTTGGCTGTATCAGGTCCTTGTTGCGACATGTAGGATCTAGTTCCCTGACCAGGGGTTGAACCCAGGCCCCTTGCATTGGGAACATGGAGTCTTAACCACTGGACCACCAGGGAAGTCCCTTGAATGAGTTTTTTGGCTAATCCAGTACTTCAGAATGTGCTAAGGTACCTCTGGTTCAGGAAGTTAACTCCTACTTTTGCAAAACTTCTTGGGGGCAAGAGTAATGGCGATTGGATACCACCTGCCATTCTTCTGTTCCAAAAAGAAAATAAAATCTGTGAGTCCAATCAAACAGCCATTACCCTAGTAAGAAAAACACCCCTGGCCAGGTGCATCGTGGTTCCCTGGAAAGGTGGTTAGTTTACATAGATACATGGAGGTAAAGCCTCCCCCTCTTTAAATATGTGTTCCTGCCTGGCAGTGACTAAAACCTGAAATGGGTTATTTGGTTAGTCTTTACATATGATTTTATTATGTGACTACTATTTTTTCTCTCTCATCCACCTTTCAACAGGTTCAGAAATGAAAAAAAAAACAACTTTCATTTCTGAGGTTTCACGGCACAGCTGTCACCCTAATAGCTTGGGGCCCCACCTGCTCATGACTAATGAGCCCTGCACACTTAGAGATCCTTGCCAGAGCCACCGCTTCCTAAGCGGAAGCCTGGCCACGGAAGCCTGGCCTCGCACGTGTTCATTGAAAGCCCCTATGAATCTAGATTTTTCTTCACTCTACCAATTTTCCCTGCTACTACCCATTTCCGCAGGCGCTTCATAAAAAGTGATGCTCAGCATGCGATCTCAAAATCCACCTACTCTCCAGCGTGCACTTATTTTCTTTGAAATTCTTTAAGATCAAAATTAAGTAGATGCCTGTTTCTACTACGATTTACAACTGCAAGTAATTCGTACTGAGCTGTAAAAAGCCACACAGTTACTGCAGTTGCAAGACTATTTAAAGACAACTTTACAGCCTAAGCTTACCTGGAGATTTGCCATTGGTGGGTCTCAGACTCTGCCTACATCTTTAAAACCCAGAAAGAATTCTAAGAGACTGAGACCATTCACCTGTGTTACAATTCCGTGTGTTGACTTGACTGGGGAGGGACACCACCAAGGGACTATAAAAGTCACTGCTGTCTTCTAAAGAATATTTGGCATATTCAGAAATGTCAGGTCTTGGGACTTCCCTGGTGGTCTGGTGGTTAAGCCTTCACCTTCCAACGCAAGCAGCTGCGGGTTCGATCCCTGGTCAGGGAGCTAAGATCCCATGTGCCTCACAGCCAGAAACCAAAAAACTATAAAACAGAAACAATATTGTAACAAATTCAATAAAGGCTTTAAAAATGGTCCACATCAAAAAATTAAAAAAATCTAAAAAAGAAAAAAAAAAGAAATGTCAGGTTTTGAATGAAGGCTGATTCCCCTGCTCAAATGAAGAGCTCACAGAGTTGAGCTCATCAGCTTCTTTGGTGCTGGCAGGATGAACACCATGTATGTACACTGTGAAGTTCACCTGTCAATTTATCCCTGCGCTGATAGTGCAGCTCAATGACCAATTCTGTACAGAGCAAATATATTACAATTCAAATAAAAATATACTAAAGCTTAAAAGCTCCTGGAGCTCTCCTCTTATATTTTACTGTCTATTGTCTATAGCATTTAGCACCTTTTCATGAAACTTTTTCACATGGAAACCTAGACTGGCTGCTTCATTATCAAACAACACTGATTACACAGGACAAAGGGCTAAAGAGCTACCCATCTTTCTTTGGTGTCTGCTTCCTCATCGTTCCCAACTACCAACTGATAAGTTTCTATGTTAAAAAATTTATGTTATTGAAATATAGTTGATTTACAATGTTCTGTTAGTTTCTGCTGTGCAGCAAAGTGATTCAGTTATACATATGTATATATTATTTTCCATTATGGATTATCATAGGATATTGAATATAGTTCCCTGGGCTATACAGTAAGACCTTGTTTATTCATCCTATATATAATAGTTTGTATCTGCTAATCCAAAGCTCCCAATCCATCCCTCCCCTACCACTGCCCCCTTGGCAACCACAAATCTGTTTTCTACGTCTCTGAGTCTGTTTCTGTTTTGTAGGTAAGCTCATTTGTGATATTATTTTAGATACCACCTATAGGTGGTATCATATGGTATTTGTCTTTCTCTTTAATTGGTAAGCTTCTTAATCTTCCTGCAGCATGTTCCGCAAAATGACTGGAATACTGTCAAACCTTTAACCTTTCCACCATCTTCCAAGTCAACTTACATCTGAGGTGTGAACAACAGAAACTTCCTTTCATTAGACTTTTAGGTCCCAGAACCATGACTTTCAACTATTTCTTTATACCTCTCACTTAACTTGACTGCAAAGACTGTTCCCCAACTTGACATCTTGATTATACTGTTCTGCTGAGGGGCTACAGTGACTTGTCCCAAAAGATCACTGCAGCCCCTTAGCAGAACAGTAAATATTAATAGACGATATCATTTCATGCTCCTAACTCTTATGAGGTACAGTGTCTGGTTTACAAAAGAAGAACTGAGATTTTGTGAGGTCCAAGGTTACTCCGGAAACAGTCATGGTTGCTCATTGCTTTTAGGACAAAGACCAATATCCTTAATGTGACTTTGCCTCACTCTCCCTCACCATCTTCGCCCCTTGCAGTTCTATAACATGTTGCTCTGGTTTCCTGCAGCAAATTCACCAAATGTGAATTTGGCTGATCTTTCTATTTCTTTAAGATCATATCCTCTTCTGGGCTCAGAGTTTTCACACACCTTGTTCTCCTTCCCAGAAATAATCTTGCCTCCTCTTGACCCAACTAACGCCTGCTAAGCTTTTAAATCTCTTCAATGTATGCAAGAGACTAGGCCAAGTTTGCATGTTTTGTGCTTTTGAAGCCTCCTGGAGGGCTGCATGGATACACTTACCCTGGAGTGAAACTATCTGTCTGAGTCATACCTGTGTCTCTCCCTGCCCCTGTCCGAGGTCTCACTAAACCATAGAGAAGGAATAAAAAAGGTACAAACCCATGAAGAGACAGAATGGGAGATGCAGCAGTGGCAATTAAGAGGGGTATGCAAGATTTTAGAGCATGAAAAACAGATGGACAATTGGTATCTCCTGGAGTAGGAATGGCAACCCACTCCAATATTCTTGCTTGGAAAATCCCAAGGACAGAGGAGCCTGGTGGGCTACAGTCCATGGGATCACAGAGAGTCAGATGTGACTGAGTGACTGAGCACAATTGCTATCTGACTCAGTGGAGCGGGACAGTTGAACCCTATCTGCCTGTGGGGGGATATGACAGCAAGAAACAAGCTGGTTTTCCTGGCAGAACCCCCCAAACCTCAGACACTAGAGGTTCTAAGTGCTTCTGAAGACAGGAGGGCAATGGGAGGCACTGGGGGTGTCTGTACTCCATTGCCCTGCCCCCCGTCCAGAAGCTGCTCCTTTGGGGAGATGACAGAACATTTGCTGGCTGGAACCAGGTTTAGTTAGAAGATGAGAAGGTCCAGGAGAGAGGACAGGTAAGAACACAGGGGATTTTAATGAGAATCCACATAATGACTTCTACAAGCTCAAGCCCCTCCCCAGCCAGGCTCCTTACAAGCCAGAGACCACAGGACTTCTTTGGGGACAAACTCATTTGCCCCAAAACTTCTGGAGCCTCCCATGAGACAGCCAGATTCCCATCCAACTGGACCCCAGTTGATCCCAGAAGGCATCAAGCCCAATCTGTGCACAATGAATTGCCAATCACCTTTTTGAATAGACTCCTAAGAGTCACCACCCAATTAAAAAAAAAAAAAAAAAAGACAAATCAGGTGGTGAAAAGTGCTACACGGGAAAACAGCACAGGGTAAAGAGGACAGGGAGTGAAGGCAGATACCATTTTGGATAAAGCTGTCAGAGAAGCTTCTCTAGGAGTTGATATTTGAGCAAAGACTGCGCCATGGGAATAACTGGAGGAACTGCCTTATAGGCAGACAGATGGCAAGCGCAGAGGCTCTGAGGTGGGAGAGCACAGGCAAGGTGGTGTAAGAAAAGCAAGACTAGTAAGGCTGGAGAGGACTGAGCAAAACAAAAGATGACACAGGAGGTGAGACTGGAGAGGTTCACAGGGTTTATCGGGTCCAGATCATACAGGGCCAGGTGGTTCACGCTCACAATGTTTCTAAATGTAACTGGAAGCCAGTGGAGGTTCTGCAGCAGTGAAATGACCCTATTTGGTTTCTATTTTACAGCAGATTACTCTGCAGAAAATGGACTACGTGCTGGTGTTCATTCTTGGGGAAGCCGGACTCTCCCTCACTATACACTGTTATGGGCAACATGAAGGAAAGGGCCATATTTGTCTAGGTCACCGATACACATCTAGCACCTCATGGGAGACGGTACTCACCCAGTAAATTACCTGTTGAAAGGATGACTAGAACAGCAAAGGTAGAACTAAAATTAGTTCTGAGAATCCCAAGCTTGTGGTCCCTCTAACACACTAGACTTCCAGAAAATATAAGGCTACCTAGCAGACAGTCTTATGGTACTTTAATACAATTTTGATGAAGCCTGGTGGGCTGCAGTCCATGGGGTCGCTAAGAGTCAGACACGACTGAGCGACTTTCACTTTTCACTTTCACACATTGGAGAAGGAAACGGCAACCCACTCCAGTGTTCTTGCCTGGAGAATCCCAGGGACGGGGGAGCCTGGTGGGCTGCTGTCTATGGGGTTGCACAGAGTCGGACACAACTGCAGCGACTCAGCAGCAGCAGCAGCAGCAAAATGACATAATAATAATATCTTAGTCTGGTCTATAGCTATTATGACATCACTGCAATCTATTTTAAGGTAGAGTACTTTGAAAATGGCAATTATTCTTATGTAGACAAATTGTGCTAATTAGTGTTTATAATGACAGCCTCTATTTATAACCTGTTCCAGTTAATCCCAGTCTACAATATGAACTCAAACATAAAACCAACAGTAAGTTATATTGCAAACAGGCCTTCTTTTTTCCCAAGTGGCCCAGACTAATTCGTTATTTTGCATTTCCATATTTAAAACTTATTCTGAGGCATTTTTAAAAAATGTTTTTCTTCGCCTTTAAGTATATGCAGTATCATTCATCAATGATAATTTACCACTTTGAAAATCAATACTCAATTCATGAGGACAGCTGATCCTTAAAATAAGGTGAAAACATTCACAACTTTTATGCATTTTACACTGTCTAAAACCTTGCTCCTTTTTTACCTTTATGATTCATTTATTCAACAAACATGTACTAAGACTATATGCCAAGATGGAAAAATATCACGTATACAATGATAAACAATGGTCTCTGTCTTCTAGGAACCTAACAGGCAGACTTCTTATCAGCCAACAAATTTCTTCCTGGCTAATTGTAATTTTTTTCATGCTTCCCTAATTTGCAAGAATGTAACCACGAAACCCCACCTATAAACAGTCCAGTTCATTGATTTATTCTGATGCTGGAATGATCATTTCCTATCAAGAAAGCAAGAAAGACCCCCAGCTTGTGGCAGAAGTTTGGGGAGGTGGGACTCATAGAAGCTTCCACTGAATCTAGGACACTTTGGAAAGGAAGGCCACCTAGCCCCTAACCAGGAAATAACACCTATTAAGAAATTTGTAGAGAAATGAACTTGGCTTGGGGCAGGTCAAGTGATTAAGAGACATTCTTCCAGTAACTGTCTAAGCAAATGGGAATAGCTAGAAAGAGGACGGGGGGGTCAACTATTTTTATTATATGACAAGGGCAGGGCAAGTGGTAATGAGGCTATAGGTCACCAGGGTGAATTTAGCCTAATTAGGAGACCAAGCTTTTAAACAATGAGCTGGGCTATGAGAGTCACCTACAGAAACCTATAGAAATCTCAACACTGGAGATATTCAGAGTTCAGTTTTACTCCAAGGGATGAGTTAGGAATAATTAACTTTGCCCAAATGATAACAAACAACAAAATAAAGCAGCAGAGGTCCAGAGCAGGTCGAATGAACATAATGCCTGCTGGAGAACTTGGTGCTCAAGGTTGGTCGTTCTGCGGTACATACCGAATATAATTTACACTTGGTGTTAAGAGAACCACGTCACATACATTGTCAACTGTGTCTACCAATAAAAAGGATTAATTACAATTCCCTGTCCATATGTGATGGCTGAAGTGTCTTCACGAACCCATAACATTGAAGAGTCATAGGGATGTATTTTAACATGATGAGAAAGAACCGGATTTAATATGATTAGGAAGAACCTCAAGACATGTTTCAGAGCCCTCTCAATGCTTCCAGACAGAAGGTCCCTGCAGACACCAGTCTCTTTAGAAATCTAATCAGGGGACTTTCCTGGTGGTCCAGTGGCTAAGACTCTGTGCTCCCAATCCAGGGGGCCCAGGGTTCCATCCCTGGTTGGGGAACTAGCTCCCACGTGCTGGAACTAGGACCCAGTGCATCCAAATATATATATATATATATTTTTTTTTTTTTTTTAAAGAAATAATCTAAGTAGTCCATTTAACTGTGAGGGCTGATCTTCTAGGACAACTTGCTGATCACAAGTTTTTGCTTCGAGAAAATGCTGCCCGAGTGAGACTCTTGAGGCTTCTGTACACTTGTACTTTCTTGCCCTCTCAGACTGTGAGAAAGCAGGGATGGACCTTCCCAGCCTCCAGGGCAGCTGAAGTTTGGAGGTTTAAGTGGTTAGTGTTATCAGATCTCTGCAGCGTCCTCACCAACAGGAAGTTTCCGCACAGTTTCCATCACCGGAAATTTCCTGTGAGGAAGCCCTTACTGCACAAACAAAGAGCTCCTCAGCACCCCTACCCGACCCCCACCAGAACCTGCAGAGGCGGCTAAGGCAGAGTGGGCAGACAGGGGTGGGTGCAAACAGGAGCTGAGGGGCAGGGGCAGACAGCATGGGGAGAAATGAAGGGGAACAAAGAAGCCCTTTTACTTCCTTTGGCCTGGAGTTTGTTATAACGTTGCGTACTAACTGGTGCATATTCATTTTCACCCCTGGGCCTGACCACACTGAACTTGGAGAGAAAAGATCTAAGGAGAGTGAAGGGTCTGCTGGTCAACCTCCACTCTTAACCTCCGAGTCTGTTTCCCCCAACTGTACAACAAGGGAGGATGGTGATGATTAAATGAGATAATTTAATCCATACATTCACATCCGTGAACTACAGGTGGTTCATGCTTGCGGGCTAAGTTGTTTCAGTTGTGTTTGACTCTCTGTGACCTTATGGACTGTTGCCCACCAGGCTCCTCTGTCCATGGGATTCTCCAGCCATGAATATTAGAGTGGGTTGCTGTGCCCTCCTCCAAGGGATCCTCCTGACCAGAGACTGAACCCACATCTCTTATGTCTACCTGCAGTGGCAGGCAGGTTCTTTACCACTAGCACCATCTGGGAAGCCATAGGTGGTTCAGTGGTAAAGAATCTGCCTGTAATATAGGAGACTCAGGCAGGAGACAGGTGTTTGATTCCTGGGTTGGGAAGATACCCTGGGGAAAGAAAATGGCAACACACTCCAGAATTCTTGCCTGGAAAATCCCAATCCATGGGGTCACAAAACAGCCAAACAAAACTTGGCGACTAAACAAGAACAAGAACAAAAGTATCATATAAATGTAAAATAGGACTAGCCTTGTGGCTCAGCTGGTAAAGAATCTGTCTGCAGCATGGGAGACCTGGGTTCAACCCCTGGGTTGGTAAGATCCCCTGGAGAAGGGAACAGCTACCCAGTCCAGTATTCTGGCCTGGAGAATTCCATGGACTCTATAGTCCATGTGGTCGCAAAGAGTCGGACGCGACTGAGTGACTTTCACGTCTTCACTTCATCATAACAGTATCTCCACCACAGCAAATGCCTGGATGACAGTGTATTACCTGAAGAATAGCTTGGTCTCTCCCTGGGATGACTGTTCTGTTTCCCAGTCTCTGTCAAGACCCTCGGAATGAATCAGAGCACCAGCTGTGGTAAGGGAGCACTCTGATTACACACCTGGATATTTGGGGGGAGGCATCAAGATTTCTTAAACAAGCTTTTATTTTCCCAACTGTAAGGAATATCTTCAAAATGTAGGAAACTGGCCTGAATGCTTTAAGCCATAGCCAGAGAGCAGCCTCCTGAATGAAGTCAGATAACTTTGGGAAAAAAAACTTTGCCAAGGTCAGAGTTTTAGAACGAAAGGTCAATTAGAGGTCTATTTTGCTCTCTTCCAGTGAATTCGTGTTTCTCTGTTCACATACTTGCCATTCTCATGCGGGAAGTCTCCTCAGAATAACGTAAAACAAAATCACTCGTCCCCCATGATGAGGACAACTTTTCAGTGAACACAGCTAATTCTTTGTCTCATCTGGATTTTTTAATTTTATTTTTAAAACCATGATATATTGATACGTGTGAGCTTCCCTGGTGGTGGGCCAACGTATGAGATGCAAGAGACATGGGTTTGATCTTTAGGTTGGGAAGACCCCCTGGAGGAGGGCATGACAACCCACTCCAGTATTCTTGCCATGGAATTCCATGGACAGAGGAGCCTGGCGGGCTACAGTCCAGGGGGTCACAAAGAGTTGGATATGATTGAGCAACTGAGCACATATTGATACTTACACTACTGGAGGGGGTAGACGCCACACTCAGACAATGTTGGCCACACAATACTCTGGCTTTTTAATTCTTTCTGGTGAACCTCTGGCCACATAACCTTGAAGAAAATTTTAAAACTGGAACCTCACGTTTCAAGATAATTCTGCAGGTTCATTCTTTCAAGGGTCAATACCACTGTCTTTTGTTTACTGACCTGTTGCAAAAACAGGCCTGCATTTCAAGTTTCTAGACTACAAAGAGGGGAATCCCCCCACCCAAGAGAGAGGGAGAAAAAAGAAAATGCAACTTTTGAAGAAAGGAGGCCATGAAAACAGAGACTAACCATGTGCAGTGGAGCCCGTAGGTCAAATAACAAAAGAGGACAATACAGTCAGCAGAGTGCACAGACACATATTTTTAATAATAAATGATGTTCAGCCTGGTTGTTATGGGACTGTATGATATTATTATGAGTGTCTTTTGGTTCAGCCCCATTGTGAAGGCCTCCCTGGAGCCTCCCCTTAAAATCAAGTGGATTCCACTTTCCAAGCCTTTATTGAGCACAAACCATGAGGCAGACGTGGCCCCTGTCCCTAGGAAGTCACTTTCTAGCAGGTGATGTGGACATGGCACTGAGTAGCATACAGCAATGAATTCCTGTTCAGGGACCAGCCCTGGAGAGGACAGGGGCTCTGCCCACCAGGGGAGAGGGAGAGGGGTGGACAGCGAGGCAGATGATGCACAAAAGGACAAGGTCCTGCTATGTGACCCAGAACACAGCGTGGACTACTAGTCCTTAGCTGGTCACTCCCCTCCCCCACCCCAGCTGAAACTCCCCAAGGACATAAGCTGCTACCAGGCTGTGACTGGTTCTGAAACTCAAACATAGCCCTGCTGTTCAGAGATGGACTCCCCACAGCGGTGAGTGGAGGCTGTAAAGAAATAACAGGTACCTGGATGCAAAACAGATGCTCTAGGACAAACTTCCTTCAATGCAAATCACAGGAGCTGAGCCTCAAAGCCTTCCCTCTGACTCAGGCCAGAACCACACCTCAGTGACTTCCAATTTGTACCAAAGAGAGACTTGAGGGAAAAATCCATCTAACTCTCTCAGCCTCTGCCTTGGGTTTGGCACTTTTCTGTCCATGATTTAATTCTCACCCCAATTCTGAGAGGGGAATTTTTTTTCTTTTTTTTTCAATTCCCCAGGTTAGACAGAGAAACTGCAAAGAGAGATAAAGTGACTTTCCCTTTTAAGGACTTTTCCTTCCTAAGTTGGGGCTTGGAAAGCTAGTCATGGTCCTACTGGCCTTGACAAGGTCTGCCACCAACCTCCTAGCCAAAGTGCCACTGAAGTTTCCAGGCCGGTTGGGGTGGGGGCGGGGGGTGATGTCCAGCTCTATTGGGCAGACCACTCAGGGGCTGAGAAGTGTGGCTATGAGGCATTCCTCAGAACTTCATACTTGACTGAACCAACCAAAATGCAGGGTTCTTCTGTTGGTTTTGGTCATGCTTATCAGCTGGATTTATCACTCTTGTCTTTCATTATAATCCATAACAGCTCATGTTTTCTGAGTCAAATAGAAATAAATCAAACACCCCAATGTCTACTCTCTTTTGTATCTGGGAAGAACACACACTACCCGCTCCAAGGCTTGGATACCAGTAGTCATGAGGGAGCCCTGAGGCTGATGAGTGGATTCCAACTAGTTGGGGGTGCTCGAGGAGGTAGGCGCTTCATGCAGGCTACCAGGTGTGGGGTCGGGGGCAGAAGGACACACACGGACAATGGGACACTGCTTGTTTGGAAAACCCTAAGGAAGTGTCTGGAATGCCATGAAAGATGGGAGGCAATGAAGGAGTGCTCTTGGCAAGTTCTAAAGCTGTATTAGCCCATTCTCTCCTCAACCTACATGGATAAAAATGTCTGTGGGTAGCTGTCTCCTCTTCTTCCTCTGCCTTCCCCCTCCTGCCTTTAGTTAATTGCAGCTGTGGTCAAGGGCCTGCAGCCAAAAGTCCCACAATGCACTCCTCCACAGGAAGTTCCCAAGATCTCTTCCTGAACAGGAAATTTCCTGTGGTCCAACAGACATTCCTCTCAGCGTTTATCACTCACATACATTTGTTTTGGCAGATACTGGGTCTTGGGTAAGAACAACAAGAAACGGTTGGAGGGAAAGCTACCTCGGGCAAAAAAAAAAAAAAATTTAAAAAAAGCAGTTATTGTCAGGAGAAGAAAGTGTGACTGAATTAACTCCCATCTCAAAGGAAAATAAATAACTTGCAAAATGGACTCAAGAGATCTGAAATGTGTGAGAATGTAAATATCACTCCCATGGCTATGTAACATGTGAATTTTAGTTTGTAACAGTAAAGACTTCTTGGGGTGGGGTGGGGAGCAGTGGCAGAGACCAACTTCAAAGCACTTAGCAAAATTTCACTTGGAGAAAATTTTGGTCCTGATAATTAGCATGGCTACAAAGGGATTTAGATTTCAAACACTTTTACAACTTCCTTACCTACATGCCCTGTGCCTGCTCAGTCACTCCAGTCGTGTCCAACTCTTAGTGACCCTATGGACGGGAGCCCACCAGGCTCCTCTGTCCCTGGGATTCTCCAGGCAAGAATACTGGAGTAGGTTGCCATGCCCTCCTCCATGGGATCTTCCCAACAAAAGGACTGAACCCACGTCTCCTCCATCTCCTGACTTGCAGGCAGGTTCTTTACCCATTGAGCCACCTGGGAAGCACTACCAATTATGCCCTAATAGAACTTACTTCCTCATTTCAGAATCCTTCCTATCTCCCACCACTTCTAAGGCCTCAGTCTACACTTTTCTGAGTGTCTCACAAACCAGTTATTTCACACCTGTCTTTCTTCTCTGTAGCTGAGCCCACAGTTTGGGAAGCTGCCATAGGCAGTACTTGTGAATTACCAGCATCATTTTCCCTCCTAACTGGTGTTTCTGACTCCTGTCTTACCATACATCATTCTTCACATAATTCCCAAGGTATTTTTTCTAAATACAAAAAAGGAGCATGTCAATTCCTTGCCTAAACTCCTTCAAGGACACCCACGGGTTTGAGGGTAAAATTTTATTCCTCCACTAAGCACAGCAGGCCATTTCAGCCTACCTTCCCAGTTTTATTTTACTAGCATGCATCATTTCTTTTTGTCTTCCTCAGACCCATCTTGACCTTGATGTTCCTTCATTTGTTGCTGTTATTTACTTGCTAAGTCATGCCTGACTCTCTGTGACCCCATGGACTGCTGCATGCAGTCCTCCTCTGTCCTTCACTATCTCACGGAGTTTGCTCAAATTCATGTCTATGGAGTTGGTGACGCCATCCTCTGCCATCTCATCCTCTGCTGCCCCCTTCTCCTCCTGCCTTCAATCTTTCCCAGCATTAGGGTCTTTTCCAATGAGTCAGTTCTTCACATCAGGTGGCCAAAGTACTGGAGCTTCAGCTTCAGCATCAGTCCTTCCAATGAATATTCAGGAATGATTTCCTTTAGGATTGACTGGTTTGATCTCCTTATAGTTCAAGGGACTCTCAAGAGTCTTCTTCAGCACCACAGTTCAAAAGCATCAATTCTTCAGCGCTCAAGTATCTTTACGGTCCAACTCTCACATCTGAACATGCCTACTGGAGAAACCAGTCCTTCATGATTCCACCTTAAACACGTTCTCTTTCCCTAAGGCACTTGCTTCTCCTCTGTGGATCAATGACATGAACTGCATCCCTGATCACCCTATATTCTAATTTGCTGGTTAGTTATCTGTCTTCCACAGAGGCCAGGTCTTTGAGGGCAAGAACCATCTTATTTGCTTTTGGAATCTCAGTACAAAGGACTGTGCCTAACACATAATAGTTGATAGGTATTTGTTAGAAAGATAGTCTGAAGGGTAAAGATACTCTTTTGTGTGGTAAGAAAAGCTAGGGGAATATTCTTTTGTTTCTACTATAAATAAAAAAATAAACAGACCACACAAAGCTATCTTCCTGCTGGTGCTGCTAAGTCACTTCAGTCGTGTCCGACTCTGTGCGACCCCATAGAGCCCACCAGGCTCCTCTGTCCCTGGGATTCTCCAGGCAAGAACACTGGAGTGGGTTGCCATTTCCTTCTCCAATGCATGCATGCATGTTAAGTTGCTTCAGTCGTGTCCGACTCTGTGCAACCCCATGGACAGCAGCCTACCAGGCTCCTCTGTTCACGGAATTCTCTAGGCAAGAGTACTGGAGTGGGTTGCCATTTCCTTCTCCAAAGCTATCTTGTATCATAAGCATTTGATCAATCTTGTATTTTAGTCTATGAAACCCACAGAACTGAAATCCTTTCCCTCAGGTCATGCAGTCTTGGGATGTCCATTTTCTCCTGTGTGTAACATCAGCCCTATTTATTTTACTTGGGTTTTAGCTGTAGTGGGATGCCTGGTGGTCTGCCCTTATGACCCTATAATCTTTCCTGCTGGGCTTACTTAACCCCTTTCTCTGTAAGTGCAGCCTTGCCCAGATTCCAGGCCCAAACCTGTCCTTTATCAAAAACAAACCAAGAAAACACCTTGTAAAGGGTCAGGTTAATACAGGGGTAGCAGTATACTATTAGGTACAAAATAATCTCCAAGGATATAATATACAATGTGAGGGATACACATTAACTGCTATCTGCTTCTGGAGCCATGTTTCCGAAGTTAACGCTAGACCCCAGATCCCAACTACCAACAGCTGGCTTGCCTACCACACTCACCAATGACAGTCCCAGCTTTCCTCCCATGGTCTGATACTGAAACTTTCCCAATTTCCCTGACTCTGTGGGCACAGCTGAGGTCTGGAAACTGAATTTCTGAAACAGAACATTCTTTCATTTCTACATTTCCAGTGCCTAGACTAGAGTTAGGCTTTGTATGACTAAAAATACTAGTATCTGAAAGAATGAACCGGCTCTCAAAAACAGCCCTATCTATGGCATGAGTTGGATTTGCTGGAAACATCATAGTGGAAGACCAACGAATGACGTCCAGGTTTTTACAGGAGACAGAGGATCTGCCACTGAAGAAAGGACGTCTAAATGCTTCTCAAGAAGGAGGAGGAGGGACTTCCCTGGTGGTCCAGTGGATAAGCATTCACCTTACAATGCAGGGGACGTGGGTTTGATCCCCGGTTGGGAAATTAAGATCCCACAGGCCGTGGAGCAACTAAGCCTACACTAAGCCTACACACTGCAACTACTGAGCCTTTGCACCACAACTAGAGCCCATGAACCACAGAGAAAGATTCCGCATGATGCTGTGAAGATCTTGCATGCCACAACTAAGAGCCGACGTAGACAAATAAATAAATATATCCTAAAAAGAAGGAGATAAAGCCCTCCTTTAAGGAATTATCCCACAGTGCTGTTCAATTCCTTAAAACGAAAGAGATGAAGGAAGCTTGTAGAGAGAAAACCTGTCAATGCACAGCCTCAGTGTCCTTGGTGGGTTCCAGGCACAGACAATACACAGCTAGTGCTCTGTTTCAATGCTAAGTGATGCAACTCTGTGAATATACTACAAGCCACTGAACTCTAAATAGGTGAACTGTATGGTCTGTCAATAAAGTTGTTATAACAGAGTAAGCCCACTGCAGGTCTCCAGCCCCATCAGCCTTGACTGTGGACACCACCATGTCTTACGTACAATGCATCTCAGTTATCCCACGTTAGGGATCAAATCCAAGGGCAAGTACTTTTTCTTAATCTAATGGTTATTTATGGGATCCCTATTGGCTTCATTAGTGAAAGTCACTTAGTCATGTCCAACTCTTTACGACCCCATGGACTATATAGTCCATGGAATTCTCCAGGCCAGAATACTGGAGTGGGTAGCTGTTTCTTTCTCCAGGGGATCTTCCCAACCCAGGGATCAAACCCAGGTCCCATGCATTGGAAGCGGATTCTTTACCAGCTGAGCCACCAGGGAAGCCCTTCATTAGGGGATGTACCAAAAATGGCGTTTACTAAGTCAGACAAATCAGTAAATTGTACCTGACTTTACTCTCTAATTATACAGGGAAAAAATGGTAAGTGATGGATAAGAATTTGTGCCACCTTTAAGACAATCCGGACCTTTAATGCCTGTGGTCACTCTGGGAGAGCTGGTCAGTTGTTTCCACTCTTTTATTCCTACCCCATCAGGCAGGGTTGAGAAGACATGGGTTAAGATTCTCACTCTGCTACTTACTAGCTCGAAGACCTCAGACAAGTCATCTATCTGTCCACCAAGACTCAGTTTCCCCATCTGTAGGCTATGGGTAACACCAATGAGCTTGTGGGTTGTTGTGAGGGCTAAGAAAAATGACAAATGTCACGGGGCTGGTATGTAACACTGTGTAGATGAAGCATAACAGGTGAATGTCAATCTTGGCCGAAGAGGAGAAGATGACTTATTCAATGTGCTTTTCTCCTTTCCTTCATGCTCTGGGCAGAAAAGCCTCAAACTCAATCTACCCTCTTGCCTCCAACGTATCACAACTAGTCCTTTTCGTATGAGTTTCATTCGCAACGTCTTCCTTCTATACAGGTCAGTAGCTGAACTGGAGGCTGGGATGTCTGCATTTTATTTGTGTAAAGAGGAGTCTTCATTCAGAGACAAAGGGGAAAAAATCTGAAAAATGTGGTCAAGGTCATCTGAGCACCACCAGCTGAAAGGATGGATTTGCTGTGGACGCTTAGATCAAGTTCACTGTGTTATCTTCCTCGGCTTTCTGAATTTGAGCTAACAGATAAGGGCGGGGGCCTCTTTGCACCTTGGCCAGTGATCATTGGGTTCTCACTATAGGCCAGGCACTGTCCTCAGTGAATGTCTTTAGGAAGTCAACTCTGTATAACCTGCAGTGGCTCCCAACTGTAACTCAAGATGTTCCACTTTGGCACCAAGACTTCCCATGTGGTGGCCTGATTTCCCTGGAGAGTGTCCCTCCTCCCTGAGTCACTACCTGGGCCAGAACAGCTGGTGTTCTGCTGCTAACAAGGCTCCGGTTCCAAGGGCGGGGAATTGCAGGCAAGAAGTTTCATAAGGTAGGCCATGCCCTGGGGCACCCTGTCCACCAACGGACAGACAGAGCTCTTGGACATCAATTTCAGGGTCGTCCCCTCCAGTTTTATTCATGTTTAAATTTATCTTTTAAATATATTCTGCTTTAATTGCTCTTGCTTTGTTTTTACAAATATTACACTCTGAGGTTCAATTTGAAGGAAGCAGTCATCGAGATTAAAGAAAAAAAATAGCATCAATGCAATCTGCATCCAATGACACACACACAAATGTGCGCATGCTGATTTACTCTAGACAACTCATGAACACAGAACCTCAAACAATGGAAGGGTAAGCAAATAACATAGTATTTATGCTATTTTCTAGAGGGGGGCCATGAACACTAGTGAAATATTGCCTTGGTCCATTCAATGGTCACAAAACATGTTAAGATGTGTAAGATGCTTAATTAAGTTTTGTGGGCAGTTACAATGAGCATAGACAGTGTGGTTCTTTCCTTTGAAGTATTTACTCCCAAGTGGGAGAGAGAAGACAAATAAATGTATGCATCAATAGCCAATACCACTGACATCTGCATGGGGAGATAACAAGGTACCATTTGTCTCTGGGAACCACCAAGGAAAATAATGGCTCTCTCCTGCCAACATCCAGACTCCTAATGAAACTGATGCCCACAAATCCGAGATGACTGTTTTATTCTGCATAGCCCCAACAAAGGGGCAACAGTTTTGCATAAGGCTAAAATGATCTCGAGAGATTAAACACATAGGTGCAATGAAATCCACAGTTTTGAGAGTCAGGTGCCATGAGCAACGCTGACCTCTCTGCTGAGTATCTCTCCTTTGATTCCACAGCTAGCACTGGGAGGCTATTTTTAATTTCTGAGGCTTTAGACAGCTGAGTCTGGTTAGAATAAGATATCTAAGCATGCAAGCATCAGTGAAGCACCAGACACCCAGAGCTCACATTATAAAACTTGCTTGTACCCACGCAGCAGAGAAAAGAACGTGCTCCCGGAGTCCCTGGACCAGAATGGTCAAAATTGTCCTGAGCGTCAGACAGGGGCTGGCTTTATAGGCAGCATCTCCCCTGTCTTTGAGCTCAGCCAGCACGCAGGTCCCACAGCTATTTTAAGTGCACCTTGGAGCTACCTCTACCAGCACACCCACACCGAGGTCTAGGATGGAGAGAGAGAAAGGGGCGGAGGGAGGGAAGGAGGCTGACTGACTGGCTGGGCTTTACTGCTCCTTCCCCGGACTTCCGTGGACTCCCATTGTGCTTCTAAGAAAGCAGGATTCAGCGGGCGTCAGTGCTGTGGGCTATATTTATCCCCATCCAGCTGCCCAGTTGCTGAGCTTTTCACAATTACAAACAGCGAGAGAACAAGATGCCTTCCAGAGGGACCGTTTTCTCATGGTATTTATTCTAGATCTCTCTGGGATGATCTCAGCAGTCGTATCTTTTTGATAAAGGAAAAAAAGAAAAGGAGAGAAGGAAAAACCCAGAGGTAGTGGGCACAGTTCTCTGATGCAAAAGAGGGTTATTTCTTCTAGACACAAAAGGAGGATGGCACCTTCCTCCCTGGGCTTTCTTTACCATGCAGCCAGGTTGATACCTGGGAAATCCACCAAAGAGTCAAACAGCACCGCACAAGGAAACTGCAAGTTGAGGAAGCTATGCATCCCTGGCTTTCTTCCCACCTTCCAAGAGGCAAACCGGAGCAGAAGGTATTAACAGAGGCAGGGAGGTATGCTGCTGGCTTTGGAATCCGACTTGGACTGAATCCTGGCTGCTACTGTCCATCTGTGTGACCTTGAGTAATGTCCTCGAGTTTTCTGAAGTCACCTGTTCTAATAGTCCCCTAAGAGAGTAACTTGGTTTTTATGAGATGACATGCAGAAGGAAGAGTGGGCATCCATTGGCTTCCTTTGAGTTTTTCTAAAACACTTTCTACAGTCCTGCCCAGCCCAGCCTGGAGCATAATGTCCTCTGGACCAGGCGCCTGGAGCGAGCAGTCCAAGGAAGTCCAGAAAACTGGTGTCTAATGGACCTAGAGATTGTTTTACTGAGTGAAGTAAGTCAAACAGAGGAGAAATATCATATGACATCCCTTATATGTGGAATCTAAAAATGAAATGATACAAATGAACTTATTTACAAAAAGAAAGAGACTCACAGACTTGAGAACTTATGGTTGCCAGTGGGAAAGGATAAGGGGAAGGGATAGTTACAGAGTTTGGGATGGACATGTATACACTGCTATATTTAAAATGGATAATCAACAAGGACCTTCTGTATAGCACATGGAACTCTGCTCAATGTTATGTGACAGCCTGGATGGGAGGGGAGTTTGGAGGAGAATAGATACATGTATATGTATTGCTGAGTCCCTTTTTTGTTCACCTGAAGCTATCATAACATTGTTAATTGGCTAAACACAAGTAGAAAATTAAAAGCTTAAAAAAATTCAATAAATTAAAGGTTCCAACAAGTAAGTGGATGTACAATGCTCAGGGCAACGCCTGGCACATAGCCAGCATGGAGTGTTTGCTATTATTATTTCACCCACCAAAAGCTCTGATATTATTCTCTACTGTTCCAACACTAGAATACAGAATTTCAAAATACTTGAAAAAATAGATTTTAAAGGATTATTCCTTAGAGTCAGATGTTAAAATTTTTACAGCCTAAAGTATTAGCAGGTGTGAACCTGGTTATTCTTTAATAGTACACTCCCCCACCCCACCAACTAGGATTTCTACCAATTATACTATAATCATATAACATACAATTCTATCATTCTATTTCCTATTCTATAAATTATTTTTCCAACATTGACTGCTTTTGTTAAACAAAGGGTTGCTATTAATTCTCAAATAAAATAACTGTTTAGAGCTTTCTGAGTGACTTAGATGGAAATAAAACCTAATGCTTTTAAATTTCCTTCCTATTCTCTCCCTTTGGTGCAAATAAGGGTTATTTGGTCTTATAGTAGATGAATGAAAATTGAACCCCATTAGCAGATGAGACCTGAATCTGAACAAGGATTAATTTAAATGTAATCTATCAGAATCACATGGCTCCCATTCAGGAGTGTGGATTTTGTCTAAAGTAAGTGCTTAGCTGACTCTGGCCAATACTTCTGCCACTGTGAGAGCAGGAATAAAGGCATGCCTATCCACACGAACCTCCTCTAACTCTCTCCAGGTAAAACCTGATTTGAACAAAGGGACAAAACAGCATAAAGAAAGAGAGCAACACATTATCTAAATGTTCTGTACCAGGGCTTCCCTGATGGTCCAGTGATTAATGCTCCGCACTTCCACTGAAGAGGCTGTGGGTTCAATCCCTGGTAGGGGAATTAAGATTCCTCATGAAGCACAGAGCAGCCAAAAAAAAAAAAAACAACAACACAAAAATCCAATAAAAATAAATAAATGCTATGAACAGAAAGAGGGCCAAGCACAACCTTCGGTTTCTAAGCTCTGTGTGCATGTATTCACTGTGTGTGTGTGTATATACGTGTGTATGTGTGTGTATTATATATTAAAAATATATAAATATAAAACACATTTCTTTGTTTTGTATATGTACTTTGTTCCTCGTCTCAGCTCTCAGAACTGACTCCTTTGCTATCTTCTTGAACTACCCTCCACATGGTAAGTGCCATCAATGATCCACTGATGTCTTCTTTCTTCTAAGGGATCCTTGAAATGTCTCACTTATCTCTTCTCCCCAAAACTAGAGTTCTAACTTGTTATGTGCTTGGAATCCACAACCAAAGATTCTAATTAAGTAGGTCCAAGGTGGAAAATGGAATCTTTTTAAAAAGCTCATCAGGTGACTCTCTTGTACACCTGGACCTGAGGACCCTTGGTTTAAGTACTAGGAAACAGAAGTATGAACAAGTATGAAGATAACAGTAGAAATTAACACTGACATGGTACTATGTGGTAGTCATGGTACTAAGAGCTTTACAGAAGCTAACTAGTCTGTTATTAATTTGCATGTTGATTTCTTTATTGAATTAAAAGGTGCTGGTGTAAAAACAGAACAAAAAAATTGAACTAACTGGATTTTATCTAAATTATGCCTTTAAACTATAGACCCAAAACAACTGGAAAAAGAAGAACAAAAAAACCCCAAAGTTAGTAGAAGGAAAGAAATTGTAAAGATCAGAGCAGAAATAAATGAAAAAGAAATGAAGGAAACAATAGTAAAGATTAATGAAACTAAAAGCTGGTTCTTTGAGAAAATGAACAAAATTGACAAACCATTAGCCAGGCTCATCAAGAGGGAAAAGGAAGAAGAATCAAATTGACAAAACTAGAAATGAAGGAGCGGTTACAATAGACTATGTAGAAATACAAAGGATCATGAGAGACTGTTATGAGCAACTATATGCCAATAAAGTGGACAACCTGGAAGAGATGGACAGAGTCTTAGATTATTCCTTTGATTTCTTATAACAAAGGAGATGAAACAACTTGTTTCCATTCACTGGACATAGGAACACAAAGAGATAACTACCTGCCCCTTAAGGAACAACTTGCAAAAATTATACACAAGCAACATTTGTGATACAAGTTGAACTTGTCAAGGGTTAAAAAAAAATTATTGATAGTAATAATAATTTCAACTGACAGTGAAGTTTCTTCCTGAGAAGGTTTAGGTTGACATATATAAGAAACATATATTTTAGACAATCTCCCTATGGCAGAGAGATTGTCAGAGTTTATCAGAGTTTGAAGAAGTTAATTTTAGCTCTACTCTCTTTTCCCAGACTCCTCTAAAACAACGGCAAAGAGATTTTTAAGAAGACACAAAGACAAAGACACCAGGAAGAGGAGATGAGAGGAAGAAATTACGGGGGGAAAGGGTGGAGAATAAAAGAAAAACAAGCCAAAAACTTGACAGCAGATGAACCAATGGTAATTTACTTTGGAGAGCCGGGAAGGCAGAATTATACACTCATAGAAGGGAAAGCTGTGAAATAGTTCGATGTAGACGGCAGCACCCTGGAACTAGTGGCGTGGGTTACATCTGAAATCCTGGACCATCGTATTACTGCGCCTCCCCTACCCTGGCAGGAGATTACAAGTTCATGCACCAGAGTCAGTAAAGTACAATACATCCAAAAGAGTTGACACCTAACGACTAAGTGGAATTAACTGAACATTTATACACGGAGGATTAAAAGAATGTGTGTACATTGACCATTGAGACCTCCCGACCTGGGAGATTACGCTCCCAGGATGTTGGCAGCTGGACTTGGCATCATTCATCTCTGGGGAATCTGAGCAGCCAAAACCCGGAGATATTCACACTATAGGTATTTCAAGGAAATGCCCAGGCTGGTTACTCTTATGGACAAGCCCAACCATGGATGTAGAATTTCCATTCAGTGTGCCACCAACTGAGCAGACAAGCAGACAACATGAGCAAATAAGCAGAGATCGCCAGAAGTTTGAGCATAAAAGGCAGACAGCAAAACAAAACCAATGAGCCAAGAAACAGAAAAAGGCAATACGGAGAAAACAGAGACAATGTAGGGAAGATGGAAAAGAGTAGAATAATTATGTTTTGATAAGAGAAGATATTGTAACTCTGAAACAAAGACAAAATGCTATAATGAGGAACATGTCCAGAACAATGACAAAAAAAGTGCAGTTGTATATTAAAGATAAGATGCCAGGAATAAAAATTGAATAGAAATAGTAGGAAATAAAGTGCAGAGATCTCTCAAAGAAGATCTCAAAATATAAGCAGGTGGAACACAAAAAAGGTGAGACAATTACAGGTCCGATTCCCTAATAATGGGAATCCCAGGGAAAGAAAACAGAAGAGGAAATTTCCCAGAATTGAAAGAAATGAACAGGCAGATTGAAAGGACATGAAACAATTAACACAGACCCAATACCATGGAACATGACAGGGAAATCCTACAACCTGGAGGATAAACATTTTCTCAGAGGACAAACAGGCAAACAAAAACAGTTACACACCAAGGACTGAGAGTCAGAATGGCATGCTCTTCTCAAAGGCGCCACTGGACCATACGTGATGGAGCGATGCCTTCAAAATTCTGGGGGAAAAATCATTTCCTGCCTGGAGCTGTATACTCAAATGATCAAGGATAGGGAAAAAAGATATTTTCAGACAGTCAAGGTCTCAAAAAATTTACTAGCTACCCTCTCCCTTCCAGGAAGCTATTGGAAATGGTTCTCTATTAAAATAGGGAATAAACTGAAGCAGAGAAAAGCATGGCATTCAGGAAACTGAATCAGACTCAAAGAAGAGATAAAGGGAAGAAAGGTCCAGATGGCTGTTGGGCACCAAGTTAAGCCAAGATCAGAGCAGGTGGAAGGCTCTGAGAGGCTCTATTTCAGGTTTGTGAAACCTACTGCATCCGAATAACCAAGAGGGTGGTGAGGCAGAGTCTGAATTAGCAACAAGCACATGAAAAAGTAAGTACTATGTGCATTAAAATGGTAAGGACATCATAGTTATCAACCCCAGCGGAAACAAAGTTACAGGAAAAGTCATCTTAATAGAGTATATGAAAGTGAAAGTGTTAGTTGCTCAGCTACCTCCTGTCTGACTCTTTGTGACCCCATGGACTATACAGTCTGCCAGGTTCCTCTACCCATGGGATTCTCCAGGCAAGAACCTGGAGTTGGTAGCCATTCCCTTCTCCAGTGGATCTTCCCGACTCAGGGATCGAACCTGGGCCCCCTAGCATTGCAGGCAGATCCTTCACTGTATAAGCCACCAGAGTATATGATGCAAATAACTTTATCTAATCACAAGATGTAAACACTAAATACTGATCTATCCAAAATTATGATTATTGGAATGCTTCCATAGTAGGGGCTGCAGTAGAGGACAAAAGGATAAACACTCATCTTCCATGATGGGATAACATGAGATAATGTCTAGAGGTGAAAAATGAAAAAATAGCAACACTGGCAGGTGGTTCAAGAATTGGAGGTAAATGACAAAAGAACCAGTTCAAACATTTACAAGTGTTTGCCTCCAATGAGCAGGAAATCAAGAGTGGGAACAACAGAGTAGGGGCATGGAAGGTTTTTGTAACTAACGTTGTAGAATTGTTACCTATTTAAACTCCATACATAACAATGTTGATAATCAGAAGAATCAAAATGATCAGAGGAGAAGTGACGATGGCTCTGGGGAGAAGGGACGCAGGGCCAACCACACAAGATGCTAAGCTTCCTTTCATCCAATGACAATCCACAAGTGCCCATAATGTTGCTGCACTTCACAGATCACTTTTTACAATTTTTTTAAAATGATAGAATTATTGGGTTTGGTTACACACCATGGAGGGAAAAAAAGACCCCATTTGTGGGCAAGATATTACTAAGATTATTAGCCACATTAAAGTCTTATTAGTTCAGTATTTTTAGAAATATATTTAAAAGCTTTTCAGAGTAACACGATGTAGAATTAACATAGCCTCATGCTAAACACATACCATTGGGGGCCCTAATTCTGAGAAAATGAGGTCAAATGAGCTGCCTGGGGACCAAAACATTTTATTCCTAGTCGGCCTTAATCTCTTAATGGCTATTTGTTGAAACGACTTTTGCTGTGTTGAAGGGGAAAGCATGATGAATGAAGGCTGGACTCCTGGTCAGTGTTTTCTTACTGCGGTTTTCTTCAGTAATTAATGTTCCATTCCAGGATGCTGGTGTGAAAGAAATCTACTCAAGAAGGAAAACTGGGATTTCTCCCTAGGCCCTTTAAGAGGAAGCTTTTTTCTTTCCTTTTCTATTTTTCTCTTTGTTTTTGGTTGTATTTGATACTGGAGGACAGAACTGAGGGCTTGTGCTTCAGAAAACTGCTAGCAATCTATACACAAGAGTCTTGGCTTTTACTCAAAGCAGCCATTTTACCAGTAAAACAAATCACTGTGATCCTTGAGGCTGTTTTGGGTAATAGAAAACATATTGGCTTAATCCTAGCTTAGTTCCCAACTCACTGTGTGATCTTGAGCAAGTGGTCTAACTTCTCTGATCTTACTTTGTTTGTGGGCAAAAAGAACCTGTCCCAGCCTTTTCACCACCCACAAATCTCTCACTGTTGACAAGCACTTCTGATAGAAATCTAACATGAACCAGATAATGTGATTTTCATTGTTTTAGTCTCCAAGGAAAAAAGAATAAGAAACAATTGAAATTACCCTTAATAAAACATTTCATTTAACCCAAACTATATGTAAAATAGGCTTCCCAGGTAGCTCAGTGGTAAAGAATCAGCCTGCTAATTCAGGAGATGTGGGTTCAACCCCTCGCTTGCGAAGATCCCTTGGTGCAGGAAATGACAACCTACTCTAGACTACTCAAGACTCTTGCTTGGTAAATTCTGTGGACAGAGGAGTCCGGTGGGCTACAGTCCATGGGGTCTCAAAGAGTTGGATGCGACTGAGCGACTGAACAACAACAACATGTAAAATATTATCATTTAAACATGTAACCAGTTTGAAGAGTAATGAGATCTGTAAGGTTTTTATACTGAGTTTTTGAAGCCTGGAGTACATTTATACTTAGAGCAGAGCTCAAGAAGGATTAGCTGTGTTTTAAGTGCTCTTCAGCCATATGTGGCCAGTGGCTAACTGTACTGCTCAATGTAGCTACAGGCACTGTCTTTGAAAGATTTTTCTTCCCCAAGAACAGTTACAAGGAATAACTGATTTACTCTCACGTCTGTAACTCCAGCCAAAAGCAAGTGATCTCGGGCTTCCCTAGCTTAACCAACCTTACAATATTGTCCTCAAATATAGAATTACCATGGGGCATGTGGAATATTAAATTTGACTCATGGACATACTCCCCCTTACTCTTTTTAGACTCTTTGGGGTCTGGGGGTCACAACTGGACTTAAGGTCTCCTCCAGCAACCTCCGTTGGTAATTTCAGCATCTGAGTACTGGCAACAGTATCAATTATGCAGGTACTTATTAGTGATGTAAATATTCAGGTGGTGGTCCAGTGGTTAAGAATCTGCCTTGCAATGCAGGAGATGTGGGTTTGATCCCTGGTCGGGGAACTAAGATTCCACATGCTGCGGAGCAACTAAGCCCATGTGCTGTAATGACTGAGCCCCAGCTCTGGCGCACGTGTGCCCCAACTAGAGAGTCCATGCACCTCAACAAAAGAACCCAAATGATGCAACGAAGACCTGATGCAGCCAAATAAACAAATAAATATTTTTTAAGAAATAAAATCAAAACAAACAACCATAAAAATCTCTCCCCTAGAAATGAGCTGAGGGTTCTCAAGAAACATCATGTTTGTGCATTCAAAAATATAGAAATCCACGATACTGGATGCTTGGAGCTGGTGCACTGGGACGACCCAGAGGGATGGTATGGGGAGGGAGGAGGGTTCAGGATGGGGAACACATGTATACCTGTGGTGGATTCATTTTGAATGGCAAAACCAATACAATAAAGTTAAAAAATAAAATAAAAAAAACAATTAAAAAAATAAATAGAAAAAAAAAAACACCCCAAAATATAGAAATTCCCCTGTTTAAGGAAAGCATCCTAGGAACTTATCTGGGAAACAGGATTCTCAGAGAATGCATTAATCATTCCACCTCTAGACTCAGCTTCCAGCCTCTGGTTCTGATCTCCAGCTCCTGGCCTGCAGCCGCAACACTCAACTCGATTTCCAGCCTCCTGCCCACCATGTTTACTTCAGACTGGCCCCCACAACCCCAACTGGCAGGAGCCAATTTCTTATCATCTCTGCTGATGCCACTGTTCATCCTGCCAACCAGGAATCCAGTGGTTTCTGTATACGGACAGACTTCTTAGTCTGTCTCGATTCTGAAGTCAAGGGGAGATTCTGTCCACAACCAAGGGCTCTCATGTCAGTCCCGAATGGGTTTCCTCTCCAATTGCTGTCTTGTCCCTATGGTTTCCTTGTGCCACTAAATGTGTAAAAGGATACAGAGTTATACCATCCCTTAGATTATCTAATTGTTTAACATATTGTGCCATGTTCAATACAGTGCTCCTTAAAAACTGTCCATTTATCTTTACTTCAAATATATGAAAACAAGGCCAGCATATACTTATACTCAGTATTTAAAGGTGAAATTTAAATGAAAGTAAAATAAATCATGAAAATAGTATCTCCCCTATATATGTGTGTGTGTGTGTGTGTGTGTGTATGTATACATCTGACATGTATATATGTCAGAAATCCTATTATTGATATACAATGAGAATATAAGGACTAAATCTGAAAATTGCTTGCTTTATTCTGGAATGGTGTCAATTACATGTGCTATTTTCAGTTATTTCATATTTATCAGACGTTCTAAATAGCAGTTTATATAGCATGTCTTTAATTAGGGAAAAGTGGGAAAACAAATTAAGTTGTACTTAATTGATACAGATTTTGCAGGAGAGAAACTATTGCAAAACATGGGATTCAGGCACAAAAGATATAATAAAAATGGAGACTTCGTAGAAAGGACCATGAATAACAGCAGCACACCATATTCCCCAAAGGAAGTGATGGTTGATGTGTAAGATCTGGAATAATCCCAAGAGTGTTGGATATGCAGGTACATTTTAAAAAACAAGAAACCCAGCATATCCTCTGAATACTGTGCTTCCAAATCCTCCTTTCCCCCTGGATATGTGGTCATTTTTTGTAGCCAATGGCTGAATTATGCAATCAAACCTGCTAAAGCAAGTGCCAAAATTAGATGCCAAGCACATAAGGCATGCTATTGGCAGTATCCTTCATCTGGTTCTCAAGTTCCCAGCTAACTCCAATGTCCAGAGTTACTCAAGAGTTTAAGCTGGAAGATTGTGAAGAGTGTGAGCGACGGGGCTAAAAAAAGATGCAAAGACTGGCGCCAGCCGAATGCAAGGCTGTTTGCTACATGAGGAGCCAAGAAACCAGCCCCATGGTTTCATGGCATTCTTCTACTCTGCAGAGGAAGGTATGTGAAGCTTGATGTACCACACCTTTTCAAAATGGGAGCTACAGTAAGGAAAACTGATGGCAACACTGATATTAGTTTTCCTTATATCAGTGTTGCCATCAGCCCTGAATTTCAATGGTGGAGGTGGCACTGCGTATGTGGGTTGAAGGGGTAAGGGCTGCTACGAAGACCTCACATTTAAGCATTCATCTGAAGGTGGGGAGGGTGGACCATGGGACTATGGGGGAGAAGAGCAGCCCAGACACAGAAAGCAGAAAGTGCAAAGGCCCTGAGGTAGAACATGCTTGGTCTGACCTTCCATCATGTCTTTCCAGACTTAATGTTCACCAGCTCCTAAGGGGCCTCTCTGTTTTCAACACTCCAATCTTCCTCTTATCCCCACAGCAGCTAGAATCACCCTTTAAAAATCTAAGTCAGAATACGGTTAAGTCCCCTACAAATGAGCTCTAGTTCTTTGTTCTCCTAGTGAACATGTTTTCTGCTGTACTTTACTAACTCTGCAGTGTGCTTGTGTGAATGAATGACACGCCCTGCATGAAGCAAGTGAGGAGCCCTGCTCTGCGGTCCCACGGTGACCTCATACGGCTAATGGCAGAAACCCTGTCGGGGGTTTATACCGACCTGCCAATGGACTTCCCTGGTGACTCAGACAATAAAGCGTCTGCCTACAATGCAGGAGACCCAGGTTCAATCCCTGAGTCAAGAAGGTCACCTGGAGAAGGAAATGGCAACCTGCTCCAGTATTCTTGCCCTGGAAAATCCCATGGGCTGAGGAACTTGGTAGGCTACAGTCCATGGGGTCGCAAAGAGTCGGACACGACTGAGCGACTTCATTTTTCTTTCCTACATATGAATGAGTTCCAATTGAGAGAACATGTTCGTAAGTTCAACAAAGTTAGCCTTGGTCCCCAACTAACATAATCGGTTATTCAGTACTGTACTGTAATAGGTTTGCAATACTTTTCACACGAATAATACACAGAAAACAAAAAATAAAGAAAACATTTTCAGGACCTTGAGAAGTTACACCACTGCTGCTTTTATTCTTGCTTCCAGATATCCTGGACTTGAAATAAGGATACTATGCTACTGGACTTCCCTGGTGGTCCAGTGGTTAAGAATCCGCCTGTCAGTGCAGGGGACACAGGTTCGGTCCCTGGTCCAGGAAGATCCCATATACCAAAGGGCAACTAAGTCCACGTGCCACAACTACTGAAGCTCGTGTACCATAGAGCTCCCGCTCTGCTATCACAATGAGAGGCTTGCACGCAGCAACTAGGGAGCAGCCCCTGCTCACTGCAACTAGAGAAAGCCTGCACAGTAACGAAGACCCAGCACAGCCAAAAATAAAATTAATTTTAAAAAGATACTATACTACTGTACTCTAGAGTCCTGTACAGTACACAAAAGCACAAGCACTTGTAGAGGACGCACACATGTGATGACGCACCCCAGACACATGAACTAATTGACGTGACTGGGCATGACAGCGTATGTTCCCATCTTCAAAAGTTCACATCTTTAAAGGCTGGTTCGTAAGGGACTTCCTGTATGCCAGTCCTCTGCTTAAAATTCTCATTGGCAAAGTAAAAGCCAAACCCATTATAATGGTCCAGAGGGTCCGCCCATACCCCGCTCCTCCCAGCCTGCCTTCCAAACTCCCGTCCCTCACACCTGCCACACATCACTTCAGACACCTGTTTCCTTGCTCCCCTTTTCAAACACCGATCATATTCCCTCCCCAAGGCCTTTGCTGCCCTCTGCACTTGGAACCCATTGACCTGGGAAAGCACACGGCTCACTTCCTCACTTCTCTGTATTGTTAACTGCTGCCTCTCCTATGGCTGCTACTCCATATTTACTGACAGCCTGGGTCTCACCGTGTCCTGCCTCCCCTCCGACACCATGCTGTTGAACAGCACAGGGAAGACCACACAGACAGACAGACAGATTGGTACCAAGACAAAGCCACGGTCTCCCACTGGGACTCAATGCCAGGACCTTGAACCATCAGCCACTCTCCCATCTCCTTCACCACCATCCCCTCCAACCAATCTTCTCAGGAAAAAAAAAAAAAAAAGGAATTTTTGTGGGGAATTCCCATCAATTATTAAGCCTGCTCTCATTCAAACAATTATCCTATATTTATACCCGCTTTTCTTCTAGTTCCAGTGGAATGAATAGCTATTCCGCCTATTGAACACTAAAGAATACCTACCTCCATTTTTAATTTGTATCTTGCCCTTTCTCCCACTTCTGCAAGACCCAGTTCCGTAAATCGCCTCCAATTTCTCCCATATTTTCAGCTCTCACCAACAATTCTTCATGGCCAAATATCTTCCGTTACACAAAGAAAACATTAAGGAAACCCTCCTACACCTTTGGTAGGACTGTAAATTGGTACAGCTGCTATGGAGAATAGCACAGAGGTTCTTTAAAAAACTAAAAACAGAACTACCATATGATCCAGCAATCCCATTCCTGGGCATATTATCTACAGAAAACTGATTTGAAACGATACATGCACCCCCATGTTCAATGCAGCACTATTTACAACAGCCAGGACATGGAAACCTATCCATCAAGAGATTAAAAAGCTGGGATACATAGATATATACCAAGCCATAACAAAGAACAAAATAATGTCATCTGCAGCAACACGGATAGGCCTAGAGACTATCATACTGAGTGAACTAAGTCAGACAGAGAAAGACAAATACCACATGATATTGCTTATATGTGGAATCTAAAAAGAAACGCTACAAATGAATGGATCTACAAAACAGAAATCATGTTACAGATGTAGAAAACAAATGTATGGTTCCCAGGGGGAAGAGGGATAAACTAGGAGGTTGGGACTGACGTATACACACTACTGTATATAAAATAGACAACTAATGAGAACCTGCCGCACAGCACAGGGACCTCTACTCGGTACTCTGTAATGACTTACATGGGGAAAGGATCTAAAAAAGAGTGGAGATAAATATATATATAACTGATTCACCTTGCTATACCCCTGAAACTAACAGAACAGTGTAAACCAACTATACTCCCCCTGTAGACTTTTTTTGTTTTTAAAGAAAAAATCAAAACACTCTTTTCAACCACTGCTGCCCTCTGGCTTCTCTCTTATGGATTCCAACTCATAGTCTATCAAAGAGACACCTATAATCACTTTTATCCACATTAACCACAGAAATAAGGTTTCTACCCACCTCTCCTCACCTCAACAATTGTTTTTTCCTGGGTCCCTGATGACTTCCTTGCTTGTAAAAGCCAAGGGCATCTTCAGTCCTCCTTTCACCACACTTCCCCATAGCATATGGCTCTGCGGGATTATTCTTTCCCTCCCGAAATTCTCTTGCATTGGTCTGTGATTTCCCTCCCACCTCTTGGGGAGCCCCTCTCGGCAACATCTTCCTTCACATCTTGCCACCCAAGATAATGGGCTCCCCAAAGAGTCATCTTTTCAACTTCTTTCCCTTACCCTCCTCATCTGATCTGTCTCCGAACCTGCCTCACTGAACACACCATATCACTTGAGTATTTCCCATTCACAGCATCCCCCCTTCTCGATGTTATTTCAGTTTGGACTTGCATTTTTTCCCATATATATCTTTTTTTTGTACTTTATTAAAAAAATTTTTTTTAATTGGAGGATAATTGCTTTACAACACCGTGTTGGTTTCTGCCACACAACAACATGAATCAGCCATGAGTATACATATATCCCCCTCTCTCCTAAACCTCCCTCCCACCTCCCACCCTTTACTCCATCCCACCCCTCTAGGAAATCAGAGCACAGAGTTGAGCTCCCTGTTACACAGCAGCTTTCCTCTAGCAATCTATTTCACATACGGTAGTGTACATGTTTCAGTGTTACTCTCTCAGTTTGTCCCACCCTTCCCCTGCTCTGTCCCTAGGTCTGCTCTCTACGTCTGTGTCTCTATTCCTGCCCTGCAAATAGGTTCATCAGCATCATTATTCTAGATTCCATACATACATGTTAATATACAATATTTTGTCTTTCCGACTTACTTAACTCTGTACAATAGTTTCTAGGTTCATCTGCCTCACTAGAACTGGTTCAAATTCATTTCATATACATAGCTTCTTATCTTATTCCATCCTCTGTGTTACTGCCTATGAAAGCTTTAAACATAAATCTAGTCATTCCTTTAATCTTTATTCTGTGATGTGGGATCTTAGTTCCCCAACCAGGGATTGAACCCGCGCCCCTGCGTTGGAAGCACAGAGTCTTAACTACTGGACTACCAGGGTAGTTCCTCTCCCCTCTTTAAATTCCCTGGCTTTCAGGGTTAAATCTAAACTCCTTAGAATGACATACCCTTAGTCTCTTAAAAACTAGTTCCTACCTCCTTCTTCAGTGAGTCAATAGATTTGCAGTTTTTATTTTACATATACGTACACTTCCCATATTTTTCTTACACACTCAAAATACTTTAATTCCAATTCTTGTATCAGTACTCCTGAGGTCATCCTAGATACCATTTTATACACATACAAGCCAAGGTGGCATGTTTTTTTTCGTTCTTCCAACAGATATTTAGTCATTCTATGTGAAAATAATTTAAAACAATGCTGAAAATGCTTCTATTTGATTTTGCTTTACAACTTGAAATACAGTTTTGTAAGTTTCATTTGAATCAACTCTTTGGGATAAAAATTCCTGCTTAAGACAAAGAGGCAAAGCTGAGTTGACCAAATATCACAGAGCTAATTCTCTGAAGAGTCAGGATTAAAATTCAAGTTTTCTTCTTCCTGCTCTTATGTTCTTCCTGTTAAATCACAGATATGACCATCTACTCCTACGAGTTCCTACTTTTGCCCTGTTAAGTGGATGGCCAGGGCCCCACAGTGCCAATCCTCTCTTGGGGCTGAGGGTGAGACATCCCATAATATGCCTCAGTGGGGCATTGATGATTTTTTAAAATTGTATTGGAGTATAGTTGTTTTACAATGTTGTATTAGTTTCTGCTTCACAGCACAGTGAACCAGTTATATGTATACATATATCCTCCCTTTTTTTGACTTCTTTCCTATTTAGGTCACCACAGAGCATTGAGTAGAGTTCCCTGAGCTATACAGTAAGGGGACATATTCTTTTGATATCATAGTTACAAGTTAATTTTTGGAGAATATTCTGAAAGAAAAAGAAAAAGCACGTTAAGCAAGAAACGCTGTCTCCTCCTGAACTGTTACCATAAACATCTACATAATGAATTGTTCCCAAGCCTTTCCCAGTGATCCTCAAGTCCATTTTTTCATGACATTACTGAACATTCCACAGAGTCCATTTTAAGATGAAAAATAAAATGTAAAACCCCACAAGTTTTCAATGGGGTAGAAAACACAAATATACACACGGTCACGAGTAAAAGAGTACAAGACACTTTCTCTCAGTGGATTTCAGATATGTTCTAGCTGTTTTTCCAGCTTAAAAACTCTGCTCACACAAAACTACAATTCTTCTGTTTCTCTGCTGAAAGCACAGAGCGTATGTAAATTGACTAGCCATCTGCTTATTATCTCTGACCCAAGATTTGTTTCTGTAAGCCTAACTATAAGGTTTTAGGTTCACCATGAGATTAGCAAAGCAAAAATGGGGGTACTTGGGAAAGATTTTTCAGGAGCGCCAAAAAGTACATTTTGACTTCAGCAAATAGTCTGACAGTTTGTCTTGACACTTTCTTATGGGTTAAACTGAAATGTAGTACCACTGGACATACTGGTAAAAATGACAATGTGTCATTTATGGCATATGTGGTACATGGGCATATAAAGAGATGTATATGCCATAAAACACTACATAACCACAATATGCTTGTTAATGATAAAGATCGTCAGTGCCCACCTGGAAGGCAGTCTCCAGCGGCATGCCACAGTGTTCTTTCACTCATCCCATCCCATTCAATCTTTTTTGCTTCCAAACGATTAACATAAAGACCTACAGGGAATACTCATCTAAAGCAAAAAAGAAGCAATTCTAGACAGGGATGAAGATGTAAGATCAAAATTACCTCAGCCAATTTAAAGCAAATTTAATAGGATTACAAGTAAAAGCAAATATTTAACTTAAAAAAAAAAAAAGACCCATAAAAGCTTGAGAGAGGAGAATTCTGACTTTAGCTATATGTCAAATCAAAATTAAAAAGAATACATTTGAATCAGTTCTAATGAGATGGATGAAACTGGAACCTATTATACAGAGTGAAGTAAGCCAGAAAGAAAAACACCAATACAGTATACTAACGCATATATATGGAATTTAGAAAGATGGTAACAATAATCCTGTGTACGAGACAGCAAAAGAAACACTGATGTATAGATCAGTCTTATGGACTCTGTGGGAGAGGGAGAGGGTGGGGAGATTTGGGAGAATGGCATTGAAACATGTATAATATCATGTATGAAACGAGTCGCCAGTCCAGGTTCGATGCACGATACTGGATGCTTGGGGCTGGTGCACTGGGACGACCCAGAGGGAGGGTATGGGGAGGGAGGAGGGAGGAGGGTTCAGGATGGGGAACACAGGTATACCTGTGGCGGATTCATTTTGATATTTGGCAAAACTAATACAATATTATAAAGTTTAAAAATAAAATAAAATTAAAAAAAAAGAAAACTAAAAAAAAAACAAAAACAAAATGATCAATGTGAGTATAACACAGATACTAAAGTGCTAACCTAACTTTACATCACACTGATAAAATAATTGCATGTTTACTCATTCAACAATTAGTTTGCACCTACTGGAAGAAAAATACTTGTAGAAGATGTAAGAGTCCCATTCTGTTAAACCAAAGAGTGCGCTGACCACACTGTCACACAAACATTAGTAAAGCTGGGAGAACAGGGACTGAAGGGAGCTTGGGAGGCAGATGAGAATGGTCGGTTACTTGGGAGGGTTCATTTCAAACGAAAAGAGGTTTAACACAGAAAACAGGCCTGAAGGGTCAAGAGAATCATCTTCAAATATATGACCAATAATAAGGAGCATGCTAAGCATCTATCAAAGATCTGCTAAAGACCAGGCATAGGGCAAGGTCCTTTCTATTATATTTTAATCCCTACAACCGTAGGTACTAATTTTCTTATTTTACCAAGGAGGAAACATTTCAAAAAAGATTACATTCTTAGTTTATTTTGTGTATGGTATTCGAGTGAGTGTGTTCTAATTTAATTCTTTTACATGTAGCTATCCAGTTTTCCCAGCACCACTTATTGAAGAGACTGTATGCAAAACAGTATGGAAGTTCCTTAAAACACTAAAACAGAGCTACTGATCCCACTCCTGGGCATATATCCAGAGAAAGCCATAATTCAAAAAGATACATGTGCTCCAATGTTCACTGCAGCACTATTTACAATAGCCAGGACATGGAAGCAAATTACATGTCCATCAACAGAGGAGTGGATAAAGATGTGATACATATCCAGAATGGAGTATTACTCAGCCATAAAAAGGAACAAAATAACGCCATTTGCAGCAACACCGATAGACCTCACTTCACCATACTAAGTGAAGTAAGTCAGAGAAAGGCAATTGCCATATAATATCACTCACAGGTGGAATCTAAGTTTTAAAAAAAGATATAAATTAACTTATTTACAAAACAGAAACAGGCTCACAGATTTTGCAAACAAGCTTTTTGTTTCCAAAGGGGAAATGTGGTGAGGAGTATAAATTAGGATCTTGGGCTTAACATACACACACTACTATACATAAAGTAGAAAACAAACAAGGACCTATGGTATAGCACAGTGAATGCTACTCAATATTCTGTAATAACCTCTAAGAAAAAAAATCTGAAGAAGAATGATTATATGTATATGTACAACTGACTCCCCTTGCTGTACCCCTGAAAACTAACATTGTGAGTCAACTATACTTCAGTAACATTTTTAAAAGAAAAAAAAAATCAGATTACATATTTGCCTAAAATTTACCCAGCTGGTAAATGGCAAAAAGGGGAATCGAATCCACATTTGATTCTAAAATTTTGTCTGTTTCTAGAATTAATGTAGATGGAACATGCCCCATTTGGTCCTACCTGACGAAAGACTACAAGACTAGCACCAAAAACTAGCAAAGAGTAGCACCTACGAGACTAGCACCAAAGAGCGAAGGGACAGAGAATTTCAAGGAATTTCAGAGAGAATTTCAGAAAAGCTTTATCCCGCCTAGACATCTCCAAGAATAGGATGGAAAAGAGGGGGGGAATGTGCACCTTGCTGAACACATCCAGGTAGAAGGCGAAAGTTTCGCTCTACCTGGGATGCTGGAGACACATATGTGACTTCGGTGATAAGGTGAAAAAATGTCATCTTTGAAGTCCTTCACAGCTCCAGACTCATTGGTATGGATCAGAAATTATTAAAAGCCATTTTAAAAAAAGTATAATAAACACTTCCACAGAGTTGCCTGTGTCAAACCACCAGGCCCATCTTTTTCTTAATTTTTTTTTGAGTATAGTTGCTTTACAATGTTGTGTTGGTTTCTACTGTACAGCAAAGTGATCAGCTGTATGTATACATATATCTCCTCCTTTTTGGATTTCCTCCCCATTTAGGTCAACACAGAGCATGGAGTAGAGTTGCCTGTGCTATACGGTAGGTTCTCGTTAGTTATCTATTTTATACATAGCATAAATGTAAGTGTATATATGTCAATCCCAATTTCCCAATTCACCCCACCTCCTCTTCCTCCCTAGGTGTCCACATGTTTGTTCTCTGCGTCTGTGTCTCTATTTATGTCTTGCAGTCAGGCTTTGCCTTTGTTTCCTGGTAGAGGCCAGCTTCTCGGCACACCAGGGAACACGGAAACAAAAGCTCGTTGGGATCTAATTTGCTAACACCTCATACATGAGAGTGGAGGAGCCCCAACAGAGAAGACAATCTACTGACAGTCTGTATGCTGACCTGGGGAATATACATGTGAACCCCCTTAACTCTGCTGTGAATAGTGTCCACAGGACATAAAACAAAACAAAACCCACTGCTTTGCAACAACTTACAATCTTATACTAGAATCCTTTTGTCTGCTCAACATCCACAAACCCCTTCTGCTTGGGGAAATCCCAACATTGGCAGGGCTTTTTAACCTGTTCCCTGAAATAGCCTGGACCAATCAGATGTACTCGCCCGGGTGTTTGAATCTGAAGGGAGTGACTGATTCCCCAGGATGGTGAGCAAGTATTCATGGAGGTACCATCAGCCTCAGAAATCTGCATGTCCAGTGGCAGCCATGCCACAGTGGCATTCTAAGAGGACTGTCCCCGGGGTATGATTCTGGCTGAGATCCTGGCTGCACAGCCTACCTCAGACTCCACTACGTTTTTTTTTTTTTTTCCCTTTCTCCAGTTGAGCCAACGATTTACCTATCTTTCCAAAAAATTTTTCTGATTAAGTTATACATAACATTTGTTGTTGTTGTTATTCACTTCTAACAGTGAAATCATGGAATGAGTTTGGCTGTATACTTACTATTGCCCCAGTATGATTTAAAAAAAAAAAAGGTACAGGTTACTAAACCTAAAAACTACCTCAGACATAAACCCAGATGTTCCTTCTTCTCAAAAGCTGGCATCCTGGTGACAGAGAAAAATCCCAAGTTAAAAAACAAAATCCTATTAAATTATAAGAGATAACAATTACACTTCAATTAATCGACTGTGTGATAAATGATGACTCACCGACTGGCTCATTCACAGGGCACGTATTTACTGAAAGCCTTCTCTGTGCCAGGAAGAGAGATTAGGGATGATTCCTAATGAACCCTTTTGTTTTGAGGAATCTAGCAGCAGCAGCATGAGCCGAGAAGGTTGAAGGCAGAACATTTGTAATGTTATAAACACAGAAAAAAGTCACTTAGGCAAAACCTTTCCAAAAATCACGTTTTTTTGTTTGATATTACATAAGACTTTACTTCATATAGACTTTATCTACTCATTTAATTATCCAGCACACTAGGCAAACACAGAAGAAGAAAACAGGTCACCCTCCACAATGCTCTTTATACATTTTACCCCCATAAAGGATTCTTATAATGTGCTGAACTGTAACAGTGAGAACTGCTACGCAACCAGTTTTTTTTTTTTTTTTTTTAATTCATTTATTTAGCTATCTCAGTCTTAGTTGTAGCACTCAGGCTTAGTTGCTCTGCAGCATGTGGCATCTTAGTTCCCCGACCAGGGACTAAAACTGCATCCCTTGCATTGGAAAAAGTGAAAGTTGCTCAGTCATGTCTGACTTTTGCGACCCCATGGACTATACAGTCCATGGAATCCTCTAGGCCAGAATACTGGAGTGGGTAGCCTTTCCCTTCTCCAGGGGATCTTCCCAACCCAGGGACCAAACCCAGGTCTCCCACACTGCAGGTGGATTCTTTACCAGCTGAGCCACAAGGGAAGACCCCCTGCATTGGAAGGCATACTCTTAACCATGGGCCACTAGGGAAATCCTGCAACCAGGTTTTGAGTAAAAACCTGGCTCTCTGGAAAATCTGAGACATGAACCACGCTAAGGCTCCAAGTTTACAGGGTATCATAGTAATAAGCACGCAAGGTTATCTCAGTGCTTATTTTACCAACTCTGGGGAAATTCTTCAATATGACATTATATGCTTTTCTTCTGGCAGAAAAGAGAAAAACAGCAGGCAGCCAAATAGTGGCATCACTTGAACTATGCCATTTCCAGCCTGGCAAAATCTCTGTCTTGGTTCCCCAGGTAGAAAAGAAAGTGGGCCTTTGTGGAAGAACTATTTTTAGCACAATTTCTTTTCTGAGAAATTCACTTCTTTCTTGATGTGAATGATTACCAAGACTAGCTTTCAAGTACAGTTTTAGATCTGAAATGAGCACACATCACGGGAAAAGTCAAAGGAATTTTAAGGTTTTGAGATGGGAACTCAGCAGATTTGGCCCTGAGTTTTGGGGAAGGGCCTGCGTGCTGCCTTTCTGTTGCAATGATCCTCCGAGAACCAGAGAAAGTACAAGCTGTGAAATAGCAAATTATTGCTTGGGTGATAAAAAGTTGAGTTTTGGAGGAGGACTTCTTCAGGAAAACAGGCATGGACCAACCCAGAGATGTGTGTGTACAGATACACAGAGAGGAGGCAAAGACCTGTTTCCTGGTTTGCTGAAAGCACAAATCTGTGAAAACAAATAGCTGTATCACCAACAGAGCAAAATACTGGATCCAGTTCTGAACTATTTGGGGCCCAGCTACAGGAAGGATGAAAACCACACTAATATCTACTTCCCACATAAATCTGGTTCTGGTTGTCTGGGAGATAAACCAACTATACCAGCCCTGGTCTGACAGTTTGGCAATGTTCAGGAAACTACGATAAGGGACAGCCCTAGAGGTGCACAGCTGAGCCTCTAAGACCTTTACCTGAAATGAACCACATTGAGGGCTCCAATCCAGAGATAGAACTTGGCTTTTATACCGTGCAATTCAAACCAGGTGGACACAACAGGGCTGGTTGAACAGTGTTTGAAAGAGTGATTTTCAGAAAGGATAAAACAAGAGCTCTTGGGTCCTGGAGGGGAGATCTCTTTCTCCTCTTCCCAGCTGGTGTCAAGCAGTTGCAAGCTGAGTGAGGGGTGATTTGTATGCATGAGAAGGTGGCAGGTGGACATGTAGGTATCACTCAGAGCTTCAGTCTGGTTCTGTTGATTCAGCCCAAATACACATGGACAGGCTCCCCAGGTGGCTCAGTGGTAAAGGATCCGCCTGCCAGGCAGGAGACCTGGGTTTGACCCCTGGATCAGAAGATCCTCTGAAGAAGGAAATGGCAACCCACTCCAGTATTTCTTGACTGGAGAATCCCGTGGACAGAAAAGCCTGGCGGACTACAGTCCACGGGGTTGCAAAGCGTTGGACCATGACTTAGCAACTGAACAACACATGGGAAGCTGTGTTGCCCCCCAGAAACCTCACATGGCCTTAGGGTTCAGGAGGAACACTGACCAGACCTGATTCTCGGAGGTGGGGGAGTTTCTTTTGGAGAAATCTCTCAAGTGACTTACAATAGACAAGGTGATATCAAAAAGAGCGGTGTGCGAAGCTTGCTGCCCAGGAAACAGGATCACTTACTGAGTGCCTGACATGCATTAGATGGTGACTCGGGTAAGCTCACAAGCCCTGCAAATGACAGGCATGAGATCCTCCTCTTAGGGGTGAGGAAAATGTGACCCTGTGACATTCTGGTCTGCAGGGCTCCAAGGCTTCTGCCTATACTGGACATGGCTCCTCTTGAGAAAAGAAGGCCCAGTCCAACCACAGGAGATCCAGCCATGCATCAGTACTCAGAAAGCATCCCTGGGGAGCTGAGCCCTTGTTGTGTTGCGGGAAGGCAGTGGTAACCCAGGCGGCGTAGTCCCAGCCCTTGTGGACCTTGTGTGGTTCAGGGAGGAGGACAGACTGGGCACCCGTGTTCTAAGCAGGGAAGCTGAGAGCATGTTGGAAGCACAGTGAGCGTGCTGGTGAGTCCTTGGGGAAGCCCGGCCTGAATAAGTGACTTAAGCTGAGGCCTAAAGCAGTGGTCCCCAACTTTTCTGCCACCAGGGACTGCTTTTGTGGAAGATAGTTTTTTCACAGACCAGGATGGTGGGGAGGGATGGTTTGGTAATGAATTAAGTACAGTAGGGTTCTACTGCATCAGTAATTCCACTGCTGATCTGAAAGGAGGTGGAGCTCACACAGTAACTCAAGTGATGGGGAGCAGGTATAAAGCTGTGCTCAGTTATTCGTTGCTTATCTCCTGCTGTGCAGCCCAGCTTCTAACAGGCCACGGATGGTACTGGGGGGTTGGGAACCCCGGACTAAAGGACCTACTGGAACGATACTGAATTTATCTTGCTGAGTTAGGGGTAGGTGGTGGCACAGGGTAAGGGCTCAGTGTAGAGAGGGGCCGCCAGAAGAAGAAGAGAGAGAATGTGATCCGTACAGGAAATGGGAAAAGGCCCCGTTTGGCAAGGGAGTGGGACCCAGAGCCCACAGGGTTTTGCAGGCTGCTGCATTCATGCTGCATGTAGCAGGACAGTCCTGAGAAGGATGCTGAAGAATACAAGCCCAGATCTGCATTTCAACACAATCTCGGTGCAAAGCTGGAGACAGAAGTGACCACTATTTCACAGGTCCCCATAGGCAGCTAGAAAAAAAATTATGCTAGAAAATTATGCTAGAAAAAAATTATAATATAAAGGAGAAAAAAATTATTTCCACAATCCTTTCACTCAGAGATAACCACCTAGAGTAACTATTTCCTTGCATTTCCTTCTGGTCTATTATTTATAGTTTAAAAATGAGGGGAGAGAGGAGATTATTTTCAGGAGAGAGATCTGTATCTTGCCTTTTCGAATACATTACACGAGCATTTAAAAAACCTGATTTTTAACTGCTGGGTAATTTTCCAGCTTCAAGCCCGGCCCCAATTTCCTTAAGCAATCCAGTGTTGTTGGCTCCTGCTGCACTGCTCATCCGCATGTAAGAATTTTTTGTCAGCATCTGATATTGTTTCCCAGTGACAGGTTTTTTGAAAAGAATTCCTGAGCCAATGGATAAAGCTGTTTGAAGGTTCTTTCTGCACACGATCGAAGTGTTTCTACAATGGTTATGCTCCCTGAATTATATTTTTGTTCTCACGTCACTGCTAGTGTCTCCTCTTTTCCACGTGTATATGGAGGTCTCCTGCGTGTGAGCTGCTGCAAGTCTAGAGTAACCGGCTGTGCCAGGTGCAAGTAACATCTCTTGTCTTCTCCACAAGTGAACGTGAAAATGAAAGTCGCTCAGTTGTGTCCGACTCTACGCAGCCCCATGGACTATACGATTCATGGAATTCTCTAGGCCAGAACACTGGAGTGAGTAACCTTCCACTTTTCCAGCGGATCTTCCTGACCCAGGCATTGAATCGTGGTCTTCTGCATTGCTTCTGCATTGCAGGACTTCCCTGGTGGCTCAGATGGTAAAGCATCTGCCTATGATGCGGGAGACCCAGGTTTGATCCCTGGGTTGGGAAGATCCTCTGGAGAAGGAAATGACAACCCACTCCAGTACTCTTGCATGGAAAATCCCATGGACAGAGGAGCATTGTAGGCTATAGTCCACGGGGTTGCAAAGAGTCGGACACGACTGAGCGACTTCACTTTCACTTCACTTCTGCATTGCAGGCGGATTCCTTACCAACTGAGCTATCAGGGAAGCCCCCTCCCCATCTAAATTGAGAATTAATATTAAAAAAAAAATCCTGCTAGTTTAAAAAAAATACAAATTTGTATTTTGTCATTTTATTATTTCTAGTATATATATTATTTAATACCTATAAATAAATATATATATATATTACACACTAGAAATAATATAAGTATTTGTTCATAGGTATTAAATTGTGTATGTATATAGGTATTTGTTATTGGCGAGTTATTTAATCTTAGTGCTCAATCATGTAAAAAGATGCTCAACATTGTTAATCATCAGAGAAATGTAAATGCAAACAAGAAGATATCATCTCATACTTCAGAATGGCTATCATCAAAAAGAACACAAGTAACAAATATTGGTGAGGATGTGGAGAAAACAGAACCTTATACACTGCTGGTGGGAATGTAAATTGGCACAGCCACCATGGAAAACAATATGGAGGTTTTTGGAAAACAGTATGGAGGTTTTCCAAAAACAACTAAAAATAGAACAACCATATGACCCAGCAATCCCTGGATATATATTTGAAAAAAAAATGAAAACACTAACATGAAAAGATACGTGCACCACAATGTTCCCAGCAGCACTATTTACAACCGCCAAGGATGGAAGCAAAGGAAGTGTCCATCAACAGATGAATGTATTAAGAAGATGTGATACACACACACACACACACAGGAACACTACACAGCCACAAAGAAGAATGAAAGTTTGCTATTCATAATAACACAGATGAAGTTGAATGGTATTATGCTAAGTGAAAAAAGTCAAAGACAGACACTGTATGATATTACTTATATGTGGAGTCAAAAAAGTGAAACTGGTGAATATAACAAGAAAAGAAATACACTCATAAAGAGAACAAATTAATGGTTACCAGTGGGGAGAGGAAAAGTGAGAAGGTCAAGATAGGGGTAAGGAATTAGGAGGTAAAGACTACTATGCATAAAATAATCGGTACATGTATATAAATGGCTGAGTCCCTTCACCGTTCACCTGAAACTATCACAATATTGTTAATCGGTTATACCCCAATAAAAAATACAAAGTTTTAATTAAAAAGGAAAAAAAAAGCTACAAGGAAATATTGTACAGTGCGTGAAATAATAGCCAATGTTTTTAAACTATAAATGGAATATAAGCTTTACAAGTTGTCAATCACTATGTTAAAGACCCGAAACAATGATAATATTGTATATCAACTATATCTCAATAAAAATTTTTATAATAAATGGGCTTAAACAGTTAGAAAAAAATTTTTAAGGGTTTTAAATTGGTTTTTTAATTGGTTTTAAAAAAAACAATCTGAGGTAGAAGTCAGGTCCCCACCCTGTGACTTGCTCAGTTGGTAAAGAATCTGCCTGCAATGCAGGAGGTCCAGGTTCAATCCTTGGGTCAGGAAGATCTCCTAGAGGAGAAAATGGCAACCCTCTTCAGTATTCTTGCCTGGAGAATCCCATGGACAGAGGAGCCTGGTGGGCTATAGTCCATGGGGTGGCAAAGAGTTGAACATGACTTAGTGACTAAACCACCACCATGGAAGGACTTAGTGCTGGCAGGGTCACTTTCAAAGAAGAGATCAATTTCCATAACTCCATAACTACTTCTTCAGTGTGGTCCTGATCTCCCTCTTTGGAAACACTCTGAGCTCTGACAACTCCATCACTGATAAATGGTCTGCAGACCCAGTACTGCTTCAGCATCCCCATCAAGCATAGGTACCAGGCCTGGAGCTCGGAGCTGCAGCTGATGGTGCAGAAAGTGGATTAAACAGTTCCCCAAACTCTAGGAACCTCGGAGACGGTGAGATGTATGGAAAGAGTGACATGGAAACTTACATTACCATATGTAAATTAGATAGCCAACAGGAATTTGCTGTTTGGCTCAGGAAACTCATACAGGGGCTCTGTATCAACCTAGTGGGGTGGGATGGTCAGGGAGATGGGAGGGAATTTCAAAAGGAAAGGGACATATGTATACCTATGGCTGATTCATGTTGAGGTTTGACAGAAAACAACAAAATTATGTAAAGAAATTATCCTTCAATTAAAAAATAAATGAATTAAAAACAAACAAACAAACAGATCATATTAGGGCTTTCCTAATGGCTCAGGGGTAGAATCTGCCAGCCAATGCAAGTAAGATGGGTTTGACCCCTGGTCCGAGAAGCCCACATTGCAGTGGAGCAACTAAGCCCATCTGCAACAACTACTGAGCCTGTGCTCTAGAGTCTGGGAGTCCACACACTGCAACTACTGAAGTCCTCATGCCCAAGAGCCCATGTTCCACAACAGAAGCCACTGCATTGTGAAGCCCACACACAGCATCTAGAGATTAGTCCCAGCTCACCCAACTAGGGAAAAGTTCAAGCATCAGTGAAGACCCAGCATGGCCAAAAATAAATAAATAAATAGATAGATAAATAAATTTTCTAAGACATTACTTTGCCAACAAAGGTCTGTCTAGTCAAAGCTATGTTTTTTCCAGTAGTCATGTATGGAGGTGAGAGTTGGACTATAAAGAAAGCTGACTGCCAAAGAATTGATGCTTTTGAACTGTGGTGTTGGAGAAGACTCTTGAGAGAGTCCCTTAAACCACAAGGAGATCAAACCAGTCAATTCTAAAGAAAATCAGTCCTGAATGTTCATTGGAAGGACTGATGCTGAAGCTGAAGCTCCAATACTTTGGCCACCTGATGCAAAGAACTGACTCACTGGAAAAGACCCTGATGCTGGGAAAGATTGAAGGCCAGAGAAAGGGATGACAGAGGATGAGATGGTTGGACGGCATCACCGACTCGATGGGCATGAGTTTGAGCAGGCTCTGAGAGTTGGTGATGGACAGAGAAGCCTGGCATGCTGTAGTCCATGGGGTTGCAAAGAGTCGGACACGACTCAGTGACTGAACTGTACTTTTCTAAAAAACTGAATTGATTAAAACAAACAAACAGATTACAGTAGCTGGGACAGACCTGAAGAACTATAAGAAACAGCTCAGCACAATGAAGCAGTCAGTAACACACGGACGTGATAAGACCGCAATGCTCAGTGCAGGGGACTCCTGCCACAAGTGGCTCCCTGACCATTGCTTAAATGTGATGCTTGTGTGGTGCTTTTTCAGGTGCCTCGGGCTCTTCAGTGGCTCCCACAACAGAAATGTGTATAAACGTACAAAGACAACACTGGGCGTTAAGAATGTCTTATTTTGGCATCTGGTAGGGTGGGTGTCTTCCCTCTACATTATAAGTTCCGCAAATTAACAGGGAAAACCATCTGCTCTCATTCACCGTGCTTTCCACAGTGCTGGCACATGAGATGCTCAGTTAATACTTGTGAACACAAACTTTCTGAAAGACATTTTCATAAGAAATAAAGAGAGGGGTGCCTGTATTTTATTCACAGGATAACCTCAGCCCTCATCACGGGGCCTGGGGTTTGTTTGTTTATTTATTTGTTCTTTTGAGGGGAAGAAGTTTGCTCTCATAAATACATGCTCTGTTTTACTCAACTGCCCTCCTTTTTCTATGAGAACCTTTTCTTCCGAAAGCTCTAGCAGTCAGAGCTTATGAAAGGTGCTTTGAATATCAGCTGGACAGATCCATGTAGAAAATCTCCCAAATGGATCATGACTCTCAATTATCTCTGAGTACAACCAAAAATATGAAATCAGTTCAGTTCAGTCACTCAGTTATGTCCGACTCTTTGAGACCCCATGAATCACAGCATGCCAGGCCTCCCTGTCCATCAGATATCAATAAAACAACGCATATTTACATTTGAACAGAGACAGCTAATGTTCTAGAATAGGAATGATATAATAAATTGTGCTCTAAAAGTCTAACTCTCCATGTTGTTCATTCTGATACCACTTGAAGAATTTTTCTAATTTTGAATACTACCCAGTCATAAAAAAGAATGAAATAATGTCATTTGCAGCAACATGGATGCAATGAGAGATTATCATATGTGAAGTAAGTCAGAAAAAGACAAATACTATATGACATCACTTATACGTGGATCTAAAATAGGACACAAATGAACCTCTCTATGAAACAGAAACATAAGAGAACAGACTTACCGCCAAGGGGAAGTAGGGGTGAGGGAGGGATGGACTGGGAATCTGGGGTTGGCAGATAGATGCAAACTATTCCATTTAGAATGGATGAACAAGATCCTATTGTATAGCACAGGGAACTATATCCAATCTCCTGGGGTAAACCATAATGGAAAAGAATACTTTAACAAGAATATATATATGTGCAAAAAAAATTCTTCCATTTTCAACAGACCATACTCAAGCTGATACTCAAGCAAAAAAAACAAAAACAAAAAACTTAACTTATATACATACATATATACATATTCATGCATATACATACATAAACACACACATATACATATATCTTCCCTAATAGCCCAGTTGGTAAAGAATCCACCTGCAGTGCAGGAGACCTTGGTTCAATTCCTGGGTCAGGAAGATCCCCCGGAGAAGGGATAGGCTACCCACTCCAGTATTCTTGGACTTCCCTTGTGGTTCAGCTGGTAAAGAATCCGCCTGCAATGTGAGAGACTGGGGTTTGATCCCTGGGTTGGGAAAATCCCCTGGAGAAGGGAAAAGCTACCCACTCCAGTATCCTGTCCTGGAGAATTCCATAGAGTGTATAGTCCACGGGGTTGCAAAGAGTCGGACACGACTCAGTGACTTTCACTTCACTTCAAACACACACACACACACACATATGGCTCTTTTAGCACTTGCTGAACTAAAATTATGTCAATAAAGTAAACTAAAGACAAAGAAGTGACTAGATAAATTATCTAGATGAAGATTTTTATACTTAAATCCTGACCATGGACCTTCCTAAAAACAATCCTGGAAGCAGAGTTACAATGTAGGTAATCAACAAATCTTCCAACATTATGACTCTAAAATACTTTATACTTTTGTTGGTTAAAGACAGACCAGAGAGAGTGACAGCACGTTTAAACTGAGCACTGCCATCATTAGTTAGTTCTTTGTAACCTTGCAAAGTGCGGGTAAAGAACTATTCTGACTTGGTGGTAGAAGGGGCTGCCAGTTTGCTTTGGTTAATACCAAGTTCACTACCTGACTTATAAAGGAAATATGCTATTGCTTCCTTGACTCACAGTGGATTTAATTTCCCCATAGTCCCAGGAATAAATTCCTTAGAAAAGAAATTTCTCTTTAGGGGAAAAACTAGTTCCCTTTAAGTGTATACAGCAGACACCATCACCCAATCTCTCTGCGGTCTTGGTCACAAAGAAGCTCACTTCAGAGTGGACCCAAGCCCAACCACGGGCACAGACCTGACCTCGGAAAACTATCTTTGCTGCTCTGATACCTCTGAAGGCCCCAGGGAAGATGCTCTTAAAATCACTGAATTATATAATTGTTCTTCTGAATTCACAAGTTTAAGGGTTCTCTTGTGGTTTAAGATAAGTGTGTGATTGCTGATTCTTTCTTCAAATGAACTGTTGGGAAAGACTGAGGGCAGGAGGGCAAGGGGGGAAATAGAGGATGAGATGGTTGGATAACATCACTGACTCAATGGACACAAATTTGAGCAAACTCCAGGAGACAGTGAAGGACAGGGAAGCCTGGCAAGCTACAGTCCATGGGCTCACAAAGAGTTGGACACAACTTAGTGACTGAACCACCACTACCACCACCAAGGTTCCAGAAAAATAAATTCTTCTGGTGGCTGCTCAGCCTGCAGATTGCAGTTGTTAGTTTCAAAGATGAGTCTTTAATAGAGGTGAATCCCACCTTCCACTTCTTGGTGTTTCTAAGTTTCCAGGCACATCTTCACAGCTTTGATGGTGGTGGGGATGATACACTAGATTATATTAACCAGCTTTTTTGACTGCCAGTGTATCCTTCTAGGGCTTTTCAGTATAGTTGGATGATTAGAACTAGTGGGGATCCAAGAAACTATAAAGTAAGGACCTGCAGGTCAAGTCAGCCGGGTCTGGAAGCCTGGCTTCCCAACTCCAGATCACACTCTCATTCCACGGCAACATAATTCTTTGCTAAGTAAGAAAGCCTGTTTAAACCTCATGCAAGTTTAGTTGGAATTCGAGAGAACACCATGCATTCTAGAAAGAATCTTAGCTTTCTCAGAGGAACCCAAGTGGTTAAATAGGATGTATCAGTGGTTATTTGAACTGAAACTGCATGTTCAGAATTCTGCAAGGAAGGGGACTGTGCACCCCTAATTTCTTGATTTCTTCCCCTCTATCTGCTGTGAGGATCCACTTTCTCATGGGAACCTTAAGCTCTGAGTATAGAGCTGTCACTTGCGCCATGTTGATCTGTTACCACGGAGATCACTGTGGTAACATACAAACCTGCCACGAGTCCAGACACACAAGTGTCTCATTTTGACTCCCAGGAGGATTACTCTATCCTCCTCTCTAGTCCCACCAGTTTAAAGTTTGTCTCTGCTAGGATTTAGCTCTAAAGTTGTTTGAAGACTGACTTTTAAATGTCATTAGAAGTCTAAATAGTCAGAGACAAGAAAAGAGGGAAAGAAAGGATGTCTCAAGATTTTAACACAACAAAGTTCACACATAGCAACTGCTCCCTAGGTTGGAGTGATTGACTCAGTTATTACACTACTTCACAAAGAACCAGAGTAAAATGTGGAGGGTGGTAACGCTTATTGATCATCGGCAACATATTGTTGACACACTAGCTCATTACTGTGAGCTGTGGACTGTTAAAGCATTACTGGGAGTTAATCTCTACATTTTTAGAAACTGGAGTTCTTTCCTAGATGGGGCAGGTCAATGGCAATATTGTCACAATAAGTCTCTAATGTGAAGACAAAGAGACTTGACGCTGGTCATCAGTTCAAGCCTGCCAGAATCACTCTGGGTCCCACGCAAGTGCCCTGGCTCAACCAGGAAGGTGGAACCAAGCCATTATTTATTTTTTATTCAGAGAAGTCAAAAAGGTTTTCTTTCGGTAGTGGTGAAAAAGGCTACATTTGTGCGAGACCTCCATTTTTCTAGAAGAAAGTCTATTTTAACTTCCCCTAAATCTTAAGGTTTCTGGCAGGTAGGCTGTGGACTATCTGGTTGATAGTAGCTAGATGTGACTTCCCTGTGATCCTCTAACAGGGGTCCCGGAAGGGAGGGATGCTGGGACTGCCAGGCTCATGTTCACAAGCTCAGGCTTCAAGCTGGGCCTGGACCACATAAGAACACAAAGTTCTCTGGTTTCCTTTATGATGAGCGGAGGCAACTCCCGCTGGGTGAGGAGAGCAAAGGAGGCGGGGCTTCTGTTGCTCCGCGAAATCAGAATTGAACCTAGGCTACTGCCTCAGCCCTTGGGGCCTTGATGGCCAGTGAAATGGTTAAGCAAGTGGTTGCTGAAGCATTAGTGGCTCAGTTGTGTCTAACTCTTTGTGATTCCATGGACTGCTGCCTGCCAGGCTCCTCTGTCCGTGGAATTCTCCAGGCAAGAATACGGGAGTGGTGGCCATTCCCTTCTCCAGAGGATCTTCCTGACCCAGGGATCAAACCTGGGTCTCCTGAACTGCAGGCAGATTCTTTACCATTGGAGCCACCAGTTAGACACTATCAATTGCCAACATTCAAAGCCTGGCAGTCCACTTAGGGATCTCAAGACCCAGCGAATTTAGTTCTTCCTCCCCACAGCTGCTCACTGATATTCTGCTGATCTGAAAACCAAGAAGCATTAAACAGGAGCTATGTGGCATTGTTGTTTAATCGCTCAGTTGTGTCCGACTTTTTTGCAACCCCATGGGCTGTAGCCCGCTAGGCTCCTCTGTCCATGGGATTCTCCAGACAAGGATACTGGAGTGGGTAGCCATTTCCTTCTCCAGGGGATCTTCCCAACCCAGGGATCTAACCCATGTCTCCTGCATTGGCAGGCAGATTCTTTTACCACTGAGCTACCAGGGAAGCCCCAAATAACAGCTATAACTCAAACTCATTAATTAGCAACTTCCTTTTTTTAGAAAAAACTTTGAACAGAAAGGATGTTGAATTCCATCCACCTGTCAGTCATCTTGCTCCCTGTTCTACCTCTTCAGCTCCTGCAGCTCCTCCACTAATATGTTCTTCCTCCTAATGGATTCTCCCCTTGCAATGCTGCCAGGTAAGAAAAGCATCCAGGGAATCATCCCATCCATGGGACTAGGATGCAGAAGAGTGTACACCAGCTCTTATTCTAAACCGGCCCTGCCTCCCTGCTCCTCGCATCCAAACAGAATAAATAATCATCCATCTCTTCCATTTCCCTCCTACTTCCTCCACCAGAAGAGCACAGGAGCCCATTAAAGTGTAGACTGGATCAGAGGATTTCAACAGTGTTCTTGCTTAGAAAATCCCATGGGCAGAGCAGTCTGGCGGGCTACAGTCCATGGGATTGCAAAGAGTCAGACACGATTGAGCATGCACGCGTTTCAACAGTACTTTCTTTTTTTCTACCTTAAGACCAAATGGGGAATAATGAAGTAATGAAGAAAAGGATTTAAAGGGGAAAAAAAAAAAAACAGACACCATGGCAGCTAGAAGGCCAATGAAACATCAACATGAGCGATTACATTTCTCTGCAGAAGTGACACCAGGTCTACCCTTAATATGAACTCAAAATGACATACATGTGGTATTTGCTACATTTGCCAAAGAACAGTTTAGTACTGTCTTTTTATTATTAGATACTGTCAAAATCGTATGTTTCTCTCAGATTTTCTCTAGGATATTATCTGTGTTTTAAATAGACGTGACTTTTTAAAAATATTGTGGCCTTTATTGAAAAATTGTTTTGAAAGTTTATATTCTTGGGGGAAGAAAAGTGAGATTAATAATGAGAATGAGGAGGAGAAAGTCCAAAGCTATTTTCACAACGGTCAAATAAGTAAAAATAATAATAAAATGGGCTTAAACAATAGAGCGCACATTAAAAGCTTACTTGTAAAGTTAATAAAATCAAACAGGATCAAGACAAAAAAAGTTCTTTCTGTAGAGATTTAAAACACATCTTTGGATGGAAGTTTTTTAGATATTTATTTGTCTCTTATAATTACCATTTACTGGCACAGTAAGAGCTCAGTAATTACTGGTTTTGTTGAATCATTATCCAAGTCTTTGCTCCCTTAGACCAAGTTCCTACCTTGCTCATCTTTGTATTCCTAGCACTGAGCATAGTGTTTGTTCAAATCAATGTTTCTTGAACAGAACCAGATTTTAATTTTCTTCCGAACAAGCCCAGAGAGCCACAAACAATATATCCAAGGAATTTCACAAGGAAAAGGATGCAGTCTGTCACTGGGCATTGTTCTTAACCACCTGAAACATGGTCAGCAGATTTCTGATCTACTTTTCAAGGTGTGACCAGAACTGGCCAATGAAGTTCTAGACCAGTTTGGCCCTGTGATGAACTCAAACAGGTTATCTTCCAGAGGCAAGGGGCAGGGCTCTGTTTGCTTGGTTTACGCCCAGGTATATGATTTTCCACCATTGGAAAGCTGCAGGCTTTTCTGCCCTTTCAGGAGCATGTTGACTATCAGGACCTGATACAGTTTTGACTCTACTTCTAGGCAGTGAGGTCAATTTCATAACAATGGACGACACAGATGGGCAGCATGGAAGAACACAAGTTCAAGAGCAGACAGATCTGCATTCAAAGTCTGACTCTACCACCAACCAGTTCTGTATCCTGGAGCCAGGTACTAACATTTCAAAGCCCTAGTTTCTGAATCTATAAAATGAACATATTATCACCTACCTCTCAGGCTCGTTGGCAGAATAACAGGAAGGAGATGATTTACTAAAGCTCCAGTAACACACAGTACACACTCAGTAAACAGTAGCTCTTTTGACTCAAAGCTCAACTTGTCACCATTTTACAACTGTCATCTTCTACATGGTATCTAGTTTTTCTAGCACTTTGGTTTTGTCAAATAAAAAATGAGTGCTGACCCCAACGCTCACTGCAGCACTGTTTACAAAAGCCAAGACATGGAAGTAACCCAAGTTTCCCCTGACAGAGGAAAGGATAAAAAAAAAAGTGGTACATACGTGCGATGGAATATTACTCAGTCACGAAAAAGAATGAATGCCATTCGTAGCGACATGTATGGAACCTAGAGATTGTCATAATGTGTAAAATTCAGACAGAGAAGGAGACATTTCCTACTACATCCCTTATATGCAGAATCGAAAAAGAAATCATACAAATGAATTTATTTACAAACTAGAAACACATTCCCAGACTTAGAGGACAAACCTATGATTGCCAGAGGGGAAGGATGTAGAGAAGGGATGGTCAGGGAGTTTGGAATGCACATGTACATACCACTGTATTTAAAATGGAAAACCAGCAAGGACCTACTGTAGAGCACAGGGAACTCTGCTCAGTGTTATGTGGCAGCCTGGATGGGAGGAGAGTTTAGGGGAGAATGGATACATGTATGTGTGTGGCTGAGTTCCTTTGCTGTCCATCTGAAACTATCACAACATTGTGAATTGGCTATACTCCCAAAAGAAAATAAAAAGTTAAAAAAAAAATAGGTACTGAAAAGACTGTTTTGAGGCAAAATCAGTAATAGTTCTTCACTCATACAAATGTAAGATGAGAGGAAGAATAACGTGGCAGCCCTAAAATGAATACACATCAGCACATCATAAAACCTAATTGGCAGGACCGGTCAGCATCACACCCTCTATCCTGGAAGCCTCTTTGGACAAGGATATCCACAACGGGAACGGCTTAAACAAACAACCATTTGGAAACAAGCCGAGTATCCCCCAGAGCAGCTGGGAGAAGGTAAACCAAAATCCTGGGACACGTTCTCTTAAGGAAACAGCCACCTTCAACCCACAACCCTAGTCATTTTCAAGTCATTATTCACTCAGAAACACTGCCCCCCTACCTACATACACACAAACGAATCGCTATTGCTGACATATCTGGTATGCCCCAGGTTTTTTTTTGTTTACATCATATACACTAATTATCTAGCTTCTTGAGCAAGTTTCTTCATCAGTTATACAGGGAGTATTTCTTCCTTCCTCTCCAGAATAAATCCTATCAGCAAAAGGCAGGGGCCTTTTAAAATTGATCAGACAATGTCAGAGCAGACAGAACTTATTAAAGTCATAGAGTTTGAGTTCCCCTAAGTTTAGAGATGAGCAATGGAGTCTCATAAGGGTTAAACAGCTCACCCTGAGCCACCGAGCACTGGGTGGCAGCCAGGATTGAACCTTGGCCTCCTGATCCCAAGTTCAAGATTCTTTCTGCTACACCACATGACCTCTCTACACTTCACACTTTGTTGATTCCTCCCCACCTCTAATAAACATCTGCCAAACTGACCTACAAATTCTACAGTTCTGCTATTTCAACCCAATATTGTATTTCAATCCCTGAAGATCCCAATAGTGACTAAAGAATAAGTGCTATTAATATTTGGCCAAGGCTTCAGATAAATGTATGAAGTGTTTTTGAAATCACAATTCCTCATTTCTTCACAACGGGCTTCCTTGGTGGCTCAGATGGTAAAGAATCTGCCTGCAATGTGGGAGACGGGGGTTTGATCCCCAGGTCGGGAAGATACCCTGGAGAAGGGCATGGCAACCCACTCCAGTATTCTTGTCTGGAGAATTCCATGGACAGAGGAGCCTGGTGGGCTCCATGGGGTCTCAAAGAGTCGGACACAACTGAGCGACTAATTCAATTTCTTCACAACAAGGTGAAACGGGTGTTGCTGTACCCACTTCAGAGATAAGGAAACTGAGGCCAGGAAGTTAAATGGACTCATCCCAACTGCTGTCTCTTGTTAGAGCTGGTGCTTGACATCTGATTCCAAAATCTGTACTTTTTCTACTTAATTAAAGTGAAGAAGTGAAGTGAAGTAGCTCAGTTGTGTCAACCCTGTGGACTGTAGCCTACCAGGCTCCTCTCTCCATGGGATTCTCCAGGCAAGAATACTGGAGTGGGTTGCCATTTCCTTCTCCAGGGGATCTTCCCAACCCAGGGATTGAACCCGGGTCTCCCGCATTGCAGGCAGATGCTTTAACCTCTGGGCCACCAATTAATAATGACTTCAGATAATACTGCCATTGTTCCTTTTCCTAGTCTGTTCCACCAAAGAAGAAACTTAATGCATAAGGCATATTCAAGTCAATTAAAAAAAAATGCTGGCTGACTACATAAAATTATACATAAACATATATATACATATACATAAAATTATAAGTTCAGGTTATAAGAACATCATCTGCCCAACACAGACCCTAATTTTCTTCAACAAACCAGACTTGAAACCCAGCTCCAAGGACCAGAACACTTACATTTACTGCCTACAAGATTGTAAAGGCCAGCCTGAGGAAATGGTTTTTTGTTTTTTTTTTTTAAACCCCATGGTTGAAGACACTTTCAATTATCGCTTTGTGTCAAAGCAGGAAGGAAAGGGGTCATTTCTTGGCAGTCTGGGGCTCTCACAGAACCTATAAGGCCTCCGTGTTGGTCAGGATTGGGTGAAGCCACAAAGAAAGGCGGCTAGCGATGCTCCCAGCCTCCCGGCTGGCTGCTCAGAGCCTGTTAAAGATAGAGACTAATGGCGGGGGTGGGAGGAAGGGAGATGCTGAGGGCTGTGAGGGAAGGTGTGGGGGGACGGATATAATCCAGCATACAGAAACCTGTCAGGATGGGATTTATTTTTGTTCTGTGAGGGAGTATAATAGGGCTTTGCCTGCGCTCTCAATAGCTGTTTTGAAGTGAACCCGGCTGGTATGTCTTTAATTTGTCATTTCATTATGAAACTGTTTCCCTTCCAAGAAGCCTTCAAGTCAGGAAGCTCTGTCTGCCCACACAGGAAATTCCTTTGCTTCAACTTCCCCAAAAAGGAAATTTCCCTCAGAAGTGAGCCCAGCATATGCCTTTGAGCAGAGCTGCTTCAAGAAATTTGGCAGCTGAGTCCTGAAAACACCCCTGGCTGGCTGGCAGCGGCTGGGCTGCTGGAATAAACAGTGTGGCTCTCCCCCAGGGGGTGGGGACCCCACTGAAATGAACCCTGGCACCCCATCTTCCTCCTCCTCCTGAGCCCTGTAACCCCACCACCCTGTGTCACACCCAGAGCTTTAATTCTCCAAGAGGGAATCGTGTCTGTGACTCTCATCAAGAAATAGGCATCTCTGATTATTTTTCACCGTAAGCTTTACTGAATTATTTAATTTTTTAAACTCTGCACATGCACAATTTTGATGTGAATCAATGGAAGGGGCTAATCTGAAAAGGGAACGGAGTTTGCACTGTTTGCACAGGATTATTTAAAGTAGAATTTGATGTACTATGTATTTAATCCACTTCTTCCAAAAAGCGCAAACTCAAAAAAAAAAAAAAGAAAATCATCTATGAAGACGTACCTACTTCACACAACAGACTTCAATACAAAGCACCCATTCTTGTCCTCAAGCCCACACACATTTTAGACTTCTGGTAGAAAGATGGCAGTATTTCAAACCAAGAGGGTACACAAAAATAAAACAGCCAATTACAGTTCCTAAAGCACGTATATTGACAAATGACCTTTTATCAAGGGTGGTAGGTTTTTTTTTTTCCTACACAAACTTTCCCGGTGAGGACTTAAAGTAAAACATGGAAGGGGAGAAAAGATCCCAAACCACAGCCTTATAAAAATTAATCTCTCAGACATACTGTGAATGACTCAGTGGGTAAGCACCCAGAGCAGCTGGGCTGAAGTGAAGAATAATATATAATATTTTATGAAGCTTCTTAGTACAGAGGCATTAGCAGAAAACTGCCAGACTCACAGTTAAGTTTTTAATTTTCCATTTCAAATTATTTCATTAAAAGAAAAAAGTTGTGAAAAGGAAAACGACACAGAGACCTAAAGAACAAAACGAGGGAGTGATAATGAACTTCAAACTGTATCACAAGAGACAGGACAGAGAGAGACAGGGACAGAGGAGGAACTAAGGCAATCCTGGATTTTCACTCTGTACTTCAGACTGAACTTGAATGGCAGAGTCATAGGATCTGATCTGGTTACGCTATTCATGTGCCAGGAATCGGTAAGGGATATTATTTACCAGGAAACAGAGAGATATTTAAGGGACTAGCAAGACTCCTATAGCCCACTGAAATCTGAATATATTAACCCTGAGGTTTGAGGTTGCGGTAGATGTTTTCTGAGGAGTGAATTTACGATTCTAGTTTAGCGAGTTATTCTGTTTTTCTAAAATTTATGAGGTTTTAACCACAGTTGGATCACAGAGGGGGATCCAACACCATTTTTCAAGTTCTTTAAGAGACTGGTCTAGGGACTCAGTCTTTGGCTCAGACCGAGAGGAGAGGTGTAAAGAGAAGGGTCTGACCTGCTAGGCCACCTACCAGCTCTGTAACTTCGGCCAAGTTCCGTAACCCCTTTAAACCTGACCTTTCATCAGTAAAGTGAGGGCAATAAAACTCAGTTCATAGGTCTGTTGTGAGGATTAAATAATATAATACATGTGAAAAGTGCCTACCGTAAGCACTCAATAAATGAAGTTACTGCTCCATATGGAACGCTCTGAAGACTCTTTCTCCCAAAGCCAAATGCCCACTCCTTGTAGAAGCCACCCAGCTCGGCCAGTTGCTTCAATTTCCACACAAGCCAAGGTGTTCCTGGCCCCTTCAACTTGAGCCTTGGATTAACAGCTCCCTTATACATATGCAATCAATGATTTAGTCATTCCAGAGTCTCAGAGACACTCTGGTAAGAACGGTTGAAAGGCTTAAGGATCTAGACTTACATCTCCAAGTTCACTACTCCTCTCAAGAAAATGCAGATGACTTACACCTTCTCAGGCTGACAGTGAGCTAGAGAGGTCCAACATTGGTCAGCTAATAAAGATTCAGGCAACGTCTTGAGACCAACAGCTAGACATAAGAAGCATCAGATGATTCATCTTGGTCTCACAGATCCAGGTTCACAATGTTTTGTCTAAATCTAGGGATCTGGATTTTCCATCTAATCTTATTTAGTCTCCTCCATGGGGAAAGCCAGCCCCCAGCAAAATCATGGGGTTTATTTCCAACTCAGATCCCTCACTTTGACCTTCTGTGCTGACCATGGATCTAACCATGGATTGTTTAATTTAAAAGATTCAAGAGATTTGTTAAACTAATTTTCATTAAGACATCAAGGATGTCAGGTATCAACTACCTCAATCCAATGTATCATGTGCTATCACAATTATTCACTTTTAAAAGTGGAGCTAGGTTGGGACTTCCCTGGTAGTCCAGTGGTTAGGAATACACCTTGCAATGCAGGGGACTTGGGTTTGATCCCTGGTCAGGGAACTAAGATCCCACATGCCAGGGAACAACTAAGCCCATGGTCCATAGCTAGAGAGTCTGTATGCTGCAATGAAAGATCTCACATGATACAACTGAGACCCAAAGTAGCCAAATAAATTAAAAAAAAAAAAGTGGAGCTAGGTGGAAAAAATGCTTGATCCAAAGGAATATATCTTAGAAGAATTTCAGGTACCACAGGAGTTCATCTTGGGAGATATTCAAGTTCGAGGCACTCTTATCCCACGGCAGCTGGTGATCACACTTTCTAAAGCATAACATGGGCCCTGTTCACAGACAATGATAAGCCCTCAGTTCTGGAGTCAGAGTAGTGCTGTCTGGACAATACAAGTGCAGAAGGCAGCCTCTTTCTGAATCTCAATACTCCTTCAGCAAACAAAGGAGCAGCAGATGAGAGATGGCTACCCAGCTGAATGTACAATGCCAACGCAACAATGCCCAGTTGTACTTGTTCAACTTCATTCCCTGGATCCCTCTGAGTGGTAGGAGTCATCACAGAAGCTCCAAGAAGCAGATGTCTGGAGTATTAGCTTTGAGACAGTTCCCAACCAAACTCCCCCACCCCTTAGTGTGTGCATGTTAAGTTGCTTCAGTCATGTCCAACTCTTTGTAACTCAATAGACTGTAGCCTGTCAGGCTCCTCTGTCTATGAGATTCTCCAGGCAAGAACACTGGAGTGGGTTGCCATGCCTGTCTCCAGGGGATCTTCCCAACCCAGGGATTGAACCTGTGTCTCTTATGTCTCCTGCATTGGGGGGCAAGTTCTTTACCACCAGCGCCACCTGGGAAGCCCCCCATCCTCCCCTATATACACACTCAAACATATATACACACTCAAACATACATGCACACTCATTTGGATTTATCTGAAGTGAAATTCTTCTTTACTAAGGAATCAAAAGATAAAAAAAAAATTCTTCTTTTATAAAGTCCAAACACATTTCACACCTGTTCAGATTTCTGTGGGTCTCTGAAGTTCCTCTCAGCACCATCAGAGAACACGAGGAAGATTAACCCATGACTCTCAAGTGGGGTGTCTCTCTCTCAGGGAATTTCTAGTTTCGTGTTCCTAAAAGTAAACCCCAAATATCTGGGTGAACCATTGAATCACAGCCAGACTGTAAGATCAGCAAGTGGCCCCCACCACACGGGGCGGAACTGCAAACAGAGGAACATAAGCTTGCTGTCTGTCCGGGTGGGGATTTCGTGAGCCAACCTCACGGCCACTTCACAGGAGAAGTGAAAAGAGTAAGTGTGAGAGTTCAGAGCTGTGAGAACAGCGCTGTGTAAGGAATCAGAGTGAAAAAAGAAAGAGAAGCAATTTATCCTCCTTCCCCTTGGTTGTCATCTACCAGGAAAATACGTCCAAGACAGATGAACCCTCCAGCTCGTCATCAGAATAACAGGTTTGCAAACCTGCCTGGCCACACGGTTGCTTCCTCGTCAGGCTCGTGAGGAGAAAGAGTCGTTTCATGTCCCCAAGAGGGCTGGCACCAGATCATCGGCTCATATTTGTTTCCCTGCAAAGAGCTCTCAATGTTGGTGACTCGAGAGCTACTGAAGGAAGCAAAATAAAACCCCTCGTCAGCTTTGTTCACGAATCAGCACGGCTGATTCTTTTCTCCCTCATCCTACACCCTCTTTTCACAGCCTGTGGCAATGAGCAGAGGATTCGAGTAACTGGTACAGGGGTTCCATTTAGAAATAGCTTCTTGGGTGTGAGCTTTCATACTCAGGGGATGGTCTAAGTGTCACGGATTCTCTCTGCTGAGCTGTGCGAATAGAAATATACATTAAAGCTCAGCATGAAAGCTTTCACTGGAGAAGCTGAAAGCCTCCATTCCCTGGCCAACTGGGCTTCCCCACTCCCACTATTAATGTGGAATTAATTGTGCATGTGCAGTAGGACCAGCAGAAGAAGGGGAGCGTGGCCAATCTGGAAAGCCTGAAACCCAATGGATGCCACCGAGAGAGGGAGCACAGCGAGTCCATCGTTTGTACAGGTTACAGGAAAGGCAGACGTGCCCCTAGCTGCTGAGGGGATTCCCACAAATCATGCAATTGGGGTCAAGGAGGTAATTACCAGAAGTCACACCTGTGCGTAATGCACTGGGCCAAGAGCCAGGCTCACAGCCGATTCTCAGGCCAGAACGGGGTCGGGGTGGGGGGTGCTTGGAGGACAGGGGAGTGGGCCTGTAGTTCTACTCTGAGGTCCTGGGAACCAAGGGAAGATGCAAGTGGCTGAGGCAGCCTTCAGGAGACCTGCAAAGCCCACGAGCTGGCTCGGGTTCCCAACCCACAAAAGCATCAACTGATCTCAGCATGGGCAGCGTGGGGAAGCACCCTTCGGCGTCAGGGAGTTGAATTTCCAAATTTCTTTGCAGGAGAACATCCTCACAAAACCATCACAGCCAAAGCCGAAGACAATTTCCTGCGTCATTAAAATACCACCATCTGCACTAAAATGTGATGTTGAGCACATGAAATCAAGTGAATAATCATGAGCATTTTATAGATAATGCGCCACTGCTGATACGCCTTGTATTTCTCTTCTGGAATTAAAGAACAAAAAAAAGTGGTTAAGCTGGGAAGAACCCAGGGACGTTACATACACAGGGTGAGGAAATGATGACCCTGGGAGGAAGAGTGAAGTGTTAAAGACGACCCCACCTACTACTGACCACACTGGGCCAACGCTGGGAGGGCTGACCCCTGTCAAGGGCGTCCACAGCTCTGTGACTCTGCAATAGAGCTTCCTGGAATGCAGGTCATGAGGGTAAAACCCAAGACATCAACAGGCCAGACAACTTTTCTGAAGAAGCGTGTGAGATTAACGAAAAGCATTAGGAAGTGAAATGTTTTCATTCGTAAGCCCATCAACATTTCTACTGTTGAATAATAATCTGTGAGGCAGATTATCACTTTTAAAAAGATGGAAAATTGTGAACAACAGGAACCTCTTTTCACTTCATTTTGTTTTTAACACTCCAGCCTTTATCGACACCTGAAAATAAGTTACAGATACCAGTCTACAAAGAGGCTTGAATTTGAAAGTTTATCTTCTTCTAAGTTCAAAAGATGATTTAGTGTCTGTCTCTGATTTTATTCCTTTGGCATTTCTTGTTGCAATTTATATAAGTTTTGCCTAAATTAGAAAAAATAAAATCAACCTGTAAGTCTGCATTTTCTCTTTCTAACCAACAGCTAGAGGGAAATGATTTTCAACAGTTCCTAGTATTTTTATGAAGCAACATGGTGAAGTGAATACAAGCCTGGGTTTTGGAATTAGATCTGGATTCAAATTGTGGCTCCTCCACTTTCTCTGTGTGAACTCTAGCAAGTGATGCACCACTCAGACACAAACCAGACAAACATCTACCATGCAGTATTAGTGATTATTTAAAATAATATACATAAAGTTTCTGGCATTGAGAAAGTGTTCAGTAAGCTGTAGTGACAATGATTTCTCATTCCACACTCTATTGCAACAGATTCCCTAAGGTGGTATCTCATACACAGTCGACCTCAGAACAGCTCCTAGGAAAACCAAAGCGTTTATAAACTGTAAGGTGGGGGGTGATGACAAAAAAAGAAACTGATTTGCAAAGGTAAGCCACTCTTGGAAAACAAATGGGTAAACCCTAACCCTGTTACTTCTAAAGTGGAGCTACAGGGACTTCCCTGGGGTCCAGCGGTTAAGAATCCACCTTCCAATGCAGGGGACACAGGTTCGATCTCTGGTCAGGGAACTAAGATGCCATAGGCCAGGGGGCCACTGAAAAGTCCAAGTGCCACAACTACTGAGCCCACGTGCTCCAGAGAGAGCACACAACTAGAGAAGCCCCCATGACACGATGAAGATCTTGAGTGCCACAACCAAGACCCAACACAGCCAAATAAATAAATAAACAAATGAAATAAAATAAAGTTGCTGCTAAGTCACTTCAGTCGTGTCCGACTCTGTGCGACCCCATAGACAGCAGCCCACCAGGCTCCCCCATCCCTGGGATTCTCCAGGCAAGAACGCTGGAGTGGGTTGCCACTTCCTTCTCCAATGCATGAAAGTGAAGTCGCTCAGTCATGTCCGACTCTTAGCGACCCCATGGACTGCAGCCTACCAGGCTCCTCCGTCCATGGGATTTTCTAGGCAAGAATACTGGAGTGGGGTGCCAAGTAGAGCTACATAATTACCCGATAGCCCTCTAATATTTTTTAAGAGCATGCTGTTCGCCAACACTTACCTAGATATCTTTTGTTTTAAAAAGTGACTGTTATCTATCCCCTTGCAAACCTTCCCCTTCTTGTTTGAAGTGAACCATTATAGTGAAAGCTCCTACTCCAGCCCAGAGAATCCAGCCCCAGCAGAAACTGATCAAACAACATGTTCTCTGCACAGCCCTGCATGGGTGAGGATTTTCCTCACAGGCATCCTATCTGTACCCACCACATACCCAGAGCTCTTCATCCAGGATCCACACATGTGGTCTGCATTTCTAGGATTGAAATCTTAGTGCCCCATTTGAGGCTATTTCTGTGCATGATCTTGAAAGGACTGAAGCTGAGGCTCCAATACTGTGGCCAGCTGATGCAAAGAGCTGACTCATTGGAAAAGATTCTGATGGAAGACTGAAGGCAAAAGGAGAAGGGGCGGCAGAGGATGAGATGGTTGGATGGCATCACCAACTCAATGGATTTGAGCAAACGCCAGGATATAGTGAAGGACAGGAAAGTCTGATGTGCTGCAGTCCATAGGGTCGCAAACAGTCAGACACAACTTAGTGACTGAACAACAACTGTTCATGATCTAGAGGAAACAAGGACTAATTTCAGAAGAATGGGGTTCAGTCCAGCTACCCAAGCTGGGAGCAGTAAATATTGGGGTGGGGTGACTAATTATTCTTGGGAATTTACAGTCAGCATGTGGTTAGGGACAGGGATTGCTTAAATCTCTCAAATCCTACCCTATCTTCCTTCAGAAGAGACCAGAAAAATCAGTCCCCTGCCCCCCCCAAAAAAAACACACATGGATGCTTCAGGTTACCAAACCAGAATCCTCTGATGCTAACAAGTGAAATCAGCAACACTCAATGGTCCTTGGTAACACTGACCTCTGGAAATACATAAAGATAAACCACACAAAGTAATGTCAGAAACTCCAAGCGGGGGCTTACCTAGTGGCTCAGTAGTCAAGAATCTGCCTGCCAATGCAGGAGACACAGATTTGATCCCTGGTGCGAGAAGATACTGAAGCCTGTGCCCCTAGAGCCCATGCTCTGCAACAAGAGAAGCCACTGCGATGAGAAGCCCGTGCACCACAACAAAAACCCAGCACAGCCAAAAACAAAGAAAGAAAGAAACTCCAAGAGTCTGAGCTACTGTGAACTCAGGCATGAAGCAAATGGGGGAAAAAACATACCTGTTACTTGATGATGGAAACTTGCTCACATTTGTACAGACTTGGCCCAATCAATATGCTTTGTGATAACATAGAGGAGGTGGGGAGGAACCTAGGCCGAGCACATCTGAGCCAACGTGACGTTGAATCTTTATCAGACCAGCCGGCAAGTGTTAGGTAGACAGATGTGAGGATGATGGACAGGGAGCCGTCAATCTGCAGAACCCCCGAAAACACCAAGAGAAAGATCACAGTGATACCGATAGTGGGGAAGATCCAAGGGGAGATGGGAGAAGGGACACAGAAGAAATGGAAATAACATTTCTTACTTCCTGTTGTTCAAGTCTATTCATAGAACAGACTGGTTCCCATCGGCTCTGCTTTTTAGATGGCTCTCTCGCTTAATCTGTCATAAGCATTCAACACTGGGTGTAGAATGGAGCCAGGTATCTCTCTATCTCTCTCATGGTAAATAACCCACAGCACCAGGTAAGGACAACCCACAGCCAGAGGCTTCTGATGTTTACTTCAAAATTTCAAGGAAAGTGAGAGCCTTTCCCCCATTCCTTGCAGGACCAGAGCCACTGTGTTGGAGCGTTTGCCAGAGGAACTGCCTTAAATGCACACGGAGCGCACGGCATGAAATGCGAAGCGAAAGAAAAGGTCAATAGACCTCTGGTTATATATTTTTTTCTTTTTTTTAAAAAAAGACATCTATAAATAGCTGCATTTATTGAAGTTGCTTCCTTATCAGGAAGCATGGAGCTAGGAATTAATGTCTGCCTGCATCGGAAATTCTTGCAGACAGCAAACCCAAAAAGGAAATTTCCCTTCCAAAAGCATCCTGGCTGTTCTGTTGTGGCCTGTTTTTTCTCTTCGAGCTCTTTGAAGTAGCTACCCAGGACCCCATGAGGCTGGAAAAGCAGAGAGCCTTCAAGCATTTGAAACTAGAAAATAAAGGCCCCCAAAGAAGGCTTGCGGGAAACACAACAGAAAATGCTGGTGGCTGGCCATCGTTGTTAGAAGTCACGACTGCTTTGTCGAGATACTGAGAAGAAAATCCTTCTCTGTGTCCTTGCCTCAACTCTGCCAGTGACGTCACAGCACACCACAGGCATCTGGGGAGCCCTGACATTTGGCTGAGGACAGGGAGGATCTGCTGGGTCTGGGGAGGAGAGTGGGGACGGTTGAAGAAAAAGATGACAGATCCAGGCAAGGAAAGAAAGTAGTTTCAGACAGAAGTACACTTGCGGTGTGGGAATGGTCAAGGCCCTGGGGTGGAGTGCCCCAGGGCAGGACCAAGTTCCCAGGAATCACCGAGTTAGAAAATAGACCTCATTTCCATTGTGACTTCAGGAAATAGCCTCAGAACATGCAGGCAGAACCCCAGGCCCTTTCTTTAATGAAGCAAGCAAGCACATCCATGCTCCTCTCCGCCCTTGAAAGGGAGGATGCCCCTCCTAAACAGGCGATTCACTAGCTGTGAAAACTGAAATAGAGCTCTCAGTGAGTTTGTGGTCACTGTTCGCCAGGCACTGTGCTAGGTGCTACACGCAAACTACCTCTGATACGTATAGGAAACACTCATCAACTCTATTTCAATAAAAAAATTTTTTTTAAACCCTTGAAAAACAAAAGTTGCTAAGAGAGCAGATCTTAAAAGTTCTCATCACAAGAGAAACTACATGTAGTAACAGATCTTAACTAGATTTATTATGGGCTTCACTGGTGGCTCAGTGGTAAAGAGTGTCTGCAATGCAGGAGACCTAGATTCGATTCCTGGGTTAGGAAGATCCCCTGGAGGAGGGCATGGCAACCCACTCCAGTACTCTTGCCTGGAGAATCCCATGGACACAGGAGCCTGATGGGTTACAGTCCATGGGGTCACAAAGAGTCAGATATGACTGAGCAATTAACACTTTCCCTTTTCAGATTATTATGATCACTTCACAACATATACATATATTGAATTACTGTACATCTGAAATTAATATATTTCAAAAAATTTTCTGGATTTTGATAATCATACTGTGATTATGTAAGAGAATACCCTTGTTCTTAGAAAAATACACAGAAGTATTTAGGGATAAAGATTTAAAAAGAAACCCTCATCAGTAGGTGTGTTATGCAATTTGAGTCTTGGAGAGGGGAACTCATCTAACAGAGGCAGCCCTGGGAGGCCAGTCTCTTGCATTTGTCCCAGCCCAAGTCTTTTCTATTGCTGTGCTTTTTCACTTGGAAACTCAGAAAGAGCAGTGAGCCCTGATCCCAAGAGGTAACTCCTGATGAAATGCCAGGAAAGTTGTGGACTCGGGTGAGTCCTCTGTGGCTAGCGCTGTTCTTCTAGTGCCAAGAGAGATACTGGTCTTTAACCTCAGCTCACAGGACAGTAAAGAGGGAGGAGCAGGAGAAACGGGTGAGAAAAACCAAAATGATTATCCATCAGGACAGGCGCCTGTTCCTGCCAGAAGCCAGCCTGCTGGAGGATCAGCACCAATGAACGGGCTAGTGCATTCCTAGAGCCCTTGCTGCCCCAAGTCCCCGCACCCACAGCCGCCCAGACACCAAAGGTCAGCATTGCCTCTGCTTTCAAGTCTGTGACACTCTGTCATCATGTTTTCTCCCCAAAAGGCTAAGTGGTGACTTTGGGAACAGAAATCACATCAGATTCTTCAGGCGCCGTATTCAGTAAAACTATCTGAGCCCCGGTAATCTAATCAATAAAATAGGATTAATAACACCTAGGAGGGCTGCATGATTAAATGAACACGTTTTGTTACTTACAATAGTGTAAAACGCTAACTATGATTATACTTAATTCCCATTTTTTGTCTCTTCTCTGGGACAGGGAAGAGCTTGAAAGTATATAAAATTGTTGGTTGCTCCACTCAGTAACTAAGAGAGACACAGCATCTCCTTTCACTCCCTGGCTCTAACCGGGTGCTGTATGTCACATGACTCTCTGACACTCCAACACTCTGCTGAGAGTGCAAAATCGCCAAAGAGGGTGAGCAACCAGGGAACGTTTCCATAGGAAGGCATTAAATTAAATTATTAAACACACGCAAGTAGGAGCCGTAATGCAAGATTTCTGGAAGATTCACAAGCATAGGAAGGAGAGAGCTAAGGGACTATTTCTGGTGTTCTGACGCTAGAAAACTCTGAGTGGCTATTACGGCTATTTATTAACCTGCAACATCATACACCATAACCCGATTCAATGTGATGAATGAGCCCTGGGTTCTGATTTTTAAATATCAACCACAGGAATTTTACAAGAACAAATTGGCACCACGGAAGGCAGAGACTCTAGGCAGATGGCATCATCTCAGCCTGTGATTAGAGGTGATCATGTCAACTAAATGCAAGATGATTATGTGAAAAGGAATTTAATAAAGTAAAGGCATTTAGTGATTTCAATTCTGCCCCATAGATCTGAAATATATGCTTTGTGACCACTTAGGTGGCCCTGGACATCGTGATTTGAGGCTGAGTATGTCACAGGGCTGGCATCAGCCCATAAGGTATCTCTGCTGTCCTCCTTGCCACCCACCACCCATGAATTAAGGGAAAAAAAAGTGACCCCTGGGCAGACAAACTAGAAAGAATCTCTCCTTTACACCGTGAAGGTCCAATGAGGCCCTTCACTGCTCAGAGAATCAAAACTGGCCTTGTCCAGCCACTCTCGGGGGCACCACAGTCCTATGAGTTTTTCAAGGTATCATGAAAGGTTTGGGGACTTCCCAGGTGGTACTAATGGTAAAGAATCCGCCTGCAGTGCAGGAGATGTTAGAGACTTGGGTTGAGTCCCTGGGTTGGAAAGATCCCCTGGAGAAGGAAATGGCAACCCATTCTAATATTCTTGCCTGGAGAATTTCATGGACAGAGGAGCCTGGCAGTTTACTGTCCATGGGGCTGCAAAGAGTTGGACATGACTGAAGGGACTTAGCACAGACGCATGAAAGGATTATGTCCCCTTTAAAGAATGGAACTTTTCGTTTTCGTCTACCTGCTGTAATTGTCACACTTCAGCTCCTCTAGCCTCAAGCTTAAAAAAAAAATTTTTTTTAATACCTTAGACGGAAGGAAGGGGAAAAAAATATCTTTCTGTCTTTTCAATAAACATACTTGTGTTTGCTTCCTGGTGCAGCAGGGAAGTTCCAAGAAGCTGCTGGAGGACTCCTGCAAGGGAGTGGGGAGTGGGGGTCAGGAGGCCAGACCAGGAGGCCAGACAAGGACGGCAGGCAAGCCCTTTTCCTCTGGGCTCCCCTCCTCTCCTGGGCCCAAACTGCCCTGCCTGCCCCTATCAAGTTCTCTAGAATCACTATTTAACAGGTTGCCCTATTTATCACTGTTTTTTTTTTTTTTTTTTAATCACAGGCAAGTAAGAGGAAAAGGCATTACTTTCTACTTCTTAACAGCTTCCTAATTTGTCACACTGTGTCTTCCATTTGGCCCTGTGTTTGCAGAACAAAATGGTGAGAAACCCACCATACAAGAACCTTACAAGAATATTACTATCCTCGCCTTCCCTTTTAACCAGGAAAGGCTAGATATCGATTTCAGAAAGGAGGAAACGGAAGGGTTAAAAGAGAGAGAGGATTTATCTGGAGATCAATGAGGATAAAGGGGAGAAAAGAAGCCACTGGAGGCATACCAAGCTGGTGAGTGTCTCTTTAAAACAAGCAGCTAAAAAAGCTTTCGAACTAGCAATACCATAAATGTCCCGCTGCTGTCTTGGCTCTCGGATTCTTCCCCGTACTTTCCATGAGCATTCCACTGGGAATTGTCTGGAATCCCAGATTTGAACAGCAATAACCAAATTCCCTTGTCAGAAGATTTATTTTCTTTTCAGCTTGGAAACCCAGCTGGGAGGCATCCTCAAGTGTACAGCCCAGCCGCAACCAACCTAGAGGCTTCAGGAGATGTTTCTCAAACAGCACAACGGGCAGCTGAGTTTTGGAACTTGCGAGAGAGGCGGGCAGCTCAGCCTCTCGTGGAAAGTCCCAGCTGAGGACAGATGGCAAGAGCCTGGGAACTGGAGGATTCGTTCCAGATGTGGGAACCAGTGGTGTTACGAGATGGCCAATGCAGATGCCAAGGAGGGCCCTAACGTCAGGCTGCCCAGAGAGTAGCACTCAGACAAAACTATCACCATGAAACCTAAATCCATCACCTAACGACTGACTATGTTTTAAGGCCAGCAGTGCCCTGCTACAGTTCTATATTGGATAATTCTCTACGTGGGTATCCATCCAACCATCCATCTACTCATCCATCCATTATCCAAGCAAGAAATGCAAACTATTCGACAACTGATCCACCAGTTAGAACAGATTCCAGCCAGAAACCAGCCCTCTGGCCACATCAGTGAATACTGGCTAAGTGTCAACCCTGAACTCATCCATCCATCCAAAAGGTACATAGTAAATATACTTACATCGTGGCAGGATAGATAAGAGCCCAGGTGGCGCAGTGGTAAAGAATCTGCCTGTCAATGCAAGAGACTTGGGAGACGTGGGTTCAATTCCTGGGTTGGGAAGATCCCCTGGAGAAGGAAATGGCAACACACTCCAGTATTCTTGCCTGGAGAATCCCATGGACAGAGGAGCCTGGCCAGCTATGGCCCATGGTTTCCAGAAGAGTTGGACATGACTGAGCACACACACAGACACACAGGCTCTGTAGTCAGACAGAACTGAGTTTGAACCCTGACTCTCTTGCTGACTGGGTGACCTTGTTAGTTTGCTCACATTCTCTTAAACCCTAAATTCCTTATGTGTGACATGGATATACAAAAAATATCTACAAGTATTGCTGGGAGAATAAATAAAATAATTTCCATCAAGGACTTCACACAGTGCCTGCTACAGAGTCATCCCAATAAATAAATATTAGCTATGATGCATATGTGCTAGGCACATGGCAGGGCCTGGCCAAACAGTGGTGAACAGCACAGCTGTGACTCAACGAGGAAACTGTCTACTCAAGAAAAAACATTAAAATGTCTGTATGGAAGAAACAGATCCAAGTAGGGAAAATGATGTCTTAGGTGAGGTCATAATATTTTCAAGGTAAGAGGGCTGTTAAACATTCTCCTGCCCAATTGCCATCTTGCATGGTAGGAAAACTGAGTGTTATGACGACTGACTCACAGTCAAACAGCTTGTCTAACAGCAGAACTAGTTAAGGATTAAGATCTGAGCGCCGGTTCATTGTTTGTTAGTGCATTTTATCATGATAACTTTTTATGGAGTGGCAGCGCTAGGGTAAAAGAGCCTCCATATGTGAAAGTCATCCAGCGGCAAACCAAGAGTTAGGGCTTTCTTGGGATGCGGGGCGGGGTTGGGGGTCAGTGAATGTGTCAGTACAGAATTCAAAAGCCATGAAAGAAACCTCAGCCTATTTGGAACAGGAGTTTATTATTTCCTTTTCTCTCTTTATGGAGACTCCAAGCTCCACAAGGGCAAGGAGTTGGGTCTACTCTATTTACTTCAAAGTGCCTGGCATAGTGCAGGTAATCAGTACCTGCTTGTGGAATGAATAAATGAATGAGATTAGTAGCAGGCATGCTTTGTCTGAATGGCCTGAGTCTGTTCCATCCTGAAGTGAATGTCCTAATCACAGAGCAGCTTCTGGAGAAAAGAAGGCTCACACCTGGCTGTGGTCTCTTTCCCAGTCTGTCTGCTCACAACACTCACTGGTACCACAACGCTCCAGTATACTGCAGACGACCGTGCCCACAGTCATGACCCTGACACCTTCACAGTCCTAATCTCTTTAAAGTTCATTGTGGAGAAGATGGTAGACTGAGGCTGGAAGGTGCTGACCACAGTATACCAGATTTGTAAACATTGATAGACATGGCAGGCTGGCTGAAGGAGGTGAAGGATGCTCCAAAACCCCTTGAAGTTTACAGCTACCATCCTCACTGTGAAAGAGAAGGGATATGCCAGTAACACCCCCCAGTACCTCCTAGCATCACAGTCATCAGATCTGCTGAGTAGACACAGACAGAGGACACAGAAGCCTGCATCTTCTCTTCTCGCTCCCCACTCTTAGTAGGCAGCCTTGGGCTTTCTCAGGAGGGATAAGCCATGAAGAGCAGAATAACCCAGGGAGCACGACTGTGGCAGAAAGAGACAGCAGGTACAACCAGACAACCATTCAAGTCATGAGAAATCAAGTAGGGAAGGGCCAAGGTGACTCCCTCCCCCTGCCGAGTCCTCCATAACCTGAACCTGTGTTCCGAGGGTAACAGTCAAGCCAGAGCACCCAGCATTTTCTTGGACACCGCAGCCAGGGTGGAAATCAAGTGATCCATTCTCCCCAGCCACACCCAGCACCCTGGATCATCGGGGCTGAGTGGCAGCTCAGAAGAGAGACAAAAAAGAAAGGGACAGGTGTCAGGTGCTTTGGAGCCTGGCCCCAGCAGCCCAAGTGTGGGGCCCCTGATGCCCTGCCCAGCTGCAGCTGAGGATTCAGGCAGGGGAAGTGGAAGAGGAAGAGGCAGAGGAAACTCAGAAGAGAAAGGTAGAACTATTACAAAATAATGGGAGCTGTCAGGTGGCTCACCGGTAAAGAATCTGCCTGCCAATGCAAGAGATGCAGGTCCCATCCCTGGGTCCGGAAGATCCCTCGGAGAAGGGAATGGCAACCCACTTCAGTATCCTTGCCTGGAGAATCCCATGAACAGAGGAACCTGGAGAGCTACAGTCCATGGGTTTGCAATGAATGGGACATGACTGAGCGACTGAGTACCCACAATGGGAGCCGTAGAGGCAATGAAGGTACAAGAGAGGCGGAGAAGACAGGTGGGGAGGGAGAAAGGCCCTGTGTTGGCATAAGAGGAAAGAACAGAGCGACGACCGTGGAAGAGGAGGGGACAGCCCTGCAAAGAAAGTTCAATCCAAGTACCCAGCAAAAAGCAGAGGGGGAGGGAGACTGGCACAGAAGCCCTGCAAAATTTCGGGGCAATGAAGACACAGAAGGGGAGGAAGTGTGAACTTTAGGAAGACAGACTCTCCCCCAGAGTTCACCTTGCCTCTTGGGAGATTCAGTGGAACCTGTAGTGCCCCTGTCATAGTCAGAGGTGAAATCAATGCACAGAGAAACAACGGAACACCCAGGAATCTCGGAATCTCACAGTTTTCAAAGCCATTTTGGGGGATGGGGTGGCGGGAGGTGAATGATGCCAAAAGAGTTTCTGGAAACTGTAGGAAAACCATCTCAGAGCGTGCCCCCTGCCCAGGCTTGCAGCCCTACCTCCCTCAGCCCATGCGGTTGACCCTTCTGTTTGACAGTCTGTCCGTCCACCCATTCCATCCATCCCCCATCCATCCAGGACTCAGGAACACTCACGCAGGTGTGCGGGCAGGCGGATCGAGTCTTCCTCCATCCTGAGCGCTCTGGGCACTGGCACATGAAGCGGCGTCGAGGAAGCGTAGCTGGGCACCGGGCTCTCGGGGGGTGTGTATGAAATTCGTTCCTGCTGTTAAAAAGAAGGGCAGAGAGAGGGGAAGGGGAGAAAAGACAATGAAAGCCTGGAACTGAGGGGTGACAGCCGCGAAGGGGTGGGTGGGGGCGTCTGGGTGCAGGTCACCTCTCAGAGGAGACCCCTCTCTGTGCAGTTGTCCTTTCAGATCGCCAGCACTCGGGATTTATAACAAAATGCTGAAAAGCTTTAAGATAGGGCTTTTCCCGTGCACTGGGGTCAATAGGTGTTCATTTTTTTTTTTTTTTTCTTTGTATTAGTGGTTTGTTCCAGTAAAGAGGGGAGGCAAGATGAAGGGGATGAAACAATATATCCCAAGAGAATGTCATTAAAGACTCCTCCCTCAAAAATTACTCTTCCCAGTCACACAATTTATGTCACCAATACATTAAAAACCATTTTTCTCTTCTCTGGCAATATCCCCAGCTTCTGATCAAAGTAGGATTCCATACTTATATCCAATGAGAGGTGAGCCCAAAGTGATAGCTTATAAGTTTGAGGTTTCAGTTAATAAATCTACAAGCAATATTTGTCTATCACCTACCTATCCCATTATACAACCATCACCACCAAAAACCTCCAGGGTTTCACTTTTTCCTTCATAGCTGCGAATTATCTGCCACATCAACCAGTTATCTCCTTGCTCCCCTCGTGCTCCATCTTAGAATCAATATTCCCTTTCCTTCTGAAGCATTTCAAGAGCTCATTCAAAGAATCCTCTGCATTTAAGGAAGTTCGGTTTAATTGAAGGTACTTACTCAACGGACAAGGAAAGGGGGAGGGGAAAGTCAGCACCTCCCCTGTTTAAATTCAAAAGGACAGTGTTTGTTACATCCATTAAAACAATGCGATGGGCTGGAAGGGATTAGTTTAAAGTTAAAATGTGGCAAATAATGGCAAGAAACTAACTATGCTGTTCACTGGGGAGAGTAATGCAATTTGCATCTTAGATCTGTGTACCAACTGATTTCACTTGCAGTCCATACATAAACACAACTTCCGTTAGTTTCTGTGGTTTAACTGGGCAAAGTAAAGTGGGACACACACAGTCCAAAAATAAGTTGGGGGTGGGGATAGGGGAGATCGGCAAGATGCCATTGTGAAAACAAAAATCAAGAGCAAAAGAAAAATTACGGATTAAAATAAAGCCAAGGGGGTGTTTAGGTTTTACAAAGCATTCTCTAACACTTTATACTCCATCAAATATGCAAAGGGAAGCGGGGGGTCCCCCAGCCCTGTAACCAAATTAAAGCTTCTCTTCTCATAACCTGGAAAGTTAGGCGGTTGTGGTAGGAAGTTTCGATTTTAAATGAATATATACATATTTTTGTAATTTCCGAATGGAATTGCTATACCTTCCCCGAGGCATCCTCAACTGGCAACTAGGGCCTTTGGAATATTTCTGCTTAAACACACATCCTAAAGTTTCCTGGTGAATTTCTTAATTCAGGGAAGACACATACACCCTAGATTTCATTTCTAGATTGACTGAGGTGTCCTGTGAAAGGTCACCCAGGGGCAAAACCTTCAACTTCACTTTTCTTGAACTTTACCAAACATCACACATATTCTGAGCAACTCTAACTTAGGGATAAGTTATATTTTTGGTGTTTGGTTTGGGGTTTTTGAGGTGAAAAAGGCAAAGACATAAACACACATATGGGAAACATATGAAATCTGTTGAGGGGTTTTTCAAGGTGAGATAGGTTTTTAAAATATTTTAAGTGGAGTCTGTTTTTTCTAGTTGAACAAATTCTTCATACACTTCAACCCTTGAATAACCCCTCACCCCACCCCAGTCCCAACATACGCCTTGATATCTTATCTACCGTTACTTTATTCCCAGAAATAGCTTTCTGTTTTGTTAGGGTTTTTGCAGAAGTGAAACTGTTGATGAAGAAAACCCTGTGCAACAAGAGACCTTTCAAATGGCAAGGCATGAGTACGAGAAGAAAAAAAGATGTCATTTCGTAAGACGGTGACTTTCTCTGGAAGACAAGATTCTATAACTAGTCTTCGTGAGTGAGAAGCCACCTCAGTCCCCTTACCATCTCCATCTAGGATGATGAGCAGGGAGAAACCCAGCTCTCCAAGCAGATTCTACTTTATTTCTTGGGAAAATGTATCACCAGCCTGCTGAGAAAAAGAGTCAAGCCAGGTATCACCTTTAAAATGTATATATTCTGACTTGGTAAATTATCATGTTGTACCTTCTTTGGGGGCTTCCCTGGTGGCTCAGTGGTAAAGAATTCACCTGCAGTGCAGGAGACCTGTGTTCGATCCCTAGGTTGAGAAGATCCCCTAGAGAAGGGAATGGCAACCCACTCCAGTATTCTTGCCTGGAGAATACCATGGACAGAGGAGCATAGCAGGCTACAGTCCATGAGGTTGCAAGAGTCAGACACGACTTGGTGACTCAATGACAACAAGTTTCTTTTTACTATAATTTTCGGAGGCAGCCCCATGCGTGTTTACGTGTGTGTGGTTCCCTGTCTTTACTGCGACACTGAATGTCACACTTCAGGGCTTGCTCTAGGATTTCATGCCCTCCCCTCCACATCCAAACAATTCCAGAAGAAGACTACCTTGCTGTTTCATAAAAAGAAGGCCAGGTCTTCCCTGGTGGTTCCGCAGTAAAGAATCTGCTTGCCAATGCAGGAGACACAAATATGATCCCTGGTCCGGGAAGATCCCACATACCAAGGAGCAGCTAAGCCAGTGCACCACAACTCTTGAACCTGTGCTCCACAGCCCAGGAACCACAACTACAGAGCTCTCGAGCCACAGCCACTGAAGCCCCCACGCCCTTGAGCCTGTGCTCCACAGTAAGAGAAGCCACTGCAATGTGAAGCCTGCGTACTGAAACTAGAGAGTAGCCCCTGCTCGCTGCAACTAGAGAAATGTCCATGCTGCAACGAAGACCCAGCACAGTCAATAAATAAATAAAGTTATTAAAAAAGAAGGCCAGAGACTGAGTATCATAGACCTTGAATGCTTCTCACTTCTGATACAGGTTTCCACTCAGCAATGTGGCAACACAGTAAGTCTGGGTTGGGAAGTTCTTGTTAAAAGATTTAATGAATAGGTTTGTCAGTAACAAAAGAAAGAATGGGTACCTTGACCCTGAGGGGGATAAGTAAAATGTGCTTCTAGGGCCTTGAGCAATTTGCTAGTGGCAGTAACACACCGACTGTGACCCTGGGTTCCACGGCCAGGACAACACTCATCGGACCACGGAAAGGATGCTGTCCAGCCTATGGGTTCCGTTCCAAGGAGGGACAAAACACTCACTTGGGCATCCCATACCACACACTTATCTCCCTTGTTTCTCTTTCTGTTCATCTCTAGGGTGACTGACGTGGTCTTCATTTTTAAATCTATTACTCCAGCAGTGCACTTACCATCTACCATGGCACATCAGCAGACTGTCAAAAGTTAGAAATACGAAACAAATACCAATATCTCTGATGGAGACATCCAAGCAGAGAGACGTAAAGAGACTAACATCCAATTCTCCAAATAAAGGAAACCTCTTCATTCTCAGAACTGCTTCTCTGGCCCAACCCCAAGGAAGGGACGGCGAGTACCCGTTTACGGTACATTCACCTCGAGAGCAAATTGTCAGTTGGATGAAAAGCAGAGGTGTTTTATTTTAACATTACAGAGGGGAATAACCATTTCCTCAGGAGGATTATAAGCACTGCTCTAATTAAATTAAAATGCTGCAGACGGTGATATTAATGCATTTAAGTGTTGGAGGGGGGTTCACCACTGGCGGAGGTCAATGATGTGACTAAAAATGCCGTGATGCGGTTACAGGATTGTTTAGATGCTGAAAAAGGAAAACATGCTGCTCTCAAATGTGCAGACACAACCTATCAAACCAGCGGGCAGAACAAAAGGGAGCAATGCCATTTCTAAGGCCGACGGTAATACCTCAGGGGTGGGGGGTGGTTGAAGGAGTGGTGCCAAGCTCTGGAAAGAGAAAATAAAGCTAGAGATAGTTTTAGGCAAAGGATGAAATGTAAATGTTACTCACCATTATAGAAAGCTTAAATTTTTTTAAAAAATGGAATGTGGAGTTAGGGTTGCAGCAGGCATGCTACGGAAACCAAATTGAGCTCCATCCATCCCTTTCCTCACTCCTCCCTGACTGCAAAGGATCACATGGTACCCATCTAATTCTGCTCGTTGCTTTAAGGCTTTATTTTATTACAGTGTAGTTGATTTATAATGCTGTATTAATTCCTGCTGTAAAGCAGAGTTATACACACACACACGGGGCTTCCCTGGTGGCTCAGCAGTAAAGAATCTGCCTGCCAACTCAGGAGACACAGGTTCAATCTCTGGGTTGAAAAAATCCCCTGGAACAGGGGATCCACTATTCTTGCCTGGGAAATCCCATGGACAGAGGAGCCTGGCGGGCTACCATCCATGGGGTCACAAAAAATGTCTGTCATGACTTAGCAACTAAACATATATATATATATATATATATATACACACACACATATATATATACACACACACACATATACACACACGTATGTTTATATATACATATACACACATGTGTACACATATATGTATGTACACACATGTATGTGTATATATGTATATGTATATACATATATGTATGTGTGTATACATACATATGCATATATGTGTGTGTGGGTGTCTATTCTTTTCCATTATAGTTTATCACAGGATACTGAACATAGTTCCCTGCGCTATACAGTAGGATTCTGTCATTTATCCATTGTCTATATACTAGTTTGCATCTGCTAATCCCAAACTCCCAATCCATCCTTCCCATCCCCACCTTCCCCTTGGCAACCACAAGTCTGTTGCCATGACTGTGAGTCTGTTTCTATCACTTCAGTTCAGTTCAGTCGCTCAGTCGTGTCCAACTCTTTTCGACCCCATGAATTGCAGCACGCCAGGCCTCCCTGTCCATCACCAACTCCCGGAGTTCACTGAGACTCACGTCCATCGAGTCAGTGATGCCATCCAGCCATCTCATCCTCTGTTGTCCCCTTCTCCTCCTGCCCACAATCCCTCCCAGCATCAGTCTTTTCCAATGAGTCAAATTTTCGCATCAGTGGCCAAAGTATGGGAGTTTCAGCTTTAGCATGAGTCCTTCCAAAGAATACCCAGGACTGATCTCCTTTAGAATGCACTGGTTGGATCTCTTTGCAGTCCAAGGGATTCGCAAGAGTCTTCTCCAACACCACAGTTCAAAAGCATCAATTCTTTGGTGTTCAGCCTTCTTCACAGTCCAACTCTCACATCCATACATGACCACAGGAAAAACCATAGCCTTGACTAGACGGACCTTTGTTGGCAAAGTAATGTCTCTGCTTTTCAATATGCTATCTAGGTTGGTCATAACTTTCCTTCCAAGGAGTAAGCGTCTTTTAATTTCATGGCTGCAGTCACCATCTGCAGTGATTTTGGAGCCCCCAAAAATAAAGTCTGACACTGTTTCCACTGTTTCCCCATCTATTTGCCATGAAGTGATGGGACCAGATGCCATGATCTTAGATTTTTGAATATTGAGCTTTAAGCCAACTTTTTCACTCTCCTCTTTCACTTTCATCAAGAGGCTTTTTAGTTCCTCTTCACTTTCTGCCATAAGGGTGGTGTCATCTGCATATCTGAGGTTATTGATATTTCTCCCAGCAATCTTGATTCTAGCTTGTGCTTCTTCCAGCCCAGCGTTTCTCATGATGTACTCTGTATATAAGTTAAATAAGCAGGGTGATAATATACAGCCTTGACGTACTCCTTTTCCTATTTGGAACCAGTCTGTTGTTCCATGTCCAGTTCTAACTTGCTTCCAGATAAATTCAGTTGTGTCATATTTTGAATACCACAGATAAGTGATACATATGGTACTTGTCTTTGTCTGACTTACTTCACTTAGTTTGTTAACCTCTAGAACCCTCCATGTAGTTGCAAATGGCATTATCTCTTTCTTTTTTACAGCTGAGTAGTATTCCATTTTATAGACACACCACATCTTCTTTATCCATTCATCTGTGGATGGACATTTAGGTTGTTCCCGTGTCTTGGCTATAGTGAATATTGGTGCTGTGAACATAGCGGTGCATGTATCTTTTCGAATTATAGTTCTGTCTGGATATGTACCCAAGAGTGGGACTGCTGGATCATATGGCAACTTTTCTATTTTTTTAAGGACTCTCCATACCATTTTCCATAGTAGTTGCACCAATTTACATTCCCATCAACAATGTAGGAGGGTTCATTTTTCTCCACATCCCTTCTCGCATTTGTTACTTGTAGATTTTTTTAAATGATGGCCATTCTGACTAAGGTTTGGTAGTACCTCATTGTAGTTTGGATATTCATCTAATAAGTAATAATTCTGCTGATTTTTAAGCTGACTGCTTAGAATCTGTGACAATAGTGTAAATCAACCTCATGCATTCCGGGTTCAGTTAGGAGAATGGTGTTTCTCCTGCTCCCAAGTCTTCTCTATGACTGCATTTTACAGACTACAAGAGTTAAAAACTGAATATTATTATCACAAAAAAAAAACCTTTCCTTTTCAAAGTGATTTAATATAGCACTTCTAGAAATCATAGGGATCCATGCATTTGTTTTTATACCATGAGCTCTTTGAAAAAGCTGCAGGCCTGAGGAGCTTAAAGCCTATTCCTCATTAAATAAGAACCTTCTGGAAATAAAGATAAAGCATTTCTGGAATCAAGAAAAACAGAAACAAAGTTTGCTTATACAGTCCACTCTCCCCATCTGGGGATTCAACCAACCACAGATCGAAAACATTTGAGGGGAAAAAGAAATTTTGGGAAGTTCCAAAATGCAAAAGTTGAATTTGCCATGTGCTGGAACTATTTACATACAATTTACATCGTATAGGTATTGCTGTTATAAGCAATCAAGAGATGGTTTAAGGTATACAGGAAGATGTGCACTGATTATATGCAAATACTACGGCCTTTTTTGGTAAGGGCCTTAAGCATCCATGGATTCTGGTATCCTCAGGGGACATGGAACCAGACTCCCACAGATATCTAGGGACAACTGTATTTGTAAAAAGATGTTTTAGAGGCAATTTCAAAGATTCCTTAACCATAGAGCTGAGATGCCCTTGATTTAGGAACTTTTCCCAAAAACAATCCCCATACTGAGTGCCAGAACTACTCCAGTGGAGGTTTCTGAAGCCCAAGTAAAGCCTTGAGGACAAAGACTGTCATGGAAACAGTGGTATCTCTGGACCATTTCCCAAGGAAATACGGTAAAAATGCTACAGGTGCACTTTTTGTCCTGTTACACTTTTGGTGTCCCTTTACTGTGCTGAAAACTGGCAACCCAGACAAGAGAGAAAGCAACAGGCACCAAAGACACAGTGGTCATGCTGGTAATATTCAATATTTCCAGGGAAGGATCTCCCTTCCACCCTGCAGGCTTTGAGGAAAGTTGCCTGGGAAAACTGAGGCTTGTACTATAGTCATCTTCTATAGACTAAAAGAAATCTCTCCTATGAAAAACTATTCGGTGAGATTTACTATTGCAACCCACTCCAGTATCCTTGCTTAGGAATTCCCATGGACAGAGGAGCCTGGCTGGCTAAAGTCCATGTGGTCCCAAAGAGTCCGACACGACTAAGTGACTAAGCAACAACAACTAAACTGAAGTCTGCATACACAATCATTTAACTACACTCTTCTGGCTGCAAAATAATTCAAAGTGGTGGTTTAGGTTTTCATTAAATAAGCTGTCATTAATAAGCAAAAGCAACACATCACCAAAAAACTGAACAAGACTGAATTTTGAGCTGCACAGTTTTCTAGGTTTTTAGTGTCAGGGATGCAAATAGCACACATGAGAACCTAAACTAACACATTCTTGAATGCCAGCGTCTTTCACTTGAAAAACTACATTGAATATTTTGTTCATCCCCAAATTTAGCAAGATCAACTTAAAGAACTTGAGAAAAGATGTAGACGTCACTCTTTGCTAAAATGTACACACTGTCACAGCTCACAGCATCTTTGATATCTTTCCAGAAAGAATCCATGTACTTTAGGATCTGGGGTGAGGAGAGTAACGTTAGGATCTGAGGAAATCAAATCCGAATTTTGGAAGAGAAAACCAGGTCCATCAGATCACAGCAGTTCAGTTGTGGTGCTATCTTTCCTACCCACAGAGGCTGCAGTAGATGTCCCAACAAGTGGCCCGAGTCAGCTTTCCTCTTAAGAGTCCAGCTCGTCTCCTGAGGGAACCATCCTTTCTGGGTGCTGAGACAATAGACTTTTACACCCCAATTGATCTTTGGCTTTTAACATGCTTGCTGTCACTTCCAGAAGAAAAATGGAGGACTTTCCTGGTGGTCCAGAGGTTAAGAATCCACCAGCCAATATAGGGGACATGGATTTCATCCCTAGTCCAGGAAGATCCCTGTGCCATAGAATAACTAAGCCCATGTGCCACAACTACTGAAGCCCGCTCACCCTAGAGCCTGTGCTCTGCAACAAGAGAAGCCACTGAGCTCTATAGCTATAGAGTAGCCCCAGCTCGCCACGACTAGAGAAAGCCTGCATGCAGCAACAAAGACCCAGTGCCCCCAAAAATAAATGAATAAGAAAAATGGCAATATTCCATGAAAACAGGGTGGGCATTAACTACACTCCTGGTCTCTGGAGCTACACCCCTGGCTTGGTCTTCCAGATGCCCATGCAGTCCGGGAAGGGAGGGTGCACCCCACCATCTACACTCACACTGAAGTGGAGTCCTTCCTAGGAGCCCAGCTTCACCCCCCCAAGGAGTGCTCTTCCTATGGACACTGAAGAAGATGGATTCAGGACCTGAATTATGTAGTTTCCTACATACTTACATGCCAGTAAATCCTTAAGGAAATCAACCCCAAATATTCACTGGAAGGTCTGATACCGAAGCTCCAATACTTTGGCTACCTAATGCCAAGAGCCAATTCACTGGAAAAGACCTTGATGCTGGAAAACATTGAAGGCAGGAGGAGAAGGGCGTGACAGAGGATGAGATGATTTGATAGCATCACTGACTCAATGAACATGAGTTTGAGTAAACTCTGGGAGATAATGAAGGACAGGGAAGCCTGGTGTCCTATAGTCCACGGGGTCTCAAAGAGTTGGACATGACTTAGCGACTGAACAACAACTACATACTTATAACTGAAATAGTCCATTTTCTCCTCTTCCTGGCCTACCTATTACATTCTAAAGTCAGAAAACAGTGTATTGTATTTAAGAGCTACAATTAAGTCAAAGCACCTTCAATCTTTCTTTTGCCCAGAACTGAGTTATCAGTGCACAAATGGATAAATAAATAGAAGCATTGGCAACAGGCCCTGCAATCAAGCACTACTGTAAAATGTCATTAAGGGTTCATTCTCCCTATGACTGTTATGAAATTGTTCAGCATTCACCAAGCATCCACTATGAGCCGAGGTCTGGACCAGACATTATGAATTCTGCCCCCATTAAATCCCGGAATTCCAAAGATGGCCCCAAAACTAAAAATTTCTGGCCAGGACATGGAAGCAACCCAAACGTCCATCGACAGAGGAATGGATAGAAAAGATGTGGTATACATATACAGTGGAATATTACTCAGCCACCATAAAAAAAAAAAAAGGATGAAATGATGCTATTTGCAGCAACATGGATGGATTTAGAGATTGTCATTCTGAGTAAACTCAGTCAGGTGGAGAGATACAAATATATTATGATACCGCTTATATGTGGGATCTTAAAAAAATGGTACAAATGAATCTATTTAGTGAACAGAAATAGTGTCACAGGTGTAGAGAATAAATTTATGGTTATCAAGGGGGAAAGGAGGGAAAGGATAAATTGGGAGATTGGGGTTGACATACATATGCTACTATATATACAACGGATAACTAGTAAGAACCAACTGGGGACTTCCATGGTGGTCCAGTAACTAAGACCTGGGTCCTGAGTTTGACCCATGGTCAGGGAGCTAGATCAAACATGCTGCAGGTAAGAGTCTGCATGTTGCAACTAACGGCCTCATATGCCACAGTGAAGATTGAAGATCCTGTGTGCCGCAACAAGACCTGATGCAGCCAAATAAATAAATGCTAAAAAAAATAAATAAAAAAGAACCTACCAAATAGCACAAAGAACTCTATTCAATACTCTGTAATGACCTATATGGGAATAAAATCTAAAAAAGAGGGGATATATGTATAACTGATTCACTTTGCTACACCACAGAAACTAACACAATATTGTAAATCAACTAGACTCTAATAAAAATTAATTTTAAAACATCTGTATCACTTTACCCATAAATACATATAGGTACTTGTATATAAATATGGGCTTCCCAGGTGGCACAGTGGTAAAGAATCCACCTGCCAAGCAGGAGACACGGGTTTGATTCCTGGGTCAGGAAGATCCCTTGAAGAAGGAAACGGCAACCCACTCCAGTATTCTTGCCTGGGAAATCCCATGGACAGAACAGTCTGGTGGCCTATGGTCCATGGGGTTGCAAGAGTCAGACACGACTTAGCGACTGAGCACATACACACTCATAAATATACTCCTCAGAACACATGTTCCAACCTTTGTTGGAAAAAAAAAAAGTCATTGCAACAACCAGGGAGGGAAGCTGGTATCACTAAGGGAGCACTGGGTATATGCTTCTCACGAGCCCTCTATTTTATTTCAGACTCACAGTAATCCTGCAAGGAAGTCTCATGACCCCCATTCCACACGAAGAACCTGATCTGAAGATGGCAGGGAGTAAGCCATCTCTGCAAGGCACCTGCTCAGGAGATGGTATGGCTGGTAAAAAGAGGAGAAATGAGAAATTATATGCAAGTTGGGCCAGTCCATCAACAGTGGCTTCAAAAGTTCTGAGGAATCCCACGAGGTAAGTTCAAGTTTATAAGAACAGCTGCAGTTTTGGAATATTTCATTGCAAATATTCCAGTGGGGTCCCTGAGGGTCACCCCACAGAAGCCTCTGAGCCAGGAGGCTGACTTCCTTAAGCTGTGGCTTCTCATACTGGGAACACAGATGCAAGGAGTAAGTGCCTTTAGCTGAAGGAAGGGGACTAAACAGAACGTTATGAGGGAGCCCCCTGGCATGACCCCTGAAATCCACCCAGGGGTGCAATTTACCTGGAGGGCTCCCTCAGCAGGGCCGTCAGGGAAGTTACAGATCACTGGTGCCTATAAGGACTTCACCTCGTACAGAAAGCTCATCTTAGGAGATTTCTGAATATTTATGCTCCTTTTTCAATTTCTGGATTTCTATGTTCCTTTTTCTCTAACATTTTCTTCAACACAAAAACCATTTCCCTACTCAATGCCTTTCCATCTAACCAGGAGTGACAAATCTAAATGTGCAGGTGAGAAAACAGGAGCAGTGGGGAGGAAAGGCCTGGTCAACATCTACTCGGGGTCTATTGGTGCCTCGAGCCCTGTACTGAGGAGGTGCTGAGTCCAGCAGCCCATCACAATGGCCACCATCCAGCAAGGCTGGTCCAGTGGTCTGAAGACTGACCCTCTCCTTCTGGCAAATGAGGGAGGGATGGAGGCACTGTGGGGGCCTGCGGGGGAGAAAGATTGAACAGATCCTCACAGATGTTTTAAAATACATAAAGGCTCATGTAAGACAGAGTGAAGGTAGGCTACAGTCCTTAGCATTGCAAAAAAGTCAGACGTAACTTAGAGACTAAACAACAAGCCAATTTAAGCTGAGGCTGAAGGGTGATTCTGAAAGGGGTCCCTGGGCTGGGAATTAACTAAAGTAGAACCTGAAGGTGCCTTATAACTAAACTCCAAGATGCTGCTTCTACATGTTCTCATATCTCCCAGCAAGTCAATGCTTATTCATTACATTGTGGGCAGAACAGATCCAAAAAAAAAAGATCAGGAGATAGATTCCCTTCTCTATCAACTCACCCCCCACCCTCCACCCCGGGGGCCCTGCACACGATCCAAGGGTTCTACACAATATAATTAGAAAAAAGCACTAGTATCTACAACTTGGAGCACCCCTTTTGAAGACAAGCACCAAAGCCAAATCCGCAAGTAGCTTTCTTCATTGTTCTAATTGTAAAACATCTTAATTAAGATCCTTTCCAACCCTGAGATGCTATGAATTTTTTTTCTTCTGAATTTCTGAAATATTTCTGACATGAATAGTAAGCAGACTCTCAAGCTGTGATTTCTTTTCATGCCAGGTTGTGGTTTCCAGGGAGGCCTGTGCTTGAAGGATGCTCAGCTCCTTTGGCTGGAAGCCAGTGCCGAGGCAGGCAAGGTCACAGGCTTAAGACACCATGGGGAAAATGAGATGCATGCCACCCCACAGCCCAGATTATACCCCTAATCCCTGCCAGGATGCAGATGATGGCATCTCTGGTGGAGATGAGGTGAACATCACACATCACCATCCTGCAAACCCCAGAAGTGCATGACTGATAGTGAGTCACTCCGGTGTAAGAAAGGTGGTGGGACTTCACACAGAAACAGCCAGTGTGGCCTCTGGGAAAAATAGTCAGGCTGTGGGATTTATCCATGGATGCCCCTAAGCTTTTGATCCACCTTTTGAAAGCAGAGTCACCGAATCCTTTCTTCCTAATTTTTTAAAATGTTTTTGTTTAATTTTTTAAAAGTATGATAACAAATTTACAGGAGACTTGGAAAATACAGAACAAAGTTACATAAAGTTCAACTATATGGGTGTGTTCAGTCAGAGTCGTGTCCGTCACTTTGGGATCCAGTGGCCTGTAGCCAGCCAGGCTGCTCTGTCCATGGGATTGCCCAGGCAAGAAGGTTGGAGTGAGTTGCCTTTTCCTTCTCCAGGGGATCTTCCTGACCCAGGGATCAAACTCGTGTTTCTTACGTCTCTTGCATTGGCAGGCAGGTTTACCACTGAGCCACCAGGGAAGCCTAGTTCAACTACATGTTACAATTATTTTTTAAGTAAGACTTTTAGTTGGAGTTTCAATATCAAACTCTCAAAAATTAACAGAATGAAGAGACAGAAAAGTCAAAGGATGTAGTAGACCTGAAAAGCACTATGAACCAATTCAACATAATTTATATAGTGTTCACACAATAACAGGATAGAAATCCTATTCAAGTTCCCATAGACTATAAACTAGGAGACACTGGAACATATCCAGGGACATAAAACAAGGTGCAAAAATTTCACGTATTGAAATCATGCAGAGTCTGTTCTCTTATCACCACAGAATTATGTTAGAAATCCCTATTAGAAGATATTTGAAAATAACTCTTATATTTTCAAGCCCAATGTGACATATACCAAGAGAATGCTTTAACTTAGGCATTGATAGCCTCAGTAAAGTTAAAAGACTGAAGAAACACAGAGGGTGATTTTAGAAAAGAAAGCATCTAAATGAGAAATTAATATCAAAGATACTTTTAAAATTCCCATATATTTGGAAATTCAATGTCCACTTTCAAACGATGGATGTGTCTAAGAGGCCGTAACAAAGGACTTCTTAACTAATTCTAGTAGCAGAAGCAACAAGAACTTAAATGAAAAGCAGCTTATATCCAGGGCACAGTCAAGTGCGGCCAAGTTCGGCTCTTGATTAGCTGCTTTCTACTCCATTAATGCTTTTTCCTCTAATGCTTTGGCCATTAAAATTAGCCAGTCTGCAGTGTCCCTGCCTGGGGCTAACAAGTAATGAACTGCGAGTGTTACTATTTAGTTGTATCAAGGGCGCCATTAGAGAGAGCTTCTCAATTTCTCCCCCTAAAGGAAAGAAACCTTCCAGGCAGTTCTACCTGCCATACGGCTGCTCTCCTACTGCACTCACAGTGTCCCAGGGGACTCATGGGACCTTAAGATCTAGGCGGAGGAAAGGATGAGGGTCAGGCTCATGTGGAGACTGCAGATCAGAGGCAGAAGCAGCAGAGGCAGCTCCAGAGAGATGCTCTGAATCTGTACTTAACCATTCGCTCCTCCCTCCCTCTCTACCTGCCTTCTTCTGCCTCATAAACCTTCTCCCCGACCCCAAGCAGCTTTCTTCTTTCTGTTACAGCATCACTCTAGGCTTGGCCCCCATCTTCATTTCTTTCCAGAATGATTGTACCTGAAAGTCTTGTTAAAAAAAAATAAAAGTAAGAGAAGTTTCGGCTGCAACTCACACCCTCAGCTGGTGGCTAGGGATGGTTGGAGGGGGAGGCAACTCAGATCTCCTTTACAATTGAAAAGATATTTTTGCCTGGTGATACATCTTCACAAAATCTCGACAGCTTAAATGGACCACACACTGATTGAGAAACTGTTGTTGGTGAGTCGCTAAGACGTGTCTGACTCTTTTGCATCCCCAGTGGACTGTAGCCTCCCAGGCTCCACTGCCCATGCAATTCTCCAGGCAGGAATACTGGAGTGGGTTGCCATTTCCTGCTCTGGGGGATCTTCCCAACCCAGGGGTCAAACCGGTGTCTTCTGCATTGGCTGGGGGATTCTTTACCACTGAGTCACCTGGCAAGCCCTGAATGAGAAATATTAGGATTTAAAGATTGGTTACCAGGGCAGGATGTGCATTCTAGTTCAAGTCAAGATATTCCAGAGAAATATGAAGAAAGTTTCTAAAATAACAGTCCCAGGAAGTCCCTTGAAGTCCTAACTATATGTAGCCCACTTCCAGTGAACTGGGAGTCACCCACCCACCCAGCCCCATGCCTAGTTCATTGGAAATGGGCTGCACCGAGTTAGGACCTTGCGGGACTTCTGCAGACTTCACTGGGACTGTTATCTTAGAGAGACTTTTTTCAGCATTTCTCTGGAGTACTCTTATTCGAACTAGACACTCACCCACCCCCACACCTCAATCAGGAAGGGAAAAGGCTGGGTCAGAACCACTGCCAGGGGCAAGTTGAACACTTCCCTTGCTCTACATATACCAGATAATTCCTGGGTTGCTTCAGGCTGAGAAAGAAATAGAAAAAGGTCTGTAAACTACACCTAGAGTAACAAGTGCAAATTAGGCCTGGAAAAGATTTAGGTCTGGAAAATGTTTACTACCAAAGGAATTTCAACAAAATCCTATAAGAACACTATACTTAAAAAGCAACATAAAATGCGTGGAGAAAAGGGAACCCTCTTATACTGTTGGTGGGCATGTAAGCTGATACAGCCACTGTGGAGAACAGTATGGAGGTTCCTTAAAACACCAAACATAAAACTACCATATGATCCACCAATCCCACTACTGGGCATGTACCCCGAGAAAATCATCACCCTGATGTTCACTGCAGCACTATTTACAATAGCTAGGACATGGAAGCAACCTAGATGTCCATCTACAGAGGAATGGATAAAGACAACGTGTTACATACATACAACAGAATATTTAAAAGTGAAAGTTTTAGTCACTCAGTAGAGTCCGACTCTGCGACCCCATGGACTGTAGCTCGCCAGGTTTCTCTGTCCAAAGAAATAACCAGGCAAGAATCCTGGAGCGAATAGCCATTACCTTCTTCGAGGGATCTTCCCAAGCCAGGGGCTGAACCTGGGTCTCCTGCATTGCAGGTGGATTCTTCACTATCTGAGCCATCAGGGAAGCCCACAGTGGAATATTACTCAGCCATAAAAAGGAAAGAAACTGAGTCATTTATAGTGATGTGGATGAACCCAGAGTCTGTCACATAGAGTAAGTCAGGAAAAGAAAAACAAATACTGTGTATTAATGCACATGTATGAAATCTAGAAAAAGGATACTGATGAACCTATTTGCAGGGAAGGAATAGAGATGTACATGCAGCAAATGGACTTGTGGACATGGGGTGAGGGAAGGAGAGGGTGAGAAAAATTCAGAGTAGCATTGTCATATATACATTACCATATGTAAAATAGATAACTAGCAGAAAGTTGCTGTACAGCACAGGGAGCTCAGCTCAGTGCTTTGTGGTGACCTGGAAGGGAGGGATGGAGGTGGGGTGGCAGAGAGGCTGAAGGGGGAGGGGATACATGTATACATATAGCTGATTCACTCTGTTGTACAGCAGAAACTAGCACAATATTGTAAAGCAATTATCCTCCAATTAAAAAAAAATCAATGTAAAGGAAATAAGTCTCAGTATATGCTAAGGAAACAGGCATTACAATTCCCAACCTTTACCATCACAGAATGCTATTTTTAAGGATAAGTGAGATGAAGCTTATGAAATATTATGCTTTCTTGAAAGGAAGGCTCTCTATAAATGCAAGGCATTATTACAATGAGAAATTTGAGAAGTCCTAAATAAAGCACTACCTTTTTATGGATGCCTTGAGAATTCAACCTGACTTCATGTTATAGAAAGGAAAATTAAGTTAACTGAAACCACAAATGAGGATGGAAGATGACCTCACTCTACGATTGACTGAGAAATCAGGGCAGATTTGATCCCTCCCCACCAACACCCGGCAGCCTCTGTAACTCAGAAGTAACCTAGAGACAACCCCAAATGGCAATTAAGAGTCACACACTTACATTTCCTCTTTTAGAAAAATTTTTCCAGAAGTCATGACCATCTTGGCAAGTAATTTCTCATATACTTTGCCAGGAACCATAGAAATTTCCTAATTTTTATAGACACACGTCTCCTTATAGGGATTCAGAAAAGGCATCTTCCCTTTCATTGTGGTCACAGTTAGAAAGTTCTAGGAGTTTGGTTGTTTTTTTTTGGGTTTTTTTTTGTATTTTTGGACCACTGATGATCAAAAACAAGTTCCATTGAGGAGGAGGAGTACTAACAGGAAAAATACCATTAGTACTGCTGCTGCTAAGTCACTTCAGTCGTGTCCGACTCTGTGCAACCCCATAGACGGCAGCCCACCAGGCTCCTCCGCCCATGGGATTTTCCAGGCAAGAGTACTGGAGGGGGTTGCCATTGCCTTCTCTGACCATTAGTACCAGCAGCACTCTAAAAACTTAATGACTTAAGAATGAGAGTGAAATATAGGATGGTGTGTGCATGCGTGTGATGACAACAGTGATTAACAGAATAAAAGTGACTTGAAATAATAAACTCATGTGCTGCACTCCTGCAGCCCTATTAAGACTAATTAATCATTTACATAAGATCCTGTGCCTTCATTAAAACTACCGTGCTCAATAGTACATGAAAAATACGCTCAAGTTTCCACGTACTTCAAGGACTCCCGATCATCTAAGCTTTTGGGAAACACACATTTTACCACAGGTATTCTGAATCCTGGCTGCACATCAGAATCATCTGAAGAAACTTTAAGGCAAAAGAAATTCTAGTGTCCGTTATATCAGACAGAAACTATTGTATATATGTAGGATGGATAAACAATGTCTCACTGCATAGCACAGGGAACTTCATTCAATACCCTGTGACAAACCGTAATGGAAAAGAATATGAATATAAATACAACGGTTGTCTGTAATTGCTCCCCCCCCCCCAAAATCTATGCGGGATTCCAATATGCAGAGAGGTAAGGCCGAGAATCAGCATCTTCAATCAATAAATGAGTAAATCCAGACAAGGGCTAAATGAGTATCTTTCACAATAGTTTTGTAGAAACCTCATTAACCCATTTACTAATTGTCCTTCCCTGCTGAGTAAACGGCTATTGTTCTGCCTTTAACCATAAAACAGAGATTATCAGTGTAATACAGGAAGTTCCTGCCTGATGAGGACCTGACCCACATAGGAGCCGATGCCACAGACAGGTGTGTCTACAGCGGTTCCTCTTCCCTCCCAACTGCCTCTGGAGTTCCCCCAGCCCCACCCCCAGGGAGGCTGCTCAGCTTCACTTTCTGGAGCTCCACCCGGAGCCCTTGTTCTCAGCAGAAGCCGGACTTAACAGAAGCCTATTGGTGGAGAAGTTAGAGGACACAAAGACCCACTTCACTTCCAGCTTGCCCTCCCTTCCCCTCTCCCACCCAGAAGGGTCTGTCTGTCTCCATATGCTCAGACCCCAGACCTCCTTTCTCCAGCTCAAGAATGAACCCACATCCAGCACCTTGGAGTCTAGGGAGCCTCTTTTCCCCAGGTGAGGTGGATGAGCCCCACGATGGCTGTCAGGGCTGCCCATATGCCCCTCAAAAACGCCAAGTGGGACACCACTTATCCCCAAAGTAACCTTACTACCCTGGTGGTTCAGACGGTAAAGAATCCGCTTGCCAATGCAGGAGACATAGGAGACGTGGGTTCGATTCCTGAGTTGGGAAGATCCCCTGGAGAAGAAATGGCAGCCCACTCTGGTATTCTTGCCTGGGAAATCCCATGGACAGAGCTGCCTGGCAGGTTACAGTCTCTGGGGTCACAAAGAGTTGGATATGACTGAACAACTATGACTTTTAGCCTTACTACTAGTGATAGGGTCTACTTTTGCACACAAACTGTCAACTAACTATACTCTGGAGAAAGGTCTTGACTTCTAAGCAGCTGACTTCTTCATGAAATCTTGGAACGCGAAACTAGGAGACTAGTAGTAGAGACTTGAGTCTGCCAAGTTCTTCACCAAGATCATGAAAAGTCCTTCCATGACATACTGCACTGTCCTCCTAACACCCCTAGGAGTCCTGTCACCAGAACAGGCACAAAACCTACTTGACAGGTGTAGGAACTGAGGTGGATGGGTTGACAAGGTTCTTGAATGAATTCTGTAACTGCTCTGGAGGGAGTAGTGTCCTAAGCCCAAAGATGTCATCTTTCTCCCAAGTTAACTTTCTGCCTATGGTGTTGTTTAAACTCTTGGTCATCACGGTCAGGTCTGTGCACAAAGTGGCCCTTAAGCAGAATGGGAGCACACTTAAGAACCAGGCTGATTTATTTATTCATTAATTGATACAAACATACTCCAAAGAAGCCACTGGGAACTGAAGTCTTTCCAATAAAACAAAATTTTCAACAGTTTCCAAGCATCTTCAGGTTATTAGTATTTTAACTCTTGTTCCTTTAAGCAAAATACAATTATAAAACATACACGATAGCATGGTGGCATAAAGATGGCTTTATCATCTGAAATTCACTTAGCTGTTCAAAGTCCTAGGGTGGGCAGTGATTCTCTTTGCATCTTTAGGAAGCACCTTGCAAGCTACACTATGAAAGCATTGCTAGCCAAGCCTCAGGATGGTGTCAACAGTTACAACACGGAGATGCCAACAATTGAAATCTATCAATAGGAAGATCTGGAAAGTTTAACCAAAAAGCTAAACTACAGGCTCTAAAAATCAATTGCACCTTGTAGGGTTGAAACAAGAGCTTAGAAAGGGCTAATATTTCCTTTATCACTAAGGAATTCTCTCTAGTTGTACTACTTTATATTCCTTGCCACAAGCCAATCAAATCGATGCTAACAATCACCAAGATTTCTGCCTGAAGGAAAGGTGAATGAATCAGCAAGACAGTATGTAGTATATAGGTCTTTGCTCTCATGAGAACCTGTGGTTTCTGACTGGGCGAAAAGCATCTAAAAATCATTCTGACGAACACAAGCAAAGCTATCTTCTCAATGAATTTACCCTCAACTGTCATAAATCCATCCTCATAAAAGACCACAGTAAGACAATTAAAAAAATGTATCTCTAATTTTTGTAGTCTAGCAACTTCCCCTAGGAAGTTTTGATCCCACTTCCCATAAGGCATTATCTGGACAAGCACATCTGACAGAAATATAACGCAAGCCACATGTGTAATTTTATGTTTTCTAGTGGATGCAGAAATTAAAATTAGTTTATTACATTTAAGCCAACATGCCAAAACTATTTTTTCAACATATAATCAATAAATCGTTATTGAGATGCTACTTTTTTTTTTAATACCAAGTCCCTGAAATGTACTGTCTAGTTTCTAGTTCAAATCTCTCAGTAAATTTTCACTGGAAAAACTTGATCTGTCTTCAAAGTTCACAGAATTTATAGCTGAAAAGGTAAATTTGCATACCCAATGCTGTTCCAAACAGCTTTTAAAAGATTTTTAGTAAGTGACCCAGTACATTTAAAAATTCAAATTAATTAAAACTGAATAGGTTAAGAATTCAGTTTCTCTACTGCACGAGCCACCTGCAGTGCTCACAGCCTCATGGAGCTGCTGGTGACCACACAGCACACTGAGGCTAGGTCCCGGGGCAATGAGCACAGACAGGGATGAGCGGAGGCGGAGGCAGGATGCGACTGCACATCCTTTCAGAAGCATCCTCAATTCTGGACGGGCAATGGCTACAGATGATCGTGTTCCTCTCCCACTTGCAAGAGGCAGTCATCAGAGTTCTCCAGACTGACAGCGATCTATAGAGAAGGATGAAGGGTCTAGAAGTCCTTCTTGCTTCTGTACTCAGAGACCATGCGCTCCCAGCACTAAGCAAAAATATAGAGTTGAGTTTCCATCAGGTCAAGTCTTTTGCCTTCTTCTCTATCAATATGTCTCTTTCTCTCTCTCCCTTTGACTACCTAACCAACTTCCCTGGGGGCTGAGAAACGAGTTCTCGCGGGACACCACACTGCAGCGTTTCAGCTCTCCTCCCCAGCATGAACTGTCACTGTGCATTGCAACCTTTCCTCGTGTGGGTCACTCCTGAACTTGGCCACAATCCTTAAGATAGGCCCAGAAATATAAGCCAGCTCTGGGGCACATGGTTTAATACTAATTATTTCTACCATCCAGAATTCTGTCCCATAAAAACAGAGGTTTAAACTTCTCAAAAGATACTTTGCCTTCATCAGAGGCAAGATGCTTCTAATTAGGAAAAAACAGAATTGAAGCAGAAGGAAAGCTCCATATAGAGTAAAAGACACGATTCAACACCCCTTGAGAGCAAGTCTGGGTCTGACCCATCCTCACATGCCTGACCTGACTCCACACAGCAGGTACAACAGATGTTGAAAAGGAACACAGGCTCCCTAGGCTATGACTGATGTTCCATCTGAAGGACCTTCTAAAAGGAAGAATGTTTCATAAGGACCTTTGATAAGGCATATCCCCTCCCCCCACCACCAGATTCAGCCTCTTTCTAAGACTAATCTTACAATTTTAATGCAACTTGCCTTTATTCTTTCAACAATGTTAACCATCCTTATCTCCTTTCCCCTACTCACAAGAGGAGAAAACAACATAAGTAGAACCCTGAACAAATACTCCATATTCCACACTGATTACTCCCTCTAAAACTACAAAAACTATAAAAATGGGAGGTGCAGGCTCAAGTCTCAGTTTCCTCCACTACAAAATGGAGACAACAGTGCTCACTGGTTGATGAGGTTCTAAGTTAATTGCTATAGAAAATAGGCAACTATGGGTAAAGAAAATGTGGTACTTAGATAAAATGGACTATTACTCAGCCGTTGAAAGGAATGAAGTCATGACATTTGCAGCAACATACACAGACCTAGAGATTATCATACTAAGTGATGTTAAGTTAGAAAGAGAAAGACAAGTACCACATGATACCACTTATATGTGGAAACTAAAATATGACACAAATGAATTTACCTTGAAACAGACTCAGACTTAAGAGAATGAATGTATGGTTAACGGGAACGGGGGGCAGGGGTGTGGAAGGGTGTGGGGGAGGGATAGATTGGGAGTTAGGGGTGGACATGTACCCATTGCTATATTTAAGAGAGATAACCAACAAGGACCTGCTGTATAGCAGAGGGAACTCTGTTCAATATTCTGTAGTAACCTAAGTGGGAAAAGAATTTGAAAAAGAACAGATACATGTATATGAGTAACTGAATCACTTTGCTATACACCTGAAACTAACACAACATTATTAACCAATTAAATTTCAATATAAAATAAAAATTAAAAAAAAAGAAGGTGAGAAAAAAAAATTTTTAACCCACAAAATGTACAAAAAGTGGGGAAGTGCAGACTTGAATCTCAGTTTCCTCAGCTATAAAATGGAGACAACTCTGCTCACTGATTGGTGAGGTTCTGAGTCAATCGATTGAGTTAAAATAGGTAAAAAGGCTATGCCAACCTTATTATTTTTATGCAATGGTTCTCAGAGCATTCAGACCAAGGTCCAAAGACTCAAGCTGATTGGCTTGCCCATTCCTTTCAAGCAGAGCTTAAAAAAATTCATATGCACTGTCTCACTGTATGATACCCTTTTCATGTACAAACATTAAGCATTACATGGTTGGGAAGAGAAGGACAGGTAGAATTTTCCTCAGTTCAGACTAGAAAACTACATTAGTCTGATGTCCAGAAGCTGGCCTGGAGTGTGATTCATCAGATTACAGGACAAAGTTTGATAAGCTGGGAATCTCTGCCTGGCCCCGAGTATCCTATGACCTAAACAAAAAATCTTACTCTGTTCAAACCACCGTCGATACACACTTTCTAGTTCAATAAGGGTGTTTAGAAAAATTCTTACAGCTGACTGTGGGTACTTTGGCCACCTAACATGAAGCGTCAACTCACTGGAAAAGACCCTGATGCTGGGAGAGACTGAAGGCAAAAGGAGAAGGGTGTGGCAGAGCATGAGATGGTTGGATGGCATCATCAACTCAACGGACAGGAGTTGGAGCAAACTCTGGGAGAGAGTGGAACACAAAGGAGCCTGGTGTGATGCAGTCCGTGGGTTAGGACTCTGGGTTGTTCCAAAGAATTGGATGCAATTTAGCGACTAAACAAGATTTTTAACTCCATCGTTCCAGCTCGGTGCTTTTAGCATTTCCTCCCCCATCCAGGGCTCAGCTGGATGGTCCCCTTTGGAACTTCCTATCCTGCCCTGTCCCAGCCAAGTCTCTTCCACCCACATTTGCCTGACGCCCTCAGCAGACCTTGCCCTTGACTTTGAATCTGGGTCTCCTCCTTTCCAATTCCCTGTTTTGAGGTCAATCATTTGCTAGAGCTTCAACTTCCATTTTTCTGTGTCCACATCCATGGTTGGGAGGTCTATCTCACCTTCACGTGTCTCTCAGTTCCCCAAAACATATGCGGGCCCCAGGACCACCCTCTCACCCGGAAGGCAAGGTTGTCATTGGCAGCAAACTTGGCCTGAGCAGGGGACACTGCCCATCCTGTACCCAGAGCGGCACCTCTGGGCTCACAACTCTCCTTACATATTTACTGAACGAATGAACGAGCCTCATTAGACAGTCTCATGCAGCGCACTTCTTGATGCCAATACAAACTCATCTTTTGTCCTGTGTTTTCCCCTGGGGCCATCCAGTGACTTTTGGACACAGTTTTAAGTTCAACTGTCTACACAAAAGTCTTGCTACAAGCTGCCAATGCTGCCCTTCTCCTGCTACTTCTCTGTAGAAGACATGCTCACTGCCCTCTTATCCAGTTAATGTAACTTGTTCTTAGGCCTTATTCTAGGCCATTCCACATTCCTGCAACACCTTTCCTACAAAGTTCCTATCTCAACCCTGCAGCTGAGAGAGAGAGAGAGAGACTTGATAATGTAGCTCAGATGGTAAAGAATCTGCCTGAACACAGGAGACCCAGGTTCAATCTCTGAGTCAGGAAGATCCCCTGGAGAAGCAACTGGCAACCTAGTCCACTATTCTTGCCTAGAGAATTCCATGGACAGAGGAGCCTGGTGGGCTACAGTCTGTGGGTCACAAAGAGTCAGACACGACTGAGTGACTATCACTATACTTATTCCAATGATGCCATCACTCCTTAAGAACACCCTAAATACACCTCTTTGGGAGTTTCAGAAGCAACAACAGGTAACAGTTTCATACCATGTCTTGGATCTGACCAAGAACCATTTTAACTTGGAAGCCTTACTCATTGAACTTGATGCCAAATGATTTCAGCAATGTGCAAAACTCAGCTCTCACCTCAAGGATCAAAGCTGTTCATTACTCTATAACTGTGTAAGGTTTCTCTTCCAGCTAGACTACAAGAGCGGGGACACAGTCTTTGTTTCTGCTGTTGACCGCATTCACCTGATACACTGTAGACACACAGCTAGTGACTGGTAAGTGAACGAACAAATGATCTGAAGACCTTCCTGAAAGATTTTTCTTTGCTTCATCAAGAACATGTCTGACATTGCTGCTGCTGCTGAGTCACTTTAGTCATGTCCGACTCTGTGCGACCCCATAGACAGCAGCCCACCAGACTCCCCCGTCCCTGGGATTCTCCAGGCCAGAACACTGGAGTGGGTTGCCATTTCCTTCTCCAATGCATGAAAGTGAAAAGTGAAAGTGAAGTTGCTCAGTCGTGTCCGACTCTTAGCGACCCCATGGACTGCAGCCTACCAGGCTCCTCCGTTGCTGAGAATATGGACATGAGTAAAAAAAAAAAAAATTCTATCATCTTTAAGGAGCTTAACATCTAAAGGGGGAAAAATAATTTAAAAGAAAAGGAAAAGAAAGTATTGTTTACTATAATATCAACTCTTATGTAACACACACATATATCATTTCACTTAAACGTTCCACCAATCAAATAAGCATGATATTTAAATTCCCATTTTAGAGACTGAACAATTAGGATTCAGCAATGCTGCATACCTTGCATAATGTTAATCAGTTACAAGCCGGTCTTTGAGCCCAGAGCCTAAGGACAGAAAAACCTAGGTCCTTTTTTCCTTGACACCAAGGAAGGGTGTAAAACTCAAGGAAATGTACTGTCTTATAAGGGACTACTTTTGAAATTCTTTTGAAGGAGACACATTGACATGGATAACTGGGTGCTGACATGGGGCCTAACCTTTCCTAGCCTTAACCCATCCTTACTACTCCAGAAAGCATGTTAGGTGACCCACCAACTCTGATCTAAGAAGTTCTCCAAAGACCATCTCCCTTAGCCCTGGCTAAGGTATGGTATACATGGGTATCAAGAAGCCTGAGGCTTTTCCAATCTGAGGTCAACCACCCCGGGTCTGTGCACCAATGTTGCAGTGAAGAGTTTTTAGTAGAAGTTTCAATGTGAATGTTGCTGGGTCTACAAATGCCTACAGATGGGATTTCCCTGGTGGTCCAGTGGCTAAGATTCTGCGCTCCCAACGCAGGGGACCCGGATTCCATCCCTGGTTGGGACTTAGATTCCACATGCTGCAACTAAGGCCTGGCATAGCCAAACAAATAATTTTTTTAAATGCCTAGAGAGGGGCAGGTGGAGTACATAGCAGATAAACACTGGCACACAGGAGCTGGAAGGAAGGAGGCGGCTCAGAAGCAGGAACTGGTGTCACTAAAGGGGGCCACCTTCAGGACACATGCCATAAATTAGCAAGACATTTACTCATTCTTACTAAGTAGAAGATGAAAAGCAGAGCCTTTCAAGTTTCATTTCAGTGACATTTGAAAAACAGCAGGTTTCGTATGGCTTTCGTATAGTTATCACAAAAGACATTAAAATCTAAGGACCATGCTTTCCATTCTCTTAGAATTCTTCATTCAGTTTTAAAAATATTTTTGAGTGTACAGGGTGGTGGTGAAGAGCTTACAGCTTTGGGATACTCAGACTTGTTTTGAACCTTGGCTCGTGCATGACTCTGGACAAGTTTTTAAACTCCCCATACCTCAGTTTCTTGAAAATGGGATAATGATGCTGGTAATGAACCAGTGATAATGAAACACTGGTTCTATCTATTTCAAAAGGTTGTGAAGGAGCTAATACACTAGAACTCAGCACAGGGCCTCGTGCGTAAACAGCTTAACAAATATCAATGACAAAAACACGTGTCTGTGTGGTGGTATAAATCTTCAGGACTGACAAATAGGCACAACTATAGAGATGGTTGTTTCTGAAATGGTTTGGTGGTTTCATTTGTGGTAAGCTCAAAATATTATATAATTACACGGAGAATCGTGTAATAAAAGACACAACAGTCATGTACTTCTGTAAGACCTCACAGATAAACTCAAACATTTTGGCCAACCCAACAAAACTATTATCCATTAGCAAGTTTAAGTCACTTTTAAGTAGCTTGCAAATCATCTGTTTTCAAGCGGAAAAAAACAAGGGAAAATGGAAATCAAAAGACTCAATTCCTGGGACTTCCCTGGTGGTCCAGTGGCTAAGACTCCCCCCTCCCAAATGAAAGGAGCCCAGGTTTGATCCCTGGTCAGGGAACAGATCCCACGTGACACCACGTGACACAATTAAAGACCTGGTGCAGCCAAATAAATAAAAACAGAAAAAAAAAAAGAAGACTCAATTCCTATAAAGATCCTGCAATAAGCAGACATGGCCACTGCTAGGTCTGCATGTCTCAGGAGGATCAGACATTCCATCCCTCTAGATGGGGTAGAGAGATCTCAAGGGACTTTCTGTAACACTGTTACCCATGCTCTGCCCAAAGAGAAAACATGCCTTTGCTTCTTTGGATGAGCATTTGAATGGCTACAGATAGAACATCAAGAGGTCACTGAGAAGAGGTTTCCCACTGTTTGTCACAAGGATCAGTGCAGGGGGCTGCCTCTCAGCATCATTTGTACTGGTTAATGGATCAACTCTTCCTGGAACCAAGATTTTGGGAAGAAATATCAGTAACCTCAGATATGCAGACAACACTACCCTTATGGCAGAAAGTGAAGAGGAATTAAACAGCCTCTTGATGAAGGTGAAAGAGGAGAGTGAAAAATTTGGCTTAAAACCCAACATTCAGAAAACTAAGATCATGGCATCTGGTCCCATTACTTCATGGCAAATAGATGTGGAAACAGTGAAAACAGTGACAGACTTTATTTTGGGGGGCTCCAAAATCACTGCAGATGGTGATTGCAGTCATGAAATTAAAAGACACTTGCTCCTTGGAAGAAAAGCTATGACAAACCTAGACAGCATATTAAAAAGCAGAGACATTACTTTGCCAACAAAGGTCTGTCTAGTCAAAGCTACGGTTTTTCCAGTGGTCATGTATGGATGTGAGAGTTGGACTATAAAGAAAGCTGAGCAACAAAGAATTGATGCTTTTGAACTGTGATTCTGGAGAAGACTCTTGAGAATCCATTGGACAGTAAGGAGATCAAAGCAGTCAATCCTAAAGGAAATCAGTCCTGAATATTCATTGGAAGGACTGATGCTGAAACTGAAGCTCCAATACTTTGGCCACCTGATGTGAAGAGCTGACTCTTTGGAAAAGATCTTGATGCTGGGAAAGATTGAAAGCAGGAGGAGAAGGGGACAACAGAGGATGAGATGGTTGGATGCATCACCGACTCAATGGACATGAGCTTGAGCAAAGCCTGGGAGATGGTGAAGAGAGGGACTACGTGCTGCAGTCCATGGGTCACAAAGAGTCGGACTGGATGATTGAGTGACTAAACAACTTCAGGATCATGGAGCTTGGGGCTGGTGGTATGGGGAACGTCTGCCTTGCTCCAATAACGAACACACTTCATTCTCTGCATGGAGGTAACTGGTTCTTGCTAATGACACTTCTTTCCCACTTGGTTACACAAACATTCAGGGGGCAGCATAGCCCAGTATGAATTGTCAGGAGGAGAGTCTGATGTACTTAATGAGCAGCCACTCACTATCCATTCGCCTGTCACAGACACCTTTTCTGTAGCCTCTGAAATTAAACAGAAGGTAAAGAATGGAAACAAAGTGATGTGCCAGGGAGCATGGTGCAGGAAGAAGGGCTAAAGGAAAAGAAAGTGAACGTGAAAGTCGCCCAGTCGTGTCCAACTCTTTGCCACCCCATGGACTATACAGCCCATGGAATTCTCCAGGCCAGAATACCGGAGTGGGGAGCCATTCCTTTCTCCAGGGGATCTTCCCAACCCAGGAATTGAACCCAGGTCTCCTGCATTGCAGGCAGATTCTTTACCAGCTGAGCCACAAGAGAAGCCCAAAGGAAAATAAAGAGGTCTACCAAATACATTCAGCACCTTCTATGTGCCAAATACCGAAGACATTGAGACATTTCTGTTTCAGAAATAAAGACACCAAGTCTCACAGAGCTAAACTGGTTTTCCCAACATCACACAACAAGTGGGGCTAGAATTTGAATCAAGGTAGGTCAGATTCTAAAGCCACGCTTTTACATTTTTCTCCCTCAAAATGAGGAGGAAGGATCTTTGGCAAAATGACAAGTGGTACCATAGACTCAGGGAAGATAGTTAAAAAAAAAAGAAAAAAAAGAAAGGTTTTTAAAGTTTCAGTGTTTCCCAAGGTGATTGCAAATCTGGAATTGGGTAACTTAAACAGAAAAAAGCACATTCTGACAAGGGGGATAATGTATTTAGGCCCAGCATTAGGTGTGCTAGGAGCAAGGGTTGCCTTAGGACCTCCAGAGGTGGAATTTGGAATGGATGACTGTGTGGTAGGTACCCGAGAGAACCAGGGCAGCCACCCACACCTTCCCCAGCTCTGAAAATGCAGCACTTTCAAACAACAGATGAAGAAGAAGGGGTGCGATATGATGGATGAAGATGCCCTTCATATCTGGAGAGATTTACACTTAAAGGAAACTGTTCTCCTTGTGAGTAGAGCTTAGGGAAGGAGACAGAGTCCATTTTCTTTCTGGCCTCTCTGGCTTCCTACTTCCTACTTCTTTCCTCACGATAAGTATGAGCAGAAAGGGACCCTAGAAATCGAGACCAGCATCCTCATTTTTCAGAGGAAAAATCTGAGACCAACAGAAGTCTCTGCAATCACACTTCTTGTTTCAGGAATCAGGTAGTGATCAGTTCCTGTTTTCATTTTTCACCATATTCTGCCGTAAAAAGAAAAAAGGGTAGACAGAACACAAAACAAAAAATCCACAAGCAAGAAACATGAATTTTTAACTTGTAGACACAAAGAAAGCCCTACATATCTTGTAAATTTCCCTAATTCCATCGCCATGGCATTAAAGGTGTGTGTACTAAACTGCTCTAGCTTCCCACGTGGCTGGCTCAGCAGAAAACAATCCTACTGCCAGTGCAGGAGACGCAGATTCGATCCCTGGGTCAGGAAGATCCCCTGGGGAAGGAAATGGCAATCTACTCCAGTTTTCTTGCCTGGGAACTCCCATGGACAGAGGAGCCTTGCAGGCTAGAGTCCATGAGGTCACAAGAGTCAAACACGACTGAGCAGGCACACAGCTGGCCAGGTGCTGAAATGACCTAGAGGGTGCTGTGTGAGCAGTGCAGTGCATGCATGCTCAGTCACAGTTGTACTGACTCTTCACGATCCCATGGACTGTAGCCCACCAGACTCCTCTAAAGGAGTCCGCTAAAGGATGCCTCTTTACCTAGGGTGACCCTCATTGTCACAGTCTTGGATGACAGACCATAGTTTACTGGGGTTGAGTTGATTCCTGGGATGTTGGGATTTCAAGGCTAAAGCCAGGAAAGTCCCAAAGAAACCAGGACAAATGGGCCCCTCAACTGCCTTGAGTAGGGCCACATTCTCAACTGAGCTAATGAATCCACAGAGATAAAATGCATTTAGCTGCATGTTTTGGCTGGTGTGACACTAGCTAAGCGGTAGTTAACATTTCAAGTCTTTACGAAAAGAAGCAGAATGAAGATTAATGACTGTAAAGAGCATCAAGCCCTGGGGGAGGAAGGTATTCTCAAAGTAGGAAGTGTTAAGTCCATAAAAGAAACAATATGAGAAGGCAGCGGGGCTTTTTCATACCTAACAAGTATGACTAAACCTCTAAACACTTCCTGTTCCGTCCCATGTTTTTCTGAAATTTGCTATTCCTTATTGGCCAAGAAGATAGGAAAAAAGGAAAAACAAAAAAACTATTCCCTCTTCTCTTAAGAACAGTGGGGAATTTCAAAGTTTAGCCAGCCCTTGCTGTCAGATAGAAATATTATGGAGAAATAAATAGCCCTTTTTCTCTGTAAACATCCTAAATTCTTTATACATATAATTGTGCACAAGTAGAAAACCATCTGATTAGAAACAATAAATACATGCACTTAAGTAGTACCTGTGCACTCAAGCATCTAGTTGTATTTTCAAGAAAAAAAAAATTCTGTTGTTTTTAAGTACTCTGATAGTAGCAGAGAATACAATACTGAATAAGGAGAGTATATTTTCATTTCATTTATCAATCACCTGAAGATCAAAAACGGGTTTGGGGACTTAATCCTTATACTTGCTCAAACACAGAAAGAGAGCTGTGTGCTGTCACTTCAGTCGTGTCTGACTCTGTGTAGCCCTGTGGACTGTAGCCCGCCAGGTTATCCTGTCCATGGGATTCTCCAGGCAAGAGTACTAGAGTGGGTTGCCATGCCCTCCCCCAAAACTTCACATTTATTTAATTTCTCCTGAGCAGTGCTTTCTAATCACAAACAGCAATGCCCCAAAGGGAGCTTCACTTTCCCCTTTTCTGGCTCACCAAGTACATGGGAAGTACTCAGCCTAGAATGGAGTGGTAAGGATGTGAGTCAAGGAGGGGCTTACACCACGGGGAGGGGGCATGTCAACGGGTTTCCCTCCTCACAAGAACGGCTTAACGCTGCCCTCTACTCATATTTGAGAAAGGCGTCCTCCCATCCTCTAATCTTCTGGAAGCATGTTTCAAATATAAAGTAATCTTCTAGAAAAGGGCAAATGTAGCCCACTGAGGACCCTTGAGAAAGGCTTCCCCTCCATCCACTTCCTCTCTAATGCACTGACTGACATGCCCTCCAAAGCAAAAGGGGGAAATGGAACCAAGCCTGCTAATCCCACCAACTTCCTGAGTGGAAAGAGCTGCACCTGCAGGATGAAGTCCAGAGGACCTGACAGGAGGAACACTGTCAGATGTCCACCCAGGCACACGGCCAGTCCAGGTACTGACGCCACCTCACCGAAGAGTCCATCGTCAACGAGCTCAGCTCACCGCCTGGGCTGTGATGGCCCCTCAGTCCCCAGAACTCCTGGTCTTGCATGCCTGCAGGCCTCCTGAGGGCTCCCAGGGGCCTGGGTGACTTGTACCTTTGTACACAGTACAACTGGCCTCTTTGAGTTGAGCAATTCCAGACCAGGAGCCTTATTGGACTTGCCCTGTTTATACAAGACTTGTCGAGCAGGTTGGGCTGCTTTTCTACCACTTTTCCTTCCAGACGCCTCCCAAGTGCCAAGGTATCAGGAAGCGAGAGAGGGCTAGGGTTTTCTCACCACAATCCCGGAGGCCTACACAGGCAAGCGTAGGCCACAGACTTGGCCACAGGCCTGCTGCGGGTCTCTGAGAGAGTGGAGTGTGTTCTGAAGGATGGTAAAGGGAAAAACTGTCAAAAGTAAGGTCAGAGTCAAGTGCACCATTTCTGTCATTACTTTGGTTTCTTTCCAGAGAGAGTAAAATGCTGCCCTCCTCCCCGCCCCAGCGGCAAGTCCTGTGGTTGCATCAACACTGATTTTTAGTTGCACAGAAAAATCCCCCATGGGACAAAAATGTTCATGAATTCCCCTCTCTACTTTTCAGATCTAGACAAAGTTGGGAGAGAGGAATTAAATGCCTTTGTGAATCAGCAAAAAAAATCATAGGGATAGAGCCCCGGACAGCCAGTCTTCCTGGCTTGACCCTCACATCCAGCAAAACACGGGGAAAATGGATACCTTTCACTAAGAAGAAAGAGATGACCTTCAACTTCGGTTGTATAAGGTACCAAAAATTGTTAAAAGACATCAGTTACTTTGTGGAGAGGAAAACCAATGAAATAGCAGCCCAGGGCGCAGTTCTTTCCAGAGTTCAAAACGGTATCTAACCAAGGTCAAGACTGAATGAACCAAGCCACTATATCTAACCCATGGTATGAGTCAGTCCTACTAAGACTGCCTCAAGGTTAAGAAGAGACTCCTCAAACTGGAAGCAATCTCACCAAACAGAAATGGAAACTAACTACTCCTGTCACACCTCCTTTTCATTCATAGTAAAGATTCCACAGAGCAACCCTCTTAGATCCTGGGAGACTATTTTTTTAGGCATGAACCCATACCTACCACTCTGCAACTCAACCCTCACCTGTTCCAAGATGGCAGAAAGTATATGGTTAAAAGAACAAAGCCTTTGAACAGGTCTTTTGATCCTAATGCTCCTACCCACAGGAGTACACCCCGAGATCAGATAAAACCTGGAAAACATGGGCAAAGTTCAACCAACAGCTGCCCCTTCTAGGCCACGAACTGGCACACCTGGCTATTTGGCAACTGTTCCTTCCTTTAGCAGATCTTACCTGCCTGAGCAGGAAACAGAGATAAGGCTGAAGCTGGTTCATGTTGATTGCTATGGTTTCTCACCCTAAAGCAGAGCTCAGTCTAGAAACTGAACCTTCAGCTACTGCCAATCAGTTCCATGGAATGTCACAGAGTCAAAAAACGAGAGAGAGAGAGAGAACATATGCCAAATATTTTGTAAACTACAAAGCTCTACACACAATACTACCTACAGTTAATTTGATATTAAACAATGCTAAAAGTGGCATATCAAATTGTAAATAAACATCAATAATAACTATGGAACGACTACGTGAGCGTAGGGCTGATGACCTGAAGAGGTCAGGAACAGGTATTAGTTACTACAGAAAAAGGCTCCATTGAAAATAAATCTGTTAAAGTGGTTTGAATGTTTAACAAACAATAAATAAGTTTAAATGATTTCCTTCCAGTATAAGTGCCTATGATCCAATTTCAACAGTAAAACCAGTTGTCATAATCGCAACTTGGAAGGGCAATCTCCAAGAAGCCTCAAGACCAGCCCTATCTTCTTTATCACCACAAACTATAGGAAACCAATTCTCTAAGATGTAGACTGTCGTCTTGTGAGACTCACCAGTGCTTGCTAGTGTACAATCCATCCTAAGTTTGCTTCTGTGTTGAACAAACGTCCAGCTGGAAGAAGGGTACACAGCCAACAGATTTCTTTACATAAGCACCATTTACTGCATTAGAGGTCACCAAGTCTCATAACTAGAAACAGAGCCAGTTTCTCCCACCTGGGTCCACTCCCGTGGAGCATCTGAGGGGCACCTGCCTGGGGCTCCTGCACACACCTGTGGACCACCAGGTCTGCTTCTTCCCCACACGTGTGATGCAGCCACTACAGAACTTTTGAGACTCAGATTTCTTCACTTTTTATAACCTTGTAAATCAGATGCATTCCCCACACTTTTAATCAAGCCTTGTAACTGGAAAGCCAGCTCTACATATGCTGGAGGATGTTATTTTCTTAGTTCTTTTTATTCCTTATTCTCTAATTTTTTAGAATTATTATTCCTCCCAAGTGACATGGATGAGGGGGACCTGGAACACAGTGAAGTTAAATGATGGAAGGGAACATGGACACCACAAATAGAGCAGAAGCCCCCAGCTATGCTGCCCTTAAGAGGAGAAGACCCTAAAGGATGGGTGTATGGGATGTGGGCACATCTGTGTCATACAAGATTCCCTCCCTACCAGGCTCCCTGCTACGCTGTGCTTAGTCGCCCAGTTGTGTCTGACCCTTTGTGACCCTGTACACCAGCCCGCCAGGTTTCTCTCTCCATGGGCTTCTCCAGGCAAGAATATTGGGGTGGGCTGCCATGCCCTTCTCCAGGGGATCTTCCCAACCCAGGGACCGCACACAGGTCTCCCGCATTGCAGGCAGATTATTTACCGTCTGAGCCACCAGAGAAGCCCACCAGGCTCCCTCTTGGGAGAGTCAGACAAACTCCACGTTCAACAACTTGTCACCCAAGTGGTGTTTGTTTATTTGCCAGGAGGCTGCCTCCTCAGGTGTCCATCACCCCCTGCTCATGCATCGTCTGCCTACCCTCATAAGACTCTTCCCTACAAGCAGCACTGACATTTACAAGCTGTGAGACCTGGCACAAGCGATCTGGCCCCTGAATCTCAGCCTCCTCATCTGTAAACTGAAGAGAAAGACACCCATCTTGGAAGGCTATGCAGATTAAATGAAAGTGTGTGTGTGTGTGTGTGTGTGTGTCAAGGACTCCCACCTCAGAATTACACAATATCTGGCACACAGGAGGCATTTGCCTTCCTCTCTCTAGCCTGAACTGATTCATATTTTCAAATTATTCTGTGTTTCTACATTATCTTCCCACTTAGACTATGAAGAAGACATGGCTTTCATCATGTCTACCCCGAGTGGGTGCCCAACTTGACAACTGTGGTCCAGGGTACTGAACATCCCATAATAGCTGGTAATGCTTCCAGAGGAAACTACTATGAGCTGTGGATATGGTTGATCCCCTTCTGGCCCACTAGCTGCTCACGCCCCTTCTTCTAACACACCCCTCAGCCATCCGGAATGCCCTTAAGAATGCTCAGAAACCAAGTTATCCATTCACTTGATCATTTCTTGAGTGCATTCCTCTAGAGTCTACTTGTTGAGACCATAAACATTTCCCGGGTACATACTGTGTGCCAACGGAAGGCACTGTGGATTCACACTTATACGTGGAAATGACAAGACGCGATTCCTGCCTGCCCTTGAGGCCACCAAAGGGACTCACACGGGAAGGTAATACACGTTCAAAATGACACAGCGAACCAAACGTGAAAGAAAAGTGTTATCTGAGAGTCCTGTGGGACAAAGAGGAAGAAGTCATAATTCAGCCGGGAAACACTATTCCGAAATTTAAAAACATATATACTACCTTTGGGGCTTCCACTGTAGCTCAGTCGGTAAAGAATCTGCCTGCAATGCAGGAGACCCGGGTTTGATTCCTGGGTAGGGAAGATTCCCTGGAGAAAGAAATGGCAAACCACTCCAGTATTCTTGCCTGGAGAATCCCATGGACAGAGGAGCCTGGCAGGCTACAGTCCATGGGGTCGCAAGAGTTGGACACAACTTAGCAACTAAACCACCACCACACTGCCTTTGAGATGGACCTTTAACGCATGTAACTTTGTTGAAAAAGGAGGTAAAAGGGAAATCCCATCCTTGTCTATTACAAAACTTATTAAGGCAAATGTCATTCCAAACAAACCTTCAGGACTGCCAAGTCCTTGTCAGTAGCTTCTCTCATGTTAGGCAATGTGCAGTGCAAAACAAAAGAATCTTCCTGCAACTCAGACCTGGAATTCTGTCCAATCCATTCCATTCTGCCCAATCCATTCCACACATAACAGCAGGAAATGTAAGTTTTTAGTGCCAGACTAGGTATTGAGTTGTTTTTTTTTTTTTTTTTAAAGAAAAAGAAACAGAAGTCTTTAAAGCTCTCTGCCAATTCTAGGCAAAGGAAAGGATCCTGGAGAAACCTGATGACAGAGTGGATAGGAAGCAGGTGGTATCCAGTTTAGATAGAAGAAATGCATGGTCATAAGACTCCAGTCTTCCCAGATGGAAAGTTGAAGAACCCAGGGCAGGAGGACAAAGCTCATCTATGGGACACTAGAGCAGCCCCACCTGAAACCTGGGTGTCATGTGATAAGGGGGGTCTCCTCTTACCTAAATTCACACTAAGGCGAAGCACCCAGTCAAAGGTGGTGTGAGAAGTAACTAACAAGGATCTACTGTAGACCACAGGGAACTCTGCTCGATGCCATGTGGCAGCCTCGATGGGAGGGAAGTTTGGGGGAGAATGGATACACACATATATGTATGTTGTTGTTTGGTTGCTAGGTTGTGTCTGACTCTGTGACCCCATGGACTGCACACACCAGGATATCCTCTGTCCTTTACTATCTCCCAGAGTTTGCTCACATGCATGTCCACTGAGTTGGTGATGATATCTAACCATCTCATCCTCTGCCACCTTTCCTCCTGCCCTCAATCCTTTCCAGAATCAGGGTCTTTTCCAATGAGTCAGTTCTTTGCTGCTGCTGCTAAGTCGCTTCAGTTGTGTCCGACTCTATACGACCCCATAGATGGCAGCCCATCAGGCTCCCCCATCCCTGGGATTCTCCAGGCAAGAACACTGGAGTGGGTTGCCATTTCCTTCTCCAATGCATGAAAGTGAAAAGTGAAAGGGAATTCACTCAGTCATGTCCGACTCTTCGCAACCCCATGGACTGCAGCACACCAGGCTCCTCCATCCATGGGACTTTCCAGGCAAGAGTACTGGAGTGGGTTGCCATTGCCTTCTCCGCAGTTCTTTGCTAGATAGGCCAAAGTATTGGAGCTTCAGCTTCAGCATCAGTCCTTCCAATGAATATTCAGGGTTGGTTTCCTTAATAGGATTGACTGCTTTGATCTCCCTGCTGTCCATGGGACTCTCAAGAGTTTTCTCCAGCACCACAATTTGAAAGCATCGATTCTTCAGTGCTCAGCCCTTTGTTATTGTCCAGCTCTCACATCCGTACATGACTACTGGAAAAACCATAGCTTTGATTATTACGGACCTTTGTTAGCAAAGTGATGTTTCTGCTTTTTAATACGCTATCTAGGTTTATCAGCTTTTCTTCCAAGGAGCAAATATCGTTTAATTCCATGGCTGCAGTCACCATCCACAGTAATTTTGGAGCCAAAGAAAATAAAATCTGCCACTGCATATGTATAGCTGAGTCCCTTTGCTGAAACTATCTCAACATTGTTAATCGGCTATACTCCAATTTATAAAATAAAATTTTAAAAAGTAGATGGAGAGAGATTAAAAAAAAAAAAAGCAGAGGAGGCTGCAAAAGGTCTCATGTGTAGAACACACAACCAGACAGGTCCTGTGTCAAGCTATACTCCACTACAAATACCTTAATGAACTGTCTAAACAGTTAAGACTTTCTCTCTACTTCTCTAAGGCTTATCATTATATCTCAGGTCCTCTTCCCCCAACTCCTTGTTCTTATAGCAATTCAACCCTCTGCTGATAACACAGAGCAAAAAGGCTTCCTGAAGGGCTGCTCTCGTCAATCTCCATATCCTCCTACCCATCCTCATGGATATGTAGTGGAAAGTCGGACACACGGCAGCTTCTCAATCAAGGCTTCTGAACACCCAGTCATGGGTCAAGTTAAGCAAGACAATGAGAAAATGGACCCTTGAAACATCACATGGTTTATGGACTCTCCCCAGAGATAACTTTCTGCAGCGCTGACCTGCAGAGATCCACAAAATCGGCTCCAGATACTGAAGGTGCGTGAACACACCTTGCATGGAAGGCAGCTCCCTTCCCAAGCCTCAGGACACACTCTCTAGGTGCTTCCTGCGAAGGAGGCTGCATGTGGAAATCTTAAACCTTGCCATCAGCCCTGACCACATCGACTGTGCCAAACAGGCCCCCATCAGCACCGGTCTGAGGGAAACCTGAGCCGCACAAGTAACCGGAGACCTGGGCAGCTGACCTGCTTGCGATCTGGAGGCAGTCCCAGTTTAGGGGTGAGTTTAAACCGACTGTAACTGGGCCATACCTGGCAACACACTTCCCTACAAGACCCAGAGTTGGGCTGACACGTGAGGAGTGGGGTGGCGGGGGCTGCTGGAGGCATTGGGTGAGGGCGCACAGCTCACTCCAGGGACCTTCAGGAGTGTAGGCTCCTCCCTCCCCAACCAGGAGTCCCACAGGCTTCCCTGGAGGTTCTTAGGAAGAACCTTGCCTTGTCCCAGGGACGACTTGTGTGAAAACCTTTCATTTCACTCCAGGCAGCAGCCAGTGACAAGAAAGCCTTGTAGATGGTTGGCAATGCCAACTTACCTGGGCATGTGGGTGCCTGCACTAGGAGGAAGAAGAGACAGAGGCTAAACTCACCAAGGTGTCAGTTAAGGAGAAGCAGGACAGGATGAAGGACCAGATGGGAACCCCGATGGATAAAACCTGTTTGATTTGTAAGGATGATAGGATTTAGCGTAATCAACCAAGCTCCTACTTGTGCCTGGTACCACCCTGGAATATCAAAATGAAGAAGGGGGCAGTCCTCAGAGAGCCAGACTCTTGGAGGTCACACCTGATGATGACAAACGAGAGAATTTTATTAATGTTGTTACAGTATTGATTACAGAGAGCAAGAGAATGGGAGGCAGGTAGGAAGGAAAGGATAATAGAAGAGAAGCAGGAAGAGAAAAAGGGAGGAGAGACTGTGGGTATTAAACGGGATAATCCTTGTAAAGTACTCAATCAGTCTCTGGCATACAGAAAGTGCTCAGTAAACCCTGGGCATGGTTATAAGGACCTGGAACTGCTAGGCTACACTGAACACATCCCATATGGCAGGTAATAACCTAAGGGCTTGTTGTTGAGTCGTTATGTCATATCTGATTCTTTGCAACCCCATAGACTAGCCCACTAGGCTCCTCTGTACGTGGGATTTCCCAGGCAGAAATACTGGAATGGGTTGCATTTCCTTCTCCAGGGGATCTTTCTGACCCAGGGACTGAACCCGGGTCTCCTGCATTGCAGGCAGATGCTTTACCATCTGAGCCACCAGGGAAGCTAAGGGCTTACCATGTGTTAATTCATTTAATGCTCAGGCCTACGAGATAACAGTATTTCCACTTCATACACGAGGGAAAATGGGTACCAAGGGATATGTCAGCTCCAACTACCCAGTCATACAACCATCAGGTGAGAGATGGGGGCAGTGGGCGGCAGGGGGTAGTCAAACCCAAGTGTCTAATTCCCTTCTCACCTTTCATCCATGAAACCTGAGGTTCTCAAGGTTTGGTCCCCAGAACCTGGAAACTTTTTAGATTCGCAAATCCTTGATCCTAAGCAGACTCAATACAAACAGAAGAGAAATAGACGACAAAGGATGAGATGGTCGCATGGCATCACCGACTCACTGGACATGAGTTTGAGCAAACTCAGGGAGATAATGAAGAACAGGGAAGGCTGCCGTGCTGCAATTCATGGGGTCACAAAGAGTCAGACATGACTGAGTGACGGAACAAAACAACTAGGTGACTGTGACGAACAGCAAAGCTTGAGCACCATGCCACTCATGATGGTACAGTGCATTTCCACTGAGTGGCTACAGTAAGGCAGATAATAAAACACGTCTCCCTCAGTGGCTTCACCAGGCAATGGGCAAAGGTCAAAATACTTGGGTCCTCCATTTCTTTTAGTTTAGGGCACAGCCTGCAGTTGGGGCTTGGGAGAGCAGTCTTAATGGTCATCATTTTCAGAAAAGTCAATACGGTTTCTCTGATTTCATCCTGTGACATAAAGAAGTGAGGAGGGATTGAGAATCCCTGGATATTCTTAGGATGGTTTAACTCCTTCATGGCAACTCACCACCAGTGAGCGGTGACCCGAAGTATCTACCACTAGATGAAAAGGGAACTTGAGAACTTTGCCTTTAGTGTGTTAATTTAGCTTCCAGTGATCCAGGGCAGGTGGTGTTCTCTGTCCTTTTCTCCAGGAGTTAATTCAATGATGCAAACCAATGACCCAGTGAGTAGATGACCAAAGCCTTGTGTGTCTGGGCCCTGGAGCAGCCCACCTTTTGGCCATTTCACTGTTCATTAGCACCTCTGCTGAGGATCAGCAGGGGAGAGTGAAAGGTGACTAACCTCAAACCAGTCAATTTTTCTCCTTGTTAGCAGTTCTGGTGAAGACTTGGTGGGAAAAGAATTGTTATCGGCTAAAATGAGACACAGGGATGATCTACAGGCTCTGATTTTCCATGCCCTTACCACCCTGAACCCCACTCCTAATTATCACACAGCATCAGGCCAGTCTAACTTTATAGTTTTAGCTCACTGACAAGTAAAGAGAAGCATAATTCACATTCTAGAAATTCACATTCTAGAATTTCTAGAGGTAGCCTGTGATCTCTTAAATTACAGCTCTTAAAAATGCCAAGGTCATGGACAATGTTGATGACAGCAAGAGAGGCTCAGAAGTGGTGATGTCTCTACAGGTCCCATTTTCAACACTGGCTTTCCCTACCTTTCTAACTTAACCTCACCTAACGGAATACACCCATCTTCAATGCTCATAAGAGAAACAAAAGATCTGACGTGAATTAGGCACCTGCTATATTCCAGAAGGAGACGCAGTGGGGCAGGGGTGGGCGACAACGGACGAGATGGTTGGATGGTGTCACCAACCCAATGGACGTGGGTCTGAGCAAACTCCTGGAGACAGTGAAGAGCAGGGAAGCCTGGCATGCTGCAGTCCATGGGGTCACAAAGAGTCAGATACAACTGAGAACAAAAATATTCCAGGGTGCCAGAACTTCTGTTGGCCACCTTAGGAACATAATCACTTAATTCTAAAACAACTGGGCAAGAAGCTTTTATCCTGATTTTATAAAGAAAACCAAGGCTTAGAGAATTTAAGTTAGTAAGTGCCACAGATCCGAATACAGAGCTGTCTTCTCTGCCTGACAAAACTATGCTCTTTCTACTACCCAAGTCAGCCACGGTTAATCCCAAACACCTATTGTAAAGTACACGGAACTAGATGTAATATCTTGTAATAACCTGAAAAAGAATCTGAAAAATATATATGTATTTTATATATATATATATATATAAATTTACATATAAATATATATACATAAATAATTGAATCACTTTGCTGTATACCTGAAGTTAACACAACATTGTAAATCAACTATACTTCAATTTTAAAAAAGTTAGCCTTACTGATAAGATTTTTTATATCTACACAGAACTCTGTCAGAGACAGTGCTCCCAATGCATCTGGGAGATGACTGTGCTAATCACTATTTTTGACTTTTAAAGATGAAGGCCGTACCTGGATGTGCTAACAGCGTGGTCAGAAGCCCCTCATAACATCCTCAGGTGTCTACCCTTCTCCCTTCCATCCGCTCTAATAAATCAGCTCCCACCCCTTTACCCAATCTGTCCAGACGCCTGCAGATCTCGTTCACAGCTTCGGGTTGCTGGGAGAACAGGCATTTCCTGCACAGCAGAAGCCTGAGGCCACGGAGGGGAGAGGAGGTCGGAAGAGGTGCCTTGACTTCCCGGATGACTCAGGGCAGGCAAGCGTGCCAGGATGCCCACGCAGCCCAAGCCATGCCCTCGGTGTCACCACATGGCTGCTTCCCATTTCAGGGAGGGAAGGAGCCGAACGGTCCAGCAGATGGGAGGAAGAAGGAAGAGACCTGTTTACAGTCTCAATCCCCATCTTCCACTCCCTGGTGTCTGCTCCTGTCCCCTTGCCCAGCCCACCACTGCTGGGTTTAGTGCCTCAACTTGCCTTTTCTCTTCCCCAAGCCTCACCAGCCAGGCTGTCCGCTGCAACTCTGCCCCAGCACCCCCAAAGAGCCACAGCACCTTGAGTCTCTCACTGGAAGAAGCACCAAGGCCTCCAGGTACTGACCAGAGAGAAATTCACCTTTATTTAGCATCCTATCGGAGAAGGCAATGGCACTCCACTCTAGTACTCTTGCCTGGAAAATCCTATGGATGGAGGAGCCTGGAAGGCTGCAGTCCATGGGGTTGCTGAGGGTCGGACACGACTGAGCGACTTCACTTTCACTTTTCACTTTCATGCATTGGATAGGAAATGGCAACCCACTCCAGCATTCTTGCCTGGAGAATCCCAGGGATGGGGAAGCCTGGTGGGATGCCGTCTATGGGGTCGCACAGAGTCGGACACGACTGAAGTGACTTAGCAATTAGCATCCTATAAACACGCAAATGGGCTTGCTTCATCACTAGGCATTGGCTCCTTTCTTGCTTTCCTGGTGAGTGATGTACTCTCAGTGCAGGAAATACTACAAAAGCTGGTCCTTCGGCGGCGGGGGTGGAAATCTCTTCCCTCCCCAGTCCACAGCATTTGTTGTCTCTGGCACATCCTAAGCCTAGAATATCATTATGTTTCATGGATCTCAAGATTGTTGGGATTTTTCTATGCATTCCCTTGCCTGAGAGATTGTAAAATAATTTGGAGCAAGGACCCTGTTTTCTCCACCAAAAGACATCCATGTGACACTGGAGACCCAGGCGGGGCCTCCTAATTTGAATGCAGTCCTCCCACCTGGAGCGAATGGATCCTAGATTCCAGGAAAGTGGGTCCCCTCTCCCCATGGATTCATGGACAGGAGGGCACTGTGGCCAGCCCCCGGGAAGCCTCAACATCCTTGAGCTCACTTGGTCTACTGCCAGGCCTGGAGATGCCAGAGAAACCCCATTGGCTGCCCTACCAAACTAGATGAAACACTGGACAAATGCACCCTGCTCAGCCTCAACTACCAGGGAAAAGAGACGTGAGCCCAGACCCCAGGCAGTTCCTGTCTGAATGACTCTTTCTGAATCACAGGGTGGGGATGGCCCAGTGATGGGACTTGAGAGGCAGATAGCCCCTCAAAGCGACCCCTGCTAATTCCAAGCTACAATCTTAAGTGCCAGGCTGGCTTCCTGTGTACAGTTCCACAGGACCTGTGTCTGGGCCTGTCTGCCGAGGCCATCCTGAAATCCTTTGGAACTTCTGAACAAGGGACCTTGCACGTTCCTTTTGCCCTGGGCCTCACAAGATGAGCAGCCAGTCCTGCTGAGCACTTGAACTTCAGTCAAAGAATCACTGTGAACCACCTAGTAAGCCAGGGTAGCTGTGCCAGTAGAAGCAGGGTGTGGCCAAGGAGGGTGTGAGTGAGGCTTCTGACCTGTGCGAACGGTGACTGACCTACAGAGAGGTGGGCACACAGGGTGCGGGGAGGGGGCAATGCCACCAGCAACGGTGGCTCCAGCAACAGCTTCTCAAACTGCCCCACCAAGTACTGCTCACTTCAGTCACTCCCCACATCCATCTCATATCTTTGATTACGGGCCTCATTCTCTCACCCACTGGTTTATACAAAGTCTGACTTTCCCCTGGTGTTTCAGAGAAGAAGCTCATTAAAAATGTTGGCCTTCAGAGACTGGCCTGGTGGTCCAGTGGTTAAGAATCCGGCTTGCGATGCAGGCTGCAGGTTCTGTCTTTGGTCGGGCAACCAAACCCTCCTGCCACAACAACTGAGCCCGTGTGCCACAACTCGAGAGTCTTGTGAGCTACAATGAAAGATCCCAAGTGCTGCAATTAAGACTCGATGCAGCCAAATAAATAAAAAGTTCACCGTCTGTTGGTTTTTCCTTTGCTCCACAGCTGGAGAGACATGTGCAGCAGATGAGGGCTGTTGGAATGGAGACAACTACACTTTCAGGCTGTCCATCCTCAGCCGCCAGTCCAGGCTCTGTCAGCTACAGAGCTGGTAGTCTTACAGGACAGGACCCCACAGCGACCAGGACGACAGGTGGGAATATTGGGGCCACTCATGGTCTAGGGTCTGGCTGGGCACAAACTCCCCAATGATCATCAACGACCATAAACTATAGCAGGAGAGCTGTACCCAAGTGTATCTTCTAAGAAGTGGCCTTTTCCCAAGTTTTTTCAAAAGGAGCCCTGGCTCAGACAGTAAAGAATCTGCCTGCAATGCAGGAGACCTGGGTTTGATCCCTAGGTTGGGAAGATCCCCTGGAGAAGAAAATGGCTACCCACTCCAATATTCTTGCCTGGAGAATCCCATGGACAGAGGAGCCCGGGCTACAGTCCACGGGGCTGCAAAGAGTAGGAGGTGACTGAGCAACTTTCAGCTTTCACCTCCAGAAGACACTGCTTCTTTGAACGTGTCCACAGCTGTCCTGCGATAACCTGCAGCCATACAGGGTTGCATCTTTTATGTATGTTCTCAGACATGACAGCAAGAGATGGATGGATGCTCTTTACTCAACACACACACACACACACACAGCATGACAGTATTATACTAGGAGGAAAACAACTGTGTCCTTCTCAAAAGGGCAGTTGCTCTCTTTAAGTAAAGGAAATATTTCAGAGCACCCCTGCCTGTCACCCCTGTCTGTCTGATCCTCGTGCATGGCCTCTCCTCCTAAGCCATGAGATCAGCAGGAAGCAGGTATATTTGACGAGCTGTGTGTCACTCAGCACTGACTCGTCCTAACCAGTGATGAGACGAGAGACCAGAAGCAACTGCCAACAAGACTGGAAACAGGGTACCCTAGGCTCCAGGTCTGTCCTCTCTCAGGAAAGCAGAGCTGGGTGTCTGCATCTTGGCAAAAGGAAGAAAATGAAGTTGAGAAGATGCTGCTGTGTTGGGACCAGAAGAATGTGATTAACATGCCGGAGATGGGAAGAGCAGGGACAGGCAAAACAAAGGTCGTTCCCTGAGGCCCAGGGAAGCTCTCACCTCTGTACACAGAAGGCCAGCAGTGCCCACGCCACCTTCTGAAACAGCTGCTCGGAGGAGAGCCTGCTTTGAGCCAGGCCGGCCCTTTCATCAAAATCCACAGAATTATTCTAGATATAAGAGATAAAAATCTGCACCTACGCATAAGACAGGGTTCTTTACAGACTTCATACCACTGCTTTGAAGCCACCAAGGTGTTCTCAGGACTGGATGACGCCAACAGGTGCTGAATTACTCAATACAGGAAGAAAGAAGTAAAACCTGACCCAGCAGCTCTGATGGTTAGGCTACTCACCAAGTAAAAGAAGAATCCCAGAATTTTAGAGCTGGAAGGGAGAAGTGTGACTCTCCTGACTGGGTCCCTTATTTCACAGCCAGATAAAGGGGATGTGGAGGGTAGGTGGGCAGCTGATCTGCACGCTGAGTCTTTCTGAGCCTCTTTGGAGCAGACCCAGAACAGAGTATGAAAGAAATAAACCAGTCCTGCTCCACCCACGTCCACCAGTTTCAACCCCAAATGGACCAACTTCCACCCAACACTAATAGAAGCACCAGTGCAGAAACGGAAGCAGTCTGGATGCAGCCCACTCATTCAGGTCGACTCGTCTGGGTGGCAAAAGCCAGTAACCAGATCACAGCCTTGAACTCCCCAATCTCCACCAAACTGGGCCCACATGTTCTGACACATAAGGGTAATGAGCAAGCTGTTGCTTTCTTCAACTTTTCAGTAGGAGACCCTGTTGTTGTCATTCAGTGGCTAAGTCATGTCCGACTCTTTGCGACCCCATGAACTGCAACACGCCAGGGTTCCCTGTCCTTCACTATCTCCTGGAGTTTGCCCAAACTCAAGTCCATTGAGTCGGTGATGCCATCCAATCACCTCATCCTCTGTTACCCCGTTCTCCTCTTGCCTTCAATCTTACCCAGCAATCAGACCCAGAGAACAAATTCCCTTTAACCAAGATGGTAGGCTGGATACAGCCAGGTCAAGGGTCACCATTCTTCCCAGGGCTCTCCCATTTATGTGAAGAAAGAACTGCTGACTATTTAATTTTTAGAAGAAACCTAATAAGGAAACCTGAGAGAAATTCTCAGATTTGAGTTTGTTTTCCCCTCTTACACTTCAGGTTTTTTTTAAGGAACTCAAGAGAGTTTAGTACCTCCAAAGGTCATGTTGGGTTAACTGTGACCAAGTTAGAGAATCAGCTCTCACAAAACCCCAATTTATGATAATCAGAGAGAACAAACCTTTGTCCAGAAATGAGGAGAACAATGTCTGACCTTCCTTTAAAAGATCAACTCATCGGCAGGAGTGGGAGGGAGTGCTGAGTCAGGAGCCAGCAGGGCATGGCAATAAAGAACACAGCTTAGATGGGCTGGTTGTTGTTAAGTCGCTAAGTCGTGGGAAGTAAGCAACAAGGACCCAGGGATCAAACCCAAGTCTCCTGCATTGGCAAGAGGATTCTTTATCATTGAGCCACCTGGAAGCCCCTTAACTGTTTAGACAGTTCATTTAGGCATTTGCAGGGCACATGTAGCTAGATGTGTGACCTGTCTGGCTGTGTGGTCCATGCACGAGGCCTCTGTAGCCTCCCAGGAAGTCTGCTCCAATTCCCTAAACTGAAATAATCATTTCCTCCTGACCTTCCACAATAGTCTGTCTACACATATACATGTGCCTTACAGCAAGTGGCTATTATAATCATTCACCTCCGCGCATCTCTCTCCTGCTGGACTGGGAGTTGTGTCTTTTCCCTCTTTGGTTCTTAGCCTCCCAAGGCACGGTAAGCCACACATGTGGTTGATAGTCCATAAAGTCTTAAGGAATTATTACTTAATTGGTTAATTGGTTTCACCAGGCTCCTAATCAAATCTATGCTTGAGGAGAAGAAGCAGGGCCGGGCAGTTTGGCAATTCATTATCACAATATCTTTGATTAGTCAGCCATCACCTTGGAAAGTAGAGCGGGCTGGAGGCAAGCCTATGAGATGATAAGCAGGAGGCTGGTGAGGTTTTCACTGGGAGGAGAGAGCAGAGAGCAGCCCCGCCCATTCTTGTGCCCAGAGAACATGGGCAGGGCAAGGCTTTCTTCTCTGTCTTCCTTTCCCTCTCCTTCTCTGTCCCCTCTCCCTTATCTCTCCCTTATCACCTCCTTCTCCCTCTGATCTCTAACTTTAATCCATCATCTGCTTAATAAGTGTTTAGTGAGTGCTACTGGGCATCCCAGGTGGCTCAGTGGTAAAGAACTCTCCAGCCAGGGCAGGAGAGGTAAGAAGAGACACAGGTTCAATCCCTGGGTCAGGGAGATCCCCTGGAGGAGGGCATGGCAACCCACTCCAGTATTCTTGTCTGGAGAATCCCATGGACAGAGGAGCCTGATGAACTAGAGTCCACGGGGTTGCAAAGAATCCGACACAACTAAAGCAACTGAGCACACAGGCTCGTGTACACACACGAGTGCCTACTATGTGCAGGGCACTGTTTGAGCACTAAGAATGCCACAGGATGTGGCTACTAACTTACATCCCAGGGCACTGCATCTCCAACTTCAATGGCATCTGAATCACTCAGGGATCTTGCCAAGCAGTGGGACTGGACTCAGGAGGCCTGGGGTGGGGCCAGGCACCTGCATTTCTAATAAGCTTCTGGGTGATCCTGACACCAGCAGTTCTCATTCTCTGGAGTAAGGTTCTAGACCAGAGCACTGGTTCTTAACAGGGCTGCATACAGGAGTCACCTGGAAAGCTTCTGAAAATACTGATGCCTGGGCCTGTTCCTCAGCATTTCTAATTTCAATGTTCTGGAGTGCGTTAGGATTGTAAAAACAAACAAAAAAAAACTCCCGTGGTGATTATAATGCACATCCAAGGTTGAGCACGTCCACTAGTGAAAGGTGTAGATAGAAAATAGATATTTATTTCAGAGAATACTATGATAGGAAAAAGCAAAGTACAAGCAAAAGTGAGAGATTGTATTATTTTATATAAGGTGATTTCAGGAAACACCTTTCTGAGGAGGTGACATTTGAGAAGATACCTGAAAGACGTGTAAGAATAGGCCAAGTCACGGCCTGAGAGAAGGACTACATGGAGTGTTAGTTGCTCAGTCGTGTCTGACGCTCTGTGGCCTCTTGGACTGCAGCCCACCAGGCTCCTCTGTCCATGGGATTCTCCAGGTAAGAATACTGGAGTGGGTTGCCATTTCCCTTTTCCAGGAGATCTTCCTGATCCAGATTTCGAACCCAGGTCTCCTGCATTACAGGCAGATGCTTTACCCTCTGAGCCACAGAGAAGGGCTACAGGTAGAGGAAACAGTGAGCGCTAAGGCTCTGTGGTCAGAGCGTGGTTTGCACATTTAAGACACAGCAAAGGAGACTAGCCTATGAGAATATTCATTGGGAGGCTTCACTGAAACAATAATTTACAATCATTGTAAAATAGTTAACCTGACCTTAATGGAAAGTCTAGGCATATGAGACCTGAAGGAGTTCAAAATGAGTAATGTTTTAAATCTAGGAAAAAACACTCAGATGGGCAAACGTTTGAAAGTGAGGGAAACACACAAGGACCTGTGAGGTCATTTAATCACCACAAGAATTGTATCCAATAAATATTATCCTCATTTTAGAGAGAAGTGACCAGAAGCTCAGAGACACCTGTCCATCTGCCCCTGATCACAAAAAGGCAAGATCAACTTCCAGTCTGTGTGACCTCAAGGTCTCTTCTCTTTCCATGATAAATTCTTCCTATACTGGCTTGCTTTCCTTTACTCTCACTTCACAAGTGTTCCCATCTCAAGTGGACTGGGTGGGAGAAGAAGGGTCTAGGTGGGAAACAGGAGGGAAGAGGTAAAAGTGAGAGAAGAGAAGAAAAATTCAGGAGGTAAAGGATGGCTGCCTCCTCCCCACATGCCTTCAGTTCCGTTCAGTTGCTCCATCGTGTCCGAACCTTTGTGACCCCATGGACTGTAGCACGCCAGGCTTTCCTGTCCATCACCAACTCCTGGAGCCTACTTAAACCCATGCCCATCCCATCGGTGATGCCATGCAACCGCCTCATCCTCTGTCGTCCCCTTCTCCTCCCATGCCTTCAGCTCCTGACTATTCACAGTTGATGCTCATAAAAAGCCCTGAGAGCTGGTGTGAGAGTGAATTTTACATGTCGACGTGACTGAGTCATGGAACCCAGACATGTGGTCAAATACCAGTCCAGATGTTGCTGTGAAGGTTACATTTAGATGAGACGAAAATTTAAATCAGTGGACTCTGAGTAAAGCGTATTATCATCTACAATGTGGGTGGATCTCTTCCAATTAGTTGAAGCCCTTAATTAAAAAGAGACTCAGGGGATTTTCTGGCCATCTAGACATTAAGACTGGGCACTTTCACTGCAGTGGGCACAGGTTTGATCCCTGGTCAGGGAACTAAGATTCCACATGCCACATGGTGGGACCAAAAAATAAAAACTAGGACCTACGGTATAGTACAGGGAGTTCTACTCGATACTCTATAAGGACCTACATGAGAAGAGAATCTAAAAAAAAGAGAGGCTATATGTATAGCTGATTCACTTTGCTGTACAGCAGAAATTAACACAACATTGTAAATGAACCATATTTGTTCTTGTTTAGTCACTAAGTCGTGTCTGATTCTTTTGCAACATCATGGACTGTAGCCCGCCAGGCTCCTCTGTCCATGGGATTTTCCAGGCAAGAACACTGGAGTGGGTTGCCATTTCCTTCTCCAGGGGATCTTCCCGACCCAGGGATGGAACCTGTGTCTCCTGCATTGGTAGGTGGATTCTTTACCTCTGAGCCCCCTATATAAGCTCCAACAAAATCTTTTTTAATCGGGGGGAAAAAAAAAAACAACAAACAAACAGACTGAGGTCCTCCAGGAAGATGGAATTCACCCTCCTTATTGCCAACCTCAATTCGTCCCTGAGTCTAGTCAACTTGCCAGCCTCCACAACCTCATCGGCCAAAGAACTCAGTCTTTCTCTCTCCATACTTACACACACACACCCTATTGGTTCTGTTTCTCTGGAGAACCCTGACTGATACAGATGGAACAACCAGTAACATCATCCCCACCAAGGATGGCGTGATGCATCTCTGAGAGGTGTCCCGAGGTCACACTCCTATGAAATGATGGATGGAGACTGGGATCCAGCCCTTTACTCTGCACAAGCCACTTGCAGAGCTGGCATTCATCTTAAGTCTCAGACCAGGTTAAAATGCTACACCTCTGATCACATGTGGGATGGCTTTAATAGCATTTTTATCCGTGAAAACAGATGCGTGGATGAAACAGGGAATAAGGCAAAGGCAAATAAAAGGAGAGCACTTCACTTTGCCGACAGCCAATAAGATCACCATCCTCTGACTTCTAGGGCTGCTAAAAAAGTGAGACAGGAGGGTCCCTGTTTACTAAGGCTTACACTTTCACCTGAGGATTAACCAAAGTGCTTTGTTTCTAGGAGGCTTCCTTGATGGGCTGGGAAATAATGATGGGAAATTGACACAATCACAGATGCCACGATAAAACTTCAGGACTGAAAAACACCAAATGGGGTTGCTGGAGCCTTGACAAAATAGGAGACAGAAAGCGGGGAAAAAAAAAAATAGAGAAAAGTGATTCAGTGATGCAATTCCACCCACGGGCCGGGGGGAGAGGGGGAAGAGGAGGTTGGGAAATACTGCACAATTCTTCCTCAAAAAATGTTGATCAGAATACTTGCTGGTTCAAAAATAATGATGTTGAAGAAAACAAGGAAATGACATACAAATCACACTTCAGATGAGTATTCTTTTTTTTTTTTTTACTCATTTCTGAGTAGTTACGAACGAGCCCCTAAAAGGGCCCAGAAGCCATTGTTACCTCGTATGACAGGTGTTTTGAAAATGCTTTAGGGAGAAATGTCTGCCAAGTCAAGGGTGCAGCATTGATGTCTTGCAGAAAACAATGGCATCCATGAACATTCTCTCTCCCTCGGAAAAGGAATCTGGGGTCAAAAACAGTATTTCCACATCCCAGCATCTCCCTGAGAGTCGAGAAGAGGGGGAAGCAGGATATATGAAGAAAAACGAAGGGAAGTGTTTTACTTTTTAATTAATTTTTATCACAGTATAGTTGCTTTACAATGCTGTGTTAGTTCCTATTGTACAACAAAGTGAATCAGCTGTATGTATACATATATCCCCTCTTTTTTGGATTTCCTTCCCAGTTAGGTCACCACACTGAGAGAAGGGAGGTAGTTTAGAAAGAATATTTCTGACATAGACACACTACTATATATAAAACAGATAACTAGTAAGGACCTACTGTATAGCACAGGCAACTCTGCTCAACACTGTGACACAGCCTATATGGGAAAATAACCTAAAATAGAGTGGATATATGTATAACTGATTCACTTTGCTGTATACCTGTAACTAACAAAACACTGTAAATCAACTGCACTCCAAAATATTAATTTAAAAAATAAAGTTATGCAAATACAGCAAAAAATAAAGTCCCCCCCCCCGCAACAAAAACAGTATTTTATACAGTTAAGAGTAAAAAACACAAGATTTCTACACTTAAATGGAGTTACTTCTGCTCCTTCCGCAATTAGGATGGAGAAATGAACCTGGTGACAGGCAGAACAAGATTCCACACAGAAGGTATGAGGACACACAGGTGTGGCTGGGCATACGTGCTGCGAAGAGATGGGTGTATTTGGGGTGGGAGTCGGGGGTAGGAGAGGGTTTCTGAGTGATCGGGGAAAGCTAGAGAACTTTGGATGGGGACAGAGCACTAAAGATGAGAAAGGGGACTTCCCTGGTGTATCCAGTGGTTACGACTTTATGCTTCCACTGTAGAAGGCACAGGTTCAATCCCTGGTTGGGGAACTAAGATCTCATAAGCCAGGCTGAACAGCGGGGGTGTGGGGGCGGCGGGGAGGGAGAAGAGCTAAAGAGGAGAAAAGAGGGCTGCCTTTGCTCCAAGGGCTTTTCTTCCAGGCCTAGGCTAGAGTCAGCCAAATGCTTTCCCAGCATGTGATTAATACACTGCTGCCCTACTGATGTAAGGAGTCCCTGCACGTCAGTTCTATAAGGCTGCCTATGTGGCATGTGGAGAAGCGTGACATGCTGTATTAGTCAGGGCTTTCCAGAGAAACAAAACCAAAGGCATCTGTGTGTATACATAGGAGTATTGGTTCATAGGTTTACAGAGGCCAACAAGTTCCAAAATCTACAGGGAGGGCCGGAGACCTGGGCAGGAGACCATGCTAGAGTTCAAGCTTGAAGGCTGTCTGCTGATCCCCTCCTCCCTGGGAGAGGTCAGTCTTTTCCTCTATTCAGACCTTCAACTGATTGGATGAGGCTCACCCTCATTATGAAGGCCAACCTGCTTTATTCAAAGTCCACCAAGTTAAATGTTAGAACTTCCCTGGTGGCCCAGTGGTTAATATTCACCTGCCAATGCAGGGGACACAGGTTCAATCCCTGGTATGGGAAGATCCCACATGCCGTGGGGCAACTAAACCCATGCGCCACAACTACTGAGCCCATGAGCCTAGAGCCTGTGCCCCGCAATGAGAGAAGCCACAGCAACGAGAAGCACAAACGATGCAACCAGAGAGTAGCCCCCTCTCCCTGCAACAAGAGAAAGTCTGTGCACAGAAATGAAGACCCAATGCAGCTAAAAATAAAGACCGCTTTTTAAAAAATTAAATGTTAATCTCGTCTGTAAACATCTTCACAGAAACATCCAGAATAACAGTAGACCATATATCTGAGCAGTGTGGCCCAGCCGAGTTGACACATAATATCAACCATCACATATGCCCTTATTGCCTTCAGATACTGAAACTCCAATACTTTGGCCACCTGATGTGAAGAGCTGACTCATTTGAAAAGACCCTAATGCTGGGAAAGATTGAGGGCAGGAGGAGAAGGGAACAACAGAGGATGAGATGGTTGGATGGCATCACCGACTCAATGGACATGGGTTTGGGTGGACTCTGGGAATTGGTGATGGATGGGGAGGCCTAGCGTGCTGCAGTTCATGGGGTCATAAAGAGTCGGACACAACTGAGGAACTGAACCCTCATGTTTCACAGAAAATTATGAGATCTCCAATGAAGTCATATGGGTTCTACAAAGACTTTCAAAAAGGGCAAAGGACTAAAATCCACTAAATTAAAGAATGGTAGCTAACTCAGTGGCAAGGCTGGAGGGTCATTTTATCACTATGCTCTGTAATGTACATATCTTCTTATATATAATATCAAATATTACATTTGAGACAAAGGGAGAAAAACCAAGTCTTCAGGCCATTTGCAAGATCAGCCCCCTGACCACTCCTGAACACAACTCGTGCCTTCTCTAATCACGTCGTCTCCTCCATCCATGGACTGACACTCTAGATGACTCTTCATGTGCTTAGCCCTTTGCTGCTCAAATGGATTTTAATCTGTGAACTTCTGAGACAGCTTCTTACAACATCTTTTTATTCCCCCCCCGAGTCTGACTGAATGTCTGAATAACTCAATAAAAACTCACTGAAGGCTGAAAAACAAGGTGGGCGGGGGCAAGGGCAACAAAAATAAACCGGCGGGATAGCAGAGCGGCCTGAGTGGCGCTGGGTTCCAGCTGTACAGAAGGCACGAACAGTTCCAAAAGTCAGCTGGAGGCATCAGAACCCAGGTAGAGTCACATGCGTGACTTTTTTAGAAGCCTGGAATGAAACAATGCCCATCCCACATGGTGGTGTACCACAAATGGTATCCTGTTAATAAGGGTAACACACAAGGCTTGTAGAAGGAGGTGTACACAAGACAGATGGGAGCCCAGGGCCTCGGAGATGTTCAGATTGCAGGCAACCAGGAGGAAACAGCTCCCAGGAATGTGGAACCTCACCCCTCAAGTGTCCTTAAGAAACATACTATGGCACCATGGCGAGTCTAGCCAAGTCCCCAAACAAATTTCTGATCTTCCATCCAGCTTCCAGCCTAGTCTAATCAATAGGTAGGAGGCAACCTGTGTGCATGTCAGTCACTTGTGTTTGCGACCCCACAGACTGAAACCCACCAGGCTCCTCTGTCCATGGGATTTCCCAGGCAAGAATACTGGAGTGGGTTGCCATTTCCTTCTCCAAGGGATCTTCTGGACCCAGGGATCAAACTGGAGTCTCCTGCATTGGCAGGCAGATTCTTTAACACTGTGTCACCTGGGAAGCCCCTAGGAGGCAACAGGACTCCCCCAAAGAGCCAACAGTAGGAGTGCTTTATTTGTCTTCAATCCCTGGTCCATACACTGTTAATTTTTCTCATCAGGACTCCACAACCCTGAACTTAAGCTGCCCCCATGAGTCCCATAAGCCCCGTTGTTGTTTAGTTGCTAAGTTGTGTCTGACTCTCTGGGGACCCCATGGACTGTAGCCCACCAGGTTCCTCTGCCGATGGGGTTTCCCAGGCAAGGATACTGGAGTGGGTTTCCCTTTCCTCCTCCAGGGGATTTTCCTGACCTGGGATTGAACCTGTGTCTCCTGCATTGGCCAGTGGATTCTTTACTGCTGAGCTACTTGGGAAGCCGATGAATCCCAGCTCTGGCTTATTCCGGTCTTGGTTAGAGGAGATCAAGGTTGTGTGTGGTGGTGTGTGCTCTCCTCTGTGGGAATAGAATGTTAGCCTGGAGAGCAAGTGGAGCTTTTGATGTGTGCTCCCTACAGATGGAGATGACTTCCCTACTCGCCAAACTAGGGAATCAGGCTAGGAGAATCACAAATATAGGTGTTAGAGAGGAATGGATAGGCTTCAAGCCGCTTATGAACAGATCCTGTTCAAAGGTCAATTAATATGCTATAGTTTAGAAGGAGAGAAGGCTGAGGTTAAAATTCTCCTAGTAATGGTCTAGTCCAGCCTCAATTAACAGGTGAATATGGCCCTGTGAGGTGACATAACCAGCTGAGTAACAACTCAGGTCACTGACAGGGTAAGCTCTAGACCCAGATTCCTCCACTCCATGGCCAGTGCTCTTTCCACCAAGCTGGACTGAAGGATAGATCATTTTGGCCACCTGCCATGTAGAGGAGTTGGAGTTTGTGTGAACTGGCACTGAATCCCAAAAAAAAAAGTCCACCCCAATGTTTACCGCAGCACTTTTACAACAGCCAGGACATGGAAGCTGCCTAGATGTTTATCAACAGGTGAATGGATAAAGATGACGTGGTACGTATATTCAATGGAGTATTACTCAGCAATAAAAAGGAATTAACTGGGTGATTTGTAGAGACATGGATGGACCTAGAGTCTGTCATACAGACTGAAGTAAGTCAGAAAAAGAAAAATAAATATCATATGTTAACACATATACATGCAATCTAGAAAAATGGTACAGATGAACCTATTTGCAGGGCAGAAATAGAGAGAATGAATGTGTGGACAGGATGGGGGATGAACTGGGACACTGGGACTGACATATATACCTGACCATGTGTGAAATACACAGCTAGTAGAAGCTGCTATATAGCACAAGGAGCTCAGCTTGGTGCTCCGTGATGACCTAGAGGGGTGGGATGAGGGGTGGAATGAGCGGTGGGAGGCAGGCCCCAGAGGGGATATATGTGTATGTGTGGCTGATTCACTTCGTTGTACAGCAGAAACTAACAGGGCATTGTGAGTTAACCATACCCCAATTTAAAGAAAAGAATATACACATCTCCATGTAGGAGACTGAAGGGCAGTCATAGAGAGGAAAAGAGTTCTCTCCCTACAGAGAAGGAACTCCATCCGGGCTAACCCAAACTGAGACCGTTTCACGGACCCACCCCTAGGACCTACACCGTGGTTCCAACCACCCACAGATGTCTCACGTATAGCAGAAAGTGCTCCTTCAAGAGGACAGAATTCTCAACCTCAGCCTGAAACTAGGGCGGGGGAAACTGAGGGCATAAAATGAGTCACCGGAAATGCAGGGCACAACTAGAGTCAAGAAGTCTGTGTCCAGCTCCGGTGGGGCAATCCTGTAGTTCAGAACAGGGGGAATCCCCACAGGTACGCGCCCGCTCTGAGCTCAGGAGACCACCTCCCAGAGGGTGAGCCGCCCACCTCGGCAAGTCCCCTAATGGAGAACTAGCCTCTCCACCGCAAGCTTTCTTTCTTTTGCTTCAGAGAAGCAGGGGGTGAGAACTTTTGTGTTTCCTCAGCCACACATTTTTCTCATCTCCACCTCTCTGATCCCGCTGGCTCTTCTTCTGGAATCTGAAATGGAGCACTTTTGTTTACTTTCTTGCGAGTTCCTGAGGTCTGAGTGCTGGTGTCTCGCAAGTCACTGATTAGCATTCTGACCTCAGCTCCCTCTTCAGAGCCAGCCAAAGGAGCCTGAGAAGTTGGCCACCAGCACTCCCTGGGAACAATAGGCCCTTTCTCCAACATACAGGTTTGTCTTCCTTTTCAAACACACGGGAGTTGGTCCCTTGGCGGGCAGGCCCACCTGACTGTACAGAGTGTTCGCGAGAGAACAGAGGGCTCCCCGAACAAGAGAGCCCAACTTCAGGCCCCAGGTCCACTGCAGACTAGATGTCACCCCCCGACTCCGTTTATAGAACTCGAAAGGTAAACACGTGCCCCATCAGAAAGCAAAGAAGTACAGCCTGGATGCAGTCAGTTGTCCAAGGAAACACCCAGCTCCTAATTGTCTGGGCCTGGAAGGAGAGTTAGGGGGCAGGAAGTAAGGCCGTCAGCGGCTCTGCCAGCCCTGCCACCTGTCAATGTAAGAACTCCTCGGAGTTCAGTCCACCTAAGACTCACTCTCTTATCTGTCCCGCTCTCAAATGACAGTCCAGTTGGCCCTGCTGTTTCTCCAGCGCTTAAACTTCAAGTCATTAGAGAAGAGTGCCCATGGAGATGGGCCACCACCACCGAGGCCCAGAGGACATGGATTCCCTATTTTACTGATGAGGAAGAATGATTGTGCACGTGCCTCTAACAGCTAAAGTTCTCAGCATCAGGCTCTCCACCCGCTGTTTGTTTTCGGGATGCTTCACGAAAGCCCACCTGACACTGCAGGCTGTGTCTCTTGCAGCCAAAAGACACAGAGTCTGCTCCCCACTCTGCCCTTTACCAAACAGGGTGACTTAACCTCCCTGGGCATCAGCTTCCCCGCATGTGGACAAGGACAAGAAGGACACCACACTGCTTTTCTCACACGGTTATTATCAGGATGGAACCAGATAACAAAGGCAAATATTTTAGAAGCAACTTGACAAATGAAAGGCGCTGTTATTCTCCTTCCAAGGGCTCAGACACAGGCGCATCGGTAGAAGGAACACTTGCTTCTTATCATCCTTGTGCTGAAGAGGTCTTGGCAGGAGACCTCTGAGCCACAGACCCTCAAGGATGTTTAAAACCACAGAAGCTCAGAGACAACTCCAGAACACAGGAGCCCTGCCACAACACTAATTTCTTGAAATGATTCTGGAAAAATCCATAGGTTCAAGTCTCTCACTGTCATTTCTCTGTGCTTCTGTGGTTATTAAAAACGCTTAATACGGTTCAGAATGGTCATCATCCAAAAGTCTTCAAATAATAAATGCTCGGAAGGTGTAGAGAAAAGGGAACCCTTCTACGCCACTTGTAGGAGGGTATATTGGCACAGTCACTATGGAGGAGAGTATGGAAGTTCCTTAAAAAACTAAAAATAGAGCTACCATATGATCCAGCAACTCCACTCCCGGGTATATACCTGGAAAAGATGAAAACTCTAACAAAGATACCTGCACTCCAGTGTTCACAGCAGCACTATTTACAACAGTCATGATATGGAAGTAACCTAAGTGTCCATTGATGGATGAAAGGGTAAAGAATATATGATGTGTGTGTGTGTGTGTGTGTGTGTGTATCTCTCTCTCTCCACACACACACACACACATATATATAATGGAATATTATTCAGCCATAAAAAGGAATGAAATATTACCACTTATAGCAACAGCAACAAGGATATACCTAAAGATTATCATTATATTTAGTGACTAAGTGAAGTAAGTCAGAGAAAGGCAGATATTATATATTACTTACATGTGGAATCTAAAAAAAAAAAAAAAAAGACACACATCAACTTATTTACAAAACAGAAACACACGCACAGACATAGAAAACTTACGGTTCCCAAAAGGAAAAGGGGTGCAGAGGGATAAATTAGGAGTTTGGAATTAACAAATACATACAACTATATATAAGATAGATAAACAACAAGGGAGAAATATCAATGACCTCAGATATGCAGATGACACCACCCTTATGGCTGAAAGTGAAGAGGAACTAAAGAGCCTCTTGATGAAAGTGAAGGAGGAGAGTGAAAAAGTTGGCTTAAAGCTCAACATTCAGAAAACTAAGATCACGGCATCTGGTCCCATCACTTCATGGGAAATAGATGGGGAAACAGTGGAAATAGTGGCTGACTTTATTTTCTGGGGGCTCCAAAATCACTGCAGATGGTGATTGCAGCCATAAAATTAAAAGATGCTTAGTCCTTGGAAGGAAAGTTATGACCAACCTAAACAGCATATTAAAAAGCAGAGACATTACTTTGCCAACAAAGGTCTGTCTAGTCAAGGCTATGGTTTTTCCAGTGGTCATGTATGGATGTGAGAGTTGGACTATAAAGAAAGCTGAATGCCGAAGAATTGACGCTTTTGAATTGTGGTGTTGGAGAAGACTCTTGAGAGTCCTTTGGACTGCAAGGAGATCCAACCAGTCCATCCTAAAGGAGATCAGTCCTGAGTGTTCTTTGGAAGGACTGATGTTGAAGCTGAAACTCCAATACTTTGGCCACCTGATGCAAAGAGCTGACTCATTTGAAAAGACCATAATGCTGGGAAAGATTGAGGGCAGGAGGAGAAGGGGATGACAGAGGATGAGACGGCTGGATGGCATCACCGACTCGATGGACATGGGTTTGGGTGGACTCCGGGAGCTGGTGATGGACAGGGAGGCCTGGTGTGCTGCGGTTCACGGGGTCGCAAAGAGTAGGACATGACTGAGTGACTGAACTGAACTGAAACAACAAGGTCCTACTATATAGCACAGGAAACTATATTCACTATCTTCTGATATCCTTTAATGGAAAAGAATTTGAAGCTGTATATCTGAAACACAATATTGTAAATCAACTATAAAGTAAAAAAAAATTTAAGCAGATAAATGCAGGCAGCTGAATGGGCTCCCAGCCAATCTTCTCATGATAAAGAGAGTCCAGAGATGGCAAGAGTGTGGTGGGATGGTGGAGTCAGAATTGTCTCTGTAGTCCTCGGAATATTGTTCTGGCTAGGAGGGAACTCAGTGGTTCCAAAAAAAAAAAAAAAAAATTTCCCTGGAAAGCTCCATCAGCACAGGGCAGCTTGTAAAAGGTGAATTATTTGGGTACGGGTGGGATTGTTTGTTTGGGAAGAGGTGCTTTTTTGTTCTTATTTTATTTTGCCCTTTTGTTAATATGTGAATGTTTTGAGTGAAGCATCCTAAGATCTGGGACTTTATGTTCTTAAGTCAGACTAAAACAGACCAGACCAGACTAAATCAAGATTTTTTTTTTCTCTACTCAGGACAAAAAGAGTTGGACAGCCCAAAGCACAGAGGCAGTTGGCCGCAAAATTGCTCCATTAGCTCCATGCAGATAATCTAATCTAGAGTCACTCAGAAAATATCTGAAGGCCAGGGACAGAGAATATAAATACAGGAGTCAGATGCTTAAAACACACACACACACACAAATAAATTCTCAGGTGATTTACAAACCAGGAAAACTAGGTTTTTATAGAGCCTTTGGCTGTTTAAAAAAAAAAAAAAATTAACAAACTTTATCCAGTGCCATGTCATCATGAACTGCTTCCAAGAGCTGGTGTCTGCGGACTAGCCCATGTTGTCTCCTGCTTTTTATGACACCGTATGACTCTCATTCTTACCTAATGCAGGGGTAACAGAAGGAGACAAGGCCTTGTGAATTCACTCTCCTTCCTTCTACTTTCATGCCCTCTCCCTTCCCTTAACCCCCAGGTAAGCATCCCTTCCAGGAGACGATGACCCGCTGACTGGTCTCTGTAGCACCTTCCTTCCCTTTTCCCTCCTCTTCTCCCCGGGGCACTCCCACTTGTTCATTTATTCAACCACTATTCTTTTTTTTTTTTTTTATACTGTCATCTAGTTGATTCACAATGTTGTATTGGTTTCAGGTACAGCACAGTTTCAGTACAAGGAAGTGGTTCAGTTACACATATACACGTACTTTTTTCAAGCTCTTTTCCCGTTTAGTCAACCACTATTCTTGAGTATCTATTATGTGTCGACATTGTGCCTGATGCCAGAAAAAATAGTAACGAGCCAAACAGACAGGGTGCCTGTCCTCATGGTGCTCATCCTGTAAGGGCGAGACAGACAAAAGAATGAGAGGGGAAATAAAGGAATATTTGCAAGTTGTTATCATTGTTAAGAAGGCCACAATCAAGTGAGATTAAAAACTACAGAAGGAAACAAATGAACTCACAAAACAGAAACAGACTTAGACTTTGAAAACAAATTTATGGTTATTAAAGGAGAAAGGTCGGTGGTGGGGGGAGTTAATTAGGAGTTTAGGATTAACATATACATGAAATATACATAAAACAGATAATCAACAAGAACCTACTATATAGCACCAGGAACTCTACTCAATATTCTGTTATAACCTACATGGGAAATGAATCTGAAAAAGAGAGGATATATGTATAACTGAATCACTTTGCTGTACATCTGAAGCTAACCCAACACTGTAAATCAACTATACTCCAATATAAAACAAAAATTAAATTAAAAAAAAAAAAAACACAGAAGGAGAACCTGAATATCCTTTGGGATGACCAAGACAGCTTTTTTTTTTAAAGCCTTAGAAATATACATTTATTTTGGGTGTTGACTCTTATACTCACAGGACAGTCAATGACCCATCTCTCGCTAAACTTTCCTTTCAATCTTAAAATGGAAAGGGATTACATAATCGAGATCCTTCGGTCCAAACCCTTCAGGAAGCTCTCCGGCTCAGCCCTTTTAGCCTCCAGGAAGGAAACCCCTCACCTTGCACTGGGTGGTTACAAGGCATTCTGCTAGGCTCTGTGGATCATTCAAAATAACTCCCAGAACTTAACATGCATTTTCTTTCACTGAGTGCTTCTTCAGAACCTAAAAAAAATGTTTGGATTAGTCAACTGCATGGTAAAAACCTGGCCACTGGATTAAACCTTCCTCAGGGCAGAGTGCATGGTTTAAACTTCTTGGTATCATTCACACTGGCTTACTCATAAATAGTCTTTTTATTTTTTATTTTTATATTGAAGATAACAAAGTCAGCCCGTTTTAATTCCCCAGATTTCTCTAACCTTTTCTTTTAAAAGTCATGTCCTACATCTTAAATTATTTTAATCCCACTCCTCTTGATCTTCTATATTTAGACACACTTTTAAAGCAGTGACTAAAATGGGAAAGAATATTCTAATAAGGAACTGACTAATGCAAAGGTTAGCAAAAGGGTTATTTTCCTTGAAACTCATCTTATTTTTAGTATATTTCAGCACTTTTTCCTCAATCAGCTTTTAGTTGACTAATGACTTCTGGGTATTTTCTTTCAATATTTGTACTGAGTAGTATTTTCCCTTTGTGTATGTGAATGTTTGGGGACCTCTGACACATCATTCTTTAAGAGTATTGACTGAATTCCATTTTTTTCTAATTTTCCAGCGTAACTGCTAACATTTTATGACTTAGAATATAAACTGCCTATGGGCAGGGACACTGTCTTTTCCTGTTAAGTGGACTATGAAAGCACTTCCTAAGACCTGAGTTCTTTATGAACCATTAGAGAAGCTCTACTGGCTGTGCCAACAATTTTTGAGCTTTGTTCTTCAAAGTTACAGGGCTCCCCAGGTGCCGCTCGTGGTAAAGAACCCACCTGTCAATGCAGGAGATGTAAGAGATGTGGGTTCGATCCCTGGGTGGGGAATATCCCCTGGAGGAGGAAATAGCAACCCCTTCCAGTATTCTTGCCTGGAGAATCTCATGGACAGAAGACCCTGGGGGGCTACAGTCCATAGGGTTGCAAAGAGTTGGACACGACTGAAGCAACTTAGCACCCACGCACTTCAAAGTTCCAGTTTTCTCACTCACAAGAAAGTCTGCCTGAGTTCTCCAGTTACCAAGAGATCACGGGGAGAGCAGAGAGAACCCCCGAGGTGCCCCGGCTGATTTGTTCTAATTATGGTTGGACTGCAACTATTCTATGTGTATTTCAATCGTGACAATCGTATCTTTCTAGGTGTTAGATCCCACGTCACTTAGAGCATGGAAGACTATTAAAAACTACCCCCTTCCCAGAGAAAATAGAGTTAGCAAATGTGGATAATTTTTTCAGAACTTAGGGTAGGGGTTAGGGAAGACTGGAATTTTGAGTTAAATACATCTACCTTACAGATGGATTTAATAATTATTGGTCTTCATTGTCATATTGTGGGCAGGACAAGGAAAAGGGGAAAAATAAATTACAGGGTGGTAAAATACTATCTTAAAATACTTTAAAGTAGTATTTATAATATATTCATATTAATAAAGACTAATAATACATGGGAAAAAAAAACTACTTCCAAAAAGTGCATTACTGAGTGGAAAGCCTGGAGGTAGGAATCTGTCTGGCTGTCTTTTATAAATCAATGCCTTCTTGCCACTCTGGTTACAATGAGAGGTCTAATGAAAATTTCACAAAAACAAAACTCTAAATTGAAGCTGAAATAAGAATTTCAGAATGTTTAAAAAAAAAAAAAAAAGGTTAGGCAGAGGTGGTCCAACAAACTCTGATGTCAACAAACCCAACGCTACCGACCATGAGCAAACTCTTGTCCATAGCTGCCTCGGTCCAGGCCACCAGCATCCCTTGCCTAAAACGTAGCAACCACCTTGTCACCTCACTCCCCCTCTCCTCTGTACACACTGCTCTCCAATCCCCATCTCTCCTACTCAGTTCCATCTGCCACCCTGTCAACCCAGGATCCAATCAGGTCAGTCTAACTGCATGAAGCCACCAAGTGACCCATTCCCCCAAAGTGAACTCCTCAGCAAGGTGTTCAAGCTCCTCTAAGCCCCCACCATCCCTCTACCCTCCTCTGCTTTCTACATCCACAGTCCTTTTCCATTCTTCCAATGAACCACGTATTTACCTCACCATGGTTCAGGCCATTCATGGAATCCCATCCTTTTTTTTAAGGCGCATTTGAAATATGACCCCTTCTTTGAATCTTTCTTAAATTTTGCTCACAGTCCTCAGCAGATGATTGGATCCCTTCTCGTCCTTTTTCTAGCACTTAGCACATGACACTGTAGTTAGCAGAGTATACAGCTGTCTCCTTCAAAAGACAGCACCATCCATCTCTGGTCAGACATAGAGCCTCTGACACACAGTAGGTGCTCATTTGTTGCTCTGACATTAATTGCTGCAGTTTTGCTACTCAGCTCCCCAGAAGAAAGACCATTCAAGAAGAATAGGGCATGCCCTTGGAACAGTCATTCCAGGAACAGGCCAAGGATAGATCTGGAAGAAAAACCCACCTCTGGCTACAAAAACTAAAAACACTGAAACTCTCGAGTCTTAAAAGACAATGGCTGGGACTTCCCTGGTGGCTCAGAGGGAAAGAATCCGCCTGGCAATGCAGGTGACACAGGTTCGAACCCTGGTCCAGGAAGATCCCAGAGCAACTAAGTCCTGTGCCCCACAAATACCGAGCCTGTGGTCTAAAGCCCAGGAGCCACAGCTACTGAAGCCCACATGTCCTAGAACCTGTGCTCTGTAACGAGAGAAGCCACCACAGTGAGAAGCCTGCACACAATTAGTGAGTAGGCCTCGAAGCAACCAAGATCTAACACAGGAAAAATAAATAAACAAAATTATTTAAAAAAAAAAAGACACTGGCTGACTTAAAGGAATGAAATTCAGTACATGCTGTGACATGGATGAACCCCAAACGCTAAGTGAAATAAGTCAGTTACAAAAGGACAAATATTGTATTATTCCACTACATGAGGAACCTACAAGAGTCAAATCCACAGAAACAGAGGTACTGCTGCTGCTGCTAAGTCACTTCAGTCGTGTCTGACTCTGTGTAACACCATAGACGGGAGGCCACCAGGCTCCCCCGTCCCTGGGACTCTCCAGGCAAGAACACTGGAGTGGGGTGCCATTTCCTTCTCCAACGCATGAAAGTGAAAAGCGAAAGTGAAGTCGCTCAGCCATGTCTGACTCCTAGCGACCCCATGGACTGCAGCCCACCAGGCTCCTCTATCCATGGGATTTTCCAGGCAAGAGTACTGGAGTGGGGAATGGTGGTGAAAAGGGATGAGAGGGAGGGATGACGTGGATGTTCTTTTTATTTCTTACTGAAGTATAGTGCATTTATAATGTTGTATTAGTTTCTGTTAGTGGCTTGGGAAGTGATATAATGGGTCGATCCCTGGGTTGGGAAGATCCCCTGGAGGAGGGCATGGCAACCCACTCCAGTATTCCTGCCTGGGAAATTCCATGGACAAAGGAGACTAACAGGCTATAGTCCATGGGTCACAAAGAGTTGGAGATGGCTGAGCAACTGACACTTTCACTTTTTCATATATTTCTATATATCCTTTTTCATATTCTTATCATTATGATTTATATGCAGAGTACATCATGTACTTATATGCAGAGTACATCATGAGAAATGCTGGGCTGGATGAAGCACAAGCTGGAATCCAGATTGCCAGGAGAAACATCAATAACCTCAGATACGCAGATGATACCACCCTTATGGCAGAAAGTGAAGAAGAACTCAAGAGTTTCTTGATGAAAGTGAAAGAGGAGAGTAAAAAAGTTGGCTTAAAGCTCAACGTTCAGAAAACTAAGATCATGGCATCTGGTCCCATCACTTCATGGCAAATAGATGGGGAAACAATGGAAACTGAGAGACTATTTGGGGGGACTCCAAAATTACTGCAGATAGTGACTGCAGCCATGAAATTAAAAGATGCTTGCTCCTTGGAAGAAAAGGTATGATCAACCTAGACAGCATATTAAAAGGCAGAGACATTACTTTGCCAACAAGTCCATCTAGTCAAGGCTATGGTTTTTCCAGTAGTCATGTATGGATGTGAGAGTAGGACTAAAAAGAAAGCTGAGCACCGAAGAATTGATGCTTTTGAATTGTGGTGTTGGAGAAGACTTTTGAGAGTCCCTTGGACAGCAAGGAGATCAAACCAGTCAATCCTAAAGGAAATCAGTCCTGAACATTCATTGGAAGGACTGATGCTAAAACTGAAACTCCAATACTTTGGCCACCTGGTGCAAAGAACTGACTCATTTGAAAAGACCCTGATGCTGGGAGAGATTGAAGCCAGGAGGAGAAGGAGATGACAGAGGATGAGATGGTTGGATGGCATCACCGACTCAATGGACATGAGTTTGAGTAAACGCCGGGAGCTGGTGATGGACAGGGAAGCCTGGCATGCTGCAGTCCATGGGGTCGCAAAGAGTCAGACATGACTGAGCAACTGAATTGAACTGAATATTAAGGTTTATTGTAGGATACTGAATACATCACTGTGTTATACAGTAGAACATTGTTGTTTATCTATTTTATATATAGTAATTTCTATCTGCTAATCTCAAACTCTTGATTTATCCCCTCTCGACTCCCTTTCCACTTTGGTAATCATAAGTTTGTTTTCTATGTCTGTATGTTTCAGTTTCATAAATGAGGTCATTTGTGTTATATTTTAGGTTTCACATATAAGTGATGTCACGGTTTTTGTCTCTCTCCTCTCTCTGACTTCACTTAGTATGATAGATCTCTAAGTCCATCCATTTTGCTGCAAGTGGAATTATTTCATTCTTTTTTATGGCTGAGTAGTTTCCATTGTATGCATATAAGGAAGGGCCATTCTTTTTAACTGGTACTGAGTTTCACTGGAGAAGATCAAAAAGTTCTGGAGATGGATAGTGGAGGCTATAGCACAGCAATGTGAATGTAGCTAGTGATGCTATATTGTACACATAAAAATGGTTAAAATGGTAAATTTCATGTTATGTATATTTTACCATATGGGGGGGGTGCAGAGACAATGGCTGAGAGTCAAAATAATTAAAATTTTAAAAGTATAGGCACATGAAGGGTAGCAGATACAGTATATTTGAATTGGTTCACAAACTCTGATTCCAGGAATGAGGGCATCCCCCTCAGAGCCTTATAATGAAGTTTTAGAACTAATGGCTGGAAGTCTGAGTTCCATAGTGAGAGTACGTGCAATGCATTCAATACCTTCCACTCAATACAACCAGTAGATTTTGAGCATCTCCAATGTTCCAGGCCTCATGTTCGGCAGATGCTGAAAAACATCCAAGTTGATTGAAAAGAGCTTAGAGTATCCTAGGAAGAATGAGACATCTACCCAAATAACTACAGCACTGGGCTGACTTGGATTGAGGTTTATAAAAAGAAATACAAACATAGTCTAGGAGAAAGGACAACAGACGGTTCAAGGAAGTTTTCCAACAGAAGTTCAGGGAAGGCGACATCAGAGACATTTAATGAAGGAAGTTGGATGCTGACCCTGGTGCATTTATATACCTTAGCATCCCCACCAGCAAGTAAAGACAGGGCTCCTGGTACGCTCTACGTCCTTCCAGCTGAAGGACTCTGGCATCCTACATGCTATAGATATATATACTGTTATATATTATATTGGTTATATATATTATATACTATTATTATATTGGGTTGGAGAAGGAAATGGCAACTCCAGTATTCTTGCCTAGAGAATCCTATGGATGGAGGAGCCTGGTGGGCTGCTGTCCATAGGGTCGCACCGAGTCGGACACAACTGAAGCGACTTAGCATGCACTGGAGACGGAAATGGCAACCCACTCCAGTATTCTTGCCTGGACAATCCCAGAGACAGAGGAGCCTAGTGGGCTGCCGTCTATGGGATCGCACAGAAAGGACACAACTGAAGTGATTTAGCAGCAGCACTATATTGGGTTGGCTAAAAAGTTCATTCAGGTTTGCCATACGATGGTAACATATATACCTAATATATATAATACATAACATATATATACACATATACAAGTATATATACAGATACACATTGTGTATATACATGTATATACACATATATATAACATAACATACAACATATACATATACATAAGATATAACATATATATAATATTTAATAATAATATGTAATGCATGCTATATGACATGAAAGTGGCCACAACCCTTTGGCTGGATCTGACCTAGTGTGACATTTTTCTCTCCTCTTGACCTCTATCTGCAGCTGTTCCATTCTGTTACTCCTGAAAAAACTCAATAATCAACAAATCTTCTCTGTACTTTATTTCCCCTTGGTATTTATAGATTTTTACAGTATCTTGCAGGATAACTCTCTAGGTTTCCAGAAATAGAGAAGAAATACATATACACAACTAGATATTTTTACTCTAAAATTTCAGTTTCTAATACTCCAATCAAATCCTTCCCATCTCTCAACAAACTCTATCTACATAAATGGTTTTACAGGGTGAAGAAACAGACTTATTCTGTCTTTCCCAGATTACTGGTGTTTTACAGAATAGTAAAATGCACAATGCTGAATTAAAATGAATATTTTCAATGAATTAATATTAACAAGCTATAGCCTATCAACTTCAAGGAGTTTGTAAGTTTGGAAGTGTTATTAAAACATGCAAATCCCACTAAACTATGGTTTCCTTCAATTCATCCCATATGTCTTCAGGAAAATGAGAAAGCCTCATTCAGTAGAAAAGAAAGAACACTGTCCCTCCATTTTATTTTAAAAGAAGGTAGTCCAGTGGTAAAGAATCCACCTGCCAATGCAGGGGACGCGGGTTCAATCCCTGCTTTGGAAGATTCCACATGCCACAGGATAACTAAGCCGATGTGCCACAACTACTGAGGCCCATATACTCTATAGCCTGTGCTCTACAGCAGGAGAAGTCACCTGAATGAGAAGCCAGTGCAGCACAACTAGAGAAAGCCTGCATGCAGCAACAAAGACCCAGCACAGCCACAAAGAAACAAATAAAGAAAAGAAACAACACAACTTATTGCAAGTATCCTTTTGCAACGCTGAAGCGATGTAAGCATCTGATAAAGGAGTGGAAGAATTCTGTTTCTCTACGTTATATTCTAATGTAAAGATCTTCAGTAGTGGGCTTCTCTGGTGGCTCAAACAGTAAAGAACCTGTCTGCAATGCAGGAGACCCAGGTTCAATCCCTGGTTGGGAAGATCCCCTGGAAAAGGAAATGGCAACCCACTCCAGTATTCTTGCCTAGAGAATTCCATAGACAGAGGAGTCTGGTGGGCTACAGTTCACGGGGTTACAAAGACTTGGAAACGATTGAGCGACTTTCACTTTTTCTTTCAAAGATCTTCAGAGTAGGATGTTAGTGCCTTCGGTAATCTGCCTATATTCACGCCTGGACACTGTCTGTGAACCTTGGGCAGGTTATATAACTTATAACCCTCAATTTCTCTACCTGTTAAGTAGTTTAGTAATAGTAACCCATTATTCAGAAGGTAGTGCTCAGAACTAAACGAGCCTGTAGTGGCATAAAGCTCTAAGTACATATCTGGTGTGTAGTAACACAGGTTTGATCCCTGGGTCAGGAAGATGCCCTGGAGGAGGGCATGGCAACTCTTTGCAGTATTCCTGCCTGGAGAACCCTATGGACAGAGGAGTCTGGAGGGCTACAGTCCATAGTGTCGCAAAGAGTCGGGCACAACTGAAGCAACTTTGCACACATGCACACAAATGTGAGTTTTTGTTATTACTCAAATTGTATTCTTACTCCAATGCAACCAGTAGCTGGTTTGCAAATTTTTGGAGCTTTCTGGTTCTCCCTACTCCTACCTAACAAGAATAACAGAAGGGAAACTGAGGTTACATCTATAATGAAACTTGAACTATATAGGAAAACATTAACTCCCTTGCTAGTTTTGAGGGTACAAGTTGTCATGTGTGGGATGACTGTGTTGGGAGGCCCACATGATAAGGAGCTGAGGGCAACCTCCAGCCAACAGCTAACAAGAAACTGACACCCAATGTCCTAGAACCACAAGGCCCTACTCTGCCAACAGAAGTGGAGTCTTCCCTAGTCAAGCCTCAGATGAGACCACAGTCCTGGCTGACACGGGAATTGCAGGCTGTGAGACCCTAAACAGATGATCAAGATTCCTGACCTACAGAGACTGTGTGGAAGTACCGGGTTGGCCAAAAAGTTCCTTTGGCTTTTATTTTTTAAAAATAAAAGACATATTTTTTTCCACTTTCACCAAGAACATCCTTGAACAACGTATTCACTGTTTTGTTCCACTACCTTGGCCCATTTTTCAAGCAGCCTCATAATTCCATCTTCTGTAATCTTTTACAGCAAAGAACTATTTCAGGTGTCTTTTATAGTCTTCCAAGGAATTTAAGTTTTTTCTATTATAAGAGAATTTTGTAATGACAGAAATAAATGGAAATCCAAAGGTTCAATATTTGGTAAATATGGAGGATGAGTCAGAACTGACTGGCCAAGCTGTAACAGCGTTCGCTTGGTCATCAATGCATACGCATTGATTATGCATTTTCTGTTGACTAATTCCCGATGCTTTTGTCAAATACTGCTTTCAGTTGGTCAACTAGGAGTCGTACTTGCTGGAATTAATTGCTTCGTTTTCTGGAAAGAGCTCATAATAGACGGGTCTCATCCAATTCCACCGTGGATATACACAACAGCAGCTTCTTTGGATTGAAGACCAGCCTTTAGTATGGTTGGTGGTATTAATTTTGGTTGCCCCACAATCACTTCTATGCCACATTATTGTACAGTATCGACTTTTCAATGCCTGTCACAATTTGTTTTAAAAAGAGATTTTCATTAGGTTTAAGTAGAGAATCATATGTGGCAATAATACTTTCTTTTTTTTTTTTTTTTTGCTTAACTTATGTGGAACCCAAATATCAAAGCGATTAACATAACCAAGATGGTTCAAATGACTTTCAATGCTTGATTTAGTTATTTTGAATATGTCAACTATCTCCTGAGTAGTATAACATTAATGGTTTCCAATTAATACCTCAATTTGATTGCTGGTCTACCCCACTGTGGAGCATCACCCAATGAGAAATCTCAAGCATGAAACTTCGCAAACCACTTTTGACATGTTCGATCAGTCACAGAACCTTCTCCATACACTGCACAAATTTTTTGCATTTCAACTGTGTTTCTACCTTTCTTGAAATAACAAAGCATAATATGTCTAAAATGTTGTTTTATTCCATCCTTAGTATTAAAATGGCTAAACAAAAATTCGCCAATTTTGATCTTTTTTTTTTAATAATGTACTCTGATATGACAGCTGTCACAATATAATCTAAAAAAAGTGTTCTGAATAAAGTTAAAAACAACTAAGCTCTACTAGAGCCATCTTATGGAGAAAACCAAAAGAACTCTTTGGCCAACCCAATAAATGTGTGTTGTTTTAAACCACTAAGTTTTTGGTGAGGTAATATGCAACAATAGAAAATTAGTATTAATGTGGAGACTGGGAATGCCAGTAGATACACATGGTACAAAAATACATATATAGGCAAAAATACATTCACACACACACAGTCCTATGATTTAATGTCATTGCTATAGTGATTTAGCTTATTAGAACACATACTGGGTCTGTTTATTTAACGTGAACTAAGTTGCATCTTGGCTGGCAGGAGAGACAGTAAATCAAGGTATTTAGGAGTGAATGGTAACTCTTCTCCACAGTGATGGGGTATGGAAAAAAAAAAAAAAAAACCCACAGTTTTCTGTGGCATTTCACCAAACAAGTAACAACCAAAGGTTTTGTTTTCAATTTATTTTCAAATTAGGTAAGTCAGCCTTTCTGGAAACCAAATTGGGCAAGAGATTTTGTCTGGGTCCAAATCCTCCTGCCAAATTGCATTACCTTATGGGCATGATTGGGGTCTCTGGGGACTAAGTTATGGGAAAGGCCCACAAATCAGTCATCCAGAAGGAATAGCCAACATGCAACTTAGTTCACGTCAAATAAACAGACCCAAACCAGGAACTCGGAAAAGCCTTCTGTTAAGATGTGGGTTCTGATTCATTTTCTAGTTAAATACTATAATTTCCCAGTTCCTCTTGCAAAAAGACACAGTCCACCACTTGCTCGATGCTCCTACAGTGACGATCCCTTCCATTTTATCAGGATCTTCATTTAAACTTCTGACCTTAAGTTCTTAACCAGCCTGGAGCCTTCTGAAACATTTTGCACAGAATCAGGAAATTGAACAAGCAAGATAGTTCCTTGGAGATCATCTAGTCCTATTCTCTAATTTTACTGGAAAAACCATGAGGCCCATGGAATTAAAATGACTGGCTTAAGTTTAAAAGCTGAATCTTTTTGACAAATTTTAACCTCTTTCTTGAAAACAGTGGAGGAGGAGTTAGTTTCTCTTCTAACCTTCCTTTTTACGTTTCTGTCTATTCGAATGCCGACAGCCTCTGCTGGGCAGCCCCCCTTGCAGAGAAAGATTTCTATGAACCACTATGAATGAAAGAGATCTCAAGTAACTGATGGGGATCTTACAGGCTGGAGTGACATTCATCACCCGTCAAGTTTCCGTCAATGCTGTCAGTCCTCAAGAAATTTCAGCCAAGTCACGGCAACAAAAATAAATTACTGGCTCCACTGCTTAAGGGATGAGCTAAGACAGATCGTAATCATATTCCTTCCACATGGATTCACCACAACAGCTAGAGGTGGGGGGAGGGGTGGGGAGAAAGCAAAGAAACCTATTCAAATGTAACTAACATGTAACAGAGGGACTGCCTACAATTTCTCTACAATTTATCTATTTAACAAACACTGAATACCAATCATGGTGTTTGCCACATCACTACCAGGAATTAAAAGATGACATAAAGAAACAGTCTCTGGGGGACTTTATTGGTGGTCCAGTGATTAAGACTTCGACTTCCAAAGCAGGGGTGCAGGTTCGATCCCTGGTATGGGAACTAGGATCCCACATGGCCTCACGGCCAAAAAAAAAGTAAAATTAAAAAAAAAAAAGAAAAACAGCAGTAATGTAACGACAACAACAAAACAAACAGTCTCTGCCTGCAGGAGAGACTTCTTCATGTGAAGAAGTCAAATATTTAGCAATTATTTTAATAACAGAGACCACTTATTGAGCATTTACTTTGTGTCAGGCTGGTTCTAAGTATTTTACACGGATGAAATCCCTTAATGCTCATTGCACTTGAAGAAGTAGCTTTATTTTTGATTCCTCATTGACTCACAAAACGAAGGCACAGAAGGCTGAGCTTCCTGCCCAAAGTTCACACGTTCATCGTTTCAACAAATATTTGCTTACTGTGTTCTGCACACTGCTCTGGGTGCAGGAGATACAGCAGTGAACAAAAGAAGTGAAAATCCCTCTTCCTGTGGAGTTTACGTATTAGTGGAAGGAAAAAATAATAAGTAAAAAATGACATTTGGAACTTCCCTGGTGCTCTAGTGTTTCAGACATCGCCTTCCAATGACGAAGGTGCGGGTTTGATCCCCGGTCAGGGAGCTAAGATTCCACATGGCTCACGGCCAAAAAAAACAAAACAAAAAACAGAAGCAGTATTGTAACAAATTCAATAAAGTCTTTAAAAATGAAAAAAAGAATCAAAGTCAGAGAGTGACAAGTGCTAAACAGAAAAATAAAGCAGGGAAGGGAAACTAAAGAGTGAGTGGCGGTGGCTGGGTAGGTGCTATTTTTAGGAAGAACTGTCCTGGGAGGGTTTCAGCAGAGACCAGAGGGGGTCCCCAAGCAGCAGAGCGAGACACAGGCAGGCAGTCCTGCTGCACCCCGACACTTTCTGCCCTGCCACGCTATGCAGGGCAAAAAAGGCTAGGGACAGAAGCTGTGACTTCCCTCTATTCATCTCTTAAAAGCACTTTTTACTGTCCTCTTCTGATTATAAATATTAATATCATGTGCCTTTATTGAAGAAATGGATTTAAAGGTTTTCATGTGGAATCTTTAAAAAAAACATATGATACAAATGAACGTCTATGCAAAATAGAAGTAGATCCACAGATAGAGAAAACAAACTTATGGTTGGTTACCAAAGGGGAAGTGGGAAAGAGGATAAATTAGGAGTTCGGGATTAACGTGTAGACACTGTGCATGTGTGTGCTTATCACTCAGTCGTGTCCGACTCTTTGTGACCCCACAGACTGTAGCCCACCAGGTTCTTCTGTCCATAGGATTCTCTAGGCAAGAATACTGGAGTGGGTGGCCGTGCCCTCCTCCAGGGACCTTCCCAACCCAGGGATCGAACCTAGGTCTCCGGAATTGCAGGCAGATTCTTTATTGTCTGAGCCACCATACACACTACTAGATATAAAATAGTATATATAAAAAAGACAACAAACAAGGACCTATTGTATAACATGGGGAACTATACTCAATATTTTATAATAACCTATAAGGGAAAAGAATCTGAAAAACAATACACACACACACACACACAGATATATGACTGAATCACTTGGCTGTACACCTAACACAATACTTATATGTAAATCAATGTAAACATTGTAAAACATCATAAATCAATTTTTTAAATATAGGTTTTTCACAGAAACTTCTATTCTTATGGCAGTTTGAGATTCATCGGCTGACATCCTGGGGTTCCCCATGTCTGCAAATGCATAGGGGAAGGGAGAAAGGGGGTCAGTTAACAGAAATGGGCCTAGAGGAGGATTCCGGAAGCCCAGGTCTGGTCCCAGCTCTGCCTCGAAACAAATCATGCTTCTGAAACCAGAGAGAACCCAGGACAAAGCGTCCGGCAGAAAGAATTCTAACACCCCATGAGAGAGGCCCGATTGTGTGAAACCATGACCCCTGAGGGCTTCCCTGGTGGCTCAGATGGTAAAGAATCTGCCTGCAATGTGAGAGGCCTGGGTTCAATCCCTGCTTTAGGAAGATCCCCTGGGGGAGGGCATGGCAATCCACTCCAGGATTCTTGCCTGGAGAACTCCAGGGACAGAGGAGCCTGGCGGGCTACAGTCCATAGCAGAGTCAGACACGCCTGAGGGACTAAACACAGCACACAGCACATGACCCCGGGGGCTGTGCTCCCTTCCTCCCCTCATCACTGTTCCTCGGCCCCCTTTCTCCACACCGTCGTAACCCTGTTGATCCATATTTCCCACTTCAATATTTAACTCCCATTAGGTTGAGAAATCTACATTTCCATTTATTAGAATATGTTCAAATCACAGTAATTTCCTTTGAACTGGGGCTAGATTTGGCCACATCCTGAAAAGAACGGCCAAGAGATCAGTTTGACATGTTGGAAAACACCAGGGAACGAAATGTCTCAAATGGGCCCGTCTTCCTTATCTTTTGGCAGATTTCAATGAAATTGAGGATACAAAAGTTACAGATGCCGTACATGGTGGGCCGTTGTTGCTGAATTGCTAAGTCCTGTCCGACTATTTGTGACCCCACGGACTTTAGCCCACCAGGCTCCTCTGTCCATGGGATTTTCCAGGCAAGAATAGTAGAATAGGTCGCCACTTCCTCTTCCAGGGGATCTTCCTGACCCAGGAATCGAACTGCATCTCCTGCATTGCAGGCGGATCTTTACCACTGAGCCACCTGGCAGTGCCCCCATTTATTTTTCTAATCACATGGCGATCAAAGGGAAGAAAGGCACAGTGATACACGGACACAAAATGAACATCAACGGCAACTGTTTCCTGGAGGGAAAAGAACATCTTATTCCCTGGACCAGCAGGAATATATCTTCTAGAGAGAGAGATGGGACAAACACACAGCTAAGTACATGTGGATAAATGACTGTGACTTTGCAGAGCTAAATACACGAAAGCAGAGAGAAGGCTGTCACAAACACAGAGACAATAACCAGGTGGAAAAAGCGTTTTCACTGGGAAAGTTCCTAATGGGAGGAGACCTTCCAAGCACTGTTTTGAAAGTGGGAGAGAGCCACGATCAGGCAGATGTGGGCACCCGGTCTGTATATAATCACCCTCCTTTTTAGTCTTGGCACTGACTAATATTAAAACTGTACCCAGCATTACAGAAGACAGTCCACTTGGTTTCAAGATGGCCATCTGACTGGCAAAGCTTAAAGGAGGGACTGAATCTTCTTTTTAAAGCAACATATGAGCCGAGGTGGTGGTGATATAGGGCTTAGCATAGCTGTCTTCCAAAGCATCATGTGGGTCCAAAATTCAAATCATTTCATATAGAAACCACCGTAATATATTTTGCATCCATTACATCTCACATAACCCTCACAATAACCCCGGGCAGGAGCTATATATTAGTGGCCCATATTTTCAGCTGAGCAAACTGAACCTCGGAGGTTAAATAATACACCAAAAGTCACAGAACTAAATCATGGCAGAGACAGAATTCAAACCCGGTGGGCAGGTCCACTGAATTAAAAAAATTTTTTAACCACTGTGCTAGGTAATTAGAAGTATACCAAGACATTAGATCTCTAACAAGGCAAACCTAAAAAATAAAGACATGCCCCAACGACTTCCTGGGTGGTCCAGGAGCTTAAGACTCCATGCTCCCAATGCAGGGGACTGGGTTTGATTCCTGATCAGGAAACTAGATCCCCCATGCCATAAGTAAGAGCTTGCATGTGGCAACAAAGACTTGGTACAGCCAAATAAATTAATAAAAATAATTTTTTAATCAATATTTAAAAAAAAGACTTCCCCCCAAATCATCCAAAATAACACTATATTATGCTGCAGCATAATAAAAAGTGTTTCTCTACCAGCATCCATTCAAATAAAATTTTTCTTTGGTACAACTCTATCTGCTCTCCCCAAGTATGTGTGTATATGTGTGTGTGGTGTGTACATGTGCGCACTGTAGCTGCATAATCTCTCTAGTTAGAGGGAGAATTGGTTGTAGAGGACTGGCTGTTTTCTCCGAGAAGAGACCTCTGCTACCCATCAGCCCGCTGTGGGACTCTCTCTTCCCCAAAATCACTGCTCCCTCTGCTCACCAGAGTCTCTGAGAACAGATGGCCAGGGACGGCCGTGAGTAAGCCCAGTGCTTATCACTAGAAAGCAAGTATGTGAGAGCAGCTGGGGGCACAGACAGGGCAGAGTGCACGTCCTGGGGTGAAAAGACACAGGAAGTACAAAGCTGGCTTTGTGACCTGTACTGTGTTGATGGAGTTATCTTGGAAAGGAAAACACTACTCTGTGACCCCAGACTGGTCCTGAATGCTGGGGTGGGCGAACTCCACTGTCCAGGCAAACAGACTGAGTGGGACAGAGGTCACCAGGATTATTCCCCTCCTCTGGGCGCAGACTTAGGCCTGCCCTCTTAGCCAACTGGGTGTGCCATGAGGGAAGGACAATGGACATCACTGAGGACCAAAGACCCAACTGACTGGGAGGCAGGGCTTGGAAGTGATTGGAAATGACTTTTCTGGTCTACCTAGGACAGTCTTTTTGGTGCCAGGGGGCAGTTTGGTGGTGATGGTTTCCAGATGATTCAAGCATATTACATATATTGTGTACTGTCCCATGGACTGCAAGGAGATCAAACCAGTCAATTCTTAAGGTAATCAACCCTGAATAGTCAATTGAAAGGACTGATGCTGAAGCTCCAATACTTTGACCACCTGACCACAAAGAGCCAACTCATTGAAAAAGACCCTGATGCTGGGACAGACAAAAGGCAGGTGGAGAAGGGGACGACAGAGGATGAGATGGTTGGACAGCATCACCGACTTACGGATGTGAATTTGAGCAAACTCCAGGAGATGGTGAAGGACAGGGAAGCCTGGAGTTTTGCAGTCCGTGGGGTCACAAAGAGTTGGACACAAGTTAGCAACTCAACAACAACTTATTTCTATTATTATTACATCAGCTCCACCTAAGATCATCAGCTATTAGATCCTGGAGCCAGGGATCCCTGATCCATAACCGTGGAAACTGAAGACATTTCCAAAACACACGCACATTTGATCTCTCATGGCCTCCACTTAACTGAACGAAGTGCAAGTTCCAGTCAAAGCCAACCACTTGCCAGGGCCTAAGTGTGCCAGACTCTCCAGGCCTCTAACTTCCCCCAAAACAGTCCACCCCAGCCTCCCCCATCTATCTTGTGAGCTCAGGCTCATTTTCCAAATATCAGATCCAATGCATTCTCCTCCTCCCTCCCCCAGAAGCCTTCTCTCCCAGGGAGAGGTAAGCCCCCTTCCCCTATGACCCAAGCGTTACAGCACACATCATTAATGCATTAAAATGCTCACTTTGGACACATCTTCTCCCCACAAGACAGGAAGTTCTTTAAGGGCAAGAACCCTGCCTTACTGAGATGGTGCCTCCCTGGTTCGTGGCAGGTGCTAAATGAAACAGTGCAAAGAACTGATCTGAGTAGACCAGAAGAGACTGGTCTCAGAGGGACATGGTTTTCCCATCAAAGAGTTTAAAATATAAGTCAAAGTCAGCAAGCACTGACTGCGTCGAAGCCACATATAAGGAAAGTGCCTGCTGGGTGCCGCCAGAGTCATTTCAAGCATCGGGTGGGACTGAGAAGATGGTCGGAGGAATAACGCGGAAACAGGATGGTGTCTAGTCTCATACGAAGTTTACGTGCTACTTCTTCACATCCAACTGAAATAAAAAGCACTGAGACTTTGCTTCCATTAAATGTTTCCCCAGCTCACAGAACTGATGGTTTCCAAAACAATGAGGGAGGTCAAATATACAAAGCAATCCCCTGCACACAGATAACCGATCCTATGTATGAGAATACTTAGAGCAAACACATTTGCAATTATCAAAATCTCAGCACCAATCTACGGGCACATCATCGGGAGGCTGAATGACTAAACAGAGTAGCACCATGTAAGGGAACATTCTAGAGCAGATAAAGCAATGACGCACGGTGACATGGAACAATGCAGATGAACAACAGCGGTGAAAATGTTAAGTAAAAAAGACCCCAAGGACTATACACAGCCTGATACCCTTTCTACGGCGTTAAAAGACAACTAAAATTAAAATACACATCTGTATCAACACATACTTTTTGTATGTTTTATGGAGTCCCTTTTAGGACACCTGTAGGTGAGAGAGAACACAGAAAGGAAAGTCAGGGATGACACACACGGGATTCAGGTGACGTGTTACTTTGGGGATGGGAAGGAAGGGGACTAAGATGTGGGGAGGACCATCATCCAATCACATGTAGGTTATATTTTTTGTCTTTTTAAATTAAAAAATATTTAATTTACAATATTATATTAGTTTCAGGTGTATAGCATAGTGATTCAGTACTTTTATAGATTATATTCCATTTACGGTTATTACAAAATAATGGCTACAAATCCCTGTGTTGTCCAATATCTTTATTGCTTTTGCGTCACAATAGTTTGTATCTCTTAATGCCATGCCCCTATTTCCCCCTTCCCCTTCCTTTTCCCCTCTGTATCCAGTAGTTTATTTTCTATATTGGTGAGCACGTGTTGGTTAGTTTTAAGATCTCAGCTTTTGTTTCAGGAGATCAGTTTATGGTTACTTATTATTTTAATTTAAATAAAGATTTATTTTTAAAAATGTATCTAAATAAAGATAACATATAATGAAGTAAAAGTGTGAAAGTTGTTAGTCACTCAGTCGTATCTGACTCTCTGTGAGCCCACGATTATCGTCTGTCAAGCTCCCCTCTCTATGGGATTCTCCAGGCAAGAATGCTGGAGTGGAAAGCCATTCCTTTCTCCAGGAAATCTTCCCAACCCAGGGATCAAATCTGGGTCTCCTGCATGGCAGGCAGATTCTCTACCATCTCAGCTACCAGGGAAGCATTTAGGAAATACCACGAAGTAAGGACTATGATTAACCTAACTGTTTATATAGAAGTCCACTAGCAAAACAAAACAAAAAATAATTAAGTTATAGGAATATCGTAGTATGGCACCTGCATCTATGCAAACTACAAAGTGTCCTGTAAGGAGGTGAGAAGGGCTTAGAGAGGGTAACTCACGCCCCATTCTGCACTTTCCCCTGGATCACCCCTGGCAGCTGGGGTGAGCCCAGCCTAGGTTACCAACTGAAAAAAGGCAAGAAATCTGCATCCACACCTCCCACTGTCAATCCTCGGAGCCTTCTTCTTCCTCTTGGCACGGGCAGAAAGAATACAAGCTCTGGAGAACACAGGATACACATGGGCTACCTCAGCATGACACAGCACTCACAGACCAGCACCAATCTCGTTTTTGAATATTCTGACCCTTTCCAAATGGCATCATAAATTCATGCTTGTGACACTGAGAATGTGGAGCTTTGGGCAAGAATATCCCTGTATTAGCGTATGAAAATCAATAAGTTCTACCTTCTTCCAGAAGTTAAACTAAGCAGGCCAAGCTCTCGGGATGGTCTGGACCATATGCCCTGGACAAAAGGTGCAGCAGAGGTCTGAGAAACACAGAGCAGGGAGGCAAGTCTCCCAGTGGGAGGCAAAGGACTCTGGAGAGGATGTACCTCAGGGGGAAACGTGGTCAGCCAGGACAGTGAAATGCATTCAATGTCCACGCACACACAAAACATGGCAAAGAATGCCTGCTGCTCCAAACTCCCTCCAACCAAGCGCCTAACCTGAAATTTTAGTTGCTGGTAGTTGATTTTTTCTTTTATAAAAAGCCAGGCAGCGAAACACTAGAACCAGAAAGGCAAATCCTGTCTGCTCACCTAAACCTGCCCGTTAGCATAACTGTGGACACACTCCCATGCCAGGATGATGGCAAACAATCAGAGTTTTCTTCCTGGACGAGACAGGAGAGGAGCTAGTGGTGTTGTCGCTCAGTCGTGTCCAACTCTTTGAGACCCCATGGACTGCAGCCTACCAGCACCCTCCATCCATGGCATGTACCAGGCAAGAATACTGGAGTGGATTGCCTTTTCCTTCTCCAGGGCATCTTCCCAACCCAAGGATTGAACCTGGGTCTCTGGCATTGCAGGCAGACTCTTTACCATCTGAGCTACCAGGGAAGCCCTGGAGAGGTAGACCATAATTTAAAATAAAACAGTAACGTAAATGTTCTGTGCTGTGCCTTTAAACACTAAAGCATGCTTAACCATCCCCCACTCCCACCACTGCTCTCCAAGTCCCACATTTCAAGCAGGTCCCTTTCTCTATTTATTTTGGCTTTGGGGGGAAGTCTTCAACAGCACAAAACTGCACTATGATACTCCTCGCCCTCCAGACACGGATGTTCACGCTACTTCCACACTTGAGAATGTTCTTCCACACCCCCAGCAAACACCCTCCATTTTCCTACCTGGCTGGGCCTTTCCTTTCCTGCCCTGGGCCTCCTTCCCAGTAAATAATCTTGGTGAGATCTTGCCAAAACATTTCTTAATCACATATTTTCTTGGTCTAAAACTTTATAGATGGGGAAAGCAACCTTTGTTTCCAGTTCTTCCCACACTTTCAGGAGCCCCAAATCCTCCAAAGTGAAGCTCTGTCTTCTTCAAGTGATTCCCCACTTCGGCTTTATTTTTGACCCTTATTTTGATTCTAGATGAATCTAATCAGCATAGAGTAGAAAACTGTGGCTACTCCCCATAACCTTGATCTCTAAATACACGCAGTCCTGAGCAGGGATCACAAAGGATTCTTCTACCTGGGCCCTGGGGACCCCGAGCCAGGCCTGGAAGGGCAGCTGGGGCTACAGTTATTCTGGAAGGTTCTCCATGTGCCACCACCTTCCTCCCAAGTTTCTAAGATTACTCTGAAATGTGGTTTTGCATTTTTTGGCCCCAAATCCAGAGAAGAGTCAAGGGATCTCAGAGGGGTAGTGACATCATCTGGGGCTCTCCCTTCTGCCAGCTAAGAAGGCAGGTTATCTTCCAGCATTTAGCCCATGGGCAAGCTGCTATAAAGATGTGTGGGACACCAAACTCATACACCCTGACGACAGAGATTTGGTAGTTATTGATCCCTCCAGGCCAAGGGAGAAAGGGCTAGCAGGAAATCAGGTAAACTTCTAGACAGCCACAAGTGTGTGTGTTAGGCACTCAGTCGTGTCCAACCCTTTGCAACCCTATGGACTGTAGCCTGTTGGGCTTCTCTGTCCATGGAATTCTCCTAGCAAGAATACTGGAGAGGGTTGCCGTGCCCTCCTCCAGGGCATCTTCCCAACCCAGGGATCAAACCAGGGCCTCCTACATGGCAGGCGGATTCTTTACCATCTGAGCCACAAGGGAAGCCCTAGACGGTCACAAGAATCAAGCCATAATAGTTGCCCTACAGCACACCCAGCATTCACTGTGAGAGCCACCTCCCAGGGTGCTGGGTTACCATGTCATTTTCCTGTTCAGTTCACTCACTGTTTCTCCATTACTTTTTTACCATGGAGTCCAAATGCCTCTGACTTGCACTGAAGGCTTTTTAAATATGCCTCTGAAACCTCACCTTCCACTCTTTCCCTGTCTACTCCAGCTTCTTCCTTTGCCCACAAGGTGCCCCCTGCAGCAGGGTCCCTAGCCCACCTGGTATGGATGAGACTATGGCTCTGGAGTCAGGCAGCCCGGAATCTAATAGGGGCTCCACCATCTCCTCGGCCTGTGACCCTGGGCCAGTGAGCAAACCTTGCCTCAGTTTCCTCATCTGTAAAATAATGTCCTTCTCACATAGCTGACGTGTAAACACCTGTAAAATCCTCAAACAGTACTGAATACACAGTAAGCACTCAATAAATGTTGCCAGTTGTCATTAGTCTTCTAGTTCTACTGCAATGAATTCTCTCCCTCTTTTAAATCCCTTTAGCAGGACTTCCCTGGTGGTCCAGTGGTTAAGACTTTGCCTTCCAATGCAGGGAATGTGGGTTCAATCCCTGTAGGGAAGCTAAGATCCCACATGCCCCAGGGCCAAAAAAACAAAAAACATAAAGCAGAAGCAATATTGTAACAAATTCAATAAAGACTTTTAAAATGGTCCCAAAAACACTTAAAAAAAGAAATAAATAAACCTCTCTAGCACACATTCGCAATTGGTGTTCCTTACGAAACTTACATATGTCTCATCTCCCCATCAGGCTACAAGTTCCTTGGAGGTAAAGACTGCAGCTCATGTGTTTTTATTTCCCTACAATGTTTGAAAGGGTCTTAAATGCGGGAACACAATAAATGGTGGCTACTTAACAACAACACATTCATACCCATGAAGCTCTACTTAGGCTATAGCTGTACTAAGTCCTTCATATGCATTAGCTCACTCAGTCTGTTGATTTCTCACACTCCATGAACTTGACTGAGTGTTGAACTCCCAAAGATGTGTCTTCCCAATTTTTTATTAAAAAAAAAGAAATTTGCTAAGCAAGCTTAAAATATTAAGGGAAACATATACTACAGAGCATTGAGAATCACAGCCAAGTTGTTGATAGGCAATCTTGTATCACTCCAAATTCATCCCAGACCTCTCCTGACAATCAAGGTGTGCAGAATGATCTCTGAAGGGCATGAAGTTCATAAAAGAGAAAACGGGGAATTCCTGACAGATGTAAACAATAATTTTCTGGTTTTCCTTTGACACCTTCAGGCCCTGAAAGAGTGGTTAAGTAAATAAAGATGAACTGAATCTACCATAACCTCTCTAACCCACCTAAGGGTATCGCAGCTCCTGGGAAGAAAAATCCAATAGTTAGTCCCTGAGGGAATACACGGGCGCTGATGTTTAGCAGATGCAGAAGATAAGTGGGAATAAGTAGTAATTTCATACATTGCAAAACTATCCACAGACTTTAATGTAGCTAATGGTTAAACCTAAAACACCAGAACCTTTTTAGGAGTGAAGATGATATAGCTTTCTAGATTAAACCAAAGATAACATTTTAAGTTGTCTTACGACACAATGGAATTTTACTTTGGGTTACATTCAGTGATGAATACTAACCTTGAAGCTGTTCTTGTACAAAGAAAATATGTGAATCAACAAATATCTCCTCTGTGGACGAAATGAAATGTCTACCAATGTTTAGTCTGACTGTGGCTGGCTGTGTTTGAAGAAAGACTGACAAACTCTGTGTGTGTGTGTGTATGTAACGAATGCTTCTTTCAAATGCTTCTGTTAATGACTGAGAAGAAAAATGCCAGAATCATCCACTTTTGTTCAATCATTTGAACATAATACCCCATTTTATCTTTATTACAGAAAAGATTAAGACAAGAATGTACCCTAATTTGCTATTACATTTAAATAAAATTTGACAAAGACCATCTTCCCTTTGTACCCATTCCCTTCTCCCAATTACCCGCATATCTATTCATATGCTCATGAAAACATACACTTGTGTATGTGTATTGTTGGTTTCTATACATTCATTTCCCACTTCCTGGTTTTTACCCAGAGAAGAAGGAGAAGTATTAAAAAGTTACAGGAAAAAAAAAAAGTTGTCACTTTTAATTTACCCAGAATCAAGAAGTGCCCAAAATCTCAAGAGGGAAACTGTCCTGCAGAAATTAGAGCTCTATTATTATAGACAGAGAAGGATTCGAGCCCTTAGCAGCTTATGTATTTTAAAAGGTCTTTAAGTAGCCTGAATTTTCCGTTTTCCCCCTGAAATGTCCAGAGGCAATTAAGCATAACTGACAAAGAAATAAGCCAAAGAATATCACAAAGTTCAATATCAGGGGCATCCCTGGTAGCTCAGTGCCAAAGAATCCGCCTGCCAATGCAGGACACACAGGTTCGACCCCTGGTCTGGGAAGATCCCACATGCTGCAGCGCAACGAAGTCCGGGAGTCACAACTCCTGAGCCTGTGCTCTCGAGCCTGGGGGCCACACCTACTGAGCCCATGAGTTGAAACTACTGAAGCCCGCTGGCCCTAGAGTCCACGCTCCAAAACAAGAGAAGCCACCACAGTGAGAAGCCTGCGCACCTAGAGAGGAGACCCCGCTCGCGGTAACTACAGCAAGAAGGCCCAGCACAGCCAAAAAATAAATAAAAGTATTTTTTAAAAATAGTTCAATATCAGTGTACTCTGGATGCTTCTTTCTACTGACCTTGCCAAGAAGGGAAACACTGAAAAGTTACATATTACACATGATAACTAAAGCTAATATAAATGGTGAAAAAGTTTGCTTGACTGGATGATGCTAACTGACACATCTGTCTGCCCTGGAAGCTGCTCCCAGCTCCTGCCTCCCATGGGCCTTGGCGCCTAGGACGCCTCCCCAGGGCTCCCCTGACCACCGTACCTGGAACAGCCCTGCCCTCTACCCGGGCTGCTCTGTTACCCGGTATTTGCTGCCCAGCATTCACAGAAATGATCTTGGTTTTGTTTTACTCCTTTTGTGTCTGTCTCCTCACACCAGAACATTGGCTTACGTATATTAAAACCTTCTAGGCTTTACCTTTATAAGCTGTGTTCTTAGTGCCTAAAACACTAGGTTATCATATTTGAATTCAAGTTTCAATTAGGTAACATGAAGGAATTACTGTTAGCTTTGTTAGGTGTGCTAATGACATTTTGTATATTCAAAAAAAAAAATCTGTTAAAGACACATACGTCAGTATTCATAGGTAACACCATGGGAAGGATGGGAAAATAATCCAATAATAATCCCAAAATAACACGGTGGGAAAGAGGTGAGAAGGGTGGCCAGAGGACCTACAAAGAACAAGATCAGTCATGAACTGATCAGCACTGAAAATGAGTAATGAGCATATACAGTTCATTCTACTGTTCTCTTTTCTTCAGAAAATTTCTCTAATAAAATCTTAAGCTTAATTGAAAAGATGAAATATGTAGTTTTCCATATATTTAACTAAATACTTATTTAATCTTAGGATAGAGAAGTAAGTGAAGTCGCTCAGTTGTGTCCGACTCTTTGCGACCCCATGGACTGTAGCCTACCAGGCTCCTCTGTCCATGGGATTTTCCAGGCAATAGTACTGGAGTGGATTGCCATTTTCTTCTCCAGGGGATACTTCCCAACCCAGGGATCGAACCCGGGTCTCCCGCATTGCAGACACTTTACTGTCTGAGCCACCAGGGAAGTATCAAAGGAGAAAACCCACAAAGAATTGTTTTCAGAGCAGAGTAAAAGTAGATAGGCTCACTGAGTTTATCCAATTAGCAATGAGTCAAAGCAAGCCATAGATGAGAATTCATCTATGACACACTGATTTATCTACCAGTAAGGGAAAAAAATACCATTTTATCACTTACAATTATTTTGTAAGTTATTCAAAGAACTTTTAGACACATACATGACATTTAAATTCATCTTGGGCAAATACTATAAGGAAAAATAAGTGAAATTAATTGGTCATGCTGTTGCTAAAATTTCTCACACACAGGGCCAACTTCCTTGAACCACTGTGACTCCGTTGTCCGCGTCTGTAACAAATGATCATCCTTATTCTCTGTCCATGTGTCAACACACACCTGAGGGATTAATTATCAATTCATTTTGCAACACAGTGTTTAGGAAGGTCAGGCTTTCTTTATAACCATGTTTGCATAGTAATGAATGAAATACCTCTTCCCAGAGGCATTTATTTAGTTCCTTTTGGAAGGAACTAAACATGGAAATTTTGGAGGGAACTTTATGAAGTACATTCTGTTGTATGGAACCCCACAAGAAAACAAGTAACATCGGGAAGAGAGTAATAATTCTTGAGGGAATTTTTCTGTGGGCAGTCTGTTTCTGAGTTTATGTTCTGATGACATTTCTAGGAAGACAAACTTTAAACTCAGGTTCACAGTTTGCCCTCAGTTCTTTGAGACGTGAGAGTTACAGAAAGGAACAGTCAGACTTAAAAAGAAGTCTGATGGGGAAGTTGTTGCCCGCTCTCTTTTTTCCATTCCTAGTAGTCGGAGCCTACCTATAAATTAGACAATTAGTCAATTCTAAAGGAAATCAGTCCTGAATATTCACTGGAAGGACTGATGCTGAAGCTCCAATACTTTGGCCACCTGATGCAAAAAAACTGACTTATTGGGAAAGATTGAAGGCAGGAGGATAAAGGGATGACAGAGGATGAGATGATTGGATGGCATCACTAACTTGATGGACATGAGTTTGAGTAAGCTCCGGGAGTTGGTGATGGACAGGGAAGCCTGGCATGCTGCAGTCCAAGGGGTTGCAAAGAGTCAGACATGACTGAGCAACTGAACTGAACTGATATTAGACAGTGATACAGTCTACTGGAGAAGGGAATGGCTACCCACTCCAGTATTCTTGCCTGGAGAATTCCACGGACAGAGGAGCCTGGTGGGCTACAGTAGTCCACGGGGTTGCAAAGAGTCGGACACAACTGAGCGACTAACACACAACTGCATGTACACACAGTCTACTGGTATATGCATCATGGCTAAAAATGGAGCAATAAATGAATTAATAATGGGAATACTAGATGAAATAATTTCTCCAGAAAGGAAGAAAAACTTCATTTAATGTTAGAGTTCCTTTTACATTTTTATTTTACTTTAATTGCAGTATAATTTACATGTCTTATTTATAATGGAGGCATCAGTATGAAAAGTGTGGCTACACCTGTGCGTTAACTGTGAGATGTGAAGTGAAAAAGGTCTGGTAGAAATTCAAACAAATTTCATGAGCTTATGTCTAATAAACTGAATCTAATCAAGGCACAATCTTGAACTAAGTGCTAGCCTTTGGGCTTCCCTGGTGGTTCAGGGGTTGAGAACTCACCTTCCAATGCAGGGGACACAGGTTCAACTCCTGGTCAGAGAAGATCCCACATGCCTCGTGGCAACTAAGCCTGTGTGACGCAACTGCTGAAGCCGGAGCGTCCTTGAGCCAGCACTCCACAACAAAAGGAGCCACCACGATGAGAAGTCCAAGCACCACAACTAAAGAGTAGTCCCACTCACTGCAATACGAGAAAGCTTGAGTGCAGCACCAAAGACTCAGTGCGGCCATGAATAAATACATACATTAAAGAAAATAATACGAGGCCTAGCGTTGACAAAATGCATATATATATATACACACACACACACACACACACACACACACATATATATATATAGAGAGAGAGAGAGAGAGTACGGATTTGCTCACTGAATTGTGGTCTGAAGCCTTTAGCCACTGGTGATGATGAATATCATACTTACAGTCAGGAACTTCATTCCCAACTTCAGTCTTACCTCTTGATTTTTTGGCATCATCCCACGCAAGTCACTGGACTTCCCATGCACTTTATGATGTGTGGAAACAAAACAAAAAAATACCAGAAACCCACCAGAAAGGGGCATAACACTGAAAAGCAATAATAGCTAACTTTAATGATGTAGGGAAACGACTGTCTAAGGCCACAGACCTCAAATCTCTAGCAAGTGCAACAGAAAGAAAAGGGTGGGGGGCATCTGTGTCTGCTCCTCAATATATAAGCCAAACAAAAACTAACCTGAAAAACAAAGAAACCCAACCAACTTGGCGCTTCAGCTGCTATGGAACCCAGATGCATGTGGCTTAGAGCTGCCTCAGCCTGACAAAGACCACTCTCAGCTTCACGTGTGGGGAGCATGCTGGCCACGTTACAAAGCAGTGAAGCCCACACTCAATGGGATGCACAGAAGACAGGCTGGCCTGGCAGGCTTCCAGAGAAAAGTTCAGCTTGCTCCTGTGCCACCAAGAAGCATAGACCACAACTGGAGGACCGTGAAATTTCCTAAACACCTATATATGATACTAAAGATGAAGCATATTTTCCTGGCCAACCCTGGGATCCAGAAGGAAAGGTGAAGAAAGTAAGGAGCATCACAGTATGTGTGTAAATGCTCAGTCGTGTCTGACTCTTGCGACCTCATGGGCTGTAGGCCGCCAGGGTCCTCTGTCCATGGGATTTTCCAGGCGAGAATACTGGAGTGGGTTGCCATTTCCTCCTCCAGGGGATCTTCTCCATCCAGGGATCAAACCTGAGTCTCCTGCATCTACTGCGTTGACAGGTGGATTCTTTACCACTGAGCCACCTGGGAAGCCCACAGAGGCATGAAAAGCCTTCTTAAACAACAAGCCTGAAATAAAAGGTCCGAGAGTCCCTTGGAGGAACTGACCTCTCTCTCTGCCTTCTCCTACTTCAAAGGAAACGGGGAATGATGGAGAGGTGGGGTGGCTACTCAACATCTGGGTCCCGACACAGGCAAGACTGTCTAGAAGACCCCGGGAGCATTCAAATTATAGCCAGGAGGAGAAGTGGATCATCACACCATTGGGGAAATGCTCTAATTAATTTCCCAGCAGATCGCTTTGCTGCCGGAAGATGAAATAAGGACAGTCCGTCATTTTAACTAATACTATGCTCTCTGTTCTTCCTCTTGCATGGCCCTTCGATAGAGGGAGTTAATCCCTGGCTGTGAGAAATCAATGTGTTCAGCTGAGTCACATTATATTCGAGGACTGCCCTGCAGCAGTCCCAGACCCAGCTGGACGTGGAATACGGACCTTTCGGGATGAGATCGACTATAGCATCATCACTAAGGGGCAGAGGGGTTTTTAATCAAAAACAGAGGACGTGGGGCTTCCCTGGTGGTCCAGTGATTAAGATTCCGCCTTGCAGTGCAAGGGACACTAGTTTGATCCCTGGTCTAGGAAGAGCCCACGTGCCACAGAGCAACTAAGCCCGTGTGCCACAATTAACTGAGCCTGAGCACCTAGAGTCTGTGTTCTACAAGAGAAGCCTGCACACCACGAGAAAGAGTAGCCCCAGCTTGCCACAACTAGAGAAAGCAGTATCGAAGACCACCACTGCAGTCAAAAAGTAATAAATCTTAAAAAAAAAAAAAGAGGATGCAAACACTCCACCATCAGAAGCTTCTTAGAAATGAGAAAAAAGTAAACACTGAAGATGTTAAATAATAGGCATGGATCAACTTTGCAATTTGGTCTCCAGATTTTTATCGATAGAGCTAAAATACACTGACTGCCCCCCAACAACTGTAGGGTTTGTATTTTTAGCAGCCACCACCTGAAAGGATCAGTGTAGTTCCCTTTCTCATGAGAACACACATTTTTTTAATAACTCACAGGCTGAACAAAATGCTCCCCCAAAGCATAAGATATGAAAGACAGAAATCCCACACCATCCTTTGAGCATTCAAAGGTCAAAACACCCTTCAAGTCAGGGAGCTATCAACCTAGATGTCTCAGCTTTTACACAGGAGAAAATTACCAACCAGAGATGTTGAGTCTCTGACCCAAAGCTTGTCCCAATTCCCAGCCAAGTACTAGTCCAAGTACATTGTGATGGAAAATGAAAATGAAATCAATGAGAAGAGATCTGTAAACTCAAGAATACGAGTAGTATGATGAGAAGCTGCATGAGACCCAGAGGATGTCATAATGATGAATCCCAGTGGGACCGTGGTCCCTCCCCACGGACCCTAGAACAAGCATGCTTGAAAGTAAGGAACTGCCTGTTCCTCTAGCTTTGACACCTAGACAGAGACAATGGTCCATGGAAGACACACATCACTGAATGTTACCAATGAGGGAAATTCTTCCTAAACGTGCCAGAGGAGAGGAGAGAATGAGAGAATGACAAAACTAAATACAGTCAAATCCCGTGATGGCCCCATTTAAAAAAGGATTTATTTATAGAATGGAGAGACATCAAGATCATTTAACATTCCCTAAGTGAACTTTGCGGCAGCCTTGCAAAGAAGATCTTTCACACAACCATATGACCTTACTATCATTTCAATGCTGAGATCAAAGAGGCGGGTGCATGCTTAGTTGCTTCATTCATGTCCGACTCTCGTGTGACCCCGTGGACTGTAGCCTGCCAGGTCCCTCTGTCGATGGGATTCCCTAAGCAAGAATACTGCACTGGATTGCCAGGCCCTCCTCCAGGCGATCTTCCCAACCCAGAGATCTTACAGCTCCTGCACTGGCAGGTGGGTTCTTTACCACAAGCACCACCTGGGAAGCCCCAGCTGCTGCTGCTGCTAAGTCACTTCAGTCGTGTCCGACTCTGTGTGATCCCACAGACGGCAGCCACCAGGCTCCCCCGTCCCTGGGATCCTCCAGGCGAGAACACTGGAGTGGGTTGCCATTTCCTTCTCCAATGCATGAAAGTGAAAAGTGAAAGGGAAGTCGCTCAGTCGTGCCTGACTCTTAGTGACCCCATGGACTGCAGCCTACCAGGCTCCTCTGTCCATGGGATTTTCCAGGCAAAGTACTGGAGTGGGGTGCCATTGCCTTCTCCGGGGAAGCCCTAGAGAGGTGGGTAAAAAGGAAAAAAAAAAATAATCCTTCAAGACATGAGCTTTGGAATTTGCCTGGCAGTCCAGTAGTTAAGTCTTCACCTTCCAATACAGGGAGTGAGATTTCAGTCCCTCATCAGGCACCTAAGATCCCACATGCCTCAGGGCCAAAAAACCAAAATATAAAACAAAAGCAGCATTGTACCAAATTCAATGAAGACTTAAAAAAAAAAAGGCATAATCTTCTCCCAAATGTGTTTATTCTTTATTTTCCGCACATTCAGGCCACGTTGAAGATATTACACACTTAAACACACACACACATCCTACAATGAACAAGAACACCGTCTTTTCAACTCAAATGTCGTTAATAACTCAAATGAATGCTCTTGCTTGCTTGGACAACAACAGCAACAAAGAGGTAGGGTCAGAGCAGAAAAAAGGTGACTCCAAGAAGAGAAACGTATTTCTTCTTGCGAGATGAGATGAAACTGGAGGAAGAAGGTCAGCCCGTGAGTTGTGGAGAATATGGCCTAAAAAAACCAAAATAAGCCTCACCTTGCCAACCACCTAGATCTGTGAGCCTCACTAGCTAATGAAACTGTGTGGTCACCTCCAGATTAAACACTCAGTATACTTCTTCCCAGATCTCAGGGGGGTTCTTTACCTCGGCATCCATGGTAGAAAGCATCACACTTTTACAACCTTTGTAATAAGGCCAGGCTCTCCTTCATTCTCCAGGGCCTCCAAGCACGCTGTCTTTTTGTTCTATTTTTCTTGCCCAAAGTTCTTATATTCATTAGATGATATCTGTGGTACTTGGTCATTCATAAGCCTTATTCTTTAATTGATTCAGCAACAAACATGCATCGAGCATTATGTCTACTGTTTACAACAGTCAAGACATGGAAACAATCTAAATATCCATCCACAAATGAATGGATAAAGATGCAATAACATACAAGGGAATATTAGTCATAAAAAAGAATGAAATAATGCCATTTGCAGCAACATGGATGGATCTAGAGATTGTCATACTAAGTGTCATACTAAGTGTCATACTAAGTGAAGAGACAAATCCCATATGATATCAATTATAAGTGGAACCTAAAATACGGCACAAATGAACTGATCTACGAAACAGAACAGACTTGTGGTTGCCAAGGGGCAGGGAGGATTTGGGAAGAGATGGACTAGGAGTTCAGGGTTAGCAGATACAAAGTTACACATAGAACGGTTAAACAACAAGGTCCTAATATATAGCACAGGGAACTATATTCAATGTCCTGTGAGAAACCATCATGGAAAAGAATGCAAAAAAGAACATATATACATATAAAAAACCATACACATATGCATATCACACATACACACTACTCTATACAGATAACCAACAAGGACCTGCTGCCTAGCACAGGGAACTCTACTCAATATTCTGGGATAACCTATGAGAAAAGAATCTTAAAAAGGATGAATGGGAGATCAGCCCTGGGATTTCTTTGGAGGGAATGATGCTAAAGCTGAAACGCCAGTACTTTGGCCACCTCATGCGAAGAGTTGACTCATTGGAAAAGACTCTGATGCTGGGAGGGATTGGGGGCAAGAGGAGAAGGGGACGACAGAGGATGAGATGGCTGGATGGCATCACTGACTCGATGGACGTGAGTCTCAGTGAACTCTGGGAGTTGGTGATGGACAGGGAGGCCTGGCATACTGCGATTCATGGGGTCGCAAAGAGTCGGACATGACTGAGCAACTGATCTGATCTGATCTGAACTGCATCACGTTGCTGTGTACCTGAAAATAATATTGTAAATCAACTATATTTCAATAAAATAAAATTTTAAAAGTGCTGTGTGCTAGACACCCCATGGCCCTGGGTTGTAGAGATGGGTACAATATGGATGTCCATCCACAAGAGTCTGGACCAGGTGCAGGCACCACAGCGAGGGGCCAAATGCCACAGCCACCTGCGGGAGGGGCCGGGGAGAGCTGGGGCACAGAGCTCTTCCAGGGGAGATTGGAGGGCTTGAGAGACCTGGAGGATGAACAGGAGTTTGTCAGGTGGGATGTGACAAATGTTAACATAGCAGATGCTCTTAGCAGCTCTATAAAGCAGGTGTTACTCTCCTCACAGCAATCTTAGGTAGGTGCTACTATCCTTTTAGAGTGAAGAAACAGGAAGATTAAAGAGGATAAATGACTGGTCCCCTAAGTCACAAACTGGCACTAACTTGACTTCATTACACAGCCAAGCTGCTGAGTCAGAGGCCTATCTTCTTCACTATGGACATTCCAACAGTATCCTGAACATCACACATAGGTGCTCAGTATTTATCCAATTAATCCATGTTGCTGGACTCCCATCTCTCATGTTCTTTCAGCTACAACCCAAGATACCAAGCAAGGAAGGTTAAGATAAACATATTAACTGGCCAACTGCTTAGGAAACAAGAAACAGGTCTCCATATAGGGCCATCATTTCAAGCCAAAGGTAGTGTGTGTCTGTGTGTGTATGCGTATGTGTATGCATGTCTGTGTGTGCACATGTGTGTATATGTATGTATATTTTTGAAGCAACAAGATGCATGTGCTATTCTCTTATTCAGGACCAGGAAAGAATTTGGATTCTCAGCAGGACTTCGGTTCAGCTTTGTAATTACTGGCAGAGAGACAGGGAAAAGAAGGAGGAGGTGGTGATGTAGGAGAAGGGGCAGGAGGAGAGAGAGGAAAAGTTCCTGAAAAGCCAGACCGATCTATTTCCTCTCCTTTTCCAGAGGCAGCAACTAGAATTGATCCGTGAGGGCTTTTCCTGTCTTACAGGAACATCCAGAGACCTGCAGTGTCTTTGCAGAAAGGACCAAATGATAAAGGAGACCTTCCTTCAGATGACTGGGTTTGGATTTCACAGTAAGCAGAAAGTCCATTAAAAAAAGAAAAAAAACACTGCAGCTCATGCATAACTCAAAACTCAAGATTCTGCATTCACAACTAAAAATAAAAAACTCCATGATGTCCTCTGCATAAGCAAACTTGTGACAACCTGACTACATTTGACAACACTGCAGATCCGCTCAGTAGACAGTCCTGCGGAGCCTGACAACAGGAAGGATCAGGGCACACAGAACATCAGGCACTGAGCTACGCAGAGAATCAAAGGCCGTGGTCTGTTTTCTACACATCCTGTCATTTATTTGTGGGCGAGCACCTCCTATGGCCAACGCTGTGGTCACAGACACAAAACCGGGGTGAGCCCTGATTTAATGGGCTTGTTGTCAGGTGATGGATATAAATAGCCAATTCCAAGAGCAGGGGATGGAAGTTTCAAAATGGATGTACTGGACTTCCCTGGTGGTCCAGGGGTTGAGAATCCACCTGCCAATGCAGGGGACACAGGTTCTGTCCCTGGTCCAGGAAGATCTCACGTGCCACGGAGCAACTAAGCTGGAGGCCCACAGCTACTGAAGCCCATGCTCTAGAACCTGTGAGGTCCTACTACGGAGTCAGTGCACTCTAGATCCTGTTCTCTGCAACAAGAGAAGACACTGCAATGAGAAGCCCACATGCCGCGCCCCACTCTGAGCAACTAGAGAAAGCCCGTGAGCAGCAATAAAGACCCAGTGCAACCAAAAGTAAATAAATTACAAAAAAATAATAATAAAGGGTGCACTTGGAGTATCTGAGTGGGAAATCTCATCCAGACTCTGAGAGCTAGGAATAGTCTCCTGGAGGTGAGATTGAGGATGAATAGCAGTCAGGAGAAGAAAGATGGGAGGGGTGTTTCTGGAAGTTGAATGGTACATGCAAAGGCTGGGAGAGGAGACAGTGGTATCTGCTAGAATCTTTGGGGGCCAGTGTGGGTAAAGTGAGTTCCAGAAAAGAGGAGGGGGTGGGGTCCAAGCGCAGTCAGATAACACAGGTAGATGTCGCAGACCAAGAAAAAGGCATTAGGCTTGTGAGCTCCATCACTTCGCCTCACTTGACGGCTCCCAGCCCCAGCTGACTATCTGCCTTCAGAGGCATCTCCCAGCATGGGTCCCTTCAAACTAATGAGGGAAGTCAGTGACATGAACAAGCAAGAGGTGACCACAGACTGTGGCCAGAAACACAGGGCAAGGAATGACATAGGAATCTTCAACTCGCCTTTAGCAGCTTTTTCTTTACAAGTTTCATTTGGGCTCCCCTGGTGGCTCAGCAGTAAAGGATCTTCCTGCCAATACAGGAGACTCGGGTTTGATCCCTGGGTCAGGAAGAGCCCCTGAAGAAGGAAATGGCAACCCACTCCAATATTCTTGCCTGGAGAATTCCAGGGACAGAGGAGCCTGGAGGGCTACGTTCCATGGGGTCCCAAAAGAGTTGGACATGACTCAGCGACTTAACAACAATTGTTTCATTTATTAATTTCTACGTACATGCAGCTCCTCTTTAGGTAATTTTTTCTGAGGGAGGGAGGGGAAGCCCATGTTTGGGCTTCAAATCAGGTTTCCTCTGCATGTACACGATGTGCTGCCTTTAGAAGGCTGTATCATAAAGTTTGGGAAAGTGCATTTTCCAAAGGACTGAACTGTACAGATGCCCCTGCTCAGTGGCACAGAATACTCTTCAAACATATACCACTATCACTAAAGGACTTGCAAGGGCTTTTGTTGTTGTTGTTGGATTGCTTGCTTTATTTTTTGCTCTCTGGAGCACAAGTACAGATGGCCATCTCCACCTGGTTCCTGGCTGAATCCTCTCTGGGCAATTCTGAGATCAAGGTAAAAACACCCTGAAGCTACAGGTACTTTAGGGCAACAGCAAACCTTAAGAAAACATTCCCATGTTCCTGTTCCTTGTAGTAATAAACCTGTGTGGGGTGGAGAACCAGGCTCACCTCTGTGGCTACAGCTTGGTCTGTAACTATAAACAAACGTGCACACGGAGAGGCGAGGCCCGCCCAGGAGCTATAGGAGGGCCTGGCTTTACCTGCACAACCCAGAAGGTGCTCCTTCAGTAAGTGTTGACGGACGGGGCTTCGGCTTCCCTCCAAAATCAGGAGGGCCGTGACTCTCATCACAGGGGTTCCAGGGTGGTTCAGGGGTAAAGACCCTGCCTGCCAAGGCAGGGGTTTGATCTGGGTTTGATTCCTGGGTCGGAAAGATCCCCTGGAGAAGAAGAAAATGGCAACCCACTCTAGTATTCCTGCCTAGGAAATCTCATGGACAGAGGAGCCTGGGAGCTACAGTCTATGGGGTCACACAGAGTCGGACACAACTGAGCTTGGCATGGTGGCATCTCCCATCACAACACGGCCAGGCTCCCTACAACCCTCATCGAGGCGAGGACACGGCCCCGGAGCCTCCTTAGCTCCAGGGCCCCGTTCTTGGATCTTGGAGAATGGGACAGCAGTGAGAAAGCAGAGGCTGAGCCGTTTCCTCCCTCGCCCGCGCCTCCATCATCAGGCTGGGAGATGGATGTTCATGCTCTCCTAGAATAGAGGAGCAGGAAGCAGTTTGTTTCCAAATGTGGGGTTGCACAACCAACCGAGTCATCGAAGGGAAAACACCAGAAACAAACCCCCCAAAATCCCCGAAGCCTGAAGCCACAGGACAGATTTTAGCAGAAGCACAGATGGCACTGAGCCAAGGGTGCTTCTACTTTTCTGTTTTCTGTGCACCTTCCTGACACGAAAAACCTCTTTGGATCGTAAACCCTTGAGGACAGGCATGCTATGATCGACCGCTCTTGGAATTCTCTAATGTGGAGCTACGATGCTATGAAAAACATGCATGAAAGAATACTTTTTTTTTTTTTTTTACTTTAAAAAGCCCGAGTTTCCTTTCTTGGGCCACCGGCCAGCTATCTACTCTCTGGCCCAGAATTCCTGCTTTCCTTCTCCCTCCAGCCGCCTGTTTGCACATCCTCTGGCATTTTACATCACTATGTCCCAGGGCCTATGCAGTGAGCAAGCCAGGGCTTCCCAAAAATCTAGGCGGGAAAGGAAGGAAACTAACGATCTGGCCACGCGAGCCCAGGCTCTTTATTGTTGGCTGGATTCTTTATTGTTGGCTGGCGGGGGGAAGGGGGGCTCGCTGTCCCCAAGGTAAAGGTAAAACGTGTCAGTCACACATGTTACTGTTACCCGGTCCCTTTTAGAGAAGGGGGCAGGGACGTCATTCTTTCTGAGTAAAGAAAAAGTCTCTGGGGTACGTGCGCATTGGCGGAGGGATAAGAATGACACCTGCTCCAACCGAATTCCACAATCCGGCCACGCCATTCCTGAGCTTTATCACTGAGCTGCGCTCATGAGAGTGGTGAATCTCTGCCAAATCCTGCTTTGGAGACCAGGGGCCCGGCTCTGACTGGGCTTGGGGGGAGAGGAAAGGTCATTCTAACAACCCTCGCTGGCAATTTCTAACCAGGATCACGTGCGGGACCATTAGGCACAAAAAGAACTGAAAATGGAATCCAGCAATAAAGTGAGAGCAGCTCTCTTATGTAAGAGATAAAACAGCGTGTTTGGAACAACTACAATTGTATGACGTGGAGGGCTTGGCGCACAAAACACTGATTTGTGAAGGGGTGTGTTCCTTTCTCCAATGTCACTGCTCCTCATGTGAACTCGTGGGACTGAAAAGTTCAAGGTTTGTGTCCTGATTTTGCTATCTTTTCCCTGGTAGCTCAGCTGGTAAAAAGTTCACCTGCAATGCAGGAGACCCCAGTTTGATTTCTGGGTTGGGAAGATCGCCTGGAGAAGGGAAAAATACTCCATTATTCTGGCCTGGAGAATTCCAAGGACTGTATAGTCCCTGGTGCCTCAAAGTGTCGGACACAACCGAGCAACTTTCACTTTCTTATCTTTTCACATATGGAACTCTTCTGAGTCCATCAGTTACTTAGCCAGCAGAAGGTTTAATGTCTTGGGATTTCCCTGGAGTTCCAGTGGTTAAGACTCTGCACTTTCAATACAGGAGGCATGGTTCACTCCCTAGTGGGGGAACTAGGATCTGATGTGCCCACGGGCAAAAAGTAAAAATTTAAAAAAAAAAATCAGGACTTTCCTGGTGGTCCAGTAGTTGGGAATCCACTTGCCAGTGCAAGGGACACGAGTTCGATCCCTGGTCTGGGAAGACCCCACATGCCATGAGCCAACTAAGCCCATACACCACAAGTACTGAAGCCCAAGTGTTCTAAAGTCCATGCTCTGCAACAAGAGAAGCCACCACAATGAGAAACCCAAGCACCACAATGAAGAGCAGCCCCGACTTGCCACAACTAGAGAAAGCCCACACGTAGCAGTGAAGACCCAGCACAACTAAAAATTAAAGAAAAAATTTGTAACACTTGACTTCTTAAATGAAATTGTAGTTTAATGTCCTCACAGTGGTTTCCTTCAATACTAAGAGAGCCTTTCTTTCATTCTGCTCAGCACCGTCACCTCTTTCCTCCGACTATTCCCCAGAGGTGCCCAGTTCTCCTCACAGACGTCCCAGACTGTTTCTCGCAGAGGAAACCCCTCTGGCATCCTGCCCCCCACACCCCTTCCTCACTCAGCCCGCCCACCTGCTTCAAGTGCTGTTCCGTCACGGCCTGGCCCACCCCTCTCATTCCCATGCACTCAGGCCTGGTACCACTGGGGACACAAATGGGCCACAAGAGAGCCGCTCACAAGTACTGTCTCCAGCAGCTGAGACACTCGCCCTTCCCTTCTGTCACTGAATGTTCAAGTTCAAGGTTAGTGAGGAGCGCCAGGGTTTCACAAAGGACTTTCTCATCATCATGCAGCCATGAGATGGCAACGGTGTGCATCCCGGGTGAATTTGGAGTTTCCCACAAAGCAACTCCAGGAGATAGTAAAGGACAAAGAAGTCTGGTGTGCAGTTCATGGGGTCGCGAAGAATAGGACATGACTTAGCGACCAAACAAAAACAAGGAAACTGGGGTGCAGGCTTGCAATGTTCTGAGTGAATCTGCTGGGCACCTTCCTTTCCTCACTCCAATCTGAAGCTCAGTATTACAGTGAGGTCCTTTTCCTTAAGACGTGGTAACTCTAAAGAGCAAATATTTCATACCAGGGACCCCAATGACATGAGGTGAGGGTCAGTGAGGCTGCAGTAAGGTGGCTATCAGGTATGGGCACCATCCTTTATGGGCTCCTCTGCTGATTCCCTTTTAAAGTCTCCCTGAGCTCTGCCTCTGGGTGAACAGCACTGTATATCATATGCAAGCTTTGTTTCACCCCATTAACGGAGGACAATTGTATTAGCCATATGAGTCTGAGTTCCCGTGTTACTTAATTGCTACACTGCTGTGTTAACGAAGTTAGGAGGGGGGCTGGCAAGGGCGTATATCACCTTCATGTACAGATATTTGTGGTTTTATTTTTCCTTTTGCCAGCTTGCCTCTCTGTTTCAATTGCCTACCATCTGCCTTTGAACAATCTAAGTGCGAGCAGATAGATTTTATTTGGAGGATGAAATGCTTTGAGCTCATCCTAGAAAAGCATTTTCATCTAGTGGTGTTCAGGGCATTCTCTGTTTTAATAGGATCTCAGAGGCGATTCAGTTTGGGCTGGGAATGGGTTCCTTTTCAGCATCAAAGTACATTGTAAAATTAAAAACTTACCATCACATTTTTTAAGCTGAAGGAAACAGGGTGGTCAGGAGGGCCAAAAACAACCTCTCACCTTAAAAGGAGGCTTCCTGAGGACTTCCCTGGTGGTTCTGTGGTTGAGAACCCTCCTGCCAATGCAGGGGACACAGGTTTGATCCCTGGCCTGGGAAGATCCCACAAGCTGTGAAGCAACTAAGCCCGATGTCACAACTACGGAGCCTGCATGCCCTAGAGCCTGTGATCTACAACAAGAGAAGCCACCACAATGAGAAGCCCCCACACGACAGCTGAAGAGTAGCCTCCACCCTCTACATCTAGAGAAAGCCCACATGTAGCAACAAAGACCCAGGGCAGTCAAAATAAATAAATAAAATGAGCCCTGAAACATCTAAGGGGACTGCAGGTGACCAAACAGGGGAGGATATGGTGTGTTATGTATAAGGTCTATTTCCCACTCTACTGGTCCTAATCACTTTGGGTATTTTTTTTTAATTAAAAAAATGAAGACCTTCCGAGTTTGTGATATTCTTCACATGACCAAAACACCCAACTGAAAAGCAGACGTATTCATTCTGTTCACTTGGTTGAGGTTAAAAATCTTCTTCCCACTAAGTAGAGTGATTTGACTTGAACTGATCTGCTATTTTGGAGAAGGCAATGGCACCCCACTCCAGTACTCTTGCCTGGAAAATCCCATGGATGGAGGAGCCTGGTAGGCTGCAGTCCATGGGGTCACTAAGAGTCAGACACGACTGAGCGACTTCACTTTCACTTTTCACTTTCATGCATTGGAGAAGGAAATGGCAACCCACTCCAGTGTTCTTGCCTGGAGAATCCCAGGGACAGGGGAGCCTGGTGGGCTGTCATCTCTGGGGTCGCACAGAGTCGGACATGACTGAAGCGACTTAGCAGCAGCAGCAGATCTGCTATTTAGAAAACACGCCTAAAATGAAAACAACTTCTGAGTTGGAAATCAGTAAACTGGGAGGGAGTCAGAAGACCTGGGTTCTAGTTTGAGCCCTGTCTGAAACTCCTTAAAGCTGGAGCTCTGAGTGTCTAAACTCTAACAACTATCTTCTGAATTACAAGTGCTCAGTAGTCAGAACTGCTAGACAGATGTCACGAAGCTGCTTGTTGCCATCCTTCATCACCAACACAGGAGACCCAAGGTCTGAACAGCAAGCTTGGGTGCAACGAAAGAATCAAAGCAACGAAGCTTCTGACTGGCACCCTCTTAATGCTCAGACTACATGCAGCAGTGCTAAGCCAGACCCCAGTTCTCTGGTGCATGAGCGCTCAGTCGTGTCCGACTCTTTGCGACCCCATTGGCTCCTCTGTCCATGCAATTTTCCAGGCAAGAATACTGGAGTGGATTGCCATTTCCTTCTCCAGTGGATCTTCCTGACCCAGGGATGGAACCCGACTTGGTCTCCTGAATTGCTAGATGGATTCTTTACCACTGAGCCACCAGGGAAGCCCCACTTCCTCACTTATCCCTCACCAAAAAGTACATATGGTTTTAATAAAATTACAGTAGCTTTTAGAAATGATGAAAATCCTGAAAAGAACATTTTTTAACCCTACAAGACAAGTGTCAAAGAGTAATGCTTATGGCAGTGTCATGCTTTTAGGTGGAAGGAAATTTCACCTCCCCACCAAACTAAAGCCAAGCTTTACTTCTCATTTACAAGGAGGGAATCAGAATCGATAGCTGTGCTGGTCTTCAAACCTCCCTAAATCTTCTCCCCACTATTTTTAGAAGAGTGAGGACTTCTCTGCTTTCATTCCCAAAATGAGGCTGCTCTTTGGTTGGTATGACTCAAACAGAATTCCCTCAACTCTTTCCCTTTATTCCCAGAACAGAGTATGTTGAAACTACTCTTGTACCAAAAAATCTTACAAATGGGCAGTAATGAAATGTCAGAGAGTATGGTGACTTCAGTAAAAGTCTGACTAGGAAAGCCTATTTAAGGAAGTGCAGTTTCAGTACTTATATGTAATACATCATGCACTATAAGCTCTACTATAAAATGAGAAAATTATAATTCCCAATAGGATAATACTCCACAGTAATATTTCACCAACATTAAAACTCTTTTAACATACAGAAATTAATTATTAGTTGCTGAAATTAAAGCAGTAATTATAATAATTTCTAAGGCCATTATTTGAAAAACTCTTACAGTTAAACTCGGTTTCTTACCCAAACTGAATGAGAGCCACATAAATTACAAAAAGAATAACTTTCAAGCTTCTACTCTATCAGAATCACATGAACTATTTCTCAGTTATTATAAATTTGAAATTATCACTATACTGAAAGCTGCCAAAAATCTACTTTTTCTTTCCTTATTTCTGAAAGGCAAGCTTGATATAAGTACCAAACACTCACTATTATGTCCATTTAGCAAATTTAGGTAATGAAAACTGGCATAAAAAATCTCTAACAGGAAGGAATATCAGTGTACCCTCAAGAATAAGAAAAACTTAAAGGACAAAACGAAGCAATAAACTACAAAATAAACAAACCAAGCTGAACAAGTAAGTATAAAAACAGTAATTTGGGACAATGAGCTATCAGCTCAGAGCTGTCAAAATGCCTATCATCAAAAAGAATTTAAATAATAAATGCCAGTGGGAATATGGAGAAAAGGGAACTCTTGTACAGTGTTGGGAGGAATGTAAATTGAGGTACTGAAAACAGTATGGAGGTTTCTCAAAAAACTGGAAATAGAACTTAACACATGACCCAGCAATTCCACTCCTGGATATATATCCAAAAAAAAATAGAAAACACAAATTTGAAAAGATACACGCATCCCAATGCTCACAGCAGCACCACTTCCAATAGCCAAGATTTGGAAGCAACCCAAGTGTGATGAATGTATAAAGAAGAAGTGGCTTATATATAGTCATTTGAAAGTGGCTCAGACAGTAAAGAATCTGCGCTCAGACAGTAAAGAATCTGCCTGCAATGCAGGAGACCCACGTTCAACCCCTGGGTCGGGAAGATCATCTGGAGAAGGGAATAGCAGCCCACTCTAGTATTCTTGCCTGGAGAATTCCTATACAATGAAATACTGCTGCTGCTAAGTCGCTTCAGTCGTGTCCGACTCTGCGACTCCATAGACGGCAGCCCACTAGGCTCCTCTGTCCCTGGGATTCTCCAGGCAAGAATACTGGAGTGGGTTGCCATTTTCTTCTCCACAATGAAATACTACTCAGCCATAAAACAAGACTGAAATTTTGCCATCTGCACAACACAGATGGATTTGGAGCACATTATGCTAAGTGAAATAAGTCAGATAGAGAAAGACAAATACTGCATGATATCACTTGTGTGTACAATCTAAAAAATACAACCAACTCACGAATGTAACAAAAAAAAAGCAGACTCACAGAGACAGAGAACAAACTAGAGGCTGCCAGTGTAGAGAGTAAAGGGGGAGGGGCAATCTAGAGGTAAGAAGTTCAGAGGCACAAACGATTAGGTATAAAATAAATCACAATGATATACAACACAGGGAATACAGCCAATATTTTATACCAACTATAAATGGAATATAACCCTTTAAAAAGTGTGAATCACTATACTGTACATCTGCAACACTATAATATTATATAGCAACTATACCTCAACTTTTAAAAATAAAACAAATAAATAAAATAGTAATTTGGGGGAGGAACGTGATTGGGGCAGAATCATCAAAGGAAAAAGGGTAAGAGACTGCAAAGATGAGCAAGTGGGCACCAGGGTATGTGAATGCCCGGTCCTGGGATAGAGCAAACCTGTTTTGGGGGAATTCACATCAGCACACCCTACTGCTTGGTGTTTTGCTTTTGTTTTTACTTTTTGGCTGTACAGCTCAGCATGCGAGAGCTTAGTTCCCTAACCAGGGATTGAACCCATGCCCCCTGCAGTGGAAGCAGATAGTCTTAACTACTGAAGAGAATTCCCAGCACACCCTGTTTTAAAGGTTCACAAACCAGACATTATGTGGCTGGAGGGCAAGGGTTTATTATATTCTGGGAAGAAGCATGCATGATGAAATGAAGAAGAAAATCTTATTTTAATAAAGAGAAAGAAGATTCACATCTGAATAGAACATGGGAAGTGCTCCCCAAAATAACTTTACTGGGAGAAGAAAGACCGGGGGAAGATGAGGAGGGACCTGGGAACTGAACGGGAAAGCTGTGTCGGCTAAGAATAGAGACAGAAGGAAACACTGGGCCCCAGGAGATAGAGATGCTAAGGAAGAAGACTCAGGCCGGCCAGCCTGGGAATCCAGGGATAATTATCCTATTGTGTAAGAGGCTGTACAGCCATGGCCTGAGCAAAGAAAAAGAAAAAGTCCGTCTCTTCCTACTCCCCAACTTCTTTTCAATCACACTTCAAAGTCACTTATGACACAAGCTTGAGATTGGCTCCTGCAGGTCTTAAAGAATTTGACTACTAGCTGAGAACAGCATTCTGATGTTCTGGGAATGCATGTGGGTTGAATGTGGTGTTGGAACCCAAGTAAAGCCCAGGAAAAGGAAAGTGAATTTATGTAAAACTCCTCTGCCTTTTTTTTGGTTCGTTTTTGGGGCAAAACTCTTTAAAGGAGTGAATGTGTGTGTATATGTGTTTGTGTACATGCATGAGTGTGTGTGTACACACTTAGCTGTTTTTGTTTAGTCGCCAAGTTGCGCCCGACTCTTCTACAACCCCATTGGACCAAAGTCCACCAGGCTCCTCTGTCCATGAGATTTCCCAGGCAAGAATACTAGAACGGCTTGCCATTTCCTTCTCCAGAGATCTTGCCGACTTAGGGATTGAACCAGGTTCTCCTGCGTTGGCACGCGGATTCACTTAGACCCAATTTCAAATTCCCTGCAGAGTCTGGGGGAGAATGGACACATGTATGTATACGTGTGACTGAGTTCCTTTGCTGTCCAGCTGAAGCTATCACAACATTGTTAACCAGCTATATATACTTTGATACAAAATAAAAAGTTAAAAAAAAAATAATAAAGCTCTTAGAATAGTGCTAAGCACCTAAGAGAAAGTCTCCTGCAAAGTGAGAGTTGCAAAGAGTTGTGGGGGTCTGAAAACATGGCCCTGAGGTCTGTCCAACATGGCTGGAGAAAAGCCAAGTTCAAGAGCACCCCAGACAACTGCCTGCCATCTCAGAGTGCAGGACCTGCCAGAGGAATCAGGCTGCTGGCCAAGCAGTCCAACATCCTGCTCTGAAGATGGCCAGGGAGAATACTGTGAGTGTTGAACAGAGGGAACACACCTGACTGGGCAAGCACGCAATCTGATACCTCGGGAGAGAGCTTCTTCCTGATCGCAGCCCATGATCGGATTCTGCCCTAAAGCAGAAGGCTTAAGTGTCCTTGCAAATTTCATTCAGAAGAAAGACAAACAGACTCACTCATCCTTCTTGATACCAGCCAAGGGTGGTAGAAATGGAGGAAGTACAGAGCGCGGTGTCTTTGGTCACCAAGTGTCACCTTGGCCACACTGGTGGGCCGGCTGGCAGGAAGCCTGTTCCTCAACAGGCCTAATCTCACGCGATTTTCTTTTCGACAAGAGCTAAACTGTTAAAATATCTGTAAGCCTTGCCACATAAAACGAAAAACACTGAGAAGTCCTTTATCAGATCAAATGTCACAATTTAGGGTTTGGAAAATATGATAACTCCTGGTGGAGGGGGATGCCTCGCCCACACAATTGCATGGCATTGGTTACTTCATTCCTGTTTCTATTTCAACAGCTCCCTAAGGAACACGTCCTGAAATCTTCCTCCGGGCAGGTCAATTTTTAAGCAACTTCAAGTGAAAACAGTGACTGATGGCCCTAAAGATAGTCACAGAAGTTGGAAAGTTCATCTTGAGCAGGTTGCTAGAGTAGGACCATAATTCCTTCCAGGACTAGAAGGCAGAGAATCCTAAGACTAGATGGTTTGCGTTAATTCTCAAGAACCCAGCTCTCCTCACTGCTAAGCACAGGTTCCCAAGTCCCCAGAAGAGTAAGCTTACCGTTGGGTCTGGTAAGGCTGGAAGGAAGAGAGAGGAAGTGGACGAGAAGGGAACGGCCTCTCCATCAATAGTCTTGGCAGTGGAGACACTAGACCAGGAGGACAATGGCAGGAGGAAATTTGACACCACCACGTCATCCAGGTATGAGCTGTAGGAGCCAAGTGTTCTGAAAAGGCACACCCTTCATGACCTCAGCAGTATCATAGATGTGCCTATTCATTGGGAACATGTGGACCTATGGGCTTCCCTGGTGGCTCAGTGGTAAAGAACCCACCTGCCAACTCAGGAAATGTGACTTGGATCCCTGGGTCAGGAAGTTCCCCTGGAGGAGGAAATGGCAACCCACTCTAGTATTCTTGCCTGGAAAATTCCACAGACAGAGAGGAGCCTGGCGGGCTACAGTCCATGGGGTTGCAAAGAGTTAGCCATGACTGAAGCGACTTAGCACGCATGCTGACTGTACTTAATACTTTTCTTATGTAGCACAGAGCCTAGCAACCACCAAGCACATAAAGAAGCTTAATAAATATTTGCTGATTTAAAAAATTCAATTTAAATAAAGGACACTGGATCTTCTCTATACCAGGCACGGCTCTGCACAATGAGAAGAGAGAATGAATCCATTCATCAATCTCTTGCTCTCAGTGTGTTTTCACTTCAGCTAGAGGATGATACACAATTAAACTATAACGGGACCAGTGCCAGTAATGAGACAAGTTCAGTGACTTTGAAGGATGATGTACCCAACAGCACCAGGGAACGCTTAAGATGACAAGTTGCTACCAGGCAGCAGAAGGACTTGTGCAAGACTCCAGGCGTAAAAGTTCATCGTGTGCAACACAGCACTGTAAAAATTAAAATAATAATAATAATAATAATAAAAGTTCATCATGTGGTTTGGGAGGAAGGCAGGTACTGGTTGGAGTACAATGTGGAATGGGGGTGGGGGGAGTGGAGATGATTCTAGAAAGTCAGCCTGTCCAAGGCCTCGCTGCCATGATAAACAGCTGGGCTGCATTTTGAACTGCAGTGTCAGAAAGAACGTGATCAATTTCTTATCTACAATGAATCATTTTGGGGACTTCCCTGGTGGTCCAGTGGTTAATAATCTGGCTTGCAATCCAGGGGACGTGGGTTTGATCCCTGGTTGGGGAACTAAGATCCCACATGCCTGTGGAGCAACTAAGCCCATGCACCGCCATGAAAAATCCTGCATAATACAACAATGATCCCATGTGTCGCAACTATGGCCTGATGCAGCTAAATAAACAAAAAAAAATTATTCTGGGTTGGTTTCGAAGGAGCAGGAAGTGGAGGTAGGAGGACCAGATGGGAGACAGCTGAAGAGTCCAGGGCCAGAGGGAAGACAGCGCTAGTCAGGATGGAGAAGAAAGGACAGCACAAGATACATGGGGTGTGGACTGCACAGGATCCAGAAGTGTGGAGAAGCAACTGTGGATGAGTCCGTGAGTGCTCCATGGACCGGAGGACAGTCATCACTCACTCCCCATGTCTTGGATGGCTTTGTGGCCACACTGGCCTTTGAAGAATGAGGCAGAGGTGACTTGGCAGAACTATTATTACTATGCTCGTCCTGGCTCTTCTCCCTGTGATTCGAATTCTGAACAGTTTTCTTTAGCTCTATCTTTACATGCTACAATTCTTAGATTCTTTTAACAGAAATCTCCACCAAGAAAAGTTACCATCTTCTCTCTCCTTAATCCTGCTCATCAACACCTCTGACCTATGTGAGACAAAAATAAGTAAATAAAAAACAATAATAATAAGGTATTGCCAGACTAGCAAACTGATCCAGGCAGGGGATTATAACAGACACCTGTTTTTCAACACAGCAGCTGTGAACACAGTAGAAGCATGGCAACCTAGTAACAAGAAAGCGTGCTCATTAAAATCCAATAGTAGCAGAAATTGGCATGGACCAATTTCCAGCTATGTCACGTGAATGTGACAAGAAATTCAAATAAGATTTGACACATACGAGGAACTCTGCTTCGCTGAACTTGGAACATAGATGTTAGTTTGCTTATTGGGAGGTGATTCTAAAACCTTAAGGCAGCTATTATTCACACAGGGTGTTACCATGAACATTAACTAAAGCTTTTTGAAGTTTGGTTGATTCACACACTGTACTGACCGAATACCGCTTCATTTAAGCCAGCTTAAAAAACCAACAACCAAAACATATCCCAGTGGAGAAAGTGGACACTGACATAGGAGCAAATAAAAAACATTTAAAATTATCTTTTCAAGATATATGCAGCCCAGTGTTATAGCAGGACTATTTACGATAGCCAAGACACGTGTCCATCAATGGATGAATGGATAAAGAGGATGTGGTACAATGGAATACCACTCAGCCATAAAAAAGAATGAAATAATGCCATTTGCAGCAACATGAACAGATCTAGAAATTATACTAAAAGTGAAGTCAAACAGAGAAAGATAAATATTATATGACATCATCACATATATGTGGAATCTAAAAAAATATAAATGAACTATTTATAAAACAGAAACAGACTCACAGACAGAAAACAAACTTATGATTCCCAAAGGGGAAAGGGGGAAAGGGATAAATTAGGAGTCTGAGATTAACAGATATACATTATTACAAAATAAACAAGAATTTACTGCATAGCACAAGAAATTATATTCAGTATCTTCTAATAACCTATAAAGGAAAAGAATCGGAAAAAAGAATATACACACGTATACACATACATACATGTATAACCAAATCACCTTGCTATACACCTGAAACCACAATATTGTAAATCAACTACGAAAGAAAGTGAAAGTGTTAGTTGCTCAGTCGTGTCTGACTCTTTGTGACCCCATGGACTGTAGCCCGATAGGCTCCTCTGTCCATGGGATTCTGCAGGCAAGAATACTGGAGTGGGTAGCTATTCCCTTCTCCAGGAGATCTTCCCGACAAAGGGATCAAACCTAGATCTCCTGCACTGCAGGCAGATTCTTTACCTTCTGAGCCACCAGGGACCTTGATTTTAAAAATTATCTTTTCAGTTCATTCACCACTGAAAATACACACACACACACACCCTACCAACATATAAGCACCACAGGCAAACTGTTTCATAGCTGCAATATGTACACATTACCTTTTCAGACCAGACCAGGGTGATGCTCTCAGAAACAGCTTGTTAACAACCCCTCGCATTGCTGTTTAACAATCCGTTTATAGCCCATCAGAAAGCCAGCCCTCCAAGGAGAAGTATTTTACATCTACATATAAGATTTCTCTGTCACAAGGCTGGGATTCATGCAATCTTTCACTCTATAAACTGGAAAACAGATTATGCCATAATTTCTGGGACATATGATCCTATGCACATGCAATACACACATATATACAGAGTCACAAGAAGAAACCCCTGGAATAAAAGCAGAATGACATCCAAGAAGGCACAAGCCATCCCATATAGTCCCGACTAGGATTAAAAATAGTGCAGAAAGGCTTGGTGTCAGCTGCCCTTGCACTGTTCCCACTAGAACACGCTGATTCTAACCTCCAGTGTTAGTTTTCAAGCTTCAGCCTTCAGTAACTTTACAGAGAAACCTTTCCCTGACTCAAAGGAGCTACGCTGCAGGCTTTGGACAGTGTAGCAATAGTTCAATGCACTTCAGCTATGAGGCCATTAATGTACACAAGATGCAAGCAAAGAGTGAACCTGAAATTGTGACTTTTCCCCCAAAGCCGAACACGTGTGCCCTGGGACACTCGGACCAGTTGAGAGATTACCTTTCTGGCAAACAGCATAACAGAAACCCTTGATATGCCAAGTACCATCAACTGCCTAGGAGCAGCCAGCTGAACCCACACTTGCCTCACCGTGCCTGGGAAAAGTGTGTGGTCAAAACTTGCCCAACGTGGCACAATCTTGTCAACACAGCCCCACATGGGATCCCAGTAGGATGAAGAGAAGAGGTAAACTTAGGGTTTACAAGACCTAAGTCTTGTAAGAATCACAGACACCACTCTAGGGGCCAGAGCTGTGAAGTGGGTTTTTTCTAATAATCCACTTGGTATGTAAGCTGGAAGTCCACAAATATGTGCATTGGGTAAAAGGAGATTTGCCCAAACTAGACTCACCCTAAAACAGACCCAAATAAGAAACAGGAGGTGTTGTGAACTCATTTCTCACCTGTAACCTAGATAAAATTAACCAAGAGGCCAGACGACTATACTCACATTCTCCCACACCCATCCCCTTCGCAGTAAACCTTTAAAGACCACAGTTGAAATGGAAACGTACCCAGAACCATTTTCCCCTTAAACCGGACTGTTCAACACCATGGCTAACCACAAAAGCACACGCAGGCATTCCCCCTACCTTAACAGAAGCTCCATTTGGCCATTTTTACCAAGGTTTTCAAGACAGACGAATTCTCAGAAGAGCCAGCTCAGGTTAAGAGTGACTGGTGCCCGGGGGCCCACCTCTTCCCTCTGCTGGAATAACAGGGCCTTTCGGTGGGGTCTGCCTGGCTTTCTGCCTTTTTCCCTTCTTGCATTTTTAAGTCTTTTTAAGTACCACCCATCTCCAAGCAAGGCCCGCAGCCCTGTACCAAGAAAGGAGAAATAAATCTCCTGCCATCGATGTCAGTGGTTCTTTATGCATTTTTCTAGGATAGGGAGCTTAGAAGAGCCAAGGTGCCAGGGAGGGTGGGAGCACATAGACGGGTGTACTAATAGGTGCCCTATTTGAGGTGTAACCCAACACCCATCTCCCTCCCATCTGGCTCAAAGTTAAAGATCCCCTTGCAGCATGCTGAAAAAGATTAGAGGATCATCACTCCAGTCTTTCTGGGCTCGCCAGCATTCCCCCTGAATTCCATCGTGTTCAAAAACTGCGTCTGACCCACAGGGGACTCCTGCCACCAAGCAGCACGCTCACCGCTCACACAGCCTGGCCAGGAGCACAGAGCCTCGGAGACACAAGAGAGCAGCATGCCAGCTTCAGAGGGCGAGCCTTTGTTTCCTGGTTCTCAGGGCAAAGACTCTTTGCCTTCCCAACAAGTATGGTCTCTCCTTCCACCTCAGCCTAAAGCATTCAAGTCAGCAGACCCAAGGAAGGACCAGGGGGATGTGAAAGTGAAAGCCACTCAGTCTTGTCTGACTCTTTGCGACCCCATGGACTGTATAGTCCATGGAATTCTCCAGGCCAGAATACTGGAGTGGGTAGCCTTTCCCTTCTCCAGGGGATCCTCCCAACCCAGGGATCGAACCCAGGTCTCCCGCATTGCAGGCGGATTCCTTACCAGCTGAGCCACAAGGGAAGCCCTGGACAGAGTCAAATACGGAGCTGGCAGCTTGCCAGGGAATCTGAGCTGTTGTCAGCTACATCAGGTCATTCAGGTCTCCACATCCAGGAGAAGAGGGGAACTCACCCAGACGGGGGAGCCCTTTGTTATTCAGATTTCATCCCCAAACGATGGCTCTCCCCCCCAGTTCACCGAGGCTCAGAGACAGGCTAGATTAAGAGGCATGAAGTGAGAGTGACCCTGCAGGGTCCCCAGCAGGGACCCTGCTGTCCCTGCCCATCACTGGCCATGACTATCAAGGCTGTTAGGAGAGCCACTGTCTCCAAGCAGAACACCAGTCAAGTGAACTCCTGACCTGGATTTTTAAAATCTCCCAGATCGTAAGTCAAAAGGAGGATACGGTAACTACAAAATGCACCCGGGATCCCTTCACATGCCCACTTCTCAAAACCAGATGTACCCACTCTGGGGCAGGAAGCTGGACACGAGCGCACCCACAGAGGCCCAAGAAAAGAGAACTCACTTCTGTCCCTGGGGGTGCCCGGCCAGTGATCACAAGCCTGCACACGAGAAGACAGAGCAGGACCAGATGGCTGAGTCAGGAGACGCGACCCTGTGGTTTGCTCCGGCAGGAGGCTGATATGATGTTCAAGGATAGTGTCTGGGAAAGATATACGGTCTGGAACAATGAAGGAAGGAAGTAACGTGGGAAAAAAAAAGTTGCCTTCCCTTGTGCAAAATCCCCAGAGAAGCCCAGAAAGGTGCTCAGGAAACGCTTGCTCCTCTTTCATCAAGTCTCGGGTACAGCTCCTCTTGCCCACACCAGTGGCAGATCTATTTCTTCAAGTACTAATTATTAGCTATTAGGAGCCTTTGGATGATACTGGTTCCAAATTTTCTCTTGACCTGGAATCTTCAACAGGGACCCCAGGGATGCCTGTTCTTGGCACACTAGAGTCTGGCAGGTACATGCGAGGCCACCACTGCACACCTAGACCCACACGGGTGACTTCAGAGACTGACAAGCTGTTCTTGGGGGGCTGACTTTTAAGTTACAATGCAGATTTCTATCTGTAGCTCACTTCTTTCCGGAAATACTTGAGAGTCAGTATCTCAACTTTGTTGCTTCCTCGCAGAGGGGATGTGACAGAATCGGGGATTACTGACCTCATGATACAGAAAAGTCTTCAGAAAGATAAAGTCACCAGGTCCCATCATAACCCACTGGAGAGTGCACAGACAGCTGAGCAGAAAATCACCAACAGGGCGAGGGCAGAGGAACCGGGTCTCTCTCCAGACCTAAGCTCTGTCCTCAACAGCTTAAAAGTGCCTACACCTGCTTCCAGGAGTCAACACAGGAGGCCTTGAACATTCTCTACAGTATTCTCAAAAAGGGCCATTTTGGGACTTCCCTGGTGGTCCAGTGGTTAAGACTCCACTCTCCCAAAGCAGGGGACCCAGGTTTGATCTCTGGTCAGGGAACTAGGTCTAACATGCCGCAACTAAGACCTGGAGCAGCCAAATAAATTTTTTTCGAAGGCGGGGGGCGGGGGCGGGGGGGGTAGGTTTTGCAGGCTCCATGTCATCTTCTCATTTAACATGGATATACAGCAGAAAACTCAGGAACGCACTGTAAGTCCACAGCAAAAGGAATCACAGCTGCTGATAACAAATACTTCAGCCTCCCTGCATGCATGCTAAGTCACATCAGTCGTGTCTGACTCTTTGCGACCTCATGGACTGTAGCCTGACAGGCTCCTCTGTTCATGGGATTCTCCAGGCAAGAATACTGGAGTAGGTAGCCATTTCCTTCTCCAGGGGATCTTCCCGACCCAGGGATCAAATCCACATCTCTTACATCTCCTGTACTGGCAAGAACTTTCTTTATCACTAGCACCACCTGGGAAGGCCCCCAACCCCCAGCCTCCCTTAACCTCTACAACAAATCAAGGTTCCCTGATACCCGAAAGTTACAAATTTAGCTTCTTCAAATTCTCCCATTTAAACCTCCAAGAAGAACCATCTACTTCAGACTCTTGGAACCAGAAAATTCACCATCTACTGCAAACAGTGTCTGCTCTGTGGTCAGACAGCCACGGGGCTGCCTGCCACACAAAAGCAGACTGAAGAATGGATGCTCCCTCCGGAGTCTCGTCCCGGTTGCAAATAATAAGTAACTGTATGAACGAGCAGATCCTTTAATAGGTTTGAATACTTGAGGGCTGAGTAATAATGCCCATCAGAGGCACTGCACAGTATTTGCAGGCTTCGGGTTTTTTTCCTTTCATCTCTGGAAACTTATTCAGAACCATGCGAGCTATTCCCTCACAATTTTAAGATGCAAGCGGCATCTGTTTCGACCATGTAATTGCAGTTGGCTCGTCTCTTCTGTTGTTGAGGCTTGTATTCAATGAGAGTCAAAAATCGGAGCTTTGCTGAGAGCTGACTGAGTAACCCCAAGCCTGGGAGAAGCTCAAAGGGACAGTGACAAGAGCCCTGGCTGGGAGTCAGCCAACCTAAGAGGCCTGGAGGTTCAGGCAGGGCCAAGAACCAGCCACGGGAGCTCTAGCAATACCAGGATGTCTCTGGCCTCTGTTTTCCCAACGATGTAATGTTGGGAAAATTACAGGACTAGAAAATCTCTCACCCCTTCTAGATTCCTCTGATGGGAGGATATACAAAGAGAGAGAAGAACTACATTTTGCTTTGCTTTGAACAATGTTAAGGCACTGCCAACAGCCTTCAAGGACTGTTTTTTGCTTGTTTAAAGATTTTTTTGAGTTGGTCCATTTTTTAAATTCGTTATTGAATGTGTTATACTACTGCTTCTGTTTTATGTTTTGGTTTTTTGGCCCCGTGGCACGTGGGATCTTAGCTCCCCAACCAGGGATCGAACCCACAACCCCCTGCGCTGGAAGATGAAGTCTTAAGCACTGGACAGCCAGGTAAGTCCTGTGATAGATATTTTTATTACCACTTCAGATGACTTACCAGGTTCAAGCTTAAGATGAACAAGTTAGGGGATAGGAGAGAGGTTCAGGAGGGAGGGAGGTTCAAGACGGAGGGGATATATGTATACAAATAGCTGACTCCATTGTACAGCAGAAACCAACACAACATTGTAAAGCAATTATACTCTAATAAAAAAATTTTTTTAATGAATACGTTTAAGAAGCAAGATTCACACTCAGGTCTATCTACTCCAGGGTCTGTCCTTCCCCTAGAAGCCCTTCATGGTACAGCAATGACTGGTACCCTCTTCTCAAGAACTTACAATCCCCTTAAGGGAAATCAGCATTACAGATAAGAACCAATGAACAGCTATCAGGCAGAATAAAATGCAAATCAAACTCTGAAACAGCGGTGATTACGATGACAGTGCTTACATCCCTATGCGCCGGCACCCACAGCGCTCACACCAGCGGGACCGCACGCCCTTTGCGGGTCATTCAGGAAATCAGATCGTTTTCCGTGTGTCTGACTCCCACATACAAAGGGAAAACACCCCCGGGGAACACACAAAGTCTGCTGAGCGTGCAGATTTATTGAATAGCTCTTTCCTGTCTTCACTGGAGAGGAAAGTAATATGTTTCGTAAGTCACTGGTCCAGATAACCGAAGTGTAGCCTTTTTAAAAGGTAACGTTATTTCTATGCCAGCCCTGTTCGTTGGCTAGCTTTCCAAAATGCACAACACTATTTCCTCACTTCCTAAACCTCATAAAGACTGTCTTTAACGTGGAGGTCATAATGATGATCATTAATACCATCAGTCATTGTGTGGTGCCAGACAAACCGGTTTCACTCTCTAGACAGGAGTCCCCACGACGAAGCTGGGCTGAGTTATTGTCTGCTTTTTGTCAACTTTCCTGGTGTCAGTGGGACACGGCCCTGGGATCATGAACACCTGACTGACTCTGGCTCAGCTACGAACAGCAATGTGATCTCAGGCAGGTTTTTTTTTTCATTTTTTAAAATTGGGTATAGTTGCTTTACAGTGTTCTGTTAGTTTCTGCCATACACAGAAGAGAATCAGCTGTATGTATACATATACCGCTTCCTCTTGGACCTCCCTCCCACCCCATTCCAGTCCCCTCCGCCCTGCTGGTCACCACAGAGCACTGAGCTGAGCTCCCTGTGCTATATAGCAGGTTCCCACTAGCTCTCTCTTTTATACATGGTAGTGTATATACGTCAATCCCAACCTGCCTATTCATCCCCTACCGTGTTCATACTGGTTTTCTAAGGCTGTACCTCCGTTCCTGCCCTGCAAATAGATTCATCTGTACCAGCTTTTAAGATTTCACATGCACGTTACTATACAATATTTGTTTTCCTCTTTCTGACTTACTTCACTCTGTTTGACAGACTCTAGGTCCATCCACGTCACTAAAGATGACCCAATTTTGTTCCTTTTTATGGCTGAGTAATAGTCCATTGTAAATATGTACCACATCTCTACCCATTTCAGGCAGACTACTGAAATGCTATAAGAAATGGCAACACACTCCAGCGTTCTTGCCTGGAAAATCCCATGGAGCCTGGGAGGCTACAGTCCACGGGGTCACAGAGTCAGACACGACTGAGCACACACACACATCTAAATACTGCAGGATTCAGTTGCCTCCTCTGTTTCATGAGAACTGGGACTTAGAGTTTCTTAATCCCTCAACTCCCTCCACACCGTACTCTGTCTGCTTCCTTCGCTACATCTGCTCTGAAGACAGGCTTCGTGAAAGCTGCTCAAATCCAGAAATGCATCAAGTCAGAGGGCCCACAGCCTGTCTTCAGGAAATCAGAACAAGGGCAGTGGCATCAGGTTATCAGGAGAGAGGAAAACAAAAAAGACGATTCCTTTGGTGGTGGGGGAAATCAGGGAATCCCTGAAGCGACATCAGACAGATTCCAAGAAATCACACAGTATCTTTAGATGAGCGAAAGGGATGGGTTTTTAAAAATTTTTTAATTGGAGGATAATTGCTTTACAATATTGTATTGGTTTCTGCCACACATCAACATGAATCAGCCACAGGCATACATATGACCCCTCCCGTCTTGAACCTTCCACCTTATCCCACTCCGCTAGGTCGTCACAGAGCACAGGTTTGAGCTCCCTACATTGTACAGCAAACTAAGAGGGAAGGTCTCTAAAACGTACTGCATTCATGAACTGTGTAAAAATTTTTAAATTGGAAAAAAATAAAAAGCAGTGGAAGGAGAGACTGAGGAAGGTATGACCAAGGTGTCTGGCTCCCATGGCCCCAGCCTGTCACCCACCTGATCACATGACAATGGCATAAGGAGTTACTGGGGGAATGTTGCGGGCTTCCCAGATGACGCTAAAGAACCTGCCTGCCAATGCAGGAGACTTAAGAGACTCGGGTTTGATCCCTGGGTCAGGACGATCCCCGGGAGGAGGGCAAGGCAACTCACTCTGGTATTCTTGCCTGGAGAATCCCATGGACAGAGGAGCCTGGCGGGCTATGGTCCATGCGGTCACAAAGAGTCTAACACGACTGAAGCGACTTAGCACACACAGACGGGAAAGTAGAGAGGGGAAAGGTTTCTAAGAAAAACATGAAAAGGGCCCAAATGAACCCACCCAAATACAAAGCATCACAAGACAACATCAGGGATTGGTGTAGAAACAGGACACCTGGACATCCATTCCAGGGAGGGTGCTGTGTGCAAAGTGACCATCTGGCTACCTTGCCCCCAGAGGGCTGGTTAGGAACCATCCACCCAAGCAGAAGGAGACCTCCCTGCCAGCTCTATTCCCGCCTCTCAGCTTGGCCTGTGGGAAGCGCCACCATCACCCCATCGCTCTCAGTTCTCTAACTTTCTTCACAAAGGAGGCTGGCCTTGAGACTGGGGTCAGGAGGGAAGGTAGATGCTGCCCTGAGCTTCTCCATGCACAGCCTGGGAGATGGCAGGCCAACACATCGCTTAACTGCTGCAGGCTCCTCTTCTGTAAAATAGGGAGAAAATCTGCCTCCCAGAGGGAGTTGTGAAGAAGAAATAAGATAATGCACATAAAACACTTAGTCTGAGGACTGGCACACAGCAGGATCCAATAAGTGATGGTAGTAGAGATGGAGGACGAGGAGAAAGAAGAAATGCAGGATGGATGACCTCCAGAGCAGCACGCAAACCCCTTTAATTACCTAGACTTATATCATTGAACCATACACATGACCATACATAAAATAGATAGCCAGTGGGAGTTTGATGTATGAAGCGAGGCACCCAAAGCTCAAGAAGATCTGGAGGGATGGGGTGGAGAGGGAGGTGGGAAAGGGGGTTCAGGAGGGAGGGGACATATATATGCCTATGCATCCAATGTATGGCAAAAACCATTATAAAAAACCATTATAACATTGTAAAGTAATTATCCTCCAATTAAAATTTTATAAAAGGAAGTGAAAAGTGAGAGTGTTAGTTGCTTAGTCATGTCTGACTCTTTGCAACCCCATGGACTGTAGCCCAAGCGGCTCCTCTGTCCGTGGAATTCTCCAGGTAAGAAAACTAGAGTGGGTTGCCATGCCCTTCTCCAGGAGATCTTCCCAACCCAGGGATCGAACCCGGATCTCCTGTACTGCAGGTGGATTCTTTACTCTCTGAGCCACCAGAGAAGCCCATCAAGACTTTAGAAAGCTCCCAAAATGCAGGTGTTCCAGTTTAGTCCACAGACCTGACTGAGCAGTCTGTGCTTCTAGGGGGTTCATACCTAACACACACAGACTAATGCCTCATCGCCCTTTCCACCCATACTCCCCAAATTCCAGATCATTAGCCCAGGGGTCCCCAACGTCCAGGATCTAATGCTGATGATCTGTGGTGGAGCTGATGTAACAATAATAAAGTCCACAGTGAATGAAATGTGCTTCAGTCATCCCAAAACCACCCACCACCACCACCACGCGCCCATCCCCCATCTGCGGAAAAAGTGTCTTCCACAAAGCTGGTGCTTGGTGCCAAAAAGACTGGGGACACTGCCTCAAACAGAGACCAGGCTGAACCGTATACTTTCACTAAGAAGAAAAGACTGATCAAGCAAATTAGCAGAGCAAATAACACATGGGTGGTACTATTTTGATGCAGAAGGCACCGTCTTGAGCACACAGCATCCGTCATTTCTAATCAGAGGATGGTGCGGACACGTCATTTCTGCCTGTTCATGGAGGCGCAGACTGAGATGCCCCCAGAAAGCCACATTTATTAGGCTGGTTTCTGTATGTTCCGAAATCAACAAAAATGTGTTTGTTTTTTAATAGGCTGCCATTCTAACTTTAGTCTTTCTCTCCCCAAATACTAGGTTTGGCAGCGAATGGTCTTTATGACGGGTCCCTCCTGGCATGGGAACCCCGCATCAACTTATACTCATTCTATTCAATAAATCCACACAGAGCTTGGTTTCTTACACACGTCTCATAACAAATATGGCAGTGAGGGCCTCTGCCAGGAAATCAGCACCAGTGCTTTTCCTAAAGTAGCATTCACAAATACGTTGTTTGTATAGCCCATGCCCCACGGGGCTTCGTTTGACACAGATTCACTCTGCTGGGAGTGTCACACCAAAGAGCAACTTCTCAATATCCATAACAGGCGCACAGGCTCTTGATGCTGGTCCCCAACCTGCCTCCAACCTGCCTCAGCGTGAGTAAACGCAGGTCAACTTGGCTGCACAGAATCTGTTTTAATGCTAGCTTCCTTAGGAAATTCTAGAAACTGGGCTGTTTTTCCCCTCGACTTACCTATGCTAAAGAGGTAAGCTATTTCTCTAGGACTAGCTGCCATGTTTTCAGCTGATGCTGTTTGAAACACAGAGCCTCACTATGTATAAATTAAGGTGTATGTTTGAGCCTAAGGTTCCCCTCCAGGATTTCTCAGAAAAGGCCCAGCAAAGAGGCCCAGAGCCCTCAACCCAAAACACAAGTACCAGCTTCTCACATACTATAAAAAAAAAAAAAAGTACCACTGCACTCCATCATTGGGGATATATCCAAAACTCAGAGCGGAATCTCAAGAGAGTCATTTGTACACCCATGTTTATCGCAGCCTCATTCACAACAGCCGTGAGATGGAAGTAACACAGATGTCCTTCAACAGATGAACGGATTAAAGAAAATATGGCATATACATAAAACGGAATGCTGTATGTGGCAGTCGCTCAGTCGTGTCGGACTCTTTGCGACCCCACGGACTGTAGCCTGCCAAGCTCCTGTCCATGGAATTAATTCTCCAGGCAAGAACACTGAAGTAGGTTGCCATGCCTTTCTCCAAGGGATCTTCCTGATGCAGGAATCGAACCTAGGTCTCCTGCACTGCAGGCAGATTCTTTACCATTTGAGCTACCAGGGAAGCCAAAATGGAATGTAAAAAAACAGCCTTGAAAAAAAGGAAACCCTGTCCCATGCTACAATATGGACAAGCCTCCAGGCCATTCTGCTAAGTGAAATACAGTATAATTCTCCTATGAACTTTTAAAGGAGACAAAAATCACAGAAACAGAAAATAGGAAGGTGGTGACTGAGGGCTGGGAGGAGGGTAGAGGGGAAACTAGTGTTGAGCGGGTATAGAGTTTCAGTGTTGCAAGACAGAAAAGTTCTAGAGATCAGTTGCACAACAATGGGAAGAGACTTAACATGACTGAGCTGCACCCTCAACAATGGTTTAGAGGGTAAACTTAATGTTACATGCTTTTCACCACAATACAGAGAAAAGTTATTGTGGTAGATGGTGGTGCAAAGACAAGCCCATCGAGCCCTTCTTCCCTCATCCCCCACTCCTACTCCTTCCTCTTCTCACATCTAACAATATACCCTCTCGACCCAGGGCTCCCCCACACACCGTCTTACTTGGCACAGACCTCCATGCCCTCATACCAGCTGGCTTGCGATTAAAATGGACCAAGTTAGGAAGTGCCAGAGAGCGCACAGTCTATTGTATCGAATTTCTTTGGCCTTTTATAGGGACGAACCTGTGAACCCAGCCAGTACGGGGCAGGGGATTGAAAACCAAGAGGACTGCATTGCTCTGCCTCGGACACATATCAGCTGAAGCAAACCATTTAGCCATGTGGACCTCTTTGCCATAAAAGACGCTGGCCCAGGTGATCTTTATAGCCTCCCAACTCCGAGTCTCTAATTAATTCAATTGCTAAAGAACCCAGTGAAAACTTTAGAAGTCTCCTCAGCTGGACCTTCTCCAGTGATTCCTCAAGCCCCTTTATCTTTTACTCAACTCCACGTTTTTGCTTACTTTTAGACACTAAAGCAGTTTTTGAAAATATCACCAAAGTAAGAAAAATTATAAGGTCAAAATTCTACTGATGATGCCCTAGGGAGTGCCCCAGGCCTCCCTGAGTCAGCAGAGTGACTCTACAACCACTTCATGCCAGCTTGTGGATGCAGCGTTAAGTCACTCCAGGCACACAGGACAGAGAGGAAGGGGCCCTGACCACCTTCCATGCCTCACTGCAAGTCAGCCAATGTGACTGACACATATATCTAAGCCAGATGCCAAGGTGGGCACCAGACACAAAAAGATAATCACCACTCAACCCAAGGAGCTCAGGGTCCAGAGGGGAGTCTCCTAGAGAGTAAGAAAGAGAATTCATTCCACTAAGAAAGCCAGCCCATACAGAGGGAAGAGAGGGAGGGGACCAGGGAAGTTATCTGACTGTTTTCTATCGTATTCTGGAAGCCCTCCCCGATAGGGCTGGGTCCGCTGGGTCATAACTGCTTTCCACTACAACTTGGCTGAACTTAGAACTCAACAGGTGACTTGAAGGTGAAGACTGATGATGGAAAAGACAGCCTCTTCCTTCCTCCCATGCCTAGCAGTCAGCCACACGATCCCCTGATAAAAAACAGTCGACTTTTTATATAGTTAGTCCTTACATTTAAACAACCCCAGGGATTTCCCTGGTGGTCCAGTGGTTAAGATGCCACACTCCCAATGCAGGGGGCATGGGTTCCATCCTTGGTGGGGCAATAAAGTCGCTTATGCCACACAGAAAGACCAAAAAAAAAAAGCCAAACAAACAAAAGCCCCCAAATGGTCGGGAATGGAAGCATTTAATCTCTCATGATGAAAGTGCCCAGTGCAGACACACAGAGGGGCGCAGTCCTAGTCTGGGTGACCTTGGGCTGGTCCACCTGTCTTCTGCTGTAAACATGTGTCTGATAACTTCCCTAGGGTGCCGGGAAGATGGTTATAAAGTGCAAAAGAAACATGAGAGCCAGTATCAGGCACTCATCAGCAACCACCACCACGCAAGCGATACATATAAAGGTGTCACTGACTGACTGATTCAGAAACTTTCACCTTGGAAATTCCACCGAAATCATACACTACTCTTTTTCTAGCAGAACTGACACTGCTCAGAAGTAAACAGAGTACTTCCCCCTGTGGCTGCCTCTGGTCGGGCTCCTCTGTGCTCCATCATACCAGCTGCTGAGGAATTTACTTGCCTGCTGACCAGCTGCTCGTAGAGGATACAAGCCAGGGTGAAAGATTTTAGGAGCAGACAGGAGAGGTGAGGGAAAACTCTCCACAGAGAGCTTTCCATGCCACATGTCCTCAGGACAGCAGAGCCATGAGCTCATCTTTTAAAGCTCCTGACACTCATTCTCTGCTCCACAGAAAACTTTATTGTTTACTGGACTCTAGAAAAAAAAAAAAAAAATCGCCGTACTAGTGGGTTCCCGGCAAACATTTTTTATCATGCAGTCATTGTACCACATCCCAGGGACTCAGGGAAACACCGCACACAATCACCAGAACATTTTCAGACGAGCTAGAATAATCCCAGTCCTTGATCTCCAGAGCTTCTTACTGGAACACTGCAAACTAAACAAACTCCATGAGAAAATGCACTTCCCGTGCGTGCGTTTAAACATATGCACGGTCCAAGTAAGCAGTCGTAGACCGGTTCTATAAAGGACAATCCAAATTAAAAGTGATACTTTCACTACTAGGGAAGACCATTGGATCTGTTCTAATTACGGAGAAACACAGAAATCAAGAAAAGAAGCTTTCGAAAAGAATGGAGAGGGTAAACGATAAGATAGAAAATGATAACACAAACCGTGGCTGCAATTTTTAGGTCACAGTGAAGAAACTGCGCTGTCTGGGTTTGGGATTGGTTCCCTCCGTGCATGTAAGGAAAGAGTTGCTGTAGTCTTCCACTGAGGTACCATGAGATGAGCCCCTCATTGGTATTTCTGCCTGCAGCCCCGAGCCCCTCAGAAGAGCGGGCTTATGCAGTCTCTTTAGAAGAGCTAGCAAACCACAAAACGGCTTGCTGTTCGTTGTCTCCACTCCAAAATCACTCTCCCATAGTTGTTCAAGTTCTCCTGAGGTCAGATTTATTGTCGTTGAGCTAAATACAATTTACAGATTTAATATCCTATTATTTAGTTACCTCTGTGTTATGAAGTATCAGATAGATTAGGCATACCCAAGGATTTTTCTGAACTCATAGAATCGAATTTATTCAGCAAAAGAAATTGGTTTTAAAGTATCAACCTACCTAAATTCTTTACTCTGACACTCTCTCCACCACAGACATACTGCTATCCCCAGATACCTACACAGAAACCCGAAAGTTCCACTAAGCGCTTTTTGTGCGAGGCAAAAACAAATCCAACCCACCTTTTCAGTTCACATTAACCCTAATTCAAACCCCCTTAGAAATCGTGCCTGGTAAGAAATACTAACACCTGAGTATAATTATGAAACCCTAATGAGCAAATATGAGAAAATGTTGTGTTTTCCTCTAAACAGATCCTATGTAAATGCCATGTTAAAACAGGAGAGACGTTTCCCAAAATGCCCCACGGATGAAGAAAACTGGATATTTGTTCATTGTCTCTGCAGGGTCCCCTCAATGAACATATTAAATGGGCCAAGCCACAAACAAACTTCAGCAGCTTCAGCTTCTCACTGAAGAAGGCTTTTCCATCTGAGCATTGATGGAACAGTGAAATCAAAGTGCACACCGAACGCAGGGAAGGGAAAATTAATTGGGGGAGATGGACAAATCAGTGTGCCTCCTCACGGTGGCAAACTTTACAACTTTTTAGAAGCAACAAACCGCAGCACCACTAGCCTTTACAGACATACAGACATGTACATAAATGCTCACACACACCACTACTTGGAAGATAAGTACTGTGTTTGCAAACATCCTCCACCATCCTGCATTTACCAGACTGCAAATCTTGGCCAGAGACTGGGAGATTTCTACTCTTAGCTACCCTCTCTGCACTGTCAAAGTGGGAAGGTCATTCTGCCTGGTCACTTCAATCATTCTCCCTGCATCACAGGAGTTTTCTACTTTTGGATTGCTCAACGTTCAGATGTCTACGAGAGTAAAATAACCATTCAGCAACTTTATTCACCTTGGTTTAAAAAAAAAAAAGAAAGAAAGAAAAGAAAGAAATTCATTGTGCAATGCCCAGGAAAAGCTGACAGCACTACTGTCTCTCCGACAAGCGCTTGCAATTACAATGGGGGGGGGGGGGGCCGCGGGGGAGAGACTGTCTGACCAGACTCGCGGAACCCTTAAAAAAAAAGATTCCAACCTCGATAGAGCCGGAGAACTTTTTTTTTTCTAAGGAGACCACCCTCGGGAACAAAAGTTACATTTCGATCACATGTTGGGAGTAGGAGTAGGGAGCAGGGTTGTTTTTTTTTTTTAAGCGCACTAATTACCGGGGTGTTTTGCAGACCTGAGGACCACTCGGGTTCCTCCTGACCGACTGTGACCGGCATTTCCTTGTCAATAAAGCAAAGAAGGTGGGGTGGGGGCGCAGGAGCCGACAGGGGGCTCGGCGGGCGCGGGGAAGCAGCAAGGTTACACTAAAGGGTACGCCGCCGCCGAGAGCTGCATCTCCTTCCCCGGCGCCCCAAATAATTTCCTGCGAACAGAGCGACTGCAACCGTCCCCTCGGATCGGAGGAGCCCGGCACGATCAGCCGGGCCGGTGCAGCTCAAGGCTTTCCACCCCGGAGAGGGAGGGGGAGAAGATCTTTACCTTAATGCTACACTGAGCAGGAGTCTCAGACATGTCTCACAGCGAGAGAGATCAGGAAGTTCTCAGTTTTTTTTCCACTTTCCTTTCCTCTCCCCAACCCAGAAACGCTCCACGGCCAGCCGGACGCGGTCATTTAAGAAGTTTCTTGCAGCATCTCTCCCGGCGGCCGCCCCGGGGGGCCGCGAGCGCGCGGGGCGGGGCGGGGCGGGCCGGGCGCCGGCCGAGTCGCCGCGCGCGGGGTGGCGGGGGCGTGGGAGCGGGCGGCGCGGCGGCGGGGTCTGCAGGTCGCGGCGCGGCGACCCGGGGCGCTAGCCCGGCCGGCCTGCCCCGCTCTCTCCTCCCACCCTGGCCGGCGCCCCCGCCCCCCGCCCTCCCGCCGCTCTCCCTCGCCCTCCCTCTCTCTCTCTCGAATGTTTTCCTTCCTGGAAGAGAGAAACTGAAAGGCAGAACTGAGAAAGCTCTTTGCTCATTGATCTTGAGAGTTTCAGTGCAGAAACTGACGTGAATTCCCAGCACTGAGCTCTGCCTCTTAAAGGAGCCACCAGGAAATAAAAGCTCGGGTTACAGCCCGGCATCGGGAAATAAAAGCCGCGCGGGGGAGGGGGAGAGAGGCCGGCCCGGCGGGCGGGGGGCGGGGGACGGTGCGCGAGGCCCCCAGGGCCCGGGCGCGGGGCTGCTAAGCTCCGCTGGGCCGCCGCCGGGCTCGCGCTCGGGGCCCCAGAACCCTCCGGACAGGATCAACGCCTCCCCCTCCCCTAGTTCCGTCTCTTAGATACACTGAAAGGCACAGGGCTTTTTTTTTTTTTAATTTTTCCTCCGCCCCCCCCCCTCCCCCGCCACCCCGAGCCGAGCGCAGACGCAATGAAAATAATTATATAGGAAGGGACATTCCGGTAAGGACGCGGAACCCGAAGGAGGAAATAAAACAATAGCCTTTGTTCTGCTACTAGACCGCGGCCTCTTTAAGAGAATCCACCAGGAAATGGGAGATCGGGTTACAGCCCGCACCGGGGAAAAGGGGCGAGCGGGCGAGCGGCGGAGCGCGACGCCGCCGGAGACAAAGCGGGGCTGCTGCCCGCAGATGCCCGCCCGGCCGCGGGGGGGAATTCCCCGCCGAGGTGGGCGCCCAGAAAACGCTAGGTGCGCGCGCGCACCCGCCCGGCTGGGGATGCGGTCGCTGCCCGGCCGAGCACGCGTCCTGGAGAAGGGAAGGCTGCTGGGCAGTTATCAAAGGCGGTTGAGTTCCTTTTCCTGACCACCACCACCCCCAGCCACCCTTCCTCCGTCTTTCGAAATCCGCTGTCCTTTTAAAGCAATAGCGGCCGCTACCAACCGACAAAGGGGACTCGAGTACAAAGTTGACAGAACGGGTTCCTGGAGATAATAGCCCTCCCCGGACCGCTTCTCAGAAGCCGTCACTGCCAGATGGGACGACCCCCGGGATCCTGCCGGGAGGGTGGGAAGAATATTTGGCTGGGAAAACAATTGAGAGGAGGTTAAAGCCGGTGGGGCTGAAGGTTCTATCCTTGAGTACGTGTTGTCTGATCACTCTATTATTTTTATTGTTGTTTATAGTCTCTGAAAATGCTCCGAAGCGTCCACCGCTGAAGTGGACACGTCATTAATTTATATGTAAATTCTAAACCCTGTTAGTACTTTCGGCTTTAACGTATGGATATGTATTAAATTATGAATATATAGACCACGACTCATTTCCCAGAGCCTCCCCATTTTCCTACCACTTCCCTTCATCTCTCCACGTGATAAATCTTGTGCAGACTTTTTTACACGCTCATTCGAAGAACACTCTGAACCAGGATTTATTTAAGGGGTTGGAATGGGAAAGCCCTGTTTCTGGGAAGGTGGGAATAATGGGATTTTGTGAGTCTCCGAGGACCTCAGAAGTCCTTGTACCTGGTAGTCCTATTCTTCCCGGGAGGGCTCACATCCACACCAACTCCTCTGCCTTGAACCACCTGCTGCCCCCCATCCCAATCCACACACACGTATCTGCCTTTGATCCCATGGCTGGTGTTGCTGGCATTGGTTCTGATGTCCCATTGCTGGGTTAAGTCCTATAAACCTCTACATCCCTTACTTACCAGTATGATCTTTGACAGCTCACGTTCTCAGCTTGGGTAAAATGGGGTGGGGTGGGCTGGGGGGTGGGGAATAGTACCTATCTCTTAAGATTCCTGTGAGTGTTAAATGAGCAGATATATACGAAGTGATTATCTGAGTGCTTGCTATATATTTTACCTGCTCAATGTTAGCTACAATTATTTAACCTCAGGACCGAATTAACGCTCAACTTTATTCTCTCTCCTAACTTTCTCCAGGAGTGACTCACAAAAGTCGTTTAAATGAGTGTGTGTGGTCCAAAGCAAAATATTGCAGTAGCTGCTGTGGCAAATGTTGCATTTATCCAGGGGCTGGTAATCTCTTTCTAGAAAGCTCCTGATATTAAATATTTTAGGCTTTGTGCCCCAAGAGACAAAATTTAGATTTTGTAGTTACTTATGTAACAATTGAGAAAACAAACAAGATATAAGGTGTAATAATAAGAGTTGTAATACAAGTCTAACAATGAGAGGAATGGAACTCTTTTTTAGGGGGATAACATTTCACTAAGTTAAACATCAGTTTAAAGTAAATGTTCTCTATCATCACAATTGATTGCAAAGGTTTATCTGTTAATGTGGATCTCTCATGAGATTTTACTTATTTCATTTGGAAATATCTTTTCACCCAGATAGGATACTGCCAAATACATCAATCCATGAGCATATGGTTTTACTTGAGCGTATTTATTGCTTATAAGGCAGTTATACAATTTTATTGGAATTCTATAAATTCTCTTGATATTTCACCTTTAGAATGCCATTACATTGCAGGTTAATCATTTCCAATTGAAAATTAGGTGGAAATGCCTCAATTGCACAGTGAAGTGGATTTTAAGTACGAAAATGTCTTTTTCACTTGCGTCAAAATCCAAAACCACTGTTGGAACTGTAGTTTGAGCTCAGAAAAATAGAACTGCTGCAAATTTGTGTTAGAATGGAGATCTTGCTTCTTGTTTAACTTTTTTTAAACTTGTTTGAACTGAAGTGTATAAAGCAGCTTGATATTATTTGTGATTCAAACAATGTTAATTGTGTCAAAATAATTTAACTGCAGTATGAGCTTCACATATAGCTAGCTGTATTTTGTTTTGCAGTTTTAGGTTGAATTCATGAAAAACATTATCAAGTCTATAACAAACTAATTTCCAAACTACTCAGTAATTATGGTTGAAGGATGTTCTTTTCGTTCATTCGTTCCCATTTGTCAGGTGTTTCTCTATTCCTTGTTTCCTGATTTCTTTGGGGGTAGTAAGGTATTTTTTTCATGTTCCATTTAAATTCCTAGATGGTCTTTCTAGTGTTCTGTTTCTATGCTGAATATAGTGGTTGCTCTAGAAATTACAATTTGTGTCTTTAATTACCACAGTCTATCTTCAAATAATATTCTAACTTATGGATATATAAGAAAACTTACAACAGTATAATTTCATTATTATTCTCCCATCCTTTATGATATTGTCCTATATTTTATTTCTACCTATTATGAAACCCACCATACATTGTGTAGTGGTTGATACTTTTTTCTTAATATTGTAAATATATGTGTATAATGAAGGTACTAAAATATGTGTCTCTTTTTCATCTGCCCAACTATTTATCCTTTTTGGTACTTTCTTATTCCTTCTTGCAGATCTAGTATTATTTCTTTTTGTCCTCAAGAACCTCTTTGGCATTTCTTATTGGAGACAGAGTCTTCTCAGCTTTGTCTGTCAGAATGTCTTTAGCTCACATTCATTTTTGAAGGATAATTTTCAACTGTATATAAAATTTTATGTTGACGGATTTTTTTTTTTCCTTTTGGCACTTTAAACATGTCATTCCATCTCTGTCTCCATTATTTTTGATTAAGATTCATTTGTAGTTCATATTTTAGCTCCCAGTTCATAATGTCTTTTTTTCTCTGGCTGTCTTTAAGATGTGCTCTATAAATTTGGTTTTCAAAATTGTGACTAGGATTTGCCTACATATAGGGGGTTGGTAGTTGTTTTTTTTATTCTTGATGTTGGCAACTATTCCTGGACCTATAAGTTGATATCTTTCATCAGTTTTGGAAAATTCTCATGTATTAGCTCTTTGAATATTCTTTCTGTCCATTCTTTGTCCTATTCTTTTTTTTACTCCAGCTGATGCAAGCGTTAGACCATATGACATTGTTCCATAGACCTTAATACTCTTTTTTCCCTTTAACTTTCTATTTGGATGCTTTCTATGACTATTTATCTCTTTTCTAAGTTTTTTCCTCTGTATCATCCAACTTACTATGAAACCTATCTAGTTCTTTACTTCTGATACTGTTTTTTTTATTTTTAGCATTTCCATTTTTTAATATTCTTCATCATTTCTCTGAAGTTGCCCATATCATTAAACATGAGTTCTACTTTTAAGTCCTTTAGCATTGTTATACTGTTACAGTTCTCAAATACAATGTTTTCTTGGTTAACTCCTATTGGTTTCCTTTCTTGACCATGGGTTACATTTTCTTACCTTTGTGTGTGTGTATTGATTTTTTTACTGGACATTTTATATAAAAATACATACATTATGTAAAAATACACAGTAGAGAATGAATTAAATGATATTTCCCCCGCCCCAAAGGGGTACACACATTCTCCTATAAGAACTGGAGCTGAGTTAATACAATTTATAATCGAGCCAGATGTGAGCTTTGTTGTAATTTTGCAGTTCGATTCAGGCAGGATCAGAACTTTTCTTAGATACTGTCTGAGTGCTGATATCTCAGCTGTTCTGCCTTGCTTGGTATCTTCATTATCTTTCAAGCCTTTGAGTAGGTGCTCCCTTCTCTCCTGCCCTGACCTTCAATTTTGTTAGCTGAAGGCCTGGAGTGCCATGAGTTTTCTCAGTTCTCCCACCATCTGTAAGTCTGTCTTAACTGAAAGTCCAATGTGTCTCTGAAAGTGTCTCTCAGCTCTTCTTCACTGTCCTTCTATTTGTGGTCCGATCCCAGTGGTTCATGAAAATCAGTGGGAAAGAATTGTGAGATAGTATAGTTTTGCTTTCAGCCATTAAATGGCTGTTTCAGCCATTAAAATTTGTTAAAAGTTAGGCTGATTTCTCCTTGCCATCATCTGTGGTGGGGTCCTCTTGTCTATAATTCAGTCAATGGTGAGAACCAATGCGGATCTTTTCTTTCATTTGAAGAACTGTCATTTTCTGAAATTTAATTCACTGAGGTTTCTTTGTTCTCTCATCTCTCTGATTTTTTTTTTTGGGGGGGTAATTATGTAGACTATACTTGCTCCAGTGTTCTTGCCTGGAGAATCCCAGGGACAGCGGAGCCTGGTGGGCTGCTGTCTATGGGGTCGCACAGAGTTGGACACGACTGAAGCGACTTATCAGCAGCAGCAGCAGCGTGTAGACTATGTAATTTGTTTGGGGTGTTAGGGAATGAATTACAGTCTCTTGTGACTTTCTACAAACTGGAAGAGGAACCTGAATGTCTAATCTTTATCCTACAAGAGTGATGAGGAGGGCGGAATAGTGGGGAAGAATGAACAGTTAAGAACATGTGGAAAGTGGATGTGCTTAATTTAAAAACATAGTCATTATCATAATATAGTTATATTTTTACAATGAAAATAATAACATTTTAAAAACATAGACTGCAAAAAGAAACACCATCCACGTATCTCTGCCACTCCAGCGTTCCTTAACCCAGTGGGCATGCTTCTTTAAAAGGGTTCTGTTATAACTAGTGGGGTGGGAAAGAAGACGAGAAGTGTTTATGCTTATCCAAATAAGACAATGGTTTTTAAACCTTAAGAGTCCCTGCCAGGGATTTCCCTGGTGGTCCAGTGGTCGAGACTCCCTGCTCCTAATGCAGGGAGGCTAGGGAACTAAGATCCCACATGCCATGCAGTCTGGCCAAAAAATAATAAATTTTTTTTCAGTTGTTTAAAACAAAATCACTGTGCAAAATGATCAGCTTCCCATAGGCCCGTCCAGCCATTTATATTTTTAGCATTTTTCAGTCCTCTATCACGTCTTTCCCCATCTAACCTTCAAACTATTGTATTCCATATGCCTTCTCCCCATGGCGTCCTCATCTCTCTTACTAATGCCACCATATTATCAACCTCCAAGTTAATGAACCTCAAAATAATTTTTGACATGCTGCTCTCTTTTATGCCATAAATATTGCCTCGTCCCAAATCTGTTTCATTTCACAGATTCTTAATCTTTCCAGAAGCACTAACTCTTCAGCTTGGATTATTGCCACTCCCCTTTTTTCAGCACCTAACTTCTATAGTTCATGTATAATCACTGCTGAATCGCCTATCTCTGCTCAGATCTCTTAGTTCATTACCCATTTCTATCCTCAGGCCTTGTCCCATATTACTCAAAACTCCACCCACACACACAAACTATGAAACTGTTTTCCATCGAGTAGTACCTGAAGATCACCTTTTTAAAAATCCATCTCACACTGCATAGATGGAAGGTATCCAAAAGATAAGCAATCAGAATGCTGGAGTGGATTTGTTTTGTGAGAACTGTGCAACTGTCCCCTAATTATGATTTGGGAGGGTTCAGAAGACACTCCCTTCCATGAGGCTTTAAGTAGTGCATTGTTGAAGCAAACACCAGCATCCCTGTGGAGTTCTGTAGTAGTCTTTCTCTGTGAGCCATTGAATTCACTGACAATGGTGGGATACTGGAGTGACAGGTGCTAAGTCACATGGCTTAACTATCTTTGTTGTTGTTGTTCAGTCGCTTAGTCCTGTCTGACTCTTTGTGACCACGTGGACTGCAGCACACAAGGCTTCCTTGTCCTTCACTGTCTCCCAGATTTTGCTCAAACTCATGTCCATTGAATTGGTGATGCCATCCAACCATCTCATCCTCTGTCATCCCCTTCTCCTGCCTTCAGTCTTTCCCCGCATCAGGGTATTTTCCAATGAGTCTGCTCTTCACATCAGGTGGCCAAAGTATTGGAGTTTCAGCTCCAGCAACCTTCCAATGACTATTCAGGGTTGATTTCTTTTAGGATTGACTGGTTTGATGTCCTTGCTGTCCAAGAGTCTTCTCCAGCACCACAGTTTGAAAGCATCAATTCTTAGGCACTCGGCCTTCTTTGTGGTTCAACTCTCACATCCGTACATGACTACTGGAAAACCCATAGCTTTGACTAGACGGACCTTTGTCAGCAAAGTGCTATCTATGCTTTTTAATACACTATCTAGGTTTGTCATAGCTTTTCTACCAAGGAGCAAGCATCTTTTAATTTCATGGCTATAGTCACCATCTGTAGTGATTTTGGAGCCCAAGAAAATGAAATCTGTCATTATTTCCATTTTTCCCCCACGCATTTGCCGGATGGGACTGGTCTTTGTTTTTTGATTGTTGAGTTTTAAACCAGCTTTTTCACTCTTCTCTTTCAACTTCATCAAGAGGCTCTTTGGTTCCTCTTCACTTTCTGCCTACACTTGCTGTAGGATGGTGTCACCTACCAGAAAAAAAGAGAACATGGTTGTCATAATGGACAGCAGAACTAAACTGGTCATCAGAATGGTTTGATCTTTGTAACTGGCTAATTTATTGTGATCTCCCTTGGACTGAAATAAATAGACATCCTAATAAAGTCTTACTTGGTTTGTATACACAAAAAAAGCTCTAGGTCTAGAGTCAAAAATTGTGATTTGTGTCCCAGTAACAGTGCTGGGTCCCTGACTTATTCCCAGACTTGATTTGGTCCAGACTGAGTAGATACAGAGCCCCTTAAATTAAGGGGAAGCAGCTCTCCTTAAGAAAGAAACCCACTACACTGCCCAAAAATATGTACTATAAGCCTCTACCTACCATTCCCCGAAGGCACTTGTGGCCACTTACCAGTATGGTTGAGCATTAGGGAAGGAGAAACAACCAGAATTGGGGGCAGTTACTGCACACTGGCTCTGAGTTAACACTGAGTCCTAGAAACTCAATAAGTGGAGTTTCGGCTTGAGTAGTGGTCTTGGTAGATACCCAAATCTGCTCCATGATTATTTTCCCAGGTCTGAAATACAGAGTTGGAATTTATATATTCACCAAATGGTAGGATCCCCATGTTGTTCCCCAAATTATGAAGTGAGGGATTTATGATAAAAAAAGACCAGAAAGTGTATACAGAAACCAACACAACATTATAAAGCAATTATCCTCCAGTTAAGACTAAAAACTAAAGGCCAGAAAAAAGATATTCCTAGAATAACTTTTTCTTGCCAAAATAACAGACTAAAGGTAATAGCATTCTTGGAGGAATTACAGAGATTGTGGCCACAATAAAAGTCTTAAAGGATGGAGAAGTCGTGATTTCTACTACGTTCCCATTCATTTCACCTATTGGCCTGTGAATGAGAGACAGGTCTTTGTGAATGCTGGTGGGTTATGGTGAACTTAATCAAGTCATGATTCCAAAAGTATCTGCTTTTGCAAATGAGGTTTCTTTTTTGGAGCACATCAGTACCATCCTTGGTACCCATTATGCAGCACTTGACCTGGTGAATACTTTTTCTCTTATCTCTCATAGTAAGGGGGGACTTCCCTGGTAGCTCAGAGGGTAAAGTGTCTGCCTGCAATGCAGGAGACCTGGGTTTGATCCTTGGGTCAGGAAGATCCCCTGTCTCATAGTAAAGACGACAAAGAATAGTTAGTTTTCACCTGGTAGGGGTGACAATACACTTCACTGTCCTGTCTCAAGCCTTTATCAACACTACAGCCCTGTATCATCATTTAGTCTGAAGAGACATGGATTGCCTCTGCATTCCACAAAATATCACTTTCGTTCATTATGGCAGTGACAGCATATGGACCGGACCTGATCAGCAGGAAGTAGCAACTATCCAGAGGGTAAAAATAAATTGCACAAAAGCTCAGGGGCTTTCTGCCTTAGTGACTACCCTCTCTAATCTGGGGCATGGTCATGATATCTCTATTAAGGGGAAGAATAAGCTGCTGGATCTAACCCTTCCCACCCCAGAGGAAGAAGCATTACTTCTACTGGCTCCCAGTTTTCAGTGGGGCCCAGTGTAAAAGAAGACTCTACAACAGACCCATGCTGTGTGGGTGCTCCTCTGCCCCTTGAGCCCTTTGATCCAGAAGACCCACTGAAATTTGAAAGACCCATGACAAAACCCAGGAAGCCACTGGGCTGGGCACACACAGCAGTGCTCCAGTGTGAGTGGAAGTATATACAGGTTTGGGCACAAGCAGGTCCTAAAGGCACAAGGAAGTTGCCTGAGCTACTGGCTCAGATTCCTATTGTTCTTACTCCTGTTAAACTGCCTCCTGTCTCTCAACCCACACCTACAGCCTCATTGGAAGTTCTCTGTGTCCACTATACTAATGAAGACAAAGTTCAGGCCTGTTTTCAGGTGGTTTTCAGTCAACATGCTGATAGCAGCTGAGAGTGGACAACTGTGGCCATACTGCCCCACTCTGGAGTGGCTCTAAAGGATAGTGGTCACAAAAAACCCTTCCAGTGGTCAGAACTGGAAATGGACTTACCTTTTTTGTCTGCCAAGCTTTGAGAAAAATCACTGATTGTGGACTTAAAAAATGCCCTCTTCATCCTCAGAGTATTCGATACAGCATCACTTCTGGACAGGAAGTTGATTCTGTATCAAGTAAAGGACAGCAACCCAATGGCTCAGCAGTAAAGAATCCACCTACAATGCAGGAGACCCAGGAGACACGGGTTTGATCCCTGAGTCAGGAAGATCCCCCTGGAGGGAGAAATGACAACCTACTCTAGTACTCTTGCCTGGAGAATCCCATGGACAGAGGAAGCTGACGGGCTACAGTCTATGAGGTTGCAGAGTCAGACACGACTGACTGACTGAGCACACAAACAAACGGCAGCAATGGGCTTGAGCTTATGGAATTCACTGAGCTGTGATGTTCCCCATTACTTTGAAGCAATTAGCTTGCTAGGATAGTGAGATGGCCCTTTGAAGACTCAGTTGTGGTTCAGCTGGGTGGCACCACTGTGCAAGGGTGGAGTAAATTCTTCCAGTGTATATGCACTGGGCAAGCAGCCACCCTGTGGTGCTTCTCTCCATTCCAAGAATCAAGCGGTAGAAATGGAACTGGTTGCTTTTATTCTGAACTCCAGAGCTCCACTAGTAAAAATGATGCTTCCTATCCTCTGAATGGTGTGCTCTGTTGGTTTAGACGTCTTAGTTCCCAAGGAAGTGTGTTTTCACCATAGACACGGCAATGCTTCTACCAAAGTGGAAGCTGAGACTATAACCTGGACAGTTTGAGTTTCTCATGCCACTGAACCAACCAGCAGGAGAAAAAAAAATGGGCTTAATATATATTAGCTAGTGTAACTGATCCTGATCCTCAAGGGGAAACTGGGTTGCTACCACACAATGGGAGCAAGGTGGAGTAACAATGGATCCTCTGGGAATACCTCTTCATATTCATATGCACCATGGAAAAAGTTGACAGAAAACTGTGTGTTCTTGGTCTTGTCTGACTCTTTGCAACCCCATGGACTGTAGCCCACCAGGCTTTTCTGTCCATGGGATTCTTCAGGCAAGAATACTGGAGTGGGCTGCCATTTCCTCCTCCAGAGGATCTTCTCAATACAGGGATCAAACCCATGTGTCTTGTGTCTCCTCATTGGCAGGCAGATTCTTTACCACTGAGCATCTGGAAAGCCTGATAGAAAACAACAACCCAATACAGCAGGACTGCAAATGCTACAGATCCTTTGGGAATTAAAATTTGGGTGATACCCCAGGAAAGCTGAGGTGCTTCCTGAGTGCAGAGAATACTAAATGGATAGTGGGGAAAGGAGATTTACAAATATTAATGATCAGGTGACCAATTGCAGAAATGAGGATGGTAGTATTGAGTGTATTTTCTTTTTGATATGAATGTGTGGGGGTGAGAAGAGCTGTTGCCTGTGTCTGCAACACACACACACACGGCTTGTTGGTTTCGTTTTTCCTCTCCCATTCATCTACCATGTAACATACAATATTAACAGTTACAGGATATTAAAGGATGAGTGAGGTCCTGCTGTAGGACTATCATTGAAAAGTGGATCTCATGTGTGGATCATCTGGGGGAGATGGTAAGTGTCTTTGCAGTTGTGTGAGGGTAGTTACATCTTAAGTGGAAACATGATTTTGCTATTATCCATATTTAGAAGTGGTTGAAAAGAAGATGCACAGCTGCCAGATTAAGAAACGGTGGACTACTCTAAATGGGGCTGTTTTCTAGAATCCCCTTTCCCTTCTGGTTCTGAATTAGTATCGGCTACAGGAACGCCTGCAGGAAACTGGAAGACAGAGTGGAAGTCGTGGTCACAGCTTTCAGAGGTTTGTTGCAGTCAAGTTTGGTGATGGTTAGGTTCAGAGGTCACCACGGGACTGCAGTGAGTCCTCGCTCTTGAATCCCATGACCAGCCCACAGATTGCTCCACAAGCTCCCTTTCAGAGGCTCACTTGGGCATCTGAATATGATTGCTCTCTTGGATTTCTCTGCAAGCCTCAACTTGTCCACCCGCACCAGTGTTTCCAGCTGATTGATCATTGACTGCTTACCAGTATAATCACGTAGGAAAAGATTGATAAATGTTTGATTCCCCACCCCCACCCCCACTTTACTTACCTATTCTCAACATAATGAATGGTTCTCTATTGTTTTCCCAAGGTGACCTACTAGACTGTCTCCGCCCAAGTATCTAAACTCTTGGATTTAAACACATCTGGCCTGTTTATAAGCACTGTAATTAGTGCCCTTACTGAGGTCCTAATTGTTCATCCTTGGCCATCTATCAAATTCTAATACATAACAGTTTCATTGTCATTTACTTCAGAGTAGTCTAAAATTTCCATTATCATTTCTCCTTTCACGTGTGCATTATTTTCAACTGTGGTTTCTTTTTCATTTTTTCAGAAGCATGGAATTTTTAAACTTATTTTTTTTATTGATATCTTAATAGCATTCCAGTTCAAAGATGGTCATTACTTGATGCTGATATTTGGAATTTGTTGAGATTATTTATGTCCAGGTACAGTGGACTACAAATTTTTTTTATAAAAAGTCATGTAGTAACTACTTTAAGCTTTGTGAGGCATATTCTCTCTTCATGTTATCAGGTTTTACTTTTATAATTTGATACTGTTGTAGTAGGTGCACATAAGTTTAGAATTTTTATATCTTACTAGAGAATTGGGCTTTTAAAATACTATTACGTGTCCCCCTTTATATTAATACTTAATCATTTTTTTGCCAAGAGAATGCACTGATCATAGCAAATACCCACTTCTAATAACACAAGAGAAGACTCGAAACATGGACCAGACTCTAAACATCACCAGATGGTCAATACCAAAATCAGACTGATTATATTATTTGCAGCCAAAGATGGAGAAGCTCTATACAATCAGCAAAAACAAGACCAGGAGCTGACTGTGGCTCACATCATGAACTCCTTTGCCAAATTCAGACTTAAACTGAAGAAAGTAGGGAAAACCACTAGACCATTCAGGTATGACCTAAATCAAATTCCTTACGATTATACAGTGGAAGTGACAAATAGATTTAAGGAATTAGATCTGATAGAGTGCGTGGAGAACTATGGACAGAGGTTTGTGACATTGTATAGGAGGCAGTGACCAAGACCATCCCCGAGAAAAAGAAATGCAAAAAGGCAAAATGGTTGTCTGAGGAGCCCTTACAAATAGCTGAGAAAAGAAGAGAAGCGAAAGGCAAAGGAATAAGGGAAAGATATACCCATTTGAAAGCAGAGTCCCAAAGAATAGCAAGGAGAGATGAGAAAGCTTTCCTCAGTGACCAGTGCAGAGAAATACAGGAAAACAATAGATTGGGAAAGACTAGAGATCTCTTCAAGAAAGTTAGAGATACCAATGGAACATTTCATGCAAAGACGGGCACAATAAAGGACCAAAAAAAGCAGAAGATATTAAGAAAAGGTGGCAAGAATACACAGGAGAACTATATAAAAAAGATCTTCATGACCCAGGTAATCACAATGGTGTGATCACTCACCTAGAGACAGACATCCTAAGTCAAGTGGGCCTTAGGAAGCATCACTATGAACAAAGCTAGTAGAGGTGATGGAATTCCAGTTGAGCTATTTCAAATCCTAAAAGATGATGCTGTGAAAGTGCTGCACTCAATATGCCAGCAAATTTGGAAAACTCAGCAGTCACCACAGGACTGGAAAAGATCAGTTTTCATTCCAATCCCAAAGGCAATGCCAAAGAATGTTCAAACTACTGCACAATCTCAGTCATCTCACATGCTAGCAAAGTAATGCTCAAATTTCTCCAAGTTAGGCTTCAACAGTATATGAACCAACTTCAAGCTGGTTTTAGAAAATGCAGAGGAACCAGAGATCAAATTGCCAACATCTGTTGGATCATCAAAAAAGCACGGGAGTTCCAGAAAAACATCTACCTCTGCTTTATTGACTACACCACAGCCTTTGACTGTGTGGATCACAACAAACTGGAAAATTCTGAAAGATATGAGAATACCAGACCACCTGACCTGCCTCCTGAGAAATCTGTATGCAGGTCAAGAAGCAACAGTTAGAACTGGACATGGAAAAACAGACTGATTCCAAATTGGAAAGAAGTACATCAAGGCTGTATACTGTCACCCTGCTTTTAACTTATATGCAGAGTACATCATGAGAAATGCCAGCTGGATGAAGCACAATCTAGAAGCTGGAATCTAGATTGTTGGGAGAAATATCAATAACCTCACATATGCAGATGACACCACCCTTATGGCAGAAAGCAAAGAAGAACTAAAGAACCTCTTGATGAAAGTGAAAGAGGAGAGTGAAAAAGTTGGCTTAAAACTGAACATTAAGAAAACTAAGGTCATGGCATTTGGTCCCATCACTTCATGGCAAATAGATGGGGAAACAGTGGAAACAGTGTCAGACTTTATCTTGGGGGGCTCCAAAATCACTGCAGATGGTGATTGCAGCCATGAAACTAAAAGATGCTTGCTTCTTAGAAGAAAAGCTATGACCAAGCTGCTGCTGCTGCTGCTGCTGCTAAGTCACTTCAGTCGTATCTGACTCTGTGCGAGCCCATGGACTGCAGCCTACCAGGCTTCTCCGTCCATGGGATTCTCCAGGCAAGAACACTGGAGTGGGTTGCCATTTCCTTCTCCAATGCATGAAAGTGGAAAGTGAAAGTGAAGTCGCTCAGTAGTGTCCGACTCTTAGCAACCCCATGGACTGCAGCCTACCAGGCTCCTCCATCCATGGGATTTTCCAGGCAACAGTACTGGAGGGAGGGTGCCATTGCCTTCTCCATGACAGCATATTAAAAACAGAGACATTACTTTGCCAACAAAGGCCCATCTAGTCAAGGCTATGGTTTTTCCAGTAGTCATGTATGTGAAAGTTGGACTATAAAGAAAGCTGAATGCTGAAGAATTGATGCTTTTGAACTGAGGTGTTGGAGAAGACTCTTGAGAGTCTGTCCCTTGGACTGCAAGGAGATCCAACCAATCCATCCTAAAGGAAATCAGTCCTGAATATTCACTGGAAGGACTGATGCTGAAGCTGAAGCTCCAATATTTTGGCCACCTGATGTGAAAAACTGACTCATTGGAAAAGACTCTGATGCTGGGAAAGATTGAAGGCAGGAGAAGAAGGGGACAACAGAGGATGAGATGTTTGCATGGCATCACTGACTGGATGGACATGAGTTTGAGCAAGCTCTGGGAGTTGGTGATTGACAGGGTACCCCTGGCATGCTGCAGTCCATGGGGTTGCAAAGACTTGTACACGACTGAGCAACTGAACTGAACTGAATAATTTTTTAATCTTTATACTTCTAATAAAAATATAGCCATATCTGTTAAATATTTTCCTGTTTTATCCTTTTTTGCCTTTTTATTTTAGGCTTTATTTGTTCTAACATGTTTGATGGATCTCTTCTAAACATCATATAAGCAGATTTTTAAAACAATCCCTTCTGACATTACCTGTTTTTTTGGTTATGTAGGCGTACTCAGTCATGTCTGACCCTTTGTGACCCCATGGACTATGGCCTGCTAGGCTCCTCTGTCCATGAAATTTCCCAGGCAAGAATACTGGAGTAGGTTGCCGTTTCCTCTTCCACTGGATCTTCCCAACCCAGAGACTGAACCTGAGTGTCTTATGTCTCCTCTTGGCAGGCGAATTATTGACCACTGTGCCACCTGGGGAGCCCTGCTATTTTACTATGAGTATACTCCATTTGTGTATTGTAATTATAGATTTCTCTGAACTTGTTTGTACCATGTTGTTTTAAATTCCTATTTGTCCCATCTTTTCTGTTTCTTTTTTTTTCCTTTTATGGGAAAGATGGTCATGATTGGCAAACATTTTTTATGCTTACCCATATGAACACTTAAGTTTGGGGAGGCAAAGTGAGTAATCCTGAACAACAGGAATGCAAGTGACATATCATCTTCCATCCAAAGCTGGAAGGGTCAGAGTTTTCCACATGTTCTTTTATCCTGTTGCAACAACATATGCCACATGGCAAAACCTTCATCCACCAAGCCCTTCAGTAACTATGGAGCAGGGTCTCCTTCCGATCTGGATTCCTGTGCAGTAAGAGAGAGAAAATCAATCTCATTTGTGTTACGTCAGTGAGATAATCAAGCTGATTTAGCATCATAGCATGAGGTAGCCTACTGTGATTAATATGTCATTTTAAAATCTTTGCAATGATTGTATTTTTTTTCCATTTTCCCCCTTGATTTGTAATGTGTTTGGTCTCTATCTAGTTATTTTGTATTTGTGTGTGTATGCAGGGGTAGGGGAGTGGGTGTTGAAGATTTCCATTACTGTTGATAGCCCAGCATGACGTGGTTTACTCAGGATATAATTGCTTTTATTTGTACTGCTGGATCCTTCAGAATGTGTGGAGCACCACACTCCTGCAAGTAGAATCACATCCTTTTCTTTTTAATATACAGACGCTGGTGGCAGTGGTTTAGTTGCTAAGTTGTGTCCAACTCTTATGACCCCAAATAACACAGATGCTCACCACCAATCTTCTGTCACACATGACAGGCTCATAGCCCCCAAGCCAAAATTCTTTGGCCAGATGTGTTTCTGAATTCAGATCTTTTGGATTTAGAAAGGTAATACAGTATACTTCTGAATCAAACATCTAAATACTTCAGCAGTCAAACATGTGAATGTTCAGAATAAATAGGATAAATACAGATAATCAAGTAGCCTCTGGTGGTTCATATCAGATTCTGCCACCAAATTAGTCTTAAAAAATAGTTTTTCATGGTTTTCTGGAATTACAAATAAGTGATTCTTGGTTCTTATTTCCTTAAATAGGCTACAAAGTAATCAATTATTATTTTGTCAGTGGCATTCTAGTTCTAAGGATAAATTCTGGCCATTTTAGGTAGAATTGCTGTCTTCCAAGGCTCTTTAGCAACAATGTATTCATATATACATTGTATTTCATATATACATTGTATTTCATATATACATTGTATTTCATATATACATTGCGCCCTGGTGCAGGCTTGTGGAATCTTAGTTCCCCAAACAGGGATTGAACCCAGGTCCTTGTCAGTGAATGTGTGCCGTTCAAACCCTTGAACCACTAGGGAATTCCCAAATATTGATTTTTAATAGCAGTATCAAAGTCACCAAGGGGAGGCCATTTCCTGATGACCTATTTCAGCAACATGTTTGCCAATTATAAATTTTAATTTTGAATACAAAATTTCAAGGATATTATTACATCAACATGCTTTTACAACAGATCAACATAGAATAGTGTAGAGATCTAGAAGCTATAACATATATGTATATTTGAAGGAACCAAGTATGTTATGGAGTAGAAAGTTATGGACAGTGTCAAGTATAGTAAGGAATTTTAGAAGGAATTTTAGAGGCTTCTTACCTTGCCCTTCTATCTGATGTAAGAATCCCATCCTGAAGATTTCCCAGTCGATAATCACTGCTCTCTTCTGCAACAAATGAGTTTACTACTTTCAAAGGCATGCCTCCACATTGCTTAATTGTTAAACTAACACATAGATCATTTTCCTCTGTACTAAAAAGCTGGTTACTCTTACCCACAATCCACCTAGGACATACACACACATTTTGTTTTCTCCGGGATAAATATATCCAGTTCCTCAAAATATGCAAGGATCAAAGTGTTCAAACTGCAAATTTCAGAACTAATATCTAAGAGTAGAGGTGACAATATGACAGCATAAAATTGATAGCAAGAAAGAATTTTCTAAATTGAGTTGTTCAAGAATGAAGCATATTTCTCTCCAATATGGGGAACACCTCATTTTTGATGGTAATAAAACAGAATGGGGACCATTTGATCTAAAGAGGAAATTTCTGCCACAAGACAGAAGCATAACCTGCTGACCTCTAAGTTTCTCTTTAGTTCCAAATTGCATGATTCTTTGATTCCAAATAGTTGGGAAATAATGAAACAAAACTTCTTTTCCAGTCTTCTTCCTTCCTCCCTTAATGAATAATTAACCACACATTAAATCATCTTTCCTAAGAAAGTTCTGAGTTTGTAATATCCAGCTGTTTTTGTCAGTTTGAACATAAAGGGCAATTTTTACAGAATTCCCAGCAGAGGTGCCAAATATTGATTTGAAGTTGCCAGATAGAATGTGTGTCTTGTTCTAATCCATAGTAAAGTAATATTTCATAAACTTAGACTCAAAATAACACTTTTTATATTTCAAATTGGTATAGATGTGACTGCTATTGAGGATGACTTCTCGTTTTTTGGCTGGGCCATAGTAAATGGAACCTTAATTCTTCAATTAGGGATCGAACCCACGCCTCCTGCAATAAATGGAAGCACAGAGTCTTAACCGCTGGGCCACCTGGGAAGCCCCAAGGATGACTCTTTTCTTGTGTGATAAGTGATTGCTGTGTTGTTGAAAACACTGTTTAGCAAATTTTAAAATTTTTGAAAAGGTTTAAAATATTGTTAGCAAAGACGGACATAGTACAGTATACTTAAAGTTTCATGGAAGGGCATCTCACAGGGGAAGAGCTACTATACACAAATCTCATTAAACTCTAAAATTTCTAGAGAAGCCTTCTTACATGACATGATCTGGACTAGGTATTGGTTAATGTTGGATTAATTGGAAAAACTGATTAAAATAGCACACAGGTTTCTTAAACATGTGTTTTACCTGAAAATGTATACATAGATGAGTATTCCTTGGCAGTCCAGTGGTTGGGACTCTGTGCTTTTGCTGCCAAGGGCGCTGGTTCAATCCCTGGTTGGGGAACTAAGATCCTACAAGTCATGTGATGCAGCCAAAAAATAATAATAATAATAATAAAATAAAGCACATAAATAGGGGTTTCAGATTGAGCTGGCAAAGTAGGAGGAGGTGGAGCGCACCTCCTCCCACAAACACATTGAAAATTCATCTACATATGGAAGAATTCTCACTGAAAAAGAACCAGAGACTGGCAAAAAGACTTCTGGGCCAACAAGGCTGTAAGAAAGATCCACACGTAACTGGGTAGGAAAGGAAGAGAAGCTGCCAGGTCAGAACCTGTGTCCCTGGGAGGGGGACGGAGAGGAAGAGGACACATGCCCTGGGGAGGGAGAGGTCTGACCTACACTGGACTCCACAGTCGTGGGGTCCTAGGCAGGGAAGACAGCCCACTTTCCTGACTGGAGGAACTCTGAGACTAACAAAAGGCTGTGAGATGGCTGGACTCCACTTGCAAGGAGTGCTCACACGCTGGCTTTGCCCCCAGAACAGGAGGAGAGAGGTCTGCTCCAGTGGCTTCTGGGCTTCCATGACCCCTATCGGCATACCTGGCCATGGTTGAGCGAATCATCTGCTCCCACTCACTCCATGTAATGGCATGGCACTGGATCTAGGACGCTGGGGGAAGACTCAGCTGTAGGACACAGAAGCAACCTCACCCTGGGGAGGAGTCCAGGTTGGGTGGCGGTACCCACTGTTGTCTCTTACTCAGGCAGGGCCTCAGCAGCAGCCCAGATCTCTGATGATGGCTGCTCCATTGCAGCTCACTTCCCAGTACATGCTTAGGGTCCACGCCAGCTGGCCAGCTCTGTGGAGGGATTTTACAACCAGGCAGGAGGGTGGAGGCTGGGGTAGCAATTGACTGTGAAAGACAAAGGAGACTTGCTCTGAGCAGAGCCATGGGCACCCGCACAGGCAGTACACTGGACCTCTGTTCATGACCAGCATGAGCTGAGAGTCCACACGGGCCCCACTCGGGCAAAGATCCAGGTGTGGGGACAGGGGAAGGGATCAGAGCCAACTGCGTTCAAACTTAAGGGTCTCTGCTCTAAAGACTCCACGTAAAAACCACTAGAACTGATACACAAATTCACCAAGATAACAGGATACAAGATTAATATAAAGATGGCTGAGTGCCTTTGCTGTTCGCGTGGAACTGTCACAACATTGTTGACTGGCTATATCCCAGTTCAAAATGCTTTTGGTGTTAAAAAATAATAAATAAAATTAAAAAAACAATAACATACAGAAATTGGTTTCATTCCTTTACACTAACAATGAGATATCAGGGAATGTAAATAAATAACCTCCTTTAAAAATCACATCAAAGAAAATAAAATACTTAAGAATAAACCACACTAAGAAGTTGAAAGACTTACATGCTGAGAATTACAACACATTAATAAAAGAGACTGAAGATAATTCAAAGAAATGGAAAGCTATCCTAAGCTCTTGGACAGGAAGAATTAATACTTTTAAAATGGACATATTACTCAAAGCAATCTACAGATTTAATGAGATCCCTATCAAATTACCCATAATAGAACAAATAATCATAGACTTTATATAGAATCATAAAAGACCCAGAATTGCCAAAGCCACCCTGAGGAAAAAGAACAGAGCAGGAGGCGTAACCCTCCCAGATTTCAGACAACACTACAAAGCTACAGTAAGCAAAATAGGGTGGTACTGGCAACAAAAACAGACATATGGATCAGTGGAACATAATAGCCGGAAAATAAGCCCACACACCTAAGGTCAATTAATCTTCGACAAAGAGGCAAGAATATATAATATACAATACACTTCGGCAAGTGGTGTTGGGACAGTCGGACAGCTACATGCAAATCAACGAAGTGAGAACAGACCCTCACACCATATACAAAAATAAACTCAAAATAGTTTAAAGACTTAAATATAAGACATGACACCATAAAATACCTATGTATGAAACAGAAAAGCTACAAGTATATATTGTATAACACAGGGAATTTTTTATCTTTATCTTGTAATATCTTTTAATGGAGTACAAACTGTAAAAATACTGAATCACTGTTGTACACCTGAAATTAATACAATAATGTAAGTCAACTACACTTCAATTTAAAAAATATAAATATATGTTTTCCGATATGGGGTAAGTTTTTAAGTTTTATTATTTTTTGTTGTTAATGTGGGTCTGAGGATTGCAGTGACACCTTTCTTTCATAAACTCTGCCCATCATTCATGTTTTGTGATTTCTTGCTTGACTTTCTCTCAAGTGAATCAAGGACTTCTAATCACATATAAAGTAATTCAAACCTAGAATGGTAAACTTTGCGTTGTTTTGTTTTTGTTTTTTTTTTTTGGCAGGTGTTTATAGCTGCCCCTCACAACTCTATCAACATCTACTACTCACCTCTTTCCAATCTTTGCAAAGTATCAAACTTAGTTTTCACAGAAACTACAATTCTTTTTTTCATGCTGTCATCAGTATTTTCAATATTTAATTAATTTAGATAATTAAAACAACAAGTACTATGAGTAGAAACCAGTCTGGGAACAAATGGGGGTGCTTGATACACATATAACACAACAGAACATACTGGAGGGCCTCTACCAGCTGCTGGCAAGGACATGCCACCGACACTTGTCAGAATGTTTAACAGAAGGAGCGAGAAGCCTGGCTTAATCTAAGCACTACGTTAAGAGGACCTTCTTTAAAAATACTATAGTGTCATATATGCCCAAAACCAGAATGCAGGGGCATGGCTGTGGCTAGCTCATAGGGTATCTTTGTGTGAATTAGAAAAAGGCACCCCCTGCCCTAACACAGGGTTTGGTAAGGAAAGCATGGGTTAGGTTTCTCCCTCCATCCACCCTGTCTGCATCGTACCACTTACATGAGCCCAACCAACACAATTAACACAGTAGCCCCAGCTCCTGGGACAGAAAATGGACTATGATTAGGGGGATGGGAGAGGAGCTGATCTCTACTCAGGCACAGAAAGATGGAGCACAAAAACAGGTAGGTGGGAAAGGTCTCACCTGTGGGGAAAGAAGTCTTCAGTCTTGGAAGAGACTCCTTATAGATTTCGTAACTACTGATATGGGTGGTTTTGCCTGATCAACCTGCAGGTTTTACTTCCTGTGGGAGAATGTTCTTTAGCAAAGAGGCCAGTATAAAATGAATATTTCACCACTGGCTCCTGGACTGCTCCACCACTTCATCTTCCTTCCTACTCTATCTCCTCTGCTACTCACTTCCCCTTCTTCACGTCCCCTGTTTCTCCACCTGCCCTGCTACCATTGCTTCCAAATATACTAAGATGATTTTCAGAGCTCTCTTTACTGACCCTGGAGGCTTTTCTGCGCCACTCAAAAATTTCCCTACCTATTAGGTGATACCTTCACAGATGACAGAACCTTTTATTCTGGAATTCATTATGAAAAACACAATAAAAATGCGTGGTTGACACAGCACATCATCAAGTTTATTCATACTTATGTGTTAAGTCGATGAATTAATAGGCATAAATGACCAATAAGGAAAAGAAATTAGAGCAGGTCCCGCCTGGCAGGCTATAGTCCATGACGTTGCAGAGTCAGACATCACTGAGCGTCTGAGCACGCACAGCACACCCTGAAAGCAAAGAGGGAAGACCAAAAGGGGATGTTATAGAAAGTAAGCTGAGCTCTTTCATTTCTGCCGTCTTGTTCATCTTCCAACAGTGCCGGACAGAGAGAAGTTGATTCTGGGGTTGGTTTCCTTGTTTATTTTTCTTCTTTGCTTGTGTTTTTTGTTTGTTTTGCTTTGCTTTTTGGTATTATAGCTCAAAACCTTTGAGCCCTCTGACACCACTAAAATTTACAATGAACCTTGAAGATTTTTTTGTAAACGTAAGCATGGTTAGTATAAAGAAGCTCATTTATGAGGCAGTTTACTAAGTGTTTTGTTTTGTTTTTTAATGCAGAGCTTCAACACTGAAAGGGAGGAACCCTTCTAACCTAGTGTGAGCCATGAACCTGTGTGTGTTTATGTATATACCCTCCTAGGGAAAGTGCTGCTGTGCATTTGTGACAGTCCTCATCTGGCCACCTGTGGTCTCTAACTTTGCTTCAGTTCATTTCATTTCATTGTTGGAAAGCTCCTTACCTGTGCATGGTGTTCTCAAATCTCATAAAACTGAATAGTTTAAGCAAACACCTGCCTCATTCGAAACAGTTGTTTTCTGTCCGATTGAATATCTTTTAAAACATCTTTCATGCCAGCAACTAGGTTAATCCAGCTGTCTTTCCTCTTTTGTTCAGAATTAGAGTGTTTACTTAGAATTAGAGGGCTTCCCAGGTGGTGGAGTGGTAAAGAATCTTCCTGCCAATGCAGGAAACACAGGGACTTGGGTTCGATCCCCTAGGTCAGGAAGATCCCCTGGAGAAGGAAATGGCAACCCACTCCAGTATACTTTCCTAGAAAATCCCATGGACAGAGAAGCCTGGCAGACTACAGTGCATGGGGTTGCAAAGAGTCGGACATGACTGAGCACAAATGCATGTAAAGAGTGTTTACAGCTGTAAGGAACGTAGAGATCAGTTGACTGGTGGCTTTCTCAGTGGTTCTCAAACTTTACAGGTTTCTCTGACAGAGGGCTTGTTACAACACAGGTGGCAGAGCCTCAGTAAATCTGGGATGAGACCTAAGAATCTGTATTTTTAACAAGTTCTTCCGTTCTGCTGCTGCTGCTGATCTAGAGACAGCATTTTGAGAATCAGCCCAAAGCCCTCACTTCACAGCAGGGGAAGCTGAGCCTTAGACAACTAAAGTGTTTGGCCCAGTGACCCAGACCATTAGTAGCAATGGTGGTAAGAAAAAATGTTATTCAGTTGCTAAGTCGTGTCCAATTTTTTGCAACCCCATGGACTGCAGTACACCAGGCTCCTCTGTCCTTCACTATCTCCTGGAGTTTGCTCAAAAATCATGTCCATTGAGTCAGTGATGCTATCTATTCATATTATCCTCTGCAGCCCCCTTCTCCTTTCACCTTCAGACTTCCCCAGTATCAGGGTCTTTTCCAGTGAGTCGGCTCTTCAATCAAGTGGCCAAAGTATTAGAGTTTTAACTTAAGCAACAGTCCTTACAATGAATATTCAAGGTTGATTTCCTTTAGGATTGACTGGTTTGATTTCCTTGCAGTCCAAGGGACTCTCAAGAGTCTTCTCTAGCACTACAATTTGCAAGCATGAATTCTTTGGTGCTCAGCCTTTTTATGGTCCAACTCTCACATCCATACATGACTACTGGAAAAACCATAGCTTTGACTATAAGGACCTTTGCCAGCAAAGTAGTCTCTGCTTTTTAATATGCAGAGGTTTATGCATAAGTTTGTTATGACTTTCCTTCCAAGGAGCAAGCATCTTTTAATTTCATGGCTGCGGTCACCATCCACAGTGATTTTGGAGCCCAAGAAATTAAAATCTGTCACTGCTTCCACTTTTTCCTTCTACTTGCCATAAAGTGATGGGACCAGATGCCACGATCTTAGTTTTTTAAATGTTGAGTTGTTAAAACTCAACAAGATGGGTGCACATGAATATTTGGTGAAAAGAATGGCAGACTGAGGAAGAGCCAAAATATCAGCCCCGTCTTCCACATTATACAGTGAATTTCATCTAACTTAAGATTTTATTGGTTGTCAAATACACAATTTTATGTATTACTAAGATAGGAAAAAATGCTTCCAATTAAACATAGTGAAAGTCACTCAGTCATGTCCAACTCTTCACAATCCCAAGGATTATAACAGTCCATGGAATTCTCCAGGCCAGAACACTGGAGTGGGCAGCCATTCTCTTCTCCAGGGGATCTTTCCAACCCAGGGATCGAACACAGGTCTCGCACTCTAGGCAGGTTCTTTACCAGCTGAGCCACAGGGAAACCCAAGAATACTGGAGTAGGTAACCTATCCCTTCTCCAGCGGGTCTTCCCAACCAAGGAATTGAACTGGGGTCTCCTGCATTGCAGGTGGATTCTTTACCAGCTGAGCTATCAGGGATTAAAGTAATTACTGTGTGTAAAGCTCTTAGAAAAGTGTCTGGCATATAAGAAACACTAAATGGATGTTAACTATTATTACCATTTAGAATGCTTTTAAAAAATGCAAATAGCCTTGTAGGGGGGAATCTTTGGAAGTTAAAAAGTTGTATTATACTAGAAATTTACTTAAGAGTCAATCCAGGCCCTGTCACTTTTAAAGATTAAGTAAATGAAGTCAGTGAGAAGATGAATGGCTTGCTGTAAAGTTACTTCATCAGTAGTAACTACTTTAGTATGAATTAGCTGTCTTTCAGCAAAGAAAGAGCAGGCTGAAACAGGAATAAGACTGTGGACGGGGAGAAAGAGAGCAGATGCTTTTGGAGATGGCTTTGTAGTTGTGAGGAAAAGTTTGGGGCTGGGGCTCTTGGCAGTCAAAGCAAGGAATAATGGGATATGTGGTGACCAGGTGGGGAGAGGCAGGGAAAAACTACACAGTAACATGTTCATCACATTACTAAACATAATGATTTATCCAAAGTTGCACAGTAAAACACAATACATACATTTTGGGTGCATTTTAGCACAAAGTCCCTTTCTTTGGAAATGAGCCCCAGAAAAGCCTCTGGGGAAGAGGTGAACCTAGGTGGCCACATGGATACAATGCATGCTGGTTTCTCTTCCACGGCAGACTGGAAGAGGGATGTATGGATACCTCACCCAAGCTGAGACAATCGGTAGTTTCTCTTGTAACCAATATGGAACTGGGTCTGGCAGAGTCTATGTTAATTGAGGGACCTATCTGTTATGTAGCACCATCCTCGGGGTCAGTTCTATGGGCTACAAAAAGCCATGTGCCAGCCAAAATCATAGAACAGAAATACTGAATAAGTAAAGGGATCTGGTCTGCAAAGATAAGCATGGGGGCAGATATTCCGAAAAACAAGCAAAGAAGAGTGGCCATGGGGTTCCAGGACCTACAGTGCATGACTTCCAGGCTGACAGCTTACCAGTTCTTATCCTCAGCTCCCATGAGCTGGATTGAGTAGTGTTTATATGAGTTCTCTCTGTGCTTAAAAATAAACCCACTTAAAAAAAAAAAAGTCTAAGTTGAGTTGGTTTCTGTTTTTTGAGCCAAGGAAATTGGTAATAATACAGTCAATAACTAAATTAGTTAAAAATCTCCTAACCATACTTGATTACTTATTGTCAAGTAGCATTAAAGTTCACCTCCGCCCAGAAGGAAGCATATGAAAGCCATCACGGCTGTTGGCATGGTGTCCTCCGAGTTCTAGTTCAAGAGTTTGGATTTGATGCTCTTCTGATTTCCTGGAGATTATCTGAGTAATCATTTGAGTTGATGGGATCATCACATTTTTCATATTTCTATCAAAAAGATCAAATAAACCAAGTTTTTAGATGTTATTCGACTCAGAATTTTTGGAAGTCAGGGGATTTTTCTTCCTTACTATTGTAATGAAGTAGTACTATTTTCATTGTAGAAGCTTTTGATAAGGTATATAGGTCAACAATTTCCAAAATCAGTCATTAACAGATAGCCGTCTGTAATTTTTAGGCTGAAACCCCCCAAAAAATGAAAGTGTAAGCATATCAGTATCTTGAATTATCCTCATGAATTCATATAATTTTACTGGTATTTTTTCATGTGCTTGTAGATTTTTTTCAAAGAGTTCCCCAAGGATCAGAATTTGAATTTGAATCACTGAGAAATACTTCTGGCATCTGACTTCTTTATTTTCTATGATGAACAATAAATTCATTTACTTTATTCAGTTCCTTTGTTCTTTAGGAAATGAAACCATCATCTAATTGAGATATCCTGTGTGTCACAGAGGCAAGGAGATTTAAGCCACATCCCTGGGCTTTTAGAGTCCCTTACCTGCATTTTATCAGCAATTTAGTGGAAGCATGTTTTTTTCCTTCCTATGTCTTCCTGTGTTTCCTGTTAAAACACCAGATCTAAGATGGCTTCAATTCCAGAAGGGTCTGCCTGGCTGCTTTAGAATCATGATCTGTTTTTATTCCTTATTTTGGGCTTTTGTTGGGCTCACTTCTGTTCATTTTCTTTTCCTTTTTTTAAAGGCTGCTTTTTATTTATTTGTGTATTGGCTGAGCTGGGTCTTCACTGCTGTGCTCAGGCTTTTCTCTAGTTTTGGCGAGAGGGGGCTACTCTTTGTTGAAGTGCCTGGACTTCTCATTGTGGTGGCTTTCCTTGTTGCGGAGCACAGGCTCTAGAGCACAGATTTGGCAAGTTGAGGCGCACAGGCTTAGTTGCTCCGTGGCATGTGGGATCCTCCTGGACCAGGGATGGAATCCATGTCCCCAGGATTGGCAGGCAGATTCCCAACCACTGGACCACCAGCCAAGTCCTGTTCACTTTCTAATATTTAGATATTTTATTCTTTTCCTTCCTTGGGCTAACACTCATTATCTTTGTTCCTCTTATTTTTTCCTTGTTGGTTTTAGCTTATCCTCTCTTATTTTATTTACCATATTTAAAAGTTAATTATCCTGATCCCACGTTACTTATTCCTCACACAAAGGATCTATCATCTTAGTAAAATCGTACTCTTTTAACAATCAAAGTAGGATTACAGCTAAAGTTTTAGAGGTGTTTTGCTTTCTTTCACACATAAGATTTTTACCATTAGCAAAATTTATGTTTACCATTAAAAAAGGGGATATAGCTGAAATAGTAAATTTTCTAAATTCTGGTAACTCTCCACTGCGGTTTTCTGACTTCTTTCCACTTCTAATTTCCAACATTTTTGGAGGGACTGTTTTAAGACATCATTCTCTCAATTTTCACGTTCCCATTCCGATTAATCATTATCTTTTTAAACCAGAGATCGCTTACACTTTACTTGTTACGTAAAAATTTAGCTAAGGCTTTGTTGGAAGCCTGAAGGATTATGTCCTTAATCTGATTACACTTGACTGGCAAGCATCATCACTGAATTTCAGAACTTTCACTCACTCTCAGCATTTGAAACAGGTAGAACACAAGAAAGTCCTTCCTTATTCATATTCATTAAGTTAACAAATACCTGTGGAATTTCTACTATGTGCTGGGCACTGTTCACCCCTGAATAGGGTGAACATGATCCCTGCCCTCAAGGACATCATGGTCTAGGGGGAAGATAAACATATTGCAATACATGGCCTTAGCATCTGCGATTGGGGTAAGCACAGTGTTAGAGAACAGACCAGGTGGGCAATGATGGAGAGAGGACATGTGCACTGAGACTTGAAGACCTGGAGAGGTAAGCTCTCACAAGCATTCTAGAAAGAGGAAAGAGTTGAAAGAAACAATTAGAGGCATGATAACGGACCTTGGGGAACTCCAGGACTTGATGTAACTGATGATATTGGGGGAGAGGGGGCGGGGATGATGGGAAGCGGTTAGGGGGAATGTGTAATCAGATGTGATCAGATTATGAATGACTTGTGTGCCATGCTGAAGGGTGCAGGTTATATTCTGGAGAACTTTAAGCAGAAATATAATGATTAGATTTGTATTAATGATTTAAAAAGAGTGCTCTAGCAGTGGGGGCCACTGACATGACTCAGAAGATCCTCGTTCACGCATACAGAGGGCGTTTCTCATGAGAGCTGAGCCTAGCGCCTATGAAGGTCAGAGGGGTTAGGACATCCACCAACACAGAGCATTTACCCATTTTAATCCTTTTCTTCTTTTTCTTCTTCTCTCTCCTTCCTATCCCCTCAGCCTCTTCCTTCTCTTAAACATTCTCTTAAGAAGCTCTGAAAACAGATCATGGGAAGTCTTTACAAATATCAATGAAAACTTTTCTGATTTAGTTGTAAATGTCTTCTGTCTTTTTTTCTAGGGTCAGTGTTACATTACTTATTGGCAGAATTTCCTTTCATGGATGCTCAGATCTTCTCCTTCCCTTTTCCCACCAGTAATTCCTCATCAGAACCTATCATCACCTTCAACATGGGGGTGGGGAGGGAAAACAGAAATTCAAGTAAATTGATTTTACTGTTGTCCTGTGGTTCTCACAGAGAGTTTATTAGAATAAAAAACCTTCTAGTGACTTTCATGTTTTTCATAATGTTTTTTAAACTGTAGGCTGTGACCCACGTGTAGGTCATGAAATCAATTTTATGGGTCATAACTTGCATTTCTTAAAAAAGAAGCAGGACCTAGTCTAATAGAATAGAAAATACCAGGGTGCATTGAATAGGGTAGATATTCTTTCAGGAAAGTTTGTTTCAGTTATAATCATATACGTTTATTCATGCAGAGAATATGAAACATATCTTACTATAAGTGGTTACCAAAAAGATTAAATTAAAAAAAATCGAAAATAGCTTGAGATTTCCGCCCCCGACTTTGAAGAGGTCGCACGTGCAAGGCTTCTCTGCGCTACGTGGCCTCCTACCTGCTTGCCGCCGGCTGGGGCAATTCTTCCCCCAGCTCCAAGGACATGGGAAAGATCCTGGACAGCATGTGCATCCAGACAGTTGACGATCGGCTCAACAAGGTCATCAGTGAGCTGAACAGGAAGAACACTGAGGACGTCATTGTCTAGGGTATCGGCAAGCTGGCCAGCGTGCCCGCGGGCGGAGCCCTGGCAGTCTCCGCCCCGCTGCAACAGAGGAAGAGGAGGAGGAGTCACATGACCACATGGGGTTTGGCTGGTTTGATTCAAGTTCGGCTCTCCTGCAAATAAAACCCTTTTTACGTTAAAAAAAAAAAAAAAAGTTTGAAAAATTTTCCACTCTGAAGATCAAAAAAATTGAGAACCAGAGAAGTTGACTTGTCCAAGTCCGAGAATTAGTGGCAAACGCAAGATTTGAATTTAGGTCTTCAAATAGCCTGATATTTTCTGAGCAAAAGTTGATTAATTGCCGAACATGAGGACTGGAGGGCGTGGATGTCATTTACTTACTTTATCCTTGAGATCACATTGTGAAAGATGATCAAATGTCTAAAATGCTTTGCTATCTTAGTATTTATGAACACAGTGTGTTGCTCTTATACTTCGTGTCATAGATAAGCCTTAGACTTTGACAGATTGTCACCTTATGCCTTTATTAGTCTTAAAATTTTTTTGGGTGTGGATAACTTTGATATATATTCGTTCATACTTATGTTTTGAATAAAGATAACTTAGTTCTTTTTGTTTCTCAGATGAATGACTGATTTTTTTGGTCCTTTCTTTCACAGTCCTTGGAGAAGGAGATGGCAACCCATTCCAGTACTCTTGCCTGGAAAATCCCATGGACCAAGGAGCCTGGTAGACTACAGTCCCTGGGGTCGCAAAGAGTCAGACACGACTAAGCAACTTCACTTTTCTTTCTTTCACAGTCCTTAACCACCTTGAAAAACATACATTCGGGAATATTTAGAGGTGCTTCTCCTGAAATTGAGGAAATACTAGGTGCATCTCGGGGTTCCTTCAGCCTAATGGTTCTATTGCTTTTTACCTTTGTAATTAATCTTTTTGGATTTCTTCATTTTTCAAAGAAATTAAGCTTTTTTTTTTTTTTTTCCTTTGCATGGTATTTAACTTAATTTCAGGGAGGCGTTGAGGCACAGCAAAGAATACAGGCTTGGGAATTGAGAGACCCGACTTCTGGTTCTTCTTGTCACCTAGTTTATTGTCTGCCTGTTCAACAGGTCCCACAACATTTGGGGGAGTTGATTTCTTTATTTGCAAACTGAGAATGTCGTCTAGATAATCTATAGTTGCTGTAATCAGTGTTTCCTACCCAGGTGGAAGTTCTGGATTTCTTCCTAAATGTGAGACAAATCATTGTCTAGAAATTTGCATGTGGATGTAAAGAAGCACGTTTTTGTATAATACTGTACAGGACTTTTGGATTTCTGTAACCCGTTTCAGGTTCACAGTTTCAAAAACCATCTTTATCTAACTTACTGTGTGTCGTACAATGTGTCAGATTCTTTATATTTCCCTTCTGGAACCTCCTAAGGAATTCCTGATTTTGCTTCCTTCCTGTTTCCTGAATGATGTCCTCCATAGTTCAAGTCTCCTAGAGTTGGAAAACAATTTGAGCAAGCTTTATGCCTTCCTGTCTATTACCTTCACTTACCAGTACTTCTCATCTGTCCATTTAGTAACTCAATAGTGTTTTTATTTTGAATAATGGCATGGACAGTAGCCCATTAAAATCCCATGTAGGGACCCTTTTTAATTCATTCATTCTACAATATTTATTGGGCATCTCCTTGGGTCAGGCACTGAGTTCCTTGTTGAAGATATAATGGCAGATAAGATAGACACTGTCTTTTCCTCAAGAGGCTTTCTGGAGTATTGACTGCATGCGTGCTCAGTCGCTCAGTCACGTCCGACTCTCAGTGACCCTGTGGACTGCAGCCCACAGGCTCCTCTGTCCGTGGATTTTCCCAGCAAGAATACTGCAGTGGGTTGCCATTTGTTCCTTCAGAGGATCTTCCCAATTCGGGGATTAAAACCATGCCTCTTGGTCTCCAGCATTGGCAGGCAGCTTCTTTACCACTAGCACCATCTGGGAGGCCCAAGAGGCTTCCTGATTTTTCAGCAGCATTTTTGCAAGGACTAACAGGCACAGTGTAGCTTAAAGCCTGATACATAGCAGGCTCTCGGGCAATATTGGTTCCAATAGCTGACTTGTACTAAGTTACATTTGAAAGTGTTAGTTGCTCAGTTGTGTCAGACTCTTTGCTACCAATACCCCATGGACTGAGCCTACCAGGCTCCTCTGTCCGCAGAGTTTTACAGGCAAGGATACTCGAGTGGGTTGCCATTTCCTTCTCCAGGGGAATCCTCCCAACCCAGGGATTGAACCTGGGTCTCCTATATTGCAGGCAGATTCTTTACTATCTGAGCCACCAGAGAAGCCCAGGCTTCCTGAAGTGACTGACAAAAAACAAGTTACCAATGAGTTTGTTTTGGCCGCACCACTTGGCATGTGGGATCTTAGTTCCCTGACCAGGGATCACACCAGTACGCCTTTTGATGGAAGCACAGAGTTTTAACCACTGGACTGCCAGGGAAGTTCCCCGAAGAATTTAATAAATTATTTCAAGTTCAACGAAATGGATGGACTTTGAGGCCAGGCAGCCAGAGCCTCAATCCCAGGTTTATTACTTACTATCTATATGCCTTAGCCAGTTCTTGTGAGCTACCTTCAGATTCTCTGGTCTTAGTCATCCCCAGGGGCTTTGCCAACAAAGGGAAGGAAAACCCATTTTTCCCCTCTACCTTCCTAGGTTCACTGGCTGGGCATCCTCCCTTCCCCACCGCCATTAAACTAATAAGAACAAGTTTAGAAAGAGAGAGAGAGAAAAAAAAACAACAACACAGATTTGCTAATATATATAGACAATACAGTGACTCACCAGGTGGCTCGAGTGGTAAAGAACCCACCTGCCAATGCAGGTTGGATCTCTAGGTCAGGAAGATCCCCTGAAGGAGGGAGTGGATACCCACTCCAGTATTCTTGCCTGGAGAATCCCATGGACTGAGAACCCTGGCAGGCTGCAGTCCATAGGGTTGCAGAGTCCAACACAACTGAAGTGACTTGGCATGCACAGACCCACATAGACACAGAGATTTATAAGGAAATGAAAACTCAAGGAGGCAGTCAGATTAAGGCTTATATATCATCTTAGGGCTTCCCTCAGAGAAAGGCAATGGCACCCCACTCCAGTACTCTTGCCTGGAAAATCCCATGGATGGAGGAGCCTGGTAGGCTGCAGTCCATGGGGTCGCTAAGAATCGGACACGGCTGAGTGACTTCACTTTCACTTTTCGCTTTCATGCATTGGAGAAGGAAATGGCAACCCACTCCAGTGTTCTTTCCTGGAGAATCCCAGGGACGGGGGAGCCTGGTGGGCTGCCGTCTATGGGGTCGCACAGAGTCGGACACAACTGAAGTGACTTAGCAGCAGCAGCAGCAGGGCTTCCCTGGTGGCTCAGACAGTAAAGAATCTGCCTGCAGTGCAGGAGACCCTTGGTCAAGAAGATCCCCCAGAGAATGGAGTGGCTACCCACTCAAGTATTCTTGCCTCTAGAATTTCATGGATAGAGTAGCCTGGCGGGCTACAGTCCATGGGGTTGCAAAGTCACCATTAAGTGACTAACACTTTCAAGCTAAACAAAAGATCTGCGGCTTCTGGGTGGAGGAGGCAGGTTGTGGAAAGGAGAAGGGAGGAACCATAGATAACTAAGGGTTGATTCCTTATGCAAATAAGTCCTTCAGGTCCTTATTCAGACAAATAAGACTTGTCTCTGGGTGCAGCTATTTCTCTGGTGAGAGACCTTTGCAAATGGAAATTTCCTTTTTAATTGTAAATTTCCAGCACAAAAAGGGAAATTTTACTATATTTTTAGGCAGTTAGGAGGAAGTAAAGAGTTTTTTCCGTCAACTTTTGGCTCTCAATTGCCTTTCAGTTCAGTCCCTCAGTCATGTCCAAATCTTTGCGACCCCATGGACTGCAGCATGCCAGGACTCCCTGGCCATCACCAACTGCTGGAGTTTACTCTACCTCACCTCCATCCAGTTGGTGATGCCATCCAACCATCTCATGCTCTGTCATCCCCCTTCTCCTCCCGCCTTCAGTCTTTCCCAGCATCAGGGTCTTTTCCAATGAGTCAGTTCTTCGCATCAGGTGGCCAAAGTATTGGAGTTTCAGCTTCAGCATCAATCCTTCCAATGAACACCCAGGGCTGATCTCCTTTAGAATGGACTGGTTGGCTCTCCCTGCAGTCCAAGGGACTCTCAAGAGTCTTCTCCAACACCACAGTTCAAAAGCATCATTCTTTGGTGCTCAGCTTTCTTTATAGTCCAACTCTCACATGCATACATGACCACTGGAAAAACCATAGCTTGGACTAGACAGACCTTTGTTGGCAAAATAATGTCTCTGCTTTTTAATATGCTGTCTAGGTTGATCATCTTTTCTTCCAAGGAGCAAGTGGCTTTTAATTTCATGGCTGCAATCACCATCTGCAGTGATTTTGGAGCCCAGAAAAATTAAGTTTGTCACTGTTTCCATTGTTTTCCCATCTATTTGCCATCAAGTGATGGGACCAAATGCCATGATCTTCATTTTCTGAATGTTGAGCTTTAAGCCAACTTTTTCACTTTCCTCTTTCACTTCCCAAAGAGGCTCTTTAGTTCTTTCTCACTTTCTGCCATAAAGGTGGTGTCATCTGCATATTTGAGGTTATTGATATTTCTCCCGGCAATCTTGATGCCAGCTTGTGTTTCTTCCAGCCCAGCGTTTCTCATGATGTACTCTGCATATAAGTTAAATAAGCAGGGTGACAATATACAGGCTTGACGTACTCCTTTTCCCATTTGGAACCAGTCTGTTGTTCCATGTCCAGTTCTAACTGTTGCTTCCTGACCTGCATACAGATTTCTCAGGAGGCAGGTAAGGTGGTCTGGTATTCCCATGTCTTGAAGAATGTCCCAGTTTGTGGTGATCAACACAGTCACAGGCCTTGGCATAGTCAATAAAGCAGAAATAGATGTTTTTCTGGAACTCTCTTGCTTTTTTGATGATCCAACAGAGGTTGGCAATTTGATCTCTGGTTCCTCTGCCTTTTCTAAGTCCAGCTTGAACATCTGAAAGTTCACAGTTCACATACTGTTGAAGCCTAACTTGGAGAATTTTGAGCATTATTTTCCTAGCATGTGAGATGAATGCAATTGTGCAGTAGTTTGAGCATTCTTTGGCATTGCCTTTCTTTGGGATTGGAATGCAAACTGACCTTTACCAGTCCTGTGGCCACTGCTGAGTTTTCCAAATTTGTTGGCATATTGAGTGTAGCACTTTCACAGCATCATCTTTTAGGGTTGAAATAGCTCAACTGGAATTCTATCACCTCCACTAACTTTGTTTGTAGTGATGCTTCCTAAGGCTCACTTGACTTTGCATTCCCAGATGTATAGCTCTAGGTGAGTGATCACACCATCATGATTATCTGGGTCATGATGATCTTTTTTTGTATAGTTCTGTGTATTCTTGCCACCTCTTCTTGATATCTTCTGCTTCTGTTAGCTCAAAAAAATTCATATGCTAAAGAGGCATATTTGGGAGCAGCATATTCTGCCAACCTTCAGTCTGCCTTTTGAATATCCCTCTCTCCCAGGAAAAAAGGGGTTTCCCAGGTGGCTCAGTGGTAAAGAATCCACTTGCAATACAGAAGATGCACATTCAAGCCCTGGATTAGGAAGATTCCCCTGGAAAAGGAAATGGCAACCCATTCCAGTATTCTTGCCTGGAAAATTCCATGTACAGAGGAGCCTGGCAGGCTACAGTCCATGGGGTTGCAAAGAGTCAGACATGACTGAGTGACTGAGCACACCCAGTAAAAGGCATTTCTATTAAAACAAAACAAACAAAAACTCAGAGTTTCATGGGTAGAGCAAATTATAAACCCAGATTTGAGGACTAGAAAAGAAGTAAAAATTATTTTTGGATGTTGGGCTCAAAGCATGGTTAGATGATGGAGAGAGGATGACTGTCACAATCTTACTTTGAATTTCCTGGTTTGCAGTCTGAATGTCTTTGGTGATGGCATGTATATCAATGTCACAGTCATGGTTATTTTTTTTCAGAGCAAAGCATGAAAGGGTCTGATGTTAGCTTGCAGAGCCCTTTTGTTATTGTTGCTCAGTCACTAAGTTGTGTCCCACTCTTTGTGACCCCATGAGCTGCAGAACTCCAGGTTTCCCTGTCCTTCCCTGTCTCCGGGAGTTTGCTCAAACCCATGTCCATTGAGTCAGTGATGCAATCCAACCATCTCATCCTGTGTTGCCCTCTTCTTCTCCTGCTCTCGATCTTTCCCATCATCAGGGTCTTTTCCAGTTAGTTGGCTCTTTGTATCAGGTGGCCAAAGTGTTGGAGCTTCAGATTCAGCATCAGTTCTTCCAGTGAAAATTCAGGACCGATTTCCTTTAAGATTGACTGCTTTGATTTTCTTTTTTTTTTAATTTATTTTTTCTAATTTTATTTTATTTTTAAACTTTACATAATTGTATTAGTTTTTATTTTCTTGCTATCCAAGTGAGTCTCAAGAGCCTTCTCCAGCACACAAAGCATCAGTTCTTTGGTGCTCAGCCTTCTTTATGGTCCAACTCTCACATCCATACATGACTACTGGAAAAACCATAGCTTTGACTAGACAGACACTTATTGGAAAACTGATGTCTCTGTTTTTTAACACTCTGTCTAGGTTTTTAACATGATGTCTAGGTTTGTCATAGCTTTCCTTCCAAGGGTAGGTGTCTTTCAATTTTGTGGCTGGAGTAACCATCCGCAGCAATTTTGTAGCCCAAGAAAATAACATCTGCCACTGTTTCCCCTTTTCTCCCATCCATCTGCCATGAAAAGATGGGATTGGCTGCCATGATCTTAGTTTTTTCAATGTTGAATTTTAAGCCACCTTTTTCACTCTCCTCTTTCACCTTCATCAAAAGGCTCTAGTTCCTCTTCACTTTCTGATGCAAGTATTTCTCCTGGCAATCTGGATTCCAGCTTGTGATTCACCCAACCTGGCATTTCTCATGATGTACTCTGCATGTAAGTTAAATAAGCAAGGTAACAATATATAGCCTTTACATACTCCTTTCTCAGTTATGAGCCAGTCTGTTGTTCTATGTCCGGTTCTAACTGTTGCTTCTTGACCTGCATACAGATGTCTCAGGAGGCAGTTAAGGAGGTCTGCTTTTAGATAGTTCTAATGTAACTCAATGAAACTAAGCCATGTCCGTGGGGCAACTCAAGATGGGCAGGTCGTGGTGGAGAGATCTAACAGAATGTGGTCCACTGGAGAAGGGAATGGCAAACCACTTCAGTATTCTTGCCTTGAGAACCCCATGAACAGTATGAAAAGGCAAAATAATAGGATACTGAAAGAGGAACTCCCCAGATCAATAGGTGCCCAATACGCTACTGGAGATCAGTGGAGAAATAACTCCAGAAAGAATGAAGGGATGGAGCCAAAGCAAAAACAATACCCAGCTGTGGATGTGACTGGTGATAGAAGCAAGGTCTGATGCTGTAAAGAGCAATATTGCATAGGAACCTGGAATGTCAGGTCCATGAATCAAGGCAAATTGGAAGTGGTCAAACAAGAGATGGCAAGAGTGAAGGTTGACATTCTAGGAATCAGCAAACTCAAATGGACTGGAATGGGTGAACTTAACTCAGATGACCATTATATCTACTACTGCGGGCAGGAATCCTTCAGAAGAAATGGAGTAGCCATCATGGTCAACAAAAGAGTCCATAATGCAGTGCTTGGATGCAACCTCAAAAAGGACAGAGTGATCTCTGTTCATTTCCAAGGCAAACCATTCAATATCACAGTAATCCAAGTCTATGCCCCAACCAGTAACACTGAAGAAGCTGAAGTTGAACGGTTCTCTGAAGACCTAAAAGACCTTTTAGAACTAACACCCAAAAAAAGATGTCCTTTTTATTACAGGGGACTGGAATGCAAAAGTAGGAAGTCAAGAAACACCTGGAGTAACAGGCAAATTTGGCCTTGGAATACGGAATGAAGCAGGGCAAAGACTAATAGAGTTTTGCCAAGAGAACGCACTGGTCATAGCAAACACCCTCTTCCAACAACACAAGAGAAAACTCTACACATGGACATCACCAGATGGTCAACACCGAAATCCGATTGATTATATTCTTTGCAGCCAAAGATGGAGAATCTCTATACAGTCAACAAAAACAAGACCAGGAGCTGACTGTGGCTCACACATTGAACTCTTTATTACCAAATTCAGACTTAAATTGAAGAAAGTAGGGAAAAGCACTAGACCATTCAGGTATGACCAAAATCAAATCCCTTATGATTATACAGTGGAAGTGAGAAATCGGTTTAAGGGACTAGATCTGATAGAGTGCCTAACTGTGGATGGAGGTTCGTGACATTGTACAGGAGACAGGGATCAAGACCATCCCCATGGAAAAAGCAAAATGGCTATCTGGGGAGGCCTTACAAATAGCTGTGAAAGGAAGAGAAGTGAAAAGCAAAGGAGAAAAGGAAAGATATAAGCATCTGAATGCAGAATTCCAAAGAATAGCAAGAAGAGATAAGAAAGCCTTCCTCAGCCATAAATGCAAAGAAATAGAGGAAAACAACAGAATAGGAAAGACTAGAGATCTCTTCAAGAAAATTAGAAATACCAAGGGAACATTTTATGCAAAGATGGGCTTGATAAAGGACAGAAATGGTATGGACCTAACTGAAGCAGAATATATTAAGAAGAGGTGGCAAGAATACACAGAACTGTACAAAAAAGATCTTCACGACCCAGATAATCACGATGGTGTGATCACTGACCTCGAGCCAGACATCCTGGAATGTGAAGTCGAGTGGGCCTTAGAAAGCATCACTACGAACAAAGATAGTGGAGGTGATGGAATTCCAGTTGAGCTATTTCAAATCCTGAAAGATGATGCTGTGAAAGTGCTGCACTCAATATGCTAGCAAATTTGGACAACTCAGCAGTGGCCACAGGACTGGAAAAGGTCAGTTTTCATTCCTATCCCGAAGAAAGGCAATGCCAAAGAATGCTCAAACTACTGCACAATTGCACTCATCTCACATGCTAGTAAAGTAATGCTCAAAATTCTCCAAGTCAGACTTCAGCAATATGTGAACTGTGACGTTCCTGATGTTTAAGCTGGTTTTAGAAAAGATAGAGGAACCAGAGATCAAATTGCCAACATCCGCTGGATCATTGAAAAAGCGAGGGAGTTCCAGAAAAACATCTATTTCTGCTTTATTGACTATGCCAAAGCCTTTGACTGTGTGGATCACAAGAAACTGTGGAAAATTCTGAAAGAGATGGGAATACCAGACCACCTGACCTGCCTCTTGAGAAATCTGTATGCAGGTCAGGAAACAACAGTTAGAACTGGACACGGAACAACAGACTGGTTCCAAATAGGAAAAGGAGTACGTCAAGGCTGTATATTGTCACCCTGCTTATTTAACTTATATGCAGAGTACATCATGAGAAACGCTGGGCTGGAAGAAACACAAGCTGAAATCAAGATTGCTGGGAGAAATATCAATAACCTCAGATATGCAGATGACACCACCCTTATGGCAGAAAGTGAAGAGGAACTCAAAAGCCTCTTGATGAAAGTGAAAGAGGAGAGTGAAAAAGTTGGCTTAAAGCTCAACATTCAGAAAACTAAGATCATGGCATCTGGTCCCATCACTTCATGGGAAATAGATGGGGAAACAGTGGAAACAGTGTCAGACTTTATTTTTTTGGGCTTCAAAATCACCGCAAATGGTGACTGCAGCCATGAAATTAAAAGACGCTTACTCCTTGGAAGGAAAGTTATGTCCAACCTAGATAGCATATTCAAAAGCAGGGACATTACTTTGCCAACAAAGATCCAGCTAGTCAAGGCTATGGTTTTTCCTGTGGTCATGTATGGATGTGAGAGTTGGACTGTGAAGAAGGCTGAGCGCCAAAGAATTGATGCTTTTGAACTGTGGTGTTGGAGAAGACTCTTGCCAGTCCCTTGGACTGCAAGGAGATCCAACCAGTCCATTCTGAAGGAGATCAGCCCTGGGATTTCTTTGGAAGGAATGATGCTAAAGCTGAAACTCCAGTACTTTGGCCACCTCATGCGAAGAGTTGACTCATTGGAAAAGACTCTGATGCTGAGAGGGATTGGGGGTAGGAGAAGAAGGGGACAACAGAGGATGAGATGGCTGGATGGCATCACTGAATTGATGGAAGTGAGTCTGAGTGAACTCTGGGAGTTGGTGATGAACAGGGTGGCCTGGTGTGCTGCGATTCACGGGGTCGCAAAGAGTCGGACACGACTTAGCGACTGAACTGAACTGAACTGAACTGAATCAAGATCCGGATAGTCAGGTTTTCATTCTCAGTGATGTGAAATAAGAAAGTTGAGAGATAAATTAGAGATCTTAATTACTGACAAAATGTAGAAAATAGCAGGAGCCTGTTTACTAAGAGGTGAAAAAAGCATGAAGTGAGCAAACATGGTTAGAATCCAACCACCCATAAGGATGTGCTCTATTTTTCATTGTGAAAGAATTTCTTTCTCTAGAATTGAAGCAGTGTAACCCAGATTGGGACTTGAACCCAAAATCTTTTAACTGAGATCATATTCCTGGTCTCAGGACTCTGTTCAGGTTCTTGATTTCTTATCACAGAGAGAATTCAGTGAGAGAGAAAGTGACAGGTAAGAAGTGGATTTATTTACAGAGAAACACACTCCACAGACAGTATGGGCCATCTCAGAAGGGAAGAGTGGCCTCAAAATATGGTGTGATTATTTTTATGGGCTGGGTATTTTCATAGGCTAATGAGTGGGAGGAGGATTCTAACTATTTTGGAGAAGGGGCAGAGATTTCCAGGAATTGAGCCACCGCCCACTTTTTGATCTTTATAGTTGGCCTTGGAACTGTCATGGTGCCTGAAGGAGTGGCATTTAGCTTGCTGATATGTTACAGTGAGTGTATACTGAGGCTCAAGGTCTAGTGGAAGTTGGTTCCTCCACCATCTTGGACTTATTTGGTTTTAAGCAGAGTTCCAAAGAGCAAAGAGAGATAAGAAAGCCTTCCTCAGTGATCAGTGCAAAGACTGCTGCTGCTGCTGCTGCTAAGTTGCTTCAGTCGTGTCCGACTCTGTGGGACCCCATAGACGGAAGCTCACCAGGCTCCCCCATCCCTGGGATTCTCCAGGCAAGAACACTGGAGTGGGTAGTGCAAAGAATAGAGGAAAACAATAGAATGGGAAAGACTAGAGATCTCTTCAAGAAAATTAGAGATACCAAGGGAACATTTCATGCAAAGATGGGCTCGATAAAGGACAGAAATGGTATGGGCCTAACAGAAGCAGAAGATATTAAGAAGAGGTGGCAACAACACAGAGAAGAACTGTACCAAAAAGATCTTTATGACCCAGATAATCATGATGGTGTGATCACTCACCTAGAGCCAGACATCCTGGAATGTGAAGTCAAGTGAACCTTAGGAAGCGTCACTACAAAGTTAGTGGAGGTGATGGATTCCAGTTGAGCTATTTCAAATCCTAAAAGATGATGCTGTGAAAGTGCTACACTCAATATGCCAGCAAATTTGGAAAACTCAGCAGTGGCCACAGGACTGGTAAAGGTCAGTTTTCATTCCAATCCCAAAGAAAGGCAATGCCAAAGAATGCTCAAACTACTGCACAATTGCATTCATCTCACATGCTAGGAAAATAATGCTCAAAATTCTCCAAGTTAGGCTTCAACAGTATGTGAACTGTGAACTTTCAGATGTTCAAGCTGGACTTAGAAAAGGCAGAGGAACCAGAGATCAAATTGCCAACCTCTGTTGGATCATCAAAAAAGCAAGAGAGTTCCAGAAAAACATCTATTTCTGCTTTATTGACTATGCCAAAGCCTTTGACTGTGTGGATCACCACAAACTGGGACATTCTTCAAGATATGGAATGGTCTGGAATACTAGACCACTTCACCTGCCTCCTGAGAAATCTGTATGCAGGTCAGGAAGCAACAGTTAGAACTGGACATGGAACAACAGACTGGTTCCAAACCAGGAAAGGAGTATGTCAAGGCTGTATATTGTCACCCTACTTATTTAACTTATATGCAGAGTACATCATGGGAAATTCCAGGCTGGATGAAGCACAAGCTGGAGTCAAGAGTGTTGGGAGAAATATCAATAACCTCAGATATGCAGATGACACCACCTTTATGGCAGAAAGCAAGGAAGAACTAAAGAGCCTCTTTTGGAAGTGAAAGAGGAAAGTGAAAAAGTTGGCTTAAAGCTCAACATTCAGAAAATGAAGATCATGGCATCTGGTCCCATCACTTGATGGCAAATAGATGGGGAAACAATGGAAACAGTGACAAAGTTAATTTTTCTGGGCTCCAAAATCACTGCAGATGGTGATTGCAGCCATGAAATTAAAAGCCACTTGCTCCTTGGAAGAAAAAATGATCAACCTAGATAGCATATTAAAAAGCAGAGACATTACTTTGCCAACAAAGGTCTGTCTAGTCCAAGCTATGGTTTTTCCAGTGGTCATGTATGCATGTAAGAGTTGGACTATAAAGAAAGCTGAGCACCAAAGAATGATGCTTTTGAACTGTGGTGTTGGAGAAGACTCTTGAGAGTCCCTTGGACTGCAGGGAGAGCCAACCAGTCCATTCTAAAGGAGATCAGTCCTGGGTGTTCATTGGAAGGACTGATGCTGAAGCTGGAACTCCAATACTTTGGCCATCTGATGTGAAGAACTGACTCATTGGAAAAGACCCTGATGTCTGGCAAGATTGAAGGCAGGAGGAGAAGGGGACGACAGAGGATGGTATGGTTGGAAGGCATCACCGACCTGATGGACATGAGTTTGAGTAAACTCCAGGAGTTGGCAATGGACAGGGAAGCCTGGCGTACTATAGTCCATGGGGTTGTAAACCGCTGGACATGACTGAGCGACTGAACTGAAGTGATTTAGGCTCTCTTTAGTCTGCTTTGCTGGAACTTTAAATAAGGGAACTCAGATTAGATTTTTAAATGCCTTGTCAGGGTATGATGTGAAGCCAAGAATTTATCATCAGTCTTCATCTTCAGTACCTATAGATTTGGTGCATTCCTCCTTTCTCAGGTGTTTAAGGCTCCTGTGTCCATTAGGAAGTAATCTTTCTCACTTACCTGTAAGACTAGGAAGCGTATAAGCCAGGTGGGTATTCTAAGAGGGCATTGTAAGCATGGATTCCCTACAGTGAACCTTAGTTCTTGAAGCTTTCTGGTCATATCTTATTTTATGCACATCATTCTCAAATTCACCATTCCAATGAAAGCCTTAGTAATATAACCAATGTTTCAAACTGTGTCCTATTAATAAACACAACAGATTTTTTGTTTTTTTTTTGCTGCCTGGTATCTCAGTTCTCTGATCAGGGATCAGCCAGGGATGAAACCCATGGCCCCTGCTGTGGGGTCCTAACCACTGGACTGCCATGTACTTTCCCAGAACATCAGATTCTTATTTAACAAGTAATTATATTATCATGAAAATGAGAATATTTAATAAGAGCTTCCAAATTCATGAGGGATCTGGTAGAAAGAAAAAAGTAAATATTTCATCTTTATTCACATAGCATACTTTAACATATTTCTATGAGTTAAAGATAGCTTAAAAAAGAAAAGTGGTTCCTTAAATCTGAATAATGAAACATCAAAGAACCAGTGATGTTTCAAACAAAAAGGCCGGAAAAATTATAATAATCCTTATCAGTACATTCAGTCCCAGGAAATTACTCTTGCTTTGCTTGATTTGGAGTTAGCGATTTTATAAATTCATCAGATTCTCTATTGGGCTGCAACCCATAGACCTACAAGGGCTGTACTTGCCCAGGTTTAAGACTGAAGAAAGAGACCAGTGTCAGTGACAGAGACATCAGTGATTTAATGGATGGTGGAAAGTTACGTGCCTGAAGCAAGGTCCTGGAGCAACACCCCACCATGTGTGGCGGGTGACAGGCAGGACATGGTGGAGGTCTTTGCTCCTGGCAGGGAAAGGAGAGATTGCCATGTATAGGAGAAAGTCATGTCAGGTTGGCTTATTAGTTACCAGGGAAACCAGCAAATGGGCAAGCCCCCTCCCCACCCCTTTGATAAGAACAGTCTCTAGCTGGGGCCTGGGGCAAGTATGAACTAAGGTCAGTTATGTGCAAAGAGTGTAGGTGAAGCAGATACTGGTGGAGCAGGGAATGTAGAGAGAGAAAGAGAACAGCCATCTTGGGTGGCCTGACCATAAGGCCCCATTAGAGTTTTTTGAATTTTTATTTACCCAGTCCAGTGTCATGATTTTTATGTTATCAGAAATCTGCTCTCCAGAATACTCATCTGGCTCTTTTCTGTGAATCTCCCTGAGGTGAAGCATTTTCACCTGAGTTGACTGCTACCACTTCCAGAACGAAGAAGTGTAAGACATTATTTGTGTGTGAATGACAAACTTTAAAATGCCCATGGTTAAAAATCTGATGAAAGCTCATTATAGCAGAGGTCCCCAGCCCCTGGGCCACTGGACCTAAGTGGCTAAGACTCTGCACTTCCAACTGATCAGGGAACTAGATCCCTCATGCCTCAACTGACAAAGGAAAAAAAAAAAAGGTCCTGCAACTAAAGACCCTGAGTGTCGCAATTAACGCCTGGTGCAGCCAAAGAAATAAATAATATTAAAAATAAAAGATAACCAAAATGACAATAAAAGATTCAAGGGCAAATACAGGTCACATGACTGTTAAAAAAAAAAAAAGACACAACTTCGAACTTCCAATATTTAGAAGTCTGTATTCTTAAGTAATCAAAAACATAATATAGAGAGTACAAAGCACAGGAAATTATTTTGATCAGATACAGAATCTTTGTTTCCTAGGCAGATTATTGTTGTTTAGTTACTAAGGCATGTCTGACTCCTATGTGATCCCACGGACTGGAGCCCTCCAGGCTCCTCTGTCCATGGGATTTCTCCCAGGCAAGAATGGGAAATTCAGAGTGGGCTGCCACTTTCCTTTCCAGGGGATCTTCCTGACCCAGGGATTGAACCCACTTCTCTTGCATTGGCAGGCAGATTCTTAACCACTGAGCCACCAGGGAAGCCCAAATGAAACAATACTGTAAAGAAAAAGCCACTGAAGGCGAGATGAAGCTTCCTGTGTCATTCCTTGTCCTGTGTTTCTGGCCACAGTCTGTGGCCACCTCTTGCATGTTCATGTCACTCGCTTTCCTCGTTAGTTTAGGAGGGACCCAGGCTGAACAATGGCTCTGGAGATGACAGCACACCGTCAGTGGGGCTGGGAGCTGCCAAGTGAGGCGAAATGATGGAGCACGAAAGCTTCATGGCTTTTTCTTGGTCTCCTGCATTGGTAGGTGGATTATTTTTACCACTGAACCACTCAACAGGTAAAGAAAAATTTGTTACAGTATCATATTAAGAACAGACCAGTAATCAAACTCCAGTTCTGTATCAGTACACTATTGATATTAAAATTCATTTTAAAATCTTCTGATGAATACTTTTGGCCAGCTTGACCACATGAGAAAAGACCTTCTTTCTCTTTCCTTTTAAACATCCTATAAACAGTAAAGAATCTGCCTGCAGTGCGGAGATCCGGGTTCAATTCTAAGGTCAGAAAGATCCCCTGGAGAAGGGAATGGCAACCCATTCCAGTATTCTTGCCTGGAGAATTCCATGGACAGAGCAGCCTCGCAGGCTACAGTTCATGGGGTCATAAAGTTTGACATGACTGAACTAATATATCTGTCTAGGTTTTTGCCCTTTATTTTCCTCTTTCTCATCTGAAACAACTTTTAAATAACCTTAAACTAATACTTTAGGGTAAAATTACTCTCCTTTTTCTTAAAAAAGCATCCTTCATGTCTCACATCCTGCTTTATTTTTCTTGCATACTTTGTACACAGGGGTTTTCCCTACATTTTTATTATTCTTAATAGCTAATTTACATATGTTGATTAGAATTCTTAACCCTTTGTAACCTTAATTTCCAGGGAAAGCAAGGAAGTAAGCAATTGTGAACACATGTGAACACACACACGTTTTATGTATGTATGTATATATTAGCATTCTGTGTTAAATTAGAAAATTTATGAATATAGCAATTTTATAATTTTTAGAGCCATCTGTTTCTTCATAGTAAAGTTTTTCAATATGATAAAATAATACATTTTTTGACAGTCCCAAATATCTTAAGTTGGTCTATAACGAGGCCAAAGTAAATAAAATTAAACTAAATGTTTAGCAAGTTAAGGTTTGGTATTTTATCTTATTTGGAAATGATTTTAGATAATCAAAGAACATCATTTAACTTAACTGAGTATAACTTCAAAGTTTTAAGATACCCAAAAGATTTTGGAAAATATTCTTAAGCAGAAAGGCTCATGTAAAAACTTGTTACCCACTTCCATTTAACACACATATTGCTAACAATTATGTTTGAATTGTTCATGAAAATTTCATCTAAGGTTGTTTTCTTGTTAACAAATTTTATAACATGTGTGTTAGGAAAATATTAAAAGTCATGAGAGTAAAGAAACTAAGGATTAAACATATGCCTTAGAATAAATTTATAATTTTAAACAGCTAGTAGAGATAACATATTCTAATTGGACTAAAAAACCCAAATATAATAAAATTGTATGTCTGCATGATATTTAATGACAACAACTTTCAGGACACAACTTTTTTTTTTCTTTAACCAGCAATATTAAACTAGTTTTATGACCATACATTATCTGAGATCAAATGGACTTGGAAAAAAAGAAAAGTCAACCAATTTGGGTTAATTCCTCTTTTCCTGACAGTTTTAGGAATACTTATTTCAGTGTTCCTTTTTAAACCAATTAAAGCAGAGTTCTTTTATGAATTTTGGCAATACCATCCATAAATAGAAAAATATCACATATAGAAAATATACACATGTAGACATAAACATTCAGACAGACACAAACAGCATTATAGTGAATAATATGATGAATGAATGAATCTTATAGCACAAAGGAATCTTATAGCATTCATTTAAAAATTTTATATGTGAGTTAGATACAAATAATATAGAATGTACTGGTTTATCTAAAATATTTGGATCCCAATTGTGTTTCTGATAGGTAGAACAAGTTAGGTTACCTACTGAACAAAGACTTTTTAGCTTTTAGCCAACTAAAATATTGTATGATTTTACTTAAATGAAAGCTTAAATTTTTTAAAAAATATTTAAAAGATCTCATAAATCAACAGAAGACTTTGGTGGCTGCCAGAGGTTGGAGGTGAGAAGGGCTGGTAAAATGGGTGCAGGTGGTTATGAAACAGGAGGGAAGGGGACACGCACAACGTTTAAAAGCATGACATAACATGACATAAACTGGTAAGAACCAACTAGGTTCAAGACTGTGGACAAGTCAGCTTCCACTGGACCTATGTGCTCACGGTAAGCTAAGTAACAACCCCGCTAGGTGCCATGACAGTCCCAAGGCCAACCACCAAAAAGTGGGTGATGGCCCCAAACCTGAAAATCCCTACCCCTTCCCCAAAATCGCTGAAATCCCCTCCTATTCATTAGCCTATGAAATTACCCATCCCTATAAAAACTGACAACCCCATACCCTAGTGCCACTCTCAGCTTCTGAGATGGCCCACACTGTCTCTGTGGAATGTGTTTCTCCACTTCTTATCTGTCACTTTCTCACTGAATTCTTTCTGCCATGAGATATCCAGAACCTGAGCTTCACTAAGTTCTGAGACCAAGTGTGATCTCAGTTAAAAGGTTGAAGTCCCAGTGTGGGTTTTGGCTGGCTTCAAGTTCCAGTGCTTGAGTTCACGTCCCAATCTGAGTTACATGGTTTCAGTTAAAAGGTAAAAACTTAAAGTTATAAAATAAATAAATCCTGGAGATGTAATGTACGGCAGGGTGACTATAGTTACCAATACTATGTTGCATCTTTGAAGCTTCCTAAAAGAATAATCTTAAAAGTTCTTATCACAGGAGAAAAATTCTAACTATGTGTGGTAATGGATTTTAACTAAATTTATTGTGATAACCACTTTTCCTTAACTTATGCCAAATAACTATGTCTTTTATTTTATTTTATTTATTTTGGCTACACTGGGTCTTCTTTGCTGTGCTCGGGCTTTCTCTAGTTGTGGCAAGTGGGGGCTACACTTTGTTGCAGAGCTCTGGCTCTAGAGTGCATGGGCTTCAGTAGTTATAGCTCGTAGTAGCTGTGGCACATAGGCTTAATTGCTCCTTGGCTTGTGGAATCTTCCTGGACCAGGGATTGAACCCATGTTCCCTGCATCCCTAAGGGCAGATCCTTAACCACTGGACCACCAGGGATGCCCTCACATAGCTTCTCAGAGTTGTTCAGGCACAATCAAGCCATCAGTAGGACTGGATACCACACAGTGGCCCCATCACTTCCTCCTGACCCGACTTCACTCCTGCTTCCTGAGGGTGCACTCTCTAGTTAAGTTGTGGGACATATGCATTTACTTCAGCCTCTGTTTCTGGGAAAACAGGTTAGGGCAGGCCTTTTGAAAAAATTACCTTTCAGTGCTTCAGCTTCCTCATTTGATACATATACATTATAATAATAGTTCCTGCCTCATAGGGTTGAATATTAAGCAAATTTCTACACGTAATGCTCTTAGTAGAGGGCCAGTATGTATCATAGATGTGCTATCTTTATCACAATTATTTATTCTAAGGGCAATGGGGAGTCAGTGAGGAATTTTAAGGAAACTATCAAGAGCTGATTGACATTTTAATAAGCTCCCTCCTACATCTATGTGGGAAATAGATTACAAAGAGATAAGGATAAACACGGAGAAACATTTAGGAGGCTGTTTCGATATTAATGGGAAGAGATTTTAGTCACCTAGACTAGAGTATTAGCAGTGGAAAACAGTAGAAATGGACAGATCCAAGAAACACTTTGGAAGTAGAACCTACAGAACTAAAAAATAGATTGGATGGGGCAGTGAGCCAAAAGGAAGAGCACCTAAAAAATATATTGGTTTTCATGCCACATGGATGACATGCTCTCAACTGAACCCTTTTCCTCAAACTGCTGCTGCTAAGTCGCTTCAGTCGTGTCCAACTCTGTGCAACCCCGTAGACGGCAGCTCACCAGGCTCCCCCGTCCCTGGGATTCTCCAGGCAAGAACACTGGAGTGGGTTGCCATTTCCTTCTCCAATGCATGAAAGTGAAAAGTGAAAGTGAAGTCGCTCAGTCGTGTCCGACTCTTTGCGACCGCATGGACTGCCGCCCACCAGGCTCCTCCGTCCATGGGATTTTCCAGGCAGGAGTACTGGAGTGGGTTGCCATTGCCTTCTCAAGATATGCCGTCAATTCCTCCCCCATCCCAAGACCACTGGCTTGTCTTTGCTGAAATTCTTGCTTGCTCTTCACTCACACATCCTATGACTTAATGAGATGATATGGTCCACCATCCAGTTTTCACCTGACACTCCCTCCTGGGCCCCAGTAATGGACACCTACAACAGCAAGGTGCAAGTCTTTGTTGTGTTATCCCAACTCCCTGGCTCCCCCCAACTCTTCAACCCAGTTATCTCCCTTTGCTTCTAGAAAGCTTGCTAGGTAGACCTATCCCCTACCCTTCTATTTTTGTACCTATAGCTTCAACCTACTCTTGGAATGCCATTTCTATTTAACTTTGCTATTTTCTTTCTCCACCTTTACTCATTTACCAGGGCTTCCCATGGTAGCTCAGCTGGTAAAGAACCCACCTACAATGCAGGAGACCCTGGTTTGATTCCTGAGTCAGGAAGATCCCCTGGAGAAGGGATAAGGCCACCCACTCCAGTATTCTTGGGATTCCCTAGTGGCTCAGACAGTAAAAGATCTGCCTGCAATGCTGGAGAGCTGGGTTGATCCCTGGGTTGAGAAGATCCCCTGGAGAAGAGAACGACTACCCACTCCGGTACTCTTGCCTGGAGAATTCCATGGGCAGAGGAGCATGGCAGGCTACAGTCTATGGGGTCACAAAGAGTTGGACATGACTGAGTGATCTTCACTTGCTCATTAAATTTGAACTCCCACACTTAACAGAATCAGAAGAGAAACAGAAAAATGATCCTTGACTTCTCAAACCAACCCCACTCACCCCTACTCACCCTCATGGCAGTAAAAAGTCAATTGGACCTTCCGGTTGTTCAGGCTAAAACCTTTAGAGTCGTTCTACATGTTTGCCTTTCTCTTACACCCGCACCCAATCTGTCAGCAAATCCTGCTGGTCTTACCTTCAAAATGTATTCCAAGTTCATCCACTTCTGACCACCACTGGTTCCACCCTGGTCCAAGTCACTGTATCTCTCTTCAGGGCTATTTCAATAGTTTCCCTCTGCTCTCTCTGCTTCTGCGTTTGTTCCCTGTAATTAGTATTCTACACGGTGGCCTGGGTGATCCTGTCAGAACCTTCAGATCATGTTACTCTCCTACTCAACATCTTTCAGTGGTTTACCATCTCAACCAAAGTAAAATCCAGCGTCTTTCCCAGCCCCCACATGTGGCCCTATTCCCTCCGATGCTGCCTTTTGCTTGCTCTTCCCTCGCCTCATTCACTTCACTACAAGCTCACTGGTACCTTGCTGTCTCTCACGCACAGTGGGCCTACTCCCCTCTCAGGGTCTTCCATTCATTGTCCTTCCTATGAGCACGGGATGCCCCAGATGTCTGCACGGATGGTTCTCTCCCCTCCTTTAGGCCTCTGCTCAGATGCTACCTTCTCAGTGAGCCATCCTGACCATTCTCTTCCTCACCAACCATGTCCCTCCCTATTTCCCTTCCCTGTGTTACTTTTCTCTAAGACATATCCCCTTAAACTCTTTACATGAATGCCAGCTATAAAGCCCTTGACTCCCAGCCTCTGCCCAGCCTTTGTTCTCAGTTCTTAACCAGCTAAAGTTCTTGTGGGCAGGGAGGTGAAAGGAGTCTGGATGTGACCTCCTCCTGACAGTTGGGATTTCCTCAGTTCCCTGTCTATTGATGCTGTATTTCATTATCTTTTTCTAATATGTATTTTTGTTTATTTGACTGTACTGGGGCTAGTTGCAGCATGTGGGATCTTTAGTCATGGCATGCAAACTCTTAGTTACAACTTGTGGGGTCTAGATCCCTGACAGGGATTGTACCCTGCCCACCCACCCTCCTCCCACCCTCCCCTACGCTCCCTCGCATTGGGAGCCCGAAGTCTTAGCCACTGGACTACCTGTCTCATTATCTTTATATTATCAACTGAAAACCATTCTACATTAACTTCACAATAATGGATCCCCAGGTTTTACATGAGGAATTTTTTCAGCCCTCCTCTGTTTTTACTAGTCTGCTTATCATTCATCCTGCCCATGAGGACAGGGATTTTTACCTGTTCTTTTCACAGCATATCTCCAGCACTTAAAGCACTCTTGGTACCTAGTATGCCATTAATAAACATTTGAATTAATTTGAATTAATGTTGAGCTAGTAAATGGCTCATCCTTTCCACACACAATGTGCATGAGTCACCTGCTTTCAGAAACTCATAGAAACCATTGCTTAATCATAATGTTTTCAAGACCGTAACCCAAAATTCATAATGCCTTATGTTTATATAACACTTTGCAGACTATAAAACACTTTCACATACTTGATCTCATTTAATCCTCACAACAACTTCATATTCTGATTTTTCACAGGAAGCCAAATCTGAGAGAAATAGTGTTTTGTTCAAGGTCACAGGAAACTGAATCATAAAGAAATTGAGTGATTTGCTCAAAGTCCACACTACAGAGATTCAGATTCCTGCTGTTTTGACCACAAACCAGATGCAACTTTGACTCCAATATCCTGACTCTTAGATTCTGTGTTGGATCAGTTACCCACAGATTCTTCGACTCTGTATCAGCAACATCTGCCTACTTTCCTCAGCAAGCCAGGCGCAGGAGTCCCCATCCAGTTAATCAGGTTTGCTTCGGTTCTTACTAACTGTGCTAACCCAGCAAAAACTGGGCTGGCTGATTGGCTCTGCCCGGTTGAAAAACCAGGATTAGAGAGTCTGAAAACCAATGTTCTCAATACAGCTCATCTGCAAAAATGGAGATCGAGATTCAGGCTGTAAACACCCAGAAACAAAGACTCTGTAAAACTCAGTTTATATAGAATTGCATACAGATAGGGACTTAGCCAAATTCCAGTCAAACCATTTAAATATGTCATCCCATAGCCTTAAATGGAGAAAGAAATGGCAACTCACTTCAGGATTCTTGCCTGGAAAATTCCATGAACTGAGGAGCCTGGACGGGCTACAGTCCATGGGGGTCACAAAAGAGTCAGACACAACTGAGCATACACACACTCACAGCTTTAAAATTACCACGACCTTTTCAAGAGAATAACTTCCTTATTTCTTCTCAACTTGAAGAAAGCCCTTTTTTAATCCCTGTGCAGACGCTTCTCTAAGTGGCTGCTGGGCACGATGCTTTCTCTCCTTCCTGTCCATCCATAAGCAAATGTCCCGCTTTCTTTATAAGCTTCCTTTGCTTTTAGTCATCTATCGTCACTCCTCTCTGCCACCTTTCATAACTCCTTCCCACTTACAGAAAATTCACTGTTATCAGGACCCACTCTGGTTTTGCTTCCGCTGTGGCTTCCCTGCTTCTACCATGGGCTGCTTAGAGTTCAAAATCCATTTCTTTGTACTGTCACAGATTGTAAATACTCAAAAGCTGGTGACTTAGAGAGCTGAGAGGAGCCACATTCATGATCTGAACCAAGAAAGGGAGTAGATGCTATCAGATGCTCCATTGTCATGGCAAACAAATAATATGACTCAGACTGGTTTGGGTGCAGTCTGTGAACATCAGACAGGAGGAGATGGACTGCTGACTTGGCAAAGGACTTGTAAATAAGAGCTGACTTCGATTTGGCACTTATAATTACACCTGAGCCATAGCTTGCATGTAGATTGTCTCTTAGAAAGAAAGAAGAAACAACAACAACAACAAAAAAAAAAAAAAACAAAGAAGGAGACAAGCAGGCAAATTTTTTTTTTTCTTAATAGGATAGGCTCAGACATTCAGTTTCCTTCTAGACTTTATTTTAAATTGGTACTTCTCGTGCAGAAAACATTCATGAGAACAGAACAATAGAAAATGCTATAATTATCTGGAATTTCATAATCATTGTTTCACAGATTCCATAATAAGCATTGATTCCAACACTGAACTAAGATTTTAAATAATGAGAGGAGAAACAATCCCTCTGGCCAAACCTCCAAGTCATATCGAGAGCATCACAGGTGTTTGTTTGTATGTAGTGCAGAAAGACTCTGTTGAGTAATGCAAGAGAGGAAAACTTTCTTCTCTACCCTCCCTAGGTTCACTGGCCGCCCACTTCTCCAATCAAACTGATAAGAAATAGATTAATAAGAGAACAACAAAAAAACCCAGACTTCATTATGTATAGGTGCAATGAGTTTCCAAAGAAATGAAAGCTCAAGGAAGTGGCCGGCTGATTGAGGCTTATATACCATCTTAGGATAAACAAAGAAAAAGGGATTTTGAGCTTCTGGATGGAGGAGGCAAGTTGTAGAAAGGGGAGGAGAGGAAAGCCTGGTAAACGTGGGTTATGAGGTTTTCCTGTAAAGCAGATAAGAGGCTCCCAGGTGGTGAATTGTCTTAGGGAGTAGCTCTCTTGCTGGTATGACCCCTTTCTAAGTGGAGACTTCTTTTATAAATGTAAATCTCCATTACAAAAGGGGAATATTTTACTCTGTTTCTGGGCAGTTGGGGGAAGTAAAGAGCTTTCCCTGCATCTTGTTGTTGTTCAGTCGTTCTGTCGTGTCCAACACTTTGCGGCCCCATGGGCTGCAGCACACCAGTCTTCCCTGTCCGTCACTGTCTCACGGAGCTTGCTCAAACTCACGTCCATTGAATCCGTGATGCCTTCCAACAGTCTCATCCTCTTGTTCCCTTCTCCTCTTGCCCTCAGTCTTTCCCAACATAAGGGTCTTTTCCAATGAGTCAGCTCTCCACATCAGGTGGCCAAAGTACTTACTGGAGCTTCAGCTTTCAGCATCAGTCTTTCCAATGAATATTCAGGGTTGATTTCCTTTAGGACTGACTGGTTTGATCCCCTTGCTGTCCAAGGGACTGTCAAGAGTCTCCTGCATCTGCTGGTTTTCAATTGCATTTAGCTGAAAATAATCCATATGCCAAAGAGGCACATTTTGGGATGGCACATTCTGGAAAGCTTTAGTCCAAATGGTTAACCATATTATTTTCTTTTTTAAGCTATAAAGTTCCCTGAGGACAGGGAAGATAATATGTATGAACGTACTATAGCACATAGCAAACGTGCTTTGCTAGAGGTTTAAAGCACTGTAGAAGCCAAGGAAATGCAGTTTTCTGCTGTCTGAGAGGCTTTAGGCTTTCTGAAGAAGTTGACATTTGAAGAATGGGTAGGATTTGTATCTTTGCAAAGTGGAGAGAAAATGACAAAAACAGAAGCAGGAAAGTTCAGAAAATATTTAGCTGGTGGGTGAGTGATCATCTTTGGTTGAAGGGTATGTTAGGAGAGATGAAGCAAAAGAGAAAGCAAATGCGGAATCATAGCATGTTGAGCCTGTTTGAGCAGCTTTGTTTTTATTCTGAGTCCTAGGAAGCCACTGAGGGTTAAGGAAAAGAAGAATTTTTTTTCTAGAAAGTTATTTGACAGAAATTGGACGATGTTTAGAGGAGGTGAGACTGGAGTCTGGGTTAAGGAAACCTAGGACCTGAGTTTGGTGAAGAAAATGAGGTGGTGAAGAGGTAGAACTCACATGGTTTGGTAACTGGTGAAATGCTTTCCTATGTGTTCACGGGAAGGAGAAGCCTGTGGTGAAAATAAAATATTTAAGTTGGGATTTTGTAAATGACAAAAGCCCAACTTGGTTCATCTAAAAAGTTAAAAAGGGGGAGCTTACCTGGTGGTCCCGTGGCTAAGACTCTGAGCTCCTGACGCATGGGGGCCTGGGTGTGATTCCTGGTCAGGGAACTAGATCCCACATGCTCAGCTAAAAGGTCCTGCAACTGAGGGTTCACATGCTGCAACTACAGATCATACATGCTGTAAGGAAGATCATATGTCCCGCACATCACAACTAAGACCTGGAGCAGCCAAACTATAAATATTTTTTTTTAAAGGGAGAGAATTAGGGGAAGAAATGAATGAGATAACCTGTGGGAGCATTGCTTGTTTTATATATATATATATATATATATATATATATATATATATATAAATAACTGAGTATTCTTGCCTGGAGAATACCGTGGACAGAGGAGCCTGGCAGGCTATAGTCCATGGGGTCACAAGAGTCAGACACGACTTAGTGACTAAACCACTACCGTATGTAACTAAGTCACTTTGCTGTACAGCAGAAATTAAACACAACGTGTAAGACAACTATATGCCAATGAAACTTTTTTTAAAAAGATAGGAAACCAGGATTTTAGTTATAACCACCACGCTCTCCCCATCCTGCCTCTTTTCCATCACACATACAAGCCCTATGCTCCAGTTTTGTAACCATAAATAAATCACTTAATCTCTTTTTTAAAATATAAATTAATTTTAATTGGCAGCTAACTACTTTACAATATTGTAGTGGTTTTGCCATACATTGACATTAATCAGCCACGGGTGTACATATGTTCCCCATCCTGAACCCCCCTCCCACCTCCCTCCCCGTACCATCCCTCTGGGTCATCCCAGCGCACCAGCTCCAAGCATCCTGTATTATGCATCGAACCTGGACTGGCAATTCATTTCACATATGATAATATACATGTTTCAATGCCATTCTCCCAAATCATCCCACCCTCTCCCTCTCCCACAGAGTCCAAAAGACTGTTCTATACATCTGTGTCTCTTTTGCTGTCTCACATATAGGGTTAGCATTACCATCTTTCTTCACTTAATCTCTAATTAAATGAAAGTGATAATATCTCAATGATCCCAAGGGTGGGGACTATATGGAGGGTTTCTTGAGTTTCCTTCTGCTGTGATTACGATCATTATCACAGAATGGATGCTGTCATTCATTCATGGGACCCAAAGAGCCTTCCATCTGGTCTCAGGGAGACAGGAAACATACAATTATGATTTAACACAAAAATGCTGTAAGTGGAGGTGGATGAGATACACAGAGGACATAGAAGGGCCAGGATTCCCACACCAGTCCAGGGAAGTTAGGGAACTTCCTTAGGGGAAGTAACACTCAAGTTGAGCCTCAAGGGAGTTCCCACGCCAGCAAAAAGAAAGGGGTTCCAGGGAGGGAGAACAGAGCATGTTTTAAAAAGGAGACGCGTCTTGAGGAAGAACTGAAAGTAAGTTCATATGAGTGGGATGCAGCGAACAAGATATGAAGTAGTGAAAATCTGGGACTAGACAAATGGTCAGATATTATTCAAGATAACCACTGAGCACTCAGTGATGGAAAGGCAGTATTCCAGATGCTGGTTGATTAGGAGTTAGAAGATCTGAGGGAATTACTTGAAAAGGCTTCAACCTAGAGTCAGAAGGAACAGTAACAAAGCTTTTGAAACAATCCAGAGAATACGTAATAAAAGTCTATTAAAGACTATGGCTGTGGGGAAAGAGAAGTCAGAATCAACTCTTTTCTTACTGGATGAGGCATAAGGAGAAGAGAAAAATTAAGGGTCACTTTCAACTTTCTGGCTTTGGGAAACTGGGTGGATGATGGTGGTGTTTACTGAGGTAGGAGGTTGGTGGAGACATGTGAAGTTGTGGCACTCACATCTTTTATCCTGCTTTTGCTTTATAGATGCAACATCACTCCTAATATTTCAGAAGATCCTGAAGTGCTTTTGTTTGTTTTCCACTCGTGTCTCATTCTCTTGCCTTCTCTACAGTTTGCAATCTGTGAGTTGAGAGTGTTTATTCCAGGCAGACGGACTCCTCCATTGACTGTGGTCTTGCTGTTGGTGTTCTAGGCTGCAGCTCATTTCTGAGTATCGCTCTCCCCTCTTCATTCACCTCCTGACTTTCAGAACTGTGTTCGAATCTCTACTCCTATGCTTCTCTCCCATTTTCTTTGTTGAATGGGGTTGGTGGAGGGTGTCCACACATTTTTATTTCTTTACTATGATTTTAATATAGTTTTTGGAAAAAAGAATAAATGGATATGCTCAATCTACATCTTAAACCAGAAGTTCTTGAAACTGATCTTTGATATGATATACTTAGGGCTTCCCTGGTGGCTCAGATGGTAAAGAATCCACCTGCAATACAGAAGACCTGGATTTGATCCCTGGGTTGGGAAGATTCCCTGGAGAAGAGAATGGCAACCCACTCCAATATTCTTGCCTGGACAATTCCATGGACAGAGGAGCCTGGTGGGCTGTAGTCCATGGGGTTGCAAAGAGTCAGACACCACTAAGCAACACACACACACACACACACACACACACACACACACAAATGATGTATCTAAGGTAGCTATGGTACATCGAGGTCGAGGTTTATAGTAGGTGATTAGCTGTGTGTATGAACTTGGAATTCAGGAGACAAACCTAAATTACAGGTGAAGATCAGGAGTTACTGGTATAGAAATGATGGGTGTGGATGAGAGTACCTTCGGAGAATGTGCAGAATGGGAAGACAACAGGAATTAAGCCTAAAGCTGGGAACCATCACTATTTAAGATAACTGTTTTCAGGATATAAAATTCTTTTAGAGTTAGGGAGGGTAATGTTAACTTAGGACTTTCCCCTATGAATAGAAAGGACTCATATGGACTCCTTGAGTTCAGGAAAGTTGCATTTAATATATAATAAAGATGTGAAAGCAACAGCAAAATGATTAGGTGTAACAAAGTTGAACAGGGTGAGGATAGGAGTTCCTGAGATGGGAGAGATAATCAAGGGTGTCATTGTCTCCACATGATGCTATCAGACTTTTTTGGTTCTAGGCCCATTTTCATGAGTCTACCGAGTGATGGCTCCCATGATCTGCTCTAGTATTTTTTTTTTTCTCCTGCTGAGAACATGACTCTGATTCAAGTACCATTGTTCAATGAGAAATACCCTGATAGTCTTCACACATTCAGCGAATATTTATTGAGGCCTTAATGTGTTCCAGACTCTGGGTGAGGTGTAGGGGATATGAAAATATATAACATGACATTCTTGCCCTCAAAGAACTCACAGGTATTCATAAAACATCCCTCACACTCCAACTCACTGTTGTTGACTGACACTGTTTTATTAGCAAAGATCCTGTCATTAGCTTTTAGGGAAAGATAGGTAGATATGGAAGGTCTTATTCTGGTGTCCAGCATAGCTGTTCTGTGTAGTTCGTTAGGCAAAGGGTGAGGATTTTTTTACTCTATGTCAGGAGTGATAGGCAGTCTTCACCCTAAACCAGTACAGCACAAGGCCTGGTGCACAGTGGGTTCTCACTACACATTAGTTTGTGCTGTGCTGTGCTAAGTAGCTCATCATGTCTGACTCTTTGTGACCCTGTGGGCTGTAGCCCACCAGGCTCCTCTGACCATGGGGATTCTCCAGGAAAGAATACTGGAGTGGGCTGCCATGCCCTCCTCCAAGGGATCTTCCCAACCCAGGGATCAAACCCAGGTCTCCTGCATTGCAGGTGGATTCTTAACCGTTGTCTGAGCCACCAGAGAAGCCCAAGAATACTGGAGTGGGTAGCCTATCCCTTCTTCAGGGGATCTTCCCCACCCAGGAATTGAACTGGGGTCTTCTGCACAGCAGGCAGATTCTTTACTAGCTGAGCTACCAGGGAGTCCCCGCATATTACTTTATTTAATCCTTATCTTTATTACTTCAAATTACTAGTAAGTAACTATTCTAAAAAAGCACAAGCCACACATCACAGTAATGTATTTTGGAAAGGGCCAATGGAAGAAACATTTTTTTAAGAGTAAAACTTAAAGTAAGCATAGCTGGCGAATGAGTCCTTGGTTAAAAACAACAACAACAGAACCCTAATCAGAGAATGATTACTGCCTTCCTTATAAATCTCAGGGTTTGCTTGTTTTTTTTAAACCCATGATTTTTTTAAAAGTCTCTGAAAGATAGGGATATATTAGTTAAGTAGAGAATGGCAACCCACTCCAGTATTCTTGCCTGAAGAATTCCATGGACAGAGGAGTCTGGTGCGCTATAGTCCATGGGGTTGCAGAGTCTGACACGACTGAACGACTATCACTTAAGAATGCAGGTAGGCATGTGTATACCTGTGGCGGATTCATGTTGATGTATGGCAAAACCAATACAATATTGTAAAGTAATTAACCTCCAATTAAAATAAATAAATTTATATTAAAAAGAATGCAGGGAGGCAGAAGGGTGGATAGAGAATGAATCCAGTCTGGGGCTTTATTATCACTACTGCTAAAACTAATTAAATCTGTAATTGACACGACAGTAGTAGTGATGGGATAAGAAGGGAATAGGATCACTTCCAATGATGACCTTTCTCTAGTTTTTTTTTGTTTTTGTTGTTGTTTAGTCGCTCAGCTGTGTCCAAATCTTTTGCAACCCCGGTGGACTGCAGCCCACCAGGCTCCTCTGTTTATCGGATTTCCCAAGCAAGAATACATTTCCTTCTCCAGGGGATCTTCCTGACCCAGGGATTGAACTTGTGTCTCCTGCTTGGCAGGCGTATTCTTTACCACTGAGTTTAGGGGAATTTTAAAATTGTATATATGGGAAAAGAAACAATTGATTAATTGATTCATTCAATCTACAGATACAGCCAAGCATGTGCCAGGCACAGTGATAGGTGCTGGGAACATAAAAATGAACTCAGTGCTCTTCCTTTTAGGGAGCGACGGGCTGATGTCTAAATGAAATCCCACCAGGAAAGTCACAGAGTGGAGTATTTTACGCTGCAGAGTGTGCCGGGGAGCTGTCGGCCTCGCTTTGCAGCCTCTGTTTACTCCAGTTATCTGGTGCTGCCACCTGCTGGACATTTGCTTTTTCACAGCGTTTAACCCTAGGTATGGACGGAGAAACCAGAAATTCCTTGGTGAAGGTCCGTCCACCTTTTCAGCTTCGCACCCTGGGACCTTGGCGTTTTCCTTGAAGACGAAACCCTCCCTTTTCCGCTGCACCAGCCCCATGGGAACAGGAGCCCTAACTTCCCCGGAACCTCCGACTCCTCTCTTGCAGGCATGCTGAGTCACCTGCCCATTTGCCCAGGGCAATTGCCTCATTTCTCTCCCTCCCACAGTTTTGCTGCCGAGCTTCTGTTTTGGAGTTTTGTCCTTCTTTGGCCTTTTTCCCGCTCTTATGAGAGAGCTTCTTGCCAGGACACTGGGAGTGTGAGCCTGAGTTGCTTAACATGGGCAGCAAAGGCCTTTGCAGCAAACACTTCCATCCAGTTTTGAATTTACTCTCACTTCTGTGTGAGGAGGGCAGTGTCCTGTGTGGGCTAGTTTACTTACTTCCTCATGAGTCGTCTGGTTCAGATCCTCTGGGCTGCTTCAGAATGCGGGGCAGAAGATAGGGTTCAGAGGCTGAGGCATTAAACAGGTCATTTGTTTTGCGTTATCCGTTCTCAGAGGGAGTTGAACAACTTCAGGGATGGTTTCATCATGGAAGAGGAGCCTAGTACTGAGTCCACCAGTGATTGCAAGGCCTCTTCTCATCTGGCCCCGCTTCAAGCCAAGGGTTTCCTAAGAATTGCTAATATTTTGTCCAGAAAACATTTACTTACTCGGTTATTAGGGGCTTCCCCAGTGGCTCAGTGATAAAGAACCTTTCTGCCAACACAGGAGATTCAGGTTTGATCCCTGGGTGGGCAAGATCCCCTGGAGGATAAGATAGCAACCCACTCCAGTATTCTTGCCTGGGAAATTCCACGGACAGAACTTGGTGGGATACTGTTTGTGGAGTCGCAGAGTCAGACGTGACTGAGCACAAATGCACTGGTTATTAGACTATTTGGTTGCACTAAATCATGTGTAGGGGAGACCCCCTTCTTCTATCTCATGTCATCACACCAAAAATATTCTGAGTAAGTAGGTAAGAATGACTGTTGGAATATGGAAACGCGTTTGTCTAAGAAATGCATTCTTACTTTATGCCTTTAACCCTAAATTAAATCCTGAAGTGGAAAATATACTTATTTCTAGCTGGTAGACTCCCACCCCCAGAACCTCCAATATAGGAAGCTGGGTTTCCTCTTGATGACTCTGAGACTGAAGAACACATTCTGATCTCAGTGGTGTGCACTATGTGGAGGAGGGCCAGAGGCAGACACCAGGTTGGACAAATTAATTGTCAAATCTCTTTCCTGATACACTGTTTATTGTGTTTTTTTTTTTTTTTTTTTCTTTTGCCCTTTAGCTTGACAGACCATTCTGTCACCTCTTCTCCCAATTCTGATCCTTTCTTAGGCTTTAGTTCATGTTTTCCTTTTCTCTCCTTCCTTGCTAAAATTACTGGCAGTTACGGGCCCTCTTCCAAAATCCCTTATGATTATACAGTGGAAGTGAGAAATAGATTTAAGGGACTAGATCTGATAGACAGAGTGCCTGATGAACTATGGACAGAGGTTTGTGACATTGTACAGGAGACAGGGCTCAAGACCATCCCCATGGAAAAGAAATGCAAAAAAGCAAAATGGCTGTCTGGGGAGGCCTTACAAATAGCTGTGAAAAGAAGGGAAGTGAAAAGCAAAGGAGAAAAGGAAAGATATACCCATTTGAATGCAGAGTTCCAAAGAATAGCAAGGAGAGATAAGAAAGCCTTCCTCAGCGATCAATGCAAAGAAATAGAGGAAAACAATAGAATGGGAAAGACTACAGATCTCTTCAAGAAAATTAGAAATACCAAGGGAACATTTCATGCAAAGATGGGCTCGATAAAGGACAGAAATGGTATGGACCTAACCGAAGCAGAAGATATTAAGAAGAGGTGGCAAGAATACACAGAAGAACTGTACAAAAAAGATCTTCACGACCCAGATAATCATTATGGTGTGATCACTCACGTAGAGCCAGATATCCTGGAATGTGAAGTCAAGAGGGCCTTAGGAAGCATCACTACGAACAAAGATAGTGGAGGTGATGGAACTCCAGTTGAGCTATTTCAGATCCTGAAAGACGATGCTGTGAAAGTGCTGCACTCAATATGCCAGCAAATTGGGAAAACTCAGCAGTGGCCACAGGACTGGAAAAGGTCAGTTTTCATTCCAATCCCAAAGAAAGGCAATGCCAAAGAATGCTCAAACTACTGCACAATTGCACTCATCTCACATGCTAGTAAAGTAATGCTTTAAATTCTCCAAGCCAGGCTTTAACAATACATGAACCGTGAACTTCTGATGTTCAAGCTGGTTTTAGAAAAGGCAAAGGAACCAGAGATCAAGTTGACAACATCCGCTGGATCATCAAAAAAGCAAGAGAGTTCCAGAAAAATATCTATTTCTGCTTTATTGACTATGCCAAAGCCTTTGACTGTGTGGATCCCAATAAACTGTGGAAAATTCTGAAAGAGATGGGCATACCAGACCACCTGACCTGCCTCTTGAGAACCTGTATGCAGGTCAGGAAGCAACAGTCAGAACTGGACAAGGAACAACAGACTGGTTCCAAATAGGAAAAGGAGTACATTAAGGCTGTATATTGTCACCCTGCTTATTTAACTTATATGCAGAGTACATCATGAGAAACGCTGGACTGGAAGAAACACAAGCTGGAATCAAGATTGCCGGGAAAAATATCAATAACCTCAGATATGCAGATGACACCACCCTTATGGCAGAAAGTGAAGAGGAACTAAAAAGCCTCTTTATGAAGGTGAAAGAGGAGAGTGAAAAAGTTGGCTTAAAGCTCAACTTTCAGAAAACGAAGATCATGGCATCTGGTCCCATCACTTCATGGGAAATAGATGGGGAAACAGTGAAAACAGTGTCAGACTTTATTTTTGGGGGCTCCAAAATCACTGCAGATGGTGATTGCAGCCATGAAATTAAAAGATGCTTACTCCTTGGAAGGAAAGTTATGACCAACCTAGACAGCATATTAAAAAGCAAAGACATTACTTTGCCAACAAAGGTTCGTCTAGTCAAGGCTATGATTTTTCCAGTGGTCATGTATGGATGTGAGAGTTGGACTATAAAGAAAGCTGAGTGCGGAAGAATTGATGCTTTTGAACTGTGTTGTTGGAGAAGACTCTTGCCAGTCCCTTGGACTGCAAGGAGATCCAACCAGTCCATCCTAAAGGAGATGTTCATTGGAAGGACTGATGTTGAAGCTGAAACTCCAGTACTTTGGCCACCTGATGCAAAGAGTTGACTCATTTGAAAAGACCCTGACGCTGGGAGGTATTGAGGGTAGGAGGAGAAGGGCATGGCAGAGGATGAGATGGTTGGATGGCATCACAGACTCGATGGACATGGGTTTGGGTGAACTCTGGGAGTTGGTGATGGACAGGGAGGCCTGGAGTGCTGCGGTTCATGGGGTGGCAAAGAGTCGGACATGACTGAGCGACTGAGCTGAACTGAACAGGCCATCTTTAACACAGCCTGGAACCCTCCACTCCTGAACTGTTCTTAGATGTGGCCCATCCAACCCTGCCCCCTTCCTTCATCCCATTTCTGAAGATGAAGTGATTTTCATGAAAAAAGCTTGCGTGCTACTTGGCATGGGTTCCAGGTGCCCCCATGAATGGGGAGGAAATAAGTTAGGTCAACCTGGCTCATTATCACAGAAATGCAAATCAAAAGTACAATGAGCTATCACCTCACACCAGTCAAAGTGGCCATCATTAAAAAAAAAAAAAAAAAACAATGAATGCTGAAGAGGGTGTGGAGAAAAAGGAACCTCCCTGCACTGTTGGTGGGGATGTAAATCGGTATAGCCACTAAGAACAGTATGAAGGCTCCTTAAAAAGCTAAAAAATAGACCTATTATATAATCCAGCAATCCCACTCCTGAGCATATACCCAGAGAAAACCATAATTCAAAAAGATCTATGCACCCCAATGCTTATTGCAGCACTGTTTACAATAGCCAGGACAGCAGAAGCAACCCAAATGTCCATCCACAGAATAATGGATAAAGAAGATGTAGTGTATGTGCGTTCATTTGCTAAGTTGTGGCCTAGTCTTTGCCATCCCATGGACTGTAGCCTGCCAGGCTCCCCTGTCCATGGAATTTTCCAGGCAAGAATACTGGAGTGGGTTACCATTTCTTACTCCAGGGGATGTTCCCAATCCAGGGATCAAACCCACATCTTTTACATCTCCTGCATTGTCAGGCAGATTTTTTTTTTTAACCACTGTGCCACCTGGGAACCTCCAAAGAAGATGTGATATGTATATACAAAGAAATAGTACTCAGCCACAAAAAAGAACAAATAATGCCATTTGCAGCAACACGGATGGACATACAGATTGTCAAACTGAGAGAAGTCAGACACAAAAAGATGAACATCATATTGTTTATATGTGGAATCTAAAAAAACGGTACCAATGAACTTACTTACAAAACAGAAGTAAAGGTACAGATGCAGAAAACAAACTTACGGTTACAGGGGGTGAGGGGAGGAGGGATAAATTGGGAGACTGGGAGTGTGCTTAGTCATGTCCAACACTTTGTGACCCCATGGATTGTAGCCTGCCAGGCTCCTCTGTCCTTGGGATTCTCCAGACAAGAATACTGGAGTGGGTTGCCATGCCCTCCTCCAGGGGATCAAACCCTAACCCAGGGATCAAACCCATGTCTCCTGCATTGCAGGTGGATTCTTTACTGTCTGAGCCACCAGAAAAGCTCAAGAATACTGTAGTGGGTAGCCTATCCCTTCTCCAGGGGATCTTCCTGACCCAGGAATCGAACTGGGGTCTCTTGCATTGCAGGTAGATTCTTTACCCACTGAGCTACCAGAGAAGTTCCATATACACTCTACTATATATAAAACAGATAACTAATAAGGACCTACTTAGTGTATAGCACAGGGAACTCTACTCAATACTCTGTAATGAACTATATGGGAAAAGAATCTAAAAAAAGAGTGGATATATGGATATGTATAACTGACTTACTTTAGTGTATACCTGAAAATAATACAACATTGTGAATCAACTATGCTCCAATAAAAATTTTTTAAAAAGATCAAAGAAGTTAAGTCAGAGGAAAGGAGGGCTGGAGATGGAAGGTGGTTAAATGTGGGACCAGGGAGACATGGGACAGAGGGGAGGAGAGAAGCTCGCAGGTGAGGGGGTGTTAGCCAGGCAAGGAGGGGGGGTCAGCTCCCCAAACGCAAAGCAGCCCTTAAAGTAGGACTCAGAAGCAGTTAACATCAAACCTTCATTCTTCAGTATATTCTCCAGTGTGAATGGTTTATTTTAAGAATCCCCCACACCGTTTCACCATAGTTTATTGCAGAGTTAAGAGAAGACAGACAAGAGAGAAATGAAAATCTAATTTTTCAAAATCATATTCATTTCTTAAACAGAAGCTTTTGAGGGGATCATTTGAAACTGTTAAGCTGAGGGATTTTTTTCTCCTTCTTATATCCATTTTTCCCACATTTCTATTTTATTACTTGAAACATATTACAAAATCAGAGCCTTCTCTCTGTTTCAAGTCAAACAATACTGAAGTGCATAAAAAATGAGTGCTCTTTCCTCCTTACAACACCACCCATAAAAGAGCCAATGGCTACACTTTGAGGTCTCTTTTACATTTTTATAATAGCGTATGTAAGGACCTCTCTCTCTTTGGCTAACAAAAATGAGATAATATACTTACACTACAACTTTTTTCATTTAATAACATATTAATATTTCAACATAATGTTTCAGGAAATAGATACACAGTTCTTTATCCACCCATCCTTTACTGATACATATTCATGCTATTTCCAGGGTTTTGGCACCTCAAATATTGTCAAAATAAAGACTTTTTACACATGCCTTTGAATCCTGGCTCTTTTACTTCTAAAGGATGGGTTCTTTCTTTCTTTATGGCTGTGTTGGGTCTTTGCTGCGGTGCACAGGCTCTGTGATGCTACACGCAGGCTTTCTCTAGTTGTGGCACATGGGTTCAACAGTCGCAGCTTGCAGTCTCTAGAATGTGGGCTCAGTAGTTGTGGTACATGGACTCAGTGGCCCCACAGCATGTGGGATCCTGGTTCCTGGCCTGGGGATTGAATGAACCCGTGTCCCCTGCATTGACAGGTGGGTTCTTAACCACTGGGCCACCAGAGAAGTCCCTAAAGGGTAGATTCTTAAAACTGGGGTTGCTGGGTCAAAGGGTCTGTGCAGTTTTAATTTTAGTGGCTACTGCCAAGTAACTTTCCTGAGTAAATTGGGAGTACAAACTTTGTACTATCAGAAGATGGCTTTATTAAAAATTTAATGATTTCTCTATTTGTATCCTTAATTTACAATCAGTTAAAAACTCAGTTTCCTACTGGTAATTCAAATTCACCCTCCATCCCTACTGCTCTAGTTCTTTTACTCCTGGCAGGCCTCTATTTGGGGGATGTTTGTAGCATCGGGGCGGGTGTGTGAGTCTGCACGGCGGGTGTCTCTGTCTGTGCTGACATCTGTAATCACACCTTCCAGGCTTGAGTGTTACTTTCTGCTCCTGCTGAGCGGTGCCACGGACCCCAGTTGTCCCATCTAAATTCTGTCTTCCTCTTCCTAATCCGGCATCCTCAGTTTAAGCCCTGCCCTCTCAGGGAGCCTGGCGATCGCAGCTCCTGCCCCTGCATCATGCCCAGTGGATGTAGGAGAATCTGGGAGAACTCCATGGGCCCCGATGCCCCTATCCTGACCACTACTGGTCCTTCTGCTGCTCAGGAAAACTCAGGCTGCTCTCTGAGGTTTACGGTCATTTAGGTTGTCTGTGAAGCCGTGCAGTGGTTCTGTTTGCTCTGGAATGCCTCAAACGGATTTAAGCTTATTCTGCTTTTCTGCAAAGACTTGACCTTGGAGGAAGGATTCGAACAGCCTGAGGCCCCACAAATGAGCCCTCAGCACATCCCCCACAATCCTTACTTTCCTGTCTGCTGATCAAGCTCTTATCTCCTTCAGGCTCTTCTGACATCGCAGCCTCCTCTTCTGTGGTTATGGTGTAGATACTATGTTCTTGATCCTCCAGGCATTGGCTCTGGATATTTAAAGCCAGACTTTGGGAATTAAAAAAAAAAAAAAACCTCCATTTTTTTCTCTCAGTTACTGGATTTTAAGAACTTTTTGTCTGCTTTACAAATTAGACTTTACAAATTACTTTCAGGAGCTTAACTGTTTAGGATTTAATTGTTCTCTCTGTAACATCTCTGTATCTGTATCTCTAAAAATTCTAACATTCCTTGAATGGTGGGGGAAAAAGAGATGAGTAAAAGGAATTAAAAAAAAAACACATAGTTAAGTATCAAAATATTAACCTACTACAAGAACAAATATATTCAATACACAGTTAATTATGTGAGGTGATGAAACAATTTTGCATGCTAAGTGGCTTTAGTCGTGTCCTACTCTGTGCAACCCTAGGGACTGTAGCCCGCCAGACACCTCTGTCCATGGGATTCTCCAGTCAAGAATCCTTCAGGGGATCTTCCCAACCCAGGGTTTGAACCCGTGTCTCTTACATCTCCTGCATTGGCAGGCAGGTTCTTTGCCACCTGGGAAGCCCCTGATACGACAACTTGAATTCACAAAAATTGCATTTTGGGAGAGGGATCTGACTGGAAGAAAATGCTTAAATTGTCCTGGAAGGGAGGACTGGGCTCCTAAACTGGCCGTGTTATAAAAAATATTGGTGTCCAAACTAGTACATATAAGACAAAGGGAAGACTTTATACCAGTGAAGGAGCAGGGAAGTTAATGAGAAGAGGAGATCGAAGGAGACAGAAGGCAAGACAGATGGCAAGATGACAGAATGTCATATTCTCTGACTTCTAAATCTCCAGTTTAATTCCACTAAGCTGTAAGAAAAATATTTAGTCTAAGTGGACACAGTGAGTGGCTGAACTCTGCATCACCCAGGGTGGTGCAGGGAAAACAAAACCCGTACAAACAGATGGTGTCCAGTTACTGGCACAAGCAAAGCCTGGTCCACACATAGCCCTCCCTGTTAAGTCCATAACTGCCTGGCCCTTCCCTGTTGTTTAGTATTAAATATCTTCCCTCTCCAGTCTCACCTTTCTTTGCCCATGGAGGTGTCATGCTTTCATAACTTCATGGAAGAGATCTGCCTTTATTCCTTGGCATCAAATGAGCCTCAGAGAGCCATACACATCCATAAACCTGATTCTGGGATCGCTCAAAAACAAAACCAAATCAAACCCTCTTAATATATCCAAGAGTCTTTTTTTTTTTTTCCCCATTTTCACTACTGGCCTCAGCAAGCAATGAGAGGTTATATACGTGTTTGACTTAATCTTATGCCTGATACTTTCATACACACACATACATGCACATGTGTATTTGGTAAATGCAGTAGAATGCATAATGCACAAAGGAACTTATCTACGAAACTGAAACAGACCCACAGACATAGAGCACAGACTTGTGATTGTCAAGGCAGTGGGGGAGGAATGGATTGGGAGTTTGGGATTAGCAGATATACGCTGTTATATATAGTGCAGATAAACATCAAGGTCCTACTGTAGAGCACAGGGAGCTATCTTCGATATCCTGTGGTAAACCATAATGGAAAAGAATAGGAAAAAGAATGTTTATGTATGTATAACTGAATCATTTTGCTCTACCTTAGAAAATAACACAGCATTGTAAATCAACTATAGTTCAATAAAATAAAGTTTTAAAAAAACCTTTTCTGTTTCAGAGGACACTAGCAAGAAAGTGAAAAAAACTCCACATTATGGGAGAACATATTTACAAATCTAATAAGAAAGTTGTAACCAAAGTATATAGAAACCTCAAAACTCAGTAATAAAAGGCAAATAATCCAAGTAAAAGTGAGCAAAGTATTTGAATAGATATTTCTTAAAAGATATACAAATTACCAATAAGTACAGGAAAAAAGGTCAGTATCATCAAGGAAATGAAAATAAAAAACATAATGAGGTATTACTCACACACCCCTAGGATAACTGTATTATCAAAAGATGTTTAATAACAAGTGTTGGGGAGGATGTAGAGACGTTGGAACCCTCATACATTGCTGGTTGGAATGTAAAATGGTGCAGTTGCTTTAGAAAACTGTTTGGCTGTACCTTGAAAAATTAAATATATAGTTATCATATGACCAGAAATTCCAATCCTGGGTATGTACCCAAGAGAGTTGAAAACACATGTTCACACACAAACTTGATGCAAATGTTCATAGCAGCGTTACACATGATTTTTTTCAAGCCCCAAAGTGGAAACAACCCCAAAATTCATAAACTGATAAATGGATAAGCAAAATGTGACATATGCATGCAGTGAATTTCCTCTTTCACTCAAAAGATATTTTATGGAACTTACTTAAATTTTAAAGTCAATTTCTCTTGCTTTATGCTGAGAGAACATGTTTTGATCTGTTCAACGTATAATTTCTCCAAACTATCTTCTGGCAAAATATTAAATGATTATAAATACTTCAGGCACACTAAAAAAGAAGGCATACTATTTTGGAGCAAACATAATTTTGTAAGCATTGATTAAATCAAACATGCTAATTATATTACTCAGCTCTCTTAATATTTATGTATTGCTTATTTTACCTGAAATGTCCCAGAGCATTTGTGTTTCTGTAATTTTCCTCTTGTGTTTCTATTGTGTTTTGCTCTGTATATAACTATCTAGTGTTTAGGAATAAAATTACATGACATATCATGGTGCACTTTTATCAAAATGGTTGTTTTGAACTTATTTATTGTTTTTCACCTTAGGTTGTATTTTGCCCAAGATTAATCCTTGTTTTAAATTTAATTTCTTGGTATATCCTTGTATACCTTTTTGCTTTCAAAGTTTTTAGTCATTTTGGTTTGGGGACATTTTATAAACAGCACGATTGTATGTGCATGGGTGTGTGTGCATAGGTGTGTGTGTTCAGCCAGTTTGAGAACAAAGTGTTTTTTAATAAGGAAGTTTAAGAAATTGAACCCATTTTCACTATTATTAATATACATGTTGTGATACTAAGTTATATATATATATATATATATATATATATATATATGTTCTGTCTTTATTCTTCATTGCCTTCTGTTTTACAGTTGATAGACTATGTGTTGTTTATTTCTTCAATAACTTTCAAAATTGTTAACAACATTTTTCAATTTTTTGACTGAATAAATAACAGAAAAATGGGTACATTTAAGCACAAACATAAAACCATATGTATATTAAATAATCAAAAACAAATTAAAAGACAAACAACAAACTGGGAAAATTTCTGCAGCAAACCATAGACATCTGCAACATAGAAGTCATGAAAAGTGTGTATAATAGTCAAAATTGCATTTAGCAACAAGAAATGGAAAAACCTACTACAATGGCTTAACAAGTGAAAGAACTGTTTCATTCACATAAAAAAAGATGTCCCATGGGAATCAGTCTAGGGCTGATACATTGGCTCCAAGCATCACCAATGGCCAAGGCATAAGCCTTTGGCTCATATATCTTAGCAGGTGGCTTTTATCTTTCTGTTTTTCACAATGACTACCGTGTCTAACCGCAGTTCAAGGAGGAAGAAGGCAGAATTTGGAGAAAGAACTAGAAGACTTATTTTTCACATCAACAAGGGAAAGTGGAAATCAAAATTTAGCTTCTGCCCCAAACATAGTAAAGTCAAGTAAGGGAAGAATCATGATGCAAATGAAAGTTGGGTCGACCAAATCAGTGTCAGCCATCCAGACACGGGAAACAGAAAATGCATATGTGAGAAATTAAAAGTTATAAAAAAAAAACCCTCATAGAAATTAGAGCAATTTATGAAAAGCTGTTTGGCAGTATTCACAAAGTTCTTTACCCTCTGACCTGTCAGTTTTTATTCTAGGACTCAACCCTAAGCAAATAACTTTAAACAGAAATGTTTATCTTCTGGGCGGTTTACCACAGAGCTCTGTCTGTTTATTGGTTCAGTGGATACAACCTAAATATTTGTCTATGCCAGTTAGCTTCTTGTAGGTTGCAAGGAGCAGCTACATCTTCAGGTTGTCTCAGTTGATGGTTTGTAGTATAAGAACATACGCAAAGCAGAGAAAGAACAGCAAGATCTCGTCAGCCACAGGGCTGAGGAGCAAGACACGGAGGTCTTGATGAGCACTAAAAAAGCTCTTCTGATAAGAAGCAGCTCTATCCATCCTGTCATCTTGTCTGTAGCTCTGCATGCAATGCCCTGACATCATGATGATTCAGCTGCTCTCTGCTTCCACTTCTCTTTCCACTGCTGTTTAACTCAGAGTTTCTAGACCCACTGTTAGTTCTCTACAACCCTGTCCACCTCACTGGTGTCTTTTACTCTTGCTGCTTGGTCTCCTGACAGGTTTCTGGTCCTTGGGCACTCTGATTCAGGGCTAACTGTAGCCAGCATAATAAAGAGATCTAAATTAAACACAGACCACAGCAAACTGCTTACAAAAAGAGTTTGTTCTTACAAAAGTATTAATGCTTTTGAAGGTACTGCTCAGTGTTTAGGCTACTGTCTTAGGATCTTTTAATAATTTTAGTTTCAAGTTTTTAAAGAAGCAAGTATCGAAAACCAATCTCTGCATACCGAAGAAACCAAAGCACAAAGATGAGTTTATTGTAATGTTTTTGACTTGCAAGTTAGGAAACTTAAGGTTAGGGGAGCAATTCTGAGTTGCTCACAGACCAGGATTTTTATGGGATAAATACGGAAGTTATTTGGCTTTTTCAGCTTGTTGGTTGCCTAGAGGTCTCTGTTTTTATTTGGGTCAGGGGAAGAAGGAAGTCCTGAGATAGCATTTGGGGCTTGGCTGCTGTCCTCTGCTGATTTCTGAGAAGAGCTGTAAATTCCTGTAAGGTTAGGTTAAATTTCCTTTAAGTGCCTGCACTGACTATCTTCATTTTGCTCCTGATATGAGTGACTCCATTTTAGTTGGATTCTACACACGTTATGCTTATTATAGAGAATTTGAGTGAGTGAAAGTTGCTCAGTCGTGTCCAACTCTTTGCGAACCCATGGACTGTAGCCCGCCAGGCTCCTCCATCCATGGGATTTTCCAGACAAGAATACTGGAGTGGGTTGCCATTTCCTTCTGCAGTAGAGCACTTGGGCATATAGAAAAATATACAACAGAATAAAATGACCCATAGCCCCACGATCCAAAGACAACTATTATTGATAATTTGGTGTTTCTCTTTGGGTCCTTTTACCTGGAATACTTTTTTCCTACCCCCCACCAACGTAATCTAAGGGGGGGAAATTCTGTGTTTTGAGTAATCAAAGATCAGAGTATTTATGGCCAAGCAAATAAAAAAAATTGGACTAACTATACATTTTCTATAATGTGCAGCATGTGGGGAAAAATATGGCCCAAAATGGGATGCCTGATGCTGTTATTGTTTTTCCATTTAGAGCACCTTGGGAGCTTCCCTGGTGGCTCAGTGGTAAAGAATCCGCCTGCCAATGCAGGGACTCAGGTTGGATCCCTGAGTCAGGAAGATCCCACATACCTTGGAACAACTAAGCCCCTGCACCACAACTATTGAGCCTGTGCTCTAGAGCCCGGAAGCCCCAACTACTGAAGTCCATGTGCCCTCGAGCCTGTGCTCCACAGCAAGAGAAGCCACCGCAAAGAGAAGACCGCGCACTGCAACTAAAGAGTAGCCCCCATTGGCCACAACTAGAGTAAAGCCCGACAGCCACAACAACCTACCACAGCCAAAATAAAAATAAACAAATAAAATTATATATATAAAAAAAAACAACCTTGGGGACGTCTCCAGTGGTCCAGTGGTTAAGAATCCACCTTCCAATGCAGGGAAAGAGAGTTTGATCACTGGTTGGGGAGCTAAGATCCCACATGCTGCAGAACAACTAAGTCAGCACACAGAAACTAGAGGACCCAAGAGCCACAACTAGAGAAAACCTGCATGCTGCAACAAAGACCCAGTGAAGCAAAAAGAAGAAAAGATACTAAACTTTATTAAAAAAAAAAAAAAAAAAAAGTACAACCTCAGGCATTCAGGGCTATCCATTTGTAATTGTTTTCACATAGACTGACCTGAACCCCACCTTTGCATTGCATATGAAAACAAGGTTTGCCAGGCGAATTCATAAGGTAAATAAGATGACTCAGGACATGTGTGACCTAGTAATGGCTCTTAAGGACTTTTAAACACTTTAACAGCACTCTCAAGTGTTTATATGCTTATTAATTACTAGTATTCAATGACTCTCATCTGCTCATTAAAGTCTGTCAAGTAAAACAATAAATAGTGAATGAGGAAAAGAGGTTTACATTCTGAGACATGCTTCTTAATCTAAACTCAAAGCATGCCACCTATTTTCTTCACTTTTCTTAATGGTCCCAATAGTGTCTACAGTTACTAAGTAAATATTTGTTTAGTGAAAAGCAGCTTTTGGATAGTGGAAGTCACGTGGATGGAGAACGTAATTAAAGGTTTAATTAATTTTTACTATTTTAAATATTTAATATTTATTTGGCGGCATTGGGACCTGGTTGCGACACTCAGGATCTTTTTCTTGGGGTGCACAGACTCTCTATTTGTGGCTGGCAGGCTCAGTTGCTTCAGGGCATGTGGGAACTTAAGTCTCAGACCAAGAATCTGGCTGAATCTCAGCATTACAAGGTGGATTCTTAACCACTGAACCAGCAGGGAAGTTCTGAAGGTTTAATTCTTTTGTTGGCTCCTATAAGAAGCATTCTCTGACTTCCAACAAAGACTTACGTTCCCTGACCATATTTCTCATGATACATCACAATCTATTATTTTGGTTTCTCTGTATTTCTTAGTGATTCTAGCTCTATTATTACCATGTTTTCACCTCCAATGTTTTCTCAGTGAATGTTGATTGGTTGAGTGAATGCAAGATACATTGTTTAATGCATACAGTAGATTTGTTTTAGATTTGTAAATGTTAAGACCCCAGTCTTTCATTCTCACATTTCTTAGGGCCCGCTGTTCTGCTTTGGTGAGATGATGATTTAACTAATGATTATCTAAAGTCGCAATGTTGGGTGAAGCAAGACATGAAAAGTGCCTTGTCAGGAAGCTGAAACAGTTCTCAAGAAAAACCATAGGGGAAGATCTGTGTGTGTATGGATAAGCTCTGCCACTTGAAGACTGTGTACAGGCACGAAATGAAACCACATTGTATCAACATTTTGGGGAAGAAATAAATTCATTTGACCACAATTAAGCTAATCTATCTTAAAAGATTCTGTAAGATAGATTTATTTTTAATTAGAATGTTTTTCAATCTTTTTCATTCTTCCCAAGTGATTAAGTCTTTATTAAGGGTATAAGTTTTTAACAATATAATTTTAACATCAGGATCTAACATCTGATTTCTTTTTCCCCTTAAATCCTCAGTACATTTGAAACTTCTTATTTGTCATTTTTCACAATTATCAGTCAGTAGAGTAAAGGATGGAGAAGGCAGTGGCAACCCACTCCAGTACTCTTGCCTGGAAAACTCCATGGATGGAGGGGCCTGGTGGGATGCAGTCCATGGGGTTGCAAAGAGTCGGACACGACTGACTGACTTCATTTTCACTTTTCACTTTCATGCTTCGGAGAAGGAAATGGCAACCCACTCCAGTGTTCTGGCCTGGAGAATCCCAGGGACGGGGGAGCCTGGTGGGCTGCCGTCTATGGGATCGCACAGAGTTGGACACAACTGAAGCGACTTAGCAGCAGCAGCAGCAGCAAAGAGTAAATGAATAAACATTTGAGGGGTCAGAGCCATTTTCTTATTTATATTGTACCACTTTTATCTCCTATCTTAATACATTTCTCATAAAGGTGCATGGTAATTTAATTGAACCAAAAAATTATCTCAATTATTTTCAGGAAATCACTATATCAGAGAGAAAATGGATCCTCTATCTGCCTCATGTTCTAATGCATTCTGAGATACTACAGATACTTAATTCCTCTCTTTTTAGACCAAAAAAAAAATGATTATTTGAGATAATTTCATAGTGAAAAAATGAATAAAATGAGGTGCTATGAGAGAGATACCCTGGGTTCTAAGACTTTCTTGACATTGACTCTCTGTGTGACCCTGGGGTAAAGCACTTAACCCCTCTGACCTCATTTCTTAATCTGTTAAAGTATTGGAATTAATTGACATTTATCATTTCTTCTAGATCAGTCAGTTAAGTTCGGTTTAGCTGCTCAGTCATGTCCGACTCTTTGTAACCCCATGAATTGCAGCATGCCAGGCCTCCTTGTCCATCACCAACGCCTGGAGTTCACCCAAACTCATGTGCATTGAGTCAGTGATGCCATACAGCCATCTCATCCTCTGTTGTCCCCTTCTCCTCCTGCATCAGGGTCTTTTCCAGTGAGTCAACTCTTTGCATGAGGTGGCCAAAGTATTGGAGTTTCACCATCAGCATCAGTCCTTCCAATAAACACCCAGGACAAGTCTCCTTTAGGATGGACTGGTTGGATCTCCTTGCAGTCCAAGGGACTCGAAAGAGTCTTCTCCAGCACCACAGTTCAAAAGCATCAGTTCTTTGGTGCTCAGCTTTCTTTACAGTCCAACTTTCACATCCATACATGACCACAGGAAAAACCATAGCCTTGACTAAATGGACCTTTGTTGGCAAAATAATATCTCTGCTTTTGAATATGCTATCTAGGTTGGTCATAACTTTCCTTCCAAGGAGTAAGCATCTTTTAATTTCATGGCTGCAATTACCATCTGCAGTGATTTTGGAGCCCCCCAAGATAAAGTCTGACACTGTTTCCCCATCTATTTCCCATGAAGTGATGGGACCAGATGCCATGATCTTTGTTTTCTGAATGTTGAGCTTTAAGCCAACTTTTTCACTCTCCTCTTTCACTTTCATCAAGAGGCTTTTGAGTTCTTCTTCCATAAGAGTTCCTCTGCCATAAGGGTGGTGTCATCTGCATATCAGGTTATTGATATTTCTCCCGGCAATCTTGATCCAGCTTGTGCTTCTTGCAGCCCAGCATTTCTCATGATGTACTCTGCATATAAGTTAAATAAGCAGGGTGACAATATACAGCCTTGATGTACTCCTTTTCCTATTTGGAACCAGTCTGTTGTTCCATGTCCAGTTCTAACTGTTGCTTCCTGACCTGCATATAGGTTTCTCAAGAGGCAGGTCAGGTGGTCTGGTATTCCTATCTCTTTCAGAATTTTCCACAGTTTATTGTGTTCCACACAGTCAAAGGCTTTGGCATAGTCAATAAGGCAGAAATTGATGTTTTTCTGGAACTCTTTTGCTTTTTTGATGATCCAGTGGATGTTGGCAATTCGATTTCTGGTTCCTCTGCCTTTTCTAAAAGCAGCTTGAACATCTGGAAGTTCATGGTTCAGGTATTACTGAAGCCTGGCTTGGAGAATTTTGAGCATCACTTTACTAGTGTGTGAGATGAGTGCAATTGTGCGACAGTTTGAGCATTCTTTGGCATTGCCTTTCTTTGGGGTTGAAATAAAAACTGATCTTTTCTAGTCCTGTGGCCACTGCTGAGTTTTCCCAATTTGCTGGCATATGGAGTGCAGCACTTTCACAGCATCATCTTTCAGGATTTGAAATAGCTCAACTGGAATTCCGTCACTTCTGCTAGCTTTGTTCATAGTGATGCTTTCTAAGGCCCACTTGACTTCACATTCCAGAATGTCTGGCTCTAGGTGAGTGATCACACTATTGTGATTATCTGGGTCATGAAGATCTTCTAGATCATTTTCTTTAATTCATCTTTGCTCTTCTTACTTATCTTATGGAAGTGTTATTCTTGTCTACTTCCAAGCTCAACTACTATTTTTCTCAAGAAATACCCCTGAGTTCTCTGGTTCTTTTGCCTATGAAACTTTCTCAGAGAAATGTTAACCAAACCACTCCTTTGCCCTGTAGTATCATCTGTAAAAATACTGGAATGGTAGATCATCTTCAGGTTTCTCACAGAGCTGACAATTTCAGCAAGTAAATTTCGTTTACTTCCCCAAGAAAGGAGACGTTATCTGGCAATAAGATTTCAACTTCCTGTTTCTGAACTCATATATTTAGCTGCACCAACTTAATCTCTGGAGTTAAACCTCTAACTTGTTTAGTTGCTGTGGCTGACCCTGTGATCTCAGGACTGTAGCCTGCCAGGCTCCTCTGTCCATGAGATTTCCTAGGACAGAGAATACTGGAGTGGGTTGCCATTTCCTTTTCTGGGGGATCTTCCCGATCCAGGGTCAGGACCCGAGTCTCCTGCACGGGCAGGGAGATTCTTTCCTGCTGAGCCACCAGGGATGACCCAAACCTCTAACTGTGTTCCACCAAATTAAATAGATGAATATAACTGGAAAGGAAAGGCATACAATTGGCATGCAATCCAAGAAACCCTCAGAGGATGGCAAAAAAGCAGCAAACACAAAGCTAGACATTAGGACTCCAGCTAATTCTAAGACTCTGTCCCCCAATGTCTTATGAAAAATCACACCCTTGGAGACACTATCCAAATTTAAATAAAATACAGTAATTGAGGAATGATTGCAGATAAATTATGTCAGTGAGCACATATTAATTGTTTTTGTCCTATAAAAGCATTTTGTCCTATAAAACCTCCAGCTGCATGATACTAGAACAGAAATGGCTATTCAGCATACAAATTAACAAAAAATTATATGGTTGACTTGCTTTAAGTTCTCTTTTTGTAAACCACCACTAGAGCTCTAAATTAAGTAGATGTAAATGCTGTCACATTTAGCAAAGCCACTTGTAGCTCAAAACAAAGAAACCACCCATCAAATTCTCAGTTTTAAATAGTTGATTTATTATTCCACTGATTTCTGTGTCTAGACTTTGCATGATGTTTTGATTTAGATTAAATAATCTATCAATCATTTAGATTAAAATAATTTTAAAAAGGTTGCTAAGATCATGAAAATAATAGCTCTGCTTTTTCTTAAGAACTCAAAATCACCATCACCAAATCACAGGATTCCAGAGTTGAAGGAACATATAAGAACAATTTACTGGGACTTCTCTGGTGGTTCAGTGGCTGAGACTTCATGTTTTCAATGTATGGGGCCTGGGTTCGATTCCTGGTCAGGGAACTAGACCCCATGTGCTGCAATTAAAAGTTCTCACACTACAACTAAAGATCCTGCATGCTGCAATGGAGATCCGGGGCAGCCAAATAAAGAAATATTTAAAAAGAGAGAACAATTTACTGTCACTTCTTTGTTAATGTAGTGTCACTTTTTTGTCAACTCCAGACTACTTTAGTGACTTATTCAAATGCAGTGAACTACCTTATCAATCAAAGAAGTGAATCTGCCGAAGGAGAGATGGGAGACCCTCTAGAATGAAGTGAGTCAAATTGTCCTGGAGGAACAAAATGCATGGTAATTTGATGGGGGTGAACATAGCTCTCTCCAGGTAAAGAGACAGTGGAAAACACTCTCAGGTGAGGCACTGGAAGATGTGAAAAAGAGTGAGGGGCTCCTGAGTCTGGTCATAAAGATGGACTGGGCAAGGGGTCTCCAGCTCTACTATAAAGTCAAGAGCATGGAGGAGCATGGAGTTATCACAGGTACAGGTGAACAGTTAATACATAGATGGAGAATCAATGATCAAGTGGGGCCACGAGTAAATGACATTGGTCAGTTTTAATTTAATTTAATTTTTTGGATTCTCTAGTATTTGGAAACTCTTCTTCCATTTGGGTGTTTCAGTCCGTCTAGTCAAGGCTATGGTTTTTCCTGTGGTCATGTATGGATGTGAGAGTTGGACTGTGAAGAAGGCTGAGCCCTGAAGAATTGATGCTTTTGAACTGTGGTGTTGGAGAAGACTCTTGAGAGTCCCTTGGACTGCAAGGAGATCCAACCAGTCCATTCTGAAGGAGATCAGCCCTGGGATTTCTTTGGAAGGAATGATGATAAAGCTGAAACTCCAGTACTTTGGCCACCTCATGCGAAGATTTGACTCATTAGAAAAGACTCAGATGCTGGGAGGGATTGGGAGCAGGAGGAGAAGGGGACGACAGAGGATGAGATGGCTGGATGGCATCACTGACTTGATGGACATGAGTCTGAGTGAACTCTGGGAGTAGGTGATGGACAGGGAAGCCTGGTGTGCTGCGATTCATGGGGTCGCAAAGAGTTGGACATGACTGAGCGACTGAACTGAGCTGAACTGAATTTTGGTCTCCAGAAACTGGAAAGTCTAATTAACTTTCTTTCCCAGTCTTGTGTCAGGATGTGGATGCATGCTCTATTTTGTATTTTTTTGGGGGGGTGGAAATAGATCTCTTTGTAATAGATATGTTAGCAAAACCTTGGGCTGAGAGTATAAATAGATGTAGGAATTACCTACTGCTTGCAAATGTGTTATAATTCCTCACCCCCCTTCCAGGTTCTCCTTCAGCCATCTAAGGACTGAGCAGGTCACAGGTTCTCCTCACTCCAGGTGGAGGAACTTTCACACACCCAGTCTCTCTCTGAAGCCCCCACTAGCTCCTCCCCCAGGGGCTGAGGGTGTGAACTCAGCCCATCTCCTTCTCTTTTGGGGATGTGCTGTCGGCAGAGAGTGTGTGTTCACACCAGTTCTTGGCTACTGATGTGAGTCTGTGTCCCAGGCTTTGTCTCTTTGGGTCTGGCTTGTTATTTCAGAAAGTTAACTCATTTCACTCAATTCAGAGGAACATTAGCAAGCCCATGTTTAGGACAACCTCTCTAAGTAACTTTATCAGTATTAAATGGGATATTTTGATCTTTATATGCTTTATATCTCAATTAGTTTTGAATTCAGACAGGGAAAAGATGTGTTATGTACCATCCCGCTAAAACCTCAACACAACGTATCATCTCCAATCATTTAAAGTTAGAACCCAGCATTACTTACAATGGCCAAGAAAGGCAAACAACCTAAGCATCATCGATGGATGAGCACATAAAGCAGATGTTATATATATTATATTACTCTGCCTTAAAAAGAATGAAATCCTGCCATTTGTGACAACATGGATAGATCTAGAGGGTATTATGCTAAGTGAAGTAAGCTGGACACAGAAAGACAAATATTGTACGATTTCATTTATATGTGGAAACTAAAAATATAAAAAAATGAACACACAGACAAAACAGAAACATTTGTAGATACAGAGAACAAGCTGGTGGTGGCCAGAGGGGAGGGGAGTAGGGAGATAAGTGGAGGGGATTAAGAGGCAGAAACTTCCAGTTATAAAATAAATGAGTCCAAGGGAGGTAATATACAGGATAAGGAATATAGTCGATAATATTATAATAGCTGTGTAAGGTGACAAATGACTATTAGAATTATTGTGGTGATCATTTCATAATGTGATTAAATGTCAGATCAATATGTTGATACCTGAAAGTAACGTGATACTGTGGTCAACAATATTTCAATTAAGAAAATTAAGTTAGAGGGCTTCCCTGGTGGTCTAGTGGTTAACAATCTGCCTGCCAATGCAGGGGCAATGGGTTCAACCCCTGGTCCTGAAGGAGTCCCATATGCCGTGGAGCAGCTAAGCCCATGCACTCACAACTGCTGAAGCCTGGTCGCCCTCGAGCCTGTGCTCTGTGACAAGAGAAGTCACTGCAATGAAGTCCTTCGCACTGCAACTAGAGTCTGTTCAGTCACTCAGTCGTGTCTGACTCTTTGCAGCCCCATGGACTGCAGCACACCAGGCTTCCCTGTCCATCACCAACTCCTGGAGCTTACTCAAACTCATGTCCCCACTTGCCATATAAGAGAAAGCCCGTGCAGCAATGAAGACCCAGTGTAGCCAATAAATAAATACATAGTTATTAGAAAAAAAAAGAGGAAATAGGCTTCCCTGGTGGCTCAGTGGTAAAGAATCTGCCTGCCCATGCAGGAGACATGGTTTCGATCCCTGATCTGGGAAGATCCCACATGCTGCAGAGCAACTGAGCCCGTGTGCCACAGCTATTGAGCCTGTGCTCTAGAGCCTGGGATCTGCAACTGCTGAGCCCATGTGCTGCAACTACGGAAGACAGTGTGCCCCAGAGCCCACGCTCTGCAATAAGAGAAGCCACCGCAATGAGAAGCCTACGCACTGTAACTAAAGACAAGCCCTACTTGCCACAATTAGAGAAAAGCCGTCGCAGTTACGAAGACAGAGCACAGCCAAAAATAGATAAATAAATAAAATCACTTTTTTAAAAAAAGAAAAGAGAATTAGAACATTACACAAAATACCTTTAGGCATTAGGTTTAATTTTCACTACCCTATGCATTTCTTAGCCCGACCCACAGGTGACAGCTTTAAGCTGCAAAGCTTGTCCCTTGCTAAATACATGCCAGTTTTGCTTATTAAAATGTGGTCCAGGAGAAGAATGCTACTGACATCCTGGGGAGCTTGTTAGAAAAGCAGAATCTGAAATCTACAGAATCAGAATCTACATTTTTCACAAGTCACCCTGGTTGATTTCTGTGCACGATGAAGGGCCTTTTTCCTCTTAGACTATTCCCAGAGCCTGATTCTCAGTCATCTCTGCACTAACTCCTTGAATAAACAACTGAGGAGCATTTGAAACATCTGTTGACTCATCCAGAGCCAAGGAAAACCACTCCAATCATCTGTCTTGTTTTTTTAATTGACGATCGATGTTGCTCCCAATGCCCTCAGCTCTGCCAGCAACTGTTGTCACCAAAAGGCTGATAGTCTTGAAGAAGTTTATTTCCTTTGAACACATTTCTTTGGCTGCCACAAACAAACAGGATTTAATTAATTTGCTGTCAGTGAACAGCTTTCCTTGATTGGTTAATAAACGTGTCCCTCAGAATCTTACTCTGCAGTCTCATCTTCAGGGACTTTTTGTGTGATAGAATTCTGCCAGATGAGAAATTCCCTTTAAAATGTTTAATTTTATCCCTGACCACTGTTCTCCTGTGAGTTGGAAATACTGAGATGAGAGTTTAGTAGTCTGATCATGTCTGTGTATATGCTTTTAGCACAGCTGTGAAGTCCTCATAAACACAAGAGCAAAAAATCCTACTCCACTGTGCCTTCCAAGTGTGACATTTGAAGCTGTAACTGCCCATCCTGGAATAGACCACTGAGCTTTACCTATGGGTGGTCTGGCAAGAATGGGAAGGGAGAAAGCCAGGTCTTTTCTTGCCCCGAAGGATTATGCTAAGACCCATAGAGGATGGAGGGAGGTGCCTGAGAGTATAGCACTTGTGATGTGATTTGCTGTCTCCTAGGTTTAGTCCACAGACCTGAGATGCAATAGCTTAGGATGATGTCACCAAGGGTAGGGTGGGCTCCAGCCTCCCATCTCCAGCCTCTTGCCAATTTCACCTTACCCATCCTCACCTCCTCCTGTGTGAGAATACTGCCTTCCAAGCTGCCTTGTGCTGGACTGAGGTGCAGCCATGCAAAGTAGATTTATTGATCCAGCATGATCAGACAGAGATCCTGAGGTTTCACTTCCCTGCACTCCCCTAAGTCCCCACACAGTGCATAGAGAATCAATTCAGTTCAGTTCAGTTGCTCTGTAATGTTTGACTCTTTGCAACGTCATGGACTGCAGCCTGCCAGGCTTCCTCTCCATCACCAACTCCCGGAGCTTACTCAAACTCATGTCCATTGAGTCGGTGATGCCATCCAGCCATCTCATCCTCTGTTGTCCATTTCTCCTCCTGCCTTCAATCTTTCCCAGCATCAGGGTCTTTTCCAGTGACTCAGTTCTTTGCATCGGGTGGCCAAAGTAGTGGGGTTTCATCTTCTGCATCAGTCCTTGCAATGAATATTCAGGACTGATTTCCTTTAGGATTGACTGGTTTGATCCCCTTGCAGTCCATGGGACTCTAAAGGGTCTTCTCCAACACCATAGCTCAAAAGCATCAATTCTTCTGTGCTCAGTGTTCTCTATGGTCCAACTCTCACATCCATACATGACAACTGGAAAAAACATGGTTTTGACTAGACGGACCTTTGTTGGCAAAGTAATGTCTCTGTTTTTCAATATACTATCTAGATTTTTCATAGCTTTTCTTCCAAGGAGCAAGCATCTTTTAATTTCATGGCTGCAGTCACCATCTGCAGTGATTTTGGAGCCCCCAAAAGTAGTCTCTCACTGTTTCCATTTTTTTCCCCATCTATTTGCCATGAAGTGGTGGGACCAGATGCCATGATCTTAGTTTTCTGAATGTTGAGTTTTAAGCCAACCTTTTTACTCTCCTCTTTTACTTTTATCAAGAAATTTTTAGTTCTTCTTCACTTTCTGCCATAAGGGTGGTGTCATCTGCATATCTGAGGTTATTGATATTTCTCCCAGCAATATCTTGATTCCAGCCTGTGCTTCATCCAGCCTGGCATTTTGCATGATGTACCCTGCATATAAGTTAAATGATCAGGGTAACAATATACAGCCTTGATGTACTCCTTTCCCAATTTGGAACCAGTCTGTTGTTCCATGTCCAGTTCTAACTGTTTCTTCCTGACCTGCATACAGATTTCTCAGGAGGCAGGTCAGGTGGTATGGTATTCCCATCTCTTTAATAATTTTCCATAGTTTGTTGTGATCCACACAGTCAAAGGCTTTGGCATAGTCAATAAAGCAGAAATAGATGTTTTTCTGGAACTCTGTTGCTTTTTTGATGATCCCACAGATGTTGGCAATTTGATCTCTGGTTCGTCTGCCTTTTCTAAAAGTAGCTTGAACATCTGGAAATTCACAGTTCACTTACTGTTGAAGCCTGGCTTGGAGAATTTTGAGCATTACTTTACTAGTGTGTGAGATGAGTGCAAAAAATTGTGTGGTAGTTTGAGCATTCTTTGGCATTGCCTTTCTTTGGGATTAGAATGAAAACAGACCTTTTCCAGTCCTGTGGCCATTGCTGAGTTTTCCAAATTTGCTGGCATATTGAGTGCAGCACTTTCACAGCATTATCTTTCAAGATTTGAAATAGCTCAGCTGGAATTCCATCACCTCCACTAGCTTTGTTCATAGTGCTGCTTCCTAAGGTCCACTTGACTTCACACTCCAAGATGTCTGGCTCTAGGTGAACGATCACACCATCGTGGTTTTCTAGGTCATGAAGATCTTTTTTGTATAGTTCTGTGTATTCTTGCCACCTCTTCTTAATGGCTTCTGCTTCTGTTAGGTCCATACAATTTATGTCTTTTATTGTGCCCATCTTTGCATGATATGTTCCCTTGGTATCTCCAGTTTTCTTGAAGAGATCTCTAGTCCAAGCAGATCTGTTGATCCAGCATGATCAGACAGAGATCCTGAGGTTTCACTTCCCTGCACTCCCCCAAGTCCCCTCGCAGTGCGAGAGAATCAAGCAAGCTCAAAGAACAGGAGTCACAAGTCCTCCAGCTATAGAGCTCAGCATCGGATCCCTTCAGGGAACTCAGTGACCAGAGGGAGAAGGGTCAATGCTCTGGAGAGGAGCTGATGTCAGCCAGCACGTGTTAAGGAATGTCATGAGACCAGGGCCCCTCATGCCTCTCCCCAGACTTATTTATAACTTAAAATTTTTCTAAAGAGATTGTGTAAGTTACCAGAGCAAGCTGAATCTTCCTCCCCCCATCCCTACTGATCAGGAGGCAGGGGTTGGCAAAGGGAACCAGAATAGATAACATAAAATTAGACTCCAAGCTCCCAATGCAGGGGACATGGGTTCCATCTCTGGTCTTAGAACTAGATCCCATATGCTGCAACTAAGAGTTTGCATGCTGCAAATAAAGATCCCACACGCTGCCCTGAAGATCAAAGATCCTATGTGTTTCGACTAAGACCCAGCACAGCACTTGAAATAAACAAAAAATAAATAATATTTTAAAAATACCTAATTAAATCATTATATTTCTTCTAGAGTGGTACTGTGATTCACGACACATGACTCTGTTTATGGATTGTCTTCAACAGGCTGATGCTCAACTGGGACATTCTCTTTTTGACCCTTAAACAAAAACGCTTGCTCATTGCCCACCTCTGTTAAAGGGAGCCTTCTGAGGCCTGGACTTTCCAAACTTACTAGACCTGCTATCTCCTGCACCTCAGTGGTGAGTTACACTCTCACTGTTACATGTGCAGACTGTCCTGCCACATTTGTAACTGTAACAGGGACAAACACACAACCTCCCAGCAATCACATTCCTAGAGATTCACCCAAGGGGACTGAAAATTTACGTTCACACAAAAACCTGTATGGAAATATTTATGGCAGTTTTATTTATAATCTCCCAAACCAGGGAGCAACCAAAATGACCTTCAAAAGGTGAAAGGATAATCAAGTTGTGGTAACTTTATATACTGGAATACTATTCAGCTATGAAGAAGAACGAGCTATTTATTGATTCACACACTGACATGGATAGATTTTAAATGCGTTTTGCTAAGTGAATAAAGCCAGATCCCAAAGGCTACATGTTTTATGATTCCATTTACGTAACACTCTAGAAAAGGCAACACTCTAAGCGTAGAAAACACCACAGGGTAGAAAACAGGGATTGACCACAAAGAAAATTCATGGAAGAATTTTCAGGGTGATGGAACCATGCTCTACGATTCTAAGATGGTGGATAAATGACCTTGCATTTGTTAATATCCATAGAACTATATGACACAAAGAGTGACCGTGGGACTTCCCTGGTGGTCCAGTAGCTAAGACTCCCCCAGTGCAGGGGGCTCGGGTTCAATGGCTGGTCAGAGAACCAAATCCTACAGGCTGCAGCTGGGAGTTTGCATGCTGCAATTAAAGATGCCCTGCATCTAAGATGCAACTTAGATGCACTGCAACTAAGATCCAGTGCAGCCAAACAAATAATAAATCTAAAAAATATGAAAAAGCTCCAAAAACAAACAGTGACCTTTATGTATACAGTTATTAAAAAATTCACCAGGATGTTGCGGATCCCAGGATGGAAAGCAGACTTTACTGAGGTATAAATCCAACTGTATTACGAGTGGAAACATAACAACTGTGAAGGGAATCAGGGAGGAGTCACCTAAGTGACTTTGGAAACTGGTGTCTGGACTGGGAATTGTAAGGTTGATGGCAAAAGGAGCTGTGTGTAAACAGTGTGCTCCATGTGGTAAATCTGTTTCTCGTGCAGGTATGAGTGAGCAATTCTGAAACCACTTTACATGCACAGTAAGTAATAATAATGGACACATGAGTAAATGGATGGCAGATAGTGGGGCTGGGTTTTTCACTGTCTGATAAGGAAGTTACAGATAAGCAAGGGGGACACTAGAAGGACCCCTATGATATTAGATTAGAGTCAGGGATATCATTATGAACTCATATTTAACTTATATATTTGATATGTACATTTATATTTGTTATAAATATATATAGCACATATATAAATGATATCCCTGACTCTAATCTAGTACCATGAAGTTAAAAGACACTTGCTCCTTGGAATAAAAGTTATGACCAACCTAGACAGCATATTAAAAAGCAGAGACATTACTTTGCCAACAAAGGTCCATCTAGTCAAAGTTATGGTTTTTCCAGTAGTCATGTATGGATGTGAGAGTTGGACTATAAAGAAAGCTGAGTGCTGAAGAATTGATGCTTTTGAATTGTGGTGTAGGAGAAGACTCTTGAGAGTCCCTTGGACAGCAAGGAGATCCAACCAGTCCATCCTAAAGTAGATCAGTCCTGAGTGTTCATTGGAAGGACTGATGTTGAAGCTGAAACTCTGATACTTTGGCCACCTGATGCGAAGAATGGACTTATCTGAAAAGACCCTGATGCTGGGAAAGAATGAAGGTGGGAAGAGAAGGGGATGGATGACAGAGGATGAGATGGTTGGATGGCATCACTGACTCAATGGATATGTTCAGTTCAGCTCATTTCAGTCGTGTCTGACTCTTCATGATCCCATGGACCACAGCAAACCAGGCCTCCCTGTCCATCACCAACTCCCGGAGTTTACTCAAACTCATGTCCATCCAGTCAGTGATGCCATCCAACCATCTCATCCTCTGTTGTCACTTTCTCCTCCTGCCTTCAATCTTTCCCAGTGTCAGGGTCTTTTCAGATGAGTCAGCTCTATGCATCAGGTGGCCAAAGTATTGGAGTTGCAGCTTCAACATCAGTCCTTCCAATAAACACCCAGGACTGATCTCCTTTAGGATGGACTGGATATATATGAGATATATATTTACACAGATATAGAAATAATAATGGATATTTATATAAAGAGGTTAATATAAACATATATTATTTATATGTGATATATAATAAATATAGAAATAATAGATGTATTTCTATCTATGTATTATAGATAAAATAAAGAAATAACAGATATGTATATAAACATGAGTTAATATACTTTATATGTATATTTATTTATTATATATTATGCTATTAATATATTACATGTTATATTTCTGCATTATATTATATTTTTAAAATTATATATATTCTAGTTCTGTTCCAGAGAAGGTCTAGAAGCAGAGATGCCCAGTGTGAGATTGCCAGATAAAATAGAAGATGTTCAGTTAAATTTGAATTTCAGATAAACAATGAGTGCACACACATACAGCCTATAACTGAGGGAAATATCTCTGGAGGAATGTACAAGGAAACTGGGCTTCCCCGGTGGCTCAACGGTAAAGAATCTGCCTGCAACACAGGAGGCATCTCCTCTACAAAGGAGGAGATGAGGGTTGAATCCTGGGTTGGGACGATCCCCTGGAGAAGGAAATGGCTAACCACTCTAGTATTCTTGCCTGGAAAATTTCACGGACTAAAGGAGCCTGGTGGGTTGCAAAAGAGATGGACATGACCGAGTCACTAAGCACATGGAGGGCAAGGAAACTGGGGCAGGAGTCTGGCAGACCTGTGGGAGGAAGATTACTTTCGCTATGTAGCCTTTTACTATATGCATGTCTTCCTATTCACAAAATAAACAATTCAACAAAAATGAAACAAGCAAAACCTTGCAGGTAACCTTGTAAATAAGTAAAATTGGAAAAAAAATAGGCTGCCTTACTAACTTTTAAAGATTTCACTGCTTTTAGAATACCCACTTAAGCCTTGTGTAACTGTTTTGTGAGCACGTCTTCTCTACCTTTGTGCAGACGGTGGTCCTGGGCAGCATAGCATTTCCTTCCAGTCCCCTCTTCTTCCCAGGGGAGTGTAGGGTAAGGATGACACGCGGAGAATCTAGGGGTAGAGACAGGAGGAGGGCCTGCTCCCTGAGGTAATGGCCGTCTACTTTAATCAAAGTCTCCTCCTGAGTTAGAGATGAGAATGCTACTCTCAGCTGTTGACAGGAAAATCCTTTAATTAAACTCAGCCTGGCTACCTGTGCCAGTCATCACAGGCCAGCAACTAGGCGTGCGTGCATGTTTGGTTGCTCAGTTGTGTCTGACTCTTTTGCAACCCCATAGCCTGTAGCCCACCAGGCTCCTCTGTATGTGGGATTTCCCACACAAGAATGCTGAAGTGGGTTGCCACTCCCTCCTCCAGGGCATCTTCTCAAGCCAGGGCTTGAACTCGTGTCTCTTGAGTCTCTGCATTGCAGGCAGATTCTTTGCCACTGAGTCATTTGGGAAGCCCTAGCAACAAGGCAACATGCTTTAAATGATTTAGATGAAATATTTTTTTTTTAATGGATGGAATAATTTGTGCAATTCACGATTTTGTTGTTGTTCAGTTGCTCAGTCATATCCTACTCTTTGTGACCCCGTGAGCTGCAGCACGCCACTCTTCCCTGTCCTTCACTGTCTCCTGGAGTTTGCTTAAACTCGTGTCTATTGAGTCAGTGATGCCATCCAATAATCTCATCCTCTGTCGGCCCCTTTTTCTTCTGACCACAATCTTTCCCAGCATCGGGGTCTTTTTCAATGAGTTGGCTCTTCCATTCTGGTGGCCAAAGAATTGGGGCTTTAGCATTAGTCCTTCACTTCCACAGAATCTCACAGAAACAAGGTAGCTTATAATGAAAAAAGCAAGCTTTCAGTCCTGCTCTGGATAAGAATGGCCTCCACAGGGACAGTGCAAACCAGGGTGAAGCTTCCCAGGTCTCTAAAGGCATATGGTAATTGTCAGGAAGGAATGCTGAGGTCAAGAAGGAATTTCCTCCCACGGAGCCAGCACAAAAGCCAGTGACCAGAAACACCATGGGAGGGGGCGGTTTGCCATCTGTAGCAGGAGGCTGCACCCATCACTCGGAGCAGAGATAGCTTCAGAGAAAGAAAAGAAACACTGCAACAAAATTTCTCTTTCAGTTCAGACTTGCCATGATAAAAGGACCTGTGGAGACTTGGTCAGCAGGCTGGGTTAACAGCCTCTGTCTTATCTGCTGCCCACGGAACTGAATGGGGCTGGGAAGTTATTAGGGGAGTGGACTGGAACAGCCCAGCTCTCTCTTCTACCTACAGGTTAGATGTATGGACCAACCTTTCTGGCTACTCACAGGGACCGACATTCTCCTTGTGAGAGATTTCTACTTAGAGGACAATGTGCTCAGTTTGATATGAAAGTTAGAGGGCTGATGAGTACAGCTCACAATTCCTTCAGTCTTGTTCCAGGAACTGCAGGAAGTAAGGAAGACGGACACTTTATGAGGCCTTAGGGAAAATGGTAGATACTCTCTGCATTCAGGTTCCCCTCCTTCACCCTCCTGAGGGAAGGCAGAGCTCCCTAAACGTCAGGTCTAGCTGCCTTCCTAACTATAGGCTGAGTGGGACATCCTGCACTAGTTTGTGGGTGAGAAGAAGAACACTTAGAGAAAATCCTTCTCTGTGCTGCTCAGAGAATTCATTGTCTGCACCATCCCTTTACAAGATCATCATTGTCAACAACAGTGACAGGAAAACCAGGTCTCTGGTACTGTGTTGAGCTTCAGCCCAAGTCCCACAGACACGTTTTCCTTGGGTTGGGGACGATGGAGGTGACCCTTCAGCAGCTGTGGTGCCTTCCTTGTGTTCCTATTTGTCAGTCAGTGCTTTTACATGATTTCTCCTCATCTGCTGCTGACTGTTGACATTATATAGCTCTGCATTATTGATGACAAGTGCCTACATGTGGTCTGTCCCCTACATATTCCTCTTTGCTGGTGAAAGAAGAATGATAATTATGAAAAGGAAGAGTATCTCTAACAAGGAGGGAAGACACCCCTTCCACGTGTACGAGCATGCTCAGTTGCTAAGTCATGTCTGACTCTCTGCAACCCTATGGAGTGTAGCCTGCCAGTCTCCTCTGTCAGCGGGACTTCCCAGGCAAGATTACTGGAGTGGGCTGCCATTTCCTTCTCCTGGGGATTTTCCTGACCCAGGGATTGAACCTACATCTCCTGCATTGGCAGGTGGATTTTTTACCACTGAGCCACCAGGGAAGCCCAAACCTTTCCATACCTTCATGCTTACTCACCTGTGAGAGTTCTGCCTTCTCTGTTAAGACTCAGGTAATAAGTTGTACCTTGGAGAATTGGGAAGCACTGGGTTTGACCTCAAGAGACATTGGTATGAATTCTGGCTTTCCCACTTTGGTTATTAGTGCAAATTACCTACCATCTCTAAGTGTCTGTCTCACAGTCTATAAAATGTCATTAAAAATGGTAATCAACAAAGATATTCAGTTCAGTTCAGTCGCTCAGTTGTGTCAGATGACTCTTCCCAACCCCATGGACTGCAGCAGGAAGCCAGGCTTCCCTGTCCATCACCAACTCCTGAAGCTTGTCCAAACTCATATCCATCGAGTCGGTGATGCCATCCAATCATCTCATCCTCTGTCATCCCCTTGTTCTCCTGCCTTCAATCTTTCCTAGCATCAGGGTCTTTTCCAATGAGTCAGCTCTTCGCGTCAGGTGGCCAAAGTATTGGAGTTTCAGCTTTAGCATCAGTCCTTCCAATGAATATTCAGGACTGATTTCCTTTAGGATTGATTGGTTTCATCTCCTTGCAGTCCAATGTACTCTCAACAGTCTTCTCCAACACCACAGTTCAAAAGCATCAGTTCTTTGGTGCTCAGCTTCCTTTATAGTCCAACTCTCACATCCATACATGACTACTAGGAAAACCATAGCTTTGACTAGATGGACCTTTGTTGGCAAAGTAATGTCTCTGCTTTTTAATATGCTGTCTAGGTTGGTCATAACTTTTCTTCCAAGGAGCAAGCGTCTTTTAATTTCATGGCTGCAGTCACCATCTGCAGTGATTTTGGAGCCCCCCAAAATAAAGTCTCTCACTGTTTCCATTGTTTCCCCATCTATTTGCCATGAACAAAGGTATTATGAGAAATAAATAAAGGAATTGAAATTTCTGCCACATACTGTTTTCTCATTAAGTTCTTGCTGAATCTGAATGATGCTGCCTGAATCCCACCATTATCATTTATCATCCTTAAGTGTCTGGATATGTTCTTCCCAAAGGCAGAGTATCTGACTGCTAAAGGTGCACAGTGGAAGGGAATATCTCCCAATAGAGACACTGAAGTCAGTTTAGAAAGAGTTTTGAAAAATATTCATCAGAAAAGGTCAGCAATAAGAGCAGAGGATTATTTGAGGGGCACAGAGTATGTCACTTCTTACACGTGTAACTTGTAAACACTGAATAAAGAATCAGTTATCCTGTAGCATTTGTTGCTTCTGTGTTTAAGTGTTAACAGAACATAGAACAGAACATTTTGTATTAGCATACACAAATGCCACAAAAATAAAATCTTTTCTATCAGCTTATAGTTTGATATGTTTTTTTAAAATTCTCATCCATTTTGATCGATTTCATAGAAATTTTATTTTCAAATTAAAAAAAAAACATTTCTTTTTAGCATCCTTGAATGCCTTTGACATAAGTGACACACATCCCCCTTCTTTAAAAAATAATATTCATTTGAATACATTTGGCTAAAAACATGTGAAACTCAAAATAAGTTTCACTTCAGATAACACAGAAAATCACACAGGATTTGCATACTTCATGTCAAAGGGCCTTGGAGTTTAGTAAAGGGGAGAATGAAAAAACATTTGTGGCTTTCTCTTTGGCCTGACTTCCTCTGATCTCTAATTTCCCAGCCCAGATGTTAAAGACACAAGAATATGGTTGTCTGCAGGGGACAACTTTGCATTCTTTCTGCATGTTGCATCAACCACAGGATCATCTGCATCCATGCTTTTTGGGCTTCTTGCTGCCTCACCGCCTCTCCTTATAAAGCAACAGCATGGACATGGGCTCAGGGGTTCCATCTAGAGGTCACACCTCAAATAATCTAAAGGTGGAGAACATTTTACTGGTGGATTATATGACATTTAATCCACCCCTTGTTTTGACATGTGGGACATCTAGATCCGAACAGATGAGGCAAAACATTCTCTTTTTTAGGTTGTCATTTCTCTTTTACTTCCTTTAATCCAGACTAGTTCCCCTTGCTTTTTTTAATCATTCAAGATATACCTTCAGTTTAAACACCACTAAGAAAAAAAGTGTTGCCATTTATAATTTTACATGTGTGTGCTAAGTTGCTTCAGTCGTGTCCGACTCTGTGTGACCCTATGAACTGTAGCCTGCCAGGTTCTTTACCTGGTTCTTTACCTGTAGCCTGGTTCTTTACCTGGTTCATTACCTGTAGCCTGGTTCATTACCTGGTTCTTTACCTGTAGCCTGGTTCTTTACCTGGTCTTTGCCAGGTTCTTTACCTGCCAGGTTCTTTACTTGGTTCTTTACCTGTAGCCTGGCAGGTTCTTTACCACTAGCGCCACGTGGGAAGCCCCTTATAATTGTAAGATGTCATCAATGGTAAGATGAATCTTGCTATATGTTGAAAATTTTTTAATTGAAGTATAGTTGGTATACAGTGTTGTGTTACTTTCAGGTGGAGGCAAAGCATTCTTGGCCCACAGCTGACAGCTGGTTAGTGATGGCACCAGGGCTGGAAGCCCACCCTGGAATCCAACCACGTTCCCTGTGCTGCCCTCCTGCCTGCCTCTCCTCCCTTGACTGCACCAAGGTAGACATCACACAATTCTGCATCGCACAGTATATATTCTCTGAAAACTTAAACATCTGACCTTCAATTCTGATGTAAAAATAAGCCAGAAACATAAAAATGAATATCTTAAATGATTAATAATAGCAATAGAAAAGATTGTATACTTCCATTGTATGAATGGTAAAGGTTAGTACACTTTAAAATTCAATGATAAGGGGACTTCCCTGGTGGTCCAGTGGTTAAGAATCCACCTTGCAATGCAGGGCACATGGGTTTGATCCTTGGTAGGGGAACTAAGATCCCACATGCTGCAGAGCAACTAATATCCGATGCAGCCAAGTAAATAAAAAAAATAAAATGTACTGATTAGGGAGTGCGTGAAATAGGAAAAAAAGCCCATAAAAATACTAAAAGGAATATATATATACATATATATAATATATATGTATAACTGAATCACTTTACTATACAGCAGAAATTAACACCACATTGCAAACCAGCTATACTTAAAAAAAAAAGTCACTCCTTAAAAATATTCAACAATAAGATTTGCTGAATCAATGAAAGACAGCAGATTTTGGTAAAGGAAGAGTCAATGGAGGAGATGGAAGTCCACTGTCTTTTTGCTTACAGAACAGTGGATAAGATAGAGGAGTTTCCTGGGATAAGGTGTTCCAGGAATATGGACTCACATGACCAGAAAAAGTTGGTTTGATTCCCTAGACAGGGATCAGGAATTTTTAAAATAATTTCTTCTATTTTACTTATTAGTAGATTTTTAACGGTGCAGTGTAAGTTCTGACATACACCAGGGAAGTCATTACCACAATCAAGATAATGAACATATCCATTACCCCCCAAAGTTTCCTTGTGTCTCTGTGTAATCCTGATTCCTTCCTCGGTCCCTCCCCACTCAGACAACCAGTCATCTCTGCTTTCTGTCACTTTAGATGAGTTTGCATTTTCTAGAATATTAACACATTAAACATATTTTTTTGTTTAAAAATAACTTCATGTGTATAGAACAACTGCAGGAGTAGCACAAGAACTTTCATGTCCTTTTCCCCAGACTCTTCAATTATTTACACCTTGCCTCATGTATTTTATTGTTCCATCTGTATGCTTATACATAGTACTGTTGTTTTGTTCCTGAGCCAGTTGAGAGCAGTGCAGACATGATGTCCCATCACCGTTTATCACTTAGTGTGTATTTCCTCAAAACAAGGACACTTATTTAGTCAGAATGAAACCATCGAGACCAGGAAATATTGCGGTAATACTGCCACCTGATCTGTAGGCCTCATTCAAATTTCAACATCATCTCAATAATGTGATTTATAATTTCAGAAGCCAACCCAGGATCATGTGTTGTATTTAGCAAGTGTTTCCCTCAATCTGGAGCATTTCCTCATTCTTTCCTTGTTTTTCACAACTTTGACAATTTTTAAAGAGCAGGATAATTACTTTGTAGAATGTCCCTTACCACGTGTTGATTTGATATTTCTCATTACTAGATTTGGGTCGAGCATTTTTGGCAGGAATTTCCTGGAAGTAATGCTGTGTTTTCTAGTTTATCAAAAGGAACAATGTCAATTTATCCTGTTCCTGGTCATGTTGTATTTTATCACTTAAGATGGAGCCGGCTAACTTTGTTCATTTTCAAGTTAAATAGTAAGTATTTTGTACTTTTAAATAATCAGATAAATATTTGGGGATGTGCCTTGAGACTATGTTCATATCCTTATCAAATGTTCCCTGCAAGTTTTAGCATCCAATGATGATTCTACCTAAATTAGTTATTAGTAATAACTAATAATGTTATTACTATTAGTTATTACTAATAACTTGGATGGCTGCCAAGTCATGATTTTCTAATTCCATCATTCTGTCTATATTTATCTGCTATAAGGTAGAGGCTTTCTCTTTTCCCTAATATTTATTTATTTATGTAGTTATATAATTATGAACTCATGAATTTTGATTTTTTTTCCCTGATGGATTATAATCAGTGTCATTATTTATTTTGGTGCTCAAATCATCCCAGCTCTGGCTAATGGAAGCCCCGTTTAGCGGGCTCCTGTGTTCTTTGGGCATGTCCTCACAGTTCTCTGAATGCTTCTTTACTTTCTGTATTTCCAGACTAATCTTGTTTTTTCCTGCCCTAGCCTTGGAATCAGACATTTTCCCAAGAAACCAGAAACTGAGATTTTGATGGTGGGATTTCAGTGCAACCGGCTGTCATTGCTTCTGAGCCCTTTTGGTGCCCACACCTAGGAAATGTAACACACTTTTCTGTTCATACTTATTTTCATATCTATGGATCTATCTATCTATCCTACCATGTAAATGCGTGAGTACTAAGTCACTTCAGTCACAGCTGGCCAGGCTCCTCTGTCCACAGGATTCTCTAGGTAAGAAGACTGAAATGGGTTGCCATTTCCTTCTCCAGTGGATCTTCCTATCCCAGAGATTGAACCCCTGTCTCTTAAGTCTCCTGCATTGGCAGGCGGGTTTTTTACCACAGCGCCACCTGGGAAGCCCATCGTCTATCATGTAATCTTAAACAACCATGACTTCAAACTGATATCTCCAAATTCCAGTCCAATACTGCAGTTTCTTCTCTCCACATTTACAACGCCTTTCTGCAACAGTGAGAAACTGCTCTGCCACTTCCAAAATATTTACTTACTTGCTTAATCTTCTTGTGAGAAGCCATTCTCCCAGCTATGCCAGACTTGTCTGCAGCCCTAGCACACCAGCTCTGAAAAAGAGGATGGTGAAACACAAAATTATTTTCACTTTTCTTTTTACCAAATTTTTCCCTTTTCAGTATTCCTCAAATCCATTCTCTCCCCTCAGTTATACTTTCACTGCCCGAATTCAAGCCTCTAACAAGTGCTGTTGTTTCTGGTTTTGCTTCTGATGCTCTATCCTGAAAATAGCAGCCCATACGATCTTTCAATACCTGAGCTAAGGCACTTCTCTGGTGGTCTAGTGGTTAAGAATCTACTGGCAAATGCAGGGGACACTGGTTTGATCCCTGGTCCAGGAAGATTCCACGTGGTGTGGGGCAACTAAGCCTGTGTGCCAGAACTACTGACACCCACAAGCCTAGAACCTTGTTCCACAACAAGAAAGACCACCTCAATGAGAAGTTGGAAACTAGAGAGTGGGCCCCACTTGCCACAACTAAGGAAAGCCTGTGCACAGCAACGAAGACCAAAAAAAAAAAAAAAAAAGAACAGCCTGACCCTGCCTGGAATTCCTTTCCTCACTTTCCGCATTGCCCTTGGAGTTGAATGGAGCAGCTCTCCTAGGCTACCGTGACCTGGCCTCTGTGCACCTCTGTACATTCTCATGTTCACCTTTCCCTCCCTCGTCCTTTCAGTAGAGACAGGTTTTGCAGGTGTCTGCACGCATCATGTTCTATTACTACCTTTTCTGCATCACACTCTCATGATTCCCCACCTGCTTTTTCCCAATTCACCCTTATAAACCCTGTTGAGGTGTTTTTGCCTCTAAGAAACTTTTCTTGGCAGTCTTTCTCAATAGTTAATTACTCCTTCCTATTAGTCCTATTTCTTGTACACACATTTACTATTGCATGTGTGACTCTCCACTGTATTTATTTGTTTAGATGTCTGTCTCTCCTACCAGGTAATGAATCCCTGGGACAGGAATGGACTTCTTTGCCATCGTGGTTCCAGTATCTAGCTAGCTTCTGCTATGTGCATACGCTTAATATATGCTTATTGAGAGACTTCCCTGTTGGTCGAGTGGCTATGACTCCATGCTCCTTTCGGTGAAGGGGACCAGGATTCGAGCCCTGGTCAGGAATCTAGATCCCATACACTGCAACTAAAGATACTGCATGTGACAGCAAAGATCAAAGATCCCACATGCCCCAACTAAGACCCAGAGCAGCCAAATAAACTGATGCTAAAAAATTTTAAAAACTGTGTATTTGCTATGTCTCAGTAGTAAAGAATCCATCTGCTGATGCAAGAGAAGCAGGAGATGCAGGTTGGATCACTGGGTAGAGATGATCCACTGGAGTGGTAAATGGCAACCCACTCCAGTATTCTGGAGAATTCCATGGAAAGAGGAGTCTGGCGGGCTACAGTCCATGGGGTCACAGAGTTGGACATGACCGAAACCCACACACACTGAACTGAAAGATAATTTTTGTGGTTTTTTTTTTTTTGGTCTAGGAAGAGTGGAGCCATGTGCTTTCATTATCTACCACTGCAAGATAAGACATCTTAAAATGTAGTGGCTTAACACAACAACTTCATATCACATGGAGTTGACTGCTTCACATGATTCTAGAGGTTGACTAGGCAGTTCTGCGTCCTGTGAGCATTGACTGGGGCCCTGGGGTGCCTGGAATGTTCTACTGGTCTTGCTTGTGTGGCTGGGGGTCAGTGCTTGTTGCTGGCTGGTTGCTCTGCTCAGCTGATGTTGTCAGTCAGGCGTCTCAATCTTCTTCACCAGCAGCCTCTTCGTGTGGTCCCTTGGGCTTCCTCCCAGCATGAGGGCTTGGATTCAACAAAGAGCATTCCAAAGGGACAAGTCCCACATGCAAGCTTATCAAGGCTCCATTGTATTTGGCTTGCCATGGCAACTTGAGAGGGGACCACACGAGGGCATCACAGAGGGTGATTCACTCTAAGTAACAGACTGTGAGGGGAAGGTGTTAGATCCTCTTGAGTACCATAATCAAAAGCACTGAATTTCGAAGGAGAGGCATTTTTTTTTGTTTGTTTTCTTGTGCAGCTTTTGGGATCTTAGTTCCCTAACCAGGGATCAAACCCAGGCCCCCCAGCAAGAAAAGAGTAGAGTACTAACCACTACACTTCCAGGGAAATCCCATGAGGAGGAGGATTTTAAATGTGAAAAAATAATGTAGTGGGAACTCAATGCAATATCTTTTTTTTGTTTGTTTGTTTCAATGCAATATCTTGAAGAGAGAATTACCTCAGGTCAAAAACAATGGAATCATGGGACTTCCCTGGTGGTCCAATGGTTAAGAATCCGTCTTATAATGCAGGAGACACAGGTTCAATCCCTGATCTGGGAAGATCCCACAGGCTGTGAAGCAACTAAGCCTGTGCCGCAACTAGAGAGTCAGTGCACAAGAGAGACCCCACGTGACGCAACGAAGATCCTGTGTGCCACAACTAAGACCTGATACAGCCAAATAAATAAATATTTAAAACAATGGAATCTCTGCAAATATAAAGACTGGCCCCTAGACCTGACACTTCCCTTTCAATAGATTAAATTCATGATGCAGCAATTGGAGCCAGCAAACTATAATCTATACTGGAAGTGAGTTATCTAACCCAGTATTTAAAAAAAAAATAGTAGCAGAAGTCTTATTTCACATAAATTCTTATAAGAAAAGTAGAAACAAGTAAGGCATTATTTTGTTGAAAGCTGTAGTGTTTTGGGTTCTCCCTATTTTCATGTATTTTGGGCAATTTTAATAATAAAAGATAAAATTTAAAAGCTATTTTATAAAGTAAGACACACAAGAGAAGGGTTGCTTTGAGTCAGTGGTTTGAAGCTCTGCCCACTCCATTCTCTCTCCTGTCTGGTGCTACCCTTTCTGTAGGCATCTCTCAGAGACCTCCATCCTTCAGAAAACTTCTAGGAATTCAGGGCAGCCATATATATATTAATATATATATAATTGTATTTGCTTATTCATTTATTTTTGGCTGAGCTGGGTCTTCATTGCTGTCCAGGTTGTTCTCTAGCTGTGTCAAAAAGGGCTGCTCCCTAGTTGCGGTGTGTGGATTCCTCACTGCAGTGGCTTCTCTGGTGGAGCACGGGGCTGTAGGACACAGGCTCCATAGTTGTGGTGCACAGGCTTAGTTGCTTGGCAGCACGTGGGACCTTCCCGGATCAGGGATCGAACCTGTGTCTCCTGCATTGGCAGGCGGATTCTTTACCACTGAGCCTCCAGGGAAGCCCCACAGATTGTGTTTTGAAAACTGTTGACTGGACTAACTAGAAGATGCCCGATAGGACACGGGTCTGTGTTTTGGTCTGGTCCTGGTAATACCGTTCTAAAAGACTAGGTAGAGTCAATGCTGCTCTGCTCTGCATCCTCTCTGCCCATGCCCCAACCTGGCAGCAGCCCAGGAGCCTACAGCTCTTGGTGCTTAGTGCTGCCTTGAACACAGGAAATGGGCTAGGTACCTTCTGATTTCTGATTGAGGATGTGGAAAGTGATGCTTCAGGAATCAAATGTAGAGAAACTTCCAAGACATTAGAGAAACTGCGTTCCCAAGATATTTGCTAAGTGGACTCCAGCAGAAGAAACAGCAGTGGCCTCCAGAAAAATCCAAAGATGCGTTAGTCTGCACAATGTTAATGCCACTGTCCCATAAATCCTTTTCCAAACAAAGCTGGAAGCAGGTGGCTCCCCGCCAAGGGCACTGAGTGGTGGGGAGACGAAAGATAGGAAGCTATGCTTTTTGTACTGCTGGCTTCTCAAGATTTGCGCTGTTTCCTGTGTTATGGGAGATGTGTGGTCTCCATGGCGCACTAAAAAGATTTGGATGGGGCTGTTTAAACTTATTTCTTGCTCATCATTGAGTAAATGCTAGTTCTAGTCATCTCGTCATACATTTACTGTGCTGTTAGTCCCCTGCTTACCCTTTGAAGGCTCACTGAGAGGAGTAGGGCTGTCTTTCCTGAAAATGCTCACAGGCCGCTGTGTTCTTGAGAATCAAGGTTGACGAGTAAATACCCATTACACACACGAAGCTGACACTTGGGAAACTTGAAGAGCAGAGAAACAAACTTTCGTTTTATTTGAAAGAATGATGTGCTTTCCTCCCAAAGCATAAAAGCTTTAATTGTAGAAATTACAGATGTTACTGTTTAATTTTTAGGACACCAAAATATTTTAAAATTTATAGTTTTCAACCTGGCCCTGTAGCAGATGTGAAAAACATGCCCAGGAATAAGTCTAACACATGCAATGATTGCCATAGGGGAGTTCCAAAGTGCCAAGTGTCTTTCTGTATTGTGAGACAGAGTGACCACAAAGTCTTTATGGAGGAAGTGGTGCTTGAAGTGGATTTTTATGGATAGACAGGAGGGGTAGGAGCACATGATCTCTAAATCCATTAAAACTCTCTTGCTGATTTGTGTGGGTGTGGGTAGGATAGGCCAAGGTGCTCCAGGCAAAGGGACTATTTTGGGAGCAGAGAGGCATGATGGGGGATTATGAGCATTCCCTGGTACCCCAAGAAAAGGCACATGGGAAGTCAAGGATCTCAGGGTTCAGGCTGGTTTAGTTTGGCTGCAAATGAGAAAGCAGATAAGCCCGCATTGAGCAAGTTGTGCTGTCTGAGCTGTGCTAAGTCGCTTCAGTTATTTTCGACTCCGTGACCCCATGGACTGTAGCCCGCCAGGCTCCTCTGTCCATGGAATTCTCCAGGCAAAGATACTCGGGTGCATTTACTCATCTACAAAGGTTTGTTGAAAATGCTCTGTGGCTAGCATTGAATTTGGCAAGGCTGAAGTATAGTCCTTTCCCTAAGGAGCCTACAGCCTGGCGGACGGAAGTGGACATGTAAGCCAATTGTCTGTAATTGTTAGAATAGATACTTGAACTAGGTGTAATGGGGTATAAGAAAAGAAGTAATTGATTCTAACTTCTAAATCAGACAGCAGAGGGGTAAGGAAATGCCTTATAAAGGAAGCCTTCATTAAACTGAGTGCTTAAAGTCGAATTCCTTGTATGGAGGGGACAGGGTGGGGTTTCTACCTCTTTTCTTTCTTTCTTACTTCCTTCTCCATGACTGGTATGTTTTGCTTATAACCACCTGTATGTACACAGATGGACTTGGCTGCTGTCCTAGTAAAACCATAGTATCCTTAGTTACCAACTTGCATATTCATTTACATGGCAATTCCTGTAAACCTGCCTCTTAAGAAAACCAGACAAAATGAAGTTAATTATCGAAGGAAATCAACTGCAAAAATATCCAAGCCTTAATTCTAAGTAGAGATTACAGAACATGTAATCTCTAAAACAATGTAAACTCTGATGGGGGTCTGTAGAAGTGGTGAAGCAATTGTTCTTACATGGAAAAATTACTGGGTTCTGTATAAATGCAATTGTAATCGTAAGCAAGATAATGGAATATGGCTTCACATTTACTAAATTGTTGAGCCATTATTGGGCTAACATTTAGTTTAAAGAGTATTTTTTGCTAGTTAAAGGGAAGTAAAGGTGAAACTGAGAAGTTCATGAGCAATAAAACTTGATGTTTAGGAGAATATGATTTCTTATTCACAGTGTATAATTTTGCAAGAGTAAAAAATATGTTCATTCTGCCACAAAAATTCAAGATTGCCTAAATTTTTTCAGTTAGACCACACAAGGAGAACTTTCAAATTCTTACAAATTCTCCTTCCCCATGAATTTTTATTGACTGACTAAATCGACAGGAAGTTCTCCATTTTATCCGGTTTTAAAATACACATTTTTCTCTTTTTCTATACATGAAATTTATGCTTCCTTATATATTATTTTTCCTTTACAATTTAAATTCCTTGGAGAATGTTTTAAGTATAAAATCTATTTTTATAAACATGTATTCATTATCTCATGAAGCAAGATGAACTATGAAAGCAAAGGTCCACATACTCTTTTTACAAAGGGCCACAGAGTAAATATTTTAGACTGGCAAATCTCATACAGTCTTTGTTGTATATCTGTTTTTGTTAGCTTGTGGGCCATGATTCATTTGACCTGTGGGCCTTAGTTTGCTAAGCTTTGAAAAGCCTTGATTTCAGGGCTTCCCTGGTGGCTCAATGGTAAAGAATCTGCCTGCCAATGCAGGAGACACGGGTTTGATCCCTGATTCAGGAAGATCCCACATGCTGTGGAGCAATTAAGCCTGCGTGCCACAATTATTGAGCTTGTCCTCTAGAGCCCAGGAACCTCAACTATTGAGCCCATTCATTCCAACTACTGAAGCCCATGTGCTACAACTGCTGAAGCCCACATGCCGAAGAGCCTGTGCTCTGCAACAAGAGAAGCCACTGCAAGAGGCCTATGCACTACAATGAGGAGAAAGCCCATATAGCAATGAAGGCCTAGCACAGCCAAAGATAAAGAGATTATTTTTAAAAAGCCTTGATTTCAAAATTTTACACGTGTATAATTATAATAGAAGTACAATGCTTCTATTGTATATTATTTGCACACATTGTATATTACTTCTATTATATAGAAGCAATGCTATAAAAGAGAAGTACAAATTGTGTCCATATGCAGAATTTGGTCCTCTTCCAGCGTTCTTCCTAGCAAGGGCATCATTACCCATATAATTATGAAGTCAGAGACCTCAGAATCATCCTTAATATGAACCTCTCCCTTCCCTTGCCCCTTGTATTTAATCTATTGTCCAGTTCGGTCCATTTTACCTCCTAAATATCTCTCATATTGACTCTTCTCCGTTGCTGCCATACTCCTGTAAAACTCACCATCCATGGCTTGGAATATGATTCCTTAGTGCTGTCTCTAACCCACTCTTATCTACTTTGCTTCCCTGTTAAATGTATTACATCTCCTTCCTATTTCTTCCCCCACTCCTTTCTCTCTTTTATCCTTCTTCTCACTTCTCTTCACCTTCCTTTCTCATCCCTTCCTAAAAACTTCAGTCCTAAACCATCTGCAGTGTGGTCGAGGAGGGGGGAATTCAGTGGCCCAGTTGGGTTTTCGAGCCTAAACCCAGTGAAGACTGCGCATGTGGAGGCAAGAGTGTGGCCTGATGTGAGGTGTCCGAGCCCAGGGAAGTTAAGGAAGGCACCCCAAGGGAGGATGGCTTGGAATGGGGTTCAGGGCTGGAGCAGGAGGGATTGGCAGGGAAAATGGGAGAAAAGTTACATACACTGGGACTGGTAGAACAGGTAAGTATACTATAAGCCAGTTTTTTTTCAGTGTCTCAGATGGAAATTACAAGTATACAGAGAGAAGAAACTGGGATCATTCTAGTTTCCTCTCTCTGTGTACTTGTAATTTCCACTGTGCTTGTAACTTTTCTCTTGTCTTCCCATCAGTCAATTCGTGGTTTTTAGCATGTAGATACATAAATAGATAGATAGATGATAGAGATTGTTAGATGATAGAGACTGATAGATGATAGACAGATAGATTAGACAGATTGATGGATGATATTAATAGATAGATTGTTGTTCTGTCTCTAAGTCGTGTTTTACTCTTTGCGACCCTATGTAGCGACTGTAGCATGCCAGGCTTCCCTCTTCTTCATTATCTCCCAGAGCTTGCTCAAACTGATGTCCTTTGAGTCAGTGATGCCATCCAACCACCTCATCCTCTGCTGTCCCCTTCTAGTTTTTCCTTGACTCCCAGCATCAGGGTCTTTTCTAGTGAATCAGCTCTTCACATTAGGTGGCCTAAGTATTAGAACCTCAGCTTCAGCATCAGTCCTTCCAATGAATATTCAGGGTTGATTTCCTGTAGGATTGACTGGTTTAGATAGGTATAGGCATAGATATGAATGCAATCGCATGTATGATTGTGTGTATACATGTATTGTCTGTGTTCCTTAGCTCTGTACACTGAAGAGGCTTGAGAGCAGTGACAGCCCAATAGCAAAGAGTTCATCTCATGTCCAGCTATTCACTTCTAACGGCCATTTTCCAGTAAAAGACATCAGAACTCCTTGAAGTATTGGCCAAATTGGGCTTGGTAGAGAAAGTACAAAGTGAACCTAGAACACCTCATTTCCCGAACAAGGAAGTATTCAAACCAAAGACAGTAACAACAACAAACTATGATAAAATGGCAAGTGGATGTGAAGCCAGCTTGAGTGTTCACCCTCTGGCCAAATCTTCATGATGTAGCCCAGTGCTTCTTAGATTTCCTATGTAAATATCAACAAAAATACATGATTAAAATACTGATTTTACCTTAATAAATAAAATTTATTAAATTTAATAAAACAAAATTTATTAAACTTAATAAAATAAATTTTATTAATGTTCCCAAATTCTATGGGCTTCCCTGATAGCTCAGCTGCTAAAGAATTCCCTGCAATGCAGGAGACCTGGGTTCGATCCCTGGTTGGGAAGAATCCCAAATTCTAGATACACTGGTCTGGAGTGGGCCCTAAGGCCATACATTTTTCTCAGTCCCCAGGTGTTTCTGATGCAGGTGGCCCATGGACTTCACTTGCGAAACCATGGACCAGGCCTCTGTCGGTCTCTTCCTTCTTTCATCTCAGGGTTCATCACTTCCTTTCCCCATGCCGCTAGGGCCACAGAGGTTCTACTTTGGCTGAATTACTTCCTGATGATTAGGAAGGTCAAGAGTGAGCTTTGCGAAGAATATTTTTGATAGAATAGGAATATGTGAAAAGCTCAGATTATGGAGGGCTGAAGAGAGTAAAGAGCCAGAAGCAGTTGAAGATGTTATTAAAAAGATAAAAGGGAAGGAAAATATGGGCAAACACTGGGGGAAGTTTTGAGATGGAAGGGAAGGACTTCTAAGGATCTGGGAAGTGGAAGGGTGCATGTGGTCAAGAAAGAAGGTAGGGATGGAAGTGCTGCCATTTTTGATAGCTGGGTGGACCTTGAAGGCACTATGCTAAGTGAGGTAAGTCAGACAGAAACAAATACTGTATGGTCTCACTTACACGTGGAATCTAAGAACAGAAACCCATAGAAACAGAGAACACATTGGTGGTTGCCAGGCGATAGTGGTGGGGGGATGGGTAAAATTGTTAAAACAGGTCAAAAGGTGCAAAATTCTAAAATAAAAGAAATAAGTCCTGGGTGTATCAGTTCAGTTCAGTTTAGTCGCTCAGTCATGTCTGACTCTGTGACCCCATGGACTGTAGCCCGCCAGGCCTCCCTGTCCATCCACCAACTCCCAGAGCTTGCACAAAATCATGTCCATCCAGTAGATGATCCCACTCAACCATCTCATCCTCTGTCGTCCCCTTCTCCTCCTGCCTTCAATTTTTCCCACCATCAGGGTCTTATCCAAAGAGTCAGTTTTTCTCATCAGGTGGCCAAAGTATTGGGGTTTCAACTTCAGCATCAGTCCTTCCAATGAATATTCAGAACTGATTTAATTTAGGATTGACTGGTTTGATCTCCTTGCAGTCCAAGGGACTCTCAAGAGTTTTCTCCAACACCACAGTTCAAAAGCATCACTTCTTCAGTGCTCAGTGTTCTTTATGGTCCAACTCTCATATCCATAGATGACTACTAGAAAAAACATAGCTTTGACTAGATGGACCTTTGTTGGCAAAGTAATGTCTCTGTTTCTTAATATGCTGTCTAGGTTTGTCATAGCTTTTCTTCAAAGGTTTCTCTCCTCAGACTGTATTATTCTTTACATATCTCCTCCAGAAGTTCTCATGGAATAGCTTGACCAGGGCAGAATAGAGCCGAAATCATTATACAGAGACATGGTAATTCTGCTAAGATAACCTAGGATTACATTAGATGTTGGTGCAGAAGACAGGTACAAGAGGTAAAATAATGTTGATTATTGACAATATCAAGTTTGTTGTTCCTATCTTTTCTTTTTTATATAATTTATTTATTTGTTAATTATTATTATTTTGGTTGGGCTGGGTCTTTGTTGCTGCGAGTAGGTTTTCTCTAGTTGTGGATAGCCGGGGCTACTCTTTGCTTCTCATTGCAGTGGCTTCTCTTGTTGCAGAGCATGGGCTTTAGGCACACGGGCTTCAGTAGTTGTGGCACATGGGCTTCAGTTGCTCAGCAGCATGCGGAATCTTCCTGGACTAGGGATTGAACCCATGTCCCCTGCATTGGCAGAGAATTCTCATCCCACTATACCACCAGGGAAGTCCTCTATCTTCTCTTCATATTCTTCTACTAAGTCATATTGCAACCAAACTATATGGGGCTGAGATGTTTTAGTGGCTCATTTGGTGCTCAATTGAAATGCCAAACATTAGTTATGCTTGGAAGGAACTTAAAGAGCAGCTGGGTGAGGATATTGATTCCAAAGTGAAGGGAATGGTCTTTCTCAATGGAAAATAGGGTATTTGCTTTGATATCCCTATTGCATCAGTAACAGTAGTACAGGACAAGTGGCATGATTCACGGCGCTGGAAGCTTTCTGTGGCCACGGAGCAACCAGAATTAGAAGGTCCACGGGAAGGATATCACAACTTCCGAGGACAGCAGGAAGGCAATGGAGGCTTCAGGGGACAGCGTGAGAGCAACCGAGGTGTCAGGGGACAGTGGGAAAAAAGTAGAAGCTTCAGAGGACAACAATCAGGAGGTGGCAACAAAAGTAACAAATTCTAAAACAAAGGCCAGAAGAGGAGTTTTAATAAAACATTGGAACAGTAATTTGAAGTAGAGGATTTATTTGGCAAAAACAGAACTATGTTTAGCAACATGGAACTGAACATTATTTTTCATACAAAGTTAAAAGCACATTGTATTTCCTTCCTGACCACTTGCCAGTCCCCATCTCTTCGAGAGAGAAAAGCTTCATCTAAGTTATTTCATCTTATTGATGACTGCCATTTATAACTTTATTGCTACTTCTGTCTTGGGTATTCCTTAGGAAAAGGTGTATGGATTCATTACATATTCTAATGTATTGTCTATAGATTATAAGATAAAGTCAAGCATGTATCTGGTGATACTTTTTACGTTGACCTGTCTTTATACTTAGAAATGTCTCTTAATAGTAGTCTTCCCTGGTGGATCAGATGGTAAAGACTCTCCTGCAATGCAGGATCCCTGGGTCGGGAAGATCCCCTGGAGAAGTAAATGGCAACCCACTCCAGTAATCTTGCCTGGAGAATTTCATGGACAGAGGAGTCTGGCAGGCTACTGTCCATGGGGTTGCAAAGAGTCAGGCATGACTGAGCAACTATCACTCACAGTTGGTGCTCTTTTGCCCTATTAATTTATTGGAAAACATGAGTGTGAAATAACTTGAAGGCTTTCTTGTGCTAATGAGTGGCAAGGTGAAGACTGCCCTCCCTCTATGGTTTCTAGTTATATTGAGATTCTTCAATTTCAATACTTAGGTGGCACTGTAATAGCTCTCCTATGTCTCCCACCCTAGTTTTCTCCCTAGCTGATTGCAAACTTCTTTGGGCCAATCCCTGTGTTACCTATTTTCACTTCTCCAACTCCCTTCTATATGTCTGGTGCTCATTACTGCATGCTAGTCTGGTGAGTGGGCACAAAGAAGGGACTGGCAAGAGAGTACACCCTTAAGGGTCTGTGTTATCATTCTCAATGACTGGTAATATTGAAACAGAGAAGAACAGATATTAAGTGCCTCCTGAAGCGAGAACGCACTGCTGCTTATGATATAGTCTTGTGGAAAAACAACAACAAAATTCACCTGGAATCTAATCAAGGCCCTGGATATAACTACCAGTTCACAGCAAACGAAACAGAAGAATGCATTAAATGGCACTGCAGGGATGCAACTTAGCAAAAGCTAGACTGTGGGGGAATTCTATACGACAAATAATCAGTTTCTTCTATTGATATAAAGAAGTAAGAAAAAGACTGATGAAGAGGTGGGGCATAGATACAAATTCTTAGGAGATATATCAGTTCATTACAAAGTTAGGGTCTTATTTTGATTACAATTCAAACAAACCAGTGGAAAAAGTATTTTGAGAGACTGGGAGAAATGTGAATACTGACTACTTAATGAGTTCTAAGCAATTATGAATATATTAGGTGTGATAACAGCAAGCATCAAATGGACTTTATTCTGTTTCTTTGATCTATATTTTTACATTTATGTCAATATTATACTATATTGGTTAATGTAGCTTTGTTTTATTTAACAACAAGTGCAAGGAATTTAAGTCATTCTTTGAATTCTTAAATAGGATACAAAAAACATGAACTACAAAATAAAAAATGATAAGATAAATTAGGCGTCATCAATATAAACATCTTTCATTGTTGAGATAATTAAAAGATAAGTTAGAGACTGAGAGAATATATTGGTAAAGCATAAATGAAAAAAAGGGATACTAACCACAGTATATGAAGAACTGTTACAATTCAATACTAAGACAGACAATCCAATTAAAAAATGGGCAAAAAATGTGAGCAGACACTTGAATAAAGGTGATAAACAGGTACGTGAAAAGACACTCAACATCATTAGTCACCAAGGAAGTAAAAGTTAAAGCCACAAGGAGATACCATTACATAGTCACTAAATGAGTCACTCACTACAATGACTAATACTAAGTGGACCAAGCACTGTTGAGGAAGTGGAGAAAACTGGAGCTGTTATGAGTTTCTGGGCAGAATATGAAATGGGAGAGCTACTCTGGAAAACGGCTTTGTTATTACTTTAAAAGTTAGGCATAGGGCCTTCCCGGTGGGCAGTGGATGAGAATTCACCTGCCAGTGCAGGGGACATGCGTTTGATCCCTCGTCTGGGAAGAGTCCACATACCGTGGAGCAACTAAGCCTGTGTGCTCCAACTACTGAGCCTGAGTTTCAACTACTGAAGCCTGCGCTCTGCAAAAGAGAAGGCACCACAATGAGAAGCCCACGTATTGCAATGAAGACCCAGTGCAGCCAAAAATACAAAAATAAATAAAAAGGAAGTTAAGCATAAAACTGTTCATGTCAACCCCACTGCCAGGGGAAATAAAACATAGGCGTACATCAAGGCCCCCATGAAAATGTTTATAGCAGATTCTTTCATAATAACCTCAAATCCAGAACAATCTAAATGTCTGTCCACTGATCAAAGGATAAACAAATTGTGGTGCATCCATACAGTGGCTCACTACTCAGTAATAAAAAGCAACAACTACAGATCCCAGCAACAATGCCAATAAACCTTGAGAGCATTTCGTTAAGTGAAAACAGTCAGACACAGAAACCAAGTATGATGTGTTTCAATTCCTATGACATTCTGGAAAAGGCAAAACTATAAAAAAATAAATCAGATTAATGGGAGCAGCAGTTGGGAGTGGATAGTTGCGGGGGGAATTGACTTTGAAGATAAGAAAACTCTTTGGAGTGACCCAATTTTTCTATATCTTCATTGTGATGGTGATTAAACAACTGTATTCAAGTGTCAAAACTCATCAAGCTCTACACTTTAAAAAGGTAAATGTTACTGTATAGATATTAGAACTCAATAAGCTTGACTTTAAAAATTGATGCATACAGGCTTCCCTGGTGGCACAGTAGATGAGAATTCCCTGCCAATGCAGGGGACATGGACTGGATTCCTGGTCCAGGAAGATTCCACATGCCTTGGAGAACTAAGCTCATGTGCCAGTACTACTGAGTCCTTATGTTGCAACTACTGAAGCCCATGCACCGTGGCCTGTGCTCCTCACTGAGAGAAGCCACCACAATGAGAAGCCCACATACTGCAACAGAGTAGCCCTCGCTCACTGCAACTAGAGAAAGCCCATGCAAAGCATTGCAGCTAGAGAAAGCTCATGCAAGGCAACGAAGACCCAGTATAGCCAAAAATAAATTAAATTTAATTTAAAAATTGATGCATAAAGTTGATCAGAGCACAGAAATTCTATATTCTCCCCAAAACATTACTGGGACCGTCACATTATATGCGAATTACTCTTCATATGGCTAAAACCTATTCATCTCTGCCTATAGTGTTTCATGGAGACCACAGCTATATTTTACATGGTGAAGAAAAGGAAGTAGGGAAAGAAATAATTCCAGCCTGGATATTTGGAATTTAAAAATGAGAACAGTTTATTTTATTCACACAAAAGGAAGCCCTGCCTTTCTCCTTCGACTGGAATGGAAAAGTGATGGGAACTGGAGCAGCATTTTGGACCATGAAATGGAAACTATTTGTGGAGGATTACAAAGTGAAAATACAGAGGGAGTTTGGGCCAGGGCTGGTTGACTTCACAGAGGAAACAACATGGACCGTTATGAGGGAGAAACATCAGCCTTGTTTAAGTCATCATTACATTTAGTCTTTGTTACTCCAGCCAAACAGATCCCCTAATTAGTACTCTGTTGTCTATATGTATTTGTATAACTGATTCACTTTGCTGAACAACAGAAACTAACACAAACATTATAAAACAACTGTACTCCAAACAAACAAACAAACAACTCTATTGTTGAAGTCAAAGAGGCCAGTTGTCCTTCACAGTGAGTGAGAAACCAAGGCATGGGCAGACTGTGGAGGGCTGACCATCCTGTGCCTCCACCGGGGCGACTGGGGCTAATTCAGCAGTGCCAACGACTGGAGTAGGAAATGGCAACCCACTCCGATATTCTTGCCTGGAGGATCCCATGGACAGAGGAGCCTGGTGGGCTATAGTCCATGGAGTCGCAAAGAGTCGGACACGACTGAGCACACACACATTCGTGTCTTACCTGAAAGTACGCTTTCTATAAAACGTTTGAAAAGTTTAAAAATATATCAATAGGTGGCAGCCTAGTCATTCTGTTTAAAATCAATCATTGCACATAGATTGTTTTTATAAACCCGTAAGAGCCAGAAGGTGGCTCTCTCTGATACATGGAGTTTCTCCTTGCTTCCTTTAGGCCCAGCCTGACTCCTTGCAGGAAACTGTGGATACTGTGTATCATATGTCAAGTGCACATCTCTATTAGAAACCAAAACCACTTATACCCACACAGTTTATTATTAATAAGGCTTTAATATTTGTATTATTTCAGTTCAGTTCAGTTCAGTTGCTCAGTAATGTCTGACTCTTTGCGACCCCATGGTCTGCAGCACGCCAGGCCTCCCTGTCCATTACCAATCCTGGAGCTTACTCAAACTTATGTCCATTGAGTCGGTGATGCCATCCAACCATCTCATCCTCTGTCATCCCCTTCTCCTCCTTGTATTATTTACTATGTATTATTTATTATTGTCTTCACCAAGTCTTTGCTGTTCTAGGAAACTCCTGCAAAATCAGACTTCTTCCCAGTAGGTGGCATCAAACAGCTGTTTACTCCCCAAGACTCTCTGGAAATCTTTGCTGTCCACCAATCTTTAATTATTACTATTTCATAATCTTTGCAAATTGTTATCAAGTCTTCATATTGAAAGACCCACCTTTAACAAAACCCTCAAAATGTCATAAGTATCTGGACTTTGCCCCTGGCTTTGAGCTGCTACTAGGACTTAGTCTAGGTAGTTATGTGTGTCCTTTATGGTGGTGAGCAAGCAACTTGACTTTACCCGATTAACTGTTGTGCTGTGTGTTAGTCACCCAATCGTGTCCGACTCTTTGTGACACCATGTACTTAGCCCACCAGGCTCCTCTGTCCTAGGGATTTTCTGGGCAAGAATACTGGAGTGGGTTGCCAGTCCCGTCTCCAGGGGATCTTCCTGACCCAGGGATTGAACCGGAGTCTCTCACAATGGAGGCAGATTCTTTGTCACTGAGCCAACAGAGAAGCCCTGTCTGATTAATAATTTATTTTATTGGTAACTGAGGGGAGCCAGCGTTTGTCAATATATGTAACCCTGAGCACTCAGGCGGACAAGGCAATGGCATCCCACTCCAGTACTCTTGCCTGGAAAATCCCATGGACGGAGGAGCCTGGTAGGCTGCAGTCTGTGGGGTCGCTAGAGTCAGACACGACTGAGCGACTTCCCTTTCACTTTTCACTTTCATGCATTGGAGAAGGAAATGGCAACCCACTCCAGTGTTCTTGCCTGGAGAATCCCAGGGGCGGGGGAGCCTGGTGGGCTGCCGTCTGTGGGGTAACACAGAGTCGGACACAACTGAAGCGACTTAGCAGCAGCAACAGCAGCAGCAGCAGTAGAGCACTCAGGGGTTTTCCAGGGTTTTGCTGCTCCAAATGTAAGGTCTGTTAAAATGCAGAGCCTCGGGCCCCATCCAAATCCCACAGAACCAGACTCTGAACTTTAACACAGTGTCCTGTTGATGCTGTGCTTCCTTCAGGCAATGAAGTCCGAAGTGTGTCATTCTCAGGGCATTACCTCATTCTCTTCTAAAGAATGAGTGCAAACCAAACTTTTTGTTTCTTTCATTTTTAGTTGAAGTTTATCTAGTTAGTATGAAAACCAACAGAATAGAAAAAAGATTTGGATTTGAGCGTGTTTCATTCGGAAAATCTTCAGTTTTGTTTTAGGCAGGCCTACTTGCCAAGGATGGATGGAATTTTTGAGTATTTGGAGAAACATACCTGCTGAAGTCATTTAAATATTAAAAAAAAAACCAAAAAACCTCTGCCAGTGTTTCCTGGGAGATACCTATGAAACAATCGCTGATGAGTGGTATATCATAATGTATGGAACCACAGTCAATAGGGCTTCCCTTGTGGCTCAGCTGGTAAAGAATCCACCTGCAATGCAGGAGATCTGGATTTGATCCCTGGGTTGGGAAAATCCCCTGAAGAAGGGAAAGGCTACCCACCTCAGTATTCTGAATTCCATGGACTGTATAGTCCATGGGGTTGCAAAGAGTTGGACATGACTGAGCGACTTTCACTTGACTCACAGTCAACAAACACATGAAAATATGCTCAACATCACTAATCATCAGGAAAATGCAAGTCACAACTGCAACATGACTTCAAACCTGTCAGAATGGCTGTCATTGGAAACACAAAAAATAACAAGTGTTGCTGAGGATGCAGAGAAAAGGGAATCCTTGTGCACTGTTAGTGGGAATGTGAACACAGCAGCAACTCTGGAAAACAATGTGGAGGCTCCTCAAAAAACTATAAATAGAATTACATATGATTCAGCAATTCCACTTTTGGGTATTTATCGGGAAGAAACAAAAAGACTAATTCAGAAACATATATGCAGTCCAATGTTCATTGCAGCGTCATTCACAATAGTCAAGATATGGAAGCAGCCTAAGTGCCCATTGACAGATTGATAAAGATATGGTATATATACATATATATATATATATGTGTGTGTGTGTGGTGTGTGTGTGTGTGAACTCAGTCACTCCATCATGTCCGACTCTTTGCAATTCCATGAACTATAGCCTGCCAGTCCTCTCTGTCTATGGAATTTTCCAGGCAAGAATACTGGAGTGGGTTATCATTTCCTCCTCCAGGGGATCTGCCCCACCCAGGGATCAAACTCTCATCTCTCGTGTCTTCTGCATTGGCAGGTAAATTCTTTACTACTGAGCCACCCGGGAAGACTTATTATATTAATATATATAGATAGATAACTATTACTCAGCCATAAAAAAATTCTTGCCATTTGTAACCATATGGATCAACCTAGAGGATATATGTTAAGTGAAACAAGTCAAAGAAATATGATTTCACTTATATGTGGGATCTACAAAACAAAACAAATCAACAAATGCAATAAAACAGAAAGAGACTCAAAGGTACAGAGAACAAACAGATGGTCACCATGGGGGAAGAGGGGAGAGGAATGAATGAAACAGGTGAAGTGATTAAGAGGTACACATTTCCAGTTATAAGATAACTATCACAGGGATGCAAAGAATGGCATAGGGAATAGTCAATAATACGGTAATAACTTTGGGTGGTGTGGTGATAGGAGGTAACTAGACTCATAGTGGTGACCACTTCTCAATGAATAAAAATAATTTACTCTGTTGTACACCTGAAACTAATACATTTTTTTAAAAATATTTTTTTTAGAAAATAGAGCCATGGGTTTGGATTTCCTAGATATGGTGCTTAATTCACAGGCACATTAAGGCAGTTACTGATGCAAGTTTTTTTTCTGAAAAGTATTTTAAACCTGGATTTGTTATTTACCTTATACTCTATTATGTCTTGTGTTAGTCTCTTTTTTTGAGATGTGAGCTCTGTTTGTTTTAGAGAGTTCTACTGGTACACCGAGCAGACGTAGGGGAAAGAATATGCTATTTGAGACCAGAAGAGGATGTTCAAGAGGGAGGGGATATAGGTATACCTATGGCTGATTCATGTAGATGTTTGGCAGAAACCAAACACAATACTGTAAAGCAATTATCCTTCAGTTAAAAATTAAAATAAACTTAGTTAAAAGAAAAAGATTGAATGCAAACTAGTACAGCCACTATGGAGAACAGTGTGGAGATTCCTTAAAAAACTGGAAATAGAACTGCCTTATGATCCAGCAATCCCACTGCTGGGCATACACACTGAGGAAACCAGAAGGGAAAGAGACACGTGTACCCCAATGTTCATCGCAGCACTGTTTATAATAGCCAGGACATGGAAGCAACCTAGATGTCCATCAGCAGATGAGTGGATAAGAAAGCTGTGGTACATATACACAATGGAGTATTACTCAGCCATTAAAAAGAATACATTTGAATCAGTTCTAATGAGGTGGATGAAACTGGACCCTATTATACAAAGTGAAGTAAGCCAGAAGGAAAAACACCAATACAGTATACTAACGCATATATATGGAATTTAGAAATATGGTAACAATAACCCTGTATACGAGACAGCAAAAGAGACACTGATGTATAGAACAGTCTTTTGGACTCTATGGGAGAGGGAGAGGGTGGGATGATTTGGGAGAATGGCATTGAAATATGTATAATATCATATATGAAACGAGTTGCCAGTCCACGTTTGATGCACGATACTGGATGCTTGGGGCTGGTGCACTGGGACGACCCAGAGGGATGGTATGGAGAGGGAGGAGTCCAGAACTGTCCTAATCACTCAGTGATTGCCCCTGGAAAGAGATGATTGCTCTGAGAGCCATTCCAGGGCAGCCATTTCCAGGGCAAGAGACCTGGGAAAGCAGCCGGTGGTGGTAGAAAAGATCTGGGTCTTAGAGTGACACCATCAGCCCACGGTGTGTCCACCAACACCAGCCCCGACCCTGTGCATCCTGTGTTTCTCAGTGAATGTCCTTGTTTTAATGTCTAGATGACAGAGTCTGCTCCTCTGGTTCCTTTTCCAAACCATCCTTTGCACTGCCACAATAATTATCTTTGGAAAATGCAAATAAGATCACAATAACAACACATGCTAGATAAACATATGTTATCTACTTTGTAATTAAGCACTCCTTGAAAAACAAAGAAAATGGATAAGATGGTAATTTTTATTTACTTGGCTGAGCCAAGTCTTAGTTGCGGCATGCGGGATCTAGTTTCCGGACCAGGGATCGAACCTGGGCCCCCTGCATTGGGAGTGCAGAGTCTTAGCCACTGGGCCACCAAGGAAATCCTAAGATGGTTAATTCTACATTATGGGCTTTTAAAAACCACAGTTCTTAAGTATTTCTCTCAGAGGGAATCAAGGAAGACTTCACTGAGAATATAACATCTAAGCTGTATCTTGAAGCATGATTAAGAGTTTCCCAGGCAGAGACTAGTGTGGAGTCAGGATAGTCAGTGTCTCACAGGAAATATAGCATGTGCAAAGATTGTTGTTGTTTAGTCACTAAGTCATGTCCGATCCCATGGACTATAGCCCACCAGGCTCCTGTGTCCATGGGATTTCTCAGGCAAAAATACTGGATTGGAATACATTTCCTTCTCCAGGTGATCTTCCCAACCCAGGGATCAAACCTGCGCTTCTCCTGCTTGGCAGGCATATTCTTTACCACTGAGCCATCAGGGAAGCCCCATGTGCAAAGATAAAGAGATGGGAATATACGTCACATACTTGGGAATGATAAGTGGTTCCATGTGGTTGGTCCCTCAAGTGAACCCATGATATTGGTAAGAAATAAATTAGGAAAAGTGGGTAGGGATAGACTGAGACAGGTTTTTATGTTTTACCCTGGCATTTGACCTTATTCCTGTGGACAGTAGAAAGCCATTAAGGAGGGGGAGTGCCATGATTAGATTTATCAGACTTATGGCAGATCAGGTAGCAGCCTTTCAACACTGGACCGTTGGATGCGGTGCTGAAGATGCTGCAGCCAGTGTGGATCTCGGGATGAGCCTGGGTCTTAGGTGCAGCCTTTCCCTTGCTTGGGGACTCCTGCCTCTGTGTTTTAAGATCCTGAAGCACTGTTGGCTGTGGTCAGAGGAGGAGTAATTAGTTGATAGTGCATGTTGGGGTAAGTATGGTCTTTCTCTGCTAATAGGGAAAATGAGATGCCTACCCATGGAAAATAATTTTAAACTAGTACAAAGGTTAGTTATAATACACACACATACACCCATATATAGTATGTACATATGCAATGTTTATAAATGTCAATTTTTTTACTTTTCTCTCATGTTAAATTTTTTCAAAGCTCCCCCTACTCTAGCCTTCGTTATCAAACTTTACTAAAGAATCACCTGCGGAGGGGGCTTCCCTAGTGGCTCAGTAATAACGAATCTGCCTGCCAATGCAAGAGACACGGGTTCAATCCCTGGTCGAGGAGGACCCCACTTGCCGTGGAGCAACTGAGTCCATGAGACACAACTACTGAGCCCGTGCTCCAGAGCCCGGGAGCTGCAACTACTGAAGTCTGTGCACGCTAGAGCCTATGCTCCACAACAAGAGAAGCCATCACAATGAGAAGCCTGCAACCACAGCTAGAGAAGAGCCCCCGCAGTAATAAGGACCCAGCACAGGCAAAAATAAATAAGAAAATAAACAAAATTATATTAGAAAAATTTGTATAGAAAAGAATCACTTGAGGAGGCTGTTGAAAACAGCCTGTAGATTCATTGGCTCGACACTCTTAGTAGGGCTCAGAAATTCCTATTTTCAGCAAGTCACCCTGTGGATTTGAAATAAGGAGTATTTGCTGACTGACTTACAGGGTGGAACCCAGGCTTCCTAATAGGACTCTCAGGGCCCTTCATCTCTCTCTGGCTTCCCAGTAAATCTCCAGTCTTGAAATGTGTGATCTGGACTCACCAAACCCATTACTTTTCTTAAAAAAATTAATTTTTATTGGAGTATAATTGCTTTGCAATGTTGTGTTAGTTTCTAACAGCAAAATGAATCAGCCATACATATACACATATCCATTCCCTTTTGTTTTTCCTTCCCATTCAGGTCACCACAATGCGTTAAGCAGAGTTCCCTGTACTATACAGCAGGCTCTCTTTAGTTACCTATTTTTACACATATATCAATATGTGTAATCAAGAAAAATTAGAGATACCAAGGGAACATTTCATGCAAAGATGGGCTCGCTCAATAAAGGACAGAAATGGTATGGACCTGACAGAAGCAGAAGATATTAAGAAGTGCCAAGAATACACAAAAGAACTGTACAAAAAAGATTTTCACAACCCAGATAATCATGATTTTGTGATCACTCACCTAGAGCCAGACATCCTGGAATGTGAAGTCAAGTGGGCCATAGGAGGCATCACTATGAACAAAGCTAGAGGGGGTGATGGAATAACAATTGAGCTGATTCAAATCCTAAAAGATGATGCTGTGAAAGTGCTGCACTCAATATGCCAGCAAATTGGGAAAACTCAGCAGTAGCCACAGGACTGGAAAAGGTCAGTTTTCATTCCAATCCCAAAGAAAGGCAATGCCAAAGAATGCTCAAACTACCACACAATTGCACTCATCTCACACGCTAGTAAAGTAATGGTCAAAATTCTCCAAGCCAGGCTTCAGCAATATGTGAACTGTGAACTTCCTGATGTTCAAGCTGGTTTTAGAAAAGGCAGAGGAACCAGAGATCAAATTGCCAACATCCACTGGATCATGGAAAAAGCAAGAGAGTTCCAGAAAAACATCTATTTCTGCTTTATTGACTATGCCAAAACCTTTGACTGTGTGGATCACAATAAACTGTGGAAAATTCTGAAAGAGATGGGAATATCAGACCACTTGACCTGCCTCTTGAGAAACCTGTATGCAGGTCAGGAAACAACAGTTAGAACTGGACAAGGAGCAACAGACTGGTTCTAAAAAGGAAAAGAAGTACGTCAAGCCTGTATATTGTCACCCTGCTTATTTAACTTATATGCAGAGTACATCATGAGTAATGCTGGGCTGGAAGAACCACAAGCTGGAATCAAGATTGCCAGGAGAAATATTAATCACCTCAGCTATGCAGATGACACCACCCTTATGGCAGAAAGTGAAGAAGAACTAAAGAGCCTCTTGATGAAAGTGAAAGAGGAGAGTGAAAAAGTTGGCTTAAAGCTCAACATTCAGAAAACTAAGATCATGGCATCTGGTCTCATCACTTCATGGCAAATAGATGGGGAAACAGTGGCTGACTATTTTTCTGGGCTCCAAAATCACTGCAGATGGTGATTGCAGCCATGAAATTAAAAGACACTTACTCCTTGGAAGGAAAGCTATGACCAACCTAGACAGCATGTTGAAAAGCAGAGACTTTGCTTTACTTTGCCAACAAAGGTCTGTCTAGTCAAGGCTATGGTTTTTCCACTGGTCATGTATGGATGTGAGAATTGGACTATAAAGAAGGTTGAGTGCTGAAGAATTGATAATTTTGAACTGTGGTGTTGGAGAAGACTCTTGAGAGTCCCTTGGACTGCAAGGAGATCCAACAGTCCATCCTAAAAGAGACCAGTCCTGGGTTTTCATTGGATGGACTGATGTGGAAGTCTGTCATCACATGATGACTGAAGCTCCAATACCTTTGCTACCTGATGCGAAGAGCTGACTCATTTGAAAAGACCTTGATTTGGTAAAGATTGAGGGCAGGAGGAGAAGGGAACGACAGAGGATTAGATGGTTGGATGGCATCACCAACCTGATGGACATGAGTTTGGGTGGACTCCGGGAGTTGGTGATGGACAGGGAGGCCTGGCATGCTGTGGTTCATGGGGTCACAAAGAGTTGGACACGACTGAGCGACGGGACTGAACTGAACACATATATCAATAGTGTATATATGTCAATTCCAAACCACCCTATCTGCCTTTGGTATATATATATTTATTCTCTATGCCTGTGTCTATATTTCTGCTTTGTAAATAGGATCACCTATATCATTTTCTAGTTTCCACATACATACACTAATATATGATATTTGTTTTTCTCTTTCTGATTTTCTTCAATCTGTATGACAGTCTCTAGGTCCATCTGTGTTTCTACAAATGACATTTTGTCCCTTTTTATGGCTGAATAATATTCCGTTGTGCATATGTACCACATCTTCTTTATCCATTTCTCTGTTGATGGACATTCATGTCCTGGCTATGTAAATAGTGCTATATGAACATTGGAGCACATATATCTTTTTGAATTATGGTTTTCTCTGGGTATGTGCCCATTAGTGGGATTGCTGGGTCATATGGTAGTTCTAGTTTTAGTTTTTAAGGAACTTCCACACTGTTATCCATAGTGTTCTCAATTTACACTCCCATCAACAGGGCATGTTTGGAGAAGGCAATGGCGAAAATCCCATGGATGGAGGAGCCTGGTAGGCTGCAGTCCATGGGGTTGTGAAGAGTCTGACACGACTGAACAATTTAACTTTCACTTTTCACTTTCATGCATTGGAGAAGGAAATGGCCACCCACTCCAGTGTTCTTGCCTGGAGAATCCCAGGGACAGTGGAGCCGGGTAGGCTGCCGTCTATGCCTGTGCTTGGTGGGCATACAGTTGGACACGACTGAAGTGACACAGCAGCAGCAGCACCAGCAACAGGGCATGGAGGTTTCCTTTTCTCCACACCCTCTCCAGCATTTATTGTTGATAGATTTTTTTTTTTTTGATAATGGCCATTCTGACCATGTGAGGTGAAACCTCATTGTAGTTTTGATTTGCATTTCTCTAACATTTAGTGTTGTTGAATACCTTTTCATGTGTTTATTGATCATCCATATGTCTTTTTTGGAGAAATGTCTATTAGGTCTTCTGCCCATTTTTCTGGTTCAGTTCAGTTCAGTTGCTCAGTTATATCTGCTTGAGACCCCCATGGAATGCAGCATGCCAGGCTTCCCTGTACTTCACCATCTCCCAGAGTTTGCTCAAACTCATGTCCATTGAGTCAGTGATGCCATCCAACCATCTCATCCTCTGTCATCCCCTTCTCCTCCTGCCCTCAATCTTTCCCAGCATCAGGGTCTTTTCCAATGAGTTGGCTCTTTGCATCAGGTGGCCAAACATTTGGGCCTCAGTCAGTTTCAGCATCAGTCCTTCTAATGAATATTCAGGGTTGATTTCTTTAGGATTGAAAGGTTTGATCTCCTTGCTATCCACTAGGTTGTTCATTTTTTTTTTTTTTTTTTTTTTATTGAGCTGCATGGGTTACTTGTATGTTTTAAGAATTAATCCATTGTCAGTTGCTTCATTTTACAAACATTTTCCCCATTTTGAGGTTGTCTTTTCTTCTTGTTTATGGTTTACTTTGCTGTGCAAAAGCTTTTAAATTTAATTAGGTCCTATTTGAGCTTCCCTTGTGGCTTAGTTGGTAAAGAATCCGCATGCAATGTGGGAGACCTGGGTTCGATCCCTGGGTTGGGAAGATCCCCTGGAGAAGGGAAGGGCTACCTACTCCAGTATTCTGGCCTGGAGAATTCCATGGACTCGCAGAGAGTCGGACATGACTGAGCGACTTTTACTTCACTTCACTAGATCCTATTTGCTTATTTTTGTTTTTATTTTCATGACTCTAGGAGGCAGGTCAAACAAATGTTATTTTTTCAGAACTAGAAGAAAATAATTTTACCATTTGTATGGAAACACAAAAGACCCTGAATAGCGAAAGCAATCCTGAGAAAGAAAAATGGAGCTGGAGGATTCAGGCTTTCTGATTTTATACTACAAAGCTATAGTAATCAAGACAATATGGTAGTGGCACAACAACAGAAATATAGATAAATGAAACAGGATACTAAACCCAGAGATAAACCCACACAGGTATGGCACCTAATCTATAACATATATAATCGAGAAAAGACAGCATCTTCAATAAATGGTGCTGGGAAAACTGGACAACTATCTGTAAAAGAATGAAATTAGAACATTCCCTAACACTGTACACAAAAATAAACTCAAAATGGATTAAAGACCTGAATGGAAGGCTGGACACCATTAAACTCTTAAGGAAAACATAGGCAGAGCACCACTTTGTTTTAAACCCACTTGGCCTTTAATCTGTTTCATGTGTTCCCTCCATCAGTCTTCAACACTTATTCTATCCCTTACTGGCAAATCCCCTGTCTCTGAAGTGTCTCAGACCAGGCTCTTCTCAAGATCTTCCTTCCCCCAATGCCACGGTTACTGAACTTTTACACTGCATCTCCTTGGATTTTATTTCATTTTGATATTTGGCAAAACTAATACAATATTGTAAAGTTTAAAAATAAAATAAAAATTAAAAAAAAAAATAGACCTGCATTCTCACCAGCTGTATCAAGGTGCCATTATTTCTCTGTTAGGCCTCTCTCTTATAAGTCTCTGAAATCTTGACAGGAAGAACTTAAGCAATTTTCTTCTTTTTCTGAGCATTGTTCAGCAGCCTGTGAGGCATTACTAGGTATTCAGTAAAAGGTGGATGAGCAAGAATTTGTGGGGAGAGGGGTGGACCTGACAGTAGTGAAATTGGAAATCTCATTTCATCATTACGGACAGAAGAATCAGAACAAAATTTTTCCTTTCTGTATAAATGGGAGCAATTACATAAAGAATTCCTGTTCTAAGGCCTCAAGGAAGAGTTAGGACATCCTTCCAGTATATCCCTTCAGATAAAGTGTCTCTGGTCAGCCAACCACCTCCTACCCAGAGGCTACCTGTTTGTCTTTTCTTAGTGGTTTGACATGAACACAGGATGAACTTCAGCCTCAGAGTGCTATTTACCTCCCCTAATTTCCCAGTTGTCAACATGTATACCAAATGCTACTGTCAGTAATACAAATTTCTCAAACCCTGATTCTAATCACTTGCCTTCTGAACTCTCAGCATTGTTTTTTCCTTGTCTTGCTTTGATACGAATCTGCCTCCTAAACTAGATTGCAAAATCAAAGCCTAGGATCCAATGCTCTTCCCTTCCCTGTTTTCCTCACCAGTGAGGATGGGAGAGGGTAAGAGGAGGGATTACTTTTTCTTCTCAAGTTTGCACATAAGTGCCTGATAAATATTTATTGGAGAAAAAAAAAAAATGATGAACGGTTGTTGTTGTTCAGTCACACAGTCTTGTCTGACTCTTTGTGATCCCATGAAGTGCAGCACACTAGGCTTCCCTGTCCTTCACCTTCTCCTGGAGTTTGCTCAAACTCATGTCCATCGAGTTGGTGATGCCATCCAACCATCTCATCCTCTGTCATCCCTGTCTCCCCCTGCCTTCAATCTTTCCCACCATCAGGGTCTTTTCTAATGAGTCAGTTCTTCGCATCAGGTGGCCAGAGTATTAGAGTTTCAGCTTCAGTATCAGTCCTTCCAATGAATATTCAGGATTGATTTCCTTTAGGATTGACTGCTTTGATCTCCTTGCAGTCCAAGGGACTCTTAAGAGTCTTCTCCAACACCACAGTTCAAAAGTATCAATTCTTCAGCACTCAGCCTTCTTTATGGTCCAGCTCACATCCATACGTGACTGCTGGAAAAACCATAGCTTTGACCAGATGGACCTTTGTTGGCAAAGTAATGTCTTTGCTTTTAAATACACTGTCTAGGTTTGTCATAGCTTTTCTTCCAAGGTGCAACCGTCTTTTAATTTTATAGCTGCAGTCACCATCTGCAGTGATTTTGGAGCCCCCAGAAATAAAGTCTCTCACTGTTTCCATCATTTCCCCATCTATTTGCCATGAAATGATGGGACCAGATGCCACGATCTTCGTTTTTTGAGTTTTAAGCCAGCTTTTTCACTCTCCTCTTTCACCTTTATCAAGAGGCTCTTTAGTTCTTCTTCGCTTTCTGCCATAAGGGTGGTGTCATCTGCATATCTGAGGTCATTGATTTCTCCCAGCAATCTTGATTCCAGTTTTTCCTTCCTCCAGCCCAGCATTTCTCATGATGTACTCTGCATGGAAGTTACATAAGCGGGGTGACAAAATACAGCCTTGATGTCCTACTTTCCCGACTTTGAATCGGTCTGTTGTTCCATGTTATATCACCCTGCTTCCAGACTTGGGAATGACTATTACTTTGTGAAGCTGGACTTGTTATAGAACCAAACTATAGAGGATCACCAATATTAATGGTTTAGTTATTACTGTTTTGACTATAAGAGGTATGGAGATTTATTAAACCAAGGAATGTGTTACCAGCAAAGCCAAGTGACCAGCCAGGTGGGAATCAGTACTTGAAATGTCAGATGGCAATGATTCCTGCCACAAAGGAGAGGCTGACAGGATCTTTGTGAATAATGACATCCTTGGTATGAGTTTAGCATCACTGCATATGCTGAGCCTTCTCCAATCTTTCTGCAACATGGTTTCTTCAGATTCTTTCCTGTTTCCTTTTACCTTTGTTTCTGGTGAGGGACAGGGAAGCCTGGTGTGCAGCAGTCCATGGGGTCACAAAGAGTCGGACGATACTGAGCAACTGAACTGAACAGTTTTTTATTGCCTCCCTGGTGAGGTTCTTTCACAACCCTTTCTAACTCTTCCCTTCTCCTGGCTCCCTCTCTTTCCCCTCTGCTCCCTGAGTCCGTTTAGTTTCTCCTCCAGCTTTACCTCAGCCTTCTTCTTTAGCTTACTTCAAAAATACTTACCGCATAAATTAGTTAATAACTGTATGAATATTTGATTCCTCTTGAGGGCCTTTCACCAAGGAAGGACTTCCCATGTGGCGCTAGTGGTAAAAAACCTGCCTGCTAATGCAGGAGACATAACAGACTTGGGTTCAATCCCTGGGTCAGGAAGATCCCCTGGAGAAGCGCATGGCAATTCATTCCAGTATTCTTGCCTGGAGAATCCCATGGACAGAGGAGCCTGGTGGGCTATGTCCACGGGGTCACACAGAGTCAGGTATGACTGAAGCGCTAAGTAGCATGCATGATGTCTATCATTTTGGATCTTAGACCTTTGTGTTAACATTTAACTGCTTCCTTCATCCACAAGGATTGTGTCTGATGCTTCTTTCTCTGTGGTGGCTCTTAATTTTATTCATACTATATTGGGAGAAGACCAGGCAACTTGGAATGAAGAAAATTAACCAAGCCCATTCCCATGTCACCTCAGGGCCTTTGCATTTACTCTTCCTGCAGCCTGGAAACCTCTCCAGAGAGCACACGTCTCCCTCCCACACTTTGTTGAAGCCTTTCTCAGACAGCCCTTCTTGGAGCCTTTATGCAAAATAGCATATCCACTGACTAACTTACCCCAGACCTGCCACACCTGCACTATCCATAAACCTTCCTTGATTTTTTCTATACCACTAATTCTATCTAGCTTACTTATATTTACTTATTTATTTATTGATGTCTTTCTTCACCATGATGCCAGGAAGTAAGCCTATTTCATGTTCTACTACTATTATACCTAGAACAACGTCTGACACTCAATATATATTTGTTGAACAAGTTAATGTGCATGTCAGAACAAGTAAAAAAGGATGGCAGTGTTTATATTTTCTTTAGAAAATAATTTACCCCTTATCATAAAGGTGAATCATGCTCACTCAATGAATTTCTTATTAAAATAATGGAACAGCTGAAGGAACAAGGGGAGAGATGAATTGAGGGGATTGGTTAGACAGTTGGAAAAGGAGGCCAGGGCCACTCTGACTGCCCAGATTCTCTGAACAGGTGGGTGTACTCTGTCGCTGTGCAAAATCTAAAGGAAGAATTGCAAATCTCTCTTGGAGTCCTTGTGGAGGTTTCTGAACCTCTGAGCCAAGGTTCAGGAGCAAAGAACCTGGCAGGTGAGACCTGGGAAGTGAAAATCACAATGAGGTACCAATTTTTCTTAAGTGCCTTGCAGCATGAGCAGTGAACGGTACAATCTGTGGGAGCAGGGGATGGTCTTCTCTGCTTTCCATTGTCTGTTCCAGGTTTGTTTCTCAGTGACTCAGGAGCAGTGCATGTGGCTGACGACATTCAGAGGCTCTGGCTATTTAAATGTGCTTTCCTGCTGCAGGTCACATGCATTTTAAATCTTGCTTGCTTTTTCAGGGAATCATCTAGTCCTCACTTGACCCTGATGTTCTGTTCTCCTGGAATCTCTCTCATCTTTTTTTCTTCTTCCTCTTCTTATTCCACACAAGTTTGCTTGTTTCACTTTCAGTGAATATAAACATTGCAGCGTGTAGCCTGGGCCTTGTGGCCTGGGCTCAGTTAGGAAGATGACATTCTTCCTGACCCAGGACCCTGCACTAAGCCCATCCTGGCAGTTCTTCTACTCCTTTTCCTGGCTCCTACTCTCTGGTGTATTTTTGGAAACAGATGGAGAATGTTCAAAGACCTTGGCTTGCTTCTTATCACCATGGTTATGTGCTTGTTTATGTGAGTTTTTTTCTCTCTCCCTTTTTTTTTCTTGAAAGTTCATTATTAAGTGCCCTTAGTATTTGGGTGGAAGAATTTGGGGTAAAGAAAAATTGCTGGAAGGTTGTGAGCTAAGCTCAGGTCTTGTTTATAAGCCGTGAATCCGTTTTTGATGAATCTTATCTGTTGATACTTGTTTTGCTTCAGGGAACAGTAAATTATGCTCAGGCTGAAATGGTCTTTGCCAGTAGTTAATTGAACTCAGGTTCACTGCAGGAATTACAACAGTTTCACAAACCAACAGCACATAGGGTAATGAAACAGGAGGGAAGGGGCAGGGCACAAACTTTAAAAGAATAACATAGCCATAGGATATGACAAAAATTGGGAAGAACCAACTAGGTCCAAGATGGCAGAAGATCTGACTTTCAATGGATCTTGGGCTTCATGATATGCTCATTGTAATACATTAGCATAAGCTAAGTGACACCACCTTCACAGTTCTGAGGCCAACCATAAAAGGTCAAAAAGTGGACAGTGGCTCAATCCTGGAAATCCCCACTCCTTCCCTGAAATAGTTGGGATAATCTTCCCACTCATTAACCTGTGGAATTTCCCAGCCCATAAAAACTAACCATCCCATGTTTCTGGGCCTCCTGTTTTCTGAGATAGATCCATACTCTGTGTGAGGGGTGTGTTTTTCTCTAAATAAATCCACTTCTTACCTATCACTCCATTTGTCACTGAATTCTTTCTGAGAGAAGACATCAAGAACGTGAGCCTTGGGACTCCCCTGGTGGCCCAGTGGATAAGGCTCGGTGCTCCCAATGTAGGGGCCCGAGGTTCAGTCCCAGGTTGGGGAACTAGAGCCCACATTCACACCACAACTAAGAAGTCTGAGTCCCACAGCTGGAACGTCTCATATGAGCGAGGAGGATCCCATGTGCTACAAAAAAGGCCTGGTGCAGCCAAAATAAATAAATATTTAAAAAAGGAGAAGAATCTGAGCTTCAAGTCCTGAGACCAGGTGTGTGACATGATTTTAGTAACATCTCAATAAGCCAATAAAGAAATCACATACCCTAAACAAATGACAGATTAATTACACTGTTGTTTCCAGGCAAAGGGAGGTGATAGAAATAAAGTTCAAATTCATATGAGGTGTACATGTTTTATGAGAGTTGGCTTAATCGACCACAATCGGGTTTGCCCAGCAGTGGTGAAACTCGAATGAAAATTCCCATGTTGTTAGAGTGGTTGCTCAGGAACAAGGGTGTGTTGGTGTTGGGGGCCAAGGTGGGCTTTTTCTCAGAATGCCGCATAGCTTTGGCCACTGCCAATGAGAGGGTAGACTTTACCAAGACAGGAGCTAAAGCACTAAGGTCTTTAGAGACTAGATCAGCAAAGGGTAGCTTTGCCAAGAGGAAGCTCTCACGTAGTCCTTACAAACTTTGGGTATTTATAGCCTAAATGTTTCCTTCACTTAAGTGCCTCAATATGTTGAGGAGAGTGAAAAAGCTGGCTTAAAACTCAACATTCAAAAAACTAAGATCATGGCATCTGGCTCCATCACTTCATGGCAAATAGATGAGAAAAAATGGAAATAGTAAGAGACTTTATTTTCTTGGGCTCCAAAATCACTGTGGACGATGACTACAGCCTTGAAATTAAAAGATGCTCCTTGGAAGAAAAGCTATATGACAAACCTAGACAGCATATTAAAAAGCAATGACAGCACTTGGCCAACAAATGTCTGTTATAGTTAAAGCTATGGTTTTTCCAGTAGTTATGCACAGATGTAAGAGTTGGACCATAAAGAAGGCTGAGCATCAAAGAACGATGCTTTCCAACTGTGGTGCTGGAGGAGACTCTTGAGAGTCCCTGGACTGCAAGGAGATCAAACCAGTCAATCCTAAAAGAAATCAGCCCTGAATATTCATCAGAAAGACTGATGCTAAAGCTGAAGCTCCAATACTTTGGCCACTTGATTCAAAGAGCTGACTCATTGGGAAAGACCCTGATGCTGGGAAAGATTGAAGGCAGGAAGAGAAGGGGGAGATCAAGGATGAGATGGTTGGATGACGTCACTGACTCAATGGACATGAGTTTGAGAAAACTCTGGAGACAGTGAAGGACAGGGAAGCCTGGTGCGCTGCAGTCCATGGTGTCGCAGAGACTCGGACACGACTTAGTGATGAGCAACAAAGGTTTTTATTGATAAGTCTCTAAGGCAGCCCCTCAGCAGCTGATCACTGAGTGCTTATCAAGAATAGATGAGATGGTGACATCCTAACACAGCTTACTTCATTCTTATAGCAAAACAGCTTTACTCCTAAAATCAGCTCTTTGTCAAAAAGCTCTTTGTCTTTGCCGTAAACAAGTGGATTGAAACCACAGAAGTCATAAACAAGAGGATTGAAATTCTATCAAAATAATATACAGCAAGGTTGTTATGGATGTTTCATTAACCCTTGAAATTGACATTAAATAGTTCTGTGTTTTTGGATAAGTTACTTAACTTCTCTTGTGCCTCAGCTTCCTCATCCGGCCTGGTTTGCATAGGATATGTGAAGATTTCCTTCATCCTGTTACTTCTCAGAGTTTCTTCAAACGCAATAACTTCTCATCCTCTCACCTTGCCCCTGAGATCTAGTTTAGCTCTGATTTTCCCTTTTACCTCTTCCTTACCTTCTAATGGATTTTATTGAATTCCAGTCTTCCTCTCATCTTCACCTTCCCCATCCCTGAATTTATGTCCTCAATGGAGGAAAACTAATTTTAAAGCCAAAACATAGCTAACAGCTAGCTGGATTTGCTAATACTAATATGTTTCTAGAATGTACTTTATAAGCTACAGAATATATTTCACGTTTTTCATTATCTGTGGGTATTTTCTTTCTGAATCCTTTTGGTTTTATTTATTTTTCTGATTATTTCAAGTAAGAGGACCTGGTCATAATGATTTGGATTAATCTCTGATGCTTTGTTCTAGCCTTTCTTACAAATCCTTCCATTGAATTACTAAACTGGTTATTTCTGCTCAATTCCTAGTAGGTACTTAATATTTCTTATACTTAATACTTTTAATACTTGTAAGTAGGTACTTAGTAATTATTATTTGAAAGTGACAACTATATTTAATGATTCTAATAATCTTTCCCCTTTTGCCTTCTGTAAAGAAAGGAAAACTGCCTGCCATTCTAGTTTTACCAGGATCAAGCCATCAGCCACTGCAGTCACCCAGGACAGTGCACCCTGTGGGGAATTCAAGGTGGAGGAAAATAGGAAGAACTCTGTGCCCTGGATATTGGCCTAGATGGTTATGATGCACATCTGAGGAAAAATTTGGATGACCCCAGATCCTTGCCATTTCTCATACTTTGAAAAGAACAAAAATCATTAACTTGAGATGTCTGTTCTTTTGATTAGCAGTACTCTTTTGATGTTCAACTACAAGTTTTTTCCCCCCATGAAATATTAATATATATATCCTGACTCTCCCCTTTCCTCTTTGGAGCAGTTCCTCAGGGTTATCTGAGAGGCTGTCTCCTGGGCTCAAGAGCCCTCAATAAGGTCCCCAAATATTTAAAATAGATAACCAACAAAGACTTACTGTCTAGCACAGAGAACTGTGCTCAATATTCTGTAACAATCTAAGAATTTGAAAAAAGAACAGATGTGTGTATATGTATAACTGAATCGCTTTGTTGTACACCTGAAAGTAATACAACATTGGTTAATCAACTATTACTGTGGGTGCTCAGTTGTGCCATTTCCTACTCCAGGGATCTTCCTGACCCAGAGACCGAACTTGTGTCTCTTGTGTCTTCTGCAGTGGTAGGCGAATTCTTTACCACCACACCACCTGGGAAGCCAATCAACTATACTCCAATATGAAATAAAAAGTTAAAAAAAAACCCCTCAACTTGCAACTTTTAGGTTGTGTATTTTTCTTTTGATCAACAGTCTTTGTTGTTCTTGATGTGCTTTGAAATCTTTGATTTGGTCCCTTAATGATTCCTACTCATTCAGCCTCTGGTGACCGTTCCAATGAATTTTAGTGGCTCATCTATCAATTCTTCTTCTCCACTGGAAAGTGGAGTGCAGAGGAGCCTGGAAGGCTACAGTCCATGGGGTCACAAAGAATTGGACACAACTGAGTATGCACACATCGCAATAAGAATAAATTTGGACAATAAATAAATATGGCAATAAAAATGACAATCAGTTTGGTCAGATAGAGCTGGACCATGAGAATGGTCCTATGGGAGTGGTCCAGCTGTTTGTGCTAGTGAAGTCCAAACCTCTCAGTTATTTCATTTTTTTCCCCCCTGAGGAAATTTCCATTCCTGACAAGAGAAATTTGACTGGACAAGTAGCAGGGAAAAGGCATTTTGCTCCTTAAATGAGAATTAATTCTCTCTGTCACACAAGTAGTGCAGAAAAGGCTATAAACTGTCTAGTACCATAGCCACGATCAGTAGTTAACTGTATAAATTAATTAAAATTAAAGAAAATGAAAAATGCAAGTACTCAATGTCCACCTGTGACCAATGACTTACGGCACAGATAGAGGAATTTCCAGATGGTGGAAAGCCAGGGATGTGCCCTCTGCTCCTGTCTCAGAGTAAGGGCTATGGGAGAAAGGCTTACCCTAGATTTTGCTGAACTGCTCAGTCTCTGGCTTGTATTTGCTTGGTTGCCTTTTATTTCATGTTTTCTGCATGAGACAGTGCCCACAGATTGAGACACATAGGTGGATAATTCAGTGACATTTGGGAACAAGATTTCAGTTGGGAGTTCACCGAAGAGTCCTTTGAACTGTTGAGTGAAGAGTCCAGGAAAGAACCCATTGAGAAATCCAAAGAAAAGTCAGAATAGCCCTAAATTAACTTCAGTGAGGAGTACAATTGGAAGGGCAATCCTGATTGATATGAGTGGGAGGATAAGCAGTAGCCTGCTTGGGAATCCAATGGACGAGGAAGAGAAAAAAATAAAAATAAAAATAGGAAAATTAATAAGTAAATTTCCCTTTTGAATACTGTTTTCAGGGGTCTGGGATTCTTGCTCTACTTCCAGTAAGATTTTAAAACTCTTTTTATGGGCTTTAGTGGGATTACAGCCATAGCACTGTGCCCTTGGGGCTTGGGCCCTGGTGATACACTGCTCCTTCCAATCAGAGGACAGCTGAAAAATCAGACCTTTATCCTGCTGTCTCATGGGGAAGGGCTGCTTGGCTACACCATGGAAACCAAGGCCCTGTGCTTCGTGGGGCAGCTGGGGGTGCCTGGGACCTAGATCAACAGGCTCCAGAATCTGATTTCATTCCTGTGGACCATCTCATCAAAGGAGATCCCGATGCCACACTGGATAAATGGGGTCTTATGATCACACCAATACTAATCTCATGGATATTCTATCTCAGAGAGTTTCTCCCTGTTCTTTATTAAGCTTTAAAACTTACCATGTTCCAGGCATAGGGCTAAGTTCTGGAGAACAGACGAGGATATTTAGATGGACCTTCTTCTCTAGGTTCTTACAGACTAACAGTCTGTGGCTCTATTCCATATGCATCTGTAGCAGAGTATTTCTGGGATGCTGTGACTTATTTCTCCTCTAGTGAGACTCTTTCTAGTAAGGGGTCTAGTAGGCTCCTTTTGCGTGAAACAACTGTGTTTTGTTACCTACATTATTTCATGGACATTTGGCCTTGAGATGGAATCAGTCAGTGCTATACTCAGACATGGGCCTCCTAGATGGTGTAGTGGTAAAGAATCCACCTGCCAATGCAGGAGATATAAGAGATGTAGGTTCAATTCCTGGGTTGGGAAGATCCCTGGGAGGAGGGCATGGCAACCCACTCCAGTATTCTTGATTGGAGAATTCTGTGGACAGAGGAGCCTGGTGGGCTACAGTCCATAGGGTCAAAAAGAGTTGGACATGACTCAAGTGACTTAGCATGCACTCAGACACCTAAGTTTGCTTAAAATTAAAAAATTATTGAATGAAATATTCTTTAAATGCTTTATAGTTTTCTCACACACCATCATCCAAAGTCCACATTAGGTTTCACGCTTAGTGTACATTCTATGAATTTGGACAAATTTATGACTCTTGATGAAAGTGAAAGAGGAGAGTGAAAAAGTTGGCTTAAATTTCAACATTGAGAAAACGAAGATCATGGCATCTGGTCCCATCACTTCATGGGAAATAGATGGGGAAAGAGTGGAAACAGTGTCAGACTTTATTATTTTGGGCTCCAAAATCATTGCAGATGGTGACTGCAGCCGTGAAATTAAAAGACGCTTACTCCTTGGAAGGAAAGTTATGACTAACCTAGATAGCATATTGAAAAGCAGAGACATTACTTTGCCAACAAAGGTCCGTCTAGTCAAGGCTATGGTTTTTCCTGTGGTCGTGTATGGATGTGAGAGTTGGACTGTGAAGAAGGCTGAGCGCCAAAGAATTGATGCTTTTGAACTGTGGTGTTGGAGAAGACTCTTGAGAGTCCCTTGGACTGCAAGGAGATCCAACCAGTCCATTCTGAAGGAGATCAGCCTTGGGATTTCTTTGGAAGGAATGATGCTAAAGCTGAAACTCCAGTACTTTGGCCACCTCATGCGAAGAGTTGACTCATTGGAAAAGACTGATATTGGGAGGGATTGAGGGCAGGAGGAGAAGGGGACGACAGAGGATGAGATGGCTGGATGGCATCACTGACTCAATGGACGTGAGTCTGAGTGGACTCTGGGAGTTGGTGATGGACAGGGAGGCCTGGCGTGCTGCCGTTCATGGGGTCACAAAGAGTCGGACACAACTGAGCGACTGAACTGAACTGAACTGATGACACATGTCTACCATTACAGTATCAGAGACTGGTTTCATTGCCTTTAAATCTCCCTTGGTGGCTCAGTAGATAATTCTTGGATTCTTGGTAGAGAATCCGCCTGCAATGCAGGAGACGCAGGTTCCCAGGGTTGGGAAAATCCCATGGAGAAAGAAATGGCAATCCACTCCAGTATTCTTGCCTGGAAAGACCCATGGACAGAGAAGCTGCATGGGCTACAGTCCATGGGGTTGCAAAGAGTCAGTCAGACATGACTTAGCAACTAAACCACAACCACCCTGCTCTGCCTGTTCGTCCTTTCCTTCCCTCTATCCCCTGGGTAAGTTTATTTTATTTTTTTTCTGCAATAACTTTCAAAAAAAAAAACAACAACAACAACACTCCCCCCCACCTCCTCTTCACATACAGAACAATGGGAAAACAGCCACTAGAAATGAGGAGAGTGAATCATATATTCTTTGATCCTGTTACTACTGAGGTTACCATGTTTTTTTTTTTTTTTCTTTTCCTGTAGCTCTTTTGTCTGAAACTCTCATCCAAATACAGATTTCAGATACCTGATTTTGATGGTGGATGTCTATCTAATACCAAATTTCTTATGTGCCCATTGCCTCTGAATCACTTCTCTGTATCCAATTTCTACCATGCATTTAGATGTGGAAAACAAGAATTTACTTTTAATGCGTTTGGCGCCTCACAGTGGGGGGTGGAAGAGCTCCTACTGAGGAATTAGATAGTGTCCTGTGGTGGAAAGAATACTGTATTTAGAGTCATATTTTAGCCCCCACTTTTCTATGTGCTCTTGGTATATGATGATGGTTACAGTATGGTATTTTTTAGTACTTACTAAATATTCAGTATTGCTAAGTATCCTAATTCTCATCACAACCCCAGGAGGTAGGTATTGGTATTCCCATATTCCTTATGGGAAAACTGAGGCAGAGATATGTTAAGGAATTTGCCAAAAGGCAGTGTTGTCATTGGAAGCCAAATAATCTTACCTAATCTTTCTGAATCTCTATTTCCTCCTCACTAAAATGAAGGTATTAGGCCAGATGATCGCTGAGTTCATATCTATCCTAAACTCTCTGGGTTTCTGAGGTTTTACAGACAGGGACCCCTACCCCGGTCTCTGGTCCCCCTCCCCCGACCATAACAATTGCAGGATGGTTTGATTTCATGTAGTAATGGCCTGGATAGCTGCCTTTATCAGGACTTCAAGAACTTTCCTTTTTCACTCCCTGTCATTTTGGTTCAGGTTGCTGTTTTTTAGGGTGTGAAGTTGGCATCACCTCAGACAAAGGAACCAATAACTGTTCTTTAAAAGGAAGTGTGGATCAACCTGTTTTTCCTACCTCTAAAGAACCAGAATCAAGTCCTGAAGATACTCAGTAAAATTGGAATAATAACTAACACAAGGATCTTGTTAGACTCAAATAAGATGATGTTTAGGAACTGTTTTGTAACTTGTCAAATTCCACATAAATGCAGGAACTATTGGTATTGCCATGTAATACTGATTCACAGGTCAGAAATTTGGGTAGTTTTCCTTTTTGATTTCTATGCATGGTACATTTAGGAAGCCTAAATGAACATACATTCTGCCTGCCAGGATTAATATCTGTGCTGACTAAAGGGTAAAATACTCCAGCCTTGATTTTGCTTTTCTAGGGTCAGGACACAATAACCTCCATAAACAGACCTCTAGTATGTTTAGTCATTAGCCAGAGACCTAGGGGCACCATGCTGCTCCACTTTCCATTAAATTTCCCTAACTAGTTAAAAACAGAAGTACAAGCAGGGCACAATTCCTGCAGGTTTCATCTAAAACGCAGCTTGAATTGTGAATTTAGCATTCTGCTTGATCTCAGGCTGCTCATCCCATCCATATCACCCACCTGTATTTGTTTTTTGCATGGAAAAGCATGTCGGTATTTCCTGGGTTCTTTTTTCCTGGCTTCCTGGATCTCTGGGCTTGTGTTACATGTACTTTTCTTGTTTGGGAGTACCCATTGCTGGATCACACAGAATGGCTGTCATAGAATGGCCCCCTGAATTGAGGACAGAGACTATAAACAAAGTTGGTTTGAAAAGGTCAGTTTCTTCATTTATTCGCTCATAGATTCAATGAGTATTTACTTTATTGGTCTCCCACCATATGAAGAACGTGGTTGAGGATATAAAAAAAAGGAATTGATCTTACTGGGCATACTGGAACTTCTTGCTGGCCACGGAGGATGGAAAGAACACAGCAGTGTTTCCTTATCATTGATATTGAGTAATTGCCTGCAAGAGGCCATCCAAATGAGGTACCGTTATCATAAACCACAAAGGCCTGGAAGGCAAAACATCTATCTGGCTTTCCTTCTAGAAATGCTCCCAGGATTAAAATTCCATGGATTTTTCCTGTAGTTCTTAGAAAAATTATCAGTTAAGCCATCAAATATGGTTTTGTGCTTTAAGCAAGAGAACTTGCAAGCTTACATGCTCATGGTAGGGCTTCCAGCTAAAGATGGAGAATGAAGATGAACAGGGTGTTTGTTCTTATGGGAAGAACTGCTTTTCATAGAAGCAAAGAGTGGGATAAGTTGAGAAAGTATCGATCTTAGTTTCTTGGAAATGAATTAGAATTTTCCTTGCCTCTCACAATTTCCCATTTGAGGTATAAAATAGATTAGGAAAATGTGCTTGTATGTACTTCCCCAGAAGTGATGGTGGAACAAAATGCCAATCACGAGATGTTTTGGGTTTCAAACAGAAAGAATGAGGAATTGGATGCCTCAAAGTGTTTCAAGAGAAACCTTATTCTGGGTGAGATGGTTTATGCCATCAGAGGTTATTTTCCACTAAGTCTGTTATGATTAGAGGTGAAAAGAGTTTTAGAAGAAGACTTTTATTTAATAAATCGATAAGCAGTTGTTAAAAAAAAGGTTTTTAGAAGTTTTGGTTCTACCACTTGGCATTGTGCTAAAGAGCTATGACCTTGAGCAGGTCATTAACCATTTTGGATTTCTATCTCTTTGGTTAGCACTCAATATTTAACTATTTATGGAGGCAACAATATGGTCGGGGCTCACTTGTAGAAAAATATTAATATGCACTCTGCCAATCTCTCAGTATTGGTATCAGAGTGAATTTGGATTTGAAAGCCCTTTGAAACATTTGTAAATCTCATGCATCTCAGAACAGAAGGCTAGAAATCAAAACAAATCCTTGCCTCTTTTAAGACTAGACTTGTAATAAGAAAACTTTTCACTAAATTAATAGCAAATTGAAGCAAGATCAAATTGGAGATTTTTTTCATAACCTCATTTTGTACAAGGAAATGGAGACACAAGGAATGAAACTGTGTGTTCATAACTCAAAGCAGCATTTCCTTTTCCTGCTAAAGTCCTGCCAACATCTAAAACGTCTTCTTAGACATCTTTTCCCTCCTTCCCTTGCATCTTTATGAAGCAACCAGTAGAAGCTATGCAGAGTGTTGGGACGTGGATTAGTCTGGGCTACTTGGGGTACAATGACAGTGTACCCCTCCTCACACTACACCATCAGGGCCTTGAACAGGACAGGTGCTTATTTCTCGGAGCTGGTATGATGGCCATGTTCTACAACTTTGAGAAGAATGCAGAATCCTTCCTTTGTATCTTCTCTGCCATCCCTATGGTGTTGCCCTCATCCAGATGGTTCAAGATGAGCCATCACCATACCTATATCCCATGCAGCAGAAAGGGGGCAAGTGGAAATGAGGATATGTCTCTTTCCTTTAAGAACAAAACCTAGAAGTTTCACACATTACTTCTGCTCATATCCTCTGGGAAGTGCAGTCTTCTGTTGGGCTGTCATAAATGCCCAGTGAAGCATCAGAGCTTCTGTGATTCTGTGAGAAAATAGAAGAATGCATATTAATGATAAGAAGCAGTCTCTAATTGGGGTGCAGACATGAACAGCTTTTGGTCCTTTCCTGAAAGCAGCTTACTTCAATGGGAGAAAACAGAAGTATAAATAGGTAATTACACATATTTTTTGCAACTCTGTGTGGTCATTTATCCCAACACTTTCACCATCTAATACCTTGATTCTCTTATTCTTTTCTCTCCCTTATCTCTGTCTATGCTCTTGTCAACTGTTAAAAAACAAAATTCAACTGAGTGAATTCAAAGATCTTATTGACTTCATTCAACAGTTTGTGAATCAGGCTGCATCTAATCTAGCAGATAGAAAGGAATTCCCAGGAGATGTACTAGGTGAAAAACTCAAACACAGAAGCAAGCAGGAACAAGAAAGTTATACAAAGCAAAAAACCAACCAACCAACCATCCAACCAGGTTGGTTATGGCAAAGTTGCTTTCCTTCAGGTATTGGCAAAGAGTCTAACAGGCACATTACCTAAATAGTGCTCATCAAGAGAACCCTGATTGACTGCTTTAAGATTCCATTTCTAGAAGAACTGAAACTGTAATTAAGTCTCAGTTTGGTGATATAGGGATTAGCATAAACACCTTCTTTTGGGGCTTGTTGTCTTGATTTCAATACTTTTTACCTAAACCCCCAAATAATTGCCCCCCCACAAATAACTGCTCATTGTCTCTTTTTTAAAATATAAATTTATTCATTTTAATTGGAGGCTAATTACTTTATAATATTGTAGTGGTTTTGCCATACATTGCCATGAATCAGCCATGGGTGTACATGTGTTCCCCATCCTGAACTCTCTCACCTCCCTCCCCATCCCATGACTCTTGGTCATTCCAGTGCACCAGCCCCGAGCACCCTGTCCCATGCATCAAACCTGGACTGGCGATCCATTTCACATATGATAATATACGTGGTTCAGTGCCATTCTCCCAAATCATCCCACCCTCGCCCTCTCCCACAGAGTCCAAAAGACTGTTCTATACATCTGTGTCTCTTCTGCTGTTTCGCATATAGGGTTATCATTACTATCTTCCTAAATTCCATATATATGTGTTAGTATGGTGTATTGATGTTTTTCTTTCTGCCTTAGTTCACTCTGTATAATAGGCTCCAGTTCCATCCACCTCATTAGAACTGACTCAAATGTGTTCTTTTTAATGGCTGAGTAATACTCCATTGTGTGTATGTACTACAGCTTTCTTATCTATTCGTCTGCTGATGGACATCTAGGTTGCTTCCATGTCCTGGCTATTATAAACAGTGCTGTGATGAACATTGGGGTACACGTGTCTCTTTCAATTCTGGTTTCCTTGGTGTGTATGCCAAGCAGTGGGATTGCTGGGACATATGACAGTTCTATTTTCAGTTTTTTAAGGTATCTCCACAGTGGCTGTACTAGTTTGCATTCCCACCAACAGTGTAAGAGGGTTCCCTTTTCTCCACACCCTCTCCAGCATTCATTGTTCGTAGACTTTTGGATAGCAGCCATTCTGACTGGCGTGAAATGGCACCTCATTGTGGTTTTGATTTGCATTTCTCTGATAATGAGTGATGTTGAGCATCTTTTCATGTGTTTGTTAGCCATCTGTATGTCTTCTTTGGAGAAATGTCTGTTTAGTCAGTTGGCCCAGTTTTTGATTGGGTCTTTTATTTTTCTGGAATTGAGCTGCAGGAGTTGCTTGTATATTTTTGAGATTAATTCTTTGTCAGTTGCTTAATTTACTATTATTTTCTCCCATTCTGAAGGTTGTCTCTTCACCTTGCTTATAGTTTCCTTCGTTGTTCAAAAGCTTTTAAGTTTAATTAGGTCCCATTTAAAAATTTTTTTATTATTTTTTAAATTTAAATTTATTTATTTTAATTGGAGGCTAATTACTTTATAATATTGTATTGGTTTTGCCATACATCAACATGAATCCACCAACATTTGTTTAATTTTGCTTTTATGTCCATTATTCTGGGAGGTGGATCATAGAGGATCCTGCTGTGATTTATGTCAGAGAGTGTTTTGCCTATGTTTTCCTCTAGGAGTTTTATAGTTTCTGGTCTTACGTTTAGATCTCTAATCCATTTTGAGTTTCATGTATGAATGTGAGAGTTGGACTGTGAAGAAGGCTGAGCGTCGAAGAATTGATGCTTTTGAACTGTGGTGTTGGAGAAGACTCTTGAGAGTCCCTTGGACTGCAAGGAGATCCAACCAGTCCATTCTGAAGGAGATCAGCCTTGGGATTTCTTTGGAAGGAATGATGCAAAAGCTGAAACTCCAGTACTTTGGCCACCTCATGTGAAGAGTTGACTCATTAGAAAAAGACTCTGATGCTGGGAGGGATTGGGGGCAGGAGGAAAAGGGGACGACAGAGGATGAGATGGCTGAATGGCATCACCGACTCAATCGACATGAGTTTGAGTGAACTCTGGGAGTTGGTGATGGACGGGGAGGCCTGGCGTGCTGTGATTCATGGGGTTGCAAACAGCCGGACACGACTGAGTGACTGAACTGAACTGAACTGATGTTCCTTCTATTTTTGCTTTCTGGAGGTTTTTTTTTTTATCATAAATGTATGTTGAATTTTTTCAAAGGCTTCATCTATTGAGATAATCATATGGTTTTTATCTTTCAGTTTGTTAATGTGGTGTATTAAGTTGATTGATTTGCAGATATTGAAGAATCCTTGCATCCCTGGGATAAAGCCCATTTGGTCATGATGTATGATCTTTTTAATATTTTGTTGGATTCTGTTTGCTAGAATTTTGTTAAGGATTTTTGCATCTATGTTCATCAGTGATATTGGCCTGTGGTTTTCTTTTTTTTGTGGCATCTTTGTCTGGCTTTGGTATTAGGGTGATAGTGGCCTCATAGAATGAGTTTGGAAGTTTACCGTCCTCTGCAATTTTCTGGAAGAGTTTGAGTAGGATAGGTGTTAGTTCTTCTCTAAATTTTTGGTAGAATTCAGCTGTGAAGCCGTCTGGTCCTGGGCTTTTGTTTGCTGGAAGATTTCTGATTACAGTTTCAATTTCCCTGCTTATGATGGCTCTGTTAAGATTTTCCATTTCTTCCTGGTTCAGTTTTGGAAAGTTGTACTTTTCTAAGAATTTGTCCATTTCTTCCAAGTTGTCCATTTTATTGGCATATATTTGTTGATAGTAGTCTCTTATGATCCTTTGTATTTCTGTGTTGTCTCCTGTGATTTCTCCATTTTCATTTCTAATTGTGTTGATTTGATTCTTCTCCCTTTGTTTCTTGATGAATCTGGCTAATGGTTTGTCAATTTTATTCATCTTCTCAAGGAACTAGCTTTTGGCTTTGTTGATTTTTGCTATGGTCTCTTTGTTTATTTTGCATTTATTTCTGCCCTAATTTTTAAGATTTCTTTCCTTCTACTAACCCTGGGGTTCTTCATTTTTTCCTTTTCTAGTTGCTTTAGGTGTAGGGTTAGGTCATTTATTTGACTTTTTTCTTGTTTCTTGAGGTAAGCCTGATTTGCTATGAACCTTCCCCTTAGCACTGCTTTTACAGTGTCCCATATGTTTTGGGTTGTTGTGTTTACATTTTGCTTTGTTTATATGCATATTTTAATTTCTTCTGTGATTTGTTGTTTATTCAGCAGTGTGTTGTTCAGACTCCATATGTTGGAATTTTTTTATAGTTTTTCTCCTGTAATTGAGATCTAATCTTACTGCATTGTGATCGGAAAAGATGCTTGGGATGATTTCATTTTTTTTTGAATTTACCAAGGCTAGATTTATGGCCCAGGATGTGATCTATCCTGGAGAAGGTTCCGTGTGCAATTGAGAAAAAGGTGAAATTCATTGTTTTGGGGTGAAATGTCCTATTGGTATCAATTAGGTCTAATTGGCCTATTGTATCATTTAAAGTTTGTGTTTCCTTGTTAATTTTCTGTTTGGTTGATCTATCCATAGGTGTGAGTGGGGTATTAAAGTCTCCCACCATTATTGTGTTATTATTAATTTCCCCTTTCATACTTGTTAGCATTTGCCTTACATATTGTGGTGCTCCTATATTGGGTGCATATATATTTTTAATTGTTATATCTTCTTCTTGGATTGATCCTTTGATCATTATGTAGTGTCTTTTGTTTCTTTTCACAGACTTTATTTTAAAGTCTATTTTATCTGATGTGAGTATTGCTACTCCTGATTTCTTTTGGTCTTTATTTGCGTGGAATATCTTTTTCCAGCCCTTCACTTTTAGTCTGTATGTGTCCCTTGTTTTGAGGTGGGGCTCTTGTAGACAACATATATAGGGGTCTTGTTTTTGTATCCATTCAGCCAGTCTTTGTCTTTTGGTTGGAGCATTCAACCCATTTACATTTAAGGTAATTATTGGTAAGTATGATCCCATTGCCATTTACTTTGTTGTTTTGGGTTCGAGTTTATATACCCTTTCTGTGTTTCCTATCTAGAGAAGATCCTTTAGCATTTATTGGAGAGCTGGTTTGGTGGTGCTGAATTCTCTCAGCTTTTGCTTATCTGTAAAGCTTTTGATTTCTCCTTCATATTTGAAAGAGATCCTTTCTGGGTATAGTAATCTGGGTTGTAGGTTTTTCTCTTTCATCACTTTAAGTATGTCCTGCCATTCTCTACTGGCCTGAAGAGTTTCTATTGAAGGATCAGCTGTTATCCTTATGGGAATCCCCTTGTGTGTTATTTGTTGTTTTTCTCTTGCTTTTAATATTGTTCTTGGCATTTGATCTTTGTTGATTTGATTAATATGTGTCTTTGGGTGTTTCGCCTTGGGTTTATCCTGTTTGGGACTCTGGGTTTCTTGGACTTGCGTGATTATTTCCTGCCCCATTTTAGGGAAGTTTTCAACTATTATCTCAAGTATTTTCTCATGGTCTTTCTTTTTGTCTTCTTCTTCTGGGACCCCTATGATTCGAATGTTGAGGTGTTTAACATTGTCCCAGAGGTTTCTGAGGTTGTCCTCATTTCTTTAAATTCTTTTTTTTCCCCCTCTCTGCTTCATTTCTTTCTTTCTTTCTTTCTTTCTTTTTTTTTTTTTTTGCTTCATTTCTTTCTATTATTCTATCTTCTACCTCACTTATCCTATCTTCTGCCTCCATTATCCTATTGTTGGTTCCCTCCAGAGTGTTTTTGATCTCATTTATTGCATTATTCATTATATATTGAGTGTTTTTTATTTCTTCTAGGTCCTTCTTCCAGGTTTCTTGCATCTCGTCAATCCTTGTCTCTAGGCTATTTATCTGTAACTCTTTTTTGTTTTTAAGATTTTGGATCATTTTCATTATCATTATTCTGAATTCTTTTTCAGGTAGATTTTCCTATCTCTTCCTCTTTTGTTTGGTTTGGTGGGCATTTATCCTGTTCCTTTACCTGCTGAATATTTCTCTGCCTTTTCATCTTGTTTAGATTGCTGTGTTTGGAGTGGCCCTTCCATATTCTGGCAGTTTGTGGTTCCTCTTTATTGTGGAGGTTCCTCACTGTGAGTGGGGTTGGAAGGGTGGCTTGTCAAGATTTCCTGGTAAGGGAAGCTTATGTTGGTGTTCTGGTGGGTGGACCTGGATTTCTTCTCTCTGGAGTGCAATGACGTGTCCACTAGTGAGTTTTGAGATGTCAGTGGGTTTGGTGTGACTTTGGGCAGCCTGTATATTGAAGCTCAGGGCTATGTTCCTGTGTTGCTGGAGAATTTGCATGGTATATCTTGCTCTGGAACTTGTTGGCTTTTGGGTGGTGTTTGGTTTCTGTGTAGGTATGGAGGCTTTTGGATGAGCTCTTATCAATTAATGTTCCCTGGAGTCAGGATTCCTCTGGTGTTCTAAGGTTTTGAATTTAAGCCTCCTGACTCTGGATTTCAGTCTTATTCTTACAGTAGCCTCAAGACTTCTCCATCTGTACAGCACTGATGATAAAATATCAATGTTAATGATGAGAAGTTTCTCCACAGTGAGGGACACCCAGAGAGGTTCACAGAGTTACATTGAGAAGAGAAGAGGGAGGAGGGAAGTAGAAGTGACCAGGAGGAGATGAGGGAGAATCAAAAGGGGAGAGAGCAAGCTAGCCAGTAATTACTTCCCTATGTGCTCTCCACAGTCTGGACCCCTCAGAGATGTTCACGGAGTTATACAGAGAAGAGAAGAAGGAGGAAGGAGACAGAGGTGACCAGGAGGAGAAAAGGGAATCAAAAGAAGAGGGAAAGATCCAGCCAGTTATCAGTTCCCTAAGTGTTCTCCACAGCCCAGAACACACAAAGAGATTCATAGAGTTGGGAATAGAAGAGAAGGAGGAGGGAGGAAATAGAGGCGACATGGTGGAGAAAAAGGAGAATCAAAAGGGGGAGAGAGCAGTGAAGCCAGTAATCTCGCTCCCAAGTAAAAATGGGTACTGAAGATTGGGTTCTTAAAGGTACAAAATTGATAACAAATACCAAAAAGCAAAGATTAAAAATCTAGAGTAGAGGTTAGACTCTCAAAAATACAATATTAAAAAAACAAAACAAAACTTTATTATTATTATAATAAATAATAATATTATAACAATACTTTATTATTATAATAAATAATAATATTTATTACAATAATATTATAATATAACAATAAACAAATAATATTATATTATATAGTAATATATATTATATAATATATATTATAATATATATATATGAAGTTTGCTTTAAAAATATGGGCTTCTTTTTGCAAGATAATAGATTATAAAAATGAAAATTAAAGTGGTAATAGAGGACTTAAAAATAAAAAAATTTTTAAATTAAAAAAGTGATAATAGTAAAAATATTTCTAGGAATTTTTCTGGAGCTGTTGTGGACAGTGTGGGGTTAGTTCAGTTTTGGATAGTTCCTTGATCCAGCTTATAGATCTCAGGATCTATAGGCCCCTTCCAATGGAGTTGGTGCTAACTACAGGGTTTTAATCTGTTGCACCTGTCACTTCCAGAGTGGTTCCCTCTGTTTATTTTAGCTTCTTCTGTTTGCTGGTCTCTTCGCTGTTTAATTTCTGCCCTGACACAAGGAGGGCGAAGGTGGTCACTTATTTAGGCTCACTTGTTCAGTCGTGCTATGGGGAGGGAGGAACACTGCAAACAAATATCACTGACGTGTGTGGGGAGTGCTGCAGTGTTTCAGCCACACTGGGTTTGCCCCACTCATGGTGTGTGTGCTTTCCCGGTCTACACTGCTCAGACTCAAAGTTGCTCTGCAGGGAACTCTCTGAGGCGGGGCCTGGGTTGCATGCACTTCCCAGGTCTAAGCCGCTGAGGTTCAGGTTCTGGAGTACTCCCCAAAGGTGCAGACTTGGTTGGGCCTGCATTTTGTGCCCTTCCCAGGTCTGAGCAGCTCAGGTGACCAGGTGCTTGGCGAGCACAGTTGCCCCTAGGTGGGCGGTGTGTCTTATCGCATTCCCCATCCAAGCCGCTCAGTTTTCTGGGTGTACAACGGGTGCATCTTCTCAGGTGTGCCATGTGTCTCTTCTGGGGAGCTGATCTCTGGCTGCGACCTTCCTGGGGATGTCAACTGTCCAGAGTCCCAAGAACTCTTGGTTAGCAATGGAGCCTGTTTGCAGTGTGGTAGAGGATGCCTCTCTGGGGCCACGATTGCCCCTTTCCAGCTCTGGCTGCCCGCACCCCCCCCCCCCACCCCGCCTGCTTGTATCCGGCAGGGAATGGACCAGCCTGCAGCCTGCTAGCTCTCCTCTGGTGTTCACTCAGTCCTTTGTTCTGTGAGCGGGCCTGGCAGTGCCTCAGTTTAGGGCTTTTTGCAGGACAGTTCTCTCTCTCTCTCTCTTTTTTTTTCCCTCTCTTTCTCTGGCTATCCCAGAGTTTGGGTCGCTATCTTACGTTAGTTCCCTGATTGCCCTCAGGGCGCTCTGGCCAGGTGTGCCCTAAGCAATGCAGCCAGTGCCTCCCTGTTCAGCCCTCATTTGCTGGTAGCTTGCAGCGCTGGGAGTTGGCATGTAATCTGTGGGTTTTAATTAATTACTTATTTATTTTTCCTCCTGGTTATGTTGTCCTCTGAGATTGCAAGATTCCCCACAGACCCGCTGGTGAGAGTGTTTCCTGGTGTTTGGAAACTTCTCTTAAGACCCCCTTCCTGGGACGGATCTCTGGCTCTACCTCTTTTGTCTCTCTTTTTATCTTTTGTCCTACCTCCTTTCAAAGACAATGGGCTGCCTTTCTGGGTGCCTGATGTCCTCTGCCAGTATTCAGAAGTTGTTCTGTGGAATTTGCTGTGTTCAAATGTTCTGTTGATGAATTTGTGGGGGGAGAAAGTGGTCTCTCCATCCTATTCCTCCTCCATCTTAGGACTGCCCCCTGCTCATTGTCTCTTGATTGGTTTTTCTCCTCTGCTTACTTCCTTAATTTTATTTATTCTTGACCTGTCTTGGCTGCATCTGATGCTGTTTACTATCACCCTGAAGTATTCTCCTTCCTCATTTTCATTGTCCACGTAACATTATGGTTTTCTACTTCTCTGTCTCCTTTGCTGGCTTTTCCTTGGTCGTCCTAAATGAAAGAACTTCCTATACCAAGCTTCTTCCTAGTCTTCCTGTCTTTCCCCATCTGTCTTGGAATCATATCTACTCTTTGGTCACAGTCATCACTTCAGAGCAAATGAATCACACATAACTACGCATAAAGCAAAATCTCATGGACTTCAGCCTCATGGTTTCTGCTGCTTATGGAATATTCCCATGAAGATTCTCTTAAAGCAAAATAACTTCCATTAGCCAAACTGATCTTGCCCCCTGCTGAAAATTCTCTCCTCACCCAAGCTCTTCTCTTCCTAACAGCATTCAGAAATTGGTTCCTGGTTTGACCGCCTGTGTATGTCATTGGAATAATTTACTCTTTAAAATTTGGTGTTGTTTTCCCACTCCCTGGACCCTCACTTCCCATGCCATCCACACAAATTTAACTTGCTGATTGTATGCTGTTCTTTCTACTTAACGTCTTGACTGTGCTACTGTAACAACCTCTTCTCTTCTTTAAAATTCTCTCTGATTGTCTTCATACAATATGAGTTGGATCAGCGTAATCTACTAACAAGCCTTCATGCATGTGTGCTTGGTTGCATCTGACTCTTTGCAACCCCATGGACTGTAGACTGCCAGATTCCTCTGTCCATGGTATTTCCCAGGCAAGAATACTGGAGTGGGTTGCCATTTCCTTCTCCAGGGAATCTTCCAGACCCCAGAGATTGAACCTGAATTTCCTGCATTGCAGGTGGATTCTTTACCACTGAGCAATGCATTTCCTGCATTGCAGGTGGATTCTTTACCACTGAGCCACCAGGGTTGCCCTTCACTAACAGGCTATTATCTACCAATGAGTCAGATCTCTTTGGTCTAGGGTAGGCATTCCATTCTATGGTCTCAAATTCCTTATGTTTTCTGCAACCACCCTGTAAGAGAAATGAGCCTAATTGCTACTCCCTGAATATTCCTCTGCTCTCCTATCTTGCCTCTATGTGTATTTAGTTGGATTATTTCTTCTTCCTGATAATCCTCCCTGTTTTACCCATCGATAATCCTCCCTGTTTCACCCATCATTTCCCCCAATGAAATCTTTCCACCTTCTAAGATCCAATTAAAATGTAACCTCCTTTATGAAAGCTTCCTGAACAATTAGCCAAGAATATCTTTAGAGTCAGAGACAGTCTTTATGTCTTTATGACACTAGAGTCTATCATACTTCCTGATTCACTGAGTTTTTGAACAACTGTTGACTTAACCATCATTAGTGAGTGTAATCTCTATCTCCTCTGGATCAGCAGAATACCCTATGCTTCCTTAAGGCTCTTGTCATATTATATCTTTTACTTCATTTGTATACATAGCTTCAAGCCCTTGCAATAGTGAAAAATTCTGAAAAAAAAAAATAGGTGATTCATCAATATATGTTAAATGAATGAACTCCAGGGGGCATAGGGAGTATGCTGGGTTATTAATCAGAAAGTTTGCTCAAATGGTTAAAACTGGTGCTAAGGAGAAAAGGGAACACTCCTACACTGTTGGTGAGAATGTAATTTGGTGCAGCCACTATGGAAAACAGCATAGAGATTTCTCAAAAAATTGAAAATAGAACTACCATATGATATAGCAATTCCACCCCTGGATGTATATCTGAAAGAAACAAAAGCACTAATTCAAAAAGATGCATGCACTCCAATGTTCATAGTAGCATTATTTACAATTGCCAAAATATGTAAGCAACAGAGAAATGGGTAAAGAAGATGTGGTACACACACACACACACACACACACACACACACACACACCATGGAATACTACTCAGCCATAAAAAAGAATGAAATTCTGCCATTTACAGCAACATGGATGAACTTGGAGGGCATTATGCTTTAAGTGAAATAAATTATAAAAGACATATACTGTATGATATCACTTATTGCTAATTGCTAAGTCACTTCAGTCGTGTCCGACTCTGTGCGACCCCATAGACGGCAGCCCACCAGGCTCCCCCGTCCCTGGGATTCTCCAGGCAAGAACACTGGAGTGGGTTGCCATTTCCTTCTCCAATGCATGAAAGTGAAAAGTTAAAGGGAAGTTGCTCAGTCGTGTCCGACCCTCAGTGACCCCATGGACTGCAGCCTTCTAGGCTCCTCCATCCATGGGATTTTCCAGGCAAGAGTACTGGAGTGGGGTGCCATCGCCTTCTCTGGATACCACTTATACATGGTGTCTAAAAAATACAAAAAACTTGTGAATATAACAAAAAAGAAGCAGACTCCCAGATATAGAGAACAAACTAGTGGTTACCAGTGGGGAGAGGAAGGGGAGAGGGTAAATAAAGGGCTAGAGGGGGAAAAAGGGTCATTATGGGATTATATGAAATTACGTGTGTTAAACTTATGAAAACTGTAAGGCATTATAGACTTTAAAGAACCTCCCACTTTATTAAAAAAAAAAAACAACTAAGCAGTGAAGCAGGGCCTGGATAAAATAAGACTCAAATACTTGTTAAATGTATGAATCTAAGAATAAAATTTAGAATATCTCATATTCTAAGAGACTATATATAGTCATATAGGATGACTATAATCCTCCATGAGTATTGAGCAGTAAGAATAATGAATTTTTTTTAAGAAATAGAAGAAACTGTTAATCATGGTTTCAGGGTTAGGAAGCAGAGGTATTTTCCATTACAATTTTATATTTTAAGCCTTGTTTGAAATTTTTATCAGGTACTATGTTCATTTTACTTGAATAAATATGTTATTTTTCTATAGTTTTATTGAGATATAATTGATATATAGCACTGTATAAATTTAAGGTGTACAGCACAATGATTTGACTTAACATGCATTATGAAATGATTACCACAGTAAGTTCAGTGAACATCCATCATCTTATATAAAATCTTATAATGAAATATGGGCTCTTTCATTCTTTATCGATCCTTTAACCTCTATTCAACTTTATCTAAATGAGTTTTGTTGTCATTAAGAGGAGGCTCATTTGTAAGGAAAATAATGGTGAATAAAATTCCATGGTGAATTTGTATTACATCTCTTGGAGAGGTCAGCAAAACACACTCAAACCTTTTCTTTCTTTTTCCTTATGTAACTCGAAATGTGATAGGGGAAACTGAAGTTCTTTCATTTACCTTTTCCAACCTCTCACAGGACTGATGCTGAAGCTGAAACTCCAATACTTTGGCCACCTGATGCGATGAACTGACTCATTTGAAAAGACTCTGATGCTGGGAAAGACTGAAGGTGGGAGGAGAAGGGGATGAGAGAAGATGAGATGGTTGGATGGCATCACCAACTCAATGGACATAAGTTTGAGAAAACTTTCAGTATCCTATCATTTTGCCTTTTCATACTGTTCATGGGGTTCTCAAGACAAGAATACTGAAGTGGTTTGCCATTCCCTTCTCCAGTGCACCACATTCTGTCAGACCTGTCCACCATGATCTGTCCTTCTTGGGTGGCCTCACATGGCATTAGTTTCATTGAGTTAGACAAGGCTGTGGTCTGTGTGATCAGATTGGCTAGTTTTCTGTGTAATGTCTCTGGTATCTGTGTATTTCCTTTCATGCCTAAGGCCACCACACTTTTTAACCTGCAGCAGTTCTTGTTTGTGCTGCGTCATAGCTGACCTGTTTTCTTTCTGTGCAGGTTTGGTTAGCCTGTCTAAAGCATGACTCTACCAGAATAGTCCTTGATTTAACAACCTTAAGGACTCCATTCTGCTGGCAGAATAATGACTCAACCCGTTTCTTGATCTGGTCCCAAATGCCATTTCAGACTGTTTTTTTAAAATAAACTTCTCTCCTTCTACCCTCTTTCCTCTCATGCTCTCACTATGTTCTCCAGTCAGGAACTTCTTTTGAATGAGAATAGCCACTCTTGCACTTTTAATTCATTCTTCAAGGCCCATTTCAAGTCATAATAATGATAGCTGCCAATCATTGATCATTTACTATACAGTAATTACATTTAATCCATGGAGTAAATGGATTAAATTACATTTAACATTCACAATGACCCTGTGAAATGATTACTATTGTTGCCTGCATTTTGAAGGTTCAAGTAACTTGCACAAGACTGAGTTCTCACAAAGACCTGGATTCACAGTCCAAAACTCAAGTTTTTAGCTCTGTTTTGTTGCTTGAATAATGATGCCTTCCCACTTATCCCATGTTATAGTTCAATACAGATAACTAATAATTTATTTGGCAATCATTATGTGACTATCATAGACTCTGTAGGAGTGGGCAATGCAAAGTTGATGAAGACAGTACCCTCTTTTAGTGGTTTAGAATCTAGCAATTAATATATATTTCCTCTATGTTCCTAAATTGATTATCGTTCTCATGACATGACACCTTGAACATTATTATTCGTGCACTTTTTTGTCTCTTCCAATACAGCATTACTTCTTTTGCCTAGAGTCCCTTCTGTTTACCTTCTTTCTATTAGCCCAGGAATATATTAAATTCAAGTGGGACTTCCCTGGTGGTCCAGTGGTTAAGAATCCACCTGCCAATAAAAGGGATTAGCTTTGATCCCTGGCCTGGGAAGATGCCACATGCCATGGAGAAACCAGGCCCATGTGCCACAATTCCTGAGCCTGTGTGCCTTTGAGCTCCACAAGAGAGGCCACCACAGTGGGAAACCCGTGTACTACAAGGAGAGAGTGGCACCTGTTCACATCTGCAGCTCGAGAAAGGCCGCAGGCCAAAGGAGACCCAGGACAGCAAAAAAAAAAAAAAAATATATATATATATATATATATATATATATATATGTGTATATATATATATATGTGTATATATATATATATACATATAAAATAAGTAAATAAAAACTCGAGTGAATCTTAACTCTTTAACTTGTTCCACCTTCCCCATGGAACTTTTCAGGATGATGCTTCTTTGTATTTCTACCTTAATATTATCAACTCTTTGGAGACCTGAGCCTTTTTTTTTTTAGCACCTAACAGTAGCTAATTTTTAGTGCCTAATAATAGCTCATTTTCCTTATGGTTTTCTTTATTCTAGGCATTTTACATGAACACATTAATTTAATCCTTATGGCAATCCAATAAAGTAAACCTATTTTTATCTTCATGTAAACAAAAAACTGCACTCCTATGAGTTAAGTAACTTGTCTGTGGTTGCTTAATTATTACTGGCAGAGCCAGGATATATTGGATGGAGTCCAGGCTGCTGGACGCCAGAGTCTGTGGTTTTGACCTTTTGTCTAGTGCCTGTTCTGCTTTAGTCATGGTATTTCAGTGACTCTGTAAATGTTTTTTTAAGTAAATAACATTTTTTGTATATCTAGCGCTGGGTTGGAAGTCTCAGTATCATGTTATAAACTGCCTTTGTAATGTAAAAATAAATAAACTTACTCCATGGTTATAATCTCTGAGAAACAATCGATTTTGAGGTTTCTTTTGAATTGTTCAAGATACTTAGTGTAATTGCTAGGTCACTGATCATATGCTGGAAAAATGCTTGACTGGCCCTAAAAAGACTAGGCTAACCTTTATCGGTATATAATCTGTGAGGTCAGGTAGTCATTCTGGACACCTAGATCCTCAAGGGAGAAACTTGTCTTGCTCTCTGGAAATTGCCCCTTAAGGGGAGAATGACTGTTAGAGTTTGGAATGGAGAGTGAAAGGAGCACTTTGCCCTGGGCCAAACTGCTGGCTCCACAGCTGCTAGGTGCTTCCAGGGCTTCTACCTGTTGAGGGTGAGATGGTGCTAGTGGAGGGCAGGGCAACCCGCTCTTCCCTGGAGAATCCCATAGACAGAGGAGCCTGACGGGCTATAGTCCATAGGGTTGCACAGAGTCAGACATGCCTGAAACAACTTACAAGCACGCGCACATAGAGGCATGTCTGAAGGATGTCAATCCTCAGCTCAGCCCACTTGCCAGAAACTGATCTCATTCTGGAGAAAGTAGCTGCAAAAGCTTTTGCATTTCTTTTGTGCTTTCAGGAAACTTTCCACACTTCCTGCCAGGCTTACATTTTAGCATTTAATTTGGCATTTAATGTGCAAATTTTCTAGAAAGAAGGATAGTGAAAGTTTTTTCTTCTCTTTAATTAAATCAAATTTGTGTTAACTTGTTTCAATTATAGTGTTTCCTTTTCAGAAGACCACAGATTAATGCGACCAGAGACTAAAGACCAAGAGTCATCTATCATTAAATTATTAATAAATATTTTTATCACCTCTGATGTGCCAGACACTTTGCTAGGTTTTGGAGAAATTTGAGGGAATAAGATAGTAAGAAACTTCCATTATATTTTAGGATGGTGAAGAAATTTGAAAGTAAAATGATAGCCACTTTTAATATCTGAAGAGAGGGAAAAAAGGGTCTAATTTTATATATGTATATATATATATATGTATATATATATATATATATATATATATGTATGCACCCCAAGAATAAAACTAGGGCAAATAGGTTGAAATTGCAAGAAGACACATTTTTTCCACTGCGAGGAATAATTGTCCAAAGATGAACTGTTCTTCTCAATGCAGTGAGTTCTCCATTACTAGGGATGTTATTTAAAGAAAAAGTTATTCTCACTTTTAAAAAAAGAATTGGCTATTAGATTGAGCTGGGTACAGTTTAATATATACCTTCAAGCTTTGAGATGATATGATTCTATAACAGTTGATAGCAATGTAAAAAGTTAAGAAAGCCAAATTATTTTAATACTATAAAACAGACCTACAAAGTCATATCAATAAAAAGACCCTATAATTATAACCTGACAATGTTATTACATCTCCACCTTAGCAGAGACGTCTCTGGAACCCACTGTGTTAATGACCTAACTATATTCAAGTGATGAGAAAGAATAAAACATTTTCATGAAAGGAGACCAACTTGCTCCCATATTTCAATACAATGGTCACCTGGAAGCTGTACTTGCACTAACTCCAGTCGAAACTGAGGCACATAAAAATTGTACCATGATCTTTGGAAAAAGAAGAAAGGAAAGTGAAGTTGTTGAGTTGTGTGCGACTCTTTGCGACCCCATGGGCTGTAGCCTACCAGGCTCCTCCGTCCATGAGATTTTGAAGGCAAGAATACTGGAGTGGGTTGCCATTTCCTTCTCCAGGAGATCTTCCCGACCCAGGGATTGAACCTGGGTCTCCAGCATTGCAGGCAGATGCTTTACCATCTGAGCTTTGGAAGAACATCTAAAGCAGTGTCTACATTTTTTGGTTTTTGAGTTTCGAAACAAAGCTTCTAAAGGAAGCTTCTAGAAGAAGTTGGTCATTTCTGATGACTCTGGTCTAAGTCCTGCAACTCCTTAAAGAGACCAGAGATTCTACTTTGCACATTTGGAAGCCGATTCTTCCACTTTTCTAGCGTAGGAAACACTCTCACATTGTGCTGACCCAGATGAAATCCTTCCTTTTCCACCAGCCAGTGACTTGCTGTATGATTGTCCAATTTGAGTCTATTGTTTGCTAGTGTCATTAGCCTGCAAGTTTTTTCATGAGCTTCTTGCTTCTTAGGCTCCTGACTATTGGGTTTGGTTACACTTCATGGTACAGGCCTTGCCAAGGAAATGTAGTTTCCGAAAAGCAGAATTTGTTGTTTTCCTTCTGCCTTGAAGGTAGAGCCTGTGCAGTACCACATTTCCCAGGACAAAACTGTCAGTGAGCCCAGCCAGACAACCAGGCTGGGGGCACAAACAGAAGAGCTGGTTGAAAGCAGAGGCCCCAGCATCAGGCTGCCCAAAGGTTTGCTTTCTGATTCTATAACATTTACTTTCAAAAGTTCCTTAACCTCTCTGTGCCATGGTTTCTTTATCTGGAAAAGGAGAATAATAAGATTACCTTAGGTTTGGCATTAGGATAAAGAAACATATGCCTACGCCAACAGTTAAGTTCTTTATAACTATTAGCTCTTATTACTATTTCTGAGAGGTATTGTCAGCCCCGTGGTTTCTGAGGAGCAGGAATCAGCCGTGACCTTTTAAGTAAAGAAAAAGACCAAAAGGTCTCACGGGATTTGACCCTGTGACTGGAATTTTACAGACCTCCTCTCCAGGTAACAGTCCTGGCTTCAATGGGCAGAGGCCGACTTAGGTGAGCCTGCCTCACAAACTTCTGTTTCTTCAGCCTGTTTGGTATCTAACAGGAGGGTTAGCAAATATGGCAAATAGATGGGGAAACAGTGGGAACAGTGGCAGACTTTATTTTTTTGGGCTCCAAAATCACTGCAGATGGTGACTGCAGCCATGAAAGTAAAAGACGCTTACTCCTTGGAAGGAAAGTTATGACTGGCCTAGACAGCATATTAAAACGCCGAGACATTACTTTGCCAACAAAGGTCCTTCTAGTCAAGGCTATGGTTTTTCCAGTAGTCGTGTATGGATGTGAGAGTTGGACTATAAAGAAAGCTGAGTGCTGAAGAATTGATGCTTTTGAACTGTGGTGTTGGAGAAGACTCTTGAGAGTCCTTTGGACTGCAAGGAGATCCAACCAGTCCATCCTAAAGGAAATCAGTCCTGAGTATTCATTGGAAGGACAAATGTTGATGCTGAAACTCCAGTATTTTGGCCACCTGATGCGAAGAACTGATTCATTTGAAAAGACCCTGATGGTGGGAAAGATTGAAGGCAGAAGAAGGGGACAACAGAGAATGAGATGGTTGGATGGCATCACTGACTCAATTACATGAGTTTGAGCAAATTCTGGGAATTGGTGATGGACGGGGAGGCCTGGCGCGCTGCAGTCCACGGGGTCGCAAAGAGTCAGACACGACTGAGCAACTGAACTGAGGAGGGTTCAGTGCTCAGCTAAGGACGCCTTCCAGCTTCTTGCTGCCCCCTAGAGGACTGGGAAGGTCATTAGCAGGAGCCAGTCCTCACAGCTAAGAGCTCCATGTTCAAGGAATGGACGAAGGGCGTGAGTATCTTCAGGTGAAATCTGGAGTCATATAGTCTTTCAGCCTCTAGGTTCCTCACCAGAAAAAAAAAAAAAAAATTAGAATAAGAGTGACTCTCGCACAGAATCATGGTGAATATCCAGTGAGAGTGGCACATGTGAAATCTTACCATTTTAGGTATTTCTGTGGTTATAACAGTTGCACTAGTTATCATTCTGATCACGGTTCTCTTGCAGGGGTCTGCTGGAGTTAGAAGCCTGTTAGCACAGGGCTCTCAGTTCAGTTCAGTTCAGTCAATTAGTCCAAACTCTTTGTGACCCCATGAATCGCAGCACGCCAGGCCTCCCTGTCCATCACCAACTCCTAGAGTTCACTCAAACTCATGTGCATCGAGTTGGTGATGCCATCCAGCCATCTCATCCTCTGTCGTCCCCTTCTCCTTCTGCCCCCAATCCCTCCCAGCATCAGGGTCTTTTCAAATGAGTCAACTCTTCGCATGGGGTGGCCAAAGTACTGGAGTTTCAGCCTCAGCATTAGTCCTTCCAATGAACACCCAGGACTGATCTCCTTTAGGATGGACTAGTTGGATCCCCTGCAGTCCAAGGGACTCTCAAGAGTCTTCTCCAACACCACAGTTCAAAAGCATCAATTCTTCGGCCCTCAGCTTTCTTCACAGTCCAACTCTCACATCCATCCATGACTACTGGAAAAACCATAGCCTTGACTAGATGGACCTTTGTTGGCAAAGTAATGTCTCTGCTTTTTAATATGCTGTCTAGGTTGGTCATAACTTTCCTTCCAAGGAGTAAGTGTCTTTTAATTTCATGGCTGCAATCACCATCTGCAGTGATTTTGGAGCCCAAAAAGATAAAGTCAGCCACTGTTTCCACTGATTCCCCATCTATTTGCCATGAAGTGATGGGACCAGATGCCATGATTTTCGTTTTCTGAATGTTGAGCTTTAAGCCAACTTTTTCACTCTCCTCTTTCACTTTCATCAAGAGGCTTTTTAGTTCTTCTTCACTTTCTGCCTTAAGAGTAGTGTCATCTGCATATCTGAAGTTAGTGATATTTCTTCTGGCAATCTTGATTCCAGCTTGTGCTTCTTCCAGCCCAGAGTTTCTCATGATGTACTTTGCATAGAAGTTAAATAAGCAGGGTGACAATATACAGCCTTGTCATACTCATTTTCCTATTTGGAACCAGTCTGTTGTTCCATGTCCAGTTCTAACTGTTGCTTCCTGACCTGCATATAGGTTTCTCAAGAGGCAGATCAGGTGGTCTGGTATTCCTATCTCTTTCAGAATTTTCCATGGTTTATTGTGATCCACACAGTCAGGGGCTTTGGTATAATCAATAAAGCAGAAATAGATGTTTTTCTGGAACTGTCTTGATTTTTTGATGATCCAGGGGATGTTGGCAATTTGATCTGTGGTTCCTCTGCCTTTTCTAAAAGCAACTTGAACATCTGGAAGTTCACGGTTCATGCATTGCTGAAGCCTGGCTTGGACAGTTAGCACCAAAGTAGCCAGCAGGCTCTCACCACGGTTCTTAGTCTCACTGCCTGACAAACAGTGGCATTTCAGTGGCTCAGTAAAGCAATATTAGGCTCCCAACTACAGCTTTCCCTGATGGCTCATCAGGTAAGGAATCTGCCTGCAATGCAGGAGACACAAGAGATGTGGGTTTGATCCCAGGGTGGGTAAGATCCCTTGGAGAAGGAAATGGCAACCCACTCGTTTTCTTGCCTGGAGAATCCCCATGGACAGAAGAGCCTGGCAGGTTACAGTCCATGGGGTCACAAAGAGTCAGACATGACTGAGCACAAGACACATGCTGAGGCATGCTATAGGATACACCTGCAGTCCTGAGTCGGGAGGGGAGTGTCTGCGATCTGGTGGAAGAAGAAGCCCTGCCCCTGGTGGTAAATGGGGCAAAGGACTCTAGTGTCATCAACAAGGATCTCATTGATGGTTTCCTCCAAACTCCTTGCTTCCTCCTTCTGCCCCTCACCCCTCCACTTACCTTTTCCCTCCTTTGCTCCAGGGCAATTTCATCCTTTGTGAGTGAAGTTTTTTTTTTTTTTTTTTTCTTCCCCCATCCCCCTGGGAATGCTGACTCCAGAGATCTGGGCCTGAGGTTGTATAAATGTCCTGTGGAGTTGCAGTCCCGCACTCTTGGCCTCCCCACCTCTGCCAGCCTCCTGGGCTCTCCACCCAGCACCACCAGCATCATGCTCCGGCAAGCCCTTCTTCTCTCCACCTGCTTCGCTCTGGCTATGACTTACCCTGCACTGCTTCAGGGTGAGTGGACATCGGGAATCTTTTGAAGAAGAGGGCTAAAATCCATTCACTGTGTGTGTGAGTGTATTTGTGTGTGTATGTGTGAGATAGAGACAGAGGCCTTCTAAAGCGTGGTGGGGATGGGCAGCTGAGCTCTGAGGCCTTGGGGAATTTGAGTGGCTTGGCTAAGATTAAGGCTGTGTTTTGAACCTGCCTCATATAGTCAGGCTACCTGAATGATAGATGGAATTAGGGTTGATGATGAGAGGGCTCCTGGGGTTTCCTTATGGTCCCCTTCACTGTCAGGTGCTAAAAGAGACTTTATTTTGGTCAGGTTAAAAAGTCCTCAGGTATATTCTCACTTTACAGGAGAGTAAGATTCAAAGTGCTCTAGCCACTGGCTGGGACACATGCGGTGGGAATCAGTGGGTCTGGAGCAGAAATTTGTGCCGCTTGAGGGAGGAAAGAATCAGTGTCTCCAGAACCAGTGGTAGGCTGATTTTCCCACAAGGCTCTTTCTCTTTTAGTCCTTCCTGTTGTTGTTCAGTCACTCAATTGTGTCCAATCTCTTTGTGACCCAATGGACTGCAGCACACCAGGCTCCCCTGGGTCCTTCACTATCTCTGGGAGTTCACTCAAATTCCTATCCATTGAGTCGGTGATTCTATTTAACCATCTCATCTTCTCTTGCCTCCTTCTCCTTTTGCCTTCAATCTTTCCCAGCATCAGGTCTTTTCCAGTGAGTCAGTTCTTTGTATTAGGTAGCCAAAGTATTTGGGCTTCAGCTTCAGCATCAGTCCTCTCAATGAATACTCAAGGTTGATTTCCTTTAGGATTGAAGTGAAGTGAAGTGAACTAAAGTCATTCAGTTGTTTCCAACTATTTGCGACCCCATGGACTGTAGCCTACCAGGCTCCTCTGTCCATGGCATTTTCCAGGCAATAGTCCTGGCGTGGATTGCCATTTCCTTCTGGTTTGATTTCCTTGCAGTACAAGGGACTCTCAAGAATCTTCTCCAGCACCACAATTTGAAAGCATCAGTTCTTAGGTGCTCAGCCTTCTTTATGGTTCAACTCTAATGACTATTGGAAAAACCATAGTCTTAACTGTATGGACTTTTGTTGGCAAAGTGATGTCTCTGTTTTTTAACATGCTGTCTAGGTTTGTCATAGCTTTCCTTTCAAGGAGCAAGTGTCTTAATTTCATGGCTGCAGTCATTGTCCACATTGATTTTGGAGCCCAAGAAAATAAAATCTGTCACTGTTTCCACTTATTCCCTTTCTATTTGTCATGAAGTGATGTGACCAGGTGCCATGATCTTAGTTTGTTTGATAATGAGTTTCAAGCCAGCATTTTCATTCTCCTCTTTCACTCTCATTAAGAGGCTCTTTAGTTTCTCTTCACTTTCTGCCATTAGAGTGGTATCATCTGCATATCTGAAATTGTTGCTATGTCTCCTGACAATCTTGATTCCAGTTTGTGCTTCATCCAGCTTGGCATTTCCCATGATGTACTCTGCATAGAAGTTAAATAAGCAGGGTTACAGTATACAGCCTTGACGTATTCTTTTCTCAATTTTGAACCAAGTCCGTTGCTCCATGTCTGGTTCAAACTGTCGTTTCTTGATCCAAATGCAGGCTTCTCAGGAGACAAGTAAGGTGGTCTGATATTCCCATCTCTTTAAGAATTTCTCACAGTTTGTTGTGATCCACACAATCAAAGGCTTTAGCATAGTCAATGAAGCAGACATAGATTTTTTTCTGGAATTCCCTTGCTCTCTTCAAGATCCAGTGAGTGGTGGCAATTTGATCTCTTTTTCCTGCCTTTTCTAAACCCATATTTCCATCTGGAAATTTTTATTCACATACTGCTGAAGCCTAGCTTGAGAGTTTTGAGCATATTCTTGCTAGCATATGAAATGAGTGCAATTGTACAATAGTTTAAACATTCTTTGGCATTGCCCTTCTTTGGAATTTGAATGAAAGATGACTTTTTCCAGGCCTGTGGCCACTGCTGAATTTTCCAAATTTGCTGGCATATTAAATGCAGCACTTTAACAGCATCATCTTTTAAGATTTGAAATAGTTTCAATTTCCATGCTTGTGATGGGTCTGTTAAGATTTTCTATTTCTTCCTGGTCCAGTTTTGGAAAGTTGTACTTTTCTAAGAATTTGTCCATTTCTTCCACGTTGTCCATTTTATTGGCATATAATTGTTGATAGTAGTCTCTTATGATCCTTTGTATTTCTGTGTTGTCTGTTGTGATCTCTCCATTTTCGTTTCTAATTTTGTTGATTTGATTTTTCTCCCTTTGTTTCTTGATGAGTCTGGCTAATGGTTTGTCAATTTTATTTATCCTTTCAAAGAACCAGCTTTTGGTTTTGTTGATTTTTGCTATGGTCTCTTTTGTTTCTTTTGCATTTATTTCTGCTCTAATTTTTAAGATTTCTTTCCTTCTACTAACCCTGGGGTTCTTCATTTCTTCCTTTTCTAGTTGCTTTAGGTGTAGAGTTAGGTTATTTATTTGACTTTTTTCTTGTTTCTTGAGGTGTGCCTGTATTGCTATGAACTTTCCCCTTAGGACTGCTTTTACCGTGTCCCACAGGTTTTGGGTTGTTGTGTTTTCATTTTCATTCGTTTCTATGCAAATTTTGATTTCTTTTTTGATGTCTTCTGTGATTTGTTGGTTATTCAGCAGCGTGTTGTTCAGCCTCCATATGTTGGAATTTTTAATAGTTTTTCTCCTGTAATTGAGATCTAATCTTACTGCATTGTGGTCAGAAAAAATGCTTGGAATGATTTCTATCTTTTTGAATTTACCAAGGCTAGCTTTATGGCCCAGGATGTGATCTATCCTGGAGAAGGTTCCATGTGCGCTTGAGAAAAAGGTGAAATTCATTGTTTTGGGATGAAATGACCTATAGATATCAATTAGGTCTAACTGGTCTATTGTATCGTTTAAAGTTTGTGTTTCCTTGTTAATTTTCTGTTTAGTTGATCTATCCATAGGTGTAAGTGGGGTATTAAGGTCTCCCACTATTATTGTGTTATTGTTAATTTCTCCTTTCATACTTGTTAGCAGTTGTCTTACGTACTGTGGTGCTCCCGTGTTGGGTGCATATATATTTATAATTGTTATATCTTCTTCTTGGATTGATCCTTTGATCATTATGTAGTGACCTTCTTTGTCTCTTTTCACAGCCTTTGTTTTAAAGTCTATTTTATCTGATATGAGTATTGCTACTCCTGCTTTCTTTTGGTCCCTATTTGCATGGAAAATCTTTTTCCAGCCCTTCACTTTCAGTCTGTATGTGTCCCCTGTTTTGAGGTGGGTCTCTTGTAGACAACATATGTAGGGGTCTTGTTTTTGTATCCATTCAGCCAGTCTTTGTCTTTTGGTTGGGGCATTCAACCCATTTACGTTTAAGGTAATTACTGATAAGTATGTTCCCGTTGCCATTTACTTTATTGTTTTGGGTTCGAGTTTATACACCGTTTTTGTGTTTCCTGTCTAGAGAATATCCTTTAGTATTTGTTGGAGAGCTGGTTTGGTGGTGCAGAATTCTCTCAGCTTTTGCTTGTCTGAAAAGCTTTTGATTTCTCCTTCATACTTGAATGAGATCCTTGCTGGGTACAATAATCTGGGCTGTAGGTTATTTTCTTTCATCATTTTAAGTATGTCTTGCCATTCCCTCCTGGCTTGAAGAGTTTCTATTGAAAGATCAGCTGTTATCCTTATGGGAATTCCCTTGTGTGTTATTTGTTGTTTTTCCCTTGCTGCTTTTAATATTTGTTCTTTGTGTTTGATCTTTGTTAATTTGATTAATATGTGTCTTGGGGTGTTTCTCCTTGGGTTTATCCTGTTTGGTACTCTCTGGGTTTCTTGGACTTGGGTGATTATTTCCTTCCCCATTTTAGGGAAGTTTTCCACTATTATCTCCTCAAGTATTTTCTCATGGTCTTTCTTTTTGTCTTCTTCTTCTGGAACCCCTATGATTCGAATGTTGTAGCGTTTAATATTGTCCTGGAGGTCTCTATCACAAGCATGGAAATTGAAACTGTAATCAAAAATCTTCCAGCAAACAAAAGCCCCGGTCCAGACGGCTTCACAGCTGAATTCTACCAAAAATTTAGAGAAGAGCTAACACCTATCCTACTCAAACTCTTCCAGAAAATTGCAGAGGAAGGTAAACTTCCAAACTCATTCTATGAGGCCACCATCACCCTAATACCAAAACCTGAAAAAGATCCCACAAAAAAAGAAAACTACAGGCCAATATCACTGATGAACATAGATGCAAAAATCCTTAACAAAATTCTAGCAATCAGAATCCAACAACACATTAAAAAGATCATACACCATGATCAAGTGGGCTTTATCCCAGGGATGCAAGGATTCTTCAATATCCGCAAATCAGTCAATGTAATACACCACATTAACAAATTGAAAAATAAAAACCATATGATTATCTCAATAGATGCAGAGAAAGCCTTTGACAAAATTCAACATCCATTTATGATAAAAACTCTCCAGAAAGCAGGAATAGAAGGAACATACCTCAACATAATAAAAGCTATATATGACAAACCCACTGCAAACATTATCCTCAATGGTGAAAAATTGAAAGCATTTCCTCTAAAGTCAGGAACAAGACAAGGGTGCCCACTTTCACCATTACTATTCAACATAGTTTTGGAAGTTTTGGCCACAGCAATCAGAGCAGAAAAAGAAATCAAAGGAATCCAAATTGGAAAAGAAGAAGTAAAACTCTCACTATTTGCAGATGACATGATCCTCTACATAGAAAACCCTAAAGAGTCCACCAGAAAATTACTAGAAATAATCAATGACTACAGTAAAGTTGCAGGATATAAAATCAACACACAGAAATCCCTTGCATTCCTATACACTAATAATGAGAAAACAGAAAGAGAAATTAAGGAAACAATTCCATTCACCATTGCAACAGAAAGAATAAAATACTTAGGAATATATCTACCTAAAGAAACTAAAGACCTATATATAGAAAACTATAAAACACTGGTGAAAGAAATCAAAGAGGACACTAATAGATGGAGAAATATACCATGTTCATGGATTGGAAGAATCAATATAGTGAAAATGAGTATACTACCCAAAGCAATTTATAGATTCAACGCAATCCCTATCAAGCTACCAACAGTATTCTTCACAGAGCTAGAACAAATAATTTCACAATTTGTATGGAAATACAAAAAACCTCGAATAGCCAAAGCGATCTTGAGAAAGAAGAATGGAACTGGAAGAATCAACCTACCTGACTTCAGGCTCTACTACAAAGCCACAGTTATCAAGACAGTATGGTACTGGCACAAAGACAGAAATATTGATCAATGGAATAAAATAGAAAGCCCAGAGATAAATCCACGCACATATGGACACCTTATCTTCGACAAAGGAGGCAAGAATATACAATGGATTAAAGACAATCTCTTTAACAAGTGGTGCTGGGAAATCTGGTCAACCACTTGTAAAAGAATGAAACTGGACCACTTTCTAACACCATACACAAAAATAAACTCAAAATGGATTAAAGATCTCAACGTAAGACCAGAAACTATAAAACTCCTAGAGGAGAACATAGGCAAAACACTCTCCGACATACATCACAGCAGGATCCTCTATGACCCACCTCCCAGAATATTGGAAATAAAAACAAAAATAAACAAATGGGACCTAATTAACCTTAAAAGCTTCTGCACATCAAAGGAAACTATTAGCAAGGTGAAAAGACAGCCTTCAGAATGGGAGAAAATAATAGCAAATGAAGCAACCGACAAACAACTAATCTCAAAAATATACAAGCAACTCCTACAGCTCAACTCCAGAAAAATAAACGACCCAATCAAAAAATGGGCCAAAGAACTAAATAGACATTTCTCCAAAAAAGACATACAGATGGCTAACAAACACATGAAAAGATGCTCAACATCACTCATTATCAGAGAAATGCAAATCAAAACCACTATGAGGTACCATTTCACACCAGTCAGAATGGCTGCGATCCAAAAGTCTACAAATAATAAATGCTGGAGAGGGTGTGGAGAAAAGGGAACCCTCTTACACTGTTGGTGGGAATGCAAACTAGTACAGCCACTATGGAGAACAGTGTGGAGATTCCTTAAAAAACTGGAAATAGAACTGCCTTATGATCCAGCAACCCCACTGCTGGGCATACACACTGAGGAAACCAGAAGGGAAAGAGACACGTGTACCCCAATGTTCATCGCAGCACTGTTTATAATAGCCAAGACATGGAAGCAACCTAGATGTCCATCAGCAGATGAATGGATAAGAAAGCTGTGGTACATATACACAATGGAGTATTACTCAGCCATTAAAAAGAATACATTTGAATCAGTTCTAATGAGGTGGATGAAACTGGAGCCTATTATACAGAGTGAAGTAAGCCAGAAGGAAAAACATAAATACAGTATTCTAACGCATATATATGGAATTTAGAAAGATGGTAACAATAACCCTGTGTACGAGACAGCAAAAGAGACACTGATGTATAGAACAGTCTTATGGACTCTGTGGGAGAGGGAGAGGGTGGGAAGATTTGGGAGAATGACATTGTAACATGTAAAATATCATGTAAGAAACGAGTTGCCAGTCCAGGTTCGATCCACGATACTGGATGCTTGGGGCTAGTGCACTGGGACGACCCAGAGGGATGGTATGGGGAGGGAGGAGGGAGGAGGGTTCAGGATGGGGAACACATGTATACCTGGGGTGGATTCATTTTGATATTTGTCAAAACTAATACAATTATGTAAAGTTTAAAAATAAAATAAAATTTAAAAAAAAAAAAAAAAAAGATTTGAAATAGCTCAACTGGAATTCCATCACCTACACTACCTTTGTTTGTAGTAATGCTTCCTAAGGTCCACTTGACTTCACACTGTAGGATGTTCAGCTGTAGGTGAGTGACCACACCAACATGGTTATCTGGGTCATTAAGACTTATTTTGTACAGTTATTCTGTGTTTTCTTGCCACTTCTTAATATTTTCTGCTTCTGTTAGGTCCATACCATTTCTGTCCTTTATTGTGCCCATCCTGCATGAGATGTTCCAGTTTTTTTGAAGAGATTTCTAGTCTTTCCCATTCTATTGTTTTCCTCTATTTCTTTGCATTGTTCATTTAAGAAGGCTCTCTTATCTCACCTTACTATTCTCTGGAACTCTGCATTCAGTTGGATGTATCTTTCCCTTTGTCTCTTGCCTTTCGTTTTTCTTTCCCCCCCAACTATTTGTAAAGCCTCCTCAGACAACTACTATGCCTTCTTGCATTTCTTTTTCTTCAGGATGGTTTTGGTCACTGCTTCTTGTGCAGTGTTACAAACCTCTGTCCACAGTTCTTCAGATCTATCTGTCTATCAGATCTAATCCCTTGAATCTATTCATCACTTCCACTATAATAATAAGGGATTTGATTTAGGTCATACCTGAATGGCATGGGCTTCCCTTGAGGCTCAGCTGCTAAAGAATCTGCCTGTAATGTGGGAGACCCAGGTTCTATACATGGGTTGGGAAGATACCCTGGAGAAGGGAAAGGCTACCCACTCCAGTATTCTGGCCTGGAGAATTCCATGGACTGTATAGTCCATGGGGTTGCAAAGAGTCGGACTTTCACCTTCACTGAATGGTGTAATGGTTTTCCCTGCTTTCTTCAATTTAGGTCTGAATTTTGCAATAAGGAGCTCATGATCTGAGCCACAGTCAGCTCCAGGTCTTGTTTTTGCTGACTGTATAAAGCTTCTCCATCTTTGGCTGTAAAGAATATAATCAATTTGATTTCAGTATTGACTATCTGGTGATGTTCATGTGTAGAGTCTTCTCTTGTGTTGTTGGAAGAGGGTGCTTGCTATAACTAGCGTGTTCTATTGACAAACTCTGTTAGCCCTGGCCCTGTACTCCAAGGCCAAACTTCTCTGTTATTCCAGGTATCTCTTGACTTCCTACTTTTGCATTCCAATCCCCCATGATGAAAAGGGTATCTTTTTTTTTGGTATTAGTTCTAGAAGGTCTTGTAGGTCTTCATAGAACCAGTATACTTCATCTTCTTAGGCATTATGAGTTTGGACATAGATTTGGATTACTGTGATGCTGAATGGTTTGCCTTGAAAAAGCACTGAGATCATTCTGTTGTTTTTGAGATTGCACCTATGTACTGCATTTTGGTCTCTTTTGTCGACTATCAGGGCCACTCCATTTCTTCCTGGACTCAATTTCTCAAGAGGAGAGTTCCCTTTTCTCATCATCCTCTTCACAATTTTTTTGTCTGTAGATTTTTCTTTTTTATGATGGCCTTTCTAACCAGTGTGAGGTGATACCTCATTAGAGATGTGATTTGCATTTCTCTAATAATGAGTGATATTGAGCTTTTTTTCACGTGTTTATTGGCCATCTGTATGTCTTCTTTAGGGAAATGTCTATTTAGGTCTTCTGGCCATTTTTTTGTTTAGGTTGTTTGTTTCTCTGATCTTGGACTACCTGGGCTGCTTGTATATTTTGGAAGTGAATCTTTGTCAGTCATTCTATTTACAATTATTTTGTCCCATTGTGTGGGCTATCTTTTCTTCTTGCTTATATTTTCCTTGGCTGTGCAAAAGCTTTTAAATTTAAAGGAACCCTCTTGCACCATTGGTGGGAATGTAAATTGACACAGCCACTATGGAGAACAGTACGGAGATTCCTTAAAAAAAAACCTAGGAACTACCATATGACCCAGCAATCACACTACTGGGCATAAAACTTGAGAAAACCATAATTGAAAAAACACATGTCCCAGAATGACTGGGACATTATACTTATAATGACCCCAATGTTCACTGCAACACTATTAACAATAGCTCGGATATGAAAACAACCTAGATGTCCATCAACAGACAAATGAGTAAAGAAGTTGTGGTCTATATATATAATGGAATATTACACAGCCATGAAAGGGAACACATTTGAGTCAGTTCCAGTAAGGTGGATGAACCTAGAGCCTGTTATACAGAGTGAAGTAAGTCAGAAAGAGAAAAACAAATAATGCATATTAATGCATATATATGAAATCTAGAAAAATGATGCTGATGAACCTATTTGCAGGGCAGGAATAGAGATGCAGACATAGAGAACAGATTTGTGGACACAGTGAGGAAAGGAGAGGATAGGATGAATTGCAAGAATTGCATTGAAACATATATATTACCATATGTAACATAGATAGCTAGTGGCAAATACAGGGAGCTCAACGTGTTGCTCTGTGACAACCTGTAGGGATGAGATAGGGTCAGGGGAGGTGGTGGGAGAGAGCTCCAAACGGGAGGGGACATATATACTTATGACTGATTCATGTTGTTGTATGGTAGAAGCCAAAACAACATTGTAAAGCAGTTACCCTTCAATTAAAATTAATTTTTTAAAAACACAAAAAAGAGGAGGGGTGTTCATTCATTTTAATATAAGTGCTGATTTTCCCCTCTACTTTCTCCCAGTTCTTCTCCTGTAGCTCTCAATTTATCCACTGCTGGGTCTGGATTTTTTTTATTGCATATGAAAGAATGATAAAGCAAATTACTAAATTAGAGTTCATGATTTTGGCCTCATTGGCAGGCTGCCCACAACCTGCTGGGCTAGGCAGCCATGAGGACTGCAGTCTTTCATTCCAGCCCAAGCAGGCCCAGGTTGTAAGTTCATCAGGTTATGATGCTTTTATGGTTCACAAGTTCCAGAATGACCGGATTATGCATTCTCTGGGGCAGACTGGAAAATGAAGTACTAAATATAGCCTGCTAAATGAAAATGGTAGGAGGCCCTATTTTAGAGTCAAATCCATCCGTGCTTTTGCATCTTGGAAATAGTTGTCCTTGCTCCTTGCCCTCTCTGATAATTTTGTTTTAGGAATTGAAAGAATTATATAGGAGAGTTTTTGAAATTTTATTCCATTGCAGTCTGACTGATTAATATTTAGAGGCATAGTATAAAATGCTCCTTCCTAAACCAGCCCCTCAAAGAGGGAGGAGTAGTAGCCTATGAGCATATTCCTGGTAGTTAGTCTTCTGGACATTCTAGCACTTGGTAAAAGAGAAACTTGTGGGGAGACCAGTATGATTCAATATACCCTTTTCTGTTCTATGTTTTTCCTGGAAAAAGATCTAGCTATGAATGGAAGGGTGTGGAGATGGTGGAAATATTCTCACTAGAAAGTACTTGAGCTGTTTTTTCTTCTTATCTCCTCAAGAATTCATTGCTGACTTCGAGTCAACCATTGACATAGAGTACACTGGCTTCGAGTCAACCAGTGGCCTAGAGTCAGCCACTGGCTCCACTTACCTGGAGTCAACCACTGTCCCTGCTGACCTGGAGTCAACAACTGTCCTAGAGTCAACCACAGGCCTCGAGTCAACAATTGGCTTAGAGTCGACAACTGGCCTAGAGTCCACAGCTGGCCTAGAGTCCACAGCTGGCCCCATTGACCTGGAGGCAACCACTGGCCCCACTGACCTGGAGTTGACAGTTGGCCTAGAGTTAACCACTGGCCCCACTGACTTGGAGTTGACCACTGGCCTCCAGTTAACCACTGGCCCCATTGACCTGGATTCAACCACTGGCCTAGAGTCAGCCACTGGCCGCACTAACCTGGAGTCAATCACAGACCTAGAGTCAACCTCTGGCCTAGAGTTGACTACTGGCCCCACTGACCTGGAGTCGACCACTGGCCTACAGTCGACCACTGGCCTACAGTTGACCACTGGCCTAGAGGCAATCATTAGCCCCACTGACCTGGAGTCAACTACTGGCCTAGAGTCAGCCACTGGCCGAACTAACCTGGAGTCAGTCACAGACCTAGAGTCAACCTCTGGCCTAGAGTTGACTATTGGCCCCACTGACCTGGAGTCGACCACTGGCCCACAGTCAACCACTGGCCTACAGTCAACTACTAGCCCCACTGACCTGGAGTCAACCACTCACCTACAGTCAACCATTGGCTTAGAGTCAACCACTGGCCTATCAGACTTGACCACTCACCATGACTTCACTGAAGATACAGAAACAACCACTGAAGTGTATTTGGAGAACACACAGACTTTTGGTAAGTGAGGGTTCTGGCACAGGAAGCCTGGGTGGAGATTGGTGGGCTCCCTCTTTTGTATTATTGAGGGAAAGCCTGCTTTTTTCCAGTGTACTTGATTCCCAGCATAAGCCTGTGACCACACCCATCCTCCATTCTGTTTTCCTAGAATTGCCTGCTAATATGGAATTAAACACCCTCAGCTCTAAGAGAGAAGCCAATCAGGTCACAAGTGAGGATTCCTCTCTTCAAAAATGTAGAAATGTGTCCCTGCTTTCCCTTCCCTCGTTTATAGCTCTTTGCAAAGGAATGTGCTATCATGATTTATACATTTGGGGGTATTTTTGTGGCTTTGTTCTCTGAGGTGGAGTAAATTTTGTCAAAAATTCACTGAAACTTGAGGAAAACTGAAGTATTTCACAGAATGTCAGGAATTGAAATCAGTTGAATATCAACCTAGCTCCAGCTCTAAGTTCTGTCCTGATCTGAACTCTGGGACCCACTTTCTGGGATTTGCTAGAAAGGACAAGCTACTTCATGTCTCTGTAGGGCCGATGGAAGTGGTATCAGTAAAGGGGTTAACAATTTCCTTTTCCTTTCCAGTTGATTACAATTCATTTCATATAGAATTTTGAAGTAAATATTACACTAAATGTAAATCTTATTTAAATATAGACTGAACAGAAGCTTTTTGATTTAAAAGCTTTTGGAATTAAGCAGTGTTCCTACCTCTGTCCAACCCTCTCCTAAGCCACCATTATTTTCCAATTTTCTGCCTGCCACTCAGCCAAGAGTTTGTAAGATTTCAATGCTTTCTACCCCTACAAACAAACCCCAATAGTCTGAGGGAATGCCTGCAATTTTTGCTAAGAAAGACCCTTGGTTCTTACTTGCAAATGTAAATTTCTAAACAGTCTGATTCTTATGTCTTAAATAATAGCCAACATTGATTGAAATCTACTGTTTTGCAACACAGCTCTAAGCATACGGGGTACTTTAGATACTAGTTGAAGGAATCTAGAAATTGTATTTTAGTGGAGGCCAAAGGGCTTCCCTGGTGGCTCAGAGGTTAAAGTGTCTGCTTGCAATGCAGGAGACCTGGCTTCGATCCCTGGGTCAGGAAGATGCCCTGGAGAAGGAAATGGCAACCCACTCCAGTGTTCTTGCCTGGAGAATCCCATGGACAGAGGAGCCTGGTGGGCTATAGTCCACGGGGTTGCAAAGAGTCGGACATGACTGAGCGACTTCACTTTCACTTTCAAAGGGCCAATTAAACAAGATTGTTTTTCTGGCTTTAAATTCTTCCTTTTCCACTAATTATCTTCCTTGTAGAGTATACCTCATTTGCAAAATGGAGCTCCACCTGAGTACTATGCTCTAACTACCCAGTCTGTAGTAATTGATTGAAAAGTTAATGTGAGTTAGTTCTTTGTCCCTCCTCCATCCCCACCACCACCTCCATCCCATGGGATTTTAGGAAAACACTCGTGTTTGAATGTAGGAGTATGAAGCAGTCTTATGGCCCAGATCCATTTGGTCATTTCTGCTAATGTATTGGACCCTGTAACCTGTTTATCTAGAGATCATTTTAACTGTGCCAATTACCAATAAGCTTTGCAGTTTTGTTTTTCCTATAATACATTTATTTTTTAATAGTTTCCCCCCCCCAGTTTTATTGATATAATTGCCATAAAATATTTTATAAGTTTATGGTGTGTAACAATTATTTGATACATGTATATATTGAGAAGCTTTGGTTTTTAATAGGAAGAGTAAATCTATGGAGATTTTAACCTTTTAAATCAGGAAATTTACTCCTTTATTTCTAGAAGGTGTCACTGCTGGTTATTCTGAAGAGCCTGTGACTGAAGCATAAGGCAAGTTCAAAGACCTCTCTTTTTTGCTCTTCTTGGTCTTTGAGGGATTTTTTTCTTGGGAGGCACTCCAGGACAGACTCAAGAAGTGGGACTGGGGTAGGTACTCTTACCATGTCTACACCCTTCTCAGCCAGGCACCATGTTTACTAGCTGAATCTACTTTTGGGGGAGAAGAGAGAATATGGTTCTTCACATGAAGGTATGACCAGTCATGTGCGACTCTCAGGGACTTCTTCCAGTGTCAGTGGAGACCAGCCCTTTAACCAACTCTTTCTCATGAAGTGCTGTTGTGCTTCATTTCCACTGGTAGGACTTCAGGCATGGCAGGGTGACTCGGTAGTTAGGAGGAGGGAGGTTTTGCTGCCATTCTCAGTGGAGTCCTACATTTCCTAGGGGGCTACTTGAGGCTGTGAGCTGAATTAAAGATACACTCTGAATGATATTTACTGGAAGTGAATAAAAGCCATTTCTTAATTACAGATGACCCAGTATCTCTACGGGAAGGAACAAGTCCAATGCAGTGTTTTTTGGTAAGTTTCTTCTCTCTTGTCTCCAATACCTTATTAGGAATTTCATACCATTTTCAATGCTGGTATTAATCCACTTGGAAAGGATTCCAATTTAAAACTTTCAAGATGTTGAGATCAGCTATAATTTTAATACAGAGATGAAAGACAGCTTTTTTCCTCTCTGAGGTTTACCTTCTAAGTCAAACTGTCTGGATTTTCAGTCATTGAATAGGCGTAGGATAAACAAGTTCTCTCTTCTGAGTTTTTCAAGATTTCCTGTCTCTCTAATATGAGGATTCTAGTCCAGTCCATGGAATGTTTTTAAGGGACAGCCTGAGGAAAAGGCATCAGATTTTCTGATTTATAAATATATATAATGGATGGAGGAGCCTGGTAAGCTGCAGTCCATGGGGTTGCACAGAGTTGGACATGACTGAAGCAACTTAGCAGCAGCAGCAGCATAATTCAATTAAAAGTCATAAAACCCAGAAGCTCTCAATTAGGAGGTCCCTGTTTTAATACTCTGCCTCACTTCTGGCATTTTGGGAAATTTCTAAAGTGCTTTCTTCATGTAGTAAAATGTAAACCTGGATGGTGTGCAGGTATATTGCTTAAGGCTAAAAGAAGAGGAGGGAGAACGAGGAATTTACACCTTTAAGAAATTAAGTCACATGCCCATGGTCACAGTGGGAAATTGGAAAGATGAGCCTGATCTTTGAACACTAGGTTCTTGTCTCTTGGGAACTCATGTTTCTTTGTTTTTGTTTTGTTTTTCAGTTTAGAAAATGAAGCAGATTCTCATACCTGTGACTGTTGCTCTATTAACCACAATTTTCCAAGAAGGTTCTGAGCCTTTGAACAAGACTTCCATTCCATCATAGGAGCTTGGATAATTATAAAAGACTAGTGAGAATGTACCCACTTGAGGATAAACAGAGTGGCAGGGATTGACAATACACAGACAGAAGAAAAGCATCTCTCAAACATGTCCCATTTAAAACAGGCTCAATACATGTTCATCTGCACTGACTGAATTTTGAGGGGGGAGGTTATTTTACAAGGCAACATATTGCTTAGTTGCCTTGTTTTCATACCAATAGCCATTTTATTCCTCTCTGATACATACTTTATGTTGTTTAATTGCTGAGCTGTGTCCAACTCTTTGCAACCCCATGGACTGCAGCATGCCAGAATTTTCTGTCCTTCACTATCTCCCAGTTTGCTCAAACTCATGTCCATTGAGTCGATGAGGTCATCCAATCATCTCATTCCCTGTTTTCCCCTTCGATGCCTATCCTCAATCTTTCCCAGCATTAAGATCTTTTCCAATGAGTCAGCTCTTCACATCAGGTGGCCAAAGTATTGGAGCTTCAACTTCAGCATCAGTCCTTCCAATGAATATTCAGGGCTGATTTCCTTTAGGGTTGACTGGTTTGATCTTTTTGCTGTCCAAGGGACTCTGTAATCAGATCCTAACTCTTTCCGGCCACAGAAAAGTATGAAATGAGCCTATGGAAAATATATTGGTGTTTCTATTCCTAGTATAACAAATTACTACAAACGTAGTAGACTAAAATAATATATAAACCTCTTATTTTATAGTTTTGTAGCTCACAATTCTGAAAGGTATCTCACTGAGTTTCATGATACAGGATGCTCGGGCCTGGTGCACTGGGATGACCCAGAGGGATGGTATGGGGATTGAGGTGGGAGGGGGGTTCAGGATAGGGAACATGTGTACACCCGTGGCAGATTCATGTTGATGTATGGCAAAACCAATACAATATCATAATTAGCCTCCAATTAAAATAAATAGATTTATATTAAAAAACAAAGACAACATGTTGGCAGGGGTGAGTTTCTTTCTGGATACTTTCTGGAAGAATCAATTTCCTTTCCCACTTCCCATAGCACTCTTATGTCTTTGAAGCCAGCAAAAGTTGACTGATTCTCATAATATATCACAGAGTCACCAACATGTACCATGCTGTCCCTTGTCTTGCACATCTGAGCCCCTACCTGGATAATCTAGGAAAATCTCTATTTCAAGGTCAATTGACTAATGACCTTTATTCCTCCCTTTGCTGTGTAATTTAACATATTCATTGGGCAAGAATGATACAAAAGTTTGTAAAAGTTCCATAAAAAATATTGTATAGAATTAAAGTGCATGATGATTTGATATACACATGCATAGTGAAATGATTACCACAATAAAGTTGATTAACATACCTGTCACTGTTTTTTTTTAAAGGATGAAAATTTCTAAGATGATAGTATATAATGAGAAAATAATCTAAAACAAAATTAGAGGAATTTCATAATTTCATGGCTAAATGTAAGGAGATGCATCTGCAAAGGACATGCAAGTCTTTAAATCCTAGATAGTGGGAATCAGGATTTTGTATTCATCCTTACATCCTAAACTCCTGGTGGAATAGCTGGCATATAGGAGGGACTCAAGAAATATTTGATAAATATTTGATAAATGAAAGAAGTAAGAAGAGCAATCAGAGAGTTAGATATGAAACAGGTATATACAGCATCATGGAGCCAAAGGGAAGAGTGTTTAAATAGGATGAAATGTCCTATTCCTGAGAAGCAAGTTAATATAATGACTGAAAAATGTCCATTGACTTCAGCAACTTGAAAGTCATTCATTACCCTAATGTGACTTGTTTGAGTGGAAGGATGGGAACAGGAGCCTTTGTTTATAAGCCTTTGGCAGCAGCCATTTTGCTTTGCTTTCTTAGCCTATTGGTCAACTGCTTTCCTAAAATATAGCTGAGAGTGACTTAACGGTTAATAGTAAAACATTTCCTATCCTTTTTTTCCCTCAAAGTCTAAACAAAAACAACAGGTAAAGAAACAGAAATGCAATATCATTTTTGATAAAATATATAGTACAATTAAAAGCCATAATATATTCAGGCTGTAAATATATATATATATGTATATATAAACATATATATATGTATATATATGTATATACATATATATGTATATATATATATATATATATATACACACACACACACACACACAGATGGGAACCTGGCAAATTGGCTAGTGATATACCAGAAAGGAGAAAGGTAACACTCCGTTAGCTGTGCACATCTGAGGGTGGGTACAGTGGTACCAAATAGAAGTAAGCAGATGGTCTTACAGAACCCTGGTGAGATTAGATTAAAGGAGGAGTGATGATGGTGGGGAGACAGGTGGTAGGAAACAGGTTCATATCCTCTCTTGTTGCAGTGGAGAGAGTAGGTTTATTCTATAGGAAAACTGAATCAAAGGGGCACTAGACTTGGGGACAACTGTTACATTAGAAGATACAAGTGAGATTCTAATAAAAAACTGGACAGTCAATGAAAGCCTATAAAATAAATGGAGATGGAATGTCCCTGGTGGTCCAGTGGTTAAGACTTGACTTTCCAATGCACAGGGTATGGGTTTGATCCCTGGCTGGGGAGAAAAGATCCCACATGACTCAGGGCCAAAAAGTCAAAACAGAAAACAGAAGCAATATTATGACAAACTCCATAAAGACTTTAAAAATGGTCTACACAAATGAACTGCCAGTCCAGGTTCGATGCAAGATACAGAATGCTTGGGGCTGGTGAACTGGGATGATCCAGAGGGATGGTACGGGGAGGGAGGAGGGAGGGGGTGTCAGGATGGGGAACACGAGTACACCTGTGGCGGATTCATGTTGATGTATGGCAAAACCAATACAATGTTATAAAGTAATTAGCCTCCAATTAAAATAAATAAATTTAAATTAAAAAAGGTCTACATCAAAAAATGGAGAAACAAATAGCAACCCACTCCAGTATTCTTGCCTGGAGAATCCCATGGACAGAGGAGACTGGTGGGCTACTGTTCATGGGGTCACAAAGAGTCAGACATGACTTGAGTGACTAAGTATATAAAAAAAACCTTTACAAATAAATAAAAATTATAATAAATGGAGGATGTCCAACCTCTAGCCAGCTCCAAAGTGCCAGTATGAGGATTATGCTTCCCAAACAGGAGACAGAAGATTCTTCTGAAGATTCAGGGCTATCTGAGAGACAGCATCTGGAAATAAGTCTCAACAAGCTATCATGCCATTCAATCATCCTACTGTGAGGCACAAGATTCTACAAAAATTCTTTTCATGCACATAGAGTTTTTTGATCATCTTAGTATCTAACTCTGACATGTGAACAGAAAACAAACATCAGACATCTGAGGAAAATCTCTATCAAATAAAGCTCAAGTAAAGAAAGAGTAAAAGAATTAAGAGGAAATAGACAATATGAGGAGTAGAAGAAACCTTTCGGTCAGTTCAGTTCAGTCACTCAGTTGTGTCCGACTCTTTGCGACCCCATGAATCGCAGCACGCCAGGCCTCCCTGTCCATCACCAACTCCCGGAGTTCACTCAAACTCACATCCATCGAGCCAGTGATGCCATTAGCCATCTCATCCTCTGTCGTCCCCTTCTCCTCCTGCTCCCAGTCTCTCCCAGAATCAGAGTCTTTTCCAATGAGTCAACTCTTCGCATGAGGTGGCCAAAGTACTGGAGTTTCAGCTTTAGCATCATTCCTTCCAAAGAAATCCCAGGGCTGATCTCCTTCAGAATGGACTGGTTGGATCTCCTTGCAGTCCAAGGGACTCTCAAGAGTCTTCTCCAACACCACAGTTCAAAAGCATCAATTCTTCAGCGCTCAGCCTTCTTCACAGTCCAACTCTCACATCCATACATGACCACAGGAAAAACCATAGCCTTGACTAGACGGACCTTTGTTGGCAAAGTAATGTCTCTGCTTTTGAATATGCTATCTAGGTTGGTCATAACTTTCCTTCCAAGGAGTAAGCGTCTTTTAATTTCATGGCTGCGGTCACCATCTGCAGTCATTTTGGAGCCCAGAAAAATAAAGTCTGACACTGTTTCCACTGTTTCCCTATCTATTTGCTATGAAGTGATGGGACCAGATGCCATGATCTTCGTTTTCTGAATGTTGAGCTTTAAGCCAACTTTTCACTCTCCTCTTTCACCTTCATCAAGAGGCTTTTGAGTTCCTCTTCACTTTCTGCCATAAGGGTGGTGTCATCTGCATATCTGAGGTTATTGATATTTCTCCCGGCAATCTTGATTCCAGCTTGTGTTTCTTCCAGCCCAGCGTTTCTCATGATGTATTCTGCATATAAATTAAATAAGCAGGGTGACAATATACAGCCTTGACGTACTCCTTTTCCTATTTGGAACCAGTCTGTTGTTCCATGTCCAGTTCTAACTGTTGCTTCCTGACCTACATACAAATTTCTCAAGAGGCAGATCAGGTGGTCTGGTATTTCCATCTCTTGAAGAATTTCCCACAGTTTATTGTGATCCACACAGTCAAAGGCTTTGGCATAGTCAGTAAAGCAGAAATAGATGTTTTTCTGGAAGTCTCTTGCTTTTTCCATGATCCAGTAGATGTTGGCAATTTGATATCTGGTTCCTCTGCCTTTTCTAAAAGCAGCTTGAACATCTGGAAGTTCACGGTTCACATATTGCTGAAGCCTGGCTTGGAGAATTTTGAGCATTATTTTACTAGCATGTGAGATGAGTGCAATTGTGCAGTAGTTTGAGCATTCTTTGGCATTGCCTTTCTTTGGGACTGGAATGAAAACTGACCTTTTCCAGTCCTGTGGCCACTGCTGAGTTTTCCCAATTTGCTGGCATATTGAGGGCAGCACTTTCACAGCATCATCTTTCAGGATTTGAAATAGCTCAACTGGAATTCTATCACCTCCACTAGCTTTGTTCATAGTGATGCTTTTTAAGGCCCATTTACTTCAGATTCCAGGATGTCTGGCTCTAGGTGAGTCATCACACCATCATGATTATCTGGGTCGTGAAGATCTTTTTTGTATGGTTCTTCTGTGTATTCTTGTCATCTCTTCTTAATATCTTCTGCTTCTGTTAGGTCCATACCATTTCTGTCCATTATTGAGCCCATCTTTGCCTGAAATGTTCCTTTGGTGTCTCTTATTTTCTTGAAGAGATCTCTAGTCTTTCCCATTCTGTTGTTTTCCTCTATTTCTTTGCATTGGTCGCTGAGGAAGGCTTTCTTATCTCTTCTTACTATTCTTTGGAACTCTGCATTCAGATGTTTATTTCTTTCCTTTTCTCATTTGCTTTTCACTTCTCTTCTTTTCACAGCTATTTGTAAGGCCTCCCCAGACAGCTATTTTGCTTTTTTTGCATTTCTTTTCTATGGGGATGGTCTTGATCCCTGTCTCCTGTACAATGTCACGAACCTCATTCCATAGTTCATCAGGCACTCTATCTGTCAGATCTAGGCCCTTAAATCTATTTCTCACTTCCACTGTATAATCATAAGGGGTTTGATTTAGGTCGTACCTGAATGGGCTAGTGGTTTTCCCTACTTTCTTCAATTTAAGTCTGAATTTGGCAATAAGGAGTCCATGGTCTGAGCCACAGTCAGCTCCTAGCCTTTAAGAAGCTGTAATTAATATATTCTGAGAGACAAAAATACACATTGCATCCTTGAAAGAAGAATGGGATGCTGCTAAATAATCAACCAGAAGATGAAAAGAAATATTGGCCCTTGTAAATACAGTTGATGATAAGTTAAATGGAACATGAAGTTAAGGAACTCCTTCATTAAAATAGAACAGAAATTCAAAGGCATGGTCAACAGGTGATAAAAAATTAAACTAACACAAAGTTCAGAGAAAATAGAATATAGTGGGAAAGAAACGATAAGTGAAGTGATGTGATACATTTTCAAGAACTTAGGATGTTCCTCCATGCTGAAACTGTCCAATTATTATCTACAGTCTTACACTTAACATTGCCGAATCCAGTGCAGGAATACAAATGGAGGCCTGCATACATAACTCTGAATATTCACATGTTACAAGCTAAGTTAGACCCTAGGTTCAGGTTGAGTTTCCTATGCTGTCTGACTCCCAAAGCCTGTTCCTTGGAAACTGTCCTTTTGACCAAGCCTAGAGACCAAGTGAGCCATGAGTTCCCTTGGGTCATCTCTGCAAGCTCAGGGGGGTCGGGGCAGGGTGTCTGCAGAACAGCAGGCTGGAGGCCAGTCAGGCCCAGGACTGACCTGGTCAAGCTCCTCTGGGAACTTGCTGGACAAGTTTCCCTTCCCCTTGTCTCAGTTCTGGAAAAGGATTTCCAGGAATTTTTAAGCATCTCTCCTAAATATACCACTGAGCACAGGGGCGACTGGGAGAGTAGTTACAGTAGGGGGGAGGTGGGCGAACCTGTCTGCCTAGATGTGTTTTTGGTTGATTTGAGGTGACTGAGTTTATGCACTTAGTCACTTAGGTGACTAAGTTTATGCACAGGGAAGTTAAGGACTTCCCTGGTGGCTCAGATGGTAAAGCATCTGTCTACAAAGCGAGAGACCTGGGTTCGATCCCTGGGTTGGGAAGATTCCCTGGAGAAGGAAATGGCAACTCACTCCAGTACCCTTGGTTTGAAAATCCCATGGACAGGGGAGCTTGGTGCAGGCTACTATCCATGGGGTCGCAAAGAGTCGGGCATGACTGAGCGACTTCACTTCACTAAATTTATGCAAAAGTAATTTTTGTCGTTGTTGCCTGATGTACCAGGACAGAAGATGTGCACTTATACTGAACCTTTTAACACATGCTCAATCCTGTGTACTCAGGCCTTGGGGGCCCCATGTTCAATCTGTGCCTCTCTCTCACAATTCTTGTTTTTAAATGTACTTGCTGAACTTTAAAAATATTTTCTAATGAGAATGAAAGGAAAAAAATAATGCCTTTGTTCTGGTGTTTGCATGGGACCCCTTCTGAAGTGCAGACCACAGGACAGGAGACCATCTTGGAATACTGAGTGCCCCGTACAATAAATGGAAAAATAATCCACATCAACCAATTTATATCCAATTAAATTTTAGGGATAAAAAGATGATACTGAAGTTCTCAGTGAGAAAAGCAGTCATATGCAAAGAATCGAGAATCAGAATGATAGTGGAAAAACAGTGGGAATTCAGGGATTTGTCCTGTAAAACTTCTGAGTAAAAATAATTTTAACCTAGGATCTTATATCTAGTCAGATTATTAATTGAGCATGAGGCTAGGGTAAAGTCATTCTCAGACATAAAAATCTCAAAATACTTTGCTTGTCTTGCACTCATTTGTAAGAAGATATGGTAGGACATATTTCACCCAACAAAGAAGAAAACCAAGAAAGAGAAAGGCTTTAACTCAGGATGTACATCATCCTACTTAAGAAGGAGAAAAGGGAATTTCCAGGACAAAAGCAAATTATCTGATAAATTTAAAGGTGAGGAAAATTGTGTTGAGAGAGATTTTTATGGGTCTGTTGACAGTTGCAGGAAGACTTAGATGTTAAAGAAAACCAAGCAAATGAAGAAAAAGATAATTATTAACTCCAGGAAAACAAAAAGGTTTTCAAGGAAGGAACTGTAAGTAATTAACAGGTGATTTTAGTTACGGAGTAGAGTTTACCTTGGTGATTATAGGATACACTTATAAATGAAATCTTTCTCATTCTAAAAATAGTCACTACCATAGACTCTTTTGGTCTTCCCAGGTGGCCCAGTGGCAAAGAATCCGCCTGCCAATGCAGGAGCCGCAGGAGCCACTGGAGCTGTGGGTTCTATCCTTGGATCAGGAAGATCCCCTGGAGGAGGAAATGGCAAGCCACTCCAGTATTCTTGCCTGAAAAATTCCATGGACAGCAGAGCCTGGAGGTTTATAGTCCATGGGGTCGCAAAGAATCAGACACAACTGAGCACACACACACACACAGACACACAGACACACCCCCCACCCCAAAGACTCTTTAGTACTTGTAGCTTGACACCTTAGTGCAGGGCTTACTGTGAGGAAGCAGACCCACCCTTGTCATTCACCCCACCTCAGGCCAGGTTAGAAACAATTTGGGGATAGTGAAGATGTTATCAGCGGTCAGGTAGGGGACTTCCCTGGTGGTTCAGTGGTTGAAAATCCACATTCCAATGCAAGGATGTGGGTTCAATCCTTGGTTGGGGAACTAAGATTCCACATATGGCAGGGCAACTAAGCCCATGCCACAGCTAGAGAACCTGCATGCTGCTATGAAGACCCATTGCAACAACAACAACAACAAAAAAGGAAAGTAAAAGAAAAGAAGTCAAGTGGGAAGTACTGGAGGTACAAGATTTTTTCTTCTTTCCCCCTCTTGTGCTTTCCCTTCTGTGAAACCAAATGAGGGAGCCTCCAAGAGACTCACTTGTAAAGGATGGGTATTCTCTACAGGGCTCAGACTCCTGGCTTCTCCCAAAGCAACTGATGAGAGAGAGAGAGAGAGAGACAGACAGACAGACAGACAGGGCAAGAAAGAGTGACCCTGATGAAGCCACAATGTCCTTTATAGCTCAATCTTACTAGGGACATACTACCGTTTCTGCCATATTTTATTAGTCACACAGGCTAATTCTGGTGTGATATAGTAAGAAATTACACTAGAGGGTGATTTCAAAGAGGTAGGGATTTTGAATGCTGGCTATCTGCCAGTGATGACTATTTTAATTTTTTTTTAAAGCATGTCTTTTTAGATATCACATCAAATATAAAATGCATGAAAAAAATAGCTAATAAGCTGGATTCTTTAAAATTAAAAACTTTTGCCCTGAAAAGAGACAGTCAAGAGAGTTGGAAAAGGAGTCATAGATTGGGAGAAATATTTGCAAAAGACACGCCTGATAAAAGACCATTATCCAAAATATACAAAGAATTCTTAAAGCTCAACAATAATAAAACAACAACTTGATTAAAAATGAACCAAAAACCATAGCATATAACTCAGCAAAGAAAACTGATGGCAACAAGCATATGACGAGATCCTCCACATCACATGTCATCTGCTGCTGCTGCTAAGTCACTTCAGTTGTGTCCGACTCTGTGCGACCCCGTAGATGGCAGCCCACCAGGCTCTGCCGTCCCTGGGATTCTCCAGGCAAGAACACTGGAGTGGGTTGCCATTTCCTTCTCCAATAAGGAAAATGTAATTTAAAAAAACAGGGAGATATCAGTTCAGTTGCTCAGTTATGTCCGACTCTTTGCGACCCCATGACTGCAGCACGCCAGGCCTCCCCGTCCATCACCAACTCCCGGAGTTCACCCAAACTCATGTCCATCGAGTCAGTGATGCCATCCAGCCATCTCATCCTCTGTTGTCCCCTTCTCCTCCTGCCCCCAATCCCTCCCAGCATCAGAGTCTTTTCCAAAGAGTCAACTCTTCACATGAGGTGGCCAAAGTACTGGAGTTTCAGCTTTAGCTGCATTTCTTCCAAAGAAATCCCAGGGCTGATCTCCTTCAGAATGGACTGGTTGGATCTCCTTGCAGTCCAAGGGACTCTCAAGAGTGGCTGACTTATTTTTTTGGGTTCCAAAATCACTGCGGATGGTGAAGGATTTTTAAGACAGTGAAAATGCTCTATATAATATTAAAAAGGTAGATGTGTATGTTATTATCCATTGTTCAAACCCACAGAACGGACAACACCAAGAGTGAACCTGAAGGTGAAGTATGAACTTTGGATGATTATGATGTGTCAATATGGGATCAATTGTATTTTTAATTTAATTAATGTATTTTTAATATTTGCTTATTTATTTGGCTGCATTGGGTCTTAGTTGTGGCCTGTGGGATCTTCGCTGTGTGATGTGGGATCTTTTCCTGTGGAATACAGACTGTAGTTGTGGTATGAAGGCTTAGTAGTTGCAGAGCACGGGCTTGCCCTGTGGCATGTGGAATCTTAGTTCTTGGACCAAGGATTGACCTGTGTCCTCTGCATTGCAAGGTGAATTCTTAACCACTGGACCACCAGGGAAGTACCTATTAATTCTAATAAATATACCACTCTTGTGACACTGATAATGGGAAAGCTATGCATGTGCTGGGGCACAAGTCCATAGGAAATCTCCTTACTGTCCTCTTAATTTTGTTATAAACATAGAATTGCTCTAAAAAATTAGGTCTTTAAAAAATCTATCAGAAGAAAAAACTTTTTTAAAGTAGGTAATGAGATGGATATTTTTTGTGTATTCAAACAAGGATTTAAAGTGGTGAAATCTGAGCAGATTTGAATAGTGAGGACGCATGACTGACAAATGAAAAAGCTTGGAATTTTGGATAAATGCCAGGAAGATCAGTGGGTCTAGAATGGAGCACAGAATTAGGTAGAGAAGTCAGGAAATTCAGACAGTATGGTGCTGACCATAGTAACAAACTTGGATTTTTTTTTTCTGATGGGATAAAATAGTGGCAATCCATTGGAAATTTTGAAATGGAAGAGTAATGTGATCTTAAAATGACTGTTGGGTTTCCCTGGTGGCTCAGATGGTAAAGAATCTGCCTGCAATGCAGGAGACCTGGGTTTGATTCCTGGGTGGGGAAGATCCCCTGGAGAAGGAAATGACTACCTACTCCAGTATTCTTGCCTGGAGAATTCCATGGACAGAAGAGTCTGGGGTGGAGAACTGACTTTTGGAGCAAGAGTGGAATGGCTATGGGAGTAAGCTAGAGACAGTGCTTGCTTACATGGGAAAATAGCAATGAAAGTGATGGAAAATGGCTGTATTTCAGGTTTATTTTGAAGGCTGAGTTTCTAAATAATAGAATTTACTATTTGATGAGATGTAATGTGATGTGTGAGGAAAAGAGAAGAGTCAGGAATGATTCCTAGTTAACTTCAGCAAATATGTGAATGTAGGTGCTATTTACTAAACTGGAGAAAAGTTAGGCAAATATAACGTTGTGACTGTAGGAGGTAAGCAGTAGGGTAGGAGAAAACCTAGAAGAGAGCATGAAGTCACTGGTGCTATTACAAAAGTGTTCACTAAAGAAGGGTATGATCAATGTTGCCAAATTGCTGAGTTAGGTGAGATGAGGCCTGAGAACCGACCATTAAATTTAGTAGAATGCAGGTCACGGATAACCCTTAAAAAAAGGGGAATGGTGAGTACACAAGTTTCTATCAACTGGAGTAGGAAATGGCAACCCAGTCCAGTATTTTTGCCTGGGAAATCTCATGAACAGAGAACACTGGTGGGCTATAGTCCATAGGGTTGCAGAGTTGGACATAACTGAATGACTAAACAACAACAATGGAATGATTGGAAGAGAAAAATGGGAGGTGAGAAAGCTGGGGGCACTAACTTTAGGCATATTTTTCAAGAAATTTTGCAATAAAGATGGCAGACACACAGTGTGGTAGATGGAGAGGCTAAATTAAGGGTCTAGGGAGAGGTTTGTAAAAATGGGAGATGTTACCATGGGTTTGTGCTGATTGGACTGGTGCTGTAGAAAAGTAGAAATGGAAGATGCAGGGGGAGAAAAGCGACATAATTGTAGCAGCAAAGCCCTTGACTAGCCAGTATGGGTTGAAATTCAGAGTAGAAGTAAAAGGAGGAAGAAGACTTCAACTGCAATGGGAGAGAAGCCAGCAAATAGAGCTAGAAGTGACTGTGGGTTAGTCAACTTGGTGGTTGTTCAGGTGAAAGAGTTCTTTTCTGATTTTTCTTGAACTTCTCAGTAAAAATTTTGAGTCCATCAGTAGTGGGGAGAGGGTCCATTTCCTAATACTGAACCACCCTGCAATCCTCTTTCAACATGATGTATTAGTCTTCTAACACAGTGTTGACTACTTTAGATATTACTGAGAGGTTTTCCTAGTGAAATATTTTTGCCGGTATATGTTTTGTTTTGTGAGCCTCACAGGATGAATTTAGAAATGTACTAATATTATTTTGGAATAATTTATATAAGAATTATGTTTTTTAAAAGTTTTCTTTTTAAATGTGGACCATTTAAAAAAATCTTTATTGAATGTGTTACACATTCTGCTTTGGAAGATGAAGTCTCAACCACTGGACCATCAGGGAAGTCCCAGAATTATGTTTTTAATGATACAAAAAGCTTGATACTAAAATTTGCTATGTCCATTGATATTGGAGGTTATAGAGATAGGCTGTTGCAGTTAAAAATTTTTTTTTAATTATTTTTTTTTCACTTTACAATATTGTATTGGTTTTGGCATACATCAAAATGCATCCGCCACAGGTGTACACAGTATTCCCCATCCTGAAACCCCCTCCCACCTTCCTCCCCATACCATCCCTCTGGGTCATCCCAGTGCACCAGCCCCAAGCTTCCTGTATCTAACTTCCATTTCTTTCATGTTTCTTTTCTTTAAAAAAAAATTATTTATTTTAATTGGAGGCTAATTGCTTTACAATATTGTATTGGTTTTTACCATACATTAACATGAATCTACCAAGGGTGTACATGTGTTCCCCATCCTGAACTCCCCTCCAACCTCCCTCCCCATACTATCCCTCTGGGTCATCTCAGTGCACCAGCCCCGAGCATCCTGTATCAGGCATCGAACCTGGACTGGCAATTTGTTTCACATATGATAATATACATGTTTCAATGCCATTCTCCCAAATCATCCCACCCTCACCCTCTCCCACAGAGTCCAAGAGACTCTTCTATACATCTGTGTCTCTTTTGCTGTCTTGCATACAGGGTTGTCATTACCATCTTTCTAAATTCCATATACATGTGTTAGTATACTGTATTGGTGTTTTTCTTTCTGGCTTACTTCACTCTGTATAATAGGCTCCAGCTTCATTCACCTCATTAGAATTGATTCAAATGTATTCTTTTTAATGGCTGAGTAATACTCCATTGTGTATATGTACCACTGCTTTCTTATCCATTCGTCTGCTGATGGGCATCTAGGTTGCTTCCATGTCCTGGCTATTATAAACAGTGCTGCAATGAACATTGGGGTACATGTGTCTCTTTCAATTCTGATTTCCTCAGTGTATATGCCCAGCAGTGGGATTGCTGTGTTGTATGGCAGTTCTATTTCCAGTGTTTTAAGGAATCTCCACACTGTTCTCCATAGTGGCTGTACTAGTTTGCATTTCCACCAACAGTGTAAGAGGGTTCCCTTTTCTCCACACCCTCTCCAGCATTTATTGCTTGTAGACTTTTGGATAGCAGCCATTCTGACAGGTGTGAAATGGTACCTCATTGTGGTTTTGATTTGCATTTCTCTGACAATGAATGACGTTGAGCATCTTTTCATGTGTTAGCCATCTGTATGTCTTCTTTGGAGAAATGTCTGTTTAGTTCTTTGGCCCAGTTTTTGATTGGGTCGTTTATTTTTCTGGAATTGAGCTGCAGGAGTTGCTTGTATATTTTTGAGATCAATTATTTATCAGTTACTTCATTTGCTATTATTTTCTCCCATTCTGAAGGCTGTCTTTTCACCTTGCTTATAGTTCTCTTCCTTGTGCAAAAGCTTTTAATTAATTCCTGTTTGTTTATTTTTGCTTTTATTTCCATTACTCTGGGAGGTGGGTCATAGAGGGTCCTGCTGTAATTTATGTCAGAGAGTGTTCTGCCTATGTTTTCCTCTAGGAGATTTATAGTTTCTGGTTTTACATTCAGATCTTTAATCCATTTGAGTTTATTTTTTGTGTATAGTCTTAGAAAGTGTTCTAGTTTCATTCTTTTATAAGTGTTGGACCAGTTTTCCCAGCACCGCTTGTTAAAGAGATTGTCTTTTCTCCATTGTATATTCGTGCCTCCTTTGTCAAAGACAAGGTGTCCATAGGTGTGTCGATTTATCTCTAGGCTTTCTATTTTGTTCCATTGATCTCTATTTCTGTCTTTGTGTCAGTACCATACTGTCTCAATGACTGTAGCTTTGTGGTAGAGCCTGAAGTCAGGCAGGTTGATTCCTCCAGTTCCATTCTTCTTTCTCCAGATTGCTTTGGCTATTTAAGATTTTTTTGTATTTCTATAAAAACGTTCCAGGTCTGTGAAAAATACTGTTGGTAGCTTGATAGGAATTGCATTGAATCTATAGATTGCTTTGGGTAGTATACTCATTTTCACTATATTGATTCTTCTGATCCATGAACACTGTATATTTCTCCATCTATTAGTGTCCTCTTTGATTTCTTTCACCAGTGTTTTATAGTTTTATATATATAGGTCTTTTGTTTCTATAGGTAGATATATTCGTTAAGTATTTTATTCTTTTCATTGCAATGGTGAATGGAATTGTTTCCTTAATTTCTCTTTCTGTTTTCTCATTAGTAGTGTATAGGAATGCAAGGGATTTCTGTGTGTTGATTTTATATCCTGTCATATGATTCAAGGATATAAATCAATCAACTTCACTATATAAAGTTGATATATATCAATCAACTTTACTATATTCATTGATTAGCTCTAGTAATTTTCTGGTGGAGTCTTTAGGGTTTTCTATGTAGAGGATCATGTCATCTGCAGAGAGTGAGAGTTTTACTCTTCTTTTCCAATGTGGATTCCTTTTATTTCTTATTTCTTTTTCTGCTCTGATTGCTGTGGCCAAAACTTCCAAAACTATGTTGAATAGTAGTGGTGAAAGTGGGCACCCTTGTCTTGTTCCTGACTTTAGAGGGAATGCTTTCAATATTTCACCATTGAGGATAATGTTTGCTGTGGGTTTGTCATATATAGCTTTTATTATGTTGAGGTATGTTCCTTCTATTCCTGCTTTCTGGAGGGTTTTTTTTTAATCATAAATGGATGTTGAATTTTGTCAAAGGCTTTCTCTGCATCTATTGAGATAATCACATGGCTTTTATTTTTCAATTTGTTAATGTGGTGTATTACATTGATTGATTTGTGGATATTGAAGAATCCTTGCATCCCTGGGATAAAGCCCACTTGGTCATGGTGTATGATCTTTTTAATGTGTTGCTGGATTCTGATTGCTAGAATTTTGTTAAGGATTTTTGCATCTATGTTCATCAGTGATATTGGCCTGTAGTTTTCTTTTTTTGTGGGATCTTTGTCAGGTTTTGGGATTAGGGTGATGGTGACCTCATAGAATGAGTTTGGAAGTTTACCTTCCTCTGCAATTTTCTGGAAGAGTTTGAGTAGGATAGGTGTTAGCTCTTCTCTAAGTTTTTGGTAGAATTCAGCTGTGAAGCCATCTGGACCTGGGCTTTTGTTTGCTGGAAGATTTCTGATTACAGTTTCAATTTCTGTGCTTGTGATGGCTCTGTTAAGATTTTCTATTTCTTCCTGGTTCAGTTTTGGAAAGTTGTACTTTTCTACGAATTTGTTCATTTCTTCCACGTTGTTCATTTTATCGGCATATAATTGCTGATAGTAGTCTCTTATGATCCTTTGTATTTCTGTGTTGTCTGTTGTGATGTCTCCATTTTCATTTCTAATTTTATTGATTTGATTTTTCTCCCTTTGTTTCTTGATGAGTCTGGCTAATGGTTTGTCAATTTTATTTATCCTCTCAAAGAACCAGCTTTTGGCTTTGTTGAGTTTTGCTATGGTCTCTTTGTTTCTTTTGCATTTATTTCTGCCCAAATTTTTAAGATTTCTTTCCTTCTACTAACCCTGGGGTTCTACATTTCTTCCTTTTCTAGTTGCTTTAGGTGTAGAGTTCGGTTATTTATTTGACTTTTTTCTTGTTTCTTAAGGTATGCCTATATTGCTATGAACTTTCCCCTTAGCACTGCTTTTACAGTGTCCCATAGGTTTTGGGGAGAAGGCAATGGCATCCCACTCCAGTACTCTTGCCTGGAAAATCCCATGGACAGAGGAGCCTGGAAGGCTGCAGTCCATGGGGTCGCTGAGGGTCGGACACGACTGAGCGACTTCACTTTCACGCATTGGAGAAGCAAATGGCAACCCACTCCAGTGTTCTTGCCTGGAGAATCCCAGGGACGGGGGAGCCTGGTGGGCTGCTGTCTATGGGGTCACACAGAGTCGGACACGACTGAAGTGACTTAGCAGCAGTAGCAGCATAGGTTTTGGGTTGTTGTGTTTTAATTTTCATTCGTTTCTATGCATATTTTGATTTCTTTTTTGATTTCTTCTGTGATTTGTTGGTTATTCAGCACTGTGTTGTTCAGCCTCCATATGTTGGAATTTTTAATAGTTTTTCTCCTGTAATTGACATCTAATCTTACTGCATTGTGGTCAGAAAAGTTTCTTGGAATGATTTCAATTTTTTTTGAATTTACCAAGGCTAGATTTATGGCCCAGGATTGTGATCTATCCTGGAGAAGTTTCCATGTGTGCTTGAGAAAAAGGTGAAATTCATTGTTTTGGGGTGAAATGTCCTATAGATATCAATTAGGTCTAACTGGTCTATTGTATCATTTAAGGTTTGTGTTTCCTTGTTAATTTTCTGTTTAGTTGATCTATCCATAGGTGTGAGTGGGGTATTAATGTCTCTCACTGTTATTGTGTTATTGTTAACTTCCCCTTTCATACTTGTTAGCATTTGTCTTACATATTGTGGTGCTCCTATGTTGGGTGCATATATGTTTATAATTGTTATATCTTCTTCTTGGATTGATGCTTTGATCATTATGTAGTGTCCTTCTTTGTCTCTTTTCACAGCCTTTGTTTTATAGTCTACTTTATCTGATATGAGTATTGCTACTCCTGCTTTCTTTTGATCTCTATTTGCATGGAATATCTTTTTCCAGCCCTTCACTTTCAGTCTGTATGTGTCCCCTCTTTTGAGGTGGGTCTCTTGTAGACAACATATATAGGGGTCTTGTTTTTGTATGCATTCAGCCAGTCTTTGTCTTTTGGTTGGGGCATTCAACCCATTTATGTTTAAGGTAATTATTGATAAGTATGATCCCATTGCCATTTACTTTATTGTTTTGGGTTCGAGTTTATACACCGTTTTTGTGTCTCCTGTCTAGAGAAGGTCCTTTAGAATTTGTTGGCAGAAGCTTTTAAGTTTAATTAGGTCCCATTTGTTTATTTTTGCTTTCATTTCCAATATTCTGGGAGGTGGGTCATAGAGGATCCTGCTGTGATATATGTCGGAGAGTGTTTTGCCTATGTTCTCCTCTAGGAGTTTTATAGTTTCTGGTCTTACGTTGAGATCTTTAATCCATTTTGAGTTTATTTTTGTGTATGGTGTTAGAAAGTGTTCTAGTTTCATTCTTTTACAAGTGGTTGACCAGTTTTACCAGCACCACTTGTTAAAGAGATTGTCTTTAATCCATTGTATATTCTTGCCTCCTTTGTCAAAGATAAGGTGTCCATATGTGCGTGGATTTATCTCTGGGCTTTCTATTTTGTTCCATTGATCAATATTTCTGTCTTTGTGCCAGTACCATACTGTCTTGATAACTGTGGCTTTGTAATAGAGCCTGAAGTCAGGTAGGTTGACTCCTCCAGTTCCATTCTTCTTTCTCAAGATAGCTTTGGCTATTCGAGGTTTTTTTGTATTTCCATACAAATTGTGAAATTATTTGTTCTAGCTCTGTGAAGAATACTGTTGGTAGCTTGATAGGGATTGCATTGAATCTATAAATTGCTTTGGGTAGTATACTCATTTTCACTATATTGATTCTTCCAATCCATGAATATGGTATATTTCTCCATCTATTAGTGTCCTCTTTGATTTCTTTCACCAGTGTTTTATAGTTTTCTATATATAGGTCTTTAGCAAGGTGAAAAGGCAGCCTTCAGAATGGGAGAAAATAATAGCAAATGAAGCAACGGACAAACAACTAATCTCAAAAATATACAAGGAACTCCTACAGCTCAACTCCAGAAAAATAAATGACCCAATCAAAAAATGGGCCAAAGAACTAAATAGACATTTCTCCAAAGAAGACATACTGATGGCTAACAAACACATGAAAAGATGCTCAACATCACTCATTATCAGAGAAATGCAAATCAAAACCACTATGAGGTACCATTTCACGCCAGTCAGAATGGCTGTGATCCAAAAGTCTACAAGCAATAAATGCTGGAGAGGGTGTGGAGAAAAGGGAACTCTCTTACACTGTTGGTGGGAATGCAAACTAGTACAGCCACTATGGAGAACAGTGTGGAGATTCCTTAAAACACTGGAAATAGAACTGCCTTATGATCCAGCAATCCCACTGCTGGGCATACACACTGAGGAAACCAGAAGGGAAAGAGACACGTGTACCCCAATGTTCATCACAGCACTGTTTATAATAGCCAGGACATGGAAGCAACCTAGATGCCCATCAGCAGATGAATGGATAAGAAAGCTGTGGTACATATACACAATGGAGTATTACTCAGCCATTAAAAAGAATACATTTGAATCAGTTCTAATGAGATGGATGAAACTGGAACCTATTATACAGAGTGAAGTAAGCCAGAAAGAAAAACACCAATACAGTATACTAACGCATATATATGGAATTTAGAAAGATGGTAACAATAACCCTGTATACGAGACAGCAAAAGAGACACTGATGTATAGATCAGTCTTATGGACTCTGTGGGAGAGGGAGAGGGTGGGGAGATTTGGGAGAATAGCATTGAAACATGTAAAATACCATGTATGAAACGAGTTGCCAGTCCAGGTTTGATGCATGATACTGGATGCTTGGGGCTGGTGCACTGGGACGACCCAGAGGGAGGGTAGGGGAGGGAGGAGGGAGGAGGGTTCAGGATGGGGAACGCAGGTATACCTGTGGTGGATTCATTTCCATATTTGGCAAAACTAATACAATTATGTAAAGTTTAAAAATAAAATAAAATTAAAAAAATAAATTAAAAAAAAAAAAAGAATTTGTTGGAGAGCTGGTTTGGTGATGCTGAATTCTCCCAGGTTTTGCTTGTCTGTAAAGCTTTTGATTTCTCCTTCATATTTGAATGAGATCCTTGATGGGTAGTGTAATCTGGGCTGTAGGTTATTTTCTTTCATCACTTTAAGTATGTCTTGCCATTCCCTCCTGGCCTGAAGAGTTTCTATTGAAAGATCAGCTGTTATCCATAAGGGAATCCCCTTGTGTGTTATTTGTTGTTTTTCCCCTGCTGCTTTTAATATTTGTTCTTTGTGTTTGATCTTTGTTAATTTGATTAATATATGTCTTTGGGTGTTTCTCCTTGTGTTTGTCTTGTTTGGGACTCTCTGGGTTTCTTGGACTTGGGTGACTATTTCCTTCCCCGATTTAGGGAAGTTTTCAACTATTATCTCCTCAAGTATTTTATCATGGTCTTTTGTTTTGTCTTCTTTTTCTGGGACTCCTATGATTAGAATGTTGGGGTGTTTAACATTGTGCCAGAGGTCTCTGAGATTGTCCTAATTTTTTTAAATTCCTTTTTCTTTTTTTCCTCTCTGTTTCATTTATTTCTACCATTCTATCTTCTACGTCACTTATCCTATCTTCTGCCTGCATTATTCTACTGTTGGTTCCCTTCAGAGTGTTTTTGATTTCATTCATTGCATTATTCATTATATATTAACTCTTTTTTATTTCTTCTAGGTCCTTGTTAAACCTTTCTTGCATCTTCTCAATCCTTGTCTCCAGGCTATTTATCTGTAACTCCATTTTGTTTTCAAGATTTTGGATCATTTTCACTATCATTATTTGGAATTCTTTATCAGGTAAATTCCCTATCTCTTCCTGTTTTGTTTGGTTTGGTGGGCATTTATCCTGTTCCTTTACCTGCTGGGTATTTCTCTGCCTCTTCATCTTGTTTATATTGCTGTGTTTGGAGTGGCCTTTCTGTATTCTGGCAGTTTGTGGAGTTCTCTTTATTGTGGAGTTTTCTCACTGTGGGTGGGTTGGGCAGGTGATATGTAAAGGTTTCCTGGTTAGGGAAGCTTGTGTTGGTGTTCTGGTGGGTGGAGCTGGATTTCTTCTCTGGAGTGCAATGAAGTGTCCAGTAATTAGTTATGAGATGTCAGTGGGTTTGGAGTGACTTTGGGTAGCCTGCATATTAAAGCTCAGGGCTATGTTCTTGTGTTGCTGGAGAATTTGCATGGTATGTCTTGCTCTGGAACTGTTGGCTCTTGGGTAGTGCTTGGTTTCCGTGTAGGTATGGAGGCGTTTGATGAGCTACTATTGATTAATGTTCCCTGGAGTCAGGAGTTCTCAGGATTTGGACTTAAGCCTCCTGCCTCTGGTTTTCAGTCTTATTCTTGCAGTAGCCTCAAGACTTCTCCATCTATTCAGCATTGATGATAAAACATCTAGATTAAAGATGAAAAGTTTCTCCACAGTGAGGGACACCCAGAGAGGTTCACAGAGTTACATGGAGAAAAGAAGAGGGAGGAGGGTGATAGAGTTGACCAGGAGGAGAAGAGGGGGAATCAAAAGAGGAAAGAGCAAGCTAGCCAGTAATCACTTCCTTATGTGCTCTCCACAGTCTGGACCACTCAGAGATGTTCATGTAGTTATACAGAGAAGAGAAGAAGGAGGAAGGAGACAGAGGTGGCCAGGAGGATAAAAGGAGGAATCAAAAGGAGAGAGACAGATCCAGCCAGTAATCAGTTCCCTAAGTGTTCTCCACAGTCCAGAAAATATAACGAGATTCACAGAGTTGGCTAGAGAAGAGAAGGGGGAGGGAGGACATAGAGGCGACTTGCTGGAGAAAAAGGAGAGTCCAAAGGGGGAGAGAGCAGTCAAGCCAGTAATCTCACTCTGAAGTAAAATGGGTACTAAAGATTGGGTTCTTAAAGGTACAAAATTAATAACAAATACCAAAAAGCAAAGATAAAAAATCTAGAGTGGAGGTTGGATTCTCAAAAATACAATGTTAAAGAAAAAAAGTCACAAAAATTAGAAAAAATATATATGAAGTTTGCTTTAAAAAATAGAGCCTTTTTTTTTTTTTTGCAAAGTACTAGTAGGTTATAAAAATGAAAATGAAAGGAGTAGTAGGGTACTTAAAAATAAAAAAAATTTTTTTTTAATTTAAAGAACGATAATAGTAAAAATATATCTAGGACTTTCTCTGGTGTTGTTGTGGACAGTGTGGGGTCATTTAATTTTCAGATAGTTCCTTGATCCGGCTTATACTTCTCAAGATCTATAGGCCCCATCCTATGTAGTCAATGCTAATTAATCTATTGCACCTGTCACTTCCTAGGTGGTTCCCTCTGTTTTAGCTTCTGTTTGCTGGTCTCTTCAGTGTCTAATTTCCACCCTGACCCAAGGGGGCGGTGGTGGACACTTTTTAAGGCTCACTTGTTCAGTCGGTTCATCAGGAACTCTATCTATCAGATCTAGGCCCTTAAATCTATTTCTCACTTCCACTGTATAATCATAAGGGATTAGATTTAGGTTATACCTGAATGGTCTAGTGGTTTTCCCTACTTTCTTCAATTTCAGTCTGAATTTGGCAATAAGGAGTTCATGGTCTGAGCCACAGTCAGCTCCTGGTCTTGTTTTTGCTGACTGTATAGAACTTCTCCATCTTTGGCTGCAAAGAATATAATCAATCTGATTTCGGTGTTGACCATCTGGTGATGTCCGTGTATAGAGTCTTCTCTTGTGTTGTTGGAAGAGGGTGTTTTTTATGACCAGTGCATTTTCTTGGCAAAACTCTATTAGTCTTTGCCCTGCTTCATTCCGTATTCCAAGGCCAAATTTGCCTGTTACTCCAGGTGTTTCTTGACTTCCTACTTTTGCATTCCAGTCCCCTATACTGAAAAGGACATCTTTTTTGGGTGTTAGTTCTAAAAGGTCTTGTAGGTCTTCATAGAACCGTTCAACTTCAGCTTCTTCAGTGTTACTGGTTGGGGCATAGACTTGGATTACTGTAATATTGAATGGTTTGCCTTGGAAATGAACAGAGATCATTCTGAACTTCCTGATGTTCAAGCTGGTTTTAGAAAAGGCAGAGGAAACAGAGATCAAATTGCCAACATCTGCTGAATCGTGGAAAAAGCAAGAGAGTTCCAGAAAAACATCTATTTCTGCTTTATTGACTATGCCAAAGCCTTTGACTGTGTGGATCACAATAAACTGTGGAAAATTCTGAAAGTGATGGGAATACCAGAACACCTGACCTGCCTCTTGAGAAATTTGTATGCAGGTCAGGAAGCAACAGTTAGAACTGGACATGGAACAACAGACTGGTTCCAAATAGGAAAAGGAGTTCGTCAAGGCTGTATATTGTCACCCTGTTTATTTAACTTATATGCAGAGTACATCATGAGAATCGCTGGACTGGAAGAAACACAAGCTGGAATCAAGATTGCCGGGAGAAATATCAATAACCTCAGATATGCAGATGATACCACCCTTATGGCAGAAAGTGAAGAGGAACTCAGAAGCCTCTTGATGAAGGTGAAAGTGGAGAGTGAAAAAGTTGGCTTAAGGCTCAACATTCAGAAAACAAAGATGATGGCATCTGGTCCCATCACTTCATGGGAAATAGATGGGGAAACAGTGGAAACAGTGTCAGACTTTATTTTTCTGCGCTCCAAAATGACTGCAGATGGTGACTGCAGCCATGAAATTAAAAGATGCTTACTCCTTGGAAGAAAAGTTATGACCAACCTAGATAGCATATTCAAAAGCAGAGACACTACTTTGCCAAAAAAGGTCCGTCTAGTCAAGGCTATGGTTCTTCCTGTGGTCATGTATGGATGTGAGAGTTGGACTGTGAAGAAGGCTGAGCGCCAAAGAATTGATGCTTTTGAACTGTGGTGCTGGAGAAGACTCTTGAGAGTCCCTTGGACTGCAAGGAGATCCAACCAGTCCATTCTGAAGGAGATCAGCCCTGGGATTTCTTTGGAAGGAATGATGCTAAAGCTGAAACTCCAGTACTTTGGCCACCTCATGCGAAGAGTTGACTCATTGGAAAAGACTCTGATGCTGGGAGGGATTGGGGGCAGGAGGAGAAGGGGACGACAGAGGACGAGATGGCTGGATGGCATCACTGACTCGATGGACGTGAGTCTGAGTGAACTCCAGGAGTTGGTGATGGACAGGGAGGCCTGGCATGCTGCGATTCATGGGGTTGCAGAATCGGATACTACTGAGCAACTGATCTGATCTGTTCAGTTGGGCTGTGGCGATGGAGGAACGCTGCAAACAAATGACACTGGCATCTGTGGGGAGTGCTCCCAGTGTCTTGGGCACACTTGGCTTGCCCCAGCTCATGACGTGTGTGCTTTCCCTGTCTACACTGCTTAGGCTCTAGGTTGCTCTGCCGTGAACTGTCTGAGGCCAGCCCTGGGTTGCCTGCACTTCCCAGGTCTAAGCCGCTCAGGTTCAGGTACTGGGGTACTCCACAAAGGTGCAAACTCCGTTGGGCCTGCGTTTTGTGCCCTTCCCAGGTCCGAACAGCTCAGGTGACCAGGAGTTTTGCAAGCGCTGTCATTGTGATTTATCACCTTCCCCTGTCCCTGGTGCTCGGTTTTCTGGTTGTACAACCGGCGCACCTTCTCAGGTGGATGTCGACTGTCCAGAATCCCAAAAAGTCTTGGTTAGCAATGAAGCCTGCTTGCAGTTTGGTAGATGATGCCTCTCTGGGGCTGCGATTGCCCCTTTCCGATTCTGGCTGCCCTCCTCTGCCTGTCTCCTGGGGGGATGGGCCTGTCCGCAGCCAGCTAGCTCTAGTAAGTCCTTTGTTCTGTGAGCGGGCCTGGTGGTGTCTTAGGTTAGGGCTTTTCACAGGGTACTTATCCCACAGTCTGGTTTACTATCTCAAGTTAGTTCCCTCAGGTTGCCCTGGGGCATTCAGGCCAGGTCCTTACTGGAAATGCAGCCCGGGCTTCCCTGCCCAGCCCCAGCTTGCTAGTGGTGAATGCGGGCCTCTGTGCTGCTTCTCCTCTGGGAGTTGACTTAGGCATGGAATCTGTGGGTTTTAATTATTTATTTATTTTTCCTCCCAGTTATGTTGCCCTCTGAGGTTCCAAGGCTCACCACAGACTCACCAGTGAGAGTGTTTCCTGGTGTTTGGAAACCTCTCTCTTTTTTAAGACTCCCTTCCCGGGACAGATCTCCATCCCTACCGCTTTTATCTCTCTTTTTATCTTTTATATTTTTTCCTACCTCCTTTCAAAGACAATGGGCTGCTTTTCTGGGTGCCTAATGTCCTCTGCCAGCATTCAGAAGTTGTTTTGTGGAATTTACTCAGCGTTCAAATGTTATTTTGATGAATTCATGGGGGAGAAAGTGGTCTCCCCGTCCTATTCCTCCACCATATTAGGACCGCCTCCTCATGTTTATTTTCTATTCAACTTTTCCTAAGCTTTTTGAGTTGAATTTGATAAATTACATTCAGTTCAGTTAGTTCAGTTCAGTCGCTCAGTCGTGTCCGACTCTTTGCAACCCCATGAATCGCAGCACGCCAGGCCTCCCTGTCCATCACCAACTCCTGGAGTTCACTCAGACTCACGTCCATCGAGTCAGTGATGCCATCCAGCCATCTCATCCTCTGTCGTCCCCTTCTCCTCCTGCCCCCAATCCCTCCCAGCATCAGAGTCTTTTCCAATGAGTCAACTCTTCGCATGAGGTGGCCAAAGTACTGGAGTTTCAGCTTTAGCATCATTCCTTCCAAAGAAATCCCAGGGCTGATCTCCTTCAGAATGGACTGGTTGGATCTCCTTGCAGTCCAAGGGACTCTCAAGAGTCTTCTCCAACACCACAGTTCAAAAGCATCAATTCTTTGGCGCTCAGCCTTCTTCACAGCCCAACTCTCACATCCATACATGACCACAGGAAGAACCATAGCCTTGACTAGACGGACCTTTGTTGACAAAGTAATGTCTCTGCTTTTGAATATGCTATCTAGGTTGGTCATAACTTTTCTTCCAAGGAGTAAGCATCTTTTAATTTCATGGCTGCACTCACCATCTGCAGTGATTTTGGAGCCCAGAAAAGTCTGACACTGTTTCCACTGTTTCCCCATCTATTTCCCATGAAGTGATGGGACCAGATGCCATGATCTTCGTTTTCTGAATGTTGAGCCTTAAGCCAACTTTTTCACTCTCCTCTTTCCCTTTCATCAAGAGGCTTTTGAGTTCCTCTTCACTTTCTGCCATAAGGGTGGTGTCATCTGCATATCTGAGGTTATTGATATTTCTCCCGGCAATCTTGATTCCAGCTTGTGTTTCTTCCAGTCCAGCGATTCTCATGATGTACTCTGCATATAAGTTAAATAAGCAGGGTGACAATACACAGCCTTGACGAACTCCTTTTCCTATTTGGAACCAGTCTGTTGTTCCATGTCCAGTTCTAACTGTTGCTTCCTGACCTGCATACAGATTTCTCAAGAGGCAGATCAGGTGGTCTGGTATTCCCATCACTTTCAGAATTTTCCACAGTTTATTGTGATCCACACAGTCAAAGGCTTTGGCATAGTCAATAAAGCAGAAATAGATGTTTTTCTGGAACTCTCTTGCTTTTTCCACGGTCCAGCGGATGTTGGCAATTTGATCTCTGGTTCTTCTGCCTTTTCTAAAACCAGCTTGAACATCAGGAAGTTCACGGTTCACATATTGCTGAAGCCTGGCTTTGAGAATTTTAAGCATTACTTTACTAGCATGTGAGATGAGTGCAATTGTGTGGTAGTTTGAGCATTCTTTGGCATTGCCTTTCTTCGGGATTGGAATGAAAACTGACCTTTTCCAGTACTGTGGCCACTGCTGAGTTTTCCAAATTTGCTGGCATATTGAGTGCAGCACTTTCACAGCATCATCTTTCAGGATTTGGAATAGCTCAACTGGAATTCCATCACCTCTACTAGCTTTGTTCGTAGTGATGCTTTCTAAGGCCCACTTGACTTCACATTCCAGGATGTCTGGCTTGAGGTCAGTGATCACACCATCGTGATTATCTGGGTCGTGAAGATCTTTTTTGTACAGTTCTTCTGTGTATTCTTGTCATCTCTTCTTAATATCTTCTGCTTCTGTTAGGTCCATACCATTTCTGTCCTTTATCGAGCCCATCTTTGCATGAAATGTTCCTTTGGTATCTCTTATTTTCTTGAAGAGATCTCTAGTCTTTCCCATTCTGTTGTTTTCCTCTATTTTTTTGCATTGATCACTGAAGAAGGGTTTCTTATCTTTTCTTGCTATTCTTGGAACTCTGCATTCAGATGTTTATATCTTTCCTTTTCTCATTTGCTTTTCACTTCTCTTCTTTTCACAGCTATTTGTAAGGCCTCCCCAGACAGCCATTTTGCTTTTTTGCATTTCTTTTCCATGGGGATGGTCTTGATCCCTGTCTCCTGTACAATGTCACGAACTTCATTCCATAGTTCATCAGGCACTCTATCGATCAGATCTAGGCCCTTAAATCTATTTCTCACTTCCACTGTATAATCATAAGGGATTTGATTTAGGTCATACCTGAATTGTCTAGTGGTTTTCCCTACTTTCTTCAATTTCAGTCTGAATTTGGCAATAAGGAGTTCATGATCTGAGCCACAGTCAGCTCCTGGTCTTGTTTTTGTTGACTGTATAGAGATTCTCCATCTTTGGCTGCAAAGAATATAATCAATCTGATTTCGGTGTTGACCATCTGGTGATGTCCGTGTGTAGAGTCTTCTCTTGTGTTGTTGGAAGACGGTGTTTTTTATGACCAGTGCATTTTCTTGGGAAAACTCTATCAGTCTTTGCCCTGCTTCATTCCATATTCCAAGGCCAATTTGCCTGTTACTCCAGGTGTTTCTTGACTTCCTACTTTTGCATTCCAGTCCCCTATAATGAAAAGGACATCTTTTTTGGGTATTAGTTCTAAAAAGTCTTGTAGGTCTTCATAGAACCGTTCAACTTCAGCTTCTTCAGCGTTACCGTTGGGGCATAGACTTGGATTACTGTGATATTGAATGGTTTGCCTTGGAAACGAACAGAGATCATTCTGTCGTTTTTGAGATTGCATCCAAGTACTGCATTTTGGACTCTTTTGTTGACCATGATGGCTACTCCATTTCTTCTGAGGGATTCCTGTCCGCAGTAGTAGATATAATGGTCATCTGAGTTAAATTCACCCATTCAAGTCCATTTTAGTTCACTGATTCCTAGAATGTCGACATTCACTCTTGCCATCTCTTGTTTGACCACTTCCAATTTGCTTTGATTCACGGACCTGACATTCCAGGTTCTTATGCAATATTGCTCTTTACAGCATCGGACCTTGCTTCTATCACCAGTCACATCCAAAGCTGGGTATTCTTTTTGCTTTGGCTCCATCCTTTCATTCTTTCTGGAGTTTTTTCTCCACTGATCTCCAGTAGCATATTTGGCACCTACTGACCTGGGGAGTTCCTCTTTCAGTATCCTATCATTTTTCCTTTTCATACTATTCATGGGTTCTCAAGGCAAGAATACTGAAGTGGTTTGCCATTCCCTTTCCCAGTGGACAGACAGCATGGTAGTGGCAGAAAAACAGAAATGTAGACCAATAGAACAAGATAGAAAGGCCAGAAATAAACCCATGCAACTATGGGTACCTTATTTTTGACAAAGGAGTCAAGAAAATACAATGGGGCAAAGATAGCCTCTTCAATAAATGGTGCTGGAAAAACTGGACAGCTACATGTTCAAGAATGAAATTAGAACACTTCCTAACACCATACACAAAGATAAGTTCAAAATGGATTAAAGACCTAAATTAAGACCAGAAGCTATAAAACTCTTAGCAGAAAACATAGACAGAACACTCAATTACATAAATCACAGCAAGATCCTCTAAGACCCACCTCTTAGACTAACAGAAATAGAAACAAATGTAAACAAGTGGGACCTAATTAAACTTAAAAGCATTTTCACAGCAAAGGAAACTATAAGCAAGATGAAAAGACAACTCTCAGAATGGGAGAAAAGAATAGCAAATGAAACAAACAACAATGGATTAATTTCCAAAAATACAAGCAGCCCATACAATTCAATACTAGGAAAACAAACAACCCTATCAAAAAGTGGGAAAAAGACCTAAACAGATATTTCTCCAAAGAAGACATACAGATGGCTAACAAACCCATGTAAAGATGCTCAACAAAACTCATTATTAGAGAAATGCACATCAAAGCCAAAATGTGATATCACCTCATATTGGTCAGAATGGCCATCATCAAAAAGTCTACATACAATAAATGCTGGAGAGGGTGTGGACAAAAGGAAACGCTCTTGCACTGTTGATGGGAATGTAAATTGATACAGCCAGTATGGAAGACGGTATGGAGAATCCTTAAAAAACTAGGAATAAAACCACCATATGACCTATGAGGGAACCAAAATTGGAAAAGACATATGTATCCCATTGTTCAGTGCAGCATTATTTACAACAGCTAGAACATGGTGAAGGAAATGGAAACCCACTCCAGTATGGGTTGGGGGGGGGGAGCCTGGTGGGCTGCCGTCTATGGGGTTGCACAGAGTCGGACACGACTGAAGTGACTTAGTAGCAGAACATGGAAGCAACCTAGATGTCCACCGACAGAAAAATGAATAAAGAAGTAGAGGTACATATACACAATGGAATATTACCTAGCCATAAAAAGGAACGTATTTGAGTTAGTTCTAAAGAGTTGGATGAACTTATAACCTATTATACAGAGTGAAGTAAGTCAGAAAGAGAAAGATAAACATCATATTCTAATGCATATATACGGACTCTAGAAAAATGGTCCTGAAGAATTTATTTGCAGGACAGCATTGGAAAAACATACATAAAGAACAGACTTATGGACATGGGGAGAGGGGAGAGGAGGGTGAGATGTGTGGAAAGAGTAACATGAAAACTTACATTAGCATATGTAAAATAGAGAGCCAAAGGGAATTTGCTGTATGGTTCAGGAAACTCAAACAAGGGCTCTGTATCAAACTAGAGGGGTGTAATGCGGAGGGAGATGGAAGAGAGGTTCAAAAGAGAGGGAATATATGTATACCTATGGCTGATTCATGTTGAAATTTATAGAAAACAGCAAAATTGTAGAAAGCAATTATCCATCAACAAAAGATTAAAAAAAAAAAAAAAGCAGCACAGTTGTTTTGTGAAACAACCAAGGGTAATTCTGTCAAATTCACTTAATTAGACTTCCCAGAGTTGGAGGATTAGATGGAACAATGGTTGTATTGTGCCCCTTTTAGAGCCTCTTTTTCTGTCATACACAATATGGCTGTTGAAAATTAACGTATGAAATGTATACCTGACTACACCTGTAAGGGGAAAACGATGGTGCTTAAGCAAGAAAGTATATGATCTAATTTGTATTTTTTCAAGGTCACTCTGATTGTTGAGTGGAGAACTGATATGGGATGTGGTGGAAGGCAAGAATGTTACTGAGACCAGCTGGAAGGCTGCTACACTCCTCTAGGAGAGAAGAAACATCTCTTGCATCATATTCCTGTGGTAGATATTATGGATGGACTCATATTTGGGGTATATTTTAATGGTCCAGGCAAATGGACATGCTAATGGGGAAGTATGGGGTATGAGTTGTCCAGAATGAATCCCCAGTTAATTTTTAAACAAATGGATGAAACAGCTCTCTTTTATTTTTTAATTTTCCTGAAACAGCTGTTTTTAACTTAGGAAAGCTTGCAGGAGAGCAGGTTTTAGGGAAGGAAATTAGGAATTCTTCTTCGTACATGTCAAGTTAAGCATCCATATCAGGAGGTAAGTGCATTGCTTGAGAGTTTCCGCTCCTTTTCAGGTACCCAAGCTTCTGCTGCCGTCATGCTCTTTGCTTCCTCCCCACCCTTCCTGATGGACAGCCTTCTCTTTAAGCTCTTCCATTTCCTCTATTTTTGTTCTGACTGGTGAGTTCAGGGCTGACATTTTCCTGTCACAGCACACTAATCTCTTACCTTTGTGACTGACACTGGAGAAGGTTATTGAAAGGTTGTGAACTGAGTGATATTTTGAAGAGCCACCTGTTATTTTCCAGTTCTCACCAAGCCAAAGGGAAGCCTGCCTTCCAGCAGTACTGCCCCTCCCCAGCCCCTACTCCAGTTTGCTGCCACTTCCCTCTCCTTGTCTCTGACCCTTCTTCTCTGTTGCTGGAAGGTCTACCAAAAGCCACATGGCAAGGACTTGTTTGTCTCCACTTTGCTTTCCAAATTATCATCTGAGGAAACCAGAAACATTCATTGCAATGCCTAAAGGGGTCTTTTTATCCCTAAAACTACTTCTCTCCCACCAAGCCCAGCTGGAATCTTTCTGCCTCATCATATAGCCACTGAGCTTTCCCACATTGCCAACTGTGGATACAGTCCCTTTTCTGGAATATATCTATTATTATGCCAAGAAAGGAAACCAATCTGCCCAGTCACCCTGAAAAGGCACAGTTATCTACTAAAACACTCACTGTATCAGAAAGCCTTACTGCATATTATCTGCAATGTTTCAGAAAGGCCCAGACACTCATATATAGAGCAAATGGCTCACTCATTCACATCAGTCAAGGGCACTGCCTTTAGGACTTCCGGCTACGTGACTCTCCTTGTGATAACTCAAGAATATCATTCTAAAATTACGACTTTGTTGTTGTCGTTCAGTCTCTAGGTCTTGTCTGACTCTCTCCTTCATCATGGAGTGTAGCACACCAGGCTCCTCTGTCCTTCACTATTTCCCAGCATTTGCTCAAATTCAGGTCTGTTGAGTTGATGATGCTATCTAACCATCTCATCTTTTGTTGTCCCTTTTCCTCCTACACTCAATCTTTCCCAGCAATAGGGTCTTTTCCAATGGGTTGGCTCTTTGCATCAGGTAGCCAAAGTATTAGAGCTTCAGCTTCAGCATCAGTCCTTCCAATGAATATTTAGGGTTGATTTCCTTTCTGATTGACTTGCTTGATCTCCTTGCAGTCCAAGGGACTCTCCAGAGTCTTTTCCAGCACCAGAATTTGAAAGCATCAGTTCTTTGGTGCTCAGCCTTCTTTATGGTCCAACTCTCACATCTGTACATGACTACTGGAAAAGCCACAGCTTTGACTATACAGACTTTGTCAGCAAAGTGATGTTTCTGCTTTTCAATACACCCTGTATGTTTATCATAGCTTTTCTTCCAAGGAAGAGCATCTTTTAATTTAATGGCTGCAGTCACTGTCTGCAGTGATTCTGGAGCATAAGAAAATAAAATCTGTCAGTTTCTACTTTCTCCCTTCTATCTGCCATGAAGTGATAAGACCCATGTGGTATGATCTTGGCAAAAATTATCAGCAGCAATGGTCAAAAACTGAACAATTACATAAACCCTATGCTAGTTCTGAAATAAACTCCAGATGATGATATTAAATATTTCAATAAAAAATAAAAGGATGAGCAGACAACTACTAAATATAACAGTATAACAAGCACCTGAAAATCGCAATGCAGGTAGAATAAAAAATTTGGTAATACAATACCTTGGGGTCAAATTTTTAATTAAAGTCAACAAAACTAGTGAATTCTAGCATAGGCCCTAATTAAGTGATCAGAGAAATATTCCCTGCAATTGCATAGCAAAACTACCAAGATACAAAAGTTAAAAAAACACAGGGATGATTACTGAAGCCAAGAAAATATCAACAAATAAGTTTTAGACAGAGAATGGCAAGAAATGAGTATCCAAAATATCTACAGAAAATTCCCTGTGTTAAGTAACAATCTGAGAAAACATTTTGTAACATGTTCTAAACTGATGGAAAATTGATGGAAAATAGCAATGCACGATACTGGATGCTTGGGGCTGGTGCACTGGGACGACCCAGAGGGATGGTATGGGGAGGGAGCAGGGAGGAGGGTTCAGGATGGGGAGCACATGTATACCTGTGGCGGATTCATGTTGATGTATGGCAGAACCAATGCAATATTGTAAAGTTAAAAAATAAAATAAATCTACACTGTTAAAAGAAAATAGCAGATACAGGCAATGCAATTGAGGCTTCTTTTCCTCCAAAATTTAAACTTTCTATTTTGTATTGGGGTTCAGTTCAGTTCAGTTCAGTTGCTCACCCGTGTCCGACTCCTTGTGACCCCATGAACCACAGCACACCAGGCCTCTCTGTCCATCACCAACTCCTGGAGTTTACCCAAACTCATGTTCACTGAGTCGGTGATGCCATCCACCATCTCATCCTCTGTCATCCCCTTCTCCTCTTGCCTTCAATCTTTCCCGACATCAGAGTCTTTTCAGATGAGTCAGCTCTTCGTATCAGGTGGCCAAAATATTGGAATTTCAGCTTTAACATCAGTCCTTCCAATGAACACCCAGGACTGATCTCCTTAGGATGGACTGGTTGGATCTCCTTGCAGTCCAAGGGATTCTCAGGAGTCTTGTCCAACACCACAGTTCAAAAGCATCAATTCTTCAGTGCTCAGCTTTCTTTATAGTCCAACTCTCACATCCATACATGACCATTGGAAAAACCATAGCCTTGACTAGATAGACTTTTGTTGGCAAAGAAATGTCTCTGGTTTTTAATATGCTATCTAAGTTTGTCATAACGTTTCTTCCACGGAGTAAGCGTCTTTTAATTTCATGGCTGCAATCACCATCTGCAGCGATTTTGGAGCCCCCAAAAATAAAGTCTGACACTGTTTCCCCATCTATTTCCCATGAAGTGATGGGACCAGATGCCATGATCTTAGTTTTCTGAATGTTGAGCTTTAAGACAACTGTTTTCACTCTCCTCTTTCACTTTCATCAAGAGGCTGTTTAGTTCTTCTTCACTTTCTGCCATAAGGGTGGTGTCATCTGCATAGCTGAGGTTATTGATATTTCTCCCGGCAATCTTGATTCCAGCCTATGCTTCATCCAGCCCAGAATTTCTCATGATGTACTCTGCATATAAGTTAAATAAGCAGGGTGACAATATACAGCCTTGATGTACTCCTTTTCCTATTTGAAACCAGTCTATTGTTCCATGTCCAGTTCTAACTGTTGCTTCCTGACCTGCATACAAATTTCTCAAGAGGCAGGTCAGGTGGTCTGGTATTCTCATCTCCTTCAGAATTTTCCACAGTTTATTGTGATCCACACAGTCAAAGGCTTTGGCATAGTCAATAAAGCAGAAATAGATGTTTTTCTGGAACTCTCTTGCTTTTTCCATGATCCAGTGGACGTTGGCAATTTGATCTCTGGTTCCTCTGCCTTTTCTAAAATCAGCCTGAACATCTGGAAGTTCATGGTTCACGTATTGCTGAAGCCTGGCTTGGAAAATTGAGTATTACTTTACTAGCATGTAAGATAAGTGCAATTGTGCAGTAGTTTGAGCATTCTTTGGCATTTCCTTTCTTTGGGATTGGAGTGAAAACTGACCTTTTCCAGTTTTGTGGCCACTGCTGAGTTTTCCAGATTTGCTAACATATATTAAGTGAAACACTTTCACAGCATCATCTTTTAGGATTTGAAATAGCTCAACTGGAATTCCATCACCTCCACTAGCTTTGTTCGTAGTGATGCTTCCTAAGGCCCCCTTGACTTCACATTCCAGGATGTCTGGCTCTAGGTGAGTGATCACACCATCATGATTATCTGGGTCATGACGATCTTTTTTGTATAGTTTTCTTTGTGTTCTTGCCACCTCTTCTTAATATCTTCTGCTTTTGCTAGGAACATACCATTCTGTCCTTTACTGAGCCCATCTTTGCATGAAATGTTCCCTTGGTATCTCTAATTTTCTTGAAGAGATCTCTAGTCTTTCCTATTCTATTGTTTTCCTCTATTTCTTTGCATTGATTGCTGAGGAAGGCTTTCTTATCTCTCCTTGCTATTCTTTGGAATGTTGCATTCAAATGGGTATATCTTTCCTTTACTCCTTTGCTTTTCACTTCTCTTCTTTTCACAGCTATTTGTAAGGCTCCTCAGACAGCCATTTTGGTTTTTTGCATTTCTTTTTCTTGGGGATGGTCTTGATCCCTGTCTCCCTGATTAACAATGTTGTGGTAGTTTCAGGTGAACAGCAAAGGGACTCAGCCTGTGAGTCTCTCTGTTTTGTAAGTTCATTTGTTTCATTTCTTTTTAGATTCCACAATAAGGGATGTCATAGAGTATTTCTCCTTCCCTGACTTACTTCACTTACGACACTCTCCCAGTCCATCCATATTACTCTCAATGGCATTATTTCATGATTTTTAATGGCTGAACAATATTTCACTCTATATATTAAGAGAGTATCAGACTGTCATAATTGGAGTGCATAATCATGGTCATTAAATTACCAGTGGCAGCCAGGGTCGGTGGGGTGGTAAAAAAATTTCCTAGCAGATATAAAGTCAAATGGAATTTTATGGGAGATTTCAGAAAAGGGAAAGGACATGGAATACGGCTTAGACACATCAAAAACATGATCTATTCAAGGAACTATATTTTTCTTGTTCAGTCCTAGATATCCTATGGTGGATACTGTATATCCCATTGATTTTCTAAATATTATAACTCCCAGTAATAATAATAATAATAATAACAGAATGTTTTAGGCCAGCTTTGTTCAACTATGACAAGCTTCCTTATTAGAACCAAAAAATCTTAGATGACCTCTGGGGGCCCGAACTGACTGAGGGTCAACCTTCTGCCTTCCATGTGTGCACAAGCATGGGTTCTCCACACACACTTTAAAGAGATGTAGAGATAATCTCTACATCATAAACATGTTCTGCTACATGTCATATATAAAGGTAGCCAGATACCATGAATGATGGGATTTTGGTCATAATAATTGCCAGAGATATTGACCAACTTCACTTTGGGTTATAGGATCACCATCAACACACACATAAACACATGAAAAACACAAGGGCATGAGAGAGAGAGAGAGTCTCAAGGAACAGACAGAAAATCAAACATGACAGAAGACTTCTAGTATCTATGCTGAATGCTTAGAAACCGATCCTATAAAAAGCTTCCCAAGTTGCATGTTGCATCTTTTGAAAACAAGACACTAGGCACAGCCAACCCATTCCATTCTGTGGGCTAAGTCCCAACTATAACCATGTCCATCTGGTGACAAGGGCTGCTCAGTATAGAACTCAAAGATACCATTGTTCTGGTCACCTTTATTAAGGAAGCTGCCTGGTTTCTCCCATCACTGCGCTGACAACATTCCAGAGCTTCCTCTAAGATGCTACTCAGTGGCCTTGCTGGTCCTGAGCGGCAGTTCAAGGCCCAGTTTCTGGTAAGAATAAAGGGAGAGAGTGCTGAGACTCTGCTTCTAACTTGAAAGATCACACTACAGTGAGGAAGATGGTAAAGAGGAGACATATATGAAAGGAAAGGTGAACTTCAAAGTTCTTAAGACAAGGCCAAGGCCCTTTACATCCTCACTGATGCCAAGGCCTCATATTTTATTTCAAGTGCTATTTGAGCCCAACACAGAACTTTAACCAGAGGAATGACAAAGTAGGTCTGTGGTTTTAGAAAAGTCACTCTGACTGTGAAATGAAGGATGAATTACAAAAAGACAAGACTGGAACAGAGAAATTCCCTCATGAAGATGCTATGGTAACTGAGGTAGGCAGTTGATGACAGTGGCCTAGGTAGGGAATGCCCGATGGATGGAGGAAGTGAAGCCCATTCAGAGCTTTCTCAGGGAGAGAGACTCCCTCTCTCTCTGCATGGAGATACAGAGATTCCAGGGCCCACTGCTCTTGTTTTACTCCCACCCACAGTTAATATTTCTGTGTGCTGTGCCCAATATGGGCGAGATTGTATCCACATGTTCACTCCTGGTCCTGCAACCTTGAGAAACCATGTTAATATAAGTAAAGTATTTCATGAGTTAAGAGGACAGAAGGACACTACAATATGACATTGAAACACCCCAGCACTTAACCTAAATTAGCATTAGGGTTTCAGGTATCAAATTCAGCACGACAAAAGAGCTGAATCCTCAAAGGACTGATCCTCAAAACAGAAGCAACTCTGCCACCCCTTCATGTCTTCCTCCCTTTGCAACAGCATCATAGATTGGGATTCAAAAGTTAACTTACAACATACAGGTTGTGGCTGGAAATGTCTCTTTCCCTGTAGAATGGTTGTGAGCCCTGAAGGATTTAGAACGTATTCTGTTTTTCAACTTCCACTTCTTTTTCTAGAAGACAGCAATGAGGTTTTTCAACTGCAAAATTGTAAAATAATTAATCCTTAATCAAATCAATCCCTTTTATTTTGAGCTACAACTTTTCATATCTCTGGCATCTTACTAACATCACTGTCTTGTCATGAACTGATTCATGTTAGAGCTCCTAAAGATAAAGGTAATCCTTTACCCAACCTTGATTGCCAGGCTATGAGCGGAGCCAAACCTTAGTAACAGAGATGTCTAATTTGGATGACACAGAAATGTGCTGCCTTTTCCCTTTGTGCAGAAATGATTCCTGAGAACCAACTATTAACTCTTTCCTACTTCTTCACTGTTCATCTCTTTAAATATATGGTTTAAGGGAAAAGCAAAGAGGTGGGCTTTAGGTCCCTTTTCTTTATGTTTCTCTATGCAACTTTGTTTCTGTACTTAATTAAAATTACCCACAGTTATTTAGTGACTCCTGTGTGAACCTTCACTTTATCTTCTTCTCTCTCTTATTATTGCTTGGTCTTAGAGCAGGAGGGTTCCATGCATGCACTCAACTGGAGAGACTTGGAGTTAGTTTTCAGGTTATGTCAGTGACACCAAATACAACTGGCAACATAACTGACATGGACAATCCCTTTGCTTTTCTGCTGTCTTTGGAGGCATCCTCTGAAAATTCTCATATATACAGCACCATCTTCCTAGCCAAATTGAAGACACATGTTTGTCTCAGGATCAAAGAACTAACATTCAATATCACAGTATATGGATGAATAGGAATACTTCAAAATGAAGCTAAGGGTAAGAGGGAAGTTGATAGGTGAGAAGTAGGTCCTGGGAGAAAGCGACTATCTGATAAGGTCATCTCTGGTAAGAGATGAAAATGAGGTGGGAGTCTTCCATCACTAAATTCTTCTATTCTTGTGCCATGTAGAGAACCAAAACCAGGGATCCTCAGAGCAGGTTCAGAGACCTCCTGAGGGACCTGGAGCATCACCACCTGGATCCCCTCCTCGTGGTGAAAACCTAGATGGTGAACCTCAGCAGAGACCACCTCCACAAGGAGATCAGACTCAACATGGACCACCCCCATCAAGAGGTCCTCATAATCGACATTCTCCCCCACCTCCTGCTGGGAAGGATTAGCAACCCCTATCCCCAGGAGATAGCTCACAAAGACCTCCACAAGGCCCACAAACCCAGCAATCTGGAAATTTAATAACAGGTATAATTCAAGGTCAGTAATCCCTACAGGTCTCAAACATTTTTGAGAATCAAAATGATTCAGTGATTAGTGAATCACTGAATCAACTAGAAACATGTGGACATTTCATAGTAGTGAATCCCGTTCTAAAGATCTCTATTCAGAAATCTGGTATAGAGTAGCAATACCATGTATTTTTAGGCAAGGTTATTCACTCTCCTCTTTCACCTTCAAGAGGCTCCATAGTACCTCTTCACTTTCTGCCATAAGGGTGTGTCATCTGCATATCTGAGGTTATTGATATTTCTCCCGGTAATGTTAATTCCAGCTTGTGCTTCATCCAGGACATCATTGCACATGATGTACTCTGCACAGAAGTTAAACAAGCAGAGTGACAATATACAGCCTTGATGTATTCCTTTCCCAAGTTGGAACCAGTCTATTGTTCCATGTCTGTTTCTAACTGTTGCTTCTTGATGTGAGTACAGATTTTTCAGGAGACAGGGTAGGTGGTCCGGAATTACCATCTTTTGAAGAATTTTCCACAGTTTGTTGTGATCCACACAGTTAAAGGCTTTAGCGTAGTCAATGAAGCAAAAGTAGAGTTTTTTTTTTTGAAGTCTCTTGACTTTTCTATGATCTAGTGGATGTTGGTAATTTGATCTCTGGTTCCTCTGCCTTTTCTTTTTATTTTTTTTTAATTTTCTTTTAAATTTTTTTTCCATTTATTTTTTTTCTAATTTTATTTTATTTTTAAACTTTACATAATTGTATTAGTTTTGCCAAATATCAAAATGAATCCATCACAGGTATACATGTGTTCCCCATCCCGAACCCTCCTCCCTCCTCCCTCCCCCTCCTCCCTCCTCCCTCCCCATACCATCTTATTTTATTTTTCTAAATCCAGCATGGACATCTGGAGTTTCATGGTTCACGTACTGTTGATGCCTTGCTCGGAGAAATTTGAGCATTACTTTGCTAGCGTGTGAGATGAGTGCAATTGTGCATTAGTTTACACATCCTTTGGCATTGCCTTTCTTTGGAATTGGAATGAAAACTGAATTTTCCCGTCCTGTGGCCACTGCTGAGTTTTACAATTTTGCTGGCATATTGAGTGCCGCACTTTGACAGTATCATCTTTTAGAATATGAAATAGCTCAGCTGGAATTGAATCACCTCCACCAGCTTTGTTCATAGTGACGCTTCCTAAGGCCCACTTGACTTCACACTCCATGATGTCTGGCTCTAGGTGAGGGATCACACCACTGTGGTTATTTGTGTTGTGAAGATCTTTTTGTATAGTTCTTCTGTGTATTCTTGTCACCTCTTCTTAATATCTTGTGCTTCTGTTAGGTCCATACCATTTCTGTCCTTTACTGTGCCCATCTTTGCATGAAATGTTCTCTTGGTATCTCCTAATTTTCTTGAAAAGATATCTTGTCTTTCCCATTTTATTGTTTTCCTTTGTTACTTTGCATTGTTCATTTAGGAAGGCTTTCTTATCTCTCCCTGCTCTTCTTTGGAACTGTGCATTCATCAGTATGTCTTTCCCTTTCTTCTTTGCCTTTTGCTTCTCTTCTTTTCTCAGCTGTTTTCAAGGCCTCCTCAGACAGCCATGATGCAATGAAGATCGTGGCATCTGGTCCCATCACTTCATGGCAAATAGTTGGGGAAATAATGGAAACCGTGACAGACTTCATTTTCCTCAGCTCCAAAATCACTGCAGATTGTGACTGCAGTCATGAAGTTAAAAAATGCTTGCTCCTTGGAAGAAAAGCTATGAAAAATCTAGACAGCATATTAAAAAGCAGGGACATATATTTGCTGACAAAGGTTCATTTAGTCAAAGCTATGACTTTTCCAGTAGTTATGTATGCATGTGAGATTTGGAAAACAAAGAAGGCTGAATGGCGAGAATTGATACTTTTGAGCTGTCAGGTCGGAGAAGACTCTTCAGAGTCCCTTGGAGTGCAAGGAGATCAACCCAATGAATCCTACAGACTCAAACCTGAATATTCATTGGAAGGACTGATGCTGAAGTTGAAGCTCCAATACTTTTGTCAGCTGATGTGAAGGGTAGATTCATTAGAAAAGACCCTGTTGCTGGGAAAGATTAAAGCAGGAGGAGAAGGGGATAAGAGAGGGTGAGATTGTTGGATGGCATCAGTGACTCAGCGGCCATGAATTTGAGCATGCTCTTGGAGATAGTGAAGGACAGAAAAGCCTGGCATGCTGCAGTCCATTGGGTCGCAGATAGTTGGACACAATTGAGCAACTGAACAACAGCTGTGTATTTTTAACAAGGTATCCAAGTTGATTCTGATTTTGAGAGACATGGACCATAAACTGCCTTTCCCCTAATGATTACTACTTGTCTTAAAGCTGTTTGGTAATGAGGAAATAGAGTGGTGGCACCTTGTGGTCCTCTCTTGTCTTCCTCCTCAGGTTCATTCATTTACCATTTCAAGTTTCCACCTGACTAGTCCTCTCAGGTCCAGTGTCCCCGATGATTGATACTGAAAAATTTTACTGCTAAGTTATGTAATTTAAAAATATTGCTTATATATGCTCAAGTTAGGAAAAAACTAAACATAAAGTATGAGACTAACTCTTAAAGGCTTATCATATCCTACCTCTCCAGTTCCTTACCCCAGATCCACCACAGTTTGCTCCTTTGGACATCCTCTTGAAAGCAGTTGTGCCTTGTTGTTGTTTATTCGCTAAGTCATGTCAGACTCTTTGCAATACCATGGACTGTAGCCCTCCAGGCTTCCCTGTTCTGGGATCTTCCAGGAAAGAATATTGGAGTGGGTAGCCATTTCCTTCTCCACATGCACATCTGCTTAGTTGCTCAGTTGTGTCCAACTCTTTGTGACCCTGTGGACTACAGCCCATGGTGATCTGTCCATGGGGATTCTCCAGGAAGAATACTGGAGTGGGTTGTCATGCCCTTCTCCAGGATATCTTCCCAACTCAAGGATCAAACCCAGGTCTCCTACATTGCAGGTGGATTCTTTCATTTGAGAAACCAAGAAAGCCCGTCTCTATGGGATCTTCCCACTCAGGATTGAACCGGCATTTTCTGCTTTGCAGGATGATTGTTTCAGTTAAGTTATTTTAAAGTGAAGGATAATTGCTTTACAGTATTGTGTTGGTTTCTCCCAGACATCAACATGAATCAGTCATAGGTTTACCTATGTGCCCTCCCACTTGAACATCCCTCCCACCTCTCTCCCCATCACACCCCTCTGGGTTGTTACTGAGCACTGGTTTGAGTTACACGAGTCATACAGCAAATTTCCACTGGCTATCGATTTTACATGGAAGTGAAAGTGTTAGTCGTTCAGTCGTGTCTGACTCTTTGCAACCCTATAGTCCACCAGGCTACTCTCTCCGTGGAATTGTGGAATTCTCCAGGCAAGAATAGTAGAATGGTTGGACATTCCTTTCTCCAGGAGATCTTCCTAATCAGGGATCGAATGTGGGTCTCCTGCATTGCAGGCAGGTTTTTACCATCTGCTCCATCAGGGAAGCCACATCTATTTTACACATGGTAATGTCTGTTTCCATGTTACATTCTCCATACTTGCCTTTGTGCTGAGCCACTGGGAAGCACAATATATATACATGGTGCTTCCCCGGTGGCTCAGTGATGCAATATCTGCCTGCAATGCGGGAGTTGCAGGAGATGCAGGTTCGATCCCTGGGTCAGGATGATCCCCTGGATTAGGGCATGGCAACCCACTACAGTATTCTTGCCTAGAGAATACTCTGGACAGAGGAGCCTGGTAGGCTATAGTACAAAGGTTCTCAATGAGTTTGACATAAGCAAAGCAACTTAATATGCAAGAACAGGCTTCCCAGATGGCTCAGCAGTAAAGAATCCACCTGCAATGGAGGAGACACAGGAAATGTGGGTTCAATCCCTGGGTCAAGAAGATCGTCTGGAGTAGGAAATGGCAACCCACCCCAATATTCTTGATGGGAAAATACCCCATGGACAGCGGAGCCTGGCAGACCACAGTTTGTGGGGTCACAAAGAGTCAGATTTGACTAAGCAACAAACACACACATATAATCTTTTTAATGCACAAATGACATCGTATTTTCTATGTAGATCTCTTGCTGTTCATTTCAAATAACATAATTCTTTGAAAACTTCCATTTTAGCTCATAGATCTATGTGGATCTATTTGATCTTATTTGTTGTTGGTGGTGGTATTGTTTTGTTTTACCATTGTATATATCAAGTGTCTGGCTATGGCATGATTAACCAACCTCCATGAATGGATATATAAGCTGGTTTTTCATTTGTGTTAATATAGGATATATGGTATGTATCATCCTTGTAAGTACATATTTGAACATTACAGTCAAGAGATAATCTCAGAAGAATCTTTTTATTCATCTTACAAGCAAAAATTTAGAACCTGATATCTGTTAGATACATATAAACCTTAAAGAAATTAAGAATGAAAGAGGAGAATGAGGAAGAAGAGGAGGAGAAATGTTGAGCTCTCACCTACATCCCTTCAGTGAGGAGCAGGGATTAGAAACCCTTTGCCAATTCTGTCTGATCTTCCTTTTTTTTTTTTCAGAAAATGAATAAGAAGATACCAGTCCTTCAGAAAGCCAGGACACTGAAGCAAGTCAGTATATCTTCAATTTACTAATAAAATATCAGCATCCAGTTTCTAAGTGCCATTTCTGATTCTGGGTGAATCTGAAATTTGAGGGCCATGAACCCAGGATAGGAACATCCAAGACCCCTTCTCATTGATGTTTCCCACAGGTTTTCTCTCTGGCCACTTTCCTGGAAAACATTTTCCCTTGTTCTTTGCCTGGGGGCAGGGCTAGATCTCTATTTTTCTACCTGCGATTGCCTCTCTGTTCTTCTGACACCTTTATTCACAAACCAGTTGTCAGGTGACATACCTCCACTGTTTTTCTCCTTCCCTGGATTTTATAGAAACAATGCAATTTTTTCACACCTTTCTGATATTCCAGTAATTATAGTGAACATGGAAAATACTGCAAATTTGAAGAAGTTGCAGAGTGAGAAAATCCCTAAAATACCAACGGTAAATGCTGGAGAAGCTAGCAAGAGTCTACCTCACTCTGGGGAGGCCTGGATACTTTTAAAGTTTGTTCTCAACACCTTTAATTAGTAGAAAAATGCAAATCAAAAATAGTGAGGTTCACCTCACATTAGCCCGAATGGCCATCATCAAAATGTCTACAAATAATAAATGCTGGAGAGGGTTTGCAGAACAGGGAACCCTCCTACACCACTGGTGGGAATGTAAACTGGTAAGGCCACTGTGGACGACAGTGCAGAGTTTCCTTAAAAAACTAAAAACAGAGCTGCCATATGATCCAGCAGTCCCATATCTGGAGAAAATCATAATTCAAAAATATACATGCACCCCAGTGTTCACTGCAGCACTATTTACAATACCCAAAAAATGGAAACAAGCTAAGAATCCATTAAAAGATGAGTGGATAAAGATGTGGTACCTCTAATGGTGGAATATTACTCAGGCATAAAAAAGAGTAGGTGTCATTTGCAGATACAGGGATGAACCTAGCAACTATCATACTGAGTAAGTCAGAAGGAGAATGACAAATATCACATGATATCACTTATATGTGGAATTTTAAAAATGATATAAATGAACTTTTTGCAAAACAGAAATATATGTAGAGACTTAGAAAGCAAACTTGTGGTTACCGAAAGGGGAAGCTGGGAGTGGAGGTATAAATTGGATGTTGGGATTAACATATACACACTACTATATATACAATACAGAAAACTGATAGTCAACAAGAACCTACAAGGAGCTTGATTCAATAATCTGCAATGACCTATATGAGAAAAGAATCTGAAAAGGCATAGACATTTGTGTATGTATATGTGAATAACATTGCCGTACACATGAAAGTGACAGAGCATTGTAATCAACTATCAGTTCAGTTCAGTCCATCAGTCATGTCTGACTCTTTGTGATTCCATAGACTGCGACACGCCAGGCTTCCCTGTTTATCCCTATCTCCTGGAGTCTACTCAAACTCATGTCCATCGCGTTCGTGATGCCATCCAACCATCTCATCCTCTGTCGTCCTCTTCACCTCCTGCCTTCAATCTTTCCCAGCATCAGGGTCTTTTCCAATGAGTTCGTTCTTTGTATCAGGTGGCCAAAGTATTGGAGTTTCAGCTTCAACATCAGTCCTTCCAATGATTATTCAGGACTGATTTCCTTTAGGATTGACTGTTTGGATCTCCTTGCAGTGCAAGGACTCTCAAGAATCTTCTCCAACACCACAGTTTAAAAGCATCAATTCTTCAGTGCTCAGCTTTCTTTATAGTCCAACAATTGCATCCATACATTACTACTGGAAAAACCATAGATTTTCCCAAATGGACCTTTGTGGGTAAACTAATGTCTCTGCTTTTTAGTATGCTGTCTAGTTTGGTTATTGCCTTTCTTCCAAGGAGGGAGCATCTTTTAATTTCATGGTTGCAGTCACCATCTTCAGTGATTTTGGAGCCCCCCAAAATAAAGTCTCTTACCGTTTCCATTGTTTCCCCACCTATTTGCCATGATGATATGGTACCAGATTCCATGATCTTATTTTTCTGAATATTGAGTTTTTCCCAACTTTTCCCCTCTCCTCAGTGAAAGAGTGAAAGAGAGTGAAAAAGGAGAGGAGACTGAAATCAACTCTAGTGCAATATGAAATAAAAATTAAAGAAAAATAAAAATGAAACTCCAAAATAATTGAACCTCTTGCTAAGAAATGAATGTGTTTCCAGGTCCCCATTTGTTTGAGCCATTTCTCCCTTTAAATTATTGCTCAATTTTTTCCCTCCCTAGATACCCTACCATTCTATAACAAACTTGCCTGTATTTCATAAAAGAAGTACCATGGTGTACTGTATAAATCAAGGAATTTGGGTAAGTCATATTGGACAAATCTTTTCTAAGAATAGAGATGGAAGGCCGTCAGAATACCTCATGGAGTGATCAACACTCCACAGTGGAGGTTCAGGGTTTGGAGTCCCCACAGCCTCTCCAGTGTGTTCCTGGTTATGGATGAAGAGCCTGAACTGTAAGCGTCAGAATTTCCAGAAGATCTATTGCTCCCTCCAGGTTTCAGCAGTTCAGAAGTCAGGCTGAGATGGCTGTGTGAATGTAGAGGCCAATGTGGATTAAAGACATGCACACCTCCTAAGAGCAGGCTACCATCCATCTCATAGTTTTCAAAAGGACTACAAGTAAAGCAGCATATATCCAGACACCAGCAGAATTATCATCCTAGCCTTTCAGCCTAGTCTTGGCTGATCCAGTATATTTCCAGACAAAGCTGCAGACTTGACACAATGACCAGGAACCCAGACAACTTTGGGAATCACCCTGGCAGTCTCTTATAGCAGCCAGAGTGCCTGGTGTGATTTCATACTTATCCATACTCATGTTAGTATTTTTGTAGTTTTATTGCTTGTTTTCTTTATATATTGTGGGTATCAGTCCTGTATGATATATATTTTATAAATATTTTTCTTCTAAATCTTGAGTATGTTTTAACTTTGTTCATGATGGTTTTTCTTGGTAAAACCTTTCTTTAGCATGGTTTCTGTCATTGTCTCATAATACAGTGTTACATACCTCAGTCCATAGTTCTTCAGGCACTTTATCAGACCAAATCCCTTGAATCTAATTGTCATTTCTATTGTATAATCATATGGGATTTGATTTAGGTCATATCTGAATGGCCTATTGGTTTTCCCTCCTTTCTTCGATTTAAGCCTGAATTTTGCAATAAAGAGTTCATGATCTAAGGCACAGTCAGCTCTTGGCCTTGTTTTTGCTGACAGTACAGAGGTTCTCAATCTCATCTGCAAAGAACATAATCAATTTGATTTCGGTATTAAATATGTGGGGATGTCCATGTGTAGAGTCATCTCTTGTGTTGTTGGAAGAGGGTGCTCTGACCAGTGTGTTCTATTGACAAAACTGTGTTGGCCCTTGCTCTGCTTCATTTTGTACTCCAAGGCCAAACTTACCTGTTATTCCGGGTATCTCTTGACTTTCCAGTTTTGCATCCAAACCCCTATGTTGAAAAGGACATTTTCTTTTGGTGTTAGTTCTAGAAAGTCTTATAGGTCTTCATTGAACTAGTCAACTTCAGGTTCTTTGGTTGGGGCAAAGACTTGGATTATTGTGATATTGAATGGTTTGCCTTGGAGATAAACCAAGATTATTCTGTCCTTTTTAACATTGCACCCGAGTACTGCATTTCTGACTTCTTTGTTGACTCTGAGGGCCACTCTGTTTCTTCTAAGGGATTCTTGCCCACAGTAGTAGGGATAATGTGAAGTGAAAGTTGCTCAGTTGTGTCCGACTTTTTGCGACCCCATGCACTATATACAGTCCATGGAATTCTCCTAGCCAGAATACTGGAGTGAAAGAGAGACACCTTGCCCTTCTCCAGGAAATCTTCCCAACCCAGGGATCGAACCCAGGTCTCCCACATTGTAGGTGGATTCTTTACCAGCTGAGCCACCAGGATATAAAGTAGTAGTAGATATAATAGGCATCTGAATTAAGTTCACCCATTCCTGTCCAGTTTCCCTGTGGCTCAGATGGTAAAGCGTCCACTTGCAATGTGTGAGACCCGGCTTCGATCCCTAGGTTGAGAAGATCCCCTGGAGAAGGAAATGACAACCCACTCCAGTATTCTTGGCTGGAAAATTTCATGGATGGAGGATCCTGGTGGGCTATAGTCCATGGGGTCACAAAGAGTTGGACACAACTGAGCGACTTCACTTCACTATTGCTGTCCAGTTTAGTTCACTGATTCCTAAGATGTCTTTGTACAGTCTTGCCATCTCTTTCTTGACAATGTTCAATTTACCTTGATTTATGGACATAACCTTACAGATTTTTATCAGTATTATTCTTTACTTTCACTAGCAGACACATCCGCAGCTGATCCCCTTCATGGAAGACAGCTTTGTCATGGCAAAGGGGCTTGCAAAACTCAATGAAGTTTTGAGCCATGCGGAGCAGGGACACCCAAGATAGATGGGTCATAGGGAAGAGTTCTGACAAAATGTGGTCCGCTAGAGAAGGAAAAGGCAACTCACTCCAGTATTTTTGCCTGGAGAATGCTCTGGACAGGATGAAAACGCAAATAGATATGGCCCCCAGGTCGGAAGGTGTCGAATATGCTACTGGGGAAGAGTGGAAGGCAGTTGCTAATAGGTCCAGGAAAAATGAAGTGACTGGGCCAAAGAGGGAATGACACTCAGCTGTAGATATGTCTACTGGAGAAAGTAATGTCACATGGGAAGACGAATTAAAGCCTTTATAAATATGAGCCTTTGAATCCACTCATGTTTGATGTCCCTTTTTTTGAATATTCCATTTTTCCTTTTCCACATGAGCCAGTTAGTTGGGTTTCTTGCCTTTGGAACCAAAATAATCTTGGTGGAAAAAAGGGTGCTTAAAGTGGAACACATCTGAAACTTTTCTAAAAAAGTAGAATTTTGAAGTTCCTTCAATAAGTGAGCAGCACATAGTTTGTGAAACAACAGAAGGTCCTGTCAAAATCTCTAAATTTGACTTCCTGAGGCTGAAGACTGGCTGAAACAAGAATCGCATTCAGCCTCTATTTGAGCCTCTTTTTCTGTTACAGATCAAAGTATTAGAGGTTTTAAGTCCACAGCTGGATGCTGTCTGGGGGTGAAAGAGGAGACATTCCACGTTATTTTCTTCTAACCTGGATTAAATTGGTTCTTTCTGCTTTATGCCATTTTCAGTAAGAACACTACACGGAAGTCAGAGCTGAGTAGAACACACACGATTGATCAAGATCTTATTGATACTTGCAGAATTGCTGGATGTGGTGATGTCGCACCTTCCGGGCTGGGTTTAGGCTGTTCCACAGGAGTGATGAATGTCTGGGGAAGCAAGTGGCTCTCCTTCTGCCCTTGGGTCCCTGGCTTCTCCTTCCCACCTGGAGGTGGTGTGTGGAAGGTGGACTGTGGATGCCCACCTACCCTCAGTCTCCCACCCCTTCCTGAGAATGTGGGCTGGCATGGTTCCTCTCAAACCCTGGCACTCTCCGCCAGCAGCCCCAGTGCCTGTCTGTCGAGAGGACCCAAGGTGGGGCTGGGGGTGATGCGAAGTGGGCTCTGTCATAGTTTCAGAGTTCCCCCACCTCTTCTGCAGACAGATGAGCTTGAGGCAGTGCAGCTGTTTCCTGGCCTTGACTGCAAAGGTGCACGCTGGCCCTACTGAGACCCACACTGCAGAAATGCAGCCCAACTGAAAACTGGCATCTCTTGAGGTGCCTCTGAGGGACTGAAAGGAGGACTAAGGATGGGGGACCACTGGGGTCTAGGTGAGAAAGCCTCCTCTAGTGGTCCAGGAGGGAGTCTTTGGTACCATACAACACAGCCACCACACCTCCAAAGCCTGCTGTTACCACTGGTGCCTATGCTTCAGCCTCTGAGAATACCTCACCCTTGTGTGTGTGTTTGTTGGGGGGCAGGGGGGGTTGTGCTCCATTTTTTTAAGGCAAATTTTATTTAAATATAGAAAATAAGACTTGCCAAATTTAAAATGAAATGCATTCTATTTTATTGAAATTAGAGAATGTATTTATCATTTTGCCGACAGAAAGCTTAAGGTTCTATTACATTTAGTAGATGCCAAAATCAGAATCGAAAACACAGTCCAAAGCTACAATCCACCATGAGAAGTTCTATATTACATTTAAAGATGAATACCTGTGGCGGATTCATTTTGATATTTGGCAAAACTAATACAATTATGTAAAGTTTAAAAATAAAATAAAATAAAAAAAAGAAGCAGTTTAAATAAAATCTATTTGTTTCAGTTAACTTCTGTTCAGCATAATAGTCTGATCTCATAGGTAAGAAAATAAAATCATACTCAGCATTCATTAACAGTATTAGAGTGAGTAGACCTGGAGTTAGGATGAATCTGGCTCTGAAGGAATGTTCCTGACATCCCCTCTTTCTAGTGCATAAGACTTGTCAGTTTTTGCCAGAGATGTTCATGAATGTGTTGCTTTCCATCCTAGACAGATTCTCATTCTATGTGATTTGAAGGTACGAGAGCCTTTGATGGAATCGAAACATTTGGTTTTTCACTTGATGTCAACAGCCTCAAGGTCAGGTTTCTTTTTATTTATTTATTTTTTTATTAGTTTTGCCAAATATCGAAATGAATCCACCACAGGTATACATGTGTTCCCCATCCTGAACCCTCCTCCCTCCTCCCTCCCCATACCATCCCTCTGGGTCGTCACAGTGCACCAGCCCCAAGCATCCAGTACCGTGCATCCCACCTGGACTGGCAACTTGTTTCATACATGATATTATACATGTTTCAATGCCATTCTCCCAAATCTTCCCACCCTGTCCCTCTCCAACAGAGTCCGTAAGACTGTTCTATACATCAGTGTCTCTTTTGCTGTCTCGTACACAGGGTTCTTTTTAAATATTGATCTTGTTATGCTCAGTGTAAGAGTGTCTTTTAATCCAGGAATATTTTCCAACTTTGTAAGAAATGGAAGTGAGTGGAAGTTATCAATGTTCCATGACAGAATCAGTATCAGAAAGAGTATCACACAGATGAAAAGACACCAGAAAGTGCTACCAAAAAACCAATAATTTTTCATTGTTTTTTGAATTTAGAAGAGGCATTGTCAGAAAATATTGTAATCTGATCTTCTGACAAAGCAATATGAACAGTTTAATTTGGGAAATATTTAATTTCCTACAGTTTCACTTGTACTAGTCTTCCCTATGATAATTATTAGGAAGTGTTGGAGGCATTCTATGCCAGTGTTTAAAAGGAATATATATTTTTGTTTATTTGGTTGTGCTATGTTTTAGTTGCAGCATAGGGATCTACAGTTGAGTATGTGGGATCTAGTTTTCTGACCATGGATCGAACCAGGTCCCCTGCTTTGGGAGGTTAGAGTTTTAAATATTGGACCACCAGGGAAGTTCCTCTGCTAGGTTTTTATGTATGGTATTTGTTACTTTTCGTGTAGGAGGGTAGGTATTAATATTACCCTCGTTATATGGATAGGGAAACCAAGGCTCTGAAAGTTGAAGTAGCTTGCTAAAAGTCCAGCTAATAAAAACAGATAAGATAAACTCATGTCTGAAGACCCCAAATGGGGTTTTCCTTGCTTTATAAAAACAACATGCCATCTCCTTTATGAAATGACTCATATTTTGTTATAGAAAGGTGGGGGATCTAGAAAGAAAACAGAAATGATTTAAAAGGGGGTATCATGGTAATGAGCTTTAGGGAATAGGGACTTAGTATCACATTTATTTTACTAGAAACCAGGATCAATTCTTTCAGAAATTTTAAGGATTCCCTCAGCTCTTGCCACTTCTTCACATTTGCAATATTTTCTTTATTTCCCTAAAATTATTAGAAAGGTGTGAAAATAATAAAAACATCGCTTTAGTGCTATAGAAACCAGGGAAGGACAGGAAAGGCACCTGGCTTCTGAATAAAGGTGTCAGGTGGAAGGGGGAGGCAACAGGAGGAAGAAAGGAGATACACACTCCAGTCCCCAAGCAAAGAACAAAGGGAAAATGTCTTCTAAGAATTCAGTCCAGGAGGAATGCTGCTGGAAGCATCAGTGAGAACCAGTCTTGGATGTTCCTAGGTTGGGTTCCTGGCCCTCAAATTTCAGACTCACAAACACCCAGAATGAGATGTGACACTTAGAAACTGGATGCTGATTATTTCATTGGTAAATTGAAGACAGACTGCCTTCTTCCAATGTCATGGCTTTCTGAAGGACTGGTATGTTCACACTCATGCTCTGAAAACAAAAGAGGAGATTGACACAAAGTGGGCAGGTGGTTTCTAATCCTTGCAGATAACAGTGAAGGGAAGTAGCCAAGAGCCCACATTTCCCTTCTCTTCCTCCCTCTTCTGTTTCCTTCCAAATTTCTTTTGATCTGTCATTTTTGTGCACCTAATAAATAATGTTTTATTGCAAGCTCTAAATTGTTGCTTGCAATATAAAAGGTTGTTCTTAGGTTGTTTATCTTTTGGTTGCTATTTAAAGTGTTCAAATATGTGTTTATAAAGATGGTTACTGCAACCAATTTTTAACTAGCAAAAAGCTGAAACTGGCCTAAATGTCCACTGATACAGGGTTGGTTAAAGAAATCATGGCACAGCCAGACAATGGAATTACAGAAATTTAAAACTAAACAAAATGAGGATTAAACAGACCCATATAGCTTTATGAACTGTTACAGCTATTTTTAAGAACTATGTTATTTTAAATAAGCAACGTATAAAATTTCTTAAAGTATGACATCATTTATATATAGCAAAACCAATACAATATTGTAAAGTTAAAACATAAAATTAAAAAAAGGAAAAAAAAAAGACAATTATGTTTAAAAGGGTGTAAGTGATTCCAAGACAATGTTCAAGAGTTAACTGTGATGGCCTTTGGGAAAGGAAGTGGGAAGGTAGGATGTGGATGCCTTTCAGAGTTAGCCTCATACTTTTCTGTTCAGTTATTTTTTTACCTTGACCATATACTAAATGAAAAGGAAATATTTTAGCTAGATAAATTTAGCAACCTAAAATTAAAGTATTGTTTAGTCAGGACAGTGGACCTGAGAGGCCTGCTGCTGGTGCTGCTAAGTCATGTCATTCGTGTCTGACTCTGTGCGACCCCATAGATGGCAACACACCAGGCTCCCCCATCCCTGGGATTCTCCAGGCAAGAAAACTGGAGTGGGTTGCCATTTCCTTCTCCAGTGCATGAAAGTGAAAAGTGAAAGTGAAGTCGCTCAGTCATGTCTGAGTCTTCGCAACCAGGCTCCTCTGTCCATGGGATTTCTCAGGCAAGAGTACTGGAGTGGGTTGCCATTGCCTTCTCCACTGAGAGGCCTGGTCAGGTGCAAACTTGAGAAGAGAGGTCATTGAGCTGGAGGAGGAGCAGAGAAAAGGACAAGGGAGAACATGGTGTACTTCCTCATCAGGAACCCACTCTAGGACAGGTGGTCATTGGAGAAAAGGGTATTTATGGTCCTTGCTTCTCAAAATTGAAATCACCTTGGATAGCTGGTAATGATTATAATGTTTTGCTCCCTTATTTCAGACTATCTGAATAGACACCTTTAGGATATGTGTCCAGGACTATGCAATTTTCACATATTTTCTGTTGACTCAGTGACTCACTAAAGTGTGAGACTTTTAGGGTTAGGGCCCTTGATGGAGAGTGAGCTGGAGTCATACCTGTCAATGACTTTCAGATTACTTGGATGGTGAGTCTTCATCTGGATTCTCCTCAGGTTGCTCCTCTGGTGGAGGTGGCCCTTGTGGAGGTGGTCCTGGTGGAGGTTCCTCACCTTCATCTTCATCATCAGGAGGGAGTCTAGGTGGTGGCCCTCCAGGTCCTCCAGGAGGTGGTTTGGAAAAATCGTTGTCTGAGTTTAAATCTGAGTCGGTTCAAAGAGAGAAGAACTAGGTGATGGAAGGCTCCCCTCTCATTTTGATCTTTGATAAACTTTTGGAAAGTTCTTTCCTCCAGAACCCAACTCTCAAATACTAGCTTTCTTCCTACTCACTTCTTCTTTCTGCTGTACTCCTCTCGACTACTAACATCCTTCCTTATCACTTCTTTTTGCAGTACCCATATACTAGTGAAACTGAGTCTTAGCTCTATGCTCTTGAGAAAAAGAGTATCTTCAAATTGGCAAAAAAGAAGGTGCTGGATATCTTAGAATTCCCAGAATATGTCTACAAGGACAGAAGAAAAGCAAAGGGATTAATCATGTCAGTTATGCTTGCCAGATGTATTTTGGGTCACTGACATAACCTGCCAACTATGACCCCAAGCCTTGCCCATTGAGAGTATATGTCGAACTCTCTGGCTCTAAAACCAGGTGGAGCAATACTAGGAAAAGGAGAGAGAGAGAGAGAGAGACAACATGATGGCCCACACAGGGGTCACTAAACAACTCGCAAATTTTAATTAGGTACTGTGACACAGCTGAGCAGAAAACCAGACTAAAAATGAACCAAACCTGGCTTCTTTGCAGGTTTACTAGACGACATATTGAAAGAAGAACACTGAGGAAGAAGGAAACAGTCAGTGGAGGGGTTGGCTCTCAGTGGGCTGTAGGAGTCAGAATTGTGACTCCTTCCCTTTGTTGTCCTCTCTCAACAATCATTTCTGGCCTGAGGGAACAGGGAGCATAGCCAGTGTCATCCAGGCTAGACATCATGTTATTCATGTTAGGACCTTGCTCATGGCCCTGAAAACCAAGGTTAGAAAGGACTGCCTTTATCTTTAGTGTTTCTATCACTGATTATAACTCTTCACAAAATAATGATGATAATAGGACACCAGAGAACAAAAAGTTGCCAATGAAAAAAAGAAAGATGATGGAGGATTAATTGCAACTTACCTAGTACGGTACTCAGAGACTCTTAACTGTTGCTTTCTAGGAAAAGAAGCAGAGGATGAGCCTATATCCTTCAGGGCTCACGATGCTGTATAGGAAAAGGGATGCACTCTATATATACTCTAAGATATTATAATGTTTTGATGCCATCTTGATGCTGTTGCAAAAGGATGAAGACATGAAGGCATGGCAGACCTGTTTCTGTGTTGAGAGTCAACCACAAACTCAAAACAGGAGAGACCTTCTTGTCCTTCTTAGGATTCCTCAAACTCTCATGCCAGTTTAGGTTAAATGCTGGAAATTTCAGCGTGATATTTTAGTGTCCTTTTGCCCTTGTAATTTATGAAATACTTTACTTATATTAACATGCTTTCTCAAGGTAAAAGGGCCAGGAGTAAAGACGTGGATATAATCGTGTCTATATTGGGCAAAACATTCTGAAATATTACCTGTGGGTGGAGTAGAATGAGACCACTGTGCCCTGGAATCTCTATATCTCTAGGTAGACAGAGAGATTTATTACTCTTGTCTCCGTCTCCAAAATAGCTCTGAATGGGCTTCACCTCCTCAATCCATCTGGCATCCCCTCGCAAGGCCACCTTCATCCACTGCCTACTTTGATTATCGTAGCATCTTCATGAGGGAACTTGTCTGTTCCAGTCTTGCCTTTTTGCAACGCATCCTTCACAGCACAGAGAAAAGTCTCAATTTGTCATCCCTCTGCTTAAAAATTCTGTGCTGGTTTCCAGTGGTACTAAGTTTGAGGCCTTCACATCGTAGAGGAGGTGAAGGGCCTTCCTCTTCTTTTAAGCAGCCTGCAGACACATCTTTCACTTATGTCTCCTTATGTTTACAAGCTTCCTCACTGCAGTGTGATCCCCCAAGCCCCAAGCAGAGTCTCAGCACCCTCCCCCTTATTCTTACCAGAAACCAGGTCTTGAGCTGAGCTCAGGGCCAGCAAGGCCACTGAGAGCAGGATCAGCAGCATCTTGGAAGAAGCTCTGGATTTGCTCTCAGCTCTGTCCTGGGAGGAACAAGGGAGCTTCCTTTGTAAAGGGGACCAGAACAATGGTTTCTTTGAGTTCTATCCTGGGCAGATCTTGTGACCAGATAGACACAGTTAGAGTTGGGACTTATCCCATCAAGATGGAGTGGATAGAATGTTATTAGTGTGTCATTTGTAAAAGGTACAACATGTGACGTGGGCAAAGCTTTTGAGGGAGAATGTCCAAGCATTCAGCACAGATATTAGAACTACTCTGTCATCTGATTTTCAGTCTTTTTGGTGAGTGCATTTCTTTGTCCTTCCACTTGTCATTTGTGTGTGTTTTGGCTGTGATCTCTGGGATGTATATGGCCCAAACTCCATCATTCATGGTATTTGTTTACCTATGTATATGATCGGAGAAGGCAATGGCACCCCACTCCAGGAGTCTGGTGGGCTGCAATCTATGGGGTCACTAGAGTTGGACACGACTGAGCGACTTCACTTTCACTTTTCACCTTCATGCATTGGAGAAGGAAATGGCAACCCACTCCAGTGTTCTTGCCTGGAGAATCCCAGGGACGGGGGAGCCTGGTGGGCTGCCATCTATGAGGTCGCACAGAGTCGGACACGACTGAAGCGACTTAAAGCGACTTAAAGCAGCATAGCTGCTTTAAAATGTTGTGGTAGTTTCAGGTGAACTACCAGGGGACTCAACCTGTGAGTCTCTCTGTTTTGCAAGTTCATTTGTTTCATTTCTTTTTAGATTACCCAGTAAGGGATGTTATATAATATTTCTCCTCTGACTTACTTCACTTACGACACTCTCTAGGTCCATCCATGTTGCTGTCAATGGCATTATTTTATAATTTTTAATGGCTGAGGAATAGTCCACTGTATATATGAAGAGAGGATCAGACTGTCATAATTGGAGTGCATAATTGTGGTCACTAAATTCCCAGTGGCAGGCAGGGTCAGGAGGGTGGTAAAAATATTTCCTAGCAGAAATTAAATCAAATAGAATTTTATGGGAGATTTCAGAAAAAGGAAAGGGCCTGGAAGAAGCCTTAGACACATAAAATAACATGATCTATTCAAGGAATTATATTCATCTTGTTCTGTCCTAGATATCCTATGGTGAGTTCTGTGTACCCCTTTGTTTTTCTAAATATTATAATTCCTAATAATAATAATAGAAAGTCTTAGGCCTTCTTTGTTCAGCAATGACAAGCTTCCCTATTAGAATGAAAAAATCTTAGATGACTTCTGGGGGCCTGAGCTGACTGAGGGTCAACCTTCTGCTTTCCAGGTGTGTACAAGCATGGGTTCTCCACACACACTTCAAAGATAAACCAATATAATCTCTACATCATCAAAATGTTCTGCTATGTGTCATGTACATAGGTACCCAAATACCATGAATGATTGATTTTGGTCATAATAATGGCCAAAGATATTGACCAACTTCACTTTGGGTTATAGAATCACTGTCAACACACACATAAACACGTGAAGAACACAAGGGCAAGATAGTGAAAGAGTGTCAAGGAACAGACAGAAGATCAAACATGACAGAAGAATTCTAGTATCTGTGCTGGCTGCTTGGAAACTGATTCTATACAAATTCCCCAGTTGCATGTTGCACCTTTTGAAAACAAGACACTAGGCACATCCAATCCATTCCATTCTGCTGAGCTAATTCCCAACTATAACCATGTCTATCCGGTGACAAGGGCTGCTCAGTATAGAACTCAAAGATACCATTGTTCTGGTTCACCTTTATTAAGGAAGCTGCCTGGTTTCTCCCATCACTGCGCTGACAACATTCCAGAGCTTCCTCTAAGATGCTACTCAGTGGCCTTGCTGGTCCTGAGCTCAGTTCAAGGCCCAGTTTCTGGTAAGAATAAAGGGAGAGAGTGCTGAGACTCTGCTTCTAACTTGAAAGATCACACCTCAGTCAGGACGCTGGTAAAGAGGAGACATATATGAAAGGAAAGGTGAACTTCAAAGTCCTTAAGAAAAGGACGAGGCCCTTTACATCCTCACTGATGCCAAGGCCTATCATTTTATTTCAAGTGCTGTTTGAGCCTGATACAGAACTTTAACCAGAGGAATGACAAAGAAAAGTCTGTGTTTTACAAAGGTCATTCTGACTGTAATGAAGGATGAATTACAAAAAGGCAAGACTGGAATAACAAAATTCCCTCATGAAGATGCTATGGTAATTGAGGTAGGAGGTGGACAATGGTGGCTTTGCTAGGGAATGCCAGATGGGTGCAGGAAGTGAAGCCCATTCAGAGCTTTCTCAGAGGGAGAGACTCCCTCTCTCTCTGCATGGAGATGCAGAGATTCCAGGGCCCAATGCTCTCATTTTACTCCCACTCACATTTAATATTTCTATGTGCTGTGCCCAATATGGGCAGGATCGTATCCACATGTTTACTCCTGGTCCTGAAACCTTGAGAAACCATGTTAATATAAGTAAAGTATTTCATGTATTAAGAGGACAGAAGGACACTACAATATGACATTGAAATACCCCAGCACTTAACCTAAATTAGCCTTAGGTTTTGAGGGATCTTAGGCAGGACAAGTGGAGAAGGCAATGGCAACCCACTCCAGTATCCTTGTCTGGAAAATCCCATGGACGGAGGAGGAGCCTGATAGGCTGTAGTCCATGGGGTCATTAAAAGTCAGGCACGACTTCACTCTCACTTTTCACTTTCCTACATTGGAGAAGGAGATGGCAACCCACTCCAGTGTTCTTGCCTGGAGAATCCCAGGGACGGGGGAGCCTCCTGGGCTGCTGTCTGTGGGGTTGCACAGAGTCGGACACGACTGAAGTGACTTAGCAGCAGCAGCAGCAGCAGGCAGGACAAGAGAGCTGAATCCTCAAAGGATTGATCCTCAAAAGAGAAGCAGCTCTACCACCCCTTCATATCTTCCTCCCTTTGCAACAGCATCACAGATTGGGGTTCAAAAGTTAACTTAGAGAACAAACAGGTTGTGGCTGGAAATGTTTCTTTCCCTGTAGAATGGCTGTGAGCCCTGAAGGATTTAGAAACTGCTCTGTTCTTAAACTACCACTTCTTTTCCTAGAAGACAACAATGAAAGTTTTTCAACTGCACAATTGTACAACAATTAATCCTTAATCAAATCAATCCCTTTTATTTCTGGTAACAACTTTTCATTTCTCTGGCATCTTATTAACATCACTGTCTTGTCATGAACTGATTCACGTTAGAGCTCCTAAAAATAAAGTTAATCCTTTACCCAACCTGGGTCGCAGGGCTATGAGCAGGGCCAAACTTGGGATTAACATATTCCCACTACTATATATACTATATATAATATTGATAATCAATAAGGATCTACAGGGAACTTGTTTTGATAATATACAATAATCTACATGAGAAAAGAATCTGAAAAGGAATAGACATTTGTATATTTATATGCAAATAACTTTTCATATTGTTCATGGGGTTCTCAAGGCAAGAATACTGGAGTGGTTTGTCATTCCAGTATCCAAAGTGTTCAAAGCATCACTATGAACAAAGCTAGTGGAGGTGATGGGATTCCTGTTGAGCTATTTCTAATCCTAAAAGATGATGCTGTAAATGTGTGGTAGTCACTATGCCAGAAAATTTAGAAAACTCAGCAGTGGACACAGCACTGGAAAAGGTCAGTTTTCATTCCAATCCCTAAGAAAGGCAATGCCAAAGAATGCTCAAACTAACACACAATTGCACTCATCTCACACACTAGTAAAGTAATGCTCAAAATTCTCCAAGCTAGACTTCAACAATACATGAACTGTGAACTTCCAGGTGTTCAACCTGGTTTTAGAAAAGGCAGAGGAACCAGAGGTCAAATTGCCAACATCCGTTGGATCATCGAAAAAGCAAGAAAGTTCCAGAAAAATGTCTATTTCTGTTTTATTGACTATGCCAAAGCCTTTGACTGTGTGGATCACAACAAATGGTGGAATATTCTGAAAGAGATGGGAATACCAGACCACCTGATCTGCCTCTTGAGAAATCTGTATGTAGGTCAGAAGGCAACAGTTAGAACTGGAGATGGAACAACAGACTGGTTCCAAACAGGAAAAAGAGTACATCAAGGCTGTATATTTTCACCCTGCTTATTTAACTTGTATGCAGTGTACATCATGAGAAATGCTGGGCTGGATGAAGCACAAGCTGGAATTAAGATTGCCGGGAGAAATATCAATAACCTCAGATATGCAGATGACACCAGCCTTATGGCAGAAAGTGAAAAGGAACTAAACAAGCCTGGCATGCTGCAGTCCACGGGGTTGCATGAGTCGACAAGACTGGGTGAGTGAACTGACTGACTAACATGTGATTAACATTGCTGTACACGTGAAAGTGACAGAGCATTGTAAATCAACTATCAGTTTATTTCAATTGTTCACTCATGTCTACTCTTTGTGACCCCATAGATTGTAGCACACCAGGCTTCCCTGTGCATCACCATCTCTGGGAGCCTAATCAGACTCCTGTCCATCATGTTGGTGATGCCATCCAACCATCTCATCCTCTGTGGTTACCTTCTCTTTCTACTTTCAATCTTCCCAGCATCAGGGTCTTCTCCAATGAGTCCATTCTTTACATCAGGTGGCCAAAGTATTGGAGTTTCAGCTTTAACATCAGTCCTTCCAATGAATATTCAGGACTAATTTCCTTTAGGAGTGACTATTTGGATTACCTTGCAGTGCAAGGGACTCTTAAGAGTCTTCTCCAACACCACAGTTAAAAAGCATCACTTCTTTGGTGCTCAGCTTTCTATACAGTCCAACTATCACATCCATACATGGCTACTGGAAAAACCATAGATTTGACTAGACAGAGATTTATTGGTAAAGTAATGTCTCTGCTTTTTAATATGCTGTCTAGTTTGGTCATAGCTTTTCTTCCAAGGAGGAAGCATCTTTAAATTTCATGGTTGCAGTCACCATCTGAAGTGATTTTGGAGCCCAAAAAATAAAGTCTCCTACTGTTTCCATTGTTTCCCCATCTGTTTGCCATGAAGCGATGGTACCAGATACGATGATCTTAGTTTTCTGAATAATGAGTTTTAGGCCAGCTTTTTCACTCTCCTTAGTGAAAGAGTGAAAGAGAGTGAAAAAGGAGAGGAGAGTGAAATCAACTATAGACCAATACACAATAAAAATTAAAGAAAAACAAACAAACAAAAAAGAAAGTCTAAAATAACTAATCTTCTTGCTAAGAAAATGAATGTTTTCCCAAGCCCCCATATCTTTGAGCCCACTACATTCCATTTCCCTTTTAAAATTATTACTCAATTTTTTCCCTCCCTAGATGCCCTACCATTCTTTAACAAAACTGTATGTATCTCATAAAAGAAGTACCAAGGTGTATTGTATAAATCAAAGAATTTGAGTAAGTCATATCAGACAAATCTTTTCTAAGAATAGAGATGGAAGACCAATCAGAATATCTCATTCAGCGATCAGCACTCCACAGTGGAGGTTCAATGTTTGGAGTCCCACACAGCCTCTCCAGTGCATTCCTGTTTATGGATGAAGAGCCTGAACTATAAGGGCCAGAATTTCTGAAAGATCAACTGCTCACTCTAGGCTTCAGCAGTTCACAAGTCAGGCTGAGATGGCTGTGTGAGTGTAGAGGCCAATGTGGATTAAAAACATGCACACCTCCTATTGGCGTGCTATCATCCATCTCATAGTTTTATAGTTTTTAAAAGGACTGCAAGTAAAGAAGCATACATCCAGACACTAGCACAATTATTATCCTTAGCCTTTCAGCCTAGTTTTGGCTGATTCAATAAATTTCCAAACAAAGCTGCAGACTTGACACAATGACCAGGAACCCAGACACCTTTGGGAATCACCCTGGCAGTCTCTTATAGCAGCCAGAGTGCCTGGTCTGATTTCATACTTATCCATACTCATGTTGGTTATTTTGTAGTTTTATTGTTTGTTTTCTTTATATATTGTGGGTATCAGTCCTGTATGATATATATTTAATAAATGTTTTTCTTCTAAATATTGAATATCTTTTAATGTTGTTCATGGTGTTTTTCATTGTAAAACCTTTCTTTGAGATGGTTTTGTCATTGCCTCCTACACAGTGTTATGTACCTCTGTCCATAGTTTTTCAGGCACTGGATCTATCGGACCAACTTCCTTGAATCTAATTTCCACTTCCACTGTATAATCATACGGGATTTGATTTAGATCATGGCCTAGTGATGATGAATGGCCTAGTGGTTTTCGCTACTTTCTTCAAGTTAAGCTTAAATTTTGCAATAAGGAGTTCATGCTCTGAGCCACAGTCAGCTCCTGGCCTTGTTTTTGCTGACAGTATAGATGCTCTCAATCTTCAGCTGCCAAGAACATAATCAATCTGATTTTGGTATTGACTACTTGGTGATGACCATGTGTAGACTTGTCTCTTGTGTTGTTGGAAGAGGGTGTTTGCTGTGACTAGTGTGTTCTATTGACAAAACTCTGTTGGCCTGTGCCCTGCTTCATTTTGCACTTCAACGTGAAATTTTCCTGTTATTCCAGGTATCTCTTGACTTCCTACTTTGAGTGGAAGAAACACAAGCTGGAATCAAGATTGCTGGGAGAAATATCAATAACCTCAGATATGCAGATGACACCACCCTTATGGCAGAAAGTGAAGAGGAACTCAAAAGCCTCTTGATGAAAGTGAAAGTGGAGAGTGAAAAAGTTGGCTTAAAGCTCAACATTAAGAAAATTAAGATCATGACATCCGGCCCCATCACGTCATGGGAAATAGATGGGGAAACAGTGGAAACAGTGTCAGACTTTATTTTTCTGGACTCCAAAATCACTGCAGATGGTGACTGCAGCCATGAAATTAAAAGATGCTTACTCCTTGGAAGGAAAGTTATGACCAACCTAGATAGCATATTGAAAAGCAGAGACATTACTTTGCCAACAAAAGTCCGTCTAGTCAAGGCTATTGTTTTTCCTGTGGTCATGTATGGATGTGAGAGTTGGACTGTGAAGAAGGCTGAGCGCTTAGGAATTGATGCTTTTGAACTATGGTGTTGGAGAAGACTCTTGAGAGTCCCTTGGACTGCAAGGAGATCCAACCAGTCCATTCTGAAGGAGATCAGCCCTGGGATTTCTTTGGAAGGAATGATGCTAAAGCTGAAACTCCAGTACTTTGGCCACCTCATGCGAAGAGTTGACTCATTGGAAAAGACTCTGATGCTGGGAGGGATTGGGGGCAGGAGGAGAAGGGGACGACAGAGGATGAGATGGCTGGATGGCATCACTGACTCGATGGACATGAGTCTGAGTGAACTCCGGGAGTAGGTGATGGACAGGGAGGCCTGGCGTGCTGTGATTCATGGGGTGACAGAGTCGGACACGACTGAGCAACTGAACTGAACTGAACTGAACTGATGATGAAAAGGACATTTTCTTTTGGTGTTAGTTCTAGAAGGTATTATAGGTCTTCGTTGACCTAGTCAACTTCAGCTTCTTTGGTTAGGGCAAATACTTGGATTACTTTAATGTTGAATGGTTTGCCTTGGAAATGAACCAAGATTATTCTGTCCTTTTTAACATTGCACCGGAGTACTGCATTTCTGACTTCTTTGTTGACTCTGAGGGCCACTCTGTTTCTTCTAAGGGATTCTTGCCTGCAGCTGATCCCCTTCATGCATCACAGCCTTGTCATGGCAAAGGGGCTTGCGCAACTCAATGAAATTTTGAGCCATGCCAAGCAGGGACACCCAAGACAGATGGGTCATAGGGAAGAGTTCTGACAAAATGTGGTCCACTGGAGAAGGTAAAGGCAATCCACTCCAGTATTCTTGCTTGGAGAACCCCATGGACAGTATGAAAACACAAAAAGATATGACAATGGGAGATAAGGCACCCAGGTCAGAAGGTGTCCAATATGCTATTGGGAAAGAGTGGAGGGCAATTACTCATAGCTCCAGGAAAAATGAAGTGACTGGGCCAGAGGGAGAATGACGCTCAGCTGTCAATATGCCTGGTGGAAAAATTAAAGTCACATGGGAAGACTGATTATTTAAAGCCTTTTATTTATTTTATTTGGAGGCTAGTTACTTTACAATATGTAGTGATTTTTGCCATACTTTCACATGAATCAGCCATGGGTGTACCTGTGTCCCTATATGCAAGACAGCAAAAGAGACACAGATGTAAAGAACAGATTTTTGCACTCTGTGGGAGAAGACGAGGGTGGGATGAATTTGAGAGAATATCACTGAAACGTGTATATTACCATAAGTGAAATATATCATCTGCCCAGCTTCGATGCATTAGACAGGGTGCTCAGGGCCTGTTCACTGGGACAACCCTGAGGGATGCGATGGGAAGGGAGATGGGAGGGGGGTTCAAATGAAAATAATCATGGCTGATTAAAGCCTTTTGAAAATATTGAGCCTTTGAATCCACTCATGTTTGATGTCCCTTTTATTTGATATTCTGTTTGTCTCTTTTCCACATGAGCCAATTAGTTGGGTTTCTTGGCTTTGGAACAAAAATTATCTTGGTAGTAAAAAGGGTGCTAATTGTGAAACACATTTGAAACATTTCTAAAAAGCAGAGTTTTGAAATTTCCTCAATAAGAAAGCAGCACATAGTTTGTGAAACAACTGAGGGTCCTGTCAAAACCTACTAATTTGTCTTGCTGAGGGTGGAAGACTGGCTGAAACAAGAAATCATTTTCAACCCCTATTGGAGCCTCTTTTTCTGTCACAGATCAGCGTTACAAGTGTTAGGTCCACAGCTGCAGCCTTGTAGGGGTGAGGAGAGAAGATTTTCCACATTATTTTCTTCTAACCTGGGTTAATTGAGTTCTCTATGCTTTATGCCATTTTTAGTAGGAACACTACATGAAAGTCAGAGCTGGGTAAAACACAAGCAATTGATGAAGGTCTGTTAAGACTTGCAGAAGTGCTGGATGTGGTGATGTCTGCTCTCCAGGGCTGGGGTTAGGCCGTCCCACAGGAGTGATGGATGTCTGGGGAAGCAGATGGCTCTCGTTCTTCTGCCCTCGGGTCCCTTGACTCTCCTGCCCACCTGGAGGTATTGTGTGGAAGGTGGACTGCGAACTCCCCCTTCCCTCAGTCTCCCACCCCTTCCTCAGAATGTGGGCAGGCCTGTGTCCACTCAAACCCTGGCACTCTCCACCAGCAGCCCCAGGGCCTGTCTCGCCAGTGGACCCACCCACGGTGTGTGTGGGGGTGAAGCGAAGTGGGCTCTGTCATAGTTTCAGAGTCAATGCAGTTGTTTCCTGGACTTGACTGCAAAGGCACACGCTGGCCCTAGTGAGACCCACACTGCAGAATCCCAGTCCAGCTGCAAACTGGCATCACTTGAAGTGCATCTGTGGGGCTGAAAGGGGGCCTAAGGATGGGGCACCATGGGAGTCTCGGTGATTAAGCCTCCTCTAGCGCTCCAAGAGAAGGAAATGGAAACCCACTCCAGTACTCTTGTCTGGAGAATCCCAGGGACGGAGGAGCCTGGTAGGCTGCCATCTATGGGGTCGCACAGAGTCGGACACGACAGAAGCGACTTAGCAGCAGAAGCGGTCCAGGAGGGAGTCTCGGGGTACCAGACCCCACAGCTGCCACACTTTCAAAGCCTGCTGTGACCACTGGTGCCTATGCTGCAGCCTCTGAGAGTACCTCACCCTTGTGTGTGTGTTTGTTGTTGAGGGGTGCAGTATTTTTTTTTAGACAAAATTTTTTTTAAATATAGGAAAAAATACTTGCCATATTTAAATGAAATGATGAAATGCATTCTAGTTTTTTGAAATTAGAGAACGTATTTATCATTTTGCTGACAGAAAGCTTGAGGTTCTATTACTTTTAGTAGATGCCAAAATCAGAATTGAAAATACAGTCCAAAGCTACAATCCACCATGAGAAGTTCTATATTACATTTAAACACGAATAACTCAAGAAGCAGTTCAAGTAAAATGTTTGTTTCAGTTAACTTCTGTTCAGCATAATAGTCTGAGCGTGTAGGTAAAAAATAAAATCATGCTCAGCATTCATTCACAGAAGTACAGCGAGTAGACCTGGAGTTAGGATGAATCTGGCTCTGAAGAAATGTTCCTGACATCCCCTCTTTCTAGTGCATAAGACTTGTCAGTCTTTGCCAGAGATGTTCATGAATGGGCTGCTTTCCATCCTAGGCAGATTCTCATTCTATGTGATTTCAAGGTAGGGGAGCCTTTGATGGAATGGAAACATTTGTTTTTTCACTTGATGTCAACAGCCTCAATGTCAGGTTTCTTTTTAAATATTGATTTTGTTAATGTTCATTTTAAGAGTGTCTTTCAACCCAGGAATATTTTCCAACTTTTAAGAAATGGAAGTGAGTGGAAGTTATCAATGTTCCCTGACAGAATCAGTATCAGAAATAGTATCACACAGATGAAAAGACACCAGAAAGTGCTACCAGAGAGCAAAGCATTTTTCATTGTTTTTGAATTTGGAAGAGGCATTGTCAGAAAATATTGTGGCGGATTCATGTTGATGTATGGCAAAACCAATACAATATTGTAAAGTAATTAGCCTCCAATTAAAATAAATAAATTTAAATAAAAAATAATAAAAAAGAGAAAATATTGTCATTTGACCTTCTGACAAAGCAATATGAACAGTTTAATTTGAGAAGTATTTAATTTCTTACAATTTCACATGTACTAGCCTTCCCTATAATAATTATTAGGAAGTGGTGAAGGCAATCTTTGCCGGTGTTTAAAAGGAGTATTTATTTTTATTTATTTGGCTGTCTATGTCTTAGTTGCAGTATGGGAATCTACAGTTGAGTATGTGTGATCTCGTTTTCTGACCGCGGATCGAACCAGGTCCCCTGCATTGGGAGATTAAAGTTTTAGCCACCAGACCACCAGGGAAGTTCCTCTGCTAGTTTTTTATGTGTGGTATTTGTTACTCTTCGTGCCTAGGATAGGTATTAATATTATCCTCACTATACGGATAGGGAAACTAAGGCTCTGAGAGTTGAAGTAGCTTTCTAAAAGTCCAGAGCTAATAAAAGCAGATAAGATAAACTCATGTCTGAAGAACCCCCAATTTTCCTTGCTTTTTAAAAACAACATGTCATCTCCTTTATGAAACTGACTCACAGTTATAGAAAGGTGGAGGATCTAGAAAGAAAACTGAGAAATGATTTAAAAGAGGGGGATGTGGTAATGGGCTTGAGGGAATAGGGACCTAGAATCACGTTTATTTTACTAGAAACCGGGATCAATTCTTTTGGAAATTTTAAGGCTTCCCTCAGCTCTTGCCACTTCTTCACATTTGCAATATTTTCTTTATTTTCCTAAAATTATTAGAAAGGTGTGAAAATAATAAAAACATCACATTAGTACTAATAGAAACCAGGGAAGGACAGGAAAGGCACCTGGCTTTTGAATAAAGGTGTCAGGTGGAAGGGGGAGGCAACAGGAGGAAGAAAGGAGACACACATTCCGGTCCCCAAGCAAAGAACAAAGGGAAAATTTTTCTAAGAAGACAGTCCAGGAAGAATGCTGCTGGAAGCTTCAGTGAGAACTGGTCTTGGATGTTCATGGCCCTCAAATTTCAGACTCACAAACACCCAGAATGAGACGTGACACTTAGAAACTGGATGCTGATTATTTTATTGGTAAATTGAAGACAGAGTGCCTTCTTCCAATGTCATGGCTTTCTGAAGGACTGGTATGTTCACACTCATGCTCTGAAAAGCAAAAGAGGAGATTGACACAAAGTGGGCAGGTGGTTTCTAATCCTTGCAGGTAACAGTGAAGGGAAGTAGCCAAGAGCCCACATTTCCCTTCTCTTCTTCTTCCCTTTCCTGTTTCCTTACAAATTTCTTTTGATTTGTCATTTTTATGTACCAAATGGATCATGTGGTCTAAAATCTTGCTTTCAAGATAAAAGGTTGTTCTTAGCTTGTTTATCTCTTGGTTGCTATTTAAAGTGTTCAAATATGTATTTACAAAGATGGTTACTGCAACCAATTTTTAACTAGTGAAAAACTGAAACTGGCCTAAATGTCCATTGATAAAGCGTTGGTTAAAGAAATCATGGCACAGCCAGACAATGGAATAGCAAAATTAAAAAGTAAACAAAATGAGGATTAAACGGACCCATATAGCTCAATGAACTGTTACGAATATTTTTAACAACTATGTTATTTGAAATAAGCAACCTATTAATCTGCATAAAGTAAGACATCATTTGTGGATAAAATGTATAGTTATGTTTTAAAGGGTGTAAGTGTTTCCAAGAAGATGTTCAAGAGTTAACTGTGGTGGCCTTTGGGGAAGGGAGTTGGAAGGTAGGATGTGGATGCCTTTAAGAGTTAGCCTCATACTTTTCTGTCCAGTTATTTTTTTTTACCTTGACCATATACTAATTGAAAAGGAAATATTTTAGCTAGATAAATTTAGCAACATAAAATTAAAGTATCATTTAGTAGGGACCCTGGACCTGAGAAGCCTGTCAGGTGGCAACTTGAGAAGAGAGGGTCATTGAACCAGAGGAGTAGGAGAGAAAAGGACAAGGGAGAACGTGCCTGTACTTCCTCATCACCAGCCCACTTTAAGACAGGTGGTCATCGGGGAAAAGGCGATATATGATCCTTGTTTCTCAAAATGGGAATCACCTTGGGTAGCTTGTAATAAATATGAGGTTTTGCTACCTTTTTTAGACTATCTGAATAGAAATCTTTAAAACTTGTGTCCAGGACTATGCAATTTTCACATATTTTCTGTTGATTCAGTGACTCATTAAAGTGTGAGATCTGTAGGGTTAGGGCCCTTGATGGAGAGTGAGCTGGAGTCGTACCTGTTAATGACTTTCAGATTACTTGGATAGTCAGTCCTCATCTGAACTCTGCTCAGGTTGCTCCTCTGGTGGGGGTGGATTTGGCTGAGGTTCATCACTGGGTGGGGGTGGCCCTGGTGGGGGTGGCCCTGGTGGAGCTTCCTCATCTTCGTTTTCATCATTAGGAGAAGGTGGTGGTCCTCTGCGTTCTCTGTGTTTTCCAGGACGTCGTATGAAAAAATCCTCATCTGAGCTTGAGTCTGAGCTGGTTCTATCTACAGGGTATGGCACAAAAAGAGAGGAACTAGGTGATGGAAGGCTCCCCTCTCATTTTGATCTCTCATAAACTTTTCAGACAGTCCCTTTCCCCAAAACCCATCTCTCAACTACCAGCTTCCTTCCTATTCACTTGTTTTTGCAGTACTCCTGTTCACCCACATACTAGTGACATTGAGTCTTAGTTCTTTGCTCTGGAGAAAAACAATTTGGCAAAAAGGTGATGGATATCTTAGAATTGGCAGACAGTATCTACAAGGACAGAAGAAAAGCAAAGGGATTAATCATGTCAGTTATGCTTCCAGATATATTTTGTGTCACTGATGTAACCTGCCAACTGTGACTCCAAGTCTGGCCTATGGAGAGTGTATATGGAACCCTCTGGCTCTAAAACCAGGTGGAGCAATAATAGTAGAGAGAGAGAGAGAGAGAGAGAGAGAACACGATGGCCTATACTGGATCTTTAAATAACTTGCCAATTTTAATTAGGTACTGTGACACAGCTGAGCAGAGAAACAGGAAAAATGAACCAGACCTAGCTTCTTTGCATTTTTTCTAAACCATACATTTAAAGAGAAGAATACTGAGGAAGAAGGAAACAGTCAGTGGAGGGGTTGGCTCTCAGTAGGCTGCAGGAGTCAGAATTGTGACTCCTTCCCTTTGTTGTCCTCTCTCAACAATCATTTCTGGCCTGAGGGAACAGGCAGCATAGCCAGTGTCATCCAGGCTAGACATCATGTTAGAGTGTTGCTCGTGGTCCCCAAGACCAAGGTTAGAAAGGACTGCCTTTATTTTTAGTGTTTCTATCACTGATTATAACTCTTCACAAGGTAATGATGATAACAAGACATCGGAGAACTGAAAAGTTGCTAATGAAAAAAAGAAATATGAGGGAGGATTAATTGCGACTTACCTAATACGGTTCTCCGAAACTCTTCACTGCTGCTTTCTAGGAAAAGAAGCAGAAGATGAGCCTATATCCTTCAGGGTTCATAATGTTCTACAGTAAAAGGGCACACTCTATATACTCTAAGATATTATAAATTTTCAACTACCATCTCTGATGCCTTTGCAAAAGGAAGAGGATATGAAAGCATGGCAGGGTTATTACTGTGCTGAGGATCAACCTTGAACTCAAAAGAGGCCTTTTTATCCTTCCTAGGATCCCTTAAACCCTAATACTAGTTTAGGTTAAGTGCTGGAATATTTCGGAGTTATGTTTTAGTATCCTTCTGCCCTCAATTTATGGAATACTTTACTTATATTAACATGGCTTCTCAAGGTAGAAGGACCAGGAGTAAACATGTGGATACAATCTTGCCATATTGGGCACAACATTCTGAAATACTAAATATTGGTGGGAGTAAAATGAGACCACTGTGCCCTGGAATCCCCATATTTCTATGTAGACACAGAGATTTATTACTTTCATCTCTGTCTCTGAAATATCTCTGAATGGGCTTCACCTCCTCCATCCATCTGGCATCCCCTCGCAAGGCCACTTTCATCCACTGCCTACTTTGATTATCATAGCATCTTCATGAGGGACCTTGTCTGTTCCAGTCTTGTCTTTTTGCAATGCATCCTTCATAGCACAGAGATAAATCTTAATTTATCATTCCTCTGGTTAAAAATTCAGTGCTGGTTTCCAGTCGTACTAAGTTTGAGGCCTTCACATCATAGAGGAGGTGAAGGGCCTTCCTCTTATTTTAAGCACACTGCAGCCATATCTTTCACTTATTTCTCCTCTTTACAAGCTTTCTCACTGCAGTGTGATCCCCCAAGCCCCAGACAGAGTCTCAGCACCATCCCCCTTTATTCTTACCAGAATCTGAGCCTTGAACTGAGCTCAGGGCCAGCAAGGCCACTGAGAGCAGGATCAGTAGCATCTTGGAAGAAGCTCTGGATTTGCTCTCAACTCTGCACTGGGAGAAGCCAGGCAGGTTCCTTTATAAAAGGGATCATAACAATGGTATCTTTGAATTCTATACTGGGCAGATCTTGTCACCGGTTAGACAGGGTTATTGCTGGGACTAATCCCAGCAGGATGGAATGGATAGAATGTTATTATTGTGTCATTTCTAAAAGATACAACATGTGATGTGGGCAAAGCGTTTGAGGGAGAATGTCCAAGCATTCAGCACAGATACAGAACTGCTCTGTCATCATTTGATTTTCAGTCTTTTTGGTGAATGCATTTCTTTGTCCTTCCAAGTATTATTTGTGTGTGTTTTGGCTGTGATCTCTGGCCTTCATATCATCCAAACTCCATCATTTTGGTATTTGTTTACCTATGTATATGATACATTGCAAAACATTTTGATGATAGAGATTATTTCAAGTTATTTATGAAATATATGTGGATAGCATCCTTGGGCACACGTGGACAGCAGAAGGCTGACCCTCAGCATTTTCAGGCCACCAGATATCATCCAGGTCTATCTGGTCCCTGATAGGAAATTATTGGAGTTGTCCAACAAGGTAACCTAAGACATTCTATTCTTTTCAATATCTTAGGACTTACAATAGTTAGTAAAAGCAAAGGCAGACACAAAATCTACAACAGGACTTGTAGGACTGAAGGAAATGAATATACACTCCTTGAATGGAGCATGTTATTCTATATCTCTAGGACTTCTTCTCTTTTCTAGATTCTTTGTGAGATTCTTTTTGGCTTATTTCTGTGATGAAATATTTTTAACCTCCCTGTCTTCCACTGATAATTTAATAGCCACACTTATGAACTCCCAAAAGACAGTCTTATATTCCTTTCAAATCTTTGGTTTCATTGCCTTGATCTTATATTTTTCAGTGAGTTTCCATGTTAGAACATGTTTTCTCAGATTATTCTTAAACACAAGGAATTTTGTCTAGAATATTCTGACACTCATTCTCCCCACTGTCTCCATGAAACTTATTTTTTGGTATTTTCACTCCTGAATCCAGCCACTATATTTAACCTTCATTTGTAGCTTATTTTTTGTTATGCATTTTGGAGGATTTTTGTGTTATTGTTTAATTAAGGCCTATTCTTCACTAGATTTGTTGACTTTTATTTAAAAATTTCATAATGAGGTATTGGGTTTCCAAACTTTTTTTTTTTTTTTGATTACCTGCATTCCTCTTTACAGTTGCTAAACTTTTCCTCTGATCTTAACAGGTGAGTTGAAAAAAAATTTTTTCCCCATATACATTAGTTTGCTTTAAAATCAGCAATACATTCACACAAATTTCTAGTATCTTATTCTTCTGGCTTCATAAAAAGAAGCTTTATAGAAATTTTTTTTTTTTTTTTTTTTGGTTGCTGGTACAAACACCACGACAATGAAGATCATGTCTTTGCAACTTTGAGCACAATGATACGAATTTCTCTGGGGAGGCATAGTGTTGGTTAAAATTGTGGATGCCTCTTTTAGCTGGGCAAAACTTTGATTCTTTAATCACAATAACTCTAAACTTTAGAAAGCCCAGAGAGAAAGCCTGGCCAAGGAATTGTCTATCAAAATGTGTATTTGTAAATCTCCTGCACTGCTTTCAGTCTTTTGCCTGAGAGTGTCTCCCAGGTTCTGGTCTCCAGCGATGACAGCCGCAGAAGGCATTTCTCGCCATCTCCGTGTCCAAGTGTCTGTGGATTCTGCTCACCACTATGTCAGCAGCATAGGGGGGTCTGAAACTTTCAATGGCTCTTCCTCTGAATTCAAAGAGAAATAAAACCATAACTTCTTCTATATGGAATCTAAAGGAACACATATCTCCCTCCTAGTTGTATGAAGACATGGAAGAAGGAAGGAAGCAGATATCCTTAAAAGAAGGGTTTTGTTGAAATGGTTAACGAATGACTCGCTTTTCCTCCAGGTGGACTTATCTTTAAAAAAAAAATTATTTATTTATGTTTGGCTGCACTGAGTCTTTGATGTATGTGGGCTTTCTCTAGCTACAGCAAGCAGGGGCTACTCTTCGTTGCAGTGTGTGGGTTTCTCATTGCAGTGGATTCTCTTGTTGCAGAACATAGGCTCTAGATCCACAGGCTTCAGCAGTTACAACATGGGACTCAGTAATTGTGGCACACAGATTTAGTTGCTCCGCCCCATGTGAGAACTTCCTGGACCAGAGATTGACTCTGTGTCCCCTGCATTGGCAGGCAGATTCTTATCCACTGTGCCACCAAGGAAGTCCCATTTTTGTGTATTTTATGGAGAATACTCTGTATATAACCAGTGTATACCAAAATTTAAATTCTGGGTCAAAATGTATGCAGGTAGCAAGTGTTAACCTCTCAAAGATAACTATGATAATTTAAAGAAATAGGAGCAGTTCATGAAAGTACTGGCTTGCTCACATCCTCTCAAGTCCTTGATATGTTACTTTTATCTTTTTATAACTCTAATATGCACAAAAATACTTAATCTAATTGTGTCTCTTCTTGATATCAGCTACAGTTAAATTCCTTTTGTATGATTATTGACCTTTTTATGTGTCCTTGTGTGTGTGTAGTTAGAGTTCATATCTATCTCTGACTGCTAGAAAGATACATTTTGAATAAAGTATATGAGGCTAAACTGTTCCAAGAATACAGAGTGCAGACAGTATTAATACCTAAAGAGCAATAATCACTATCATTTAAGACAGCAAAGGTCCAATGATCAGACCCCGCCAAAGCCTCTGTAGTGTGTTCCTGGTTGGGTGATGAATCTGAATAAGTGAAGGTCAGATTTCCTGGAGTATGAATTGCTGCCTCCAGGTTTCAGCAGTACACGAGTCAGGCTGAGATGGCTGTGTGAGTGTAGAGGTCAATGTAGATTAAAGCCGTGCACAACTCCTATGAGTAGGGCCACCATCCATCTCATAGTTTAACAGTTTTCAAGATGACTTCAGAGTAAGGAAGCATACACCCAGGCATGAACACAGCTTTCACCCTTAGCTTCTCAGCTTAGTCTAGGCTGGTTCAGCACATTTCTAGACAAAGAGCTTCAAACTTGAAACAATGATCAAAAACCCATTTGGTTTGGCAATCCTGCTGACAGTCTCTTCTAGCAGCTAGTGTGCCAGGTGTGTAATCATATTTATTCATTTTCATATTTTTTGAAGTATTATTATTGTTGGGTTTATCATATGTTATGGATATCTACACAGTGCATGAGATATAGTTTATAAATATTTGCTCCTAGTTCCTAATATGAATGTCTTTTAATTTTGTTTTTGGGTTTTTTTAAATAAATACTTCAAATTTTGATGTAATTAAGCTTCTTTTTTCTTTTATGTCTATGTGTTTTATGTCCTGGTTCAGACTGTTTTGCCTATCTTACTACCGTAAACACCCCTATTCCCCATCCCACTATTACATATATTCCCTTCCTGCTTCTCTACTTCAACGTCATATAGACACACATGTGTTTTGAGGCAATAAATCACATTTACCTCTTTAATCCAAAATGGTACTTTTTGTGATTCCTATGTAGTTAAGTTCACTCACTCAGTCATGTCGAACTCTTTGTGACCCCAAGGACTGCAGCATGCAGGTCTCACTGTCCTTCACTAATGCCGGAGTTTACTCAAACTCATGTCCACTGAGTCGGTGATGCTATCCAGCCTTCTCATCCTCTGTCATCCCGTTCTCCTCCCGACTTCAATCTTACCCAGCATCAGGGTCTTTTCAAATGAGTCAGTTCTTTGCATCAGGTGGCCAAAGTATTGGAGTTTCAGCTTCAGCATTAGGCCTTCCAACGAATATTCAGGACTGATCCCCTTTAGGATGGACTGGTTGTAGTCAAAGGGACTCTCTAGAGTCTTCTCCAACACCACAGTTCAGAAGCATCAATTCTTCTGGGCTCAGCTTTCGTTAGAATCCAACTCTCACATCCATACAGAATTACTGGAAAAACCATAACTTTGACTAGATGGACCTTTGTTGGTAAAGTCAAGTCTCTGCTTTTTAATATGCTGTCTAGTTTGGTCATAACTTTTCTTTCAAGGAGTAACCGTGTTTTAATTTCATGGCTGCAATCATCACCTGCAGTGATCTTGGAGCCCTCATAAATAAAGTCTGCCACCGTTTCCAGTGTTTCCCCCTCTATTTGCCATGAAGTTGATGGGACCGGATGACACAATCTTAGTTTTCTGAATGTTGAGCTTTAAGCCAACTTTTTCACTCTCCTCTTTCACTTTCATCAAGAGGCTCTTTAGCTCTTTTTCACTTTCTGCCATATGGGTGGTGTTATCTGCATATCTGAGGTTATTGCTATTTCTCCTGGCAATCTGGATTCCAGCTTGTGCTTCTTCCAGCCCAGCTGTTTCTCATGATGTACTCTGCAGATAAGTTAAATAAGCAGGGTGACAATATACAGCCTTGTAGTACTCCTTTCCTGATTTGGAACTAGTCTGTTGTTTCATGTCCAGTTCTAACTGTTGCTTCCTGACCTGCATACAGGTTTCTCAAGAGGTCGGTCAGATGGTCTGGTATTCCCATCTCTTGAAGAATTTCCCATAGTTTGTTAGGTCCACACAGTCAAAGGCTTTGGCATCGTCAATAAAGGAGAAATAGATATTCTTCTGGAACTCTTGCTTTTCTGATATCCAACGGATATTGGCAATTTGATGTCTGGTTCCTCTGACTTTTTTTTTCCTTTATTTTTTATTTTATTTTATTTTTTTAACTTTAAAATATTGTATTGGTTTTGCCATACATCAACATGAATCGCCACAGGTATACATGTGTTCCCCATCCTGAACCTTCCTCCCTCCTCCCTCCCCATACCATCTCTCTAGGTCGTCCCAGTGCACCAGCCCCAAGCATCCAGTATCGTGCATCGAACCTGGACTGGCGACTCATTTCATATATGATATTATACATGTTTCAATGCCATTCTCCCAAATCATCCCACCCTCTCCCTCTCCCACAGAGTCCAAAAGACTGTTCTATACATCAGTGTCTCTTTTGCTGTCTCGTATACAGGGTTATTGTTACCATCTTTCTAAATTCCATATATATGCATTAGTATACTGTATTGGTGTTTTTCTTTCTGGCTTACCTCACTCTGTATAATAGGCTCCAGTTTCACCCACCTCATTAGAACTGATTCAAATGTATTCTTCTTAATGGCTGAGTAATACTCCATTGTGTATATGTACCACAGCTTTCTTATCCATTCATCTGCTGATGGACATCTAGGTTGCTTCCATGTCCTGGCTATTATAAACAGTGCTGCGATGAACATTGAGGTACACGTGTCTCTTTCAATTCTGGTTTCCTCAGTGTGTATGCCCAGCAATGGGATTGCTGGATCATAAGGCAGTTCTATTTCCAGTGTTTTAAGGAATCTCCACACTGTTCTCCATAGTGGCTGTACTAGTTTGCATTCCCACCAACAGTGTAAGAGGGTTCCCTTTTCTCCACACCCTCTCCAGCATTTATTGCTTGTAGACTTTTGGATCACAGCCATTGTGACTGGTGTGAAATGGTACCTCACTGTGGTTTTGATTTGCATTTCTCTGATAATGAGTGATGTTGAGCATCTTTTCATGTGTTTGTTAGCCATCTGTATGTCTTCTTTGGAGAAATGTCTATTTAGTTCTTTGGCCCATTTTTTGATTGGGTCATGTATTTTTCTGGAGTTGAGCTGTAGGAGTTGCTTGTATATTTTTGAGATTAGTTGTTTATCAGTTGCTTCATTTGCTATTATTTTCTCCCATTCTGAAGGCTGTCTTTTCAGCTTGCTTATAGTTTCCTTTGTTGTGCAGAAGCTTTTAATTTTAATTAGGTCCCATTTGTTTATTTTTTCTTTTATTTCCAATATTCTGGGAGGTGGGTCATAGAGGATCCTGCTGTGATGTATGTTGGAGAGTGTTTTGCCTATGTTCTCCTCTAGGAGTTTTATAGTTTCTCGTCTTACATTTAGATCCTTAATCCATTTTGAGTTTATTTTTGTGTATGGTGTTAAAAAGTGTTCTAGTTTCATTCTTTTACAAGTGGTTGACCAGTTTTACCAGCACCACTTGTTAAAGAGATTGTCTTTAATCAATTGTATATTCTTGCCTCCTTTGTCAAAGATAAGGTGTCCATAGGTGCGTGGATTTATCTCTGGGCTTTCTATTTTGTTCCATTGATCTATATTTCTGTCTTTGTGCCAGTACCATACTGTCTTGATGACTGTGGCTTTGTAGTAGAGCTTGAAGTCAGGCAGGTTGAATCCTCCAGCTCCATTGTTCTTCCTCAAGATTGCTTTGGCTATTTAAGTTTTTTTTTGTATTTCCATACAAATTGTGAAATTATTTGTTCTAGTTCTGTGAAGAACACCGTTGGTAGCTTGATAGGGATTGCATTGAATCTATAAATTGCTTTGAGTAGTATACTCATTTTCACTATACTGATTCTTCCAATCTATGAACATGGTATATTTCTCCATCTATTAGTGTCCTCTTTGATTTCTTTGACTAGTGTTTTATAGTTTTCTATATATAGGTCTTTAGTTTCTTTAGGTAGATATATTCCTAAGTATTTTATTCTTTTCGTTGAATAAAATGAATGGAATTGTTTCCTTAATTTCTCTTTCTATTTTCTCATTATTAGTGTATAGTAATGCAAGGGATTTCTGTGTGTTGATTTTATATCCTGCAACTTTACTATATTCATTGATTAGTTTTAGTAATATTCTGGTGGAGTCTTTAGGGTTTTCTATGTAGAGGATCATGTCATCTGCAAACAGTGAGAGTTTTACTTTTTCTTTTCCAATCTGGATTGCCTTTATTTCTTTTTCTGCTCTGATTGCTGTGGCCAAAACTTCCAAAACTATGTTGAATAGTAGTGGTGAAAGTGGGCACCCTTGTCTTGTTACTGACTTTAGGGGAAATGCTTTCAATTTTTCACCATTGATGATAATGTTTGCTGTGGGTTTGTCATATATAGCTTTTATTATGTTGAGGTATGTTCCTTCTATTCCTGCTTTCTGGAGAGTTTTTTATCATAAATGGATGTTGAATTTTGTCAGAGGCTTTCTCTGCATCTATTGAGATAATCATATGGCTTTTATTTTTCAATTTATTAATATGGTGTATTACATTGATTGATTTGCAGATGTTGAAGAATCCTTGCATCTCTGGGATAAAGCCCATTTGGTCATGGTGTATGATCTTTTTAATGTGTTGTTGGATTCTGATTGCTAGAATTTTAAGGATTTTTGCATCTATGTTCATCAGTGATATTGGCCTGTAGTTTTCTTTTTTTGTGGCATTTTTGTCAGGTTTTGATATTAGGGTGATGGTGGCCTCATAGAATGCATTTGCAAGTTTACCTTCCTCTGCAATTTTCTGGAAGAGTTTGAGTAGGATAGGTGTTAGCTCTTCTCTAAATTTTTGGTAGAATTCAGCTGTGAAGCTGTCTAGACCTGAGCTTTTGTTTGCTGGAAGATTTCTGATTACAGTTTCAATTTCCATGCTTGTGATGCATCTATTAAGATTTTCTATTTCTCCCTGGTGCAGTTTTGGAAAGTTATACTTTTCTAAGAATTTGTCCATTTCTTCCAAGTTGTCCATTTTATTGGCATATAGTTGCTGATAGTAGTCTCTTATGATCCTTTGTATTTCTGTGTTGTCTGTTGTTATTTCTCCATTTTCATTTATAATTTTGTTAATTTGATCCCCCCCCCCCTTTTTTTTTGTTGAGTCTGGCTAATGGTTTGTATATTTTATTTATCTTTTCAAAGAGCCAAGCTTTTGGCTTTGTTGATTTTTGCTATGGTCTCTTTTGTTTCTTTTGCATTCATTTCTGCCCTAATTTTTATGATTTCTTTCCTTCTACTAACTCTGGGGTGCTTGATTTATTCTTTTTCTAGTTGCTTTTGTGTAGAGTTAGGTTATTTATTTGATTTCCCTCCTGTTTCTTGAGGTAGGCTTGTATTGCTATGAACCCTCCCCTTAGCACTGCTTTTACTGAATCCCATAGATTTTGGGTTTTCATTTTCATTCATTTCTATGCATATTTTGATTTCTTCTGTGATTTGTTGGTTTTTCAGAAGTGTGTTGTTTAGCCACCATATGTTTGTATTTTACTAGTTTTTCTCCTGTTCAGTTCAGTTCAGTTGTTCAGTCATGTCCGACTCTTTGCGACCCCATGAATCGCAGTATGCCAGGCCTCCCTATCCATCACCAACTCCTGGAGTTTACTCAAACTCATGTCCATCGAGTTGGTGATGCCATCCAGTCATCTCATCCTCTGTCATCCCCTTCTCCTCCTGCTCCCAATCCTTTCCAGTATCAGGGTCTTTTCCAATGAGTCAACTCTTCTCATGAGGTGGCCAAAGTACTGGAGTTTCAGCTTCAGCATCAGTCCTTCCTGTAGTAGACATCTAATCTTATCTCACTGTGATCAGAAAAGATGCTTGAGATGATTTCAATTTTTTTTAACTTACCAAGGCTAAATTTACCAAGGCCCAAGATGTGATCCATCCTGGAGAAGGTTACATGTGCACTTGAGAAAAAGGTGGTTTTCATTGTTTTAGGGTGAAATGTCTTATAAATATCAATTGGGTCTAACTGGTTCATTGTATCACTTAAAGTTTGTGTTTCATTGCTAGTTTTCTGTTTAGTTGATCTATCCCTAGGTGTTAAGTGGGGTATTAAAGTCTCTCACTATTATTGTGTTACTCTTAATTTTCCCTTTCATACTTGTTAGCATTTGCCTTACATATTGTGGTGCTCCTATGCTGGGTGCATATATATTTATAATTCTTATATCTTCTTGGATTGATCCTTTGACCATTATGTAATGTCCTTCTTTGTCTCTTTTCATGGCCTTTATTTCAAAGTCTATTTTATCTGATATGAGTATTGCTACTCCTTCTTTCTTTTGGTCTCCATTTGCATGAAATATCTTTTTCCAGCTCTTCACTTTCAGTCTGTATGTGTCCCTAGGTTTGAGGTGGGTCTCTTGTAGACAGCATATATAAGGGTCTTGTTTTTGTATCCATTCAGCCAGTCTTTGTCTTTTATTTGGGACATTCAACCCATTTACATTTAAGGTAATTTTTGATAAGTATGATCCTGTTGCCATTTACTTTGTTGTTGTTGTTGTTGTTTGGGTGGGGGGGGTGGTTTTGAGTTTATAAACCTTTTCTGTGTTTCCTGTCTAGAGAAGATCCTTTAGTGTATGTTGAAGAACTGGTTTGATGGTGCTGAATTCTCTGAGCTTTTGCTTGTCTGTAAAACTTTTGATTTCTCCTTCATATTTGAATGAGATCCTTGCTGGATACAGTAATCTGGGTTGTAGGTTTTTCTCTTTAATCACTTTAAATATGTCCTGCCATTCCCTTCTGGCTTGAAGCGTTTCTATTTAGAGATCAGCTGTTATCCTTATGGGAATCCCCTTATGAGTTATTTGTTGTTTTTCCCTTGCTGCTTTTAATATTTGTTATTTGAGTTTGCTCTTCATTAATTTGGTTACTATGTGTCTTGGGGTGTGAAACAGCTGTTTTTAACTGAGAAAAGTTTGCAGGTTTCAGGGAAGGAAATTAGGAATTCTCCTTGCACGTGTCAAGTTAAGCGTCTGTATCAGGAGGCAAATCCATTGCTTGAGAGCGTCTGTTCCTTTTCAATTACCTAAGCTTCTGCTGAAGTCATGCTCTTTGCTTCTTCCTTGCCCTTCCTGATGGACAGCCTTCTCTTTCAGCTCTTCCGTTTCCTATGTTTTTGTTCTGTTTGGTGAGTTCAGGGCTGATATTTTTCCTGTCACAGCACACTAATCTCTTACCTGCGTGGCTGACACTGGAAAAGTTTATTGAAAGGTTCTGAACTGAGTGACATTTTGAAGAGTCACCTGCTCTTTTCCAGTTCTCACCAAGCAGAAGGGAAGCCTGCCTTCCAACAGGACCGCCCCTTCACAGCCCCCACTCAAGTTGGCTGCCACTTCGCTCTCCTCATCTCTGACCCTTATCTTCTTTGATGGAAGGTCTACCAAAAGCTACCTAGTGAGGACTAGTTTGTCTCCACTTTCCTTTTCAAATTATTGTCTGAGGAAACCAGAAACAGTCACCCCAATACCATAAAGGGGGTCTCTGCTTATCCCTAAAACTACTCCCTTTCTTCCACCAAGTTCAACTGGAACCATTTGCCTCACCACACAGCCACATAGCTTTCTTACATTGCCAACTGCAGATACAGTCCCTTTTCTCAAATACATCCATTATTATGCCAGGGAAGGAAAACAATCTGCAATCACCCCGCATGGGCACAAGGGTTTTTTATCTGTAGAAAAATCTGTTGTATTAGGAGGCCTTCCAGTAATATTATCTGCAACCTTTCAGAAAGATCAGAACACTCATATGCAGGGAAAGGAAACTACTGGATTATCCACACTGGTCAAGGGCACTGTTCTTAGGATTTCCAGCCATGTGACACTCCTTCTGATATTCCAAGTACACCATTCTAAAATTACCACTAGCCCCACTCAAAATCTGAATAAGAACATAAGATATAGTATTAATAGTTCTGAAATAAGTTCCAACTGATAATATTAACAATTCCAGTCACCAAATAAAAGGAGGGAGAGACAACTGCTAAATATAACAGATTTGCAAGCAACTGAAAAGCAGAATGCAGATAATAAAAAAAATTTTGCAAATAAATTTTTGTCACCAAATTTTTAAAATTAAAATGAACCAAACCAGAGAAGCTAGAATAGGTCCTAATTTAGTGCTATAATAAATATTTCCCACAAATGCACAGCAAAGCCACCACATATAAAAGCTAAAGGAAACACAAGGAGCATTGATTAAGCAGAGAAAATATCACCAAATAATTTCAGACAGAAAATAGGGACAAATGAGTGTCAAAATATTCTACAGAAAATTCCCTGTGTTATATAACAATCTGAAAAAATATTTTTTTAACATGCATACTGACAGGAAAGTAGAGGATCAAGACAATGCAATTGAGGATTTGAAGGGAGTAGTAGACTGTCATGTTAAAGAGCATAATTGTTGCCACTACTGTCAGTGGTGGTCAGAGTCAAAGGGTGGTTAAAAATATTTTGCAGCAGAAATGAAGCCAAACAAACTCTTATAGAAGATTTCATAAAAGGGAAGGAGCATGGGAGAAGTCTTAAAAAACATAAAATAACATGAATTATACAAGGGACTAGGTATTCATCTTGTTCTGTCCTAGATAGCCTGTGGTGGATTCTGTGACTACCTTTGTTTCCCTAAATACTATAAATCCCAAGAATACTGATAAGAATAGAAAGTCTTAGGTCATATTTGTTCAACAACACCAAGCTTCTCTATTAGAACCAAAAAATCTTAGACAACCTCAGAGTCTGAGCAGACACAGGGTCAACCTTCTACTTTCCATGTGTACATTTCAAAGATAAACAGAGATGATCTCTATATCATTAAATTATTTTGCTATACATCTTATGCACCATATGATATATCAGGTTCCCAAAATACATGAATGATGGACTTTGGTCATACTAATGGCCAGAGACATTGACCAACTTCACTTTGGGCTATAGGATCACTGTCAACCCCGAAACAGACACATAAACACAAGAAGAACAAATGGTAAGACAAAGTCCCAGGGAACCCAGTGAAAATCAAATGTGACAGAACAATCCTAGTATCAGTGCTGACTGCTTAGACATAGTTCCCTCAAAGTTTCATGCTGTATCTTTTGGAAATGAGACAGTAGGCACAGCCTACCCACTCCATCCTGCTGGGATAAGTCCCAGTTATAACTGTGTCTACCTGGTGACCTTGGCCACCTGATGTGAAGAGCTGATTCACTAGAAAAGATCCTGATGCTGGGAAAGATTGAAGGCAGGAGGAGAAGGGGATGACAGAGGACAAGATGGTTGGATGGCATCACTGATTCAACTCACGTGAGTTTGAGCAAGCTCTGGGAAATGCTGAAGGACAGGGAAGCCTGTCATACTGCAGTCCATGGGGTGGGCAAAGAGTTGGACACAACTGAGCAACTGAACAACAACAAAACCTGGTGACTAGGACTGTTCAGTATAGAACTCAGGGTTAACATTGTTCTGCTCCCCTTTGTGAAAGAAGTTGCCTGGTTTCTTCCAGAACAGGGCTGAGAATATTCCAGAGCTTCCTCCAAGATGCTGCTGATCCTGCTCTCAGTGGGCTTGCTACCAAGGAACTCAACTCAAGGCCCCATTTCTGGTAAGAATAAAGGGCAAGGTTGCTGAGATTTTGCTTGGGATTGGGAGATGACACTGCAATGAGGAAGCTTGGTAAGGAGGGGACATAAGTGAAAAGAAAGGTGAACCTTCAAAGTTCTTAAGACAAGGATAAGGCCATTCACATCCTCATTGATGCCAAGTCCTCACATTTTATTTAAAGTGCAATTTGAGCCCAATACACAACTTAAACCAGAGTAAAGACAAAGCAAAATTTACATTTTTTACAAAAGTCTTTCTGACTGTGCTAAGAAGGATGCTTTGCAAAAAGGCAAGACTGAAACAAAGAAGTTCTCTCAGGAAGATGTTATGGTAACTGAAGTAGGCAGGGGATGAAGGTGGCCTTGCCAGATGGATGGGGATGCCAGATGGATGGAGGAGGTGAAGCCCATTCAGGGCTATTTCGGAAACAGAGACTATCATAATAAATCCCTCTCTCTCCACATGAAGATATAGAGTTTTCAGTGCCCAGTGCTCTCATTTTACTCCCACCCACATCCGTTGTTTCAATGCACTGTGTCCACTATGGTCAAGATTGTATTCACAAGTTTAATACCTGTTGCCCCACCCTGAGAAAGCATGTTAAAAGATGTAAGAGGCAGAGATGTATGAAAACACAACACTGAAATGCTCCAGCACTTAGCCTAAATTAGCATTTGGGTTTGAGGGATCCTAGGGAGGATAAAACGGTCTCTCCTCTTTTGAGTTTGTGGTTGATCCTCAGCACAGGAGCAACCCTGCCATCCCTTCAGGTCTTCCTCCCTTTGCAAAAGCATCACAGATAGTGATTGACAAGTTAACTTAGGGAATATAAGAGTGTTTGAAGCACCCCTTTTCCTGGAGAATAGTTGTTGGCCCTGAAGGATTTAGTACTTACTTTGTCTTTCATCTTCTGCTTCTTTTCCTAGAAGACAACAGTGAAGGTTTCTCAGCTGCATGTATTATAAAATTCAATTAATCCTCAATCAATTCTTTTTTTTTCCTTAAAAACTTTTCATTTCTCTGGCGTCTTACTAGCATTAGTCTCTGATCAAGAACTGATTAATGTTTGAGCTCCTAAAGACATAGGCAACCCTTTACCCAATCTTGATCTCAGGACTATGAGCATGGCCCTAACTCGAATAGCTCAGATGTCTATCTTGGATGACACAGGAGTATGCTGCCATTTCCCTTTGTGCAGAAATGACTCCTGAGAACCAACCCTTCAACTATTTTCTTCTTTCCCAATATTTCTGTCTTTGTGGTGCCATTTTGCTTCAGTCATGTCAGAATCTTTGTGATCCCATGGAATGCAGCCCACCAGGCTCCTCTGTCCATGGGGATTCTCCAGGCAAGAATACTGGAGTGGATTGATATTCCTTTCTCCAGGGGATCTTCCCAACCCAGGGATTGAACCCACATCTCTTATGTCTTCTGCATATATGGTTTAGGGAAAAATGCAAGGAAATGGACTTTGGGTACCTTTCCTTTATGTTTCTCCACTCAACTGTGTCCCTGTAGTTATATAATATGCCTATGGTTATTCAGTGATTCCTGTGTGGGCCCTCATGTTGTCTTTCTCTCACTCTTATTATTGCTCCACCTGGTCTCAGAGCAGATGGTTCTACATATCCACTCAACTGGCTAGACTTGAAATCATAGTTGTTACGTTATGTCAGTGACCCAAAATATAACTGACATGACAACATGATTGCACCGATAATCCCTTAGCTCTTCTGTATTTGGAGGCATCCTCTGAGAATTCTAAGATATCTAACACCTTCTTTTTTTGTGTGAAATTGAAGACACATGTTTGTCTCAAGAATACAGAATTACAATTCAATATCATTAGCATATGGATGAACAGGAATAATGCAAAATGAAACTGAGGGTAAGAGGGAAGTTGATAGTTCAAAAGCAGGTCCTGGGAGAAAGAGACTATATAAGGTGACCAGAGATCAAATTGAGAGGGGAACCTTCCAACATCAAGTTCTTCTATTTCTGTGCTGTATTCTACAGATATAGAGAACCAAGATCAGGGCTCCTTTGAACAGTTTCAGAGACCACCTTCTGGGGGACCTGGTGCACTACCATCTAGACCCCATCCTAATGGTGAGCCTCAGCAAAGAACCCGCAACCACAAGAAGGTCAACCTCAGCAGCAACCACTCCCACAAGGTGCTGAACCTCAACAGAGATCACTTCCACCAGAAGGTGATTTTTCAGCAGAGACCATGCCCACAAAATGGTCACCCTCAACAGCGACCACTACCACAAAGAGGTCTTGGTCACTGCTCTTCTCCAACACCTGTCCTAGGAAGAATCAGGAACCACCACTCCCAGGGCATGAATCACAATGACCTCCCCAAGGCCCACTACCCCAGTCATCTGGAATTCAATGACAGGTATGATTCAAGCTTACTCTCCATCAAGGGCCCTAACCCTTACAGGTCTCAAACTTTAATGAGTCACTGAATCAACTGGAACCACATAGAAACTGCATAGTCCTGAATCCCAGTTCTAGGGATTTCTGTTCAGATATATGGAATAGGGCAGTAGAACTTTGTGTTTTTAACAAATATCCATGGTGCATCCGATTTTGAAAAACATGGACCCCAAGCTGCTTTTTCCATAATGATTGCTTATCTTAAAGTTGTTCGGTAATGAGGAAGCAGATCTTGATTCTCTCTTGATCTTCTTCCGTCCTCCTTCTCAGGTTCAAATATTTCCCATCTCAAGTTTCCACCGGACCAGACCTGTTAGATCCAGTGTACCTGCTAAATGATACTATAAATTTTTATTGCCAAATGTTACATAGTTTAAAAATATTGCTTACATATGTTTAATTTAGAAAAAAACTGAACATAAAGTATGAGGCTATCTTTTAAAACCATAGATACCCTACTTCCCCAGTTCCTTTCCCAAAGGCTACCACAATTAACTCTCTTGAACATCCTCTTGAAAACATTTGTGTCTATTTATATATATGTGATCTTTTTTTATCCAAAAATGATATCATATTTTTATATACAGATTTATATGTTGCTCATTTCAAATAACATACTTTTTGAAAAACTTCCATATTAGTTCATAGAACTATGTGGATTTATTTTATTCTGTTTTTTTTGTTGTGTTCTGTTTTACCAGTCTATACTATCTATTGTCTGGCTATGCCATGATTACTTTAACAAAACTCCATCAATGGACATGTAGGCTGGTTTCACTTTTTTGTTATTATAGGATCTATTGCAGAAAGTGTCTTTGTAAATACATATTTGAACATGATCAACAGTCATCAAAAGATAACCTTAGAAGAATCTGTTTTTATTCATTTTGCAAGCAAGAATCTTTTTTATTCATTTTGCAAGCAATCTTTTTTTATTCATTTTACTTAGAGCTCATTGTCCGTTAGGTACATATAAATCATAAACAAAAAGAAATTAGGAAAGAAAGAAAATGAGGAAAACAAGAGGGAGATATTGTGAATTCTCACCCACTTCCCTTCAATTAGTAGCAGGCACAGAAATCCCCTGCCAACCTTGTCTGAACTTCCCTTTTTTTTTTTTTTTTTTCAGAAAATGAATAAGAAGATACTAGTCCTTCAGAGATCCATGACATTGGAATAAGTCAGTTTATCTTGAATTTACCAATAGAACAATGAGCATCCATTTTTAAGTGTCATGTCTCATCATGGGTGAAATTTGAGGGCCAGGAACCCAACATGGGAGCATCTGAGACCCCTTCTCACTGATGATTCCAACAGGCTTCCTCAGGGCCACCTTCCTTGGAGACATTTCCCTTTGTTTTGTGCTTAGGGTCAATACCAGATTTCTTTTTAAATTCCCGCTCTTGCCTCCTTCCTCCTTCTGACACCTTTATTCACAAATCAGCTGCCAGGTGATGGAAAACCACTCTTTGTCTCCTTCCTTGAATTCTATAACACTAATGCAATGTTTTTATTATTTTCACACCTTTTCTGAGATTCTAGTAATTTTAGCAAACATGGAAAATACTGCAAGTGTGGAGAACTTGCACAAGGTGAGGAAATCCCTACAATACCAAAGGCTAGCAAGAGTCTCCCTCACTCAGGGGAGGTCCAGATACTCTCTGAAAAACTTGACCTCAACATCACTAATTAGTAGAGAAATGAAAATCAAAACCACAGTAAAGAATCACCTCACACTATTAAGAATGGCCATCATCAAAAAGTCTACAAATAATAAATGCTCGAGAGGGTCTGAAAAGAAGGAAGCTCTTCTACATTACCAGTGGGAATGAAAACTGGTAAGGTCACTATGGAGAAGAGTATGGGGTTCCTTAAAAAATCTAAAAATCTTAAAAATCTGCAATATGATCCAGCCATCCCACTCTAGAAATTGAAAACATACATGTACTCCAATGTTCACTGCAGCTCTATCTACAATAGCCGAGACATGGAAGCAACCTAAATGTCCATCAATATATGAGTGGATAAAGAAGATGTGGTACCTACAAACAATGGAATATCACTCATCCATAAAGAAGAATGAGAGCCATTTGCAGCAACAGGGATAAACCTAGCAATTATCATACTGAAGTAAATATGACACAGTAAGTAAGTAAGTCAGACAAAGACAAGTATGGTATCATTTATATGTGGAATCTGAAAAAATGATACAAATGAATTTATTTACAGAACAGAAATAAATTTAGACTTAGAAAACAAACATATGGTTACTGAAAGGGAAAGCTGGGGTGGAGGGATAAATTAGGAGATTGGGATTAACATATACACACTACTATATATAAAATCAATAATGAACAAGGATCTACAGTATCATATTATTGCTCAATTTTCTCCCTCCCTAGATCACTCACCATTCTTTAACAAACCTGAGTGTATTTCATAAAGAAAGTAGCATGGTATATTCTATAAACCAAAGAATGTGGATGAATCATATCAGATGAACATTTTCTAAGAATAGAGAGGGCAGACCACCAGAATACCTCATGGAGGGATCAGGACCATTATGCAGGAAAGTGGAGGTCCAATGTTCAGAGTCCTCCAAAGCCTCCCCTGTGTTCATGGTTATGGAAAAAGAGCCTGTGTGAGGGTCAGAATCTCTGGAAAATGAACTGCTCCCTCCAGATTCACCAGTTCACAAGTCAGGCTGAGATGGTTGTATGAATGTAGAGGCCAGTGTGGATTAAAGCCATCCACACCTCTTATGAGCATGGCCACCATCCATCTCATAGTTTTATAGTTCTCATGACTAAGAATGAAGCAGCATATACCTATACCAGCATAATTATTATCCTTAGCCTTTTATCCTAGTCTATCCTGATCCAGTATATTTCCAGACCAGAGCTGTAGACTTGATAGAATGACCAGGAACCCAGATATCTTTGGGAATCTTGCTGATAGCCTGTTATAGCAGCCGGAGTGTCTGATTTTATTTCATACTTATCCATATTCATGTTGGTTATTTTGTAGTTTTATTATTGCTTATTTTCTTCATATATTGTGGGTATAAATCCTGTATAATATATATTTTATAAACATTTTTGTTCTAAATCTTGAATATCTTTTCACTTTGTTCATGGTGTATTTGCATTGTAAACCTTAAGTACTGAAGTAATTTAATATTTCAATCTTTTCTGTGCGTTATATGCCCTGTTTCAGACTGGTTTTCCTATCTTACTAACATAAATGCCTCTATTTCACTGCCCCACCTCACCTTTATAGTTATTTTCTCTTCACTTTCCCATCCAAACCTCTCTTTTTCCAGGCCAAAAAAAAAAAAAAGACATTTAACTCTGTGAAAAGTCAAAGTGAAAGTTGCTCAGTTGTGTCTGACTCTTTGCAACCCCATGAACTGTAGCCTGTCAGCCTCCTCTGTCCATGGAATTCTCCAGGCAGGAATACTGGAGTGTTAAATTAATTCTTGTGATTGCTATGTGATAGAGCATTAAAATTAGTATTTAAAAAATAATTGGATAGCTAATTAAGCCTAAACTCTATTGAATAACCCAATTTCCTTCACTCATTTGACTTGCCAACTTTATCACATATTAAATTTCTTTACATGGATGGCTATAGAACTACATGTCTATTGGTCATTCCTTTGTCTGGCACAGCCATAAATGCTTTATATGTACTAGCTGAAAATCTTTGCAGCAGCCCTTTGATTTTCTGCATCATGTTCATGTTTCAGATGAGAGAATAAAGGTGTAATGTTATTCAGAGATTTTCCAAAATCCATATACTTTATAAGTAAGTTAGTCGCTCAATCATGTCTGACTCTTTGCGACCTCATGGACTGTAGCCTGCCAGGCTCCTCTGTCCATGAAATTCTCCAGGCAAGAATACTGGAGTGGGTTGCCATTCCTTTCTCCAGGGGATCTTCCTTACCCAAGGATCAAACACTGGTCTCCTGAATTGCAGGCAAATTCTTTACCATCTGAGCCACCAGAGAAGCCCATATACTTTATAAGTATCAGCATAATTAGGAAATTCGGTGGAAACAGAGACAGAATGAGACAAAGAACAAACTTATTCATAAGAACAACTTAAAATTCCTAGGATCAAATAAAAAATAATAATATTTGGGCTTCCCAGGTGGCACAGTGGTAAAGAATCTGCCTGCAATGCAGGAGACACAGGTTCCATCCCTGGGTGCGGAAGATTCCCTGGAGGAGGAAATGGCAACGCATTCCAGTATTCTTGTCAGGAAAATCCCATGAACAGAGAAGCCTGGCAGGCTACAGTTATAGGGTCACAATGAGCATACATAGGATTAAATAACTAGAAATGCAGGTTCTATACTAAATGTGGATAAATATGAATTTCTGAAGAAAGAAACAGTATTCTAAAAAAGCCAAAATTTCAGGGGTTCTGGGATAAGTTGATTTGCACTGCTATTCTCACTTCCATGTCTGGTTTCAGCCACTGCAAATTCATTAACTCTGTTAATTTTCTTCTAGTCATTCTAATTCCACGATTTTGTTCACTCTTCTTTTTTGCTGTCATCTCTTCTCCTGTTCTTATCCTTGGGGATTAATTATTTTAAAATTTCATTATTAGAGTTTTATTTACACATTGGGAAAAATAGAAATAAACACATGTGTCCAATGTACCACATTTAAATTAAAAAATTAATGGTCTTTTTAATGTTCAGTCTGATCCTGTAACTTCCTGGCTTAATATTCTGATTGTGTTCTCATATCTTTAGGTTAAAAGGACAAATTCCTTGATGGAGTTTAAAAGAACTAATATAAATCACCCACTGCTGCTCCTTTTTATCCTTTTTTGGGGTTTTTCAAGTTACTTTCCAAGGCAGATGCCTGGTAGCTGTGTTCTTAATTTTAGGAGAAGAATCTGAACAGTGCTTTTTTACCAGTTGCATCAAAGAAAACATGACTGTGAATTCATAATCAGTTGGTTAATTTTCACAAGACTGGTAGGTAAAAAACATATTTTTCAACTGTGAAGAACTGAAGTGAAAATTTCTCAGCTGTGTCCGACTCTGCGACCCCATGGACTATACAGTCCTTGTGATTCTTCAGGCAAGAATACTGGAGAGGGCAGCCTATTCCTTCTCCAGTGGATCTTCCCAACCCAGGGATTGAACCGCGGTCTCTTCCATTGCAGGCAGATTCTTTACCAGCTGAGCCACCAAGGAAGCTGTAGGAACAATAATTTTAAGAGCAAACCCCCTGTTTTCTACTATAATAATGTAATAAATACAGTTTCCTACAACAAAAGTCTATGGTTTCAAGTCTACCACTTAACTGTCCTGAGAACTGCTAAAATTATAGGAAAACTGCTTGTTCTCTTTAGTAAACAAATCTAGAAACTCCAGTTCTATATTAATGTACAGAAAGATTTTAGATTTTTCTTAAAATTTCACCAAAATTTGTTTTCTAGCTAAACCTAATCTATACTCAAAATTTCCTGCCTGTATCAAAAGTCTTTGTACATTTTGTCCAACAAATGCTAGTTTATTTAAATGATGGTCCAAAAAAGATTTACCTGTTAAATTTGGTCAGATTTGCATTTTCTACAAAGCTAATGCACCTTAAGTTTTGGGATTCCCCACTTGCACAGGCTCCTTCTAAGGCCCTGGGAGAAGCGCATGAATTTTGTACCATTTTCCTTAAAGGGAGCAATTCAAATTACATAAGCTTCTGGCTCATTAAAATCTAGTTCATTCCCACATTCAGTTGTTTTATTTCTTAATTTAGAGAAGGACATCCTCTCTTCTTTTTCTCAATGATGTTAACTTATAGATGTAAGTGGGTCATATGTTCTTAGGACTGTCCACCATTCTGATACAGTGGCTGTATCATTTGACTTCTTACTCTATCCCCTGCATTTCCTGGTAAATAGAAGTTAGTTCTAAAGGCTTTTGGTTATAGAACTTCAGCTTAATACATATTGGAATTATATCTCAATCCCTCCCACATTTCTCCCATGTTCTACCCAATTTGAAACACTTTCTATTTTTCCAGAGCTCCATGCTTTATCCCCCACAAAGTCCTTTATATATGGTGTCTTCTCTGCAAGGAAATTCTTTCCATGGGTTTTGTTGTTAAAATTCTGTCCATCCTTCCAGTCTTAATTTAAATGTTCCTCCTTCTGGCCTTTAATGCTCTGTGGCCCCTTAGCCCCTTCTATATTTCTGTCATCTGCTGCTGCTAATTTTTTTTTGTTTGTTTTTTTTTGATTTTGTGGTGGGTGTGAAACTCAAAGACCATGAGCCCAAGCCTGTGAAAGCTCTCACTTTCTTTTTCTCTAGTTCAACTTAATTTCTCTTGTTCTAACTGTATTTGCTTTTAGTCAGTTCAGGGTTGTTGTTGTTCAGTTCCAAAGTTGTGACTGATTCTGTGAGACCTCTGGAATGCAGCATGCCAGGCTCCTCTGTCTTCCACTATCTCCCGGAGTTTGCTCAAATCCATGTCCTTTGAGTTGCTGATGCTATCTACTTATCTCATCCTCTGCCACTCCCTTCTCCTTTTGCCTTCACTCTTTCTCAGTATCAGGGTCTTTTGCAATGAGTCTGCTCTTTGCATCAGGTGGCCAAAGTACTGGAGCTTTAGCATCAGTCCTTCCAATGACATTCAGGGTTGATTTCTTTTAGGATTGACTGGTTTGATCTTCTTGTAGTCCAAGGGACTCTCAAGAGTCTTCTCCAGCACCACAATTTGAAAGCATCAGTTCTCTGGCACTCAGCCTTCTTTATGGTCTAACTCTCACATCCATACATGACTACTGGAAAATCCATAGCTTTTACTATACGGACCTTTGTCGGCAAAGTGATGTCTCTGCTTTTGAATATGCAGTCTAGGTTTGTCATAGCTTTCCTTCCAAGGATCAAGCGGGAGAGGTAGGGAAACATAAAGGAGAGGAAAAGTCCTGGTTACTTACTGAAGGATAAAGAACATCTCTGAAATTTTCAAGTGCATGAGTGGTTGCATCTGTCCTGACTTTGATTGTATTCTCAGTACCTGGAATATTGTGGGCATTTCAATAAGTGTTTGTCGGCAGGTGATGTCTCTCCTTTTTAATATGCTGCCTAAGTTTGTCATAGCTTTCCTTCCAAAGAGCAAGCGTCTTTTAATTTCATGGCTGCAGTCACTGTCCACAGTGATTTTGGAGGCCAAGAAAATAAAATCAGTCACTGCTTCCACTTTTCGCCCTTCTATTTGCCATGAACTGATGGCATGGGATGCCATGAACTGATGGATGTGATGCCATGATCTCAGTGTTTTTTAATGCTAAGTTTCAAGCCAGCCTTTTCACTCTCTTCTTTGACCCACACGAAGAGGCGCTTTATAGTTCCTCTCACTTTCTGCCATTAGAGTGGTACCATCTGCATATCTGAGGTTGTTGATATTTCTCCTGGCAATATTGATTTCAGCTTGTCCTACATCCAGCCTAGCCATTTCCCATAATGTATATTCGCATAGAAATTAAATGAGCAGGGTGACATTATACAGCTTTGTCATGATCCTTTCTCTATTTTGAACCAGTCCATTGTCCCATGTCTTATTCTAACTGTTGCTTCTTGACCTGCATACAGGTTTCTCAGGAGACAGGTAAGGTGGTCTGGTACTCCCATCTCTTTAAGAATTCCCTACAGTTTATTGTGGCGCCCAGAGTCAAAGTCTTTAGTGCAGTCAATGAAACGGAACTGGTTGTTTTTCTGGAACTCACTTTCTCCATGATCCAACGAATGTTGGCAATTTGATCTCTGGTTCCTCTGCCTTGTTGAAACCCAGCTTGTAAATCTGGAAGTTCTCAGTTCACGTACTGCTGAAGTCAAGCTTGAGGGATGTTGAGCGTAACCTTGCTAGCATGTGAAATGAGTGCAACTGCACAACAATTTGAACATTCTTTGTTATTGCCCTTCTTTGGGATTGGAATGAAAACTGACCTTTTCCAGTCCTGTGGCCATTGCTGAGTTTTCCAAATTTGCTAACATACTTAGTGTAGCACTGTAACAGCATCATCTTTTAGGATTTGAAATAGCTCAAATAGCTGGAATTCTCTCATTTTCACTGCCAAATGTATTTTTTTTAATTAGACATAAAAAAACTTGCCAAATAAATGAAATGCATGTCTATTTTGAGAAAAAACAGAGAATATAGTTACCGTTGTGCAGACAGGAAGCTAAATGTTCTATTACTTTTAGTTGATACCAAAATCAGGATTGGAAATACTCTCAGTTCAAAGCTGCAATCCACTGTATATGAAGTTATCTATTAGATTTAAACATCAGTAACTCATGAAATTTTAGCAAAATCTGTTTCAGGTAACTGCTGGTTCAGTGTGAGTGAACAATGTGTGCTGGTAGGTAAGAAAATAAAATCATACTCAGTATTCAGTAACAGAAATATAGTGAGTAGACCTGGAGTCAGGATGAATCTGGCTCTGAAGGAATGTTCCTCAGATTCCCTCTTTCCAGTGGATAAGGTTTGTCCGTCTTCACCAGAGAGGTTCAAGAATGGGCTCCTTTTCATGCTAGAGATATCCCTGGAGAGGTTTTCATTAATTCAATGTGAGTCCAAGGTATGGGGAGCCCTTGATGGAATCCAAACTTTCTGTTTTTCATTTCAAGTCAACAAACTCAATGTCAGGTGTTTTTGTTGTTAAATTTTTTGTTTGTTTGTTTTCCTTTGTCAGCACCATTAGGCATGTGGGATCTTAGTTCTGAGACCAGGGATGGAACTCACATCCCCTGCATTGGAAGGACAAGAGTCTTAACTACTGTGCTGCCAGGGAAGTCCTTTAGGTTTATTTTTAAATACTGATTTTGTTATCCCATTGTTAAAAGTGTCTTTTAACCAAAGAACATTTACCAGCTTTGCAAGAAATGGAACTGAGTGGAAGTTATCAAGTTACCATGACAAAAATCAGTATCAGAAACAGTATCCTCCAAATGAAAAGACACCAGAAAGTGCCACCAAAAAATAGAGTGAATTTTTCATTTCTTTTTAAAATTTGGAAGCTGCATTGTCAGAGAATGTTGTAATTTGATATTTTGACAAAGCATTCTGAACAGTTTTATTTGGGGAATACTTAATTTCTTGCAATTTAATGTATACTGTTCTCTATAATAACTATTGGGAAGTGGTGAAGGCAATCTCTGCTAGGTTTTTATGCATGACAATTGTTACTCTTTATGCGCTAGGGTAAGTATTAATATTATCCTCATTATACAGATGAGGAAACTAGGGCTTTGAGTTAAACTAGCTTACTAGAAACCCACTCCAGTACTCTTGCCTGGAAAATCCCATGGATGGAGGAGCCTGGTAGGCTGTAGTCCATGGGGTCATGAAGCGTTGGACACTTACTGAGCAACTTCACTTTCACTTTTCACTTTCATGCATTGGAGAAGGAAATGGCAACCCACTCCAGTGTTCTTGCCTGGAGAATCCCAGGGACGGCTGAGCCTGGTGGGCTGCCATCTGTGGGGTCGCACAGAGTCAGACACGACTGAAGCGACTTAGCAGCAGCAGCAGCTTACTAGAAGTCTAGAGCCAACACAAGAGATAAGATTAAACTCATGTCTGAAGGACTCCAATTAGAAGATAGCATGCCACCTCCTTTATGAAATTAACTCAGATTTTGTTAAACAAAGGTGTGGCATTAAGGGAGGAAGAAAACTGAGAAATTATTTAAAAAAGGATGAATGGGGCATAGTGGGCTCGAGGGAACAGGGACCCAGAACCACATTTATTTTGCTAGAAACCAGTGTCAGTTATTTTGGAAGTTATAAAGATTCCCTCAGATTGTGCCACTTCTTCATATTTGCAATACTTTCTTTATTTCTCTAAGATTATTAGAATCTTGGTGAAAGGGGTGAAAGTAATAAAAACATTGTATTAGTGTGGTAGAAATCAGGGAAGGAGAGGAACATGAAGCTGGCTTCTGAAATTGGGTGAGAGGTGTAGAGGGGATGCAATAACAGGGAGGAAAAAAAAAAAAGGATATCTTTCTGCCCCCAAGCAAAGAACAAGGAGAAAATGTTTCCCAGGAAAGTGGTTCAGGAGGAAGCCTGATGGAAGCATCAATGAGAAGGGGTCCTGAATGTTTCTATGCTGGGTTCATGGCCCTCAAATTTCAGATTCATGAACACCCAGAATGAGACATGACATTATCTTGTGTCAATAGAAATTGACATGCATAAAAGCCACAAGTATCCCTTTTCAACATGTTCAATAGAAATTGGATGCTGATTATTTTATTGGTAAATTGAATTCAGACTGACTTCTTTCAACGTCATGGCTTTCTGAAGGACTGGTATCTTCATACTCATGCTCTGAAAAAAAAAAAAAAGATAAAAGAAGCTCATAGAAGGTGCACAATTCAGTTCAGTTCAGTTCAGTCACTCAGTCGTGTCCGACTCTTTGCGACCCCATGAATCACAGCATGCCAGGCCTCCCTGTCCATCACCAACTCCCGGAGTTCAGTCAGACTCATGTCCATCGAGTCAGTGATGCTATCCAGCCATCTCATCCTCTGTCGTCCCCTTCTCCTCCTGCCCCCAATCCCTCCCAGCATCAGAGTCTTTTCCAATGAGTTAACTCTTCGCCTGAGGTGGCCAAAGTATTGGAGTTTCAGCTTCAGCATCAGTCCTTCCAAAGAACACCCAGGACTGATCTCCTTTAGAATGGACTTGTTGGATCTCCTTGCAGTCCAAGGAACTCTCAAGAGTCTTCTCCAACACCACAGTTCAAAAGCATCAATTCTTCTGTGCTCAGCTTTCTTTATAGTCCAACTCTCACATCCATACATGACTACTGGAAAAACCATAGCCTTGACTAGATGGACCTTTGTTGGCAAAGTAATATCTCTGCTTTTCATTTTTTTTTCTTTAGAAGCTAATTACTTTACAATATTGTATTGGTTTTGCCATACATCAACTCTGCTTTTCAATATGTTATCTAGGTTGGTCATAACTTTCCTTCCAAGGAGTGTCTTTTAATTTCATGGCTGCAATCACCATCTGCAGTGATTTTGGAGCCCCAAAAAAACAAAGTCTGACACTGTTTCCACTGTTTCCCCATCTATTTCCCATGAAGTGATGGGACCAGATGCCATGATCTTCGTTTTCTGAATGTTGAGCTTTAAGCCAACCTTTTCACTCTCCTCTTTCACTTTCATCAAGAGGCTTTTTAGTTCTTCTTCACTTCACCCTTCACGCCATAAGGGTGGTGTCATCTGCATATCTGAAGTTATTGATATTTCTCCCGGCAATCTTGATTTCAGCTTGTGCTTCTTCCAGCCCAGCATTTCTCATGATATACTCTGCATATAAGTTAAATAAGCAGGGTGACAATACACAGCCTTGACATACTCCTTTTCCTATTTGGAACCAGTCTGTTGTTCCATGTCGAGTTCTAACTGTTGCTTCCTGACCTGCATATAGGTTTCTCAAGAGGCAGATCAGGTGGTCTGGTATTCCCATCTCTTTCAGAATTTTCCATAGTTTGTTGTGATCCACACAGTCAAAGGCTTTGGCAAAATCAATAAAGCAGAAATATATGTTTTTCTGGAGCTCTCTTACTTTTTCCATGATCCAAGTGAATGTTGGCAATTTGATCTCTGGTTCCTCTGCGTTTTCTAAAACCAGCTTGAACATCTGGAAGTTCACGGTTCATGTATTACTGAAGCCTGCCTTGGAGAATTTTGAGCATTACTTTACTAGCACGTGAGATGAGTGCAGTTGTGCGGTAGAAGGTGCAGAGGTGGCTTATAATCCTTGCAGAAAGCAGTGAAAGGAAGTAGCTTAGAGTCCACATTTCCCCCTCTCTTCTTCTTCCCTCTACTGTTTCCTTCCAAATCTCTTTGGTCTACTCTTTTCATATACCTAACAAATAATGGACTTTAAAATGTTGCTTGAAAGGTTAAAAAAAATTATTCTTAGGTTGATTATCTCTTAGTTGCTATGTAAAGTGTTTAAATATATATTTACAAAGATGGTTACCACAACCAATTTTTCACTAGTGAAAAACTGAAACCAGCCTAAATGTCCATTGATAAAGAATTGGTTAAAGAAATCAGGGCACTAGTCAGAGAATGGTAGAGTACAAATTAAAAAGAAAACAAGATGAGGATCAAACATTCTTATAGCTGTATGAAAGTTTTACTAGATGTTATTTGAAATGAGCAGTCTATGGATCTTCATGTAAAGTATAATATAATTTGTGGGTGAAAAAACATTCCCTATGTTTATGTAGGCATCAATGTTTCCAAAAGCATGTTGAAAAGGGATACTTGTGGCTTTTAGAGAAGAAAGTGGGGAGGTAGGATGGTAGGATGTCTTTAAGAATTAGCCTCATGCTTTGCTGTTCAGTCATTTTTTTTTTTTTTACCTTGAGCATACACTAAAGGAAATTTTGATATTTAAAAGGAAATATTTTAGCTAGATAAATTTAGCAGCATAAAGTTAAAGTATCATTTACAGGGACACTGGACCTGAGAGGCCTGGTCGGGTAGAAACTTGAAAAGGGTAGTCATTTTGCCTGAGGAGGAGGAAAGGAAAGAATGTGGCTCTACTTCCTCATTATCAGCCCATTTAGGGCAGGTGATCATCCGGGAAAAGACAACTTATGGTCCATGTTTCTCACAATCAGAATCACCTTGGGGAGCTCATTAAAAGTAAAAGCTCTTGCTGCCCTCTTGCATGTATCTGAATAGGAATCTTTAGAACTAGGATTCAGGACCATGAAATTTCAACATGTTTCCAGATGATTCAGTGACACAAAGTTTGAGACATATAGAACTCATTATTGATGGAGAATGAGCTTGAATCATACCTGTCACTGAATTCCAGATTACTGGGGTGGTGAGCCTTGGGGAGGTCTTTGTGGTCCATGCCCTGGGGGTGGAGGTATCTGACTCCTCCCAGGAGGAGGTGGAGGAGAACAACCATTAGGAGGACCTCTTGGTGGAGGTGGTCTCTGCTGAGGTTGACCTTCTTGGAGGGGATGGTCCCTGCTGTTGTTCCCCATCTTGTGAGGTGGATCCCTGTTGTTGACCACCATCTTATGTAGGGGTGGGGTGGGGTTCTTGCTGTGGTTTACCATCTGATGAGGATGGTTCCCATTGAGGTTGATTTTCTTGTGAAGATGGTCCCTGTTGCTGTTCACCATCTTCTGGCAGTGTTTCCTCTTGAGGCTGATTTTCTTGTGAAGATGGTCCCTGTTGCTGTTCACCATCTTCTGGGGGTGTTCCCTGTTAAGGTTGATCTTCTTGTGGGCGTGGTCCCTGATTCTTTCCAGGAGAGACAGGGGAAAATGATGATTATGAGGACCTCTTGGTGGGAGTGGTCCTGTCGACGTTGACCATCCTGTGGGGGTGGTCCGTGATTCCTCTCAGGAGGAGGTGGGGGAGAACTACGATTACGAAGACCTCTACCTGAGAGTCTTCCCTGCTGAGGTTCACCATTTTGTGAGGATGGTACCTGTTCAGGCTCACCATCTTGTGGGGGTTGTCCTGGCTGAGCTTCATCACCTGGTGGGGGTGGTCTGTGATGAGGTTTATCATCTTTTGGGGGTGGTCTGTGATGAGGTTTGCCATCCTTTGGTGGTGGTCTGTGGTGATGTTTACCATGTTCTGGGGGTGTTCCTTGCTCATTGTCATCACCTTGTGTGGGTGGTTCTTGCTCAGCTTCATCACCTTGTGCGGATGGTCTGTGATGAGGTTTACCATCCTTTGGTGGTAGTCTGTGGTGATGTTTACCATATTCTAGGGGTGTTTCTTGCTCAGCTTCATCACCTTGTAGGGGTGGTCTTTGAAAGTCCTCAACTGAGTTTCAGTTGTTTGCATCTGCAGTATATGGTACAAGAAGAGAGGCAGTAGGTGATGGAAGGCTCCCCTCTCATTTTGATCTCTCATGACCTTATCAGACTCCTTTCCTTCAGAACCTGTCTCTTAACTATCAAGTTCCTTCCTACTTCCTCCTTTCTTGTGTGGTGCTTCTGTTCACCCATATACTAGTGATGTTGAGTCTTAGTTCTTTTCTCTTGAGAAAAAGAGTGTCTTCAGTTTGGAAAAAAAAAGTGAAGATGCTGTATATCTTAGCATCACCAGGGGATGTCTCCAAGGACAGAAGATAAGCAAAGGGATTTTGCATGTCAGTTACGTTGCCAGTTATAGTTTGTGTCTCTGAAATAACCTGTCAATTGTGACTCTGAGTCTGGCTGGCTGAATGCATATGTGGAACTCTCTGGCTCTAAGACTAAGTGGAGCCCTGGTAGTTGAGAGAGAGACAAAGTGATGGCCCCGATGTGGTCACTAAATAACTTTTACAAAATTTAATAAGGTATGGGGGACATATTGAACAGTGAAAAACAGAGAAAATGGAACCTGATCTAGTTTCTTTGCATTTTTCCTAGACCACATATTTAGAGAGAGGAATAACGGGGGAAATGGAAACAGCTGAGGGTTTGGTTCTTGGTAAGCAGATGTCAGACTTAAGATTACTTCCCTATGCTGTCCTCTTTCAGCAATCATTTCTGGCCCAAGGGAATAGGCAGCATACTCTCTGGTTATCCACAGTAGACATCTTTGTTTTTCAAGTTAGGGTCCTGTTCATGGTCCCCAGAATCATGGTTCCCAAAGGACTGTCTATATCTTTAGGGGTTTTAACACTACTTAATTCTTTATAAGAGAATGATGATGAAAAAAATCAGAGAAGTGAGAAGTTGCTAAAGATAGGAAAGAAAGTTAATGGACAGTTAGTTGAGCCTTAACTGGTATGTTGCTGAGAAATTCTTCACTGTTTCTGTCTAGGAAACAAGCAGAAGTTGAAGTGTCAAGGAAGTTCTGAATCCATTAAGGCTAACAACTAGTCTACCAGGAACAGGACACTTCCAATCACAATCTGTATATCCCCTAAATTAACTTTTCAACCACAATGTGCAATGTTGTTGGAAAGGGAAGAGGATGTGAAGGGGTGCAGGATTGTTCCTGTGCTGAGGACAATCAAACTCAAAGGACATAAGGTATTTTTATCCTCTGTAGGACCTGTTGAACCCTAATGTTAATTTAAGTGCTGGGGTATTTCAGTGTCATATTCTAATGTCCTTCTGCCCTCTATCTTCATGAAATACTTTACTTATATTACCATGTTTTTTCAAGTTGGGGCAACCAGGAATAAACATGTGAATACAACCTTGACACGACAGGGGACAGCACATAGATATATTAAATGCGAGTGTGAGTCAAATGAGACCCCTGGGTCCTGGAATCTCTTTATATCCATGTAGAGAGAGAGAAATATTATCCTCGTGTCCATCTCTGAAATATCTCTGAATGCGCTTTACCTCCTCCATCCATCTGGCATCTCCTTACATGGCCACTTTCATGCACTGCCTCTTTCTGTTACCGTAAATCTTCATGAGAGAACTTCTCTGTTCCAGTCTTGCCATTTTGCAATGCATCCTTCATAACTCAGAGAGAGTTTTGTTAAAAATCTCAATATGCTTTGTCATTCTTTGCTCAGAGTTCTGTATACACCTCAAATTTCACTTTAAGTAAAATGTGAGACCTTAGCATCAATGAGGGTGTGAAGGGCTTTATCCTTATCTTGAGAATTCTGCAGCTCATCTTTCCTTTCATTTACATCCCCTCTTTACCAGCTTCCTTACTGTGGTGTGATCTCCCAAGCCCCAGGCAGAGGCTCAGAACCCTGCCCCTTTATTCTTACCAGACACTGGGTCTTGAGCTGAGCTCAGGGCCAGCAAGGCCACTGAGAGCAGGATCAGCAGCATTTTGGAGGAAGCTCTGGATTTGCTCTCAGCTCTGTGCTGGGAGGAACCAGGCAGCTTTCTTTGTAAAGGGGATCAGAACAATGATATCTTTGAGTTCTATAGTGGGTCGACCTCGTCACCAAATCAATAGGAATATGGTTGGATCTTATCCCAGCAGGATGGAGTGGGTAGAATGCTATTAGAGTGTCATTTAGTTTGGGTAGAGTGTCAGTTCTAAAAGATACAACATGTGACTTGGGCAAATCTTTTTGAAGAGCATGTCCAAGCAGTCAGTACCTATTAGACCATATTAGAATTGCCTGTCATAATTTGATGTTCAGTCTTTTTGGTGAGACTGTATCTCTGTCCTTCTAATGTGCTCTTCATGTGTTTGCAAGTATGTTGGCCATGATCCTGTACCTGCAAATGAACTTGGTCAATATCTCTGGTCATTATGGTCCAAATCCCATCTCTCATTGTATTTGTGTGCCTGTGAATAGGATACACAGCAAAACATTTTGATGATAGAGGTCATCTCTGTTTATCTTTGAATTTTATGTGGAAAACTCATGCTTTGTCAAGCATATATGACAAAACATTGACCCCTGGCCTGCTCAGGCCACCATTCATCATCCAAGTCTCTCTGGCTCTAATAGGAATGTTTTGGTATTTTCCTACAAGCTGACCTAAGATTTTCTATTCTTATGAATATTCTTAAGAGTATGATATTTAGTCATATGAAAGGTGAACACAGAATCCAGAATGAGGTTTCCAGGACAGAATGAAATGAATACATATTTCTTTGAATAGGTGATGTTATCTTTTATCTCTATGACTTGTCCCATGTAGCATCCCTTTTCTAGAATGATTATGAGATTCTGTTTTATGTATTCCTAGGAAATATTTTTAACCTAGTTAAATATTTTTAATCAGTAGTCTACTGATAATTTCATGGCCACAGTTACGCACTCCAGAAAGGCAATCTGACAGTCCCTTCAAAGCTTCATTGCCTTTATCTTCATTTCCCATGGTAGAAAATGTTTTATCCGCTTATTATTTATTTATTTTTTGGCTGGAACCACTATTTAGTTTATTTATTTATTTTTTCCACATTTAAAAATTTTTAAAAAAATTTTATTATTATTATTATTACTTTACAATATTGTATTGGTTTTGCCATACATCAACATGCATCCACCACAGATGTACACATGTTCCCCATCCTGAACCCCCCTCCCACCTCCCTCCCCACACCATCCCTCTGGGTATCTGCTTATTTTTTAACACAGCGAATAATGCCTAACATATTCTGACACTCATTTCTCTCCATTGTTTATCCAAATCTTATGTGTTGATATTTTCTCTGTTAAATTAATCCTCCCTATTTTTAACTTTGATATGTACTTTAATTTCTATGCATTTTGGGGTAATTTTATTTGACTATTTGATTGGGGTCTTTTAACCCTTCACTAGCTGTGTTGATTTTTAACAATCTCACCACAAGATATTGTGTTTAAAACCTTTTGGCTATTTGCGTTCCTCTGTTCAGTTGCTGAACTTTTCCTGTGATCTTAATAGGTGAGTTGAGAAAAAGTTATTTTCCCATACAGTTATGTTTGTTTTTAATATCAGCAATTAACACAGGTTTCTAGTCTTATTCTTATCCCTTTCATATGACGATATTTGTATAAATTAATTTTTTTGATTGTATTACAAACACTACAGGAATGAAGGTCATGCATGTACTCATTTGAGCACAATGATATGAATTTCTCTGGGGAGGCACACTAGTGTTGGATACAGTTGTGGATGCCTCATTTAGTTGGGCTGAGCTTTGATTTTTTAGTCATAATAACTCTAAAAATTTAGAAAGTCCAGAGAGAAAGACTGGCAAAGGGTTGTCTATCAAAGTGTGCATTTATATATCTCCTACACTGCTTTCAGTCATTTGCCTGAGAGTGTTTCCCAGGTTCTGGGCTCCAGAGCTGATGCCACTTCCTCAGTGATCAGAGCGATGACAAACGTTCTCAACATTTTTGTGTCCAAGTGTCTGCAGACTCAGCTCACTTGAGTCAGCAAAATAATGGGGGCTGGAAATTCATTCCTCTGCCTCCGAAACATAGACAAATACAACTACAACTTCTTTTTTATGGGATCTAAGTAACACATATCTCCCTCCTGGTTTTATGAAGACATGCAGAAAGCAAGGAAGCAGATATCCTTAAAAGAAGGATTTTGTTCAGGTGGTTAATGAATGACTCACTTTTCCTCCAGATGGACTTTCTTTCAGAACAGGGAATTTCTTTCAGAACAGAGACTTTGTTCCTTCTGCTTATGAACATTCATATTACCCTCAACTACTATCATGTCTTGGTTATATCAGGTTACATACTACCAGGCTCCTCTGTCCATGGGATTTTACAGGCAAGAATACTTTAGTGGGTTGCCATTTCCTTCTCCAGAGGATATTCCTGACCCAGGGGTTGAACCCAGGTCTCCCACACTGTAGGAAGATGTTTTACCATCTAAGCCACCAGGGAAGTCCTAAAATCAACTGCCCACTCTGAGGTTTGGACTTCTATTTTCTAGGGATGTGGTATGTGTCTTTCCTTTGAAACTGAGTGGAACTTTTTAAGTCCCTTGACCAACATAGTATGTTAGACTTACTGTTTTGTGACTCTTGAGCCCAGCTCATAAAAATCCCATGCAAGCCCAGTTTGTTTTCTTAGAAACCTGACTGCATGTTGTGAGGAAGCCAAAAGTGGCTTGAGAAAAGACACCACAGAGTGAGGCCACTGGTGTGTGCTCTGGCTGAGAACTCAGTGGAGGGTCCCATAGGGAGCAGCACGAATTTCTAGGTGTGTGAGTAAGGATGGCCCAGGTAGTTCTGTCTCAGTAGTTGTGTCATTGCCAGCCTTCAAGCTGTTGGAGTTGAAGTCCTATCAATGTGGAACAGAGAGAAGCAATGCCTCTGGGCCTTTTTGATTTCTGACCCACAGAACCCATGCATGTAATAAAAAAAGCTCTTCTATGTCACCAAGTTTTGGGTTGACTTGTTCTACTCAGTGGTAACTGGAATAGGATAAATCCTACAACTGACAGTGTGTAGTGTCTTAATAGGCTAAGCCTTTTCTTTCTTGGTGTATTTGATCATCTGTAGCACCTTAGGTTCAGTGAAATATAGTGAAAATTGAAGTGTTTATATGGTAGTGCCAGCAATGTCCAAAGACTCTAATCTCATGCTTGTGTGTTTTGTGGAGAATGCCCTGTATATAACCAGTGCATACCAAAAAATGAAATTCTGGCAAAATGTCTGCAGTTAGAAAACAATTAATATAAACTTCTCTCAAAAATAGCTGTAGTAGGGATTTTCTGGTTGTCCAGTGGTTAAGACTCGGCTCCCAGTGCAGGGGGCATGGATTCTATCCCCGGTCTGGGAACTGAGATCCTGCATGCTGCACAGTGTAGCCAAATAAAAATATAGTTGTACTATAGCTTCCGTGGTGGGGATGGCTACAGAGTAAAGCAGCATGGATCCAGGCACAATTACAGTTGTCACCTTTAGCTTCTCAGCCTCGTCTAGCCTAGTCAACCCATTCCTACACATAGAGCTCTAGACTGGTAACAATATCTGAGGGCAGGGATGCCTTTGAAAATCACACTGACAGTCTCCTGTAGCAGGTTGAGTGCATGGTCTGTAATTGTATTCATTCATTTTTATCTATTTTTTACATTTTCTTATCATGTAGGTTTATTGTATATTATGGATATCAATCCTTGTACAACATATTGGATAAATATTTGCTTCTAATTTCTTCAATGTCTTTAATTTTATTCATGGGTATTTTTTATTATAAAATCTTTAAAGTTTTAAAGCATCTTTATCTTTTCCTTTATGTCTATGGATTTTGTGTACTATTTCAGACTTTTTTCTCCTCTTATACGGTAAGTGTCCTTACTTCACCTTCCACCTCACTATTATAAACATTAACTTCCTACTTATCCACCTCAACAGCATAAATACATACACATTTTTTTTTGAGGCCAAAAAAATCACATATACCTATTTAATGCATTCAAAACTTTTTAATGTGATTGCTGTGTGGTAATGCTCTAAAATTAGTGTTTAAAAATAATTGGATAATCATTCTTAAACTCTATGGAATAACTCTATCTCTGTCCTTGACTTGAATTGCATCTTTGTCACATAACAAAATTTTTACATGTGCTGTTGTATAGCTAAATTTCCATGATCATTCCTCTGTGCCCAGCACAGACACAAATCTTAAAAATTCATTAGCTCTTTAGTTTCATAATCACTCCTGATTTGTTTGCATCATGTTCACTTTTCATATGAGGGAATCTGAGCATAATAAGATCAGTGACTTTCACAAACCCCTACACTTAATGAGCATCAGCACAGATAAGAAACAGGAGTATGAGCATACTTAGGAAATACAGTGGAAAGTGAAAGAAAGAATGAGAGAGAGATTTAATTGTAAGAAATATTTCCATATGAAAATATAGGAATGAGTTCCTAAGATGAGAGGATGAGGTATGGAGCCATGGGCAGCCACATAGTAAAAGAGAGTAATTGATCAAAGCAGCAGTCCAGAATCCTTTTGGCACCAGGGATCAGTTTCCTGGAAAACATCCTTTCCACAGACCAGTGTGGGGTGGGATGTTCTGGGGATGATTCAGGCACATTAAATGTATTGTGCACTTTATTTATATTATTATTACATTTTAACATATAATGAAATATTATACAATGCACTATATTGCAGAACCAGTGAGGGCCCCAAGTATGTTTTCCTGCGACTAGACAGATGATGGGAGACAGTGGCAGTCACTTCCCAGTGTCAGCATCACTGCCTCAGGTCCACCTCAGATCACCAGACATTAGATTCTCATAAGGAACATGCAATCTAGAGCCTTCCCATCTGCATTTCACAGTAGGGTTCTCCCTCCTATGAGAATATAATGCTGCAGCCCATCTGATGGGAGATGAGGCTTAAGCGGTAATGTAAGGAATGAGGAGTTGCTGTAAATATGGATGAAGCTTTACTCACTTGCCCAGCACTCACCTACTGCTGTACAGTGTGGTTCCTAACACACCAAGTACACACCAGTACTCCAGTACTGGTCCAAAGTCCAAGTTTGGAGACCCCTGGATAGAAGGCTTTTGGTAACATTTTTGAGCCACTGATTCACTCATTTGAGGTCCCTGTCATTTTCATATTAAATTTTCCTTTTCTCCTAAAGGTAAATTTAGCTGGGTTTCTTGCATTTGAAACTAAAATGATCTTGGTGGGGAAAAAAAGAATGCTATTTGCAGTATACAAAATATCTCAGAAAAATGAAATAGTTCTGCAAGAATCAATGGGTATTTGACTTACCTATAAAAAGCTGGTATTTTGTGAAACAACCAAGGATAGTTCTTTCAAATCTGTTCATTTCAGTTCAGTTCAGTCGCTCAGTTGTGTCCGACTCTTTGCGACCCCATGAATCGCAGTACGCCAGGCCTCCCTGTCCATCACCAACTCCCGGAGTTCACCCAGACTCACGTTCATCTGTTAGCTGGACTTTTTAGAGGTGGAGGATTCGATGCAACAAGAGTCATATTCTGCCCCTTTTGGAGCTTCTTTTTCTGTCACAGATCAATACAGTTATTGAAAGCTGAGGTAGGAAACGTATAAGTAAGTATTAGTTGCTCAGTTGTGCCTGACTCTTTGCAACCCCATGGACTGCAGCCCACCAGGCTCCTCTGTCCATGAGATTTTCCAGGCAAGGATACTGGAGTGGGTTGCCATTTCCTCCTCCAGGGGATCTTCCTAACTCAGGGATTGAACCCGGGTCTTCTGCACTGCAGGTAGATTCTTTACCAACTGAGCTACAAGGAAATGCATAGCTGATTACATATGTAAGGGAAAAATTGGGGGATCTTAAGCAAGAACTTGATATAATCTTGTTTACATTTTTTTTCAGAGATCATTCTGGTTGTTGGGTGGATAACTGATATGGGATGAGGCGGAGGGCAAGAATGCTAGTGAGACCAACTTTGATGCTATTATATCCCTCCAGGAGAGAAAGGAACATTTTCTGCACCAGATTCCTGTGGTGGAGATTAAGGATGGCCTCATACTCGGACTATATTTTGATGGTCCAGCCAAGTGGACTTGCTGATTGGCAAGTATTGGGGATGAATAGTTAAGAATGGTACATATACACAATGGAGTATTACTCAGCCATTAAAAAGAATACATTTGAATCAGTTCTAATGAGGTGGATGAAACTGGAGCCTATTATACAGAGTGAAGTAAGCCAGAAAGAAAAACACCAATACAGTATACTAACGCATATATATGGAATTTAGAAAGATGGTAACAATAACCCTATGTACAAGACAGCAAAAGAGACACTGATGTATAGAACAGTCTTATGGACTCTGTGGGAGAGGGAGAGGGTGGGAAGATTTGGGAGAATGGCATTGAAACATGTAAAATATCATGTATGAAACGAGTTGCCAGTCCAGGTTCGATGCACGATACTGGATGCTTGGGGCTGGTGCACTGGGACGACCCAGAGGGATGGTATGGGGAGGGAGGAGGGAGGAGGATTCAGGATGGGGAACGCGGGTATACTTGTGGCGGATTCATTTTGATATTTGGCAAAACTAATACAATTATGTAAAGTTTAAAAATAAAATAAAATTAAAAAAAAAAAGAATGAATCCCCAAGTTTTAAACAAAAGGATGAAACAGCTCTTTTTAACTGAGAAAAGATTGTAGGAGAGCAGGTTTTAGGGAAAAAAATTAGAAATTCTCCTGGGGACATGTTAAATTAAGCGTCCATATTAGGCAAGTGCATTGCTTGGTTCCCTCCATTCCTTTTCAGGTACCCAAGCTTCTGCTGCAATCATGCTCTTTGAGTCCTCCCCATCCTTCCTGCATGGCAGCCTTCTCTTTCATCTCTTCCATTTAATCTGTTTTTGTTGTTTTGGTGATTTCAAGGCTGACATTTTTTCTGTCACAGCACACTAATCTCTTCCCTGTGTTGTTGACATTGTAGAAGGTTAGTAAAATGTTCTGAACTGAGTGATATTTTGAAGAATCACCTGCCCTTTTCCAGTCATCAAAAGACAAAGGGAAGCCTGGCTTCCAGCAGGACTGCTCCTTCCCACCCACTGCAACTTTGCTCTCTTCCTTATCTCTGACCCTCCTTTCCCACTGGAAGGTCTACCAAATGTCACCTGGTCAGGACTGTTCTTCTCCCCATTCCTTTCCAAATTATTGTCTGAGGAAACCGGAGACAGTCATCCCAATACAATAAAGGGGGCCTGTTATCTCCTTTTATCCCACCAAACTCAGTTGGAAGCATTCTGCCTCACCACATGGCCACATAGCTTTCCTTTAACTGCAGATGCAGTCCCCTTTCTGAAATACATCCTTTATTATGCTAGGGAAAGAAACCAATCTGCACTGTCACTCTGCAAGAGCAAGGTAGAAAAACCCATTGTAAATATCAGGAAGCCTTCCTGTGCTAATTATCTGCAAGTTTCACAAAGGCACAGATGAAGATGCTCATATGTAGAGCAAGGAGCCCCTCATCCACACTGGTCAAGGGTACTGTGTTTAGGACTTCCAGTTATGTGGCCCTCCTTCTAGCTCAGTTCGTAAAGAATCTGCCTGCAGTGCAGGAAACCCTGGTTCAATTCCTGAGTTGGGAAGATCCACTGCAAAAGGGAAAGGCTACCCACTCCAGTATTCTGGCCTGGAGAATTCCATGGACTACAGTCCATGGAGTCACAAAAAGTTGGACACGACTGAGTAAATTTCACCTTCACTTTCACCTTCTGAAACCCCAAGCATACCATTCTAACATTAACACTAGCCCCGGTCAAAATATGAACAAGAATATTACACTAGTTTTGATATAACTTCCAGCTGATTATCTTAACTAATCTTAATTATATAAAAAAAAAGGATGAGTAGAAAACTAGTAAGTACAGTAGAATAAAAAGCAACTGAGAAGTGGAATGCAGGTAATCAAAAAATATTTGGGAGAACTTCCCTGGTGGTCCAGGGGCTGAGACTCCAAGCTGCCAATGCTAGGGGCTCAGATTCGATCCCTGGATAGGGAACTAGATTCCACATGCTGCAACTAAGACCTGGTACGGCCAACTGAATAAATGATAAAAAAATAAATGTCATTTTAAAATATTTTGGAAACATAATAGCTTGTGCTGAATTTTTCAAATAAATGTAAAAAACCCTAGTGAAGAATAGAATAGACCCTAATTAAGTCATTAAGTAAAAATTTCCCTGAAGGCATAGCAAAACAGCTACATACAAAAATTAAAATAAACACGAAAAGAATTGATTTACCAGGAAAAACAGGAAAAAAGTTTCAGACTGAAAATGGGGAGAAAATAGTGTCAGAATATTGTAGAGAAAATTCCCCTGTGTTGAATAACAACCTGAAAACATTTGGCAACATTCAAACTGACAGAAAAAGGGCTTATCAAGCCAATGCATTTGAGATTTTGAAGAGATATCAGATGTTGTGTTGGGTGCATACTTGTGGCACTAAATTATCAGTGGGGGCCAAGGTCAGGGGGAGGTTAAAAATATTTCCTAGCAGAAATAAAGCCAAAGAGAATCTTACAGAAGATTTAAAAAAAGGGAAAGAACATAGAAGAAGTCTTAGAGACATCAAATTATATGAACTATCCGAAGAACTGGGCTTTCCTGGAGACTAAGATGGTAAAGAATCAGCCTGCACTACAGGAGACCTGGGTTCAATCCCTGGTATGGGAAGATCCCCTGGAGGAGGGAATGACAACCCACTCTAGTATTCTTGCCTGGAGAATTCCATGGACAGAGGAGCCTGGTGGGCTACATACAGTCCATGGGGTTGCAAAGAGTCGGACACGACTGAGTGAATCAGCACACACATTCAAAGAACTATGGATTCATCTTGTTCTATTCTATAAACCCTACAGTTGTTTTTGTATCTATTTTCCTAAATATTATAAATCCCAAGAATATTAATAAGAATAGAAAGTCTTAGGTTATCTTTGTTCAACAATGACAAGCTTTGGTTTTAGAACCAAGGAATCTTAGATGGCCTCTTGGGGCCTGAGCTGACTGTCAATCTTCTGCCTTCCATGTGTGCACAAGCACAGGTTCTCCACATGCACTTCAAAGAGAAACAGAAATAATCTCTACATCATCAAAATGTTCTGCTACATATCATATACATAGGTACCCAAATACCATGAATGATGGAGTTCTGTCATAATAACGGCCAGAGATATTGATCAACTTCACATTGGGTTGTAGGATCACTGCCAACACATATACATACATACACACATAAACACATAAAGAACACAGAGGGGAGACAGAGAAAGAGTCTCAGGGAACACATGGAACATACAAATATGACAATAATTCAAATATCTGTGCTGACTGCTTGGACAATGTTCCTTCAAAAACCTTGCACAACTCACATGCTGAACCTTTTCAAAATGAGACACTAGGCAGAGCCTATCCACTCCATCCTGCTGGGCTAAGTCCCAACTATAAGCCATGTCTATCCAGTGATGAGGACTGTTCAGTATAGGACTCAAAGATTCTATTGTTCTTGTCCCCTTTGTAAAGGAAGGGAAGCTGCCTGATTTATCCCAGCACAGAATTGAGAACATTCCAGAGCATCCTCCAAGAAGCTGCTGGTCCTGCTCTCAGTGGCCTTGCTGACCCTTAGCTCAGTTCAAGGCCCATTTTCTGGTAAGAATAAAGGAGGACGATGCTGAGACTCTGCTTGGGACTTGGGAGATCACATTGCAGTGTGGAAGCTGGTAAAGAAGGGACATCAGTTCAGTTCAGTCAGTCAGTAGTATCTGACCCTCTGAGACTCCACAGATTGCAGCACACCAGGTTTCCCTTCCATCACCAACCTCCAGAGCTTGCTGAAACTCATGTCCATCGAGTTGGTGATGCCATCCAATCATCTCATTCTCTGTCCCCTGTTTCTCCTATTGCCTTCAATCCTTCCCAGCATCAGGGTCTTTTCCAGTGAGTCAGTTCTTTGCATCAGGTGACCAAAGTATTGGAGTTTCAACTTCAGCATCAGTCCTTTCAATGAGTATTTAAGACTGACTTCCTTTAGGGTTGACTGGTCTGATTTCCTTGCAGTCCAAGGGACTCTCAAGCATCTCCTCCAACACCACAGTTCAAATACATGAATTCTTTGACATCAGTTTCATTTTTAGTCCAACATTAACATCCGTACAGACTACTGGAAAAACCATAGCTTTGACTAGATGGACCTTCATTGGCAAAGTAATGTCTCTGCTTTCTAATATGCTGTCGAGGTTGGTTATAGGTTTTCTTCCAAAGAGCAAGCATCTTTTAATTTCATGGCTGCAGTCACCATCTACAGTGATTTTGGAGCCCCCAAATATAAAGTCTATCACTGTTTCCATTGTTTCCACATCTATTTGCCATGAAGTGATGGGACTAGATGCCATAATCTTAGTTTTCTGAATGTTGAGTTTTAAGGCAATGTTTTCACTCTCCTCTTTCACTTTCATCAAGAGGCTCTTCAGTTCTTTTTTGCTTTCTGCCATCAGGGTGGTATCATCTGCATGTCTGAGGTTATTAATATTTCTCTCAGCAATCTTGATTCCAGCTTGTGCTTCATCCAGCCCGGCATTTCACATGATGTACTCTCATAGAAGTTAAGTAAGCAGGGTGACAAAATATTACCCTGACATAATGCTTTCCTAATTTGTAACCACTCTGTTGTTCCATGTCAAGTTCTAACTGTTGCTTCTAAATATCCATACAGATTTCTCAGGAGGTAGGTAAGGTATCTGGTATTCCCATCTCTTAAAAATTTTATACAGTGTGCTATGATCCACCAGTCAAAGGTTTTGGCCTAGTCAGTGAGGCAGAAGTAGATATTTTTCTGGAACTCTCTTGCTTTTTTGATGATCCAGGGATGTTGGCATTTTGATCTCTAGTTCCTCTGCCTTTTCTAAATCCAGCTTGAACATCTGGAATTTCATGGTTTACATACTGCTAAAGCCTGGCTTGGAGAATTTTGAGCATTACTTTGCTAGCGTGTGAGATGAGCGCAATTGTGTAGCAGTTTGAACATTCTTTGGCATTGTCTTTCTTTGGGCTTGGAATGAAAACTGACCTTTTCCAGCCCCATGGCCACTGCTGAGTTTTCCAAATTTGCTGGCATACATAAATGAGAGGAAAGATGAGCCACAGATTTCTTTTTTTTTTTTTAATTTTATTTTATTTTTAAACTTTACATAATTGTATTAGTTTTGCCAAATATCAAAATGAATCCACCACAGGTATACATGTGTTCCCCATCCTGAACCCTCCTCCCTCCTCCCTCTCCATACCGTCCCTCTGGGTCGTCCCAGTGCACTAGCCCCAAGCATCCAGTATCGTGCATCGAACCTGGAATGGCATCTCGTTTCATACATGATATTTTACATGTTTCAATGCCATTCTCCCAAATCTTCCCACCCTCTCCCTCTCCCATAGAGTCCATAAGACTGTTCTATACATCAGTGTCTCTTTTGCTGTCTCATACACAGGGTTATTGTTACCATCTTTCTAAATTCCATATATATGCATTAGTATACTGTATTGGTGTTTTTCTTTCTGGCTTACTTCACTCTGTATAATAGGCTCCAGTTTCATCCATCTCATTAGAACTGACTCAAATATATTCTTTTTAATGGCTGAGTAATACTCCATTGTGTATATGTACCACAGCTTTCTTATCCATTCATCTGCTGATGGACATCTAGGTTGCTTCCATGTCCTGGCTATTATAAACAGTGCTGCGATGAACATTGGGGTACATGTGTCTGGTTTCCTCAGTGTGTATGCCCAGCAGTGGGATTGCTGGATCATAAGGCAGTTCTATTTCCAGTTTTTTAAGGAATCTCCACACTGTTCTCCATAGTGGCTGTACTAGTTTGCATTCCCACCAACAGTGTAAGAGGGTTCCCTTTTCTCCACACCCTCTCCAGCATTTACTATTTGTAGACTTTTGGATCGCAGCCATTCTGACTGGTGTGAAATGGTACCTCATAGTGGTTTTGATTTGCATTTCTCTGATAATGAGTGATGTTGAGCATCTTTTCATGTGTTTGTTAGCCATCTGTATGTCTTCTTTGGAGAAATGTCTATTTAGTTCTTTGGCCCATTTTTTGATTGGGTCATTTATTTTTCTGGAGTTGAGCTGTAGGAGTTGCTTGTATATTTTTGAGATTAGTTGTTTGTCCGTTGCTTCATTTGCTATTATTTTCTCCCATTCTGAAGGCTGTCTTTTCACCTTGCTAATAGTTTCCTTTGATGTGCAGAAGCTTTTAAGGTTAATTAGGTCCCACAGATTTCTTAAGACAAGGATAAAGCCCTTAACATGATGTTCATACCAAGTCCTCACATTTTATTTACAGTGCAATTTATGCCCGGTACACTACTGTAACCAGAGGAATGACAAAGCAAAATTTGTGTTTCTATAAAAGCTTCTCTGACAGTGACAAGACAGGAATGGAGAAGTTCCCTCATGAAGACTGATGGTAATCAAAATAGGCAGTGGGTGAGGGTGGCCTTGTTAGGGGATACCAGTGGCTGGAGGAGGCGATGCTCATTTAGGGCTCTTTTAGTGACAGAGACTATGGAAATAAATCCCTCTCTCTATATATGGAGATACAGAGATTCCAGGGCCCAGTTTTTTCATTTTACTGCCACCCATGTTTAATATTTCTATGTGCCAAATATGGACAAGATTGTATCCACATATTTACTTCTGGTTCCACTACCCTGAGAGAGTATGTTAATATAAGTAAAATATTTCATGAAGAAAGAAGGCAAGAGGACACTAATAAATGACACTGAACTGCCCCAGCACTTAACCATTAGGGTTTGAGGGATCCTAGATCAGCCCTGGGATTTCTTTGGAAGGAATGACGCTAAAGCTGAAACTCCAGTACTTCGGCCACTTCATGCGAAGAGTTGACTCATTGGAAAAGACTGTGATGCTGGGAGGGATTGGGGGCAGGAGGAGGAGGGGACGACAGAGGATGAGATGGCTGGATGGCATAACTGACTCGATGGATGTGAGTCTGAGTGAACTCCAGGAGTTGGTGATGGACAGGGAGGCCTGGCCTGCTGTGATTCATGGGGTCGCAAAGAGTTGGACACGACTGAGCGACTGAATTGAACTGAACTGAACTGAAGGAGGACAAAAGGACCTCTTCTCTTTTGAGTTTGTGGTTGATCGTCAGCACAGAAGCCACACTGCCATCCTTCATGTCTTCCTTTGCAACAGTATAAGAGATGTTGGTTGACAAGTTACCTTTTCCCCATATTAAGCTTCTTTACATGAACAGCTGTATACCTATGTGTCCATTGATCATTCCTTTGTGTTCAGCAGAGCCATAAGTGTTTCATATATATAGCTGAAACTTTTCACAAGAGCTCTTTGATTTTTGGCATCATGTTCACATTTCAGATGAAAGAATAAAGGCATAATCTGATTGAGTGTCTTTCCCACATTCATATACTTTGTAAGTATCAAAATTAGTAGGAGATTCAATGGACAGAGAATGAGAGAGAGAACAACCTTACTTACAAGAACAAATAAAAAATTCTAGGATCAAACAACTAGAAATGCAGGTTTTACAATAAATGTGGATAAATGTGAACTTCTGGAGAGGAAAATGCAATGTTCTAAAAGAGGCAATATCTCGGGGATTCCGAAGTACTTTGATTTGTACTGCTCTTCTCACTTCCATGTCTGATTTCATCCTCTGCACATTCACTACCTCTGTTAACTTTCATCTAGTCGTTCCAATTTCAGAATTTTTTCATCTTTCTTGTTTGCTGTCATCTCCTCTCACATTCTTATTATCCTTGGCCATTAATTACTTTAAAATTTCATTATTATAGCTTTATTTGGACGTTGCTAAAAACATAAATAAATATATGTTTCCAATGTACTACATTTCAAATGAAAACTTAATTATCTTTTTAATGTCCAGTCTGATCCTGTGATTTCCTGGCTTAACATTCTGATAGCATTCCAATATCTTTAGGTTAAAAATACAAATTCCTTGATAGATTAAAAAAACTTATATAAATCAGCCTTTGCTGCTCCATTATTTTTTTTAATTTATTTGTCTTTTTGCACTCTTGACTTATTTTCCTAGGCAAACAACAGTTAGCTATGTTCATAATTTTAGAAGACGAATCTGCACAGTGGTTTTTTACTTGCTCCATCAAATAAACCATGAGTGTGAATTCATAATCAGTTGGGTACTTTTCATAAGATTGATGAATACATAACATATTTTTCAAGCATAGGAACAAAAATATTAAATGTATCAACCCTGTTTTCTATTTAACAGTTAAGAAATATAGTCCTATAGTCTCAAGCCTACCACTTAACTGTCCTGAGAATTGCTAAAATAAACCTCTCAACATTTTAGGAAATCTGTTTGTCTTTATAGCAAACAAATCTCAATAAAAACTCAAGTTTACGTTAAAAGATAGAAAATGCTTGGATTTTTCTCAAATTTTCATGAAATTTCTTTGTTTTCTAGCTAAACCTAGCCTATGCTCAAAATTTCCTGACTGTAATAGAAAGTGTTTGTACATTTTTGTGCAACAAATCCTGGTTTATTTAAATGCTTGTTGAGGACCTGAACAAGATTTACCTGTTACATTTGGTCAGATTTACATTTTCTACAAAGCTAATGCAACTTAAAATTTGGGATCCCCTATTTGCACAAGCCTCTTTCAAGGCCCTGGGAGAAGACTGGGAATTTTGTATTCATCACTCTGTACTGTTTTCCTGTTTACCGTACTAGTCATGTATGGATGTGAGAGTTGGGCCATAAAGAAGGCTGGGCATCAGAGAACTGATGCTTTCAATTGTGGTCCTGGAGAAGACTCTTGAGAGTCCCTTGGACAGCAGGGAGATCAAACCAGTCAGTCCTAAGGGAAACCAACCTTGAATATTCATTGAAAGGACCGATGCTGAAGGTAAAGGTCCAATCCTCTGGTTACCCATTGAGAAGAGTCGACACATTGGTAAAGATCCTGAATCTGGGAACGATTGAGGGCAAAAGAAGAAGAGGGTGGCAGAAGATGAAATGGTTAGCATAGCTGACTCAATGGACATGAATTAGAGCAAACTCTGGGAGATAGTGGAGGGCAGAGAAGCCTGATGTGCTACAGTCCATGGGTCTTCAAAGAGTAAGACATGATTTAGCAACTGAACAACACTGTTTGCCTTAAAGAGAGCAATCCATATTATATAAGATTTTGGCTCCTTAAAATTTGGCTCCTTCCCATATTCACTTGTTTCATTTCTTAATCTAAAGAGAAGGAAGTCCTCCTTTTCCCCATGACATTAACCTATTGATATAAATGGTTTTTAGGTATGTTAACTCATTACTCTTCATGCTCTAGCGTAGATATTATTATTATCCTCACTGTATGGATGAGTAAACAAAGGCTTTGAGGCCTGAAGCAGCTTTCCAAGAGTCCAAAGCTAACAAAAAGAGATGGGATTTAAACTCATGTCTGAAGGACTCCAAATTCCTTACTATTTAAAATATAGCATACCACCTCCTTTATGAAATACACTCAGGTTGTGTTAAAGAAAGGCAGGGTATGTAATGAGGGAGAAAAAGGAGAAAGGTTTAAAAAAAATATGTAGCTGGGATATAGGGGACTCCAAGAGTAAGGACTTAGAACCACATTCATTTCCCTAGCATCAATTATTTTGGAAATTTTAAGAATTTCCATCCTGTGCAACTTCTTACATTTGCAATATTTTCCCTCATTTCTCAGCATTGCTAGAGTCTTAGTGAAAAGTATAAAATAAAATAAAATAAAACATAGCCTTAGTGCTATAGAAACCAGGGAAGGAGAAAAACAAGTACCTGGCTTATGATTAAAGAATCCAGGGTGAAGGAGGAGGCAGTATCATGTTGAAAAGAGATACACATTCCTGTCCTCAAGCAAAGGACAAAGGGAAAATCTTTCCCAGGAAGGTGGCCCCAGAGGAAGCCATCTGTACGTATCAATGAGAACTGGCCTTGGATTCTCCTATGCTGGGTTCATGGCCCTCAAATTTCAGATTCAAAAATATCCAGAATGAAACATGACACTTATAAATTAGATGCTGATTGCTTTATTGGTAAATGGAAGATAGATTGCCATCTTCCATGGCTTTCTGAAAGACCTGTAAATTCATATTTTCTGAAAAAAAAAAAAAACAAAAAAACAAAAAAGGCAGTTCAGAGAGTTTTGGCAACTGGGTTGATAGCCCTGCTGGTAACTGGAAAGAAGTCAATGAGAGCCCAGCCTCTCACTTTCTCTTCTTCCTCCTTGTCCCGGACCTTCTAATCTTCTTGTTTATGATTATTATGCATGTAACACAGTGAGTTCTAAGTTGTTGCTTGCAAGATGAAGTAGAACTTTCTTATGTTGTTTATCTCATTATAAATATATAATGTTCAAGCATACATTATATTTACAAAGATGGTTACTGCAGTATACCCTATAATAGCAAAAACCTGAGGCCAGCCTAAGTGTCCACTGACACAGGCACAGTCAGACAAAGAAACAGAATACAGTTAAAATGCAAATAAAACCAGGAACAAACAGATCCATATAGCTTTATGAAATGATATGGAAGATTTCTTAGATATAAGTTACTTGACAAATGCTTACTAGACTTCTGGCAGTGAAGTTATGTTATAAGTTTATAATATAACTTTAGTTATATTAGTTATAAATTTATAATAATTATAACTTATTATTATAAGCTATGATGTATATTAATGTATATAATAGTTATAATGCATATAAATGTAGTATAATATATATAAATATAGTTGTAATGTATATAAATGTCAAATCATTAAGTAGAATACCTGAAACTAGTATAATATTGTGCATCAACTGTATTTCAATAAAAATAAAGATCCCAAAATTATGTTATTTGGAATAAGCAACTTATAGATCTGTATATAAAATACTATATCATTTGCAAAGAAAAAGATTATATATGTTTGTGTTAGTCGCTCAATCGTGTCTGACTCTTCGCAACCCCGTGGTCTGTAGCTTGCCAGGCGCCTTGACCGTGGAATTCTCCAGGCAAGAATAGTGGAGTAGGTTGCTATGCCCTTCTCCAGGGGATCTTCCTGACCCGGGGATCGAACCCAGGTTTCCCACATTGCAAGCCAATTCTTTACCATTTGAGGTACCCAGGAGGTTTAAATATTCCCAAGGGTATGTTCAAAGGAGCTAATTGTGGTGGCCGTTGGGGAAGGAAGTAGGAAGGCTGGATGTGATATTCCATTAAGAAGTAGCCTCATACTTTTCTCTTGTTTTCTTGTTTTCTGTTTTTTATCTTGAGCATACATTAATTCCAAAGTCAATATTTTAATAACTTGCTAACATTAGAAGCATAAAAATTAATGTATCATTTGTCAGGCACAAGGGCCCTGAGAAGACTGGTCAGGTGGAAACTTGAAAAGGGAAGTCACTGAGCCCAGGAAGTGGAGAGAAAAGGACAAGGGAGAACACAGCTCTATTTCCAACCCACTTTATGACAGGTAGTCATCAGGGAAAAGAGAGTTTATGGTCAGTGTTTCTTAAAATCAGAATCACTTTGGATAGCAATGTAATAAACAAAAGGTATTGCTATTTATTCCAGAATATCTGAATAAACACCTTTAGAACTAGGGCCCAAGACTATGCAGTTTCCACATATTTTCTGCTGATTCAGTGACACACTAAAGGGTGAGAACTGTAGGGGTTAGGACTTTGCTGGAGCGCGAGCTTGAGTCATACCACTCACTGACTTCCAGATTCCTGGGATGGTGGGCCGTGGGGAGGTCTTTGTGGATCATTCCTTGGGGGTGGTCGTCTGTGATGCCTCTAAGCAGCGGGTGGGAGAGGATAGTGATGACAACAGTGCTGGGGCGGGGTGGACCCTGTGGAGGTTCACCATCTGGTGGAGGTGGTCCCTGCTGAGGTCCATCATCTCGTGGGGGTGGACTTTGCTGAGGTTCACCATCTTGTGGGGGTGGAATTAGCTGAGGTTCACCATCTAGGTTTGCACCATTATGATGAGGTCTTGTGAGTGGTGTTCCAGGTCCCTCAGAAGGTCTCTGAAACTGCTCTGAAAATGTTCTCAGCTCTGGGCTAGAAGAAACCAGGCAGCTTCCTTTATAAAGGGATCAGAACAATGTTATCTTTGAGTTTCACACGGGGCAGAACTCGTCACTATAGTATAGACATGGTTAGAGTTGGGACTTAGCCCAACAGGACTGAGAGGTTAGGTGTGATCAGTGTGTCATTTCTTAAGGTACAGGATGTGACTTGGGCAAAGATTTTGAAGGAACAATATCCTAGCAATCAGAGCTGATATTAGAATTGTCCTGTCACCATGTGGTTTTCAGTCTGTTTAGTCGTCTGTTTCTCTGTCCTACCAAAGTGTTGTTCATATGTATGGGGTATATATGTATATATATTTGTGTGTGTGTTTGCAATGGTTCTATTGTCCACAGTGAAATTCATCAATATTTCTGGCTATTTTTGTGGCCAAAATGCCATCATTTATTTGTTTATCTGTGTCTCTTAATCTTCCTAAATTTGCATCTGGGTCCCTTACTGCTAGCCCCACCTGGAAAGCCCCATACCTAGTATATGATACATAGCAAAACATGTTTATGATAGAAATCATCTCAGATTAACTTTGAAAGATACATGGAGAACTCATACTTGGGCACATATGGATGGCAGAAGGGTGACCCTCCACCTACTGAAGACCCCAACCATCATCCAAGACTCCCTGGTTCTAATTGGGAAATCTTTATGGTGTAAAAAAAAAAAAAAAAAAAAACGTGACCTACCACTTTTCTCCAAGCCAGGCTTCAGCAATACATGAATCGTGAACTTCCAGATGTTCAAGCTGGTTTTAGAAAGGCAGAGGAACCAGAGATCAAATTGCCAACACCCACTGGATCATGGAAAAAGGAACAGAGTTCCAGAAAAACATCTATTTCTGCTTTATTGACTATGCCAAAGCCTTTGACTGTGTGGATCAAAATAAACTGTGGAAAATTCTGAAAGAGATGGGAATACCAGACCACCTGACCTCTTGAGAAACCTATATGCAGGTCAGGAAGCAACAGTTAGAACTGGACAGGGAACAACAGACTGGTTCCAAATAGGAAAAGGAGTACGTCAAGGCTGTATATTGTCACCCTGCTTATTTAACTTATATGCAGAGTACATCATGAGAAACGCTGGGCTGGAAGAAGCACTGGAAAAACAGTGGAAACAGTGTCAGACTTTATCTGGAATCAAGATTGCTGGGAAAAATATCAATAACCTCAGATATGCAGATGACACCACCCTTTTGGTAGAAAGGGAAGAGGAACTAAAAAGCCTCTTGATGAAAATGAAAGTGGATAGTGAAAAAGTTGGCTTAAAGCTCAACATTCAGAAAACGATCATGGCATCTGGTCCCATCACTTCATGGAAAATAGATGGGGAAACAGTGGAAACAGTGTCAGACTTTATTTCTGGGGGCTCCAAAATCACTGCAGATGGTGATTGCAGCCATGAAATTAAAAGACGCTTACTCCTTGGAAGTAAAGTTATGACCAACCTAGATAGCATATTCAAAAGCAGAGACTTTACTTTGTCAAAAAAGGTCCATCTAGTCAAGGCTATGGTTTTTCCAGTGGTCATGTATGGATGTGAGAGTTGGACTGTGAAGAAAGCTGAGCACCGAAGAATTGATGCTTTTGAACTGTGGTATTGGAGAAGACTCTTGAGAGTCCCTTGCAAGGAGATCCAACAAGTCCATTCTAAAGGACATCAGTCCTGGGTGTTCTTTGGAAGGACTGATGCTAAAGCTGAAACTCCAGTATTTTGGGCACCTCATGCAAAGAGTTGAAAAGACATTGGAAAAGACTCTGATGCTGGGAGGGATTGGGGGTAGGAGGAGAAGGGGATGACAGAGGATGAGACGGCTGGCTGGCATCACCAACTCGATGGACATGGGTTTGAGTGAACTGCGGGAGTTGGTGATGGACAGGGAGGCCTGGCGTGCTGCGATTCATGGGGTCGCAAAGAGTCGGACATGACTGAGCGACTGAACTGAACTGAACCGCTTTCTATACCTAATAATATTCTTGCAAGATATGATATTGAGAAAAGGAAAGGAAAGTGAAAATGAAGTTGCTCAGTCATGTCTGACTCTTTGCAACCCCATGGACTATAGTCTACCAGGTTCCTCTGTCCATGGGATTTTCCAGGCAGTCGTACTGGAGTGGATTGCCATTTCCTTCTCCAAGGGATCTTCCCCACCCAGGGATCGAACCCAGGTCTCCCACATTGTAGACAGACGCTTTACCATCTAAGCCACCAGGGAAGTCCCAGAGTAAATGCAAATGTAGATAGGAAATCCACCACAGACTCTAGGACAGAATAAATGAATAAATACGTAGTTCCTAGAATGAGGCGTGGATCATGTCATTTTATGTCCCTAAAAATTCTAACATGTCACTCCTCTTTTCTAGAATCTTTTGTAAGATTCTGGTTGGATTTTCTTTTTCTAGAAAGTATTTTTAACTCCCACCCCTGGATAATTTAATGGCTGCAATCACATACTCCAATAAGATAGTCTGATAGCCCCTTTAAAGCCTCAATTGCATGTCATGAATCTTCTATTTTTCAGTTAGTTTCTACACTAGAGTTTGTTTTCTCATTTTGTTCTTCAACAAAGTCTATTTTCTGTGCAATATTTTGATACTCATATCTCCCCATTCTCTATCTGACCTTATTTGTTGATATTTTATCTGGAATGAATTCTCTGTTTGCTTTTGTTTTTTTTCCCCTCTCTTATCTAGCTTTTTTTGCTATGCATTTTGGAGGAATTCCTGTCTTTGATCATCTGAATCAGGCCTTTCTCCTCTTCACTATTATGTTTCTTTTATTTCACAAGTACTGTGCTTCCAAATTTTTAAAAATTATCTACATTCTTCTTTTCAGTTTTCTATTATGTTGAATAGTTATCTGCTTGTCCTTTTATTTTAGAATGAGATTCATCAATATCATCAGCTGCCACTTATTTCAGAACTAGTGTAGCCTTTATATAATTGTTCAATTTGTGTGTGTGTGTGCTCAGTCACTTCAGTTGTGTCTGATTCTTTGCGACCCTATGGACTGTAGCTTGCCAAGCTCCTCTGTCCATGTGATTCTCCAGGCAAGAATACTGGAGTGGGTTGCTATGCCCTCCTCCAGGGGATCTTCCTCACCCAGGGATTGAACCCACATCTCTTATGTTTCCTGTACTGGCAGAAACAGGTTCATTTAACGCTCTGGCCACCTAGTGAAATGTTATAATGGTGTGCTTGGGGTATGTGAGGGAAAGCCATATACATAGTGAGCTGGAAATCCCACAGAACAGGTCCCTTGACCAGTGTGGATGGGTAGGTCCCTTGCTATGCATATAAGTCTGGGACTTTCTGATGGGTTGCAGATAATATTACAGGAAGGCTTCCTGATAATTATGGTTTTCTACAGATAACTGTGCCCTTGCAAGGTGACTGAGCAGATTGCTTTCTTTTCCTGGCACAAAAATGGATGCATTCTAGAAAGGGGGCTGTATCCACATTTGGCAATATGGGAAAGCTATGTGGTTATTTCACTTCATATTCTCTATCCTCTGCATTACCTGTTTACTAGAAGTTAGTTCTAAAGGCTTTTGGATACAAAGTTTCATCTCAATACATATTGAAATTATGTCTTACTCCCTCTCCCATTTCCCCCATGTTCCATCCATTGAAACACTTTCTATTCTTCCAGAGCTCCATGCTTTATCCCAAAATAAGTCCTTTATGTATGCTGTCTTCTCTTCATGAAAATTATCTTTCTCTTTGTGATAATCCCAATCTGGCTCTGCTATGGGAACTGCTTGGCTCCCTGTAGGGAGGAGGGTCCCTCTTTCCCCTTGCCTCACACTCAAGCCATCCATCTCCAAAGGCAGTAGCTTCTCCCAAAACTGGAGCTCTCGAGTCAGGAGTAAGCATGTGTCCCAATACATACATACATTAAGTCTCTCTAAGTAAGCTCATAAAGTAAAGTTAGTCCTGTAGAGGTGTCTATGTATTTTTCAGGATCCTCTAGATAGTCTCCAAGATTTCTCTTTATTTGTTGTACCTCAAGGTAAGAAAAGGGCTTATGGATTTTTATGGATTAGTTATTTTTCTTGGGGGGAGGCTCCTGAAGAGGTGGTAAGTTGTGTGGCCCTTCTAGCTACCCTTCGCATATGTTCCCAGGGATAGATTAGAGAAATCTGCTTTTCCTCATCCTCTTTCTCATCCTATGTCTCATCCTTATTTTTGGTTGTCTGCACCTCCTCTACTTTGACTGTCTGAGTTCCTTTTGACACCAAAGTAGTCTGAGGCTGCATTGGACCTGGGGTTGTTTGAACTTCTATCGAGACAGAAGCACCCCTTCCTGGAGGGATTCCTTGACCTTCAGCTTGCCCAGTTGTGAGACCTGGGTACAGAGGCAGAGGCAGTGTAGGAGGACAGGAGGGATCTGAAGGCTTTACATCCAAATCTGTAGCCTTAGGACATAAGTCTGGCATATCTTGCAGAAGGAAAAAGGGTAACACAAATGGCACTTCTACCCATTTCCCTTGTCTTCTTCAGAACCAGTCTAGTTGTAAAACAGTATCATAATTAAGAGACCCTTCAACTGGCCATTGTCTGCTGCCCTCCAATGGATGATGTGGCCACGCAGATTTGCAGAAGAAAGTCAGGCATGTCTTCTTTAAACTCTGGGGGTCAAACTTATCCATTTTTCAGGACACAATCCAAGGGTGTGAGTCTGGAACTTTGAGTAGCTCTCATCTGTAAGAGAGAAAACAGCAGCAACCAGCGCCTTTGCTTCCTTCCACTGGTGGTGCCCCTCCCTGCAATAGGTTGGGGTGTAGACAGAGTTTTCACTGAAGCTTCCCTTCCCTGGCTGGACTTAGTCAGTCCCTTACCGACCCAAGCGCCTTACTCGTCCCTTCAGGTTCTACCACCTGAGGCGGTGTGGAGATGCACCTGGGGTAGACCTGATGGCATCCCGAATTGATTTCTACTTCCATACCACCACAACCTTTGTTTGATTTGGCAGAGTAGTTTCACAGAATGTTTCCCAAGCTTGTACTCCTAGGGGAAGCCTCTGTCTTCCATGTGCCCATTCACATTCCTGAGTACAGTCCTGACTGCAGTAGAAGTGATGAATCATTGCCACATCAGTAAGCCACTGCAGAGCTTTATCTAATACACTAAGAGCTAGTGCTACCAAAGGAAGAAGCCCATGGTACTTCCAAACTGGGATTTCAAACGTATTTTCTTAGAAACCTCATGCTTGCTAGGAGAGCTTCCATCCAGTCTGGATGAACAGCTATGACAAAGACTCACTAGTTCCAATTAGTTCCTAAACATGCTCCTAGCAAGTCTGGGTTCCATAACTACCAAGCTTGGGATCTAAGTAAAAGTATATAGTAACAGCATGAATCACGAGTCCATTAAAAGTCTATGATCCGACAGATCAGGTTGGTAGTTCTAAATTCCCACACAATTATGAAATGGTCAAAGAGAGCAGGAAAAGCTGACCAAGAAAGGAAAGTTTGGCCTACACGTTTTGCCCATTTCTGGTCCCTTTGCTTGCAGGTGTCCTTGGCATTGGCAGGTCGGTATAAACCCCTGACATAAAGGCTCCCCTTTTGGGGGCTGCCTTCAGTCCTTATGAGGCACTGCAAACCACAGAGCAGGGCTCATAACTTGCTTCATGCAGGGTGTGTCATTCACTCACACAAGCACACTGAAGAGTTAGTAAAGTAAAGCAGATAATGTGTATACTGAGGAAGCAGAGAGGCTAGAGCTCTGAGTGTTCTTACCTTGTCCTGAAGATCCTGAATGAGCCCCCAAGATGATAGCTTACAGTAAAAAATGTTGGATTCATGATCTCCAAAGAAGATTTGGCTTTGGGACCAGACATGATCACTCAAGAGCTTTTGTGTAGCAGAGTTTTATTAAAGTAAGAAAAGGGACAGAGAAAGCTTCTGATATAGACATCAAAAGGTGGACAGAGAGTGCCCCCCTTATGAGTCTAAGCAAGGGAGTTATATACTTTTTAAACTGGTTATTACAATAAATCAAAAGAATGTCTCAAGGTTGTAAAAATTTTACCAGACCCACTCCCACAATTTCTATTTTAGGATAACAGGATTAGAAGTTAACAATAGAAAGATTGTACCAGACATACTCCCATAATATACACTCTAAGAATTTCAGGACCAGTCAGAAAGTTTTCAGGAAGGAGAAACTGTCCTCAAGCAGGATACATTGTTGTTATATAATCCATATAAACAGAGTTTAAACTGAGTTGCTTGTTGTGTAATCATCAGTTCCAGGCTTAAAAAAGAAGAAGAAGAAAGAAAAAGTTTTATGTGACTAAGACTGAGGAATGGAGAGAAAAAAAAAGTTTGTCCTTTCCTCCTTCTTGAGAATTCCAGGCTCCTATCTCCTCCTCTAAAACCCCAGACACCTCTCTCCTCAGGGATCCTGGACTTCTTATCAACCTACCTAAAAATGTGGCTGAGAGGAGCTATCCCACTTCCAAGGTCAGGAGCTTTGGCTGCACTTTGCTAGAGCAGCTGTGAAGAGATACCCTACATCCAAGTAACAGAAATCTGAGTAAGTCAGTAGGTGCTGATAGAGGGCATCAGAGGGCAGACAGACTGAAACCACAATCACAGAAAACTAGTCAATCTGATCACATGGACCACAGCCTTGTCTAACTCAATGAAATTAAGCCATGCTGTATAGGGCCACCCAAGATGGATGGGTCATGGTGGAGAGGTCTGACAGAATGTGGTCCACTGGAGAAGGGAATGGCAAACCACTTCAGTATTCTTGCCTTGAGAACCCCATGAACAGTATGAAAAGGCAAAATGATAGGACACTGAAAGATGAACTCCCCAGGTTGGTAGGTGGCCAATATGCTACTGGAGATCAGTGGAGAAATAACTCCAGAAAGAATGAAGGGCTGGAAACAAAGAAAAAAACAACACCTAGTTGTGGATGGGACCGGTGATAGAAGCAAGGTTCGATGCTGTAAAGAGCAATATTGCATAGGAACCTGGAATGTCAGGTCCACGAATCAAGGCAAATTGGAAGTGGTCAAACAGGAGATGGCAAGAGTGAACGTCGACATTCTAGGAGTCAGAGAACTAAAATGGACTGGAATGGGTGAATTTAACTCAGATGACCATTATATCTACTACTGTGGGCAAGAATCTCTTGGAAGAAATGGAGTAGCCCTCATAGTCAACAAAAGAGTCCAAAATGCAGTACTTGGATGCAATCTCAAAAAATGACAGAATGATTCCTGTTCATTTCCAAGGCAAACCATTCAATATCATAGCAATCCAAGTCTATGCCCTGACCAGTAATGCAAAGAAGCTGAAGTTGAATGGTTCTATGAAGACCTTCAAGACCTTTTAGAACTAACACCCCAAAAAAGATGTCCTTTTCAAAATAGGGGATTAGAATGCAAAACTAGGAAGTCAAGAAACACCTGAAGTAACAGGCAAATTTGGCCTTGGAGTACAGAATGAAGCAGGGCAAAAGCTAATAGAGCTTTTTCAAGAAATGCACTGGTCATAGCAAACACCCTCTTCCAACAACACAAGAGAAGACTTTACACATAGACATCACCAGATGGCCAACACTGAAATCAGATTGATTATATTCTTTGCAGCCAAAGATGGAGAAGCTCTATACAGTCAGCAAAAACAAGACCAGGAGCTGACTGTAGCTCAGATCATGAACTTATTGCCAAATTCAGACTTAAATTGAAGAAAGTGGAGAAAACCACTAGAGCATTCAGGGATGACCTAAACCAAATCCCTTATGATTATACAGTGGAAGTGAGAAGTAGATTTAAGGGACTATATCTGATAGACAGAGTACCTGATGAACTATAGATGGAGGTTTGTGACATTGTACAGGAGACCAGATTCAAGACCATCCCGAAGAAAAAGAAGTGCAAAAAAGCAAAATGGCTGTCTGAGGGGGCCTGAGCTGTGAAAAGAAGAGAAGTAAAAAGCAAAGTAGAAAAGAAAAGATATAAGCATCTGAATGCAGAGTTCCAAAGAATAGCAAGGAGAGATAAGAACGCCTTCCTTAGTGACCAATGCAAAGAAATAGAGGAAAACAACAGAATGGCAAAGACTAGAGATCTCTTTAAGAAAATTAGAGAATTAGAGATACCAAGGGAACATTTCATGCAAAGATGGGCTTGAAAGGACAGAAATGGTATGTATCTAACAGAAGCAGAAGATATTAAGAAGAGGTGGCAAGAATACACAGAAGAACTGTACAAAAAAAGAGCTTCATGACCCAGATAATCACAATGGTGTGATCACTCACCTAGAGCCAGGCATCCTGGAATGTGAAGTCAAGTGGGCATTAGGAAGTATCACTATGAACAAAGCTAGTGGAGATGATGGAATTCCATTCGAGCAATTTCAAATCCTGAAAGATGATGCTGTGAAAGTGCTGCACTCAATATGCCAGCAAATTTGGAAAACTCATCAGTGGCCACAGAACTGGAAAAGGTCAGTTTTCATTCCAATCCCAAAGAAAGGCAATGCCAAAGAATGCTCAAACTACCACACAATTATACTCATCTCAAACGCTAGTAAAGTAATGCTCAAAATTTTCCAAGCCAGGCTTCAGCACTACATGAACAGTGAACTTCCAGATGTTCAAGCTGGTTTTAGAAAACCCAGAGGAACCAGAGATCAAATTGCCAACATCAGTTGGGTCATCAAAAAAGCAAGAGAGTTCCAGAAAAACATCTATTTCTGCTTTATTGACTATGCCAAAGCCTTTGACTGTGTGGTTCACAATAAACTGTGGAGAATTCTAAAAGAGATGGGACTACCAGACCACCTGACCTGCCTCTTGAGAAACCTATATGCAGGTCAGGCAGCAACAGTTAGAACTGGACATGGAACAACAGACTGGTTCCAAATAGGAAAGGAGTACATCAAGGCTGTATATTGTCACCTTGCTTGTTTAACTTATATGCAGAGTACATCATGAGAAATGCTGGGCTGGAAGAAGCACAAGCTGGAATCAAGATTGCTCGGAGAAATATCAATAACCTCAGATACGCAGATGACACCACACTTATGGCAGAAAGTGAAGAAGAACTGAAGAGCCTCTTGATGAAAGTGAAAGAGGAGAGTGAAAAAGTTGGCTTAAGGCTCAATATTCAGAAAACTAAGATCATGGCATTCGGTCCCATCATTTCATGATAAATAGATGGGAAAACAGTGGAAAGAGTGGCTGACTTTATTTTGGGGGGCTCCAAAATCACTACAGATGGTCACTGTAGCCATGAAATTAAAAGATGCTTACTCCTTGGAAGGAAAGTTATGACCAACCTAGATAGCATATTAAAAAGCAGAGACATTACTTTGCCAACAAAGGTCCATCTAGTTAAGGCTATGGTTCTTCCAGTAGTCAAGTAGGATTTGAGAGTTGGACTATAAAGAAAGCTGAGTGCTGAAGAATTAATGCTTTTGAACTGTGGTGTTGGAGAAGACTCCTGAGAGTCCCTTGGACTGCAAGGAGATCCAACCAATCCATCCTAAGGAGATCAGTCCTGGGTGTTCATTGGAAGGACTGATGTTGAAGCTGAAACTCCAATACTTTGGCCACGTGATGCAAAGAGCTGACTCATTTGAAAAGACCCTGATGCTGGGAAAGATTGAGGGCAGGAGGAGAAGGGGACGACAGAGGATGAGATGGTTGGATGGCATCACTGACTCAATGGACATGAGTTTGGGTGAACTCTGGGAGTTGGAGATGGGCATGGAGGCCTGGCATGCTGTGGTTCATAGGGTCTCAAAGAGTCAGACAGGACTGAGTGACTGAACTGAACTGAACTGAAAGTCAAAATATGAACAAGAACATAAACTCTATACTAGTTCTGAAATAACTTCCTACTGATCATATTAACTAATCTTAATTATTAAAAAAGAAAAAAACAGGATGAGAAGTTAAATACTAAACACTATAGAATAACCAGCAACTGAAAAGTGGAATTCAGGTAATCAAAAAATATCTGGGGGACTTCTCGGGTGGTCCAGATGCTGAGACTCCAAGCTCCCAATGTAGGGAGCCCAGGTTCAATTCCTCAGCAGGGAACTAGATCCCACATGCTGCTACTAAGACCTGGTACAGGCAAATACATAAATGGTAAAAAATAAAGTTTATTTAAAAATATTTTGGAAACACAATAGCTTGTGCTGAATTTTTGAAATAAATGTAAAAGAATAGTGACGAATAGAATAGATCCTCATGAAGTCATTAGGTAAAAATTTGCCCCAAATGCATAGCAAAACAGCTACACATAAAAAATTAATAAACAGGAGAAGAATTGATTTACCAGGAAATAGCAGCAAAAAAGCTTCAGACAGAGAATGGGGAGAAATGAGTGTCAGAATATTATAGAGAGATTTCCCTGTATTGAATAACAACCTGAAAAAATATTTTCTAACATGCAGATTGACAGAAAAACAACAGATCAAGCAAGACAATGCATTTAAGGTTTTGAAGGGAGTATCAGGCTGTTTTGTTGAAATGCATAATTGTGGCCACTAAATTATCAGTGGGGGCCAGGACAGGGGAGGTTAAAAATATTTCCTAGCAGAAATAAAGCCAATTAGAACCTCCCAGATTTCAAAAAAGAGAAAGAGCACGGAAAAAGTCTTAAAAACATAAAATAATATGAACTATCAAAAAAACTGGGCTTCCCTGGAGGCTCAGATAGTAAAGAATCAACCTGCACTGCAGGAGACCTGGGTTCGATCCCTGATTTGGGAAGATCCCCTGGAGGAAGGCATGACAACCCAGTCCAGAATTCTTGCCTGGAGAACCTCCATCGAGAGAGGAGCCTGGCGGGCTACATACAGTCCATGGCGTTGCAAAGAATTGGACACAGCTGAGAGACTCAGCACACACGTTCAAATAACTGCATTCATCTTGTTCTGTTCTAGATATCCTATGGTTGTATTTGTATCTATTTTTATTTTCCTTAATATTATAAATCCAAAGACTATTAATAACAATAGAAAGTCTTAAGTTATCTTTGTTCAAAAATGACAAGCTTTGGTTTTAGAACCGAGGAATCTTAGATGACCTCTGGCGGCCTGAGCTGACTGAAGGTCAACCTTCTGCCTTCCATGTGTGCACAAGCATGGGTTTTCCACACACACTTCAAAGATAAACAGAAATAACTCTATATCATCAGAATGTTCTGCTATGTATCATATACATAGGTACCCAAATACCATGAATGATGGGGGTTTGGTCATAATAATGGCCAGAGAAATTGATCAACTTCACATTGGGTTGTAGGATCACTGCCAACACATAAACATACATACACACATAAACACATGAAAAACACAGAGGGGAGACAGAGAAAGAGTCTCAGGGAACACACAGAACATACAAATATGACAGAATAATTCTAGAATCTGTGCTGACTGCTTGGACACCGGTCCTTTAAAAACCTTGCACAACTCACATGCTGAACATTTTCAAAATGAGACACTAGGCAGAGCCTACCCACTCCATCCTGCTGGGCTAAGTCCCAACTATAAACCATGATGAGGACTGTTCAGTATAGAACTCAAAGATTCCATTGTTCTTGTCCCCTTTATAAAGGAGGCTGCCTGGTTTCTCCCAGCACAGAGTTGAGAACATTCCAGAGCTTCCTCCAAGAACCTGCTGGTCCTGCTCTATGAGGCCTTGCTGGCCCTTAGCTCAGTTCAAGGCCCATTTTCTGGTAAGAATGAAGGGAGATGATGCTGAGACTCTGTTTGGGACTTGGGAGATCACATTGCAGCAAGGAAGCTGGTAAAGGGACATCACTTCAGTTCAGTTGCTCAGTCGTGTCCAACTCTGCGACCCCATGGACTGCAGCATGCCAGGTTCCCAGTCCATCACTAGCTCCTGGAGTTTGTTCAAACTCATGTCCATCAAGTCGGTGATGCCATCCAACCATCTCTTCTTCCATTGTCCCCTTTTCCCCTTGCTTTCATTCTTTCCCAGCATCAGGATTTTTTGCAATGAGTCAGTTCTTCACATCACGTGACCAAAATATTGGAGCTTCAGCATCAGTCCTGGCAATGAATATTCAGGACTGATTTCCTTTAGGATTGACAGATTTGATCTCTTAACAGTCCAAGGGACTCTCAAGAGTTTCTCCAACACCACAGTTCAAAAGCATCAGTGCTTTGGTGCTCAGCTTTCCTTAGCATTCAACTCTCACATCCATACATGACTACTGGGAAAACCATAGATTTGACTACATGGACCTTTGTTGGCAAAGTAATGTCTCTGCTTTTTAATATGCTGTTTAGGTTGGTCAAAACTTTTCTACCAAGGAGCAAGTGTCTTTTAATTTCATGGCTGAAGTCACCATCTACAGTGATTTTCGAGCCCAGAAAATAAAATCTGTCCCTATTTCCATTGTTTCCCCATCTATTTGCATGAACTGATGGGCCCAGATGCCATTATCTTAATTTTCTGCATGCTGAGTTTTAAGCCAACTTTTTCACTCTCCTTTTTCACTTTCATCAAGAGGTTTTGTAGTTCTTCTTCACTTTCTGCTATAGGCTGGTTTCATCAGCATATCTTAGGTTATTGATATTTCTCCCATTAATCTTGATTCAAGATTTTGTTTCACCATGCCTGGCATTTCGCATGGTGTACTCTGCATATAAGCAGGGTGACAATATACAGCCTTGACATACACCTTTCCCAGTTTGGAACTAGTGTGTTGTACCATGTCCAGTTCTATCTGTTGCTTCTTACCTGCATACTGATTTCTCAGGCAGCACATCAGGTGGTCTGGTATTCCCATGTCTTGAAGAATTTTCCACAGTTTGTTGTGATCCACACAGTCAAAGGCTTTGGTATAGTCAGTGAAGCAGATGTTTTTCTGGAACTCTCTTGCTTTTTCAATGATCCAACGGATGTTGGTAATTTGATTCTGGTTCCTCTGCCTTTTCTAAATCCCACTTGAACATCTGGAATTTCATGGTTCACATACTACTGAAACTTGGCTTGGAGAATTTTGAGCATTACTTCACTAGCGTGGGAGATGAGTTCAATTGTACAGTAGTTTGAACATTCTTTGGCATTGCCTTTCTTTGGGATTGGAATGAAAATTGACCTTTTCCAGTCCTGTGGCCACCGCTGAGTTTTCCAAATTTGCTGGCATTCATAAATGAAAGGAAAGATGATCTGCAGAGTTCCTAAGACAAAGATAAGGCCCTTAACATTGTATTGATACCAAGTCCTCACATTTTATTTAAAGCGCAATTTCAGCCCCATACAGAATCCTAACCAGAGGTATGACAAAGTAAAATTTGTGTTTTTACAAAAGCCTCTCTGTGACAGAGAAGTTCTCTCATGAAGACTTATGGTAATCAAAGTAGGCAGTGGCCTTGTTAGGGGATATCAATGGCTGGATGGCCACTCAGGGGTAATTCAGAGACAGAGACTACAGTAATAAACCCCTCTCTCTCTACATGGAGATATACAGATTCCGGGGCCCATTTGTTTTATTTTACTCCCACCCACATTTAATATTTCTATGTGCTCTGCTGAATATAGGCCAGATTGTATCCATGTATTTACTTCTGGTCCCACTACCCTGAGAAAGTATGTTAATATAAGTAAAATATTTCATGAAGAAAGAGGGCAGAAGGACACAAAAATATGACACTGAACTGCTCCAGCACTTAACCATTAGGGTTTGAGAGATCCTAGGGAGGACAAAAGGACCTCTTCTCTTTTGAGTTTGTGGTTAATTTTCAGAACAGGAGCAACCCTGCCATCCCTTCATGTCTTTCTGCTTTGCAACAGCATCAGAGATGCAGGTTGACAAGTTAACCTTTTCCCATATTAAGCTTCTTTACATGAACAGCTGTATAGCTACATGTCTATTGATCATTCCTTTGTGTCCAGCAGAGCCATAAGTGCTTCATATATATAGCTGAAACCTTTCACAAGATCCCTTTGGATTTTTGGCATCATGTTCACATTTCAGATCAAAGAATAAAGGCATAATCTGATTGAGTGACTTTCCCACACTATGTACTTTGTAAGTATCAAAATTAGTAGGAGATTCAATGGACAGAGAATGAAAGAGAGAACAACCTTACTTACAAGAACAAATCAAAATTTCTAGGATCAAACAACTAGAAATACAAGTTCTTCACTAAATGTGGATAAACATGAACTTCTGGAGAGGGAAATTCAATATTCTAAAAGAGGCAATATCTCAGGGGTTCTGAAGTACTTTGATCTGCACTGCTCTTCTCACTTCCATGTTAACTTTCATCTAGTCATTCCAATTCCAGAATTTTGTTCATCTTTTTTGTTTGCTGTCTTCTCTCACATTCTTCTTATCCTTGGCCATTAATTACTTTAAAATTTCATTATTATAGTTTTATTTGGGCATTGGTAAAAACAAATAAATATAGGTGTCCAATGTACTAAATTTTTTAAAATTTTATTTTATTTTTAAACTTTACAAAATTGTATTAGTTTTGCCAAATATCGAAATGAATCCGCCACAGGTATACATGTGTTCCCCATCCTGAACCCTCCTCCCTCCTCCCTCCCCATACCATCCCTCTGGGTCGTCCCAGTGCACCAGCCCCAAGCATCCAGTATCGTGCATTGAACCTGGACTGGCAACTTGTTAATTTAAAATAAAAACTTAATGATCTTTTAAATGTCTAGTCTGATCCTGTAACTTCCTGGCTTAACATTCTGATAGCATTCCAATATCCAATATTTCAATATCATTAGGTTAAAAGAGCAAATTCCTTGATAGATTAAAAGAACTTGTATAAATCAGCCTTTGCTGCTCCGTTGTTTTTTGTTTGTTTTGTCTTTTTGCACTTTTAAGTTATTTTCCTAGGCAAACAACTGTTAGCTATGTTCATAATTTTAGGAGAAGAATCTGCACAGTGCTTTTTTATTGGCTGCATCAAATAAAACATGACTGTGAGTTCAGAATCAATTGGGTAATTTTTACAAGATTGATGAGTAAATAACATATTTTTCAAGCATAGGAATAATAATTTTAAGTATACTAGCCCTGTTTTCTGTTTAACAATTAACAAATATAGCTTTCTACAGCAAAGTTCCATAGTTTCAAACCTACCACTTAACAGTCCTGAGAACTGTTCAAATGAACCTCTTAACATTATAGGAATACAATTTGTCTTTTTAGTAAACTAATCTAGATGGAAACTCAACTTTATGTTAAGGGAAATAAAAAGTTTGTATTTTTCTTAAATTTTCACTAAATTTCTTTGCTTCTAGCTAAACTTAGTCTATACTCACAATATCCTGGCTATATGAAAAATGTACATTTTTGTCCAACAAATACTGGTTTATTTAAATGAGGACTTGAACAATGTTTATGTGTTATATTTGGTCAGATTTACATTTTCTACAAAGCTGATGCAACTTAAAATTTGGGATCCCCTATTTCACAGGCCTCTTTTAATGCCCTGGGAGAAGCCTGGGAATTTTGTATTAATCATTTTGTACTGTTTTTCTATTTACTGTACTAGTCATGTATTGATGTGAAAGTTGGTCTATAAAGAAGGCTGAGAATCAGAGAACTGATGCTCAAATTGTGGTGCTGGAGAAGACTCTTGAGAGTCCCTTGGACAGCAAGGAGATCAACCGTTGGATCCTAAAGGAAGTCAACTCTGAATATGCATTGGAAGGAGTGATGCTGAAGCTGAAGATCCAATATTTTGTCCACCTGTTGAGAAGAGCCAATACATTGGTAAAGATCCTGATGCTGGGAAAGATTGAAGGCAAAAGGAGAAGTGGGTGACAGAAGATGAAATGGCTAGCAAAACTGACTCGGTGGACATCAGTTAGAGCAAACTCTGGGAGATAGTGGAGGACAGAGAAGCCTGGTGTACTACAGTCTGTGGGGTCTCATAGAGTAAGATACTGCTTAGCAACTGTACAACAACTATTTACCTTACAGAGAGCAATCTAAATTATATAAGCTTTTGGCTCCTTAAAATCTGGCTCCTTCCCACATTCAGTTTTTTCATTTTTAATCTAGAGAAGGACATCCTCTTTCTCCCCATAACGTTAACTTGTTGATGTAAATGGTTTTCTTTATGTATGTTAACTCATTATATTCATCCTCTAGGGTAGATATTATTATTATCCTCACTGTATGGATGAGTAAACAAAGGCTCTGAGGCCTGAAGCAGCTTGCTAAGAGTCCAGAGCTAACATAAAGAGATAGGATTTAAACTCAAGTCTCAAGAACTCCAAATTCCTTTGGAGCATACCACTTCCTTTATGAAATATACTCAGGTTTTGTTAAAGAAAGGCCGGGGATCTAAGGAGGGAAAAAACTGAGAAATGTTTAAAAAAAATATGGAGGTGGGATATAGTAGACTCCAGAGAGTAAGGACATAGAACCACTCATTTCCCTAGCAATAGCATCAATTATTTCGGAAATTTTAAGAATTTCCATTCTGTGCAACTTCTTACATTTGAAATATTTTCCTTATTTCCATAACATTACTAGAGTCTTAGTTAAAAGTGTAAAGAAAATAAATATGGCCTAATGCCATAGAAACCATGGAGGGAGAGGAAGAGGAAGAGGTATATGGCTTATGAGTAATGGTTCTAGGGGGAAGGAGGAGGCAAAAGCAGGTTGAAAGGAGATACACACTCCTGTCCTCAAGCAAAGAACGAAGGAAAAATGTTTCCTAGGAAGGTGGCCCCAGAGGAAGCCATCTGGACCTATCGATGAGAACGGGTCTTTGATGCTCCTATGCTGGGTTCACAGCCCTCAAATTTCAGACTCACAAACACCCAGAATGAGACATGACACTTAGAAATTAGATGCTGATTGTTTTATTGATAAAGGGAAGATAGACTGCCTTCTTCCATGGCTTTCTGAAGGACACATATCTTCATATTTTCTGAAACAAAAAAAAGGGAAGTTCAGAGAGTATTGGAAACTGAGTTCATAGCCCTGCTGGTAACTGAAAGGAAGTTGATGAGAGCCCAACTTCTCACTTTCTCTTCTTCCTCCATGTCCTGTAATCTTCTAAATGTTCTTGTTTATGATTAGAATGCATGTAACAGACAGTGAGTTCTAAATTGTTGCTTGCAAGATTAAGAAAGTTTTTTCTTAGGCTGTTTGTCTCTAGGCTGCTATTTATAATGTTCAAACATACATTATATTTACAAAGATGGTTACTGCAGCATATCCTATAATAGCAAAAAACTGAGGTTAGCCTAAGTGTCCATTGATAGAGCTTTAGTTAAAGAAATCATGGCACAGTCAGACAAAGGAATAGAATACAGTTAAAATGAAAATAAAACCAGGAGCAAACAGATCCATATAGCTCTACAAAATGATATGGAATTTTTCTAAGAAATAAGTTATTTAACAAATGCTTACTAGACTTCTGGTAGTGATCAATTTATAATGTATATAAATGTCAAATCACTAAGTAGTACATCTGAAACTAGTATAATATTGTACATCAACTGTGTTTCAATAAAAATAAAAGATCCCCCAAAATATGTTATTTGAGATAAGAACTTATAGATATGTAAATAAAATAGTATAGCATTTGCAAATAAAAAGATAGCATATGTTTGTGTGTGTGTGTGTTAGTCACTCAGCTGTGTCTGACTCTTTGAAACCCCATGGACTGTAGCCCGCCTGGCTCCGCTGTCCATGGAATTCTCCAGCCAAGAATACTGGAGTGGGTTGCTATGCCCTTCTCCAGGGGATCTTCCTGATTCAGAGATCGAACCCAGGTCTCCCACATTGCAGGCAGATTCTTTACCATTTGAGCTACCTGGGAAGTCTAAATATTCCCAAGGGGATGTTCAAAGGAGCTAATTGTGGTGGCCTTTGGGGAAGGAAGTGGGAAGGTAGGATGTAATATGCTGTTAAGAATTACCTCATACTTTTGTCTTGTTTTCTTTTTTCTTACTTTGAGCATATATTAAATCAAAAGTCAATATTTTAAAAACTGGGTAACATTACAGGCATAAAAATTAAAGTATCATTTATCAGGCACATGGGACCTGAGAGGCCTGGCAGGTGGAAACTTGAGAAGGGAAGTCATTGAGCCTGAGGAGGAGGATAGGAGAGGACAAGGGAGAACACAGCTCTACTTTCTCATCACCAACCCACTCTACGACAGGTAGTCATCAGGGAAAAGGCAATCTATGGTCCATCTTTCTTAAAATCAGAATCACCTTGGATAGCATGTAATAAATACAAGGTCTTGCTACTTTATTCCAGAATATCTGAACAGAAATATTTAGACTGGAATCCAGGAGTAGGCAATTTCCACATATTTTCAGTTGATTCAATGACATAATAAAGTGTGAAACTTGTAGTAGTTAGGATCTTTATGGAAAGTGAGCTTGAGGCATACCTGTCATTGAATTCCAGATTACTGGGTTGGTGGGCCTTGGGGAGATCTTTGTGGTCCACGTCTTGGGGGTGGTGGTCTGTGATGTCTTTCAGGAGAAAGTGGGGGAGGATGGTGATGACAACGTTGCTTTGGTGGGGGTGGTCTCTGCGGAGGTTCACCATCTCGTGGAGGTGGTCTCTGCTGAGGTCCATCACCTTGTGGACGTGGTCTCTGCTGAGGTCCATCACCTTGTGGACGTGGTGTCTGCTGAGGTCCATCACCTTTTGGACGTGGTTTCTGCCGAGGTCCACCACCTTTTGGGGGTGGTCCTTGCTGAGGTTCACCATCTTGTGAGGCTGGACCTAGCTGAGATTCACCTTCTAGGTTTTCACCATTAGGAGGGGCTCCAGGTGGTGGTGTTTCAGGTCCCTCAGTAGATCTCTGAAAGTGCTCAGGGGAGCCCTGGTCCGGGTTTTCTGCATCTGTAGGATACAGCACAGGAATAGAAGAACTTGGTGATGGAAGGCACCCCTCTTATTTTGATCTCTGGTCACCTTATCAGACATTCCCTTTCTCCTAGGACCTGCTTGTGAACTACCAATTTCCCTCTTACCCTCAGCTTCATTTTGCAGGGTTCCTGTTCACTCACATACTAGTGATATTGAATAGTAATTCTGTGTTCTTGAGACAAATAGGTGTCCTCAATTTGGCAAAAATGAAGTTATTGGATATCTTAGAATTCTCAGAGGATGTTTCCAAAGACAAAAGAAAGCAAATGGATTATCAATGTCAGTTATGTTGCTGGTTATATTTTGGGTCAGTGATGTGAACTGACATCTGTGACTTCAAGTCTGGCCAGTTGAATGCATATGTGGAATTCACTTCTTCTAAGACCTGATAAGCAACAATAAAGAGAGATAGAGAGAAACATAAATAATGGTTTGCCTAAGAGTGACTAAATAACAGTGAGCAAAATTAATTACAGGGACAAAGGGACCCAGACTCCATTTCTTTACATTTCTTCTTAAACCATATATTTAGAGAGAGGAATATTAGGGAAGAAGGAACAAGTTGAGTGGTTGGTACTAAACAGTTATTTCTGGTCTGAGGGTATATAGGCAGAATTCTCCTGTGTCATCCGAGCTAATTGCTGTTGTTGTTTAATCGTATCTGACTCTTTTGCGACCCCATGGTCTTTCGGCTGCTAGGTTCTTCTGTCCATGGGATTTCCCAGGCAGGAACAATGGAATGGAATGGAATGGAGTTCTTTCTCCAAAGAATCTTCCCAACCAAGGGATTGAACCCTCGTCTCCTGTGTTGCAGCTAGATTCTTGACCTCTGAGCCACCTGGGAAGGGTTTCTAGCATTAATCAGTCCTTGACAAGACAAAGATGATAGTAGGACACCGGAAAAATGAAAAGTGGCTAATGGAAAAAAAAAAACAACAGTTGAATGAGAACTAATTAAGTCTTGCCATATATGGGGCAGGGAAGTCTTCGCTGATGCCTTCTAGGGAAAGAAGCAGAAGATGAAGTGTAAAGTAAGTTCAGGGCTCACAGCTGTTGTACAGGGAATGGGACTCTTCAACTACATCTCTATATCCCTGAAGTTAACTTGTCAGTCACTGTCTGTGATGCTATTGCAAAGGGAAGCAGACATGAAGCAATGGCAGGGTTGCTCCTGTGCTGAGGATCAATCACAAACTCTAAGAGAAAAGGCAGTTTTGTCCTCCCTGTGTGTGTGTAGCTTAGTTGTTCTGTCGTGTCTGACTCTTGCAACCCTATAGACTATAGCCTGCCAGGCTCCTCTGTCCTTGGGATTCTCCAGGCAGGAATACTCGAGTGGGTTGCCATTTCCTTCTCCAGGGGAATCTTCCTGAGCCTGGAACTGAACCTGGGTCTCTGGCCTTGCAGGCAGACTTTTTACTGACTGAGCTACAAGGGAAGCCTAGGATCCCTCAAACCATAATGCTAATTTAGGTGAAGTGCTGGGCTATTTCAATGTCATATTTTAGTGGACTTCTGCCCTCTCAATTCATGAAATCCTTTGCTTATATTGACTTATATCCTATGGGAATTCTAAGATATCCATTCATGAAATCCTTTACTTATATTTCTCAAGGTGGGGCAACCAGCAGTAAACAAGTGGATACAAGTTTGCCCATATTGGGAGCAATGTACTGAAATATTAAATATGGATGGGGGTAAAATGAGACCACTGGTTCCTGGGATCTCTGTATCTACATGGAGAGAGAGAGAGGGAGAGGGAGAGGGAGATGGGGGAGAGAGAGAGAGAGAGAGAGAGAGAGAGAGAGAGAGAGAGAGAGAGAGAGATTATCCTAGTCTCTTTCTCTGAAATAGCTCTGAATGGGCTTCACCTCCTCCATCCATCTGGCACCTCCTAACAGGGTCACCCTCATCTACAGCCTACTTTGATTACCATAACATCTTCACAAAGAAACATCTCTGTTCCAGTCTTTATTTTTTTCCAATGCATCCTTCATAACACATAGAGAGATCTTTGTTAAAAACTTACCTTGTCATTCCTCTGGTTAAAATTCTGGATTGGGTTGGAATTGCACTTTAAATAAAGTATGAGGCCTTGGTGTCAATGAGGATGTGAAGGGCTTTATCATTGTCTTAAGAACTCTGTACCTCATCTTTCATTTTTGCCCTCTCTTACCATCTTCCTCACTGCAGTGCCATCCCTTAAGCCCCAAGCAGAGTCTCAGCACTCTCCCCTTTCCTTCTCTTACCATCAAACAGGCTTTGAGCTGAGCTCAGGGCCAGCAAGGTCACTGAGAGCAGGATCAGCAGCATCTTGGAGGAAGCTCTGGAATGTTCTCAGTTCTGGGCTAGGAGAAACCAGGCAGCTTCCTTTATAAAGGGGACCAGAACAATGTTATCTTTTGAGTTTCACACTGGGCAGAACTTGTCGCTGTATAGACACGGTTAGAGTTGGGACTTAGCCCAACAGGATTGAGAGGTTAGGTGTTATCAGTGTGTCATTTCTTAAAGGTACAGGATGTGACTTGGGCAAAGATTTTGAAGGAAGGATATCCAAGCAATCAGAGCAGATTTTAGAATTGTTCTGTCATCATGTGATTTTCAGTCTGTTTAGTGGTCTGTTTCTCTGTTCTACCAAAGTGTTGTTCATATGTGTGGGGTATATTCAGTTCAGTACAGTTCAGTTCAGTCACTCAGTTGTGTCCGACTCTTTGCGACCCCATGAACCACAGCACGCAGGCCTCCCTGTCCATCACCAATTCCCGGAGTTTACCCAAACTCATGTTCATTGAGTCAGTGATGCCATCCAACCATCTCATCCTCTGTCATCCCCTTCTCCTCCTGCTCTGAATATTTCCCAGCTTCAGGGTCTTTTCAAATGAGTCAGCTCTTTGCATCAGTTGGCCAAAGTATTGGAGTTTCAGCTTCAACATCAGTCCTTCCAATAAATACCCAGGACTGATCTCCTTTAGGATGGACTGGTTGGATCTCCTTGCAGTCCAAGGGACTCTCAAGAGTCTTCTCCAACACCACAGCTCAAAAGCATCAATTCTTCAGCGCTCAGCTTTCTTTATAGTCCAACTCTCACATCCATACATGACTACTAGAAAAACCATAGCCTTGACTAGATGGACCTTTGTTGACAAAGTAATGTCTCTACTTTTTAATATGCCGTCTAGGTTGGCCATAACTTTCCTTCCAAGGAGTAAGTGTCTTTTAATTTCATAGCTGCAGTCACCATCTGCAGTGATTTTGGAGCTCCCCAAAATAAAGTCTGCCACTGTTTCCACTGTTTCCTCATCTATTTCCCATGAAGTGATGGGACCAGATGCCATGATATTAGTTTTCTGAACACTGAGTTTTAAGCCAACTTTTTCACTTTCCACTTTCACATTCATCAAGAGACTTTTTAGTTCTTCTTCACTTTCTGCCATAAGGGTGGTGTCATCTGCATATCTGAGGTTATTGATATTTCTCCCAGCAATCTTGATTCCAGCTTGTGCTTCTTCCAGCCCAGTGTTTCTCATGAATGGGGTATAGATGTATGTGTATTTGTGTGTGTGTGTGTGTGTGTTGGCAATGATCCTATTGCCCATAATGGAACTGATCAATACTTCTGGCTATTTTTATGGCTGAAGCACCATCATTCATGTATCCCCGTCTCTTATGTCTTCTCCGTTGGCAAGTGGATTCTGTACCACTAGCACCACCTGATATGTAGCAAAACATGTTTATGATAGAGATCATTTTGGTTTAACTTTGAGAAATACATGGAAAACTCATACTTGGACTCACATGCATGGCAGAAGGGTGGCTCTCAACCTACTCAAGCCCCCAACCATCATCCAAGATTCCCTGGCTCTAATTGGGAAACCTTTATGTTGTAGAAAAAAAAAAATGTAACTTAAGGCTTTCTATTCTTATTAAAATTCTTGAAAGTTGTATTTACTAAATGCAAATATAGATAGGAAATCCACCACAGAGTTTCTAGGACAGAGTCTAAGAGTGAAAGTCATTCAGTCATGTTTGATTCTTTCCAACCCCATGGATTATACAGTCCGTGAAATTCTCCAGTCTAGAATACTAGCATGGGTTGTCTTTCCCTTCTCCAGGGGATCTACCCAACCCAGGAATTGAACCCAGGTCTCCTGCAATGCAGATGGATTCTTTACCAGCTGAGCCACAGGGAAACCCAATAATACTGGAGTGGGTAGCCTATCCCTTCTCCAGGGGATCTTCCTGACCCAGGGCCTCCTGCAGAAGAAGTCAATAAATACATAGCTCCTAGATTGGGTCATGGATCATGTCATTTCATGTCTCTAAGAGTTCTTCCAAGCCACTTCCCTTTTCTAGGATCTTTTGTAAGATTCTGGTTAGGTTTTATTTTTTCTAGAAAGTATTTTTAACTCCCTACCCCCTGATAATTTAGTGATTGCAATTGTGTACTCCAGCAAGATAGTCTGATACCCGCTTTAAAGCCTCAACTGCATGTCATGAATCTTCTATTTTGCAATTAGTTTCTACACTAGAGTCTATTTTCTCATTTTGTTCTCCAACAAAGTATTTTTTCCGTGCAGTATTCTGCACTTATATCTCCCCATTATCTATCTGAATCTTATTTGTTGATATTTTATCTGGAATCAATTCTCCTTGTGTTGTTTTCCCTCTTATGTCTAGCTTTTTTCCTGTGCATTTTGGAGGAATTCCTGTATTTGATCATCTAAATCAGGCCTTTCTCCTCTTCACTATCCTGTTGCTTGTATTTCAGAAGTACTGTATTTCCAAATTAAAAAAAAATTATCTGCATTCTTCTTTTCAGTTGAGTATTCTATTATGTTGAATAGTTATCTGCTTGTCCTTTTATTTTAGAATGAGATTCATCAATATCATCACCTGCCACTTATTTCAGAACTAGTGTAGCATTTATATTGTTCAATTTTTGTGTGTGTGCTCAGTCACTTCAGTCATGTCTGACTCTTTTCGATCCTATGAACTGTAGCCCACCAAGCTCCTCTGTCCATGGGATTCTCCAGGCAAGAATACTGGAGTGGGTTGCCATGCCCTCCTCCAGGGGATCTTCCTCACCCAGGGATTGAACCTGCCTCTCTTATGTTTCCTGTACTGGCAGAAACAGGTTCATTTAACGCTCTGGCCACCTAGTGAAATTTTATGATGGTGTGCTTGGGGTATCTGAGGGAAAGCCATATACATAGTGAGCTGGAAATCCCACAGAACAGGTCCCTTGACCAGGGTGGATAGGTAGGTCCCTTGCTATGCATACAAGTCTGGGACTTTCTGATGGATTGCAGATAACATTACAGGAAGGCTTCCTGATAACTGGAGTTTTCTACAGATAACTGTGCCCTTGAAGGGTGGCTGGGCAGATTGGTTTCTTTTCCTGGCATAAAAAGGGATTTATTTCAGAATGGGGACTGTATCCACATTTGGCAATGTGGGAAAGCTATGTAGCTAGTTGATGAGGCACATGGTTTCAGCTGGGCTTCATGGGAGAAAAGGAGCAGTTTTCTGGGAAAAACAGGTCCTCTTACGGTATTGTGATGACTGTTTCTGGTTTCCTCAGACAACAATTTGGAAAGGAAAGGGGAGAAGATGAGTCCTGATTGGTGACTTTTGGTAGAACTTTCTGGTGGGAAAAAATCAGAGATAAGGAAGAGAAGGAAGTGGCAGTCAACTTGAGTAGGGGCTTGGAAGGAGTGGTCCTGCTCGAAGACAGGCTTCCCTTTGGTTGATGAGCTGTTCTGGGGCGGGGTAGGTAGAAGAGAGAGTGGATATTCCATGTCATTTTTTTCCAAACTGCCTTTATGTAGGTACTTCTAGCTTAATGCCATTAGCAGTGAGAACAATGTAAGCTTTTCTAGTTAGAGCTGGTAGAACAAATAAAATTTCCAAAAGTTCTTATTAAGACTTGCTAAAATTAAATGAAGTACATGTCTATTTTGAGAAGAATTAGAATATTTACTAATTTGAGGACATAAAGCTGAGGGTTCTATCACATTTGGTAGATACTGAAATCAAGTTTGGGAATACTCCAAGTTCAAAGATACAATCAACTGTTTGTGAAGTTCTCTATTAGATTTAAAAGTGAATTACTCAAGTAGCAGTTTATGCAAAATCTAGTGTCATCTAGTAGGTAAGAAAATAAAATCATACTCAACATTCATTAATAGAAGTATGGCGAGTAGAGTTGGAGTTATCATGAATCTGGCTCTGAAGGAATGTTGCTCAGATTTTCTTTTCTCCATCCATGATGTTTGTCAGTCTTTTTCAGATAAGTTTATGAATGGGCTTCGTGACATTGTAGAGATATACCAGGACAGATCCTCATCATTGTACGTGATTTGAAGATAGATGGAAATGCTCAGTGAAATCCAAATGTTTACTTTCTATTGATGTCAACAACCCCAATGTCAGGTTTCCTTTTAAATACCAGTTTTGTTATCCCCATTGTAAAAATGTCCTTCAACTCAGGAACTTTTCCCAACTTCGTAAGAAATGAGAGTGAATAGAAGTTATCAATGTACCACAACAGAATAAATATCAGAAACTGTATCCCTAGATGAAATGAAACAAGACAAAAAAACACACCAGAAGAGGAGGTATGTAAACCACCCACCAAAGATGAGGTTTAAGGTTGAAGGAAAGTAGAAACAATTAATTGCTTGGAGAAGCGTAAGTTCTTTAATCTTTGTTGAGACTTCCAAACAATCCTTCAAGTTTTATTCTAAGTGACAATCTGCCTTTTTTGATTTTACATTTTCTTCATTAGAAATGTATTGACTAATATCCTTTATCATGAACAACCCTTCCCTACTTGATTTTAAGGGAAATCTGTAAGGAATAAGTCTAGAATTTTAAGCTAAAACCTACGTGTTAAAAATTCAAGCAACATTTTATTTGTAAAACTTCATGGAATTCAATACTTTTACTACTAAACAAGATATTAGGCAAATAAGTGAAATAAATATTAAATTCAAGAAAACAGAAAAAGGGAACACAAAGACATAAACCCAATAGAAGAGACAAAAATATAAAGCTAAAGTCACAATGAAAACAGAATTTTATATGAATCCAAGACTGTTATTTGCAGTAAATAAATAAAACAGTAAGCTAAGTCAATTATAGAAGAACCCATGAGAGATTAAATGAAATCAGTTTAAAAATTTATGGCACAACTCTATGCCAACTGATTTTAAATTCTGAATAAAAAAGACTATCAATAAATATAAATGAATACAATTAAGTCAGGATTATATGAATAGACCAATATCAACAGATGATATTGAGAAAGTTATTAAAAAGTTGTGTGCTCTGCTATATTTAGTCATGTCCAACTCTTTGTGACCCTATGGACTGTAGCCTGCCAGGCTCCTCTGTCCACGGGGATTCTCCAGGCAAGAATGCTGGAGTGGGTTGCATGCCCTCCTTCAGGAGATCCTCCCAACCCAGGGATCGAACCCAGGTCTCCCGCTTGGCAGACAGATTCTTTACCATGTGAAACATCAGGGAAGCCCCAAAAGTATTAAAAATTACCCCTGTTAAAAAAGGACAGTTCAGGAACTCGCTGGTGGTCTGGTGGTTAGGAACCCACCTTTCAATGCAGAGGACGTGGGTGTGATCTCTGGTTGGGAAACTAGGATAGCACATACTGCAGGGCACCTGAGCTCACACCTTGAACTACTGAGCCTGGACACAACCAGAGAGACCATTCAGCACAACAAAGATCCTGCACGATGCAACGAAGATGCCATGTGCCATAGCTAAGCCCTGACACAGCTAAATCAGTAAGTAAAGTAGATATTTTTTAAATTGGCTGATCATTATTATTAGCCAATTAATTAATTAACTAAAAAAAGGACAGTTCAATATCATTTTAAATGTTAGTTCTTTTAAATCTACAGGAATAGACAACTGTGCTATTCACTCTACAACATAGAGAAAAAGGAAAATTCCACTTATTTTCATAAAGCTATCACTATTTTGACAATAAAATATTCTGTATAAGCAGAAATATCTAAGTAACAGTTCAGTTCAGTCGCTCATTCATGTCCAACTCTTTGTGACCCCATGAATTGCAGCACGCCAGGCCTCCCTGTGCATCACCAACTCCCGGAGTTCACTCAAACTCATGTCCATCGAATCAGAGATGCCATCCAGCCATCTCATCCTCTGTCGTCCCCTTCTCCTCCTGCCCCCAATCCCTCCCAGCATCAGAGTCTTTTTCCAATGAGTCAACTCTTCGCAGCAGGTGGCCAAAGTATTGGAGTTTCACCTTTAGCATCAGTCCTTCCAAAGGACACCCAAGACTGACCTCCTTTAGAATGGACTTGTTGGATCTCCTTGCAGACTAAGGGACTCTCAAGAGTCTTCTCCAACACCACAGTTCAAAAGCATCAATTCTTTGGCACTCAGCCTTCTTCACAGTCCAACTCTCACATCCATACATGACCACTGGAAAAACCATAGCCTTGACTAGATGGACCTTTGTTGGCAAAGTAATGTCTCTGCTTTTGAATATGCTATCTAGGTTGGTCATAACTTTACTTCCAAGGAGTAAGCATCTTTTAATTTCATGGCTGCAAACACCATCTGACGTGATTTTGGAGCCCCCCAAAATAAAGTCAGCCACTGATGTGAATATGATCACTGATGTGATGTGATGGGATCAGATGCCATGATCTGGCTTTTTAGTTCCTCTTCACTTTCTGCCGTAAGATTGGTGTCATGTGCATATCTGAGGTTATTGATATTTCTCCCGGCAATCTTGATTCCAGCTTGTGCTTCTTCCAGCCCAGTGTTTCTTATGAAGTAACAGTTACATAACAAAAAATGAACAAATATATACGCTTATAAATTCCTTTAAGTTTTTTTAAAGTAACAAAAACATTGAGAACAATCTTGCTGCTCTTCAATCATTTAATGTAACCACGAAAATCATTGTCATGAGGAAAGCCCCCCATGGTCCAGTGGTTGGGGGTGGGAGGGGCTACTCAGGTGGCCCTAGAAGTAAAGAACTCGCCTGCTAATGCAGGAGATGCAAGAGACTCGGTTCAATCCCTGGATGGGGAAGATCTCCTGGAGAAGGAAATGGCAACCCACTCCAGTGTTCTTGCCTGGAGAATCCCACGTTCAGAGGAGCCTGGCAGGCTACAGTCTATGGGATTGCAAAGAGTAGGACATGATTGAGCAACTGAGCATGTGCGTGCACACACACACACACACACACACACACACCAGTGGTTAGGGCTCAGCAGAGGGCCTGGGTTCTATCCCTAGTTAGGGAACTAAGATCCCACAAGCCAAGTGGTGTAGCTATATATATACATATGTATGTATATATATACACATACTTAGTCACTCAGTCGTGACTTAGGGAACTAAGATCCCACAAGCCAAGTGGTGTGGCTGTATATATATATGTATGTATACATATGTATATATATACACATACTTAGTTATTCAGTCGTGTTCCATTCTTTGTGACCCCATGGACTGTAGCCCACCAGGCTCCTCTGTCTCTAGGCAAGAATACTGAAGTGGGTTGCCATCCCTCCTCCAGGGGATCATCCCAACTCAGGGATCGAACCCAGTTCTCCTGCATTGCAGGCAGATTCTTTACTGTCTGAGCCACTAGGGAAGCCCAAGAATACTAGAGTGGGTAGCTGATCCCTTCTCCAGGGGAACTTCCCAACCTAGGAGTGGAACCAGGTCTTCTGCATTGCAAGCAGATTCTTTACCAGCTGAGCTACCAGGGAAGCCCATATGAATATATATATATATATATATATCTCTTTGTCATGAGATTTGATCAAGAAAATGAAATAGAACACATATATTTACATTTCCTTTTGACCCAAATTCTCTGAAATGATAGAAAATACTTTCAAAAAAATGATTTCATAACATTTATGAAAATTAACAGCATTAACTGAAAATATTAACAGAGATCATTAGCTGAGACTATTAACTGAGAAGTAGAAATTTATAAAGACTTCCTGAAGGTAACATAAGCTGTAGATTAATGGAGAGAAGTGGAAGGAAACCCTCAGAGTTAAAAGTACATGCAAGAGGAGACAGTTAAGGAGGTGAGAATGGCTCAGTATTGAAGTTGAGTGGATATCAGGAGTAGGAGGTGGCCTTCAAGGAAATGTTGCAATGGTTAATTGAGATAACCTGCATTGAGAGCCCACATCTTAACACTCTGCCTCTCCTAACAATACTAAAGAGAGAACTCTAGTGCACTCATCTCTTGGTTAAAACACTGAATGTTTTTTCTGTTCTAACATCTAACAGTCAGCAAAGTCTCTAGACATCTAAGATTATAGGTCTAGAGAAAATTGTAGCTGTTTGCAGACAATGATCATAAATTTTGGGGAAAATGGTCTGAAACAAGCACATAATAGATATACAGAAATGAGTGTGAAAATGCAATAGTCATTTTTCCTTTAGTGATAATCAAGGATGGTACATGACAACCTGAAAGGACACTTAACCAATTTTTTTAGTAATCCTGAGAAGATAGTGAGTGTTGTCAGAAGATTTGGGAAGGGAACTGAAGCCTTGACAGAGTTTCCTAAAGAGATTCATTTCCTAGTAATTTATAGGAAAGAATCAATAAAGAGAAGGGCATGGATAATAATTTTTAAAGACTCATATCTCAGATTTTGGGGCTTCCCTAGTGGCTCAGTGGTAAAGGATCTGCTTGACAGTTCAGGAGATGAGGGTTCAATCCCTGGGTCAGGACGATCCCCTGGGGAAAGAAATGGTAATTCACTCCAGTATTCTTGCCTGAGAAATCCCATAGACAGAGGAGCCTGGCAGCCTACTGTCCATGGGGTCAAAAAAGAGTCAGGAACGACTTAGCGACAGAACAACAGCAACAACATCTCAGAGTATAAATTTCCTGAATGATGGAATCTCTTACAAGAAATGCTCAATCTTGCTATTGAATTGAGAACAGAGGTAATGGTTGTTTCTCAAGCTTGGACATGCCTGCTTAAATGTTGCAGAAGATCAGGGGAAAGTAATTCTGCCAACGATGGTCACAGTCAGCCATGAGAAACAAGAGTGTTCCAAAGCATGACCTTTCCTTGTTGGGGAAAGATGGTGTTACACCTTGGAAGACTGCAGATTATCAAATAGCCAAGGCCAAGAGAAATGAATGTCTGATCCCATGCCTTAAGTGTCCTAGATATTGAGATTGTTAATGGCCTCAAATTAAATCATATGACAACTGTGATATCTTTGGAGCCTATTAAAAAACAGATAGCAAAGACTGTTCTTTTAAAATAAGCAATGAGGTGGACATTTCAGTCATTCTGACTCTTTTGTCATTGCCCTGTTCTCTACTCAAAGAAATATTATACAACATTAGATGTTACCATATGAATTTCACCTTGCAAGGAAGTCTTTTAAAAATAATGTCTGAGATAAAAAAAAAATAATGTCTGAGAATATATGAATTCTTGACTTACTAAAAAAGTTAGGGAAACCATGGATAATGAATATTGTCACATTACATAAGCAGCCTCAGAATAACAATTTTAATACTACCACCAGCTGCACAACTTTTGACAATATTAAATTTTATTTATTTATTTTTTTGCATATGCTCTCTCCATTTCCCTATCCTATTTTTAATTGGGTTTCCCATTTAACTGGATTGACAGATCATGTAGCCATTATTTTCTCTCTTTTAACTTTCATTTGTTTTAGTTCTAAAAGTAACTGTATGTTTTATGCTCTACCAATATTTATATTGATTTTTCCTAGGCATTTTGGTTGTCTGAGACTCATTCTCCAGTAAATTCATTAAGAAAGACTCATAAGAACAACAGTCTGTTTATACACTTTTACTGGAGTGTTATTTTTTCATATAGAAACATCACACTTGCTTTCTCTCCACATCTTCAATAGGTTACTCCACTTTCTTTTATCAAAGAGTGTTACTGTGAAGAACTCTTAGAAAAATCTATTTTTATTCCTGTTGTAAGTCATTAGCAGTTTTTTATAGATGTCCAAGGAATTTTCTCTTTTTATTTAAAGTCCAATTATCATATTAAGACATGGCTTCATGTTAGTTGTTCTGGGTCAGTATTCTCAGTTGGCAAATTTGTTCTTTCAACTTCTAATTTAAGCTGTGGTACATATACACAATGCAATATTACTCAGCCATTAAAAAGAATACATTTGAATCAGTTCTAATGAGGTGGATGAAACTGGAGCCTATTATACAGAGTGAGGTAAGCCAGAAAGAAAAATACCAATACAGTATACTAATGCATATATATGGAATTTAGAAAGATGGTAATGATAACCCTATATGGGAGACAGCAAAAGAGACACAGATGTGTAGAACAGTCTTTTGGACTCTGTAGGAGAAGGAGGTGGGGGATGATTTGGGAGAATGGCATTTAAACATGTGTAATATCATATAAGAAATGAATTGCCAGTCCAGGTTCGATGCACGATACAGGAAGCTTGAAGCTGGTGCACTGGGATGACCCAGAGGGATGGTATGGGGAGGGAGGTGGGAGGGGGGTTCAGGATTGGGAACACGTGTACACCCGTGGCGGATTCATGTTGATGTATGGCAAAACCAATACAATATTGTAAAGTAATTAGCCTCTAATTAAAATAAATTAATTAAAAAAAACTTTTAAAAAGAAATTTCAGAAACATTTCTTGAGTTAGTGTTTTTAGAATGTATTCTATTACCTTGCTGTATTTTCCTTCTTTAAGGCCTCCTAGTAACTGCAGGTTGGCTCTTCTTTGGCTAGTTCTCAATAATTTTTACTTTCTCTAAAATCCCTTTTTTAATTAATTAATCTCTTCATTCCTTTTGATTTTAAGTTTTTTTTTTTTTTTTCCTTTTCAGCTCTTATTTCTTTTAGGCGCTTTTGTCATATGCATTATTTTCATTTTCTTTCTATTTCAGACTTTGACTAGGAAGTGTTTGATTTTTTTTTTTCCTTTTATTTCTAATCCTTCCCTGAGTCCTGTTATCTCATTTCTATTAGAAGGTTCTGGAGTTTTTGTTTTTTATTGTATCTTTTCTGTGTTCATCTTTTTGAAGTATTTTCATTATCCCTAGGGATGTTATTCTTTTTATTATTCTCATTTTTCCTCATTAAAATTTTGTAGGAGATTTGACTTACATTCTTTAGCGTTAAAAATTGGTACATGAAATCACTTTTATATATACTTAAACTTTTATAGGGAAGCATGGGTCAGATAGACAACTTTCCTATCTTCACAAAGCTTAACTCTTCTCATGTTATTGAAAATTGTAGAGGCTTCCCTGTTGGCTCAGTAGTAAAGAACCTGCCTGCCAATGAAGGAGACATGGGTTCCATCCCTGGTCCAGGAAAATCCCACATGTCATGGAGCAACTAAGCTCATGAACCACAACTACTGAGCCTGTGCTCTAGAGCCTGGGAACTGCAACTCTTGAGCCCACAGCCACACCTACTGAAGCCCAGGAGCCTTGAGCCCATGCTCTGCAACAAGAGAAGCCCGCACACTGCAAATAGAGAAAAGAAGACCCAGCACAGCCAAAATCAATCAGTCAATAACATCAAATACCATGTATTGAAATCTAACACAAAAATCATTTTAAAAATTGTAATGGTTTGTTTTGTGACATTTCCTGGCCATGTTCTTATCCTACATTTTTGTCTGGATTGTCTCTCTTTGTCTGTTTTATCTCTATTCTGCTCAATTTTGATTACTTTGGCAGTTTCTGCTCACTGTAGGGCTCTGTTTGTAAGGGAGCTGTAGGGGTGTTTGTGACAGCAGCTTCCACCCCTTCAGGCCTCATATGGGACCCTCACACTCAGCTGTACCTGAAGTGGGCAAAATCCCTGTTTCAGCTGCTTTTCTTATACTGGTCCTCTACTCATTTTGGTGATTACTGGCTGGATGTTTTGGACATCTTAGTCTGATCAGAAGTAGCTTTTAGGGACTTCCCTGGTGACCAAGGGGCTATGACTCCGAGCTCCCAGTGCAGGAGCCCGGTTTGATCACTGGTCAGAGAACTGATCCTGCCCACATGCCACAACTCAAGACCCTGCATGCTGCAACTAAAGATCCTGCTGCAGTGAAGATTTTTGCCTGCCACAACCAAGACCTGGCACAGCCAAAGAAAAAAATAAAAAATAATTTTTAAGCACCTTTTGTTTTCTTGTTTCTCAGTCGGTTTTTATGCAAGACTTTTAAAAAATTCAAAGAGAGAGTCACTAATATTTGCAGTTTGGGGAAGTGATCCCTTAAAAAATCATATTATTAATTTATTTCTCAGGAATATTCTAAGTGTCAGGACCTAGTGGCTCAGATGGTAAAGAATCTGCCAACAATGAAGGAGCCCCCCAGTTCAATTCCTGGGTCTAGAAGTTATGCTGGAGAGGGTTTACCTACCCACTCCAGTATTCTTGGGCTTCCCTTATGGCTCAGCTGGTAAAGAATCCAACTACAAGACGGGAGACCTTGGTTCGATTTCTGGGTTGGGAAGATCCCCTGGAGGAGGTCATGGCAACCCACTCCAGTATTCTTGCCTGAAGAATCCCCATGGACAGAGGAGCCTGGCTGGCTACAGTCCACGGGGTCACAAGTAGTCGGACATAAATGAGCAACTAAGCACAGCACAGGAATACAGAAGTGAGCAAAATAGAGAAAACTCCTGCTCTCATGGGATTTGCCTTTTAGGGGCAAGAAGGACAACAGACAAAACCAAAACCAATCTAATCTATGTTTGATAGTAATAAGTGCTAAGGAGGGAAAAACACTGGGGAAGGAGGAGATGGTTGATCAGGTTGGGTAGACATGGGAGGCCTCAGGGAACTTTTGCAGAAAGACGTGGTACTTAGCAGTGAAACATGTGGATTTCAGGCAGAGGGACCATCCCTCAAGACTGTGAAGCTGGAGGAGCCTGGAGTGTTGGAGGAACAGTTGGAGGGCAGCGCAACAATAAAAGTGTGAGTATGGGGCAGATCTTCCAGCTATGAGGGGCTGGGTGCAGGTGTAGGCAGATCGTGTAGGGTCTTGTCACCAGTGAAGACTTCAGATCTACTTCATTCAGACTTTAGCCTGCACCCTGTGTCACCTGGATATCAGGGTTTCCCCTTCCCACCGGAGATCCCTGAGCCTCAGCTGCCTGTGCCTGAAGAACCTATCACTTCCGAAGTTGTCAAAAATTACTTCCCTCCACCTCCTGATCTTGGAGTAATGAAGGCGTCCGACTGTGGGTCCCTGGCTAGAGAACCCATGGATGACCAGTTAGGAATAATCAGTGTAGGATTTGGCTTCATGCACCACTTGAAGGTTATAGGACCTTGGTCAGATCACTTTCTTTGATGAACCTCAGTGTCTTTGTTTGAAAAATGGAAATAATAGAATATATAACATAACACTGGTGTAAAGAATAAATGAAATAACATCATACTCAGCATATAATGCAGGCTGAATAAATGTTAGCTTTGTTATTTTATTTTTTTAAATATAAATTTATTTATTTTAATTGGAGGCTAATTACTTTACAATATTGTATTGGTTTTGCCATACATCAACATTAATCTGCCACGGGTATACACGTGTTCCCCATACTGAACCGCCCTCCCACCTCCCTCCCCGTACCATCCCTCTGGGTCATCCCAGTGCACCAGCCCAAAGCATCCTGTATCATGCATTGAACCTGGACTGGCGATTCATTTCATATATATTATACATGTTTCAGTGCCATTTAAAATAAAATTTGATTATGTATTCAATCTATGAATTTTCTTCTCTATGGCTTCTGATTTTATTGCATGCTTGTAACAAGACTTTCTGGTCTAAGATATCTATATATTTTTAATGTATTATATGTACATAATTTATCTACATGCAATTTATCTGTATATATTTAATTTTTCTTCCAGTATGCTTTAGAATAGTTTGCTTTGAAATTTAAAACCTACTATTGGACAGCTTCTATGTTACAGAAACATATCAATCTATGGATATATGTTTATGTATAACAGATTCACTTTGCTGTACACCTGAAACTAACACAGCATTGTAGATCAATTATACCCCAATCAAAAAATATATATCAATCTAACTTCAATTTTGAGTACATGACTGGTGATTTGTTACTCTGCTTAATTATTTATCTTTTTCCTACTGACTAGGGAATTCACTTTTATCATATAAGTTCTTACATATTCTTCCATCTGTACTTTCCATTCTTGTATTGTTGGTTTACTCTATCAAAGCCAAATTTTTCCGTTTACCGCATACTTGTCATCTTTCAATGTGTGACTAGCATTTGTGCTTCCATTGATTTTATGTTTCAGACTTTTTCCTGCTACTCTTATTTAGTTTTTCAGTTGAACATCATGATAATTTAAAAATATCTTTAATAAAAACAATGTATTGCTATTATATTTCTCAATTGATTTGGGCCTAACATCTTTACAATGTTTAGTCTTTTTAAAAAGAAACAAGGCAAGTCACTTTATTAATTAAGAACTTGCCCCACATGTAGACTTTTAAAGTATTGTTACAAATCAATTCTGTAAATTCTTAACTAATTCCTGGATATTTTTGGTAGTTTTGATTGTTGCTGTAGTGTGTGTATTTTTTTAAAATTGTATTTTGAAACTTATCATTGGCATATAAACAAAGTATCTTTAGGTATTTTTAAAACATCCACTCAGGATCCCTAAAGAAGACATTTCCAATCCATCTGGAGGGAATAACCCTGGCTCTAATATTTTGGGGGATTGGGAGGAAAAGAGGTTTCTGTTTCAACTTTGAGGACATTAACACTGAATGAATCTGCAGTTTTCAGAACTCTTTCTCTGTCTTTAGTGTGTCCAATCCCCAGTCCAGACAAGTGACCTCTCCAGAGAAGGAAAGTCTGGTTGCAAAGGGAGGGCTAGCTGCACAGCTGTGTGGAAACCTGAAGGGGCTTTCCAAATCAAATTACCCCAATGTGTCTTTCAACCAATCAGTTTCTGACCTCACCTTCATCCTCATCATATTTTATAATACAAATCGGGTTGCTTCTCAGCTTTCCTTATAGCTGGTTTTCTACATTTTTCATTTGCTAAATCACAGCCCTTACTACATCTTTGTCTGTTTTATTGCCTCCAAATTTTGTCTCACTTACAATTTGCTTTATCACTATGGTTTGTAGCTTAAAAAGCATTGTCTCCTGACTTATTACCTTAAGTTGGGTTAGATGGTAAAGAATCTATCTGCAACGCATGAGACCTGGGTTTGAAACCAGGGTCGAGAAGATCCCCTGGAGAAGAGAACGGTAACTTACTGCAGTATTCTTGCTTCCATCAAGTGTGGAGCCGGTAGGCTACAGTCCATGGGGTCACAAAGAGCTGGACACAATTGAGCACCTAGAACAAGTAGGGTTGTAGTAAGGAGCTGTTATAGAAAGCATGAATTCAAATTGCTTTCTCCCAAAACCAATCTCCCTAGTATGCTACAACTTCTCTGCCTTTTTTCTCCATTATATGTGCTTCTGATTGTAAATTTAAAAATTTAAATTTATCTCCTATTTTGTTAATATGTAAATAGTCAGGAAAGCACATCAAATTAAATGCCATTTTTTAATGCTCAAAATTCTCCAAGCCAGGCTTCAGCAATACGTGAATCGTGAACTTCCAGATGTTCAAGCTGGTTTTAGAAAAGGCAGAGAAACCAGAGATCAAATTGCCAACATCCACTGGATCATCAAAAAAGCAAGAGAGTTCCAGAAAAACATCTATTTCTGCTTTATTGACTATGCCAAAGCCTTTGACTGTGTGGATCACAAGAAACTGTGGAAAATTCTGAAAGAGATGAGAATACCAGACCACCTGACCTGCCTCTTGAGAAATCTATATGCAGGTCAGGAAGCAACAGTTAGAACTGGACATGGAACAACAGACTGGTTCCAAATAGGAAAAGGAGTTAGTCAAGGCTGTATATTGTCACCCTGCTTCTTTAACTTATATGCAGAGTACATCATGAGAAACGCTGGGCTGGAAGAAGCACAAGCTGGAATCAAGATTGCCGGGAGAAATATCAATAACCTCAGATATGCAGATGACACCACCCTTATGGCAGAAAGTGAAGAGGAACTAAAAAGCCTCTTGATGAAAGTTGAAGAGGAGAGTGAAAAAGTTGGCTTAAAGCTCAACATTCAGAAAGCTAAGTTCATGGCATCTGGTCCCATCACTTCATGGAAAATAGATGGGGAAACAGTGGAAACAGTGGCTGACTTTATTTTTGGGGGCTCCAAAATCACTGCAGATGGTGACTGCAGCCATGAAATTAAAAGATGCTTGCTCCTTGGAAGAAAAGTTATGACCAACCTAGACAGCATATTCAAAAGCAGAGACATTACTTTGCCAACCAAGTTCCATCTAGTCAAACCTATGGTTTTTCCAGTAGTCATGTATGGATGTGAGAGTTGGACTATAAAGAAAGCTGAGCCAAGAATAATTGATGCTTTTAAACTATGGTGTTGGAGAAGATTATTGAGAGTCCCTTGGACTGCAAGGAGATCCACCAGTCCATCCTAAAGGAGATCAGTCCTGGGTGTTCAATGGAGGGACTGATGTTGAAGCTGAAACTCCAATACTTTGACCACCTGAGGCAAAGAACTGACTCATTTGAAAAGACCCTGATGCTGGGAAAGATTCAGGGCAGGAGGAGAAGGGGACAACAGAGGATGAGATGGTTGGATGGCATTACCGACTCAAAGGATGTGAGTTTGGATGGCATTACCGACTCAATGGACATGAGTTTGGATAGGCTCTGGGAGTTGGTGATGGACAGGGATGCCTGGTGTTCTGTGGTTCACGGGGTCGCAAAGAGTCGGACACAACTGAGCGACTGAACTGAGACAAGTAAAATAATTAAACAGTGAAGACACTGATTAGACAGAGCAAGAGCCCAGTAGATGTCAGCTCTTATTTGTATTCTTACTGCTTTCATGGGGATAATTGTATTCAGATCATGCAGTGAAATTACATCAGCAACCCTAATGACTTTCCTATACTTTACTGCTGCCTCTATGTACAATGGAGATATAAAATAAGCTTTAGTTTTGTGGAGGACTTAAGGTAGAGGGCATCACAGTATTGGGTGTGGAGGGATGAGAGTTGAGTGTCCTTACTACAAACAATAAAAGGCTGATTTTAGAGAATTTAAAAACTGTAATACAATGAACTAAAAGTCAGTCCACTTTTTATGATCTTCATGCACTTATAATTCAGCAATAAAATACTCCTTTCATGCGAGCTGATAGCTCAGTTGGTAAAGAATCTGCCTGCAATACAGGAGACCCCGGTTCAATTCCTGGGTCAGGAAGGTCACTGGAGAAGGGGTAGGATATCCACTCTAGTATTCTTGGGCTTCTCTTGTGGCTCAGCTGGTAAAAAATCCGCCTACAGTGTGGGAGACCTGGGTTTGATCCCTGGGTTGGGAAGATTCTCTGGAGATGGGAAAAGCTACCTACTCCAGTATTCTGGCCTGGAGAGAATTTCATGGACTGCGGAGTCCGTGGGGTCGCAAAGAGTCGGACACAACTGAGTGACTAACACACTTTATGGGAGCAGATAGTTCCCATCCTCTTCTTATGTGGCATGCACATACAGGGTATATGAGATATTTACCTGTAGCTATTACTGGATAGAAGCTTTAAAATGTGACAACCATTATAATTAATGATGTAAAGTAATTTTTCCTCATACTCTTAAGATATTGCTTTTATACATGGGAAAGCATTTTAATGATAATAATGATTAAGTATTATTTTCAGGACTTCAGGCTGAAATATTATGCTTAGAACTGACAGAATATGGTTTTCTTTATATGAGCCTTTGAACCATACCCAGTACTGTGCCTTGTACCTGGTAGGCATTTGATCTAAATTTTCAAAATAAATTTGTATTTCCTTGCTGCTACTGCTAAGTCACTTCAGTCGTGTCCGACTCTGTGCGACCCCATAGATGGCAGCCCACCAGGCTCCCCTGTCCCTGGGATTCTCCAGGCAAGAACACTGGAGTGGGTTGCCATTTCCTTCTCCAATGCATGAAAGTGAAGTCGCTCAGTTGTATCCGACTCTTCATGACCCCATGGACTGCACCCTACCAGGCTCCTCCATCCATGGGATTTTCCAGGCAAGAGTACTGGAGTGGGGTGCCATTGCCTTCTCCAATGTATTTCCTTAAACCCAGATAAACACTGGAAAATATTTATCTGAATAACTCATGGTAAACATATACACTGCTTCAATTCATAAACCACTTCCAAAGTATTCTGAATCTTTTGCACATTCCTTATTAATGGTGAGACCATAAGGTTGTAGCTGGCAGGTGTTCTGAATACCACTGGTGATAATCTTGGATCTGGTACAGTTCAAAGAAAGTTCCAGTTTTCAGTGAGACAGAGGTGTCTGAGATTAGATCCTCAATGGTCATTTTACACCCTTGGTGTATGCTTGAACTGTGATTACTCCATTCTCATTTTGATTTGTCATCAAAATGAAATACAAGAGAATTGTATTCTCTTCTAACTGGACCTTTTAAATGACCTTCTAATTGGAAGGTCACTGTGAGTGAAACCCAGTTTTCTGTTGATCAGATTCTTGTTAACCTGAAGTCTGTTCACTTAGGATTTCTCACATCTTGCGTTCCTTGTCAGTTAACCCTCTGTGGAGAAAACAGCAGACATCTGGCTCAAAGGACAGAGGCCAACGAGAGACCATGAGCATTTTGATTGCTTTCTCTTCTTTTTCTTTTATTTGGAAATTTTTCTAACATCTTTAGCTACTTTACAATCAAGAGAAACATAGCTGTGCTAGGTGGTTATTTATCCCTCAGCTTAGCCATTTATTCTGATGTGGGGAATGAAAAGAAATGATCAAAATGGAGATAATATAAATGATAGAGGATAATCAAAGAAGTAGAAAAAATATTCCTGAGTGGAAAGAAAGACTGATTTTCAATTCAAAAGGACTACTGAGCCCTCGATAAGCACACTGAAAAAATAAACAAACATACTTTTTCACGCATCCTAGCAAATGTACTATGTTCCAAAGATAAAGAGAAAAACCACACATGCTTCTGGATGAAAACAAAGGTTGCCTACCAAGGGAAGATAGCTGGATGGTCTCCAGTTGGAAGACAAGGAAGTAGTATTTACAGATCTCCAAAGAGAAAGAGTTGTGACCTTTATGTTGTCAGCGACGCTATTGCTCTAGTGTGAAGGTAAAACCAAGTCCTTTATGGAAATGCCAGGATCCAGAAATACCACACATGCAATTTTTTGAAAAAAACAGAGCTAATCAAAATAAAAGTGTTAGGAAAAGAGGCCTCAGATCTAGCATAACATTTAACACATGTTTATGGGTGTGCTAAGTCACTGCAGTCGTGTCTGACTCTGTGATTCAATGGACCATAGCCCGTCAGGCTCCACTGTCCGCGAATTCTCCAGGCAAGAATACTGGAGTGGGTTACCATTTCCTCTCCATGGTAGGAACACAGTAGGCATTCAATAAATATTTGCTGATATGAATGAATAGATTTTTATTTCAGTGGTTTTTATGAGGCTAGGTAATGGTAAATAAAAGGTAAAATGATTAGTACTACCTTTGAAAATGTATCTGTTTCTGTGTTCACTGGAACAATATGAGAGCAGAAAGATAAAAGTGAACGGTCATTATTTGGCATATTATAAATTTTGATCTCAGTGGGGACAGTGTGTTGGTTAAAGGGTATGTTCTCACTCAATCACATCTGATTCTTTGTAACCCTATGGACCATAGCCCTCCAGGCTCCTCTGTCCATGGCATTTCCCAGGCAAGAACACTGGAGTGGGTTGCCATTTCCTTCTCCAATGCATCAAAGTGAAAAGTGAAAGTGAAGTCGCTCAGTCGTGTCTGACTCTTTGCGACCCCTTGGACTGCAGCCCACCAGGCTCCTCCATCCATGGGATTTTCCAGGCAAGAGTACTGGAGTGGGTTGCCATTGCCTTCTCTGTTTTTCTACCCTAATGGCTTCTAAACCTGTTATTTCTCCAATGATTCCCTCAGGTCACTGTATTTCACATATCCAGGTGCAAAGCAAGCTTGCTGTCATTGTTGGTTTCTCTTCCTTTTTTATAACCCCCAAATCCATCACCAAGTCTTACGGATTCTACTTCCCGGATGCTTCTCATTGTTGTGAATTTCTCTCTATCTCTAGACATTAATTTATTAATAGTTGTATGTACCATTCTCCTCTTGAAAACAGAACCAAATTTCTTTTTTTTTTTGATTCATTTGACTTTATTTTTTATTTTTAGCTTTTTGTTTTTTTTTTAATTTAATTTAATTTTTATTTTTATTATTTATTTATTTATTTATTTTTGCTGGGTCATATGGCAGTTTTATTGCTAGTTTTTATTTATTTATTTATTTTTTAATTTTATTTTATTTTTAAACTTTACATAATTGTATTAGTTTTGCCAATTATCAAAATGAATCTGCCACAGATATACACAAATTTCTTGCTCTAGCCAATAAATTCCTTCCTCTTTTTTTTCCTTCCCTTCTTCCTTCCTGTTCTTTCCTTCCCCTTTTCTTCCATTCTTTCTTTCTTCTTATAATTTTAAATATTTGTCCTAAATAAAAATATTTTTTGTACAAAATAACTTACTAACAGTTCATTACACATCATTGTTCTTCAAAAATACACTTTAAAAATTAGTAGAATTTAACTGAGGCATGTGACAGCAGCATTGAAAAGGCTGAATTTTTTAATGATTTTATTCATTCTAGGGGGATGTTATCTGGCAACACTTAAATGCTTGAATAATTAACACTAACAATAGAATACCTGCAAACACACCAAGATACAAAGGCTGTAAAGCTCACTCTAATGCATTAATGGCTTTGGTCAAAATTATTGTTCCTAGAATATAGAACAGATACATTTGTTCACTATTTTCTTATTTAAACTAAAACAGTTTTCTATCTATTCTCTGCCTACTATTTAATTGTGCATGTTACTAAAAGTAAACTTTCAGTTAGACTTTTATTTCAGAAAAGTGTGAGTTTTGGTGTCTTTTTGTAATTGTTCAACCAGTCCAAATTACTTGCCAGTTTTCTCATGAAATTCTAAATATCTTAAAAATCCAAGGCAAATATCACCTCCTTTTCTCTCCTGACAATAATGTTTGTAGTTACCTTTTCCATGTTCACATTACATTTTATTTTTACTTCTATATTTTTATTTCTTTCTGTGTTTTGACTATTTTATAGATTTCCTAATGCTTTCTTTGTTCTTTTTTGTATTAATCTATTCTGTATTTGGAAAAAACTCTGACACAAAGTAGGCACTCATAAAATATAATCATTGAATGATACCTAAATTACTTAGCTTATTTCTAAAGCAAGCTATTTTGATCCAAATGGTATAGGACTTCTGGTGAGGAGGAAAGTACAATCAGTGAAAAAGAACCTCTCCATATTTGCATGCATATTTGCCTTTAACATTTTCATCACCACCACAAGTGGAAAATTTCAGTCTCTGCCCATGATAAATGGACACACAAACTATTTGGCTTGAAAATTAGTAGCTCTCTCAAAGAAATAAAACCATTTCCATGAAAGTACTTAAGACTGTAAAACTTAGCAAATCTTTCTGGATTGATATTGGCATTACAATCAAAGCAGAAAGGTTTTCTAGGTATGAGACTGTATCCCACAGCAAGAATTCTTCTTCAGACTGGAACTGCAATAAAAGCACTGAAGATAAGGATCAGAAATGGATCCTATTCTGCTGTAGCCTCATTCTAATTTTTTCATTGACAGGTAGTATTAGAAATCTGGATTTCTTCCAGTGGAAATGTTCCCTGGGTTGAGTACCATCTTTCTGATACTATCAGGAGTGGAATTCTTAATCGGAATTCTAGGCAATGTGTTCATTGGACTGGTACTCTGCTCTGAATGCGTTAAGAACCAAAAGACATCTTTATTTGACTTCATTCTCACTGGCTTGGCTATCTCCAGAATCAGTCAACTGTTGGTGTTTTTTGTGGAGTCACTTATGATGGGACTAGATTCACAGGTATTTGCCATTTTTAAACTAGCAAAACCCATTACTTTACTTTGGAGAATATCTAATCATTTGACTACCTGGCTTGTCACCTGTCTAAGTATTTTCTATCTCCTTAAGATAGCTCATTTCTCCCACTCTCTTTTTTTCTGGCTGAAGTGGAGAATGAACAGAGTCATTCTTGCGATGCTTGCATTTTCTTTGGGCTTTCTGATTTTGGATATTCTTTTGCTAGAAACATTTAATGATCTCTTCTGGAATTTAATAAATGAAGGCAATTGGACTTTAGTTGAAAGTAAAACTCATTATATTAAAAGCGAGAGTCTTCTTAGTTTCTCCTATTTCATTCCTATTGTTCTGTCCCTGCTCTCATTGTTTTTTTTATTTTGGTCCTTGGTGAAACACACCAGAAATTTGCAGCTCAATTTTATGGGTTCCAGGGACTTCAGCACAAAGGCCCATAAAAGAGCCATGAAAATGGTGACGTCGTTCCTCCTCCTTATTATGGTTCATTTTCTTTTTACACAATTGGCAAATTGGATGTTTCATAGGTTTTTGGACAATAAGTTCACAAAGTTCATCATGTTAGCACTATATGTCTTTCCTTCAGGCCACTCGTTCATGTTGATTCTGGGAAATAGCCAGTTAAGACAGATAGCCTTGAAGGTACTGAGGCATCTTAAAAGCTCCTTGAAAAGACAAAATCCATTGGCTTTATAGAAACACTTTCAGAGTCTTTTCAAAGATGAAAACTTTATGAGGAGATTTTGAGGGTTAATTTTCATGTCTACTATTTTGTTTTTCCTCTTGGGTTCCTTTAGGTATTGTTGAGCATAACTGAAATTTTCCCTAGAACAGGTAGCTTTTGATGATAATTCACACATGTTCATTGGTTACCAATATTTAAAAGTTTCAAATATTCTTTTAAAGAGAGTCAAATTAGATTTCTGAAAAAGATGTGTGTAATTTCAACTCGTATATGGGAGAAGAGGCTTGTAACTCCTTAGAAATTAAGATAAATCTAAACTTGACTAAGTAGAAGAGCTATAAAATATTGATAGAAAAGTTAACTAAGCAGCTAAAGTCATAGGTGGGAAAAACATAACTTCATAGCTCAAAAGTCTTAAAAAGAAAAAAAAAGCTTTGCATTGTTATTGGGAGTCTTACTGATAACAAAAGAATGAGATGTTTCAGAATAAGAGTGATATTCATAGTGCTGCTGCCAATATAGACATTATCTGCAAAAAAATGAAAAAGACCTCTTCCTTTCCAATATTTGTTTGTTTTTGTATTACAATATTGTATCAATTACCATATTTCTTTATCCTTTATGCCTACATCAATCAGTGTTATAAGAACACTACTGAAAAACAGCAAGGTTACCAGGCATCTCCATCTTGAGGTTTCAATAGTTTTTATCACATTAAAGAAGTGTTCTCCTAGACCAAGCCTATTAATGGTTATATCTGGATTGAGGGTGAAATTTTATCAGAAGTCTTTTTGACATCTATCCAAATAAATTGCTTTTATTTCCCTTGGAAAAAAGAATTATATTCATAGTACAAAATAAAATAAATTATATTTAAGTAGAAGTTCAAAACTTGCTTATAATATTAATCTTAATTTCAAACCCCAAATTATAAATGATGTATCTGGGCACTTACTAATTTTGCTAAATTCCAGGATAAGGGGTCTGTATTTTCAGAGTGGTAGAAGTCAATATTTCTATCATGTTATGTAATAGAAGTAAACATATATGGAAGAATTATCCTTAATTCAAAATCACACTACTGCTTTTACAAAAATATCATAATTACAGTTTGAGAATATATTTTTGTCTGTGCAGATACATTTTCTTGTAATCTGATCAGTAGAGTTCTTAGAGAAACAAATGGAAACAGGTCAATAGTAAAGACACAGAAATTTTTTATTAGAACATTACATGTTTAGTGTAAATTTTGGTCGTGCATGTGTATAGTGTTGTTTTGACTAAAATTATCTGAATTTATATAAGGTGACTACAAATTGTAAATAAAGTTAAGGATAAAAAAGTTTACTATAAAATTTCAAAATGATGGTATGAATTTTAATATTGCACAGATCCTATACTTGTATATATAATGGAAATTATTAGAAATAATCCTTGTTAAGGTTTACCTTTGATATAATCTTCAGATTGTATTAGAGTAAAGAAACAAAAAGCTGCAACTAGATGGTGATAAATATGTGACCTATAAGTTAATCTTAATAAAGCCATAGGTAAGGGCACTGCTTTAGGGCTGTTCCTGAAGCTAGGAATGATGTTAGAATTAGTAATATTTATGTCCACCCTCAAACATCATATGTAGGAAACTAAACAGAGACATTACTTTGCCAACAGAGACATTGCTAGCAGAGACATTATTTTGCCAAAAAAGGTCCGTCTAGTCAAGGCTATGGTTTTTTCAGTGGTCATGTATGGATGTGAGAGTTGGACTATAAAGAAAGCTGAGCACCTAATAATTGATGCTTTTGAACTGTGGTGTTGGAGAAGACTCTTGAGAGTCCCTTGGACTGCAAGGAGATCCAACCAGTCCATCCTAAAGGATATCAGTCCTGAGTGTTCTTTGGAAGGACTGATGTTGAAGCTGAAACTCCAATATTTTGGCCACCTGATGTGAAGAGTTGACTCATTTGAAAAGACCCTGATGCTGGGAAAGATTCAGGGCAGGAGGAGAAGGGGATGACAGAGGATGAGATGGTTGGATGGCATCACCGACTCAATGGACATGAATATGAGTAAGTTCTGGGAGTTGGTGATGGACATGGAGGCCTGGCGTGCTGAGGTCCATGAGGTTGCGAAGAGTCGGACACGACTGAGCAGCTGAACTGAATTGAAATGAACTGAAACGGCTAGCACATCTAGACTCTGTGGTGCTTTTATGTATCAGTTACAATAATGATTCTGATGATGGTTTTAATGATAAGAAATAGAGTGTCTTGCTCAATGCTATGTAGCAGACTGGATAGGAGGAAAGTTTGGGGGAAAATGGATACATGTATATGTATGACTGAGTTACTTTGCCGTCTGCCTGAAACTATCACAACATTAATCGGCTATTAAAGTTTAAAAAAAAATAGAGTGTCTGTTATAAAAAGTAACTTTCATTTTACAAAATAAAATGTACATACATTGTTTTGGACACTAACTTAGTATTTTACCAAAGATTATCATTGTAGTTATCTTGGATTGGTAAAAAGTAATGTACAAATCAAGCTGAATACATTTAGTTGAGTTTGTTTTGTCTTGGATAGTCTTTCATATAAATTACTTAAAGATAATCTTGCGCTCTTTATAAGATAATAACCAAAAGTAACATCTAAGTTTTACCTTTGTTTTTTTTAGTTACTAAATTTCTCTTTGGTATATAAAATAATAAGTAAACTTTGCTTCTAATAAGTGAACCTTCAGTGTAAATGTCTAACTAGTAGTAAGCCCATACTTCTGCAGCAACCTTAGGAAGATGGAATTATAAGGAACAGAGCCCTATTTTTGTAAAAGAAGTATACCAAAGGACTAATAAAAGACCAGGCCATAGGCTAGAGTAATTACAATTGATGTATAGATATTATAAGCAGTATGCTTGAACAGCAGATGAGATCAAGCTTGGCAGCCCTGTGAAAAGAGCCTCTGTGGGTGACTCAGTGGCAGACAAGCCACAATACAAGAACAGCCACTCCCAATATGTATGTTGCTGGTCCCATGCAATCTGGAGAAGAAAGACTGAATGATAATAACCTGCTGCTGCTGCTGCTAAGTTGCTTCAATCATGTCCGACTCTGTGTGACCCTATGGACAGCAGCCCACCAGGCTCCTCTGTTCACAGGACTCTCTAGGCAAGGATACTGGACTGTGTTGCCATTTCCTTCTCCAGATAATAACCTACCCTGTGACAAAAAATGTTGGGGTAAGAGGGAGATTAACACTGATTTCTCACTAACCACCCTTTTTTCATCCATCAAATAAATGTTCATTTTAAGAATCTGGGTGTAATCATTTTCATTTCAGTTTGTTCACTCAGGCAACTTGTAGGAGGGGAAAAATAAACTTTTTATGGATGGAAGAGTGTTATCATTGATCCGTAAGACTAGTGCTGAAGTCAGTTCATTTTTAGTCGCTTTAGTCGTGTCTGACTCTTTGCAACCCCATGGACTGTAGCCCTCCAGGCTCCTCTGTCCATGCGGATTCTCCAGGCAAGAATACTGGAGTGGCTTGCCATTTTCTTCTCCAGGGGATCTTCCCCACCCAGTGATCCAACTAAATATCTGAAGTCTCCTGCATTGCAGGTGGATTCTTCACCACTAGCACCACCTGGGCAGCCCATCTGGTAAGACATAAATCAAGCACATCAGGGCATGTTTTCTTGAACCCTGCTGAATGTGCAGATCAGATAGAAACACATAACTTCACTGATGTCTGAGAAAGAGGTGTGCAGATTTCCTAATGTCTCATGTCATTTATCTGTTCTCTCTCAATAGGTGGCTTCTCCTAGCAAGATCCTGATTAGATTCCATGTCCTCTGAGCCAGGGACATCCTTTGAAGAGGTGCTTGCTTATCACACAGTCATTCTCAATTCTGTCATATAAGACACTGGATATGTTGTCTAGAGTAATCTATGTTCTATTAAGGACCTTAAGACCAATCATTACAAAAACAAATTGATTTGAAAGATTTTTTTGATTTATTTGAGGAACATATGTAGGGGAGCCTTTTTTATCTCCTTGGACACCAATATAAATGCAACCTCAGAAAACTAAAAAAAAAAAAAAAAAAAAAGCACAACTATTCTTACTTTGCAGAGAAGGCAATGGCACCCCACTCCATTACTCTTGCTTGGAAAATCCCATGGATGGAGGAGCCTGTTAGGCTGCAATCCATGGGGTCACTAAGAGTCGAACACGACTGAGTGACTTCACTTTCACTTTTCACTTTCATGCATTGGAGAAGGAAATGGCAGCCCACTCCAGTGTTCTTGCCTGGAGAAACCCAGGGACGGGGGAGCCTGGTGGCTGCCGTCTATGTGGTCGCACAGAGTCGGACACGACTGAAGTGACTTAGCATAGCATAGCATTCTTACTTTGAGTTTGAGATACTAACGGTTACCAGTGTGGGAATTTATTAAGTTAGATTGTCTTAGTTTTGCCATGAGGAGGAATCAGGGGATATATTTGCCCTTTAAAGATTTTGGGGAGAAAAGAAACCTAATAGCAAAACCTAATTTTGTAACCTCAGTTACAAAAATGAAAAGAATTCTAAGTGAAACAAAAATGTACCAGGAAACAAGAGATGTTTGCAGACAGTAGGGATTGTGTGCTTGTGCCCTGTGCTCAGTTGTGTCTGACTCTTTGTGACACTATGGGCTGTAACCCTCCAGGTTCCTCTGTCCATGGCATTTCTCAGACAAGAATACTGGAATGAGTTGCCATTTCCTTTTCTAGGGGATCTTCCCAACCCAGGGATTGAACCTGCATCTCCTGATTCTTCTGCATTGGCAAGTTGATTCTTTACCACTGTGCGACCTTGGGAGCGCCACAGTAGTGATTAAGCTGAGCAAATATCCTTCAGGTATGAATGACTAAATCTTTGTCCCTTCACACTGTGGCCCTGGTCCCAGTAGACTGCTTCTTGTCCTAGAAACACTGAAGGCAAAGAAACATTGAAGATCCCTTTTACCTGAAAAACACAAAGGCTAGTGCTTTCATTTAGTGACTAGAAAAGAAGTGGTTGTTACGGTCAATGTGTGGAAGCTCTAAGTTGTGATTCAAAAAGAATTAGGAGGCTATTTCTTTGCTTGCAAATAAATGGGACATCTTTAACAGGATCAGAGAGCATCACAACTAGGGGAGAATTTGCTGGCTTCTCTGAGACTATTCAGTTCAGTCACTCAGGCGTGTCCAACCCTTTGCAACTGTCAGACTCTTTGTTGGTTCTTCCTTGAGCTGGCCCACTGTTCTAATAGAGTCTCCCACTCTAATAAACTTTATTCTCCTCTAATTCTGCCTCATGTCTGAGACTATCGGGAAATCTAAATGTGTGGGCTCAGGGAAGGGAAAAGGCCCCCACGGGACCTTCCCTACAGGCCTTCCCTCATATCCTCTGCTTTAGCTTCTCTCAATGTGTTTTCTCACTATTTCTTGGATGAAATGTGATTCTTCCTATTGACAACTAGAAACTCAATGTTCACAAATTTACTGACTTCAGTTATAGTCATTATGGTAAGTTTAGACTGATTAGTTTGGATTGTTATTGTAGCATATACATAAATTTAATGAATCATTATCTACCTAAAATTTTTGCAACAATATGCTTTTCATTTAAACATACCATAGCACTTTCTTTTGCATGTATAAATCAATCATTGTAAGAATAAAGGACATAAAGGCAGTTCCCCAGCAACTGAGATAGTTCTGCAGTTATGTAGATTTTTTTAAACTATGATTGTTACCTTGGACTTTGAATTTAACTTATAGCGTATGGCACTTGTGATTTTAAATTTGTTATTATATCCTTTAGACTGAGTTTCTCCTTTAGTGTAAAGTGTATAACTATGAACTCAAGTGTTTTTTAATGACTGAGCACCTATTGGCTGATTTGCTGTCTGTTTTTTGTCACTGCTAAGCCACACCTATCAGTGAAGTCTGCTTCTCAGGTAGCCTTCTATACCAGGTCAGATCATTTCTGAAAACATCAGTGATCTCTAGGCCTTCTTGCTCCCCTGCCACAAAATCTAGAGTTTTCTACCCATTTTCAAATCTTTGGGCTTAAAGTAGTTCTCTTTCAAAAACTCCCACATCTTGGTTGCCAGATGTGTACAATGACCTTGATGATTCAGTATGACTTCTGATTTGAACCAGAAGACTAAAGAGTGGTGTTGGTTATTTCAGGTGAGTACAGAAATCTCTCATGAGTTCATATGTTACAAAACTGTCTCTAGCTTTAAAGGGTTTCCATCTTTTCTTGCTCTAATACTAGCTTCACCATCAAGTCTTAACTCATTTTCTCTTTTTCTGTGTTCTCAATAAGATTACCAACCGAGTTAGCATTCATTCACTGGACAAATAGTTATTGAGGGCCTTCTATTTGCCAGGCCCTCCTTATTCTAGGAATTGGAAAGATATCAGTGGATGACAGAAAATAGTTCCTTTCCTCATGGAGTGTAGGTGACTGCCAAGGTGACTAAGGTCATATAATATAAGTGCCTGACAATAAGCTTTTGATTGCTGAGGCATCCATCTCTAGGACCTCTGTCTTTTACTTTTATTGGCTGGGCTATGTGGTTTGTGGGATCTTAGCTCTCTAACCAGGGATTGAAACCACTCCCTCGGCAGTGAAACTGTTGGACCACCAAGGAGGTCCTAAAGGCTCCATCTTGACAGGACATACTGCCAGCTGTCTGTAAGTACTAATCAACACCTAGATAAGATGCCAGGTTGCCCCCAACCCATGAAGTTTCCCCTTTAGAAAATGCCAGGTAAACTAGATAACTGACCATTCACTCAAGTGACTCCATTCCTCCCCTAAAGAGCCCTAATTCCCTCTCTTACATTTTAATTTCACCATTAAAGAGTGAACTTGTGAAACCCTAGGCACCCTACCCTCAACCCTTGAAAGGCAGAGTCCCAGGTGCTTTCTTCCTCTCTCCTTATGACTTCACCGTATGGCCCTGGATGTGTCATGTACCCTCTGGATCTGTGAGTAATAAACTTTGCTTTTTACCTGATGGTTGCTACTGAGGTGGGTCTTGCAATCATAATAAGAACCAAAACAGCCAGTCCGGAGGCAACACTGGCTGGTGGGGAAATGTCTGTGAGGACTCCCACAGGTAGTTTCAGCCCAGGTGAGTGCCTTGCATCACACAGAGAGGCTGAGATGGACATGAAGTAGGTTGTTTGTCAACCACAGTCAGAGTTGGCTCAATGGGCTTGGGGTTCTGTGATGAAATAGAGGGATGAGATGGGGTGGGCGGTGGGAGGGAGGCTCCAGTTTACAGTCAAGGTTGTAAACCATTGTATTAGAGTTAGTTGTTAGTTGAAGTGAAAATACAGTTTACTTATAAATCAGTTTTTTATGAGATGAAGAATTTTATCAAAAGCAGAATTAATGAAAAGGAGAACCTATCTCCTATTCATCCATCACTAGCTTTTTTTGGCTTTTTTCTTAGTATTTTGTCCTCTCAGTTGATGATAGCTAATTCAGAATCAAATAGGCAGTAGCTCCTTGGAAACAAAGTTCAAAAATCCACAGTAGGAGCTCAGATAGAGGTGTGATTTTGGTACCTTTGCACATTATCTGGAAGATCACTTCCCTTTTAATCTATTTCTTCAAGAAATCTTAAGTAGCTTCAAACCCTAAGCCAGTTGTCTTTGTCCTTAGGAAACGAGAATTAACTATCAACTATAGATTTTGTAACACTATCCTCAGTGTTACAACTGCATTTTGGTCAAGTTTTTGTCATATACATCAGAAATAGTTTATTTAAAGTTATTTCTTCTGTAACTCTGTGATATCCTATATATTACTTCTCTTTATTATGTTTCTTTCATCTGTAACAGTATCTGAAATGTTATGGATATTATTAAATGAAATCCATGAACAATGATTCTATTTCGGAGGTTATTTTCTGAAACTACTGTTAAAATTGAGAAACATGAGTTGAGAAAGGAAGTACAAATGAGTGTAAAGAAATCTGTCTCACATTTGCATGTTTGCATACCTGATTTTCCTTTTCCAGATGTCTCCACAAGTAGAAAATTGATGCCAGCACCAATGATGAGTGGGCACATTCACTGCTTAATCTGGAAATCAGTAGCTGATTGAAAGCAAAATTCAAGTTTTCCATTTAGAGCTATGGGAGTGGATCTCCTTGCATAAATTTCAGAACTTCGGCTGGAATAAAAGAGAAAGATCTTTATGAAGATATGTGAGATGGTATCTGAGGTTCATTAAGCATTTTTGAAAAAGATCAAACTGGGTATCGTTCTACAACACTTGGACAGCAACAGCAGCAAGAAAAAAATCAGTGAAAAATAGTGTTAGCTTTCTGGATTCTTTCTACAGAAATGCCATCTGGAATTGAAAACACTTTTCTAGCAGCAACAATAGGAGGATTCCTGATTGGAATTTTGGGGAATGGGTTCATTGTACTAGTTAACTGCATTGACCTGGTGAAGAGACAAAAGCTCTCATCAGCTGACTGCATCCTCACAGGCCTGGCTATCTCCAGAATCAGTCAACTTTGGGTAATACTATGTGACTCATTTTTATTGGTACTATGGCCACACCTATATGCCATTGATAAACTAACAAAAGTTGTTAGTAGTTTTTGGATATTGTCCAATCACCTAGCTACCTGGTTTGCCACCTGTCTAAGTGTTTTCTACTTCTTTAAAGTAGCCAACTTCTCCCACCCCTGCTTCACTTGGCTGCGGTGGCGAATTCGTAGTGTGGTACTGGTGCTTCTCTTGGGGTCTTTGTCCTTACTGTTTTTGAATTATGAATCAATATATACACTTAGTCATATCTTAACTAACAGCTACAAAATATATGTAAGAAACTCAACGTGGTCCTCAGATGTAAGTGAAACTCATTATCTTCACCAGTTGATTGTTTTTAACTTCATCAACTTAATCCCCTTTCTTCTGTCCCTGACCTCACTGCTCCTCTTAGTTCTCTCCTTGATGAGACACATCAGGAATTTGCAGTTCAACCCCAGCTCAAAGGATCTCAGCACAGAGGCCCATAAAAGAGCCATGAAAATCGTGATGTCTTTCCTCTTCCTCTTCATCATTCATGTCTCTTCCATCCTATTAATAGCTTGGGTTTTCCTTAAACTGCAGGGACGTCTGGCCCAATTGGTGGTTGTGTTAACTTCGACTGTTTTTCCTTCAAGCCACTCCTTTATCCTAATTTTGGGAAATAGCAAGCTGAGACAGAATGCCTTACGACTACTGTGGTATCTTAACTGCCACCCGAAAAGAGTGAAATCTTTAGCTTCATAGATTTATCCAGAATTTTCTATAGTCCAAGAGCATTGAATTAATCAAGAGACAGTAAAGACTCATTTTTAACTTCTGTTTTTCTTACTGGATTCCTTTAAAAATTTTTTTATTTTATTTTATTTTTTAACTTTATAATATTGTATTGGTAAATTCCACTGAGCATCAGAAACTTTCCCTAGAATGGCCTATAAACTAACAATCTACTCACAGAGGTGAATCGATGTTTTACAAAGCAAGCATCATGGTCATCTTAACAGTTCTACTAATCAAAAAATGGGTGTATGTTTACCACTGAATATATAAGGACAAATACACAATCATTTGGACATGCCCATCCTTTGCAAGGTAGAGCAGGTTAAATATTTGTATAATATTAAGCTATAAATAAATCAAGGGGGCTTCCCTGGTGGCTCAGTGGTGGAGAGTCTGCCTGCCAATGCAGGAGACACGGGTTGAGTCCCTGACAGGGGAAGGTCCCACATGTCATGGAGCAACTGGGCCCTTGCACACAACTATTGAGCCTGTGTCCTGGAGCCTGGAAGCCGCAACTTCTGAACCCCTGTGCTGCAACTGCTGAAGCCTGTGCACCCTAGAGCCCGTGTTCTGCAACCAGGGAAGCCAGCACAATGAGAAGCCCACTCTCCGCATCTAGAGCAAAGCCTGCACAGCAGTGAACACCAAGAAAGCCCCAAATGAAAAATAAAGAAGCTGAATTATAAACAATAGATAAATGAAGGGCTAAAAATGTTGAAAGCACAGAACCTTAAAATGGCTGTCGACTTAAAAAAATGCACAGTGTGAATTTTGCAAGTTAGGTTTTTCTTAGGGCAAAATGAGGACAGTAGCCCTCGATTCAGCACCTCAGGTAGCTCTGAGAGACTGCTCCAAAGCGGCAGGGGAGAAGGTCAGTGCAGAGGTGATTTTGGTAAAGGGGGAATATATGCAATCAAGCAGGGTTTTTGCAGAATGTTTCTGCTAGTCACACAGAGCGTCGTCACCATGAAGGATTTTAGTGTTTTTTACATATGAGGAGATACAAGAACTAGGCGCTCATAAAGTTGTCTCCTGAAAATATCTAACTATCTGAAGACCTGTTCTGCCGGTTTTTCCCTGAGCTCAGAGTACCTTATTTCTGTTTTCCACCCTGAACTCCTTTAGGGAATCTCGAAAATCAGCAGCTGCAACAGTAGATGATTTAATCCTTATGGAGATAGATGGCAAGTGGCATTTCGTAGCTGACTTGGCCAACATATCTTTTAGAAAAAGGAGCAGACTAATATTAGGAATCCAAGCTAGACTAGCCAGTACCTTGTAGAATAAGAAAAAAATTAACTGAACCTATAAAAAGAGACTGTATAATTATCCTGTGTATAATGATACTTTTCTGTCTACTTAATATTTTTCTGTCTACTTTACATGGATCAAAATCATACTTTGATATCAAATTTGTGTGTGGGGGTGTGTGTGAGTGTGGGTGTGTGTGTGTGTGTGTGTGTGTGTATAAGAATTGTATGAACAATAATGTCGCTTGTCAAAGAGAACAAAAACAATTTACTAGGGGTAAAAACAGAAAGGGAAATTTACAGGAGAATGTCACCTGTTTGTAGAATTTTTGGACATGTTTATGGGTGTGTGTGTGTGTGTATGTTGTGTATGTGTAGTGCTGAGTTGATGTTTATAATAATTAAAATAAAATAAAAGCAGCTGAAAATGTATATGCATCTTAAGACCAGCATGTGGCAAATTTGTGCTTGTTAATGACATTGGTGGTGCTCAGTTGCTCAGTGGTGTCTAACTCTTTGAGGCTCTATGGACTATAACCCACCAGTTTCCTCTGTCCATGGAATTTTCCAGGCAAGAATATTGGAGTGGGCTGCCATTTCCTACTCCATAGAGTCTTCCTGACTCAAGGATTGAACCCAAGTCTCCTGCATCTGCTGCATTGGCTGGCAGATTCTTTACCACTGGGCCACCTGGGAAACCCCACCCCCCAAAAAAAAAAACCATAAAAAAAGAAGAAATCTTTGCTAGAATTGCCATAATTTTTCAATGGTAGAAGCAAAAAAACAAACACTCACCCAGCGAACCAGAAAATAAATGTTGAAAATATTTATGAAATATATGAAAATATGTGGTTATAAGTTGATTTTGATGGAGCAGTAGGTCAGGTCTGACACTAGGAAGCATAAGGGCTTTGTTAAGTGTACCCTTACTCCAGGGAACTGAGCGATGGTGTGCTCTGATGTTAAGGATGATGAGGAGATGATGATACATGTATATGCAGGTCTATAAAGATTTAGTGGAGAAGGCAATGGCTACCCATTCCAGTACTCTTGCCTGGGAAATCCCATGGACGGAGGGGCCTAGTAGGCTGCAGTCCATGGGGTTGCTAGGAGTCGGACACGACTGAGCAACTTCACTTTATTTTTTCACTTTCATGCATTGGAGAAGGAAATGGCAACCCACTCCAGTGTTCTTGCCTGGAGAATTCTAGGGATGGTAGAGCCTGGTGGGCTGCCGTCTATGGGGTCGCAAAGAGTCGGACACAACTGAAGCGACTTAGCAGCAGCAGCAGCATAAAGATTTAGATTTCTTAGCTGTATTCATTATGTTGGACACTATATAAGAAGTTTCTTGGGTGGGTGAAGTAGATTAAGATGGTCAAAACGTACAAACTTCCAGTTGTAAGATAAATAAGTGGTAGCAAAGTAATGTATAAAATGATGACTATAATTAACACTGTTGCATGGTAAATTTGAAAGCTGCTTAGAGAGTAGATTACAAAAGTTCTCATCACAGGAGAAAATATATCTTTTTTTTGTATTCTTACTAGATGATGGATGTTAACTAAACTTATTGTGGTAATCATTTTGCAATATATGTAAGTTAGATTGTTATGTGTATACCTTAAACTTATCGAGTGCTGTGTCAAGTATATTTCAATAAAAGTGAAAGAAAACTTGAATTTCCTAATGATTGTCACTGGAATTACCTTGTTTTAGGAAAGGTGAAATTCTAATTATACTGGTTATATTTAAATTCAATATGGAGGATACTTTGATTTAGAATTCCTTTCAGTAAAAAAAGCTAAAAATTCCTTTGTACTTATAAGAAGCACAATTTTAGTTTTTTAGATTTGCATTTCAGTGTTACTAAACTTTTCTTTATTGACTAAGATTAAAAAATAGATTCAAGCAACTATGCATAGCCCTGGATGCTTATGAGGCGATTTAGCAGCAAATGTCTCATTAGGATTAAATCCTTCTTTCTCATGTACTAATCTTGGAGAGATAAGCTGTAAGAAGTAGGAGCCTATTTCAAATAATAGGCACACAGAAAAATGACTATAAAAGATAGAGCCTGGAGAATAGGTCAGACAGTGGCTACCAATGTATTTTGTGTCTTCTCCCTATTAAACTGGCATTTAGAGATTAAACTCTGTGCCTCTCAATGTAGAGAACACCAAATGGATATCAAGGGGTGGGGGGGGGGGAGCAGGGTGGGATGTACTGGAAGATTGGGATTGACATATACACACTGTTATGTATAAAATGGACTTCCCTGATGGTTCAGATGGTAAAAGAATCCACCTGCAATGCAGAAGATCTGGGTTCCATCCCTGGGTTGGAAAGATCCTCTGGAGAAGGGAATGGCAACCCACTCCAGTATTCTTGTTTGAAGAATTTCAAGAACAGAAGAGCCTGGAGGGCTACAGTCCATGCGGTCGCAAAGAGTCAGACACGACTGAGAGACTAGTACACACACACTTATAAAACAGATAACAAGAACCTATGGGATATCACAGGGAACTCTAGTAAATGCTCTGTGGCAACCTATATTATCAATGAAGGAAAGGACATCTAAAAAGGGGAAGGAAATTTTAAAAAGAGAGAATATATCACTTTGTTGTACAGCAGAAACTAATACAAGGCTGTAAACCAATTATAGTCCAAAAAATTAAAAACGAAACAAAACACAACTCTGTGCCTCTCCTTACCATGGCACAGCCTGTGTTAGAGACCCCAGTCTTGACCCAAGAAAAGCTACTAGTATCACATTCATAGCTGGTCTCATGCAATCTGGAGAGTGCTGGATTCTACACTGGAACCAAATTATTGGGAAAATAAAACGATTGTCAATGTTTGCCTGCTGATCACTTCCCTCCAAAATAAACTTTTTATAGTCTCGGTGTAGAGAATTTTGTTTGTTTGTTTGTTTTTTCAGTTTGCCCACACCTAAGATCAGGAGTGTTGCAAATAAGCTGTTTCTGATGTCAAGTGAAAGTGAAAGTTGCTCAGTGGTGTCCCGACTCTTTGCAACCCCATGGACTATACAGTCCAGGAATTCTCCAGGCCAGAATACTGAGGTGGGTAGCCGTTCCCTTCTCCAGTGGCTCTTCCCAACCCAGGGATCGAACCCAGGTCTCCCACACTGCAGGTGGATTTTTTATCAGCTGAGCCACCAGGGAAGCCCAAGAATACTGGAGTGTGTAGCCAATGCCTTCTCCAGAGGATCCCCCCGACTCAGGAATTGAACAGGGGTCTCCTGCATTGCAGGCAGATTCTTTATAAGCTGAGTTACCAGGGAAGCCCCCAATGTCAAAAGAGGCTAGAACTTAAACTGTAAAGATATTTTAGTGTTCAAGCCATGCTGTCCTGAACTTTGCTGAAAGGAGAGATCCCAGCAGAAATCTGCACAGATTAATACAGAATGCTGAATCTGTGATTGTTCAGGTATTTTGTCCGCTGCTGTTGGTTAAACCTCAGGTCCTCTGAGCCAGAGACTTTTATAACTTTCAAACTGAAATACAGAAGCCAGAGGGACACCTGAAAAACCCATTCTTCCACAGTCCACACACTTTGACCTTGGTTAGTGCTGTGTATAGAGATCTATGCTTTGGGCTGGATTGCCCATAACAAACCTTCATTTATAAAACGGATCAGGTGGTTGGTTTGGTCAATTTAGACAATATATATTTTTTGGAGGGAAAAAAAGTACAGGTGACAGATGGGTTATTTTCAATTTTGGAGGGATACCAACATAGATAACTAGATACATAGTTTTCTGTTTCAGAAGACTAAGACACTATCTTAACTTGTATATTAGTACCTCTATTTCTTAGTCCCATGTTTAAATGAGTTCTAAAATATCTTCTTTTCCTTCTATACAGATTTAGCTTAACCTCTAAATTTTAAGGCCTCTATTAATTGTATTCCTCTTTGACTGCAGTTTGAGACGTTTTATCAGTTAAAAAGCTAAAATAGACTTTTAAAAAACAGCTTTTTTTTTTAAACATCTTTTTTGTTTCTTTATCTGCTGGACACAATCTATACTACCATGCCAATGATTTCAGAGTCAGATGTTCTAAGTATAGTACAGCATTTCCTTAGTGGTTTTTGCTTTTTGGTGGTGTGATGATTTATTTTTCCTCACTTTGATTTGCATGAAAAAGTATACCCACTCTCCCTCACTCAATATATGGAAGGCCTCTATTCCTCCTTATTGTTCATTGATGGCACTTCATCCAGCTTGCTGTGAGTAAACCCACTTGGTCCTTGAAAGCCATTAAGGATGACCAGGAATTTCTAATGCTCACTGTAGATCCCTAACTAGGACAGAAACTGGCAGGAGTGCCCTCTGATGTACTTTACTAAGAATTCTATTGTTTCGTCATTAGTTGTAGGCACTCAGGAATGTCCTTTGGCCTTTCAGCTCCTCTAAGAGCAATGCCGAGATCCCTATCAGTGAGAAGCAGAAGTGGGGAGGAGTTGGCTTCAGCTGCGAAAAGATTCATGACCTGATCTGGTAGAAACCCTGCTGGGAAACATCCAGGGCTCTTGTTGAAATTTCCAGGTAGTTCCCACACTCAGGGTAATTCAAAAAGTAGACTTGATGTGACTCAATCCAGCCCAAGTGTTGAAAATTCTGACAGTTCTTGCAGGGTTTTTTTTCTTGGTCCAGTTGTTTGGAACATTTCAAATCTACTCCCCAGACTACCTTCCAGGCATTAGGACTTCCCTCTCCTTCTTTTGTCCCTATACTCATAAGCTTTCTATTCTGCCACCCCTGTATGTCTCCATGTGTAAGTCCTATTTTTTTTTTGACTCTATCAAATACTGCTGATGCACCAGGAAAAGTCCCCATTAAAACAGGACTGCAGAAATTTTAACAGAAAATTTAGTTAGGTCTCCTTAGGACATTGATGATTCAGCTTCAAAATTTATGTTTGTAACTGATCTCTACCTACATCATGGGAAGGAAAGTGTTTTCTTTCCATCCTAGGGGAAATGTCCTTTCCTCTGTCTCTTCCATCATCTTCCCCGCTCTTCTCCACAAATAGGCCAAATGGCTGTAGGCATCAGAGTATAAAACACTTGAATTTACACATCAAATAATGTTAAAAAGTCAGTGTTAGTCCTTCAGTCATGCCTTACTCTTTGTGACCCCATGGACTGTAGCCCATCAGACTCCTCTCTCCATGGGATTTCCCAGGCAAGAATACTGGAGTGGGTTGCCATTTCCTTCTCTAGGGGATTTTCCTGATCCAGAGACCAAACCCGGGTCTCCCACATTGCAGGCAGATTCTTTAACACCTGAGCCAGCACAGAAGCCCTAACAAATAATGTTAAATATATTCTAACACAAAAGACCCTCAACAATTATATTTTAAATATATCCTCAAATATTATTTGGGTTATACTTTTGTTTGAGAATCTGAGAAAAGTAATTGGATTATTCAGAATTGTTGTTACTGTTCAGTTGCTAAATTGTGTCCAACTATTTGTGACCCCGTTTTTCCACGCAAGAATACTGAAGTAGGTTGCCATTCCCTTCTCTAGGGGATCTTCCTGAGCAGGGATCGAACCTGGGTACCCCACATTGCAGGCATATTCTTTACCATCTGAGCCAATCAAATATTGTTAGTCAAAGTCGCTCAGTCGTGTCCAACTCTTTATGACCCCATGAACTACACAGTCCATGGAATTATCCAGGCCAGAATACTGGAGTGGGTAACCTTCCCCTTCTCCAGGGTGTCTTCCCAACCTGGGGATCGAACCCATGTCTCTCACATTGCAGGCAGATTCTTTACCAGCTGAGCCTCAAGGAAAGCTCTCAAATAATGTTAAATATATTCTAATACAAAAGGCCCTCAATAATTATATTTAAAAAAAGATGTCCTGAAGTATTACATAGGTAATACTTTTGTTTGAGAATCTGAGAAAAGCAATGGGATTATTTGGAATTGCTGTTGTTGTTTTTCAGTCAGTAAGTCACGTCCAACTCTTGGCTGCCCCATGGACTGCAGCACATCAGGCTCCCCTATCTTTCACAATCTCGGTTTGCTCAAACTCATGTCCACTGAGTCAGTAATGCTATCCAACCACCTCATTCTCTGCTGTCCCTACTCCTGCCCTCAGTCTTTCCCAGCATCAGGGTCTTTTCCAATGAAAATAATTACCTATAGTTAAAAAAAACTGAATTCCTTATCAAATGTATCTTTAGGAATAAACCTGAGATTCACTTGTGGTTTGGCCAGTTACTATGACCTTGGAAACATACTCAACCTCACAAAATCCTAGTTTCCTTATCTGAAAAATGATGGTGAAAGTATCTTCCTCGTAGGGTACACACAAGGATTATGACCATATAAGTAAATAAGTTTTCATAGTTCCTAATATTAAAAGCTCAATAAAATTTTAAAAAATGTTAATCACTTTAAAAACTATTGATAGCGATGCTATGTTTTTTTGCCAAGTAATCACTTAGGTTATGTGTTTACTATGATCATTATGTCTCCCTTCACAGTTAAATTTTAATAGTCTCTACTTCTTAGAATTTTTTTCAGCTACACTGCATAAACAAGTTTTTTCCTTTCTTGATCAGAATTATGCCACCTTGTTGCTTCTTCCAGTTTGAGAGCTCTCTGGGCAAATTAATATTCACCATGGCCTGTAAAAACTTGATTTATGGGCAATAAAGTAGATGCCTTTATCAGGGACAAATATATTCTTATTTCTTTGACTGCTGACTAGGTATAGGAAAATCAACAAATATGGCATTCATTCAACAATTTACCTAATATCACATTAGGCAAAGCTCTAGGCTGGAAACAGAGCAACAGACAAAATCTTTGGCTTCATGGATAACGGGAAGAATAAAATTACCTGTAAAGTGGAATAGTAAGTGGTTAACAAGCAGTGAGGGCAAAAATCTTGTTTTCTTCTTTGGGAAAATTCACTGAGCTATAATATGTAGGAAGAAAAATAGACATCTGATTTTAAAAGCAATTGTTAAGAATAAGTGGAGACCTATGACTGATTCATGTTGACGTTTGGTGGAAACCAACATAATACTGTAAAGCAATTATCCTTCAATTAAAAATAAATTTAAAAAAGAATAAGTGGTAAATCACAGAGCTTTCATTCAGTTCCTACTCTATACCTGCTGACAGTATAGGCTGTAAAATTTGATAGGATATAGTATCTTCCCTCACAGAGCTTCTAATCTAGTTGGATGATATACTAATAAATCTGCTCAAGCACCTTACTGTCTTCAGTGTTGTTATTTAGTCACTAAGTCGTGTCCAGCTTTTCCTACTGACAGGCTCCTCTGTCCATGGGATTTCCCAGGCAAGGATACTGGAGTGAGTTGCTATTTCCTCTTTCAGGGGACAGTCCCAGGGATTGAACCTGTGTCTCCATTGCCAGGCGTATTCTTTACCACTGAACCACCTGGGAAGCCCTTCTTCAGAGTAGCAGAAGACGAACAGAAGAGAAAAGGCTGAGGAAAGCATATGTTCATGAACCACCCAAATGGAGTATTCCTGTATGTCACCATTCCAGGGCTAATGGCAGCCACATTCTTTTGTGTTACAAACTGGGATATTAGTGCCTCTATGAAAGTGATGCCCACCATTTGCCAGCTCATTGGCATTACTGAATTATTTCATTGATCTAATTACATTTCTCATAGTTTAGACTAGGATATTCTAGTCCCTGTACTTTCATAGGAACATATAATTACCAAGGGAAGAGATTATAGTATAGGAAGCCTGTCTTCTTGAATATTAAAAAAAAAACACCTAAATACACTAATTAATGCACAATTAAGAATGAATAAAGAAGCCTATGATACTGGTATAGGTTGATACTAACAGCCTTTTAGATGGACTAAAAGAAATGAACTCTAATCTGATTAGGAGAATCTGGGAAAACCTTAGTGGAAAAAGTGATGTCCAAGTTTGGCCTTGAAATACAGAGTAACCACAGACAAAACAAACAAACAAACAAAAACCCCACAGGTACAGAAGGCAGAAGAAACTGTAAGAAGAAAGAGGAAGTTGTGCTCCAGTTCAGCTGGAGACAAGGAATGAAGGGTAGGAAGAACAATTACTCAAAGCCAGACATGTTGCTGAAGGAGGCACTTATTTTACAACTCTAGAGTACACTTGTTTGTTGGACACAATTAGTGAAATGTGGAATACAGAACATTACAGTTTCAATCTTTACCTTGACGAATGACTGTCCCTTTCTGCTCAAACGTCTCACCAGTATCTTTCTGGAAGGGCTTCCCGCTACCCTTACTGTCAGTAATCTACAAATATCTTTCAGTACTAAAACCTTCCACTTGTAAAGCAAGCACTCCAGAGTTTTAAGGTTTATTCACAAGTTAATGAGATATTCTATAAAACAAATACTTGTATTGTGTATATATCAAGCACTAAGGCAGGCTTATTTTTAACTCTCAGACTGATCTATCCATTGGGTATGTTTATTCTCATTTAACAGGTTTGAGAAAACAGGGATTTAGGCAGACTGTTGGGCTCATCTGGACCACAAAATTAGTTTGTATTTTAACAGAGGTGTGTGTGATATACACATACACACAGGGCTAAGAAAAAAACACTTACTGTTAGACCAGTAGTAAAAAACAGCAATTCTCCACTTTTTCTCTGCCCATCCCTGATTTTCCTTCACCAGAGACTACCAATTTTAACTCTTCAGCTATTTGTTACTGTACTTCTTTCTAAGTGACAAGTTATACTGCTTTTTTTTTTAAACCGACATTTCTGTATCAGATCTTGATGTATTCTCCATTACATATATACTTCTTTCCAATTCTGCTAGGGTTACCTAATAATTTGTTATTATTTGTATTCAGTGTTTACATAAATATGACTGACTTTATATGATGACTAACATTATTCACAGTTGACTTAATGCAGTGTAACTTCTGAAAACTTTTCTTTTTCCTGAGGCTCATAATTGCCTCAATTTTGCTTCCTTAATTAGAAAAAAAATACGCAGACCACTAATTCGTCTCCAGACTCTCTAACACCTAAAAACCTCTTGACCCTATATTTATAAATACATGACAATGTATCCGTTTTCCTTTCTAAGACATTCCACCTGAACTATCATCTTTAGGCATTTCTTGTTGACCTCATGCTGTTCTCCCTTCTTCTCTGTTATATGGTTATATTTTAGAACTTTATCATCACTCTTTAAGTAAAATAAAATGACCTCTTCCCCCATCGACAACAGACTCTACCTGTCGACTTCCCACTTTAAAAGACACCATTACTTTTCCAGGCACCCGCCCTGCCATCCTACCTTGTAAATTGCACTTTTACGCCATCAAGGCTGATAATATTGACACTCAACTCTGTAACCGTAATTAAGCATTCTCTTAAAAACATGAAAACCATAAACAGCATTTCCATTATGATTATTTAAATGTTATTCAATAAACCACCAAGCTTTGTGCTATGACTGGATTTCCTTTTTTTTGGCTCCAAGATTCTGAACCACAATGCGAATTAGAGTGACACTGAAATTGAGTCCACCTTCTTACACTCCAACCCTCGGTCAAAACCCTGCAGTATTTTACATTGTTTGGTTATCTGAAGGATGTGTTCCTCTTACAACGTTGTTTTTTTTTTTCACTTAAAGTTTCTGATCGTCATAGTTTTCTGTTGTGGAATGAAGAGATGTTTGCCTTCCACTGCATATCCTTAAGATCTTCAGCTTCTGACTGATCCTGTTTATAATCCAGTCTCATCTTCCCGAAATTTACTATTTATGAACACGGACCATGAGCTTGTACATTTCTGTCCTGAAAGTTTTGACAGCCTTCCCTTGTTATAATACATCCTGTTCGTCCCGTTTTTAAGGATGCACAGCTTCTTAAATATTGTAGTGGGTTTTAACTGAAGTTCTCGGTTCCCGGAATCGCGTATTTCCTCTTCCTACACTCAGGAGGTCTCGGTGCCAGTTCAGGGGATCGGAGGAGAGCAGACGGCAGAGAGGCGAGAGCGCAGCGGTGGAGGGAGACCAAGCACTCTCGCGAGACAGCGGGACTGCTCGCCCCAAGCTCCACGGTGCCGCGGCGCCTCCTGGGAGTCGGCCATAACGCAGGCCCGGAACGCCGGCGGCATCCCCAGGGCTCTAAAAATGTACCTGCAAGCGGATGTTGAGAACGACGGAGCCCGCGATGTAGAAATACGGGAAGTTCATGCGCAGCTGCCAGGCCAGCTCGAAGAAGGCGAGCAGGGTGCGGGAAAGCCCCTTGCAGAAGACCCCGTACGAGCTGGGGGTCGCGGCCGGGCTCGAGGCCCTGAGGGCCAAAGATGACGGAGCCGCCGTGGTGGCCATGGACGCGATGTTGCCGCTAGCCCGGTGCGGTGCCTGGAACCGAGGGTGACCGCAGACCCCGCGGACCCCCAACTGATGGCGATGACCTGGAGGGGCCGGGGACTTAGCGGCCTCCGGCCAGCACTCCCGCCTCACGCAGACACCGCTTCTCTCCGAGCGGCGGTGAGGCTGGGGCTGCGGCTGGCGCTCCTCCCCTTCCTGTCTGCTGCTTAAAGTGACATTCAGCGTTTAGAGTTTAACTCTTGGTAGGTCCGGAACGGGTTACTTATTTACATATATGCCACACAGTTATTTTATATAGCCATTACAAACAGCCTTACAGATACTCGTTTCACTTTAAAATGAAGAAAGGAAACTAAGTAAAATTCTGTTATTTGCCCTGGAGCCCCGTCCAAAGCTCGCGTTAAAACTCGGGTTACTCTGCTCTGAACTGTTCCCGTTCGATTTCATAACATTAATCTGTTTAAATAAGCCAGTTAGGGCAGAGTCTCTGTATTCACAACATACTATTAAAACTTAAAGAGTCACAATCTCAGGCAATGATTTTCCTATGTATTAGGACTGTTTCAGTTGGAAGTGCCGGAAATTAACACATGTAAAGCAAACACAGATTATTATTTTTTGAGGTACATATTACATGCAAATATCAAATTTTCCCTCATGTAAACCCATGAAACGTTCAGATTATGTATGAAGGCTTCTATAATTTTCTTCATGGGCACCTGTGAAATATGTGGTTAGGCGGGGAAGGCTTAGAATATTACTGACATTACTTCCAAGCCCCGAATACCCTTAAGGTAACATCTTAATGGATCGTCCATATTCTTCTGGTGTTTAAGTGATGCCCATTTCATTAACTTATATAATCTATTTTAACTAGTAAGCACTGTATTTTTCCTCATAGACCACCTCTACATTCGTGACTTATTCAGACATGTAACTGATTATAACTCAGATTATGGTCTAGTTCCGAAAAGCGTTCTTTCAATATCTCAGAATTCACCCTGCACTGAATAATTGTAGCAACTGTTCAAAGCACAATTTATGTACCCTGAAGGACCTCTGTTTTTTTGTACAGCCTACTGATGATAAGACTGGTACAAATAACATGCCCTTGTGCAATTTGTAAAGCTGAATTGTGTATCCCCAACTAGTTTCTTTTGCTGCTTTGTTAGACCAGTACCAACCCATCAACTAGACAGCACCTAAAGGAACTGATGACTGCTCACTTAGGGCAATTTATGAAATACTGATTTGGAGACTAAAGGAAAGTGTAAGATAATGACAATTCAGAACCAAGAGAAGATGTAAATTTTTGGTATAGAAGTACAATTTGTGGGTATTAGTGCCACACAAATCATTAAGTCCCTGAATCTTCCTCTTCCAACTACCTAAAACAATGTGGACTCATCCTCTTCTACCATTCTGCTCTTCACTCCCTTCACCCTTAGCTTTGATTAATTCCGTGAAAACCGGGTCTTCCATTGGAAACCCCCAGGAAAATAGCAGCCGTTTACTTATAATGGCTGTTATAAGTAACAGATTTCCTGTTCTAATTGGAAAGGAATAGGGATTCCCTGGTGGCTCCGATGGTAAAGAATCTGCCATGTGGGAGAACTGGTTTCAATCCCTGGGTTGGGAAGATCCCCTGGAGAAGGGCATGGCAATCCACTCCAGTATTCTTGCCTGGAGTATCCCCATGGACAGAGAAGCCTGGCTGGCTACAGTCCATGGAGTCGCAGTCATGACTGAGTGACTAAGCACACACAGGCAAAAAAAGAGTAGTTACTAAGCTCCAACTCCTATCCTTAATACTGTAGAGCTGTTGAAAGATTTCTGTCGTGTGAAAGTGACTGGAGAGTGGGATAGGATCAGTATTTTACGTGATTGTGGTTTTTATTCTGTCCCTTGATACTTAGACTTGAATGACAGATCCACACTTGTTGCCAAGTAGGCACATATAAGTAAGTTATCAACATGTATTAATCCATTCCTGAAGACAATATTTCATTGACCCTTTAACTTGCCCTTCCTTTCTAAATCTTATATTCCTATTGTTGACCCTAAAATTGCCAATTTGGTGGTGGTTCAGTTGATAAGTTGTGTCCGACTCTTGCGACCCATGGACTGTAGCCTGCCAGGCTCCTCTGTCCATGGGATTTTCCAGGCAAGAATGCTGGAGTGGATTGCCATTTCCTTCTCCAGGGGATCTTCCCAACCCAGGAATTGAACCTGGGTCTCCTGCATTTTAGGCAGATTCTTTACCAACTGAGCTATAAGGGAAGCCTGGAAATTTAGTACTTTTTAATGGCTTGTTAAGTTTAATGCAGCTTGAAAGTTTAAAGGTAAGCTGTAATTACGGGTCTGAAATTTACTATATTAGTAAATTTTGGGTCTGAAATTTACCATATTGGCAATTGGTACCAAATTTACCATATTGGTAATTGGTAGTTATGGGTCTGAAAATTACCATATTGGCAAATTCTCAACTCCTTTTTTAAGGAATTTGCTAATGTAAGTGTTCTACTGTATAAGAAATACATTCAGAATGCAAGGATTGAATCAAATGATCCAACCCTAAACACAAGAGAAAAATTACAACTCAATTAAAGTCTCACGTTTGCAGGCTGACAAATTGAATTTAGTCTTTCTGCAGGCATCACATCAGGAACTGAAGTTTAGTGGAAACTGTTATGTAGGTAGTAAACTTGTTAAAAGGAAAAAAATTGTAATAGCTGATACCAATGATTAGATCCCATAATAAAACTACAATTTCTGAAATAAGACTGCACATTCAAGTATCAAATATATGTCATACAGAAGGAAATCATTAGCTGCAACATCAAATTATGTTTGTTTCTGGGCTCTCTATTCTGTTCCATTGAACTGTGTCTGTTTTTTATGCCAATACCATCTGTTCTGATTATTAAAGCTTGAACTATAGTTTGAGACCAGAATGTGTGATGCTCCCAGCTTTGTTCTTTCTCAAGATTACTTTAGCTGTCCACAGTCTTTTGAGGTTTTTCTATTTATGTGAAAAATACATAAAATTATAATTTTTACATTATAAATTTATAATAATACTTATAAATTAATTAATGTTTTAATTAAACTCATAATATGGAACTTGCATTCAATCTACAGCTCTCGGGGTGGTATGGATATTTTAACAATATTAATTCTTCCAATCCATGAGTATGGAATAGCTTTCTACTTATTATTTTCTTCACCTTTTTCAGTTTCTTTGAATGTCTTGCAGGTTTCAGTGTACAGATCTTCCACCTAACTAGTTAAATTTATTCTGAGGTGTTTTATTCTTTTTGATGCAGTTATAAATGAGATTGTTTTTCTAATCTGTCTTTCTGATATTTTGTTGTTAATGTATAGAAATGCAACTGAATTTTGGATATTGATTTTATATCTTGTAAGTTTCCTGAATTTATTAGTTCTAGCAGTTTTTGTTTTGTGTGTGGAGTTTTTAGGGTTTTTTTTTTTTTTTTTAACATATGCGATTTGCAAATAAAGACAGTTTTGCTTCATCCTTTTCAGTATGGGCACTTTTTATTTTTTATCTTGCCTAATTGGTATTGCTAGGACTTTCTATACTCTGTTGAGTAAACCATGAATAGTGTGAAAAGGCAAAAAGATAGGACACTGAAAGATGAACTCCTCAGATCAGTAGGTACCCAATATGCTACTGGAGATCAGTGGAGAAATAACTTCAGAAAGAATGAAGGGATGGAGCCAAAGCAAAAACAACACCAAGTTGTGGATGGGACTGGTGATAGAAGCAAGGTCCGATGCTGTAAAGAGCAATATTGCATAGGAACCTGGAATGTTAGGTCCATGAATCAAGGCAAATTAGAAGTAGTCAAACAGGAGATGGCAAGGGTCAACGTTGACATTCTAGGAATCAGCTAACTAAAATACTGGATTGGGTGAATTTAACTCAGATGACCATTATATCTACTACTGTGGGAAGGAATCCCTTAGAAGAAATGGATTAGCCATTGTAGTCAACAAAAGAGTCTGCAATGCAGTACTTGGATGCAATCTCAAAAATGACAGAATGATCTCTGTTCATTTCCAAGGCAAACCATTCAATATCACGGTAATCCAAGTCTATGCCCTGACAAGTAACGCTGAAGAAGCTGAAGTTGAATGGTTCTATGAAGACCTACAAGACCTTTTAGAGCTAACACCCAAAAAAGATGTCCTTTTCATTATGGGAGACTGGAATGCAAAAGTAAGAAGTCAAGAAACACCTGGAGTAACAGGCAAATTTTGCCCTGGAGTACAGAATGAGGCAGGGCAAAGGCTAACAGAGTTTTGCCAACTGGTCAAGCAGTTGACCAGAACTCACTGGTCAGCACAAACACCCTCTTCCAACAACACAAGAGAAGACTTTACACGTGGACATCATCAGATGGCCAACACCGAAATCAGATTGCTTATATTCTTTGCAGCCAAAGATGGAGAAGCTCTATACAGTCAGCAAAACAAAACCAGGAACTGACTGTGGCTCAGATCATGAACTCCTTTTTGCCAAATTCCGACTTAAATTGAGGAAAGTAGGGAAAACCACTAGACCATTCAGATATGACCTAAATCAAATCCCTTATGATTATACAATGGAAGTGAGCTATAGATAAGGGACTAGATCTGATAGACAGAGCGCCTGATGAACTATGGACAGAGATTTATGACACTGTACAGGAGACGAGAATCAAGACCATCCCCCCAAAAAAGTAAATACAAAAAAGCAAAATGGCTGTCTGAGGGGGCGTTAAAAATAGCTATGGAAAGAAGAGAAGTGAAAAGCAAAGGAGAAAAGGAAAGATATTCCTGTTTGAATGCAGAGTTCCAAAGAATAGCAAGGAGAGATCAGAAAGCCTTCCTCAATGATCAATGCAAAGAAATAGAGGAAAACAATAGAATGGGAAAGACTAGAGATCTCTTCAAGAAAGAGATACCAAGGGAATATTTCATGCAAAGATGGGCTCAATAAAGGATAGAAATGATACGGACCTAACAAAAGCAGAAGGTATTAAGAAGAGGTGGCAAGAATACACAGAAGAACTTTACAAAAAAGATCTTCACGACCCAGATAATCACGATGGTGTGATCACTGACCTCGAGCCAGACATCCTGGAATGTGAAGTCAAGGGGCCCTTAGGAAGCATCATTATGAACAAAGCTAGTAGACGTGATGAAATTCTAGTTGATCTATTTCAAATCCTGAAAGATGATGCTGTGAAAGTGCTGCACATAATGTGCCAGCAAATTTGGAAAACTCAGCAGTGGCCAAAGGACTGGAAAATGTCAGTTTTCATTTCAATCCCAAAAAGGCAATGCCAAAGAATGCTCAAACTACCACACAACTGTACTCATCTCACAGGCTAGTAAAGTAATGCTCAAAACTCTCCAAGCCAGGCTTCAGCAATACATGAACCGTGAACTTTCAGATGTTCAAGCTGGATTTAGAACAGGCAGAGGAACCAGAGATCAAATTGCCAACATCTGCTGGATCATCAAAAAAGCAAGAGAGTTCCAGAAAAACATCTTTTTCTGCTTTATTGACTATGCCAAAGCCTTTGACTGTGTGGATCACAATGAACTATGGAATATTCTTCAAGATATGGCAATACCAGACCACCTGACCTGCCTCTTGAGAAAGCTGTGTGCCCCTCAGGAAGAAACAGTTAGAACTGGACATGGAACAACAGACTGGTTCCAAATAGGAAAAAGAGTATGTCAAGGCTGTATATTGTCACCCTGCTTATTTAACTTATATGCAGAGTACATCATGAAAAATGCTGGGCTGGATGAAGCACAAGCTGGAATCAAGATTGCCAGGAGAAATATCAATAACCTCAGATATGCAGATGACAGCACTCTTATGGCAGAAAGTGAAGAAGAACTAAAGAGTCTTTTGATGAAAGTGAAAGAGGAGAGTGAAAAAGTTGGCTTAAAGCTCAACACTCAGAAAACTAAGATCATGGCATCTGTTCCCATCACTTCATGGCAAATAGATAGAGAAACAGTGGAAACAGTGTCAGACTTTATTTTTCTGGGCTCCAAAATCACTGCAGATAGTGACTGCAGTGATGGTGACACTTACTCCTTGGAAGAAAAGTTATGACAAACCTAGAGAGCATATTGAAAAGCAGAGACATACTTTGCCAACAAAGGTCTGTCTAGTCAAGGCTATGGTTTTTCCACTAGTCATCCATGGATGTGAGAGTTGGACTATAAAGAAAACTAAGTAACAAATAATTGATGCTTTTGAACTGTGGTATTGGAGAAGATTCTTGAGAGTCCCTTGGATTGCAAGGAGAACCAACCAGTCCATCCTAAAGAAAATCAGTCCTGATTATTCATTGGAAGGACTGATGTTGACGCTGAAATTCCAACAGTTTGGCCACCTGATGAGAAGAGCTGACTCATTGGAAAAGACCCTGATGCTGGGAAAGATTGAAGGCAGGAGGAGAAGGGGCTGACAGAGGATGAGATGGTTGGATGGCATCACCAACTCAACAGACATAAGTTTGAGTAAACTCTGGGGGTTGGTGATGGACAGGGAGGCCTGGCATGCTGCAGTACATGGGGTGGCAAAGAGTTGGATACGACTGAGTGACTGAATGGAACTTAACTGAAAAATCCCTTCATTCTTGCCAAATGCTGCAGCTTAAAAGGTCTTTGTCACACTGAAGGGGCAAGAATTATAAGTCGCAGGTCTGTTTCACACTGTGTGTGTGTATGTTAGTCACTAAGTCTCACTTTTTGTGGTCCCATGAACTCAATCCCGCCAGGCTCCTCTGTCATGGGATTCTTCAGGCAAGAATACTGGAATGAGTTGCCAGTTCCTTCTCCAAGGGATCCTCTCAACCCAGGGATTGAACCCGGGTCTCCTACACTGCAGGGAGGTTCTTTACCATCTGAGCCACCACACTGAGGTGGAGGGAATTATATAGGGTATGACAATCAGGGAGCAGTAATCATGTGGAGTATGTTTTCAATTTTGGTGCATTCTAATTGGTTAGCTTAGAATTTTCTGAGTCATATTCTTGGTGTTATATCTAAAAGGTCTAACTCAAGTTTGCAAAAGTTCTCTGCCATTTTTTTTTTTTTTTTGCTAAAGTTTGTAGTTTGAGCATTTGTACTTAGGTCTAAGATCAATTTAGACTTAATCTTTATGTGGTAAGAAATAATGGTATAAATTCATCTTTATGAATATGGGTATCTAATAAAGTCCTAGCTTCATTTGTTGGAAAAATAAAGGCTATTTCTCCCTTGATTGCCTTGATACCTTTTTTGAAATCAATTGCCCATGAATGTAAATGTTAAGATGGATTCTCAATTGTGCTTAACTATTATATATGTCTGTCTTCATGAAAGTACTACTCTATTTTCATTGATGCCGTTTAGTGGGGAGAATCCCAGGGACGGAGGAGCCTGATGGGCTGCCATCTATGGGGTCGCACAGAGTTGGACACGACTGAAGCAACTTAGCAGCAGCAATGATTAGCTTTGATATCAGGAACTGCAGTCGTCTAATTATGTTCCTTTTTAAAAAAAACTTCCTTGTCTCTTCTGGGAGCTTTGTATTTCCATGTACATTTTAAGAATAGTTTTTCAGCTTTCTGCAAGGATTTGTGGGATTTGATAGAGATTGTCCTGAATATATAGATAATCTCTTGACCTGGAAAGAGTCTCCTCACTCCAGATTTTAGTTCAGTTGTCCTCTTTCCTTGAACAGCTCTCTTATCAATTTAAAATGTAATTTGGAAATTTATTCCCCTTATCCTGGTCATTGTAGGAGAAAATCTTGCCTTTTTGCACTTGCTATCTTCAACTCATAAGTGGAAGTTCTAACAGGTTAACTGTGAAGTATCAAATGACACAGGGTCAAATGAATAAGTAACAATCTCTGGAAGAGGATATCATTATTATCTGCATTTTGCTGAGGAGTATACTGAAGCAGACAGTAGTTTTAAAACAGAGTAAAAGATCAGAGATTGGTAGCAGGAAATCTGGATTTTCCATCCTGTCAGTCCGGTTCCAAGATCCTCTCCTTAAAAACTTCTACTATAAAAAATGAAACAAGAGAATCCAAAAGTATACCTGATTTCAACATCTGTTCTTAAAAAAAATTACAGTCAAAAATGAATTAAACGAGAAAAATAAGACTGAATATTCATATATGGAGAAGTTTTCAATGTGCAGTGGAAAACACATATTCTTTTGAAGTGCCCAAGAAATATTGACAAAATTAATATTTTATTTAAAAATTAATATTTAAATATTAACTAAATTAAATAGTTAGCTTTATTAAAGACCTAAGCATGAGAGTTATTTTTGACAGCTTTAAATGGTGGAAGGAAAAGCCTACTGGAAAAGAGATTACAACCAGGTGACCTCCCCAAGACTCACTTCAGTTTTGGAAATTATAGGAAAATAATTTCATCAGTGAGATGAATGTGCATTTGGTTGAGTTAATGTGTTCATAGGCTTATAAGCAATAAAGTTATATATAACCAGCTTATAGGGTGTTTTGGTCTTCTTGGGGTCCCCAAGAAAATCTTGGATAGTTTTGATAAGAAAAGCTTGAATTATTTCTACATAAATCCAGTATTAGGAAAAAAAAAAAAATCCATTGGAATGATGATCCAGGTTATGATTGAGCTCCGTCTAATAGTTTAGGCTTTCTCTGTACATTCTATGTGTTGATTTTTAAAATTTTGCTCACTAACAACTAAATTTGTTAAGTACAAATTATGAAGAGGTTAAACAGGGAAAAGTTGCAACACGATATGTCCTTATTTCCATGCTGGCAAATGACATTTCATCTCTCCATTAAATTTATGAAGTAATCCATCCCATGGCAAGGACACAGAGTGCATAAAGAGGAGTCAATTTGAGCTGTTAGGGAATAGCAATTATTTCATCAAGATAGCAGTGAGCTCTTCTATTAGCATATGCTAGTACTTTCCTGCTTGACATTGGTCACAGAAGTTAAAAGAAAGGAGGACTTCACTGCCCATCCAGAAATCAGCTGCACAAAGAATTTAGGGTCAGACTTGAAGGAATCAGAACCATGATATTAGACTAGGCTTTTTTTCTAGACATGATAACTTTACTATGGACCATTTTTTCCATCCTAGTATTAACAGAATTTGTTCTAGGAAATTTTGCCCATGGCCTCACAGCACTGGTGAACTGCATTGATTGGGTCAAGAGACAAAAGATCTCCTCAGCTGATGGGATTCTCACTGCTCTGGCAGTCTGCAGAATTGTTTTGCTCTGGGTAACGTTAATGAATTGGTACTTAGTTGTGTTGAATCCAGTTCTATATAGTTTAAAAGTAAGAATTATTGTTCATATTGCCTGGATAGTAAGCAACCATTATAACACCTGGCTTGCTACTAGTCTCAGCATATTTTATTTGTTGAAGATAGCCATTTCTCCAGCCTAATTTTTCTTCACCTGAAATAGAGTTAAAAGTGTCATGCACATAATACTTCTGGGAACTTCATTCTCCTTGGTTTTTCATGTTGCAGTGATATACAACGATAAGGCTATCCAGACAAATGAATACAAAGGAAACATTCCTCAGAAGACCATATTGAGGGGCAGTTTATGGCTTCCACATGTGACTCTGCTTATGCCAGGAAATCTCATATGCTTTACTATGTCCCTGACATGTTTTCTGCTATTAACTGTTTCCCTGTGGAAACATCTCAAGAAGATGCAGCTCAGTGGTAAAGGATCTCCAGATTCTAGCACCAAAGTCCATATAAAAGCCATGCAAACTGTGATATCCTTTCTCTTGCTGTTTGCCATTCATTTCCTGGCTCTAAATGGGATCCATTTGGAGTTTTAAAAGGCAGCAGAAGGAAACTGTCTTTTTGTTCTTTGAGGCTCTTGGATTCCTCTATCCTTCAAACCACTCATGTATCCTGATTTGGGGAAACAGGAAGTTAACAAAGGCATTTCTGTCATTTCTGTGGCAGCTAAGGTGCTGACTGAGAGAAAAGAAATAGGTGGACATCATGTGTCTTCCAGCAAAAAAATAAGCTGATGGTGTTTGTAAAATTTTATACTTTCTGCTGCTTTTTCTAATGTGAATATAACTGAGTAATTTCCAAAGGTTAACATGCAAAGTCTTTTCCTCAAGCTTATGATGAAAAGTATATATGTGAATGTTTATGAATGCTATAAAACTGATGATAAGATTATGATACCACTAACCAATATTTTTCAGATAAACAATCTAATTTTACAAAATGATGTATAATTTCAGGGTTATGAAGCAATGTGTATTTCACATGTATATTCTATGCTATTATCTTCAAATGAAGTATTTATAATCTGTATTTATGTCTTTTTAAGAATTGAGCTTATCTCAGGACATTATTGCTATTTTCCATTGAAATTAGTATCACAATGTGCTTAGCAAAGATGTCTGCAATAGAATTCAAATGTAACAAATATTTTTAGATTAAAGTTTATGTATGTGTATAATTAACTGTACTAAAGAATATGTGATTTTTACTAGTAGTCAAAAAACTTAGAAAAAAATCAATACTACAGTAAGGATGAAGAAGAAAAAATAATCATGATGTCTTCATAGCTGCTATATTTCACATGCAGTTAGGAAAATTATTTCTTAGAGGTTTCCAATTAAGAAGACCTCTTTTCAAGTTGAGATCTGGTGTCAAATTCAAGTTCAGTTTTCAGGACTTCCCTAGTGGTCCAGTGGCTAGGACTCTGTGATCCCAAAACAGAGGGCCTGGGGTCCATCTCTGGTCAGTGAACTACATCTAGCCTGCCACAACTAACAGCACTCAAGCCACAACCGAAGGTTTCACATGATCAAGGAAGATCTGAAGATCCCACATGCTGCAACTAACACCCAGCACCGCCAAATAAATATTTTTTTTAAATTGCTCAGTTTTCCCCTAAACCAAAATTGGGCCTCTGAATTGTCAATCTTCTCCTCTATTTTGCTACCTAAAAATTCATTTTAAACTTCAGACAAAAGACTTAGGTCTTCCCAATGTTAAAAATGCATTCAGTGTAAGAATAGTAAAAAAAATTATGATGCTTAATTCAATGATCTTTCTGCATGTATTAGAATGGTGTCTATGATGTCTATGTCATAATTATAGGAAATGTCTTGAAGATCTGTTTTATTACAATCTTGTGGAAAATGATGAAATAGAAAGTGTGTTGACATATAGCAGGATTGATAGCAAGTTTCACTATAGGAAATATATAACCTTGTTCAACAACTGAATTTCTATGACTCTATTAATTCTTGGTATTATGATAGTGTAACAACATTATCTAAATGTTAAGGTAAATCATTTCCACATCTGAATTACTCACTATTTTTAATCATCTGTCTGCTTAGTGGAACATAAGCCTTAGCATGTGAGGATCATGCTTGTCCTGTTTTATGCTAACTTTCCAGGACATAAAAATCACCCTACAGGAGAGTTTATATGAAAGATATTCTAATGATTATTTGGATAAAGAACAACTACATGAAAGCTGGAAACCAGTGAAAATGAAACTCTTCACAAAATCTGCAGGTCACATGGATTTTCTAGTTTTGTTTCCTCAACATTTAATTGCTTCTACACAAATCTACACAATCTCAATTCCAGTTTCTGCATTAGACAGAGTAGACAAATAGGTTCCAAAGCATGCTGCTGCTACTGCTAAGCCACTTCAGTCGTGTCCGACTCTGTGCGACCCCAGAGACAGCAGCCCACCAGGCTCCCCCGTCCCTGGGATTCTCCAGGCAAGAACACTGGAGTGGGTTGCCATTTCCTTCTCCAATGAATGAAAATGGAAAGTGAAAGTGAAGTTGCTCAGTCGTGTTCGACCCTCAGCGACCCCATGGACTGCAGCCCACCAGGCTTCTCCGTCCATGGGATTTTCCAGGCAAGAGTACTGGAGTGGGTTGCCATTGCCTTCTCCGTTCCAAAGCATTAAGTGACTCAAATTCAGTGTACATTTAATATTGTTCTTTAAGGGTACTGATATGTCTGAGCACACTTCTCTAGGTAGTTATCCAAGAAATCAGGCTGATCAGAAGTTGGTCATATTTAACATGTGGATCTGGACGATTGGGTGGAGTTTTCTCCATTCAAGAAAGCTGGGAGAAAAAAACATAGGGAGGACAGTCCCTGAGGAGAGTATTGGGGATGGGCCTAAAATATTGCACAAAATTTTCACTTAAATAACATTGTTCAGGTTTTGATCACCTTGCCACAACCAAAGGTAAGGGAGGCTGGGAAATGTGCTCCCTCTCTAGCCCAGAAATAAGAGAAGAACATGGAATTGAGGACATGGAAATGGGAGAGCCTTTAGTCACGTTTCACTTGAAATAGCAACAAGTTACTGTAAAAGGAAAGAAGTTCCTCCCTTTAGAAGCATGATGTATATTCTTCATGTCATTTTGATGATATGCACACACACTTACATCAGTTTGAGTTTTTTTCTATTTCTTCACAAATTCCAAAGAATTCAAGTTCACACTTCATATTTATATCTTCATAAAGTCATAACTGACTCTGTACTATAGTACTTGTAGCCTCCTAATGTATATTTCCAGCCTAACCTGCTTACAGTTTTTGACTTAACTACTATGATATTCTGTACTAATATTTCTAGTTATATTTCCTGGCACTTGGGTGTGCAATTTGAACTGTAAATAACTTCCTCACATTATTTCTATGTGTGTGTGTTAGTCACTCAGTTGTGTATGACTCTTTGTGACCCCATGGACTGTAACCCACCAGCCTCCTCTGTCAGTGGGACTTCCCAGGCAAGAATATTGGAGTGGGTTGCCATTTCCTTCTCCAGGGCATCTTCCCAACCCAGGAATTGAATCCAAGTCTCCTGCATTGCAGGTGGATTCTTTACTGTTTTAACCACCACATTATTTCTATAAATGAAATTAAATCAACAAAATACTTTTTTAGGTAGAAGGATCTTATTGATGAGTGACAAAGGCTTAGTTATATAATTTTTTGTAGCAATTCCTATTCAAAATCTAAAACATTTGCATTCAAATATGTGGCTCACAGGGCTTCCCAGGTGGTGCTAGTGGTAAAGAACCCATCTGTCAATGGAGGAGACATAAAGACGTGGGTTCAATCTCTGGGTCAGGAAGATCCCCTGGAGGAGGGCATGGCATCCAACTCCAGTATTCTTGCCTGGACAATCCCATTAACAGAGGAACCTGGTGGGCTACAGTCCATTAGTTTGCAAAGAGTTGGACATGACTGAAGTGACTTAGCATGCACTCAGCACATGTGGCTCAGAGGAGACGAAAGTACAAGTTAGTGGAAACCAGTTTGTCTCATTTTTGCGTGTTTACATACTGACTTCATCGTTTTAGTCATTTTCAGAAATGGGAAACTGCACTGGTGTCAAGGATAAGTGGACGTTATTAATGTTGACTATAGAAATTATATTGTAACTGAGTGTAAGTCATAAGAAAGATATTCATGAAGCTTTGTATCTGTTACAGAATTATTTGGTTTAACACTGAAATTTAGAATAAGCTACTCTTTTAGTGAAGATCTGAAACTATATCAAAGCAGAATTTTGGCTGTACTTTCTGGAATTATGATGAACACTTTAAAGAAGGCATCATAAATGGATTTCAGTCTGCAGCTGTTTGATCATAAAGTTTTCAGTGAAGCACAATATCACAATTTCATCAAAATGTCAGTTGGAATTAAGGTCTCTTTCTGACACTGGCAACTTGTGTTAGGAGTGCTGAGAAGTGGGCTCACTGGATGGGTAAACTGTAAACTGCAAGTGGATCCAGAATGGGAACGTTTCATCAGCGGATTTCATCCTTTTCTGCTTGGCTGTGGCCAAATTCATTTAACTGTGGGTAATTTACAGTGGGGCTTTTTCCACATCTGTATTCTACCAGAGTGGAGAAATAGCTCCAGAAAGAATGAAGAGGATGAGCCAAAGTGAAAACAATGCCCAGTTGTGGATGTGTCTGGTGATGAAACGAAAGTCCAGTGCTGTAAAGAACAAGATTATATAGGAACCTGGAATGTTAGGTCCATGAATCAAGGTAAATTGCAAGTAGTCAAACAGGAGATGGCAAGAGTGAACATCGACATTTTAGAAATCAGTGAACAAAAATGGACCAGAATGGGCGAATTTAATGTGGATGACCATTATATCTATTAATGTGGGTAAGAATTCCTTAGGGAAAATGAAGTAGCCTTCATAGTCAACAGAAGAGTCTGAAATGCCATACCTGGGTGCAATCTCAAAAGAAACAAAATGATCTCTTTGTTTCCAAGGCAAACCATTCAATAGCAGAGCATTCCAAGTCTATGCCCCAACCATTAATGCTGAATAAGCTGAAGTTGAATGGTTCTATGAAGACCTACAAGACCTTCTAGAACTAACACACCAAAAAGATATTCTTTTCATCATAGGGGACTAGAATGCAAAAGTAGGAAGTCAAAAGATACCTGGAGTAATGGGCAAGTTTGACCTTGGAGTACAAAACGAAGCAGGGCAAAGGCTAACAGAGTTTTACAGAGAGAACCCATTGGTCATAGCAAACACCCTCTTCCAACAACACAAGAGACGACTCTACACATGGACATTACCAGATGATCAATACCAAAATCATATTGATTATATTCTTTGCAGCCAAAGATGGAGAAGCTCTATATGGTCAGCAAAAACAAGACTGGGAGCTGACTGTGAGTCAGATCATGAACTCCTTATTGCCATATTCAGACTTAAATTGAAGAAAGTAGGGAAAACCACTAGACCATTTAAGTATGACTTAAATCAAATCTCTTATGATTATAAAGGGGAAGTGACAAATAGATTCAAGGGATTAGATCTGAGAGAGTGCCTGAAGAACTATGGACAGAGGTTCATAACATTGTACAGGAGTTCAGCTCAGTTCATTTAGTCGCTCAGTCAAGTCCGACTCTGCAACCCCATGGACTGCAGCATGCCAGGCTTCCCTGTCCATCACCAAATTCCAGAGCTTGCTCAAAGCATTCTTTATAGTCCAACTCTCACATCCATATATGACTACTGGAAAAACCATAGCTTTAACTAGATGGACCTTTGTCAGCAGAGTAATGTCTCTGTTTTTAATAGGTTGGTCATAGCTTTTCTTTCAAGGAGCAAGTGTCTGTTAGTTTCATGGCTGCAGTCACCATCTGCAGTGATTTTGGAGCACCCCAAAATAAACTCTGTCACTGTTTCCATTGTTTCCCCGTCTATTAGAGATGAGCTGATGGGGCTAGATGCCATGATCTTAGTTTTCTGAATGGTGAGCTTTAAGCCAACTTTTTCACTCTCCTCTTTCCCTTTCATCAAGAGGCTCTTAATTCTTCTTTGCTTTCTGCCATAAGGGTGGTGTCATCTGCATATCTGAGGTTATTGATATTTCTCCTGGCAATCTTGATTCCAGCTTGTGCTTCATCCAGCCCAGAATTTCTCCTGATGTACTCTGCATGTAAGTTAAATAAGCAGGGTGACCATATACAGCCTTGACGTACTCCTTTACCTATTTGGAACCAGTCTGTTGTTCCATGTCCAGTTTGAACTGTTGCTTCTTGACCTGTATACAAATTTCTCAGGAGGCAGATCAGGTGGTCTGGTATTCCCATCTCTTTCAGAATTTTCCACAGTTTATTGTGATCCACACAGTCAAAGGCTTTGGCATAGTCAATAAAGCAGAAGTAGATGTTTTCTGGAACTCTCCTGCTTTTTTGATGATCCAGTGGATGTTGACAATTTGATCTCTGGTTCCTCTGCCTTTTCTAAATCCAGCTGGAACATCTGGAAGTTCACGGTTCATGTACTGTTGAAGCCTGGCTTGGGGAATCTTGACATTACTTTACTAGCATATGAGATGAGTGCAATTATAGTAGTTTGAGCATTCTTTGGCATTGCCTTTCTTTGGGAACAAAAGGAAAACCGACCTTTACCAGTCCTGTGGCCACTGCTGAGTTTTCCAAATTTGCTGGCATATTGAATGCAGCACTTTCACAGCATCATCTTTTAGAATTTTAAATAGCTGCACTGGAATTCCATCACCTCCACTAGTTTTGTTCATAGTGGTTCTTCCTAAGGCCCCCTGGACTTCACATGCCAGGATGTCTGGCTCCAGGTCACACCATCATGGTTATCTGGGTCATGAAGATCTTTTTTTGTATAGTTCTTCTGTGTATTGTTGCCACCTCTTTTTAATATCTTCTGCTTCTGCTAGGTCCATACCATTTCTGTCCTTTATTGTGCCCATCTTTGCATGAAATGTTCTCTTTGTATCTCTAGTTTTCTTGAAGTGATCTTTAGTCTTTCCCATTCCATTGTCTTCCTCTATTTCTTTGCATTGATCACTGAGGAAAGCTTTCTTATCTCTCCTGCTATTCTTTGGAACTCTGCATTCAAATGGATATATTTTTCCTCTTCTATTTTGCCGTTTGCATCCTTTCTTTTCTCAGTTATTTGTAAGGCCTCCTCAGACAACCATTTTGCCTTTTTGCATTTCTTTTGCATTTCTTTTCTTGATCACTGCCTCCTGTACAATGGCATGAACCTCCATCCATAGTTCTTCAGGCATTCTGTCTACCTGCTCTAATCCCTTGAATCTATTCTCACTTCCACTGTATAATTGTAAGGGATTTGATTTAGGTCATACCTGAATGGTCTAGTGGTTTTCCTTACTTTCTTCAAATTAAGTCTGAATTCGGCAATAAGGAATTCATTATCTGAGTCACAGTCAGCTCCCAGTCTTGTTTTTGTATTGGTTATCAGCAACCAATTTTTATTGTGTGTTGGTTTTCCTGGGGTCCCCAAGGAAATCTTAGATATTTTTGATAAGAAAATCATGAATTCTTTCTTTGTAAATCTGGCATGTGTATTGGGTTTAAAAATTTTATTCACCAGCAACTAAATTTGTTGAACACAAATTATGGGGAGGTTAAATAGGGAAAAGTTGCAACACAATATGTTTTTATTTGCATGCTGGCAAATGAGAATTTTTATTTTGTTTCAACATCAGGTGAGCGATAACCCATCCCACAAATGTGAGTGCAAGGATACAGAGTGCATGAAGAGAAGTCAATATGAGCTTTTAGGTAATAGCAATTATTACGTCAAGACAGTACTGAGCTCTTTCATTTACATATGCTGGTACTTTCCTGCTTGACATTGGTCACAGAAGTTAAAAGAAGCAAGAACTTCACTGCACATCCCCAAATCAGCTGCCCAAAGAATTTAAGGTCAGAATATTGAAGGAATCACTACAGTGATATTAGACTTGGCTTTTTTTTTTTCTAGACATGGTAACTCTACTATCAACCATTTTTCCATCCTAGGAATAATACAATTTGTTCTGGGAAATTTTGCCAATGGCTTCATAGCCCTGGTGAACTGCATTGACTGGGTCAAGAGACAAAAAATCTCCTCAACTGATGTGATTGTCACTGCTATGGCAGTCTCCAGAATTGTTTTGTTCTGTGTAATGTTAATACATTGGTATTATATTTTGCTTCATCCAGCTTTATATAGTCTAAAAGTAAGAACTATTTTTCATGTTGCCTGGACAATAAGCAATCATTATAGCACCTGGCTTGCTACTAGCCTCAGTATATTTTATTTGTTGAAGATAGTCAATTTCTCCAGCCTAACTTTTCTTCACCTGAAGTGGAGAGTTAAAAGTATAGTTCTCATGATGCTTCTGGGAACTTCATTCATTTTGGTTTTACAAGTTGTAGTTATAAGCGTAAGTGGGACTATGCAGAGAAGTGAATTTGAAGGAAACTTCACACAGAAGACCAAACTCAGGGATATTTTATGGCTTTCACATGTGACCCTGCTCATTCTAGGAAACCTCACACCCTTTACTATGTTCTTAATATCTTTTCTGCTACCAATCTTTTCCCTGTGGAAACATCTCAGGAAGATGCAGCTCAATGGCAAAGGATTCCAAGATCCCTGTACGAAGGTCCACATAAAAGCCATGCAAACTGTCATCTCCTTTCTCTTGCTATTTGCCTTTTACTTTCTGGTTCTAATAATATCAATCTGGAGGCCTAAAAAACTGCATGAGGAACCATTTCTCTTGCTTTTCCCAACAGTCAAAGTCATCTATCCTTCAGTCCACTCATTTATCCTGATTTGGGGAAACAGAAAGTTAACACAGGCCTTTCTGTTGTTTCTGTGGCAGCTGGGGTGCTGGCTGAAAGAGAGAAAATAGGTGGGTATCATGTGTCTTCTAGCAAAAAATGAATTGATGGAGTCTGTAACATTTTATACTTTCTACTCCTTTCTTAATTCTGTATGTCATTGAGTAATACCCACAGGTTTACCTAGAAAAGTTTTTCACCAAAGCTTATTACAAAAAGTGTATTTTTGTGTGTGTTTAAGAAAATGGTGTTTACTTTACCATTAACTAAGATTTTTCAGGTAAGCAATACAATTTTACAAAATATTGTGCAATTGATCAGGGTGATGAAGCATTGTGTTTTTCACATATATCCATTGTTCGGATGGTAACAACTCTGAATTTTAAATTACACACTGAGGATGTATGGATGTCAGATTTAGACTATAAAGAAAGCTGAGCACTGAAGAATTGATACTTCTGAACTGTGGTGTTGGAGAAGACTCCTGAGATTCCCTTGGACTTCAAGGATATCCAACCAGTCCATCCCAAAGAAAATCAGTCCTGAATATTCATTGGAAGGACTGATGCTGAAGCTTGGCCACCTGATGAGAAGAGCTGACTCATTTGAAAAGACCCTGATGCCGGGAAAGATTGAAGGCAGAAGGAGAAGGGGGTAACAGAAGATGAGATGGTTGGATGGCATCACCAACTTGATGGACATGAGTTTGAGTAAGCTCTGGGAGTTGATGATGGACAGGGAAGTCTGGCGTGCTACAGTCCTTGGGGTTGCAAAGAGTCAGACATGACTGAGTGACTGAAGTGAACTGAACTGATGTATGTTTGGGATAGATATTATTTCATCATGGATTCTTACTTCATAGTCAATAGAGAGTAATTAGAAATGTTGTTAGGAAAGGAGAATCACCTTAAATTCAAAAGTAATAAACATTTTGTGTATATTATATATGTGTGTAATAAATTTCACTGAAGAATATTAGATTTTTATAAGTAGGCTAAAATCTTAGGAAAAAATGAAATCCTAAGATAGGGGTGAGCTTCCCTGGTAGGTCAGACAGTAATGAATCTGTCTGCAATGCAGAGAGACCCACGTTTGATCCCTGGGTCTGGAAAATCACCTGGAGAAGGAAACAGCAACCCACTCCAGTATTCTTGGTTGGAGAATTCCATGGACAGAGGAGCCTGGCGGGCCCCAGTCCATGGGGTCACAAAGAGTAAGACACGACTGAGGGACTAACACTTCCGTGATAGGGGTGAAGAAGAAAAAAATAATCATGACTTGTTTTTAATGCTGTAGCGTTATCACACTCAGGAAAATAATTTCTTACAATTTTTGTATTATGATTAAAACTATATAATGAAATATTAATACATTTAATATATAATAGAAATTTTGTACCTTAGAGAATTTTTGTACTGTGTATCAGGATACATGTATACGAATGTCCCTGTCATTATTGTTCTGAGTAACTAGAGTTAAGACATCACCTGGACTTCCATCATTGGTAAGATGGATATAATAGAATGCTGGTATAAAATAATGTTATACAGCAATGAAATAAAAAATAGAGCTACATGATGTCAGTAGAATTTATATAACAAAAGATCAACAAATTAGAGCTATATAGATAATAATGCACATTGGAAATTGAGGAGAAATATCAAGATTAAAAAATTCACTGGAATTCCAGACATACAAAGTTAAAAAATAGGTTGATGATAGTTTCTGAAGCATTACATTAGTGACAAAACTCTGAAGTAAAACAAATTAGTGATTACTATAGCAATTGGGAGTGTATGGAGGGTGGAGAGAGAAGAGAAATAGTATCAATAGAAAGGAATATATGGGGGAGGGTCTAGATACCTGGTGAAATTCTGTATTATGAGTCAAATGTGAAAGGGGTATTAACACTATAATTTTTTGATTCCTATGTATTTGTATTTCCTTTTAATCTCTATAGGTATTATGTTTTACAATAATGAATATGTATATAAAGCAGAAAAAGAAATTATTAAAAATAATATTAACCTGAAACCACATATGGTAGTATGAAGCCTGAGTTAAAATTTAAAAATAATTTTAATTAATAGAAAAAAGGAAGACATGATACAAGAATTATAAATCCACATTATTTGTGCTTTTTAAAAAATTATTAATTTTAATTGAAGGATAATTGCTCCACAATATTGTGTTGGTTTCTGCCATGCATCAGCATGAATCAGCCATAGGTATACATGTGTTTTCTCCTTCTTGAACCTTCCTTCCAGCTCCCATTAAAATCTCAAATTCAAAATATCTTAGTTTTCCTAGACACTTTTTGTTTTTTTCAAATACCCACTCACTCCCGGGTGGTGCTAGTAGTAAAGAATCTGCCTGCCAATGCAGGAGACTCAAGAGACATGGGTTCAGTCTCTGGGTTGGGAAGATCCCCTGGAGTAAGGAATGGCAATCCACTCCCGTATTCTTGCCTGGAAAATCCCATGGACAGAGGAGCCTGATGGGCTACAGTCCATGGTGTTGCAGAAAGTTGGACACAACTGAGCACACACAGACACACACACATTTTGAGAGCAAAATTTAGTGAATTTCCTATGAACTAAACCTAAATATAAAAAATATGATAGTTTATCTTAAAATTAAATAACAATTTTGTGCTTCCATCTATAATCAATCACACACTAAGAATGTGTGTGCGTGTGTATGTGTATGTACACGTGTATTGATGCATATGTTTTTGTTGTTATAAATTTTTTAGTTCCTTGTTAGGGAAAAAAAGACATAGACAGGTAAATTTGTTACAACTCAATACAGGTTCAGTGGAATGTTTGAAAATGTTTGTGCGTATGTTGTTGTACTTTGACTGCTTAATAAATTACCTAGATTTAATCACAGTAGCTAGAAATATAAATAAGCAGGTGAGAGAACTTAGCTTGCTAATGATGGTATTAAAATATGAAAGAAGATTGTATAGTGTATTATTGTATATATATTTTTTCATTTCCATATGAAAATTCAATAAAAACAAAGTACTGTTTGAGGTAACTTTAGCCATAATTGTCAGAATGTAAGTAAAGGAAAAAAACAGCAAGTAAATCATTAGAGTATGTCAGTTTGACGTTGTTCTTGATGACGTAGTAGGTAAAGATAGTCTTTCATGCTAGCTCTGATGCTGAGAATGACTGAAGTACCTAATAGGAAAGATTGGCTAGTGTTCACCTGTCACAGTGAATTTTGCCACTGTGGAAACTGGATGATATCACATCTATTAGAGTTCTCCCATTTCACTGCTGACATCATCATCATCACGAACTATGTCATTTAGTGATGCTTATAAATGTAACTTGGACAGTATCTAAGTAATTTCCTAAAGATTAACATTGTCTTAGCCTCAGATCAGATCAGATCAGTCACTCAGTCGTGTCTGACTCTTTGCGACCCCATGAATCGCAGCATGCCAGGCCTCCCTGACCATCACCAACTCCCGGAGTTCACTGAGACTCACATCCATCGAGTCAGTGATGCCATCCAGCCATCTCATCCTCTGTCGTCCCCTTCTCCTCATGCCCCCAATCCCTCCCAGCATCAGAGTCTTTTCCAATGAGTCAACTCTTCGCATGAGGTGGCCAAAGTATTGGAGTTTCAGCTTCAGCATCATTCCTTCCAAAGAAATCCCAGGGCTGATCTCCTTCAGAATGGACTGGTTGGATCTCCTTGCAGTCCAAGGGACTCTCAAGAGTCTTCTCCAATACCACAATTCAAAAGCATCAGTTCTTCGGCGCTCAGCCTTTTTCACAGTCCAACTCTCACATCCATACATGACCACAGGAAAAACCATAGCCTTGACTAGACAAACCTTTGTTGGCAAAGTAATGTGTCTGCTTTTGAATATGCTGTCTAGGTTGGTCATAACTTTTCTTCTAAGGAGTAAGCGTCTTTTAATTTCATGGCTGCAGTCACCATCTGCAGTGATTTTGGAGCCCAGAAAAATAAAGTCTGACACTGTTTCCACTGTTTCCCCATCTATTTCCCATGAAGTGATGTCTTAGCCTAGTGAAGAAAAAAAATTAAGTCAAAATGAGTATATTTATAAATTAAATTTTTTAGTTTAAAATGTATTACTTGCACAAATTATTTCATTTACTAAATTAAATTCCTTTAATAAAAAAGATAAACTAAATAACCTTTATGAACAAGCTCTTAACAGAGGGCTTTAGAGTGTACTCCAGTATTCTTGCCTGAAGAATCCCATGGAGAGAGGGCTACGGTCCATAGGGTCACAAAGAGTTGGACATGACCAAAATGATTGAGCACACGTAGCATGCATATAGGATGGTGTCACTGTCATCAATGTATATAGTTTGCTCATTTGAATGGTGTTTTGAGATCACGTTTTATTCCTTGACTTTCCCCATAATGACAGACAAGCTGTTATCCGAGGAAAGTTACTCACATTATCTCTAGTAAATGAGGTTTTTGAGAAGCAAATATGATGTCAAAGACAAGAATATTTGTAATATATAGGGATATATCTAGCAAATGCTGATTGCTGCTGCTAAGTCACTTCAGTCGTGTCCGACTCTGTGCGACCCCATAGACGGCAGCCCACCAGGCTCCCCCATCCCTGGGATTCTCCAGGCAAGAACACTGGAGTGGGTTGCCATTTCCTTCTCCAATGCATGAAAGTGAAAAGTGAAAATGAAGTCTCTCAGTTGTGTCCGACCCTCAGTGACCCCATGGACTGCAGCCTTCCAGGCTCCTCCGTCCATGGGATTTTCCAGGCAAGAGTACTGGAGTGGGGTGCCATTGCCTTCTTCTAAATGCTGATTACTATTATTATAATCATCAAAATGAAGATTATTCTGGTAAAAATAGTATGTTTCCTTTAAACTTCAATTACTGAGATTCACTTGTATAAGTTTATTTTTTTATTTAAATTTATTTATTTTAATTATTATGAATTATTTTCAGTTGCCTACCTTCCTTCACCTAGACCAAGTTGAATTATTGTTACTTTTTACATGTTTTCTTCTTTGGCTCTATAGTCAATTAAGGCTGCTGATTACAAAGATGATGATAAAATTTCATTCCTAAAATCACAATTTTAATTCTGAAAAATGGCTCTTAGAAACTCCTACTTGGGGGTTTTCATGCTTTTTAAAATTATTTTAGGGAACTCAGAGGTGAAACTTTGGTAGAGAATCTTTCTTGATCACCATTTAAGTAAACCAAATTCTATTCTTTCATACATATTATAACAAAATATTGCATCAGACATTATAATAAAAGAAGAAATAGTCACTCTTGTTGGCAGGGAAATCACATACTAAGTCATTTTAAAGGAATTTAAATGTTTTTCAGTGTTAGCTGAGGACCAGTGTGATAATAGAAGCTGGCATTTATTGGAATGGAAAGGAAACCACAATAAAAACAAAAAAGTACTTCAAAACTATCAGTTCTCAACCATTAATCATCAGTAGTGGTATTTGGGATGGGAGTTTTTTTTCACTCAGAAGAAATGTGAAACATACAAGATAAGGACTCTATTTTTTTTAATCTATGAAATTCATAGTTGGCATTTGGGGAAATGCATTGATTGGAATAATGAACTGAAGCAACTGGGAAGACACTGGAAAATCAACTTCATTAACCTCATTCTCACTAGCTTACCCATAAGTAGGTTATGTTTCTTAATCTTAGTACTGATTGATTAATATCTACTTTGATGCTCTACGCAGAGCTACATAACACTGATCAAACAGGGAAAAATAATATTCAATTTTGTGTAATGATCCACCACTTGAGTGTCTTGTTTGACATATGCCTCAGCATCCTCTCTTTCCTGAAGATAGCTACTTTTTCCCATCCTCTTATTCTGTGGTTAAAGTGGCAGCTTTGTAATTTCAAGGCAGACTCAGAAAGTATTTCAATTTCATTTCCTAAAATGAGAGCTAGATCTCATAGTGCATGGTTTCAGGAATAGAACTCAGTTCCTGGGTGACTAAAAATAGTAGCAATTGTCCAATGTTGCCCACTTATTCAGCTCTCCAATTCCACCCTTTATTCCACATATAAAATTTACAAATAGATCCTGATTCTGTCTAAAAATAGTATATAGGGTTTTTGTGCTTTAAAAAAAAAAAACAGTTCAATTTTTCTCTTTGTAAAAAAAAAAAAGAAAGAAAGTTTCCAGCACTATAGTAGATGTCTGTTTTGCATTACAAATCACCTCAAGATCCTAATGATTATCCTGATAATGTAGAGCATAATTATGATCAAGCTTGATCAAATTATTTAAGCTTTCACTGTGCATCCTCTGCACTGGGTTTCAAAATTTTCCTCACTAACAACAAAAGTTGATGAACACAAATTATGAAGAGGTAGACAGGGGAAATTTTGTAAAACGATGAGTCCTTATTTGCATCTGGCAAATGAGAATTCATATTTTACTTCAAAGTCACTTATGAAGTAATCCATCCCATAGTAGGGCACAAAGTATATGAAGAGAGCTAATTTGAGCTGCTAGGGAATAGCAGTGTTTTTCATCGAGATGTCATTGAGCTCTTCCAATATTATTGCCTGGTGCTTTTCTGCTTGACATTCATCACAGAGTTTGAAAGAAATAAGAACTTCACTGCACAACCAGAAATCAACTTCATAAAGAATTTAAGGTCAGAATATCGAAGGAATCGCAACAGTGACATTAGACTTGGATTTTTTAGACATGATAACTTTAATATCGAGCATTATTTCCATTCTAATCATGACAGAATTTGTTCTGGGAAATTTTGTGTATGGTTTCATAGCACTGGTGAACTGCAATGACTGGCTCAGGAAACAAAAGGTCTCCTTAGCTGATGGGATTCTCACTGCTCTGGCAGTCTGCAGAATTGTTTTGCTCTGGACAATATTAATAAATTGGTATGCAACTATGTATAATCCAGCTCTATATAGTTTAAGAATTGTTATCCGTGTTGCCTGGACAGTAAGCAACCATTTTAGTAACTGGCTTGCTACTAGCCTCAGTATATTTTATTTGTTCAAGATAGCTAATTTCTCCAGCCTAATTTTTCTTCACCTGAAGTGGAGAGTTAAAAGTGTAGTTCTCATGATGATGTTGGGGACTGCAGTGATTTTGTTTTTTCAAGTTGCAGTGTTAAGTATAGATGAGACTATTCAGACAAGTGAATATGAAAGAAACATCACTGAGAAGACCAAATTAAGGGACATTTTACACCTTTCAAATATGACCCTGCTCACACTAACAAACTTCATACCCTTCACTATGTCTCTGATATCTTTTCTGCTGCTAATCTTTTTCCTGTGGAAACATCTCAGGAAGATGCAGCTCAACGGCAAAAGATCCCAAGATCCCAGCACCAAGGTCCACATAAAAGCCATGCAAACTGTCATCTCCTTTCTTTTCCTGTTTGCCACTTACATGCTGACTGTAATTTTAACAATTTGGAATTCTAATGAGCTGCAGAAGGAACTGGTCCAAAGGCTTTTCCAGGCTCTTGCAATCACATATCCTTCAATACACTCATTTATCCTGATTTGGACAAACAGGAAATTAACACAGACCTTTCTGTCATTTCTGTGGCAGCCAAGATGCTGGCTAAAAGTAAAAGGAACTAGGTAGAGACATATATCTTCTTGCAGAAAATTAAAGGATAAAGTCTGTTACATTTTATATTTTCTTCTGCTTTTTGAAAAAATGTGTTATAATTGAGTAAATATCCAAAGGTTTACCTAGAAAAGTCTTTTACCCAAGCTAATAACAAAAAGTGTCTTTGTGTGTGTTTATGAAAGATATAAGAAAGATGATAAAATTGCATTCTTGCATTCTAAGTGACTTCATTCATGTCTGACTCATTGAGACCCTGTGGACTGTAGCCTGCCAGGCTCCTCTGTCTCTGGATTTTCCAGGCAAGAATACTGGAATGGGTTGCCATTTCCTTCTCCAGGGGATCTTTCCAACCCACAGATTGAATCCTAGTCTCCTGCGTCTCCTGAAATGGCAAGTGGGTTCTTTACCATTAGCCCCATCTAGGAAGTCCTGATAACAATATTACCATACTGTTAACCAATATATTTCAGATAAGCATTCTAACTGTACAAAATATTATGTGAAATTCTTCAGAATTATGAAGCAATGTGTGTTTCACCTACATATTCTATGTTATCACCTTCTAATTGAAAAATTTATGATCTATAGTTATGAATTTTAAAGAACTGACAACTTAGGAATTCATCGTTATTTTCACTCTAGTACCATGGTGTGTTTAGATTCTATTGTTTGAGCTTCCAATCATTTGGATGGTAATGACCTTCAATTCTAGATCACACATTGAGGATATATAGTTGAGATAGATGTTACTCCATCATCACTTACTTCCATCCATCACTTACTTTATGGTTATTTGAGAGTAATTAGCAACATTGTTAGGAAAAGATGCCCACAATAAAATTCAAGAATAACAATCATATTTAGATAAATTTTACATATTTGTACAATCAACTCCATAAGGGACTATTATATTTAATACGCAGACAAAAAAGCTTAGAAAAAAATCAGTTCTGTTATATGGATGAATAAGAAAATATTAATTATGGCTTGTTTTCAGGGCTGGTATATTTCCACATGCACTAAGGAAAGTCACTTTTTACAATTTTGAACTAAGAAGACATGTTGAAATGGAGATCTGATGTCAGATTATTCATTTTCCCCCTAAACCACCTGGGGCTTCCTCTGAAATGCTCATCATCTCTTCCATTTTGCTACCTAAAAATTCCTTTTAACCTTGAGACAAGAAGACACAGACCTTCCCTATCTTAAAAATACATTCCGTTTAAGAAAAGTAAAAAATTTTGCTATATGATTGAATGGCTTTTTTGTATGTATTAAAGTCGTATCTATGCTGTCTATGTAATAATTATAGGAAATGTCTTCAAGATCTGTTTTATAACAATCTCATGGAAAATGATGAAATAGAAAAAGTGTGTTGACATGGTATTGATAACAATTTTCGCTAGAGGAAAGAAGTGTATAATGTTGCTCAACAACTGAATTTACATGTCTACATTAATTCTTAGTTGTAAAATTATAACATGATCTAAACTTAAGGTAAATCATTTTCACAGTGCTTGTTCATTGTGACTTACTAATCCACACTGACTTATTCATTCTTTTTAATTATCTCTCTGTCCTAGGACAATGTAAACCCTACAATGTGGGAATCATGTCTATCCTGTTTCCTACCCTATCCTTGGACATAAAAAACAGGCTATAGAAGAGTTCATCCAAATGATATTCTAGTCACTAAATGGATGAATAAACTATGAGGGCTGAAAACCAATGAAAATGAAACCAATCACAAACTCTGCAGGTCGCATGGATTTCCTAGTTCTCTTTCCTCACCATTCAGTTGCCTCTACAAAATCTACACAGTCTCAATTCCAGTTTCTGAATTAAACTGAGTAGACAAACTGCTGCCACAAATAGGCTCTCATGCATAAAGTGGCTCAAACACAGTGCACATTTCATTTTGCCCTTTGAAGAGGACTGGTATGTCTGAGCGGCCTTCTTTAGGCAGTTGAATAACAGGAATCAGGCCAACCAAGTTTACCATCTTTATCATGCGGTTTCTAAGATTGCTTGGGATTATTTCCATACGAGAAAGCTGGGAGAAAAAGGCGTGGGGCATACTGTCAATGGGGAAGATTTTGGAATGGGCCTAAAAAGGGTGGATGTAATTTTCACTTACATGACATTGTTCAGATTTTGATCAGCTTGCCACAATCATCTGTTAGGGGACCGGGAAATGTGGTCACTCTCTAGCCCAGAACGAAGAACATGGACTTGAGATGGTGGAAGTGGGAGGGCACTTAGTTATATTTCAATTAAAATAGCAACAAGTCACTGTAAAAGAAAAGAAATTTCTCCATTAAGAAGCATGGTATAGCTTGTTCATGTCATTTTGATAATATCTACATGCCTTTATATTTGTCTTGAGTTCTTTTTTTCTATTTCTTCATCAACTGCAAAGAATTCAAGTTCACCTTACATGTTTGTATCTTCATAAAGTCATGCCTCTTGAGAAATCTGTATGCAGGTCAGGAAGCAACATTTAAAACTGGACATAGAACAACAGACTGGTTCCAAATAGGAAAAGGAGTATGTCAAGGCTGTATATTGTCACCCTGCTTATTTAACTTATATGCAGAGTACATCATGAGAAATGCTGGGCTGGAAGAAGCACAAGCTGGAATCAAGATTGCCGGGAGAAATATCAGTAACCTGGAGTATGCAGATGACACCACCCTTATGGCAGAAAATGAAGAGGAACTAAAAAGCCTCTTGATGAATGTGAAAGAGGAGAGTGAAAAAGTTGGCTTAAAACACAACATTCAGAAAATGAAGATCATGGCATCTGGTCCCATCACTTCATGGAATATAGATGGGGAAACAGTGGAAACAGTGTCAGACCTTATTTTTTGGGGCTCCAAAATCACTGCAGATGGTGACTGCAGCCATGAAATTAAAAGATGCTTACTCCTTGGAAGGAAAGTTATGACCAACCTAGATAGCACGTTGAAAAGCAGAGACATTACTTTGCCAACAAAGGTCCGTCTAGTCAAGGCTATGGTTTTTCCTGTGGTCATGTATGGATGTGAGAGTTGGACTGTGAAGAAGGCTGAGTGCCAAAGAATTGATGCTTTTGAACTGTGGTATTGGAGAAGACTCTTGAGAGTCCCTTGGACCGCAAGGAGATCCAACCAGTCCATTCTGAAGGAGAACAGCCCTGGGTGTTCTTTGGAAGGAATGATGCTAAAGCTGAAACTCCAGTACTTTGGCCACCTCATGCGAAGAGTTGACTCATTGGAAAAGACTCTGATGCTGGGAGGGATTGGGGGCAGGAGGAGAAGGGGATGACAGAGGATGAGATGGCTGGATGGCATCACCGACTCGATGGACGTGAGTGTGAGTGAACTCCGGGAGTTGGTGATGGACAGGGAGGCCTGGTGTGCTGCGATTCATGGGGTCGCAAAGAGTTGGACACGACTGAGTGACTGAACTGAACTGAAAGTCATAGCTGATTGTGCACTGTAGCACTTGTAGCTTCTTCATGTATTTTGCCTGTCTATTCTGTTTGTAATTTCTGACTTAGCTAGTATAATGTTCTGTTCTAATGTTTCTAGTTATTTTTCCTAGGACTTGGGTGTGAAATGTGAACTATTCATAATTTCTTTATTCCTATAAATTATATAGAATCAACAAAATTCTTGACAGAAGGATCCTATTGATGAATGGTGAATAAAGTCTGAGCTATATAATTTTTTTCCTAGCAATTCCTACTCAAAATCTAAAATATTTGCATTCAAATATATGACTCAGGGGAGATAAAAGCACAAATTAGTGGAAACCAGTTCTCTCATATTTGTGTGTTTACATAGCTGAATCATCCTTTTAGTCTTAGCATAAATGGGAAATTGCAGCTGGCATCAAGGATAAATGGACATTATTAATGTTTACTCTGGAAATTATATAGCTACTGACTGTAAGCCATAAAAAAGGTATTCATGAAGCTTTGCATCTGTTAACAGGACCATTTGATGTAGCACTGGAAATACAGTATAAGTAGAATAGACTACTCTCTCTATGAATATCTTCACAACTAAATCACATTGCAGAGTTTTGACTGTTCTTTTTGAAATTATGATGAAAACAGTAAAGAAAGCATCATTAACGTTTGTAAGTCTACAACTGTTTTACCATAAAGCTGTCAGTGAAGCACAATAAGGGAAATATTTTAATACAAATGTCAGTTGGAATGAAGGGCTCTTTCTACTAGTGGCAACAGGAGAACTCATCTTAGGAGTGCTGAGAAATGGGTCAAGAACAGGAAAGTCTCATCAGCTGGTTTCATCCTTACCTGCTTAGCTGTGGAGAGAATCATTCAAATGTGGGTAACACTATTGGGTTCATTTACAGCGGGGCTATTTTCACATCTGTATGCTACCAGCAAACTAGCAGAGGTGATTACTCTTTTTTGGGCACTAACGAATCACTTAACTACCTGGTTTGCTAACCCCTAAGTGTGTTCCATTTCTTTAAGATAGCCAATTTCTCTCATTTCTTCTTCACATGGCTGGAGTGGAGAAGGAACAGAGTGATTCTTATACTTTTCCTGGGCTCTTTGCTCTAACTGTCTATTAACCTCTTAATGCTCTTGGTGAGTTGTGGATGAGTAGCTATAGAGAGCCTGAAAGAAACACAGCTTTGCATTTAGATGCAAATAAAATTTTCTATCTTAGATGCCTTATTCTTCTTAGCTTGACCTATGTTATCCATTTTCATCTCTCCCTGGCCTCGTTGTGCTTTTATTTTTCTCCTTGGTGAGACACACCAAGAATTTCCAACTCAACCTGAATGGCTCAGAAGACACCAGCTCAGAGGCCCATAAAAGGACCGTGAAAAGGGTGACAACCTTCCTCTTCCTGTTCATCATTTACTTTTTCCACTCCATTAGGGAGCTGGATCTTTCTTAAGGTACAGCAGTATCAGGCCATGATGTTTGTCATGAAGATTTCAACTGTCTTCACTTTGGGTCCTCTTATGTTTTAATTTCGGGGATTAGCAAGCTAAGAAAGATCACCTTGAGTTTAATTTTGAATCTTATATTCTCTTTGAGAAAACCAAGATCATTAGTTTCATGGACAGAATTTAAATGTACTTTATGTATTCTGGAGAAAATGCCTTAATGGAAGAACTTGTAGATTCATTTTCAGTTTTAACATATCTTTCATCAGGTCCATTTAGGACCTTTCATCAGGTCTTTGTAAGGTTTCCCTTACAACCAGTCATTAATTAATTATATTTTCTCAAAGTGTTTTGAAACAATGTTTGATTAAAGGAAATATGCCTGCTATAATAACATTTGCTGGTAACAAAAAAAGTATTTGAGGCTTTAAGAAAGAGATTAAAAATATGTAATGGAATAGTAATATATATAATACCAGTTCAGTTCAGTCACTCAGTTGTGTCTGACTCTGCCACCCCATGGACTGCAGCACACCAAACCTCCCTGTCCATCACCAACTCCCAGAGTTTACTCAAACTCATGTCCATTGAGTCAGTGACACCATCCAACCATCTCATCCTCTGTCGTCCCCTTCTCCTCCTGACTTTAATCTTTCCCAGCATCAGGGTCTTTTTCAATGAGTCAGCTCTTCACATCAGGTAGCCAAAGGATTGGAGTTTCAGCTTAGCATCAGTCCTTCCAATGAGTATTCAGGACTGATTTCCAATGTGATATAAATAAATGTGTATGAAATCACATCATAGAAAGCAAAAAGAGTAAAATAATTTTTAAAATTAAACATCAATTCAAAATTGGAATAGGAAAAGGATTTTAAAATGTAATGTGGAATAATTTTCATATAAATATAATTGTAAAATTACTCTCACATTACAAATTTTGTAAAGAATATGAAGCAGTGAGAATTTTCATACTCTATTCCTAGGATTATACAGTAGTCCAATTACTTTGGCCAGTAATATGACACTGTTTAAGTAAGATGAAGATAAATATGCTGACTCAGTAATTTTGTACCTTAGAGAATCTTTGTACCTCTACATCAAGATACACATATAGAAATGTGCATATCGCTATTGTCTTGAGTGGCTAGAATTGAGATGTCACCAAAGTTTCCATCATTGATAAATTGGGTACTATAGAATACTGGTATAATAGAATACTACACAGCAATGAAATGAAAAAATAGAGCTATATGTTTTTAATTGAATTTACATAACAAAAAATCAACAAATCAGAGCTATATAGATAATAATGCACATAGGAAATTGAGGGGAAATATCAAGATATAAAAAAATGCACTGAAATTCCAGACTCATATAGTTAAAAATAGGTAAACTGTATAGTTTTTGAAACTTATAAGATTAGTGGCAAAACTCTCAAGTTAAACAAATGAGTAATTATTGTAACAATTGGGATAGTAGGGAGGTCTGGAGGGAAGAGAAATGTTATCAAAAGAAGGAATATATGGGGAGGTCTAAATAGCTGGCAAAATACTATTTTATGAGTCAAATGTAGCACAGTGTCAGCAGTATAATTTTTTGATTCCTATGCATTTTTGTTTTCTTACAATCAATATTGGTCTTCCATTTTACAGTAATTTAAATGCTTAGATGGCATAAAAAAAGAAAGAAAATTATTGAAAATAATATTAGGCAGGAACCATATATTCTCATAGATAACATAGTAATTTGAGTTATTGCTGAATAAAGAGGAATACAGGATTATGGTAGTATTAAATCTTAGTTAAATTTTACAAATGATTTAAATTAACTGAAAAAATGAGGATGTGATAAAGGAATTATAAATCCACATTATTAACACTTTAGTTCAGTTCAGTCACTCAGTCGTGTCCGACTCTTTGAGACCCCATGAATCACAGCACACCAGGCCTCCCTGTCCATCACGAACTCCCGGAGTTCACTGAGTCTCACGTCCATTGAGTCAGTGATACCATCCAGCTATTTCATCCTCTGTCGTCCCCTTTTCCTCCTGCCCCCAATCCTTCCCAGTATCAGAGTCTTGTCCAATGAGTTAACTCTTCGCATGAGGTGGCCAAAGTACTGGAGTTTCAGCTTTAGCATCATTCCTTCCAAAGAACACCCAGGGCTGATCTCCTTCAGAATGGACTGGTTGGAGCTCCTTGCAGTCCAAGGGACTCTCAAGAGGCTTCTCCAGCACCACAGTTCAAAAGCATCAATTCTTTGGTGCTCAGCTTTCTTCACAGTCCAACTCTCACATCCATACCTGACCACTGGAAAAACCATAGCCTTGACTGGACGGACCTTTGTTGACAAAGTAATGTCTCTGCTTTTGAATATGCTATCTAGGTTGGTCATAACTTTCCTTCCAAGGAGTAAGCGTCTTTTAATTTCATGGCTGCAGTCACCATCTGCAGTGATTTTGGAGCCCCCCAAAATAAAGGCTGACACTGTTTCCACTGTTTCCCCATCTATTTCCCATGAAGTGATGGGACCAGATGCCATGATCTTTGTTTTCTGAATGTTGAGCTTTAAGCCAACTTTTTCACTCTCCACTTTCACTTTCATCAAGAGCCTTTTGAGTTCCTCTTCACTTTCTGCCATAAGGGTGGTGTTATCTGCATATCTGAGGTTACTGATATTTCTCTTGGCAATCTTGATTCCAGCTTGTGCTTCTTCCAGCCCAGCATTTCTCATGATGTATTCTGCATAGAAGGTAAATAAGCAGGGTGACAATATACAGCCTGACGTACTCCTTTTCCTATTTGGAACCAGTCTGTTTTTCCATGTCCAGTTCTAACTGTTGCTTCCTGACCTGTGCATAGGTTTCTCAAGAGGCAGGTCAGCTGGTCTGATATTCCCATCTCTTTCAGAATTTTCCACAGTTTATTGGGATCCACACAGTCAAAGGCTTTGGCATAGTCAATAAAGCAGAAATAGATGTTTTTCTGGAATGCTCTTGCTTTTTTGATGATCCAGCAGATGTTTGCAATTTGATCTCTGGTTCCTTTGCCTTTTCTAAAACCAGCTTTAACATCTAGAATTTCATAGTTCACATATTGCTAAAGCCTGGCTTGGAGAATTTTGAGCATTACTTTACTAGAATGTGAGATGAGTGCAATTGTGCGGTATTTTGAGCATTCTTTGGCATTGTCTTTCTTTGGGATTGGAATGAAAACTGATCTTTTCCAGTCCTGTGGCCACTGCTGAGTTTTCCAAATTTGCTGGCATATTGAGAGCAGCACTTTCACAGCATCATCTTCCAGGATCTGAAATAGCTCAACTGGAATTCCATCACCTCCACTAGCTTTGTTCCTAGTGATGCTTTCTAAGGCCAAGATAATCACGATGGTGTGATCACTCCCCTAGAGCCAGACATCCTAGAACGTGAAGTCATCCACTCTCAGTTTCTTCCAAAGTGGTGTAGAATGACTAAATCATGATTTTATCCTATTGGTAACCAAAGCACTCAGAATAGAAGGCAGATGTTGACATATTCTAGCTAACACTACAAAAAAGGAGAAGATACTTTCTTTAAGAGCTTGTGTTCCTAGTATTTTATTCAGTTTCCCCATAGAAGATATTTTATGTAAGAGCAAAAGATAATTCCTGTCACTGAAAAAATACGCTTAAGAAAATGAATAATCAAGATAAGAATGAATAATCAAGGTTAAGAATTCAGTAGATGTATCTTTTAATTTCATTTTAAAAATTTCATTTATTTTGGCCCCACCAGTAGCATGTAGGATCCCAGATCCTCCACCAGGAATTGAACACATGCCCCCTGCATTGAGAACGTGGAGTCTTAATCATTGAAATGTCAAGGAAGTCCCAGGAATCAGGAGTTCCTGATTTATTTAGCAACCAGACACAATTTAAGAGAAAATCAGTGAACTGGGAGATAGCTATCCAGAATGAAACACAAAACCACAAAGATATAAAAAATAAAACCCACAGGGTGAGAAACATGAAGGTTATAGTCAGAAAATCTTCACATATTTGTGTATTTTTGGACAGTACTGTTGAAATCTGGCTTAAAGAATTTTGAGCATTACTTAGCTAGCGTGTGAGATGAACCGAGAGAGGTGCGGCTTACAAACCCAGCCAGCGCACACAACCCTTGCAGCACAGAGGGCAGGCCTAGGTAGCTGAGTGTGACACCGCATACAAACCTATGGCACAGAGGGCGGGCCCAGGTAGCCGGCAGACAAACACAGCCGGTGCAAAGGGCGGGACTGTGGTGCTGATAGAGGGGAGGCATACAGACTTGGGCAATGCATACAACCCTCCCAGCACAGCCAAAAGAAGAACAAATAACCCCCGCGACAAAGATTGCAGTCAGTGAGACGTAAGAAGTGCACATAAACCCCATGACACAGAGGGCGGGCACGGGGAGCCGAAACAAGTCCACACTAGCTCCTCGACGCAGAGACCAGCCGGGCCCTGAGACAAGTGCACAAGCCGACGACTCAGAGGGTGGACTTCGGGAACTGAGAATCAAGTGCACACAGCCCTGCAACACAGCAGGTGAGCTTAGGAGGCTGAGGGTTGCCCACCCAAGTTGCTGTGACGCAGAAGGATCCACACAAGCACCTATCTAGCAAGTTTCTGCCAGCAACGCAGGGTGGGACAGGGGAACAGATGCACCAGCAATGATCCCAGGGACAAGTAGGGGACTGGCTGCACTGCAGTTACGCTGAGAGTCACTTTGACTGCTGCGGAAGTAGACGCACCTAACACCGCAAAAGCCAGAACGACTGCCCAAAAGCATACTGAACCCAAAGACACTCCAAAACCTACTACTGGACACTGCACTGCCCTTCAGAGAGAGGAGATCCAACTCCATCAACCAGAACACAGGCACAAGCTCCGCCGACCAGGAAAAAGTCTCAGGATACTAACCCAACCCTATCCACTGAGGCAGACTTGACAGCCAAGAACTGACCTTGAAAACCCTTAAAAAATTTTTTTTTCTGTTATAAATCACACTGTTTATTCCTCCAACATATATCCACCTTCACACTAGCATTTAGCAGTGCTGTGGAGTTTTCCTCGTTTTTTTTATTAAAAAAAAAATTAGGATTCTTTCTTCTTATAATCACACTGCTTATTCTGAAACATATTTCCACCATCACATTAGCTTTTTGCAGTGCTGTGGTGTTTTCCTTTTAAGTTTTTTTTTCATATAAATCACATGTTTTATTCCCGCTACATATTTCCACATTCATATTAGCCTTTTGCGGTACTGTGGATTTTTCCTCTTTGTGTTTCTTGTCAAAAAAAGCAAGAAAAAAAAAAAAGCAAGAAAAAATTCATTTTAGTTTTCTTTGTTTTTTTTTTTTCTCCTCACTTTTTGTTTTTCTTTTTTCTTGATGAGTGTTTTGGATTTTGTTTTAAATAAATTCAACTGCTTTTCCTACTGTTCTTTACCAGCTGTAGCCATTCCTGAGTATATATAAATCTTTTCCACACATTCATCTTTACTTTTCTATCTTTTCTTTTCTCTTTTTTAAATCTTTTTTTATCCTCTTCACCACTCTTTCCTTTTCTTTTTTCCTTCCCTTCTCCTCTTTCTTTTCTCTCTCTCTCTTTTTTTATTCTCCCTTTTCTCCTTCACTCTTTCTTCTTTCACCAAGTAAGTTAAATTGCTGAGCTCTCTATGCTGTATTCCCCTGTTGGCCTTCTGCTCATGCTCAGATTTCTAGATTGAGCATTAGCTAACTCTGCTTTCAACTGGTTGATATCACCTCTGGTTTCCCTTGCTCACCAGGTCAATCTCCTGTACTGTCTTCTTTAGAATGCTTTGGTTATAACTGTATGTGTGGAAGTGTGTGTCAGTCCCAGTACTTCCCAGTATTTCTCTAATTACCTACTTGATCTCCTCCCACCAGAACACAGGCACAAGACATCCACAACAAGAAATCAACACAAACCACCCAACCAACATTTCCCTCCAAGGGCAAACATCAAAAGGAAGAAGTAATACAACTCTAAAGCCTGGGAAAAAGAGACCTCAAGTGGAGTAAGTTAGGAAAAAAAAAAAGACAATGAAAAGACAGAGAAATACAACACAAATAAAAGAGCAAGGTAGAAACACAAGACCAAATAAATGAAGAAGAAATAAGTAATCTCCCTGAAAGAAAATTCAGAAAATGATAATAAAGATGCTCCAAAGACTTGAAAATAGAATGGAGAAAATGCAGGAAGCATTTAACACAGTTAATACAATTACCAAGGACAAAGAAGAAATAAAGAAAAAGCAAGCAGAGATGAATAACAAACACAATTATTGAAATTAAAAATACTCTAGAAGAAACCAATAGCAGAATAACAGGCAGAATAAAGGATAAGTGAGCTGGAGGATAGAATGGTGGAAATAACTGCTGAAGAGCAGAATAAAGGGAAAGGAATGGAAAGAATTGAGGAAAGCCTCAGAGAGCTTTGGGACAATATTAAACACACAAATACTCAAGTTATATGGGTCCTAGAGGAAGAAGAAAAAAAGAAAGGCACTGAGAAAATTTTTGAAGAAATTATAGTTGAAAACTTCCCCAATGTGGGAAAGGAAATAGACAATGAAGTACAAGAAGTGCAGAGTCCCCTACAGGTTAAACCCAAGGAGAACACATTGAGACACATATTAATCGAGCTAACAGACATTAAGCACAAAGAAAGAATATTAAAAGCAACAAGGGAAAAGCAAAAAGTAACATACATGGGAAAACCCATACGATTAAAAGCAGATCTTTCAGCAGAAACTCTACAGGCCAGAAGGGAATGGCAGGATATATTTAAAGTACTGAAAGAGAAAAACCTACAACCATGATTACTATACTTGGCAAAGATCTCATTCAAAATTTATGGAGAAATCAAAAGCTTTACAGACATGCAGAAATTAAGAGAATTCAGCACCACCAAACAAGCCTTGCAACAAATACTAAAGGGCCATACATAGCAAGTAAACACAAGAGAAAGGAAAGACCTACAAAAACAAACCCAAAACAATCAAGAAAATGCCAGTAGGAACATATGTATCAATAGTTACCTTAAATGTAAATGGATTAAATGCACCAACAAAAGATACAGACTGACTGAATGGATACAAAAACAAGACCCATATATATGCTGCCTACAGGAGACCCACTTCAGACCTAGAGACACATACAGAATGAAAGTAAAAGGATGAAAAAAGATAGTCCATGAGAATGGAAACCAAAAGAAAGCTGGAGTGGCAATCCTTATTTCAGACAAAATAGACTTTAAAATAAAGAATATCATAAGAGACAAAGAAGGACACTACAAAATGATCAAGGGATCAATCTAAGAAGAAGACATAACAATTGTAAATGTCTATGCACCCAACATAGCAGCACCTCAATACATAAGGCAAACACTAACAGACATAAGAGGAGAAATTGACAGCAACACAATAATAGTAGGGGACTTTAACACCCCATTGTCATCAATGGACAGATCATCAAAACAGAGAATCAATAAGGAAACACAAACCTTAAATGAAACATTAGGCCAAATGGACCTAATTGATATCTTCAGGACTTTCCATCCAAATGCAGAAGAATACACTTTCTTCTCAAATGTACATGGAACATTCTCTAGGATAGACCACATTTTGGGCCACAAATCAAGCCTCAGTAAATTTAAGAAAACTGAAATTGTATCAAGTATCTTCTCTAACCATAACATTATGAGACTAGATATCAACTAAAGGAAACAAAACAAAACACAAACTCATGAAGATTTAAATAATACATTACTAAATAACAAAGAGGTTACTGAAGAAATTTTTTAAAAATCAAAATATTCCTAGAAGCAAATGACAATGAAAACACGATGACCCAAAACCTATGAGACTCAGCAAAAGCAGTTCTAAGAGGAAGGTTTATAGTGATATAATCATACCTCAAGAAGCAAGAAAAGCATTGAATTGAGACAGCCTATCTCTACATCTGAAGCAGCTGGAAAAAGAAGAGCAAAACCCCCCAAAAATCAGCAGAAGGAAGGAGATCATAAAAATCAGAGCAGAAATAAATGAAAAAAAAAAAAAAAAAGAAGAAGGAAACAATAGCAAAGACTAATAAAACTAAAAGCTGATTCTTTAAAAAGATTAATAAAATTGACAAACCATTAGCCAGACTCATCAAGAAAAAAAGGGAGAAAAATCAAATCAATAAAATTAGACATAAAAAGTAGAGGTTACAACAAACAACACAGAAATACAAAGAATCATAGAATATTATGAGCAACTATATGCTAATAAAATGGACAACCTAGAGGAAACGGACAGATACTTAGAAAAGATCAGCCTCCCAAGGCTGAACCAGGAAGAAATAGAAATTATGAACAACCCAATTACAAACACTGAAATTGAAACAGTGGTCAAAAATTTCGCAAAAAACAAAAGCCCAGGGCCAGATGCTTCACAGGGGAATTCTATCAAACATTCAGCGAAGAGCTAATGCCTATTTTTCTGAAATGCTTCCAAAAAATTGAAGAGGAAGGAACACTTCCAAACTCATTCTATGAGGCCACAATCGCCCTGATACAAAACAAACAACAACAACAACAAACAGGAAAAGACAACACAAAAAAAGAAAATTACAGGCCAATATCACTGATGAACATAGATGCAAAAATCTTCAACAAAATTCTAGCAAACACAAATCCAACAACACATTAAAAAGTTCATACACCATGATCAAGTCAGGTTTATTCCAGGGGTGCAAAAATTCTTCATTATATGCAAGTCAATCAATGTGATACACCACATCAACAAATTGAAAGATAAAAACCAATTGATCATCTCAATAGCTGCAGAAAAAGCCTTCAACAGAATCCAGCATCCACTTATGATAAAAAAAAAATGCTTCAAAAAATGGGCATAGAAGGAGCCTACCTCAACATAGTAAAGGCCATGTATGAAAAGCCCACAGCAAACATTATTCTCAATGGTGAAAAACTAAAAGCTTTCCCTCTAAGATCAGGAACAAGACAAGGATGTCCACTCTCATCTCTATTATTCAACATAGTTTTGGAAGTCCTAGCTACATCAATTAGAGAAGAAAAAGAAATAAAAGGAATCTAGATCAGAAAAGAAGAAGTAAAACTCTCACTGCTTGCAAATGATACTACACATAGAAAATCCAAAAGAAACTATCAGAAAATTACTAGAGCTAATCAGTGAATTCAACAAAGTTGTGGGATACAAGGTCAATACACAGAGACCACTTGCACTCCTATATACTAACAATGAAAAATCAGAGAGAGAAATTAAGGAATAAATACCATTCATTATTGCAACAAAAAGAATAAAATACCTAGGAATAAAGCCACCTAAGGAAAGAAAAGATCTGCATACAAAAAACTATAAGACACTAATGAAAGAAGTCAAAGACGATATAAACAGATGGAGAGTTATTCCATGTTCCTGGGTGGGAAGAATCAATATTGTGAAAATGATGATACTACCAAATGCAATCTACAGATTCATTGTAATCCCTATCAAATTATCAATGACATTTTTCACAGAACTAGAACATAAAATTTCACAATTCATATGGAAACACAAAAGACCCTGAATAGCCAAAGCAGTCTTAAGAAAAAAGAATGGAGCTGGAGGAGTCAACCTTTCTGAATTCAGACAAAGCTACAGTCATCAAGACACTAGGGTACTGGCACAAAAACAGAAATATAGACCAATGGAACAAGATAGAAAGCCCAGAAATAAATCCACGCACCTATGGCTAACTTATTTTTGACAAAGGAGGCAATAATATGCAATGGGGCAAAGACAGCCTCTTCAATAAGTGGTGCTGGGAAAACTGGACAACTACATGCAAAAGAATGAAATCAGATCACTGCTTAATGCCATACACAAAGATAAACTCAAAATAGATTAAAGACCTGAATATAAGACCAAAAACTATTAAACTCTTAGAGGAGAACATAGGCAGAACACTCAATGACATAAATCACAGCAAGATCTTCTATGACCCACCTCCTAGAGTAATGGAAATAAAAACAAAAATAAACAAGTGGGACCTAATTAAACGTAAAAGCTTTTGCACAACAAAGGAAACTACAAGCAAGGTGAAAAGACAACCCTCAGAATGGGAAACAACTGATAAAGAATTAATTTCCAAAATACACAAGCAGCTTATACAACTCAATACAAGAAAAGCAAACAACCCAGTCAAAAAGTGGGAAAGGGACCTGAAAAGACATTTCTCCAAAGACATACAGATGGCTAACAAACACATGAAAAGATACTCAACATCACTCATTGTCAGAGAAATGCAAATCAAAATTACAATGAGATACCATCTCACACCAGTCAGAATGGCCATCATCAAAAAGTCTGCAAACAATAAGTGCTGGAGAGGGTATGGAGAAAAGGGTATGGAGAAAATGCAACACTCTTGCATTGCTGGTGGAATGTGAACTGATACAGTTTACTATGGAAGACAGTATGGAGACTCCTTAAAAAGCTAGGAATAAAACCACCATATGACCCAGGATTCCCACTTCTAGGCATGTACCCTGAGGAAATCCAAACTGAAAAACACACATGTACCCCAATATTCACTGCAGCTAGAACGTAGAAGCAACTTGGATGTCCATCATCTAAGTTATCCATCTAATATTTGATAGATGAATGGATAAAGAAGCTGTAGTACATATACACAGTGGAATAGTACTCAGCCATAAAAAGGAGCACATTCGAATCTGTTCTAATAAGGTGGATTAAACTAGAGCCCATTATACAGAGTGAAGTAAGTCAGAAAGAGAAATATAACTATCATATACAAATGCATATATTTGGAATCTAGAAAGATGGTTCTGATGAATTTGTTTTCAGGGCAGTGGTGGAGAAAAAGGCATAGAGAACAGACCTATGGACAAGGTGGGAGGAGAGGAGGGAGAAGGGGAGATGTATGGAAAGAGTAACATAGAAATTTACAACACCATGTGTAAAACAGATAGCCAATGGGAATTTGCTGTAAGACTCAGGAAACTTAAACAGGGCCTCTGCGACAGGCTGAAGGGTAGAGTGAGAAGGGAGATGGTAGGGAGGTCTTGGAGGGAGCGGGCATGGGTATACCTATGGCTGATTCTTCTTGATGTATGACAGAAAACCACAAATTCTGTAAAGTAATTATCCTTCAATTAAAAAATAGAAAAAAATTAAATAAAAAAAGAAATAATGGTAGCTAAACTGCACAGAATATCTTCAGCGTGTTTCAAAAGAATAGCTGACTTTTCATAATAGGAATGAAAAAAGATATCTTTCAGATATAAGAAAAATTATTGTATATACATAGTTGTAGTCATAAAATGACTGAAAATTAATTGAAATAGTAAACATATGTGAGTTTAAATGAATGTTGACTGTATGGAGGCCATATTTTGTGGGGTTAAATATATGTATAATAAATAAAATATAAGAATAGCAGCATATAGACTGAGAATTTTAGTTGAACTATTTTTTGAATCTTTTCTTTTTGGTGAGGCAGTTTAGAGTTTCATATTCAGTAAATCTAGAAGAAAAACTCTACTTTTAAGCATATACGAAGTGTATCAATAATATGTAAAAGAATGCTCATAGTATCATTACTTTAAGTAGCTAAAAAAAAAAAAAAAGCCAACTATATGTGGATAAATATATTGAAATTCAAAAAATATGCCAGAAATGTGTCCATGGCCAATTACTGCTTTATGTTTTCATCTTAGCAAATAATATGGGACCAAGAACCTGGGTGTTCATTGGAAGGAGTTATGCTGAAGCTGAAACTCCAATACTTTGGCCACCTCATGTGAGGAGCTGACTCATTGGAAAAGACCCTGATGCTGGGAAAGATTGAGGGCAGGAGGAGAAGGGGACGACAGAAGATGAGATGGTTGGATGGCATCACCGACTCAATGGACATGAGTTTGGGTAAACTCTGGGAGTTGGTGATGGACAGGGAGACCTGGCATGCTGTGGTTCATGGGGTCACAAAGAGTCGGACACGACTGAGCAACTGAACTGAATTGAAGAACCCACAGTTCTTGTCAGAGCCAGGAATGGAATTCAGGCTTATCTTCTTTTTAGGCTGGAAAGAGCCCAGGAGTGTCTTACCTCCAATATGGTTGCACTTTTCATTAAAAACTGCAAAGATTCCCAAATCTATCTTATGACATAACTATTAATGTCAACTTGGGACTACAGAGTGTGGATTTCCTTATATTAGTGAAGGATATTTAAGTTTTAAGTAAGAGAAAAGTAATTCAAGCAAAATTATGGATTACACAAGTGAAAGTTCCAAGGATAAGACCTATTTTATATGGCTATATTTAGATGAACATGCCAAAGCCTTTGACTGTGTGGATCACAATAAACTGTGGAAGATTCTTCAAGAGATGGGAATACCAGACCACCTGACCTGCCTCTTGAGAAATCTATATGCAGGTCAGGAAGAAACAGTTAGAACTGGACATGGAACAACAGACTGGTTCCAAATAGGAAAAGGAGTACATCAGGGCTGTATATTGTCACCCTGCTAATTTAACTTATATGCAGAGTACATCATGAGAAACACTGGGCTGGAAGAAGCACAAGCTGGAATCAAGATTGCCGGGAGAAATATCAATAAGCTCAGATATGCAGATGACACCACCCTTATGGTAGAAAGTGAAGAAGAACTAAAGAGCCTCTTGATGAAAGTGAAAGAGGAGAATGAAATAGTTGGCTTAAAGCTCAACATTCAGAAAACGAAGATCATGGCATCCGGTCCCATCACTTCATGGGAAATAGATGGGGAAACAGTGGAAATAGTGTCAAACTTTATTTTTGGGGGCTCCAAAATCACTGCAGATGATGATTGCAGCTATGAAATTAAAAGACGCTTTTGGAAGGAAAGTTATGACCAATCTAGATAGCGTATTGAAAAGCAGAGACATTACTTTGCCAACAAAGGTCCATCTAGTCAAGGCTATGGTTTTTCCAGTGGTCGTGTATGGATGTGAGAGTTGGGCTGTGAAGAAAGCTGAGTGCCAAGGAACTGATGCTTTTGAACTGTGTTGTTGGAGAAGACTCTTGCAATTTCCTTTGACTGCAAGGAGATCCAACCAGTCCATCCTAAAGGAGATTAGTCCTGGGTGTTCACTGGAAGGACTGATGCTGAAGCTGAAACTCCAATACTTTGGACACCTCATGTGAAGAGCTGACTCATTTGAAAAAACCCTGATGCTGGGATGGATTGGGGGCAGCAGGAAAAGGGGGTGACAGAGGATGAGGTGGCTGGATGGCATCACCGACTCAATGGACATGAGTCTGAGTGAACTCTGGGAATTGGTGATGGACAGGGAGGCCTGATGTGCTGCAATACATGGGGTCGCAAAAAGTCAGACACGACTGAGTGACTGAACTGAACTGAACTGATTTAGATGAACAAGAAAACTCTCCAAGCCCAAAGATAAATCTTGAAAATCAGCACACTTGTTCTTAACCTTATTAGTAACATTAGAATAAATCTGTCAACTTACCTGACAGAATATGACTCCTATATTCATCTCAAGTAGATAGAGTCTCTATCAGTGGTGTTATTTTTTAGTACATTTAACAGCCTTCCCTTGTGTGGTAGGTTAAATACTGGCCCCTCAACAGTCTATATCCTAATCCCTAGAACCTGTGCATAATGTTATGTGCAAGGCAAGGGGAGATTAATGTTGCAGATGGGATTAAGGGTGCTAGTCAACTGACTGAAATCTGGGGAATGTCCTCGATTATCCATTGGAATCCCAAAGATCCTTTTCATTGGAAGAGAGACAGGAGAGTCAGAATGAATGAAGAAGATAGGAAGATGTAACCAGAGATCAGAAGACCATGACTGTTGGCTTCAAAGAAGAAAGGCATCCTTGAGCTAAGGGATGCAGCCAACCTCTAGGACTTGGAACAGTCTAGGAATGGATTCTCCCCTAAAGCCTCTGGATGGAATCCATACTTTCCAACACCTTTCTTTCAGCCCACATTGATGTTAGCCCAGTGGGATCTTTCCTGGCTTCTCAAGAACTATATGGCATCAAATTTGTTTTGTTTCAGTTACAAACTTTGTGGTAATTTATCACCAGCAACAAGAAATAAATATTACATTTTATTAAAAACGCACTGAATTTTTCACCATTGTAACTTGTGATGTCTATCCAATCTAAACCATATTCACACATTATCCAAACACTTGTTTTCTGTTCATTGCATAAATATCTTCTGAAAAGGACAACTCAAATTCCAGAATAGTTATCTAGTCATCTCCTGCAGCTAGTTGGCAGATCAATTTCAGCCAGACTGGGCATATTTATCGGGTACAGAACTTTGTTTTATACATTGAACCAATTGCTTGACTGTTTCATCAATTAAACTTATTGCTCTGAAATTTATCTGGCAGATTTGATTAAACTCTATAATTTCAAGCAACCCATTCCACAATCTCCAGTCTCAACAGTTGTGGCCCCTCAGTTTTCATTCCAATCCCAAAGAAGGGCAGTGCCAAAGAGTATTCAAACTACTGCATGATTGCACTCATTTCACAAGCTAGCAAGGTAATGCTCAAAATCCTTCAAACTAGTCTTCAACGGTACACGAACTGAGAACCTCCAGATGTACAAGCTGGGTGTAAAAAGAGCAGAGGAACCAGAAATCAAATTGCCAACATTCGTTGGATCATAGAGAAAGCAAGTCAATTCCAGAAGAATATCACTGACACTATCCATCTCTTCTGAAAACTAAAAGAGTAGTGTACTTGCTCACTCAATATCACAGAAATAATCAACCCCAAACTTTTCAACTACAAACACTGAAAAACTCAGATGTCTACCTCCACTTACACTCCTTTCTTTTCTTGCCACTCTGTTAAAACTCTTCTTTCAATTACACTAACTTGAATTTGTGTGAAAGAAATACTGGACACCTGTTAGCAACATGGCCACATAAAATATCTGTTACATGGGGAAGAAGAGGGCAAGAAAAACCATTATGAGGCTTTGGTGTTATTTCAAGAACATACTGGAAATCATCAGGAATTTTAACTAGGCGAACCAGAGGGTAGAAAGACAGAGAGGGAAAGAATAATATCAATGGTGGTGGTTTCTATTCTCTTCATGAATATTTGCATTTATATAATAGTTACACAGTTTCTCCCCTAAAATTAAAACATAAGTGTACTAACAATTACTCTGCACTCTCTGGGCATTTCTTCTGAAACGACTTATCTCTTCTCTATGTTTTTTATATTTGACAATGAATTCTAGTTTTGATTTTTAAAAATTTAATTGCTTTAGGATCTTATTGAAAAGACTTGTGAGCATTCTTCTAGGTTTCTTTTGGTTTTGCCTCAAGTGAGAAAATCCACTTGTAGCCTCTGTATCATGAGTTATACAAAAAGCTTTAACATATAACAAGTTAAAACAAGTTTTCAACCTGTTTTGCTTTTTTTTTTTAATATGTGTGGAAATTCTGAAAACTGGTACCAGGATTCAATGACTTAGGGCAAAAAGAATATTGCACATCAGTGCAAGTCACTCTTACTCACATTTGCATGAAAATCAAATGGAATTCAGCCTTTCAATTGTTAGCAGTGTTGGAGGGTTATTGTATATGTTTTGTGCTTAGTTGCTCAACAAACTCCTGAAGACCACACGGACTGCAGCCTGCCAGCCTCCTCCGTCCATGGGGATTCTCCAGGCAAGAAAACTGGAGTGGGTGACCATGCCCTCCTCTAGGGAATCTTCCCAACCCAGGGGTCAAACTCAGGTCTCCCACATTGCAGGCGGATTCGTCTGAGCCACCATTGTATATGTCAGCACAACTATTTGCAAGAAGCAATAACATATGTGTTAGTACAGATTTTGTTGCCCACAGCAAGTCTGAAGGATTTCTAGATTAAAACTGTACAGTGAAGTATGAGGTATGTATTAGGGAACCTGATGTTACAAAACCATTGACCAAAATTGCCAGCCCTGGTGAGGCACAGTAATGACCACTTGCATGAGTTGTCTCACAACAGGAGGTCCAGATACGGAACAGGAAATTAACACAGATGTTTTGCCATAATATGTTTGAAGGATTTTTAGATTAAAACTCTTCATTAAAGCATCACATATTGGCCACATTGTACGTGATATGGAAGAACATGAAGCAAACTATTAATTATACCTTAGGGATTAGGATTTTTTCCTCTTTAGGAATTTCAGTTGATTTGCAGAGTATTGTTGCTGATGATAGAATTAGGAGACTTCATTATATATGTTTTTGGAAATTGAGAGTATTCTTGAATTAGATTAGTTATAAGCTCACATATCAGATTACCTTGGGTGACTTTATCCTAAGGCATTTATCTCAAGAATTAGTTTTATTGAATACTATTTGTGAATTTTTTAGAAAAAAATTGCTTTCTACTGTTTTTTTAACCACTTCTATATTCTGATGTTAAACTGGGAAAAAAAAATTCTTTTCCTTTGCACATGAACTACTTATTTGGCTCTTTTATTTGTATGACACTTAGAGAAAATACGTTAGTTATTATATCTGATGTCTTGCAGTTTTTAATTCCTACCATCTGTAAGATCCATTCTCATTCATACTCTTAAAATGTGTGTTAATATACAATATCTTATAATTCTTCTGTTGTGTATTTTACCTTCTCATGCATTACACTTTATCATTTGTGGGGTGGGAGTTAAGTGTGATTGTAGGTTGAAGCCCTAAGAGGACAAAGAAGAGGTAGGGATGTATCTTGAGGGGGGTCAGCATTCCTCCATAAGACATCCAACTTAAGAGAAGTCACCACACTTTTTCTGGAGAGGGAGGACCAATCTCCTCAGTGAGGGGAGAAGAATGATTCATCTGACAAAGGAGGATCAGTAGAATGGAAGGGTTTAGGGTCCTCCAGATTATTTGAAATCTGACCATACATCCCCAGTAAAACTTCTAGGGTCTCACACATGAACCCTGTGTCAGTTTGGATGCAACCACATAGTAGGAATATAAGAGAAGGATACTCTTATTCAAAGATCTCATTTAAGGCCTAATATGTAGCTATGTGATCTTGATGTATCTTGAGCAAACTGTATAAATTCTATAATCTCAGGTCACACATTTTTCAAAATAGAATAATCTTCAAATTTCTACTAAATGATGTTTTTTAAGAAGCAAGTCTGATTTCAGTGACAAAAAGTCCTTGTAATATAGGCACATATCTAGAGAATATTGATTATCATCAATGTAACATCAAAATATAAATATTCTGGTTAAAATATATTTACTTTAAACTTAAATACTGAAATTCATCTGTACCAATTTTTTTTTAAATTTATGAATTCTATGCAGTCATCTACCTTCATTCAGCCTAGGTAGAGTTCAATTATTGGTTCTTTTTATGTGTCTTCTGACCTACCTCTTGAGAAACCTATATGCCGGTCAGGAAGCAACAGTTAGAACTGGACATGGAACAACAGACTGGTTCCAAATAGGAAAAGGAGTACGTCAAGGCTGTATATTGTCACCTGCTTATTTAACTTATATGCAGAGTACATCATGAGAAATGCTGGGCTGGAAGAAGCACAAGCTCGAATCAAGACTGCTGGGAGAAATATCAATAACCTCAGATATGCAGATGACACCACCCTTATGGCAGAAAGTGAAGAGGAACTAAAGAGCCTCTTGATGAAAGTGAAAGATGAGAGTGAAAAAGTTGGCTTAAAGCTCAACATTCAGAAAACTAAGATCGTGGCATCTGTCCCATCTCTTCATGGGAAATAGAGGGGAAACCGTGGAAACAGTGTCAGACTTTATTTTTTTGGGCTCCAAAATCACTGCAGATGGTGATTGCAGCCATGAAATTAAAAGATGCTTACTCCTTGGAAGGAAAGTTATGACCAACCTAGATAGCATATTCAAAAGCAGAGATACTACTTTGCCAACAAAAGTCCTATACTTGGACTATAAAGAAAGCTGAGTGCAGAAGTGATACTTTTGAACTCTGGTGTTGGAGAAGACTCTTGAGAGTCCCTTGGACTGCAAGGAGATCCAACCAGTCCATCCTAAAGGAAATCAGCCCTGAATATTCATTGGAAGGACTGATGCTGAAGCTGAAGCTCCAATACTTTGGCCACTTCATGTGAAGATTTGACTCATTGGAAAAGACTCTGATGCTGGGAGGGATTGGGGGCAGGAGGAGAAGGGGATGACAGAGGATGAGATGGCTAGATGGCATGACCGACTTGATGGACATGAGTTTGAGTGAACTCTGGAAGTTGGTGATAGACAGGGAGGCCTGGTGTGCTGTGATTCATGGGATCACAAAGAGTTGCACATGACTGAGCAACTGAACTGATGTGTCTTCTGTTCCTTAGTCAAATGATATTGTTGATTATGATGATGATGATAAAATTTCATCCCTGCATTCAGTTTTCCACAACAATTTAAATTCTGCAAATGACTCTTTAAACATGGAGGTTTTCATGCTTTTTTTGTGCATTTTAGGGAAAGGCACTGGAAGACAATGTTCCTTCATTAACATCTATACAAAGTAAATTCTCTTCTTTAACACATACAACATGAAAACTTACAGCAGATATTACTATAAAAGAAGAAATACCCATACTTGTTGGCAGGGAGATCACATACTAAAACATTTGAGAGGAAAAGAAATGGTTTTCACAATGTTAGCTGAGGACCAGTGTGATAATAGAAGCCTGTATTTATTGAAATGGAAAGGAAGCCACAATAAAATCAGAAAAGCACCATAAGACTCTTAATTTTCAATCCATTAATTCATCAGTAGTGGTATTTGGGATGGGGGTTTTTCACTCAGAGGAAATGTGAAGCACACAGGATAAGGTCTTTTTTTTTTTTTTTTTTTTAATCTATGAAATCCATAATAGGCATTTGGGGAAATGGATTGATGGGAATAATGATCTGAACCAACTGGGTAAGACACTGGAAAATCAACTTCATTACCCTCATTCTCACCAGTTTATCCATAAACAGAATGTGTTTTTAATCATGGTACTGATGGATTAATTTCTATAGTGTTCATTGCAGATCTACATAACTTTGGTCAAGCTGGAAAACTTATAATTCTGATTTGCATTGTGATCAACCACTTGAGTGTGTGGTTTGAAATCTGCCTCAGCATCTTCTCTTTCTTGAAGATAGCCACTTTTCCCATCCTATTTTTATTTGTTTGAAGTGGCAGCTTTTCAATGCAGACTGGGCAAGTATTTCAGTTTAGTTTCCTAAAATGAGAGATAGATCTCCTAGTGCATGCTTCAGGAAGAGGATTCAGTCCCCGGGTGACTGAAAGTAATAGCAGTTGTCCAATATTGCCCACTTATTCAGCTTCCCATGTCCACCCTCAACTCCACATTTAAAATTTACAAAATGTCCCTGATTCCATCTAGGAAAAGACAGTTTCCATCACTATATTAGATGTCTGCCTTGCATTACATATAACCTCAAGATCCTAGTGATTATGATCCTAATATGTTGAATGTAGTTATGACCAAGCTTCATCTAATGGTTTAGGCTTTCACTGTATATACTACATATTGGGTTTTAAAATTTTCCTTACTAACAACTGAAGTTGATGAACACAAATTATGGAGAGGTTAGACAGGAGAAATTAGCACAATGACAAGTCCTTATTTGCATGCTAACAAATCAGAATTCATATTTTACTTCAGCATCAGTTAAGAAGTAATCCATCCCATTTCAAGGCCACAGAGAATATGAATAGAGTCAATTTGAAATATTAGGAAATAGCAATGTTTTTCATCCAGACAACAATGAGCTCTTCCAATATTATTTCCTGATGCTTTCCTGCTTGATATTCATCAAAGAATTTATAAGAAACAGGAATTTCACTGTACATCCAAATCAGCTGTACAAAGAATTTAAGGTCAGAATATTGAAAGAATCACAACAGTGACATTAGACTTGGATTTTTTTTAGACATGATAATGTTTATGTCAAACATTGTTTCCATTCTATTAATGACAGAATTTGTTCTGGGAAATTCTGCCAATGTCCTCATAGCACTGGTGAACTGCAATGACTGGACCAAGAGACCAAAGATCTCAGCTGATGGGATTCTCACTGCTCTGGCATTCTGCAGAATTGTTATGCTCTGGCCAATGTTAATAAATTGGTATGTAATTGTGTAAAATCTAACTCTATATAATTCAAAAGTAAAAATTATTGTTCATGTTGCCTTGACAGTAAGCAATCATTTTAGTAACTGGCTTGCTACTAGCCTCAGTATATTTTATTTGTTGAAGATAGCCAATTTCTCCAGCCTAATTTTTCTTCACCTGAAGTGGAGAGTTAAAAGTGTAGTTCTCATGATGATGTTGGGGACGTCATTGTTCTTGTTTTTTCAAGTTGCAGTGTTAAGCATGGATGAGGCTATTCAGACAAATGAATATGAAGGAAATACCACTCAGAAGATCAAACTAAGGGACATTTTACACCTTTCAAATGTGACTCTGTTCACACTAACAAACTTTATACCCTTCACTATGTCCTTGACATCTTTTCTGCTGCTAATCTTTTCCCTGTGGAAACATCTCAGGCAGATGCAGCTCAATGGTAAAGGATCCCAAGATCCCAGCACCAAGGTCCACATAAAAGCCATGCAAACTGTCATCTCCTTTCTTTTCCTGTTTGTTATTTACATTCTGGCTCTAATTGTATCAGTTTGGAATTCTAATCAGCTGCAGAAAGAACCAGTCCAAATGCTTTATGATGTTGTTTTAATCATGTATCCTTCAATCCACTCATGTTATCTTGATCTGGGGAAATGGGAAATTAACTCAAGCCTTTCTGTCATTTCTATGGCAGTCAAGATGCTGGCTGAAGGAAAGAAAATAGGTGGAAACACATGTCTTTTAGCATAAAATTAAGGGATGAAGTCTATAATGTCTTATACCTTCTATTGATGTTTTGAGTATGCATATAAGTGAGTAATATCTAAAGGTTTACTTAGAAAAGTCCTTTACCTAGGCTTCTTAGAAAAGTGTGTATGCATGTGTTTATGAAAGATATAAAACAGATAAGATTACCATACTATTAACCAATATATTTCAGATAAGCAATCTAATTTTACAAATATTATGTGAAATGCCTCAGGATTATGTAGCAATGCATATTTAACTTACATATTCTATACTACCACTTTTCTGCTGAAAAAAATATGTATATTTATGAATTTTATAGAACTGACAACTTATCTCAGGAAATTGTTTACATCCTACTGTTTGAGCCTCCAATCATTTGGAATGTAATGACCTTCAATTCTGAATCAACATGAGGATGTATATTTGAGATAGATTTTTATCCATCATGATCACTTACTTCATGGTTATTGGAGAATAATTAGCAATATTCTTAGGTAAATATGCTCACACTAAAATTCAAGAATAGCAATCATATTCAGATACATTTTACATATGTGTACAATCAGTTCTATGAAAGAATATTAGATTTATGAACTTCCCTAGTGTCTCAGACAGTAAAGAATTTGCCTGCAACATGGGAGACCCAGGTTCAATTCCTGGTTGGAAAGGTCCCCCAGAGAAGGGAATGGCAACCTACTCTAGTATTCTTGCTTGGAGAATTCCATGGACAGGAGCCTGATGGGCTATGGTCCATAGAGTTGCAAAGAGTTGGAAATGACAAGCAACTAGCACTTTCACAAAAACTTAGAAAAAAATCAAGTTCTGTTATATGGATGAAGAATAAAATAATCATGACTTATTTTCAGTGTTGCTATATTTCCACATGAAGTTATAAAAATAACTTTTTAGACTTTTTAGCTAAGAAGATATGTGTTGAAGTCGACATCTGATGTCAAATTATTCATTTTCCCCCTAAACCATCTTGAGGCTTCCTCTGAAATGCTAAGCATCTCCTCCATTTTGCTGCCTAAAATTTCCTTTTAATCTTGAGGCGAGAAGACTCGGATCGTCCCTATTTTAAAAACACATTCTATATAAGAATAGTAAAAAATTATGCTACATGAGTCAGTGGCTTTTCTGCATGTATTAAAGTGGTATCTATGATGTCTATATAATAATTATAGAAAATGTCTTCAAAACCTGTTTTATGACAATCTTGGGGAAAATGATGAAATAGAAAGGGTGTTGATGTAGTATTGATAGCAATTTTTACTACAGGAAAGAAACATATAACCTTGTTTGACAACTGTATTTACATGTCTATATTAATTCTTAGTTATGAAATTGTAACATCATTATTTACCTTAAGGTAAATAATTTCCACATCTGACTTATTCATTGGTTTTAATTATCTCTCTGTCCCAGGACAATGTAAACCCTACAATGGGTGAATCATGTATATCCTGCTTCCTGCCCCATTCCTGGATATAAAAGTCAGTCTATAGAAGAGTTCCTCCAAATGATATTCTAGTCATTAAATGGATGAATAAACTATGAGGGCTGGAAACCAATGAAAATGAAACTCATCACATACACTTCACAAACTTTCCTAATTTTGTTTCCTCACCATTCAATTGCTTCTACACAAGTCTAAACAGTCTCAATTCCAATCTCTGCATTAGACTGGGTAGACAAACTGCCCCCAAATAAGCTCCCAAGCATCACGTGACTCCAACACAATGCACATTTAATATTGCTCTTTTAAGAGTAGTGATATGTCAGAGCAGCCTTCTCTAGGCAGTTATCCATGAATCTGGCTAATCAGAAGTTTATCATCCTTAGCATGCTGCTTCCAAGAATGCTTGGAGTTATCTCCCCTTCAAGAAAGCTGCAAGAAAAAGGCATAGGGAAGACTGTGCATGGGTATATTTAGCAGAGATGGGCCTAAAATTGTGCTCATAATTTTCACTTACATAACATTTCTCAGATTTTGATCACATTGCCACAACCATCTGTAACAAAAGCTGGGAATGTGGTCACCTCTAGCCCAGAAATAAGAGAAGAACATGGAATTGAGGACATGGAAGTGGGAGGGCACTTAGTCAGATTCCAAGGAAAACAGCAAGTTCTTGTAAAAGGAAGCAAGTGTCTCTATTCAGAGCATAGTGTAGCCTGTTCACATCATTTTGATAATACTAATATGTCCTTACATCAGGCTTAAGTTCTTTTTATTTCCTTCTATTTCTTCTTAAATTTCAAAAGAGTCATGTTTACACTACATGTTCATTTCCTCATAAAATCATAATTGATTCTGCACTGTAGCACTTTACTCTCCTCATGTATATTGCCACTTTATTTTGCTTATAATTTCTGACTTAGCTTCTACACTATCTTGTACTAATATAATTAGTACTACATACTATATATATGTACTAATATATTTGTCCTTGTACCTGTGTGCCCTATTTGAAATATAAATAATTTTCTTATTCCTATAAGTCATATTGATTCTACAAAATTCTTGCGAGCTAGAAGGATCTTATTGATGAGTGAGAAATATAAACTTAATTACATATTTTTTCTAGAAATTCCTATTCAAAATTTAATATATTTGCATTCAAATGTATGACTTGGGGAAAGTGAAAGTACAAATTAGTGGAAACAAGTCTCTCTCATATTTGCATGTTGACATACCTGACCTTATTCTTTTAGTCATTAGCAGAAATGAGAAACTGCAGCTGGTGTCAAGGATAAGCAGACACTGTTAGCATTTATTCTGAAAATTACTTAGCAACTGACTGTAAGTCATAAGAAAGGTATTCATGAAGCTTTGTTACCCGCTGACAGAACTGTTTGGTGTAGCACTGGAATTACAATATAAAAAGAATAAACTACTGTTTTGCAACGATCTGTGCATGTAAATCACATAGCAGAATTTTGGCTTTACTTCCTGGAATTATGGCGAAAATACTAAAGAAAATATAAGTGAATGTCAGTCTGCAACTGTTTAAAATTTTCAGTGACATTGCTGCTGCTGCTGCTGCTAAGTCGCTTCAGTGACATTAGAAATATACAAATGTCAGTTGGAACAAGGGTCTTCTTTCTAGTGGTGTCAACAGGAGAACTTATCTTAGGAGTACTGGGAAATGGGTTCATTGGACTGGTCAACTGCATCGCGTGGGTCAAGAATGGAAAGGTCTCATCAGCTGATTTCATCCTTACCTGCTTGGCTGTGGCCAGAACCATTCTGGAGGTTCTGTGGGTAACACTTTTGGATTCATTTATAGTAGGATTAGCTCCACATCTGTATGCCACTGGCAAACTAGTAAAAGTAGTTTTTCTTCTTTGCTGCTGCTGCTGCTAAGTCGCTTCAGTCATGTCTGACTCTGTGCGACCCCATAGACAGCAGCCCACCAGGCTCCCCCATCCCTGGGATTCTCCAGGCAAGAACACTGGAGTGGGTTGCCATTTCCTCCTCCAATGCATGAAAGTGAAAAGTCAAAGTGAAGTCGCTCAGTTGTGTCTGACTCCTAGTGACCCCATGGACTGCAGCCTACCAGGCTCCTCCATCCATGGGATTTTCCAGGCAAGAGTACTGGAGTGGGGTTGGGCACTAACAAATCACTTAACTATCTGGTTTGCCACCTGCCTAAGCATATTCTACTTCCTTAAGATAGCCAGTTTCTCTCACTTCTTTTTCATGTGGCTGAAATGGAGAATGAACCGAGTGCTTCTGGTGCTTTTCCTGGCCTTTTTCTTTTTATTATCTTTTGACCTCTTAATGCAGGATGCTCTTGGTGAGTTGTGGATGAACACCTTTAGAGAACCTGAAAGGAACATGACTTTGCATTTAGATGCAAGTAAAATTTTCTATCTTAAAAGCCTTATTCTTCTCAGATTGACATATGTTATCCCTTTTCTTCTCTCCTTGGCTTCTTTCCTGCTTTTCTTTCTTTCCCTGGTGAGACACATCAAGAATTTCCAAGTCAACTTGAACCACTCGAGAGACTTCAGCACAGAGGCCGATAAAAGGGCCACGAAAATGGTGACAACATTTCTCCACCTCGTCATCGTTTACTTCATTTCCATTCTAATTGGAGAATGGATCTTCTTTAAGCTACACTGGTATGAGGTCATGATGTTTGTCATGGTGATTCCAACTCTCTTTTCATCCGGCCACTCGTTTGTTATAATTTTGGGAAACAGCAAGCTAAGGCAGATTGCTTTCAGACTATTGTGGGGTCTTACGTTCTCTAAAAACTAATCAAAACCTTTAGCTTAATAGACATTAAAAAAACTTTCTGTATTCTACATGGAAATACCTTAATAGAAGACTTTGTATGTTCATTTTTAATTCCTAGTTTTTCTTTTATTAATCCTTTTAAGTGTTATTAAACTGCACTGGTTTGCCTTACAACATGCTGTTACCTAATTATATTTTCTCAAAGTCATCTGATATAATGTTCAATTAAGGAAATTGCTTCTGCTGTAACATTTGCTCTTAACAAAGGATTATTTGGAACCTGAAGAAGAAAGCTTATAAAACTGTACAATGAAATCTAATAAGCATATATGTTCAACACAATTACATATGAATAAATGTATATGAAATCACAGTCATAGAAAGAGAAAAGAGTAATGCAATTTTAAACTAAACGTAAATTTAAAATTAGAATAGTAAAATATTTTTTTAAAATTTAGAGTGTAATAAGTGCAATAAATGTTTATATAAATATAAAAGTATAAATATTACTCTGATGTTACTAATTTTGGAAAGGATCTGAAACAGTTGAAAATTTCATACACCATTCATAGAATTACACATATGTAAAACAACTTTATGCAATAGTGTGACTTTAAGTAGTTAGGGTGAACACGCTAAACCTAAGACAGTTCAGTTCAGTTCAGTTGCTCAGTCGTGTCCGACTCTTTGTGACCCCATGAACCGCAGCATGCCAGGCCTCCCTGTCCATTACCAACTCCCAGAGTCCACCCAAACCCATGCCCATAGAGTCAGTGATGCCATCCAACCATCTTATCCTCTGTCATCCCCTTCTCCTCCTGTCCTCAATCTTTCCCAGCATCAGGGTCTTTTCAAATGAGTCAGCTCTTCTCATCAGGTGGACAAAGTATTGGAGTTTCAGCTTCAACGTCAGTCCCTCCAATGAATACCCAGGACTGATCTCCCTAAGGATGGACTGGTTGGATCTCCTTTCAGTCCAAGGGACTCTCAAGAGTCTTCTCCAACACCACAGTTCAAAAGCATCAATTCTTCAGTGCTCAGCCTTCTTTATAGTCCAACTCATATCCATACATGACCACTGGAAAAACCATAGCCTTGACTAGATGGACCTTTGTTGGCAATGTCTCTGCTTTTTAATATGCTGTCTAAACCTAAGACAGTAATTTCACTCTTATTTTTATACACAAAGAAATCTTTGATATATATGCACCAATATATATATGCAAAAATGTGCATATTACTCTTTTTCTTAGCTGAAATTGAGAAGTTTAATAACAGTCCATCAGTACAAAATGAATAAGTATATTGTGGCATACGAATACATTCTTAGCCCTGGTGCTGAGAATGATGTAAGTATCCTAAGACCATAGAGAAGATTGCAGTGTTCTCTGACAATTAGAAAACTAGACAAATACATATCTATCAGTTAGAATTCTCCAATTTAGTTGTGTCATAATTATATTTAATGATTTATATTTGAAATATTTAATAAAAAGTTTAAAAATGTCTAAATAATTTTCTAAAGATCACTGTAGATAATTTAACCTTAGTGAAAATAGTAAAGTTTAACTCAAGTTGAATACATTAGAAATTGAGTAGTCTTTAGTTTGTGTATTACCTGAGCTAATTATTGATAGGTAATCTTAAAATTACAGGGTTAAGTCCCCAAACCTTCTTTCTAACATTAGAGGTAGTGAATAAAGACTACTGAAAAATAAAAGCCATGGAATAGAATGGTGTCTCTGTGATAATGTATTACATTTTGCTTATTTGAATGGCATTTGGGATGAAGTTCTGTTCCTTGACTTTCCTGAGTGAGAGCCTGTAGTAACAACCGAGCAGTAGACAAGCTGCCATCCAACTTGGTGAAGAATGACTAGATCATGATTTTACTTACACTGTGACTAAATTTTGGAAACAGAAGGGAATGCTTCCTATTTTTCCTTAACACTACTAAAATTAAAAGGCTTTCTTTAAGATGTTGGTATCCTTTTTTTTTTTTTTTCCAGTTTCCCCACCAAAGACAATGGATAGAAGAGTAAGAGACTGTTCTTATCAATTGAAACAACAGGACTGGTAAAATGAATATTCAAAATTAAAAGCTCAACAGACATATTTAATAACCAATTAGACATTGTTGAAAAACAAATTAGTGAATTAGATGATTACTACCCAGAATGAGGCATAAAGAGACAGAGATGCACAATACAGGTTAGAGGGGAGGAGATATGAAGGTTATAGACTGAAATTCTGACACATTTCTGTATTTCTGAGAAGTGGGAGAGAAAATATTGGAGTGGAACCAATGTTGTCCAGATTTTTTCAAAATGTTCAAGGCATTAATTAAAAAAAAATTATTGAATTTCAGACAGTATGATGGAGACAATTTAACTTAACACCATTAGAAACCAGGAGGAAATCTCTCAAGTAACCAGAGAGAAAGAGTAGATTATATTAAAAGAAACAGCTGTTCAAATGATTTTTAAATGAGAAATGTATCTGGGAGCCAGTTACAGTTTGGCTGATTGTCAGTTTGCATGCGTGCTCAGTTATTCAGTAGTGTCTGGGTCTCTGTGACTCCAAGGGCTGTAGCCTGCTAAGCTCCTGTGTCCATCAGATTATCCCAGCAAGAATACTGGTTGCCATTTTCTTCTCCAGATGGTCTTCCTGACCAGGGATCAAACTCATGTCTCCTGTGGCTCCTGCATTGACAGGCAAATTCTTTACCACTGAATCACCTGGGAAGACCCTGATTGTAAGTTTAGGTTAAATCTTTCTGGAAAGAAAGATTAGGTTAAATCTTTCTGGAAAAGCTTGATTCAATGATTCACTTATTCTCCTTTTGGGACCAGGGTACTTGCCTGGGCATGTTTTCATGGTGATTAAAGATGAGCAAGCCCGGGGCAGCCCCAGTGTGGAAACCATTTAAAACCTATATGATGTGCCTGTAGTGGAGGATGTGCATGTGTGTGCATGCATGCTCAGTTGTGTCCCACTCCTAGTGACCCCATGAACTGTAGCCCACGAGGCTCCTCTGTCCATGGGAATGTCCATGCAAAAATACTGGAGTGCCTAGCCATTTCCTTCTCTGGGGGATCTTCCCAACCCAAGGATTGAATCTGCGTTTCCTGCAAAGGCAGGCAGATTTACTACTGTGCCACTGTGCCACCTGGGAAACCCATGGTAAGGATACAACAAAATTATTTCCCAAAGGTATAGGTACAGTGAGGATTAAAGAATTTCATGAAAATGAGGCAATCTATTTCAGTATATCCTCTTGATTTTTTCACACTTATCTCATATACAAAACATGCTCATTTCTATCTGAGCATGTCCAAAGTTTCGTTCAGTTACAGCATTATTCTTGAATTCCAGGATCTTATTATCTATATCTTATTTAGCTATGTCTTCTCTTCATCTGGTAATCAGGAAACTAAAAAGATAAGTTATCTACTTGACAAAGATCTGTAAACTGATTCTGTCATGCTTGATGGTGACCCACAGGTCTCTTAACAATCTTCACTCCTTTCATTCGCCTTTCTTTTTGCCCCTCTGATTGGATGATCTCTACTGCTTTGTCTTTGAGTTCAGAGAGACTATTTTCCTCTTGACTAGTCTGTTGAACTTTTCTATTAAACTTTTTTCAGTTCAGTTACTATATTTTTCAGCTCTATGATTTCTGTTTGGTACTTTTATTGTTATTTTTCTATTGGACTGCAGTCCACCAGGCTCCTCTGTCCATGAGATTTTCCAAGTAAGGATACTGGAGTGGGTTGCCATTTCCTTCTCCAGGGGATCTTCCCAACCCAGGGATCGAACCCAGGTCTCCTGCACTGCAGGCAGATCCTTTACCAACTGAGCTACAAGGGAAGGCCAACTATTCACTATTCACTATTTTCCTCCTGACTAGTCTGTTGAATTTTTCTATTAAACTTTTTTTAGTTCAGTTATTATATTTTTCAGTGCTATGATTTCTGTTTGGTACTTTTATTGTTATTTTTCTATTTTTTAATAATACATTTATCTCCATACCCTTTTTCTCTCTTCCCTCCCTCCTCACACCATGAGACTTGTGGGATCTTAATTCCCTGACCAGGGATTGAACCTAGGCCCTCAGCAGTGGAAGCGTGGAGTCCTAACCATTAGGCTGCAGGGGAATGCCCTGTTTGGTACCTTTGAATATTTTCTGTCTCTTTGCTGAAATTCCTATTTTGTTCATACACTGCTCTCCAGACCTCAGTGAGCATCTTTATGACCTTTATTTTGAACTCCTATCTAGTAAATAAATCACTTATCTCCCTTTCATTAAGATTGGTTTCTAGTGATTTATCTTGTTCTTTTGTTTGAAATCTACTCCCCTATTTCTTCGTTTTTCTTGACTGTGTTGGTCTTTACACATTAGATGAAACAGCCCTGTCCTAGTGTTGACTGACTTGCCTCATGTAGGAGATGAACCTTATCAGTCAGCCTGATCTGAGAACCTGGTTGCCGCTTAAGGTTTTGTGATCATCCAAGCTGCTGCACCCTTATGGCAGAAAGTGAAGAGGAACTAAAAAGTCTCTTGATGAAAGTGAAAGAGGAGAGTGAAAAAGTTGGCTTAAAGCTCAACATTCAGAAAACTAAGATCATGGCATCTGGTCCCATCACTTCATGGGAAATAGATGGGGAAACAGTGGAAACAATGTCAGACTTTATTTTGGGGGGCTCCAAAATCACTGCAGATGGTGATTGCGGCCATGAAATTAAAAGACGCTTACTCCTTGGAAGGAAAGTTATGACCAACCTAGATAGCATATTGAAAAGCAGAGACATTACTTTGCCAACAAAGGTCCGTCTAGTCAAGGCTATGGTTTTTCCAGTAGTCATGTATGGATGTGAGAGTTGGACTGTGATGAAAGCTGAGCGCCGAAGAATTGATGCTTTTGAACTGTGGTGTTGGAGAAGACTCTTGAGAGTCCCTTGGACTGCAAGGAAATCCAACCAGTCCATTCTGAAGGAGATCAGCCCTGGGATTTCTTTGGAAGGAATGATGCTAAAGCTGAAACTCCAGTACTTTGGCCACCTCATGTGAAGAGTTGACTCATTGGAAAAGACTCTGATGCTGGGAGGAATTGGGGGCAGGAGGAGAAGGGTACGACAGAGGATTAGATGGCTGGATGGCATCACTGACTCGATGGACGTGAGTCTGAGTGAACTCCGGGAGTTCGTGATGGACAGGGAGGCCTGGAGTGCTGCGATTCATGGGGTCGCAAAGAGTTGGACACGACTGAGTGACTGAACTGAACTGAACTGAAAGCTGCTATCTTTGTTCTCCATGGCTCCTAGTACACGAAGGTGTGTCAAGACCTATCAATGTCCCAAAGGCTTGGGAAATGCCCACTTACCTGGTCAGGCTCCCAGGTAAGTACTAATTGTCTTCCCCTTCAGCTCCCGATGCAGGCTAATTGGAAACCCAGCCTTTAGATGCAGCTGAGAAAGTGAGAACATTCAACAGTCTAGCCCATATCAGGGAGAAATTGTGAGCTGGGTGTTTTTGCTCACTCACTCTGTGCTGAGCCAGAAGGAACTGTCCCTGGGAGTGCCTGTGGCCCAAGTATAACTGCCTGCTTGTTTTGTGTGGTTCTGTCTTGTGTAGTCTTGAATGCTGAGCACTCTTAGCTCTCAGAGCTATATCATTTGAGAGCCAATCCCTTGGGTAGCAGCTGCAGTGGTTCTAGTGCTAAATGTGTGGACATGCCTCTTCCAGGGAGAAGCTGGAGATTTGGTTTTATTATTGAAGTGATATGGCTCTTGTTCTTCAGACTCTCCGGAGGATCCCAGTCAGATTCCCACCCCCACCCCCATACAGACTGATTTTAATCTGAAATCACAGGCAGCAGCTGGAAAAGTATGCATTCTAATTCCTTCCAGGAAAAACTGTAAGGTGGACATATTTGCCTACTCCCTCTGCACTGAACTTGGGGGAATAGATTTCTGTGGAAAGTGCTTGAGTGCAGTTTGAAAATTGTTTTTTTTTTTTTTAATTTAATGTTATCCTGTATAAATCATGAATGCTGAGCCCTGTTGGTTATCAGAACTAGGTGATTTGAAGGACTAGTTTCTTGGGTATCAGTTGCAGAAGTTGGGGTGCTAGATGTGTGGACAAACTCCCTCCAGAAAAAAGCTGGCAACTTGGTATTATTGCCTGAGCTGGGGGAGAATGCTGGGAAAGTGCCCACCGGCTCTTTTGGTCTCCAGAATGATTTCAGTCAGTACCTAGTTGTAGGCTGATCAGAAGCCAGACCCTCAGGCAGCAGCTGTCCCCAGTATGCAAACTCCTTCCAAGAAAACAAAAGGAGATGGGTATTTTGCCTTTTCCCTCTGTGCCAAGATTGACAGCATAGCTGTAAGAAATGCTTGCACACCCATTTAAATCCTCATGCTTTGTTTGCTTCAGTCCTATGAAACTCCTGAATGCTGAGCCCCATTGGATAGCTGAGCTAGTTGATTTCAGGTCTTATCCCTTAGATCCTATCCCTCAGCCATAAAAGTTGGGGCACAAAATGTGTAGACAAGTTCCTTCCAGGGAGAAGCTGGTGATTTGATTTTATTAATGAAGCAAGTCAGAAGGAGAATGCAGGGTAAGTGCCCACTGGCTCTTCTTAAAAATTATTTATTTATTTATATTTTATTGAAATGAAGTTGATTTACAATGTTGTATTAGTTTCAGGTGGACAGCATAGTGATTCCATTATATATATATATATATATATCACTGAAGATATATATATATGTATATATATATACATACTGAAGATATATCACTGAATATATATATTCTTTTTTCATTTCTTTCCTCTTATAGCTTATTACAAAATATTGAATATAATTTCCTGTGCCATACTGTAGGTCCTTGTTGGTTATCTTTTTTTTGTACAGCATTAAAATTTATTCTAAATATATTTTATCCAACATATTATCATTTCAACATATACTAAATATTTTTATTTTTTAATCATTTTATTTTGCATTGAAATATAGCTGATTAACAATGTTATGATAGTTTCAGTTGGGTTATCTATTTTATATTTCGTAGCTTGTATGTATACTCCCAATCTGCTTACTTATCCTTCCCTCCAATCCCTTTTCCCTTTGGTATCCTTAAGTTTGTGTTCTATGTGTGTGGATATATTTCTGTTTTGTAAATAAGTTCATTTGTATCTCTTCTTTGGATTTCACATGTAAGTAATATCATATGATATGTTTATAATATATTGACTGTGCACAAATTAGACCCAGAACCAAACTTGGCCAATGTTCAGAATCAAAAATAAAAGCGCAGATTCAGGAAGAAAAGAGAAACACAGAGTTGGTGAAAATCCAATTCTGCTTCTACTCAGGACATACCCAGCGCCTGGAAGAGACATGCCTGGGCTTGCACAGCTCACAACAGGCTTTTCTGGGGCCACATAGTTTACTTAGTTGACTCTAACGTGCGTGACATGTGCCACATGTGTCCTCTTGGGCATATGGGTATATTCTGACCGTGACAAGAGTCAACGTATAATTTTTAAAAACACGAGTCTTCAAAAAATATAAAAGAACAATGTGTCAAAGATTTCTTTAACTCATCAATGTAGAAAATAACAATGCTAAGATTGATTCCATATCTCTGACTTTCCACGTGGCGTCAGATCTTCTTGAAGAGGATCTGCTTGACTTTCCATTAGGGAGGTCAAGCCGGATTTTTTTTTTTTTCTTCTGAAAATGTCCATTTTTCTCTCGTTTTTATTTATTGTATTTACTTTTAATATTAACTTTCAGTTCAGTTCAGTTCAGTCTCTCAGTCGTGTCCAACTCTTTGCTACACCATGGATCGCAGCACCGCCAGGCCTCCCTGTCCATCACCAACTCCCGGAGTTTACTCAAACTCATGTCCATGGATTTGGTGATGCCATCCAGCCATCTCATCCTCTGTCGTCCCCTTCTCCTCCTGCCCCCATTCCCTCCCAGCATCAGGGTCTTTTCCAAAGAGTCAACTCTTCGCATGAGGTGGCCAAAGTATTGGAATTTCAGCTTCAGCATCAGTCCTTCCAAAATTAACTTTATGGAGGTAAAATTTACAAATAGTAAAATATGCTGTCTTTAAGTATATAGTTTGATGAGCTTTAACTACTGTATGCATCTTTGAAACAATCGCCATGATAAAATACAGAATAATTGTTTCACCCCTTCAAAGTTATTTCATGCCCTTTTTAGATCAGGTTCCAGAAAACTGCTTTTGTGCTTTCTGTCTTAGTTTTGCTTGTTTTAGAAATCATATCATACATACAGATTTCAGTTTTGTTTTTTTTTTGTCTAGCTCTTTTTTTCAATCATATTTTTTGAGACTAATTTGTATTGTTGTGTATATGAGTAGTTTATTTCTTTTATTGTGGAGTGCTATTTCACTCTATGAATATTCCACAATTTGTTCTTTCATCACCTTGTTGATATAAATATGTTTAGGTTGTTTTTAGTAATGGATTTAATAAGTAAAGCTGGTGTTAACATTCTTGTATCAGTCTTTTGTGGACATATTTTTATTTATTTTCAATGACTATATGTATAAGAGTGGAATAGCTGGATAGTGGGCAGTGTGCTTGTGTGCAGTCAGGCCACTGAAGATGGCCATTCTCTTGTTCTCTGTACATCCCCTGCCTGATCAGTGCCTGCTTCACCTACATCCTATGCACATGACTGACCTTTTTATGTACTTGCCCCAGGCCCCAGCTAGTAATAGCTTATCAAAGGGGTCATGAGGGGGCATGCCCATCTGCTCATTTTCCTGGTAACTAATAAACCAATCTGACATCAATTGGTAATCTCCTCTTGTCCTCAGTTGTGAAACCTGTGGCTATGTCCTGCCCACCTTCTGCTACAGAGGGATGTCACTCCAGGACCTTGCTTCAGACATATAAGCTCCTTCATCCATTAAACCATCGATGTCTCTGTTGCTGACTCCAGGCTCTGTTTTTGGTTCTAAAACTGGGCAAGTGTAGGCCTTGTAGCCCTGTGGGGTGCAGCCCAACAGTATTTGTAGCCTTTTTAGGAACAGTCAAATAATTCTCCAAGGTGGCTGTACTCTTTAGTGCTCAGCAGGAATATATGAGCGTTCCAGTTGTTTCACATCATTGCCCAAATCTGGCCCAGTCAGTTTCTTTATTTTTAGCACGCTAGTGGGTTTGAAGTGATATTTCATTGCAGTTTAAATTTGCATTTCCCTTGTATGTAATGATACTAAGAACTTTTTTATTGGTTTATTGTATCTTCTTTTGTTGAGGGTCTTTTGAAATTTTTTGCTTACTTTCCTTAAATTGAGATTGTCTTTTAGTATTGAGTTAAAGGAATGTTTAATATATATAATAAATAATATATAATATATATGAGTGTGTACTTTGTAATATATATGTGTATTTTGTTCTCTCATTCTATGACAAATATTTTTGTTGTCTTTTTAGTGTCTTTATAGTCTCACTATAGTTTCTTTATAGTGATCATTGCTTTTATTAACTTTTTGTGTGTGCACATGTGTGTGTGTTTATATGTGTCCTAGCTAAGGAATCTTTCCTTATTCCAAGGTCACAAAAATATCCAATTTTAATAGTCTAATAACTAAACAGGAAAAATAAAACTGAATACTTATGCAGAGAGAAGCCTAGACTTTATAGCAGGAATTAAATGTACTTTTTAAGTTTCTGAGGAATATTTATATCATTCTTGAGTATTTTAAATTAAATAATTGATACTTAAATATAAATAGACTCAGGAGAGAAACTTTATCAAAAGCCTAATCATGAGATATATGATAACTATTAATAATGGGATGAAAAGCCTGAATGAGAGAAAAGATTTTTTTAAGGGCAGATGGCCTCTCTGAGACTTATTTTCTATTTTGGAAATTATAGGACAATAATAACTTGTATCCATGAAATACAGATGTGTATGTCTGTGTGTACACTTATGAGCTTGTAAACAATAAACTATACGTAAATGCTATTTATCAACAACTAGCCTGTAAAGGGAGAAGGCGATGGCACCCCACTCCAGTACTCTTGCCTGGAAAACCCCATGGATGGAGGAGCCCAGTCCATGGGATCGCGAAGAGTCAGACACGACTGCCCGACTTCACTTTCACTTTTCACTTTCATGCACTGGAGAAGGAAATGGCAACCCACTCCAGTGTTCTTGCCTGGAGAATCCCAGGGACGGGGGAGCCTGGTGGGCTTCCGTCTATGGGGTCGCACAGAGTCAGACACGAATGAAGTGACTTAGCAGCAGCAGCAGCCTTTAAAGAGTATTTAACTTATAAGGATTCCCAAGAAAACTTTGATATTTTGATAGAAAAAGATTGAATTCTTTCTACATAATTCTGACATTAAAGAAATTCATAATGGTGAAGATCTTAGTTATGACCAAGCTCCATCTAACAAAACAGTCACTGTATATTCTATGTATTGGGTTTTAAAATTTTACTATATGACAAGTAAAGCTGATGAACACAAATTATGGAGATGTGAAACAAGAAACAAATCGCAAAGCAGTGAAAGAGGATATGGTTTTATTTGCATGTTAGCAAATGAGACTTCAACTTTCACTTCAACACGAATATGAATATTTCAGGCTACAGCAAGGTCATAAAGTGTGTAAATAGAAGTTAATTTGAGCTACCAGGGAATAACAGTGATTTTTATCATGTCAACATTGAGCTCTTCCATTAGCATACCTCATGCTTTCCTGCCTGACACTGGTCACAGAATTTAAAAGAAATAAGGATTTTACCTCATATCAAGAAAAATTAGCTCATGTAGAGTCTGTGGTCAGAATATTAAAGAAATCTTGACCGGTGATATTGAACTTACCTATTTTTCTACAGATGACAACTTTACTACATTTTTTCCATTCTGGTAATAGAATTTATTCTAAGAAATTTTGCCAGTGGTTTCATGTCACTGGTGAACTGCATTGACTGGTCAAGAGACAAAAAATCTCTTCAGCAGATGGGATTCTCACTGCTCTGGCAGTCTCCAGAATTGGTTTACTCTGAGTAACATTAATAAATTGGTGTGAAAATGTGTTTAATCCCAGCTTTAGACAATTTAAGAGCAAGAATTATTATTATTGCCTGGATAATAAGCAACTGTTTTGGTACCTGGCTTGCTGCTATCCTCAGCATATTTTATTTGCTCAAGATAGCCAATTTTCCAATATTATTTTTCTTTACCTAAAATGGAGAATTAAAAATGTTCTTCTTGTTCACTTTGTCCTGTTTGGTTTTATTAATTCATGGTGTAAATGTAAACAAGACTATCCAGACAAATGACTATGAAGGAAACATCACTCAGAAGACCAAGCTGAGGGACATTTTACACCTTTGAAATATGACTCTGTTCATGCTAGTAAACTTCACACCCTTTGCTATGTCCCTGACTTCTTTTCTGCTGTTTATCTTTTCCCCATGGAAACATTTCAGGAAGATGCAGCTCAGTGGTAAAGGACCCCAAGATCCCAGCACCAAGGTCCATATAAAAGCCATGCAAACTGTCATCTGTTTTCTATTTGCCATTTGCTTCTGGGTTCTAATTTTCTGTTTGAAGTTCTAATAGGCAGTGGAACAACTTGGTTATCATGGCATGCCAGGCTTTTGGAATCATATGTCCTTCACTTATCCTGACATGGGGAAAGCAGACACTAGGACAGTCCTTCCTGTCATTTCTGCAGCAGCTGAGTTGATGGCTAAAAGAAAGGAAATAAGTGGGCATGATGTGTCTTCTAGCTGAAAACAAACTATGATCTTTATAAACTTTATATGTGTGTGACTATAATTAATAATGACTTGGTACAAATAAGGAAGACTAAATTTACTACAGGTAGGTAAAACACTTAAGAAATTCAAGTTGTATGAGAAGGATGAAGAAAAATAACATGAAGGAGAAAATCTATAGCCAAGATCTGTGGTTAATGATGTTACACATTTCTGTATTAGTATTCTTTAGGTAAATATATACATAGTAAAAAGTGAAGAGTCTTTTGACTTCACTAAGCCTTCACTAAGGCTTCATAGAGAAATTTTATGACTTGAAGACTTTTTTTCTTTTCTTTTATTTAATTTGCTTTTCCAGCCTTACTTTCATTCAGATTCATTTATTCAAAGATATTAAAATAAAAAACAAAGTGTGAAATATGAATATATACACATTTATGTAAGATTTAGTTACTAAGCAGAATATTTATTATTTTTGTTTAACAAGCACTGTATATACCTTATAATCTGTTAATACTCTCATGTGTATTAAGATATTGATAATGCTTATCTTTAATAAAGTAAATCAGATGCTAACCTCCAGTTTGGGAATAATTTTACTAAATAACTTGATTAAACTGGTACACTGGATTTTCATGGAGAATAAAGAATAGATATCCTGAATTTATCCTAAATAATCATAAAATCATGAAGTACTTTTAATAAGGATTAAAAAGTGATGCTAATATGTTCACCAGCACTATTATGAGTATAATCCATTGACAATAGAATGGATCAATAAAAGTGGTAAATTCATCCAGTTGAATACTATTCAATAACAAAAATAAACTATAATTACATACCACCTTGTGAATAATTATTTCATATAAAATGTATTTTCAAATAAATGGAACTTGACTTTTCCCATGCACTTCCTTAAAAAGAAAACGAAATAAATAATTCCAATTTCCTAAAATCTAGTTGCTGGCACAACTAAACTATAGGCATGCCTTATGTATTTCATTTCACTCTATTGTGTTTCTTTTTTTTTTTTTACAAACTGAAAGTTGTGGCAACCCTGCACCAAGCAAGAATATTGGTGTCATTTTCCCAACAGTACTTGCTCACTTCGTGTCTCTGGGTCACACTTGGATAATTCTAACAACATTTCAAACTTTTTCATTATTATAGTATTTATGAAGTGGATTAGTGATCAGTGATCTTTGATGTTACTAGATAAAGGCTCAGATGATGGTGAGTATTTTTTGCAATAAAATATTTTTAATTTATGGTATGCACATTTTTGAGGTATAATACTATTGCACACCTAACAGATTGTAGTATAAACATAACAATTCTATGTACTGAAAAACCAAAATAATTGTGTGACTTCCTTGTGATATTTGCTTTATTGTGGTGGTCTGGAGCTGAACCTGAAATATCTCCAAGATGTGCCTGTATAATATCTAGAAATCATATGTAGGTAGTTAAACAGCAAAGAAAGCTATAGAAATTACTTCCACACAGGATTATGATTTCTGTTTGGGAGTAAAACAGGTGGTGTGATCAGGAAGAGGCATAAGATGAGTTTCATTTTTTTTTAATCCTGGATGGTGTCAAACATCAGTGTCTAATGTAGGAGAATTTGTTTAACTACATATCCTCTGCTTCTTTATCATATCCCATTTTAAAGAGTTATTATTATCTAGTTTATTCTAGAAAAGCATACTACCATATGTTTTACCTTTGCATATAAGATTGAAGGTGGGAGAAGGGGACGACAGAGGATGAGATGGTTGGATGGCATCACCGACATGATGGACATGAGTTTCAGTAGGCTCCAGGAGTTAGTGATGGACAGGGAAGCCTGGTGTGCTGAGTCCATGGGGTTGTAAAGAGTCAGACATGACTGAGCAACTGAACTGGACTGAATATTAAAAATCCCACCATCCATTGTTACTGTTGGGAATGGTACGGGGAGGGAGGAGGGAGGAGGGTTCAGGATGGGGAACACATGTATACCTGAGGCAGATTCATGTTGATATATGGCAAAACCAATACAGTATTGTAAAGTTAAAAAATAAAATAAAATAATAAAAAAAACCCAAAAAACAAAACAAAACAACAAAAAAGTTATCTTAAAAAAAATTTTTTTTAAAAAGTAGAATCTTATATACTTACTCATATAGTTACCATATATAATGCTATTTAATCTTTGTATTGATTCTTATTTCCATTACGTATTATTTTCATTCTGCCTGGAAGAGGTCCTTATAGTGTGGTTCTGCTGCTTGTGTGCTCTTTTTGTTTTTTGTCTGAAGAAGTCTATATTTCTCCTTCAGTTTTGAAAAATATTTGTCTGGGTATTCTAGGTTGAGAGATTTTTTTCCTATTTAAGTATTTTAAATATGTTGCTATAGCAAATTCTTGGTTATACTATTTCTGGTGGGAAATCTATCCTTATTTGTTCCTCTGAACATAACATCTTTTTATCTGGCTACTGTTAATATTTTCCCTTTAAAACTACTTTTGATAAATTTGATTATGATGTGTCTTAGTGTATTTTTGTTTTGTTTCTTGTGCTTGGGATGTATTGAGATTCTTGGGTCTATTGGTTTATAGTTCTTATCATATTTATAAAAATTTTGGTCATTATGTCTTCTCCCCAGCCCCACATTTTAGGCCACTCTAGCTACACATCCATAAGGCACCTTGAACTTCTCCAAAGATCAATGATGCCTCTTTTTTTTTTTTCCAAAATTCTATTACTTCTTGTGTTTCATTTTGGATAGTTTCTACTGCTATGTTTTCATGTTCACTGATCTTTTTCCTATAGTGTCAAATCTATTAATCCCATTAGTGCCTTTTGCATCTCAGATGTAGTTTTAATCTCTAGAAACTCAATTTGAGTTTTTTTTTTAATACCCTCTTTGTATCTTAAGTTTTTGGACACCTGGAATATAGTTATAATAACTGTTTCAATGTAATGTCCTCCTCTGCTAACTCTAATATCTGTAACAGTATCAAGTTGCCGTTTGTTTGATTTTTCTTATTTTGGGTCATATTTTACTGTTTTTTTGCAGACCTGATAATTGATAACTTGATATCAAGAATTATGAATTTGACCCTGTTTAGTGAAATGCTTGACATTTTTATATTCCTATAGTTATTCATAAGCTTTGTTCTGAGATGCAGTTAAATTACTGGGAATTAATCCTTTGGGGTTATGCTTTTAAGATTTGTTAGACACGGCCAAGAGCAGTGTTAAAAGGAGCTAATTGTTTTCCATCATCGAGGAAACACTTTTCTAGTCATTCAATCCGATGCCCTGTGAAATGTGTTTTTTTCCAGAGTCTTATTCCATTTTGCCTGCTGTAACAAAAATACTCAAACACTGGGTGGTTTATAAACAACTGAAATCTATTTCTCATAGTCCTAGAGGCTGGAAGTCCAAGCTCAAGGAGCTGGCAATTTTGCTGTCTGATGAGATCCCATTTCTTGGTTCACAGATGTTCATCTCCTGCGTCCTTATGTGGAAGAAGGGGCAAAGGATCCCTCTGAAGTGGCTTTTCTTAATTGATGTACATTTGATTTTTCTTATTTTGGGTCATATTTTACTGCTTTTTGCAGACCTGCAAAAAGATATAGAGATATATATTTTTATATATAGAGAGAGATACAAAATTTTTATAGATTATACCCTATGGCACCCCACTCCAGTACTCTTGCCTGGAAAATCCCATGGACGGAGGAGCTTGGTAGGCTGCAGTCCATGGGGTGGCTAAGAGTCGGACACGGCTGAGCGACTTCACTTTCACTTTTCACTTTCATGCATTGGAGAAGGAAATGGCAACCCATTCCAGTGTTCTTGCCTGGAGAATCCCAGGGACGGGGGAGCCTGGTGGGCTGCCGTCTATGGGGTCGCACAGAGTTGGACACGACTGAAGTGACTTAGCAGCAGCAGCAGCAACATTATAAAATATTGGCTATATTCCCTGTGCTGTACAATATATCCTTGAAGCTTATTTTTTACATGGTAGCTTGTACCTCTTTATCTCCTACTCTGATCCCACCTCCCCCTTCGCCTTCCCCACTGGTAACCACTGGTTTGTTCTCTATTTCTGTGAGTCTGTTTCTTTTATGTTATATTCACTAGTTTGTGGTGTTTTTTAGATTTCACCTATGAGTGATATCATACAGTATTTGTCTTTATCAGACTTCTTCCACTAAGCATAAAACCGTCCATGTCCATTCACATTGTTTCAGGTGACAAAATTCATTCTTTATTATGACTGAGCAGCTTTTCAATTTATAAGGATCCTACTTCCACTTATGAAGACTCCACAGTCATAAACTAATCACCCAATGGCCCCACCTCAAATACCACCACATTGGGAGTTAGGAGTTAACAGATAAATTTGAAGAGGATACAACTATCAGTCTGTAGCATGTAATCTTACCGATAGGGACAGGTATTCTTCTTACCCTTTGGCTGCAGGGCACTGTTTTCTCATTCACTTGTATGACCTTGCTGATGACTATTGGTGAGTGCTATTACTGAGTGGCGAAGAGACACAAAATGAGGACGATTTATGCTCTGTAGATGATTTTCTTCTCTTTTCACTATTGTACATATCTGGCTTTAACTGAGAGAATGTTGTGGGATATAAATAGTTCTATCACTTCTCAAAAACCCTGTAAATGGTTTTAAATATTAAATAATACAAAGATTAATAATGTTTTAAAGTATTTTGCTATCTAATATGATTTTTAACATCAAGAAAATCTTCATAAGTATCAATGAGGGATTAAAATCTGAGCTATTAAAGAAAAAAGTAAGAAGTTTTAAATCCAAATGAAGCTCTCTGCATTGCATTTAAAAAATTTAATTTATTTAAATTGGAGGCGAATTACTTTACAAATTGTAGTGGTTTTTGACATACATTGACATGAATCTGCCATGAGTGTATACGTGTCCTCCATCCTGAACCCCCCTCCCACCTCCACCTCCCTTCCATCTCATCCCTCACTGTTGTCCCAGTGCACTGGCTTTGAGTGCCCTGTTTCATGCATTGAACTTGGACTGGTCATCTATTTCACATATGGTAATATACATTTTTTAAAGTTATTGGTCATAACTCAAATTGGTGAACAAGTTGGGTGGAGATTAAATAAAGCAAGCAGTGCAAAATAAACAGAATATGCATTTATTTGCATTTTAACAAATGTTTTTCTTTCACCATCAAGTATGAGAAATTTCAGTTTGTGTTTAGAACACACACTACCTGGCTCAGAGTGCAGCTATCTGTCTGGGAGAAAACAATTCTGACAAAGAGAGCTATGTGCCTATTCATTAATACCTCTTAGGTGCTTTTTGATTTGGTCTTTAGCCTATAATTTTTTTAAAGGAAGAAACTAACTGCATATCTCATAAATAAGGGTATACATATACCATTTAAACATAATAAATCAAGAAATGGTCAATATTGCAATTAGAGATTGAAGATCTCTTTTTGCAGACATGGAAGATTCCTTGGAAAACATCTTTATCACTTTAATAAATTCAGAATTCATAATTGGCATTCTGGGGAATGGGTTCATAACACTGGTGAACTGCACTGACGAGATCAAGATGCAAAAGGTCTCCTTGGCTGATCAAATCCTCACTGCTTTGGCAATTTCCAGAATTGGTCTGATTTTGGTAATGATAGTGAGTTTGTTTACAAAGGAGTCTTATCCATCTTCATCTTTAGACATAAAGGGAAATAAAGTCATACTTTTTAGTATTGCTGGGCTCTTGGCCAATCATTTTAGTGTCTGGCTTGTCACAGGCCTCAGCCTCTTCTATTTCCTCAAGATAGTCAATTTTTCAAATGCTGTTTTTCTTCACCTAAAGTTTAGAATTGGAATGGTAGTTATGGTAATGTTTCTGGGGACATTAGTATTGCTGCCTTTAAGTCTTACTCTGGTGAGTAGCTATATTAATATCAAGATACATCCGTATGAAAGAAATATGACTTTAAATTCTAAAAGGCATGACACTGAAACCTTTTCCAAATTAATTATATTCACCGTAGGATCTTTCTTACCTTTTATTATATCCCTGAGTTGTTTTCTCCTATTAATGTTCTCCCTATTGAAACATGTCAAGAAGATGAGGAGCCATGCAACAGGATTCAGAGATCCCAGCAGCAAAGCCTACGTCAGAGCCATGATCATGGTGATATCTTTTCTCATACTACTTGCCATTCACTTCCTATCTCATCTCATGACAACTTTTCATCACAATGTGATACAGAGTGAACTGGCCTTTATGCTTGCTGAAGCTCTTGGAACTATTTACCCTTCAGTTCACTCATTTGTCCTGATTCTGGGAAATGACAAGCTAAGAAAAGCTTCACTTTTGGTGCTGTGGCAGTTGAGGTGTGGCTGAAAGCTAGGAAACCTTCAGATTCATAGACCATTCTGGAGAGCATACATATATTCTAAGAGGAAAAAGTTGAATATTTTTTTACCATTCTTCAGTGTTCTTCTGTAATGCATGATAGTGAATATTTTTAAATGTTTATCTGCAATAGGCTCTTTTCCATGCTTATTAAATGTTAGTTACATGTATATATACATATATATGTATTTAACATATACAAGTGAAAAGTTAAATGGACTATCTATAAGAACTTTTGTCAGCAACAGATGGTATAAATAGTATTTCAGTTTTTACTTCTTTGGAAATTTTCAATTAAAATGTCAAGAATATACATGATAGACATATATTTACTAAAATGTGAAAGCTATACTTTTCATGCATATTGGTTTTTCAATTACAAGAATTAATTCATAAATATTTGTTAAATTTTCCTCAGAATCATGGAGCAACTTGTATTTCACTTACTTGTTCACTTTAGTACCTTTTCATTCAATGATTCATGAAATGTATATTTATAAATTATCAGGAATTTGCAAATTTTCTTAGGAATTAATTGATTTATATGTCCTACTGCAATCTTTAAATAGATACACAATTTAGACTATGATGCATAAATTTCCAATGTTTTCACTTATAGTTGTCAATTAGCTTGAAATCTTAATTCCTTGTTTTGTTTTTTAAATGTATATTTTACCTGATCATGAACTTCTGGGTTATGGGTGAGTGGAAAACAGGACATTAAGATGTGACTTTTCTAGGACTGATTTAATTGTGTGAAGAAGATAAGACTTAGTGTAATATGTCAAATTTTACTTGCAATCAAATTAGTCAATCCTAAAGGAAATCAACTCTGAATATTCATTGGAAGGACTGATGCTGAAGCTGAAGCTCCAATACTTTGGCCATCTGATGAGAAGAGCTGACCCATTGGAAAAGACTTGTTGCTGGGAAAGACTGAAGGAAGGAAGAGAGTGGGGTGACAGAGGATGAGATGGTTGGATGGCATCACCCAATGGACACAAGTTTGATCAAACTCTGGGAGATGGTGATGGACAGGGAAGTCTGGCATGCTGCAGTTCATCGGGTCACAAAGCATTGGTCACAACTTACCAAATGAACAACAACTTAAAATCAAGTTCAAAAGAGAGATAAAGGATAAACTTTGTCAGGGAGTAATGTTAACTTATGAATGTAATGAGAGGCTATCTATTAGTTTCTGTGTCTATAGTAAAAAGTGTGATCTGTAAGACCAACAAACTTGGTAGTCTTGTTCATTAGTGAGCCTGAGGACCTAAAAGAGATCTTGGTATACAAACTAGTTCAATAAATATTTGACCAGTTAGTAAGTGAATGAATAACTGAATGAATTATATATACTAGAATTGGGAGAACGAGCTTGGCCTTATTCACCAAACCTGAAGACTTGCAGAGATTTCTCAGACTCAGTTTATAAACTTGAACTTCATGAGTTCAAGCATTTCTAGCACCTGCAGCACCAGACTCTTGTGATGCGGACAATGTATCACCAGGGGAGCACATCACAGGAAAAAAAAGCTGGTTTTATAATCTAAAAGGAAATAAATCAGAACTGTGAAAAACATCAAGTGGTTGCCATCAATACATCTTTTGATTCCTTTATGAATGGTTACTTATGATATTTGCTGGCTGCTTATTGTGTAATCACAAAGATTTTAAAAATTGCATTAGTAACCAGTTATGGTATTAACTTGTTACAATGTGTTTTCTTTATTTTTGTCTTTAGTTGATTCTCTGTCCTTTTATGGGTAGTAAAAGACATCTGTATGTACTGACAATTTTACTCTTTCCATTTGAATATGTATTCTCTCTTTTACATATTGCTTAGTCTAATGGTAAATAAGACTATCCACTATATTGATAGGCATCCTTATTTTGTTCCTTTTTTATTAGAAGGCAACAGACAACATTGGTGTTCTTTGAGATGATCATAATTTCCCCCACTTCTTATTTATTAAAAGAAATAATGAACATCCCTTAATATTTTTGGAATAAAGCCTGCTTGATCATCATCTAACTAGTAATTTGTTTGTACCCACTAGAATCAAGTAAGCACTTGAATTTGTTTGACAATGTTTTATTTCTTCAAGTGAGATCTATTAGTTATTATCTTTATTAGAGTATTCATATAGTGATTGTTTCTTTTTATTTAAAAACTTTGGCTATTTCTCTTCAATATTTTGTATATGTTGTCACAATAAAGAACTATTATTCGAGGAAATCTTCTATGAAGCCATGTATATACAGCAATTTTGAGGAAGAGTTAATTCTCTGTTGAATTTCTGATATTCTACTTAGATTTTTAAGTACTTTAACATATGTTTAATATACTTTAATGCCATTTTGTACATCGTAACTCATTTTGTGCTTTTTATCTATAGAAACTGCCCCTCTTCCACTTTATTTTTTCAGTATGTAGGAAAAAATGTCTCCTCTTTTTAAATACTTTTCTTGAGCTTTACTTAATTAATCCTAAGATGGTATTCCTTCTGTAATCTAGGTATTTTCACAGACTTTCAATTTTATGGTATCTTCAAGAAGTTACTATTGTTAGTCTTGAATTTATGAGTAATTTTCTTTCATCTTTTATTGCTTTTATTTATTTTAATTAACTTATTTCTGCTCTCTCAAGTTTATTTTATTTCTACTTTTCTAATTATTTGAATTTATTTCTTAATTTATTTTCAGTATTTCTTGGTTTGTAAAATCATCCAGTGTTAGTTACAGTTTCTTCATCATTTCTGACTCTCTGCAACTCCATGGACTGTAGCCTGCCAGGCTCCTTTGTCCATGGAATTCTCCAGGCAAGAATACTGGAGTGGGTTGCCATTCCCTTTTTCAGGGTATCTTCCTGACTCAGGGACTGAATCTGGGTCTCCTGCATTGTAGGCAGATTCTTTACCGGCTGAGCCACTAAAATCATCCACCATCCTCTAACTATTATTTCAATTGAATCACATCAGTTTCCACATGTTTGTTCACGCTATTTTATTTTCAAAATTGTCAGTGAATTTCAGTTTTATTTTTGACTAGGTGTTTCAGTTCAGTTCAGCTCAGTTGCTCAATCATGTCCAACTCTTTGCAATCCCATGGACTGCAGCACGCCAGGCCTCCCTGTCCATCACCAACTCCCAGAGTTTACTCAAACTCATGTCCATTGAGTCGGTGATGCAGTCCAAGCATCTCGTGTTCTGTCGTCCTCTTCTCCCACCTTCAATCTTTCCCAGCATCAGGGTCTTTTCCAATGAGTTGCTCTTCACATCAGGTGGCCAAAGAATTGGAGTTTCAGCTTCAGCATCAGTCCTTCCAATGAATATTCAGTACTGATCTCCTTTAGGATGGATTTGTTGGATCTCCTTGAAGAGACTCTCAAGAGTCTCTTCCAACACCACAGTTCAAAAGCATCAATTCTTCTTCTTAACAAATCTGAAACTAACTTCATTGTATATTAGAAAGAAGAAAGTGAAAGTAGCTCAGTTGTGTCCAACTCTTTGCAACCTCATGGACTATAGCCTGCCGGGCTCCTCCATCCATGGGATTTTCCAGGCAAGAATACTAGGGTGGGTTGCCATTCCTTCTACAGGGGATTTTCCTGACCCAGGAATTAAACCCAGGTTTCCTGTATTGCAGGCAGACTCTACTGCCTGAGACACCACAGAAATACTCAGTGAATGTTCAGTTCAGCTCAGTCCAGTCGCTCAGTCATGTCTGGCTCTTTGCGACCCCATGGACTGCAGCACGACAGCCTTCCCTGTCCATCACCAACTCTTGGAGCCTACTCAAACTTATGTCCATCAAGTCAGTGATGCCATCCAACCATCTCATTCTCTGTTGTCCCCTTCTCCTTCCACCTTTAATCTTTCTAAGCATCAAGGTCTTTCCCAATGAGTCAGTTCTTCGCATCAGGTAGCCAAAGTATTGGAGCTTCAGCTTTAGCATCAGTCCTTCCAATGAATATTCAGTACTGATCTCCTTTAGGATGGATTTGTTGGATCTCCTTGAAGTCCAAGGGACTCTCAAGAGTCTCTTCCAACACCACAGTTGAAAAGCATCAATTCTTCGGTCCTCAGCTTTCTTTATAGTCCAACTCTCACATCCATACACCACTACTGGAAAAACCATAGCTTTTACTAGATGGACCTTTGTTGTTGATCAGGTGTTTACATTATGTAAATATTTCAAAAATATAAATGATGTGATTTGTATTAGATTTCTATTTTAAAATATTTTATAGGGTTATAAGAATGTGATTTACAAAAGTACACTGTGTAATTCTGTCTTCTTATTTTGTTTTCTTTAAATCAATTCCACAAAAAATAATGTGCTTTTTGCTTCAAGTTTCAAAATTTGACATATACAAACAGTGTTAAATATATTTATTATATTATTCAAGACATTGGCTCCCTTATTTCTGTCTCTTTCATGTTAAAGCAAAATGTCCTTTAACTTTCTGCTACTGTTCAAGGTGAATGTATCATACTGTTATATGATATATAAATGATATATATAATATAGAAATCATGCATAAACAAATATACTGTTATGATATATTCATTAAATGCTATAATTTCCAATAGCTTTTTAAACAATTTTTCAAATTTATGTTATTTGAAATATAATTTTCCTACAGGGACAAGCTTCAAATATTGGAAGAATTGTAGAATATTTTAAAATATAAAGGAAGGTAAAGTGCATCTGGATACCATAGAATTAGTCTTGACTGGAGGAGAATAGAAAAATGGAGCTATAATTTGCTTTTTGAAAAAATAAAAAAGTTCATATTTGACAGGTATAAATAGTTTGAATTAATAGGAAAATAAGGTATAATTTTAAAAGTTGAAGATGATATGGAGGGTTAAAAATGGCTCCAATCTCTGCCATTCCTACTGTTGAGAAGGGGGTCTCCATCGCCTCTCTTTGAATGTGGGCAGATTCTGTAACTGCTTTCATCAGTAGAATATGGCATAAGTGGTGCTATTCCCAATGTCTAGATCCAGCTTTATGATACTGATATTCTCCTCTCCCTGTCTTTGAAACATCCATTTGTAGAACCCAGCCACCAAACTGTGAGAAGCCAAGCTACGGGGAGAGGCCATTGTAGGCATCTCAGTGGACAGTTGCTGCTGAGCTCCTTGCTGACAGCCTTAGTCAACTCTCAGCCATTGGACTGACCTTGTCATATGTCCATCCAATTTGGGCCTTCAAATGAGTGGTCCCAGTCATCATCTGATAGCAACTAAATGAAAGGTCAGAATTAAGAACTGTCTTGTCATGGCTAGGGAATCAACAGAACCATGAGAAAAATAAGCTGCGATTTTAATCCACTAATTTTGGGGGTGGTTGATGATTCAGAAATAGATACTGAGAATAGATATAGGAGGGAATAAAAAGAATTCTATCAGTCTAATCCAAAAGCAAGAAAAGAGAACAAATAAAGAAAATTGATAACCAGAAAAAATCTCAAGAGAAGCTCTTGAGAGTCCCTTGGACTGCAAGGAGATCAAGGGGAGGGAGGAGGGAGGAGGGTTCAGGATGGGGAACACATGTATACCTGTGGCGGATTCATTTCGATATTTGGCAAAACTAATACAATTTTGTAAAGTTTAAAAATAAAATAAAATTAAAAAAAAAAGTCAATCCTAAAGTAAATCAGTCCTGAATATTCATTGGAAAGACTGATGCTGAAGCTGAAACTCCAATATTTTAGCCACCTGATGTGAAGAACTGATTCGTCAGAAAAGACTCTGATGCTGGGAAAGATTGAGGGCATGAGGAGAAGGGGACAATAGAGGATGAGATGGTTGATGGCATCACCGACTCGATGGACATGAGTTTGAACAAGCTCTAGGTGTTGATGATGGACAGAGAAGCCTGATGTGCTGCAGTCCATGGGGTCACAAAAAGTTGTACACAACTGAGCAACTAAAGTGAACTGAGCAAAAATCTGATAAAATGGTAAAAAAAAAAAAAAAGAGTCCAGTGTTATTAGAGATTGACCTGAATTTAAATAGATTTATTTTATTTCCAGTCAAAAGATCTAATTTCAAAATAAAAAACAAAACACAGCTATATTCTTCTTACAAGAGTATACCTAAAGCAGAAAACCATAATGACTGGAAATAAATGGATAAAAATGTACCATGTATTAATAACCATAGTGACTACTGCTTGTCTCCTATTATCTATTATCCTCCCCTTTTGTAGGGATAGAATCTCACTATTCTTTCTGACATAGTTGCGCTACAAATGCTTATCTGTGTGCTTTTTAGTTATAGAAGAAATAGATGTTCTTTTTATATGGTTAAGTTACTAGCATTAAATATCTTGTTTATTTGTTTATATTGGTCATATCTAGCCAAATTACAACTAATATACTACAGAAAGGGATGTATAAGACAAAGGATATTTATGGAAAACAGCACCAATGGGTAAAGAAGTATTATTTCTGAGTAAGAATGATAGAAAGCATCTATGGAAAAGATGTGATAATCATAAATTTAAACACACCTAATAATGCACTGGGGCTTCCTTGGTGGTTCAGTGGTTAAGATTCGACCTGCCAATGCAGGAGATACAGGTTTAATCCCTGGGTCAGGAAGATCCCCTGGAGAAGGAAATGGCAGCCCATTCCAGTGTTCTTGCCTGGGAAATAGCATGAATAGAGCATCTTGGTGGGCTGCAGTCCATTGCTTTGCAAGATTTGGACACCTTAGTGACTAAACAACAACAGCAACAATGAACAGTTCATTAGGTAAAACAAATAGAGCAAAATTAAAAGGAGTTCTCCTTCATCACACGGAGAAGCTGATGAGTACACGAATAGAATTTAACACGCTTTCCATAAGGTACTATAACAAGCAAATTAATGACATGAAAATTTTGAAGGATACAATTACCAAAATTGATCAAATGATTTTATGTGGGATAGGTACTTGACAGAAATCTTTACACAATCATTTCAAATATGTATAAAACATTTACACACACGGACCATGTGTGATACTCTAACAATAAATGTCTCAGCAGATTCTATAGGAGAGATCTTACATAAATTATAATGCAATAAAATGCTAAAGAAAATTTAAAGATAAATTCAGAAATGAAACCCTCTCTTTTAAGTTTCTAAGTAAGAGATAAATATTTAGAACGTGACGAAATAAAAAATGCTCTGTATAATCAAACTCCATATATGCTAAAGCTAAAAATTCACATCCACTATTTCATGTATTAGAAAAAAGGTATTTGCCAAAATAATGAGTCATGGAGTCAACTCAAGAACTGAAAAAATGAGAAATAAAATTGTAAAGAAGTTTGATGTTGTTCAGTTGCTAAGTTGTGTATGACTCTTTGTGACCCCATGGACTGCAGCATGTCAGGCTCCCCTGTCTTTCACTGTCTCCTAGAGTTTGATCAGATTCATGTCCACTAAGTCAGTGATGGCTCTGTTGCCCAATTCTCCTTTTGCCTTCAATCTTTCCCAGCCTCAGGGTCTTTTCTTCCAATGAGTTGGCTCTTCACATCAGGTGACCAAAGTATTGGGGCTTCAGCCTCAACATCAGTCCTTCCAATGAATATTCAGGATTGATTTCCTTTAGGATTGAGTGGTCTGATCTCCTTGCAGTTCAAGGGACTCTCGAGGCTCTTCACTAGCATCACAATTCAAAAGCAAAAATTCTTCAGCGCCCAGCCTTCTTTATGGTCCAAATCTCACATCTGTACATGACTGTTGGAAAATCATAGCTTTGATTATACAGACCTTTGTTAGCAAAGTGATGTCTCTGCTTTTTAATGTGCTGTCTAGGTTTGTCATAGCTTTTCTTCCAAGGAGCAAGCACCTTTTAATTTCATGGCTGCAGTCACCATTAGCAGTGATTTTTGGAGCAAAGAAAATAGTCTCATTGTTTCCATTGTTTCCCCTTCTATTTGCCATTAAGTGATTGGACTGGAGGCCATGATCTTTGCTTTTGAATGCTGAATTTTAAGCCAGCTTGTTCACTCTCCTCTTTCACCTTCATCAAGAGGCTCTTTAGTTCCTCTTTGGTTTCTGCCGTAAGGGTGGTGTCATCTGCCTATCTGAGGTTAGTAATATATCTCCTGGAAATCTTGATTCCAGCTTGTGCTTCATCCAGCCCAGCATTTTGGATGATGTACTCTGCATAAAAGTTAAATAAGCAGAGTAACACTATACAGCCTTAACATATTCCTTTCCCAATTCTGAACCTGTCCGTTGTTCCATGTCCTTTTCTGTTTGCTTCTTGACCTGCATACAGGTTTCTCAGGAGGCAGGTGGTCTGATATTCCCATCTCTTTAAAAATTTTCCACAATTTGTTGTGATTCACACAATCAGAGGCTTTAGTGTAGTTGACAAAGCAGAAGTTGTTCTGGAATTCTCTTGCTTTTTATATGATTCAAAAGATGTTGACAATTTGATCTCTGGTTCCTCTGCCTTTTCTTCTTTTTTTTATCCTTTATTATTTTTATTTTATTTTTAAACTTTACAATATTGTATTAGTTTTGCCAAATATTGAAATGAATCCGCCGCAGGTATACCTGTGTTCCTCATCCTGAACCCTCCTCCCTCCTCCCTCCCCATACCCTCCCTCTGGGTCGTCCCAGTGCACCAGCCCCAAGCATCCAGTATCGTGCATCGAACCTGGACTGGCAACTCGTTTCATACATGATATTATACATGTTTCAATGCCATTCTCCCAAATCTCCCCACCCTCTCCCTCTCCCACAGAGTCCATAAGACTGATCTATACATCAGTTTCTCTTTTGCTGTCTCGTACACAGGGTTATTGTTACCATCTTTCTAAATTCCATATATATGCATTAGTATACTGTATTGGTGTTTTTCTTTCTGGCTTACTTCACTCTGTAATAATAGGTTCCAGTTCCACCCATCTCATTAGAACTGATTCAAATGTATTCCTTTTAATGGCTGAGTAATACTCCATTGTGTATATGTACCACAGCTTTCTTATCCATTCATCTGCTGATGGACATCTAGGTTGCTTTCATGTCCTGGCTATTATAAACAGTGCTGCGATGAACAGTGGGGTACACGTGTCTCTTTCCCTTCTGGTTTCCTCAGTGTGTATGCCCAGCAGTGGGATTGCTGGATCATAAGGCGGTTCTATTTCCAGTTTTTTAAGGAATCTCCACACTGTTCTCCATAGTGGCTGTACTAATTTACATTCCCACCAACAGTATAAGAGAGTTCCCTTTTCTCCACACCCTCTCCAGCATTTATTGCTCGTAGACTTTTGGATCGCAGCCATTCTGACTGGTGTGAAATGGTACCTCATAGTGGTTTTGATTTGCATTTCTCTGATAATGAGTGATGTTGAGCATCTTTTCATGTGTTTGTTAGCCATCTGTATGTCTTCTTTGGAGAAATGTCTATTTAGTTCTTTGGCCCATTTTTTGATTGGGTCATTTATTTTTCTGGAATTGAGCTATAGGAGTTGCTTGTATATTTTTGAGATTAGTTGTTTGTCAGTTGCTTCACTTGCTATTATTTTCTCCCATTAAAGACCTATATATAGAAAACTATAAAACACTGGTGAAAGAAATCAAAGAGGACACTAATAGATGGAGAAATATACCATGTTCATGAATTGGAAGAATCAATATAGTGAAAATGAGTATACTACCCAAAGCAATTTATAGATTCAATGCAATCCCTATCAAGCTACCAACGGTATTCTTCACAGAGCTAGAACAAATAATTTCACAATTTGTATGGAAATACAAAAAACCTCGAATAGCCAAAGCTATCTTGAGAAAGAAGAATGGAACTGGAGGAATCAACCTACCTGACTTCAGGCTCTACTACAAAGCCACACTTATCAAGACAGTATGGTACTGGCACAAAGACAGAAATATGGATCAATGGAACAAAATAGAAAGCCCAGAGATAAATCCACGCACATATGGACACCTTATCTTTGACAAAGGAGGCAAGAATATACAATGGATTAAAGACAATCTCTTTAACAAGTGGTGCTGGGAAAACTGGTCAACCACTTGTAAAAGAATGAAACTAGAACACTTTCTAACACCATACACAAAAATAAACTCAAAATGGATTAAAGATCTCAACGTAAGACCAGAAACTATAAAACTCCTAGAGGAGAACATAGGCAAAACACTCTCCGACATACATCACAGCAGGATCCTCTATGACCCACCTCCCAGAATATTGGAAATAAAAGCAGAAATAAACAAATGGGACCTAATTAAACTTAAAAGCTTCTGCACAACAAAGGAAACTATTAGCAAGGTGAAAAGGCAGCCTTCAGAATGGGAGAAAATAATAGCAAATGAAGCAACTGACAAACAACTAATCTCTTCTGCCTTTTCTAAGCCCAGCTTGTACACCTGGAATTTCTCATTCATGTACTGTCGAAGCTGACCTTGGAGGAGTTTGAGCACTACCTTGCTAACATGGGAAATGTGTGCCATCATGTGGTAGTTGAACATTCTTTGGCATTTCCCTTATTTGGGATTGGAATGAAAACTGACCTTTTCCAGTATTTCTTTAATATTTAAATTTTGATTTTTACAGTGATGTTTATAACTAACGGAATGTCACACATGATTTTGAATCCAAACTCCTCATTGCTAGTTTACCTCTTTCACTAAGCACTTCAAGAATTAACAAATAATGATGCTGGTAGTGATGGGGATGCCAAATTGCCATCTCTAAATTCAGAAATCTGTCAGTTCTGTTATTCAATCTGCTATTTCTTTCCAACCTAGCTGGGGATCATAAAGTGTTCATAAGTTCATTCGAGGGTGAAAACAGTGAAAGGAAATCTGGGCCCATATTTGCATCTGAGAACACTGCACTTAATTTTTTGGATACTCTTTTGAATATGGAAAAATATAACCCATGATTCATCAAAGAAAATAGAAGATGTACTTGCTAGAACCAAATTGCTAGCTGAGTCATTTGAAAAATGAGTGTTAATGCTTTCATAAACACGGATGTGGCCCTATCCCACAGTAGAATGGATTTTTCTTTTTTGTGGATCAAATGAAATAGCAACAGAGAACTACAAAAACAATAAATATTGACTATCAATCCCTTAACTCATGAGACACTACTAAAATATCTGGGGTTTTCTCTCTCTAGAGGAAGGCATTTTCATGGTGGTACTAACTGTGGAGTTCATGATGCTTTCACTAGAGAAAGAACAGTGAGCTAATTCAGTAACTAGGTTGCTTGGATTACTGACTGATTCCTGTACATAACTGTTAGGTCTGTCACCTGCCTCAGCTTTCTTTTTTCTCAGTGATATCTCCTTCCTTCCACTAAACTCTCCCTTAGCTAATATAAGGATTTATATGTTTCTTCAGTTCAGTCACTCAGTCATGTTTGACTCTTTGAGACCTCATGGACGGTAGCATGCCAGGCTTCCCTGTCCATCAACAACTCTCAGAGCTTGCTCAAACTCATATCCATTGAGTTGGTAATGCCATCCAACCATTTCATCCTCTGACATCCCATTGTCCTCCTGCCTTCAATCTTTCCTATCATCAGGGTCTTTTTCTAATGAGTTAGTTCTTCACATCAGGTGGCCAGAATATTGGAGCTTCAGCTTCAGCATCAGTCCTTCTGATGAATATTCAGGGTTGATTTCCTTCAGGATTGACTGCTTGGATCTCCTTGCAGTCCAAGGGATTCTCAAGAGTCTTCTCCAACACCACAGTTCAAAGCATCAATTCTTCAGCGCTGAGCTTTCTTTATGGTCCAACTTTTGCATTCACACATGACTACTGGAAAAATCATAGCTTTGACTAGACAGACTTTTGTCAGCAAGGTAATGTCTGCTTTTTAATATGTTGTCTAGGTTGGTCACAGCTTTTCTTCCAAGGAGCAAGCGTCTTTTAATTTCATGGCTGCAGTCAACATCTGCAGTGATTTCGGAGCCCAAGAAAATAAAGTCTCTCACAGTTTTCATTGTTTCCCCATCTATTTGCCATGAGGTGATGCAACCAGTTGCCATGATTTTAGTTTTTTGAATTTTGAGTTTTAAGCCAACTTTTTCACTCTCTTCTTTCACTTCCATCAAGAGACTCTTCAGTTCCTCTTCAGTTTCTGCCATAAGGGTGGTGTCATCTGCATACCTAAGATGATTGATATTTTTCTTGGCAGTCTTGATGCCAGATTGTGCTTCATCCAGCCCAGCATTTCACACAATGTATTCTGCATATACGTTAAATAAGCTGGGTGTTATTGTTGTATTTCTAGGATCTTCTAGCTGTGACTGGTCTCTGTTAAGGCCAAGGATAGTTGAAGTTGTCTTGAAAGGAAAGAAGAACATAAATTTCTTATAAATAGAGATGTACTTTCAGAAGCATGTGTGTGCTCGGTTGTGTCCGATTTTTTGCCACCCCATGGACTTTAGCCTGCCAGGCTCCTCTGTCCATGGTATTTCCCAGGCAAGAACACTGGAGTGAGTTGCCATTTCCTGCTCCAGGGGCTTTTCCTGACCTAGGGTTCTCCAGTGGATTTTCCTAACCCGAGTCTGCTGCACTGGTAGGTAGATTCTTTACCGCTGAAGCATCAGGAAAGCCCACTTTCAGAAGTAGAAAAAGACAAAATATAATAGTTATAAGATTTGCTCCTATCTTCTATATTCACCCATTTGTCTTTATACTGTGTTAAAATCTATCTCTGGATTAGGAATTTTATGTCAGCCTGCAGCCTAGTCTTGGCTGGCAGTTCTTTCAAAGAATCATAGCTCTTTTGAAAATGTAGTGCTTTACCTATTTGATTCCAGTCAGCTTTATGTGCTACCAGAAAAACTCACAGTTTTCTCCTAGTTATCCTTCTCATACTTACTGTTCAGTTCAGTTCAGTCGCTCAGTCATGTCCAACTCTTTGCGACCCCATGAACCACAGCATGCCAGGCCTCCCTGTCCATCATCAACTCCCAGAGTCCATCCAAACCCATGTCCGTTGAGTTGATGATGCCATCCAACCATCTTATCCTCTGTGGTCCCCTTCTCCTCCTGCCTTCAATCTTTCCCAGCATCAGGGTCTTTTCCAGTGAATCAGCTCTTTGCATCAGGTGTCCAAAGTAAGGAACACCCAAGATGGATCTCCTTTAGGATGGACTCATTGGATCTCCTTGCAGTCCAAGGGACTCTCAAGAGTCTTCTCCAACACCACAGTTCAAAAGCATCAATTCTTCAGCGCTCAGCTTTCTTTATAGTCTAACTCTCACATCCATACATAACCACTGGAAAAACCATAGCCTTGACTAGATTGGACCTTTGTTGGCAAAATAATGTCTCTGCTTTTTAATATGCTGTCTAGGTTGGTCATAACTTTCCTTCCAAGGAGTAAGCGTCTTTTAATTTCATGGCTGCAATCACCATCTTCAGTGATTTTGGAGCCCAGTAAAATAAAGTCAGCCACTGTCTCCACTGTTTCCCCATCTATTTCCCAGTAAGTGATGGGACCAGATGCCATAATCTTAGTTTTATGAATGTTGAGCTTTAAACCAACTTTTTCATTCTCCTCTTTCACTTTCATCAAGAGGCTCTTTAGTTATTCACTTTCTGCCATAAGGGTGGTGTCATCTGCATATCTGAGGTTATTGATATTTCTCCCAGCAATCTTGATTCCAGCTTGTGCTTCCTCCAGCCAAGCATTTCTCTTACTGTACTCGATTGGTTTTTCAACCCTGTGCCTATTCTCTTGAACTTATAGCAGATATATTCAGTTTATGAAGCTTCAGTGGGAAAATCAGATCTCTAGTGTTTCTGCCTTTAATTACTTTGTCAAAATGAAGGGATGCATTGGATATAATCACTATTAATTGGACTTTTACCTGTAAATTTAATTCACTTAGAAGTTTTAATATGGATATGACAGTCGTACCTTTGAGATCATCTTAGCCTGAAGGCAGTTCTTAACCAGTACTATCCAATATTGAGAAGCAATGACCTCTTCCGGCTCTGTAAGATCCCATATTTCCTAGATTCTAATACTATTTGTTTCTGCTTTCAAAGAAGATAATTATGTCTGAGCTCAGTTTTTAAAAATGTGTTGTCAAATGTACCACTACTGCTATTCACTTATAATCCTCTCAGCCTAGAGTTACAAAATCCTCAAATATGTAATCTGTTTTCTAAGTATTTACATGAAGTGGTTTGTGAAATATTTTGCCACTTCTTAGCATGATTTCCAGGAACCAGCCATGGTTTTCTTGCCACTCATTCCAACTAATTAAATATTAAGCCAATATTACCTATTTTAGGTATTTAGTTTTGGCAGACCCCACCTGAAGAGACCAATTCTAAGGTATCTAATGAAGGTATCTTAGGCTATGTTACAATAACAGAACTCTCAAACCTCAGAGACCTCATGAAAATTTTTATTTGTTTTTGTTTTTTGATTCTGCTCTATATCCAGTGCTCAGAGTAGTGACAAAGTTGTCACAGGCTAACAGAAGCTCTTTCTTGACCCAAAAATAACACAGGAACACTGCAGAATCTTGAATTGGTGAGTCAGTGCTCTCATCCAGAAACAAGACTTCATTTCCACAATACTTTATTGGTCAAGAAGTTCACATGACAATATACTACATCAAAGGGATAGGGGAACCCTACAAGAATTACATTTCTTGGAATCCTATAAGAAATGGAAGGTTAAAAGTAGAGCCTTAATTCCTATTTCACTATCTCTATACTACTTTCAAGATATATATCTAAACTATGATGATATAGAACAAATTAAAAGCAAAATTTAGAAGATTATGCCATGAAATACAAGTGATAATAAGCTAATATAATTATTTTAATATCAAAGTAAACTTTAAAAAAACAAAAACAAAAACAAAGAAACCACTAGAGCAGACACTGTCAGTTTATACAGCAAGAGGTTAAATTTAGTGTGCAGATACTACAATTCTACCACTAAATAGCTTGGCATCAAAATATGTAAAGCAAAAATTTACAACATTTCAAACAGAAATTGAAAAATCCGTACCCAGAGTAGAATAATTTAACTTTAAATCTCAATAAATGATGGAACAAGAAGACAAAATTCAAAAAAGATAAATAGGATTTAAACAACATGATTAACAAATCGATTCAATGGTTGTATGAAACAGTTTACCCAAAACTACACATACACATTATTTTAAGGAAAAACATTTACTGAAACTGGCCATCTACATGCTGTGAAACAAATTGTAACAGATGTCATGACTTACCAACCTATGAAGTATAATATTTTATTTTAATTCAATTTTGATAGAAATTAATAATGAAAAGTTTTAAAATTCCATGTAAATGGAAATTTAAACATACATTAAAAAATATTTTATGGGTTTAAGAAAAGTCACAATAACAGTATTGTTCAGTCATTAAGTTGTGCCCGACTCTTTGTGACCCAATGGACTGCAACATGCCAGGCTTCTATGTCCTTCACTGTCTCCCAGAGTTTGCTCAAATTCATGTCCATTGAATTAGTGATGCTATCGAACCATCTCATCCTCTGTTACCTTCTAATCCTCCTGCCTTCAGTCCTTGCTAACCACAGGGTCTTTTCCAATAGTTGGCTCTTCGCATCAGATGGCCAAAGTATTGCAGCTTCCACTTCAGCATCAGTCCTTCCAATGAATGTTCAGGTTAGAATTGACTGGTTGGATTTCCTTGCAGTCCAAGGGACTTTCAAGAGTCTTCTCCAGGACCACAGTTTGAAAACATCAACTCTTTGGTGCTCAGCCTTCATTATGGTCCAGCTCTCACATCCATACATGATTACTGGAAAAAACATAGCTTTGATTAGACAGACCTTTGTTGGCAAAGTGATGTCTGTGCTTTTTAATACACTGGCTAGGTTTGTTATAGCTTTTTTATTTTTATAGTTTGTTATTCAATAACAAAGTTGTCTTCTTTCTCTACTACCTTGTGGTAAGATTTTCCAGGTTGGGAGGAGATTTTGCTTTTAATTATATTTCCCCAGCAGTTGGTAAGCCTTTGTCCCATGCCCTGCAATCCCATTCCCTCCTACAAGTGGCTCCCAGTCAGTGACTGAACAGAGCAGAGATTCAATGGCAGTTCTGCTCCCAGGAGGCTCAGGACCCCTCTGATGTGCACGATTGCCTTGACACTGCCCACTGGCCTTCTTAGAACTTTCTTAGAACTTGTTAGGATTGCTTACTACAACTTTTCTTTTTTCATTCCCTCTCCCTCCCCAAGAGTCAGACTTACATGCTAGTATAACAGCTCCCCAGACACCTTCTACTGTCCAGGCACTTTCCTCAGTAATGCCCTGTTTCTCGGAGCATCCAGATTGAGACAAGACATTTTCTAGATTGGAGTTTAGTGTTTCTGGCTTGTAACTGAGCTGAATGAAACAAAAAAGTGTTTAAATCCTAAGGAAAAAAAAAATCTAAAAATTGATCTCTGTCTTGTGTGTTAGCAAACCAAGATTCAAATTCTAATGTATAACTTTACATGGAAATTATAAGCAGTGTTACAGCAGTGGCGACACATACATAATATTTGCCTTGAAAATCACTAGCTGAGATCTTGAGAGGAATAAAGGTGGTTTCCTGAAGATAACTAAGACTTTGGGAGCATCTTGAAGGCTTTGATTTTTTTGCCAGTGAATATTAAAGTGCAAGGAAAAGGAATTTATTGAACATTAGAGCTTTGAATGCATAAATCTGTAATGCCTCATTTATAAGTCAGTGGAGTACTGAAGGCAGAGATTTCCTATCAGCAGGCATGGAGAGAACATTGAACAATATACTTACGATCATTTATGCTGGAGAGTTCTTACTGGGTATTTTGGGAAATGGATTCATTGTTCTGGTTAACTGTATTGATTGGATCAGGAGTAGGAAGTTCTCCCTGATTGACTTTATTCTCACCTGCTTGGCTATTTCCAGAATATGTGTGCTGTGCATAATGATTTCAAGTACAGGTTTATATGTAATCTCTAAGGAAATACGGTACAATAAGAATCTCCTGATAAATTTGAGGTTCCTCTGGACAGGATCCAATTATTTCTCCATAGTCTGCACCACCTGCATCAGTGTCTTCTATCTCCTCAGAATAGCCAACTTTTCGAATTTCCTTTTCCTCTGGATGAAATGGAGAATTCACAAGGTGCTTCTCATTATTGCACTGGGGGCTGTCTTCTCTTTCTGCTTGTGCCTTCTTCAAAAGGATGCGGTAGTTGAAAGCCGGCTCCAAAACCAGGTAAACAGCGAAAACAATGTGACATTGGACTTTCTAATGATAAAATATGATTTGTTCCTTACCATAATGTTCCTCATCCCCTTTGTAGTGTCCCTGGCCTCCTTTCTCCTTTTAATCCTCTCCTTATGTGGTCATCTCAGGCGTATGAACGGTGTAGACTGTAGCTCGGAGGCCCATGTGAGAGCCCTGAAGGCTATGATTTCATTCCTACTCCTCTTCGTTCTATACTATTTGAGCACTATTATAACTGTGTGGGCCAATCACATTCTAGGTAGTTTCGTGGCAAAGATTTTTGTGAACATGCTGTTATTTTTCTGTCCTTCTGGCCACACTTTGCTTCTGATTTTGTGGAACAGCAAATTGAAACAGGCTTCACTCTGTGTCCTAAGGAAGCTGAAGGGTTACATGAATCTAAGAAAACCTGCTCTTCCAAAAAGAAGCCTGAAGCGATGATGACCTTCTCAAGAATGAAGACAACAAACAGGACTTCATATTTATGTTTTTATTTTCATCCTGACTGTTTAAATTCTATTCTGTGATGGGTGATTGAGCCTTATTGAAAATATCTTAGGAGTTCCCTTGGTAGCTTAGTGGTTAGGATTCTGGCCTTTTACTGCTGTGGCCTGGATTCAGTCCCAAGTTGGATCCTGAAAGCTGCACAGTGTAACTGGAAGCCTGGCCTGCTGCAGTCCATGGGGTCTCAAAGAATTGGACACAACTGAGTGACTGAACAACAAATGACAGGAAAAAAATCTTCCAGGAAAATGCCAAAAGAAAAGGATTTTGCTGTGTTTCCATCAAGATAGTGATGATATAACAAACAGTAAAATTATGCATTTTATGTTAGGCAAAATATTAGTTTAATCTCACTTAATTTGTACTATATTGATTTCACAAAAACATATGTATATATAAAGAATAGCCATAAATATGTATTAATGTAGATATATTTATACCTGAAAAGATATATAGAGATTTAATTCCTAAAGAAAGGTAATTATTTTAAGTTTTCATTTAAAAATAGAAAAGAGCACCAAAATAAGGAGAGTAAATATGTTCAGGAATATGTTGACATTTTAATTAAAAATAAAAGCTGAATATCTGAACACAAAAATAAAGTTGTTTTAAAGCCTCAGGTCATTAGTGACTACTTCTTGGTATAAGCCATGACTTGTTAATATTTCAAATAAAATGCATCAAGAAACAATTAAGTGTTTCAACCATACAAAAGTGGATTAACTAGTAGACTTAGAATTTGGAATATATATCATCTAATTAATGATATAATATGATTAGTGAAATCATCTAAGGCTATAGAAGCTAAAAGGAATGATATATGTCAGAAAATGCAAGGATATCCAGGGGATGGCAATATTCCAAACTGCATTTTGTGAAAATCTCTTAACAAGGAAACAAATTCCTCAATGCTAAAAAAAAATTATGGGTGACCACAGGTGGCTCAGTGGTAACAAATCTGCTGACCAATGCAGGAGACACAGGAGACATGGGTTTGATCCCTGGATTAGAAAGATCACCTGGAGTAGGAAATGGCGATCCACTCTAGTATTCTTGCCTAGAAAATCCCATGGACCGAGGAGCCTGGTGGGCTATGGTCCATGGGGTCGCAGATAGCCAGACATGACCGAGCAGCTGAGCACACATATACACATAGATTAAATATTTAGATTTAGTAAAGAATGAGTGCAATAAAAACAAAAATACAACCAAGGATCAGGGAGCAATTAACACATGGCAAAAGGAAAATGACAAAACATCATCCCAGAGAACCATTGAATATCAAGCTGACTTTGGCAAACAACTGGGATAAGTTCTCAAGCAGGAGGATATTGCATGTAAACAGGAAAAATGTTTCAATGATTAGTACTAAAGAATCATTTGATAAATTTTCAACACTATTCCAATACATCTTTTAAAAGCAAAAATATAAAAACTCAAATTGGTAAAATAAAAGCTAAAATAGAAAAATATCTAGACTCCAGAGACCCCAAACTATTTCTGTTTTTCTGATGCACTCAGACTTAATTTTCAATATTTTCTTCAATTACTTATTGGTTCCATGATCCTCTCTTCCTCCTCTCTCTCTCATAATGTAGGATATTCTGATGCTTCATTATTTTGATATTGTCACCAATTGCCCAGCATGATTTTAAACCAAGAAGAGCATAACACTTAAAAAGCAGACTTGCTTACCAGGAAAGACTATCTTTCTCACCTTCTTGGTATTTAGCAAGTATGTTTTGGATGGGTAGATTAACAGATTCAAAATGTGTTCCAAATATCACTAAGACATTGGGAATTTTGATGAGATATAAGAGCAGTGCTTGGAAAGAAAGGTATTTATTTGTGGCTAGATTACAACTATAAAAGCTCTGGTAGCAAGTCTCAGAGACGTTAAAAACCCCAAGACAATGCAATGACTATTTGGAAATTATAACAACTCATTACTGTGGCTAATGTATTAACAGTGGAGGTGACAAATAGACTCAGGGGATTAGATCTGGTAGGCAGAGTGCATGAAGAACTGTGGACAGAGGTTTGTAACAGTGTACAGGAGATGGTGACCAAAGCCATCCCCCAGAAAAAGAAATACAAGAAAGCAGAGTGGTTGTCTGAGGAGGTCTTACAAATAGTTGAGAAAAGAAGATAAGCTAAAGGCAAAGGAAAAAGGGAAAGATTTACTCAACTGAATGCAGAATTTCAGAGAGTACTAAGGAGAGATCAGAAAGCCTTCTTAAGTAAACAATGCAAAGAAATAGAGGAAAACAATAAATGGAAAAGACTAGAGATCTCTTCAAGAAAATTGGAGATACCAAGGGAACATTCCACTCAAAGATGGGCACACTAGAGAGCAGAAATGCAAGGACCTTACAGAAACAGAAGAGGTGGCAAGAATATACAGAAAAGGTCTTAATGACCAGGATAACCATGATGGTGTGTTCAACTCACCTAGAGTCAAACATCCTAGAATGTGAAGTCAAGTGGACCTTAGAAAACATTACTATGAACAAAGCTAGTGAAGGTGATGGAATTCCAGCTGAGTTATTTAAAATCTTAAAAGATTCTGTGAAAGTGCTGCACTCAACATGCCAGCAAATTTGAAAAACTCAGCAGTGGTCACAGAATCGGAAAAGGTCAGTTTTCATTCCAATCCCAAAGAAAGGCGGTGCCAAAGAATATTCAAACTACCATACAATTGCACTCATTTCACATGCTAGCAAGATTATGCTCAAAATCCTTCCAACTAAGGTTTCAGCAGTATGTGAACTGAGAATGTCCAGATGCACAAATTGGATTTAGAAAAAGCAGAGGAACCAGAGATCAAATTGCCAACATCTCCTGGATCACAGAAAAAGCAAGATCATTAAAAAACAATCTGCTGCATCATTAAAAAAACAATCTGATTCATTGACTACACTAAAGCCTTTCTCTATGTCAGTCATAACAAACTATGGAAAATTCTTCAAGAGATAGGAATACCAAACTACCACCTTACCTGTCTCCTGAAAAACCTGTATGCAGGCCAAAAAGCAACAGTTAGAACTGGATATGGAACAATGGACCTATTCAAAATTGGGAAAGGAATACATCAAGATTTTATATTGTTACCCTGCTTATTTAATTTATATGCAGAGTAATCATGAGAAATGCCAGGCTGGATGATGAACAAGCTGAAATCAAGACCACAAGAAATATCAACAGCATCAGGTATACAGATGATACCACTTTAATGACAGAAAAGGAAGAGGAACTAAAGAGTCTTTTGATGAAGATGAAAGACGAGAGTGAAAAAGCTGGCTTAAAACTCAATATTAAAAAACTAAGATCATGGCATCCAGTCCCATCACTTCATGGCAAATAGATGGGGAAAAAGTGGAAACAGTGATAAATTTTCTTTTCTTGGACTCCAAAATCACTGTGGACAGTGACTGCAGCCACCAAATTAAAAGACGTTTGCTCCTTGGAAGAAAAGCTATGAAAAACCTAGACAACATAATAAAAAGCAGAGACATCATTTTGCTGGCAAAGGTCCATATAGTCAAAGCTATGATTTTTCCAGTAGTCATGTATAGCTGTGAGAGTTGGACCATAAAGAAGGCTGAGTGCCAAAGAATTGATGTTTTTGAACTGTGGTGCTGGAGAAGACTCTTGAGAGTCCCTTGGACAGCAAGGAGATGAAACCAGTTATTCCAAAGGAAATCAATCCTGAATATTCATTGGAAGGACTGATGCCGAAGTGGAAGCTGCAATACTTTGGCCACCTGATGGGAAGAGCCAAATCACTGGAAAAGATCCTGATGCTGGGAAAGATTGAGGGCAGAGGAGAAGGGGTCAACAGAGAATGAAATAGTTGGATGGCATCACCAACTCAATGGACATGAAGTTTGATCAAACTCAGGGAGATAGTGAAGGACAGGGAAACCTGGTGGTCTGCAGTGCATGGGGTCCTGGGGGTCAGACACAACTGAACAACAAAACAACAACAACATGACCAAAAGTGTGCTAGAGAAATAATGAGCATAGAATGAACTGGCATGTTAAATTTACTGCTGCTGCTGCTGCTGCTGCATCACTTCAGTCATGTCCGACTCTGCGCAACCCCATAGACGGAAGCCCACCAGGCTCCTCCGTCCCTGGGATTCTCCAGGAAAGAACACTGGAGTGGGTTGCCATTTCCTTCTCCAATGCATGAAAGTGAAAAGTGAAAGCGAAGTCGCTCAGTCGTGTCCGACTCTTTGCAACCCCGTGGACTGCAGCCTACCAGGCTCCTCGATCCATGGGATTTTCCAGGCAAGAGTACTGGACTGGGTGCCATTGCCTTCTCCAGTTAAATTTACTACACAACCTTCACTGATGCCTAGAGGTGCAGTTGCAACACTCATTAGAACCAGATTATTTCTTGATCAGGTGGTCTCAAATAAATAAATGAATAAGAGTGAAAGCACAGGACTTAGAAAATAGATGGCCCAGAGCATAGGGCACAGTAGAGTTTATTGTGAAGGAAGAAAATACAGAAATTATTGAATACTTTAAAACGCAGAGTAGTCTTTCATTCTTCTCATTTCCCAGATAGAGTGCTAATTTGGGTACTGAGTGCTACTTATTAACACTGCTGTTCTCAGGAATCCCATGTTTTGACAGAAGTTTTTGCTTTTGATCCCTTCCTGGGGCAATTTAATGTAGATATGGAATGCCTGCATTTTTAGAGAGCAGAGTATAGGAAGACTTTGTCTACATATAATGTAAAAGCAACTTGTTTTCAAGCACCAAAACCAGTAAGCAAATTTATTTTTTCTTGCCACTGCCCCTTCAATCCTGTTTTACTGAGTTATTCTTCTCTTTCAAGAATAAGAATTTATTCTTCTCTGCCTTCTCTTAGGCAGCCCCCACAGCTTCTATCATCACTTATACATCAAGTGCAGCCCAGACTAAAAATAAAGTTTAAATTTGTCACTCAGTATAAAAGTTCTCCCACTCAGCAATTTCAGACCCCATTTAAGCCTGGAAATCTAACATAGGAGAGGATTTTTTTGCAGATTGCTATTTATCTCCCTATCATCTGTGCTGCTTTTGGTTCCTTTATGGTTCCATCTATAGCTAGCATTATCTACAGTTCTCTTTTGGGCTGTCAAAAGCTATCAGTCATCCTGAATATTTTAATGAAGATTCATTCTGCCAAGACACTTGGAGGTTTGATGACTCCCATTAAATGACTCCCAGAGAGCTCAGTACAATCAGTGTTATACTTTATTAAAATAAAAAGATATTGATGAAAATCAGCAAAGGCCAAAGGTACATAGAGTAGAGTGGAGCCCAGGAGAAAACAGACACAACTTTCAAATTGTCCTCTCCTGGTGGAGAGGAACAGTGCTTGGTTCACCCAGTAATGATGAATGTATGACCACACATGTAAAGTATTGCCAATGAGAAAAACTCACTGGAGCCTTGGTGTCCAGGGGTTTTATTAGGGATTCATGACATAAACATGGAGCACCCATGTGATTGATTGTAGCTACTTGGTCTCCAGCTCAAATTGAAACAGCATAGCTCTGAGCTCCAAGAAAACAAAAAAGAAATCACTATAGATGACGTTGTTAGCACAAACTAGACTATCTGGTGTGACTCAAGACCCCAGGTATACAGAGATACTCTTGCTAGGTAGGATATTTCAAGTGCTTAGAGGTTCTCTTCCAGAAACCAGTCAAGTGTCAAATCTTTCTTTGGAACATGCAAGGTTGAAACACCCTAAGTTTGCAGCATTGACCCTTTACCATCAGTACCTTTGTGGGTTTTATTGGAATCTTTTCACATGGGCTGTCTTATCTGAGGTTCCTGTGCTGATTCCTTAAAGGTACTGAATCATAAGAAATGATTATGATTCTGGTTTCTGATGTTGAAATTTACCTGGACGGTATTTGCCTGGATTACTTTTCTCTTTCATGAGATGATTTTTAGGAGTTTCCTTTCAAGTGATCCGTGTCAAGCTCCCTTTATAAAGATCATGTCTGTCCCGTGAGAAACAGGAAACCTGCCCCAGTGAACTCTGGAAGGGCAGCCATTCTCAAGCAGTGCTCTCTGCTCTAACCATTCTATAGCCACATTTTGACTTATAGACTTTTTCAGGTATAATCCCAGCTGTTTGTTCCCCAGTCTCTAGGAGATATATGTCAATTTCTACACATGCTTCTCCTTTCATTTAGATGGTGAGATAAACTGATTATTCTCTTCAAAGAAATGATCTCTTTTAGCCTCTTCTCTTAAATTTCCATATTAATCATATGGTGACATGCTAAGGGAAACAGAACCACAAAACTGGTATCATCATCTTTAGTACAGACTTTCTAGGACACTTCAGTAAGTCTCCAAAGCCTCTTCCAAACCACTGGGGAAACTCCCCTTCATCCTGTTGCACAGCTTACACCTGGGTGTGCAAAAGTGAAACTAGAGGGAGCCAAGGCCTTGTGCTAGCCTGATGGCATGACTCCAGCATAGAAGTCAGCGAACATTTTTCTGTAGAGAGTCAGAGAGTAAATATTTTAGGTTTTTCAAGTTATATGGAGCTGTGACTACAGAGTTCTGCCATTGTAGCTCAAAAGCAGCCATAGCCAATACATAAATGAATGGACATAGCTATATTTCAACAACTTTATTTACAAAAATAGGCAGCAGCCTGTGGACCATAATTTGCCAACCTAAACTTTAGAGGAACTAAATTTATTAAAAGTCATTAAGTGGAAGCAAATCAATTAAAAAGTTTTATCCTAACAATAAGCCTACAACTCTGCTTCCTGGGAATAGTCTTTGAAAGGATCACAAATGGACATCAAAGAACTAAAATAATACTATTTAAAATTAAGATTTAAATGGATGGATATATCAACCAAAGTAGATCAGAAGAAAGAAACTATCATATCGATTTGAAAAGAATATTTTAATATATAGATTTATTAACTGGGTATAGAGTTGTTAATAAAATAACCAAAAGAGTAGAAAGAGAACCCTACAGGGTGATGAAGAGAGCAGCCACAGGAAGTAGCTCTCATTCCTAGGGTTAAGGAACAAAGGAGAGAGGTTAAAATGATTAAAGCCTAGAAACCTAGAAAAGGGAACCCATGGCACTGAATTTCAGACCTTAAGGAAGATACATTGCTCAACTGGCACTGTGACTCAGCCTATAGAAGTGGTCTGAACATGAGGGAGAGGTTGTGCTGGGATTATACTCAGAAGAGGGGGAGCAGGCTGGTGTACAGAGGGAGGGTTCAGTACAGCACCAGAAACACTGAAAACTGGATTCAGTTGCTCCGAGGGGAAGGAAATGCTGACAGGATGAAGAAACACTGCTGGAGTGGTGCTCACAGAAACAATGAGTAGACAGGGAGCGTGTAGGGATCCAGCCAGAAATAAACGGGAGATAACAAATCCCATTTTCCTTCATCAGCCTTACAGTCTCCTTCTACCATCCTTTATTGGAAGAGCCTAACATAGAGGCCCTCTTTGATAGGCAAGAATACAGGAGTGGTTGTCATGCCTGTCTCCAGGGATCTTCCTGACCCAGGGATTGAAATTGCTTCTCTTATGTCTCCTGCATTGGTGGGAGGGCTCTTTACCACTAGTACCACCTGGGAAAGCCCAGGTGGATCTGTAAGGCTACGGTATATCATGCAGAACCATCATGCCACTATGTCCTCATAGAGACTTTATTTTAGTGTGTGAAAGTCGCTCAGTCGTGTCCAACTCTTTGAGACCCCACGGACTGTATCCCGTCAGCCTCCTCTGTCCATGGAATTCTCCAGGCCAGAATACTGGAGTGGACAGCTGTTCCCTTCTCTGGGGGATCTTCCCAACCCAGAGATCGAACCCAGGTCTCCTGCACTGTAGGCAGATTTTTTTACCGTCTGAGCCACCGATGTTCATTATTCATGTGATCATCATGAACTGGATGTTATATGAGCCACTAAGCCACAAATCTGGGCATGGATAGTTGCAATCTATAATTAAGTAGGAATTATGTAGAATAGAGACATCTTGAACAGATCTGAAGTTCAGTTTAGTTCAGTTGTTCAGTAGTGTCCAACTCTTTGTGACCCCATGGACTGCAGCACACCAGGCTTCCCTGTCCATCACCAACTCCCAGAGTCTACTCATGTCTATCACATCAGTGATGCCATCCAACCATCTCATCTTCTGTTGTCCCCTTCTCCTCCCATCTTCAATCTTTCCCAGCATCAGGGTCTTTTCCAATGAGATAGCTCTTTGCATCGGGTGGCCAAAGTATTGGAACTTCAGCTTCAGCATAAGTCCTTCCAATGAATATTCAGGACTGATTTCCTTTAGGATGGACTGGTTGGATCTCCTTGCAGTCCAAGGGACACTCAAGAGCTTTTTCCAATACCACCGTTCAAAAGCATCAATTCTTCGGTGCTCAGCTTTCTTTATAGTCCAACTCTCACATCCATACATGACTATGAAAAACCATAGCTTTGACTAGATGGAACTTGGTTGGCAAAGTAATGTCTCTGCTTTTTAATATGCTGTCTAGGTTGGTCATAGCTTTTCTTCCAAAGAACAAGCATCTTTTAATTTCATGGCTGTAGTCAGGATGGAGACCTTCCTGGGGACAGAGTCGTGAAGGAGGAGAAGTTTCCACACAGTAGGAAACCCTCTCACAGGCGGGTCTGTGGGAACTTTTGGAATATCAGAAGGCAACATAACCAGGAGAAAAAATAGAAGGGAAAAAAAAAAAAAAACACACCCCACAAAATACACACCTAACTGCAACTGCAGAAAAAAGAACTTTCCCATGAAAGACTGTAACCTAACAACCTAAAGGGCATCCTGGCTCGCTCACAGAACAAAGGGTTGAATGACTACCAAAGGAAAGCTAGCCAGCTGTGTACCAGCTATGTACCAGCCCCTCCCCATCCAGGAGCAGAGAGGCAGGCTTGAGACATCCAGAGCCCAAAGGCAAGGGGCTGCCACAATCTCAGCCCCAGAGATGGCATCTTCTGCCAGGAGGGCTGCAGCCTGAGATCAGCTCTCCAAAGGAGACATATGGCATATCTGAGATGGTGCTGTCGTGGCACACCCAGAAAACTGAGTGGTTGGGATTGGGGAGGTGATTGAGACGCACAGCCCACCTGGGACAGTGAGCTCACCAAGCACCTGGTTGCCTGAGCTGCTCAGATGTGGGCATACAAAATGTATGCCCAACGCAAAGAGACTGAGCCAGAACTGTCTCCTGTGGAGATACAGGTCAGCAGTGGCCTGCTGCAGGGGCTGTGGGTGCAGCAGACCTGGGTATGACATAAGCCCTCTTGAAGGAGGTCGCCATTAACCCCACCATAGAACCACCAGAACTTACACAGGACTGGGGAAACAGACTCTTGGAGGGCACAAACAAAACCTTGCGTGCACCAGGACCCAGGAGAAAAGAGCAGTGACCCCACAAAAAACTGACCCAGACATGCCCATGAGTGTCCAGAATCTCTGGCGGAGGCGTGAGTCGGCAGAGGCCTGCTGCAGAGTTGGAGGCACCGAGTGCAGCAGTGGGTGCAGGGGACCCTTTGAAGGAGGTCACCATTATCTTCATTACCTCCACCATAGTTTGGCCTCAGGTCAAGCAACAGGGAGGAAACACAGCCTCACCCATCGACAGAAAATTGGATTAAAGATTTACTGAACACGGCTCATCAGAACAAGACCCAGTTTCCCCCTCAGTCAGTCTCTCCCATCAGGAAGTTTCCATAAGCTTCTTATGCTTATCTATCAGAGGGCAGACAGAATGAAACCACAATCACAGAGAACTAACCAAACTGATCACATGGACCACAGCCTTGTCTAACTCAATGAAACTATGAGACATGCCATGCAGGGCCACCCAAGGTTGATGGGTCATGGCAGAGAGTTCTGACAAAACATGGTCCCCTGGAGAAGGGAACGTCAAACCACTTCAGTATTCTTGCCTTGTGAACCCCCTGAACAGTATGAAAAGGAAAAAAAGTATGACACTGAAAGATGAACTCCCCAGTTCAGTAGGTGCCTAATATACCGGAGAAGAGTGGAGAAATAATTCCAGAAAGAATGAATGGATGGAGCCAAAGCAAAACAACACCCAATTGTGGATGTGACGGGTGATGGAAGTAAAGTCCGATGCTGTAAAGAGTGATTATTGTATAGGAACCTGGAATGTTAGGTCCATGAATCAAGGCAAATTGGAAATGGTCAAACAGGAGACAGCAAGAGAGAACATCGACACTTTAGGAATCCGTGAACTAAAGTGGACTGGAATGGGTGAATTTAACTCAGATGACCATCATATCTACTACCGTGGGCAAGAATCCCTTAGAAGAAATGAAGTAGCCCTCATAGTCAACAAAAGAGTCTGAAATGCAGTACTTGGGTGCAATCTCAAAAACAGCAGAATCATTTCTGTTCGTTTCCAAGGCAAGCCATTCAATATCACAGTAATCCAAGTCTATGCCCTGACCAGTAATGATGAAGAAGCTGAAGTTAAATGGTTCTATGAACAGGTCTGAAAGTCACAAGTGAATTACATGAGCAGATGATGTAGACCACTTTAATGTCAATTCCAATTGCATTATCTGGTCTCTTTTAATCCACACTTCATAGATCATTGAATTGTCTCAATTCATATAGAAGAGCCTAGATTTTCTGAATAGCTTTAGCTTGTTCAGGCCCTACTCATAATTAGCAGCATTATGATTATTCTGCAAACAAACAAGTGAAAGTAGCACACTCAGGTTTTTATTAACTCTGAAATCCAAAAGGCCTGTCAAATATTGTACCCTTTTTAGTGGTTAAGAGGTACAACGCTCAGTAAGTTGTCTTTCATAATGGAGGGGGATTATGATACTGAGATTAGATTCATATATTGCCTGCCAAGTTTCCTAAAAACTTCAGACACTGTATCTTATCCTGTAATGCAGTGACCTCTACTGTGAATGTTTCATAGTTTACCAAAAGAATAGGGTTTTCTGGTTACATCTACATGGTAAAGGTTCCTATTTCACAATTCAAATTTGCATATCAAATGTTATAATTCTTTGGGAGAGGAGAACAAATTTTTATTCAAAAGTGTGAAAATCAATCCAGGCCTTAATTTACATGGTAGCAAATGAAAATTTGGCCTTTCAATCATCTCTGTACATAGAATATTACTGTAGCTGACATCTGGACCAAGAGTGGAAATTCTTGGCAGAGCTGTATGGAAATGTCCAATGAGTGTTACAGAAAGTGACTCCACACTTTTATTACATATTGCTGGGCTTCCTAGCTAAAAAGAAGAGCCACAATTAAAAAAAAAAAAAAAAAAGGAGAAGAACAACTATTGCACAATCAAACACAAAGCCTATATCATTATCTCATAAATCATCTTGAAATTAGTCAACAAACTATGGATCAGAGTTTTCTCTTTGCAGTCATGTTGAATATATTGGAGAAGATTTTCATGGTTGTGACTGGTGGGGAATTTATAATAGGAATTTTAGGGAATGGATTTATTGGACTCACAACTTGCATTGCCTGGATTAGAAATCAGAAGTTGAGCTTGCTTGACTTCATTCTTACTAGTTTGGCCTTTGCCAGAATCAGTTAATTATGGATAACCACTGTCATGTTCTTTTCAATGATGTTCTATCAGGCAGGCTTTGGTACTGTGGGAAGAAAATATATCTTTTTTTGTATCTGGATACTGACCAGTCACTCAAGCACTTGGCTTGCTACTTGCCTTGCTGTCTTTTATTTCCTGAAGATTGCCAGTTTCTCCCATCCTCCTTTCCTTTGGCTAAAATGGAGAATTAACAAGGTTGTTTTCATGCTTCCACTGGTAACTGTGCCCTTCCTAGTCATAAGTTTTCCTTGGCCATATAATGTTGATGTCTTCTGGTGTCATGTCCAAAAGATGCATGAGAGAAATATGACTGAGTTATGCAATGTGAATGAATATCAAAATTTAAATTTTATTATTATCTTCACTATGGAGTCCCTCCCCCCTTCTTTCTTTCCCTGATTTCCTTTCTCCTGTTGCTCCATTCTTTGTGGAAACACAAGAAGAACATTGCACAAACTGTCAGGGATTCCAGAGACCCCCGTGTTGAGGTCCATTCAGAGCCATGAAAACTGTGTTTTTCTTTCTCATGCTCTTTGTCCTGTACCAATTTGGCCTTTTCATGACATTTGGGGGGCATTTTTTCCTACAGAACAAGCTGGTTGTGATGTTTGGTTATATGTTAGGAATGCTGTATCCTTCAAGTCACTCATATGTTTTAATTTTTGGAAACAGTCAAATGAGGAAATTCTTCTTGGTGATTCTTAGGCATCTGAAGTGTGGCCTGTAAGGAAGGCACTGCTGGCTGCATAGGTAGGCCTGGGACAAAAGTCATCGACAAGTCTTCGTGGAACCTGCCTTGCTTCATGGAATTCTTCCTTTTGCCTATATACTGTGTCCTGAGTATCACTGCAGTTCTCCCGAGGCCTGGATAGACCTCTAATCTAGTATGTATGTATGTGTGTGCGCACTCAGTTGTGTCCAACTCTGCGACCCCATGGACTGTAGACTGCCAGGCTCCTCTGTCTAATCTAGTAGCCAGAGGAAAAAAGTGTAGAGAAGAAGTATTGCCTCTTATAGCTGTTAGAACTTTTGCATATCTGCTTAAAAAAAGAGAGAGAGAGAGAGAGAGAAAAGGATTGTGAATAGTCATACCACTCACACAGATCTGCAGAAGAGGGAGGTTGTTAGAAATTAAAAGTCATCAAAATTATATTTAGTTCCTCTAAATAACCACTTAGTCCCTGTGATAATACAGATTTAGTCATTCAATTCATGTTTTGATGATATTTAACAGTAAATTGTGAGAATTTTTGCTGCTGATGTGACTGCAGAAATCAAATAGTCTGGAATTCATTGAAGCCATTCAAATATTTTCATAACAGCTAGTTACTACTGCTGGAAATTTGATTGTACTAATAGCATATTGTGCAATCTAAGGCATATGGCACTATCATATCTGGAATGTACATCAAAATAATCCATCAGGGAGTCGGATGGCTAAGGTACAGTGGCTGTAACAATTTACATTTCTACTATACATTGATAATGCTGTAAGTGTATGATGGGTACATCAGATTTATTGTACCATTTTCTCTATCTTTGTTTAATATTTTTCACAATGAAAATTAAATAAAAATTAGTGAAAGGTTTTTTGTTTAATTCTTGGTTTTTTTTTTTTTCAGGCATGAAATTTAGATATGAAGGAGAAGAAATATAGGAAATATTCAATAAAGCAATTAATTTCTTAGAACTGTTTCTTTTATAAATTATTCCTGTGAAGCTACAAGTATGAAAACGTTTTTAGACTGTATAAAATCTATGTATTCACAATCCCCAACCTCTTATAGTTTGCCCTTAAGAGGGAATTCTCCAATGAAAATCAGAACGACTTTGCTAATATAGACAACACTATACACTGCATTATACACAGACTTTTCCACTTTCTTATGCTGTTCTCCCAGAAAATGACATTGTAAGAAAGGGGGTGAACTCTCTGATTACTTTCTTATTAGATGAGATATAAAGCTGAGTCTAGAAGGTAGCACTTGGTAGGAATTTTCACTGTTGAAGATTTTACTCTCCAGGAAGCACCATGTGTCTCTGGAAACTAAAGGCTTCCCAGACGAAGGGAAAAAAGGCTGTATGTATACAGCTGATAAATTTTGAAAAATAAAAAAGAGAAAGAGAGCACAGCAGTAAAGTAAGAGGAGACTCTGTTTCTTAAAATATATCAGAATCAGACTGTTTAACAGGAAAACCTCTTAAATATACTGTGGAAATCTTCCTAAGCCAGCTTCTCATATTAATGACTCTTACTAAGTATAATGGAGACTTACCAGATTTGAAAGTCTCTTGACACATGCTCAGTTAAAAAGAGCACTCCTTTGTCCAACAAAGAATACTTACTGGACAATATTCCATTGTATATATATATATGTACCACATTTTTTAACTTTAAAAAAATTATTGGGGCATAGTTGATTTACAATGTTGTATTAGATTTAGGTGTACAAAGAGTGAATCAGTTATACATATACCACTCTTTTTTATGATTCTTTTCCCATATAGGGTATTAAGGGCACTGAGTAGAGTTCCCTCTGCTATATAGCACGTTCTTATTAGTTATCTATTTATTAATGTATATGCTGCTGCTAAGTCGCTTCAGTTGTGTCTGACTCTGTGCGACCCCATAGATGGCAGCCTACCAGGCTCCCCCGTCCCTGGGATTCTCCAGGCAAGAACATTGGAATGGGTTGCCATTTCCTTCTCCAATGCATGAAAGTGAAAAGTGAAAGTGAAGTCGCTCAGTCGTGTCTGACTCTTTGCGACCCCATGGACTGCAGCCTACCAGGCTCCTCCACCCATGGGTTTTTCCACGCAAGAGTACTGGAGTGGGTTGCCATTGCCTTCTCTGATTAATATATATAGGAGTGTATATATGTCCATGCCAATCTTCCAATTTATCTCAGGCAACTATAAATTTGCTTTTTGCATTCATAATTCTACTTCTATTTTGTAAATAAGTTCATTTTGCACCACATATTCATCTATTTATCTGCTAAACATTTAGGTTGCTTCCACCTCTTGGTTATTGTAAGCAGCACTGCAATGAACATTGGGGTGCATGTGTACTTTCAAGCTAGGTTTTTCTCCAGATATATGCCCAGAAGTGGGACTGAAAAATCATATGGTAGCTCTATATTCTGGTTTTAAGGCACCTCCATACTGTTCTCTGGTCTTCCCTGATAGCTCAGTTGTTAAAGAATCCGCCTGAAATGCAGAAGACCCCGGTTTGATTCCTGGGTTGGGAAGATCCGTTGGAGAAGGGATAGGCTACCCACTTCAGTATTCTTGGGCTTCCCTGTGGCTCAGCTGGTAAAGAATCTGCCTGCAATGCACAAGACCTGGGTTCAATCCCTGGGTTGGGAAGATCCCCTGGAGAAGGGAAAGGCTTACCTACACCAGTATTCTGGCCTAGAGAATTCCATGGATTTTATAGTCCATGGGTCACAAAGAGTGGACATGACTGAGCGACTTTCACTTTCAAACTGTTCTCTATAGTGTCTGTACCAATTTATATTTCTACCAGCAGTGTAGGAGAGTTGCCTTGTCTCCACACCCTCTTTAGCATTTGTTGTTTGTAGATTTTTTAAATTTATTTTTAATTGGCAGATAATTTCTTTATAATGCTGTGTTGGTTTCTGCCATACAAAATGTTAATCAGACATAAGTTACATGTTATGTCCCCTCCTTCTTGAAACTTCCCTCTGACCCACACCCCATCCCACCTCTCTAGGTTGTCACAGTGGGTTTAGCTCCCTGTGTTATACAGCAACTTCCCACTAGCTATCTATTTTACATATAGTACTGTATATATTTCAGTGTTGCTCTCTCAATTCATCTCACTCCCTGCTTCCCCTACTATGTTCATAAGTCTATTCTCTACGTCTGAATCTCTATTCCTGCCCTGAAAATAGGTTAATTGGTAACATTTTTCTAGATTTTTTGATAATGGCCATTCTGATTGGTGTGAGGTATGGTACATATGTATAATGGAATATTACTAAGAATTTAAAAGAATGAAATAATGCTATTTGCAGCAACATAGATGGGACTGGAGATTATCATATTAAATGAGGTAAGTCAGACAGAGAAAGACAAACATCAGATGATATCACTTATATGTGGCATCTAAAAAATGGTACAGATGGACTTATTTGCAATCGGAAACAGTTTCACAAGCTCAGAGAATGAATTTATGGTTACCAGGAGGCTAGGGTTGGTGGGGAGGGACAGACTGGGGAGAGAGATTGACATTTACACACTACTATATATTGATGCTTTTGAACTGTGGTGCTGGAGAAGACTCTTGAGAGTCCCTTCGACTGCAAGGAGATCCAACCAGTCCATTCTGAAGGAGATCAGCCCTGGGATTTCTTTGGAAGGAATGATGCTAAGGCTGAAACTCCAGTACTTTGGCCACCTCATGCAAAGAGTTGACTCATTGGAAAAGACTCTGATGCTGGGAGGGATTGAGGGCAGGAGGAGAAGGGGATGACAGAGAATGAATGGCTGGATGGCATCACCAACTCGATGGACGTGTCTGAGTGAACTCCAGGAGTTGGTCATGGACCAGGACGCCTGCCGTGCTGCGATTCATGGGGTCGCAAACAGTTGGACACGACTGAGCGACTGAACTGACTGATATTTAAAATATTTAGATAACTAACAAGGACCTACTATATAGGGCAGGAAACTCTGCTCAATATTCTGTAATAACTTAAATGGGAAAAGAATTTTAAAAAGAACAGATACATATATGTATAACTTAATCACTTTGCTGTATACCTGAAACTAATACCTCATTGTTAATCAACAATACTCCAATATAAAATAAAATTAAAGAAGATAAAACTTACTGGAAATCCAAAAAAAAAAAACTTACTGGAAACCACCCATTTATTTATTCATTTCTTTATTTATATCAGTAAATAAAGAGTACAGATTTGCATTTTAATCAATGGGCTATTATATATTGCTATTCTTATTTATTTTGTTGCCTATATTCCTCTAGATGTGTCAAGTAATAACAACTTCATCTTGGCTCCTATGTCCTTTTTTACCCTATCTTCTTTTGACATGAACCCATGACTCTTGCCTGGAAAATCCCATGGATGGAGGAACCTGGTAGGCTGCAGTCCATGAGGTCACTAAGAGTCGGGCACGACTGAGTGACTTCACTTTGACTTTTCACTTTCATGCATTGGAGAAGGAAATGGCAACCCACTCCAGTGTTTTTGCCTGGAGAATCCCAGGGACAGAGGAGCCTAGTGGTCTGCTGTCTATGGGGTCGCACAGAGTCAGACAAGAATGAAGTGACTTAGCAGCAGCAGCAGCAGCAGCAGCATGATTCTTGGGCTTCCAAGGTGATTCAGTGGTAAAGAATCTGCCTGCAGCCCTGGAGATGCGGGTTCTAGCTCTGGGTCAGAAAGATCCCCTGGAGGAGGAAATGCCAACCCACTCCAGTATTTCTGTTGGGATAACCCCACGGACAGAGGAGCCTGGTGAGCTATAGTCCATGGGGTCCCAAAAAGTCAGACATGACTAAGCAACTGAGCATGGGCACGTAATTCTTTTCATGTTTCCTTATATTCTTGCACAACAAATGTTTCAGGCTCATTTTGTACTTTTCCTCCTCTAGCCCTGAATTCACTATTCTCCAAGGAGTCCTCATTTCTTTTGGTGTACAAGGGTATTTGAAAACCAAGATATGGTTGTATACACACGTCCACATGGGCTTCCCAGGTGATGCTAGTGGTAAAGAACCTGCTTGCAAATGCAAGAGATACAAGAGACACGGGTTAGATCACTGAGTTGGGAAGATCCCCTGGAGGAGGGCATGGCATCCACTCCAATATTCTTGCCTGGAGAATCCCATGGACAGAGGAGCTTGGTGGACTACAGTCCATGAAGTCACAAAGAGTTGGATACAACTGAAGCAACAGCAGACACACATCCACACATTTGCTTAGTTCTTTTCCTCATTCTCTCTCTATATGTATATGATGCGTCTATGCTGGTTTCTCTAATTCCAGTTCAAAGCTACAGGCTTCCTTCTTTTCATGTTGCAAATCTTGTCTTTAAGAGTGAAAAACATGGCTCTCATTTTTTTTTCCCAGTGTTTTTATTCATCTATTCAGTCCTGAGATACACCGAGAGTAGTTTCAGATTTGTTAATTCACATCACTTCTAGAAAGAAGAGAAAAATGAAAGAATGAGAAAGAAAGAAACAAAGAGAAATAGAGAAAGAAAAAGAAAGAAAGGAGGCAGGAAAGAAAGGCAGGAAATGAGGAAGAAAATACTATTAACTACAGTTTAGTATTTTTTTTTTGCCACTCCTATGTCTATATAGGGCATAAAACCAAAATAATGTGTGCAAAACTTACTTTGGTTATTTTTCTTTCCCTTTCAGTTAGTCAATTCAGTTGCTCAATCATGTCTGACTCTTTACAATGCCATGGACTGCAGCATGCCAGGCCTCCCTATATCACCAACTCCTGAAGTTTATTCAAACTCATGTCCATTAAGTTGGTGATGCCATCCAACCATCTCACCCTCAATCGTTCCCTTCTCCTCCCACCTTCAATCTTTCCCAGGATCAGGGTCTTTTCCAATGAGTCAGGTCTTCGCATCAGGTGACCAAAGTATTGGAGTTTCAGTGAATATTCCAATGAATATTGAGGACTGATTTCCTTTAGGATGGACTGGTTGGATCTCCTTGCAGTCCAAGGGACTCTCAAGAGTCTTCTCTAACACCACAGTTCAAAAGCATCAATTCTTTGGCACTCAGCTTTCTTTATAGTCCAACTCTCACATCTATACATGACTACTGGAAAAACCATAGCTTTGACCAGATGGAACTTGGTTGGCAAAGTAATGTCTCTGCTTTTTAATATGCAGTCTATGTTGGTCATAGCTTTCTTCCAAGGAGCATTTAATTTCATGGCTGCAATCACCATCTGCGATGATTTTGGAGCCTAAGAAAATAAAGTCTCACACTGTTTCCATTGTTTCCCCATCTATTTGCCATGAAGAGATGGGACTGGATGCCATGATCTTCGTTTTCTGAATGTTGAGTTTTAAGCCAACTTTTCACTCTCCTCTTTCACTTTGGTCAAGAGACTCTTCAGGTCTTTGCTTTCTGCCATAAGGGTGGTGTCATCTGCATATGTGAGGTTATTGATATTTCTCCCAGCAATCTTGATTCCAGCTTGTGCTGCATCCAGCCCAGCATTTCTCATGATGTACTCTACATATAAGTTAAATAAGCAGGGAGGCATTATACAGCCTTGATGTACTTCTTCCCTGATTTGGAATGAGTGTGTTTTTCCATGTCCAGTTCTAACTGTTGCTTCTTGCCCTCCATATAGATTTCTCAGGAGGCATGTCAGGTGGTCTGATATTCCCATCTCTTGAAGAATTTCCCACAGTTTTCTGTGATTCACACAGTCAAAGGCTTTGACGTAGTCAATAAAGCAGAAGTAGACATTTTTCTGGAACCATCTTGCTTTTTCGATGATCCAATGAAGTTGCCAATTTGATCTCTGGTCTCTCTGTGTTTTCTAAATCCAGTTTGAACATCTGGAAGTTCATGGTTCATGTACTGTTGAAGCCTGGCTTGGAGAAATTTGAGCATTAATTTGCTAGCATGTGGGATGAGTACAATTGTGTGGTAGTTTGAACGTTCTTTGGCATTGCCTTTCTTTGGGATTGGAATGAAAACTGACCTTTTCCAGTCCTGTGGCCACTGCTGAGTTTTCCAGATTTGCTGGCATATGGAGTGCAGCACTTTCACAGTATCATCTTTTAGAATTTGAAATACCTCAACTGGAATGCCATCACTTCCACTGTTTGTTCATAGCTGTGCTTCCTAAAGCCTGCCTGACTTCGGACTCCAAGACGTCTGGGTCTAGGTGAGTTATATATTCATTTGAAAAAGTAAGGATTTTTCTTATTGTGTCTTGTTTTATGTTTATCCCCTAGCCCTTATTTCATTTTATAATATAAAACATTAAAATCATTTAGAGTCAAAATTATACAAAAGTCATATTGATAATATTACCATCCCCACCCTCCATAACTTCCATCTCACTTTAACTTACTGCCTGTAGATCATCAGACTCATTCATTTCTGCTTTCTCCCTCCTATTTTTATTTTTTTTAATAAAATATGTATATATTAATTTGTCTTATTCTTTATATAAAAGATAATTTACACTTTCCTTTTTTTTTCGCTTTACAACATGTAAGAAGTCACTGCACCCATTTATGAAAATTATTTCTCATTCTTTTTCACAACTTTTTAGTTCCTCATCATTTGAATGTACTAGAGTTGATTCTTGAAGGAATGAAGAAATGTTATCCCAAAGCAGCATTATTCTAAATTAATGCTCTATATCGATGTGTAAATAACTGATGTAAGACATCTCAAAATTATTTCCAGAGAACTGGATTGCATTTAGTCTGTTTCCTGTCATGCATATCTGAGCAGCTCCTGAAAAGCAGAGAGATAACATGGAAAAAGAAGTTCCCCTACTGGAATCACCAAGAGAACCAACTTGCCCTGCTCTTCTGGATTTCTGGGTCAGCAAGTTGGTTACAGTCTGTCTACTTTGATAACACAGGGATTACCTAAATTCATGTAAAATGAAAAATAAGATAATCTAAAATGTATTAGCAGTTACAGGGGAAAATTCCTGGACTTGTTTGAAGGCTTACTGTTTAACATTGGGTAAGCAAAGTAGAAAACATTTTAAAAAGCTTGAAACAACAGCAAAACAGTATATAGTATTTGAAAGTATTCCCTAGTACCCACAAGAACAGAAAACAGTTTTAAAAATGAGTGAATGTAGTTTCATTCTTTTACAAGTGGTTGACCAGATTTCCCAGCACCACTTGTTAAAGAGATTGTCTTTTTTTTTTTTTTAAGCAGGCATGTATTTTTATTTTATTTTTAAACTTTACATAATTGTATTAGTTTTGCCAAATATCAAAATGAATCCGCCACAGGCATACATGTGTTCCCCATCCTGAACCCTCCTCCCTCCTCCCTCCCCACATCAAGACAGTATGGTACTGGCACAAAGACAGAAATATAGATCAATGGAATAAAATAGAAAGCCCAGAGATAAATCCACGCACATATGGACACCTTATCTTTGACAAAGGAGGCAAGAATATACAATGGATTAAAGACAATCTCTTTAACAAGTGGTGCTGGGAAATCTGGTCAACCACTTGTAAAAGAATGAAACTAGACCACTTTCTAACACCATACACAAAAAGAAACTCAAAATGGATTAAAGATCTAAACATAAGACCAGAAACTATAAAACTCCTAGAGGAGAACATAGGCAAAACACTCTCTGACATACATCACAGCAGGATCCTCTATGACCCACCTCCCAGAATATTGGAAATAAAAGCAAAAATAAACAAATGGGACCTAATTAACCTTAAAAGCTTCTGCACATCAAAGGAAACTATTAGCAAGGTGAAAAGACAGCCTTCAGAATGGGAGAAAATAATTGCAAATGAAGCAACTGACAAGAAACTGGAGCCTATTATACAGAGTGAAGTAAGCCAGAAGGAAAAACACCAATACAGTATACTAATGCATATATATGGAATTTAGAAAGATGGTAACAATAACCTGGTGTACGAGACAGCAAAAGAGACACTGATGTATAGAACAGTCTTATGGACTCTGTGGGAGAGGGAGAGGGTGGGAAGATTTGGGAGAATGGCATTGAAACATGTAAAATATCATGTAAGAAACAAGTTGCCAGTCCAGGTTCGATGCACAATACTGGATGTTTGGGGCTAGTGCACTGGGACGACCCAGAGGGATGGTATGGGGAGGGAGGAGGGAGGAGGGTTCAGGATGGGGAACACATGTATACCTGTGGCGGATTCATTTTGATATTTGGCAAAACTAATACAATTATGTAAAGTTTAAAAACAAAATAAAATAAAAAAAAAAGAGTGAATGTAGGAAACAAAGATTGATATTGAATACTAAATATTCTCCATCAAATTCAATTAAAAAATTTTTTATGAAAGTAGAGATAAAATATAAGATGAATCAGTTCAGTTCAGTCACTCAGTCGTGTCTGACTCTTTGTGATCTCATGGACGGTAGCACGCCAGGCTTCCTTTTCTATCACCAACTCCCAAGCTTACTCAAACTCATATCCACCAGGTCGGTGATGCCATCCAACCACCTCATCCTCTGTCATCCCCTTCTCCTCCCACCTTCAGTCTTTCCCAGCATCAGGGTCTTTTCCAATGAGTCAGCTCTTCGCATCAGGTTGCCAAAGTATTGGAGCTTCAGCTTTAGCATCAGTCCTTCCAATGAATATTCAGGACTGATTTCCTTTAGGATGGACTGGTTGGATCTCCTTGCAGTCCAAGGGACTCTCAAGAGTCTTACCACCACAGTTCAAAAGCATCAATTCTTTGGCACTCAGCTTTCTTTATAGTCCAGCTCTCACATCCATACATGACTACTGAAAAAACCATAGCTTTGACCAGATGGAACTTGGTTGGCAAAGTAATGTCTCTGCTCTTTAATATGCTGTCTAGGTTGGTCATAACTTTTCTTCCGAAGAGTAAGCATCTTTTAATTCCATGGCTGCAGTCACCATCTGGAGTCCCCAAAAATAAAGTCTGTCACTGTTTCCATTGCTTCGCCATCTATTTGCCATGAAGTGATGGGACCAGACGCCATGATCTTAGTTTTCTGAGTGTTGTTTTTTTTTATTTTATTTTTTAACTTTACAATATTGTATTGATTTTGCCATATATCAAAATGAATCCACCACAGGTATACATGTGTTCCCCATCCTGAACCCTCCTCTCTTGTCCCTCCCTGTACCATCCCTCTGGGTCGTCCCAGTGCACCAGCCCCAAGCATCTAGTATCGTGCATCGAACCTGGACTGGCAACTCATTTCATATATGATATTATACATGTTTCAATGCCATTCTCCCAAATCATCCCACCCTCTCCCTCTCCCACAGAGCCCAAAAGACTGTTCTATACATCAGTGTCTCTTTTGCTGTCTCATATACAGGGTAATTGTTACCATCTTTCTAAATTCCATATATATGCGTTAGTATGCTGTATTGGTGTTTTTCTTTCTGGCTTACTTCACTCTGTATAATAGGCTCCAGTTTAGCCAACTTTTTCACTCTCTTCTTTCACTTTCATCAAAAGGCTCTTTAGTTCTTCTTCACTTTCTGCCATAAGGGTGATGTCATCTGCATATCTGAGGTTATTGATATTGTTACAAGATGAATAACAAAAATAAAATATAAAAAGGAAAATTGCAAAGGGCCATAGAGAAAAAAAGGAGAAGGAAATGGCAACCCACTCCAGTATTCTTGCCTGGAGAATCCCATGGATGGAGGGGCCTGGTGGGCTGCTGTCCATGAGGTCGCACAGAGTTGGACACGACTGAATCGACTTAGCATACATGCATGCATTGGAGAAGGAAATGGCAACCACTCCAGTATTCTTGCCTGGAGAATCCTATGGACAGAAGAGCCTGGTGGGCTGCCGTCAATGGGGTTGCACAGAGTCAGGCATGACTGAAGCGACTTAGCAGCACCAGCAGCATAGGGGAAAAAAAGCAAAGATGTGAGTAAATATAACATTCATGAAATTATACATGACGACAGAAATTATAAAACACATATATTATATATATAATTGTTATTATTATAGCTCAAAGTTCAGAAAACAAAGTCATCTAGAACCTTGGTCTAAGATTAATAAAGGAGAATTTTTATACATGGGGGCTACAATTAAGCATCATAGAATCTGTCTAGATCCTTTTTTTTAATCCCAAAGGACTAAAAAGTATGGATTAGTTACCAGCTTATAAAACAAACCTAACCCTTAGCTTTCACCCTCCCCCCAAACCTAGAAATGTTAAGAATACATATTCTGACAGTAGCATTATAGAACTTGAATAAAATATGCATGTGAGCACTTGCATATATTTTTAATAGGAGCATATCTAATATTTCAATAAATACTGGATTAAAATCTTTTTTGACTGAAATTTTGTTGAATAAATACTATCATCTTTTCTTGACCTCTACTTAGTATTCTTTCAAGACAATGTTTGGAAATATACAAAATCTAGAAATTCTTGAGAATGTATTTACATTATTTATAAATTTCTGTTTTATGATTAAGAAACACATTTCTGTCCTTGTATTCAAAACTTAATTATCTCATTGTTGTCTTTTTGATTGAAATAGATTATTTCTAGGCTAATTATCTGCATATACTTTTCTGTATTATTCACTTTTGTTTGCACATTTAGAAAGAAAAATTGTTGTATTTTATTTTTATATGATTTGTCAGGATTTTGCTAATGATTTTTTCTTGCTTATGTAATGTAATTACATGTTGCTCAGCAGCATGAAGAATATGTTCTGCATGTGGATCTTTCAAAATTTATCAGGACTCTTTTGTGATCTAATGTTCATTCGACTTTAGTTTCTATTCCACTTGTACCAGCATTATTCTCTCATTTTTGAAAGTAGGAATATATGTAGTTTTCTAGGGGAGTGAAATTTGCTTGAGTTATGCCTAGTTTTGCAAGGAGATCCAACCAGTCCATTCTGAAGGAAATCAGCCCTAGGATTTCTTTGGAAGAAATGATGCTAAGGCTGAAACTCCAGTACTTTGGCCACCTCATGCGAAGAGTTGACTCATTGGAAAAGACTCTGATGCTGGGAGGGATTGGGGGCGGGAGAAGGGGACGACAGAGGATGAGATGGCTGGATGGCATCACCAACTCAATGGACGTGAGTTTGAGAAAACTCCGTGAGTTGGACAGGGAGGCTTGGCGTGCTGCAATTCATGGGGTCACAAAGAGTCGGACATGACTGAGCAACTGAACTGAACTGAACTGACTGATGCCTAGTTTTTGATCTGCTGCCAACATTTTAAGGTCATGGTTTTTAACCTATTCTGAGTATGCTTTGATGTAAGGGAAGCAACACAGGTATTTGCAAATGCACTTACACACAATTCTTTATCAAGTAGTTAAAATAGTGTATTAGTGTTCTACAAATGTGGTTTTTGACCCCTGTCTAGGGCTATTTGGAAAGTCTGGTTGTCACAGCTGGGGAGATGATGCCAGCCTCTATGGATAGAGGCCAGGGATGCTGCTAGGGATCCTACAATTCCAGGACAGTCTCCTACAGCAAAGAACTATCCAGCCCAAAATGTCATGTGTGAGGTTGAGAAGCCCTGTAGTGAACAACTGGGAAGAGTTTAAACTTCAAGAGAAGGAGAATTATGAAGGAATTAAAATAAAAATAATTGACTCTCTAAGATAAACATGATAGAGAATAGTATTATTTCTACAAAGCATGTAAAAGTTAAAATTTAAATAACAATACATTGACAATGGTTCTTTTTAAAAAGCTTTTTAGGTGATTTCCAAATTTCTGCACAGATCAGGACTCTCTGAAATACTTTTCAATAGTTACTTAAAAAATTTCTCTTCCAAAGTAGTTTTCTGATACCTGAGATTTATTTTATCATGAAAGTGTTATTTACTTTGCATGAAAGTTTTGTTCCTGGTGAAATGGAAATTCTCTTTATGCTAGTATGTGACATTTGCATCTCACTTTATGTGGTGACACTAGAAGTAAGTTTTCTCTGAAAAGAGAATAGAGAAAATCTAAGGGTTTTGTAAAAGACTATAAAATAAAATTGTCTTTAACCAAAAATGGAAATATTCAAATAAATATAAATTATAGAAATAGTTTGACTGTTGCTTCCTAACCTGCATACAGGTTTCTCAGGAGGCAGGTAAGGTGGTCTGGTATACCCATCTGTAAGAATTTGCCAGTTTGTTGTGATCCACACAGTCAAAGGCTTTAGCGTAGTCAATGAAGCAGAGTAGGTGTTTTTCTGGAATTCTCTTTCTTTTTCTATGATTCAGTGGATGTTGGCAATTTGATCTCTTATTCCTCTGTCTTTTCTAAACCCAGCTTTTACATCTAGAAGTTCTTGGTTCATGTACTGTTGAAGCCCAGTTTGGAGGATTTTGAGCATTACCTTGCAAGCATGTGAAATGAGCTACAGCCATGAAATTAAAAGACGCTTGCTCCTAAAAAAAAAAAAAAAAAAAAAAGTGATGACAAACCTAGACAGTGTATTAAAAAGCAGAAACATTTCTTTGCCAACAAAAGTCTGTCTAGTCAAAGTTATGGTTTTTCCAGTAGTCATGTACGGATGTGAGAATTGGAGCATAAAAAGGCTGAGGACTGAAGAACTGATGATTTAGAACCGTGGTTCTAAAGTTCTAACTGTGGAGAAGACTCCTGAGAGTCCCTTGGACTGCAAGGAGAGCAAACCAGTCAATCCTAAAGGAAATCAACCATGAATATTCATTGGCAGGACTGATGCTGAAGCTCTGATACTTTGGCCACTTGATAGGAAGACCCGACTCATTGGAAAAGATCCTGATGCTGGGAAAGATTGAAGGCAGGAGGAGAAGGGGATGACAGAAGGTGATATGGTTGGATGGCATCACCAACTCAATGGACATGAGTTTGAGCAAACTCTGGGAGATGATGAAGGACAGGGAAACCTGGTGTGCTGCAGTCCATGAGGTCGCAAAGAATTGGACTTGACTTAGTGACTGAACAACAACATAGAAATAGTTTTTTTTTGTTTTTATTTTATTTTAATTTTATTTTTAAACTTTACAATATTTTTAAATTTGATTTTATTTTTAAACTTTACAATATTGTATTAGTTTTGCCAAATAGAAATAGTTATTAAAGCTACACAACTTAAAGAAATGAGATGTTTTACTACTTACTTTCTATATTGAATAAAGTTAGAGTGCTAAATTCATTGGAAAAGGTAATATTTTCTTATATACTGAGTGAAATTTCCCTAAATGGAGAAATTACTTATTAATTGCTTATATTCCTAAGGTGATATTAAACATTAGGCTGTATCATATGCAGCATAAGCCTGTTCCTGGAAATATGTATACCTTAGCAGTATTTTAGGGAGATATATTAGTCAGGAAGCTTTTGACTATAAAAAAATCTTGTCTCAAACTGGTATAAACTATAAGGAAATTAATTATCTCATTTACCTAGGCATTGCAAGGAGAGAGTTGTCAGTCATGACCAAGGACTCAGGTTATTTATTTCTCTGTTGTGTTGATCTTAGGCCCTTCTTCCCTAGAGCCAATGGCAACCGGGTCTGTTTTCTTACTTGTGTCCTGTAGCAGACAGGGAACTCTAATTTAAACCAAGGATATTAAATCCTTCATTTCAGCTTACTAAAATTATTTGAGACCTTATTCTACACTTGGATCAGGGACCAGCTACCAATAGAATATCATGATTTGACACCTGTATATCTTCTTTGGTGGGGTATATGTTAAAACCTTTGGTCCAGTTCTAAACTGCATTTCTCCTACTTATTGAGTATTAGGCATTCGATTTATGCTTTGAACACCAATCACTTATCAGATACGTATTTTGCAAATATTTTCTCCCAGTCTGTGGTTTGTCTTTTGCAAAGCAGAAATTTTGTGTACTAATGAATTCTAACATCAATTGATTCTTCCCTGGTGGCTCAGAAGGTAAAGAATCTGCTTGCAATGCAAGAAACCTGAGTTCGATCCTTGGGTAGGGAAGATCCCCTGGAGAAGGGAATGGCAACCTACTCCAGTATTCTTGCCTAGAGAATTTCATGCACAGAGGCATCTAGAAAGCTGCAGTCCCTGGGGTCACAAAGTCATTTCATGGATTTTGACTTTGGCATTTTATCTAAAAAGTCATTGTCATTCCCAAGATCATCTTTTTTTTTTTTTTTCTTTCTATGTTGTCTTCTTAGAGTTTTATGATTCTACTGTTACCTTTAGGTCTATGGTCTACATTGAGTGAAAGTTTGTGAATGTTAAGGTGTGTGTCTAAATTCATTTCTTTCTTTCTTTCTTTTTTTTGCGTGTAGATGTCCAGTTGTTCCAATGCTGCTTGTTGAAAAGACTATCTGTGCTCCATTGTATTGCTTTTGCTCTTTTGTTGAAGGTCAATTGACCATATGTATGTGGGTCTATTCATGGGCTCTGTATTCTGTTCCATTTATCTATTTATTTTTTGTGAATACCACACTGTCTTGGTTACTACACTTTTAGATTAATAGTAAGTTGATATCAAGTAGTGTCAGTTTTTTTTGTTCTTCCCCATCAATATTTATTATGAGTGATGGTTATTACGAGTCTTTTAACTGTTTATATAAACTTCAGAATTAGTTTGCCATTATCAACAATATGCTGAGATATTGGGATTGCACTGAATCTATTGCTCAAGTTGGAAAGAACTGTCATTTTGAATAAAGCCTTTTTACCCATAAACATGGACTATTGTTACATGTATTTAGCTCTTCTTCATTTTCATTTACTAGAGTTTTGTAGTTTTCCTCATAATGGTCTTGCACTTTTTATATTTATATTCAAGTATTTCATTTTGGGGGTGCTAATGTAAATAATGTTTTTAATTTCAAATTCTGCATGCTCATTACTGGTGTATAAGAAAGCAATTGACTTTTGTATCTTAACTTCGTATCTTGCTATAACTGCTTATTAGTTTCAGGGGTTTTTCATACTTCTTATTTCCTACTTAGATGATCATCTCAACTGCAAACAAAAGTAGTTTCACTCCCCCCCCCCCAACCTGTATACCTTTTATTTCTCTTTCTTATTTTATTGCATTAGCTGGAATTTCCAGTACATGCTGATAAAGAGTGGTGAGAGAGGATATCTTTGCCTTGTACCTGATATTGGTGGAAACACTTTGAGTATTTCACCATGAAGTACAATGCTCTAATAGCTCTAGGTTTTTTTCTAGATCATCTTTATCAAGCTGAAGACATTTCTCTCTATTTCTAATTTACTGAGAGTTTTTTTAAAATCAAGGATGAGTGTTAGATTTCCTCAAATGAAAGAAATAGGAGGAAAGGAATGAAGCAAGAATGGATGAAAGGAAGGAAAGAAGAATAAGAAAAAAAGACAGAGGAATAAAGAAAGAAAGAAGGAAAGAAAACAAAGAGGACAAGAAAGAGAGTAAAGGAAGGAAGGAAGGAAGGAAGGAGAGAAGGAAGAAGATACCATTAAGTATAGTTCAGTCTTTTTTTGCAGCTCATATTTGCTTTATGAGTAAATCAGGGTGTAAAATCAAAATACTGTGTTCCAAAATTGCTTTGGTTAGTTCTGTTTGTTTTCCTTTAGCCTGGTTATATTATTCATTTGAAAAAGTGAGGATTGTTTTTTATTTTATTGTGTTTTAGATTTTTCCCCCAGCTCTTTTTAACTTTTTATGTAAAATATTCACATAATTTTTCAAGAGTTAAAACTCTGCAAAGGCTTATTGAGAATACTATTATTCCTGCCCCCCACCAATAACTTCCATATAATTTTAAATTACTCTATATATAATGAATCTCAATTATTTCTGCTTTCTTCCTTTTATTTTTTGAAATAATAAACAAGTATATGCACATTACATTTTTTATTTCTTGTATGCTGCTGCTGCTGCTAAATCACTTCAGTCGTGTCCGACTCTGTGCAACCCCATAGATGGCAGCCTACCAGGCTTCGCCATCCCTGGGATTCTCCAGGCTAAAACACTGGAGTGGGTTGCCATTTCTTTCTCCAATGCATGAAAGTGAAAAGTGAAAGTGAAGTCACTCAGTCGTGTCCGACTCTTTGCAACCCCATGGACTGCAGCCTACCAGGCTCCTCCATCCATGGGATACTCCAGGCAAGAGTGCTGGAGTGGGGTGCCATTGCCTTTAAGAAATTGTTATATTCCAGAGTCTGGGTGAACTCCGGGAGTTGGTGATGGACAGGGAGGCCTGGTGTGCTGGGATTCATGGGGTCGCAAAGAGTCTAACACGACTGAGCAACTGAACTGAACTGATATTGTTCAACATAGTAGTTATATCAGTTTACATTCCCAACTACATTGTAGAAGGGTTTCCTTTTTTGTAGAAGGGTTTCCTTTTCTTCACATCCTCTCCAGCATTTATTGTTTACAGATTTTTTTTGATGATGGCCATTCTGACTGGTATATGGGGTTACATCATTGTAATTTTGATTTGGATTTCTCTAATAATTAGTGATATTGAGTACCTTTACATGTGTCTTTTTGCCTCCATATATCCTCTTTTGAGAAATGTCTATTTAGATCTTCTACTCTTTTTTTTTTTTATTTTGTTATCTGTTGTTTTGATATTGAGTTGCTATGAGCTGTTTGTATATTTTGGAGTTTGTCATTACTTTGTTTACAACTATTTTCTCCCATTCGGAGGGTTATCTTTTCATCTTGTTTATGGTTTCCTTTGCTGTGCAGCAGCCTTTAAGTTTAATTAGGTCCCATGACCCAGCAATTTCACTCCTGGGCATATACCCTGAGGAAAATCATAGTGTGAAAGGACACATGTGCCCCAACAGCAGAATTTACAACAGCCAGGACATGGAAGCAACCTAAAAAGTCCATCAACAGATGGACGGATAAAGAAAATGTGGAACATATATTCAGAGGGATATTCAGTTCAATTCAGTTCAGTCGCTCAGTCAAGTCTGACTCTTTGTGACCCCATGAATTGCAGCATGCCAGGCTTCCCTGTCTATCACCAACTCCCAGAGTTCACCCAGACTCACATCCATCGAGTCAGTGATGCCGTCCAGCCATCTCATCCTCTGTCATCCCCTTTTCCTCCTGTCCCCAATCTCTCCCATCATCATAGTCTTTTCCAATTAGTCAACTCTTCGCATGAGGTGGCCAAAGTACTGGAGTTTCAGCTTTAGCATTATTTCTTCCAAGGAAATCCCAAGGCTGATCTCCTTCAGAATGGACTGGTTGGATTTCCTTGCAGTCCAAGGGACTCTCAAGAGTCTTCTCCAACACCACAGTTCAAAAGTATCACTTCTTCTGTGCTCAGCTTTCTTTATAGTCCAACTCTCACATCCATACATGACCACAGGAAAAACCATAGCCTTGACTAGACAGACCTTTATTGGCAAAGTAATGTCTCTGCTTTTGAATATGCTATCTAGGTTGGACATAACTTTCCTTCCAAGGAGTAAGCATCTTTTAATTTCATGGCTGCAGTCACCATCTGCAGTGATTTTGGAGCCCCCCCCCCCAAAAAAATGAAGTCTGACACTGTTTCCACTGTTTCCCCATCTATTTCCCATGAAGTGATGGGACCGGATGCCATGATCTTCGTTTTCTGAATGTTGAGCTTTAAGCCAACTTTTTCACTTTCCACTTTCACTTTCATCAAGAAGCTTTTGAGTTCCTCTTCACTTTCTGCCATAAGGGTGTTGTCATCTGCATATCTGAGGTTATTGATATTTCTCCCGGCAATCTTGATTCCAGCTTGTGTTTCTTCCAGCCCAGCGTTTCTCATGATGTACTCTGCATATAAGTTAAATAAACAGGGTGACAATATACAGCCTTGATGTACTCCTTTTCCTATTTGGAACCAGTCTGTTGTTCCATGTCCAGTTCTAATTGTTGCTTCTGACCTGCATACAGATTTCTCAAGAGGCAGGTCAGGTGGTCTGGTATTCCCATCTCTTGAAGAATTTTCCGCAGTTGATTGTGATCCACACAGTCAAAGGCTTTGGCATAGTCAATAAAGCAGAAATAGATGTTTTTCTGGAAATCTCTTGCTTTTTCCATGATCCAGCAGATGTTGGCAATTTGATCTCTGGTTCCTCTGCCTTTTCTAAAACTAGCTTGAACATCAGGAAGTTCACGGTTCACATATTGCTGAAGCTTGGCTTGGAGAATTTTGAGCATTACTTTACTAGCATGTGATATGAGTGCAGTTGTGCGGTAGTTTGAGCATTCTTTGGCATTGCCTTTCTTTGGGATTGGAATGAATATCTTTGCTTCTGATATTTTGCAATTACAAACAATGCAGCTGTGTATAATCTTGTACGTGTGTATTTATTGATTCTGACACTGAATTCCAATGTGCAGCAGCCTTTCCTACATCACCCTGAAATTAACTAACTCTGTCACTACCTTTGGAGAAGGCAATGGCACCCCAATCCAGTACTCTTGCCTGGAAAATCCCATGGACAGAAGAGCCTGGTAGGCTGCAGTCCATAGGGTCGCTAAGAGTCGGACACGACTGAGCGACTTCACTTTCACTTTTCACTTTCATGCATTGGAGAAGGAAATGGCAACCCACTCCAGTATTCTTGCCTGGAGAATCCCAGGGACAGAGGAGCCTGGTAGGAGGCGGTCTATGGGGTCGCACAGAGTCAGACATGACTGAAGCGACTTAGCAGCAGCAGCAGCATCAGTCACTACCTTTGAGTGGGGAACGGCAACGTACTCCAGCATTCTTGCCTGGAAAATTCCAAGGACACAGGAGCCTGGGGGCTAAGAGTTGGACACTACTTGAACATGGAGTACATGGGGTTGCAAAGAGCTGGACATGACTAAGCAACTGAGTACGCATACTGACATTACCTACTATAGATAGGATCAGATTACACAAGTTCAGGGCTCTGTCCCACAAGACTGCTCTCTCTCTCCAGATGCCAATTGCAAGCCCAGGTGGTAACCTGTGCTTTTGAGTTGTTGGCTGTAAATCAAAGGTTCCAGTGATCCCCCTGCTTGGGTTTGATTGATTTGCTAGAGTGGCTCACAGAACTCAGAAAACAAGTGTACTCACCAGATTACTGGTTTATTACAAAGACTATTTATTAAAGGAAATGAATCAACAACCAGGAGAAGAGATCCAGCTCTGTTGGATCCTGTTATAGAGTTTCATGGTGGTGTTGGTGGCATCTCACATTTCTGGGAAAATTGTATGAAAGACATCATTATGGAGTGAGGATATAAGACTTGACTAAAATCACCCTAGAAAGAAAAAGATATTCATGCTAAATGTGAAAGTACTGAAAAAGAAGTCTGGCAGATCACAGAAAGGACTACACAGAAGGGAGTTGAGAATGTGCAAAGTTTGAGATGGTGGTCTCATGAAGATTGCTTTTGGAATAGGAGAGAGAAACAAGGAATAGAGCCTAGGGAGGGTGAGTGACAAAAAAAAAAAAAAAAAGGAAGAAGAAACAAGAAGAGAAAATTTAGGATTATGAAAGAGAAGTTAAAAAAAATTCAGAACAATGCACAGCTCCTTCTCACACTGCCAAAAAGACAGTGATCTGAGGCTGTATAGTATAGCAGTGAGAATGAATCAGCTACAATTATATGGAAATAAATAGATGAATCTTACAAGCTGACTATTGCATGTTCAGTTCAATTCAGTCATTCAGTCATGTCTGACTCTTTGTGACCCCATGGACTGCAGCACACCAGGCTTCCCTGTCCATCACCAACTCCCAGATCTTACTCAAACTCATGTCTATCACGTTGGTGATGCCATCCAACCATATCATCCTCTGTCATCCACTTCTCCTCCCACCTTCAATCTTTCCCAGCAGCAGGGTCTTATCAAATGAGTCAGTTCTTCGCATCAGGTGGCCAAAGTACTGGAGCTTCAGCTTAAGCATCAGTCCTTCCAATGAATATTCAGGACTGATTTCCCTGAGGATTGACTAATTTGATCTCTTTGCAATCTGAGGAACTCTCAAGAGTCTTATCCAACACCATAGTTCAAAAACACCAATTCTTCTTCAGCACTCAGCTTTCTTTATGGTCCAACTCTGACATCCATATTGACTACTGGAAAAACCATAGGTTTGACTAAACAGACCTTTGTTGGCAAAGTAATGTCTCAGCTTTTTAATATGCTGTCTAGGTTGGTCATAACTTTTCTTCCAAGGAGCAAGCATGTTTTAATTTCATGGCTGCAGTCCCATCTGCGGTGATTTTGGAGCCCCCCCAAATAAAGTCTGTCACTGTTTCCATTGTTTCCCCATTTATTTGCCATGAAGTGATGGGACTCTCAAATGCCTATTGAATGAGAGAAATTAAATTTACATATGTTCACACATATAAATATATAAAAAAAAAAGGAGAATGTAAGGTTATAACTAGAATGGGTCAAGATTATTTTCTGTGGAGCTTTAGCCTGTTAAGGAGCCTATGATACAGAGTGAAGTAAGCCAGAAAGAAAAACACCAATACAGTATACTAACGCATATATATGGAATTTAGAAAGATGCTAACAATAACCCTGTGTACGAGACAGCAAAAGAGACACTGATGTATAGAACAGTGTTATGGACTCTGTGGGAGAGGGAGAGGGTGGGATGATTTGGGAGAATGGCATTGAAACATGTAAAATATCATGTATGAAATGAGTTGCCAGTCCAGGTTCAATGCATGATACTGGATGCTTGGGGCTAGTGCACTGGGACAACACAGAGGGATGGTATGGGGTGGGAGGAGGGAGGAAGGTTCAGTATGGGGAACACATGTATACCTGTGGCGGATTCATTTTGATATTTGGCAAAACTAATACAATTTTGTAAAGTTAAAAAAAAAAAAAAGAAATAAGACAAACTGGGGGAAAAAAAAGAATTCAAGATTTAGGGCCATATTTAATCTCAGAAATTAGAATTTACAAGGAAACTTATACATTTTTGGTGGTAATTTGTTACTGTAAATTCCAACTTTAATCAATGTAAAATTTCCTACTTGAGGAAAAAGAAAGTACAAAACAGTGCTCAAATATGACCTAAGTTCAGTTCAGTCAGTCACTCATGTCTGACTCTTTGTGACCCCATGGACTGCAGCACACCGGGCTTCCCTGTCCATCACCAACTCTCGGAGCTTACTCAAACTCATGTTCATTGAATCGGTAATGCCATCTAACCATCTCATCCTCTGTAATCCCCTTCTCCTCCTGCCTTCAATCTTTTCCAGCAGCAGGGTCTTTTCCAATGAGTCAGCTCTTCGAATCAGGTGGTGAAAGTATTGGAGCTTCAGCTTCAGCATCAGTCCTTCCAATGAATATTCAGGGTTGATTTCCTTTAAGATTGACTGTTTTGATCTCATTACAGTCCAAAGGACTTTTAAGAGACTTCTCTAACACCACAGTTCAAAAGTATCAATTCTTTGGCACTCAGCTAATATGACCTCACCTTCAGTCAAACTCGTAAATGAAGAATTCAAGCTGTGAAAATGGCAAAAAGAGTGAATTAGTCAATGAGATCATACTTATGTGAAGATTGCGGTTTGAAGGGTTTATATATTTGGAAGATACCCATTTTTCATTTCATGGTGGGATTTCTTTCTTAGACTAAAACAGACTCCAAATATAAGCCTGAACAAGAGCATTCTCAACTGTTGTATCATTTTAAAACCATCATTTGGAAGACCCTCTATTGACAGTGACCAAAGTAACTGAGATTTTACTTCTGCTGGCATGTCAAGTGTAATCAAAAAAGTTTTTATAACCATTGAAATCTTAGAATTCATAACAAGAATTTGCAGAAATGAATTCATTGCACTAGTACTCTGTGCTGACTCTCTCAAAAGCAAGAATGTCTCCTTGTTTGACTTGATCTTAACATGCTTGGCCATCTCCAGAACTGGCATGATATTCATAATTTTCTTGGATGGCATTAGAATAGTGTTCTATCCAGGAATATTTGAAAGTCATCAGGTAATAGATGTAATTTTTTATTTCCCATTCTGTTGGGATTCTGTATTTCTTTGATTTTAATTTTCTGAGTATGTTTTCATACATTTGGGGTCAGTGACCATTTAGAAATAGAAAATAACTTGACTTGGGAAAAATATGCATAAAATCCGATCCTATAGCAGTCAAATTCTCCTCCACCTAGGATCTCTCATCCCCTTGGCTGTGTCACTCATTTTATTTTTCCTGTTAATCTTTTCCTTATGGAAACATACCAGGCAGATGACACGTCATGTCAAAGGATCCAGAGACCTCAACACAGGAGTTCTTGTGAGAGCCAGAAATACATGACTTCCTTCATCATTTTCTTAGTTGTGCACTATTTGGCTACATTCTTGTTAACTTGATCCTGTTTCACACTAGAAAATGAAATGACTTTTATTGTTATTAAGTCTGTAGCATTTCTCTATCCTTCAATTCACCCTTTTATTTTGATTCTAGGAAACGGAAAACTGAGAGAGACTTCTGTGACTCTGCTAAGGCAAATTGAATCCTGCATCAAGAGAACGTAATTCCTCACTGCACAGAGGAACAGGGAGGAACCATTTATGTTATGAGGAACAACAAGTCACTGAGTGTCTCCTACTTTCTACCAGTGTTTTCATATTGTATTGAAGTTTTTTTTTTTTTTAAGACACAAGAGAAATGTTTCCTTGTATTGCATTAACTATCCTTGGCAATTTGACATAGTTATTTAATTTAAGCCTCATGAAATTGTAGATAACATTTATTATTTTATAATTTTCTATGGTGAAAATACTGAGGGTCATCATATATAAGTGACCTTACAAAGTGTTAGCATTAGGAGTCAAACTCAATTCTTCTGGCTAAAAAATAGAAGAGTGGGTGAAAAAAGAATGAACTATACCCTTCTTATTAGCTCTTGATTCTATTATTATTAAATGGTCTGCTACACTGCTTTATGATACATTCTATTAATTAATCAATGGTTGTTAAGGAAGAGGAAAAATTTAAAAAGGGTAAATTTTAAATAAATCTACTTAATCAGTGGAAGATATTGTGCTTTACTATTCAAAGACAATTCTAAGAATTGTAAATAAATATGTAATTATTTAATTGTAGCAGAATCAAAAGTGTATGTTTTCTTGATCTTTTTGTTTAATAAAAATAGCAAATTTTCTGAAAGTGACAGTGAGGAATTGGTGCCATGAAAGAGGCACATTTAATCAGTCTGATACAAAATTGGCTAATAGGAGAGTAAAAAATATGAGATTCATTTTTATAAGTCTGCTGCTGCTGCTGCTGCTAAGTTGCTTCAGTCGTGTCCGACTCTGTGCGACCCCATAGATGGCAGCCCACCAGGCAACTCCGTCCCTGGGATTCTCCAGGCAAGAACACTGGAGTGGGTTGCCATTTCCTTCTCCAATGCATGAAAGTGAAAAGTGAAAGTGAAGTTGCTCAGTCGTGTCCGACTCTTTGCAACCCCATGGACTGCAGCCTACCAGGCTCCTCCATTCATGGGATTTTCCAGGCAGGAGTACTGGAGTGGGGTGCCATTGCCTTCTCCATTTTATAAGTCAGAAAATACTGAAAATATTTTGTGGTATAAATTAAGGGAAAATTGGAGCGTTTAAACCTTAAACTGGTAATTTGAAATCCTGACAACACCTGTGTCTGTACACTGACCTTTGTCCCACTTTAGCAGGTAATGCCTTCCTGTTTCCACCCATGTAGGCCTACTCTTCATTCTCCACAATTCCTCCTACCATAAATATAATGACTGCTGGAAAATCCTCTGCCATAATCCTCTATGAGATACTTTAGAATATTAAATTATCTTCAAGAATACTGGCCCTCATCTTTAGCAATGTGCAAAAGCCTGAATTCCTGTTGAAAATGACCATGGAAAGAAATCCAGGTGTGTGCTGGCAATCCTGTTACATCCTGGAATCTCTAGCCAAGCAACTCCTACAGCTCAATTCCAGAAAAATAAATGACCCAATCAAAAAATGGGCCAAAGAACTAAATAGACATTTCTCCAAAGAAGACATACAGATGGCTAACAAACACATGAAAAGATGCTCAACATCACTCATTATCAGAGAAATGCAAATCAAAACCACTATGAGGTACCATTTCACGCTAGTCAGAATGGCTGTGACCCAAAGGTTTACAAGCAATAAATGTTGGAGAGGGTGTGGAGAAAAGGGAACCCTCTTACACTGTTGGTGGGAATGCAAACTAGTACAGCCACTATGGAGAACAGTGTGGAGATTCCTTTAAAAACTGGAAATAGAGCTGCCTTATGACCCAGCAATCCCACTGCTGGGCATACACACTGAGGAAACCAGAATTGAAAGAGACACGTGTACCCCAATCTTCATCGCAGCACTGTTTATAATAGCCAGGACATGAAAGCAACCTAGATGTCCATTAGCAGATGAATGGATAAGAAAGCTGTGGTACATATACACAATGGAGTATTACTCAGCCATTAAAAAGAATACATTTGAATCAGTTCTAATGAGGTGGATAAAACTGGAGCCTATTATACAGAGTGAAGTAAGCCAGAAAGAAAAACACCAATACAGTATACTAATGCATATATATGGAATTTAGAAAGATGGTAATGATAACCCTGTGTACAAGACAGCAAAAGAGACACTGATGTATAGAACAGTCTTTTGGACTCTGTGGGAGAGGGAGAGGGTGGGATGATTTGGGAGAGTGGCATTGAAACATGTATAATATCATATATGAAAGGAGTTGCCAGTCCAGGTTCGATGCACGATACTAGATGCTTGGGGCTGGTGCACTGGGACAACCCAGAGGGATGGTATGGGGAGGGAGGAGGGTTCAGGATGGGGAACACGTGTATACCTGTGGCAGATTCATTTCGATATATGGCAAAACCAATACAATATTGTAAAGTTAACAAATAAAATTAAATTAAAAAAAAAAAAGAAAGAATGATGGCTGAAGTTGGGGGTAGTTTCACATGCCTTTTCCATAGCTGCAAATAAAGGAATCCTACATCAATGTTGGAGTCTTTGTGTGTGTGTAGAGTTCAGGTTGTGTCAATGAATAGCAAACCAGCAGAGATGGTTTTGAAGAAATAGTTATCAAGGTAGCCAAGAGTATTGAAATGAGTAAATTGTGTGAGGGCTCCTTAGTGAACATTACAGAACCTATTAATGGGATGATGTACGATCCCAAGGCCATGTTATTCTAAATTAATGCTGTATGTTAATATGGAAGAATTTGATCCTGTAGTAGTAAAATGCCCCCAAAAGTATTTCACTGTTTGGAGGAAAACTGGGTTACATTTAGTCTGGCACCTGTCATGCATATCTGAGAAGCTCCTGAAAAACAGAGTGATAACATGGAAGAGAAGTTCCCCTATTGCAGTTTCCAAAAGAACCAACTCTGCCCAGCTCTATTGGATTGCTGGGTAGCAAGTTAGTTATCTGTCTAAGTCAATAATACAGGGATAATCTAAATATATAGAAAAAAATTAAGATAATCCAAAAGCCGCTCAGTGGTTTCAGGCAGAAGTTGCAGACCTAATTTGAAGATTTACTTACTCACTCTTTGAGACTGTGTAAGCAAAGTAAAATAAAACCAACCAAAGCTTTAAGCAACAAACAATATATAGTGCACAGTGGAATGAAAAACAGTTTTAAAAGGAGTTGCTTCAGAAAACAAGAGTTCTATGGTACTAGATACCCAAATGTACTAGATATTCTCCATCAAATTCAAGAAAGCAATTCTATGCAAGAGGAGAGAAGATATAAGATAAAAAATCAAAATATAGAAAGTAAAATTGCAAAGGAGCAAATGGGAAAAAGAAACAAAACAAAACAAAACAAAGAAGCAGAATGAAATAAGAGAGCAATCATGGAACTGAACACATGGCAGTAGATATTGAAAGTGATTTAGAACATTAACATATGGTTAATAAATGAGAATTTTTAGACACGGAGTGGCAATTAAACACCTTCGAATTCATCTAGATTCTTTTTTAATCCAAAGGTATTCAAAATATCAGTTACCAGCTTATAAAACAAACCTATACCATACCCTTCACTCACCAAAAAAATTCAGAAATATTATGAATACATCCTTTGACAATCACATAATAGAAATCAATTGAATAAAGCATTTATTTGTGCTTTTGTGTATATTCTTAACATAAGCACATGTAATATTTAAAAAATTACTTGATTAAAATTTTTATTGACTGAAATTTTGTTGAATGACTACTGTCATCTTTTTTAAATTCTATTCACAATTCTTTCAAGGTGATACTTGGGAATATACTAAACCTATAAAACCTTGAGAATATATCTACATTTTTATAATTTTTTATTTCTCTATTAGGAAATAAAGTATTTCTGTACTTTTTTCTCTTTTTTATTGTGGGGTAATTGCTTTACAATATTGTGTTGGCTTCTGCATTATTTCTGTACTTTTATTCCAAACTTCCATTATCTCCTAGTGAAATCTTTTTAACTTAAATAGATTATACCTTGGCTGATTATTCATCTGCATATATTTTTATGTATTATATTCTTGTTTGTATACTTAAAAATAATGCTGTATTTTGTTTTTATGAGAACTTTTCAGATTTTAGTAATGAATTTTTCTTACTTATCTATTGTGACAACAACATAAAGAATATGGGATGCATGTGGGTCTTTCAAAATTTATCAGGACTTTCTGTGCTCTAGTGCACATGTCATTTCAGTTTCCATTCCACGTGTAGTAAAACTATTCTCTCATTTGTGAAACCAGGAATATCTCTTGTTTTATAGTAGGGTGGAATTCCTTTAAGGAAATGCCTACTTTTTGACCTATTTCAGCATTTGCAGGTCATGCTTTTGTACCTATTCTTAACATGCTTTCATGGAAAACAAACATAGGTATGTGAAGAAGAAAAAATTCCACACAATGGGTAGTAGTTATAATAGTGTATCAGTGCTTTTCAACTTAGGCAATTTTTGCCCCCTCTGCAAGGGACATTTGGCAATGTCTGGAGACATTTATGGTTGTCACAACTGGGAGGTTATGCCAGCTACTTGTGGGTAGAGGCCAGAGATGCTGCTAGGCATCCTGCAATTCTGGGACAGCCTCCTACAACAAAGAACTATCCAGCCCAAAATGTCATGTGTGAGGTTGAGAAACCCTGTAGTGTACAACTGATAGCATTAAAAACTTTAGAGAAGGAGGATGACTAAGATACTCTCTTAGATATCATGGTAGACAAGGGTATTATTAATATGAGAAATGATAACTGTGTTTCTTAGTAGAGAAACTACTATAGAACAACATATTCCAAGTATGTCCACAAACCATGTAAAAGTTAAAGTTATATAGCAGAATAATGACAGTGGCTCTTTAAAAAGGCTTTTTAGGTGATTTCCAATTTTCTATTTAGGTCATGATTCTCTTGAATAGTTTTTAATAGTTACTTAAAATTTTTCCTTTCCAAAGTAGTTTTCTGATGTCTGAAGTTTATTTACCATGAAAGTGTTACCTACTTTGCATGAAATTTTATTTCTGGTGTAATGGAAATTCTCTTTATGCTAGTATGTGATATTTGCATCTTAGTTTGTAATGTGGCTCTGGAAGTGAGATTTCTTTGAAAATAGAATACAGAAATCTAAGGGATTTGTTAAGGATGCTAAAACAAAATTCTCCCTTAACCAGAAAAAAAAAGTCAATATTCAGATAAATAAGTATAAGTTATTTAAATATTTATTAGAGCTACACAATGTAAAGAAGAGACATATTTGGGAGGTTAGCAATCAATATTGCTAGATGATTGGAAAAGTTTATGTGTTCTCATTTGTATTAACCTTATATCATGAGGGAAGTTTCCACAGATAAAAACAATTACATAAGGACTTCCCTTGTGACCCAGTGGTTAAGAATCCACCTTGCAATGCAGGGGACATAGGTTCCATCCCTGGTCAGAGAACTGAGATCCCACAGGCTGCAGAGCAACTAAACCTGAGCAATGCAACTAGAGAGTCCTTGCACCACAAAAATCCTGCATGTGCAACCATTCCTTCTCTAGGGGATATTCCTGTCAGGAACTGAACTGTGGTATCCTACGTTGAAGGCAGATTATTTGCCAGCTGAGTTACTTAGAAGCCCTAAGACCTGACACAAATAAATAAATGAATAGATATTTTTTAAAAAAGAATTTGTCATTAATTGTTATAATTCTTAAGGTGATAAGAAACAACATGCTTTGTTATATACAGCATGAACCAGTACCTGAAAATATGTATGTATTAACAATATTTTGGGGAGCTATGTTAGTCAGGAAAATCCTGCTTCAACATTACATAAACCAAGAACTTTCAGATATTCAAGCTGGGTTTAGAAAAGGCAGGGGAACCAGAGATCAAATTGCCAACATTTGTTGGATCATAGAGAAAGCAAGCGGAGAAGGCAATGGCATCCCACTCCAGTACTCTTGCCTGGAAAATCCCATGGATGGAGGAGCCTGGTAGGCTGCAGTCCATGGGGTCGCTAAGAGTTGGACACGGCTGAGCGACTTCACTTTCACTTTTCACTTTCATGCATTGGAGAAGGAAATGGCAACCCACTCCAGTGTTCTTGCCTGGAGAATCCCAGGGACAGGGGAGCCTGGTGGCTGCCGTCTATGGGGTCCCACAGAGTCGGACACGACTGAAGCAACTTAGCATAGCATAGCATAGCATAGCATAGCAAAGAGAAAGCAAGGGAATTCCACAAAAACATCTACCTCTCTTTCATTGACTATGCTAAAGCCTTTGACTGTGTGGGTCATAACTGTGGAAAACTCTTAAAGAGATGGGAATACCAGACCATCTAACCTGTCTTCTGATAAACCTGTATGCAGGTCAAGAAGCTATAGTTAGAACCTTGTATGGAACAACTGACTGGATCAAGATTGAGAAAGGAGTAAGACAAGGTTGTTTATTGCCTTGGGCAAACTCCAGGAGATGGTGAGGGACTGGGAAGCCTGGCATGCTGCAGCCCATGTGGTTGTAAAGAGTTGGACATAACTTGGACATGACTTGACGACTGAACAACGTTAGTCAGGAAACTTTTGACTATATATAAAAAAAAATTTGTCTCAAACTAGTGTAAACTATAAGAAAATTATTTCATTTACCTAGGCATCTAAAGGAGAGATGGTTCTAGTCCGTTATCAAGGACTCAAGCTATTTACTTCTCTATTCTGTGACATTAGCATCTTCATCCTAGACCTTGTCTCTTTGGGGTTTAAGATAATTGCCAGTGGCAGCTGGGTCTATTTTCTTATTCATAACCTGCTGAAAACAGAGTCTTTTTTAAACCTAGGATAATAATTCTTTCACTTCAGTTTACTGAAATCATTCAGGACCTTATTCTGAAGTTGGATCAGGGACCTGCTGCCAGCAGAATATAATTTGACACCTGTATATCTTCTTTAGTAGGGTATATGTTGAAATGTTTGACCCAGTTTTTAGGTAGGTTTCCTTATCTACTTTTTGTTGAGTATTATGAATTCTTTTTATGCTCTGGATAACAGTAATTTATCAGATATGTCTTTTTCAGATATTTTCTCCCAGTCTGAGACTTGTCTTTTCCTTTTCTTGACTGTGCCTTTTGCAAAGCAGATTTTTTTATTTTTAATGAAGTCCTGCTTATCAATTAATTCTTTCATGGATTTTGCCTTTGGTGCTTTATTTTAAAAGTTATTGCCATTTTGAAGATCATCTAGGTTTTCTTCTATGTTATCTAATAGGAGTTTTATAGTTTTGTTGGTTACATTTTGGTGTGTGATCTGTTTGGTATTAATATTTGTGAATGGTGTAAAGAATGTGTCCAAAGTCATTTTTTTTTTTTTTTTTTTTTTGCATGAGGGTGTCTTTTTTTGCATGTGTTCCAGCACAGCTTGCTGAAAAGATTATCTGGGCTCCATTGTACCTCTTTTGCTCTTTTGTTGAAAGTCAGTTGATGATATTCATGTGGATCTGCTTATAGGCTCTTTGTTCTGTTCCATTTATCTATTGGTCTATTGTTTTGCTAAAACCACACTGTCTTGTTTAAGTCTTAACAGCAAATAGTGTCAATTCTCTGACTTTATTCTTCTCCTTCAATATTACGTTGCCTATACTGGGTCTTTTGACTCCTAATATAAACTTTAGAATTGGTTTGTTAACGTGAACAAAATAACACGCTGAGATTTTTTTACAGTGATTGCACTGAATCTATAGATCAAGTGGGGAAGAACTGACACTTTGACAATATTGAGTCTTCCTATCCATAATCATGGACTATTGTTACATTTATGTGTGTGCTTAGTTACTCAGTCATGTCTGACTCTTTGTGACTCCATGAACTGTAGTCTGCCACGTTCCTCTGTCATTTGCATTTACTTAGTTCTTCTTTATTTTCATTGATCAGTTTTGTAGTTTTCCTCACATAAGTTTTGCACTTATTCTGTTATATTTATACTTAAGTATTTCATTTTGGGGGATGTTATGGAAATGGTATCTTGTTTTAATTTTAAATTCCGTTTGTTCATTGTTGTATAAGAAAGCAATTGACTTATGTATGGTAACTTTGTATCTTGCTACATTGTGTCTTGCTACATTTGTATCAACCTAACATTAGTTTCAGGAGGGTTTTTGTGTGTGTGTCATTTCTTTTGGATTTTCTATATACATGATCATGTCAACTGCAAAGATCATTTCATTTCTACATCCCAATTTGTATACTTTTATCTTTCTTCCTTTGTTTCATAGCTAGTATTTCTAGAACATGTTGAAAAGCCGTAATGAGAGAGGATATCTTTGACTTGTACCTAATATTGGTATAAAAACTTTGAGTATTTCACCATTAAGTACAATGCTAGTTTTAGATTTGTTTTAGATAATCTTTATCAAGTTGAAGATATTTTCCTCTATTCTTGGCTTATTGAGCATTCTTATAACGAATGAGTGAGGATTTTGTTGAATGCTTTTATGCAGCTATTGATATATTGTGTGTGTTTTTTCATTTGTTAATATGATGGGCTACATTAAATTGTTTTAAATGTTGAACCAGGTTTGTATGCTCAGGCTATATACCAGTAGTTTGTGCTAAATAATATTTTTGTACACATTTTTGGATTGATTTACTAATTCAATGAGAATTTTCACATTTATGATCATGAGAGATATTAGTCTGTAATTTTGTCCTCTAGTAATGTCTGTGTCTGGTTTTGGTATTAGGGTAATGCTGAACTTAAAATGAGTTGGAAAATGTTCCCCCTGCTTCTATTCTTTGAAGGAGACTAGAGAGAATTAGATCAGATCAGATCAGTCGCTCAGTCGTGTCCGACTCTTTGTGACCCCATGAATCGCAGCACGCCAGGCCTCCCTGTCCATCACCAACTCCCGGAGTTCACTCAGACTCACGCCCATCGAGTCAGTGATGCCATCCAGCCATCTCATCCTCTGTCGTTCCCTTCTCCTCCTGCCCCCAATTCCTCCCAGCATCAGAGTCTTTTCCAATGAGTCAACTCTTCACATGAGGTGGCCAAAGTACTGGAGTTTCAGCTTTAGCATCATTCCTTCCAAAGAAATCCCAGGGCTGATCTCCTTCAGAATGGACTGGTTGGATCTCCTTGCAGTCCAAGGGACTCTCAAGAGTCTTCTCCAACATCACAGTTCAAAAGTATCAATTCTTTGGTGCTCAGCCTTCTTCACAGTCCAACTCTCACATCCATACATGACCACAGGAAAAACCATAGCCTTGACTAGATGGACCTTTGTTGGCAAAGTAATGTCTCTGCTTTTCAACATGCTATCTAGGTTGGTCATAACTTTCCTTCCAAGGAGTAAGCGTCTTTTAATTTCATGGCTACAGTCACCATCTGTAGTGATTTTGGAGCCCAGAAAAATAAAGTCTGACACTGTTTCCACTGTTTCCCCATCTATTTCCCATGAAGTGATGGGACCGGATGCCATGATCTTCGTTTTCTGAATGTTGAGCTTTAAGCCAACTTTTTCACTCTCCTCTTTCACTTTCATCAAGAGGCTTTTTAGTTCCTCTTCACTTTCTGCCATAAGGGTGGTGTCATCTGCATATCTGAGGTTACTGATATTTCTCTTGGCAATCTTGATTCCAGTTTGTGCTTATTCCAGTCCAGGGTTTTTCTTGATGTACTCTGCATATAAGTTAAATAAACAGGGTGACAATATACAGTCTTGACGTACTCCTTTTCCTATTTGGAACCAGTCTGTTGTTCCATGTCCAGTTCTAACTCTTGCTTCCTGACCTGCATACAAATTTCTCAAGAGGCAGATCAGGTGGTCTGGTGTTCCCATCTCTTTCAGAATTTTCCACAGTTTATTGTGATCCACACAATCAAAGGCTTTGGCATAGTCAATAAAGCAGAAATAGATGTTTTTCTGGAACTCTCTTGCTTTTTCCATGATCCAGCAGATGTTGGCAATTTGATCTCTGGTTCCTCTGCCTTTTCTAAAACCAGCTGGAACATCAGGAAGTTCACAGTTCACATATTGCTGAAGCCTGGCTTGGAGAATGTTGAGCATTGCTTTACTAGCGTGTGATATGAGTGCAATTGTGCGGTAGTTTGAGCATCCTTTTGCATTGCCTTTCTTTGCGATTGGAATGAAAACTGCCCTTTTCCAGTCCTGTGGCCACTGCTGAGTTGTCCAAATTTGCTGGCATATTGAGTGCAGCACTTTCACAGCATCATCTTTCAGGATTTGGAATAGCTCAACTGGAATTCCATCACCTCCAATAACTTTGTTCATAGTGATGCTTTCTAAGCCCCACTTGACTTCACATTCCAGGATGTCTGGCTCTAAGTCAGTGATCACACCATTGTGATTATCTGGGTCATGAAGATCTTTTTTGTACAGTTCTTCTGTGTATTCTTGCCATCTCTTCTTAATATCTTCTGCTTCTGTTAGGTCCATACCCTTTCTGTCCTTTATCGAGCTCATCTTTGCATGAAATGTTCCTTTGGTATCTCTGATTTTCTTGAAGAGATCCCTAGTCTTTCCCATTCTGTTGTTTTCCTCTATTTCTTTGCATTGACGGCTGAAGAAGGCTTTCTTATCTCTTCTTGCTATTCTTTGGAACTCTGCATTCAGATGTTTATATCTTTCCTTTTCTCCTTTGCTTTTCACTTCTCTTCTTTTCACAGCTATTTGTAAGGCCTCCCCAGACAGCCATTTTGCTTTTTTGCATTTCTTTTCCATGGGGATGGTCTTGGTCCCTGTCTCCTGTACAGTGTCACGAACCTCATTCCATAGTTCATCAGGCACTCTATCTATCAGATCTAGGCCCTTAAATCTATTTCTCACTTCCACTGTATAATCATAAGGGATTTGATTTAGGTCATACCTGAATGGTCTAGTGGTTTTCCTTACTTTCTTCAATTTCAGTCTGAATTTGGCAATAAGGAGTTCATGGTCTGAGCCACAGTCAGCTCCTGGTCTTGTTTTTGCTGACTGTATAGAGCTTCTCCATCTTTGGCTGCAAAGAATATAATCAATCTGATTTCGGTGTTGACCATCTGGTGATGTCCATGTGTAGAGTCTTCTCTTGTGTTTTTGGAAGAGGGTGTTTGCTATGACCAGTGCATTTTCTTGGCAAAACTCTATTAGTCTTTGCCCTGCTTCATTCCATATTCCAAGGCCAAATTTGCCTGTTACTCCAGGTGTTTCTTGACTTCCTACTTTTGCATTCCAGTCCTCTATAATGAAAAGGACATCTTTTTGGGGTGTTAGTTCTAATAGGTCTTGTAGGTCTTCATAGAACCGTTCAACTTCACCTTCTTCAGCATTACTGGTTGGGGCATAGACTTGGATTACTGTGATAGTGAATGGTTTGCCTTAGAAATGAACAGAGATCATTCTGTCATTTTTGAGATTGCATCCAAGTACTGCATTTCAGACTCTCTTGTTGACCATAATGGCCACTCCATTTCTCCTGAGGGATTCCTGTCCACAGTAGTAGATATAATGGTCATCTGAGTTAAATTCACCCATTCCAGTCCATTTCAGTTCTCTGATTCCTAGAATGTCGACTTTCACTCTTGCCATCTCTTGTTTGACCACTTCCAATTTGCCTTGATTCATGGATGTGACATCCCAGGTTCCTATGCAATATTGCTCTTTACAGCATCGGACCTTGCTTCTATCACCAGTCACACCCACAGCTGGGTATTGTTTTTACTTTGGCTCCATCCCTTCATTCTTTCTGGAGTTATTTCTCCACTGATCTCCAGTAGCATATTGGGCACCTACTGACCTGGGGAGTTCCTCTTTCAGTATCCTATCATTTTGCCTTTTCATACTGTTCATGGGGTTCTCAAGGCTAGAATACTGAAGTGGTTTGCCATTCCCTTCTCCAGTGGACCACATTCTGTCAAATCTCTCCACCATGACCCGCCCGTCTTGGGTTGCCCCACGGGCATGGCTTAGTTTCATTGAGTTAGACAAGGCTGTGGTCCTAGTGTGATTAGATTGACTAGTTTTCTGTGAGTATGGTTTCAGTGTGTTTGCCCTCTGATGCCCTCTTGCAACACCTACTGTCTTACTTGGGTTTCTCTTACCTTGAGCGTGGGGTATCTCTTCACAGCTGCTCCAGCAAAGTGCAGCCATTGCTCCTTACCTTGGACAAGGGGTATCTCCTCACTGCCGCCCTTCCTGACCTTCAATGTGGGATAGCTCCTCTAGGCCCTCCTGCGCCCGCGCAGCCACAGCTCCTTGGATGTGGGGTTGCTCCTCCCCGCCGCCGCCCTTGGCCTCAGGCTTAGGGGCGTGGGGTAGCTCCTCCCGGCCGCCGCTCCTGAGCCCGGACGCGGGGTAACTCCTCTTGTCACTGCCCCTGGCCTCGAGCGTGGGTTGGTCCTCCCATCGGACACCCCTGGCCTCGGCCGTTGGGGCATGGGGTAGCTCCTCCCAGCCGCTGCCCTTGATCTCCAACGCTGGGTATCTCCTCTCGGTTGCCCGCCCTGACCTCGGACGCGGGGTAGCGCCTCTCCGCCATTCCTGCGCCGTCGCAGTCTGGTACTCTCGGCCGCTGCCCCTGACCTCGGACGTGGGGTAACTCCTCTTGGCCGCCGCCCTTCGGGCATGGGGTCCTCCCGGCTTCTGCCCCTGACCTCGGACGTGGGGTGGCTCCTCTCGGCTGCGCTATGGCGCACCATGTCGCAGCCACCTGCGCTATATTCCTTAAAAGTTTGTTGCAATTTACCATGACTCCACCTTGGCCTGTTGCTTTCTGTTTTAGAAGGTTATTGATTAGCCCCTCATTTTAATAACAGGATTAGACCTATTCACATTCCTAGTTCTTCTTGTGTGAGTGTTGGCATTGGATGTTTTTCAAAGAGTTGGTACATTTCACCTAATTTATCAAATTGGAGACATAGAATTACTCCTAATATTCCTTTAAATGTCCATGGGATCAGTTGTGATACTGCATTTCACTCCTGGCCTCTCTTTTATTCTTAGCATGCTTGCATGCTCGCTCAGGTGCCTAATTGCGTCTGAATTTTTGTGACCCCCATGGGCTTTAGCCAGCCAGACTCCTCTGTCCATGGAATTTTCCAGGTAAAAGTACTGGAGTGGGTAGCAAGTTCCTTTTCAAGGAGGTGTTCCTGACCCAAGGATCAAACCCATATTTCCTGAGACTCCTGCATTTACAGGCAGATTTTTTACCACTGAGCCAACTGGAAAACCTTTAGTCAGTATGACTAAAGGCTAATCCATTTTATTGATCTTTTCAAAGAAGTAGCTTTGCTTTACAATGGCTAAATTCATTCATCTCTTCTATACACTGTTTTTGCTTTATATATCTAAACTGTCATTATTGTGCTGTGCTGTGCTTATTTGCTCAGTCGTGTCCGACTCTTTGTGACCCCATGGGATATAGCCCACCAGGCTCTTCTGTCCATGGCATTCTCCAGGCCAGAATACTGGAGTAGGTTGCCTGCCCTCCTCCAAGGGGATCTTCCTGACCCAGGGATCGAACATAGTCTCTGGCATCCCTTGCATTACAGGCAGATTCTTTACCTGCTGAGCCACCTGGGAAGCCTCCTGTCATTATTAACACAATATAAATGACAATGTCACTGTTGACATTAAAAAATGATAAAGTCCAATTTATGTTTCTATTCTGCTCTGTTTTCTGTAGGTATGTGTCTGGCACTCCTACTGCACAATTCAGGATAACAAATGCAAAATAGTCTCAGGAGGACAAGTAGACTCCAAGAAACAGAAACTTTTATTTGCATCTTAACAAATTGTGGGTAGGCATTCAGTTTGGATGTGTGTTCTGTAGACTAGCTACATTTTATGTCCATAAGTAGAGGGGTCTCTGTGAGGCTATTTTGGATTCCATAACAAGGAAATAATTGGGTCCATTTCGTCTTTATGAAATGAAAAAGAAGAAAATCATCCTGCCTTCAAGCAGCAATACATGCCTTTTTCTGCAGCAGGTAATTGAAAATTAATGAAACAGAAATAGTATTAAGGATTGGCAGACATGCTGAATATAGTGGAAGGCCTCCTCATTTATGTAGCAGTCAGTGAATCAGTATTGGGGGTCTTAGGGAATGGATTTATTGGAGTTGTAAGCTGCATTGACTGTGTGAAAAGCAAGAACATCTCTACTGTCAGCCTTATTCTCACTGGCTTAGCCTCTTCCAGATTTTGCCTGATATGGATGATAATTACAGATGCATATATAAGGATGTTTTTTCCAGATATATATTTGTCTGGTAATATAAGTCAATATATAGTTTACTTAAGGATAATTATGAATCAATCAAGTACCTGGTTTGCCACCAGCCTCAGCATCTTCTATTTCCTGAAGATAGCCAATTATTCCCACTGCATTTTTCTCTGGCTGAAGTGTCACATCAACAGGGTTCTTCTCCTTTTCATGGGGTCTTTGCTTATTTCATGGTTATTTGCTTTTCCAAGCATTGCAAAGCCTAGTACCAATAATATTATGAAGAACAGAAGCACAACCTGGCTGATCACCATGCATAAAAGTGAATACTTGACAAATCAGATTCTGCTCAATATTGGAGTCATTCTTGTCTTTGTACTATGCCTGATTACATGTTTCTTATTAATCACTTCCCTTTGGAGACACAACAGAAAGATGCGACTGAGTGCCACAGGATTCAGAGATCCCAGCACTGAAGCACATATCAAAGCAATGAAGATTTTGGTGTCTTTTATCATCCTCTTTATCTTGTATTTTGTAGGCACTGCCATACAAATATCAGGTAGTAGTACTATGCCTGAAAACAAACTGTTGTTCATTATTGGTATAACAACCAGACTCCTCTATCCCTGGGGACACTCATTGATTCTAATGCTAGGAAACAGGAAGCTGAAGCAAGACTCTTTGATGGTACTGAAGCCATTAAAGTGCTGGGAAAAAGAGAAACTTCTTAGAATTCCATGACAGGCTTGGGAAGAAATGGATGCTTCAAGAAAGTAATCTAGTGATGAAATTCCTGAAAATCTGTCTCACTTTCTGCTTTCTTGCAGTGGTTTTAACTGTGTTTTGAACATAACTAAAATCTTACAAAATGATTTTGACTACATCTCAGGGAATGTCACTTTTAAATGAGATTTTAATCCCATATACAAATTAAGTGTCTTGGGGAGCCTCCTTCTTTTGCCAGTTGTTTCTCCCAACCATCAATCTCAGACCGAAAATTACTTGGAGATTATTTACTATAAAGATGTTGCTGGTAGGAGTAAGTCTCTAAAACAAGATTTCTATTTGTGTTTTAATTGAATTCCGGGAAGCATTGATAGTACTTCACCAAAAATAACTCAATGAATTATTATTATTATATTACTTCTCTTACTTATTTTAATGCCCACAGTTTTCTAGATTTGTCAAGTAAGAACCACTTCAAATTGTCTCTTGTGTCCTTTTGACATGTCCCCATTCTTCTTTCATGTTTCCTCACATTCTTTAAAACCAAAACATTTCAGGCTCACTTTGTGCTTTTCCTCACCCAGCCCTGGATTCATTATTTCTGCAAGAAGTCTTCATTTAGTTGAGGGAACAAGGGCATTTGAAAACCAAACTTTTGTTGTATACAAACATTACACACACCTACTTACTTCTTTCTCTCTCTCCGCCTCTGTCTATGTATCTCTCTATTTGTAATGTATGATGTATCTATGCTGATGTTAATTATAATTAGAAAATTCCAATTAAAAATCACAAGCTTCCTTCTTGCTGCTGCTGCCAAGCTGCTTCAGTCGTGTCCAACTCTGTGAGACCCCATAGACAGCAGCCCACCAGGCTCCTCCATTCCTGGGATTCTCCAGGCAAGAATACTGGAGTGGGTTGCCATTTCCTTCTCCAATGCATGAAAGTGAAAAGTGAAAATGAAGTCATTCAGTCGTGTCCAACTCTTAGTGACCGCATGGACTGCAGCCTACCAGGCTTCTCTGTCCCTGGGATTCTCCAGGCAAGAATACTGGAGTGGGCTGCCATTTCCTTCTCCAAAGCTTCCTTCTTACCATGTTGCAAATCCTCTTTTTAACCATAAAAGATATGGCTCTCATTTGTTCAGTTAAAGGTCCATCTAGTCAAAGTTATGGTTTTTCCAGTAGTCATGTATGGATGTGAAAGTTGGACCATAAAGAAAGTTGAGTGCCGAAGAATGGATGCTTTTGAACTGTGGTGTTGGAGAAGACTCTTGAACTGCAAGGAGATCCAATGAGTCCATCCTAAAGGAAATCAGTCCTGAATATTCATTGGAATGACTGATGTTGAAGCTGAAACTCCAATACTTTGGCCAACTGATGCAAAGAACTGACTCATTTGAAAAGACTCTGATGCTGGACAAGATTGAAGGCACGAGGAGAAGGGGATAACAGAGGACAAGATGGTTGGATGGCATCACCGACTCAATGGACATGAGTTTGAGTAAACTCCAGGAGTTGGTGGTGGACCGCGAGGCCTGGCATGCTGCAGTCCATGGGGTTGCAAAAAGTTGGACACAACTGAGCAACTGAACTGAATTGAACTGTTCAGTTTATTTACTCATTTATTCAGTCCTAACATACACTACAAGTAGTTTCTGGCTTGTTAACTCATTTCTCTTCTAGAAGGAAGAGAAAGGAGGAAGGAAGGAAAGAAGAAAGGAAGAGTGAGAGAAAGGAAGCATAAAAGAAAGAAGGAATGAAAGGAGAAAGGAAAGAAGAGGGAGGGGAGGAAAGGGAAAAGGGGAGGAAGAAAACACTATTAACTACAGTTCAGTATTTTGTTGCAGCTCATATATAACTATATCAGGGCATAAATTCAAAATGCTGTGTTCCAAAGTAACTTTGGTAAGTTCTCTTTCTTTCCTTTTAGCATGGTTATATTATTCATTTGAAAAAGTGAAATTTGTTTGTTATTGTAGTTTGTTTTTTCCCCTGCCTTTATTTCATATTTTTAGTGTAAAATAATAACATCATCTTTAAGAGTCAAAATTACACAAAAGGTATACTGAGAATGTGATCATTCACACTCATAAATTTCATTTCATTTCAGTATTAATTATCAATCTCATTCATTTCTGTTTTCTTCCTCCCAATTTTAGTTTTGAAAAAATAAGCAAGTGTGTATTAAATTTTTCCATATTCCTTATATAAAGAATAGTTTGCACAATGGTTTTTTCACTTTACAATATGTAAGAAATCACTGCATCCAGTTGTGAAATTCTTTCTTTTTCACACCTTTTTAGTACTCCATTGTCTGAATGTACCAGAGTTGATCCAACAGGTTCTGTGTTTATGTTCGTTTGTTTCTGATATTTTGCAATTACAAACAGTAGTGCTATGAGTAGTCTTGTACATATGTATTTATTGATTCTGACACCCAATTCTGATGTATGGGAATCTTTCCAACTTCACCAAGCAATGATCTCAACTCTGAACTTACCTACCTAAAGATGGCATCAGATTCCATTGGTTAAGAGCTCAGTCCCACAAGACTAGCCTCACTTCAGATGCCAGTTGTAAGCTCAGGTTATTACCTGTGTTTTTGACTTATTGGCTATAAATTGGAGATTCCAACAACCCCTTACTTGGATTTGATTAATTTCCTAGAGTGGCTCATGGAATTCAGAAGACGTGTGTACTCACTAGATTACTGGTTTATTACAGAGAATATTAAAGGAAGGGAATCAGCAAGCAATGAAAAGATCACAGCTTAACTCTATCTCCTTATGGAGATTTGTGGTGGTCCTGGCACTAGCATGAGAGCTTTCTGGAAAAATTTTACAGAAGGCCTAATTATGGAGTGACGATTTAAGACTTGACTAAAATCACTTTATGAAGAAAAATAGTCATGTTAAACGTGAAAATATTGAACAAGAATCCTGGCAGATCACAGCAAGGAAGGAAGAGAGTTGAAATATGCAGAGTCTAGGATGTCAGTCTCATGAGGATTGCTTTTGAAAGAGGAGAGAGAAACAAAGAATGGAGAAATGCCATAGAGAAGCTGAGTGACAAAAGAAAAAAAGGAGACATTTAAAATTATGCAAGAGAAGAAAAACTGAACAATGCACAGCTTATTCACCCTACTGCCAAAAGATGGGCTTCCATGGCTGTACAGTATAGCAGTAAGAATAAATGAAATACAATTATATGTAAGCATATAGATGAATCTTACAAACTGGATGTGAATGAAAGAAACTAAATTTATGTTCTCTATGAGTTTGTATATATAAATATAAAAAAGCAGAAGATTGTATGGTTGTATCTAGAAGGGGCTTGAGGTTGTCTTCTGGGGAGTTGATTGTGTCTGTTTCTTGGTCTGGGGCGTGGTTATAGGAATGTATGCAGTTAGTAAAAAGTCATGAAACTCCTCATTTAAAATTTTGTTAAATGTTAGCAGTAGTGTTAGTCACTCGGTTGTGTCTGACTCTTTGCAACCCCATGAACTATAGTCCACCAAGCTCCTCTGTCCCTGGGATTCTCCAGGCAAGAACACTGGAGTGGGTTGCCATGCCCTTCTCCAGGGGATCTTCTGAACCCAAGTCTCCTGGATTGCAGGCAGATTTTTTACTGTCTGAGCCACCAAGGAAATCCTGTTATTAAATGTTAAGTGTTTTTTAATCATTTTTTCAATAATAGAAACATTGGTTTAGTTTCCCAGGACTGCTGTAAGAAATTATCACAAATTTGCCACCTTCAAAAAACAGAAATTAACTGTTCACAGTTGTGGAGTCTAGAGGTCTGAAATGAAGGGATCAGTACAAGTCTCTGAAGGCTCTACAGAAGAATTATTTCTTGCCTCTTCCATCTTCTGATACACTTAGGCATTCTTTTGATGGTAGCAATAGTAACTCCAATCCGGCCTTCATCTTCACATGGTCTTCTTTCTGTATATTGAAACTTCCTCTCCCTTCACTTCTAAGGACACCAATCATGTTTAGATTCCAGTTCCAAACTACATCTACAAAGCCTTCTTTGCCAAATAAGAACCCATTCACAGATACAAGGGGTTAGCTCTTGGTCATATGTTTTGCTGGGGATACACAATTCAACCTACTACAGCATCTTATTAAGGTCTGGAACTTTACATGGACGAGTGAATGGGGTCAGTAGTTTCCTCCTTGAAATTTGCTTCCAGCTTCCAAAATTCTAATCTACTCAGATGAGACCTGAGAATGTTGTCAGGTTGGAAGGTCAGTGAGATCAGGAGAGAACACAGAAGAAAGCAAAAGGCTCTGGGAATAAAGAGTATCTTCCTATTTTTCTTCTTATATGCTTTGGACATAAGATCCTAGTCAATTTGGAATTTTGTGGCCTAGGAGTGAGGAGGTGTAGAGCTCAGGTCTACCAAGATTTGCCAGAAATAGGAAAGCCTTGAGGTCAGATATATTAATAAAAAGTTTATAAAAGCTGGGCATGGTGTTTATATCCTTTAAGGATACTGAATTAAAATTATAGCCAGTTGAGAATTCAGGATCCTGAGCCATATTATCTCAGAAATCAGAATTTATAGAAATCTGGAATGGAATTTGTTATTTTAAATTCCACCATGAATCCATATCCTGCTTGAGGTAGAAGAAAGTGCAAAACAGTGTCATTAATCTCCTTAATTGCATCTTGGCAAATACGACTTCACCTTCAGTCAAACTCATAAATGAAGAATTCAGCCTGTGACAATGGCAAAAGAGTGAATTAGTCAATGAGCTCATGCTTGTTTGAAGATTGCCTTTGAAGAATTTTCACATTTGTAAGTGCTTTTTAGGAAGATACCTATTTTTCTCATCTCATGATTGGATATTTTTTTGCACTGAATCAGACTCCAAAATACAACCCTGAACAAGAGTGTTCTCAATTGTTGTATCATTTTCAAAAGATCACTTGAGAGGTCTTCTATCAGCAGTGACCAAAGTAACCAGGATTTCACTTCTGCAGTCATGTCCAGTGTAATCAAAAGATTTTTATGATCATTGAAATGTTATAATTCATAACAGGAATAACTGTGCTGACTTTGTCAAAAGCAAGAATAGTGCCTTGTTTGACTTCATCTTCACATGGATTAGCGTGATGTTCATACTTCTCCTAGATTGCATTAAACTAGTGTTCCATCTAGAAATATTAGATGGTCACCAGGTAATAAGAGGAGTTTTTGAGTTCTCCTGGAGTCTGAGAAACTCATTAAGTACTGGATGTGCTGCCTGCCTCAGTGTCTTCTACTTCCTCAAGCTATCTAGTTTTTCTCACCCCTTCTTTCTCTGGCTGAAGTGCAGAAGAGATAGAGTTGTTTTCACCATTATGTTGGGATTCTGTCTCTTTTTGATTTTTAACCTTCTGAGCATAAAATTTATACTTTTGTGTTCAGCAAGCATTTAGAAAAGGAAAGACTTAACTTGGAAAAAAGATATGCATAAAAATCAGTATTATAACAGTCAAGTTCTCTTCAGCCTTGGATCTCTCATCCCCTTGTCTGTATCACTCATTATATTTTTCCTGTTAATCTTTTCCTATGGGGACATACCAAGCAGATGACATGCCATAACACAGATCCCAGGGACTTCAATGCTGGGAGCCACCACGGGAGATCCCACCCATGACAAAGGTCATGCGGAAGAGACCTGACAGGCAAAGGAGGATCAGGCCTCAAGGGACCCCCTGAATCTTCTTGAGCATCTACCGCAAAACCAAAATCTGTCTACTGTTTATTATATTATGCCTTTCACCAACTCTTCTGTCATTAACAGGGGGCTATCCCCAACCGGGAGAAATATCAATAACCTCAGATATGCAGATGACACCACCCTTATGGCAGAAAGTGAAGAGGAACTCAAAAGCCTCTTGATGAAAGTGAAAGAGGAGAGTGAAAAAGTTGGCTTAAAGCTCAACATTCAGAAAACGAAGATCATGGCATCCGGTCCCATCACTTCACGGGAAATAGATGGGGAAACAGTGGAAACAGTGTCAGACTTTATTTTTCTGGGCTCCAAAATCACTACAGATGGTGACTACAGCCATGAAATTAAAAGACGCTTACTCCTTGGAAGGAAAGTTATGACCAACCTAGATAGCATATTCAAAAGCAGAGACATTACTTTGCCAACAAAGGTTCGTCTAGTCAAGGCTATGGTTTTTCCTGTGGTCATGTATGGATGTGAGAGTTGGACTGTGAAGAAGGCTGAGTGCCAAAGAATTGATGCTTTTGAACTGTGGTGTTGGAGAAGACTCTTGAGAGTCCCTTGGACTGCAAGGAGATCCAAGCAGTCCATTCTGAAGGAGATCAGCCCTGGGATTTCTTTGGAAGGAATGATGCTAAAGCTGAAACTCCAGTACTTTGGCCACCTCATGTGAAGAGTTGACTCATTGGAAAAGACTCTGATGCTGGGAGGGATTGTGGGCAGGAGGAGAAGGGGACGACAGAGGATGAGATGGCTGGATGGCATCACCGACTCGATGCATGTGAGTCTGAGTGAACTCTGGGAGTTGGTGATGGACAAGGAGACCTGGTGTGCTGTGATTCATGGGGTCGCAAAGAGTCAGACACGACTGAGCAACTTACCTGATCTGATCCCCAACCACCTTTCTCCGGAAAAAATCAACTTAGGGCTTTAGTTAATGGGCATGAAAGGAATATTTCTATTTTAACCCCTCTGTTGGCATTCTAGCTTGCCTGACAGGTTTATCCATACTCTTGCAATTAACACACATGATTGTTCACAACTCCCCAACCTTGAAAGGCACAGGAAGCAAAACATTCTAAAAGTCCTGATGAGCATAGAGTCCTTTAAGGGATGAAAAATTATTACAATAGATAGTACTGGTAAAGGGCTTCAAATTGGGCCAGTGCTTGCTGCCAAGTTCCCATATCCCTTATCTACTGTGCACCTGGGAATGCATTGGTTAACATAGTTAGAATGTAAGAAAAACAAGTAGCAGCCTTGGAATTAACCACATCAGACCTTTTGAGCTAATTGGTTCTTTCTTTGTTGTAACTTACTGCACCTTTGCTCTGTGAGAATGTAACTCTGTTTAGCACTTTCTGAGGCTGACATAGATTAGAAATATAAAGAAAAAACACTTCAAGGGAAAATACGTTTTCTGGTGATCAGCCTTTCCAAGGCCAGAAGATATTGTACACAATATTGTTTATGGGAAAGATATGCAGAAAAATCCTGGTTTTGATAAAGACAAAACAGATATAATGTTTGGGCTGACTCTGTATGACTTTGCATCTTTCATTTCCCTCTATGTACAACTCAAGGTATAAAAGTTCCTTTTGAAAATAAAGTTATGGGCCTCACTCATCGAAGCTTGGTCTCCCTGTGTTGTTCTTTTTTTTTTCCTTTTCCCTCCTTTTCTCTCTATGTTCTTCTTTCAGGATGACTCCTTGGAACACAGGAGCTTTATTGGCTTTCTGTTTTTATCAAGGAAGATCAGCCTCTGATCTCTCCGATTTGCTATCCTTATTGCCTAAGCCATCATCCTGAGGGTACCCCTGGATCCTGCTGGGGCTGGACCCCGGCACTTCAACACAGGGGTTCTTTGAGAGCTAAAAATACTTCAACTTCTTTCATCATTTTCTTAGTTGTAAACTATTTGGTTGCTCTTATCTTGTTGTTGTTCACTCAGTTGTGTCTGACTCTGCGACCCCATGGACTGCAGCACAGTCAGGGAAGCTTTCCTGTCCTTCACCATCTCCCAGAGCTTGCTCAAACTCATGTCCATTGAGTTGGTGATGCCATCCAACCATCTCGTCCTCTGTCATCCCCTTCTCCTCCCGCCTTCAATCTTTCCCAGCATCAGGGGCTTTTCTAGTGAGTCGACTCTTTGCATGAGGTGGCCAAAGGATTGGAGTGTCAGCTTCAGCATCAGTCATTCCAATGAACATTCAGGACTGATTTCCTTTAGGATTGACTGGTCTGATCTCTTTGCAGTCCAAGGGACATTCAAAAGTTTTTTCCAACACCACAGTTCAAAGCATCATTTCTTTGGCACTCAGCCTTCTTTATGGTCCAACTCTCACATCCATACATGACTACTGGAAAAACCATAGCTTTGACTATACAGACCTTTGTTGGTAAAATAATGTCTCTGCCTTTTAATACTCTGTCTGGGTTTGTCATAGCTTTTCTTCCAAGGATCAAGCTTCTTTTAATTTCATGGCTGCAGTCACCATCAGCAGTGATTTTGGAGCCCAAGAAAATGAAGTCTGTCACCGTTTCCACTGTTATATTATGCCTTTATTTTAGATTGGTGTTATTTCAATCTAGAAGATGAAATTGCTTGTTTTGTTGTTAACACTGTAGCATTCCTCTATCCTTTAATTCATCCTTTTGTTTTGACTCTGGGGAATGGAAAACAAAACAGACTTGTGTGAGTGTGCTAAGGAAAACTGGATCTTGCATCAAGAGAATGTAATCCTTCACTGGATGGAGGAACTAAAGGGGAACCATTTATGTTCTGAAGAAAACAACTCAGTGAGAGTCTCGAATGTTCCTCCACTGGTTTCATATTGTGTTGGATAGTAGTTTTTAAAAAAATTTTTCATTGACCAGGCTATTGACATTGGAGAAAATGTCAATACTTGGACATTTTCTTGGATGACATTACTTGGATTCCATGAACTATCCTTGGCAATTTGACATAGTTATTTAATTTAAACCTCAGAAAGTTATACAAATATTTATTTTACCATTTTCTCTGATGAAAATACTGATAGTAATCATATGTAAGTGATATTAGTGTTAGCATTCAAATTCTGATCTTCTGGCTCAAAAATAGAAGAGTGTGTGAAAAAGAATGAACTAAACCTCTTTCGGAGAAGACTCTTGAGAGTCCCTTGGACTGCAAGGAGATCCAACCAGTTCATCCTAAAGGAGATCAGTCCTGGGTGTTCATTGGAAGGACTGATGCTAAAGCTGAAACTCCAATACTTTGGCCACCTCATGCGAAGAGTTGACTCATTGGAAAAGACTCTGATGCTGGGAGGGATTGGGGACAAGAGGAGAAGGGGACAACAGAGGATGAGATGGCTGGATGGCATCACCGACTCGATGGCCATGAGTTTGAGTGAACTCCAGGAGTTGGTGATGGACAGGGAGACCTGGCGTGCTGCGATTCATGGGATCACAAAGAGTCGGAAATGACTGAGTGACTGAACTGAACTGAAACCTCTTTTATTAGTTCTTGATTCTGTTATTTTAAGTAGTCTGCTTTACTGCTTTATGACACATTTTACTAATTAAGTGTTGGTTTTTAAGGAAGAGAAAAAAATGTATTGTATGAAGGGTAAATTTTAAATAAATCTACTTAGTCAGTGGGTCATGTAATTTACTACTGAATACAAAGAAAATTCTAAGAATTGTAAAGAAATATATGATTTTTAATTGTAGCATAAACAAAATAAAATGTATGTTTTCTTAACCTTCTTGTTTAATAGAAATAGCAGTTTCTGAGAGTGACAATGAGGCATTGGTGCCAATAATGAAAAATGTTTAATCAGTCTGAAAGAAAATCTGCTATTAGGAAAGTAAAAAAATATAAGATAACTTAAAAAATTCAGAAAATATTCAAAATATGTCATGCTATAAGTTAAGGGGAAAACTGTAGAGTTTCAAACCTAAACTTGAGACCCTGGCAGCATCTATGTCTGTACACTGACCTGTGTCCCACTTCGGCAAGTGAAGCCTTTATGCTTTGACCCAAGTGTGTGTGTGTTAGTTGCTCAGTCACGTCCGACTCTTCGTGACCCCACGGACTGTATCTACTCTTTATCCCCTACATCTCCTCATACATTGTAGCCATAAACTTAATCACTGCCAGGAAAATCCGCTGCATAATCCTCCTAGGAGATATTTTACAATATCATATTATCTATAGGACTATAGGAACTCATCTTTAGGAATAAGCAAAAACCTGAATTTCTATTAACAGTGACAGTGGAAAGACATCCAAGTGTCTGCTGTCCGGAAGCCACTGCATCCCGGGAGCCCTGGCCTTGAAAGAACAATGACTGCAGCTTGGGGCAGTTTCTCACCAGCCTTTTCCATAGCTGCAAATGAAGCAATCCTACATCTACGGTGGGGTCTTTGTGTGTGTCTAGAGTTCAAGAGGTGTCATATAATAGCAATCTAGCAGAGATGGTCTTGAAGAAATAGTTATCGAGGTAGCCAAGAGCGTTGAACTGAGTGAACTGTGAGAGGGCCCCTTAGAGAACATTACAGAAACTTGATGGGATGAAGTGTTATTCCAAGTCTCTGTTATTCTAAATTAATGCTCTATATGACATGGAGGAAGTTGATCCCATAGGAGTAAAACACCCCCAAACTATTTCTCTGGAGGAGACTGGGTTACATTTAGTCTGGCACCTGCCACGTGTATCTTAGAAGCTCCTGAAAACAGAGAGGTAACACTGATAAGAAGTTCACCTACTGGAACTGCCAGAGGAACTGACTCTGCCCAGCTTTCCTGGATTGCTGGGTAGAAAGTTTGTCTAGGTCGATAACTCAAGGATAATCTAAATCAATGCAAAACTGAAAAGTAAGCTAATCCAAAATCCACTCAGTAGAATCATGTGGAAATTGCAGGTTTAATTTGAAGTCTTACTGTTTAAGACTGAGTAAGCAAATGAAAAGAAAAGAAAAAAAATCCTTAAACAAATATACAGCAGAGAGGTAAATGTAAAACACACCTTTAAAAAAGATAACTGCAGAGAGCAGAAATTTTTGAGTAATATGTGCTGAATATTCCCCATCAAATTCAAGAAAACAATTCTATGAAAGAAGAGGGAAAATATAAGATAACAAAAATCAAAACATAGAAACTAAAATTGCAAAGGAACAAATGAGAAAAACAAAGAAGCTGAAAGAAATAAGAGGGCATTCTTGGAACTAAACGCATGGTAAAAGAAATTTAAAACAATACATTATGATAATAATTATCAAATTTACAAATTAAGGTTCAAAAAATAAATTAAATCATTTAGAATCTTAAGATTACTAAAGAAGCACTTTTAGGCATGGAGTTGCAGTTAAACACTATTGACTTTGGAGTGTTTTTTTTTTCATCCAAAGATATTAAAAAATATTAATCAGTTACCAGCTTATAAAAAAAAATTAACTGTTAACTTCAGTTCAGATCACTTCAGCTCAGTCGCTCAGTTGTGCCCAACTCTTTGCAACCCCATGAACCGCAGCACACCAGGTCTCCCTGTCCATCACCAACTCCCGGAGTTCACCCAAATCCCATGTCTATCGAGTTGGTGATGCCATCCAACCATCTCATCCTCTGTCATCCCCTTCTCCTCCTGCCCTCAATCTTTCCCAGCATCAGGCTCTTTTCCAATGAGTCAGCTCTTCGCATCAGTTGCCAAAGTATTGGTTTCAGCTTCAACATCAGTTCTTCCAATGAACACCCAGGACTGATCTCCTTTAGGATGGACTGGTTGGATCTCCTTGCAGTCCAAGGGACTCTCAAGAGTCTTCTCCAACACCACAGTTCAAAAGCATCAATTCTTCAGTGTTCAGCTTTCTTTATAGTCCAACTCTCACATCCATACCTGACCACTGGAAAAACCATAGCCTTGACAAGACAGACCTTTGTTGGCAAAGTAATGTCTCTGCTTTTTAATATGCTGTCTAGGTTGGTCATAACTTTCCTTCCAAGGAATAAGCGTCTTTTAATTTCATGGGTGCAATCACCATCTGCAGTGATTTTGGACCCCAGAAAAATAAAGTCAGCCACTGCGTCCACTGTTTCCCCATCTATTTGCCATGAAGTGATGGGACCGGATACCATGATCTTAGTTTTCTGAATGTTGAGCTTTAAGCCAACTTTTTCACTCTCCTCTTTCACTTTCATCAAGAGACTCTTTAGTTCTTCTTCACTTTCTGCCATAAGAGTGATGTCATCTGCGTATCTGAGGTGATTGATATTTCTCTTCGCAATCTTGATTCCAGCTTGCACTTCCTTCAGCCCAGCATTTCTCATGATGTACTCTGCATATAAGTTAAATAAGCAGGGTGACAATATACAGCCTTGACGTACTCCTTTTCCTATTTGGAACCAGTCTGTTGTACCATGTCCAGTTCTAACTGTTGCTCCCCGACCTGCATACAGATTTCTCAAGAGGCAGGTCAGGTGGTCTGGTATTCCCATCTCTTTCAGAATTTTCCACAGTTTTTTGTGATCCACACAGTCAAAGGCTTTGGCATAGTCAATAAAGCAGAAATAGATGTTTTTCTGGAACTCTCTTGCTTTTTCCATGCTCCAGCAGATGTTGGCAATTTGATCTCTGATTCCTCTGCCTTTTCTAAATCCAGTTTGAACATCTGGAAGTTCATGGTTCACGTATTGCTAAAGTCTGGCTTTGAGAATTTAGAGCATTACTTTACTAGCGTGTGAGATGAGTGCAATTGTGAGGTAATTTGAGCATTCTTTTGCATTGCCTTTCTTTGGGATTGGAATGAAAACTGCCCTTTTCCAGTCCTGTGGCCACTGCTGAGTTTTCCAAATTTACTGGCGTATTGAGTGCAGCACTTTCACAGCATCATCTTTCAAAATTTGAAATAGCTCAACTGGAATTCCATCACCTCCACTAGCTTTGTTCATAGTGATGTTACACTTTGCTCCCCTCCAAAACATAGAAATATTAAGTATACAGTATTTGACATAACAATCTAGAAATCAAGTGAATACACAATATATGTGTACCTTTTTCTATATTCTTAATATAAGAACATTTAACATTTCAATAAATACTTGATTAAAAATATTTATTGATTGAAATTCTGTTGAATGAATACCATAATCTTTCTCGAATTCTTTCAAGACAATGTACAGAAATATACAAAACCCATAAATAATTTAGTATATATTTGCTGTTGAGTTGCTAAGTCATGCCCAAGTCTAACATAACTGCATGGAGTGTTGCCTGCCAGGCTCCTCTGTCCATGGAATTCTCCAGGCCAGAATACTGGAGTGGGTTGCCATTTCCTTCTCTAGGGGATCTTCCCAACCCAGGGATCAAACCTATGTCTAATGCTTTGCAGGGAGATTCTTTACCTTATTGAAATATTTGAATAGATTCAGCTATTTAATGAAATATTAAAGCTCTTTTGTAAAGGCTTTCTAGGTAATTTCTAGGTTTCTGCATGGAACAGGACTCTCCTCAATATTTTTAATAGTTACTTAAAATTTTTCGCTTCTGAAGTAATCTGATACCTAAGATTTATTTACCATGAAAATGTTGTCTACTTTGCATGAAATTTTGGTTCCTGGTGAAATGGAAATTCTCTTTATGCTAGTATGTGACATTTACAACTTAGTTTATGTAGTTTTCCTTGAAAAGACAATAGAGAAAACCTAAGGACTTTTAAAGACACTAAAATAAAATTTCTTTTACCCTGAAAGCGCGAAACTATTGAAACAAATTAACATACATTATGGAAATAGATATAAAGGTGCATAGCTTAAAGAAATTAGATATTTTTCTGCCTATTTTCAATTTTGAATGGGGAAACAGTGGATACAGTGTCAGACTTTATTTTTCTGGGCTCCAAAATCACTGCAGATGGTGACTGCACCCAAGAAATTAAAAGACACTTACTCCTTGAAAGGAAAGTTATGACCAACCTAGATAGCATATTGAAAAGCAGAGACATTACTTTGTCAACAAAGGTCCGTCTAGTCAAGGCTATGGTTTTTCCAGTAGTCATGGATAGATGTGAGAGTTGGACTGTGAAGAAGGCTGAGCACCAAAGAATTGATGCTTTTGAACTGTGGTGTTGGAAAAGACCCTTTTTTTTTTTAGGAAAAGAAGAAACTATAGAGTCTCTGTGCCTGTTTATACTGTCTATATGTTTATATATATCCATGGATGTATGTTTATATGCATATGTATATACACACACACACATATATATATATATATTCTACCTCCAGATGGTACTACTAAATTAATTTATAAAGATCTCATTTAATTGACATAAAGATAAACAAGTGCTGTATAAATTAAGTATACTTTCAGAGATATAAAAACTAATCCAAATGCTTTACAAATTCATGTGAGAATTTGTAAAATCTGTAAAGAGAAGACTCTTGAGAGTCCCTTGGACTGCAAGGAGATCCAACCAGTCCATTCTGAAGGAGATCAGCCCTGGGATTTCTTTGGAAGGAATGATGCTAAAGCTGAAACTCCAGTACTTTGGCCACCTCATGTGAAGAGTCGACTCATTGGAAAAGACTCTGATGCTGGGAGGGATTGGGGGCAGGAGGAAAAGGGGACAACAGAGGATGAGATGGCTGGATGGCATCACCGACTTGATGCATGTGAGTCTGAGTGAACTCTGGGAGTTGGTGATGGACAGGGAGGCCTGGCGTGCTTTGATTCATGGGGTCATAAAGAGTTGGACACGACTGAGCGACTGAACTGAACTGAACTGATGGTTTAATAAATATTGTTAAATGATTGGAAAATGTTAATATATTCTTAATTATATTAACCTTTTATACTGAGTGATGTTTCACAGATAAAAAGAATTAGTCACTAATTGTTAATATTCCTAAGGTAATATGAAACATTGTGCCTTATTATATGCAACATGAATCAACCCTTGGAAATGTGTACATATTAGCAATATTTGGGGGAGTATATTAGTCAGGAAGCTTTTGGGTATTAAGAAAATAAATCTAGTCTCAAACTAGTGTAAACTATAAGAGAATTAATTATTTCATTTACCTAGGCATCTAAGGTAGAGTCAGTTCCAGTCCATGACCAAAGACTCAGGTTGTTTACTTCTCTATTCTGTTGACCTTAGGGTCTTCATCCTAGAGTTCCTCTCTTTGGGGGTTACAAGATAATTGCCAATGACAAGTGTCATTTTCTACTTTCTTATTCTTGCCCTGCTGGAGACAGACAACTTTTTTTTAAACCAACGATTGCAACTCCTTTTTTCAGTTTTTTGAAATCAGTCAGGATTTTATTCATGGATCAGGGAGCCACTTTAAGCAGAATATCATAATTTGACACCTGTATATCTTCTTTGGTGAAGTATATTTAAATCTTTGGCCTAAATATTAGTTCAGCTTCTTATCTACATTTTGTTGAGTAGTATGAATTCTTGTTATATTCTGAATAGCAGTCATTTATTAGATATGTCTTTTGCAAATATTTCCTCCTGGTCTGTTACTTGTCTTTTCCTTCTCTTGACTTTATCTTTTGCAGAGCAGAATATTTTTTTTTAATGAAGTCAAGCTTATCAATTACATCTTTCACGGATTTTGCCTTTGGTATTTTATCTTAAAAGTCATTGCCATTGCCAAGATCATCTAGGTTTTCTTCTATGTTTTCTTTTAAGAGTTTTATAATTTTGTTTGTTTCATTTTGGTCTATGATGTGCTTCAAATTAATGTTTGTGAATTATGTAAGGTATGTGACTAAATTCATTTTTTTGCATATGGATCTCCAGTTGCTCCAGCACTATTTATTGAAAAGACTACCTGTGCTCCATTGTATTGCTTTTGCTCTTTTGTTGAATATCAATTGATTATATATATTGATTATATTTAATATCAATTGATTATATTTATAGGCTCTCTATTATGTCCCATTTAAGTGAAGTCATTCAGTCATGTCCGACTCTTTGCCACCCCATGGATTGTAGCCTACCAGCCTGCTCTGTCCATAGGATTCTCCAGGCAAGAATACTGGAGTGGGTTGCCATTTCCTTCTCCAGGGGATCTTCCTGACCCAGGAATTGACCTAGGTCTCCCACATTGCAGGCAGATGTTTTACCTTCTGAGCCACCAAGGAAGCATATTCCATTTAACTGCTTATTATTTTTGCTAATATCACACTCTCTTGTTTAGTCTTGACCTAAGTAGTGTGAGTTCTCTGACTTGATTCTTCTCCTTCAATAGCGAGTAGGCCATTCTGGGTTTTGACTCTTCATTTAAACTTAGAATCAGTTTGTCAGTATCAACAAAATCACATGCTGAGGTTTGGGATTGCACTGAATCAATAAATCAAGTGTAGAGTTACTGACTTTTTGACAATATTGAGTCTTATCTATAAACATGGACTGTTGTTAAATTTATTTAGCTCTTTTTAATTTTCATTTATCAGAGTTTTACAGTTTTCCTCATATAGGTTTTGCATTTGTTATATTTATACCTAAGTAATTTTTGGATGCAGTGGAAATGCTATTATTTCTTATTTCCAATTCCATGTGTTCTTTGCTGATACAAGAAAGCAATTGACTTTTGTATCTTAACTTTGTATCTTGCTATGTTGTGATAGCTGCTTATCAGTTTTAGAAATTCTTTGGTTACTTCTTTTGGATTTTCTACATAGATGATCATGTCAACAGCAAAAAAAGATAGCTTTATTTCTTCCATCCAATCTGTATACCTTTTATTTATCTTTCTTGTTTCATTATATTAGTTAGAATTGCCAGTACATACTGAAAAGGAGTGCTGACAGAGGATGTATTTGCCTTGTACCTGATACTGGTAGAAGCACTGAGTATTTCACCAGTAAGCACAGTGTTAGCTCTAGGTTTGTTGCATATAGTACTTATCAAGTGGAAGATATTTCCCTCTATTCCTGGTTTACTGGGTGCTTTTATCATGTTGGGTTTTGTCAGAAGCTTTTTTTTTTACATATATTGATACATTGTGTGATTCTTTGTCATTTGTTGATGTGATGGGTTACATTAAATAAATTTCAAATGCTGGACCAAATTTGTATGTTCAGGCTAAATCCTGATTGTTTGTGCTATATATTTTTTATATACATTTTTGGATTTAATTGGCTTATATATGTTGAGAATTTTCACATCTATGGTCGTGAAAGATATTGGTCTATAGTTTTCTACTAATATCTTTGTCTGGTTTTCTTATTATGGTAAGGCTGACCTTAGAAAAAATTGTAAAGTATTCCCTCTGCTGTTTTCTAAAAGAGATTGAAGATAATTAGTACAATATTTCTTAAATGTTTGTTAGAATTTACCAGTGACTCTACCTGGGCCTGGTACTTTCTCTTTTGGAAGGTTATTAATTAGTTCTTTGTTTTAATAATAGATTTAGACCTATTATTTCTTCTTGTGTGAGTTTTGGCAATTGGTAATTTTCAAATAATTGGTACATTTCATCTAATTTATAAACATAGAATTGTTTGTAATACTCCCTTAAACGTCCATGGGATCAGTTGTGATAACACTTTTCACTCTGGCCTCTTTTTTCCTTAGTTAGCATGACTAAAAGCTAATCAGTTTTACTGATATTTTTAAAAGCAGCGACTTGTGTCTACAATGGCTAAATACATTCATCTCTTCTATGCATTGCTTTTGCTTTATATATCTAAACTTCCATTATTAACACAAAATAAATGACAATGTTACTGTTGACACTGAAAAAGGTCAAGTCCAATTTTTGTTTGTACTGTGTTCAGTGTTCTGTAGGCATATATTTGGCATTCCTACTACACAATCCAGGGTAACAGATGCAAAATAGACTCTGGAGGACAAGTAGAATCCCTGAAATAGAAACTTTTATTTGCATCTTAACAAATAGTGGTTAGGCATTTAGTCTGTCACACATTCAGTAGACTAGCTAAATTTTATACACATAACTGGAGGGGTCTGTGTGAAGGTGTTTTGGATTCCATCCCAAGGCAGTAATTCAGGGGCATTTTAAGTCTTTATGAAATGAAGGAGAAGAAATTCATTCTACCATCAAGCAGCAATATATACCTCATTCTGTAGCACGTAATTTAAAATTGATGGAACAGAAACAATATTAGGGATTGGCAAACATGTTAAGTATAAGGGAAAGTCTCCTCATTTTTGTAGCAGTTCAGATCAGATCAGATCAGTTGCTCAGTTGTGCCCAACTCTTTGCAACCCCATGAATCGCAGCACGCCAGGCTTCCCTGTCCATCACCAACTCCCAGAGTTCACTGAGACTCACGTCCATTGAATCAGTGATGCCATCCAGCCATCTCATCCTCTGTCCTCCCCTTCTCCTCCTGCCCACAATCCCTCCCAGCATCAGAGTCTTTTCCAGTGAGTCAACTCTTCACATGAGGTGGCCAAAGTACTGGAGTTTCAGCTTTAGCATCATTCCTTCCAAAGAAATCCCAGGGCTGATCTCCTTTAGAATGGACTGGTTGGATCTCCTTGCAGTTAGTGAGTCAATATTGGGACTTTAAGGGAATGGATTTATTGGATTTATAAGCTGCATTGATGGTATGAAAAACAAGAAGATCTCTACTATCAGCTTTATTCTCGCTGGCTTAGCAATTGCCAGAGTTTGCCTGATATGGACAATAGTTACTGATGGATTTTTAAAGTTATGCTCTCCAGATGTACATTCCTCTGGGGACCTAATTGAATATAATGGTTACTTGTGGATAGTGATGAATCAATCAAGTATCTGGTTTGCTACCTGCCTCAGCATCTTCTATTTCCTGAAGATATCTAGTTTTTCCCACTGCATCTTTCTCTGGTTGAAGGGTAGACTCAACATGGTTGTTTTCCTTCTTTTGGGATGCTTGCTTATTTCATGGTTAGTTACTTTTCCACATTTTGTGAAGATTGTTAATGATGATAAAAGGAAAATAAAAACACAGTCTGGTCAATGGATATGCATAAAGGTGAACTCTTTGGAAAACAAATTTGGCTGCATCTTGGTGTCATTCTCCTTTTTATACAATACCTGATTATATGTGTCTTGTTGCTCACTTCTCTTTGGAGACACAACAGGAGGATGCAATCGAATGCCACAGGATTCAGTGACCCCAGTACAGAAGCACATATCAAAGCGATGAAAGTCTTGGTGTCTTTTATCATCCTCTTTATCTTGAATTTTGTAGGTACTGCCATACAAATATCAAGTGTGACAGTGCCTGAAAACAAACTGCTTTTTATTTTTGGTATGACAACCACAGTCCTCTATCTCTGGGGTCACTCGCTTATCCTAATTCTAGGAAATAGGAAGCTCAAGCAAGCCTCTTTGAGAGTACTGAAGTCATTAAAGTGCCGGGAAAAAGAGAAACTTCTCAGAACTCCTTGACAGGCCTGTTAAGAGAAACTGACATTTCAATAAAGGAATCAAGTGAAGAAAGTCCCTGAAGATCTGTTTCACTTACACAACTTTCTTGCATTGGTTTCAACTGTATTACTGAACATCACCACAACCTTCCACAGTGATCCTGAATTTCACTCTTCAAGGAGATTTTAACCCCACACACAAATCTAATGGCTCAGTCAGCTTCCCTCTCTTGCAGTTGCTTCTTTCTGAATCCATCAGCTCCAGAGAATTAGAGAGTATTTACTATAAATATGTTGATGGATGGAGCAATTCTCTAAAATAAGATTTCTCACTTCATTTTACCTGACTTCTCTGAAGTAGTGATAGAGATATCTTGGCAGTATCTTCAGCAAGATATTCAAAGAAATATTATCATTATTGTTATTATATTACCATTTTTTATTTATATTAATGCCTACATTCCTCCAGATTTGTCCAGTAAGAATCACTCAGGTTGGCTCCTGTGTCATTTTGACATGTCCCCATGCTTCTACTCATCTTTCTTTACATTGTTACACAGAAAAATATTTCAGGTTCATTGTGTAGTCTGTATCGTTCAGCCTGGATTCACTCTTTCCCCAAGGTTTCCTCATTTCTTTTAGTGTAGCCAGGTATTTGAAAAGCAAGATTTGGTTGGACACAAACTTTCCACAAACTTATTTAGTTCTGTTTCTCAGTCTCTCCTCTCAATATGTATAATACATTGCGTATTTATGCTAATATCTCTAATTCCACTTCAAAATCACAGGCTTCCATCTTTCCACGATGTAAATCCTGTCTTTAGTAGTGAAAAAATGGTTCTCACTTTTATTAGTGTATTTACTCATTTGTTCAGTCCTAAGAAACACTGAGGGCTTCCCAGGTGGCTCTAGTGGTAAAGAACCCACCTGCAATGCAGGAGACACAAGAGATGTGGGTTCAATTCCTGGGTCAGGAAGATCTCCTGGAGGAGGAAATGGCAACCCACTCCAGTGTTCTTGCCTGAAAAATTCCATGGACAGAAGAGTCTGGCAGGCTACAGTCCGTAGGATTGCACAGAGTCAGACACAACTGGACAACTGAGCATGCACACACAGGACACACTGAAAGTAGTTTCAGACCTGTTAACTCACATATAGTAAAGAAGAGAAAGAAAGAAAGAGGGAGAGAGAAAGAAAGAAAGAGGGAGAGAGGAAGAAAGAAAGGAGGGAGGAAGCGAGGGAGAGAGAAAGGGTGGGATGAAGGAGGCACTATTAACCACAGCTCAGTACTTTGTTACAGCTCATGTTTGCCTGAATCGTGGCATAACAGTCAAAATACTATGTTTCAAAGTTGTTTTGGTTAGTTTTCTTTCTTTCCCTTTAGCATGGTTATAGCATTCATTTTTTTTTTAAGTGAGGGTTGTTGTTTTTTTTTAATTTTATTCAGTTGTAGGATTTTTCCCCAGTCCTTATTTTATTTTTTAATTTAAAATATCAATATTATTTCAAGAGTCAAACACAATCAAAAATCATCCTGAGAATATTATCATTCACCCCTTATAACATCAATCTCATAGTAAATTACTCCCTACAGATAAAATGTGTTCAGTCCCTTAGCAGTTGCCAACTCTTTGCGACCCTGTGGACTATAGCCTTCCAGGCTCCTCTGTCCATGGAATTTCCCAGGCAAGAATATTGGAATGAGTTGACATTTCCTTCTCCACTATAGATAATAAATTCCATTAATTTTGCTTTCTTTCTCCTATTTTTATTCTTGAAAAAATAAACAAGTTTGCACATACTAACGTTTTCCATATTTCTTACATAAAAGACACTTTGCAGCTTACTCTTTTCCTTTACAATATGTTAGAAATCATTCCATCCATTTCTGAAATTGTTTCTCATTCTCTTTCACACCTTTTTAGTATTCCATCATCTGAATATACCAGGTTTGATTGAACAGGGTCTGTGTATATGTTGGTTTGTTTCTGGTATTTTGCAGTTACATACAATGTTGCTATGCATAATCTTGAACATACATATATTGATTCTGACACCCAGTTCTAATTGAGTCACCAAGAAATTAATTCAACCCTGGCACTACCTACCTGAAGAGAGCATCAAATTCCATAGGTGAAGGGCTCAGTCCCACAAGAATATCCCCACTTGAGCTACCAATTGCAAGCCCAGGTTGTTATCTGTGCTTTTGACTTACTGGCTATAAGTCTGAGGCTCCAATAACTCTCTACTTGGGTTTGTTTAATTTGCTGCAGTGGCTCATGCAACTCAGAAATCTGGTGTACTCAGTAGGTTACTGATTTATCACAAAGAATGGAAAAGGCTGTGAGTCGACAACAAGATGAAGATGGACCAGCTTCTGCTGTATCCCCTTACGGATTTTCGTGGTAGTGTTGGTGGCATGAGACATTTCTGGAAAAAACTGTGTGAAAGATGTCAGTACAGAGTGAGGATTATATGATTAAAATCACTCTAGGAAAAAAAATATTAATGATAATTGTGAAAACACTGAAAAAGGATCCTGGCAATTCACAGCAAGGACTACAATTAAACTAAATAAATTTGTATTTAAAAAAAAGTGTGCAAAATTTGAAAGACAGTCTCATGAAGATTGCTTTTGGAAAGGAGAGGGTAACAAAGAGCAAAGAAATACCCTACAGAAGCTGAGTGGGAAAAAAAAGAAGGAAAAATCTAAGATTATGCCAGAGAAGTTAGACAGTTGAACAATGCATAGCTCCTTCCCTCATTGCCAAAAAGACAGGCTTCCTTGGCTGTACAGGATAGCAGTGAGAATAAATGAGCTACAATCATATGGAAAGATGAATCTTACAGAGTGTTAAGTGAAGAAAAGCAAATTTATGTTGTCTGTGAGTTCTTACACATAAATATTTAAAAAGTGGGAGATTGTGAGATTGTAGCTAAAAGGGGCAAGATGTTTTCTTCTGGGGAGTTGATTGTGTCTGTTTCTTGTTCTGGGCCATGGTTATAGGAGTGTATGAAGTTAGTAAAATTTCATTAAGCTCCTCACTTAAGATTTTATTAAATATCAAAATAATAGAAACAACTGAATAATTTTTCCAAGACTGCCCACAAGAAATTATTTGGTGCCATCAGAAAACAGAAATTTGCTCTTCAGAGTTCTGGAGTTTAGAAGTCTGAAATGAAGGTATCAGTAGGAATACACTCTCACTGAAGGCTCTAGAGAAGAATCCTTTCTTGCCTCTTTACCGTCTGTTGCACCCTGATATCCCTTATATAATAGTAGCAATAGTAACGCCTATCCCTGCCTCCAGTTGCACATGACCTTCTTCTTTCTGTATTGGAATCTTCCTCTACCTGCCAGCCATTATATTTAGATTTCACTCAAATCTTACACTTGCATAGGGCCCTTTTCCAAATAAGAACACATTCACAGTGCTTGGATATACTTTTTGGAGGAAGATACAATTTAGTGCTTGGATATACCTTTTGGAGGAAGACACAATTCCACCTATTAAGTCATTCTAATAAGGGTTGGAGCTTATTAGGGGCCAGTAGTTTCCTCCTTGAGGTTTGCTTCCATCTTCCCAAAATTCTAATCTACTCAAGTAAGGCCTGATAATCTTGTCAGCTTGGAAGTTCAGTGAAATTCGGATAGAACATAGCAGAAAGAAAAAGGCCCTGGAGATACAAGAGCATCTTCCTGTTTTTCCTTTTATGTGCTTTATACATAAGATCCTAGCCAACTCAGAATTCTGTGGGCCAGGAGTGCGGTGGTGTGGAGCTCAGGTTTGTTGTGACCTTTCCCTAAATAGGAAATACTACAGAGCAAAGCTAAGAATAAAAAATTTACAAATGCTGAGCCTGATATTTATAAAGGCTAAGCCTTAGAATCCTGAATTAAAACAATAGCCAGTTAAGAATTCAGGATCATAACCATACTCAATCTCAGAAATCAGAATTTATAAGAAAATTCGTAAATGTGGGGAGGTAATTTGTTACTTTAAATTCTGATGTGACTCCATATAAAATTTCCTGCTTGAGGAGGGAGAAAGCACAAAACTGTCATAAAATCTCTCCTTATTTGCAAGTTAGCAAATATGACTTCACCTTCAGTCAAACTCATAGATGAAGAATTCAGCTTGTGACAATGGTGAAAGGAGTCTCTTAGCATTGAGCTCATACAGGAAGATTGCAGTCTAAAGGGTTTTCACATTTGAAAGTGTTTTTTAGGAAGATACTCATTTTCTCTGGTCAAAGTGGGATTTTTATTCCAGACTAAAACAGACTCCAAACTACAAGCCTGAACAAGAGCATTCTCAACTGTTATATCATTTTCAAAACATCATTTGGAAGACCTTCTGTCATCAGTGACTGAAGTAACTGGGATTTCACTTCTGCAGGCATGTCAAATGTCATCAAATATGTTTTTTTGATCATTGAAATCTCAGAATTCATAACAGGAATTTGCAGAAATGGATTCATTGCACTAGTACTTTGTGCTGACTCTCTCAAAAGCAAGACTATCTCCTTGCTTGACTTCATCTTCACATGCTTGGCCATCTCCAGAATTGGTATGGTATTCATACTTCTCCTGGATGGCATTAGAATAGTGTTCCATCCAGAAATATTAGATAGTCATCAGGTAATAGAAGTAACTTTTGATTTCTTCTGGAATCTGAGCAATTCCTTAGCTACCTGGTGTGCTGCCTGCCTCAGCATCTTCTACTTCCTCAAGCTATCTAATTTTTCCCACCCCTTCTTTCTCTGGCTAAAATGGAGAAGAAATAGAGTTGTTTTCACCATTATGTTGGGATTCTGTCTCTCTTTGTTTTTTAATCTTCTGAACATAAAGTTCAATACTCTCAGGGTCAGTGACCATTTAGAAATAGAAAACAACTTGACTTGGGAAAAATGCATGCCTAAAACACAGTACTACAGCAGTCAAATTCTCCTCCACCTGGGATCTCTCATCCCCTTGGCTGTGTCACTCATTTTATTTTTCCTGTTAATATTTTCCTTATGGAGACATACCAGGCAGATGACACATCATGCCAAAGGATCCAAAGACCTCAACACAGGAGTTCTTGTGAGAACAAGAAATACTTTGACTTCTTTCATCATTCTCTTAGTTGTGCACTATTTGGCTACATTCATGTTAACTTGGTTCTATTTCACACTAGAAAATGACGTGACTTTTATTGCTGCTCAAACTGTAGCATTTCTCTATCCTGCAATTCACCCTTTTATTCTGATTCTGGGGAGCAGGAAACTGAGACAGATTTCTGTGAATCTGCTAAGGCAAATTGAATCCTGTGTCAAGCGATTGTAATTCTTCACAGCATGGAAGAACTGGTGAGGAACCATTGATGTTTGGAAGAAAACAAGTAATTGAGGATCTCCTACATTCTCCCATTGCTTTCATATTGTACTGGATAGAATTAAAAAAAAAAAAAAAAAACTTCATTGACCAGACTGTTGACATAAGAGAAAATGCTTCCTTGAATTCCATGGACTATCCTTGGCAATTTGACAGTTATTTAATTTAAGCCTCAGAAAGTCCTACAAGATACTTATTATACCATTTTCTTGGATGAAAATTCTGATGGTCATCATATGTAAGTGACCTTTCTCTAAGGTGTTAACATGGGGATTCAAACTCAAATCTTTTGGCTCAAAAAATAGATGAGTGGATGAAAAATAATGAATTAAACCTCTTTTATTAGCTCTTGATTCTGTTATTATTAGTCTGCTACACTGCTTTATGACACATTTTATTAATATAACATTTCTTTTTAAGGAAGAAAAAAAATATATGAAGGGTAAATTTTAAATAAATCTACTTAATCAATGGGTCATGTTGTAATTTATATTCAATACAAAGAAAATTCTAAAATTGTAAGTAAATTTATGATTTTTAATTATCACAGAAATAGAAGAGGATATATTTTCTTGATCTTTTTGTTTAATAAAAATTGCAAAGTTTCTGAAAGTGACAATAAGGTATTGGTGCCAGGAATGAAGCACATTTAATCACTCTGAAACAAAATCTGCTATAGGGAAAGTAAAAACATAGAAGATAAAAAAATAAAAATAAAATACTCAAAATATATTGTGTTATAAATTAAGGGAAAACTGTAGCGTTTAAGAGCTTCCCTGTGCAGTTTAAGCTTCCCTGGTGGCTCAGATGATAAAGAAGTCTGCCTGCAGTGCGAGAGACCCAGGTTCAATCCCTGGGCCTCGAAGATCCCCTGGAGAAGGAAATGGCAACCCACTTCAGTATCCTTGTCTGGAAAATTCCATGGATGAAAGAGCCTGACAGGCTACAGTTCATGGGGTCATAAAGAGTTGAACACAACTGAGCGAATTCACTTTGACCTCACTTTTGTGGAGTTTAAACCCTAAACTGGTAGCTTGAAACACTGGGAACATCTGTGTCTGTACAATGAACTGTGACCCACTTCAGCAAGTGAGGCCTTTATGCTTCTGTCCATGTAGACCTACCCTTTATCCCCCACAGCTCCTCATACAAGGTTACCATAAATATAATCACTGCCTGGAAAATCCTCTACTGTAATCCTCCTAGGAGATATTTTAGAATATTATCTTTAGGAATATAGGAACTCATCCTTAGGAGTAAGCAAAAGCCTGAATTCCCATTGAAAATGACAGTGGAAAGACATCTAAGTGTCTACTGGCAATACTTTCACTTCCTTGGACCAGACCCTGGCCTTGGGAGATTGATGGGTGAAGCTGGGGGCTGGTTCTATAGGTGCAAATGAAGGACTCTACATCATCAGTGGCATCTTTGTCTGTTTCTAGAGTTCAGGAGGTGTCAGTGAATAGCAAAGCAGCAGAGATTGTTTTGAAAAAAATAGTTATTAAGGTAGCTGAGAGTGTTGAATGAGTCAGTTGTGTGAGAGCTCCATGGTGAACATCACAGAACCTCCTGATGGGATGAGGTGCTTTCCCAAGGCTGTGTTGTTCTAAATTAATGCTCCATGTTGATGGGAGGAAGTAGATCCCGTAGGAGTAAGATACCACCAAACTATTTCTCTGTTTGAAGAAAAACTGGGTTGCATTTAATCTAGCACCTGTCATACATATCTGAGAAAATTCTTAAAAACAGAGAGATAAGATGGAAGAGAAGTTCCTCTATTGCAATTTCCAAGAAAACCAACTCTCCCTGGCTCTCCTGGATTGCTGAGTAGCAATTTAATTATCTGTCTAATTTGATAATAGAGGGATAACCTAAATTATTGTAAAAATAAAACATAAAATCCACTCTGGTTTCAGGGGAAATTTGCTGGCCTAATTTGAAGGCTTATTCTTTGAGACTGGTAAGCAAAGTAAAAGAAAACCAACAAAACTTTAAAGAACAAAACAATATATAGCACTCAGGGGAATGAAAGACAATGTTGAAAAAGAGTCACGGCAGAACACAAGAATTCTTGGGTAATTGTACTATTTTCCATCAAATTCAAGAAAACAGTTATATGAAAGAAGAGAGAAAATAGAAGATAAAAAAAAAAATATAGAAAGTAAAATTGCAAAGGAGTAACCCCCTCCAAAGAAAAACAAATAAGTTGTAGGAAATAAGACCATATTCATGCAAATGAACACATGGCAAGAGATACTGAAAAACAATACATTATGATATACAATTATCAATATTACAGCCAACGTTCAAATATAAAGTCATTTAGAACTTTAATCTACAATTAATTTTTTTTAAAAAAAGGCATTTTTAAGTGATACTGGGAGAACTGGAAAACTACACGTAAAAGAATGAAATTAGAACTCTTCCTAACACCATACACAAAGATAAACTTGGAATGGATTAAAGTCCTAAATGGTAAGAATAGAAACTATAAAACTCACAGAGGAAAATATAGGCGGAAGACTGCATGATATATATCATAGCAAGATCCTCCATGACCCACCTCCTAAAATAATGGAAATAAAAACACAAGTAAACAAATGGGACCTAATTAAAATTAAAAGATTTTGCACAGAAGTTCAGTTCAGTTCAGTCACTCAGTCATGTCCAACTCTTTGCCACACCATGGCAGCCATCTTTGGCTGCAAAGAATATAATAAATCTGATTTTGGTGTTGACCATCTGGTGATGTCCCTGTGTAGAGTCTTCTCTTGTGTTGTTGGCAATCATCAAAAAGTATACAAACAAGTGCTGGAGAGCATGTGGAGTAAAGGGAACCCTCTTGCACTATTGGTGGGAATGTAAATTGATCCAGCCACTATGGAAGACAGTACCTTAAAAAAACTAAGAATAAAACTACCAAGTGACCCAACAATCCCACTACTGGGCAATACCCTGAGGAAACCATAATTGAAAAGACACATGTACCCTCATGTTGCTTGCTGCACAATTTACAATAGCTAGGACATAGAAGCAACCCAGATGTCCATCAACAGATTAATGAATAAAAAAACTGTGGTATATATATATACAATGGAATACCACTCAGCCATCAAAAGGAATGCATTTGAGTCAGTTCTAATGAGCTGGATGAATCTAGAGCCTATTATACAGAATGAATTAAGTCAGAAAGAGAAAACAAATATCATATATTAACACATATATATGGAATCTAGAAAGATGGTACTGACGAACCTAATTGCAAGGCAGCAGTGGAGATAGGGACATAGAGAACAGACTTATGGACATGGGCAGTAGGGAGGAAGGAGAGGATAAGATGAATGGAGAGAGTAGGATGGAAGCATATACACTGCCATCTGTAAAACAGATAGCCAATGGAAATCTGCTGTATGACTCAGGGAACTCAAATTGGGGCTCTTTGACAACCTAGAGAGGTGGGAAAGGGTTGGAGGTGGGAGGGGACAAATGTATGTGCTGTGCTGTGCTTAGTCACCCAGTCATGTCTGGCTCTTTCCAATGCTATAGACTGTAGCCTGCCAGGCTCCTCTGAATTATTCAGGCGAGAATACTGGAGTAAGTAGCCTATCCCTTCTCCAGGGGATCTTCCTGACCCAGGAATTGAACCAGGGTCTTATGCATTGCAGGTTGATTCTTTAACAGCTGAGTTACGAGGGAAGCCCATACATACATATACCTATGAATAATTCATGTTGATGTATGGCAGAAACCAAATCAATATTGTAAAGCAATGATGATCCTTCAATTAAAAATAAATAATTTTTTTTTAAAATAAAAGAGAATTTTTAGGCATGGAGCTGCAGTTTAATTAACACCATCAAATTTATCCACATTCTTTTTCTAATCCAAAGGTATACCAAAATATTGGTCAGTTATCAGCTTATAAAAAAACCTAATCCTCACCCTTAATGTCCCCAAATACCCAGAAATATTACTTTGGCCACCTGATGCAAAGAGCTGACTCATTTGAAAAGACCCTGATGCTGGGAAAGATTGAGGGCAGGAGGAGAAGAGGGTGAAAGAGAATGAGATGGTTGGATGGCATCACCGAATCAATGGACATGTGGTTGGGTAGACTCTGGCAGTTGGTGATGGACAGGGAGGCCTGGTGTGCTGTGGTTCATGGGGTCACAAAGAGTAGGACATGACTAAGTGACTAAACTGAACTGAAATCAAAACTATAATGAGATTTACCTCACATTGGTCAGAATAGCCATCATCAAAAAGTTTACGAACAATAAATGCTGGAAAAGGAATTCCTTTTTGTTGGACAAAAGGGAATGCTTTTGCACTGTGGGTGGGAATGAAATTGATACAGTCACTATGGAAGACGATATGGAAATTCCTTAAAAAACTAAGAATAAAACCACCACATGACCCAGCAATCCCATTCCTTGACATATAACCTGAGGAAACCAAAATTGAAAAACACATGTATCCTATTGTTCACTGCAGCACTATTTACAATAGCTAGAACATGGAAGCAACTTAGATATCCATTGACAGATGAATGGATAAAGAAGTTGTGGTACACATACACAATGGAATATTCAGTTCAGTTCAATCGCTTAGTCGTGTCCGACTCTTTGCGACCCCATGAATCGCAGCACGCCAGGCCTCCCTGTCCATTACCAACTCCCGGAGTTTACCCAGACTCACATCCATCAAGTCAGTGATGCCATCCAGCCATCTCATCCTCTGTCGTCCCCTTCTCCTCCTGCCCCCAATCCCTCCCAACATCAGAGTCTTTTCCAATGAGTCAACTCTTCGCATGAGGTGGCCAAAGTACTGGAGTTTCAGCTTTAGCATCATTCCTTCCAAAGAAATCCCAGGGCTGATCTCCTTTAGAATGGACTGGTTGGATCTCCTTGCAGTCCAAGGAACTCTCAAGAGTCTTCTCCAACACAACAGTTCAAAAGCATCAATTCTTTAGCGCTCAGCCTTCTTCACAGTCCAATTCTCACATCCATACATGACCACAGGAAAAACCATAGACTTGACTAGACGAACCTTTGTTGGCAAAGTAATGTCTCTGCTTTTGAATATGCTATCTAGGTTAGTCATAACTTTCCTTCCAAGGAGTAAGCGTCTTTTAATTTCATGGCTACAGTCACCATCTGCAGTGATTTTGGAGCCCAAAAAAATAAAGTCTGACACTGTTTCCCCATTTATTTCCCATGAAGTGATGGGACCAGATGCCATGATCTTCGTTTTCTGAATGTTGAGCTTTAAGCCAACTTTTTCACTCTCCTCTTTCACTTTCATCAAGAGGCTTTTTAGCTCCTCTTCACTTTCTGCCATAAGGGTGGTGTCATCTGCATATCTGAGGTGATTGATATTTCTCTTGGCAATCTTGATTCCAGCTTGTGCTTCTTCCAGTCCAGCGTTTCTCATGATGTACTCTGCATATAAGTTAAATAAGCAGGGTGACAATATACACCCTTGACATACTCCTTTTCCTATTTGAAACCAGTCTATTGTTCCATGTCCAGTTCTAACTGTTGCTTCCTGACCTGCATACAAATTTCTCAAGAGGCAGATCAAATGCTCTAGTATTCCCATCTCTTTCAGAATTTTCCACAGTTTACTGTGATCCACACAGTCAAAGGCTATGGCATAGTCAATAAAGCAGAAATAGATGTTTTTCTGGAACTCTCTTGCTTTGTCCATGATCCAGCGGATGTTTGCAATTTGATCTTTGATTCCTCTGCCTTTTCTAAAACCACCTCGAACGTCTAGAAGTTCATGGTTCACATATTGCTGAAGCCTGGCTTGGAGAATGTTGAACATTACTTTACTAGCGTGTGAGATGAGTGCAATTGTGCGGTAGTTTGAGCATTCTTTGGCATTGCCTTTCTTTGGGATTGGAATGAAACTGACCTTTTCCAGTCCTGTGGTCACTGCTGAGTTTTCTAAATTTGTTGGCATATTGAGTGCAGCACTTTTACAGCATCCTCTTTCAGGATTTGAAATAGCTCAACTGGAATTCCATCACCTCCACTAGCTTTGTTCGTAGTGATGCTTTCTAAGCCCAACTTGACTTCACATTCCAGAATGTCTGGCTCTAGGTCAGTGATCACACCATCGTGATTATCTGGGTCATGAAGATCTTTTTTGTACAGTTCTTCTGTGTATTCTTGCCACCTCTTCTTAATATCTTCTGCTTCTGTTAGGTCCATACCATTTCTGTCCTTTACCGTAGCCCATCTTTGCATGAAATGTTCCCTTTGTATCTCTAATTTTCTTGAAGAGATCTCTAGTCTTTCCCATTCTGTTGTTTTCCTCTATTTCTTTGCATTGATCGCTAAGGAAGGCTTTCTTATGTCTTCTTGCTATTCTTTGGAACTCTGCATTCAGATGCTTATATCTTTCCTTTTCTCGTTTGCTTTTCACTTCACTTCTTTTCACAGCTATTTGTAAGGCCTCCCCAGACAGCCATTTTGCTTTTTTGCATTTCTTTTCTATGGGGATGGTCTTGATCCCTGTATCCTGTACAATGTCACGAACCTCATTCCATAGTTCATCAGGCACTCTATCTATCAGATCTAGGCCCTTAAATCTATTTCTCACTTCCACTGTATAATCATAAGGGATTTGATTTAGGTCATACCTGAATGGTCTAGTGGTTTTCCCTACTTTCTTCAATTTCAGTCTGAATTTGGCAATAAGGAGTTCATGATCTGAGCCACAGTCAGCTCCTGGTCTTGTTTTTGCTGATTGTATAGAGCTTCTCCATCTTTGGCTGCAAAGAATATAATCAATCTGATTTCGGTGTTGACCATCTGGTGATGTCCATGTATAGAGTCTTCTCTTGTGTTCTTGGAAGAGGGTGTTTGTTATGACCAGTGCATTTTCTTGGCAAAACTCTATTAGTCTTTGCCCTGCTTCATTCCGTATTCCAAGGCCAAATTTGCCTGTTACTCCAGGTGTTTCTTGACTTCCTACTTTTGCATTCCAGTCCTCTATAATGAAAAGGACATCTTTTTTGGGTGTTAGTTCTAATAGGTCTTGTAGGTCTTCATAGAACCGTTCAACTTCAGCTTCTTCAGCATTACTGGTTGGGGCATAGACTTGGATTACTGTGATAGTGAATGGTTTGCCTTGGAAATGAACAGAGGTCATTCTGTCATTTTTGAGATTGCATCCAAGTATTGCATTTTGGACTATTTTGTTGACCATGATGGCTACTCCATTTCTTCTGAGGAATTCCTGCCCGAAGTAGTAGATATAATGGTCATCTGAGTTAAATTCACCCATTCCAGTCCATTTCAGTTTGCTGATTCCTAGAATGTCAACTTTCACTCTTGCCATCTCCTGTTTGACCACTTCCAATTTGCCTTGATTCATGGACGTGACATCCCAGGTTCCTATGCAATATTGCTCTTTACAGCATCGGACCTTGCTTTTATCACCAGTCTCATCCACAGCTGGGTACTCTTTTTGCTTTGGCTCCATCCCTTCATTCTTTCTGGAGTTATTTCTCCACTGATCTCCAGTAGCATATTGGGCACCTACTGACCTGGGGAGTTCCTCTTTCAGTATCCTATCATTTTGCCTTTTCATACTGTTCATGGGGTTCTCAAGGCAAGAATACTGAAGTGGTTTGCCATTCCCTTCTCCAGTGGAATATTACTCAACCATAAAAATGAATGCATTTGAGTCAGATCTAATGAGGTGGATGAACCTAGAACCTATTATACAGAGTGAAGTGAGTCAGAAAAGAGAAAGATAAATGTCATATTCTAATACACATATATGGAATCTAGAAAAATGGTACTGAAGAACTGATTTGCAGGGCAGCAAAGGAGAAACAGACAGAGAATAGACTTCAGGACATGAGAAGAGGAGAGGAGAGGGTGAGGTGTATGGAAAGAATAACGTGGAAACTTATATTACCATTTTCAAAATAGATAGCCAATGGGAATTTGCTGTACAGCTCAGGAAACTCAAACAGAGGCTCTGTATCAACCTAGAGGGGTGGGATGGGGAGGGAGATGGGAGGGAGGTTCAAAAGGGAGGGGATATATGTATACCTATGGCTGATTCATGCTGAGGTTTGGCAGAAAACAGCAAAATTCTGTAAAGCAATTATCCTGCAATAAAAAAATAAGTTAAAAAATATCTTGTCTCAAACTAGTGTAATCTATAAGGAAATTAATTTTTTCACTTACCTAGGTATCTAAAGGGGAGAAGGTTCCAGTCCACGACCAAGGGCTCAGGTTATTTGCCTCTATTTTATTGGCCTTCATCCTAGACCTCCTCTCTTTGGGGGTTACAAGATAATTGCCAATGGTAACTGGATTTTTTTTTTTTTCTCTCTGCTTTGCAAGAGACACAGTCAAGAAAAAGAAAAGACAAGCCACAGACTGGGTAAAATATTTGCAAAAGACATAAACAACTATTATCCAGAGTATAAAAAGAATTCATGATACTCAACCTAGTTAAAAACTGGGCCAGTTTTATTTTCAAATGTTGAACCGGTTTGTATATTCAGCCTAAATACCAGTGGTTTGTGCGATATATTTTTTATACATTTTTGGATTAATGTTGTATTGCAGTGAGAATTTTCACATCTGTGGTCATGAGAGATATTGGTCTGTAGTTTTATCTTCCAGTAATGTCTATGTCTGATTTTGGTATTAGGACAATACTGAACTTAGAATGAGTTGGAAATCATTCCCTCTGCTTCTATCCTTTGAAAGAGACTGGAGAGAATTACTATAATATTTCTTTAAGGTTTATGATGATTTACTAGTGACTCCACCTGGGCCTGTTGTTTTCTGAATTTGAAGTTTATTAATCAACCCTTATTTTAATAGCAAATGTAGGCCTATTCACATTTCTATTTCTTCTTGTGTGAGTTTTGACAACTGGTGTTTTTCAAAGAATTGATACATTTCATCTAGTTTTTCAAAATGGGGACATAAATTGCTCGTAATTGTCCTTTAAAAGTCCATGGGACCAGTTATGATACCACATTTCACTTCTGGCATTTTTTTTTTTTTTATTCTTAGCACACTTAAGTGTGTGCTCAGTTGTTAAGTCTGACTCTTTGTGTCCCCATGGACTGTAACCCTCCAGGCTCAGCTGTCCATGGATTTCTCCAGGCAAGAATACTGGAGTGGGCACCCATTTCCTTCTTCAGGGGATCTTCACAACCCAGGGATCAAGCCCATGTATTCTGAGTCTCCTACATTGCCAGGCACATTTTTTATCACTAAGCCACCTGGGAAGCCTGTTAGTTAGCATGAGGCTTTGGTCACGCTAATCAACTTTCTTGATGTTTTCAAAGAAGCAACTTGTGTCTACAATGGCTAAATTCATCCATCTCATCTACACACTGTTTTTGCTCTATATATCTTTTTTGTCATTATTAACACAATATAAATGACATCAAAGGTGACACTGAAAATTTCAATTATTTATTCTGCTCTGATTTCTGTAGGAATGTGTTTGGCACTCCTACTGCACAATCCAGGGTAACTATGCAAAATAGTCTCAGGAGGACAAGTAGATTTCAGGAAACAGAAACATTTATTTGCATCTTAACAAATTGTGGGTAGGCATTAGGTCAGGACACACACTGATTAACTAAATTTTATAGACATAACTGGAGGGGTCTCTGTCAAGCTGTTTTGGATTCCATGTCAAGGCAGCAATTGGTGTGCTTTTAAGTCTTTATGAAATGAAAGAGAAGAAAATCATTCTACCACAAAGCAGCAATATCTGCCTTTTTCTGCAGCAGGTAATTGAAAATTAATGAAACAAACAAACAAAAAAAAAAGAAAATTAATGAAACAGGAATACGATTAAGGATTGGCAGACATGCTGAGTATAGTAGAAGGCCTCCTCCTTTTTGTAGCAGTTAATGAGTCAGTATTGGGGGTTTTAGGGAATGGGTTTATTGGACTAGTAAACTGCATTAACTGTGTGAAAAATAAGAAGATCTCTACACTCAGCCTTATTCTCACTGGCTTAGCCTCTTCCAGATTTTGTCTGATATGGATAATAACTACAGATGCATATGTGAGGGTGTTTTCTCCAGATATGTATTTGTCTGGTAATCTAAGTCAATATATAGCTTACTTATGGATAATTATGAATCAATCAAGTGTCTGGTTTACCACTAGCCTCAGCATCTTCTACTTCCTGAAAATAGCCAACTTTTCCCACTGCATTTTTCTCTGGCTGAAGGGTCACATTACTGAGATTCTTCTTCTTCTAATGGGATGTTTGCCCATTTCATGGTTATTTACTTTTCCAAACATTACAATGCCTTTTATTAATAATATTATGAAGAACAGAAGCACAACCGGGTTGGTCACCATGCAGAAAAGTGAATACTTTATAAATCAGATTTTGTTCAATCTTGGAACATTTCTTGTCTTTGTACTATGCCTGATTACATGTTTCTTAATAATCACTTCCCTTTGGAGGCACAACAGGAGGATGCAATTGAATGCCACAGGATTCAGAGACCCCAGTACAGAAGCACACATCAAAGCAATGAAGATTTTGGTGTCTTTTATCATCCTCTTTATCCTGTATTTTGTAGGCACTGCCATACAAATATTAAGTGTGACAGTGCCTGAAAACAAACTGCTATTTATTTTTGGTATGACAACCACCATCCTCTATCCCTGTGGACACTCATTTATCCTAATTCTTGGAAACAGCAAGCTTAACCAAGCCTCTTTGAGGGTACTGAAGCTATTAAAGTGCTAGGAGAAAGTAAAACTTCTTAGAACTCCATGACAGGCTTGGGGAGAAATGGATATCACAAAAAGGTAGCCTAGTAATGAAATTCCTCAAGATCTGTTTCTCTTACACTGCTTTCTTGCAGTGTTTTTAACTGTGTTATTGAACATAACTAAAATCTTACAAAAAGATTTTGACTATGTCTCAGGTAATGTCAATTTTCAATGAGATTTTAATCCCATACACAAATTGAGTGGCTCAGGCACTTTCCTTCCCTTGCAGTGGTTTCTCCCACCCAACCCTAGGCCAAAAACAGTTTGGAGACTATTGATTATAAAGATATCATTGGTGGATAAGCCTCTAAACAAAATTTCTCTTTGTATTTTACTTGAATTCCCTGAAGCATTGATAGTTCTTCACACACACACACACACACACACACACACACACACACTCAAAGAAATATTATTATAGTATTTCTCTTATTTATTTTAATGCCTACATTTCTCTAGATTTGTCAAGTGAGAACTTCAAATTGTCTCCTGTGTCCTTTTGACATGGCCCCGTTCTTCCTTCATGTCTCCTTATGTTCTCACAAACCAAAACATTTCAGGCTTGCTTTGTGTTTTCCTCATCCAGCCTTGGGTTCACTATTTATCCAAGAAATCTTCATTTATTTGAGGGAAAAAGGGTATTTGAAAACCAAGATTTGGTTGGATATAAACATTACGCACAGCTACTTACTTCTTTCTCCCTCTCTGCGTCTATGTATCTCTCTATTTGTAATGTATGATGTGTCTATGTTTGTGTCTCTACTGCAATTCAAAACTACAGTCTTCCTTTTTGCCATGTTGCAAATCCTCTCTTTAACCATGAAAAATGTGGATCTTGCTTTATTCAGTTTATATAGTCATTTATTCAGTCCTAATATACACTGAGGGCTTCCCTGGTAGCTCATTTGGTAAAGAATCCACCTGCAGTGTGGGAGACTTGGTTTCAGTCCCTGAGTTGGGAAGATCCCCCGGAGAAGGGAAGGGCTACCCACTCCAGTATTCTAGGGCTTCCCTTTTGGCTCAGCTAGTAAAGAATCCACCTGTAGTGAGGGAGACCTGAGTTTGATACCTGGGTTGGGAAGCTCCCCTGGAGAAGGGAAAGACTACCCAATCCAGTATTGACAGACTTTATTTTGGTGGGCTCCAAAATCACTGCAGATGGTGACTGCAGCCATGAAATTAAAAGACACTTGCTCCTTGGAAGAGAAGCTATGACCAACCTAAACAGCATATTAAAAAACAGAGACATTACTTTACCAACAAAGGTCCATCTAGTCAAAGCTATGGTTTTTCCAGTAGTCATGTATGGATGTGAGAGTTGGACCAAAAAGAAAGCTGAGCGCCAAAAAATTGATGCTTTTGAACTGTGGAGTTGGAGAAGAATCTCAAGAGTCCCTTGGACTGCAAGGAGATCCAACTAGTCAATCCCAAAGGAAATCAGTCCTCAATATTCATTGGAAGGACTGATGCTGAAGCTGAAACTCCAATACTTTGGCCACCTGATGCGAAGAACTGACTCATTGGGAAAGACCTTGATGCTTAGAAAGATTAAAGGTGGAAGGAGAAGGGGACAACAGAGAATGAGATGGTTGGATGGCATCACCGACTTGATGGACATAAGTTTGAGTAGGCTCCAAGAGTTGGTGATGGACAGGGAAGGCTGTCATGCTGCAGTCCATGGGGTCGCAAAGAGCCAGACATGACTGAGCGACTGGACTGAGCTGAACTGAACATTCACTGAGTATTTCCGTGGTGTCTCAGGCAGTAGAGTCTGCCTGCAATACAGGAAACCTGGGTTTAATTCCTGGGTCAGGAAAATCCCCTGTAGAAGGAATGGCAACCCACCCTAGTATTCTTGCCTGGAAAATCCCATGGATGGAGGAGCCTGGCAGGCTATAGTCCATGAGGTTGCAAAGAGTTGGACACAACTGAGCTACTTTCACTTTCTTCTTTCTAATATACACTGAAGTTAGTTTCAGATTTGTTAACTCATACCACTTCTAGAAGGAAGAGAAAGGGGGAAGAAAGGAAGAGAGAGAGGGAAAGAAAGAATGAAAAAAGAAAGAAGGAATGAAGGGAGAAAGGAAAGAAGAAGGAGAGAGAAGGAGGGGAGGAAAGGAAGTAAGGAAGGGAGGAAGAAGACACTATTAACTACAGTTAAGTACTTTGTTGCAGCTCATATATGACTATCAGTTCAGTTCAGCTTCCCTGGCGGCTCAGACAGTAAGGTGTCTTGCCTGCAATGCAGGAGACCCAGGTTCAATCCCTGGGTGGGGAAGATCCCCTAGAGAAGGGAAAGGCAACCCCTCAAGTACTCTTGCCTGGAAAATCCCATAGACAGAGGAACCTGGTAGGCTACAGTCCATGGAGTCGCAAAGAGTTGAACACGACTGAGCAACTTCACTTTTCTTTATTTTCTTTCAGTTCAGTTCAGTAGCTCAGTCGTGTCCAACTCTTTGCGACCCCATGGACTGCAGGACTCCAGGCTTCCCAGTCCGTCACCAACTTCCAGAGCTTGGTGAAACTCATGTCCATTGAGTCAATGATGCCATCCAACCATCTCATCCTCTGTCATCCCCTTCTCCCGCCCTCAAATCAAAAGATCCCTCAATCAGTGTCTTTTCCAATGAGTCATTTCTTCGCATCAGGTGGACAAAGGATTGGAGTTTCAGCTTCAGCATCAGTCCTTCCAATGAATATTCAAGATCGATTTCCTTTAGGATTGACTGGTTGGATCTTGCAGTCCAAGGGACTCTCAAGAGTCTTCTCCAAAAAGAAAAAAAAAAAAAAAAGAGTCTTCTCCAAGACCACAGTTCAAAAGCATCAATTCTTTGGCACTCAGCTTTCTTTATAGTCCAACTCTCACAGGCATACATGACTGCTGGAAAAACTATAGCTTTGACTAGATGGACCTTTATTGGCAAAGTTATGTCTCTGCTTTTTAATATGCTTTTTAATACATGACTGTATCAGGGCACAAAGTCTAAATACTACTGTGTTCCAAAGTTACTTTGGTAAGTTCTCTTTCTTTTCCTTTAGCATGTTTATATTCATTTGAAAAAGTGAGATTTGTTTCTTAATGAGTCTGTTTTAGGTTTTTTCCCCAGCCTTTATTTTATATGTTTAATGTAAAATATTAACATCATTTCAAGTGTCAAAATTACCCAAAAAGCATACTGAGAATATATTTTTCACTTCCATAACTTCTATCTCATTTTGAATTTCTCCCTATAAATTATCAATCTCATTCATTTCTGCATTTTTCCTCCTAATTTTATTTTTGAAAAAATAAGCACGTGAATATTAAATTTTCCATATTCCTTATATAAAATATAGTTTGCACAATGCTTTTATCATATGTAAGAAATCACTGCATCCAACTGTGAAATTGTTTCTCATTCTTTTTCACACCTTTTTAGTACTCCATTGCCTGAATGTACCAGAGTTAATCCAACAGGTTCTGTGTATATGTTCATTTGTTTCTGATATCTTGCAACTACAAACAATAGTACTATGAGTAATCTTGTAGATGTGTATTTATTGATTCTGACACCAAATTCTGATGTATGGGAGTCTTCCCAACCTCACCAAGCAATTGTCTCAACTCTGCCCTTACCATCCTGAAGATGGCATCAGATTTCATAGGTTAAGGGCTCAGTCCCACAAGACTACCCCCACTTCAGATGCCAGTTGTAAGCTCAGGTTGTTACATGTGCTTTTGACTTATTGGCTATAAATTGGAGATTCCAACAAACCCCTGCTTGAATTAGATTAATTTGCTAGATTGGCTCACAAAACTCAGAAGATGTGTGTAGTCAGTAGATTACTGGTTTATTACAAAGAATATTAAAGGAAGTGAATCAGTAAGCAATGAAGAGAATCAACTCTGCTCTGTCCCCTTATGGAGATTCGTGGTGGTCCTGACAATATCATGAGAGCTTCCTGGAAAAATTTTATGGAAGACTTAATTATGGAATGAGGACTTAAGACTTGACTAAAATTACTTTATGAAGAAAAAATAGTCATTCTAAATGTGAAAATATTGAACAAGAATCCTAGCAGGTCATAGCAAGGAAGGAAGAAAGTTGAAAATACACAGTTTGAGATGTCTGTCTCCTGAGGATTGCTTTTGAAAGAGGAGAGAAACAAAGAATGGAAGAATGCCCTAGAGAAGCTGAGTGGCTAAAGAAAAAGGAAGAAGGGGACATTTAAGATTATGCAAGAGAAATAAAACAACTGGATAATGCACAGCTCATTCACCCTACTGCCAAAAGACAGGCTTCCATGGCTGTATAGTATAGCAGTGAGGATAAATGAGCTACAATTATATGTAAACATATAGATGAATCTTGAAAACTGGATGTGAAAGAAAGAAACTAAATTTATGTTCTTTATGAGTTTGTACATAAAAGTACAAAAAAGTGGGAGACTGTGAGGTTGTAACTAGGAGTAGCTTGAGGTTGTCTTCTGGGGAGTAGATTGTGTCTGCTTCTTGGTCTAGGGTGTGTTATAGGAATGTATGCAGTTAGTAAAAATTCATGAAGCTTTTCACGTAAAATTTCATTGTTTTAACTAAAAAGTGTTTGTTAATTATTTTTTCAATAATAGAAACATCTGTATTAGTTTTCCAGGACTGCTGTAAGAAATTATCAAAGATTTACTGCCTTCAAGAAACAGAAATTTATTCCTCACAGTTCTGGAGTCTAGAAGTCTGAAATGAAGGGATCAGTAGGAATACACTCTCTCTGAAGGCTCTACAGAATTCTTTCTTGCCTCTTCCACCTTCTGGTACTCCCTGATAGTCCTTTAATGGTAGAAGTAGTAACCCCTATCCCTGCCTCCTGGTTCTCATGGTCTTCTTCTTTCTGTATGTTGATTCTTCCTCTCTCTCCTAAGGACAACCAGTCATAATATTTAGATTCCACCCGAATCCTACATTTGCATAGACCCCTTTTCCAAATAAGAACACATTTACGGATACCAGGGGTTAGCTCTTGGGTATACCTTTTGGCATGAGACACAATTCAACCTACTCTGTCACCCTAATAAAAGTTGGAGGTTTATAAGGAAGGAGTGAATGGGCCAGTAGTTTCCTACTTGAAATTTGCTTCCAGCTTCCAAAATTCTAATCTACTCAGATGTGACCTGAGAATGTTGTCAACTTGGAACATCAGTGAGGCCAGGATAGGCCATAGAAGAAGAAAATGTCCCTAGAGAGACAAGACTGTCTTCCTCTCATATGCTTTGGATATAAGATCCTAGTCAACTTGGAAATTTTCCTTTCCAAAGTATATTTCTAATGGCTGAGATTTGGTTACCATGAAAATGCTGTCTACTTTGCATGAAATTTCTGTTCCTGGTAAAATGGAAATCCTATTTATGCTAAACATGTGACATTTGCATCTTAGTTTGTATGGTAACACTGAAAATGAGTTTTCTTTGAAAAGAGGATAGAGAAAATCTGAGGACTTTTTAAACAATGTATAGAACTATTTTCCTACTTATGCTCCCTGTTGGATGAAGTTAGTTTAATCAATAATTCTAGATGATTGCAAAATATAATATGTTCTCATTTATATTACTTTTATATACTGAATGAAGTTTCCACAGATAAAAAGAATTACTCATTAATTGTTAATATTCCTAAGGCATAGGAAACATCATGCTTTATTACATTCAGCATGAACTGGTACCTGGAAATATGTACATATTAGCAATATTTGGGGGACATATATTAATTAGGAAGTTTTGACTGTAAAAAGTCTTATCTCAAACTAGTGTTAACTATAAGGAAATTATCTCATCTGCCTAGGCATCTGAAGGAGAGAGTGTTCCAGTCCATCACCAAGGACTCAGGTTATTTACTTCTGTATTGTGTTGACCTTGAAGGTCTTCCCTAGAGCTCCTTTCCTGGAGGTTACAATATATGCCAATGGCAACTGAATCTGTTTTATTATTCACACTCTGCTGGAGACAGAAATCTTATTTAAACCAAGAATAATAGCTACTTCATTCCAGGGTATCGAAATCATTCAGGGCCTTATTCTGCACTTGGATCGGGGACCTGATGCCAGAAGAATATAATTTGACCCCTGTCTTTCTGCTTCTATGGAGTGTATGTTTAAATTTTTGCCCAGTTCTTAAGCAGGTTTCTTATCTACTTTTTTGGAGAAGGCAATGGCACCCCACTCCAGTACTCTTGCCTGGAAAATCCCATGGACGGAGGAGCCTGGTAGGCTGCAATCCATGGTGTCGCTAAGAGTCAGACACAACTGAGCACCTTCACTTTCACTTTTCACTTTCATGCATTGGAGAAGGAAATGGCAACCCACTCCAGTGTTCTTGCCTGGAGAATCCCAGGGACGGGGGAGCCTGGTGGGCTGCCATCTATGGGGTCACACAGAGTCGGACACGACTGAAGTGACTTAGCGTAGCGTAGCGTATCTACTTTTTGTTTAGCATTATGATTTCTTTATATATTCTGGAAGATTTTCTTTTATTAGATATGTTTTCTGCAAATATTTTATCCCTATCTTTGGCTTGTTTTTTCCTTCTCTTGACAGTGTCTTTTGCAAAGCAGAAATTTTTTATTTTAGTGAAGTCTAGCTTGTCAATTAACTCTTTCATAGATTTTGCCTGTGGTGTTTTTATCTAAAAAGTGATTGCCATTCCCAAGATCATCTAGATTTTCTACTATGTTATCTACTATGAATTCTATAGCTTTTGGGTTATATTTTGGTCTATGATGTGCTTTAAATTAATATTTGTAAATAACATAAGGTATGTGCCTAATTTTACTTTTTGCATGTGGATGTCTGATTGTTCTAGCACTCCTTGTTGTAAAGACTGTTCCATTGTATTGCTTTTGCTCTTTTGTTAAAGGACAATTGATATATATATACTTATGTGGGTCTATTTATGGGCTTTCTATTCTGTTCCATTTAGATGTCTTTTTTTAGCTAATATCACATTGTCTTGTTTAAGTCTTGACCTCAGCAAGTGTCAATTCTCTGACTTTATTCTTCTCCCCTGATATTGTGTTGGCTATTCTGGGTCTTTTGATATTTCATATGAACTTTAAATCATCACTACAAACAAAGCTAGTGGCGGTGATGGCATTCCAGTTGAGGTATTTCAAATCCTGAATGATGATGCTATGAAAGTGCTGCACTCAATATGCCAGCAAATTTGGAAAACTCAGCAGTGGCCACAGGACTGGAAAAGGTCAGTTTTCATTCCAATCCCAAAGAAAGGCAATGCCAAAGAATGCTCAAACTACCGCACAATTGTACTCAACTCACACGCTGGTAAAGTAGTGCTCAAAATTCTCCAAGCCAGGCTTCAGCAATACGTGAACCGTGAACTTCCAGATGTTCAAGCTGGTTTTAGAAAAGGCAGAGGAACCAGAGATCAAATTGCAAACATCCGATGGATCATGGAAAAAGCAAGAGAGTTCCAGAAAAACATCTATTTCTGCTTTATTGACTATGCCAAAGCCTTTGACTGTGTGGATCAGAATAAACTGTGGAAAATTCTTCAAGAGATGGGAATAGTAGACTACCTGACCTGCCTCTTGAGAAACCTATATGCAGGTCAGGAAGCAACAGTTAAAACTGGACATGGAACAACAGACTGGTTCCAAATAGGAAAAGGAGTATGTCAAGGCTGTATATTGTCACCCTGTTTATTTAACTTCTATGCAGAGTACATCATGAGAAACGCTGGGCTGGAAGAAGCACAAGCTGGAATTAAGATTGCTGGGAGAAATATCAATAACCTCAGATATGCAGATGACATCACCCTTATGGCAGAAAGTGAAGTGGAACTAAAAAGCCCCTTGAAGAAAGTGAAAGAGGAGAGTGAAAAAGTTGGCTTAAACTCAACATTCAGAAAACAAAGATCATGGCATCTGATCCCATCATTTCATGGGAAATAGATGGGGAAACAGTGAAAACAGTGTCAGACTTTATTTTTTTGGGCTCCAAAATCACTGCAGATGGTGACTGCAGCCATGAAATTAAAAGATGCTTACTCCTTGGAAGGAAAGTTATGACCAACATAGATAGCATATTCAAAAGCAGAGATATTACTTTGCCAACAAATGTCCATCTAGTCAAGGCTATGGTTTTTCCAGTAGTCATGTATGGATGTGGGAGTTGGACTGTGAAGAAAGCTGAGCGCCGAAGAATTGATGCTTTTGAGCTGTGGTGTTGGAGAAGACTCGTGAGAGTCCCTTGGACTGCAAGGAGATCCAACCAGTCCATTCTGAAGGAGACCAGTTCTGATTGTTCTTTGGAAGGAGTGATGCTAAAGCTGAAACTCCAGTACTTTGGCCACCTCATGTGAAGAGTTGACTCATTGGAAAAGACTCTGATGCTAGGAGGGATTGGGGGCAGGAGGAAAAGGGGACAACAGAAGATGAGATGGCTGGAGGGCATCACTGACTTGGATGGACATGAGTTTGAGTGAACTCCGCGAGTTGATGATGGACAGGGAGGCCTGGCATGCTGTGATTCATGGGGTCGCAAAGAGTTGGACATGACTGAGCGACCAAATTGAATTGAATTGAATGAACTTTAAAATCAATTTGTCAGTATCAACAAGATAACATGCTATGATTTTGATTGGGATTGTACTGAATCTATAGATCAAGTGTAAAAGAACTGGCATTTTGAAAATACTGAGTCTTCCTATCAATGAACATGGATCATTGTTACAGTTATTTAGTTCTTTATTTTCATTTATCAGAGTTTTATAGTTTTCCTCAAAGAAGTTTTGTACTTATTTTGTTATATTTATACCTATGCACTTCAATTTTTGGATGCTATGGAAATGGTATTGTGTTTTTAATTTTAAATTCCTCGTGTTCACTGCTGGTGTATAAGAAAGCAATTGATTTTTGTCTCTTAACTTTATATCTTACTATGTTGCTAAAATAATTACTTATTAATTTCAGGAGTTTTTTGATCACCGCTTTTGTATTTTCTACATAGATGTTCATGTCAACTATAGTAAAAGGTAGTTTCATTTCTTCCATCCCAACCTGTATACCTCTTATTTCTGTTTTTTTCTATTGCATTAGCTAGAATTTCCAGTACATGCTGAAAAGGAGTGGTGAGAGAGGTTAACTTTGCCTTGTACCTTATATTGTTAGAGAAACTTTGAATATTTCAGCATTAAGTGCAGTTCCAGCTCTAGGCTTGTTATAGATAGTCTTCATCAGGTAGATTTTTTTTTTTTATCATGAATGAAAGTTGGATTTTATCAAATGAATTTAAGCAGCTTTTGATATATTGTGTGATTTTGTTTGTTTGTTTGTTGAGATGATGAGTTACATTAAATGATTTTCAAATATTGAACCAGTTTGTGTACTCAGGCTTAATCCCACTTGTTTGTGCTATACAATTATTTTGTATACATTGTTGGATTTTATCTGCTAATATGAAAATTTTCACATCTATTGTCATGAGTGATACTGGTCTGTAGTTTTAGCTTCTAGCTTCAGTCTTTGTCTGGTTTTGGTATTATGGTAAGGCTGACCTTAGACTGAGTTGTAAAATATTCCCTCTGCTTCTGTTTTTTGAAAGAGACTAAAGACAATTAGTACAATATTTCATAAATGTTTGTTAGAATTTACCAGTAACTCCACCTGTGCCCGGTGCTTTCTGTTTTGGAAGCTTATGATTAGCTTTTTGGTTAAAATAGATTTAGGCCTATTTGCATTACCTATTTCTTCTTGTGTGAGTTTTTTCAGTTGTTATTTTTCAAAGAATTGACAGAGTTCATCTAATTTAACAAATTTGTGGACACAGCAATGCTTGTAATATTCCTTTAAATGTCCATGGGGGTCAGTTATTATACCCTGTTTCACTTCCGGCCCCTTTTTTTCTCAGGATGGCGAAAGGCTAATCATTTTTATTGATCTTCTCAAAGAAGCAGCTTTCATCTACTCATAGAGATAAATGACTACTAATTTCATGCTAATTTCATACATCTCTTCCTCCTTTTTTACACTATTTTTGCTTTATATATCTAAACTGTTATTATTAACACAAAATAAATGACGGTGTTAATGCTGACACTGAAAAAGGTGAAGTTCAATTTTTCTTTCTATTCTGCTCTGTTTTCTGTAGGCATCTGCTTGCCACTCCTACTGTACAATCCGGGGTAACAAATGCAAAATAGTCTCAGGAGGACAAGTAGAATCCATGAAACAGAAACTTTTATTTGCATCTTAACAAATTAAGGAAGGTGTTCAGTCTGGACACACATTCTCTAGACTAGCTAAATTTTATAGACATAACTGGAGGGGTCTCCCTGAAGCTATTTTGGATTCTATCACAAGGCAGTAATGTGGGCACTTGCAATTCTTTATTAATGAAAGAGAAGAAAATCATTCTTCCATCAAGCAGCAATACATGCCTCCCTCATTCTGCAGCAGGTAATTTAAGATTGATGGAACAGAAATAATATTAGGGACTGGCAGATATGCTGAGTGTACTGGAAGGCCTCCTCATTTTTGTAGCACTTAGTGAGTCAATATTGGGGGTTTTAGGGGATGGATTTATTGGACTTGCATACTTCATTGAATGTGTGAAGAACAAGAAGTTTTCTACTATCAGCTTTATTCTCATGGGATTGGCTACTTCCAGAATTTGCCTGATAGGGTTAATAACTACCGATGGATTTGTGAAGATTTTTTCTCCAGAAATGTATTCCTCTGGTTACCTAATTGACTGTATTACTTACTCATGGGTAATTCTGAATCCAACAAGTGTCTTTTTTGCCACCAGCCTCAGCATCTTCTATTTCCTGAAGATAGCCAATTTTTCCCACCACATTTTTCTCTGGTTGAGGAGTGACGTCAAAAGGGTTCTTCTCCTTCTGATAGGATACTTGCTTATTTCATGGTTAGTTACTTTTCCACTAACTATGAAGATAATTAGTGATTCTAGAGCAAAGAATAGAAGTGTAGTCTTTTCAGTTGAAGTGCATAAAGGTGAATTCTTTAGAAACCAGATTTTGCTCAATCTTGGAACCCTTACCATCTTCATACTATGCCTGATTACATGTATCTTATTGCTCATTTCCCTTCGGAGGCACAACCAGAGGATGCTACTGAATGCCACAGGATTCAGAGACCCCAGCACAGAAGCACATATCAAAGCAATGAAAGTTTTGATATCTTTTATCATCCTTTTTATTTTGTATTTTATAGGCATTACCATAGAAATATCATGCACTACTATGTCAGAAAGCAAGCTGTTGTTTATTTTTGGTCTGACCATCACTGCCCTCTATCCCTGGGGACACTCATTTATCCTAATTCTAGGAAACAACAAGCTAAAGCAAGTTTTTTTGAGAGTACTGAAGCAATTAAAATGCTGGAAGAAAGAGAAGCTCCTCAGAACTCCTTGACAGGCTTAGGGAGAAATGGATGTTCCTAGAAAACAATCTAGTGAAGAAATTCCTGAAGATCTCTTTCAACTTACCCTACTTTCTTGCATTGGTTTTAACTGTGTTATTGAACGTCACCAAAATTTTCCATAAAGGTTTTGACTACGTTTCAAGGAATTCCACTCTTCAAGGAGATTTTCATCCCATGTACAAATTGAGTGGCTCAGTCTGACTCCCTCTCTTGCAGTTCCTTCTTTCTACAGCCCCAAACCCCAGAGGGAAAAAAAAAAAAAAACTACCTGGAAACTGCTCACTGTAAAGATGTTGATGGTGGGAATAAGTCTCTAAAACAATATTTCTCATTACATCTTACCTGACTTTCCTGAGCATTGACAATCTTTTACCACAAAATTTTAGGAAAAAAAGCTAAGAGAAAGCTGTGATCAATCTTGACACTTACAACATGGGAATGACAAGCAGATACAAAAGTGCTGCTCTTGAGTATGCATTTTTGTTTTTTCCAAGTATGCGTTTTTAATTCTTTAAAAGATTGCTTTTGTTTTTACTATCTGATCCCTATTTTTTTTTAACTAATGCATTTTTGATGTAGTAACAGTAATCATGGCGGAAAGAGGTTCAGAACACTGATGAAATGAATCTTTCTATTTTTCAAATCCAGTGATTTTACATGAAGTTAGTCTTGAACTTATTTAAATTAAATTTTCAGTGTGAAATGTTTTAGGCTCTATGGGTAGTACTCCATAGGGGTGTGTGTGCATGTGCTTAGTTGTGTCTGACTCTTTGTGACGCTGTTAACTGTAACCCACAAGGTTCCTCTGTCCATGGAATTTTCCAGGCGAGAATACTGGAGTGAGTTGCCATTTCCTACTCCAAGGGATCTTCCCAACCCTGGGATCGAACCGGCATCTACTGTGTCTCCTGCACTGGCAAGAAGATTCTTTACCACTGGCGCCACCTGGGAAGCCCTATGCGTAGTACTACATAATCCCAAATATACACATATACAAGTCTATTGTTAGAAATTCTCAGAACCAAAAAACCTCCACATTCTCCTTTCATTCAGTGTCATGGTTGAGAGATAAGGTCCCCTAATTTTAACCTTTTGCTGAGCATATATTATTTTCATGTTTGCCCTTTAACAGATTTCTTTTCAAGGGCCCTGGCTTGTGGATAGGCTCCAATCTCGATTCTAGCCTTGCAGAGACCAAAACTAGTTACCTTATCCTACATACACACAATACTTTAAAACTTTAGCTCTAATTTCAAACAGATTCCAAATGCCCCCAAAGCTCTATTTTCAGTACTTTTTTTTTTCCCTCTCAGAATGTGTACTTTCACACCATTTTTGGCATCTGAAGGTTTTTCTTTCACTGACAGGTGGGTCATGAACTTCAAATAATTCTGAAGACTAGTTTTTCCATATTTTTATGTATTCTGGACTGATGGGATTTCTCTAGATGTCTGGTTTGCCAAGTTCTCTTTTCTGTTTCAATTTAATTGAGATAATACATTTGCTATATTCTTAAAAATAAAGGTTAGTTGTCCTTTCCTAGTTTTATTTCAATTTTTCTTTTTTTGTAAATGAATTCAAAGCTATTTATTTTCTGCCTGTTGGTTTAGGTACATTCCACAGCATTGACAAATGGTTCTTATATTGTCGTTCAGCACAGAGTCCTGAGATATTCTTTGTAATTTCCTCTTAATTCAAAGATTATTTAACAGAATATTTTTCAGCTATATGAGCTATGTTAAAGGCAATTTTTCATATTGATATTTTATTTTATTGAATTTGGGTAAGCAACATATTTACATGATAGTTAGCCTAGGATAAGATTTATTTGGCCTAATACAAGATCTATTTTTGTGAATAGTCATGTTTACTTGGAAGAAGTTTGATGCTGCAAATTTATATGCATTAGATGGAGCCATGTTTACAATATTCATTAGAATATCATTGGGTGAATTAGATGAATTGATCTACTAGATTAGATTCATCTAACTTTCATTAGACGAATCACGTTAACGATATTGTATCTCTATATTCATGTTCATTATGAATCAATCTGAAATAGATTATAAATGTACATTTGCAATGATTAAATTCTTTCATTTATAGCTGCATTTAACTTGAAACAATGTTGATAGTTATATTTTCTTCCATGTTCTTTAAATTATTATTATTGCTGTTATTAAACTCTTTGGTAACTCATGCAGGTTTTTACCTTGAATTTTAATTTTTCCATGTTTTTAACATGTTTTTGCATGTTAAAAATCTCTAATTCTTCACTTTAAATTTATATATATATTCACTTCACTTCATATTTATTATGTATTTTCCATCTGTTCGTTTTCAGTATCTATTTTTTCTTTTATTGTGTCCTGTAGAAAACAAACCTCTGATATTCAATGCTTTAATATTAGAATCTGAAAATTATGATCGAGTACACATCTTTACACTTATTGTAATTAAATTAATTAATTTTCTATCTTCTCATTTCTCTTTTTCTATTTCTCATGCTTTCTTATAAATTTTCCCCTCCTTTGCTACTCAGTTCAGTTCAGTAACTCAGTCATGTCCGACTCTTCGTGACCCCAAGGACTGCAGCATTCCAGGCTTCCTTGTCTATCACCAACACCTGGAGCTTGCTCAAATTCATGTCCATCGAGTAGGTGATGCCATCCAACCATCTCATCATTCGTCATCCACTTCTCCTCCTGCCTTCAATCTTGCCCATCATCAGGGTCTTTTCCAAAGAGTCAGCTCTTTGTATCAGGTGGCCCAAGTATTGGAGTTCCAGCTTCAGCATCAGTCATTCCAGTGAATATTCAGGACTGATTTCCTTTAGGTTTGACTTGTTTGATCTCCCTGTAGCCCAAGGGACACTCAAGAGTTTTCTCCAACATCACAGTTCAGTTCAATTTGCTCAGTCATGTCCAACTCTTTGCGACCCCAGCACCACAGTTCAAAAGCATCAGTTCTTTGCTACTCAACTTTCTTTATGGTCCAACTCTCATATTAATACATGGCTCCTGGTAAAACCATACCTTTTGTTAGATGGACCTTTGTCTGCTTTTTAATATGCTGTCCAGGTTGGTTATAGCTTTTCTTCTAAGGAGCAAGTGTCTTTTAATTTCATGGCTGCAGTCAGCAGCAGCAGCAGTCACCATCTGCAGTGATTTTGGAGCCCAAGAAAATAAAGTCTTTCACCGTTTCCATTGTTTCCCCATCCATTTGCCACGAAGTGATGGGACTAGATGTCATGATCTTCGTTTTTTGAATGTTGAGTTTTAAGCCACCTTTTTCACTCTCCTCTTTCACTTTCATCAATAGGTGCTTTAGTTCTTCTTCCCTTCTGCCATAAGGGTGGTGTCATCTGCATATCTGAGGTTATTGATATTTCTCCCGGCAATCTTGATTCCAGCTTGTGCTTCACTATTGATAACAAATTTTCATATACTGATTTTAAAATATCATTCTCTTTATTTCAAATAAAATAATAAATTTGGCTTGCTATGTCTACTTCTAGTCCTTCCCATGCTGCATGCTCTTATGGTGTGCAGTTCAAATTTATGTATTTATTTAAAATATCTTTTTGTTGTAGTAAAATATATATGATGTAACATTTTCCACTTTAACATTTTAAGTGTACAATTCTGTGGTATTGTTACATTTACAGTATTGTACAACCATCACCACTATTTCCAAAACCTCTGTCACCCCAAACAAAAACTCTGTACCCCCTCAGCTGTAACTCTCTATTCTCCCTCTCCCAACTTCCTGGAACCTCTAATCTACTTTCTGGCTTTATTAATTGATTTATTCTAGATACTTCATACACGTAAAATCATATAAAATTTGTTCTTTTATGACTGGCTTCTCTCACTCAGCATAATGTTTTCATGTTGTAGCATGTTTTGGATCTTCATTCCTTTTTGTGGCTGGGTAAAATTCCAAAGGTATTCCAAAATACCTTTGGTATTGTGAATATTCTGCAACAAATATTAGCGTACAACTATCTGTGTCCCTATTTTCAGAATATGTCTGAAAGTGGAATTACTGGGTCATATGGTAATTCCTATATGAAGCTTTCAATATATATATATATATAAAATATATATAGTTGGTTTACAACATTGTATTAACTTCTGTTCAGCAGCAAAGTGACTCACTTATGTGCTGTGCTCAGTTGTTCTGTCTTTTCCAATGCTGCAACTCCATGGTCTGTGTAGCCCACCAAGCTCCACAGTCCACGGAATTCTCCAGGCAAGAATACTGGAGTGAGTTGCCATTTTCTCCTCCAGGGGATCTTCCTGACCCATGGATCAAACCTGTGTCTCCTGCATCTCCTATATTGGCAGGCAGATTCTTTACCACTGTGTCACCAACTATATACGTTCTTTTTTATATTATTTTCCATTATGGTTTATCCCAGGACATTGAATATGATTCCGTGTGCTATACAGTAGGACACTGCTGTCCATCCATTCCATGTGTAATAGTTTGCATCTACTGACCCTAAACTCTCAGTCCATCTCTCCCTCACCCCTCTCCCCATTAGCAACATATTAAACCTTTTCAGGAACCCCCAAACTGTTTTGCCTAGTGGCTGTATCATTTTACATTCTTACATGAATGTATGAGGTTTCAAAGTTCTCCTATTTTCTGCAACATTTGTTATTTTCTAGATTTTTCACTATAAGCATCCTAATGGGTGTGAAGAGATAATTCTCATTTTATCAGCATTTCTCCAATGATTAATGCAAATAAATAGAGGAAAACAATAGAATGGGAAAGACTAGAGATCTCTCCAAGGAAATTAGAGATGCCAAGGGAACATTTCATGCAAAGATGATCCAGATACCAACAATGGTGATCACTCACCTAGAGCCAGACATCCAAGAGTATAAAGTGAAAGGGCCTTAAAAAGCATCACTATGAACAAAGCTAGCGGAGGTGAAGAAATTCTAGCTGAGCTATTTCAAATCCTAAAAGATGATGCTGTTAAAGTACTGCAGTCAATATGCCAACAAATTTGGAAAACTCAGCAGTGACCACAAGACTGGAAAAGGTCAGTTTTCATTCCAATCCCAAAGAAAAGCAATGCCAGAGAATGTTCAAACTATTGCACAATTGCACTCCTCTCACACGCTAGCAACATAATGCTCAAAATTCTCCAAGCCAAGCTTCAACAGTACATGAACTTAGAAATTCTAGATGTTCAAGCTGGATTTAGAAAAGGCAGAAGAACCAGAGATCAAATTGGCAACATTCATTGGATCAACACTGCTTCATTGACTATGCCAAAGCCTTGACTGTGTGAATCACAACAAACTATGGAAAATTCTTCAAAAGACAGGAATACCAGACCACCTGACCTGCCTCCTGAGAAATATGTATGCAGGTCAAGAAGCAACAGTTAGAACTGGACAAGTAACAACAGACTGGTTCCTAATTGGGAAAGGAGTACATCAGGGCTTTATATAGTCACCCTGATTATTTTACTTAATTGAAGAGTACATCATGAGAAATACCGGGCTGGATGAAGCACAAGCTGGAATCATGATTGCCAGGAAAAATATCAATCACCTTAGATACACAGATGACACCCTCCTTATGGCAGAAAGCAAAGAACTAAAGAGCCCCTTGATGAAAGTGAAAGAGGAGAGTGAAAAAGCTGGCTTATATCTCAACATTCAAAAAGCAAAGATCATGGCATCCAGTCCCATCACTTCACAGCAAATAGATAGGGAAACAATGGGATAGTGAGAGCCTTTATTTTGGGGGCTCCAAATCACCACAGCTGGTGACTGCAGCCATGAAATTAAAAGATGCTTGCCCCTTTGAAGAAAAGCTATGACCAACCTAGACAGCATATTAAAAAGCAAAGACATTACTTTGCCAACAAAGGTCCATCTAGTCAAAGCTATGGTTTTGCATGGATGTGACAGTTGGACCATAAAGAAAACTGAGCACTGAAGAAGTGATGCTTTTGCACTGTAGTACTGGAGAAGAATCTTGAGAGTCCCTTGGACTTCAAAGAGATCAAACAAGTCAATTTTAAAGAAAATCAGTCCTGAATATTCATTGGAAGGACTAATGCTGAAGCTCCAGTACTTTGGCCACCTGATATGAAGAATTGACTCCTTGGAAAAGACTCTGATGCTGGGAAAGATCAAAGGAAGGAGGAGAAGGGTATGACAGAGGGTGAGATGGTTCGATGGTATCACCGACTCAATGGACATGAGTTTGAGCAATTTCTGGGAGTTGGTGATGGACGGGGTGGGGACTGGTGTGCTGCAGTCAGTGGGGTCACAAAGAGTCAGTTAAAAATGAGTGACTGAACTGACTGACATTACCATATGAAAAACAGGTACTGGGAATTTGCTATATGATGTAGGGAGCTCAGTTCAGTGCTCTGTGACAACCTAGGGGGGTAGGATGGGGTGGGAGATGGGAGGGAGGTTTAAGAGGGAGGAGACATATATATACCTATGGCTGACTCATGTTGATGTATGGCAGAAACCAACACAACATTGTAAAGCAATTATCCTCCAGTTAAATAATTTTAGTTTTTTAAAATAAAATGGCCTATGGAGACTTCCCTGATGATCTAGTGTTAAGGCTCCACACTTTCAATTCATGGGGTGAGGGTTCAGTCCCTGGCATAAGATTCCGTATGCCTCTCGGTCAAAAAAACAAAACATAAAACAGAAGTAATATTTTAACAAATTCAATAAAAACCTTTTAAAAATTTAAAGAAATAAAAAATAAAGTATCTATGAATGTGTGTGGACACCAAATATTTATATTTTTAGTAGTTTTAAACGTAATTCTAGCTTTCCTTCTGGTTTGAATGCAAGTACAGCCACAGAAACATTAGCAGTACTTATAGTTTTTCACCTTCAGAAACCACAAATCATTATTGTGACAGTGATGTCATTATTAGATCAGTAAATTACTAAGTCACATTAAAATATAAATGCATATATTTGACTGTGTCTGGATTCCTTTGAAATTCATATGTTTTTATTTTATTTGTTTAAAAACATTATTCTGAGGAAATCATAACCTTCACCAGACTCCCAAAATTGTCCAGTAAAACAAAAATTGACTCCAAATTCATTACTTACAAAACAGAAAGAGACTCACAGGCTTAGAGAACTAAATTATGGCTGCTGAGCAAAAGGATGGAGGGATGGGATAGTTAGGGAATTTGGGATGGACATGCATGTGCATGTTAGTCACTCAGTCGTGTCTGACATTCTGTGATTCCATGGACTCTAGCTCTCCAGGCTCCTCTGTCCATGGAATTCTCCAAGAGTACTGGAGTTGGTTGCCATTTCCTCCTCCAGGGAATCTTCCTGAGCAAGAGAGTGAACCTGAGTCTCCTTATTGTGGGCAGATTTTTACTGTCTGGACCACCAGGGAAGCCCAGATGGACATGTACACACTGGTATATTTAAAATGGGTAACCAACAAGGACCTACTGTATCACACATGGAACTCTGCTCAATGTTATATGGCAGCCTCGATGGGAGGAAAGCTGGCGGGGTGAGGGTGGGGTGTGGATACATGTATACATATGGCTAAGCCCCTTTGCTGTTCACCTAAATCTATTACAACATTGTTAATTGACCATACTCCAATACAAAATAAAAAGATATTTTAAAAAAGACTCCAAGTTCAAGCAAATAGATAAAATGAGCTGTTAGAAAAATTGATGAGAATATTTTTGCTGATAATTTGCCTGAATTTCAGTGACTATAGTGAGGAGTTTGGAACTGGGTGGAGGATAAAGTCAGCAACTGTTCAAAAAATGAGTTCTTGAAATGTGACTAGTAGAGCAGCATCCTCCTCTTTTTTTTTTTTTTTTCTTTTTCTTTTCAAGTTACTTTTTTTTTTAATTTAATTTTTTAACTTTACAATATTGTATTGGTTTTGTCATATATCAACATGAATCCACCACAGGTATACACATGTTCCCCATCCTGTACCCTCCTCCCCCCTCCCTCCCAGTACCATCCCTTTGGGTCAGGAACATAGGTCTTAACTAATAACAAACTTTAGAAGAAAGGAAAACATAAACATACTAACTTGAATAAAGGAATAAGTGGACATTGTCAAAAAGTTACAATAAAAAAATAGCTGTAGGCTCAGATGAAAAACAAATTCTACCAAACTTTTGAAGAGGAGATAGCTTCATCTGAGCCATTCTAGATTATATAAAAGGAAAAAAGAACTTAAAAAAATTTTTGTGAAACAAGTTTTATGTTGCTACCAGAATCTGTCTGAACACTAGAAAACTAGTTTAATCCTGCTTCTTCACTTTGGGCTATGAATATCAATATAAAAATCATCATAGAATACAGAAATAGCCAACATTTCCCAAATATAATGGTATACCAAGACTAGCAGATTTTATATCAGGAATGTAAGAATAAGCCAATATTAGGAAATCCATCCAAATAATTGACTAGATTTATTAATCTAAAGAAAAAAAAACATTTCCATAAACTTGGAAAAGATATTTCACTCATTCTTAATTGCAACACCCAATAAAATAGGAATCCAATGATATGTAATTAATATATTATTAATGGAGATTTGGTAAGTTTCATCATCCCCAAATGATGATGGAGCTAACATTGGCAATTCTCCTGAGCATGAATTATTTTGTCCATATATTATGCTGTTAGAGCAAGAAATTTGGAGGATTGCATCTGGACTTTTCACCATTTAGCTCTAAGTCCATACATATGAGTGGCTTCCCTGGTGGCTCAGATGGTAAAGAATCTGCCTGCAAGGCAGGAGATTCTGGTCAATCCCTGGGTCAGGAAAATGCCCTGGAGAAGAGAATGGCTTGCCTGGAGAATCCCATGGACAGAGGAGCCTAGAGACCTACAGTGCAAGGGGTCCCAAAGAGTCAGACACAACTGAGCAGCTGACACTCGCTTTCACCACACATATGAAGAACAATGTGGGGATTTTTATAGTTTTCATGGATTTTATTCCAATTATACATTTCAGTTCAGTCACTCAGTCATGTCCGACTCCTTGTGACCCCATGAACTGCAGCACACCAGGCCTCCCTGTCCATCACCAACTGGCGGAGTCTACCCAAACCCATGTCCATTGAGTCAGTGATGCCATCCAACCATCTCATCTTCTGTCATCTCCTTCTCCTTCTGCCCTCAATCTTTCCCAGCATCAGGGTCTTTTCAAATGAGTCAGCTCTTCACATCAGGTGGCCAAAGCATTGGAGTTTCAGTTTCAACATCAGTCCTTCCAGTGAACACCCAGGATTGATCTCCTTTAGGATGGACTGGTTGGATCTCCTTGCCATCCAAGGGACTCTCAAGAGTCTTCTCCAACACCACAGTTCAAAAGCATCAATTCTTCAGTGCTTAGCTTTCTTCACAGTCCAACTCTCACATCTATACATGACTACTGGAAAAACCATAGCCTTGACTAGATGGACCTTTGTTGACAAAGTAATGTATCTGCTTTTTAATATGCTAAGTTGGTGATAACTTTCCTTCCAAGGAGTAAGCGTCTTTTAATTTCATGGCTGCAGTAATCACTGAATAAGCCCATGAGAACTACTTGTCCTATTATAGTTCAATACTTGCCCAATGTAAGCCTCTGTTTTTTATTGATGTTTGGTGTCCTCAAGAATTAGTGTCAATTCAGGTTTAATATCCATTAACACCTCAAAGTTCTGAGTATTTTTCGGAATCATTCTAGTAAATGGCACCAAGGAAAGTCTTGAGAAGATCTGTAATGTAACCGTGTGGCAGTGCTGCAGGGCCATGAAAGGGCTCTGGATCTGTAAAATGGTTTAGGACTAGAAAACAGATAAAATTTGTGTCTTTCCCCTGTGGCAACTATAGTCAGTTTTCTGGCCCAGCAGATGCAAAATTTCTCCTGCTGTAAAGATCAAGTAGGATTTTCATTGGCTACCTCTCTCTCATTCCTGAAGATGTCACGATCAATTAGTCTGAAATTATTGCTGTTAGTTGTCTGCACTTTAAATTCACAATTATTTTTAAGCTCTGAAACCTGCATTTGTAGAAAATAGACCACAGTTTTAGGGAAGCTCTTCAAGTTATTAGAGATGGTAATGATGCCACATCTCTAAATTAAAGCTTAGCCATATTTTCCAAGTAATTGATTCTTTTTGTAGTCCCTGGCCAACAACATAGATTGATGAATCTAAAACACACAGAGTTTGAAATGAGAAAGATGGTGCACAGAGCAGAAATCAGATCCATTCCTATTTGCATTTTAGAGCTTTTCAATCATCACTACACATGAAAGGAATTACTAGTCTTGGTCAGTGAAGTCTTTGGGCAGTTCTAACTCAGAGCAGAACAGGCTATCTTCTCGACCTGATCACATCTGATATAGAAGGCAGATAAAAGATAACTGCAGCATGCCCTAAGTGGCAGACATATATATCATTCCTTACTGGACAGCTGAAAGTCGGTCATCATCAGTAGATAATCTAAATCAGAATGCTCTGCTAATATACCAGGTACAATGGAGGCAATATATATGCTCTTGATTACTGGCGCGTGGATGATAGGAATTTGGGGAAATCGATTCATTGTACTGGTAAACTACAGTGGCTGGCTCAAAAAGAGAGCTGTATCCTTGACTGATGTCATCCTGGTCAGCCTGGCCACCTCCAGAATCTGTTTTTTTGTGTGTGTTATATATATGGATGGTTTTATTATGGTACTCTTTCCAGATACATACAGGCATGGTGAGATGATGAACATTTTGGATATTTTCTGGACAACTTGCAATCATTCAACTGTCTGGTTTACTTTTTGCCTCAGCATCTTCTATTTATTCAAGATAGCCAGTATATCCCACCCAGTTTTCCTCTGGCTGAAGCTGAAGATGAACAGGGTATCCTTGGGATTCTTCCGATGTCCTTTCTCATCTCCTCAATTATTAGTGCTTTACTGAATAATGATTCATTTTATGACTTCAGAATCAATAATGAAGCAAACATTACGTAGGAATTCAAAGTAAGTAAAATCCCAACTGCTTTCAAATAGATTATCCTGAACCTGGAGGCTATGGTTCCCTTTATTCTTTGCCTGGTCTCATTTGTCCTTTTATTTTTCTCCTTACTTCGACACACCAAGCAGATGAAACTTCATGCCACAGGGTCTAGAGACCCTAGCATAGAGGCCCACATGAGGGCCATAAAGACAATAGTCATCTTTCTGGCTGTTTTCATTATGTACTATGTAGTTTTTCTCTTTGTAACATCTCGCTTTCTGAATCCTCATGGAAAATTGGAGTTGATGTTTGGTGGCCTAACAGCTGTCATTTTCCCATTGAGCCATTTGTTCATCCTGCTAATGGGAAACAGCAAGCTGAGGGAGGCTTTTCTGAAGGTGCTGGGGATTGTGAAGGGTTTCCACAAAAGAAGGAAATATTCTGTTCCCCAGAGAATCCTGAAAGAAGCAGAAAGAAATCAACAAAAGAGTCTCTCCCTTCTCTCAGTTGTTTGCATTCCATTTTTATTATCTGCCATTGGAAATCATTCATATCTACCATTATTCTAAATACTTCTTCTCATTTCTGTCTTGAATAATTTTGAATCTAATGTTATAATGGAGCCAGATGTGTTTCTTTATCTTCACAGGAAAAATGAATCTAAACCTCGCATTCACACTTCATATCATTGCCTAAATGCAAACATGTTCTACTTTCTGCCTCTTACTGGTAAAGGCCTTGAACTCAATAATAAACTCAATAAGAAGAATTTCAAGTGCACAGGCTGTGACGAAGAGAGTTTAAAACACATCAGCCCTTCCTATAAAATCAATCATGTAAACTAGTTTTGTATTATGACTAATTTGTATCCGATTGCACTGTTTCCAAAACTAAAATCCATTTTCACAAGGAGACTTGACTTGTGAGAAATTTATAATCTATGGTGATGAAAATGCAGTTTCATTTACACATTTTGACTTTTATTAAATGGGTGTTTATGTTTGCTTTTTTGTGCCTCCCTATTTGAAATTCAGCTTGATCCATCCAAATATGCAGAACTTAATAGCAAGAAGGCTATTGCAAATTCATGAAATATAATCTCTTAATTTGCATGAGATCAATTTCAACAAAACATTTCAGTTATCACTCAGTCAGGGGTGATAATTATAGTTTACCCAGGCTACAACTCTGGTCATGCTGTTTGCAACAATCAGTTGGCTTATTCTTCATAAATGTAAAGGCAATTCTGTTTCAGAGGAGAGCTGGGCACTTCTGGAGGATATCAAAGTCAAAATAATGGCAAAGGAAAAAAATCATTCTTCGATTTGAAGAATGTATTTGTCATGCTCTGCTGGTCATCTTGCAGTAATATTTGAGATTAGGGTGTTCTCTCCCAACATGTTCAGTATAGAAGACCACATCTTTCTGACCATAATGACTGCATAATTCATCATAGGAATGTTTGTGAATGGATGCATTGGACTAGTAATATGTGTTGATTGGATTAAGAAGAAAAAGATCTCCATAGCTGACTACATCCTCACCAGTTTAGCTCTCTCCAGAATGTATTTGCTTTGTGTAATGACACTCAACGGCACCATACTGGCACTCTACCCAGGTGTTTATGAAAATGAGAAAATAAAGGTAGTTCTTAATATCTTCTGGACATTCACCAACTACTTAAGTATGTGGTTTGCCACCTGCCTCAATGTCTTCTGTCTCTTCGAGATAGCCAATTTCTCCCACCGACTTTTTCTCTGGCTGAAGTGGAGAATTGAGAGGGTGGTTCACTGGAGCCTACTGGGGTCCCTGGCCATTTCCATGTTGATCAGCCTTATACAAGCAACGTTAACAAATTCTGATTATGATTTTCTTAAAATTGCAAAACATAAAAGAAACGTCACCGAATTGTTCCATGTGAGTAAAATTCAATACTTCGACCCATTGACATTGTTTAACCTGTTTGCTATTATTCCATTTACTGTGTCATTGATCTCATTTTTCTTTTTAATTACATCCCTGTGGAGATACAGTAAACAAATGAAATCCAGTGTTACAGGCTCCAGAGACTCCAGCACAGAGGCCCACGTGGAGGCCAGGAAAACAGTGACCTCATTTCTTTTCTTCCTTTTTGTATACTACCTGGCCTGTCTTTTGGCAACATTTAGCGACTTTATGAAAGAAAGCAAGTTAGCTATGATGTCTGGAGAGATTATAGAAATTCTTAATCCCTTAGGTCACTCACTGTTTTTTATTGTTGGAAATAACAAGCTGAGGCTGGCATCTGTCAGGACGCTGAGATGTGGGAAAACAGCCTGCATGATGTAAAATCTTGGTTTTATACAAGAACTTTAATAGCAAACCTTATTTTCTAATAAAAAACTCACTTTTCTTATAGGTCCATTCTCATTGTTTTCCAGGTTTTCTGTTTATTTTGGGTACACAGCTTTGAGGAGTAGTGAGACCCATTAGCACACTAATGGATATATCTTTTGTGTCTTTACACCACAGACGTTCTCATCTTCACACTCCCTTTCCTAGAAGAATTTCAGAGCTCACACTTCTGATTTTGTCTCTTCACTGCCAGTATTGGGCTTGTAATGCCTACTTAAATTCCCTTAAGATTTTATTTTGGCCCCTACTAAAGTGCATCTGGGCTTCCCTGGTGGCTCAGATGGTAAAGAAACTGTTTGCAATGCAAGAAACTGGAGTTCCATCCTTGGATTGGGAAGATCCCTTGGAGAAAGGAATGACAACCCACTTCAGTATTCTTGCCTGGAAAATCCCATGGAAAGTGCATCTGAAACCACAGTGGTTTCTCTCTCTCTTTTTTTCCCCTCTATCATACAGTTTCATTGCTGGCCCTTAACTCTTCTCCCTTCGTGTCTCTGCTGAGTCCCTCCTGTTTGACATATGAACTAGGAACTCAGATCTTTTCTGTCTTAACTAGTTTAGTTTCCCAATTACACGGTTTTCTCCTCCCAAGTGAGTGATACTTCTGGTGGTCTCCCACTTAATATTTCCTGGTGACCTTACTCAGGCATCTTCTATTCATTTCCTTGAAATTAAACTTTGTCACAAACAACTTGCTTAACAGGCAGCACTGGGCTAGGAATAGAACCCATTAAATCATCTCCCTTTAAGGGGCGTTCCTAAGTACTCTTTGTAACTTGGGTAGAAGGATGATCTTGGGCAGAAGTAAGACCTGCAGGTATTTTTTTTTTTTCCCATTCAGGACTTTAGAAAAGAAATTAATTGGGAAGAAACTATCATGCACTGTGGTATAACTACATACTGTCACTAAAAAAGCATTATGTCTGTAACATACAGAGTAAGTTAAAAAAAAAAAAAAAGCAAAAAGAGAAAAATAAGACTCATTAATAAAATGTGGTTCTACTGTGAATATCAAATCCTTCCTTTCTAGAGTGTTATTGGAACATTTGATCTGGCATGTCTAAAGTCATGTCTCTTCTGATCTGACTCTACAATTGGCCTCCACCATTCTCTTTGTTGAATTCAGGTCTATTTCAATCTACTCATTTCCTTTTATTAAAATTAATATGTTAATTACCTGAAGATTATCAATTTTTTCTGCACAAGATTATGCAAAATTCACTTTGCAAAGTACCAGTATTTAGTCTTAAGTAAATAAATCTCATCAACTGTATCTCTAGTATATCAGCTATTATAATGTTTTATTAACTTTTGTACCGTTTTCTGTAGTAACTGCATTGTAACTTACATGCTGTACAACAATAGTAAATATAAAAGCTACACTTATTTGTAAAAAGATAAAGACAGAAGAATTGATTTTTTTGATGGAATATACTAATATAGTCTACGAAGAATTTGTAAATTCTATGTTGGGATTAACTATATATTCTTTTATAAGCTTTGACGAAATAAATGTTTTATAACATTTGTGCTTCTGGGAAGGTTTCCTTTCATCCATCTGAAGTCCTGTCTTTCATGTTTTATTTTCTGTATCTCCAGTGTTTCAAATATCTCCAGTGACCGTCACTGGGACTTAAAGTGGCAGACTTGTGACAAAATGCTCTCTTGCAGAATTTCTTTTTCTTTTTTAATTGAGTAAGGGTATATAACATGAAATGTATTGTTTTACAAATTTTTGTGTATGAGACAGTATTGTTGATTAGATGCTCAATGTTTTACACCAGATCTCTATTTTTCTATCTTCCGTATTTATTATTTCCTCTATTTATGTACACTTATTTATCTTCCATAATGGAACTCTGTACTCCTTTAAAAAAAATATTCACTTATGGCTTCATCAGATCTTAGTCATGGCACACAGAATGCAGGCTGTCTAGTTGTGGCATGCAGCCTTAGTTGCAGCACGTGGGATCTTAGTTCCCTGACCAGGGATCAAACCCATGTCCCCGGCAGTGGAAGGTAGATTCTTAACCTTGGACTACTTGAGAATTCCCTGAAACCCTGTACTTCTTTAATAGGAGCTATTCATTTCTTCCTTCCCTGGCAACCACTGTTTTACCCTTAGCTACAGGACTTAGATTATTTTCAATACCTCATCTAAGTGGGATCATACAGGATTTGTCTTTCTGTAACTAACTTATTTCATTTGGCATACTGCCCTGTTTTTGCATACTGGAAGATTTCTTTCTTCTTTAAGACCAAATAATATCCCACCATGGATAAGCCAATGGCACCCCACTCCAGTACTCTTGCCTGGAAAATCACATGGACAGAGAAGCCTGGTAGGCTGCAGTCCATGGGGTCGCTGAGAGTCAGACACGACTGAGCGACTTCACTTTCACTTTTCACTTTCATGCATTGGAGAAGGAAATGGCAACCCACTCCAGTGTTCTTGCCTGGAGAATCCCAGGGATGGGGGAGCCTGGTGGGCTGCCGTCTGTGGGGTTGCTGCTGTGTTTTCTCTATCCATTTATCTATCAGTGAACAGGTAGGTTGTTTTTACATTTTAGCTATTGTGAATAATGCTGCAGTAAGCCTAAGAGTACAAAGTATCTCTTTAAGATTCTGATTTTTTTAAGATCCTGATTTCCCATTCTCTTGTATATACACCCAAAAATGAGGTTGCTGTATCAAATAACAGTTGTATTTTGAGTTTTTTGAGGAAGTTTTGTACTATTTTTCCCTTTTAGCTGCATCATACCTTCCATGCTATAACAACACTAGTAAAACATAAAATCTACATTAGTCTAAACTTTATGTGGGTAAATGTATCATTTTATTTACTGTGAATAGGTTATTCACCAGAACTGTAGAGAAGAAAATGATGTGCCCGAGTCAGGGATTATTTCCAAGATCAGAGGAGGGCAGTCACCTGTGAACTTTGCTACTGAGAGAGCAGTTTGTCCAAAGTAAGGGGCACATGCAAGAATAAATGTCTAGACTTTGAGGAAGGATGAGAAAAGATATGCATTTCCCTGGAAGGTACTGAGATTCCCAGAATTATTCCATAGAAACACAATGTAGTAAAGTGTTTCTCTGTAACTCTGAGTTAGAGAAGCTATTTCAAAACAGGAGTTAGGCTGTAAAAATATGGTTAATTTCATTTTAGGTCCCCTGTCTAACAATCTAGAAGGGTTAAGGACCTAACTGTGCGTTCATGTTAAGTCGCTTCAGTCATGTCCAACTCTCTGTGACCCTACGGACTGTAACCCACCAGGCTCCTCTGAACATGAGATTCTCCAGGCAAGAATATTGGAGTGGGTTATGCCCTCCTCCAGGGGATCTTCCCAACCCAGGGACTGAACCCATATCTCTTAAGTCTCCTGATTGGCAGGTGGATTCTTTACCACTAGTGTCACCTGGGAAGCCCAAGGGCTTAATTATTCAGATGCAGTTTGGTACAGCAGAGGGTAAAGAGTAGAATGAAACACAATATTTCACTCTTTTCCCTCTTGTATATATAACTGCTCTTGAGAACACTTTAAATGAAAAAGAAAACCCTAATAGTAATCAATACTTTTCTTCACCATGGCTCCTTCACCTTCTTACATACAGAATAACAAATGTACATTAAATGACCTTTAAATGTCACATGTCTAGTGGTGCCTTCTTTTAAGAGACCTTGTGCTATATAATTGTTCACCTGAACAACCAAGATAAATGAGGTACGTTTTTATAATTGAATAGACACTTTTAATTTAGTGTTAACCTTTTAAATTTCCTGAAAATATGTAGCTGTCAGTGTTGACTCAAACTTTGGATGTTTAGTAGTAATCAAAACCATATTTTGACAAAATGAAGACTCTTCTTCAAATTTCAGTTTTTGTGCATTACTAATTGAAAAAAAAATCGCTGAGGTTTAGATAAAATATAAGACACCTAGTTAAATTTGAATTCCAGTACTTCCCAGAAGTACTAATCACATGTAATTTGGGACATACACTAAAAACTCTTTCATTCTTTATCTGAAATTCAATTTAACTGGATGTACTGTAAGTTTGGTTTTTCCTGGTGGTTCTGATGGTAAAGAATTTGCCCACAATATGGGAGACCTGGGTTTGATTCCTGAGTCAGGAAGATTCCCTCAAGAAGGGAATGGCTTCCCACTTCCATATTCTTGCCTGGAGAATCCCATGGACAGAGGAGCCTGGAGGACTATAGTCTGTAGTGTTGCAAAAAAATCAGACATGACTGAGAGACTAATACTTTCACTGTTTTCACTATAAGTTTATTTGGTAAATCTGGCAGCCCTATTAAAATTACTAGTGTGCATTACAATTTAATGAATCTAAATTTGCAAAACATAACCTGAGAAAGTGCCAGACCATGAAAGTGAATCAGCCTAATTTGCATCTTAGCAAGCTATAGCTCAGCCTAAATTAAGCACATGTGGAAAAGTAAAATCTGCAAAGAAAGTAAATGGACACAGATAGAGATAGGGTCCAGGGACAGACAACTGCATTACTTGTTCAAGACTAGCTAGGATTTAAGGAAGACAGCTACAGTTTTCATTTGTCATTTCAGTCTTCATCTCAAGACAGACTACAATTAAAGGGATAAAGAAAATTACAGCAAAATCCAAGAAGTAGATGTAAATACTACATCTGTTCAACTAGAAGTGAACCAGATATTTCTGCATTTTAAGATGTCAAGTGAAGGGCAGAGTATCTTAATGCTCATAGCAGCTGGGGAATTTTCACTGGGGATCTTAGGGAATGCATTCATTGGACTGGTAAACTGTGTGGACTGGATCAAGCACAAGAAGATTGCCTCCATTGATTTAATCCTCACAAGCCTGGCCATCTCCAGAATTTCTCTCTTATGTATAATACTGTTGGATTGTTACATATTGGTCCTGTACCCAGATGTCTATACTGGTGGTAAACAAATGAGAATCATTGACTACTTCTGGACACTAACCAACCATTTAAGTGTCTGGTTTGCCACCTGCCTCAGCATTTTCTATTTCCTCAGGATAGCAAATTTCTTCCATCCTTTTTTCCTCTGGATGAAGTGGAGAATTGACAGTGCAATTCCTAGGATCCTGCTGGGGTGTTTGGTCTTCTCGGTGTTCATTAGCCTTCCTGTCATTAACAATTTGGATGATGATTTCAGGCATTGTGTCATGATGAAGTTGAAAACAAATTTAAGTCGAAGATGCAGAGTACATAAAGCTCAGCATGCATCCATCAAGATACGTCTCAATCTGTTGACACTACTTCCCTTTTCTGTGTCCCTGATCTCATTTCTCCTCCTGATCCTCTCCCTGTGCAGACACACCAGGCGAATGCAGCTCCGTGCCCCAGGGAGCAGAGATCCCAGCACGGAAGCTCACGTGAGCGCCATGAAGGCTGTCATCTCCTTCCTCCTCCTTTTCATTGCCTACTACTTGGCCTATCTTGTGGCCACGTCCAGCTACTTTATGCCAGAGACTGAATTAGCTGTGATCGTTGGTGAGTTGATAGCTTTAATCTGTCCATCAAGCCATTCACTCTTCCTAATTCTAGAGAACAAAAAATTAAGACAAGCATCTCTAAGGGTGCTTTGGAAGGTAAAATGTATCCTACGAAGAAGGAATTGCTAATAACGTAAACAGGTCTGAAGATAAACTATCACTCTGTAGGACAAAAGAAGACAAGATGTCTCTTAATTATCTTTAGTTCTTGCGCTAGTGATGGTTTCATACATCCAATTACTCTTAAAAAGTACTTAGTATACTTGTAATTAGAACTTAGGAAATCTCAGAACTTATTTTGCCCTTTGTTTTTAAGACAAAAATTAAGAGTGAACTCATCTTTGCCTCAGTGGCAGATTGTTTTGGTGGTATCGGGCATACCTCCTACATTTAATACTCTTTTAAGTTATATGATTACTTGAAAGTTATTCACATTTTGATAAAAGAACATTTCATGGAATACTCAGAGCAACAAAGCATGGCCCTTGAGTAGACTACAGTGCTGCACTTGATAGCTGTGTGAATCAGGAACAGAACTCAGAAAGGAAATCTGTTTGGGAAAAAGAAGAGACATGAGGCAAAGGAACTGACATGGAAGGGAGACAATAACTCGAAAGTAGTCAACATACTTAAGACAATTCCAAGTCATTTCAGAAGAAGTAAAAGCTAAAAGAGAGGTCACAGAGTGAAGGAGAAAGATCACTGGCTTTGCACTCTGACAGGGTTGAGTCTGCAATTCAGCTTCGTCACTTGCTAATTATACAAACGCTGCAAAGTGTGTAAATTGTAAAGTTACTCTTCACATGTAAAATGTGAGTGATAATATATACTTCAAATTGTTGTAGTGAATAATTTATGACATAATGTATTTACAAACTAGGCATAAACTAAATTGCAATACATACTTTTAAAAAAAAAATCATCTTTCCTCAGAGGTTTACTGTTATTCTTCACCTAATATCAAACTATCACAAAGTGTAGAGTTTGAGGGCCAAAGAATTTTACCATAAAGTACACTTTGATACATCCTTATTAAAACCAACATGTGTTTCAAAGAAACCTAAAATGACCATTTTAGAATTACCTTACCCCTGAGCAGCAACTTCATCTCACTATGTGGAAACAGGTTTAAACTCAGATAATGTATTGGAATTTCATGTATTTGTTTAATTTTTTTTTCTCAACTTACGTTGCTTCTATATATGTGCTATTTATTGAGTCGATTTTAGTTACAAGCGTGTGTTCTCTTTGCAAATGCTTGTCAATATACATGCTTGCAATTGGCATATTTTCCTTAGACATGTTATACTGTAACAAAAAATATTTAAAGTTATTAATCTAGATGTTATCATTTGTTTATGTATACTATGTCAATAAGGATATAGGAAATGGCTACTCTCTTACACCGTTGTGGAATTCAAAGCTATACAATTTTTAGATGCTAAGTTGTTTGACCTATCAAAGGGCACCTAATGTTTCATTCAGAAATCTTACACTCAGAATTTAACCTATATGTGTTACTGCATGAGTAGGTAAATAAGCAAATAAATAGAAATTATTGGAGCACTGTTTATAACAGCAAAATACTGGAAACAATATAAATATTGATCTAACTGGTTAAATAATTTTGAACAACCAATATAATTCAGTCATTTAAAACATATATACACATATATATGGTATGTATATGAAATGCATGTGAAAAGATATTCAAACAATATTGTTAAATGAAAAATAAAGGTTAGTATAATCACATTTTCTACATGAAAGAAATCTGTAAATATAGCTATTTTATAATATATATCTATAAAATATTATATATTTATATATACATTTTATATATAATTTATTATATAATATATTTATGTCATGTTATATACTACTTAGCTCTTTATATATAATCTATCTATCTAGAGAGCCATTTCAGAAAATATCTGAAACTATAATCAAAATTTTGCCAGTGATTTTTTTCTGAAACGAAATTGTCATGGAGATGTGTAAAGCCACCTTTTTTCTTTTTATCTTTCTGCATTGTTTAAGCTTTTATAATGATGGGGGGGTGGTTATATGTAAAAATACTAATGAAAATGAAGACCCTGGCCAGCCAGCTGTAGTCTGACAGCAAGAGTGAGGCTGGCCCACAATTTGCCTCATGCCTCAACTTCCTACTTCCTACTTCCTTGTTTACTTCTGTCAATTGCTGATCTTGGCTTTTAACCATGACCTCAAGTCTAGGTCCAGTCAACATTTCACACCTTCCTTTCTGTCATCCAGCAATTAGCTTAATTTCAACACTTCACTCCACTTGGCTTTATCAGACTGACTATGATGTTTCCCTCTATCTACTTGATAACTGACCTTCATTTTATTTCTTAATTTCAGGTATTTCTTCCAGATATAATTTACTTTCACCACGGGCTCTATAGAAATGATAGTCATGACCTTGGTTTCAGTGTCGCATGCCCATCATTGAAACCAATCATCAATATCAAATCTTATTTCTGAGTGAACTTGGGTTCTGTGCCCAAAGCATTATCTAAGTGCTTTTAGTCATTTTATTTTATAATCTAATCTTGATAACCTTGAGAAGTAACTGCTATTACCATTCCAATATTATAAGTAAATAAAGTGAAGTGTAGGTTATATTTGTCCATAAATTTTGGAGCTCAGATCTAACACTTGAGGACTCTTTGACCCAGACAGAATCCATGTTTTTAATTACTACACTAGATTGCATGTAAGACTTTGCCCAACCCTTATTTTAATTTGCTTCATGTTTTTATTTGTGTTATAGTCCTTACTTGCTTATAAATTTCTCAGAGGAACTAAGTAATATTTATTTTTTTATTGGAGTATAATTGCTTTAAAATGTTGTTTTAGTTTCTGCCGTACAGCGAAGTGAATCAGCTGTTTGTTGTTGCTCAGTTGCCAAGTTGTGTCTGACTCTTTGCAGACCCATAGACTGTAGCACACCAGGCTCCTCTGCCCTGCACAATCTCCTGAAATTTGTTTAAATTCATAGCCACTGAGTTGGTGATGCTATCTAACCATCTCATTCTCTACCTCCCTTTTTCCTTTTGCCTTCAATCTTTCACAGCATCAGGGTCTTTTCCAATGAGTCGGCTTTTTGCCTCAGGTGGAATAGATACAGAATCAGCTATGCATATACATATATTCCCTCCCTCTAGAACTTCCAGAACTAAAATATTTAGTCATTGTTCTTGAAACACTGAACATACAAGTAAGGGAACAGTCTCTTGTGTTTGCTTTCCACTTGTGAGTTCTCACAAACTTCTGTTTTATGACCTTGATAAAAGTTTTTTTAATGATATATCAATTTGCTGATGCTAGTAAGGTCAGGTCAAGCATCATTATAAGACAAACACAATCATCTCATAGTTGTATAGCTAAGAAGTAGATGTAGTGATCTAGGAGTCAGAGACAGTGGGTGCTAGCAACAGATAAAGACCAAAATATATTTGGATCCTAAAGGGAAGGTTTATGTTGAATCACAAACTCATCTGAAATTAAGATTTAAAAAGAAAAATAAAATATATAATTAGCAAATATTTTTCCACTTAAATGCTCACCTATCTGTATACACTTTTCTGATCAGAAATTTCATAGTGAGCACAACTTTCCAGATTGGGTAGCTCTGATCATTGTTAAACAAAGAAGGGGAGAGAGAGAGAAAGAAAGACAAATGAAAAGTGTGTAAATAGTGTGAGCACAGCACTGCCATTCCCCCCTTTTTAAAAAAAATTATTTATTTTAATTGGAGGCTAATTACTTTACAGTATTGTGGTGATTTTTGCCATACATTGACATGAATCAGCCATGGTGTACATGTGTTCCCCATCCTGATCCCCCCCAACCCCTCCCTCCCCATCCCATCCCTCAGTGTCAGCCCAGTGCACCAGCCCTGAGCATCCTGTCTCATGCATCAAACCTGGACTGGCGATCTGTTTCAGATATGATAACATACATGTTTCAATGTTATTCTCTCAAATCATCCCACCCTCGCCTTCTCCCACAGAGTCCGAAAGACTGTTCTTTACATCTGTGTCTCTTTTGCTGTCTCACATATAGGGTCATCATTACCATTTTTCTAAATTCCATATATATGCATCCACTCATCTCACATGCTAGTAAAGTAATGCTCAAAATTGTCCAAGCCAGGCTTCAGCAATACGTGGACCGTGAACTTCCAGATGTTCAAGCTGGTTTTAGAAAAGGCAGAGGAACCAGAGGTCAAATTGCCAACATCCGCTGGATCATCAAAAAAGCAAGAGACTTCCAGAAAAACACCTATTTCTGATTTATTGACTATGCCAAAGCCTTTGACTGTGTGGATCACAATAAACTGTGGAAAACTCTGAAAAAGATGGGATTACCAGACCACCTGACCTGCCTCTTGAGAAACCTATATGCAAGTCAGGAAGCAACAGTTAGAACTGGACATGGAACAACAGACTGGTTCCAAATAGGAAAAGGAGTACGTCAAGGCTGTATATTGTCACCCTGCTTATTTAACTTCTATGCAGAGTACATCATGAGAAACACTGGGCTGGAAGAAGCACAAGCTGGAATTAAGATTGCCGGGAGAAATATCAATAACCTCAGATATGCAGATGACACCACCCTTATGGTAGAAAGTGAAGAGGAACTAAAAAGCCCCTTGAAGTAAGTGAAAGAGGAAAGTGAAAAATTTGGCTTAAAGCTCAACATTCAGAAAATGAAGGTCATGGCATCCGGTCCCATGACTTCATGGGAAATAGATGGGGAAACAGTGAATACAGTGTCAGACTTTATTTTTGGGGGCTCCAAAATCACTGCAGATGGTGATTGCAGCCATGAAATTAAAAGACACTTCTTGGAAGGAAAGTTATGACCAACCTAGATAACATATTAAAAAGCAGAGACATTACTTTGCCAACAAAGGTCCGTCTAGTCAAGGCTATGGGCTTTCCAGTGGTCATGTATGGATGTGAGAGTTGGACTGTGAAGAAAGCTGAGCACCGAAGAACTGATGCTTTTGAACTGTGGTGTTGGAGAAGACACTTGAGCGTCCCTTGGACTGCAAGGAGATCCAACCAGTCCATCCTAAAGGAGATTAGTCCTGGGTGTTCTTTGGAAGGACTGAGGCTAAAGCTGAAACTCCAATACTTTGGCCACCTCATGCGAAGAGTTAACTCATTGGAAAAGACTCTGATGCTGGGAGGGATTGGAGGCAGGAGGAGAAGGGGATGACAGAAGATGAGATGGCTGATGGCATCACTGACTCGATGGACATGAGTTTGAGTGAACTCTGGGAGTTGGTGATCGACAGGGAAGCCTGGCGTGCTGCAACTCATGGGGACACAAAGAGTTGGACACGACTGAGTGACTGAACTGAACTGAACTGATACTGTATTGGTGTTTTTCTTTCTGGCTTACTTCACTCTGTATAATAGGCTCCAGTTTCATCCACCTAATTAGAACTGATTCAAATGTATTCTTTGTAATGGCTGAGTAATATTCCATTGTGTTTATGTACCACAGCTTTCTTATCCATTCATCTGCTGATGGACATCTAGGTTGCTTCCATGTCCTGGCTATTGTAAACAGTGCTGCGATGAACATTGGGGTACACATATTTCTTTCAATTCTGGTTTCCTCAGTGTGTATGCGCAGCAGTGGGATTGCTGGGTCATGTAGCAGTTCTATTTCCAGTTTTTAAAGGAATCTCCACCCTGTTCTTCATTGAAATAGTAAATCAAGACACCCATATGAGATGGTATTATATACTGCATTGCACTTAAGAATGATTGATCAGCTTGCAAATTATATCAGACTGTGGATTCACTAATATAACCTCAAAATCAGTTCAGTTCAGTCACTCAGTCATGCCTGCCTCTACGACTCCATGGACTGCAGCACACCAGGCTTCCCTGTCCATCACCAGCTCCAAGAACTTACTCAAACTCATATCCATTGAGTTGATGATGCCATCCAACCATCTCACCCTCTGTCATCCCCTTCTCCTCCTGCCTTCAATCTTTCCCAGCATCACGGTCTTTTCAAATGAGTCAGTTCTTCGCTTCAGGGAGCCAAACTATTGGAGTTCCAGCTTCAGCATCAGTCTTTCCAATGAATATTCAGGACTGATTTCCTTTAGGATTGACTGGTTGGATCTCCTTGCAGTCCAAGGGACTCTCAAAAGTCTTCTCCAACACCACAGTTCAAAAGCATCAATTCTTCGGTGCTCAGCTTTCTTTATGGCCCAACTCTCACATCCATACAATCCCAAAAGTTTGGTAATATTTCATTTACCCAGAGCTTTGCTCAATGAGAAAAAATACATCTGCCTGGAGAAGCAGAATGCTCTTTGCCAATGCATGTCTTTCTAGTAGCACCAAGTATTGAAGAGCAGAACGATCCCAAAGCAGAGAAGCTGTAAATTCAGGGCTGAAGACACTGGGGGCATACCAGTCTCTAAGCAGGTCACACAGGAATGTGGGCTATTGCTCAGCGTTTGCTGCTTAAAGGGCTTCTCAGGTGGTGCAGTGTTAAAGAACCTGCCTGCCAATGCAGGGAGTGCAGGTTCAATCCCTGGGTGGAGAAAATCTTCTGGAGAAGGAAATGACAACTCACTCCAGTATTCTTGCCTGAAAAACCTGATGGACAGAGGAGACTGTCAGGCTACAGACCATGAGGTCACAAAGAGTCAGACACAACTGAAAGACTATGCACACACACATATATGCTAAAGTCCTTCCCAGGGATTTGGTCAGTGATTTAATATCTCCAACCATCCACGCTTTGAACATCATGTATCTAGAAATATCCATTTTTGCTAGTTGTCCAAAATAAATCTGCTTCATTGTCTATACAGATTTGCTTTCTCTATGACCCTCTTTCCCATTTTATTGATAAGACCATTAGGAATCGAAGAGCAAACAGCACACTCACTGATCTTCAGCAATTTGTGAGCTCACATTTCATCCCCTCGCTTTGGGAGCAGGGTTCCGTTTTATTCACTCTTTAGATTCAGTCCTATTTTCAAATATAAAAGTGTAGTTGCTCAGTCGTGTCTGACTCTTTGCAACCCCACAGACTGTAGCCTACCAGGCTCCTCTGTCCATGGGATTTTCCAGGCAGTAGTACTGGAGTGGATTGCCATTTCCTTCTCCAGGGGATCTTCCTAACCCAGGGCTCAAACCCGGGTCTCCCACATTGTAGACAGACGCTTTACCATCTGAGCCACCAGGGAAGTTTTCAAATATGGAGATTACTCAACTGCTTTGATAACAATCTTATATATGAAATTTCAAAATCATTACTAGAATTTGTTTAACGTGATTAACATACATGTTAATCTTTGATCTGTTTTCACTTGTGCAAGTCATATCTGCTACTTTTTGTAAGCCCATGGACTCTAGCCCACCAGCCTCCTCTGTCCATGGGACTCTCCAGGCAAGAATACTGGAGTGGGTAACCGTTTCCTTCTCCAGGGGATTTTCCCGATCCAGGGATCAAACCAGGGTCTCCTGCATTGCAGGTGGATTCTTTACCAGCTGAGCTACCGGGGAAGCCCTGAAAGCTTGCACAGGGTGCTAAAATGGAGGATATTTAAATAAAAGACGTTTCATTTTCTATGTTCTGATATTCTGGCATCTGGGCACCTGCTGACATTAGAAGGACTAACTCCTTTCCTGCTCCTCCAAGGCAAGCAAATTCCCAGAGAAAGTAAACAGCTTGTCTGTTGAGCATGGTTTTTAAATGCAAACCCATCTGGAGCCTGTACCCCCAACCACCTCCTTTATCAAGCCTTACACTCAGGGTCACTTTCCACTGTTTTAATCACCCCAAGGCAAGTACCAAACAACTCGGGGTGCCCTATGCCCCAGAGTCTGCTGAAATTACTCAACTAGCCTATCCTAAACCACTTACCCTGCAACTCCTTCTTGTTCCTGGCTGCTGAAAATAATAAAGCTTCTTGCCCAAGCGTCCTTGTTTCCCTCTGCCTCCTGACCCACCCCAGGGCTTTCCCATGTGGCCACACATGGCAAGGCAACCCCTTTCTCTTGCAATCTGTGTGTATAATGGTACTCATCTCCCTGATCTTTTAGGCTTACTGTTGTTGGCATTGTTTAGTCACTCAGTCGTGTCCTACCCTTTGCAATCCCATGGACTGTAGCCCTCTAGGCTCCTCTGTCCATGGGATTTCCCAGGCAAGAATGCTGGAGTGGGTTGCCATTTCCTTCTCCGGGGAATCTTCCCAACCCAGGGATTGAACCCATGTATCCTGTGCATCTCCTGTTTGGCATGAGGATTCTTTACCACTGAGCCACCTGGAGAGCCCTTTGGCCTTATTGCTGCTGCTGCGTCGCTTCAGCCGTGTCCGAATCTGTGCGACCACATAGACAGTAGCCCACCAGGGTCCCCTGTCCCTGGGATTCTCCAGGCAAGAACACTGGAGTGGGTTGCCATTTCCTTCTCCAATGCATGAAAGTGAAAAGTGAAATCAAAGTCGCTCAGTCGTGTCTGACTCTTAGCGACCCCATGGACTGCAGCCTACCAGGCTCCTCCATCCATGGGATTTTCCAGGCAAGAGTACTGGAGTGGGGTGCCATTGCCTTCTCTGCTGGCCTTCTTATCTATACCTAAATAATATTAAAACAGGTATATTCTAGAAGATTCATGAAAATCATCTGTGGTAGCAAAAATAACACAGCAATGTGAATGGCCCCTGGTAAAGGAATGTTGGAATTAATTATAATATGTCCATAGAATGAAATACTAAGCAGCAGTTTAATGAGGCAATTCTATGTAAACTGACATGGGATTATCTCCAAGACACATCATTAAGTGGTAAACTGAAGCTGAAATATTGCAAAACAAAATATTGATATATACTCTATATTTAAGTAAGTACACAAAACAAAACTATATTTATAAATTTTCCTATACATGAATGCTCACACACAAAAGGCTGGTTAGGATGATAAATGAAATAGATTACAACAATTACTTCTGGGTAAATAAGGAAAGATTTTTACTTTATCAATAGTTTTGAAAAACATTTTTATACTGAGAATGAATTCATGTATTATTTATTGTAAATAAATAAAATTTATTTTTAAAATATTTTTAATTGATAACTAATTTAAATATTTCACCCAGCATGATGATCAGCCTATCCCCTCAAAATTCAAGGTGTCTGAATTCAAGTCTAGAGACAAGTAGAAACTAGAGGTAAGGTTAGGCTCAGCTCATCTTTTCAGCTATAAACTCCCTTTCACTTCAGTGCAACAGAAACACAAACATCTCTTTCTTAATGGAATCAGTAAAGTAAAATCAGAATAGTAGCTTTTCAGAGAAATACATGGAAAGAAGTCTTGAGCAGCTCAGTGCAGTACTGAGCTATATGCAATGTGGCCACTAACTTCTAGTAAACATGAATTTCTTTTTTTTTTTCAATATGTAAAGTACTTATGAATGTCTTATTACCCATTGAGAATTATTTTAGAATTCAGACAGTTTCCTTGAAAAAGCATGAACTGCTGCTGCTGCTAAGTCGCTTCAGTTGTGTCCGACTCTGTGCGACCCCATAGACTGCAGCCCACCAGGCTCCCCTGTCCCTGGGATTCTCCAGGCAAGAACACTGGAGTGGGTTGCCATTTCCTTCTCCAATGCATGCAAGTGAAAAGTGAAAGTGAAGTCGCTCAGCTGTATCCGACTCCCATCGACTCCATGGACTGCAGTCCACCAGGCTCCCCCGTCCATGGGATTTTCCAGGCAAGAATACTGGAGTGGGGTGCCATTGCCTTCTCCATGAAAAAGCATGAAAGAAACATACTAATCGATATTTCCATGAAATTCCTCTTTGTAGAGTGCATTCTTTCCCCTATTGGGTAAAATATAAAATAGAATATTTGCCAGCAGAGTCAGCTACAGATTTCTTTGTTCTCTGATTTATAAAAGTTACTGTCCACATGATTCATATATTTCCAGGCCATATTACAGAGTAATTCTATATAAAAGGTAAAATGTTCATTAAATCTTTCTTTGTGCTGTGTGCTCAGTTACTTCAGTCATATCCAGCTCTTTGCGACCCCATGGACTGTAGCCTGACAGAATCCTCTGTCCATGGGATTCTCCAGGCAAGAATACTGGAGTGGGTTGCAATTTCCTCCTCCAGGGGATCTTCCCAACCCAGGGATTGAACCCTTGTCTCATGTCTCCTGTTTTGGCAGGCAGGTTCTTGACCACTATGGCCTTCTTTAATGAGTTTCAAGTTACACAGATGGGAAAACTTCATAGTAGACATCATAAGGGACTACTCTCATAAATCTATTATGGGCCTAACCTAGTCAAATCAGTAAATGCCAGTGTCTTAAATTTCTTCCATATATTTCCCAAAACAAACATTAAAAGATTAGATCAACCTAAGATGAAAGATTAAAATAACACCAATTACATCACTAGGGAAATCAGAAACAAAAGAACCTGTTGTTCTGTCACCCACTCTTTGTGACGCCATAGATGGCAGCACACCAGGCCTTCCTGTCCCTCACCGTCTCCTGGAGTTTGCCCAAGTTCATGTTCATTGCATCAGTGATGCTGTCCAGCCATTTCATCCTCTAACATCCTCTTCTCCTTCTGCCCTCAATCTTTCCCAGCATCAGGGAATTTTCCAGTGAGTCACCAAAATACCAGAACTTCAGCTTCAGCATTAGTCCTTCCAGTGAATATTCAGGATTGGCCTCCCTTAAGATTGACTGGTTTGATGTCCTTGTTGTTCAAGGGACTTTCAGAACCTGTACAGCACATAAACTTTCAGAACTATATGAAGGTGTTTTAGTGATCAAATTGAGATGCACACCTTCTGAAAATGTCCCCAAATATCCTAGATTTCATATTCTACAGAAACTTTAGTTATCCCCCGATCGCCTCCAAGAAACCCCATTCTGGACAACAGATGCCATATGTTTGCAACCTAGTTACTCCCAGTACTCTTAGAACTCAACAATAATCAAAACCTTGGACTTCCCAGGTGGCGCTGAGAGTAAAGAACCCACCTGCCAATGCAGGAGATGTAAGAGACACTGGTTTGATCCCTGGGTCTGGAAGGTCCTCTGGAGAAGGAAATGGCTACCCACTCCAGTATTCTTGCCTGGGAAATCCCATGGACAGAGGAGCCTGGCAGGCTACAGTCCATGGGATCACAAAAGAGTCAGATACCATTGAGGTGACCTAGCATAGCATAACATAATTTGAATATATGGCTCAACTATAGATAATGTTGAGCTTTTACTGACACATGGATATTGCCTGAGAGGGCAATATTTTGGTAGAAATGAGTCATTTTAAAAAGCTCTGTGTTACTTCCTTCTGAACCCATTTCTCCATCCAATATGGGGGCAGGACGGCGGTGGGGGGGAGGGTGTGGGCAGTGAGCAGGGGTTGAAGCAGAGAAGGAAATAATTCAACCAAGAGTTGAAAACTGACCTCTGGATGGTGATTGCAGCCATGAAATTAAAAGATGCTTACTCCTTAGAAGGAAAGTTATGATCAACCTAGATAACATATTCAAAAGCAGAGACATTACTTTGCCAAAAAGGTCCATCTAGTCAAAGCTGTGGGTTTTCCAATGGTCATGTATGGATGTGAGAGTTGGACTATGAAGAAAGCTGAGCGCCGAAGAATTGATGCTTTTTAACTGTGGTGCTGGAGAAGACTCTTGAGAGTCCCTTGGACTGCAAGGAGATCCAACCAGTCCATTCTAAAGGAGATCAGCCCTGGGATTTCTTTGGAAGGAATGATGCTAAAGCTAAAACTCCAGTACTTTGGCCACCTCATGCGAAGAGCTGACTCATTGGAAAAGTCTCTGATGCTGGGAGTGATTGGGGATGGGAGGAGAAGGGGACAACAGAGGATGAGATGGCTGGATGGCATCACTGACTCAATGGACGTGAGTCTGAGTGAACTCCGGGAGTTGGTGATGGACAGGGAGGCCTGGCGTGCTGCGATTCATGGGTTGCAAAGAGTCAGACACTACTGAGTGACTGAACTGAACTGAACTCTCAGATGGGGTTGGATTTATGCTGCCTTAGAAAAGGAAGGGGAGAGGTTGTTGATGTTTTTCAGTTGATAAGTCATGACCGACACTTTCCAACCCCATGGACTATAGCACACCAGGTTTCCTATTCTTCACAATCTCCCGGACTTTACTCAAATTTATGTCCCTTGAGTCAGTGATACTACTAACCATCTCATCCTCTGTCACCCTCTTCTCTTTTTGCCTTCAATCTGTCCCAGCATCAGAGTCTTTTCCAATGAGTTGGCTCTTCGAATCAGGTGGCCAAAGTACTGGAGTTTCAGCTTCAGCATCAGTCCTTGCAAAGAATATTCAGAGTTGATTTCCTTTAGTATTGACTGATTTGATGTGTTTACAGTCCAAAGGACTCTCAAGAGTTCTCTAGCACCACAATTTGAAAGCATCAATTTGAAATCACTCAGTCTTCTTTAAGGTCTAATTCTCACATCTGTACATGACTACTGGAAAAAACGTCACTTAGACTATACAGACCTTTGTTGGCAAAGTGATGTTTCTGCTTTTGAATATACAGTCTAAGTTTGTCATAGCTTTCCCTCCAAGGATCAAGTGGGAGAAGTAGGGAAACATAAGGGGGAGGAAAAATCCTGGTTACTTAGTGAAAGATAAAGAACATCTCTGAAATGATCAACTGCATGAGTGGTTGCATCTGTCCTGACCATCACTGTATTCTCAGTGCCTGGCATACTGTAGGCATTTCAATAAGTGTTAGTTAATTGAATAGATGGACAGGTAAAATCAGACGGAGTATATACCTAGACTGTTCTTCTGAGAAAGCATGCCCTTTTATATATCATGAAGAAAGCAATCTAAATTCTGGACCATTCTAACTATAAATTCCTATAGCAATTGGATATAAAATATGAGTCTGTATTAGAAGTATGTGTGTTAAGTTGCTTCGGTTGGGTCCAACTCTTTGCGAGCCCATGGACTGGGGCCCGCCAGGCTCCTCTGTCCATGGGATTCTCCAGGCAAGAATACTGGAGTGGGTTGCCATTTCCTCCTCCAAGAGATCTTCCTGACCCAGGGATTGAACCTGGGTCTCCTGCATTGCAGGAAGATTCTTTACCATCTGAGCCACCTGGGAATCCTGTGTATTAGAAGAATATAGGGACTTCCTTGTAGCTCAGATGGTAAAGAATCTGCCTGCAATGCAGAAGACCTGGGTTCGACTCCTGGGTCAGTTAGATCCCCTGGAGAAGGAAATGGCAACCCACTCCAGTATTCTTGCCTGGAGAAGTCCATGGACAGAGGAGTCTGGTGGGCTACAGAAGAATATAGGGCAAAAGGCAAAGAAGGTGTTTTAACATGAGAGAATCTTAAATGAGGGGGTGATGTTACCTGATACTTACATCGTAGACTGTGGAGATAGATCTAAAATGACAGATCAGTGTAAGAGGATGTATGTACCTCAGGCCACACCTAGAGGTACCACAGCATTTCATAACACCTTTACAGGCATTATCTTTTGTGCAAGGATCTTCAGAACAATATATGAAAAGATTAGATTGTTGCATAGGTGCTGATTGTTAAAATGACATCTAAATTTGGTTTGACTTGTGTCTTGACTGTCATTTTGTTGGTCTACCTCAACAGATTGTACAGTAAATGCAGGACACATATATGCTTCTTCACCTCTGTAAGAGGAAATGAGAGCCTTTTCACTGCTGCCTCTGTATTCTATAAGGAATTTAATCAAAGGTATAACCACAGTCTCCTTAATTATGCTCTTTTGTTAGCTCATTTCTCTCCTTGAAATCATGTCTTTAAAGTGCTATAAGGCATTATACATGTACATTTAACATAGAAGGAAATGGCAACCTACTCCAGTATTCTTGCCTGAAAAATAGCCTGAAGGGCTACAGTCCATAGGGTCACAAAGAGTCAGACATGACTGAGCATGCATGCATACAAATAAGCATAGTGTTTAACACCTGGCTTCTCTGGACAACTTTCCTGCAGGGAGCAACCTACAATAATTTGAGTTGGTTTTCATTGTATTGTGACTAAGCGTCTGGATGTAGTATCATGCCATGCATGATGCTAGTATGCCACCCTGTGATGATTGTAAGTATAGCTTCTACACTTTCATATTGCATGTTATTAAATTGGGTTGGCCAAAATGTACATTCCAGGTTTTCCATAAAATGTTACAGAAAAACCCGAATGACTTTTTGGTCAACCCAATATTTCTAGCTATCAATTGCAACAGTTTTCATGATTCTTTTATTATTTCTCTTAAGATGGTATCCTATTTTAAGTTTTTTTTGTAGAAATAAGCAACATTAAAAGAAAATACAAGGCCAAATAAACAATGCAATGTACAAAAAGGATTAGGGAGTAATCAAAAAGTAGATTATAAGAACTAAATGTACAATTTTAAAATTTAGTTGAAAACTGCAATGACACCTGAGGTTAACTTGTAAGGTAACTTTGAAATTTTGTTATAGTGTATCTCTGTTTAAAAAAAAAAAATGGTATGACTTTTAAAATTATGGACAGTATCAGGACAGACAGGTTCAAAATACTGCAATAGTTATTTTAAATTTTATTCCAAGTACTATTTTTTTCACATTCATTCAGATAGCATATTTACATATTTTGTATTTTGCTTGAACAGCCATCTTGTTCCCCTATATAGCTGTGAAAAATTATGTTCTTTTGTTAGGTCCAAAACAACTAAACTTGCATTTTGACGTCCATCTCTCTATGTTCATACTTACTAATTATATTCAAATCAGCAACAGAAGAGGACATAGTTTTGTTTTCAGTGTGGGTCCTTCAGTTAAGTTCAGTTCAGTCGCTCAGTCATGTCCGACTCTTTGGGACCCCATGAATCGCAACACATCAGGCCTCCCTGTCCATCACCAACTCCCGGAGTTTACTCAGACTCATGTCCATCGAGTCAGTGATGCCATCCAGCCATCTCATCCTCTGTCGTCCCCTTCTCCTCCTGCCCCCAATCTCTCCCAGCATCAGAGTCTTTTCCAATGAGTCAACTCTTTGCATGAGGTGGCCAAAGTACTGGAGTTTCAGCTTTAGCATCATTCCTTCCAAAGAAATCCCAGGACTGATCTCCTTCAGAATGGACTGGTTGGAGCTCCTTGCAGTCCAAGGGACTCTCAAGAGTCTTCTCCAACACCACAGTTCAAAAGCATCAATTCTTCGGCACTCAGCTTTCTTCACAGTCCAACTCTCACATCCATACATGACCACAGGAAAAACCATAGCCTTGACTATATGAACCTTTGTTGGCAAAGTAATGTCCCTGCTTTTCAATGTGCTATCTAGGTTGGTCATAACTTTTCTTCCAAGGAGTACGCGTCTTTTAATTTCATGGCTGCAGTCACCATCTGTAATGATTTTGGAGCCCCCCAAAATAAAGTCTGACATTGTTTCCACTGTTTCCCCATCTATTTCCCATGAAATGATGGGACCAGATACCATGATCTTCGTTTTCTGAATGTTGAGTTTTAAGCCAACTTTTTCACTCTCCTCTTTCACTTTCATCAAGAGGCTTTGTAGTTCCTCTTCACTTTCTGCCATAAGGGTGATGTCATCTGCATATCTGAGGTTATTGATATTTCTCCCAGCAATGTTGATTCCAGCTTGTGCTTCTTCCAGCCCAGCATTTCTCATGATGTACTCTGCATAGAAGTTAAATAAGCAGGGTGACAATATACAGCCTTGATGTACTCCTTTTCCTATTTGGAACCAGTCTGTTGCTCCATGTCCAGTTCTAACTGTTGCTTCCTGACCTGCATACAAATTTCTCAAGAGGCAGGTCAGGTGGTCTGGTATTCCCATCTCTTTCAGAATTTTCCACAGTTTATTGTGATCCACACAGTCAAAGGCTTTGTGTGGGTCCTTAAAACTCCATAAATTTGTAAGCTTGGGGAAGGGGACTTCTTATTCTTTTATTGATCTGTTTCTATGTCAATACTGTGTTTGTTTAAATTACTCTATCCTTATAATTCTTTCTCCCTTTCTGTGTTCTACGAGGACTTCCCTCTAGCTCAAATGGTAAAGAATCTGCCTGCAATTCAGGAGACCAGGGTTTGATCTCTAGGTCAGGAAGATCCTCTGGAGAAGGGAATGACAATCCACTCTAGTATTCTTGCCTGGAGAACCCCATGGACAGAGAAGCCTGGCGGGCTACAATCCATGGGCTCGAAAAGAGTCGGACATGACTGAGCAACTAACACACACATCTTTATAATTCTTTGTCCCTTTCTGTGTTCTTAGTTTTCAGAATTGTTTTGCTATTCTTGAATATTCAAAATTTTATTGGAATTTTTAATGAGACATTATTTGGATTTTTACTAGCTTTTTAAAGATAATTTCCATCTTTGTTGTTTGGTTGCTAAGTCATGTCCAACTTTTTGACCCCATGGACTTCAGCACACCAGGCTTCCCTGCCCTTCACTGTCTTCTGGAGGTTGCTCAAACTCATGTCTATTGAGTCAGGGATTCCATCCAACCATTTCATCCTCTGCTGCCCTCTTCTCTTTTTGCCTTCAATCTTTCCCAGCATCAGGGCTTTTTCCAATGAGGTAAGCTCTTCACAACAGGTGGCCAAAGTACTGGAGCTTCAGTTTCAGCATCAGTCCTTCTAATGAATATTCAAGGTTAGTTTCCTTTAACATTGACTAGCGACTAGCTTGATCTCCTTGCAGTCCAAGGGACTCTCCCATCTACTGATATCACATATATAAGGAAGAAAAGCACATATATAAGACTTAAGAAAAGTCAAGGAGAAAGTGAAAACAAGAGAGGGGAGTCAAGTCAGTGGATACAGTGTATTGGGGGCAGTTGGGACGGGGTCATTGGCAGAGAAGAATCTGAACTGTCACCACCAAGAAGACCTAGCATTGCAGCCAACTCTCTTTTTATTTCTATCCTTTATACAGGGAAACAATTTGAAAACAAGTAGGACAGTCACGTGAAGGAGAGAGTGAGAGCAGTAGGGCACTGGTCATGAGATGAACAGCTCATGGTCGAGCACAAGGACCCATTGCAGGGCTGAGCTGGGTGGCTTCAGGGAGCAGTGACCAACCAAGCAGTGTGGTATCTTTAGAAGTAACACAGAAGTAGCCTTATCAGATAATGGAGCAACAGTTACTATAAACATGGGCCAGTTCCACAGTGAGATTTCAATACTGTCTTTTGTTAAGTTCTGCATCTTTCTACCAATGTGGCCCCTTAGATGAGTCTCCTCAGACATCTTAAATCTTAAGCTTAATCCAAGTATCTATTTTAGTCTTTTCATTTTTCTTACTGGCTGCTTGTTTTTTAAATTTGTGTGCTGCATGGCATTTGTAGGATCTTAGTTCCCTGACCAGGGATTGAACCTGAGCCCCCTGCATTGGCAGCAAGGAGTTATAACCACTGGACCACCACGGATTTCCTCCTTACTGTTTCAAAAGGTAACATTTTGGGGGCATTTACATGTGGCAGGTGTTATGTAAGTGCTTTATAAAGTTATTTAATCCCTACAAAAATCTCATATGTTTGTACTATTATTGCTTCTATTTTGTAAATTAGAACACTGACTTCTCCAAGGTCACAGAGCTAGTATCAGTGAGATTCATACTCAGGAAGTTTGATTTCAAAAATCCTTTAGCCTCCCCCCCCCCCTTTTTTTTTTTGGTTATGATGGGTATTTTAATTACTTGACAATGAATACAAAATAAGCTAGAAAAGGAGAAAAGAAGACTGACATTTATTAAATAGTTGCTTGCTATGTTCAAGCCACTGCTATTTCCTTTAGTCTTCATAAAAACCATGAAAGCTGAATGTATTTTTCTCCATTGAATGGGCGAAGACACTGAAGTTCAGAATTGTCCAATGTTATGTGGTCATTGACTGCAGTAGAAGAAAATTGTCTAAGATAACTCTGTGTGTGTGTGTTAATCATTCAGTCGTGTCCTACTCTTTGCGACCCCGTGAGCTGCTACCCACAGGCTCCTCTGTCCACGGGATTCTCCAGGCAAGAATATTGGAGTGGATTGCATTCCCTTCTCCAAGGGATCTTCATGACCCAGATATTGAACCCAGGTCTCCTACATTGCAGGAGGATTCTTTACCATCTGAGACATCAGGGAAGCTTTTTGAACTTCCTTCTCTTCCTGCTTAAATCCCCATGGCTTTCTTGAGAGGCAATTCAGACTATCCATCTCACTTTTCTGAAAGAAAATACTAAGTTACTAGACAGTACTTCTTTGCTCTCAATCACAGAGTTTGGATAAAAGACTATGAGGATTTTGGTGTAGAAAATATAAAAAGGTGTCTAACTTCAAAGCACTTAAAAGGGAATTAAACAAAAGTAATAGGAGGGGAAAGTCATCAGCCTAGCTAAGAACCTTGTTTATCTAAGACCAACTTAAAGTGCCTTTCAGTTCAATTCAGTTGCTCAGTTGTGTCCGACTCTTTGCGACGCCATGAATCCCATCATGCCAGCCTCCCTGTCCATCACCAACTCCCAGAGTTCACTCAAACTCATGTCCATCGAGTCGGTGATGCCATCCAGCCATCTCATCCTCTGTCGTCCCCTTCTCCTCCTGCCCCCAATCCCTCCCAGCATCAGGGTCTTTTCCAATGAGTCAACTCTTCACATGAGGTGGCCAAAGTATTGGAGTTTCAGCTTTAGCATCAATCCTTCCAATGAACACCCAGAACTGATATTTAGAATGGACCAGTTGGATCTCCTTGCAGTCCAAGGGACTCTCAAGAGTCTTCTCCAACACCACAGTTCAAAAGCATCAATTCTTTGGCACTCAGCTTTCTTCACAGTCCAACTCTTACATCCATACATGACTACTGGAAAATCCATAGCCTTGACTAGACGGGCCTCTGTTGGCAAAGTAATATCTTTTCTTTTCAATATGCTATCTAGGTTGGTCATAACTTTCCTTCCAAGGAGTAAGCATCTTTTAATTTCATGGCTGCAATCACCATATGCAGTGATTTTGGAGCCCCCCAAAATAAAGTCTGACACTGTTTCCACTCTTTCCCCATCTATTTCCCATGAAGTGATGGGACCAGATGCCATGATCTTCGTTTTCTGAATGTTGAGTTTTAAGCCAACTTTTTCACTCTCCTCTTTCACTCTCATCAAGAGGCTTTTTAATTCCTCTTCACTTTCTGCCATAAGGGTGGTGTCATCTGCATATCTGAGGTTATTGATATTTCTCCCAGCAATGTTGATTCCAGCTTGTGCTTCTTCCAGCCCAGCGTTTCTCATGATGTACTCTGCATATAAGTTAAATAAGCAGGGTGACAATATGCAGCCTTAATGTACTCCTTTTCTTATGTGCCTTTAACTATGAGCAAACACTTTGATTCCATACAGATTCTCTTGGGAATTGAGATCCTGCATTTAAAATCTACATCTTCAAAGTTCCATCTCTTGAATTGCTACTCCTACAAGCTCTCCATGGAGCTTTCCTGGTGGCTCAGACATAAAGAATCCGCCCGCAAATCAGGAGGCACAGGTTTGATTCCTGGGTTGGGAAGATCCCCTGGGGAAGGGAATAGCAACCCACTCCAGTATTCTTGCCTGGAGCATCCCATGGACAGAGGAGTCTGGCGAGCTATAGTTCATGGGGTCACAAAGAGTCGGACACGACTGAGCAGTAAGCATGCAGGCACACAAGTGCTCCAGCAATGCAAATTTGAGAAAGAACAACGTGTCTTTTGAAAACGTTCTATCTTTTGTATTGTGTTTACAGAACAGTATTGCTTCTGATGTACATGAATAAAGGTACCTATGGCTTCCCTGGTGGCTCAGGCAGTAAAGACTCCGTCTGCAATGCGGGAAACCTGGGTTCGATCCCTGGGTTGGGAATATCCTCCAGAGAAGGATTCTTGCCAGCAGAATCCCATGAAGAGAGAAGCCTGGCAGGCTACGGTCCATGGGGTCGCAAAGATTCAGACATGACTGAGCAACTTTTACATGACACAATTACAATGAGGCATCTCACACTAGGTGTAATCTTCCATTTTCCCCTTTAGAACTTGGGTTTTTATTAATCAACTTTAGAAAACTAAAATTTATCATAAACTGATGAAGCTAAAGTTAATATCCTAGAGTTTTTCCCCCAAATCTTTAATTTTAGGATGAACAAAGTCAAGTAAATCCCAGAGTTTCTATTACTTGTTATGGTAGAAGAGTCAGAAGTAAAATTTGGGTCTCGACTCCCAAGGTTGCTTTCTGTCTTTGCCTCATATTTATTTATGACAATTCTACTGTAGATGATTTGGGGGGCAGTTTGCCCCACCTAAGTACTTTTTCAAATTCACAGTCTTATTAACTTAGACCCCATTTTCTTTTTAAAAATGGTAAATATCCATTGCACCCCTTATGGAATTGGTGGGTATACAGAAATAATCCATGGAATATTACCTATTTCTGGACACTAAATTAGGTCTGACAAAGCGCTGCAAAGCAGGAGGAGATGGAGGTAAAGGCGAAGCAGAATCATCCTTGCACTTTTGTTGACATGGATTATTCACGACAGATGACCTCATCCTCAATGACGTGCGATGCCTCCTCATTATGAAAGTTTTCCAACCAGGATTTAGAAAAGTGTCCTCATTCCAGTTTCCTGAATGGTTGTTGAGGTTGGCAGGAGAGATAGTTAAGTCAGAAAAGGTTCAAGTACAAACGTCAATAACACCAGGTGCAACGGCGAGAAGGCCACTGACAGCCACTCTGGGCTGTCTTATATTCCCAGTTGAGAGAGGAATATTCTAAAAGAGCAAAGTACCGACCAGCCTTCCCTGAGCTGTTGTTCTGTGTTAGGCTTCTGTCTCCATCCACAGGAGTTAAATATCCAAGTTCATCTTGTGTTCTCATCACCTTGTGCTTAGACCACACAGAGCCTCTGTGAGCTTCTTCCAAGTCAACAGTCATATTCCTCCAGTGAGAAAATAGAAAGCAAAGGGACTGGAATGGGGAGGGGAAAGACTTGGGAGTATGGGGTTACCAGATGCAAACTTATATATAGGATGGATAATCAACAAGGTCTCGCTGTATAAGTTATAATGGAAAAGAATGTATATATGCATATATGTATAACTGAATCGCTTTGCTGTACAGCAGAAATTAACACAACATGTAAATTGATACACTTAAAAATTTTTTTTAAAGAAAGGAAAGGGAGTGTGATTATTTTTGCTGGTTAACAAAATTTGTTGTTTGTTGATCAGAATTTCAACTTCCAAATGCAGTTCCCTTTGTTGGGGCCAATATCCATTTCAATTAGATAGGCTGAACTTCCCAGAATGTCTTTCCAGTTTTGTTGCAGTTGTTGTTTCAAACAACCACTTATTCTACGAATCTCAAGTCTCATTTTTAGGAAGTTAGAGTACCTCTTTTCACAGAGATATTTAGCATCAAAGATACAAAGTAACAGTTCAATAACCTCTTGTGGTCTATTCCTTAGCCTTAAAATCATTACACTCCTTCAGACTACTGAAGATGTATTTATTCTCATTTATGATATATACACATATAGATTCTTCAGCCTTTTGTACTCTAGAATGAACAACCTTCATTATGGCACAATTGTCAGATTCTTTCTTTTCTTTACCAGTAATTCTTTGTGATGTCATTATGAGATTTAATGTTAAAGTTATGTTGTTGATCAGCCCATTGAGTCAGACTGAACAGCAGCGACAACAAAAAACTGTCAGATACGAGGCTTCTACTGGGGATTAAAGACATAATTCTTCCAGGGCAGATGACATGAAAGAAGGCCAAGGTGCCTAGACTTCCCTGTTACAAATAATGATGCCCTGCTTAAAGAATATTGTAGGAGAAATACTCCATTTAATTGTGATGCCAGGAACATGAGGCTGAAAAAAGAAAATTTAGAGTTTCTCATAAGCTAATGGGAAGAATATTCCTTAGGTAAACTTTAAACAAAGTCTATAAAACTTAAACAGTGTTTCACATTCCACACTCTGGCAGAGAATATATAGATAAGGCAAAAAATTATGATAGCTTCTTAAAGAAGATATTTTTTTCTAGTTGAGTCTTAGCTCACAATTTGTAGGCTACAGACATCTGGCAGAAGTTCACTGAAGTCTCAGTTGAAAACAATAATTTTCTCCTTGTTTTTGTTTTTCTTTTTCCATTTCCCTACCTCGGTGGCTGGCAATTGCAGTGAGGGAACACTGCTTTTGCTCATTAAATGTTATTGCTCCAGGCAAATTTTCTAAACTTAAAGTATAGAGAAATTTTGTAATCTTCCTTGATGTGCAATTATCCTTTTTGTTATTTGCAAAATGGGACACATAAGACACTGTGGGTGGGAAGCATGGGGATACTTTTCAACTTTGGAGATTCAAGGAACTATATTTACTCAAGTGAAAAATGGTTTAAACTCAGTTACAACTAAAGGCAAACAGAGTCTAATGAGGTACCTGAATGGCTTAAATACAATGAATAGAAGATTAAATTAGAGAGCAGAGTATTTTGGAATTTAGGAGGATGTTTTAGGATTTTAAATTGTAAAGGATAGGAATATTTATTTGAAAAATTAATAATAGGAGACATTTCCTTTGGTGGTGTTTTTCATTATAAATTTTCAGTTCATTCTGTAACTAGAGGACAGTGGATTTGCAATGGATGAGCTATGGGGAGAGGGACATCCTTACCCTTCTCCATATGCTTTCGACCTTCCTCCTGTGTTTCCAATCCTTCCCCCAACCTTTCTCCCCTCTTCCCACCTTCTTTTCTGCTCCTTCTCTGGAGAGGAGGATTTGCTAATCAGCTTGTTCAGAACCAAGGACATTAGAATATTAACTGGGCCATATTTTAAGGTAGGTTTGCTTTTTCAGAATCCATGAGAGGACTCTCTTGTTCATCTGCTTCCTGGGGCAAATACCAGCTGGGCTTGCTTCCTTCAGTTCAGTTCAGTCACTCAGTCGTGTCTGACTCCTTTGCAGTTGCAACCCCATGAATCGCAGCACGCCAGGCCTCCCTGTCCATCACCAACTCCCGGAGTTCACTCAAACTTACATCCATCAAGTCGGTGATGCCATCCAGCCATCTTATCCTCTATCGTCCCCTTCTCCTCCTGCCCCCAATCCCTCCCAGCGTCAGAATCTTTTCCAATGTGTCAACCCTTTGCATGAGGTGGCCAAAGTACTGGAGTTTCAGCTTTAGCATCATTCCTTGCAAAGAACACCCAGGGCTGATTTCCTCTAGAATGGACTGGTTGGATCTCCTTGCAGTCCAAGGGACTCTTAAGAGTCTTCTCCAACACCACAGTTCAAAAGCATCAATTCTTCGGTGCTCAGCTTTCTTCACAGTCCAACTCTTACATCCATACATGACCACTGGAAAAACCATAGCCTTGCTTCCTTAAGCTTGCTTCCTTAAAGCAGCCTAATCATTCTCTTCTCTCCCCATCATTTGGCTGGGTCAGTGCACGATTTGGGTAAGTCAATAAGTAGGCGAGGGTCCCTGCTTGTGCTCAACCTTCTTGAGAGAGAAGTACTCAGAGGCCTCACTTCCATACTTCCAATCAGTTTATACCAAACAGTCCTGCCTTACCCTGCAGCCTACCCAGATAATTTCAGATCTTTCAGTGTAAGCTTTCTATCCATTTAACTTACTGAAGTATTGTGTATGCATAGATCATCACTTATGCTCAGTTCAGTGAAGCTGAAAAGAGTGGATGTGTGTTTGTGAACCGAAGGAAATCACACAATTGATTTAAAGGATTTTTGAGATAGAAAGAAAAAGACGAGGAAAAGAAATAGTCATTTCAAATGCACGGTGGCCAGATGTGTGAATGCTGATTGATTTGTCAGTATTTTTGAGGGAGAGATGGAAGAATTAACTAAAGGCACAAAAAGGCATAGGACCTGATATATATTTGTAAAAAAAAAAAAAAAAAAAAAAAACAGGGCCAAGTACTTTAACTTTAACTGATTACAGGATTTTCACGGGTACCTTTGGTTGATATGTGAATTTTCACCTTGTGTTCTGACTTTAGCTCTTAGCTTGGTATCAGCTGCAGCCCCACTGCGGTGTGCTTTTCTTTTCTTCCACTGTTCCTTTCATGTAAACCCCTTAGTCGGCACCCTGAAGCAAAAACCTGAGTGGCAGGATCCAGGATGACTGCTGAAGGACATCCAAAGGCACCAAATCTCACTCTACCTTCAAAAAAGGCTTCCTTTTTTTTTCCCCTTTGTTTTTTTTTAAATTAATTTTTATTGGTGTATAGTTGGTTTACAATATTGTGTTAGTTTCAGGTGTACAGCAAAGTGAGTCAGTTATAAATATACATATACATATAGGCACTCTTTTTTGTTGTTGTTTTTTAAAGTTTTTTTATTGTTTACTTTTTATTTGAAAAAAAAAGTATTAAAATAAATTATAAAGACAGCACAGAGTTCTGATGCACACTTCACATGGCTTAGTGATAACAGCTGACATAAATAACCACATTATCAAAAAGTTGAAACAACACTATTAAGTAAATTATTATTTGGTTTCTACCAGTTTTTACTTGCATTTTTTTTAAATTTTTTAACTTTATAATATTGTATTGGTTTTGCCATATATCAACATGAATCCGCCACAGGTATACACGTGTTCCCCATCCTGAACCCTCCTCCTCCTCCCTCCCCATACCATCCCTCTGGCTCGTCCCAGTGCACCAGCCCCAAGCATCCAGTATTGTGCATCGAACCTGGACTCGCGACTCGTTTCATATATGATACTATACATGTTTCAGTGATATTCTCCCAAGTCATCCCACCCTCTCCCTCTCCCACAGAGTCCAAAAGACTGTTCTATAGCCACTCTTTTTAGATTCTTTTCCTGTATGGGTCATTGCAGAGTACTGAGTAGAGTTCCCTGTGCTATACAGTAGGTCCTCATTAGTTATCTATTTTATATATAGTAGTGCATATATGTCAATCCCAATTTCCCAATTTATCCCTCTTTCCCTTGTCCCCTGTAATCATGTTTGTTTTCTACTTCTGTGACTCTATTTTCTGCTTTTTAAATCAGTTCCATTCAGTTCCATCACTCAGTTGTGTCTGATTCTTTGCAACCCCATGGACTGCAATACACCAGGCTTTCCTGTCCATCACCAGTGAGTTCTTTTGCACTATTTTTCTAGATTCCACATATAAGCAATATCATATGATGTTTGTCTTTCTCAGTCTGACTTATTTCACTCAGTATATCAATCTCTAGGTTCATCCATGTTACTACAAATGGCATTATTTAAGAAGACTTCTTTAACACTTTCCTGTCTCAATCTATTGTACTGGCTTAAATTTCCATTCAGTTCAGTTCAGTTCAGTTGCTCGGTTGTGTCCGACTCTTTGTGACCTCATGAACTGCAGCACGCCAGGCCTTCACGTCTATCACCAACTCCCGGAGTCCACCCAAGCCCATGTCCATTGAGTCGGTGATGCCATCCAACCAACTCATCCTCTGTTGTCCCCTTCTCCTCCTGCCCTCAATCTTTCCCAACATCAAGGTCTTTTCAAATGAGTCAGCTCTTCACATCAGGTAGCCAAAGTATTGGAGTTTCAGCTTCAACATCAGTCCTTCCAAGGAACACCCAGGACCGATCTCCTTTAGGATGGACTGGTTGGATCTCCTTGCAGTCCAAGGGACTCTCAAGAGTCTTCTCCAACACCACAGTTCAAAAGCATCAATTCTTCAGTGCTCAGCTTTCTTAATAGTCCAACTCTCACATCCATACATGACCACTGGACACATTACAACATTACTCTGGAGAGGTCTTTCATCCTTTCCTCATGCTCTAAACATCCCACCTGGAATTAGATATGGCTTTTGATGTTTGGGATGGGTAGTGACTGCCTGAACATTACACATAGCTGTAACTCAGCCCTCATGTGTGGTTGTTTGTGAGGGTCAATTGTGAAGATACCTGGGGTCAGCAAGCATCATGGAGACAAGCAATAGGAGCATCTCAGCAGTCCCTCTCCTTGACTGGGGCTCAGTTAGTTTTAGTTTGCCCTCAGTTCTATCATCAGAAGTAGTGTGCTGCTCCTCCTTGTCTCCTCCCACAAAGACAGGTTAGGTGGATACTTTCTACTGAACTATTTGAAGGACCCCACAGTCAGAGATCTCTGTTTTGCTCCTATTATGCCCCAAATGGGCCTTCCCAGGTGCCTCAGTGGTAGAGATCTACATGCCAGTGCAGGAGACACGAGTCTGATACCTGGGTTGGGAGGATCCTCTCGAGAAGGAAATGGCAATCCACTCCAGCATTCTTGCCTGGGAAATTCCCTAGACAGAGGAGCCTGGCGGGCTACAGTCCATGGGGATCACAAAAGAGTCAGACATGACTGAGTGTCTCAACAGCAACAACATACTCCAAATGCTTAGAAATGTTCCTGGGACATATTAGGCAGTTGATATGTATCTGATAACTTCAAGTAATGTTAATCATTAGAACCTTAAGGCTATTTATTACTGGTTTGTCTGGAAATAAAACATAGATTAATGATTTAAGTAATGAAAGATTTTTTTTTATTTTTGTGAATACAGAGGCAGTTTTTACTTTTGATTTGTCTTCGTTTGTTAAGGCTGCTCTAACAAATTATCACAGACTGGGTAACTTACAAGCAACAGAAATTTGTGTTTCACAGTTCTAGAGGGTAGTGCCCCCATGGTTTGGGCGAAGGTCCTTTTTCAGATTGCAGATTGTCAGCATCTCACTGTTGCTCACATAATGGAAGGGCTGAGGCATCTCTGAGGGATCTCTTTTATAAGACTATTATCCCCATTCCTAAAAGCTCTACCCTTGTGGCCTAAGCACCTCCCAAAGGCCCTCACCTCTTAATACCATCATCTTTGGGATTAGAATTTTAACATATAAAATTTGGGGGGGACACAAACATGTAACCCAGATCAATATCCTAATGCATTACTTAAATCCATGAACACATTGATGCATATTTGTTCTGCCTTAGTCACCTCTTCCCAGAACCCTGCAACAATATAAAATCTGCCCTCTTCATAATGCAGTGGTGGTGGTGGTGGTGGTGGTTTAGTTGTTCATTTGTGTCCGACTCTTTGCGATCTTATGGACTGTAGCCCGCCAGATTCCTCTGTCCATGGGATTTCCTGGGCAAGAAGACTGGAGACAGTTGCCATTTCCTTCTCCAGAGTGTCTTCCCAACCCAGATCTTCCCTTCCCAGATCTCCTGCATTGCAGGCAGATTCTTTACCACTGAGCCACCAGAGAAGCCCTCTTAACAGAGTACAGGTATCCAAAGACCTGAATTATTCTGCCTTCAGATTCTTTGTTTCCCACACTAGGATATTAAAGGATGAAAATGATTAAAGTCTTATTTTTTTCATAAAAGTCATGGGTATTCTGCCATAACTTTTTTCAACAATTTAAAATGCAATTATTTTTCAGAAGACATGCCTTTGGGGAGATAAAATTCCAGTCCTTGTAATTGAACTTGAGTATTCCTAAGTCTTTTGAGCTATAGGTTGCTAAATGATTTCTGGCTTTAAAGCCCTCAGTACAGTTGAAATGACTTTGCTTTAGTACAATCAAGTCTTTAACATCTGTCTCTTCTCCTGGATTATAAGCTCCAGGAGAGAGGATTGTATCTGTCTTGTTCAACATTGCTTCCTGATGCATTTTGTATTGTCTGGCACCTAGAAAGCATCAGGTGGAATTACCACTGCAAACGGTCAGACAATACTTATATATGTGTGTGTACATGTGTGTGTGCAGATGTTTGCATTTTTGGAGGATTTCTTCTTTATCTCTGACCTTGTCCCTAATTTTGAAAAGACTTTAAGAACTGGCCTTACATATAATGATATCATGTAGCAAAGATGCTGGATATGAGTTCAAAATAGTAGCTATAATAATAACAATAATGATGATTACTATTTATTGAGTGTATATCATGTGATTGGAACTGATGTAAGCTCTTTAAATGTAATCCTCACTACAATATTTTGAGAACAGTACTGTAACTGATAACATTTGCAGATTAGAAACTAAAAATGGAAAAATTTTAATTTTTTTTTCAAAAGTGACACAACTAGTTGGTAATTGAGGTGAAATTTGAACCCAGCATAGATTTTGTATCTTTAAAAGCTATGCCTCCCTCGACATTGAATCATACTAATAGTTTTGTACTAATGGCATGAATCTCACTAAATACTTGGACACATTTTTCTCAACTTGAAATTATAATGATTATCTCAGACTTGTAGAGAGAATTTGGTGATATAATTTATAAACCTTTTGGAAAGTGAAAAGTGACATCAGTTTACACAAGCTGAGTGAGTGAGTCACTCAGACACAGTCGTGTCTGACTCTTTGCAAACCGTACAGTCCATGGAATTCTCCAGGTCAGAATACTGGAGGGGGTAGCCTTCCCTTCTCCAGCAGATCTTCCCAACCCAGGGATCAAACCCAGGTCTCCAGATTGCAGGCAGATTCTTTACCAGCTGAGCCACAATGGAAGCCCAAGAATATTGGAGTGGGTAGGCTATCCCTTCTCCAGCGGATCTTCCCGACCCAGAAATCAAACCAGGGTCTCCTGCATTGCAGATGGATTCTTTACCAACTGAGCTATCAGGGAAGCCCTATAGCTTGATGATTTATGTTTGTTCAGTTCAGTGTTTCACTGATCTATTGATCAGAGTTTGCTGAATACAAATATTCTTTCACTATTGATATTGCTAATACATGTTTTACTAGCAGTTGAATCAATAAGAAATAGCTCAAATATGGAAAACAATTAATTATTGGGCATTACTAACAGAATGGACAAATGCAACAAACTTGATATCACAGGAAATCTTTGAAAATGAATGTAAAAATAAGGATTAAATCCTTAGCCATACTGGAAAAAGGGGCTTCCCAGGTGGCGCTAGTGGTAAAGAACCCGCCTGCAAGTGCAGGAGACATAAGAGACACTGGCTTGATCCCTGGGTCAGGAAGATCCCCTGAGGAAGATCCCCTGGAGGAGGAAATGGCAACCCACTTCAGTTTTCTTGCCTGGGGAATCCCGTGGACAGAGGAGCCTGGAGGGCTACAGTCCACAAAGTCACACAGAGTCAGACACGACTGGAGCAACTTGGCAGGCATGCATACTGGAAAAGAAAGAATGTCATCAGGAAAACAGAAATGTTTAGGTATGTCTAAAAGATAGACATCTGACAGGACTGAACTGAGGAAGGAAATCTGGCTCAAAGGTAGACACCAGATATAGTGGGTGATATGGGTGAGAGTCATTCTTAAGACTTTTTTAACTCATAACTAATGAGCATAACAAGGAGTATGGAGCCAAGCATGATGACTAGGGTGACAACTTAGAGATGGAATGCAAAGCAGACAAGCAGGTTTGCTCTGTTTCCACCCCTTCTGTGCAAACACAAACACTCTCTGACACACACACAGCCAAGTGGTAAACAGTTCAACATCTGGTTCCACACTGAAGAAGTCAGTATGAGTAACTGGGTCACAGAGGCCGCACGGTCCTCCAGGTGGCTGGCAACACCCAGAAGAAATGGAAAAACCCCAGCAGAGGTGACCAGAAGAGTCTGTACTGGTGGATTCCAGCCCTCTCCACTGCAACAGAGGAGGCAGGCAGGGGTAAATTTTTAAAGTGTCCACACTTAGGGAAAGAGGAAGTCTCAAATGCAGAGATAAGCCTGCAATCAAGACTAACAGAGCACACAGGAAAAAAAGAAAAAAAATTCATTAAAAAGAGGGACCAAGCAGGACAGCAGTAAGAAAAAGAAAACACACACACACACACACACAGATATTGAAAGCAAGGAAAGAGTCAATGACTATATGTGATGTAATTGCCTATATTCAAAATTCAAGAGAAGTTAGGCAACAGACTAGTCAAGTTAATAAACAAGTTCACCAGATAAAAAATTACTAAAGGATTTAAAATAATGCCCAGGGAGGAGGGTTCAGGATGGGGAACACATGTATACCTGTGGCGGATTCATTTTGATATCTGGCAAAACTAATACAATTATGTAAAGTTTAAAAATAAAATAAAATTAAAAAAAAAAAACAATGCCCAGTACCTGGTAAGTACTATGTAAATCTCACCCTTTTATGCAGAAATGAAGCTTAAAAAAAAAAAAAAAGTTTATAAAACCTCAAAGAGCTTTGAAAGAAAAACATGAACGTTACTGAAGGACATAATGAAGATATAATAAATGTAGTGATAAACCATTTTAAGAATTAGAAGAATAAACATTGTGAAGATATTTTCTCTCTGAATTATTCTATACATTCAGTGAAATCTCAATCCAAAATCATACAAGAACTGTTCTGTGAAATTTAAAAATTAATCCTAAGATATATCCAAAAGATTAAGTGAGTGGTCATCGTGCTCATTAAGAATAACCACCCCAGTTCAAAGAATTAAGAATTCTAGATATGACATGGAAAGTCTTTTTAATCACTGCATTGCTGAGTCAGCAAAAATCAAAGGACGTGCTTAGAAATTTAACAAAATAATGTGGAAGCAATACTCCATGGAGACAAGTAAAGCCTGAAATTGGGGTCTAACATAAGGGGATCTGTCCAACCAGGAGAATCTTGAGCTTCTATTTTATAGCCCACGAGTAAAAGGGCTGACTCAAAACCAAGTACTCACTCAAGTTCATTGTGAAAAATCAGGGGTCAACCTGGAGATGAGCTAATGGGAATACAACCCTCCACATGCACAGGCACCTGAAATATGATAAGGCCACACTCACATTGTAATGCTGAACTGCAGACAAACAAACAAAACACAAAACAAATGAAACAAACAAGCAAACAAACTTCCTCAGAAAAGCATGGAAAGATTTATAATAGGTTGCAACCTTAGAAATGAGTGGAGAGAAAAAGTACTCTCCACTGAGAACTCATAATCAAAAGTGAAAGTTTCTCAGTTGTGTCCGACTCTTTGCGGCCCCATGGGCCCACAAGGCTCCTCTGTCCATGGGATTCTCCAGGCAAGAATACTGGAGTAGGTTGCCATGCCCTCCTCCAGGGGATCTTCCCAACCCAGGAAATGAACCCAGGTCTCCCATATTGCAGGTGGTTTCTTTACTGTCCCATCACCAGGGAAGCCATAATCACAAACCAGCCTTCAAACCCATTTGCTACATTTAGGCCTCAAAACCTCAACTTGAGAATTTATTTAAAAAGATAGCTTCAGTTGCCTCTAAGAAGCAAAAAAGAGAACCTCTGTGAAGGAAAGTAACTTGAACACAGATGCCTTATAATACCCATAGATGAATTGTTTGGAACTGGAAGTTACAGAAGACACACGCACACACATACACAGACATAAAGACACACAGACACACCACTGCACAGATGCACACAAATTAAGGACTAAGCTGCCACAAGTAAACAACCAATGGAAATAAGAGGCAATGATCTAATACTTAGTTTTTTGGCTTTTTAGATAATTTATTTATTTTGGCCGCACTGAGTCTTCCTTGCTTTGTGCAGGCCTCTCTCTAGTTGTAGCTAACTGGGACTATTCTCTAGTTGTGGTGTGAGGGCTTCTCATTGTGGTGGCATCTTGTGGGGCACATGCTCTAGGGCATGAGGACTTCAGTAGTTGCAGCTCCCAGGCTCTAGAGCACGGGCTCGATAGTTGTGGCACACAGGCTTAGTTGTCAGCAGTATGTGGGATTTTCCTGGACAAGGGATCGAACCTATGTCCCCTGCATTGGCAGGGGGACAATTATCCAATGTGTCACCAGGGAAGTCCCTGTTTCTGTTTTTTCCTGCTTGCTTGGAAGGATGGAAAGATGATAGAGAACAGAATGGAGGCAGGAACACCATGATGGATCAAGAAATGTGTATTAATTATGTATCCATTGGGAATTCAGATGCTCTTAGTAATACAGGTAAGACATCTTGGCTTTCAAAGAAATGACCATTGCACTAAAGAAATAACAATGCACATGTTAAAATAACATAGAAGTCAGAGATATGAGTCCCAAAAGATATAGCATGAACTGCTGTGACCTGAAAGACTCAGAAGAAGCAGGAACTTGAGTTGTGCCCAGAAGAAATAGGATTTTCACAGTATCAGAGAAGTTGGGGGATTTTTCAGGAAGTAGGAGGAAAAACAAAGGTGAAAATTCTACAGCAGTAGGGACGGCTGTTGGACTATCACTGGATACTTCCACAGAAAAGAATGACCAGAAAATGCTTCTAAAGGAGGAAGATTGGAAACACCCAAGAGGTAGACTAGAAGAGAGCAGGAAAACACGTATATACATGTATATACAGTGCTATATATACAGAGCTATATATACAGGGCTATATATACAGGGCTATATGGCAAACTAATTAATTGATCACTTAAAGTCTGCTTATAAAATAAGTAAATAATGAAAAATAATCACCAGCTAATTTTTTTTAAAGGCTCTATTGTCCAACTTATATCTCAGCTGTGCGGTGTTGGAGTGGTGGCTGTGTAGCACTGGAGCGACTTTGAGGTGATAACCCACATCCAAGGGCAAAGGAGAAGCCCCAGCAAGATGGTAGGAGGGGTGAAATAGCATTTAGAACCAAACTGCATACCCACCAGAGACTCTCAGAGGGCTCAAACAAATCTTGTGCACACCAGGACCCAGAGACCCCACAGAGACTGAGACAGAACTGTGTTTGAGTGTATCCTGTGGAGGTACGGGTCAGCTGTGGACTGCCATAGGGACAGGGGCCCTGGATGCAGCAGATTTGGGTATGGCATAAGCCCTCTTGGAGGAGGTCACTATTAACCCCACCATAGAACCACCAGAACTTACACAGGACTGGGGAAACAGACTCTTGGAGGGCACAAACAAAACCTTGTGTGCACCAGGACCCAGGAGAAAAGAGCAGTGACCCCACAGGAGACTGACCCAGACTTGCCCATGAACGTCCAGAACAGGCAGAGGCATGGGTTGGTGGCGACCTGCTGCAGAGTTGGGGGCAGTGAGTATAGCAAGAGATGCATGGGACCTTTTAAAGGAGGTAACTATTATCTTCACTACTTCCATCATAGTTTGGCCCCAGGTAAATAACAGGAAGGGAACACAGCTCTGCACATCAATAGAAAATTGAATTAAAGATTTACTGAGTATGGCTTCACCCATCAGAACAAAACCCAGTTTCCCCTTCAGTCAGTCTCTCCCACCAGGAAGATTTCATAAGCCTCTTATCCCCCTGCACAAGAGGGCAGACAGACTGAAAACAACAATCACAGAAAACTAACCAATCTGATCACATGGACCACAGCCTTGCCTAACTCAGTGAAACTATAAGCCAGGCTGTGTGGGGCCACCCAAGATGAACCAGTCATGGTGGAGAGTTCTGACAAAACATGGTTCACTGGAGAAGGGAATGGCAAACCACTTCAGCATTCTTGCCTTGAGAACCCCATGAACAGTATGAAAAGGCAAAAAGACAGGACACTGAAAGATGAACTCCCCAGATCAGTTATGTACCCAATGCACTACTAGAGATCAGTGGAGAAATAACTTCAGAAAGAATGAAGAGATGGAGCCGAAGCAAAACAACACCCAGTTTGTAAATGTGATTGGTGATAGAAGTAAAGTCCGATGCTATAAAGAACAATACTGCATAGGAACCTGGAATGTTAGGTCCATGAATCAAGGCAAATGGAAGTGGTCAAACAGGAGACGGCAAGGGTGAACATCGACGTTTTAGGAATCAGCGAACTAAAATGGACTGGAATTGGTGAATTTAAGTCAGATGACCATTATATCTACTACTGTGGGCAAGAATACCTTAGAAGAAATGGAGTAGCCATCATAGTCAACAAAAGAGTCTGAAATGCAGTACTTGGATGCAATCTCAAAAACGACAGACTGACCTCTGTTCGTTTCCAAGGCAAACCATTCAAGATCACAGTAATCCAAGTCTATGCCCCAAGCAGTAATGCTGAAGAAGCTGAAGTTGAATAGTTCTATGAAGACCTACAAGACCTTGTAGAACAAACACCCAAAAATGTTCTTTTCATTATAGGGGACTGGAATGCAAAAGTAGGAAGTTAAGAAATACCTAGAATAACAGGCAAATTTGGCCTTGGTATACAAATGAAGCAGGGCAAAGGCTAATAGAGTCTGCCAAGAGAATGCACTGGCCATAGCAAACACCCTCTTCCAACAACACAAAAGACTCTACACATGGACATAACCAGATGGTCACCCCCAGATGGTCAATTTCAGAAATGATTATGTTCTTTGCAGCCAAAGATGGAGAAGCTCTACACAGTCAGCAAAAACAAAACTGGGAGCTGACTGTGGCTCAGATCATGAACTCCTTATTGCCAAATCCAGACTTAAATTGAAGAAAGTAGGGAAAACCACTAGACCATTCAGGTATGACCTAAATCAAATCCTTTACAATTATACAGTAGAAGTGAGAAATAGATTCAAGGGATTAGATCTGATAGACAGAGTGCCTGAAGAACAATGGACGGAGGTTCGTGACTTTGTACAGGAGGCAGGGATCAAGACCATCCCCAAGAAAAATAAATGCAAAAATGAAAAATGGTTGTTTGAGGAGGCCTTACAAGTAGCTGAGGAAAGAAGAGAAGCAAAAGGCAAAGGAGAAAAGGAAAGATATATCCATTTGAATGCAGAGTTCCAAAGAATAGCAAGGAGAGATAAGAAAGTCTTCCTCAGTGATCAGTGAAAAGAAATAGAGGAAAACAATAGAATGGGAAAGACTAGATATCTCTTCAAGAAAATTAGAGATACCAAGGGAACATTTCATGCAAAGATGGGCTACGGTAAAGGACAGAAATGGTATGGACCTAACAGAAGCAGAAGATACTAAGAAGAAGTGGCAAGAATACACAGAAGAACTATACAAAAAATATCTTCATGACCCAGATAATCAAGATGGTATGATCACTTACCTAGAGCCAGACATCCTGGAATGCAAACTCAAGTGGGCCTTAAGAAGCATCACTATGAACAAAGCTAATAGAGGTGATGGAATTCCAGTTGAGCTATTTCAAAACCTAAAAGATGATGCTGTGAAAGTGCTGCACTCAATATACCAGCATATTTGGAAAACTCAGCAGTGGCCACAGGACTAGAAAAGGTCAGTTTTCATTCCAATCCCAAAAGAAAGGCAATGCCAAAGAATGCTCAAACTACTGCACAATTGGACTCATCTCACACGCTAGTAAAGTAATGCTCAAAATTCTCCAAGCCAGGCTTCAACCGTACATGAACCGTGAACTTCCAGAGGTTCAAGCTGGATTTGGAAAAGGCAGAGGAACCAGAGATCCAACTGTTAACATTCACTGGATCATCAAAAAAGCAAGAGAATTCCAGAAAAACATCTATTTCTGCTTTATTGACTATGCCAAAGCCTTTGACTGTGTGGATCACAACAAACTGTGGAAAACTCTTAAAGAGATAGGGATACCAGACCACCTGATCTGCTGCCTGAGAAATCTGTGTGCAGATCAGGAAGCAATAGTTGGAATTGGACAGGGACCAACAGACTGGTTCCAAATTAAGAAAGGAGTAAGTCAAGGCTGTATATTGTCACCCTGCTTATTTAACTTGTATACAGAGTACATCATGTGAAATGCCAGGCTGGATGAAGCACAAGCTGCAATCAAGATTACCAAGAGAAATATAAATAACCTCAGATATGCAGATAACACCAGCCTTATGGCAGAAAGGAAGAAGAACTAAAGAGCCTCTTGATGAAAGTGAAAGTGGAGAGTGAAAAAGTTGGCTCAAAACTCAACATTCAGAAAACGAAGATCATGGCATCTGGTCTCATCACTTCATGGGAAATAGATGGGGAAACAATAGACACAGTGAGAGACTTTATTTTGGGGGTTCCAAAATCACTGCAGATGGTGACTGCAGTCATGAAATTAAAAGACACTTACTCCTTGGAAGAAAAGTTATGGTCATCCTAGACAGCATATTAAAAAACAGAGACATTACTTTGCCAACAAAGGTCCATCTGGTCAAAGCTATGGTTTTCCAATTGTCATGTATGGATGTGAGAGTTGGACTATAAAGAAAGCTGAGTACCGAAGAATTGATGCTTTTGCACTGTGGTGTTGGAGGAGACTATTGAGAGTCCCTTGGACTGTGAGAAGATCCAACAAGTCCATTCTAAAGGAAATCAGGCCTGAATATTCATTGGAAGGACTGATGCTGAAGCTGAAACTGCAATCCTTTGGCCACCTGATGCAAAGATCTGACTCATTGGAAAAGACCCTTTTGGTGGGAAAGATTGAAGGTGGGAGGAGAAGGAGACAACAGAGGATGGATGAGATGGTTGGATGGCATCACCGACTCAATGGACATGAGTTTGAGTAAACTCTGGGAGTTGAGGATGGACAGGGCGGCCTGGAATGCTGCAGTCCACGGGGTCGCAAAGAGTGGGACACAACTGAGAGACTGAACTGAACTGATTATCCAACTTTGTAAATGGAAATATGGCCAATTGCAAGAGAATATCCCAACTTTCTCTTCCTAGATTTATCCATTTGGTAATGGGCAGCAAAGCCTGGCATGCTGCAGTTCATGGGGTCTCAAAGAGTCGGACATGACTGAGTGACTGAACTGAACTGAACTGAGCCCTGAAATTCAAATTATTTGGGATTCAGCTTTAATATTTTAAAACTGGGGGAAAGAGGAGGGGTGTCCATGAAAGAAGACAGATCAATGCACGATATCTCATTCACGCTGCGGTAGGACCTTCAGCTCTACAAACCCTAATCAAATAATGGGTGTGACCTTCACTCCAGCGCTGAGGAGAGGGCACATATTGACAACTGAGATTTATTAATACTTAAGTAACCGGCTCAGACTGTCATTACCCAAGACATCCACAGGGTGGCAGTAACACTGAGTTAAAAGTAAATTCACAGTTGAATTCTAAAAAGAAATGCTTCTTCAATGGCTAGTGTTTACATATTTCTCTTCCCCCGCCTTTATGATGTCACCGAGGCCAGAGAAGCTGGGAGAACAAAGGCAGTATAAACAGCAGAACAGTGACGACGACTCCCACGAGGGAACTGACTAGGAGCTACTCCCTTTGCAGTCCTCCCAGTCCTGCGAAGGAGAGTTTTACCATCCTTGTCCTCATTTTACATAAGAAACGAGGAAGAGAGAAATGAATTATCTAAAGTAGCAGAGATAGTAAGTGATCCAGCCAGAATTCAGAATTTTGTGTCTCTGGTCAAAGTCCAGGGTCCCTTCACCACACTTGCAGGGAAAACTGAAGAAAGCCATTTTGACTGACAAAGGGACCTTCCTTCCTAACCACCCTTCATTGATACAGAAATGAGATGTGGGATCCTTTTCTTTATAACAAAGGGGCTCTTAAAAGATTTGATCCTTTTTAGCACAGTTCAGTTCAGTCGCTCAGTCATGTCCGACAACTCTTTGCAACCCCATGGACTGCAGCACACCAGGCTTCCCTGTCCATCAGCAACTCCCGGAGTTTGCTCAAACTCGTGTCGATTGAGTCGGTGATGCCATCCAACCGTCTCATCCTCTGTGGTACCCTTCTCCTCCTGCTTTCAATCTTTCCCAGTATCAGGGTCTTTTCCAGTGAGTCGGTTCTTCACACCAGGTGGCCAGTATATTGGAGATTCAGCTTCAGCATCAGTCCTTCCAACGAATATTCAGGACTGATTTCCTTTAGGACTGATTTCTGTTTTAGCACAAGACAGAACAAATAACTTTCCCAGACACGTTAGTGTATTGATCACTATAGCGATTTAAACTTTAATGTTCGAGCCGCTCATATTTTTTCCTGCCACTTTGATGGAGCAGGAACATTTTTGTCATTGCTGTAATCTTAATCAAGGTACTTTGAGTTGGAAGTAAAAGAATTTCATTCAAACTTGACTGAAAGGGGGGTGGGGAAAGGATGATTTTTCAGTGGAACAAAGATGTATTTCAAAGAATCCAAAGATGAGTTTTTTCCATTGTTCAATCAGCCGGTGGTGTCTGACTCTTTGCAATCCCATGGACTCCAGCACGCTAGGCTTCTCTGTCCTGTCACTATATCCCAGAGTTTGCTCAAACTCACGTCCATTGAGTTGATGATGCCATCCAACTATCTCGTCCTCTGTATCCCTCTTCTCCTCTTGCCTTCAATTTTTCCCAGCATTAGAGAAGGTTTTTTTGTTGTTGTTTCTGGTTTTTTTTTTTTTTAGGTGATATAGAAGGTTAAAGTCAAGAACCAGAAAACCATTAGGGGACTTCCCTGGTAGTCCAATAGTTAAGACTTTGATTTCCAATGCAGGGGTGGAGGTTCAATCCCTGGTTGGGGCCCTAAGATCCCACATGCCCTGCTGCTCAAAATAAAATAGAAGCAGTATTGTAACAAATTCAACAAAGACTTTAAAAATGGTCCACATTAAAAAAATCATTTTTAAAGAATGAAAGAAAAATAAAATCATTAGGAATTATGGCAATCACTCACATACTCATTCTCTTTCTCTCTACTTTCTCTAGCCCATGGTTTCCTTGGCATGTCTGGGCTACTGCCTTTTTAAAAATTTATTTATTTTAATTGGAGGATATTTACAATATTGTGATGGGTTTTGCCATACATCAACATGAATCAGCCATGGGTATATATGTGTCCCGCCCATCCTGAACCCCCTTCCCACCTCCTTCTGCATCCTATTCCACTGAGTTGTCCCAGAGAGCTGGCTTTGGGCGCCCTGCTTCGTGCATTGAACTTGCACTGGCCATCTGTTTTACAAGTGGTAATGTACATGTTTCAGTGCTATTCTCTCAAATCAACCCACCCTCTCCTTCTCCCACTGAATCCAAAAGTCTATTCTTTACATCTGTGTCTCCTTTGCTGCCCTACATGTAGGATCATGATTACCATCTTTCTAAATTCCATATGTATGTGTTAATATACAGTATTTGTCTTTCTCTTTCTGACTCACTTCACTCTGTATAACTGGCTTTCCCTTCTTCTCCAGACCCCACAGCTCCTGCATTCACACACCCTCAGCTCCAGGGGCTAGCAGAGACTGGCTCACATCTTTCAGTTCAGATTCCTAACCTCTGAGAAAAAGAATCCAACTTGGTGGGACTACGGCTATGGCATAACTAAGTACAAATAAGGGTGATGATTATCTAAGAAGGATGCTCTGAGCCAAGCAGCTATCCTAGAAAATGCATGTCATTACTGGCTAAATAACTTCCTGGGGAATCTGAAAGAATATCAGGATGAAAATTCAGTGTGAAATTTGGCATTTTCACACTTCCCTCTATGTAGATGGTGATAACTATCAAACCATAATTTGGGACATAGATTTCGATAAATTTTCAAAATATTTAAAGATCAAAATTAGAAAATTCTGAATTTAAACTTACAATATCTGTACCTCAACCTGCCCATTTCAAGAATGGATTGTAAAAATTAAAATGTATTTTGACCATAGATCAAATAGCAATACACATAACATGACAAAATTTCATTTAAATTTGACATACAGAAAGATGTCTGACTAAAGTTGGAATTACTGACTAAAGTTGGAGTCATTTACAACAAACACATTTTTCCTGGAAAATGATCTTTAATAATAAGATGGATCTAACAAGGATATTTAATATCTTGATTAGAACCAAGTTAGTGAAAAAATTTTAAGTGACACTCTTAGGCTGTTAACAACCAACACTTATTCTATTTAGTAAAAGGAAAAGGAAAAGGTACCAATTCATTACAAATGTGCAGTACTATCAGAAGCTAAGTTAAATGCAGTTTATACTCTATATTAGTGATTTTCAAACTGTAACACACTTCAGAATTGCTTGGATTTCTTCTTAAAACAAGAAAGGCTGTCTGCACCTCCTCCAGTTTCTGACTCTTTAGGCCGGTCTAGGGTCTATACTTTATAATTTGCATTTCTAAAAGTTCCCAGATGGTGTTGATGCTGCTTGTTTAGGGGTTACTCTTTGAAACCTCCTGCTCTAAACTCAGGAGTGAAGAACCATTTCTTCTCCTTTCCTTTCTCCTTTCTTTTCTTTTTCTTGCCTTCTTCCTTCCTTTCTTTCTCACATATTTTTTGGTGTATGTGAAAACACGTACGTTTTCCTCCCTCAGCACATTTCACCCATCCAAGAATGGTGTGTGTCTGTGCGTGCGCTCAGTTGTGTCTGACTCTGTCTGACTTACTTCATTTAGTATGATAACCTCTGGGTCCAACCATGTTGCTGCAAATGGCATTATTTCACTCTTTTTATGGCTGAATAATATTTCATTATGTATATATATACCACATCTTCTTTTTTTTTATGGGCTAATTCATCTGGCGACTTTTTTTTAAATCAAAACCTTGTTGGTAGACCTAATTAGGGAAAACTAAGACGTGGGGAACTTTTGTTTCCATAACCTAGTCTCCATCTTTTCCCCACATTGCTTGAATAATTTTTTAGTCCTTCTGCTATTGGATTCTCCTCCTGGGGGAGGGGTGGGAATCTGATCCTGAACTTTTAAAGCATTGTTGCTCATCTTCTCTGACTCTGCTTTATAAAGGAGTCTGTTTTGTAGTATAAGGTAGTCTGGTGTTGTGTTGTCAGTGATTTAAATGATAACAACCCTCCTCAGCTGTTTGATCATCTGCCTTTGAATTTTTATTTCGATTTTTTTTTGTTTGTTTCACTCTTCATTTGATTCTGCTTAGGCACCTGTATATTGCTCCAGGAATTATGTCCCCAAATAATAACAGTAACTTATACCTTTACTGGGCTTCCCAGGTAGCTCAGCTGGTAAAGAATTTATCTGCCTTGCAGGAGACCCCTGTTCAATTCCTTGGTCAAGAAGTTTCCCTGGAGAAGAGATAGCTACCCACTCCTGTATTCTTGGGCTTCCCTGGTAGCTCAGACAGTAAAGAATCTGCCTGAAATATAGGAGACCTGGGTTCCATTCCTGGGTTTGGAAGATCTCCTGGAGAAAGAAATGGCTACCCACTCCAGTATTCTAGCCTAGAGAATCCCCATGGACAGAGGAGCCTGGCAGACTACAGTCCATGAGGTCACAAAGAGTCAGACATGACTGAGCGACTAAGCACACACACATACCTTGACTGTCATGATGCTAACATGTAATATTGCACAAAGCTCTTTATTGCTTCTGGAAGGTAGATCTTTAGAACACCCCTGTACTCTACCCTTGATACTCAGAGACTGCTGTGCTATGTGGAGCAGAGATGCCCTGTCATTACTAACTTAGTTTTATGAGGTTCTCCTAAGTTATTGAAGTCTTGTCACACTCTTTTACAAGCTACTCTCGGAATAATACTGAGAAATGGGTCAGCACTGTCATGACGTTTACCAGATTGGAAGAAGAGACCTCCATTTAAAGGTTATTTTCTGATGGATTGACAACCAACAACAAAATCTTTTTTTATAAGTAGATTTTAGAATCTCTTTTGCCTTTTGGTCAAGAGCACTGTAACTGGCCAGAACGCATTAGTAAGATAAATTTCTTTAGTGATCTTGGAATTTAGTTAAATCGCCACACAGATCACAACTCAGACACATAGTAAGATGGATAAGTGACACAATATGCCAAATGTATCATGTGTTATTATTTATATTTATCTGTCATGTATTGCAGATTTTCATGCGGGTGCTTGGACATGTTAAGATTCTCACATCATGCTCCTCTCTTCATCACTCTCATTTTGACCCCTTATCCACCCTGCCCTGTGACCATAATAATCATAATCATTTACAAAGATGCCATAAGTTCTGCTTCTACACCGTCTCTTCCTAGGTGCACCCCTAAGGACTACGCCAAGTTCTCCTTAGTGGTGTCTATCTCTATGGTTTTTCCACAGCAGTTAATAGATGAATACATTTTAAATTATTTTAAATATATTTGATTTGTAATGACAGAAAAATATATGAGTGTATAGTACACATATACAAACATTGAAAATGTATATTAAAAACCAGAAAGGATAAAAAGCATGTCTTAAACATTATTTTAACTTTTTTAGTAGATAACATTTCAAACATTCAGAAAGGTTGCAACTATAAGAAAAACACCAAACTAATCCACATACTTTCACTCATATTCACTTAATAACATTTTACGCCCATTTGCTTGTAACTCTCTCTCTTTTTGCCTGAACTGTTTCAGGATAAGTTACATACATCATGGCCTTTTACCCCTAAACTTTTCAGTGTGTATTTCCTAAGAATCATGACAATCTCTTAACATGACAATAACCACAGCACACTTATCAACTTCAGCATAAAGTCATTTAAATTTTATAGTCATCCTCATCAATTCATTTGGTCTCATATTGTTAATTCTTGTCCTGCTTGAATCCAATTTTTCCATTACAGTTCTGAAAGTTCTTACCCAATTCTGTGCCATGATCTTAAAGTACCAGGAACTTGTATTATAGAGTTCTTGTCTGAATCTTTTCCATGATTCTCTCTGAAGATAAAGCATTTTTTCAAAAGCATGAGGATAAAACAATAACTGTCTGTAAATGACCAAAAGACTTCTAAAATGGCTAAGTTCAAGATCTGATAGGAGTTCATTTGATAAGAAAATTCAGTTATTTTCATGGCATACAATAATTTAAGACAATAATTAGACAATGAGGGTACTGATATTACTCTGAACTTCGATTTCTGGAATACCTACCTATATCAGTAACTTATATCCATACACATATAACCTAAGATTTATTATCACTTCTTTTTTGACAATGTTTCCCATGTCATTTAACATGCCAAATCCAAATAAACCTAATTAGTTTAGCATTTTCTTTACAGAGTGAGAGACAAAATTTTGAGAATTTCCAGGGGCCCTCTGGGAAATCTCAAAGTTAGTTTGAGGTCAAAAAGACTCCATTTAGGTTTGATTTGGGAAGTCATAAAAAAAAAAAGAAGATCAAACATTCGATTAAATAGGATCACAGGTCATGAAATAATGCTTAGTTACCTATTTAGTGAAACTGACAATAAAAGATATTAAAGGCAAATACGGACGGTTACATTGGAGAAGGCAATGGCAACCTGCTCCAGTACTCTTGCCTGGAAAATCTCATGGATGGAGGAGCCTGGTAGGCTGCAGTCCATGGGGTCGCTAAGGGTCAGACACGACTGAGTGACTTCACTTTCACTTTTCACTTTCATGCATTGGAGAAGGAAATGGCAACCCACTCCAGTGTTCTTGCTTGGAGAATCCCAGGGACAGAGGAGCCTGGTGGGCTGCCATCTATGGGGTCGCACAGAGTTGGACACGACTGAAGCGACTTAGCAGTAGCAGCAGTAACATGGAAGGTTACATAGCTGTGAACAAAATTTATCTTTTTCAGTATTGAGAAGACTCATTTTCTAATGTAATCAAAGATCTAATAAAGACAATAAGAATCACAGGAAATTATTTTGCTAAAACACAGAATCTTTGCTTTCCAGGCTGAGTATCCAAAAGGCAACAAAACAAAAACAAAAAGCTTTCAACATCTTTTAATCAGAGAAAATAGTCTACCAATAAAACTGCCTTTTTAACAGACAACGCTTTAATTGCTCGGTCGTGTCTGACTCTGTGACCCCTTGGGCTGTAGCCTGCCAGGCTCCTCTGTCCATGAGATTTCCCAGGCAAGAATACTAGAGTGGGTTTCTTCAGTCCCTTCTCCAGGGGATCTTCCCGACCCAGGGATCAAACCCAAGTCTCCTGCATTGCAGGCAGATTCTTTACCATCTGAACCACCAGGGAAGCCTAGAAACAAAAATATATACTAATTTTGTACCAGTATACTTTTGATATTTTGACCAGTACTTTGGCCACCTTATGTGAAGAGCTTTCTCATTGGAAAAGATCCTAATGCTGGGAAAGATTGAAGGCAAAGGAGAAGGGGGCAGCGAAGGATGAGATGGTTAGATAGCATCATTGACTCAATTGATATGAATTCGAACAAACTCTAGAAGTTAGTGGAGGACAGAGAAGCCTGGCATGCCGCAGCTCATGGGGTCGCAAAGAGTCGGACACGATTTAACAACTAAACAACAAGTTTTGATATTAAGGCTCATTCTTTAAAAATATAATCCCAATCATAGCCAGTTTTACCACACATAAAATTCATTTCCAGGATTCCTTTTCCACAAACCGTCTATGAAGTTTTTTCTATTCATTTACGTTTTGGCCTATATTGTCCTTTCTTTTTCTGTAACAGCCAGTCATTCTACTTCTGAATAAAATTTCTTCCTTTTTCTCTTGAAAAAAGTACATTCTTCTTAGCTCTCCTTATCCTAAAAACATTCTACTTTCGTTACCACTTTTTGTTCTTAATATTTTTATTTATTTGGCTGCACCAAGTCTTAGCTGTGGCATGTGGGATCTCTAGTTGCAGCATGTGAACTCTTAGTTGAGGCATGTGGGTTCTAATTCCCTGGCCAGGGATCAGACCTGGGCCCTCTGCATTGGAAGTGTGGAGTCTTAGCTCCTGAAACACCAGGGAAATACCTCCTGACTTACTTTTTGTACACAGTTGTTTTCTTTCACTATTATTACTTCTGGTATTTTTAATTAAATGTATCAATTAGCATTCTTAACCCTTAGAAACCTTACTTTCTAGTGAAAACTGAAAGGTAAACAATAATCGACTGGTTGTTACATCAGCATTCTGTGCACTGGAAAACTTATAAATACTGTTAATAATTTCTAGAAATGGAGTCTTTTCAGTAAACTTTTCGGTGTGGCAGATGTGTTTACTATTAGACCCAAACATCTTTAATTCTTCTATAGTAAGAATCTCAAAGTAGATAAATATATCAGTTTTTAACATGTCAGTGTTTTATTTGGAAAGGATCTAGATATTCAATGACTATCCATCATTTAACTTAGCTCAGTGTAACTATGGGCTTCCCAGGTGGCTCAGTGGAGAAAGAATCTGTCTGCAATACAGGAGATACCAGAGATATGGGTTTGATTCCTGGGTGGGGAAGATCCCCTAGAGGAGGGCACAGCAACCCACTCCAGTATTCTTGCTTGGAGAATCCCATGGACAGAAGAGCCTGTCCATGGGGTCCATGAGTCCATGGGGTCACAAAGAGTCAGACACGATTGGAGTGACTGAGCACAGCACAGCACAGTATAACTATAAGATTTCAAGCTGATGAAAATGTTTCGGAAACTATCTTTAAGCAATTATGTTTAGATTACTCTTGAAAATTTCACAAGACATTAAACAGCTAACCGTCTTCTTATCTTTTTTGCTGACAAGCTCTGGAACGGTGATAACATAAGCTTTTTTGACTTTAATAAACCTAGGTAGAATAAAAAGTTCTACGTCTGCATCATGGTGTTGACAGCTCTGAGGACGTGTTTGTTTAAACTAAACAAACAAAACTTAAAGTAGCTTTTATTTATTAAAGATTATTCTTTATCACTTGAACTTGAAAAACATTTGAGTTAGTTTCTATATTTCAGAGAAGACATACTTGATTTGGATAAGCACTTACTTTTCTTCCAGCTGATTAAATAGAGCTCCTTTACAAATTCATGTTGGCAAACCCTCTACAGATAGAAAATTCATCTATCAATCTATATAAATATATAAACATACAGAAGGATACAAAGATCTTGCAGCTTTAATTTTTAAATCTTAACCACAAGACAGGTCCTTTCATTTTTTTTTTTTTTTTCGGATCAGGATCATCTCCCTGAAGTTTGCATTTCAAACAGATGGCTCTGGATTCCTAGAGAAGACAGGGTCAAAATTTACACCTCAAAGGCACAAAGAAAAGACTTTTTCTTCAAGAAAGAGTTTTGTTTCCAATGTCCGGATCCTTTACAGTATCTGCAAGCTTTCTAAGATGAATGGGAAAGGTTTGGGGATTGTTTTTTTTTAATAAAAGGGTTGGTGGGCTTTGAATTGTTCCTAGTGCTGCATTTCTATTATTGTAAAACAAAATACAGTTGTTTCTAATTCTTCAAAGAACTGGGTTTCAACCTGAAAGGTAGCAAGAGGCTGATTCAACCATTCAACTTATTTCTTTATATCAGGGAGAAGATTTCCAATAAAGATTTTCCATTCAAACGAATCCTATGTTCTAGAGATGGAGCTGTGTGTCTTTGGACTGTTTTACTAAATCCTTTTACAATAAATTCAGGATGTTTTCTTTCCTTCTGAATACATTGTTCCATTTTAGCTTGGGAAAGAAAACCTTAAAAAATTTCTATCAAGCCCTGAATACCAGTTTCCATCATCAGATCATAAAGCTCATTTTATATTTCAGATGATCATTTAACTTTTGATGTCCAGTATTAGTAACACATAAAACATCTACCACGTTTTGTATCAGATAAGACAACATTGACGTAGATGCTGACAGACGATTCATCTTGTAAACAGATGATGCAAACTTACAGTATCAATAAGCACAGTACAGTACTATAGAAAAAAATTTAAAAATTCTTTCAAATATCTTATTATCTGGTTTAACCAGGACAAACACTAAATATTTCTGGCTGTAATGAACTTCTTAAATTTTTTTTCCTTTTAAACCAAGGGCATACTCATAAGTGACTCACAACCAAAACCAATAAGCCTTTTATGGTCTAACCATGAATACAAGAGGTATCCCCAAAGAAGTCTGGGAAGTTACCTCTTCCAAGATCCAGAACCACTCCCAAGGATAACCAAAAGAAAGCAAAGGCTTAGACAATTCCCATGAGAGCAGGCAATAGTCAGTAGGATGCCACTGCAAGTGGGGTGCAATCCACATTTCTATCCAGCCATATTCTTGGGGTCCCAAGCCTGCTGTTTGAGCTGCCCACACACACAAGAACTGACCACCTCCCTCCCTCTCTTTCTCTTGACCAAGCACTACAGACAGAGATCCAGAAAGCTGACTACAGTAAGAACTCTTGCCCCTTGTCAGCTTCTGCCGGTCTCCCCAGGATCCCATCTGCAGGCTCCAGAGTGAGTAGAGTTCCCTCTGAATGACCAGAAAGTGTAGGAGATGAAAAGTATCACACACACACCCCACCCCCGCCACCTTTCTGGATTCTTGGCTGAGAATCCCTATTCTCTAGAGCACCTCATAAAGAGATAAGCTTATCTAGGTTTAAAGTTTTCCACTGTGGCTGTTATAATTCAAGATTATCTTTCATAAGATTAACCTACTTGTTCAAACAAACACAACTTCAGGGCCAGTAATTTTTATATGTAAAGTTAGCCAAAAACCCAGATGGAGGAGACCCGGATTCTCTGGACTTGAAGGAACCCATTTTTTCTTCTTCTTCCTCTTGAAAAAACAATTAAAAAAAATTAATCTGAGGCCTCACACCTTGGACATAGGGTATCTCTTCATCCAGATAACCCAAGTAAGACAGTGGGTGTTGTGAGAGGGCATCAGAAGGCAGACACACTGAAACCATAATCACAGAAAACTAGTCAATCTAATCACACAGACCACAGCATTGTCTAACTCAGTGAAACTAAGCCATGCCCGGTGGGGCCACCCAAGACAGGCTGGTCATGGTGGAGAGGTCTGACAGAATGTGGTCCACTGGAGAAGGGAATGGCAAACCACTTCAATATTCTTGCCTTGAGAACCCCATGAACAGTATGAAAAGGCAAAATGATAGGATACTGAAAGAGGAACTCCCCAGGTCAGTAGGTGCCCAATATGCTACTGGAGATCAGTGGAGAAATAACTTCAGAAAGAATGAAGGGATGGAGCCAAAGCAAAAACAATACCCAGTTGTGGATGTGACTGGTGATAGAAGCAAGGTCCGATGTCGTAAAGAGCAATATTGCATAGGAACCTGGAATGTCCTATGAATCAAGGCAAATGGAAGTGGTCAAACAGGAGACAGCAAGAGTGAACGTCGACATTCTAGGAGTCAGCGAACTAAAATGGACTGGAATGGGTGAATTGAACTCAGATGACCATTATATCTACTACTGTGGACAGGAATCCCTTAGAGGAAACGCAGTAGCCATCATGGTCAACAAAAGAGTCCAAAATGTGGTACTTGTATGCAAACTCAAAAATGACAGAATGATCTCTGTTCGTTTCCAAGGCAAACCATTCAATATCACAGTAATCCAAGTCTATGCCCCAACCAGTAATGCTGAAGAAGCTGAAGTTGAATGGTTCTATGAAGACCTACAAGACCTTTTAGGACTAACACCCCAAAAAGATGTCCTTTACATTATAGGGGACTAGAATGCAAAAGTAGGAAGTCAAGAAACACCTGGAGTAACAGGCAAATTTGGCCTTGGAATACAGAACAAAGCAGGGCAAAGGCTAATAGAGTTTTGCCAAGAGAACGCACTGGTCATAGCAAACACCCTCTTCCAACAACACAAAAGACTCTACACATGGACATCACCAGATGGTCAACACTGAAATCAGATTGATTATATTCTTTGCAGCCAAAGATGGAGAAGCTCTATACAGTCAGCAGAAACAGGACCAGGAGCTGACTGTGGCTCAGATCATGAACTCCTTATTGCCAAATTCAGACTTAAATTGAAGAAAGTAGGGAAAACCCCTAGACGATTCAGGTATGATCTAAATCAAATCCCTTATGATTAGACAGTGGAAGTGAGAAATAGATTTAAAGGATTAGATCTGATAGAGTGCCTGATGAACTATGGACAGAGGTTCATAACATTGTACAGGACACAGGGATGAGGACCATCCGCATGGAAAAGAAATGCAAAAAAGCAAAATGGCTGTCTGGGGAGGCCTTACAAATAGCTGTGAAAAGAGAAGCGAAAAGCAAAGGAGAAAAGGAAAGATATAAGCATCTGAATGCAGAGTTCCAAAGAATAACAAGGAGAGATAAGAAAGCCTTCCTCAGCGAGCAATGCAAAGAAATAGAGGAAAACAACAGAATGGGAAAGACTAGAGATCTCTTCAAGAAAATTAGAGATACCAAGGGAACATTTCATGCAAAGATGGGCTTAATAAAGGACAGAAATGGTATGGACTTAACAGAAGCAGAAGATGTTAAGAAGAGGTGGCAAGAATACACAGAAGAACTGTACAAAAAAGGTCTTCATGACCCAGATAATCACGATGGTGATTATCACTCACCTAGAGCCAGACATCCTGAAATGTGAAGTCAAGTGGGCCTTAGAATGCTCCAGTACGAACAAAGCTAGTGGAGGTGATGGAATTCCAGTTGAGCTATTTCAAATCCTGAAAGATGACACTGTGAAAGTGCTGCACTCAATATGCCAGCAAATTTGGAAAACTCAGAAGAGGCCACAGGACTGGAAAAGAGCAGTTTTCGTTCCAATCCCAAAGAAAGGCTATGCCAAAGAATGCTCAAACTACTGCACAATTGCACTCATCTCACACGCTAGTAAAGTAATGCTCAAAATTCTCTAAGCCAGGCTTCAGCAATATGTGAACCATGAACTTCCAGATGTTCAAGCTGGTTTTAGAAAAGGCAGAGGAACCAGAGATCAAATTGCCAACATTGGCTGGATCATGGAAAAAGCGAGAGAGTTCCAGAAAAAGATCTATTTCTGCTTTATTGACCATGCCAAAGCCTTTGACTGTGTGGATCACAATAAACTGTGGAAAATCCTGAAAGAGATGGAAATGCCAGACCACCTGACCTGCCTCTTGAGAAACCTATATGTGGGTCAGGAAGCAACAGTTAGAACTGGACATGGAACAACAGACTGGTTCCAAGTAGGAAAAAGAGTACATCAAGGCTGTATATTGTCACCCTGCTTATTTAACTTCTATGCAGAGTACATCATGAGAAACTCTGGGCTGGAAGAAGCACAAGCTGGAATCAAGATTGCCGGGAGAAATATCAATAACCTCAGATATGCAGATGACACCACCCTTAAGGCAGAAAGTGAAGAGGAACCTAAAAGCCTCTTGATGAAAGTGAAAGAAGAGAGTGAAAAGTTGGCTTAAAGCTCAACATTCAGAAAATGAAGATCATGGCATCCGGTCTCATCACTTCATGGGAAATAGATGGGGAAAGAGTGGAAACAGTGTCAGACTTTATTTTTGGGGGCTCCAAAATCACTGCAGATGGTGACTGCAGCCATGAAATTAAAAGACGCTTACTCCTTGGAAGGAAAGTTATGACCAACCTAGATAGCATATTCAAAAGCAGAGATATTATTTTGCCAACAAAGGTCCATCTAGTCAAGGCTATGGTTTTTCCAGTGCTCATGTATGGATGTGAGAGTTGGACTGTGAAGAAAGCTGAGCACCGAAGAATTGATGCTTTTGAACTGTGGTGTTGGAGAAGACTCTTGAGAGTCCCTTGGACTGCAAGGAGATCCAACCAGTCCATCCTAAAGGAGATCAGTCCTGGGTGTTCATTGGAAGGACTGATGCTGAAGCTGAAACTCTAGTACTTTGGCCACCGGATGCAAAGGGTTGATTCATTGGAAAAGACTCTGATGCTGGGAGGGATTGGGGGCAGGAGGAGAAGGGGACGACAGAGGATGAGATGGCTGGATGGCATCACTGACTCAATGGATGTGAGTTTGAATGAACTCTGGGAGTTGGTGATGGACAGGGAGGCCTGGCATGCTCCAATTCATGGGGTTGCAAAGAGTCGGACATGACTGAGTGACTGAACTGAACTGAGGCCTCACATTGGACTCAGTCTGGTTTAAAACAGACTCAGTTCAACCCCGTACCCAGTCGGGTTTAAGATGGAGCCAAGCCAATTTCAGACACAGACCAGCAAAACAAAAGAGACTGAGAGCCCATAATGCAGATGTTATATGTTTCATATATCTTGGATGGACCTGCCCACAACCACTCTCGTGTTAGTGGAGGTCACATTCAATTGACACCTCTTTTTCTGGACTTAAAACCCCTTCATTCCACCTTCTAATGATCTAATTTCTGTGCCTATGAATCAAATAGCGTTAGCTCCATGTGCTCAGAAAATGGGTTATTCTTTGTTACCAGGTAAGTTCACTTACAGATAAGGCAGGGAGTAGTGACTAACACAAGCAATGAGCTCAGCATGTACCCATGCCTGCTTAATGTTCTTTGCTCTGGAGGGCTATTGTAGCTGTGTGTGGGGATGGGGGTCTCCTTCAGATCCCACAACTGACATTAGAACTGTTAAAAGAGACACTGAGGTAGATTAAAAATGTTCAGAGTTTATTTGGGCAAAATTTGATTCAAATTGGGCAGTGCTAAACCAGAAATGGTTAGGACCTCTCCACCTACAAGGAGCTGGGGAAAAAACTTTTACAGAGAAGACCAGGAAACAAAGCAAGGAAACTGATTGGCTGTAGCTTTAGAGGTTGCCTTATCAGAAATGCCTAGGTGGCCGTTTGTGATTGGCTATGTTAGGTTTTGCAGATGACACCACCCTTATGGCAGAAAGTGAAGAGGAACTAAAAAGCCTCTTGATGAAGGTGAAAGAGGAGAGTGAAAAAGTTGGCTTAAAGCTCAACATTCAGAAAATGAAGATCATGGCATCCGGTCCCATCACTTCAAGGGAAATAGATGGGGAAAGAATGGAAACAGTGTCAGACTTTATTTTTTGGGGCTCCAAAATCACTGCATATGGTGATTGCAGCCATGAAATTAAAAGACACTTACTCCTTGGAAGGAAAGTTATGACCAACCTACATAGCATATTCAAAAGCAGAGACATTACTTTGCCAACAAAGGTCTGTCTAGTCAAGGCTATGGTTTTTCCAGTGGCCAGTTATGGATGTGAGAGTTGGGCTGTGAAGAAAGCTGAGCACCGAAGAATTGATGCTTTTCAACTGTGGTGTTGGAGAAGACTCTTGAGAGTCCCTTGGACTGCAAGGAGAACCAACCAGTCCATTCTGGAGGAGATCAGCCCTGGGGTTTCTTTGGAGGGAATGATGCTGAAGCTGAAACTCCAGTACTTTGGCCACCTCATGCGAAGAGTTGACTCATTGGAAAAGACTCTGATGCTGGGAGGGATTGGGGTCAGGAGGAGAAGGGGACGACCGAGGATGAGATGGCTGGATGGCATCACTGACTCGATGGACATGAGTCTGAGTGAACTCCGGGAGTTGGTGATGGACAGGGAGGCCTGGCGTGCTGCGATTCATGGGGTTGCAAAGAGTCGGACATGACTGAGCGACTGAACTGACTGACTGACTGACTGATATTAGGTTTTAATTTCTTAATCTTGAGGCGCTTCAGGCTTAAGTTTTGGTTTGCTTACATTTATTTGTTGTTATTCAGTCACTAAATCATGCACAACTCTTTGAAACCCCATGGACTGCAGCACGACAGGTTTCTCTGTTCTTCACTGTCTCCTGGAGTTTGCTCAAACTCATGTCCATTGAGTCAGCAATGCCATCCAACCATCTCATCCTCTGTTACTCCCTTTTCTTCCTGCCTTCAATCTTTCCATGCATCAGGGTTTTTTTCAGTGAGTCAGCTCTTTGCATCAAGTGGCCAAAATATTGAAGCTTCAGCTTCAGTAAGGCATTAAAGCCACTTCAGTCTAATGGTCTGTGTGTTTAGGGACCTTAAGGGGCTTAAGCAGAAACATAGGGTCAACTGGTGGAAATGATGTGAGTTGCTCACCTGTCAAATCTTCAGCCAGGCCTCTTCATCCTTAGAGGCACCGCCTTCTTCCTTTTCCTCTACCCCTTGGATCAGTCTCCTGCTCACATCCATCCATGTTTGGGAGAAGAGTGAGAAGGTGGTATATTCTTCCCTGTCCTTTACCCACCCTTGACCTTCACCCATTACCTAGTGAAGGATTAGACTGTAGCTCCCTCCCTTTACAAATACCAGTTTATTTATTATTTCCTAAAAACCGTTTCCCAAATAAAGCATGGAAAGTTCTCTGATGAGCACTTACCCGGTAACAACAAATAACCCCTCTTCTGAGCAGACTTGTAGAGCTAATGCTATCTGATTCATAGGCAGAAATTAGATCACTAGAGGGTTGAGTTAAGGGGCTGTAAGACAAGAAAAAGAGGTGTCAATTGCAGGTGACCTCCACTAAGATGAGAGTGGTCCCTTTGGTATTCCCTTGAGAACTTCAAAGCCCAAGTTAGGTTTTTCATCACAAGCACTCATTGGGAGCTCAGTCGTGGAATGTTGATCTTCCTCAAAAGCACCATGAAAGAAAAGCAATCGTATTGCTATCCCCCTAAACTGTAAACGTGTGTGTGTATGCTCAGTCACTCAGCCCTGTCTCTTTGCAACCTTAGGCTCCTCTGTCCATGAAATTTTCAAGATACTGGAGTGGGTTGCCATTTCCTACTCCAGGGAATCTTCCTGACCCAGGGATCAAACACACATCTCCTGCAACTCCTACATTGGCAGGCAGATTCTTTACCACTGTGCCACCTGGGAAGCACAAAGTAAAGTAAACAGCTGTCCTGTAAAATGTGTCCTTTCTGGTGAGGAGGGGGATAGACAAACATCCACTGAATACTTTACCTGTGACAGATATTACTCTAACACTTGTGTACCCTATCTTGTTTAATCATCACAATAGCCTTATAAAAGCAGTGCTACTATTAACCCTGTTTTACAGAAAAGGGAACTGAAGCTTGGAGATGTGAACTTTCTTAAGGTTGCACAGCCTGTAAGATTGAAATTCCAGCAAGTATGGCTCCAGATTTCCATTCTTTTTTTAAAAAAAATTGCATTATACTTGACTTACAATACTAGTTTATGGTGTACAACATAGGGGTTCAATATTACAGATTATGAATCATGCAAAGTTATTATAATATTATTGAATATGTCCCCTGTGCTGCACATTACATACAGATATGGACTGCTTTACAGATTTGTGTGTCATTTTTGTGTAGGATGCATGTTAATCTTTGTTGTTTAGTCGCTAAGTGTTGTCTGACTCTTTTGCGACTCCATAGACTATAGCTTGCCAGGCTCCTCTGTAAATGGAACTTGCCAGGCTCCTCTGTAAATGGAATTTTCCAGGCAAGAATACAGAGTTGGTTGCCATTTCCTTCTCCAGAGGATCTTCCTGACCCAGGAACCAAATCCAGATTTCTGCATTGCAGATGGATTCTTTACCACTGAGCTACCAGGGAAGTCCAATCTTCTCTGTATTGTATATATGCTGCCTAAGTGAGCAACAGACCTCCATCCTTAATACCAAAGATGTTGGAATGTTAGTCTCATTATTGGGTCCAGTCCCTTTTAAGTGGGTTCCTTTGGCCACCATATTGATGGCAGGTTAAAATCAACGACAGTTTGGTTGGGAACACCAGTTTCACTCCTTATAGAAGCTGGTTCTCAGGGAGAACTGGAGAAAGATATCTGCCCTTACTTCTCTGCAACTTTGGAAAGTGCCTGTCACTCAGAGACTTTAACTGCCATGTTAACTATCTATCTAATCTCTCATTTGCTTCTGCTGTGCTCAGTCGTGCCTGATTCTTTGCGACACCAAGAACTATAACCCGCCAGGCTGCTCTGTCCATGTAATTTTCTAGGCAAGAATATTGGAGTGGGTTCCCATTTCCTACTCCAGAGGATCTTCCTGACCCATGGATTGAACCTGCATCTCTTGCATCTCCTTCATTGGCTGGTGGATTCTTTACCTTTAGTGCCACCTGGGAAGCCCATTCTCACATGATTTTGACCAATAAACTAAAAAGTACCCATATTCCTGAACTTTCCCTCCCTGTTGTGGAAAAAATCAGCTGCTTCTTCTTCCCTCTTTTCACCAGCTTCCTGATTTGGGGGAAGTTTGGAAAGGAGTTGAGCTCAATCAGGCTAAGCTTTGTGCAGGGAACGATGCTCATCTTTGCTCGTGCCCACATCTGCATTGAGTCATTTCCTCTCTTCCCCAGGCTCTTAGGGAAGTCTCCTCTGTAATAAAGTCTCTCCTCTATACTCCCTTACCATAAACATAGTCAGCTTTCCCTAACTTTCTGGCAACACTCTAGGAGGTTTACCTACCACATTCTCAGAATTTAAGTCCCTGGAACCAGCTTTCCTGCTTTCCTAGTGGCTGATACAGCAAAGAATATGCCTGCAATGCAAGAGATATGAGTTCTATCCCTGGGGTAAGGAAGAATCCCTGGAGAAGGAAATGGCAGACAACTCCAGTATTCTTGCCTGGAGAATCCCATGGACAGAGGAACCTTGGGGTTCCTACAGTCCATGGGGTCACAAAGAGTAGGGCACAACTAAGCAACTAACACATACACACAAAACCAGCTTTCAAGTACCTTCAGTCACAGTCACTGAAACATTTTACTTGGCGCCCTAAGTGTCTTCATCAGGGTGACATCCTCAGACATTCCATAGATCATGTTCATTTTCTCAACTCCCTGTCATCTCAATATTAGCTGTATCCAAGGTGGTGGTGGTGGTTGAATCGATAAGTCATGTTCTACTCTTTTGAACCCATGGGCTATAGCCTGCTAGGCTCCTTTGTCCATGAGATTCTCCAAGCAAGAGTACTGGAGTGGGTTACCATTTCCTTCTCCAGGGGATCTTCTTGACCAGGGAAGACTCAGGGAATTGAACCCTGGTCTAATATATTGCTGGCAGATTCTTTACAGACTGAGCTATGAGGGCTTCCCTGGTGGCTCACCTGGTAAAGAATATGGGAGACCTGGGTTCAGTCCCTGGGTTGGGAAGATCCCCTGGAGAAGGGAATGGCTACCCACTCCAGTATTCTGGCCTGGAGAATTACATGGACTGTATCCAAGGTAGATACAGGTAGAAAAAAGAAAGAAAAGTCTTTTCTCTTGGTATGAAAACTGTATCTCCTAAAAACATTCTAAGTGGCTGATAATCACAAGTTAACTGTTCTTTTTCTAGCTCTGTTTCATCCATTTCAATATGTTAAGCCACACCCCTGATGCCATGTTCAGGCCTGGAGAATAATTTTTACCTTGTGTTCTGAATTTTGACCACACTGTTCCTCTATCTGTGAGAAGTGGCTTAATTTTTAATAATTCATTCTGAAATGAGTGTCTTATATACACAGCCCACTGAAACATTTTCTCAAAACAATTATTGAGCAGTGTTGCATTTACCCCAGGTTCCTTCATCTCCTTCTGGACAATCTTATATGTAGAATTCACAGTAATTTTCAATTCTGTCTCATCGCAGTCCACTAGACACAAATCACTAGGGACTTCTGAGAGTGCACACCTAACTGTGCATGAGAGTCCTAACCGGGTCAATCGATAATCATCCTATTTGCCTTAGGTAGAGTCATGTCACAGGTTGTGGGGCTTTCAGTGCTAAAATTTCAAAATGATTTGGTTTTAGTGGTAGGAGTTATAATCTACCCATGACTCTGATGTAGACTGCATAAGGAATTTTGGTAATTCTAGTAAAAAAAAAAAAAAGAAAGCATATGATATAAGGGTTACAAAGTCACACACTCTTGTGTGAAAAAGTAAAGCTACATAATGCATTAGTCAGGGTCCTGGCAAGAAAAAGATACCATGATAAAAGGTAATTAATTGAGGAGGATTTAGCAAAGATACTACTTGGGAACTATACTCAATATTTTGTAATAACCTATAAGGAGAAAGAATCTGAAAAAATGAAGAAGCTTCCAAATATCATAAGTTAGAGGGGCCAAGGAGAAGAAATGGTTACTAGAATCCAACCCAGGGAGAGCAACTAGAAGAAATGGCTCTCAGACAGGATCTGCTGTCTTCAGTAAAGGGACCCAGTCAACCCATAGGGAGGGACCTTGGAAATAAATATCCCAAGTTATTCTCCTCCATTTCTCTGATCTCCTGCCAGGACCTCCCAATGGCTGAACACAACTGGAATCCAGAGGTCGAAGAAGTCTGTAGAAGCCAATCGATAAAGGCACGAGAAAGGTGGTGCCTAGTTGCTCAGTTGTATCAAGACCCTTATTCAGTTCAGTTCAGTTCAGTTCAGTTGCTCAGTCGGGTCTGACTCTTTGTGACCCCATGAACCGCAGCATGCCAGGCCTCCCTGTCCATCACCAACTCCAGCAAAGCTTATTCTTGCTTTCTGCTGAGATGAGCATTGCCCAAGCTTGTGAGAATGCCCAAGCCTGGCAGTCCTGTGGCTCTATGCCACAGTGCCCACAGGAGTCTTTAGCAGAGTCAAGAATGCCAAAGAACATGGTGTGTGGTGGTGGTGCGTGTGTGCTCAGTTGTGTCCGACTTTTTGCAATCCTGTGGACTGTAGCCCACCAGGCTCCTCTGTCCATGGGATACTCCAGGCAAGAACACTGAAGTGGGTTGCCATTTCCTCCTCCAGGGGATCTTCCTGATCCAGGGATTAAACCCACGTCTCTTATGTCTCCTGCATTGGCCAGCGGATTTTTATTTTATTTTATTTTTTACCACTGTGCCACTTGGAAGCCTGCCAAGGAACATGATGCAATCCAAATGTGCCCACCATACAGACAACCCCACTTGATGGAGTGCCCTAGGGGGCACTAGAGGGAGCAGGTTGAGGTCCCAGTCACTCACAGTAACCTAACATCCCTCTCCCGTGCTTGAGAATCTTCTTTCCTTGGCTTCTGCTTTTGCATATCTCTTTACAAAGACACTAGCCCTTCTCCCCTTATGATTCAAAATACTCAAGAATATTATCTTTAGCCAGTTTGAACTTTCATGATAGAAAGAGAGGTCTTGGATCAGCTTCTGTCTTTGGTCCTATAGAGCTAACAGCCAAAATCTTGGCTTTCTTTTTGGAATAAGGCAAAAGAAAATCCCAGAAACTGACACAGTTCTTCAGAATTCTCCCTGATTCTTTTACTGCAGTGTAAATAAATGCAACTTAATTTACATAAATCAAATTGAAATTTTAAATGGTGTGGGGTACTATAGCAGAAGGGGAGATTGAGATTAATCCTAGCACATAAGACTGAAACAAGAAAAAAACATACTAAAAAAAAGAAAACCAGTGTATAAAAAGACAGAAGAACAGTCATAGTCTCATCCTTTATTTCACTCCTATGTACCTTTTCCTCTTCCTCACTTTGCTTCCATGCACCTAAGTCTTTAAGTTGGATAGAAATGGAGGGACCTGAGAAGATAAACGTAAGAAAATGGTAATAAGGCTTCCTCTACAATTTTTGAACAAACTCAGATCTCTGAAAGAATGCTAGATAACTTTCTAGTGCTAGTGGCTTCACACACTGTGTGTGGAAAAGGGCCTGAGGATGCATCAAGGCAGATTTGAAGAGATGCTCTTGGCTTTGGACTTTGAAACACCTGACTCTGAAGCTCTGTTCTGTGATCTACCAGCTCTATGACCCTAGACAAGTCACATAACCATTCTAAGTTTTGGTTTCCTCATCTGCAAAATTAGGATCATGAAACTTAATCTTGCAGAGCTGATGTAAGGGTTAGAAATAATAGCTATGAGGCCCCTGCTTAGTACCTAGACCACGATAGCTACCAGATAAGTGATGCCTTCTTTTAATATTTAAGTAACTGTGTCACCCTCAATACTACAGAAAATAACAAATGAGAGAAAGATCCAAGAATTTGATGGACTCAAACATAAATTGGACTAGAGTTAAGGACAAATGAAATTAAAAGAATGGCAACTGGAAAGGGTCAAATGAAGAGAATAAGAAGTCTCTACCTAGGAGCTATTTTCTCTCTCTTCTTTCTAGTTTTTGTTTGAGAGGAGGTTGAGAGGGATCCTCTGATGGCAAAACTTACTCTCAATAGGAGTTTGGCCCCCACCTGGAGGCAAAGGCATCAGTAATCCCAATCAAGCATTTTCTTGACAAACTTCTGTTTCAAACACCACTGCGGCCTATTTCTGTAGGCATGTACAGCTTGCTTAAGAGTTTCAGTTAAAAAGGAGGTCAGGAAAGTGCCAGCTAATCTTGAGGAATGAGAATACACTGAGATCAGAAATTAAGGCTTAGGTGTGCCCAGTTATACCTGTTGAACAGCCATAGTAAGTCTCCCCAAGCTACAAAGGGAAGTGACGAATTCAGTTGAGTGATGAATTGACATGAGAGTTCCCATCCAGAACAGACTCTTGCCCCTGTCAAATCCAGGTACTAAAGTACCAGTTAAGACCACTCCTCTGGTGTGGAGAAAACAGAAGCCTTCTACACTGTTGGTGGGAATGTAAAATGGTACAACCATTATGGAGAACAGTATAGAGGTTCCTTAAAAAACTAAAAATAGACCTACTCTACGATCCAGTAATCCCACCCATGGGCATATATCTGGAGAAAACCATAATTGAAAAGATACATGCACATTCATTGCTGCATTATTCACAACATGGAAGCAAACTAAATGTCAACCTAAATGTCAACTCCATTGACAAAGGAGTGGGCAAAGAAGATGTGACACACACACACACACACACACATATATATATATATATATATATATATATATATATATATACACACACACACAATGGAATATTGTTGCTATTTAGTCACTAAGTTGTGTCTCTTTGTGATCACGTGGACTGTGTACTGGCTTCTCTATATATGGGATTTTCTAGGCAAGAATACTAGAGTAGGTTGCCATTTTCTTTTCCAAAGGATCTTCCCAACTCAGGGGTTGAACCTGAGTCTTTTGCATTGGCATGTGGATTTGTTCACCGCTGAGTCACCAGGGAAGACTATGATGGAATATTGCTACTGCTGCTACTGCTATGTGGCTTCAGTCGTGTCCGACTCTGTGTGACCCCATAGATGGCAGCCCACCAGGCTTCCCTGTTCCTGGGATTCTCCAGGCAAGAACACTGGAGTGGGCTGCCATTTCCTTCTCCAATGCAGCAAAGTGAAAAGAGAAAGTGAAGTCGCCCAGTCGTGTCCGACTCTTTGTGACCCCATGGACTGCAGCCCACCAGGCCCCTCCACCCATGGGATTTTCCAAGCAAGAGTACTGGAGTGGGGTGCCATTGCCTTCTCTGATGATGGAATATTACTCATCCATAAAAAGGATGAAATAATGCCATTTGCAGCAACGTGGATAGATCTAGAGATTGTCATACTGAGTAAAGTATGTCAGACAGAGAAAGACAAATAACATGTCAGCTCAGTTCAGTCACTCAGTCATGTCCAACTCTGTGTGACCCCATGAATCGCAGCACACCAGGCCTCCCTGTCCATCACCAACTGCTGGAGTCTACCCAAACCCATGTCCATTGAGTCGGTGATGCCATCCAATCATCTCATCCTCTGTCTTCCCCTTCTCCTCCTGCCCTCAATCTTTCCCAGCATCAGGGTCTTTTCCAATGAGTCAGCTCCTCGCATCAGGTGGCCAAAGTATTGGAGTTTCAGCTTCAACATCAGTCCTTCCAATGAACACCCAGGACCAATCTCCTTTAGGATGGACTGGTTGGATTTCCTTGCAGGCCAAGGGACTCTCAAGAGCCTTCTCCAACACCAAGTTCAAAAGCATCAATTCTTTGGGGCTCAGATTTCTTGTCCAAATCTCACATCCATACATGACTACTGGAAAAACCATAGCCTGGACTAGACAGACCTTTGTTGGCAAAGTAATATCTCTGCTTTTTAATATGCTGTCTAGGTTGGTCATAACTTTCCTTCCAAGGAGTAAACGTCTTTTAATTTCATGGCTGCAATCACCATCTGCAGTGATTTTGGAGCCCAGAAAAATAAAGTCTGACACTGTTTCCACTGTTTCCCCATCTATTTGCCATAAAGTGATGGGACCAGATGCTATGATCTTAGTTTTCTGAATGTTGAGCTTTAAGCCTACTTTTTCACTCTCCTCTTTCACTTTCATCAAGAGGCTTTTTAGTTCTTATTCACTTTCTGCCACAAGGGTAACATATGATGCCACCTATATGGGAATCTAAAAATAAATGGTACAAATGAACTTATTGACCAGGTGGGAAGGGGGGAGGGATAAATTGGGAAATTGGGATTGATATATATACACTACTATATATAAAATAGATAACTATATAACACAGGAAACTCTACTCAATACCCTGTAATGACCTATATGGGAAAATAATTTTAAAAAGTGGATATATGTACATTTATAACTAATTCACTTTGCTATACAGCAGAAATTAACACAACATGGTAAATCAACTAGGCTCCAATAAAAATTATTTTTAAAAATCCCTCTGGGTTTTACACAAGACTTCATTCAACCACCAAACAACCACCTGCCTATAAAGACTGACTTTAGAACCTTTCCAAGCAGGGCTGCTTCAAAGTAATTTGTCTCATGATTGAATTTCTCACCACCTAACAGTTAGATATTATTAAATTGATATCCTTCTTGGTACAACTTAACATGGGTTCTTTTAGTTTACTTCCATTAAAGAAATGAAATAGCTGGCTAGCATTATTATACACTAATGAAGTTAAAACAGAATGACTTTCTTCTATTTTCTTAGGCTCTGACACACCTTCTCAATCATTTTAAATGGCAGGTTTTATACTTTAGCTTTAGGACAATATTCCATTTTATTACAGTTATAGATTATGGAACTTGAATCTGTTTCTATATAACAAATATTTATACTTCATGAAATTAAAAGGCACTTACTCCTTGGAAAGAAAGTTATGACCAACTTAGATAGCATATTCAAAAGCAGAGACATTACTTTGCCAACAAAGGTCCGTCTAGTCAAGGCTATGGTTTTTCCAGTGGTCATGTATGGATGTGAGAGTTGGACTGTAAAGAAAGTTGAGTGCTGAAGAATTGATGCTTTTGAACTGTGGTGTTGGAGAAAACTCTTGAGAGTCCCTTGGACTGTAAGGAGATCCAACCAGTCCATTCTAAAGGTGATTAGTCCTGGATGTTCTTTGGAAGGACTGATGCTAAAGCTGAAACTCTAGTACTTTGGCTACCTCATGCGAAGAGTTGACTCATTGGAAAAGACTCTGATGCTGGGAGGGATTTGAGGCAGGAGGAGAAGGGGACGACAGAGGATGAGATGGCTGGATGGCATCACTGACTCGATGGACATGAATTTGGGTAAACTCTGGGAGTTGGTGATGGACAGGGAGGCCTGGAGTGCTGTGATTCATGGGGTCGCAAAGAGTTGGACACGACTGAGTGACTGAACTGAACTATGGTAATTTTTGCATATATATGTATATATATATTATATACGTATATGTGTGTGTGTGTATATATATATATGTATACATATATTTTTCTCAACAGTATACCCTTGTCATATAGAAGTCCCTTGAAGGGACTTGACTAATTTTTCTCTCTTGAAATCTTATTAGGAACTAGTTTCTTCCTTACCTTCCCAAATTATCTTATTCTCAATTTCTCCCCTAAAGTCATGATCTGAGTCACAGTCAGCTCCTGGCCATGGGGTTCTCAAGGCAAGAATACTGAATGGTTTTCCATTCGCTTCTTCAGTGGACCACATTACAATTATACAGTGGAAGTGACAAATAGATTCAAGGGATTAGATCTGCTAGACTGAGTGCTTGAAGAACTATGGACAGAGGTTCATGACATTGTATAGGAATCAGTGATTAAGACCATCTCCAAGAAAAAGAAATGCAAAAAGTCAAAATGGTTGTCTGAGACCTTACAAACAGCTGATAAAAGAAGAGAAGCTAAAGGCAAAGGAGAAAAGGAAAGATATACCCATCTGAATGCAAAGTTCCAAAGCATAGTAAGTAGAGATAAGAAAGCCTTCCTCAGGGATCAATACAAAGAAACAGAGGAAAACAACAGAATAGGAAAGACTAGAGATCTCTTTAAGAAAATTATTGATACCAAGGGAACATTTCATGCAAAGATGAGCACAATAAAGGACAGAAATGATATGGACCTAACGGAAGCAGAAGATATTAAGAAGAGGTGGCAAGAATACACAGAAGAACTCTACAAAAAAGATCTGCATGACCCAGATAACCACGATGGTGTGATCACTCACCTAGAGCCAGACATCCTGGAATATGAAGTAAAGTGGGCCTTAGGAAGCATCACTATGAACAAAGCTAGTGGAGGTGATGGAATTCCAGCTGAGCTATTTCAAATCCTGAAAGACGATGCTGTGAAAGTGCTGCACTCAATATGCCAACAAATTTGGAAAACTCAGCAGTGGCCACAGGACTGGAAAAGGTCAGTTTTCATTCTAATCCCAAAGAAAGGCTATGCCAAAGAATACTCAAACTACCACACAATTGCACTCATCTCACACACTAGCAAAGTAATGCTCAAAATTCTCCAAGCCAGGCTTCAACAGTATATGAACCGAGAACTTCCATATATTCAAGCTGGATTTAGAAAAGGCAGAGGAACCAGAGATCAAATTGCCAACATCTGCTGGATCATCGAAAAAGCAAGAGAGTTCCAGAAAAACATCTACTTCTACTTTATTGACTATATCAAAGGCTTTAACTGTGTGGATCATAACAAACTATGGAAAATTCTTCAAGAGATGGAAGTACCAGACCACCTTACCTGCATCCTGAGAAATCTGTATGCAGGTCAAGAAGCAACAGTTAGAACTGGACATGAAACAGCAGACTCGTTCCGAATCAGGAAAAGGATACCTCAAGTCTGTATATTGTCACCCTGTCTATTTAGCTTATATGCAGAATACATCACGTGAAATGCTGGGCTGGATAAAGCACAAGCTGGAATCCAAAATGCTGGGAGAAATATCAATAACCTCAGATACTCAGATGATACCACCCTTATAGCAGAAAGCCAAGAAGAATTAAAGAACCTCTTGATGAAAGTGAAAGAGGAGAGGGAAAAAGTTGGCTTAAAACTCAACATTCAAAAGACTAAATCAGGCCATCCAGTCCCATCATTTCATGGCAAATAGATGGGGAAACAATGGACACAGTGATAAACTTTATTTGGGGAGGCTCCAAAATCACTGCAGATTTTATGACTGCAGTCGTAAAATTAAAACATGCTTGCTGCTTGGAAGAAAAGTTATGATCGTCCTAGACAGCGTATTAAAAAGCAGAGACATTACGTTGCCAAGAAAGGTCAGTCTAATCAAAGCTATGGTTTTCAAGTTGTCATGTATGAATGTGAGAGTTGTACTATAAAGAAAGCTGAGCGCTGAAGAATTGATGCTTTTTTTTTTAATTTTTAATTTTATTTTATTTTTAAACTTTACATAATTGTATTAGTTTTGCCAAATATCAAAATGAATCTGCCACAGGTATACATGTGTTCCCCATCCTGAACCCTCCTCCCTCCTCCCTCCCCATACCATCCCTCTGGGTCGTCCCAGTGCACTAGCCCCAAGCATCCAGTATCATGCATCGAACCTGGACTGGCAACTTGTTTCTTACATGATATTTCACATGTTTCAATGCCATTTTCCCAAATCTTCCCACCCTCTCCCTCTCCCACAGAGTCCATAAGACTGTTCTATACATCAGTGTCTCTTTTGCTGTCTCGTACGAGAATTGATGCTTTTGAACTGTGGTGTTGGAGAAGATTCTTGAGAGTCCTTTGGACAGCAAGGAGATCCAACCAGTTCATCCTAAAGGATATCAGTCCCATATATTCATTGGAAGAACTGATGCTGAAGCTGAAGCTCCAATACTTTGGCCACCTAATGTGAAGAACTGACTCATTGGAAAAGACCCTGATGCTGGGAAAGATTGAGGGCAGGAGGAAAAGCGGACAACAGAGGATGAGATGGTTGGATGGCATCACCAACTCAATGGACATGAGTTTGAGGAAGCTCTGGGTGCTGGTGACAGACAAGGAAACCTAGTATGCTGGAGTCCATGGGGTCACAAAGAGTCGGACATGACTGAGTGACTGAACTAATACTGATACCCTAAAATTGTCACGTTGGGGAAGTACCAAAATCAAACTAAGCAGATGTCACTAGAAAATGAGTACTAAATGGATCATGCTGCTGCTGCTGCTGCTAAGTTGCTTCAGTTGTGTCCGACTCTGTGCGACCCCATAGACAGCAGCCCACCAGGCTCTGCCATCCCTGGGATTCTCCAGGCAAGAGCACTGGAGTGGTTTGCCATTTCCTTCTCCACTGTGTGAAAGTGAAAAGTGAAAGTGAAGTCACTCAATCGCGACTGACTGGTAGCGACCCCATGGACTGTAGCCCACCAGGCTCCTCCATCCATGGGATTTTCCAGGCAAGAGTACTGGAGTGGGGTGCCATTGCCTTCTCCAAATGGATCATAACAGTGAGCAATTAGGGATGCTAATAATAAAGATAAAATAAAAGTCTGACTTAGGAGAAGATTTCAGATTAAAGAGGAGAAAAGAAAGAATTTTGAAGAGCAAAAATTGAAAGAGATCTATTGGCAGTTTTTCCTTTTTTCTTTTGCTCATTGAAGATTTATTTCCCAGAGTTATCATCTCCACCAAAAAAAAACATAGGATATTAGAGTTTCTAGACAAGAATTTAGACTAGATATCCCATGAGATTTAATTCCTGAACAAGTGAGGACATAAAGGGAAGTAATGAAAAGATGAAAATAAACAGAGAAAGATTAAAACAGGAAAAAAGAGAGAGAGAAGTAGTATGCAGAAAAAGACAAAAGGAAACTTTTTAAGGAAAAGGAGAATATGTTGTATTAATCGTTTCAGAGAGTTAGTTCCAAAATACTAGAAAATAAAATTGCACACAGCTGCTTGGTTTCCTATCCAGGAGTCCTAAGTGAGAAGACATGAACATCTTCCAGTGTCCGGAGAGCCCTGCTCAGTTTTCTGTTGCTGAGGTGAGATCGGAGTGGTTACAGGTTTTTCTGCATTTTTCTTACATTTTGCCAGATTCTAATCACTGTGTACTTAATCAAAGAGGAGAGTTGAAATACCTTTACTCTTACCAGACCAGGGGATTTTTTTCAACCAGAATTATATATGCTGTAGAAAGAGCACTGGATGGAGTATAAGGAGACTCAGGTTTGGGTTCTAGCTTTGCCATTAAATGAGTTTGAGAAAGCTGGTTAATCTCTCTGAGTCTCACTTGTAAAATGGATGGAGTTCGGTAACTGGTAAGATTTCTTTGCAGTTCTTATTTCTATCAGATGATCTTTTCAAGTTCTTCAACCAAAAGTATACCAATTTGCTAGTCTTTAGAGAAACACTAGGAACAGCTAAATAGTGTAGAAAGAAACAATGGAAACAAAACCAACACAATGAAGTCTTTTAGAAACTGGAAATTTATATAAAATCAAGAGACGCTAAACTAATCAGATGTTTTAAAACCTGCTTTTTATTTAGAGTTATCAGGAATTGCTTCTCCCCTCTTAATAATCTTAGATCTAGAAGTGCAACACTTCCCAAATCCTAAATCCAGTTTCCCATAGGAGAGAGTTAAGTGAAGTGAAGTCGCTCAGTCATGTCCGACTCTTTGTGACCCCATGGACTGTAGCCTATGAGGCTCCTCCGTCCATGGGATTTTCCAGGCAAGAGTGCTGGAGTGGATTGCCATTTCCTTCTCCAGGGGATCTTCCCGACCCAGGAATCGAACCCGGGTCTCCCGCATTGCAGGCAGACGCTTTACCGTCTGGGCCACCACGGAAGCCCTAGGAGAGAGTTAAGCCACTATCAATCTCACATCTACTCTTAGTTCTTGTAAAGAAAATGAAGAAAGCCCACAATATATCTTTACTTTGTTATACCCATATACATTAAAGTTAAAGAAGAAGAGTGTATTTTGTAGAGGCGTGGTGACATGGAATGGATACTATGTTATTTACACACTTCAGAACTTATGACTACCATGCAGAATTATGGTTCATGTAAGTCCTTTGGGATACATCATAAGGAAGCTCAAGTGAGTGTTATATGTAGCAGCATCTTAATGGCTTACCACAGACTGATGCTGTAGGACCAGGACATTTTCCATGATGGGCTGCTGGAGAATTAGCAGGCTAAACTTCTAGCTGTCTAGAGGACTTGTGTAACTCTTCTAGAGGCAATAGAGCAGCCACTAGCCATGTTGAACACTTTAGATGTGCCAAGTACAAATTGAGACATGCTGTAAGTTTAAAATACACACCAGAGTTTGAAGATAGTACCACAAGATAAAAAGAAAATATATCATTATATGGATTAAATATTGGAATAATAATATGATTTTGGATATATTGGGTTAAGTGAAGTGTATTAAAATTAATTTCATCTGTTTGTTTTTATGTGTTGTGGCTGCCAGAAATCTTCAAATTACATATGTGGCTCATATTTGGGGCTCAAATTATATTTCAGTTGGACAGTACTGGTCCAGACCATAAGCTCCTTGACTACAGGGCCAATCTGGTTTTAATTTGCATGGTATCCTTGGCACCTAATGCGACTAATCAATACATGCATTGAATGCATTATTGGTGGATGACAGACTTATAATCAGGGCACCAATTCCCATGAACATTGCTTGAGAAAATGAAAACATTTGCTCTCTTATTCCTCTACTTCTAAAAACCATTTTTAACTTTTTATTTTATATTGGAGTATAGTTAATTAACAATGTGATAATTTCACGTGTAATAATTTCACTTTCACAGCAAAGTGTCCTCTACATTTTTATGTCAAATTCTGTATTGATTTATTAATCAATGGGTGTTGATTAATTAATACTTCACACTTTCCAGTTTTAGATATGCTCAAATAGCAATGCTTCCATATCTAAGCTTTAGTCTCTTGAAGGGTTTGTTGTTGTTGTTCAATCACCTAGTCATGTCCAACTCTGCAATCCCATGGACTGCAGCAAGCCAGGCCTCTCTGTTCCTCACCATCTCCCAAAGCTTGTCCAAGTTCATGTCAGTTGTTTCAGTGATGCCATCCAGTCATCCCATCCTCTGACACCCTCTTCTCTTTTTGCCCTCAATCTTTCCCAGCATCACAGACTTTTCCGATGAGTCAGTTGTTCACATTAGATGACCAAAATACTGGAGTTTCAGCTTCAGCATCAGTCCTTCCAACGAGTATTCAGGGTTGATTTCCCTTAAGATTGACCGATTTAATCTCCTTGCTGTCCAAGGGACTCTTAGGAGTCTTCTCCAGCACCACAACTCAAAGGCATCAATTCTTAAGCAGTCAGCCTTCTTTATGGTCTAGCTCTTATGTGACAACTGGAGAAGACCATTGCTTGACTATGTGGACCTTTGTCAGCAGAATAATGTCTCTGCTTTTCAACATTGTCTAGATTTGTCATAACTTTCCGGCCAAGAAGCAAATGTCTTCTGATTTCATGGCTGCAGTCAGCATCCGCCGTGATTTTAGAGCCCAAGAAGAGGTTTAAACTCTCCTTCATCTCTTTAGTCAATTAACTGCACTCTCTTCCTTAGGGTGATGTGCTGGGTGGTCTCTTGTCAACTCACCATCATCCTCAAGCCCCCTGAAAGGCAGGACTACATTTCCCAGAATCTCTGGAAACTGTCCATGAGAGGCACTCATTTAATATTTAGAGGGCAGAATAAGATATCTTTTTTTTTTTTTTTTCCCTAGTCAGTTACAGAAAGACTTATGGGCAGGTGGAGGTTCAAAGCCGCTTAAACATCTTGAGGAATCCCAGCATCTCTTTTGCCGACTAAGATTACTGGTGCAGGTGGACTCATGATGAAGCTAATGAAGTTTAAACTTCAGGGCTCTTTTCTTACATGGGCTCTTTCTAAGACTCTGGAAGTGGCTGGCAATTTTGTGTTCATACTTTCGTTTATTTAGTCTCAGAGATAGCTCTCTAAATCATGTAAACTTTAAGTCTCATGAAACCTGGCTCTAGTCCAGAGAGGTTGGGGGCCTCCCAGAGATCCTGTGACTCTGGTGGTGTCAGGAAACCTTTTGAGAAGCACCGCATTGGTGGGGCTGGAGTCTTGAGATCCGCCATGGAACCCTCCGACTTTCTCTCCCACAGCCCTTCCAGCAGTTGTGGACGCGCTAACTCCTTTCATACTGAAACAGAGTGCCTTTTGTCTTCATGACCAAACCAGTCATAGCTTAAAAATGATTGCTGTCAAACAAATAGATTATGATTCTTTTTCATTGTTCCACTTAATCTCAAATTTCAGACATGATGTTTTCTTTCAGTGTAAATGACAGTGAAAAAAAATGATCTCACATGAAAAAAAACACAGTGTAAGCTTCATATTGATCAACATCAGATACTCATAGTGTAGCACTTTGACACATAGTGTGCAGTTCAGTAATTATGTGCTAATGAGCAAGCGCATGAGTTCATGAGTAAATGAAGAAATGGAAGACTCCGTGTGCGTCTACATCAAAGTTGCTCTCTTGTTATGATTATTAAAACAACACAGATCATGTTTGCTCTAATTAATTCTCTCTAGATTTATTTAGCACAGTACCAAGAACTCCCAGCTGCTCATTGCTTTTTTTGGATGAAAATGATGAGTAGTTTTGGGAGCCATTCCAGCACAAAATTCTAGGAAATCCCAGGATGCATCTGTAATTATTTTAGGGTCTTCCAGAGGTTGGAGACCACACCTGTTAGTTATGAATTATTTTCCAAGGGTAGATATATATGTATACATAAATATATATATATAATATTTTAAGGATTTGGCTATTAGATCATTTCCCCCCTTTGCAATTCAGTTCTGCATACCAGTTATAATTGTCTTGTTAAGAAAGTCAATGGCCAGTCCTCACCAGAATAAAATCATACATATTATCTAATTGTAATTAAGACTCACTCTTTAAAATTAAGAAATAATTTAATCACACTTAGAATTGGATCAGAAATTTTTTAAACACACCTGCATATAGATAACATCACTGTATAGTCCATATTGTAGTCCAACTAAAATATGAATCTAGAATTTACATCTTTATAATTTTAAAAATACAGGTGAGTTACATCGAAAAGTCAAATATTCCATATTTTGCTTTTTTTCCCTGTCAAGTTTAGCTTTTTATGTTTTTTCATGGATGGAGTAAGAAAGTAATAAGGCAGGATAGTTTTATAATTATTGACAATGAATGTGCTGATAAGCAACTGAGTTTGGAAAGTGTGGTCTTTTGTTTTCATTTAGTAAACATTTCCTGTGTTCTACTTCGCTGCTAGGTACTCTGCTAACCACTGGAAATTGCAATAAGGAATTACACTTGGTTGCTACCCTCCTTATGTAGCCACATGATACACAATTCCCAGGGGAAGGGGGAAGGTAAATAGTTTAGGAGAATGGAGAACGAAAAGGAGATTTTGTTGGACCAGACACTGGAGTTACATATGATAATCCCATCTACTTTCCAGGGTACCTTGGAGAAACCCTCATAAAGGAGGAAATTGACTCTGGAACATTGAATGTCTAGTCCAAGTTGACTCCATTAATTAAGGGCAGCACTCGAGTGTATACCTAGGGCTGTCTAGACCCTGGAGGCAAAGAACACCTAACAGCCCTGTATTCCCATGGTTCTTGAGTAGAGGCCCTTTGGCCTGTGTTTCGCATAATCCAGTTCCATTCTCTTAAAATCAGGTGGACTCCTTAAACTGAAAATACCGTTTATTGAGTGATCTGCTTCTCTGTGACCCTCCTCTTAGCCCTCGAGGCTAAGAAGGCTCGACTGCTTAAGTTTTCACTGGCTGGCAGAGGGAATTCGAGCAGAAAGTGGGGTGTGAATTTAGTCTTCTTCCTCCAAGTTTATTATTCTATGCATATTAACAGCTCGCTGTGTGTTGCCGTGTGTGTGCTTAGTCTCTCAGTCGTGTCCGACTCTTTGAGACCAGGCTCCTCTGTCCATGGGGATTCTCCAGGCAAGAATACTGGAGTAGGTTACCATGCCCTCCTCCAGAGTTATCTTCCCAACCCAGGGAGAGAACCCAGGTCTCCCGCACTGCTGGTAGATTCTTTACCGCCTGAGCCACCAGGTAAGACCTTACATTGCTGTAAACTGACGTTTACATGAATTCGCCGAGGGCTGGACTTCAATTTCCTCACCTGAGGCTCATAGACAAGTCATCCATAACTTCTCTTTCAGGAAGAAGTAGCCAAATAGCCTGAAGACGGTATTATTCCAGTTCTTCATTGCTGTATCAGAAACAGTTTATGGTGCTTCAGAACTGCTGAACGGTTTCACTAGAAAAGACTTAAAAGCGTGCATTTGGGGAGAGAGAAGCGCCGCGTCTCCTGGATGCCCCAGTGTGCCCCTCCTGGAAGACGTGGAGAGGCAGGGGAGCCCTGCGGCCCCTGCTCCAACCAAGCGGGGCGGCAGCGCGCGCTGCGCGGAAAACTCCGGAGCAGCCGGCCAAGCCCCGGCGCACCCTTGCTTTCCTTCCCTGCTCCCCATCCCGGTCCGAGTGGCAAGGAGGTGGGAAAAAGGGCAGCGGGCGCCTTTAAATGCTAATGAAGTCGATGCCCCAACTCCGGAGCCAACCCTCCCCACCCCTTCCCCTCCCCGGGCCCGCGCGCCGCCTAGAAGAACTCGTGCGGGGCCATTTTTGGGGCAGTAAGACCGAGCGCGGAGCCCCGGAGCGAGCGCGCAGCCCAAGAGCGCGAGCCGCCTCCCCCCGCGAGACACCCCCACCCAGCCCGGCCTCCGGGAGAGCGAGCCCCCGGCCGCCGCGCCCTCCAGCCGCGCCAACCGCCGACCAACCGCCACCGAGGTGCCCGAGGGACAGCGGAGGAGGCGGCATGAGCGAGGCGGGCGAGGCCACCAGCACCACCAGCACCGCCGCCGCCGCTCCCAGCAGCAGCGCCCCCATCACCACCGCCGCCGCCCTCCCGCAGGCTCCGGCGGAGGCGGCCCCTCAGGATCCTGCGCCCAAGAGCCCGGCGGGCGGCGGCGCTCCCCCGGCCCCTGCCCCGGCCGCCCTGGTCTCGGGCAACCCCGGTGGGGACGCGGCCCCGGGCACCGCGGCCCCCGCCTCTTCGGCCGCCGTGGGCAGCGAGGACGCGGAGAAGAAAGTTCTCGGTGAGTCAGGCGGGGAGGATGGGGGTGCCGCTCCGGGCTGGGGCCGGGGCCGCCGAGCACGTGTGGGCAACTCCAGCCGCCTGTCTGGGCGGGATGGAGCGAGGTCCCCGGGGACGTGGGGTTCTCCCCCACCCCGGGACGGGCGGCCGCCCATCCCGCAGGAGCTGCCGGACCAGGGCGCGGCGCTCCCGGCCGCCGGAGCGCCCCTGGGTTCGCAAGTTGGGGGTCTTAACTGGGGGTACCCTAGGAGGGCGCTGTCGCTCAGTCCCGTGGCGACGCATCCCCGGGTGCGGAGGGGAAAGAAGCGGCAGTCGGGAGAGAGGATCCAGGGTGGGATGGAAGTGGATGTAGGGATGGGACAGGCACCCACGTGGCACGGGAACTTTGGAGTCCTCGCTTAGGATCTGGGCGAGGAGAGCATTTCCTTGGAGGGAAGAGGAAGGCGCTCGGAGGAGACAGGGCAGGGGTGGGGGAGTTGATGGTGGTGGAAAGGCTTCTTGCTGGGAAGGCTCAGGTGTCCGTCCCAGACGCCCTTCTCACGGGGGCGCGGGAACGAGGCCAGGCTTCTGTCGGCCACATGCTGGCGGAGGGGTGTTGCAATCCCTCTCCGGGGAAACTTGGGTCTTGGTCCCGCGTCCTCCTCCCTCGCTCTGCCCGCTGCTGCAAGAACTACTTGGTGTTTACCAATCACTCTTGTCTTCCCGGATTGTGGGAAAGCGCTTGGTGCAGCAGCTGAAAAAACTTGGTCGGAAGTGAGGGGATGACGTTAGTTCGCAGCCTCGTTATCTTGGGGACTTGTAACTTAGGAAGGGGAATCGGAAGAGGAGATGTTCAGGTCCCGGGGGCAGAACGTTACAAAGGATGTCTGTAGTCATTGTTGGTTTTGTCACGGATCTCAGTGTCCTCTCATTCAGTAACGTTAACGCCCTGTGTGAGGCCTAGGCAGTGGGTGGGGAATAAGGTCTCTAAAGGGTGTGTGCTGTATATCTCATTCTCTCTCTCTCTTTTTTTTTTTTTAAACCAGGGAAAGTTAAGAGATGGTGTAAGATGCTTCTGAGAAATTTTCAGTATTTTGCATGGGGCATGTTTGGTTTCTGTGAGCCTTGCCTGCCCAAGTTTCTAGGAAGAAAATTTTATAGGCAGAAACTTGGAGGAATCATGTGAAGAAAGTTTAATAGGATCCCATTTTTCCTGCCTTGAGAGGCCTGTGTTCATTTTTTTTTTTTTTTTTTTTTTAGATTTTACTCAGTTACTGTCAAACGAGCTGCTAAATGTAACATGTGCAGGTTAAGAAACAAAATAGCCTTCATTTCTCTAGGCTAAAAGTTGCTCCAGTCTAGTCCGGGTTGTACTGTGATATTGTTTTCAACAAGTGTTTCTTGGAACACTTCCCATGCCAAATGTCGAGAGACAACCTTGGTTTATCTGAAGCAGTGTTAGGATATGTTCTTAATTTATCTTCTTATAAAGGAAATTTCTCAGTTTTTCACTGGATCCCTGTATCTTTCTTGAATCTAAACTGAATTTTAAACTGCAGTAGATATCTTTAAAGATGAAGGAACTAGATAAATTACTCAGCCACCAACTGCTCTGACAGTCCCAGCACATCCCTGGTGGTGAGGTTGTAGGTCTTGGGTCTTTTCACTGTCACTCCCAAATCGCAACAACAAGGACAGCCTTCTGCCTGACATTTCAACACTCTCTGTCCAGTATGTTCTGCCATCTCCTGTCCTTAGCCAAATGGACACATGGTGCCTACAATGTGCCAGGTGCAGTGCTGACTGAAATGGAATTCTGGTTTGGGATTCTCACATTCTGGTTCTTAGAAATGGTTCTAAACTTCAGCGTATAGCCAGCCACAGGCCAGGGGAAGTAGTTGACATGACTGAAGGAAAACTTCACTCTTAATGAACCTCATGGAAGCTTGTTGGTCTTCCTCCTTTCCCCATCCAGCTCTGTGTATGTGAAGTGAGTTTATGGGCTTAAACCAAGAAGAATGGATGACTGTGTTTGGCCTTGTGAGGTCACTGGAAACATTGGTGAAATTAGGAAATTTTTAAAAACTAAAGTGGGAATAAAAATAACCTTCCACCTGGATTGAAGTTATCCTTGAAAATCACTTTCATCTTTCTCTTTATTAGTGTTGCTTTTCTAATCACAATTATGCCTTTGACAGTGCCTGTAGACATTAACTATATGAAAATGAACCAAAAAGAGTTCCTACCTTTATATTTTCCTAATGTTTTTCTAGTTCATTAATTTTGGGTCAAATGAGACAAAAAGCATATAATTTGAAATAATGTGAGATTTAAAAGCATATGATTGATCAAAACCAGTCTTCTGTGTACATTTAGATCTAAAATATTTTTTTTTCCTCTTTGCCCTGTTGCTCTAATTAAAATGCCCTAAAACTGAAGGTATTAATAATTTAGTCTCTTTATTGGAGAAAGATCTCTTTATTGGAGAAAGATCTTAGTTGGCATAAGAACTGGAGATTGCTCAGTAAATGGTGGGCCAAATGACTTTGAAGGCAGAAAGAGTTTTTTGTTTGTGTTTTCTTTTTACAAAGAGAGCTAAATAAACTACTTCCCCAAGCATATACATTTAGCAAAACTCAGAACTAACCCTGCCCACAGCAAAGTAAGCCCTAATTACTGTTTTCTTCTTGAATTTAAAAGCTGGATCTTTATTATTTTTCCTTGGAAATTAAAAATGTTGTATCTCATGGTTAGTTGTTACTTTTATTCTCTCCTAAGCTTTTTTCTTTTTTAAAGATACTCTATTGCCACATTTCTTGTCTCACTGAGTTTTGATAATTGCTTTATGCTTTTCCTGAATTTAGACCTGGGCATTTCATAGAAGTACTGGATTTGGTATTCACAGTTGATTCAGAGGAGTCATCTAAAATCATAAATGGCTAACATAAACATAAATCTGTGAAGTACAAGTTCCATGACCATACTACTGGTTTAGATTTCTTCTCCTGAGTTCTGTTAAGATCTTACATTGTACAGAAATGCTCCTGTCACAAGGGCAAGTAGAGTCAGCAATCACATTGGGAGGGTTATAAGAAAATGCTGATAAGAGTTTGGTTTATAGGAGAAACCAAAATCAGTTTGGTTTGATTCCCACCAAATGAAGAGAGCAGGATAAACAATGAAACAGAATCCCAAATTCATCGCAGGTTTGAAAAGGCCTGTTGCATCATGTCTCGGGGTGGTAAGAACAGAACTGGCCTGAGCCCGCCTCACTTCTATTATTACTCTGGACTCCTCTGATGGGCCCCCATCTGGCATCAAGACAAGTTTCTTCAGGGCCCTGTAGATCAGCTATTAACAAGGAGCTACTCTTTCACTATGTGGAGTTTGCCGACTGTTTCAAAGTGTGAAAGCGATGTGTCAGGTCTCAGGGCTCACCTTGCTCATGTGTCTATAGTCACTTTCATCAAGAGCTGCGTTCAGCACTTAGAACACTTTTCTGCTGTAAAACTTTGAAGAGCGTGTTTTCATTTTTCTCCCCTTAAACAGTGTTTCTCAATTTTAATCACTGCAGAATCAAATAGACTTACGACAATACCTTATCTCAGGGTTTCACTGAGACATTTCCCAAGGAAGAAAGGTTTAGTCTTCTGAAGAGTAGTTCCCTGTGACAACCTGTGACAACTTCACTTTCTCCATTTTCTTCTCTAGATAAACTCTAAAGTTAAGCTTTTAATGGTTTCCTCAGGTATATTTAGGCTTTAAATAATGCTATCAAGACCTTAGTGGTATGAGCTTTATCTCTTTGTAGGTCAGATACTAATTTATCTGCTTAATCCTATTTTAGCCACCAAAGTCCTTGGCACTGTCAAATGGTTCAACGTCAGAAATGGATATGGATTTATAAATCGGTATGTGTGTGTATCTCTGCATGTTTTATTTAAATATGTCCTCATGCTATGGCACCTGCTGTTGGTGTCTTTTCCCATACTTTATTAATGGCTCATGTAAGTTTCCAGATTTCCGAGTCATGTAAATACTCTCATTTCTAAACTGCTGATCATTAAACATTAATTGCAATGCATTTCTAAAACATGGATAAATAACTTATTTTATATAATCTAGTCATTAAAAGAAAAAGCCGTGGCAGTGGGGACAATAGAGAAAGGGGAAGGGCCTTAAGATAATTGAGTGGGTATCCACAATTTCACAGATGGAGCAGTGGAATCTTAGACTGGTTAAGCAACTTTCCTCGGGTCACACAACTAGTGAGTAATTGAGCTGGATCTGTAACCCAGGTCTGGTCCAAGTTCTGTGTAGAAACCACAGTGTTTTCTTTAAACCATGGTAACTTCTAACCATATAGGAATGAGAACACAGCTACAAGCGGTGAGGGTGTTCTGATGTTTTTATATGATACCATCATTTTCTCTAGCCCTCCTAGCTAGGACCCCGCCTTCTTAAGAAAAAATTCCTCTAATTTCTTCCTTGTATGTTTTGGTGGGCAGTGGGGGTGGGGTGGGGGTTTAGGGTAGGGTGGTGGTGGAGGGGGGGTTGTTTTAGGTTTCAGTGTAAGGGGAGCCTAGTTCACAGCTGTGCCCTGTCCTTTTAACTGTCTTGCTTTGCTTTTGCTGGGAGGGAAACCTCGGGCTCTGGTTACACACCATGTGATTTAGAGAGAGATGAGAGGAAACGGGTGTTTTGGTAGGTTGACTCTGTGTGCATGAAGCCAGGCACCATTGTCATGTGGAGGAGTAAGGTGGGTCCCTTTTGGGTTTAGAAGTTTTTAAGGAGGACTGACTTGAGGCATCTGAGTTTCGAGGCCAGACAGACATCTATGTTGTGTTTTCAAGTCCTAGGCTCTAAACTGTTTTAAGTTTTCCCACTTACCTAGTTCTTCTAACTGTGAGCTTTTTGTCTTCCAACAGAAATGACACCAAAGAAGATGTATTTGTACATCAGGTAAGAGGGACAATAACTGTGATGTTTGCTCTCTGAGGAGAGGGGAGTCTGTAATATGCTATTATTATCCCTTTCCCAAAGTGAAGCCCTGCACGTTGCTGTTCTGCTCGAAACTCCTTCTGGGGTTTTATTTTGGCAAGAGGGCCCAGTTCCACATTTTAAGATTAGCACTTAAGCTCTTCTCATCCATCACATTAACTGTTTTCAGACAGTTTTATTTTTTGAGCTTAATGAAGTAATAATCAGACCACGTGCTAATTTTTAGAGCCTTCAAGTCTTCAGCTAAAGCACTTCTATTTCCATCTTAGCAGCCTGTGCTCCTGACTGTGTTTCCTCCTTGTGTTTGGCTGGGCCCCACCTTACCTTCGCCTGGATGGGTACTGGTTAAATCCCCCTCCATCAGAGCAACTTGAACTTGGGTAAATAGCACAGCGAAGCAGATGGCTGGAGTGTGTGTATCCAAGACATGGGGGCTTTCCGGGAGGCTCAGGGGTAAAGAATCCACCTGCCAATGCAAGAGACTCGGGTTCAATCCCTGGGTGGGGACAATCCGTTGGAGAAGGAAATGGCAACCCACTTCAATATTCTTGCCTGGGAAATCCCATGAGCAGAGGAACCTGGTGGGCTACGGTCCGTGGGGTACAGAAGAGTTGAACACGACTTAGTGACTGAGCACAAGCAAGATCCAAGACATACGGAGACTCCAGCTCCCAGGCTAGTCCCCTCCTCTGTCCTGCTTAGCACATGTCCAGATCAAATAGGCCTGTAGTCCCCTGTAGTCAAGGAGATGTAGAAAAAGTGTAAAATACGGAAAACATGGACTTCTCTGTATAGGAAGCTCAGTCTTTTTCTACATTATTGACCTAGGATATTATTCTGTATCCTGGACGTTCTTGGCAAAAGAGATTAAAAGCATTACGTGCACTTAGTTTTTTCTTTTTGTATGGTTAGTTTTCAGTGAATTGTCTCACATACATTATTGACCTAGGATATTATTCTGTATCCTGGACGTTCTTGGCAAAAGAGATTAAAAGCATTACGTGCACTTAGTTTTCTTTTCGTATGGTTAGTTTTCAGTGAATTGTCTCATATATGTGTGGTTCTTAGTGCATCACAACAGAGAAGTACAGAGACAGGTACCAATACCAGCACGTTCACCTCCAGGGCTCTGTCAAGCATCTGGTTTTCTGTGTTTTCCTGCTGTTTAGGATCCTCTGCACCATGGGGTAGAGTTTGGTGACTGGAGAGAGTGCTATCTCAGAAGGAGCAATCCTGTTGTGGTTTCTATCAGTTATATTCCAGTTGTGCCTGGGTAACTGGAGTGGATTACTTTGTTCAGACACAGTGACTTTTAAAGTCAGAACAGACTAGAATGGAGTGCTGCTTATAACACCTAGTGGGTAATAGAGATTTTGGGGGTAAGAACTCTGCCTTCTGGTGACTGATGGCGTAAAGGGACCTCACAAGTTTCTGTGCCAGCGGCCAGCCTCACTGGCCTGTGAGTGTGTGACCTGATTCCAGCCCCCCGTGAGGCTGGGCGGTGAGTCACCTCGGTGTGCTGAGGCTTGCCCAGTTTAACAGGAAAAAGGGAACGAGCCGGTAGGGAGGGGCTGTTTTTGGACTGGCTGAATGTTCAGGCGGCCTGCGTGTATATCCTGTCCTGAACTGCCTTTTTCCTCTGTGGGTGAGGTCTCTGCGCTACTGGCTCATTCTTTTTTTTTTTCCCCTCCCTCCTACTCAGAGTAAGGGAAGGGCTAGATTACACATGCCTAATCGCTTTATAAAATAAGGCTGACCTAGTTCCACAGAAACCCAGAGCCCCTTTAACTGTTTAGAGATACCAGCCGACAAAATGGAATTCATTGCAGGAATTATTTTCTTCCCTCCATTGACTGAAAAAGAGAAGCCTGTTCATAAGCAGGTATTTAGGTGCCCATGTTCACTGCAGGATAATGTCATTAACCTTTCAATGTTATTTATCAGGGAGCGTGTAGGGATGAGCTGACATGTGAATGATGTGATGAGAAAAATTTGAATAAATATCACACAGTTATAGTACAGGGGGATACACTTCCCCCACCCACCTGCCTCCTTCCCCCAGGCTGTATTTTTATAAACTCAGATAAATCCCTTATCAGCCTCCAGTTGGTTTCCTCATCTGTAAAATGAAGAGAAGGTTGTCAGCAATGTTTTGTTCTTGAGGTATTTTCATATATTGTCAGAAGTATTTATCCCCCCTTGGATTTTTAAAATTTCTTTTGAGGTTAGAGGTTTCTCTTGTCCACTGAAATCTCTATCCCCATATTTCTGTGTTTATGTGCATGTGTAAGATTTTATGGAGGCGTCCCCCATCCCGCAGCCACCACAATGATGGAAAAAGAGTCTGACCCAAGACACTTCATAGTGTGAGGACACGCATCTATCCAGTATCACGATTAGTTCATCAGTATAACTGCACTTTGTATTTAACCCACCTACCAAGATGAATTTTGAAGGATAACATGAAATCAAGAAAGTAATGTGGAACATAGTTGTATAGTGTTTTTTTTTGTTTCGTTGTTCTTGTTTTGGAGATGCAGGGTAGTTGGGAGAATAGAATAGAATAGTGGTAAAGAACCCGCCTGCCCATGCAGGAGACACAGGTTCCATCCCTGGGTCAGGAAGGTGCCTAGAGGAGGAAACCACTACCCACTCCAGTATTCTTTCCTGGGGAACACCATGGACAGAGGAGCGTTGTGCGCTGTAGTTCATGAGATTGCAAAGAGTCGGACACGATTTAGTGACTAAACAACAATGTTAGATCAACGATTTCTTCAGTAGAGCCAGTAAACTTGAAAGGGATGAACTCTGTGGCCAACTTTGACCTATACTTCATTCGGAATTTTTTTTTTTTAATCTTGACAGACTGCCATCAAGAAAAATAACCCACGGAAATACCTGCGCAGTGTAGGAGATGGAGAAACCGTAGAGTTTGATGTGGTTGAAGGAGAGAAGGTGAGAGGAGATTGTGGTTGGGTATCCAGGGTGCTGGCAATATTTTCTTGCTTAGTAAATGGTCTCTCTGTCCTTTATGAGTTAACAGTACTTTGGATTTTTACTATGACAGAAAGAAGCAATTCTTTAAGTAAAAGTGTTTCTGATTATTGACTATCATATGCATTGTTTGATGCAGTATAAAAGGGTATTTTAATTTCCATTTTAATAAATGATGAACACTATTTAATCATGGAAGGAAAAGCTAATTTCTGAAGATTTAAAATGACAAATCTTATTTTGGTACCAAATGTATTTTTAAGTGAAATTTAAAATTAAAACAGGGCTTTCCTGGTGACTTGGTGCTAAAGAATCCACCTGCCAGTGCAGGAGACATGGGTTCAATCTCTGATCTGGGAAGATCACATATGCCGCAGAGAAACTGAACCTGTGCACCACAGCTATTGAGCCTGTGCTCTAGAGCCCTGGAGCCGAAACTACTGAAGCTGCACACCCTCCTAGAGCCCATGCCCTGCAGCAAGAGAAGCCACAGCAGTAAGAAGCCCGTGTACAACTAGAGCTTAGCCGCTGCTTGCTGCAACTAGAGAAAGCTCATGCACAGTGATGAAGATCCAAGGCAGCCAAAAATAAATACATAAATAAAATTTTAAGAATTAAGGTAGTTTTATAGTATTAAAAATTGATAAAAGCTGTTTTGGGGTGAAAGATACTTTTGTTTTAAGAATAAAATCAAATATAATCATTATGTTTTCTCTTTGGCTTGGGTTTTGAAAAGCCAGAGGCATCTTGACAGACTGTATAACCGCTATCTTCACACGAAGACTAACCCAGGAAGCTAAAAGGATCATTTTGATGTGCATCGACAGGTTTTTAATGCTGTGATAATGTTTAATTCTAATATTAGTAATGTCTTTTATGCTTTATTTATTAATTGTAAGCTGACTAGTTGACTCCCAGATGATTGCTCGTCTGATATACACACCATTCATTCTATAGTTCTTATTCTTAGCAACTCTCAAACTTTCCTGTTTTAAAAGAGAAACACTTTATTTCATCTCATATAAAAATTTAAGTGATCTTTACCAATGTGATCCCAGAGTATCTTGCAGATCTTTCAGAGTTCCAAGTTACCTACCAGCAAATGCAGACATGTAACAATCCCTAATGTCCCATCCAACTATTAAAATTTTGTCAAGCCAGGTTAATTTTACCTCTGTGTATTTTCAGCATGTGAGGTTATACAAATGGACATAGAGTGGGGTTTCACTCTTTTGAATCTCCTTTGCCCGAACTTTTTCTATTTCTGAAGCATTACTTTATTCACTTCTCCACAGAGAATCTGCAGGCTATGTCTATTTCGACAATAAGATTTAAAAAGGGACTACTTTTGTGGACACTGTATGTGAAAGCAGGAGCTGAGTCAACAGCCCTTCATTCCAGCCACTGCCATGCTGGGAGGAATTTCTCTCTCACTAGCTCAGTGATGGACAGACCACGTGAGCCCACGAGTGGAATCTCTTGGTACCTCACAGAGTAACAGGTTTCAGTATTTTCTAGGAAGAGAACGTTATCTCAGTTATTTCCAGTGAAGAATATTCGTCCTGGTCTAGCATTCCTTTGCTCCAGTTGCTTTATATTTACCAGTTTTATGTTACCTAAAGATAAATATATATACCTATTGCTCTTGAATCAAGAGAGCAGAGGTTGTGGAAGCATGTGAGCTGTATATACATCTATTTTTTTTTTAACTTTTTATTTTATATTGCAGCCTAGTTGATAAACAGTGTTGTGTCAGTGTCAGGTGTCATGCTGTATACATTTAAATCAGGACATCAAGCATCTTGCTCACCTTATTAAAACGAGGTCACCCGTAGGAACTTCTAGTACCTCCTGCCAGCCTTAAACCCTCTGGCTGTCTAAGGCGGTGCTTTTGGTCTTTGGCTTCTTTCTGACTCGAAGGCCGTCTTTGGTTTCTTCCTTTCTCAGGGTGCAGAAGCAGCCAACGTGACCGGCCCGGATGGCGTTCCAGTGGAAGGGAGCCGATATGCTGCTGACCGGCGCCGCTACAGACGCGGCTACTATGGCCGGCGCCGTGGACCGCCCCGCAATGTACGTTGTCTCTTTCATCATCAGTGACCCAAGAAATGTGCACATCTAAAATTAAGTGTGTATATTTGGAGCACATAAAAGCTGTATCTTCTCCTGGAAACACAGTGATTTTTTTTGGATGGGAAATCTTTTGTGTTCAGAATTCATCCCCACTGGGCTTATGGGACATTTTTGCCATTCAGCAGTTGTATCAGTTTGTTTGTATTTGGCTGCAAGTAACAGCCATTTAATTATCTTGTAACAAGAAGGCTTAACTTGGGCCATGCCAAGGTTGTCAAAAAGGTTTTCTCTTCTTTTGGCTCCTTTATGGGCCAGAACTGAACCATGTGACATCCACTTGGTGGGGTAGGGGGAAGGGGCCTGGGATTTCTGTGATTGGCTTACATCTGGTGTTCATCCCTTGGCACTGACCCTGTTTCTTTCTAAGAAAGTCAGCCTTTCCTTGGCAAGGAAGAGTGAGGAACAGCTCTGGAGTAAGTGATGGACAATGCTGGCCATAGAAATATTAAGTGATTTGCCTCAATTATGTAGCTGCTTTATTTAAGATAGCATTTCCCATTATTTCAAAGTTAAGCAATAATTAAGTCTGGATTTTTAGTCCCGTAGATTGGTACCAATCTAAGTGAAAGGGTTTACAACCAAGTCTGGCTGGAGCTTTCTTAGGAGGCTCAGTTTAAAGTATTCTCGAGGCATCCAACTTGTGGTCATGAGGAACCTCTTAGATATGAGTCATTTTTGATGTTTCTAGAATTAGTACCAGGGATTGGTACCCTGGAATAAAACTCAAGATGCTTTGTGAACACAGGATTGTGGCTATGTGCATCATCCAGGGAAAACTTTTGAAAATAATCTCACCAGAATGAAGTATTTGCAGATTGAGAATGGTTTATATCTCTACACTTTGATAGAATAGTATTTTTCTGCTTACCTAAATGTTTCCTCTCTTCATTGTGTCGTCTTAAACACGCAGCCCAAATTGCTTTTTATCAGATTCCATATTGGATCTTGTTTTTCTTCCTGTATTTCTCTTACCCATGTTTTGCTTATCCTGTTTGATTTTTAATAATAAACTGTGTCCGAGACAGTTGGAACAGGCTACCAGAGCGTTTACTACATGGTGTTAACTCTTTCACGTTCACCAGATTCTTGGAACACTGGTGGTAATTGTTTTGATTTCTAGCTTAACTCAGAAGTACAAGGGTAAAAAGCCTTGAGTGAAAAATTTTCCTTCAAAGACGTTTCTCCTCAGCTCGAAATTCTGAAGTCATGTATGTGATGTTTAGAAGCAAAATTATCCAAATTCTGAAAATTAACATAAATGAAGGTTTTCTATTGTGATGTCTTTTAGGTCCTGACAGCTTCCTGAGTGTGTTTGGCAATGGTGGTGCCATTGTTCTTATTTTGTAAAACTAATCTTAATGAAAGATTTGAAAACTCAGATACAGAGAAACCTAAAGAGAAAAGTTACAGTTTATTCAGTCACACTATTTGGAGGAACATTTTCTATGCTAATATGCCTTTAAATCATTGGAGATTGTATCTGATACACATTTTATAAAGTATAGAGTTACTTGGATTTTCTGAAATTATACTAGTTGAGGCTATACTTGAAGCTTTTCCTCTGAGAATTTCGTTGCTCATGTGGGCTTGGTTTTCTGGAGAGTTCTAAATCTTAAATACTCTCACCCCCAACATCAGTCATTTAATTTTCTTCATTCTAAATTTGTTCATTTTTTAAAAACTATAGTTACTTTACTTAAGACTACCTTTGGCATTGCAATCCCCCTTTAAGATTTGAAATAAAAAATTCTTTAAGGGATGTTTAGCTGTTTGCTTATATTTTTTTGATATAAAATGTTAGTATGTGAAATGGTAGTTTAAATACAGGAAAAAGATAAAATGATTCAATAGTTCCTTGTGTTAACAAAGTTTATTATATTCAGAAACTGTATTTATTACTTGCTACTATGTATTAAAGTGCAATTAAAACTTTATTGCTAAACAAATAAAGAGAGGTATGCCATAAGTCAGTGGTTCTCAAACCTTCTGGTTTTTGGACCCATTTATATGCTTCATTATGGGATCCCAGAGTTTTTATGTATGTTTGTATCTATTAATATTTATTGTATTGGAAAGTAAAGCAGAATTTAAAAGATTGAATTTATTTTAAAATATGCTATTACTTGTAAATACAAATAACTTTTTTTAAAAATGAAAGCTATTTTTTAATTGAGTGAAAAGAGTGGTGTTGCTTTAGGTTTTTACCAATCACTGATGTCGGTTTAATAAAAGACAGCTGGATTCTTACAGCTCCTTCTGCCCTGGGGCTGTGAGGGACCATGTGTCACTGTAGCTTCTGTGACACATCCAACCCCTCTCCTGCCCCCAACTCAGGAGAGAATGAGATGGAAAAAGACAGCATCCTGCCAGCCTTATGAGAATAGTTTGATCTTGATGACCCCCTAGGAAGGATTTCAGAGACCCCCTTCCACACTTTCAGAACCCAACCAGTCAAGGAAGCAAACCACTTAGGACCAACCACAAAATATACAAAATATATTTTTCTTTACTTTTCCCCAGTGGATGGCCAGTGTTGGGGAGACATATTTGGTGGAGCCAAATATTCTAAACTGTGTAAATGTTTTTTGGGTGGTTAGTCAACTGATACTGACCAGTTCTAACTAGATGCGAACTAAATTCTTTAGCGATTAATTGCACTTGCTTTTCTGCTTGGTATTTTATCTGCATGGATCTGCTTTAATCTTAATGTAGCTTATCTCAGGTCATCACCTGATGATCTGGGGTATATGCATTTTTGTCGATATACTAGAAGGGATCGTTCCTTTGGGGGAGAATTTTTTTTTTCTTTCGTTGATACTCAGTCTAAATGGTATTCTTTGCTTCTCTCCCTGCTGACACCTCCTCTGAACCTCTGTTTCTTTGCTTCGCTAGTACGCTGGGGAGGAGGAGGAGGAAGGGAGCGGCAGCAGTGAAGGACTGGAGGCCCCCGCCGCTGCCGGGCAGTTCTCTGCGGCCCGGAGTCAGCCGCGCCGCCCCCAGTTCCGCCCCCAGTACCGGCGGCGCTTCCCGCCTTACCACGTGGGACAGACCTTTGACCGCCGCTCCCGGGTCTTCCCCCATCCCAGCAGAATGCAGGTAAACCGGCACCTGGGACTTCTCTCCGGCAGTCCTCACCCCTCCGTCCTTCCTCTGCCTCCTCTTCCTCCTCCTCTTCCGATACCAGCGGCGGAAATCAAACCTTGCTTTTGGCTTCCCGATGCTGACGCTACTTAATCCAAGCAGACTAGTCTGCTTTCCGACTCCGGTCCTTGTAGTCTCATTTCTAAAAGCACGACCACATGAGCCTTGAGCCTTGCCTATACCCAGGGACCCTGGTGGACAAGGTACAGTCTCAAGTTTACAGAAAAAATCAAAGACATGAAGTAGGGACAGGTGAGGGTATCTGAGAGCTGAACTCTGAGGTCAGTCAGGCCTGGGCTTGAGTCTTATCTCTCCTACTTACTGTGAGCTTGTGAGATTAACTTGTCCATCCGTTAAATGGGGATAGTTGCCTCCACCTTGGGGCTGTGATGATAAAATCCAAGATAAAGACTGTAGTGTGTGACAGCTCAGGATGGAGGGTGTCTATAAAGTTCTTAATTTAGATGAGATAATGTTGATGATTAAGAAAACCTCATATGAAAGTGGAGATGACTATCTCTTTTTTTCTTTTTTTACTGCAAAATACTGATACAACTATTGTGAACTTGACCTGTAGTTAATAAGCCTTTCACCAACTTTGCACTTCCCAGGAAACTTGGAAATCTTGGGAGAGGACCTCATTTTTGGTACCACTAGCTTACACCCTCTTCCTCTTAGTGTCCTTGGTTTTTGTTTGTCCACTGAGTGTTTTGACTGAACATTGTGTTCAGTCTGTTCTTTGCTGCCCTTTTCCTATCCTATCATGCATGACTGTGTTCTTCCTACATTGCTTCTTGTTTTTTTTTTTTTTCCCCTTCTACTCTTTAACAGCTGTCCCTGACAAATGTGCTAAAAATAGCAAGTAGCCTTACGTATATGGAGAGATTGGGTACATGAGGCATAGTAGGTTTCTTTAGGGCAGCACCCTGGGCCTCTAGGAAATGAGGACAGGAAGAGTCCGGGAGACTACGACACATTTATTTTTAGGGAGTCAGTAGTGCCTTCCTAAAATAATCCTTATGTTTAGCATATATATATGTAGCATATTATTTTGAGAATATGAAGAGTATCTTCAATATTGGTTGAAAGAAAAGTATATTTCACCTTAGGAATAGGAGGGTCAGAGCAAAGGGATTCTTGTGTGCCTCGCAGAAAAGCAGGCTGAAAACTAATTTTGAAAATGTGTGCATATTCCGGTAACTGCATTTAGTTGTCTTGGAAGGACTGATGCTGAAGCTGAAACTCCAATACTTTGGCCACCTGATGCGAAGAGCTGGCTCATTGGAAAAGACTCTGATGCTAGGAGGGATTGGGGGCAGGAGGAGAAGGGGACGACAGAGGATGAGATGGCTGGATGGCATCACTGACTTGATAGACATGAATTTGGGTGAACTCTCGGAGTTGGTGATGGACAGGGAGGCCTGGCGTGCTGCAGTTCATGGGGTTACAGAGAGTCCGACACAACTGAGCGACTGAACTGAACTGAACTGTGTACTGAGGATGTCATATAGCGTGATATAGCCGTGTCCAAATGACTTCCCTTTTTCAAAGATAGAAATTCTCGATATTTGGCAAATAAGTCATGGTGGTTACTGAGCTGATATCAACTGTGTGTCATCTCCGAGAAGAGAATTATATGACAGAGGAAAAGGAGCAGCATTGTTTGGCCTCCACCAAGAGACAGATGTTTGAAATTAGTTCTTAGTTTTCCCTACAGCTTTATGGAATTGGCAGTGGTGTCCATATTTTTGTTGTTGTTGTTGCAAGTGAAGGGATTTGAGTAGTTTAAGAAATCAGCAGCTTTTACCTAAGGTTACATGGGTGGTAGACTTTGGTTTAAACTCGGTCTGTGCAGTCTCCTCCTGTTCTGTCATTCTAGTAAACGTTCATCCTTTATACATGCTCCTTTCTGTTTCTGCGTGTGTGTGTTTGAATCGAAGTTCCTGAAGAAGCAGCAGCTTTGCTTGTTCAGAGAAGTAAGGGAGGCTCATGTGGTTGGGATGTTATGGGTGAATAGAGGGGTAAGAGGTTAGATTAAGGTAGCATCGGGGCAGATTAGGCATGCCTACTATAGACCATAATAAGAATTGTTGACCTATCCTCAATGTGATGAAAAACTAGTTGAGGGGTCTAAACAGGGGAGGAAACGTATTTGAGAAATCACCAGACAGTTTAAGGAGGCTGGACCACAGGAGGCAGCAGCAGAGTTAGGGAGACCAGCTCCCTCATTTGCCCTGTGGAGGGGCAGTCAGGGCAGGAGTTAAGAGTGCTGTCAGTGGAGGTGTGAGGGGTGGTCACGTTTAGGAAGTGACAGCGTCTGGTGATGGAGTGAGCGTGTGGTGTTAGGAGTAAAGGATACCTTGCGAAGGAAGACCAGGTTTGGGCAGAGAGACAGAAGGCATTTGGAGATTTTCTGGACACATTAAATATCACCTCCAAGGGGAGAGAAGTCAACTTGGCAGAAAAATAAAAGAGGCAAGAGGTAGAGAGTGGCTTGAGTTAAGAAGGTGTCATTTTAGATGAGGTGGGAGACAGAGTCTTTGGGGATGTTTCAAAAGTGACCTAAAAGAGGTAAGGGAACAAGGCATTCACACACCAGGAAAGGCACGAAGGGTGGAGGGAATGGCAAGTACAATACAAAGGCCGAAGGGAGCCTGGAGGGTAGACGAGACTGTAGGTGCGCCTGTGGAGACATCAAAACATAGGTGAAGGCCTGGGCCAGGGAGAGAGGGACTGATAAAACGAGTATAGGTAGAAAACTGAGCCAAGGACTGAGTTTCGGATTAAGCGGTTAAGGATTAGGGAGATAGGGAGTCTGGTAGAGGACAATGGGAAGGAGCAGATGGGGAGAGAATGTCCTGGAAGGAAGTGCTGTGTTAAGTGCTATTGAGGAAGGGAGGAAGGGAGACTGAGGCTAGGTTAGGTTTGGTAACTTGGAGGTTAGTGGTATGTGAGGACAAAAGTCTCTGAATTCAAGAAAGAGCAAAGAGGAGGTATTATAGTCCCCTTTGAGGAGGTGTCTGTGCTGGCAGAGGGGATCTTCCACCTCTGTATGTATGTTGTAGAGGAGCTCAGAGAAATGGGGCCATGGCTGGTGGAAGATGTAGGGTCAGGGCAAGGTTTTTGTTTGATTTGATTATGTTTTTACATTGAATTCTCTCCTGGCCTCCCTTCCTTCACCAACAACCTAAATTCATTTGGTGGGCAGATCAACTATGCCATACATATACACACATCACACACATGTAACTTACGGTGTATGTAAGTGTGGTATGTATTTGTGTTTGTGTATTATTTCTGCCTACTGAAATGGCCTGAAATCAGTGACACCTTAATAGGCACTGAGGATGTCTGGCCCCCAGTTTTTCATTTGTGAATACCATTCTCCAATAAAAAGTAGAAGCCCTTTTGGAGAACCAGCCAATTTCAGAGCCAGGCCAGAGAAAGTACAATATGAGCCTAGAACATCTTGTTGTGCCAGAAAACAAGGAAGTGCTCAAAGAATGCTGGAGTCACATCCAGAGGACACAAGCCAGCTGGACAGGGCTCCCATTGGCCAGTAATGATAGTAACAGATTACAGCTCATTGAATAAAGTAGAAAACCAGGAGTTTTCTATATAAGACATTAACAAATATAAAAGTTTACAGATGTAAACCAATATATTGAATTTGATGAAGAATGAAACATTTACTGGCTTTTGAAAGTACTTTTTTCACAAAATCCTCATACATTGCACAGGGGAAAAGCGTAAACTTCCCTCAGGGTTCTTCTCAGAGTGAAGACTGTCAGTAACAGTAGGAATTAAGTAGAAATTGACACCATATGCCGGCCAACAGGATGCAGTGAGAAAAATCCAGAGCACTGTTGTGGCTTCCCTTCCAAGGATGTGTAAGTTCAATCATGTGGAGACCCTAAACAACCCCAAATGAGGAGTATTTTGCAAAATAACTGACTTGTATAATTTGAAAGTGTCAAGATCATGAAAGCCAAGTAAAGATTGGAGAACTGTTCCAGTTAAAGAGACAACTAAATTCAGGGCATGGTTCTAAGTGAGTCTTTTTATTGTAAATGACATTATTGGGACAACTGACAAAATCTAATGGAGTCTGAGGTTTCAGGTCTATACTTTCAACCGCCCTGTTGTTTTGTGATAATTTAAAGAACACAGTTGGAAAAGATGGATGTTATTTCAGCATGTTTATATGCCTGGATGGGGCTGATGGAGGAGAGGAGGACTGACAGTTCAAGTGCCCTCCTAGGGCCAGAGAGAGGGTTTGCTTTGTCTGTGGGCATGGACCACTTAATCAGTTGAGTGAGAGAAGAAAAAGCAAATGTAGGTGTAGGGTGGTAGATTTGATGGTGAAAGAATATAGAGATTCTTCTTTGATTGGTTCTCTTTTCTTAGTGAAATATGGAGAAGGAAGGGATATTACCTTTGAGTAGGAAAAAGCAGACTGAGATGTGTCTGTATTATGAAGAAATTCAGAGATTTTGGGTGGGTTGGTTTGTTTGTTAGTTTTTTGTTCTTTCTTTCCCTGGAAGTTCTATAATAAATTAAATCCCCCAGCTTCAAATAAATTTCTCAAGGAAGTATTTTTTATTATTTATTGTTATACTTCAATAAATATGCCAACAGATAAAAGGAAAAAATTGTAAAAAGAAGGAATCAGAGGTAAAGGTGTGGTTAAGAGGCGTGGGGTGATGTTTGAATGTAGAAACCATTACTGTATCAAAGGGGTACCCCGTTTGTAGAATGAGTGGGTCTGAGTTTGAAATTCTCAGACCCACTGAAGATTCTCATTGCTTTATTGTAGTATAGCATTCCATTTCCTTTTGCAATAAAGGTTTTCTTTCAGGAGACAAATGGGACATTTTAACATGTTTAATGTTGTAAAATAAACTAAGTTGCACTGGGATCAGGAAAAGACTGTCTAGTGGGACTGAGTCTGTCTTTCTTTCCTATCATTCACATACATTTAATCAGTACATGGTTCACTGATAGGAGAGTCCCCAGCTTTGAAATGAAGCCTTTTATTTTTTCCTTTAAAAATTTTTTTCAATGCAACTGTGTGCTGTGTCTCTTATATCCTGCGTTCTGACACTCACTTCAGCTCTCCTTGCCTCCCTCCAGGCCGGTGAGATTGGTGAGATGAAGGATGGGGTCCCAGAAGGAGCGCAACTTCAGGGACCAGTCCATCGGAATCCGACTTACCGCGCAAGGTACCGGAGGTAGGTGACGTTGCCTGCTGACTAATGACCAACTGAAGAACTTGCCAGTGATGGTAGGGTGGTTGGGGTTGTTGCAGCTCTGTTTGTTTTGGATTTATTATGTAATGAGAAGATGTGACTGCTTTGACCATATGTCCAAGGTTTGGTGGGGCTCTGCGATATACGTATTTTTAGATGGCTATGTGATATTTCCCCTGTTCCCTAACAACTGAAATTTCTAGTTATCCCTTTACCAAAGCATTCTTTGTTTCAGATAACTTTCACATGATGTAAATTCATACTTAATTTTTATTTCATTATATTTAATGAGATGAGAGCAACAAAATTAACTGATATGTTATTCAGTGGTAGCTCTACAAATGGAGGAAGAATTGGCTGCCAGCACATATTTGTGATACAGTATGTCCCCTACATGCCAATGAGTTCTGTTCCAAGAGCATGCTTGTAAGTCCAGCATGCTTCATTCATAAGTCTAAAAAGTTAGCCTAGGTACCCACCTAATACAATCGGCTAGACGGTACTATACTATAACAGGTTTATAATAGTTTTCATGCAAATAACGTGTACATAAAAAACAATTTATTTATAGGGCAGCAGTGGAGAAACAGACATAGAGAATAGACTTATGGACATGGGAAGAGAGGAGAAGAGGGTGAGATGTATGAAAAGAGTGACCTGGAAACTTACATTACTATATGTAAAATAGATAGCCAACGGGAATTAGCTGTATGGCTCAGGAAACTCAAACAGGGGTTCTTTATCAACCTAGAAGGGTGGGATGGGGAGGGAGACGGGAGGGAGGTTCAAAAGGGAGGGGATATATGTATACCTATGGGTGATTCATGTTGAGGTTTGACAGAAAACAACAAAATTCTGTAAAGCAATTATCCTTCAACAAAAAAATTAATTAAAAAACAAACAAAAAACATTTTTAATCTTATAGTACAGTACCTTGAAAGTACAGTAGTCCAGTCAGTACAACAGCTGGCATACAGGGGCTGGCAAGAAGTGACCAGTGACCAGGCAAGAAGAGTTACTGACTGGAGGAGGGAGAGGAGGTGGGAGATGGTGGAACTTAAGGACTGTCAGCAGTAGGAGATGGGGGGCAAGCACATTCGCATCTTTGAAAGTTTGCAGCTCATAGGGGACTTGCCATACTGAATGTTCGATAATGAAGCAGTCTAATGCAGGGGTTGAATCAGCTAACCACAGATCCAGTTGTCTGTGTTTAAATTCCCACCCTACGACTAGCAGCTCATCTGTAGCTGTATCTCCTTCTCATAAGTTTCAGGACTCCTCTTAGACGGAGTCACCAGATTTATAAAATGGACAATAAGGAATATTCCACAGTTGTCAGTAAGGTTAGATGTACTCTAAGGCATTTAAGATAATCAGAATGTTGCCTGATATATAGTAAGCCCTCGATAAATTGATTATTACTACTACCAAGGATTTTAAGAGTAGTGAAAGGAATGTTGTTTTATTTCTGCTTTATCCCTTGTGAAAACCGAATTGGCTAGACTCCCCAAGATTCAGTATAAGCTTTTTATATTGTAAGCTTCCTATTCCTTTGCCCTGTCATTGAAGAGCTTCATTCACGAATGACGTCCATACCCCCTTGAAGTTTGGCAAAATGGGATTATTGACAGGAGAGTAAGGATATTACTTGAGCTCTCCTGATTGGCAGCATTCTACATTCTTTTTTCTCACAAGATTCCTTGTAATTTTAGATGCTGTCATTCTAATGATTGACTACTAATGACTTTGGAAATAAAAGAAGCTTCGTAAAAATGTCTATAGAAAACAGGGAAAAGATCCTGCGGATCCCAATTTTGTCAATCTCTAGCTGTGTGTGACCTTGGGAAGGTTATATTCTTCCTTTTTGACCTATAAAAGCAGCAATCCTATGTGGTTCAACCAAATACTCACCTTTAAGCCTCTTGGTTTTCTCACTCTAAATCTTAAACTCACAGAATTAGCCTTGAAATTAAACGAGATAATTAACATGAAAGCATAGAGCACAAGCCTTGGCACACAACGACTAATGTTAGTTTCCTTGCTGTGTCAAATCCCCTTAGTCTCCCCGTCTTCAAGGCAGGCTGTCCACAGAGGGCGGATGCCAGGCACTTCTCTTTAATTTTTGCACCCACAGTGCCTGGTAGGACCAGAGCCTATGTTCTGTAGGTGTTTGTTCACTGCAAATAGTGTTCAGATAAAGGAGGAAAATGATTGAATTTTTTTAATCTCATTATCCTTTTGTTCCATTTGCCACATTCAGTTCAGTTCAGTTCACTTGCTCAGTCGTGTTGGACTCTTTGTGACCCCAAGAATCGCAGCACGCCAGGCCTCCCTGTCCATCAACAACTCCCGGAGTTTACTCAAACTCATGTCCATCGAGTCGGTGATGCCATCTAACCATCTCATCCTCTTTCGTCCCCTTCTCCTCCTGCCTCCAGTCCTTCCCAGCATCAGGATCTTTTCCAATGAGTCAACTCTTTGCATGAGGTGGCCAAAAGTATTGGAGTTTCAGCTTTAGCATCAGTCCTTCCAACAAACACCCAGGACTGATCTCGTTTAGGATGGGCTGGTTGGATCTCCTTACAGTCCAAGGGACTCTCAAGAGTCTTCTCCAACACCATAGTTCAAAAGCATCAATTCTTTGGTGCTCAGCTTTCTTTACAGTCCGACTGTCACATCCATACATGACCATTGGAAAAACCATAGCCTTGACTAGACGGACCTTTGTTGGCAAAGTAATCTCTCTGCTTTTTAATATGCTGTCTAGGTTGGTCACAGCTTTCCTTCCAAGGAGTAAGCGTCTTTTAATTTCATAGCTACAGTCACCATCTGCAGTGATTTTGGAGCCCCCCCAAAAATAAAGTCTAACACTGTTTCCACTGTTTCCCCATCTATTTCCCATGAAGTGATGGGACCAGATGCCATGATCTTAGTTTTCTGAATGTTGAGCTTTAGCCCAACTTTTTCACTCTAGCCTTGCATAATTCTAGGAGTAAGTCTTGATCCCTTGACTTTTTAAACCTTTAAAGGCAAAACCTACTGTTCTTGAAGGCCCTTTCCAATTGCACATGTTCTCTTTTCTCTGCTCCAGGGGCCCTCCTCGCCCACGACCTGCCCCAGCTGTCGGAGAGGCTGAAGATAAGGAGAATCAACAAGCGGCCAATGGTCCAAACCAGCCACCTGCTCGCCGTGGATACCAGCGCCCCTATAACTATCGGCGTCGCCCCCGTCCCCCTAACGCTCCTTCACAGGATGGCAAAGAGGTGAGGCCAGCTAGTCAGAGGAGATGCTGCCAGACCACCCTGGAGCATGTCAGCCTTTAGTATTCCTTTCTAAGAGTGGTTTCATAGTCTAAAAACTGAGGCCAAAAATATGTATCATATATGCATCTGTATATATAATAACATTTTCATGAAGGTATGTATATACACAGGGTGAGAGAGAGAATGCCTTGCCCATATCGCAAACCAAATATTTGCATTCAACCAATTAACACTCTAGTCAGAATGGTTAGAGCTCTCCAAACAAAGGACAGCATTTATAGAGAGGAACCTGCCTTTCAGCATGTGTTGAAAGTGACTGTATATTTTTTATGACTCTCAGCTGTGAAGAATGATGGTGTTTAGTTGCCGTTTGGAGGCCATTCTTCGGTGGTTCTAATTTTTGACTCCAACTTTAAGAGTGTTTAAGATTTTGCACAGTGGTTTACCTCCGCAGGCAGGAAGATCCCTACTTGTGAGACCTTTCAGTCTTGGACTCTCCACTGCTGCGGAAATTGGTTCATTTCTGGTTTGTGGTTTTATCGTGTGTTTCAGACCAAGGCAGGTGAAGCACCATCTGAGAACCCTGCTCCAGCTCCCGAGCAGAGCAGTGCAGAGTAACAGCCAGCTCCCCCAGGCACCTTCACCATCCGCAGGTAGGCGGCCCACGCGGAACTGATGTTCTCTTTAAACAGCGCTGATTTCTCAGCAGTAGCACAGAGCAGTCTAAACTAATCCTGCAGTTCATCTGGGCCAGCTTCTTATCTCCATCAGGATTCTGAGAAAGAGCTGTTTCGGTGGTGAAATATCTCTGAAGCTGATCTTATTTTGCTTGGTTTTGGAGACATAAACGTGCAGACAGAGTTAATGAGTGTCAAAGTCATTTTTCTAGATAGACAGTTGTCAACTATTTACACCGGCGAAAGATTTTTTGAAACTTTTACTTTTGTGACACCTAGTGGCCAGTTTGATAATTTTAAAGTGCCTGCGTGCTTGCTTTGTGGCTTCAGACTCTTTGGACTAGCCTGCCAGGCTCCTCTGTCTCTGCAGTTTCCCAGGCAAGAAACTGGAGTGGGTTGCCATTTTGTTCTCCAGGGGATCTTCCCAACCCCTGGATCGAACCTGCATCTCCTGCTTGACAGGTGGATTCTTTACCACTGAGCCACCAGGGAAGCCCAATGCACCTGACAAGGCTTCCTTTTAATAACAGAGGACTGTGATCTGTGGAACAAACAGGAGTTATTTTTTCCTTCCCATTTCCCTTTGATAGCCAGCGTTATTTATGTGTTGTGCTTGAGAGCCCTTGGGTTTACATGTCCAGTGCAGGATCTACTCGTCATTTGCTTGAATGCTCTTGAGCAGTTTATTTATCCTCTGCTACAGTTCTGTTTGCTGCGGGTAAAATAGGGATATTGACTGGTCTGGGTATTACAAAGACAGACGTAGTGATATCACACGTATGAACTACCGAAGCAAGGTGTGGTGAAGAATAACCTCTCCATAAAGTTAGCTTGTTTTTCTTCATTATTGCTTCCTGCTTTTTTTTCTGTATTCTTGCTAAAAATCTTGGAAATTGTATAGGTAGAAATATACTGGAAAGACTGATTCAGCAAGTCTTAAAAGACTATATAAGCCATAGTTGGTTTCATTCTGGGCTTTTCATCTAATAAGTCCTGAGAATTTGATTTTTTAGTATTTCTTGGTTGTTGCCCTTTTCATGAAATAAATAAGGAAGTAGCTTTTAGTTAAAAGGGTTTTAAGCTTATAGTAGTAGTGTTGTTTTTTCAAAAAATTAATATTTCATAAAATTTTAAGATCATTTTAAGTTTCTACATTTTAAATGCCATCTGCTTTTATATGCAGAGGTTTGGATTTAAATTAGCCTTTCACAAGGTAGACAAGTGCTATGCTGAAGATATTCTGTTTTATCTCTGGGTAGCATGGGCAATTTATCACAGAAATAAATTCTGTATTCAGAGTTGCTTGAAATAACTCACAGGATTATATATTAATCATTTGGCCATAACCTTTTAGTAACATTATTTCTAGGTATTGTTCCTAAGGAAATAATCCAAAATATAGGAGGAAAATTTCTATTATAATCTAGTATTGGAGAAGTGGTTAAATATTGAGATATATCCATATTAGGAGATACTGTATAACCACTAAAATATTATGAAGAATTATAAATGTTATAGTATCATTTATTTGAAAAGGCTTCATAATGATAACTTTATTTTATAATTCTACAGAATTTTTACCATTATGCACTGAGTGTTCTTGTTTATAAAAATGTTTTATTAGAAAGTTTCCATTAAATTCATGTTTCAGCTTACAAATCTCTAAAAGGTATACATGTAAGATTTTGTTTTGAGCTTTTGAAAATTATTTTTTTTAATTTAAAAAATTTTTAGCATAAACAGAACTAAAGAAATTTACATTATATGAAAATGTCTTAAATGAAACTGCATTGTTATGAGGAATTTCATTGACATTACCCAACCCAAGACTGTTGTATACTGAATTCCATTCAGACTTGTAGCAAAATTCTAACCTATTGGATTGCAATTATTATAGTTTCATAATGTTACAGTTTTACTTGCATTAAAATCTAAACTTATGATTAAAATTTTACTAATAAAAAGGATGCAGTCCTTCTAAAACATTTCAAGTTCTGGGTTATTTTAAGGTTTCTATAAGTTAATTCTAAAATCTTAAAACTATTTGAACTACATAAAAAACAGGTAAGTTTTGCCTTTTTATTCTTTAACCGTTGGTCATCTTGTCACTCTTTAATAAATCTGATGTGAACGTTTTCCAGGTGACTTAATGACCATTCAAAAAATAAAGCAAAAAGCAGACCACGACCTTACGAACACCAAAGAAACGTCCAAGCAATAAAGTGGAAGATTAATAACCAAGATGTGGACATTAGAATGTTTACTACACTTCCTTACAAAACAGACAACTGCACGAGGAAAACGTCAGCCGTTTTTTCCAGCAGCTGAGATCCTGGGAATGCCTGCACATTAACGAGAGAGCGACCTCCCCAGTTTCAGCAACCACTAGGTTTATATTTTTTTCCTGGTTTTTACTGTTTTGGTAATATGAATTGAAAGAAGAATTATTAATACCACATGGGGAGACCCCTCCCAACCAAAGAAATCTGAAATATATAGTAAATGCTTTTTTTTTCCTTTTCTGTTCATTTTGGATGCTGGTGCTAAACTTCCAAGTGTCATGATTTAAAAAAGAAATTTTATTCCCTTCTTATTTATTTCTAGGATAAGGGGAGGGTAACATTTTGCTTTCTTATGTAACTCTCTTCGAAAATGTGCAGTACCAAGTTCCGCAAAAATAAAATTTTTACCCTTGAAAGGAAAGATGTATAACTGGAGTATGTTTTCCTATCTGAGCACATGTTTTTGTCTTTTTTCCTTACTTCATTCACTGAATAGTAAGCTCAAAGCCAAGTATACAGGTGGATTTGTGCTATTTAATAAATGTAGGGGCCTGAGCTGAGAGCAGAGGAAATGGGATTCTTTGGGGAATGAACAGGCTCACGTGTGAGCTCAGTTCTAGGCATGTTTGGTGCTCTCAGCTCCTGAGTCATCCTTGTGAGGTGGTTGATGACATTTCAGTTAACAACTTCCTTTAAATTATTGAAGAGGTTAGTAGTCCTAACATCTTTGAATTTCTAACTGTGACGGCTTTCCACACCAACTGCTGTGTCCTAGTTGTCTACCTGTGTCTTTTGAAAAAGAGGAAGGGGGCCTCTTTGCAGCCACAAGACAAATTTCTTCCCCCAGGGAGTAGATGGCGCCCCCAAGTGGAGAAACACTGCAGCACTGCAGTCTGTGTCAACTCTATGTAGTCACATCTCAGATCTGCTGTACCTATCAAATGATTTATTCCTTAAATCAGGTACCTCCTGAGTCCAGGTTTGAGTCATGCACTGTTCTACAGGCACACACCCACAAAAGACCCACTGAGTTTGTGTGTTAGTGAAGTCTTCTGTTATTGGGTACTGAAGGTTCCTAAAAACTGCAGTTATAAATACTTTATCATTTTAACACCCTTACCTCCAAACACCGTCCATCAGGGTTATCGCTTTCTAGAGAAAAAAAAAAAAAAAAGTAACAAGAAATGCAAAGAATTGGAGGAAAAAGTCTAAACTTCAGTAGTGTGTATAACTACAACCCTAAAAGACACTGGTTGGAGGTACAGAAGACAAGAAAAACTGGATGTGATATAAGGATGGGCCTACATTGTTTTACAGCACAAAATCAGGGAGTTGAATTTCTTTGCCAAGAGTTAACGTAGTGCCTGGGTGGAAGCACAGCTAGAGATACTAAATCAGAGGCTGTCATACCGGAATTAACAAATTAGCTATGATTGTTATTAACTTGAAGCTCCAGCGTTTTGCCGGTTTGAAACAGCACCTACTGGGAAAGTAGCCTACCCAACTCAAAATATTTGAGTACCCACTCTGTGCCGAGTGATGCCAGGTTTCTTCACAAATGAACTGCATCCACATCATTGAGGTTCCCGGGCTTATTGCACAGATGCAGTTTTCAAAAGTACTTTTGCCCTTAGGGGAGTGAAGAGATGTATTTATAAAGACTTATACTTAGAGATTTTGAACTAATTACGTTCTCTGAATCTTAGAATTTCACACATTAAATCCCAGAGTAGTACTCGGTTGTGGTTGAAGAGGAAAACATCTCTTAACTTTGTGTGTTAGTCGCTCAGTCTTGTCTGACTCTGTGACCCCATGGACTGTAGCCCACCAGGTTCTTCTGTCTACAGAATTCTCCAGGCAAGAATACTGGAGTGGGCTGCCATTTCCTTCTCCAGGGGATCTTCCCGACCCAGGGATCGAACCTACGTCTCCTGCATTGTAGGCAGATGCTTTACCATCTGAGCTACCAATCTTAGAATTAACACACTAAATCCCAGAGTAGTACTTGGTTGTGGTTGAAAAGAGGAAAATATCTCTTAACTCTACAGGAATGAGTTTATATATATAAAATCATTTTATACAAGCGTCATATATATATATATATAAAATACGTAATATATATGTATATATAGGCATCAATGTGTTACTTAATAGGAAAAGTCTAGAAAGGAAGCAGGTGCTGATAGAAGTCTCTGAAAACCAGGTGATCTTGCCAGAGGAAGTGGTAAAGACTTTATCACCTTTGTGATTTCCTCAGGGTGAAAGCATTTCATTTTAGCTGATAAGCTAGATCCAGAATCATCCTGATTTTCGGGATGGGGGATGGGAACCTCTAAGGGAACTGAAACCCACGTGGGTGACATGAGCTCTCCCCCTGTTCCTGTAGTGTGGGCAGTATTCCTTTAAGAAGGGTATGGCGTGGAAACATGTAATGATGTGGAAGCCTGAGATGAAAAATGGCATTAACATGTCTGCATTCCTCAGGGTAGTTAATTCTAGCCACTGTAACACACCATCTTACATTTCAGTGGCTTACTATAACACATTTTCTTCTTAAGGACGAGTTTGGGTGGGTGGCTCCCCTGGACAGTTTTCCTCCCAGTGGCTTTTTTACCAGCTGAGCCACAAGGGAAGCCCTTCCCAGTGGCTTCTTAAAGGAATAACATCTCTTCCTGCGCTGTGGGTCTGCTGTCCTTAATACCTAGTTTCAACTTGTCCTGCTATCAGCCAGCCAGTAGAAGGAGCTGTCTCCTGGGCTGCAGTCTTCACTGTTCCGAAGAATTAGAAAGGAAGGTCAGTACAAATAAGATACTAGTGAAGGGGCGGGGGTTCCACGCAATCAAGCACAAATTTGGCAGAGGGTTGCTGCTAATCACGAGCAGCAAATGTCTCAATGATTTTAGCGCTTCTCTAGATAAACAGAAGATGCAAGAAACTGGGCTCATAAAATCATTTGAAAATATCTATGTGAGTCCTGTTTGCTAGTTTTTTCCAGAGCATGGAGAGCCTCATTCCTGGTCTCCACCCTGGACTCCTTTCAGGTGTGTGGAAGGTCAGCGGACTGCTGTGGTCAGGGGCTTCATCCTTGTAGAGCCAGATGGTGAGTGACAGTTTTTGATTGGCAACATCTACTGTTCTTTCAGGGCTTCCCAGGTGGCTCAGTGGTAAAGAATCTGTCTGCCAGTATAGGGGATGCAGATTTGATCCCTGGGTCGGGAAGATCCCCTGGAGGATGAAACAGCAACCCATTCGAGTGTTTTTGCCTGGAAAGTCCCATGGACAGAGAAGCCTGGTGGGCTACAGTCCATGGGGTCACAAGGAGTTGGACATGACTGAGCAACTGAGCATGCACCCGCCGTTCTTTCAATGCCTGTGTATATTACTCGCATCTGACTCTTTGTGACCCCATGGACTATATAGCCTGCCAGGCTCCTCTGTCCATGGAATTTTCCAGGCAAGGATACAGGAGTGAGTTGCCATTTCCCCCTCCAGGGGATCTTCTTGATCCAGGAATTGAATTCAGGTCTTCTGCATTGCAGGTGGATCCTTTACCAACTGAACTACTAGGGAAGCCCTTCTTCCAATGCCCAAGACACTTCACTTAGGTGTGAAGCATCACCACAGCGAGTCTCTTGCCAACTCTGTTTGTAGCTTCCATCGACATTGTTCTGCTTCCACGTGCCATGCAAATTTTCTCCATAAGCCTCAGGGCCTGTGAGGCTGTGTACTGTTCCCTGCTGCCCTCCTATGGTGAAGATGGATTGTTTTCAGATAAAGTTGGAAGAAACCGTTTGCCTCACTTTTCTGTTAACTTTCCCTGAAACAGCTCCAAAGCAGTGTTTGGAGCAATGTCTAGCAATGTCTAGAGATAGACCCAAGGTCTATGAGAGCATTTTTACCTTTTTTTTTTTTCTTTCCTGTTTTGTAAAATGACTCTCTACAGTCGTATTCACAGTTGTCTTTGCTTTGGCTAAGTTATGAGGTCTTGGCCAAAGGACACAGACACAGGACTGAATATCGATCTATTTTCATTGGATAAAGCCTTCTTGCTCTCTTTCCTTATAATTTTCTAGGGCTTTCTCCCTGTCTCATGTAAATAGATTTCAGGAGGTCCATCCCACCAGTCTTCAAACTAGAATTTCTCAGTCATAGAATCAGACAGAATACACTAAATAACATGTGCATGAGTGCTGTTATAGGAATTTAGAGGATCTTGTAGAGATGTGTATGGACTAAACTGAAGAATGAAGAAGCCCCTGGTGTATATTTCAGTGTGACTTCCCATTGTTCAATACTTCAGTTCAGTTCAGCCATTCAGTAGTGTCTGACTCTTTGCAACCCCATGGACTGCAGCATGCCAGGCTTCCCTGTCCATCACCAATTCCCGGAGCTTGCTCAAACGCATGTAGATTGAGTCAATGATGCCATACAACCACCTCATCCTTGGTCGTCCCCTTTTGTTCCTGCCTTCAGTCTTGCCCAGCATCAGGATCTTCTCCAATGAATCAGTTATTCACGTCAAGTGGCCAAAGTATTGGAGCTTCAACTTCAGCATCAGTCTTTCCAATGAATATTCAGGACTGATTTCCTTTAGGATTGACTGGTTGGATCTCCTTGAAGTTGAAGGGACTTTCAAGAGTCTTTTCCAACACCACTGTTCAAAAGCATCAATTCTTCAGCCCTCAGCTTTCTTTATGGTCCAACTCTCACATCCATATATGACTACTGGAAAAACCATAGTTTTGACTAGACAGATCTTTGTCAGCAAAGTAATGTCTCTGTTTGTTAATAAGCTGTCTAGATTGGTCACAGCTTTTCTTCTAAGGAGCAAGCGTCTCAATTTTATGGCTGCAATCACCATCTTCAGTGATTCTGGAGCCCAAGAAAATAAAGTCTGTCACTGTTTTCATTGTTTCCCCATCTATTTGCCATGAAGTGATAGGACCAGATGCAATGATCTTGGTATTTTGAATACTGAGTTTTAAGCCAGCTTTTTCACTCTCCTCTTTCACTTTCATCAAGACGCTCTTTAGTTCCTCTTCACTTTCTGCCATAAGGGTGGTATTATGTGCATATCTGAGGTTATTGATATTTCTCCCAGCAATCCTGATTCCAGCTTATGGTTCATCCAGCCCCACATTTCACATGATGTACTTTGCACACAAGCTAAATAAGTAGAGTGGGAATATACAGTCGTGACGTACTCCTTTTCCAGTTTGGAACCAGTCTGTTTTTCCATGTCTGGTTATAACTGTTGCTTCTTGATCTGCATACAGATTACTCAGGAGGCAGGTAAGGTGGCCTGGTATTCCCATCTCTTGAAGAATTTTCCACAGTTTGATGTGATCCACACAGTCAAAGGCTTTGGTGTAGTCAATAAAGCAGAAGTAGATGTTTTTCTGGAACTCTCTTGCTTTTTCCATGATCCAGTGGATGTTGGCAATTTGATCTCCGATTCCTCTGCCTTTTCTAAATCCAGCTTGAACATCTGGAAGTCCTCAGTTCACATACTGTTGAAGCCTGGCTTGGAGAATTTTGAGCATTACCTTGCTAGCGTGTGAGATGAGTGCAATTGTGAAGTAGTTTGAACGTTCTTTGGCATTGCCTTTCTTTGGGGTTGGAATGAAAACCGACCTTTTCCAGTCCTGTGGCCACTGCTGAATTTTCCAAATTTGCTGGCATATTGACTGCAGCACTTTCACAGCATCATCTTTTAGGATTTGAAATAGCTCAACTGGAATTCCATTACTTCCACTTTGTTCGTAGTGATGCTTCTTAAGGCCCACTGGACTTCACATTCCAGGATGTCTAGTTCTAGGTGAGTGATCACACCGTCATGGTTATCTGGGTCATGCAGATCTTTTTTGTATAGTTCTTCTGTATATTCTTGCCACCTCTTCTATCTTCTGCTTCTGTTAGGTCCATACCATTTCTGTCCTTTATTGTGCCCATCTTTGCATGAAATGTTCCCTTGGTATCAATAATTTTCTTGAAGAGATCTCTAATCTTTCTCGTTCTATTATTTTCCTCAATTTCTTTGCATTGAGCACTGAGGAAGGCCTTCTTATCTCTCCTTGCTATTCTTTGGAACTCTGCATTCAGATGGGTATTTCTTTTCTTTTCTCCTTTGCCTGTTGCTTCTCTTCTTTTCTCAGCTCCTTGTAAGGCGTCCTCAGACAACCATTTTGCCTTTTTGCATTTCTTTTTATTGGGGATGGTCTTGATCACTGCCTCCTGTCACAAATGTCACAAACCTCCATCCATAGATCTTCAAGGCACTCTGTCTATCAGATCTAATCCCTTGAATTTATTTCTCACTTCCATTGTATAATCATAAGGGATTTGATTTAGGTCATACCTGAGTAGTTGGGGAGTTGGACTGTGAAGAAAGCTGAGCACTGAAGAATTGATGCTTTTGAGCTGTGGTGTTGGAGAAGACTCTTGAGAGTCCCTTGGACTGCAAGGAGATCCAACCAGTCCATCCTAAAGGAGATGAGTCCTGGATGTTCTTTGAAAGGAATGATGCTAAAGCTGAAACTCCAGTACTTTGGCCACCTCATGCAAAGAGTTGACTCATTGGAAAAAACTCTGATGCTGGGAGGGATTGGGAGCAGGAGGAGAAGGGGATGACAGAGGATGAGATGGCTGGATGGCATCACCGACTTGATGGACGTGAGTTTGAGTGAACTCCAGGAGTTGGTGATGGACAGGGAGGCCTGGCGTGCTGCAATTCATGGGGTCGCAAAAAATCGGACACGACTGAGCGACTGAACTGAACTGAACTGAACTGAGTAGTCTAGTGATTTTCCCTACTTTCTTCAATTTAAGTCTGAATTTAGCAATAAGGAGTTCATGATCAGAGCCACAGGCAGCTCTCGGTGTTGTTTTTGCTGACTGCATAGAGCTTCTCCATCTTCGACTGCAAGGAATATAAGCAATCTGATTTCAGTATTGACCATCTGGTGATGTCCATGTGTAGAGTCGTCTCTTGTGTTGTTGGAAGAGGGTGTTTGCTATGACATTCTCTTGGTAAAACTGTTAGTCTTTGCCCTGCTTCATTCTGTACTCCAAGGCCAAACTTACCTGTTACTCTAGGTATATCTTGACTTTCTACTTTTGCATTCCAGTCCCCTATGCTGAAAAGGACATCTTTTTTTGGTGTTAGTTCTAAAAAGTCTTCTAGGTACTTCACAGAATCGTTCAACTTCAGCTTCTTCAGCATTAGTGGTTGGGGCATAGACTTGGATTACTGTGATATTGAATAGTTTGTCTTGGAAATGAACAGAAATAATTCTGTCATTTTTGAGATTGTACCCAGGTACTGCATTTTGGACTGTTTTGTTCACGATGAGAGGTACTTCATTTCCTCTAAGCAATTCTTGCCTACAGTAGTACATACAATGGTCATCGGAATTAAATCCATTCCAGTCCATTTTAGTTCACTGATTTCTAAAATGTCAATGTTCACTCTTGCCATCTCCTGTTTGACCACTTTCAATTTACCATGATTTGTGGACCTAACATTCCAGGTTCCTATGCAATGTTGTTCTGTACAGCATCAAACTTTATTTCCATCACCAGTCACATCCACAACTGTGCATTGTTGTCTCTTTGGCTTTGTCTCTTCATTCTTTCTGGAGTTATTTCTCCACTCTTGTCCATTAGCATATTGGGCACCTACTGACCTGGGGAATTCATCTTTCGGTGTCATAACTTTTTGCCTTTTTATACTGTGCATGGGGTTCTCAGGGCGAGAATACTGAAGTGGTTTTCCATTCCTTTCTCCAGTGGACCATGTTTTGTCAGAACTCTCCATCATGACCCATTCGTCTTGGGTGGCCCTACATGGCATAGCTCATAGTTTCACTGAGATAGACAAGGCTTTGGTCCATGTGATCAGTTTGATTAGTTTTCTGTGATTGTGGTTTTCATTCTGTCTGCCCTCTGATGGAGAAGGATAAGAGACTTATGGAAGCTTCCTGATGAGAAGACTAACTTTGGGGGAAACTGGGTCTTGTTCTGAAGAGCAGGGTCATGTTCAGTAAATATTTAATATTATTTTCTCTTGATGGGACGGGCTGTGTTCCCCCTCTGTTGTTTGGCCTGAGGCCAAACTATGGTAGCGGTAATGAAGATAATGGTGACCTTCTTCAAAAGAACTTTCCACGCACTATCGTATTCAGTGCCTATGACCCTGCAGCAGGTCACTGTTGACTCACACCTGTGCCAGAGACTCCTGTACACTCACAGGCAAGTCTGGCTCAGTCTCTTATGTAGACACTGTTCTTTTCTCCTGGCTCCTGGTGTGCACAAGGTTTTGTTTATGCCCTCCAAGAGTCTGTGTCCCCAGTCCTGTGGAAGTTCTGTAATCAAATACCACTGGCCTCCAAAATCATATTCCCTGGGGGTTCTCAGCCCCTTTGCCAGATCCCTAGGTTGGGAAATCTGTTGTTGGTCCTATAATTTTCTCAACAGTGTGAGAACTTATTTGGTATAATTGTTCTGCAGTTTGTGGGTCGTCTGCTCGGTGGCTCTATGTTGGAGCTAATGGTGACCTCCTCTAAGAGGGCTGATGCCACACACTGTATGACCCAAGTCTGCTGCAGCCAGAGCCCCTGTCTCCACAGCAGGCCACTGCTGACCCATGTCTCTGCAGGGACAAACACACAAAGGCAGATTGAGACAAACACTCAAAGGCAGGTCTGGCTCAGTCTCTGTGGGATCCCTGGGTCCTGGTGTGCACAAGATTTTGTTTGAGCCCCCTGAGCATCTTTGGTAGGTATGGGGTTTGATTCTAAATGTGATTTCATCCCTTCTACCCTCTTGGTGTGCATCTCCTTTATCCTTGGACATGGGGTATCTCTTTTTAGTGGGATCCAACATTTTCCTGTCGATGCTTGCTCAGCAGCGAGTTGCAACTTTGGAGTTCTCTCAGGAGAAGATGAGTGCACGTCCTTCTTTTCTTCAATATGACTACATTTTTATCCATTAAGATAGAATTTAACTTCAAGTCAAACCCAAGTCTCCTGCATTACAGGTGGATTCTTTGCCAGCTGAGCCACCAGGGAAGCCCAAGAATACTGGAGTGGGTAGACCTATCCTTCTCCAGCAGATCTTGCTGACCCAGGAATCGAACTGAGGTCTCCTTCATTGCAGGGAGATTCTTTACCAGCTGAGCTACCAGGGAAGCCTGTTCAATACTTAACACTCAATAAACGCTGGCAGAGCAGAAAATGGGCATTCAGTAAATGCTGATTGGGATTTCCCTGGTGGTATAGTGGATAAGAATCTGCCTGCCAGAGCAGGGGACTGTTCAGTCCCTGGTCTGGGACGATCCCACGTGCCTCAGAGCAACAGAGTCAGTGGGCCACGGCTACTGAGGCCTGCATGCCTAGAGTCTGTGCTTTGCCACAGGACAAGCCACTGCCATGAGAAGCCCAACACCCCAACAAAAGAGTGGCCCCCGCTCACCACAACTAGAGAAAGTCTGCATGCAGCAACAAAGACCCAGTGCAGCCAAAAATAAATAAATAAATGTATTTTAAAAGCTGACTGAATTAATGGTGAGGTATAAATAGCCATCTGGTAAGGATGGATGAACTGAAGATTGCTGAAAATGAGTAAGAGGGCCAGAACTGTGAGACAGAGGTAATAATGGAAATTATAAGAAAATGGACACTTGGAGAGAAGAGCAAAATAAGAATGATCCAGTCACCTTATTCACATGTAAATGAGTGGAGCCAATCACACATGTATACCTCCTGCTTATATCTTTTGTTTAATGAGGATTTTCTATTTAGTATGTATGTTGGTGTTTCCATGTCTGAGCATGATTTCCAGAGTTTTCTCTATCTCAGAAAATTTAAAAACTCACCATTTATTGAATTGTTCATTAAGATTAGAGTATACATTTTTGAATCCCCCTTTGTTCTGGACGGAGGTTCTTGACATTGTACAGGAGACAGGGGTCAAGACCATCCCCATGGAAAAAAAAATGCAAAAAAGCAAAATGGCTGTCTGAGGAGGCCTTACAAATAGCTATGAAAAGAAGAGAAGCAAAAAGCAAAAGAGAAAAGGAAAGATATAAGCATCTGAATGCAGAGTTCCAAAGAATAGCGAGGAAAGATAAGAAAGCCTTCCTCAGCAATCAATGCAAAGATATAGAGGAAAACAACAGAATGGGAAAGACTAGAGATCTCTTTAAGAAAATTAGAGATACCAAGGGAGTATTTCATGCAAAGATGGGCTCGATAAAGGACAGAAATGGTATGGACCTAACAGAAGCAGAAGATATTAAGAAGAGGTGGCAAGAATACACAGAAGAACTGTACAAAAAAGATCTTCATGACCAAGATAATCACGATGGTGTGATCACTGACCTAGAGCCAGACATCCTGGAATGTGAAGTCAGGTGGGCCTTAGAAAACATGACTATGAACAAAGCTAGTTGAGGTGATGGAATTCCAGTTGAGCTATTCCAAATCCTGAAAGATGATGCTGTGAAAGTGCTGCAGTCAATATGCCACCAAATTGGGAAGACTCAGCAGTGGCCACAGGACTGGAAAAGGTCAGTTTTCATTCCAATCCCAAAGAAAGGCAATGCCAAAGAATGCTCAAACTACCGCACAATGGTACTCATCTCACATGCTAATAAAGTAATGCTCAAAATTCTCCAAGCCAGACTTCAGCAATACGTGAACCGTGAACTTCCAGATGTTCAAGGTGGTTTTAGAAAAGGCAGAGGAACCAGAGATCAAATTGCCAACATCCACTGGATCATGGAAAAAGCAAGAGAGTTCCAGAAAAACATCTATTTCTGCTTTATTGACTATGCCAAAGCCTTTGACTGTGTGGATCACAGGAAACTGTGGAAGATTCTGAAAGAGATGGAAATACCAGATCACCTGACCTGCCTTTTGAGAAACCTATATGCAGGTGAGGAATCAACAGTTAGAACTGGACATGGAACTGGTTCCAAATAGGAAAAGGAGTACATCAAGGCTGTATATTGTCACCCTGCTTATTTAACTTCTATGCAGAGTACATCATGAGAAACTCTGGGCTGGAAGAAGCACAAGCTGGAATCAAGATTGCCGGGAGAAATCTCAATAACCTCAGATATGCAGATGACACCATCCTTATGGCAGAAAGTGAAGAGGAACTAAAAAGCCTCCTGATGAAAGTGAAAGAGGAGAGTGAAAAAGTTGGCTTAAAGCTCAACATTCAGAAAACAAAGATCATGGCACCTGGTCCCATCACTTCATGGGAAATAGATGGGGAAACAGTGGAAACAGTGTTAGACTTGATTTTTGGGGGCTCCAAAATCACTGCAGATGGTGACTGCAGCCATGAAATTAAAAGACGCTTACTCCTTGGAAGTATGAAGTATCTAGGACCAACCTAGATAACATATTGAAAAGCAGAGATATTACTTTGCCAACAAAGGTTCGTCTAGTCAAGGCTATGGTTTTTCCTGTGGTCATGTATGGATGTGAGAGTTGGACTGTGAAGAAAGCTGAGCACGGAAGAATTGATGCTTTTGAACTGTGGTGTTGGAGAAAACTCTTGAGAGTCCCTTGGTCTACAGGGAGATCCAATCAGTCCATTCTGAAGGAGATCAGTCCTGGGATTTCTTTGGAAGGAGTGATGCTAAAGCTGAAACTCCAGTACTTTAACCACCTCATGTGAAGAGTTGACTCATTGGAAAAGTCTCTGATGCTGGGAGGGATTGGGGGCAGGAGGAGAAGGGGACGACAGGATGAGATGGCTGGATGGCATCACTGACTCGATGGACGTGAGTCTGAGTAAACTCCGGGAGTTGGTGATTGACAGGGAGGCCTGGTGTGCTGCGATTCATGGGGTCGCAAAGAGTTGGACATGACTGAGTGACTGAACTGAACTGAACTGAACTTGTCCTGTCTATATATATTTAAATTTTTTTCTAGGTCTTAAAGGTTATAACTTTTGTGACTATGGTGACTCCTTTACAAAAAGAAGATTTTTAAACAGAATTCTGTGTATCAGAATGGGTATTCAGCAAGATACTCAGGTGTTGCAGGAATTACAAAAATGAGTATGCCACAGTCTCTACTTTGAGGAAATCAGGGTCCATGGGGAAGCAGAGTAGAAGAAGCCATAACACAAAGCTCAGATTTGTTCATTTGGCTTTTATTCATCAGTTATGACGTAAAGGATGGGCAGAAAATTTGACTGATGAGCCTTCATTCTTTCATTTTTTTAAATTGAGGTAAAATTCACATAACATAAATTAACCACCAACCATTCTTAAATGTACAATTCAGTGGCATGCAGTACAGTTCTTCCTATTTTAAAAGAGCTCTGAAGGAAATAAAACTATCAATAGCAAAGACTCCAGAGAACTGAAGTGCCCCAGTCTTCAAATGCTCGACATCACATGGTACCCAAATTCTTTCTGTTCTAAGGATGCCCAATTTCTGCTTGGTTTGCTAACAATGCTGAGCAAGCAAGCCATCTATACACTACTGCTGCTACTGCTAAGTCACTTCAGTCGTGTCCGACTCTGTGCGACCCCAAAGACGGCAGCCCACCAGGCTCCCCCGTCCCTGGGATTCTCCAGGCAAGAACACTGGAGTGGGTTGCCATTTCCTTCTCCAATGCATGAAAGTGAAAAGTGAAAGTGAAGTCGTGTCCGACTCTTAGCGACCCCATGGACTGCAGCCTACCCGGCTGCTCCGCCCATGGGATTTTCCAGGCAAGAGTACTGGAGTGCGGTGCCATCGCCTTCTTCGATCTATACACTATGTGGCCTATATTTCTTGAGTAGAACGTGTATTCGGTGCTAGTATCAAGTTTGGAGTTCTCCCAGCCGAGTGTTTTCTTCAGGGTCTTCTATGTAAATTCCTTGTGGGCCAGTAACCAAAGTAGGTGGCTCATTACTGTATCCCTAGAGGAAAACCCAGCACATAGATTATTTTAAAAGCATTTGTGAATGATTGATTACTTACTCCGGAGATTTTTATGTTCAATTATTCCCTATCTATTGCCTCATGGTCAGTATTAACTGGGGCACTCAGTAAAGGTTTGGGGTTGCGATTGTCCCTGTGCCCAAGGTCAAATCCTGGCCATTTTGAGCACCGAAGAAGGCAACTGTTACTGAGTTGCACAGAAGGTGGCGCTGTTGCGCCTCATCGTGATTGCATTATCACCTGGACAGGCAGGTCTCTTATACCTGACTGTCTAGCAATCGCTTGAGAAGGAAATGAATAAGTTGATCAGCAACAAGTCCAGCTTTTACAATTTCGGCAGAGGTTTCCTTCTGGTTCCGGTGTGGTGAGGCCCGGAAACCTCAGTGCCCGCAGACTTTTCCTTTTGTGGGGAGCCCGCCCAAACTCCATCCTTTGCCCGCGGCCACGCCCCACAGTGGGAAGGAGGGACTGAAAAGCATTTCCTTGAGGCCGGCACAACTTGCCCTACGCAAAACGAGTTTTTTTTTTTTTTTTTCCCCCTTCCCTGGCTGAGCCAGTTTCATCTGAAATACGGAGTGACCGGAGGAGGAACCGGAGGAGGGACAAGGTACTGGAAATGGTTTGGGGGTATGAAGGATGAGAGGAGGATGGTAGTGATGCGGCCGAAAGGGGGATGGCTGTGGGTGGCTGTCTGTATTTATGTGAACAAACAGCAATCACCAGGTGAATGAATCTGTATTTCTTCCGAACAGGCATCTTGCGAGTTTGGGCTTCTGTCTTTTTTTAAGACAGAATTTTGGCAATTTTCAGCCATTTGGGCAAGGAGAGAGGCAGCCAGAAAGCGAAGGGATGAGGGGTCTCTGTGTATTCGTGGAGAGGAGGCCATCGTGAGAGGGGAGATAGAAACAGTCTAGTACAGGAATTACTTGTCACAGGACAGTAAGGTCGTTCAGTCCGCCTTTGGGCTCAGCTCAGCTTCTCATCTGCTAAGCATAATTAAGAATGGTAATTATCTCTTGTAGTTGTTGTGATATTTAAGTGAGATAATATCTGTAATCACGCTTAAAAATTGTAGTGTGATATGCTATTCTTTGTTTACCGGAATTTCAGTTTTCTTCTTGTTTTCTCTTTTTCTTTGTATTGAAGTGTAGTTGATTTAAAATACTATATTAGTATCAGATGTGCAGCATAGTGATTGATTTTTTATAGTATTATTATAGGTTTCATTCACTCCATTAAAAGTTAGTACAAAATAATGGCTATAATTCCCTGTGCTGTACAATATGCTTATCTATTTTATATTGAGTAGTTTGTGTCTCTTAATCCTCTACTCCTGTCTTGCCCTTTCTCCCTTCTCTTTCCCCACTAGTAACTACTAGTTTTTTTTCATATCTGTGGGTCTGTTTTGTTTTGCTATGTACATTCATTTGCTTTATTTTTTATATTCCACAAGTAAGTGTGAATACAGTATTTGTCTTTGTCTGACTTATTTCACTATGCATAATATTCTCTAGGTTCATCTATGTTGCTGCAAATAGCAGAATTTCATTCTTTTTTATGGCTGAGTAATGCTGAGTAAAATTACTCAGCTATATATATATATATATATATATATTTATACCATGTCTTTTTTTATCCACTTATCTGTTGATTGCCACTTGGGTTGCTTCTATTGCAATATACTTTGTATATCGTATATAATGTTGCCTTGAACATTGGGTCACATGAATCTTTTCAAATTAGTGTTTTTGTGTTTCCAGATAGACACCCAGGAGTGGACTTGCTGGGTATTATGGTGGGTTTGGGCTTGCCAGTTCGCTCAGTGGTAAAGAATCCACCTGCAAATGGAGAGGCAGGTTTGATCCCTGGATTGGGAAGATCCCCTGGAGAAAGAAATGAAAATCCACTTCAGTATTCTTGCCTGGGAAATCCCATGGACAGAGGAGCCTGGCGGGCTGCAGTCCATGGAGTCACAAGATAGTCAGACACGACTCAGTGACTAAACAACAAGAGGGTCGTTCTGTGTTTAGTTTTTTGAGGAACATCCATATTGTTTCCATAGCAGCTACACCAATTTTTGTTTCCACCAAGAGTGTACAAGAGTTCCCTTTTTTCTACCTCCTTTCCAACATTTGTTATTTACAGCCATTCTGACAGGTGTGAGGTGACAGTGATTTTGATTTGCGTTGTCCTGCTGATTAGTGTTGTTGGGCATCTTTTCATGTGCCTCTTAGCAATCTGTATGTCTTTGGGAAAATGTCTATGTAGGTCTTCTGACCATTTTTTGATTGGGTTATTTTTTAATATTGAATTGTGTGAACTGTTTGTATATTTTGGATATTAAGCCTTTGTTAGTTGTATCATTTTTAGACATTTTCTTCCATTCCATACATTGTCTTTTTGTTTTTTGGTGCTTCCTTTGCTGTGCAAAAGCCTCTAAGTTCAATTAGATTCCATTTGGGCTTTTTGCTTTTATTTCTTTATTTCTTTTTCTTTTTTTGCTTTTATTTCTTTTGTCTTAGGAGAATGATCCAAGAGAATATCGTTATAATTTGTGTCAAAGAGTGTTCTACCTATGTTTTCTTTTAGAAATTTTATGATTTCAGGTCTTACATTTTGGTCTTTAAACCACTTTGAATTTCTTGTGTAAAGAAATGTTCTGATCTCACTGCTTTATGTTGTTATTGTTATTCAGTCACTTTATGTTGTTGTTGTTGTTGTTCAGTGTCTGATTCTTTCTGACCCCCATGGACTGCAGCAGGCCAGGCCTCCTTGTCCCTCACTATCTCCCAAAGTTTGCCCAAGTTCATGTCCACTGAGTCAATGATACCATACTATTTTGATTACTATAGATTTGTTGTCTAGTCTAAAGTCAGGGAGAGTGATTTCTCCACGTCTCTTCTTTCTCAAGATTGGTTATTTGGCTCTTTTGTGTTTCTATAACAATTTCTTAACTATTTGTTCTACTTCTATGAAAAATGGTTTGATGGCATCACCGATCAATGGACATGAACCTGGGCAAACTCCAGGAGATGGTGAGGGACAAGGAGGCCTGGTGTGCTGCAGTCCATGGGGTCACAAAGAGTTGGACATGACTTGGTGAACAACAACTATAAAAAATGCCATTGATATTTTGGCAGAGATTGCATTGAATCTGTAAATTGCCTTAGTTAGTATGGTAATTTTAACAACATAGATTCTTCCAATTCAGGAACATGATATAGCTTTTCATCTGTTTGTGTTATCTCCAGTTTCCTTCATCAGCATCTTATAGTTTTTGGAGTATATTTCTTTTGTCTCCTTAGGCAGGTTTATTCCTCGGTGTTTTATTCTTTTTGAAATGATTATAAATGAGTTTTGATCCCCTTCCCTCTCTCTTCTCTCCCTGGAAACCCTTTAATGAAAATATTGGTGCATTTAATCTTATCCAAGAGATCTCTTAGGTTGATTTTATTTTTTAAAATTTGCTTCTCGTTTTGCTTTTATGATCAAGTGATTTCCATTACTCTATCTTACAGATCACTTATGCATTCTACCATATCACTTAATCTGCTATTTATTCTTTCTAGTGTGCTTTTTGTTATTGAATTCTCCATTTTTTAGAGTTTTTAGAAATATTTTCTAGTTAAAATTCTCACTGTGTTCATTTATTCTCTTCTCTAATTTAGTTAACATTCTTATTACTAATGCTTTGAATTCTTTCTCTGGTAATTGTTTATTTCTGTTTTATTATATTTTTTCAGGATATTTTTCTTGCTGTTTCAATTGAGAGCAGTTCCTCTGCCTTTTTTTTGTTTGTTTGTTTTGTTTAACTTTCTCTGACCTAAATTCAGGTGAAATAGTTACCTCTTGCAGTCTTAAAGGGGTGTTCTTGGGCGGGAGCATCTCTGTGTAGACTCGGTGTGCCCTGTGCCTTTGGTGGGAGAGCTGGATTTAATGCGGATGTAATCACATCTTTCCTCAGGGTGTGCTGGAAGCTTGGAGAAGGCAATGGCACCCCACTCCAGTACTCTTGCCTGGAAAATCCCATGGATGGAGGAGCCTGGTGGGCTACAGTCCATGGGGTCTCTAAGAGTCGGGCATGACTGAGCGACTTCACTTTCACTTTTCACTTTCATGCATTGGAGAAAGAAATGGCAACCCACTCCAGGGTTCTTGCCTGGAGAATCCCAGGGACAGGGGAGCCTGGTGGGCTGCCGTCTATGGGGTCGCACAGAGTCGGACACGACTGAAGTGACTTAGCAGCAGTGCTGGAAGCTGCCATCTTAATAGGAGGTCAGGCTGGACATGTAGGGGCAAGAGCCGAAGCTGGTGTGAGCAGGAACTTCCCCTCTTCCCAGTGGCCATGACTGCTCTATTGTGGATAAGGGCTAATTCCAAGTTGTTGAAGCAGAATTCCTGAGGGCTGGGCCAAGCTGGCTTGGTTTCCTTGTGTTTATTTTTTAAAGGTTATTTATTTATGTATTTTGGCTGTGCTGTCTCTCTGTTGCCACTGGCTTTTCTCTGGTTGCAGCGAGCAGGGCTAGTCTTTGCTGTGGTGCTTGGGCTTCTCATTGCGGTGCTTCTCTCATTACATAGCAAGGGCTCTAGGGAGCATGGGCTTCAGTAGTTGCTGCATGGGAGCTCAGTCACTGGGGCTCCTGGGTTCTAATCACAGGCTCCGTAGAGGTGGCACATGGGCTTAATTGCTCCACAACATGTGGGATCTTCCTGGACCAGGGATTGAACCTGTGTCTCCTGCATTGGTAGGTGGATTCTTTATCGCTGAGCCACTAGGGAAGCCCCTCTGTTTCCTCTAAGTGTGTTTTCCCCTCTCTTTCTTCTGGGACCCTTGTCCTACAGGGAGTAGTGTTGAAGCAAGGGGGTCCACGGGGTCTGTCCACTCATTCCAGTCACAGACAGAGATCCGAATTGTCTCTGATGGGCTACCTGTGCCAATGCCTACGGTCATTTCTCTCACTCTGCTCAGATGTAGCTTTGGGTTCAAGTCCCTTTGTCCCTCATGGCTGATCACTGTCCATCCCTGTTGTGGAGCATCACCTCAGGGCAGGCTGAGTGAGCTGGGGTAGGGGCTTCCCTGGTGGCTCAGTGGTAAAGAATCCACCTGCAGTGCAGGAGCCTCAGGCTCCATCCCTAAGTTGGAAAGATCCACTGGAGGAGGGCATAGCAACCCACTCCAGTATTCTTGCCTGAAGAATCCCATGGACAGAGGAACCTGGTGGGCTCAGTCCCTGGGGTCACGAAGAGTTGGACATGACTGAAATGACTTGGTGGGCAGGCAGGAGCTATGGTGGGTCGGCCACCTCAAAGATCTGGGCTGCTTCTGAGGTACTGTTGAATAAGCTCTGACAATGGCTCCTGCTGCCTCACCCAGGCTCTGCCCCACCCAGATCACCCCTGCGTTTCCCACAGCTGAGCTTTCTTCCTGGTCATGGCCACCCAGATCCAGTGTCACGCTGTGACCCAGGGTAAATGGGGGCTGGCTCATTCCCCCTGCGTCAGCTGGGGCGTGCGCCCAGGCTGTCTCGGGAAAATTGGGGCCACAGCACCTCCACTCCACCTGTGGGGGCAGGCCAGTGCATGTGCGCTCCTCCTGAGTAAGTCCAGGTTCCCCACAGCTCTCCTGTTAGTCCTGGTGGTCTTCCCACCTGCCAAGGGGACCCATCTCCCCAACAGAGGACCCCAGGACTGGGGTGCCCGATATGTGGCTTGAATTGCCCACTCCCCAGCATGGCTCTCTACCCGTGTGATCTTCCTTTTCCTCCCAAGTCCTGACCTGATCACTTTAATTCTCTTCTTACTGGATTAAGTGTTCATCTTTCTTACAGCCTTGGTTGTGCAGGAACTTGGTTTCTGTCAGTCTCTAGTTTTCAGTGAGAATTGTTCCATATGTAGATGAATTTTAGACGTGTTCATGGGGGGAGGTGCTCTCCGCCTCCTCCTATTCCACCATCTTGATGCCATCTTTGTCTTTCCTTTTTCTTTTTTTTTTTTTAAAGATTTTTAAAAATGTGGGCCATATGTTTAAGTCTTTATTGAATTTGTGATAATATTGCTTCTGCTTTATGTTTTGACTTTTTGGCCTCAAGGCATGTGGGAGCTTAGTTCCCTGACCAGGGATTGAACACACACCCCGTGCATTGGAAGGTGGATTCTTAACCACTGGACCACCAGGGAAGTTCCTCTTTTTCTTAATTTGTTGGTCCTTTTCATCAGTCTCTCAGCCTCATTCCCATTTTGTCTCCTTTCTTACCCTTTTATTTCTGTGTTTGTGGATTCCTGTTATGAATCCTCTCCTCATCTGAGCTGTTCACACATTTGAGACCAAGCTTTCTTCCCCCTAGTTACTGACAGCTATTGGTAGCTGTGGTGATAAAGGCATTAAGCTACTGTAATGTGTAACACACCCACACTGAAATTCACCTGGAAAAAGCCCTGTTTCCAAGTGTTAGGGATACAGCTAGGAGGAAAATAGCCAAAGTCCCCAAATTCTTGTTCTCATGAAGACTTTCATGCTTCTCTTCTAGCTCCCCACCAGGCTACTGCTCTATGTCTGCTTCTGGGCTGTGCTAATAAACGTGCATGGGCTTCTCTGGTGGCTCAGTGGTAAAGAATCTGCCTGCAATGCAGGAGCCACAGGAGATGTGGGTCTGATCCCTGGGTCAGGAGGGCATGGCAACCCCCTCCAGTATTCTTGCCTGGAGAATCCCCATGGACAGAAAAGCCTGGCAGGCTACAGTCCATAGGGTCGAAAAGAGTCAGACACGACTGAAGCGACTTAGCATGCATGCACGCATGCAATAAAAGGGCATAAAGAAGCTGAGTATGCCATCAGGGAAATTACTGTCTGGTTGGAAAGAAACTGATGACTGTAGGCAAACTGATTAAGTACTGAATAAGTAGGTGAGGTATTCAGTCTTTATATTAGCCTATCATCTGCGGAAAATAAAAGTAGAAGGGAATAAGTGTACACAAAGGAAAAGGAGATATGACACAGATACCTGTGTAGTGTGGAAAGAGTCTTGTGTAGAATGGAAGGAGTCCAGGGGCCTGAAATCTGGTTTTAATGCCAGTTTTAAGCACTGGCACTCTTTTTGTTAGCCAAGAACAAGGTACTTACGTCAATGTACTTTATTGTTTTATTGTTATTATTATCTTTCTGTCTTAGAAAATGAAGAGTTGAGATAGACTGGCAAATCTTGGGAGATTCTTTGATTAAAAAAATGAGTCTTTTATTTTTGAATTTCTTGTAAGTTCTCTGAGTTTCCTAACCAGAATGATCATGAGGAGAATAGGTTAGAATTTAGCTGCAGAGACTGTCAGCTCTGGTTAAGGAAAAGGAAGTGGGGATAAAGTGAAGGGGTTCCTATCCATGCCTTGACTTCAGCTCAATTTCCTAAAGTTACTCTTACACTCCTAAGCTCAGGGAGCCTTCTCCACAACTTTCCCCTGCTTACAACTCCAGGTGAACTGGGCAATGTATACTCCAGCTATACCATGCTGTGAAAGTCACTTCTAAAAAGTGAGATTCCAGGGAACAAGGGTTTCCTTGATGCTCATGGTTTATTTAACCCTCATCAGTCTAAGTTCTATCTCAGATTTTAAGCATTAGGTTTGCCCCTTCCACACCTGCTGCTGCTGCTAAGTCTCTTCAGTCGTGTCCGACTCTGTGCGACCCCATAGACGGCAGCCCACCAGGCTCACCAGTCCCTGGGATTCTCCAGGCAAAAACACTGGAGTGGGTTGCCATTTCCTTCTCCAGGGCATGAAACTGAAAAGTGAAAGTGAAGTCGCTCAGTCATGTCTGATCCTTATCGACCCCATGGACTGCAGCCCACCAGGCTCCTCCGTCCATGGGATTTTCCAGGCACGCATACTGGAGTGGGTTGCCATTGCCTTCTCGGCTGCCACACCTAATCTGCACTTAATTTGTTTTCTAATTTATAATAATAACCTTTTTTGGCATTGAGGTAGCCAGTTGCCAACATAGCTAATTCTTTTTCTTTTTAATTAAAGTATAATTGACCTACAACATATGTTAGTTCCAGGTGGACAAAATAGTAATTTGATAATTCTATGCATTTCAAAAGGATCAATACAATAAGTCTAGTTATCATACACGGTTATTACAATATTATTGACTATATTCCCCATGTTATATATTTCATCCACATGACTCGTTTATTTTATAACTGGAAGTCTCACCTGTTTCACCCATCACCTCACCCTCTTCCCCTTTGGCCACTACCTGTTTTTGTCTGTATCTGTGAGTCTATTTCTGTTTTGCTAGGTTTAGTCATTTGCTTTCTTTTTCAGATTTCACATATAAGTGAAATCATATGGTATTTTTCTGTCTTTCTCTGTATGATTTGTTTCACCTACCATACCTTCTATATCCATTAATGTTGTCATAAATGGTAAGATTTCATTCTTTTCGTGACAGAGTAATTTTCCATTCTCTATGTCTGTCTGTGTATCTATCTCACATATTCTTTATCCATCCACCTATTTAGGCCTTCCCTGATAGCTCAGTTGGTAAAGAATCCACCTGCAATGCAAGAGACCCCAGTTTGATTCCTGGATCGAGAAGATCCACTGGAGAAGGGATAGGCTACCCACTCAAGTATTCTTGGGCTTTCCTTGTAGCTCAGCTGGTAAAGAATCCACTTGCAATGCGGGAGACCTGGGTTCAATCCCTGGATTGGGAAGATCCCCTAGAGAAACGAAAAGCTACCCACTCCAGTACTCTGGCCTGGAAAAATCCATGAACTGTATAGTCCATGGGGTCACAAAGGGTCAGACATGACTGAATAACTTTCACTTTCACTTCCATACACTATTTATGGACACTCAGGCTATTTCCATACCTTGGCTACTATGAACAATATTGTAATTAATATGGGGTGTGTGTATCTTTTTGAATTAGCATTTTTTTCTTCAGAAAAATACCCTGGAGGGGAATTGCTGGATCATATGGTAATTCTATTTTTATTTTTTGAGGAAACTCCATACTATTCTCCATAGTATTTGTACTAGTTTACATTCCCATCAACCATGTAGAAGGGTTTCCTTTTTTGCACACTCCCTCCTTATTGATTCTCTGCCTAGATGATCTGTCCATTGATGTAAGCAGAGTGTTAAAGTTCTCCTATTATTGTTGATGATCATTACCCTAAACTGTTGGGTATATGTTGCTTATCTCCATTTAGTTTTGTTCTTTTTCTGGTGTTTTATTTTGTTTCTTTATTTGGAGTGTATTCCTCTGTAACCTCATTTTGTCTAATTCTCTGTGTTTATTTATATAAACTAACACAGCATTTGTGTGTTAGTCACTTAGTCATGTCCAACTCTTTTTGACCCCATGGACTGTAGCCAGCCAGGTTCCTCTGTCCATGGAATTCTACAGGCAAGAATATTACAGTGGGTAGCCCTTCTATTCTCCAGGGGATCTTCGCAACCCAGGAGTTGAACCTGGGTCTTCTGCATTGCAGACTGATTCTTTACCATCTGAGCCACCAGGGAAGCTGTGAAAGTGAAGTAAAAGTCGCTCAGTTAGTGTCCTACTCTTTGTGACCCTGTGGACTATACAGTCCATGGAATTCTTCAGGCCAGAATATGGAATGGGTAGCCTTTCCCTTCTCCAGGGGATCTTCCCAACCCAGGGACTGAACCCAGGTCTCCCGCATTACAGGCAGATTCTTTACCAGCTGAGATACCAGGGAAGCCCAAGAATACTGAAGTGGGTAGCCTATCCATTCTCCAGTGGATCTTCCCAACCCAGAAATCAAACCAGGGTCTCCTGCCTTGCAGGCCTATTCTTTACCAGCTGAGCTACCAGGGAAGCCCTACTGACCTTCACTCATCTTTCCAGTGGTTCAGGAACCCTACGCTTGGGAGCCTAGTGTGGGACTCGGAGCCCCACTACTTGGCAAGAACTTCTGTAATAGTTCCTATCCTCCAGTTTGTGGGGTACCCAGCTGCAGGCGTGGGTCTTGACTTCTCCTACTCTGCTTCTCCTACTCATCGTCCTTCTTATAGGTGTAGTTGTCAAAAACCTTTCCTGCTCTTCCTCAGGTCTTTTATCTATAGTTGCTCTGTAAATAGTTGTAATTTTGGTGTCCTGGTGATAGGAGGTGAGTTCAGGTTCTTTTACTCCACCCTCCGGGCCTCACCACCTCAATAAAAGCAGTTCCTGGTTTGTTTGGTGTTTTTTTGGCCATACCATGCAACATGTGGGATCTTCAGTCCCCAACCAGGAGTCAAACCCGTCCCCACGTACACTGTAAGTGTGGGATCTTAGCCACAAAATTGCTACAGAAATCCCTCAATAAAGCCAATTCTTAGCAACTGAGTGATCATAGCAACTTGAAGACAGTGACTGAATGTTTTATACCTACAGTTTTATACTTTTATGGACTAAATTACTGGTAAGAATGATAAATGAGAAGAAATCCTGCTTTAAGTTTTTTCTTATACAGCTGTTAACATTTTACACCTTCAGTCATAGTAAACTACCCTATTTTCACACACATAACAGTGTGTATATACATAATATGTATTTTGTCAGTTAACAAAATATGTAGAAATACGGTGCTGTTTTCAGAGCATTGATCTAAATTACAGTTATTGTATGTATGTAATTCTGGGTTACGTTAGAATTCTACTAAGAAATTGTAGGGGATGCTAAAGTTTGAGGGAAAAAAGTGCTTCAAAGGTCAGTTGTTGTTGTTTAGCTGCTCATTTGTATCCAACTCTGAGATCCCATGGACTATAGCCCACCAAGCTCCTCTGTCCATGGGGTCTGGTATGAATACTGGAGCAAATTGCCATTTCCTTCTGCAGGGAATCTTCCTGACCCAGGGATCGAATCCGTGTCTCCTGCTTGGTAGGTGGATTCTTTACACTGAACCACATACACTGTGGCCATAGAAAAATCTCAATAATACATATATAATACTCATATTTGAAGTCTGTTAGCTTCCTGGAGAAAACTTCAAAATTATTAGGTTTCACCAGAGCATCAGTTTTGAATGATTTAACCAAATGGCCTGTCTTGTTGGGTACACATGGGCTGTTGTGTTGAACAACTCTGGGAGACACCATAGATGTTATATTCATATTATGCTGTCACCTGAATGATGAAAAATATTTGCCAAAGATGATAATTTGGAGTTTAGAGAAGATGACCCTAAGCAATTTCTTTTTTTTTTTTCTGATAGTAATCAGATTTCAAGACCCATTGTAGACCAAACTACCCTGAGTTTGTGTCCTTAGGATCCGCTTCTCCAAAGTCGCTTTTAAGTTGGATGGGGTTGGCTTAGCCCAGACAGAGCAAGTGTCCACTGCCCCTTGCTTAAGTGCTGTGTGATGCCCCACCAGCCAGAGCCCAAAGTCAGTGCTGCCTCAGACTAGTTAAAGGCTACAGCAGCGGGAAAGGGCTTGTTTATCTGAGTAGAAGTGACAGGCTAGGCTTGTGGTTCAAGGAAGGGGGCGGGGAGCTAAGGGAATGCTGAAAATCTGTCTTGACTGCCTTGCTTTCCATCAGATTTATAAGCAAACACCACAGATCCAACCAGTCTGGTTTGAAGCTGCTCTGCTACCTCCGTGGTCTTTCCCCATGGGTCCCAATTCCTGACCCCTTTAGTGTTCTTTGGGGCTCACCTCTTAGTACGAATCAAAATGAGTTTTGGTGGAGGAATAAATAAGCAGAATATTCACTGGAACATACTTAAAGCCCTGCAGTGCCAGCAATGAAAATACAACTGGAATGTAAAGTCTCTTCAACCTCAGAAATGTATGCGGTAGATTTTCTGAGGTTAATTCAGACACATATACAACCCAAAGGCATGACAGGCAGAAGAAACTATGAAACTGTAGGCACATGGTGAATTCTAACAACTGTGCTCATCTTCCTTATCCTCATCCGTACAAAACTGGATAAAAAGAGAACCAATACCCAGTCAGCCTTTTGAAGGGTGGAAAATTATAATGAAAGAGGACCAGATGGACATTCAAGGCACACAAGGCTAGTCTTAGCTCAAGTGCTAATTAGTTATTGGAAAAAACCTGAACCCTGCGCCTGTTTCCTCATCAGCTAGTTACGGAGGCTGCTGCTGCTGCTGCTAAGTCGCTTCAGTCGTGTCCAACTCTGTGCGACCCCATAGACAGCCTCCCACAAGGCTCCTCCGTCCCTGGGATTCTCCAGGCAAGAACACTGGAGTGGGTGTTACGGAGGCTAGGTTTGTTTAATTGCTTTCAAAAGGCTCTTCTGATTGTACGTGTTTAGAATTCATTTGTGGAATTCATGTTGCATCTCATAAGAATAAGAAATGGAATAAGAAATGGAATGCAGGGTTGCTCTTTTTAGAGTTTCTTTAGCAGGGAGGTGTGTCTGAAGTGGCCCAGGAGACACAGTGCTGGTTTCTTCAATTACAGTGTGGGAACAGAATGATTTTTTGACACTGAGAATTTAACTTGGCATGTTTGCATCCCTTCTTTTATTTTTATTAATTAATTTTTATTGCAGTAGAATTGCTTCACACTTTTGTTAGCTTCTACTGCATAGCAAGATGAATCAGCCGTACATAAACCTATATTCCTTCTTGAGGCCCAAATAGTTCCCTTATCACTAAATGACCTCAAAGTCTCACCCTGTTTTTCTTGTCCTCACCCATGTTCATTAAGAGTAATAATGGATTCATGATCAGAAAGTCCCACATCCGATCAGATCTCTGATTTATTTTCTGACCCTAGATGAGTCACCTTTGTACTTAGACCTTATTTTCCACATGCACTATGAAGTTGTTAAAATGGTCATAGGTTGTCCTGAAGTGGCTTTCTTTCCTAAGACTGAAGATAACTTTGAAGAACACTCCAAGTTTTCAGGATTGGAAAAAAATGCAGATAAATGAAATGTGATTTTATCATTATCTGTAAAGCACCTCCTCTTCACCACCAGTACCTTGGTCTTTCTAGATCTCATCTTGGGCTGCTATTTTTTTCTTTTTTTAAAAAAATATTTTTAATTGGAGGATCATTGCTTTACAATGTTTTGTTGGTTTCTGCCGTACAACAACATGAATCAGCCATAAGTATACATATATCCTCTCATTCTTGAACCCCCTCCCATCCATCCCTTTGAGTTGCTATCAAAATTATTTTTAATTGACTGACTTAACATGGGCTGGGAAATAGAGGCAAGCTGATTTAAAGGTATGAGCTTAGATTATCTACAAACAGAAGAGCAGTAAAGCTTTGATAGTATCAGCAGGCCACGGGTTGTGGGTTTATATAAATTCAGATAGTGTGTGAGATAAATCCTTCAGACAAAGTTCACTGAACCCTGGGAGAGGACTCTGAGTTGTATGGTTTCACAGTGATATTAGGTGCTGCACCTTTTGATTTTTATTTCAACATTAACTAAATAAATTTTGGGTGTCTGGGGAGCAGTGATTTCTGTAGGTAAGGTATATAAAAACTTGCAGGATCTTAGTTCCCCCTGACCAGGGATTGAACCTCAGCCGTTGGCAGTGAAAGCACTGAGTCCTAACCACTGAACCTCCAGGGAAGTCCCCAGAATTAATTATTTTAAAATGTACTACAAAGCTGCAGTGATTAAGGCCATGCACTATAGGCATAAGGAGAATCTGGACTTTAGACCCTAGGATCCCTGTTTTCAGGCCTCCAGCCTCAGGTTGAATTATAGTCCCAGATTTCCTGACCTTCCAACTTGCAGATGGCAGACTGTGGGGCTTCTCAGCCTCCATAGCCTTGCAAGCCAATTCCTATAATAAATTTCCATATATATATATATATATATCCTATTATATATAGGATAAATTTCCATATATATATATATATCTCCTATTGGTTGTTTCTCCAGAGAACCCTCATTAATACAATGGATGAAACTTGGAAACTTGCTAAAGCCAAACACAGAAGGTCACAGATTATATGATTCAATTTATATGAGATATCCAAAACAGACAAATCCATAAAGATGAGAGATAGATTAGTGATTGCTCAGGAGCTTGTGGTGGGGAGGTGGGCACTGGGAAGTGGCTGCTCTTGGTACAGGTTTTTATCTATTTATTTATTTATTTTTGGCTGCACTGGGTCTTCATTGCTACATGGGCTTTTCTCTAGTTGTGGCAATCGGGGGGCTTCGGGCTTCTAACTGCGGTGACTTCTCTTGTGGAGCACCGGCTCTAGGGTGCTCCAGCTTCAGTAGTTAGAGTGCGTAGGCTCAGTAGTTGCGGCTCCCAGGCTCTACAGCACAGGCTCAATAGTTGTAGTGTGTGGGCTTAGTTGTTCCTCTGCACGTGGGATCTTCCTGGACCAGGAATCAAACTGGTGTCTCCTGCATTGGCAGGCAGATTCTTTACCACTGTGCCACCAGGGAAGCCTCTAGGACAGGGTTTTTTTTTTAAAGGATGTGATGAAAATAGTCTAAAACTAGATAGCAGTGATGGTTGTACAACTTTGTGAATATACAAAAAAACCCACTAAATTGTACACATTAAAAGGGTGCATTTTATGCTTTGTAAACTTTATTTCCCAAAAAACCCACAAAAGCAATATTAAAGGCAATTTTAATTTTTTTTTAAATTATTTTTGAGAATCTGTTAGGGGCGCAGCGTACCATGTAATGTAAAAGCACTGATTCTAAAACCACACAACCTGGGCTGAAGTTCCAAATCCCTGCTTACTAGCTGTGTGATCTAGAGCAAGTTACTGAACTTATCTGTGACACAGTTCCTTCATCTATATGTAGAGTGTTTAGAACAGTGCCTGACAGGTGGTGAGCAATGTGTAAGTGTTTGTCGTTTTAACTATATGCCATAAAACGTACCAGGCAGTGGTGGGAAGCAGAAACCAGTGTCAAGAAAGCTGTGCTGATTTGTATCAGTTAAGGGTGGAGTCCAAAGTGGATTGCTTCACTTGGTTTATTGTCTGAACTCCGCTCTATGCTCACTCAGGGAAAGAGCCTGGGCTTATCCGGAAAGGAGGGAGATAATGTGGAATGCCTAAACTGAATCCTCTTACCTGGGTTCTGGAAAAAGGTCCAAAAATACATTGTGTGCTCAGTCATGTCTGACTCTTTGCTACCCCATGGACTGTAGCCCACTACAAAATTCCTCGTCTGTGGAATTTTCCAAGCAAGACTACTGGAGTGGGTTGCCATTTCCTCCTCCAGGGGATCTTCCTGACCCAGGGATCGAACCCAGGTCTCCCACATTGCAGGCAGATTCTTTACCACAGTGCCGCCTGGGAAGCTCAAATGGAGGAAACCAGAGCAAGGGATGGTGAACAGTACTTAATGTATTTTTGTTGTTCAGTTAAATAAATGTTAGGCAAAAATTCCGAGGGTTTTCCTCTTGAGCGTAGACACAAACCTCATGATTTTTGTTCTCTTATCCTGTCTTTGTTTTAATCTTTTTTGCTCTTTTTAAAAATATTTATTTTTATATATTTATTTGCCTGCATCAGGTTATAGTCGAGGCATGCAGGATTTTTAGTTGTGGCATGTGGGCTCAAACCTGGGCCCCCTACATTCGGAGCTTGGAGTCTTAGCCACTGGACCACCAGGGAAGTCCCATCTTTTGCTCTTTCATTTCAAAAATCAAGATCAAGCAAAATAAGATCAAGTAAAGTTCATGTCACTGCCACATTTTTATTCCCAGGATGCATCAACAACCCAGGAGGGTAGCAGGTATTTCAAGAAATATTTGCATCACTTTGCTTTAAACTGCTTTCTGCATCTTTGTGAAGGTACACTTAAATTTCTTGATTTTCCTATGGATCTCAATTTACTTACAGCAAATAGAGATTCTAATAGAAGGACTGGTTTACATAGCCATTTTGAGGGAAAGATGCACGAGTACCTGCTTGGTTGTGTCCAACTCTGCGACTACAAGGACTGTAGCCCACCAGGCCCTTCTGTCCATGGACTCCTCCAGGCAAAATACTGGAATGAACTTCCTATGCCAGGGGATCTTCCTGACCTAGGGATCAAACCATGGTCTCTTACGGCCCCTGCATTGCCCCAGGCAGAATTTTCACCACCATGCCATCTGAGAAGCCCCAGTGATATATGAAAGGAGAAAAAGTATGACTAGTAAATGATGGGGCAGTGAGCAGAATTGTCTTGAAGTTCTCTGAAATATATAGACAGGGCTTAACAGATTCCCAGTTCTTACTATAGAAAAGCTTTACCTGTGGGAAGCCAGGATTCTTCAAAAGAGATGGCAGTGGGCATGTGTGTATGTGTGTATATATGTGTATGTGTATGTATGCGTGTGTACATGTGTGTATATATGAGTTTGTATATGTATGTGTGTGTATATATGTGTATGTATGTGTATATGTCTGTGCATGTGTGTATATGTATATGTGTGTGTGTGTGTTTGGAGCAGAATAATTCTACCTTGGGTTTCTGAAATCCTTTTATTCTAAAACTTTAAAAGTCCTTTCACATGTTTTATCTCATTTATCAGAATGTCTCTGATTAGATACTGCAAGGATAATGATAATCCATGATGTTATAGATTAGGAATTAAAACACAGGGAAGTGATAAAATTTGGTCAAAGAGAGAGACAGCAAGAGAGAGAGAGAGGATAATAAACATAGCAGCCAATCTAGAACTTTATTATTAAATTAGAGCCTGGTGGATTTCCTCTGTATTAAATAAGAAAGGTTTTTGATTATTATTATTAAATAATCAATGCAAAGAAACAGAGGAAAACAACAGAATGGGAAAGACTAGAGATCTCTTCAAGAAAATTAGAGATACCAAGGGAATATTTCATGCAAAGATGGGCTCGATAAAGGACAGAAATGGTATGGACCTAACAGAAGCAGAAGATATTAAGAAGAGGTGGCAAGAATACACAGAAGAACTGTACAAAAAAGATCTTCACGACCAAGATAATCACGATGGTGTGATCACTCATCTAGAGCCAGACATCCTGGAATTTGAAGTCAAGTGGGCCTTAGAAAGCATCACTACGAACAAAGCTAATGGAGGTGATGGAATTCCAGTTGAGCTATTTCAAATCCTGAAAGATGATGCTGTGAAAGTGCTGCACTCAATATGCCAGCAAATTTGGAAAACTCAGCAGTGGACACAGGAAAAAGTCAGTTTTCATTCCAATCGCAAAGAAAGGCAATGCCAAAGAATGCTCAAACTACCACACAATTGCACTCATCTCACACGCTAGTAAAGTAATGCTCAAAATTCTCCAAGCCAGGCTTCAGCAGTACATGAACCATGAACTTCCAGATGTTCAAGGTGGTTTTAGAAAAGGCAGAGGAACCAGAGATCAAATTGCCAACATCCGCTGGATCATGGAAAAATCAAGAGAGTTCCAGAAAAACATCTATTTCTGCTGTATTGACTATGCCAAAGCCTTTGACTGTGTGGCTCACAATAAACTGTGAAAATTCTTCAAGGGATGGGAATACCAGACCACTTGACCTGCCTCCTGAGAAACCTATATGCAGGTCAGGAAGCAAGAGTTAGAACTGGACATGGAACAACAGACTGGTTCCAAATAGGAAAGGGAGTACGTCAAGGCTGTATATTGTCACCCTGTTTATTTAACTTCTATGCAGAGTACATCATGAGAAACTCTGGGCTGGAAGAAGCACAAGCTGGAATCAAGATTGCCAGGAGAAATATAAAAAACCTCAGATATGTAGATGACACCACCCTTATGGCAGAAAGTGAAGAGGAACTCAAAAGCCTCTTGATGAAAGTGAAAGTGGAGAGTGAAAAAGTTGGCTTAAAGCTCAACATTCAGAAAAGGAAGATCATGGCATCTTGTCCCATCACTTCATGGGAAATAGATGGGGAAATAGTGTCAGACTTTATTTTTCTGGGCTCCAAAATCACTGCAGATGGTGACTGCAGCCATGAAATTAAAAGACGCTTACTCCTTGGAAGGAAAGTTATGACCAACCTAGATAATATATTCAAAAGCAGAGGCATTACTTTGCCAAACAAGGTCGCTCTAGTCAAGGCTATGGTTTTTCCAGTGGTCATGTATGGATGTGAGAGTTGTACTGTGAAGAAAGCTGAGTGCTGAAGAATTGATGCTTTTGAACTGTGATGTTGGAGAAGACTCTTGAGAGTCTCTTGTACTGCAAGGAGATCCAATCAGTCCATTCTAAAAGAGATCAGTCCTGGGAGGCCTCAGATCAGATCAGTCGCTCAGTCGTGTCCGACTCTTTGCGACCCCATGAATCCCAGCATGCCAGGCCTCCCTGTCCATCACCAACTCCCGCGGTTCACTCAGACTCACGTCCATCAAGTCAGTGATGCCATCCAGCCATTTCGTCCTCTGTCGTCCCCTTCTCCTGCCCCCAATCCCTCCCAGCATCAGAGTCTTTTCCAATGAGTCAACTCTTCACATGAGGTGGCCAAAGTACTGGAGTTTCAGCTTCAGCATCATTCCTTCCAAAGAAATCCCGGGGCTGATCTCCTTCAGAATTGACTGGTTGGATCTCCTTGCAGTCCAAGGGAATCTCAAGAGTCTTCTCCAACACCGCAGTTCAAAAGCATCAATTCTTTGGCGCTCAGCCTTCTTCACAGTCCAACTCTCATATCCATACATGACCACAGGAAAAACCATAGCCTTGACTAGACGAACCTTTGTTGGCAAAGTAATGTCTCTGCTTTTGAACATGCTATCTAGGTTGGTCATAACTTGCCTTCCAAGGAGTAAGCATCTTTTAATTTCATGGCTGCAGTCACCATCTGCAGTGATTTTGGAGCCCCCCAAAATAAAGTCTGACACTGTTTCCACTGTTTCCCCATCTATTTCCCATGAAGTGGTGGGACCGGATGCCATGATCTTCGTTTTCTGAATGTTAAGCTTTAAGCCAACTTTTTCACTCTCCACTTTCACTTTCATCAAGAGGCTTTTGAGTTCCTCTTCACTTTCTGCCATAAGGGTGGTGTCATCTGCATATCTGAGGTTATTGATATTTCTCCCGGCAATCTTGATTCCAGTTTGTGTTTCTTCCAGTCCAGCGTTTCTCATGATGTACTCTGCATAGAAGTTAAATAAGCAGGGTGACAATATACAGCCTTGACGTACTCCTTTTCCTATTTGGAACCAGTCTGTTGTTCCATGTCCAGTTCTAACTGTTGCTTCCTGACCCGCATACAAATTTCTCAAGAGGCAGATCAGGGAGGCCTGGTGTGCTGCAATTCAATGGGTTGCAAAGAGTCAGACATGACTGAGCGACTGAACTGAACTGAAATAAGAAAGGAAGGTGATGAGGGTTTAAGGCAAAGTTCCTGAAATTGGCTCCATGTTGGAATTAACTTTTGGAGCTTTAACAGATCCTAGGACTCGGCTCCCATTCCCAAGACTGTTTCTTGATTCTGACTTAATTGATGCATCATCTTGGGCTTTGAAACTTTTACAAAGTTTCTTTGACCTCACTGGTTTTATTTATTTTTATTTTTTTTAATTATTATTATTTTATTTATTTATTTATGTTTACTTTACAATATTGTATTGGTTTTGCCATACATCAACATGCATCCGCCACAGGTGTACATGTGTTCCCCATCCTGAACCCCCATCCCACCTCCCTCCCTATACCATCCCTCTGGTTCATCCCAGCACACCAGCCCCAAGGTTCCTGTATCCTGCATTGAACCTGGACTGGTGATTCATTTCTTATATGATATTATACATGTTTTAATGCCATTCTCCCAAATCATACCCCACCCCAACTCTCCCACAGAGTCCAAAAGACTGTTCTATACATCTGTGTCTCTTTTGCTGTCTCGCATACAGGGTTATCGTTACCATCTTTCTAAATTCCGTATATATGCGTTGCTGCTGCTACTGCTGCTGAGTCACTTCAGTCGTGTCCAACTCTGTGCGACCCCATAGACGGCAGCCCACCAGGCTCCCCTGCCCCTGGGATTCTCCAGGCAAGAACACTGGAGTGGGTTGCCATTTCCTTCTCCAATGCATGAAAGTGAAAGTGAAGTCGCTCAGTCATGCCTGACTCTTAGCGACCCCATGGACTGCAGCCTACCAGGTTACTCCATCCATGGGATTTTCCAGGCAAGAGTACTGGAATGGGGTGCCATTGCCTTCTCCTAATATATGTGTTAGTATGCTGTATTGGCGTTTTTCTTTTTGGCTTACTTCACTCTGTATAATAGGCTCCAGTTTCATCCACCTCATTAGAACTGATTCAAATGTATTCTTTTAATGGCTGAGTAATACTCCATTGTGTATTTGTACTACAGCTTTCTTATCCATTAATCTGCTGATGGAGACCTCACTGGTTTTAAATTTGGGGGGTTAGAGTGTAGAAAAGGAAATCTGAAATCTGTTTTATTTACTTTTATTCTGAGTATATGATATATAAATTTAAAACCATGAAGTAATTTATAAAAGAGAGCAGGAGAGTTGAAAATTTAACATTTATAAAAACCAGGTACTTCTCAGAAGGAAGGTGAGAAAATTATAGTAGAAGCCTAGGTAATATTTACTGTAAGGATATTTTTAATTTATTTGGCTGTGTCAGGTCTCTGGTGCAGCATGTGAACTCTTAGCTGTGGCATGTGGATCTAGTTCCTTGACTAGAGACTGAACCCAGACACCCTGCATTGGAAGTGCAGAGTCTCAGCCACTGGACCACCAGGGAAGTCCCTTCTGCAAACCAGGGAAGCCCATATTAAATTTAAATTTCAGGAAGCAATTTTCTTATTCCCTTGATCCATAGACATTTAAGTATTCTAATTGTGGTATTATGTCATTATAGTAATACTGCCTATGATGAAAATCTTATCCAAAAGGAGAAATCATTTGTAGATATCATAATTTGAAGAATAATAGTAGTAATTATTATGGGAGTATTTTATTTCTATAATTATTATAGGCATAATTAGTAGTAACTATTATTTGTTATGTGCTAGGTATTGTTCTAAGTATCATTTAATTCTTACAGTGACTAGTGGAGATAGATAATACTATAAACTCAGTTTAACAGATGAAAAAAATGAGATTGCTCAAGAGAACACAGCTCATTAATGGCAGAAACGGGTATATTGGAGTTCTCCTGGTGGCTCAACAGTGAAGAATACTCCTGCCAATGCAGGAGACAGGGGTTCGATCCCTGGGTTGGGAAGATCCCCTGGAGTATGGACTGGCAACCCATTCCAGTATTCCTGCCTGAGAAATCCCACAGACAGAGGAGTCTGGTGGGCTACAGTTCATGGAGTTGCAGAGTCAGACATGACTGAGCAATTAACGAACAACAATATGGGTATATTGGGTTTCAAAATTCATTGGGCTATACTTCTGAGACTTGTCATAAAAATACTGAAAGGTAGCCAAAGCCTAGGGGTACGCCTTTTGGGTCTTTATTGTGGACGATATAAATGACTTCAAGCAAAGACACATCTGTAAACAAAGCACCTTTCTCATGCATGTAAGTTCAGAGCGGGAAGCACAGCTGAGGTGGGGCCACTGTGGGGCTGCACTGAGGCTATATTAAGATAACAAGCCAGTAGAGTTGTTCACTGCTATTTAATAAAATACACACCTACGGACTTTCATCATCCACACCCACATTCATGAACACACACAGTGGTTCTGCATTTTTTGCTCACTGAATTTATTTTCCAACTATCCTCCATTATCCTGCCAAGAAAGGTCTGTCTAGTCAAAACTATGTTTTTTCCAGTAGTCATGTATGGATGTGAGAGTTGGACTATAAAGAAAACTGAGCGCTGAAGAATTGATGCTTTTGAACTGTGATGTTGAACAAGACTCTTGAGAGTCCCTTGGACTGCAAGGAGATCCAACCAGTCCATCCTAAAGAAAATCAATCCTGAATGTTCATTGGAAGGACTGATGCTGAAGCTGAAACTCCAATAATTTGGCCACCTGATGTGAAAAATTGACTCATTGGAAGACACTGATGCTGGGACAGATTGAAGGCAGGAGGAGAAGGGGATGACAGAGGAAGAGATGGTTGGATGGCATCACTGACTCAATGGAGATGAGTTTGAGTAAACTCCGGAAGTTGGTGATGGACCGGGAGGCCTGGTGTGCTGTGGACCATGGGGTTGCAAAAAGTCGGACACGACTAAGCTAAATGTAGGAGACCTGAGTTTGATTCCTGGGTTGGGAAGATCCCTGGTTTGGGAAGATCCCCTGGAGAAGGAAAGAGCAATACTAAGGAAGTCATTCGGCACTTTCATTATATGGTGCCTGTGTTAGAGGAAATGGAATATATCCACATTTATGCCACTGTTTTGAAGGAAAGCCACACTGTCTTGAGATCATCCTGATGGGGCAGTAGAAATTAGAGTTAGAGACTGTCAGGTAGAATGTGTTATTTAGGAACACTGAGTTGAAACCTTTGGTCTGAAAAGTAATTATGTCTACATAATTATATAAAAGTAATTATGTATCCAAAAGTAATTATGTATACAAAGTAAACACACAGAGGAAGGTGTAACTATTACATTACCTTTTTTTTTTTTTTTTTTAACTTTAGAAGCTTTATTACTTGCCTTTTTAGCATCAGGTTTTGTTTGTTTTTTTTTTAATTTTAATTGGAGGAGAATTACTTTACAGTATTGTGGTGGTTTTTGCCATAATATTTACTGGAGTATAGTTGCTTTACAATGTGTTATTTTCTGCTGCACAGCCAAGTGAATCAGCTAGAGGTATACATATATCCCCCCTTTTTTTGGATTGTCTTCCCATTTAGGTCACCACAGAGCACTGAGTAGAGTTCCCTGTGCTGTATAATAAGTTAATGTTAGTTGTATATTTTATACATAATGGTTTATAGAAGTCAGTCTCAATTTCCCAATTTCATCCCAGCCCTTCCCCCCGACCCCAACCCGGTGTCTGTTTGTTCTCTATGTCCATGTCTCTATTTCTGCTTTGCAGATATGTTCATCTGTACTATTTTTCTAGATTCCACATATATGCTTTAATAAACAATGCATTTTTCTCTTTCTGACTTGGCTTTGTGTGACGGTCTCTAGGTCCATATTAGTCTCTTCAAATGGCACAGTTTGTTCCTTTGAAGAACATTTTCACATTCTCATTAATTCTTACTAGAATCCTCTGAGGTAAGTGCTCATGATAATCTCAGATTAAAGATTAGAAAACCAAGACGTTAGAAGATTGAGATAAATCTATCCTGCGTCCCTGACCTTGGTCCCTGTGTTCCTTCTACTTGCCACAGTTGGATGGAGACGATATATTAACTTTGTTTCCAAAAGTTCCAACTTAGCTTTCTCCCAGGTAGAAAACACAATGCCATCAGCAAGCAATTCGGACTGTGGCCCACTAGGTTCCTCAACCTATGGGATTTCTTAGGCAAGAATACTGGAGTGGGTTGCCATTCCTGTCTCCAGGGGATCTTCCTGACCCAGGGATCAAACTCAAGTCTCCTGCATTAGCAGATGGATTCTTTACCATGGAGCCACCCGGGGAAGCTCTTCTGATTACCCCATAGGAAATTACAGGCAGAGGTAGTGACAGGAATGAAAACTGGTGGGTCTACCATGATGTGGGTCGCAAGATGCAGTTGCAAGCGAGACTTCAGAATTAGAGAGTTGAGGGGGAGAGACTAGGTATGTGGACTTAGCTGGCCTGCCCCTTTTCTGGTGTCATTCACTTCCTCCTGCTGTCTGTAATTCTTTACTTCCCGCAGGAGAGAAGCAGGTGTCCTGGCCCCAAAATTAGGATGAGAAGGAATGACAAGGTCAGGTGATAGGCTCAGTGAATCACCTACCAACACAGAACTAGAAATTGAAACCTCTGCCTCTGTAATCATTGCACCAGGGTCAGTGCTGACGCTCCCCATCCAAGCATCTCATCCTCTGTCATTCCCTTCTCCTGCCACCTTCAATCTTTCCCAGCATCAGGGTCTTTTCCAATGAGTCAGTTCTTTGCATCAGGTGGCCGAAGTATTGGAGTTTCAGCTTCAGCATCAGTCCTTCCAATGAATATTCAGGACTGATTTCCTTTAGGATAGACTGGTTGGATTTCCTTGCACAATGAGACAGTGATGTTTTCCCACAGGTGCCTATTTCATCTTGCCAGGCCTTTATTATTGTTTCCCTGAAATTCCCTTCTATATCCTTAGGAGGACACACCCTGTGTGACACAGCATTTAGGTTACAACGCAGCTGAGCTGACTCCCTGATTGTGCCTGCCTGGGTCTGGGACTCATTTATTAGAGAATGAGAAACTGTACGTGTGTGTGTGTGTGTGTGTGTGTGTTCCTGCAATCTTTTGCAGACTGCATTTTTTTCTGCCTTTTTCTCTGCAGAGGGCTGTGGGCTAGAAAGACAGGACAACAAAACAGATCTCCTTGCTTAGGAGGGGGAAACTGCCAAAAGATGTTTAAAGTTCCATGTGAACTAAAAAAAAAGATACACAACTTGAGAGCTTTGAGTTAAGTTTTATTGGGGCAAAATGAGGACTGCAGCCTGGGAGGCAGCATCTCAGATAGCTCTGAGAGACTGCTCCAAAGCGGCAGTGGGAGAAAGTAAATATATAAGGTTTTGGTGAAGGGGGAGTTCAATACCATGAAGCACTCATTTTACAAAAGGTTTTTTGTTAGTTGTGAGGATCTGATGTCTCCCTGAAGGAATTTAGTGCTTCTCTAGATATGAGGGCTTCCTTTGTGGCTCAGACGGTAAAGCATCTGCCCACAATGTGGGAGACCTGGGTTCAATCCCTGGGTCGGGAAGTTCCCCTGGAGAAGGAAATGGCAACCCACTCCAGTATTCTTGCCTGGAAAATCCCATGGACGGAAGAGCCCGGTAGGCTACAGTCCATGGGGTCACAAAGAGTTGGACATGACTGAGCGACTTCACTTCACTTCACTTCACTTCTAGATATGAGGAGATACAAGGATTGAGATCATAAAATCTGTTCCTAAAAGCATCCAACTATCTAAAGACCTGTCACACCAGATTCCCTGGAGCACAGAGTGCCTCCCTCTACCCTGAACTCCCTCAGGGGTTGTTGAAGGTCAACACTTGGAGCAGCATGGGCTTCAATCTCCATAGAGGCAGATGGCAAATGCCTTTGTTGTTCAGTCGTTGGCAGTGCTCTTGGTAAGTGCCAATTTGTAGTTGACACCCGGAAGCCCCTTTTTTAAAAGAAAAAACCAAGCAGGGTGAACAGCTAAGTGGGGACTGGTCCTTGGAAATGTAGTGTGACTGATAGCGGTGGAAGCCAGGCGTGTGAAACAAGCCTCCAGCAGCAGGTACGGGCTTCTTTGGTGTGTCCATCAGGTAGGAAAAAGTGAACACAGATGGGTCAGAAGCAGCTCTGTGCTGAGAGCAGGCGGTGGTTGTGTGTTCTTGGCTTTTCTTTCTTATCAGTAACCCTTATTCTGTGCTTGGGGTGCAGCATTAAAGAATCTGCCTGCAGTGCAGAAAATGCTGGTTCAACCCCTGGCTTGGGAAGATCCCCTGGAGAAGGCAACTCACTCCAGTGTTCTTGCCTGGGGAATCCCATAGATAGAGGAACCTGGCGGGCTATAGTCCATGGGATCTCAAAGAGCAGGGCATGATTTAGCATCCGAACAACAACAGTAATCCCAGGAAGAGAAAATAGCCAGCATATATTTTAAGATATATTATTTTTGGACTTTTGAGGTTTGCATATAGTAGATGGAGGGTTATGAAATCAGGAATGTCATAAGTAAAATGATAATTATAATAAAAACCTCTTGAATTTATATAACACTTGAAGGGACATAAAATGTGTTCATGTTGGTAATGATATTTTAAATCTGATGCCATTTGATTTCCCTAGGTGTCCCAGGGCTCCCTATCTTGGGTTCCATTTCTTCCCTTATGGAGCGAGGTTTCAGGAGGAGCCAAGATAAAGTTTAGAACTTCTCATCTCTACTGTCTATCACATGTATTTCAGGAATTCCCAAAGAGATGAAAAGTCCTGACTTAAAGGAAGCAAGAAAAGCTGATAACGCTCTTACTGTCAAAAGAATTTGTTTGAATGTGGTCAGGACTTTCAGGCAGCATGACGGAGCCTCTTTTTTTTTTTTTCTTTTTTTACGGTTCAAAGGGCATTTCAAGCCCCAGGTCTCTAGGAGGAGGGTGAAGATCAGAAGAGTCACAATCCTTCCTATCTGAGAAGAACCGGAGGGTGAATGATGTGCTGGTAACTCCTCTGCTCTCCACCTCATCACCAGGAGATATCACTGGGCAGAGGGGCGGGTTATCTGTGCAGGTCTCTGGGCTTAAAGAGAGCCGCCACTCAGTGAGCTCTTCTGTCCGTTTGTCCTCTCCGGAGCAGGCGTCAGGAGAGTGATGGAGCCTGAGGCTCTCTGATACCTGGCAGGGTGTCTTGAAGTCTTGAATGATTTGTATGCTCTGTCCCCTCGGGGTTCTGGCCCCTTCCTGACTCCTTACCCCAACCCCTCCGGAGCTCACAGTGGAAGTCTGAATTCAGGTCCTTCTTCCTAAAACGGAAGATAGAAATAGGCTTGGGCTCAGATCCAGGAAAATGAACAAACAAAACAAGTGATCCCGGATTCCATCATTTGGTGAGTACTGGAAGCAAATTTGGGCTTCCCTGGTGACTCAGATGGCAAAGGATCTGCCTGCAATGCAAGAGACCTGGGTTTGATCCCTGGGTTGGGAAGATCTCCTAGAGAAGGAAATGGCAACCCACTCCAGTACTCTTGCCTGGGAAATTGCTTGGACCGAGGAAGCAAATTCTGATTTATACTTATTTTCTAAATGCATTCTGAAGACAGACATGCACACATGCTCCTAGGTAACAGGGAAGAACACCGAGGCAGATTCTGCTCACACATTCTTTCCAACTTATGGTGTATTTGTTGAAGTTTAGTTTCAGCATTGTGGTTTCTGTGATTGCTTTGGATTTTGACATAACTCCTTCGTGATACTATGTGTCTTGTCCATTTGAGTTACAAGGACATACATGTCACGAAGCAGGTTAAAGAACACTGGGTTTGTAGTAAAGGGTTGAGGGCTGGGGAATTCCCTGGTGGTCCAGTGGCTAGGACTCTGTACTTTCACTGCTGAGGGTCTGGGAACTAAGATCCTGCGAGCAGGATGGCCAAAAGGAAAACAAAACAAAACAAAAAAACTACATATGAAACCTTTCTTGGAAGTTTACTTACTTGCTGTTTTTGTTTTCAACCCAGGCTAATTCATAACTTAATCTCTCTGAACCTCAGTTTCCTCCTAGTGTGAAAGTGCCCAGCATGATACATGCACTTTGTACTTCATCAGTGTGCTGGCCCTGAAAACAGGAAGGACTGCTCAGTTAAAGTAAGCAGTAAGATAAAGTAACTCTGGAATCCTCTAGATTTGAGCAGTTCTCTTCTGTCTGGATTTCAACTTAATATGGTCACTCTATTTATTAAGTGAATTATTTTTGGCTAGAAAGCTTGAGGTGAGGGTGATGTGGAAGAGACAGGAAGGCTGAACGACTGAACCAGAAGGCAGATGGTCCCCATCTCAGGGTGTCATCTCCATATATTTTATCTTCCTCACTTTGGATCTTTTTGTCTTCTGCCCCTTGCCTTCACAGGTGGCACTATTGGTAAAGAACTCATCTGCCAGTGCAAGAGACAAAAGAGATTGAGTTCTATCTCTGGGTTGGGAAGATCGTCTGGAGGAGGGCAGGGCAACCCACTCCAGTATTCTTGCCAAGGATAGAGGAGCCGGGTGGGCTATAGTCCATAGGCTTACAAAGAGTCTGATACAACTGAAGTCACTTAGCCTGCACACACATCTTCTGCCCCATAGCCCACAGCTGTTAATAACATCCTTAACTCAGTGCGGTCACTTGTCTATAGGCCACAGGTCATTTGTCTGTATGGAAAGAATGTGTTTGGCAGAACCACTTGTGTTGAAATGTGGGTGGTAAGCTTGAGGGCGAGGCTGGCATAACAGATTTAACCCCTTATGAGGTGGAACCAGGTGTCATACAGTCTGTTAAGGAATTTCTCACAACATGTAGGCAGACAGAGTACAGGAGCATGTGTTGAATTTTTAAAGTTCTATTCGTACATATATTTTGGTAAGAAGAGTTTCTTCTGGACGTTCATGAGTGAATTGCTGATTGTATCTGTGACATTACTGTATGAACTGAACAGAAATGTCCCCAGTGAGAGTTGTGTTATTGTTGAAAATAAACTGTCTCTGCATGTAATAAAACAGATATGCATTGCACTTGGATTGTTAAGTATGTATGCGTTGGGAGAATTAATATGAATGTTTAGTTCAATATCACTTGTGATTATTAACTTTTATGGTCTCTAGACTATAGTCTTGCAAACGTTTGGGGTGGATTTCACTTCCCATTTTACTCTCACTCTCTTTCTATTTGTATCTCCTTCATAGCTCTATTCCTCCCTTTAGAGGAGGGAAAGTTTTTCCCTTCAAGGGGGGAAATTTTTTTTTTTTTTTTTGGCTATTTCACACAGCATATGAGATCTTAGTTCCCAGACCAGGGATCGAATTCGTGTCCTCTGCATTAGAAGATAGATTTAAAAAAAAAGTAATTTAGGTAATTTATGTATTTTTGACTGTGTTGGGTCTTTGTGCTATGCAGGCTTTTCTCTAGTTGCAGCAAGTAGGGGCTACTCCTTGGTTGTGGTGTGTGGGCTTCTTTCCCACTGTGGTGGCTTCTCTTGTTGCAGAGCACAGGCTTTAGGTGTGCGGGCTCAGTAGTTGTAGCTCCTGGCTGTAGAGGACAGGCTCCATCGTTGTGCGCACAGGCTTAGTGGCTCCGAGGCCTATAGGATCAAACCAGTGTCTCCTGCATTGGCAGGCAGGTGCTTTATCACTGAGCCACGAGGGGAGCTCCCTCCCTACCCTGCTTCCCACCCCCCCATGGTGGAAGGTGGATTCTTAACCACTGGACCCCCAGGGAAGTCCCAAACTACACTTTTTAATATGCTAATAGAAGGTCAGAAGTAAATGAAAAGAGAAAAAACAAAGAAGGATAACCACAAATGCAGTAATGTTGTTTTGATTAGAGTCCTGCCTGGGAGATTTGACACCATAGGTATGTATAAACTGTAGGCAGGCTATGTACATATTTTCCAATCATCAAATACAGTTATCAGAATTAATAGTTTCACAGCCTCACTGGACCCTTGATTCCTGCATTTAGCAATACATGGCACTGAAGAGAGAGCTTGAAGTCTTCCAGTTCTTTATTCATTGTCTGAATTACTTTGTATAAAAGTGAAGTTAGGGATTTCCCTGGTGGTCCAGTGGCTAAGACTCAGCATTCCCAGTGCAGGGGGTCCAGGTTTGATCCTTGGTCAGGGAACTAGATCCCACATGCCACAACCAAAGATCCTGAGTGCCACAACTAAGACCTGGAGCAGCCAAATAAATATTAAAAAATGAAATTAAATGTTTTGTTTAGAAAAGAAATGAGAAACAGTCAAAGAAAACTAGACCAGCTTAACCTACTACAGTATTCGTGCCTGGAGAATTCCATGGACAGTGGAGGGTGGCAGGCTATAGTCCATGGGGTCACAAAGAGTCGGACACGACTGAGCGACTAACACTTTCATTTTCAACGACTGTGGGGGAGATAAAGTTTTCCCCCATAAACCGCTGACCACTGTTGTTCAGACGGGTGCTGTCAACATTTACTAGAGCCCTGGAGCTGGAGTCGTGGATGGGAGGGGAGCCTTTAAAAATAATTTAAGAGGCAATGGCATGAAAGCATAAGGCATATAGGAGTGTTTTATATCCCTAAGGATTTTACAGTCTGATTAAGAGATGAAGCATTAGCCAACATTTTTCTTTTAACATAGTGAGATATAGTTGAAGGAGACAGAGTTGGTCACAGATTTAGAACATTCTTCTAATAGTCAGGTCAGTTAGAATTGGACTCATAGGAAGGGTCATCCCAGGAGGTTTTGGCATCCAGCTATACCTCTTCTTAGCTTGACACAGAATGGGCAAGCGGTCAGGTGATCATTGAATATTGTTTAGTCGCTAAGTCGTGTCTCACTCTTTGTGGCCCCATGGACTGTAGCCCACCAGGCTCTCTGTCCATGGGATTCTCCAGGCAAGAATACTGGAATGTGTTGCCATTTTTCGCTTCATGGGATCTTCCCAACCCTGGGATCGAAGCTGCATCTCTTGCACTGGCAAGCAGATTCTTTACCACTGAACCACCAGGGAATTTATATATTAGTATTCAGAGAGAATGGCAGAGACAAAAATGATGTAGACAGAAATATTATTGTTACAAGTGAATATAAGAATTTTATGATCTGAATGCTTTGGTAGGCTCTATGTGGTAAGGTTTCCTGTAGGCTTTCATGGATATATGAGTATGCCAGGTGTGCATTCTTTAAAAATTATATACATTTATTTGGTATAGTATAGATTTCTCTGGCCAAAGTGTAATCATTGGAAAGAGCTTACTGTACAAACACCTGGAAAACAATTTATTTATTCATTTAAAAATATTTGTTTATTTGGCTTCACCAGGTCTTCACCAATGTCACCAAGTTGTGGCACATGGAACCTTTAGTTGTGGCAAGCAAACTTAGTTGTGGCATATGGGATCTAGCTCTCTGACCAGGGAGTGAACCTGCACCCCCTGCATTGGAATGTGGTCTTAAGTCCCTTTAGGTAGGAATTTAGAGCTGTGATTCTTTGGATACCCTCTCTAGTCCCACCAATTCATAGCATCCTAAGAAATTTACACCAACTCAGGACAGTAAAAAAAAAAAAAAAGACACTGGGTTCTAACTTTGAGAGCCACAGAAAAAAAAAAAGTGGTGCTCTACAGTCTGTGTAATTATCCAGATATGAGAAAGATCAGTAGTGGGCTTCTATTATCTTATATATGGCATGTCTGGCCAGCCTCTAGGAAGCATGTATTGTCCAACCTGTTCTAGAACTGATTTTCTTAGAGACAGAACATTCAGTGGTATCTCCCAATCATACACAGATTCTAATTATCCTCTCAAGGCCACGGAACTGTAAATGCTATTGATAGCAAATGAGACTGGTATACTGAAAATTCCAAAATATCATTGAAAGGAATGAAGCAAGAACACAATAAATGGAAAGACATCCCATAGGAAGTAGAAAGACTTAATATTGTTAAGACGACAATATTCCCAAGTTGATAGATACAGTCAATGTAGTCTTTGCCAAAATTCCAGATGGCCTTTTTTTTAGGGATAGCCAGGTTGGCACCCCACTCCAGCACTCTTGCCTGGAGAGTCCCATGGACGGAGGAGCCTGGTGGGCTGCAGTCCATGGGGTCGCGGAGAGTCAGACACGACTGAGCGACTTCCCTTTCACTTTTCACTTTCCTGCATTGGAGAAGGAAATGGCAACCCACTTCAGTATTCTTACCTGAAGAATCCCAGGGATGGTGGAGCCTGGTGGGCTGCTGTCTATGGGATCACACAGAGTCAGACACGACTGAAGCGACTTAGCAGCAGCAGCAGCAACAGGTTGATTCTAAAATTCATTTAAAAGGGAACACAAGGGATTGAAAGTATCCAGAACAATCTTCAAAAAGAGAACAAAGCTGTAGGACTCAGTTAATAATTTGCATTTTTTTTGAGGGGAGGCCACACTGAGCAGCTTATAGGATCTTAGTTCGCCAACTAGGGATTGAATCCAGACCCTTGGCAGTGAAATGCTGAGTCTTAACTACTGGACCACCAGGGAATCCCCATAACTTAATTATTTTAAAACATACTACAAAGCTTCAGTGATTAAGACCATGCGATGTTGGCATAAGGAAAATCTGGAGTTCCGACGCTATAACCCCTGTTTTCTGGCCTCCAGCTTCAGGTTGAATTACGGTCTCAGATTTCCTGGTTTTCAACTTGCAGGTGGAAGATTGTAGGACTTATCAGCCTCCATAGCCTTGTGAGCAAATTCCTATTTTGTTATGGTCTTTACAGACTGGGACCTGGGGACTGGAGTCAATGAAAAGAAGGACGCGGGGGACCCAAGTCTTGAGTGAAACAAGAGTACTTTATTTGCAGAAACGCATGCTTATATATCTTCAATAAAATAATTACTCAGCCATTAAAAAGAATGAAATTCCACCAGTTGCAACAAAATGGATAGTCCTTTAAGTAGAAGGTAACTGAAGAGAGTCACTGAAGGGAGTCCAAGCAGGTGCTCTTTCCTATGATCTAATATATATACATATATATATATGTATATATATCTTTCTTTATATATCTTATTGGACTTCCATGATGGCTCAGTGGTAAAGTATCTGCCTGCCAGTGAAGGAGAGGCAGGTTCAATCTCTGGGTGAGGATGATCCTCTGGAGAAGGAAATGGCAAACCACTCCAGTATTCTTGCCTGGGAAATTCCCATGGAAAGAGGAGCCTGGCGGGCTATAGTCCATGGGGTCTCAAAGAGTCGGACATGACTTAGTGACTAAACAACAACAGAATATAGGTTTATCTCCTTGCTCCAGTGTCCAGTTTCATCGGATTGCTACTTGTTATTAAGCTGTGTCTTTAAATTCTGTGCTGTGTGTGCTGGACTAAGTCACTCAGTTGTGTCCAACTCCTTGCGACCCCATCAACTGTAGCCTGCCAGGCTTCTCTGTCCAAGGGATTCTCCAGGCAAGAATACTGGAGTGGGTTGCCATTTCCTTCTCCAGGGGATCTTCCTGACCCAGGGAATGAACCCAGGTCTCCCACATTGCAGGCAGACGCTTTAACCTCTGAGCTACCAGGGAAGCTCACAAAGGGCTGATCAAATAAAACTGATTGTGAGAACCTTGCTCTGGAAATGACATAGAAGGTCACGTTGCATCCAAAGGTGAATGCTCTGTGTAAGTGTGACGTCTAAGTGAAAGGGTATGAGCATGGACTTGGGTCTTTGGACATAGGTGTGCGTGGCTATGTGTTGTCATTAGGGGTTTCCACCCTGAGCAACTCTATGTGGGGACACATACACAGGACTTTATGTTTTGTGCTCAAGTATGTGTCAGTGGGTGTGTAGTTTAGTTTCTGGGCAGAGCTCACGAGCTGGAGCTGCCACCTTCCCCTTTCTTTCTCCTGTGTGTGGTAAGAGAGGTACTCACAGGACTGACTTCCCAGAGTCAAACTCGTTTAACTGGCTGCTCCCTGAATAAAAATAATTACCTCTGATAATGCACCGAAAAGGAAGTAAGTGGAAAGGAAAATAAGAATCAGAATGACGTTTTCAAATTATGTTTGATTGTCCTGGCTGAGCTAACGTTTTATTTTTAGGACCTTGTTCTCTCCACCCTTTTTCAAGGCTTGCTGTTTCTTACAGAGTGTTTTCCCTTTCATGTGGTCTTGTGGAATTGTGGGAACTCTCACCTTGCCTTTTTGCCTCACAAACTAGATCGGAGGGACTTCGCTATCTTACAATTCATTAACTTCATAGATCCCTCACTATGTGCAAACCCACAGATAAGACGATCAAACTTTCCTTTTCTCTCTGGGATGTTCCTCCTAGCTACTCCTCTGTTGACTTAGGCTTCTGTCAACCAGTCACACACCTGTCTGTCGTCTGAGTTGTAAGGAAATTGTTTAATTTTCATTCCCTCAGACAAATTCATGGAGCTCCAGGAAGAGTGAAAAGAAGATTCAACTGGCTGGGAGGTTTCTTTGCATATTTGTTTCCAGAATTGAGACACTCTGCCTCGATAGGATATTAGTGGTTATTAGTATCAATAATAGGGCTTCCTAGGTGGCACTAGAGGTAAAGAACCCACCTGCTAATGCAGGAGATGTAAGAGAAGTGGGTTCAATCCCTGGGTCGGGAAGATCCCCTGGAGGAGGGCATGGCAACCCACTCCAGTATTCTTGCCTGGAGAATCCCATGGACAGAAGAGAGCCTGCAGGGCTTCAGTCCATAGGGTGCCACAGAGTCAGACGCAACTGAAGTGAATTAGCACATATGCAAGCAGTATCAATAATAAAGCAAAACATGTGATGTAACAGAAGGGAGCATAAGATGACTAATGTCATACTGTACAATATAGTATAATATAATATAAGCTACAATTCTGATTTTCTAAATTTTACCTTGTGATTAAATCTTTACAGAACTAGGTCACCTGTTTAGAGTGGGAAATCACCATATTTGTTTCAGACCAATCAGAATTAAAGACTTTGGCTTTGCTGGCCACAGAATTATGTTAACCAAGGGCAAAATTAAGTTTTTACATATATGGAAGAGTGGTAACCACCAGTTCTCTTCAGAAAGAAAGAACTGGGTTTTTGGAAATATGTGCTGATAATATGGAATTAGATCTGGAGGAGGGCATGGCAACCCACTCCAGTATTCTTGCCCGGAGAATCTTCTTGAACAGAGGAGTCTGGCAGGCTATAATCCATGGAGTCACCAAGAGTTGGAAATGACTAAGCGACTAAATGCAGCATATGCTGATGGTGTAGAGCATAACAATAAAAAGAATCTCTGGCCAGGTTAACAAGACACCAGTAACTATATACTACTTGAAGGGGAATTGGGAACTGGATAGATGGAGAAGGACGGGGTAGAAAAAATATTTTCATGGTATACTATTTTGTAGTTTTATTTTTGAATCATGAATATATTTACTTTTTGTTTTAAAAAAAAATGAAGAGAGCTTAGCACTGACACTTTCTTTAACCCATACCCTGGTAAGAATGAGTGTCTGTATCTATCTTTATATGAAGAACAGAGGAAGCTTCGAGAGCTGCAAAACTAAATAGTTTTATTCATAGCTGCTGTCTGTTCATTAGTAGTGTGAATGCAGTGCGGGGTGGGGTGGGGGGTGGGGTGGGGTGGGTATGTCAGAGAAGGAAAGCAAGTGTATAACTCATCTCTCTTGAAATCCACCAACTATTTGTTCATGGTCTGAATTAGGTTTGTATAAAAATGAAATTAAGTGTTTTGTTTAAAAAATTAGGAGATACACAGAAAAAGAAAATTAGACCTGCTTAAGGACTGCTAGGGAGATAAATCTTTCCCACATCTGTTCCCATGAACCACAATTTTATATCATTTGTGAACCTGACCATCAGAGCAGGAGTCTAGGGCAGGAGGGGAGCCTTTAAAATAATTTTAGAAACAACGGCATGAAAGGATCAGACCAGATCAAGGCTGGATTAGCTGTATAAAATGAAAATGGCAGGAAGAAACAATTTCTTCCTGTTCGACTATCAGATAGATAGATAGAGATGAATTGGTGGCTCAGAGAGTTCCAGCTAGCCAGATACTTAATAACCAGTGATCTGGAGAGGTGTTTTAAAGTTCTGTGTGTGCTCCATTTTATTTTTGTCAAAACAACTCAAGCCTTGGGAATCATTCTCAGTGGTGCTCTGTGCGTCCTCAAGGGGTCAAGCGCTGGAGTGGACCACTGCGTTGTGATGGGAAATGAGAGGGGCGTGATGCGGATGCTGTTGGAATGCAGTCTCAGTGACAAGCTGTGTAGTAAGTACAGGTGATACAGAGATCCGTCCCCTGATTTTTGATGGAGATTAACATCTGAAGAGGGCTTCAGAACAAGGCTTCCCAGGTGGTGCTAGAGGTAAACAATCCACCTGCCACGGCAGGAGACGTAAGAGACACGGGTTTGATCCCCGGGTTGGGAAGATTCCCTTGAGAAGGGCATGACAAACTCACTCCAGTATTCTTGCCTGGAGAATCCCATGGACAGAGGAGCCTGGCAGGCTACAGTCCATAGGGTCGCACAGAGTCAGACACAACTAAAGTGACTTAGCATGCACGCACAAGATCTGAAGAGATTCTGGAAGAAAGATCATTTGATTTCTAATAAAATGAAGAGAGTGGTGAGAAAGGAATTGGCATTAGGGACCATTTTCTTTGAAGGAGGGGGGCAGGGTAGGGGAGAGTGGCAATGGGAGATAAAGATGTACTGCACTTTCATCTCAGCAGGAAAAATGAGAGAGGAGGCACAGGGCTGGGCTGAGAAACAGGGGCATAGGGATTCAGATCAGGGAGCTGATCAGAAGGAAGAGATAATCATGTCACATACGGTGAGCTGAAGACTCAGGGGAGGGGGAGTCCGGTTAGGGGGCTTCTTCAATCTCTTCTTGCTTGATCTCCTACCTAGTTATCCGGGAACAGCAGTATGAAATCATCATCATCCCAACCCTCCTAGTTGGTACCTTCCTCATCCTCCTTGGTGTCATCCTGTGGCTTTTTATCAGAGGACAGAGAGCCCAACAGCAGTCTCCAGGACCTCGAGGTAAGACTCAAACAGGCTGGGCAGTGACTTGAGAAAGATGGAGATGGTAGGAAAGAAGACCCAACCTTCAGTGAGGTCAAATCTCAAGGACTCTGATGAGATAGATGGTATGGGTCCCCTCCTGTGGAGTTGAGAGCAACAGGTGAGCCTTTCTTAGGAATGTCATGAGTTGAAATTCAATATATGAATTTCATATATTTATATAACAAGAAATTTCAGAATTTCTTGTTAGCTGAAAGAAGAGAAGGCAAGAGAGGCCTCATGTAACCTCTTTCTGTTTTCTTTGTCCTATTGCACCATCAAATCTTTGGCCATGTGAGTGTCTAAGGACTGGGGAGGAAGCCTGGGGATAAAGCCAAAGGCTTTGTAATGAGCTTCGAAGGATGACATTTTACTCTATAATACATTCCACCTCTACTTTGTGCTTCTGGAATTTCTGATGTAAAGGAGTAGCCTTAATAATAGTCTTTTTTTTTTCTTAATGATTTTAAAAAATTTATTTATGGTTGTTCTGGTCTTCACTGCTGCTCCTGGCTTTCTCTAGTTTTGGCCAGCAAGGATTACTCTTCGTCGTGGTACACGGACTTACTCTGGTGGCTTCTCTTGTTGCGGAACATGGGCTGTGGAGCACTCAAGCTCAGAAGTTGTGGCGCATGGGTTTAGTTGCCCTGTGACATGTGGAATCTTCCTGGATCAGGGATTGAACCCATATCCCCTCCATTGGTAGGCAAATTCTTAAACACTGGACCACCAGGGAAGTCCCATAATAGTCTTTGAAGCACTAGGTAGGAGATGATAGCATGCTATTCTGGAGTATCACTGAGCATATGATGAAAGAGAGCCAGCTTGAATGGAAAACTCAGAGAAAAAAGAAGGGAAAAAAATCCTGACAGCGATATGAATCTCTAGAGTGGTGGATCCCTTCTCCTTCTCTAAATTGTATCCTGATTTTCTTATTTGTTGTTGTTGTTGTTGAGTCACTAAGTCGTGTCCAACTTTCTGTGACCCCATGGACTGCAGCACACCAGGCTTCCCTGTCCTCTACTCTCTCCCCAGGTCTGCTCAAGTTTATGTCCATTAAGTTGGTGATGCTATCTAACCATTTCATCCTCCGTCAACCCCTTCTCCTTTTGCATTCAATCTTTCCCAGCATCAGGGTCTTTTCCAATGAGTTGGCTGTTCGTATCATGTGGCCAAAGAATTGGAGCTTCAGCTTCAGCAACGGTCCTTCCAACGAATATTCAGGACTGATTTCCTTTAGGATTAATTGGTTTGATCTCCTTGCAGTCCAAGGGACTCTCAAGAGCCTTCTCCAGCACCACAGTTAAAATATATAGCATGTGTAAAACAAAAGTCCTGAAATTCCCCTCACAATTTCCTCTTCATAGTCTTCCCTGTCATAATAAATGGCAAGCCCAGCTCACTATGTGTTCAATCTAAAATGAAGTCTAAATGAAATCTGAAGATGTCCTTGCCTCCTCTTTCTCTCACATTCTGTATCCAATCTATTAGCAAATCCTGTTTAACTGTACCTTCAAAAGAGACTCAAGTCACCCTCACCTCTCATAGAAAATTGTAATACACCGTTACCTAGTTTCCCTGCTTCTGCCTGTATCCTTTCACTGTCTGTACTCCTCAGAGCAGTTGAATGATTCTTTTAAGGCCTAAGTGAGCCCTGTTAATTCTCTGCATGAAACCTCCAGTAGCTTGTCATCTTAGAATGAAAAATAGATTAAATTCTTTCAGTGGCCTAACATGATCAGAGTCCTCTCTGCTGGCCTCATCTCCTGTAACTCTTTTATTATCTCACTTGGTTCCAGGCTCACCGATTTCAACGTTGTTGTTTACACACTAACTCATGTCCGACTCTTTGCGACTCCATGGACTGTATGTAGCCCGTCAAGCTCCTCTGTCCATGGGATTTTCCAGGCAAGAATACTGGAGTGTGTTGCCATTTCCTTCACCAGGGGATCTTCCCCACCCAGGAATCTAACCCAGGTCCTCTGCATTGCAGGCAGATTCTCTACTGACTGAGCTACGAGGGAAGCCCATAACCACTGGCCTGCCAGGGAAATCCAAGACTTTCTTGATTGAGACTCTGGGAAATATGGAATAATTTGATTTTGGGGACAACTTGAGGGAAGAAGAATAACTTTAGCTTAGAGTCGAGTACTTATCCATACCTCTGTTTCGCTCTTGAAAGTCACTTTATTGACTCAAATGATAGCTCCCCTCGCAGTTACCACCACTTTAGGTGTCTGTGGTTTGAAGATATATTCAGTAGCTTTTTGAATTGTCTCTAGACTCTACTCATACTGAACTGGAATTCTGAGAAAGACTGAACAGAAATGTCTTTACCAGTTTTCAGAGGTCCATCTTAAGTTGCCTTAGAAGTAATGGGATTATGACATATATTCTACAAGGTTTGTGTTGATGCTGGTTCATTGAGAAGCACCTGAAGGTACCTCACATTGACCCAAGAGAGAAAATTTCTGAAGGGACTTCTTGCTGGTTTGTTTGAGGTTCTGATTTCCTGGAGTCCATGGGGCCAGAAAAAAGCTGGTTGGTGTCACCTCTTTGTTTTAGGTGTTGCCCACGTGCCTCCATCTGGGAACCTAAGCCAGGAAGCAGCAGGACCTGGGGGAACTGTGTTTGTACCACTTGAGGAGACCTCGGTGGAAAGCCTTCTGCGAACTTCTGCACAAGTCCTGGCTAAGCTGCAGGTGCCCCGGGAACAACTCTCTGAAGTTCTGGAGCAAATCCACAGTGGTAGCTATGGGGCCATCTATCGCACCACAATACACACTGGGAACCCTGCGAAGCCCAGGAGTGTGGTCCTCAAGACTTTAAAAGGTAAGAGGAGGAGTACTGCACTTCTTTTCCTCTTTTAACATTTTTACTGTGAACCCTCAACAGGGAATGCTAACAGGGTTTTCAGACATTAGGATGTTAATCAGCAGATACTTGTGACCACAGCTGGCCCACAATAAGAAGGAAATAGAAAGTAAAAATTCAAGAACAGAAAAGTTCTTCTTTGGGTCTTTCCCTAGCTCAACCTTGCCTATTAAGGCTGTTAAAATTAACTTTTTGCCCATTGAATATTTCTTGGATGAGGATTTTGAGGTTGTTTCTTCATTTTTCTTGCCTATTTGATTCCTTTTCCAGATACTTCATTTTCTTTTTGACTGATACTCATGATGTGGACCAGTAATGATGGATACATAAAACGGAACAGAGATAGGATTAGCAAGAATCATAATCAAAAGGTCTAGAAATAATAATATTTTAATGTGTGATAACATTTTTTATCATTGCTATTTTTATTGAATGTAATTAAAAGCAGAAGGAACAATAAACAACTTGTCCAGCAAACAAAAGAAAACAAGCAAACAAAACAGAAGCAAAGTGCTTTAAGAAAGCAGCAGAATACAGATCTTTTCTTGGTTTAGAATGTTGAGGTTTGGGAGAAGATTGTCACCTCAGCTTAATCTGTGTAATAGTCACACATATTTGTAACCTGCACACCATCCTGGATTCCTTATTCTCAAATCTATAAAGCTCTGTCGGAAAGTCATTCTTTACGCCTCAAATGAGAATTATGAAATTTGAACCTATATACATATCAACCATTAGTTTTCTATTCCTTCAATAAAATATTAATATCTATGTTATAGTCATAAACTAGATGGACTGGAATGAGTGAATTTAACTCAGATGACCATTATATCTACTACTTTGGGCAGGAATCCCTTAGAAGAAATGGAGTAGCCATCATGGTCAATAAAAGAGTCTGAAATGCAGTACTTGGATGCAGTCTCAAAAATGACAGAATGATCTCTGTTCGTTTCCAAGGCAAACCACTCAATATCACGGTAATCCAAGCCTATGCCCCAACCAGTAACACTGAAGAAGCTGAAATTGAACGGTTCTATGAAGACCTACAAGACCTTTTTTTTTTTTTTAGAACTAACACCCAAAAAAGATGTCCCTTTCATCATACGGGACTGGAATGCAAAAGTAGGAAGTCAAGAGACACCTGGGAAGTTTGGCCTTGGTGTACAAAACGAAGTAGGGCAAAGACTATAGTTTTGCCAAGAGAACGCACTGGTCATAGCAAACACCCTCTTCCAACAACACAAGAGAAGACTCTACACATGGACATCACCAGATGGTCAACATCAAAATCAAATTGATTATATTCTTTGTAGCCAAAGATGGAGAAGCTCTATACAGTCAGCAAAAACAAGACTGGGAGCTGACTGTGGCTCAGATCATGAACTTCTTATTGCCAAATTCAGACTTAAATTGAAGAAAGTGGGGAAAACCACTAGACCATTCAGGTATGACCTAAATCAAATCCCTTATGATTATACAGTGGAAGTGAGAAATAGATTTAGAAACTAGATCTGATAGATAGAGTGCCTGATGAACTGTGGACAGAGGTTCATGACATTGTACAGGAGACAGGGATCAAGACCATCCCCATGGAAAAGAAATGCAAAAAAGCAAAATGGCTGTCTGGCGAGGCCTTACAAATAGCTGTGAAAAGAAGAGAAGCGAAAAGCAAAGGAGAAAAGGAAAGATATAAGCATCTGAATGCAGAGTTCCAAAGAATAGCAAGAAGAGATAAGAAAGCCTTCCTCAGCGATCAATGCAAAGAAATAGAGGAAAACAACAGAATGGGAAAGACTATAGTTCTCTTCAAGAAAGTTAGAGATACCAAGGGGACATTTCATGCAAAGATGGGCTCGATAAAGGACAGAAATGGTATGAACCTAACAGAAGCAGAAGATATTAAGAAGAGGTGGCAAGAATACCCAGAAGAACTGTACAAAAAAGATCTTCATGACCTAGATAATCACGATGGTGTGATCACTCACCTAGAGCCAGAAATCCTGGAATGTGAAGTCAAGTAGAAACCTTAGAAAGCATCACTACGGATCTTAGAAAGCATCACTACGAACAAAGCTAGTGGAGGTGATGGAATTCCAGTTGAGCTATTTCAAATCCTGAAAGATGATGCTGTGAAAGTGCTGCACTCAATATGCCAGCAAATTTGGAAAACTCAGTAGTGGACACAGGACTGGAAAAGGTCAGTTTTCATTCCAATCCCAAAGAAAGGCAATGCCAAAGAATGCTCAAACTACCACACAATTGCACTCATTTCACATGCTAGTAAAGTAATGCTCAAAATTCTCCAAGCCAGGCTTAAGCAGTACCTGAACTGTGAACTTCTAGATGTTCAAGCTGGTTTTAGAAAAGGCAGAGGAACCAGAGATCAAATTGCCAACATCCGCTGGATCATGGAAAAATCAAGAGAGTTCCAGAAGAACATCTATTTCTGCTTTATTGACCATGCCAAGGCTTTGACTGTGTGGATCACAATAAACTGTGGAAAATTCTGAAGAGATGGGAATACCAGACCACCTGACCTGCCTCTTGAGAAACCTATATGCAGGTCAGGAAGCAACAGTTAGAACTGGACATGGAACAACAGACTGGTTCCAAATAGGAAAAGGAGTACGTCAAGGCTGTATATTGTCACCATGCTTATTTAACTTACATGCAGAGTACATCATAAGAAACGCTGGACTGGAAGAAACACAAGCTGGAATCAAGATTGCCGGGAGAAATATCAATAACCTCAGATATGCAGATGACACCACCCTTATGGCAGAAAGTGAAGAGGAACTAAAAGCCTCTTGATGAAAGTGAAAGAGGAGAGTGAAAAAGTTGGCTTAAAGCTCAACATTCAGAAAACGAAGATCATGGCATCTGGTCCCATCACTTCATGGGAAATAGATGGGGAAACAGTGGAAACAGTGTCAGACTTTATTTTTTGGGGCTCCAAAATCACTGCAGATGGTGACTGCAGCCATGAAATTAAAAGACGCTTACTCCTTGGAAGGAAAGTTATGACCAACCTAGATAGCATATTGAAAAGCAGAGATATTACTTTGCCAACAAAGGTCCATCTAGTCAAGGCTACGGTTTTTCCTGTGGTTATGTATGGATGTGAGAGTTGGACTGTGAAGAAAGCTGAGTGCAGAAGAATTGATGCTTTTGAACTGTGGTGTTGGAGAAAACTCTTGAGAGTCCCTTGGACTGCAAGGAGATCCACCCAGTCCATCCTAAAGGAGATCAGTCCTAGGTGTTCTTTGGAAGGACTGATGTTGAAGCTGAAATCCAATACTTTGGCTACCTCATGCAAAGAGTTGACTCATTGGAAAAGAGCCTGATGCTGGGAGGGATTAGGGGCAGTAGGAGACGGGGATGACAGAGGATGAGATGGCTGGATGGCATCACGGACTCAATGGATATGAGTCTGAGTGAACTGCGAGAGTTGGTGATGAACAGGGAGGCCTGGCATGCTGCGATTCATGGGGTCGCAAAGAGTCGGACATGATTGAGTGACTGAGCTGATGTTATAGTTAGGGGCTTCCATGTAGCTCAGCAGTAAAGAATCCATCTGCAATGCAGGAGAAACAGGTTCAATCCCTAGGTCAGGAAGATCCCCTGGAGAAGGAAATGACAACCCATTCCAGTATTCTTGCCTGCAGAATCCCATAGACAGAGGAGGCTGGTGGACTACAGTCTATGAGGTCCCAAAAGAATCAGATATTAGTCACTGAGTTATGTCTGATTCTTTTGGGACCTCATAGCGTGTAACAACAAGAAAATAGCATGTGTGATAATATTTTAATGTAAACAGAACAATTTTATTAGGCAGAGGAAAGTCTAACTAGTTGTGAAGAACTGTGGGTCTATGTTACCTTTGATAAAAGAACAGTGACATCGAAGATCATCTAATTGATCCCCTTTCTGTTTACTTTTGGTCTACGCTCATTCCCCTTTGAAGCTTTGAAATTTACATCTGAGGTTCTTCCTGCCTCATACTCCCCACTTTATTGGCACTCTGACTGCTCATTCCCCATGGTTCTTCTGTCCTCCACAGAACCAACTGGGCTCCAAGAGGTGCAGGATTTCTTAGGGCGAATCCAATTCTATCTATACTTGGGGAAGCACAAAAACTTGGTACAGCTGGAAGGTTGCTGCACAGACAGGCTGCCGCTCTACATGGTTCTGGAGGATGTGGCCCACGGAGACCTGCTCAGCTTTCTCTGGACCTGTCGCCGGGTGAGTGGTGGGGCAGAGGTGTTAGGAAGAAAGGTTTGACCTGGTTAATTAGCTGTGCACATACCAATTAGCCTGACTAGGAAGAAAGGCTTGACCTGGTTGATTAGCTATGCACATACCAATTAGCCTGACAAATTCTGTTCTTCCTTCATTCTGCTATTCACCTACATTCTTTATTGTCTTCCTGGTCCAGTAAAGCATGGCACTTTTCTGCATACCTGGGAATCTCTCATACCATCTCTCCTTGGATCTTTTAGCTTTTGTACATTTTTTAGTTTTTAAATTCTTATTTATTTTTGGCCATGTCATGTGGTTAATGGGAACTAACTTCCCTGACAAGTGATTGAACCCAGGCCCTTTGCAGTAAAAGTGTGGGTTCCTAACCACTGGACTGCCAAGGGAATTCCCAAGTCCTTATATTTTTGTGTTTTGCCCTAGCTTCAGTAACTGCATTTAAGAATATTTCTTTCCCTATTTTTCCCTTTAGATCTGTTCATGTCATTTTGATGTAATGCCTTTTTCTTTATCTCTTTAGGATGTGATGACCATGGATGGTCTTCCCTATGACCTCACAGAGAAACAAATATATCACATTGGGAAGCAGGTCCTTTTGGCTTTGGTAAGGCTTGGAGAAGTGACAACAGATGGCAGTGATCTTTTTTGTTAGCCTGGTATTTAATGTCATATTTCTTATATTTATGTTCTCAAATGGGGTATATATTATAAATGAAATCTGGTGGAAGTTAGGGGGCAGAAACTCAAGCATCAATTAATTGTTTTCAATTTTCTCTTTATGAAATTATTTAGATAATATAATTCAGGATTGGTAATTCTAGGTAGAAAGTGGTCACTTTAGGGTTTCTAGAAGAAACAGGAAAGGTTTTATTTCTTTTATTGCTTATTAAAAAATAATTTTTTTTTTTTGGCCACACCATGAGGTATGCAGGATCTTAGTTCCCCGACCAGGGATCAAACCTGTGCCCCGGGAAGCACAGAATCTTAACTACTGGACCACCAGGGAAGTCCCAAGAAGGGTTTTAAAAGGTTTCTCAGTCTTAACGGTAAAGGCACCAGGGCCAAGAGCTATATGCCCACATGTTGTTCACTCAGTCGTGTCTGACTGTTTGCAGCTGTATGGACTGTAGCCAGCCAGGCTCCTCTGTCTTCCACTATCTCCCAGAGTTTGCTCAGATTCATGTCTATTGAGTTGGTGATGCTATCTAGTCACCTCATCCTCTGCTGGCCCCTTCTCATACTTCCCTATATATACTGTTAGCAGATGTAAAAGAGGAAAAGATAAGCTGGTAGAAGATTTGGGAAGAGAAAACGAATGGGTGAAAGGCTACAGAGCCAGAAGAATGTTTATAATTTATACCTAAAGAACAAGAAATACTAGCTCAGAATGTGTTAGGCAGGAGACTTGCTGTAATACTGAATGTGACAGGAATTGCATATACTTGAAAAGGAACAAAGAACAAGTGGAAGAGGAGGAATAAGAAGGGGGTGAAAATGAAATCATGTCTTTATTTTAGACTAACCTAAATAGGGACTTCCCTAGTGGTCTGGTGGTTGACTCTGCACTTCTAATGCAAGGGGCACGGGTTTGATCCCTGTATCGGGAAGATCTGGAGGAGGAAATGGCAAACCACTCCAGTATTCTTGTCTGGGAAATCCCATGGACAGAGGAGCCTGGTGGGCTACAGTCCATGGGGTTGCAAAGAGTCACAACTGAGCAACTGAGCACATAGGTTCATCAGTTGTAACAAATGTATTACAGTAGTGCAAGCTGTTAATAGAGGAAACTAAGGGGCAGGAGGCCTGAGTGCTCTGGCTTTTCCACTCAACTTTGTTTTCACCCTAAAACAACTCATAAAAAAACATAATAAAGTTTTTATTAATTTTTTTAAAGAATGAATTTCTGGAAACTGTTGATCTTAAACACAATGCAAACATGTCTGATTCATTATAAGTACTGTGCTTTTTATGAATTAGAATATTTGGTTCTGGTCACTGCCACTTAGTAGCTGTGTGGACGTGACATGTTATTTTTTTTTTTATATTAAACTTTTTATTTTGTATTGCAGTATAACCGATAAACAATGTTGTGATAGTTTCAGGTGGACAACAAAGGGACTCAGCCATATAAATACATATTGCTATATTTAAAATGGATAACCAACAAGGACCTACTGTAGAGCACAGGGAACTCTGCTCAGTGTTATGTGGCAGCCTGGATGGGAGGGAGTTTGGGGGAGAATGGATATGTCATTATTAATGCGGCTTGTTCAGGGTAGAAAATGTCTTTTCGAGGATCTGCTTCACTTTATCTGGGACCCAAGCCATGACTTCGGAGAACTGATCCATTTTGACATCACTCTGACAGGAATTTCTCCAGGAGAAGCGTCTGTTCCATGGCGATGTGGCAGCCAGGAATGTTCTAATCCAGTGTGACCTCACTGCTAAGCTCTGCGGGCTGGGCCTGGCTTATGAAGTTCATTCCCGAGGGGCCATCTCCTCCACTCACGTGGTACCCCTCAAGTGGCTTGCCCCAGAACGGCTTCTGCTGAAACCAGCTGGCATCAAAGGAGACATGTACGGTTTGTTCCTGCCCCGTGGAGTTCCTCCTTTCTTGACTTCAGTGTCCTCCTGCCTGTGAACATGACTGGGTCTGTTGTCAATTAAGTCTATGCATGAAGTCTGTGCTTTGAAGTCAGACAGACTCTCAAGCAAAAATGTGTGTTATGTGGCAGAGCTCATAGTTGGCAGCTGTCTGCAATCCTTTTTAGTGCCTCCTGAAGTATTCCCTCTGTGTCAGATTAGAAGCCTTGATTAGGAGAGAAAAAATGAAAAATGAATAGATTATTCACACCAATATCTGAGGACTTGATTTGGTATAGTTCTATCTCTTTATCTAGTTTTATCTGAAAGAGGCAGATCCACTTAATCAAAAGTTTAAACTAGGAGCTATTAAAAAGAAAAAATATATATATTTACATATATATATGTATGTGCTGTGCTAAGTCGCTTCAGTTGTATCTGACTTTGACAGGCTCTTCTGTCCATGAAAGTTTCCAGAATACTGGAGTTGGGTAGCCTATTCCTCCTCCAGGGGATCCTCCTGACCCAGGGATCAAACCTTATCTCTTACCTCTCCTGCATTGGTGGGGAGGTTCTTTATCACTGTGCCACCAGGGAAGCCCATGTATATGTGTATTTATATACTCAATTTATTTTAACTTAAAACATATAAATGGATATTTATCAGTCTTTCAGAGGAAGGCCAAGAGGCTACACGTGCTGTGCTAAATGAAGTTACATGTTGTATTTCTTGTATAAAACAATTGTGATGAAGTTTGACTGCAGGCATTTATTGTTAAATTTCCCCCAGTTTTCTACAGTTGTCTCACTCACACAGTTCGACAACACTCTCTTTTAAGCGGCTTGATTTTAGAGAATGTTTTGAAAGCATTCAACCTAGTTTTCAGGGAGCTAAGGCTTTTGGCATGTATATTTAATCAATCTACATAGTATTTAATTGATAACGTAGTTATAGTTACATGTATGATTGGCATAAACAGGATTGCAAAGAATAACAATTGACTTTGGTAACCATATGACTCATCTGCTTGGAGGAGCAGGTAGGTATAATACAGGATATCTTACCAGCCATGAATGTTAGGAGCTTTAGGGGAAATTTAGAACATCAGTTAATGTGGTGAATCAATTAAGACACTGATTTTTCATTTCATTGCTGTTTCCCTGATATCTGCTTTTCAACAGAGGTCTGGAAGTAATAAACTTCCTTGGGAGATACTGCTCATTTCACAATGATGCTGTAGAATAATGAAACATATGTCTCTCAAATCATATTGTTTAGGCAACTACTTAGTCCATTTATGTACAAAACTTGCTCTGTTAATGTTTTACCTAGGTTTGGGCAGTTAGATCTACTGAGGATATAGTAGATAAAAGATAAACCCTGCTTGGCCTTGAACTAAGACATGGAACAACAGACTGGTTCCAAATAGGAAAAGGAGTATGTCAAGGCTGTATATGGTCACCCTGCTTATTTAACTTCTATGCAGAGTACATCATGAGAAACGCTGGGCTGGAAGAAGCACAAGCTGGAATCAAGATTGCCGGGAGAAATATCAATAACCTCAGATATGCAGATGACACCACCCTTATGGCAGAAAGTGAAGAGGAACTAAAAAGCTTCTTGATGAAAGTGAAAGAGGAGAGTGAAAAAGTTGGTTTAAAGCTCAATATTCAGAAAACTAAGATCATGGCATCTGGTCCCATCACTTCATGGCAAATAGATGGGGAAACAGTGGAAACAGTGTCAGACTTTATGTTTTTGGGCTCCAAAATCACTGCAGATGGTGATTGCAGTCATGAAATTAAAAGACACTTACTCCTTGGAAGAAAAGTTATGACCAACCTAGACAGCATATTCAAAAGCAGAGACATTACTTTGCCAACAAAGGTCCATCTAGTCAAGGCTATGGTTTTTCCAGTGGTCATGTATGGATGTGAGAGTTGGACTGTGAAGAAAGCTGAGTGCAGAAGAATTGATGCTTTTGAACTGTGGTGTTGGGAGAAGACTCTGGAGAGTCCCTTGGACTGTAAGGAGATCCAGCCAGTCCATTCTGAAGGAGATCAGCCCTGGGTGTTCATTGGAAGGACTGATGCTAAAGCTGAAACTCCAATACTTTGGCCATCTCATGCGAAGAGTTGACTCATTGGAAAAGACTCTGATGCTGGGAGGGATTGGAGGCAGATGGCTGGATAGCATCACTGACTCGATGGACGTGAGTTTGAGTGAGCTCCGGGAGTTGGTGATGGACAGGGAGGCCTGGCGTGCTGCAATTTATAGGGTCGCAAAGAGTCGGACAGGACTGAGCGACTGAACTGAACTGAACTGAAGAATAAAAGCTGGAATTTCAGCAGGAAGGAATGGAAAAGATGAAAAAGATACATGAGAATTTTTATATGTTTGAGTGAATATGTTTGCATTTGCATAAGCGCTCATAGCATTTAACAAATAAGAGTAAATATCTATTAGTGTGTAAATACCTATTAATGTATACTATCTATTCATATATAATATTTAACAAATAATAGTAAATATCTATTAATGTGAAGAAAGGAGACATAAATCGAGCTCTCAAGGAAATTAGATTCGAAGGGGACTGGACAGAAATATTTTCTAATGGCATAACTACATTGCTTATTGTACCAATCACCCTTGATTCCCATTCACTGCCATTGTCATGGTTTCTTACTGAAGGTCTCTGGTATTTAAGTGAGCCATCTTTATGAAAGGCAGAAATAAAAGTGAAGTAAACAGCTTTGTTTCTTTTACAGCTGGTCTTTTGGGATCCTGCTGTACGAGATGGTGACTCTAGGTAAGGAAAATCCCCAAAGTAGTGGCACCCCTATAGAAATATGCGAGGATGTTTATTTGTGTGGTAGATGGCATTTGCTGTGAGAAGGGGTTTCAGCACAATTGCTGAAGATCGAACTGAGCTGACACATTTTCAGAATCCAAGCTTGATTTTTGAGATAGTCTTATAAAGTCATGGTTCCTTCCCTAACTGTCTCCCTCCTTCCTCTTTCTTTCCCCAAAGGCTTTACCAATTCCATGGCATATTTTAAAATCCAAGGAGTATTCCAAGGATGATCTTGTGTGTGCTCAGGTGCTCAGTCGTGTCCAACTCTTTGCAACCCCATGGACTGTTATCTGCCAGGTTCCTCTGTCCATGGAATTTTTCAGGCAAATTCTTGTTGGAGGGAGTTGCCATTTCCTTCTCCAGGGGATCTTCCCCACCCAGAGATCGAAACCACATCTCTTGAGTTTCCTGCAATGGAAGGCAGATTCTTTACCACTAGTGCCACCTGGGAAGCCCCTAGGCTGATCTTGCATAAATATAAAAATGTTGTCTTTAGATTTATTAATCCGTTTGACTGAGAAACTGCAGCACTTTCTCTTGTTTGAGAAGTAGAGGGCAGATCTTATTTCTCGCTTAGCTTTATTTTGTTACATTCCTAAAGACTTGACAGATTCCTAAATTATCAGGTCTCCTTCCCCCAACATCTCCTTTCTCCAAAATTCTCCAAGTTATACCCTTATCTGATCACCAGGGATCAACTACATTATACCTATTAGGTTTCCTACTTTTGTAGGTGATTAGCCCAGGTAGATGGAAAATAGTGTTAGTTATAGTTTATATTCTGCTGCTGCTGCTGCTAAGTCGCTTCAGTTGTGTCCGACTCTGTGCGACCCCATAGACGGCAGCCCACCAGGCTCCCCTGACTCTGGGATTCTCCAGGCAAGAACACTGGAGTGGGTTGCCATTTCCTTCTCCAATGCGTGAAAGTAAAAAGTGAAAGTGAAGTCACTTAGTCGTTTATGTTCTAGAAGACCCTAAAGTTGTCTTACTCGTCTCACTCTTTCCATACCAACAGGGGCACCTCCATATCCTGAAGTCCCTCCTACCAATATCCTACAGCATCTCCAAAGAGGGCAAGTCATGGAGAGACCCAGTAGTTGCACACACACCATGTAAGTGGCTTTTAAAATCTTTTTTGCTCTTTATCAGTCATGCTGTTTGTAAAGTGGCTCAGATGATCCTCAGCTGTCCTCTATGTGCTAAGGTACAACCTTAAACCAAACCTATGCAGAAAATACATCTGCTCATATATATGTGTATATGTGTCTTTACATTTGTGTGTGTGTATGTGTGCGACACAAACACACACATACACAATATGGAGGCAGCCACTGAATGCTATATTAGAAATTTAGATTTGCTAACATTGTTAAATCTTAGTTCCTCTGGAATCTTTTAAAACAGATGAAATCCAATGCAGGTACAGCACTGTTTTAGTTATATAAATGTCAGTCTCAGAGACTACCAGCTTCAGTTCTAATATGGTTGTCATAAAATCCACAGTTATTCACTGGTTCTTATTTGATATTTAACTTAAAAAATTTTTTCCTGGTTCTAAGCATGTTGGAAGCCCATCAGAAGAAAGACAGTGAGAAGAAATTAGACAGCAGAAGGAAGATATCAAATTGCCAGCAGAAAGGGACAGTTGGTGAACTAACATAGAAGCAGAAAAGTAAAAATTACATGCAGAATTTCATAAACAATAAAGTACAAAGCAGGTTATGATAGACTATAAGAAAGGCTTCAATTATTTTTAAGAAAGCAGGAGATAATATATTGATATACGTTTCTGTTTAAATTGCTGTTATTTTGTAAATTCTTCAGTACTGAAAAAGTAACTTTCTAGCACCTGAGTTTCCCACAAATACAAACAGTAATTGTATCAAGCATATTAAAAAAAGCTAAAAATAATAACTGTATATACTTATACACACATAGTATAGTGATGATACTGGCTGGGTATACTAGAATGAAATTATTGACAAATATTTCTTGAAGGCCATATATATATATATATATATTTGGCTGTCCTTGATACTGGGGATAGGTAGAGACATTTAACTGAAAAAGTACCTGATCTTGAACCATGTAATATTTGGATGAGGAATACCTGAAAGAACATGAAAATCAACAGAAAGTGTGAAGCAATGAGTATACTGGTTAAAAGCTCAGATTCATGTCATAGTCAAAAAGACACATGTTCAGTCTTAGTCCTATATGTTACATTGTTTACTTAACTTGAAATAGGTAAAATGATAGTCCTACCTCAAAGTAATTGTGAGGCTGCAATGAAATAATGCATGTTAAGTTTCCCTTCCATGCCTTTTGGGCTTCCCTGATGGCTCAGTGGGTAAAGAATCTGCCTGCAATGCAGGAGACACAGGACTTCAGGTTGGGTCCTTGGGTCGAAAAGATCCCCTGGAGGAGGCAATGGCAACCCACTCTAGCATTCTTGCCTAGAAAATCCCATGGACAGAGGAGCTTGGTGGGCTACAATCTGTGGGGTTGCAAAGTCAGACATGACTGAATAGTCGACTAGGCACACCATGCCTTTTATAATAAGTATGTTCTTGGTAAATGGTATCAGTATTAGTAGAGTAACATAACATCTTATACAAAGTCTAATGGTACAACATTAAAGAGTATGGGAAACACAGTGTGTTTCCCATATAACACAGGTTATAAGGGAAGGAATTGAAAATTCCTACTTATACCGATAGGAAAGAATAACCAGGGAGAGGATATTAATGCCTTGGGCAGAGCATAAGCAAAGAAAAAGCTGGGTGTTATTAACCATGTCTGGGGCATAGCTAGATGTTGTCTTAGGAGGAGGAGAGGGCTCCCGCTAAGCAAGGCCTATGTGGTAAGAAGCTGGGGTTAGGATGCCGACTTTATAAGATGAACAATAGGAAGCTGCTGTAGGTCTTGGGCGGGAATGAGACTTGACAAAGAGCGTTTGATAACAGACTGTGTTACACATTCTCTAGAAACTGGATTGAAACAAAGACAGATTGAAGGTGGTAAACACATTATCTAAGGCCATTTCCTGGGGAAGCTAAATAATAAAGGGAGAAAATGACCTGGATTAATGGAAAGAACTATCTGATTATAGTATCTGAAATTACTATGAATCATGTTATTCCACATCTTCTTATTTTCCCCTGTTGTAATGTAGCTCATACTAGTAGGTAAGTTATAGCAGTGGTCTGGAATGATGCAAGTTCATAATATGTAGGATGAAAACACTTAACTTCTGAAAGAGTTTTTGGTAATAGAAAAAACAACAAAACTGTTCTGTCATACTGATTGTAGTACAGCAGAAACCAACATGACATTGACCCCATGGACTGTAGCCTGACAGGCTCTTGTGACCATGGAATTCTTCAGGCAAGAATACTGAAGTGGGTAGCCATGCCCTTCTCCAGGGGATCTTCCCCACCCAGAGATCGAATCCAGGTCTCCTGTATTGGATTCTTTACCATCTGTGCCCTGAGGGAAGCCCATAAAGCAACTATATCCCAATTTTTTTAAAAAAGGAAAAGAAAAAGAATAAGGTGATAAATAGATGAAATAGGATTAGAAGATTTTAGTATTATGCTGAATAAAGGAACTCATGTGAATTCACATTCATGTAAAAAAAGTTTGCATTCATGTAAAAAAAAATGATTCTTTGTTGACTGAGCCACTAGGGAAGCCCATAGTATAACTATTGACTAGTATTAACTAGTATACTATTCGTGTGACTAGTATAACTATTCTCTACACTTATGTGTGTTCAATGTTTTCCATAATAAAAGTTACAGTAGAAAAAAATCATCAGTCATTCTTATTATAAAAAAGGTTAAGATATTAAGAGATTTAGTATTTAGGAAGGTGAGAAGGAATAGTATTCTCTGGGAAGAGTGTGGGACAGGGTGATGAATAGATTACAGAATTGTAGGGTTCTTTTGTTAAGATTTGTAAGCGAAGAAGCATGTTTTTCAAACATTTGCCTTGTCAAGGAAGTCAGTTTTTCTTGCTCCCCTTTCAGGTATGGTCTCATGAAGTCCTGCTGGCATTGGAGTGAGGACAGCCGCCCCTCACTTAGAAAGCTACAGTCGTGTCTCGAAACTGCTGCTCAAAGTGCAAATGACAAGGCTGTGTTGCAAGTACCGGAGTTGGTGGTACCTGAACTGTACGCAGCTGTGGCAGGTGTCAGCGTGGAGAGTGTCTCCTACTGCTACAGCATCTTCTGAAGGTCCTGGGACAACACCCACTTTGGGGAGATCGTATACTCTTGAAAGCAGTTTCTCCAAGAACAAAGACTTTTCTAGTGGGAGTTAAAAGGAGAAATGGGACATGAATCTTGAATCTTCCCCTACACATTTCACTAGAAACCTGAAATGATGCTGGGTGAGACTGCCCTCACCATGTACCCTTGAGACGGAGAAATGCAGTTCATTTCTGCTGTCCCAATTCTGAAGACACAGGGTAGATGGGTTGGACAGTGTCCGTTCAAGGGAGGTTTTACAAATTTGCAATCTTTGTTGCAACATGGCATGGATAAGTTGGTCCCTCCTACCACAGGCTTGTTTCCTTTGTTTCCAAACTCTGACTATAGTAAGGTCCAGAAAATTGGAATCAAATGAGGGAAGAGAAAGTTGATAAAGAAATTTATGAAAAGAAAATGAAAGGTTCTATTTTCTCAGGAGTATAGATGAAGACCAAGGTCCATCCTTCACAGAGAAAGGAGAGGAAGGTCATATAGTTCTTCACTTCTGGTCCATTCTTGCAGGGATGAAGGAGAACCATTAAGGAAGATTTCTGAGCTCTCCATAAGGTATAAGCTCACCCTATATGGAGAAATGCAGCCCCCTTTTATCTAATTCTGAGATAGGTAAATCCTGTTGGTACTATTCTAACTAGAAGCTGGAGGGGTGATTCCATGATTAAGAGCATTGTTTATGTATCATCCATCAGGCTGGCATTCTGGTCCCTGTTAGAATAGGGAAATCAACCCTGAATATTTATTGGAAAGACTGATGCTGAAGCTGAAGCCCCAGTACTTTGGCCACTTGATGTGAAGAGCCGACTCACTGGGAAAGACCCTGATGCTGGGAAAGGTTGAGAGCAGGAGGAGAAGGGGGCGACAGAGGATGAGATGGTTGGTTGGTATCACTGACTCAACGGCCATGAATGAGCAAAGTCCGAGAGATAGTGAAGGACAGGGAAGCCTGGTGTGCTGCAGTTCATGGGATCACAAAGAGTTGGGCATGACTGAGTGACTGCACAATGACAAATGAGACTATGGAGACTGAGCTCAGAGAGTCCAATAGGGTTGATGATGAATAGACTGTGTATGTATTTAATAAGTGGGAAATATGGAAACCAGCAGGGGTGCTCACTAGGTCAGGATGCCTTCAAGGAGTGCTAGAAAAAGATGTAACCTGAGATAGAAGGATGGGAGGTTCTGATTTTCAATCATTCAATGATGTACTGTGAAACTTATTTCATTAAATCAATATTTATTGAGTGAAAGTATACATTTTGGGTTATACAGTTGCCAAAATCTTGACAATAAGGAGGACGAAAATAAATAAATGTGAATTAATGTCAACAGGAAAATTCAAGAGACAATCTACATTGTCAAAAAAGATTCCTCATGTGTAAAAAGGGGATAATACCCACTTCACAGGGTTGTTGTGAGAATGGAATGAAAGGGTGTTATTTGTACCACATGTGGCATGTACTATATGACAATAAATATTAATTTCCTTACCCACCCCTTTACTATCCTAGGTCCTCCTTCACATATTTTTCATTTAACATCTGTGGTGACCAAGAAGAGAACCTTGGTCTGCCAGTCACATTGCAAGGCAGGACATACTTAGAGATGATGGTATAGTACAAATTGTTGTTGTTGTTTAGTTGCGTCTGACTCTTTTGTGACTCCATGGACTGTAGCCCCCCAGGCTCCTCTGTCCAATGGATTTCCCAAGCAAGAATACTGGAATGGGTTCCTTCCCCAGGGGATCTTCTCGACCCAGGGGCAAACCCACATCCTCCTGCATTAGCAGGCGAATTCTTTATCACTGAACCACCCGGGGAAGCCTATAGTACAAATACCACATGACTGAAATGAGGAAGTCATTATTTTTGTGTGAGTGACTGGATGATGGCAGTCACCTCCTACTATTTCAACATACTAGAAGTATCATGACTATCACAATTCAGTTGAACACATGGTCTGATTTTAAAGAATACATCAGGTACTCTTGAAGAGACATTCAAGGCTACTATAGGAAAGCTGACTGGCAGTTGAAAAAGTTTGCATAATCCTGATGGAGTCACCCAACTGCATAACAATTCTTGCACCTGTAGGAATACTATAGTGACTAGTCAGAATTTTAATATGTGCTAAGTAGCAATAGGGAGAAGGGAGGTAGAATGGCTCAGCACAAAACAATGAAATCCTATGGATTGCCATTGTTCTCAGCTGTTCCCTTATGTCTAATTTACAAAATATTTATTCAATATTTTCAAAGAATTGAGTGTTAAGGGCATCTGTGCCAGACACTGTGCTAGATGCTGGATAAAAGAAACAGTGTTGGATTAGAGTCTAGAAAGCAAGGGACGTTATAGACATGTTTGTATGCATAACGTGTGGTGTGGAGATGGTGAAGGTCAGGGAGGCCCCAGTGTGCTGCAGTCCTTGGGATCGCAAACAGTCGGACCCGACCTGGCGACTGAACAACAAGAATGTGAATTTGTGAATTACAAACCGTTGTAAGTGCTATGAAGAAAAAGTACAGGGTAAATGGAAGGGAGTAAAAAGAGGGGACCTGGCTGAAAAAAGTGGCATTTGAAATGAGACCTTAGAAAGAGGGTGAGTAAGCCTGACAGTGAAGAGAAGAGCTTTCCAGGAGAAGGATGATTTACATGAAAACACTGAGGCAAGAAAAAGAGCAGTTTGAGGAACTGCAGGGAGGCACAGTGAGGCAGGAGGGGAGTGGTGCCAATGAAACAGAGCGGTGCTCTTTCACACTGTATTTTTTTTCCCCAAGGGAAATAATGAATTCGCCTTTAGCAACAATATTCAAAGTAGTACTTGATACTCATCCATCATGGGTAATTTAGAAATAACAAAAATCAACTCTATCAAAATTCTGGGAATAAGTTAGATGATCCAGGAGAGAATACTTCACAAAATACCCACCATGTACAAAAATAGACTCAGTGGAAAAGTACAGTTTTAAAAATATGTAAGAGGAACAAAATATTAATTCTGCAAATAGTTGTTCATTTTATACCACATACAAAGCTCAAAGTTAGTCTCCCTGGAGAAAATAAAGACAAACCTGAATGACTCAAGTCCTCAAGTCACTTATTTAGTAGTAAACTGGTGCCTCCATTTTTTTTTATTACATATCTTTATTAGGAACAATATTTTGAACACTTGATCCCAATAAAAGTATAGTAATTTATATAGAGATGTAAAATATACACAGTATAAAATAAATGCAATATAAATTTAAAGGGGTAAGATAAAGGTGAAATAAATTTATTTTTAAAATATTTTGCTAACTTATTTCACATTGTATGTTAATGTTTGTTTTGATAGAAGACAAAGAAACAGACGACTGCTATTTTCAACTTGATTTGTTTTTCTACATATAGATCTGGAAAACTGGATATAGTAATTGTTTATTCAAAGAAAACTGGATTTTCCCCTCAATTGGCCAGGCTTTTTCCAAAAGGACAGTTATATTTCTGGCATATTTCACTTATCATTCAAATCAGGTATTTCCAAGGTAATGAATAGAAAAGAGAATTATAATGTCTACCATTTAATCAAGTTGAATCCGTGTTAGGATTTGTTTTATTGTTTTGATTTCCTCATCTCCCAGTCTTTCTTTTCCAATTTATCCTTTATGGTTAAAAAACAATTCTAACATAGCTAGGAACTGAGCGAATGCCGACCTGGAAATCATGTCCTATTGAAACTTGACAATGTAACTTAACTTAGAATAATCTGAACCAGAGTTCTCAAATCATGTTCGTGCACAACACTTTAGGTATTTTGTGCCTGAAGAATCCCATGGACAGAGGAGCCTGGAGTCCACGGAGGTCACAAAGAGTTGGACATGACTGAGCACTTAGATTAAATTTGAATAATATTTTTCACCATTTTAAATAAAAAGTAAATCAGTTCAGTTCAGTTCAGTTCAGTCGCTCAGTCGTGTCCTACTCTTTGCAACCCCATGGACTGCAGCACTCCAGGTCTCGCTGTCCATCACCAGCTCCCGCAGTCTACTCAAACTCATGTCCATTAAGTCTATGATGCCATCCAACCATCTCATCCTCTGTAGTCCCCTTCTCCTGCCTTCAATCTTTCCCAGCATCAGGGTGTTTTCAAATGAGTCAGTTCTTTGCATCAGGTAGCCAAAGTATTGGAGTTTCAGCTTCAACAGCAGTCCTTCCAAATTATTCAGGACTGATTTCCTTTAGGATTGACTGCTCGGTAAATGGAAAAAGTAAATAGAATCTTCTAAATCTTAACCTTAACCAGCCAACTCATTGGAAAAGACCCTGATGCTGGGAAAGATTGAAGGCAGAAGGAGAAGAGGGCAACAGAAGATGAGATGGCTAAATGGCATCACCGATGCAATGGACATGAACTTGGCAAACTCCAGAAATGGTGAGGGACAGGGAAACCTGGCATGAGTCCATGGGGACTTGAAGAGTCAGACATGATGGGGCAACTGAACAACAGCTGTTACTAAATTTTTGCTCTACCATGACTCATAAAAAATAAGTATGTGTTAAATACAACAGAAGACTGAGAAAATAAGCCATTATGCTTAATTTAGCAGACTGGCTTTACTTGTTTTGGATATAAGAGTCAGTGGTTATGCTATGTGTTAGAAGCATATAATACTGTCATATGCATGAAAAATCATTAGTTTGAATAATGGAATTGAGTATATCACCATGTCTTAATAATCAGCAATACCTTCAAGTGCTCACTATATATGAACATGTTTGAAAAACAATGGTGTGGAAGTTGTGGTGTTTCTGCACAATGATGGTTCTCTTATTTTAAAAAAGTAACACCACTGAGTGCTCTAAAAGACATACATGGTTGAAAGAGAGAAGTTACTTCAGGAGAGAAGAGAGAAAGGTGGTGGATGTAATAAAGACTGAAATATACTGTAGTCATTCTTACATTTAAAGACATTTCAATCACCTAAGAGTACTGTTTTAGACCATATAATATTCTGAATTTACTACTTTGATCCTTTTAATGGGATGAGTTAGCCTTAAAAGCTTTTTTTTTTTTTTTTTTTATAAATACAAAACCAAAACTATTCAAAAGCTACTGATAAGGGAATAAGGACAAAAAACTACCCTTTCCAGTATTTATCACAGGAAAGTCAGAACATATTTCTGGAGATTGTAAGTAGGAATTATTTGATAATTTTAAATACTGGGGCAAAAGGCAAAAAAGGTATGAGGACAGAGAAGACCCAAGAGATCAAAGGAAGAGAGAATTTTAGACACTGGAAAAAGTGGAACATTTTAGAAGACTAAATTAACACTTATAAGAAATAATCATCTCTGACCATAGCCCTCTGACTTGTCACCATGAAGCTGAAAATAAAAAACTTAAAAACTCTAGTGGGAAATCATTATTTTATAAATGTATATTGTGTATTTGATTAAATCATTAAGCCTTAATTTCAGCTGGAGTTGGAAAATAAAATGTTTATTTCTTAATTACTTCACATAGGTTTTTGAAGCTGAGCCCAAACATTAATTTTCATAAACTAATACTAGTAAGTATGCTCTAGTTTGAAGCCTACAGCCACTGAAATTGAAATTTCTGTGTTCCAAAAATATTTTCACTATTTCCAGCCCATGCAGAAGCCTATGAACTGCCTCTTATTTATTGTCCCAGGTAGCCACTAGACATGTCTGGCTATTTAATATTAAGTTCACACAACTAAAATAAGATCTAAAAATAAAAAAAATTCAGTTCCTCAGTCTCACTAGCCACATTTCAAGTGCTCAATAGACATTCAGAACATTTTTACTCTGAAGTATAACATCCAAGACCACAATACACAAATGCTTTATCACATTCCAATTTTTATCATGATACAAGAGATAACACAATTCGACTTTTTTTGTGGTGGTTGTTTCAGCTAATTATAAGAAGGATTTAAGTATATTTTCACACTTCATCTTAATAACAGATAGAGTTAGGATTAGTCTTGAGCTCAGATTTCTGTTTAGGAGATAAAGTCAGTCAAGGGTTACAAATAAAAATCTTAACACCCTGCATTCCATAAGCTCTGTTTACACAGTCACAGATCTGGCGTCTGTAGCTGTCTCTAGGTAAGCATGAACTCTGGCACATGTGCCAACAACTGGAAGGAAAAGCATTAGGGAATCCAAAGAGTGCACAAAAAACAGACCAAATGGATTACTGCCTATATTTCCAGAGATACTATAGAATATTGTGGTCAAGTTTCTGTAGATCATTTTTGTGATAAACACAGTGACTGACTCATCCCAGTTTGCCTGGGAAGTTCCACGTTTTAAGACTGAAAGTCCCACATTCCAGGAAACGCCTTGGTCTGGACAAAACTGGAGAGGTCAGTCACCCAAGAGGTGAGGGATGGTGCTATGTTTCTTGTATATTTTCTATAATAGAAGCCTATATTGGAATCAAATAATTTTTCTATATTAACATTTATATAGTGGTTAATATGGGTTTCCATATTGACAGTTATACAATTGCTAATACTTCACAAAACCTGCTCAGTCTGTTTTTCTGGTTATTCCACTTCCATGAACTTTGTGTTCTAATGATACCGAATTTCTTGGCTTTCCAAAGTCATGCATTGTAACACTGCTGTGCCTTTGCTCAGGCTGTTTGCTTTTCCATCCCTCCAAACATATAATGAATTTATCCAACAAGGTCCAATTCAAATAGCATCTTGTCACAAATCTTCCCTGATATTTCCCTTCTTCCACTTCCCCTCTTCCCCAATAAAGTGACTTGAGTCCTCTGCAATATTACCAGCATTAAACAAACAAAATTTTCTTATAGCATTTGCTTTCATGGACTAATATGTATCTACATGTTCATTTTCTAGACCACAAGCACAAAGGACTATTTTTATTACCAGTGCCCAACCATTTCTGGCACATAGGAAATGCCCATTGTAACTCATCATATGTTGTTTCATAAATTTTAAATCTTATTTCACATAATCTCATCTGGTCCTTTCAACAATTCTTTGAGCTTGACAAAGTTGATTGTAGTCTATTCATTTAAGCCAATAAAACGGCTTAAAGATAGGGTCTTAGACTAAGTTAGGTAGAGATAATTAATGGGCATAAATCCCAGTCTTCTGACTGCCACTCTCTTTATCAAGTCCCACTGAAGGTTAAAGGGTATCCAACAAGCAGGATTATTCTGTGTGTCGATAAAAGAAAGGTAATCAATATATCCGAAGAGCGGAAAAAAACAAAAAACAAAAAAAACCAGGCTTTGCGTAAAGCTCAGCTTGTCTTTCCCCATCCTTCAAAACCCACCCCAGATGAGCGCTATTTCCCCAGTATAACTCTATAGCATAAGAAATCTGGGCTAAACCACTTGATCTGTGATCAAATTGCCGAAACTCCAATAACCGAACAAGTTTTATTATTGATAAAAATTTTTTTCGTATCATGACTGTCAAGAGATTTTGCTTCAATGTACTCTTCAAATTTTCAGACCGCCTGTCTTGATGGATTCTTTCTACTTTGTCTCGTCTGGCTTCTAGATGCCAGAAAACGAGCCATCATTGAAAATGAGCCATCATTGTCCAAATGGGAGAGGCCTGTGTTAGAAGTCTAGCAAGAGAAATGGCTGTACTGCAGATCTGCATTCTAATTCTGGGCTTTTATCTTGACTCATCCCACTAACCTGGGGAATAAGGCCACACCCACCTCACGGGATGCCGTGAGACCCAAAAGTCAGAGCAACTTTTAATTTACAACTTAGAGCAACTCCGAACTTAGTTCGGAGGCCATGGCAAATGTTTTCATATTTTATCACTTGTGCTTTCCCAATATAATATGATCTAACTAATTTTGAAAATAATATGACCTTAGTAAAGCAAAGTTCAGGTCGGTGCAACGCTGGCCCACCGCACCCGTCTCCCACCCGCTTTTCTCTCGGGCCGAGGGAGGCTGAAGCGGCGCGCTCGCTGTGACGTGTACTCATTCTTGGGCGACTGACGTCACTACCAGGCGCCGGGAGTCACGTCGGCCGGTCCTTCGGCGGGCTTTTCGGGGACAAAGATGGCTATGGCCAGCGATTTCTACCTGCGCTACTACGTAGGGCATAAGGGCAAGTTTGGACACGAGTTTCTGGAGTTTGAGTTTCGGCCGGACGGTGAGCGGAGGAGCGGCGACTGCCGCTACTGGGAGTGATGCTAAGCAGGGGAGAAGAGAGGCGGAGAGGCCGCGAAGGAGGCAGGGTGGGTGGGTGAGCTTGCTCAGGCTCGCGAGTGTACGGTTGGGTCCAGGAGCTTAAAAATGTAGGAAGCGTGGATTGGTTTAGGGGAATAAAAGAGAATTAATCGGTGTCAATTATTTCAGAAAAGCCTATGCTGCCTTTGATCCTAAAGTTCAAACTATAGTAATCAGAATTCTAGAATCATTTCACCGGAAGGGACCTTAAAGGCCTTCTAGTTAATCAACCTAATACTTGGACATTTTTTGAAAACATCCCCACCACACGGTGGACCCTTGGACGCTTAAAATCTTCCTGTAAATAGTAATTTTCAGACGGCCCATTCATCCTGAATGAATTTACTCATTCAGGCACTGTATGGAAGGCAACAAGTCGAAAAAAGCAAATGAGTCCTGCTCTGAAGGCGGGAAGCCCAACGTGTAGAAAAACGAGTGTAATGATGTCTTTCGGGTGCTTAAATACAGTTGTTCTCTATTGGATGCATTAAGACTATAAAAGGGGGCGTGGTTAGTTCTGCAAAAAAGAGTCGGAAATCTTTCGAGAAGGCGACAGCGACAGTTGAGATGAGTATTGGAATGAGAGGACATATTTTCTTGGTCTCAGGGAAAAAAGGAGTCAGACTCCTGAGCGCCGTATGAGCGGGGAAGGAGGGGGGAGGGGAGGTGAAACTGCCAGTTCCCCAACAAGTATGCAGCAAATTCTACATTTTTAAAACTAATTCTGTTTATAGTTGTACTGTATATTGAACTGTTATTGTAACAACAGTAGTCCAACTGCATAGACTGTGTTTTTGAATGCATATTATGTGCTGGGCAACACGTAAAAACAAAAATTGAGGGTACAGTAGTGCATAAGACGTTTTCATTCCCCTCAAGGAGTTATATCTTGGTGGATAACATAAACATAAAACTAAGTGTAAAGCTATATGCATATTAGGTGCTGTGTTCATGCTTTGGACAAAGTTCTGGGAGAGTATGCAAGAAAAATTAGGGGAGGATCACATACTAGGAAAAGGGAAGAATATCAGACATGTCAGGTAGAAGTCAGGGTAACTACATTCTGCAATTATTTGGGGACCTTAATCATCCCTAATCTTCCTGGTTCCCCTCAGGTAATTTCTAAATTTAGCTCAGGAGCCAAATTTACTTGAATTCTCTTTAACTTTTCTTTCTTCAGACTTCCTTGGTGGTTCAGATGGTAAAGCATCTGCCTACAGTGTGGGAGGCCTGGGTTCAATCCCTGGGTTTATACTGTCTTCAGGGTCTTGGCTCGTGAACAGCTTTTAGCTGGTCCGTGTCAATTTTAGCCAGTCACATGGATTAAGCAGTCTTTTCTTAATCTTCAGTTCAGTTCAGTCTCTCCAACTCTTGGTGACCCCATGGACTGCAGCAGACCAGGCTTCCCTGTCCATCACCAACTCCTGGAAGCTAAGTTCAAACTCATGTCCATCGAGACAGTGATGCCATCCAACCATCTCATCCTCTGTTGTCCCCTTCTCCTGCCTTCAGTCTGTCCTAGCATCAGGGTCTCTGCCAGTGAATATTCAGGACTGATTTCCTTTAGGATGGACTGGTTGGATCTCTTGCAGTCCAAGGTACTCTCAAGAGTCTTCTCCCAATACTACAATTCAAAAGCATCAGTTCTTCCACACTCAACTTACTTTATAGTGCAACTCTCACATCCATACATGACTACTGGAAAAACCATAGCTTTGACTAGAGGAACCTTTGTCAGCAAAGTAATGTCTCTGGTTTTTAATGTCTCTGGTGCTGTCTAGGTTGGTCATGACTTTTCTTCCAAGGAGTAAGCATCTTTTAATTTCATGGCTGCAGTCACCATCTGCAGTGATTTTGGAGCCCAAGAAAATAAAGTCTTACACTGTTTCCCCATCTATTTTCCATGAAGTGGTGGGACCAGGTGCCATGATCTTAGTTTTTGAATGTTGAATTTTAAGCCAACTTTGTCACTCTCCTCTTATACTTTCATCAAAAGGCTCTTTAGTTCTTTGCTTTTCTGCCCTAGGGGTGGCATCATCTGCATATCTAAGGTTATTGATATTTCTTTCGGCAACCTTGATTCCAGTTTGTGCTTTATCCAGCTTGGCATTTTGCATGATATACTCTACATAGAAGTTAAATAAGCAGGGTGACGATATACAGCCTTGATGTACTCCTTTCCCAATTTGAAACCAGTCTGTTGTTCCATGTCTGGTTCTAACTATTGCTTCTTGACCTGCATATAGATTTCTCAGAAGGCAGGTAAGGTGGTCTGGTATTCCCATCTTTTGAGGAATTTTCCACAGTTTGTTGTGATCCACACCATCAAAGGCTTTGGCGTAGTCAATAAAGCAGAAGTAGATGTTCACGTACTGTTGAAGCCTAGCTTAGAGAATTTTGAGCATTACTTTGCTAGCATGTGAGATGAGTGCAATTGTGCAGTAGTTTGAACATTCTTTGGCATTGCCTTTCTTCGGGATTGGAATGAAAGCTGACCTTTTCCAGTCCTGTGGCCACTGCTGAGTTTTCCAAATTTGCTGGCATATTGAGTGCAGCACTTTCACAGCATCATCTTTTAGGATTTGAAGTAGCTCAGCCGGAATTCCATCACCTCCACTAGCTTTGTTCATAGTGATGCTTCCTAAGGCCCACTTGACTTTGCATTCTAGGATATCTGGCTCTAGGTGAGTGATCACACCATTGGGGTTATCTGGGTCATGAAGAACTTTTTTATATAGTTCTTCTGTGTATTCTTGCCACCTCTTCTTAATATCTTCTGCTTCTGTTAGGTCTATACCATTTCTGTCCTCTATTGTGCCCATCTTTGCATGAAATGTTCCCTTAGTATCTCTAATTTTCTTGAAGAGATCTCTAGTGTTTCCCGTTCTATTATTTTCCTCTATTTCCTTGCATTGATCACTGAAGAAGGCTTTCTTATCTCTTCTTGCTATGGAAGAAGTCGGCATTCAAATGGGTATATCTTTCCTTTTTTCCTCTGCCTTTAGCGTCTCTTTTCTCAGCTATTTGTAAGGCCTCCTCAGACAGTCATTTTGCCTTTTTGCATTTCTGTTTCTTGGGGATGATCTTGATCACTGCCTCCTGTACAGTGTCAAACCTCTGTCCATAGTTCTTCAGGCACGCTGTCTATCAGATCTAATCCCTTGAATCTATTTCTTACTCTTACTGTATAATCGTAAGAGATTCGATTTAGGTCATACCTGAATGGTCTAGTAGTTTTCCCTACTTTCTTCAATTTAAGTCAGCTCCCAGTCTTGTTTTTGCTGACTGTATAGAGCTTCTCTTCTTTGACTGCAAAGAATATAATCAATCCAATTTCCGTGTTGACCATCTGGTGATGTCCATGTATAGAGTCTTCTCTTGTGTTGTTGGAAGAGGGTGTTTGCCTCTTCCAGTGTGTTCTTTGGGCAGAACTCTGTTAGCCTTTGCCCTGCTTCGTTTTGTACTCCAAGGCCAAACTTGCCTGTTACTCCAGGTGTCTCTTGACTTCCTACTTTTGCATTCTAGTCCCTTATGATGAAAGGGACGTCTTTTTTGGGTGTTAGTTCTAGTAGAAGGCCTTGTAGGTCTTCACAGAACCATTCAACTTCAAGTTCTTCAGCGTTAGTGTTGGGGCATAGACTTGGATTGCTGTGATAATGAATGGTTTGCCTGGAAACAAACAGAAATCATTCCGTCATTTTTGAGATTGTACCCAAGTACTGCATTTTGGACTGTTTTGTTGACTATGAGGGCTACTCCATTTCTTCTGAGCGATTCTTGCCTCCAGTAGTACATACACTGGTCATCTGAGTTAACTTCACCCATTCCAGTCCATTTTAGTTCACTGATTTCTAAAATGTCAATGTTCACTCTTGCCATCTCCTGTTTGACCACTTTGAATTTACTGTGATTCGTGGACCTAACATTCCAGGTTCCTATGCAGTGTTGTTCTTTACAGCATCGGACTTTACTTCCATCACCAGTCACATCTACAACTGGATGTTGTTTTCACTTTGGCTTTGTCCCTTCATTCTTTCTGGAGTTATTTCTCCACTCTTCTCCAGTAGCATATTGGGCACCTACCGACCTGGGGAGTTCATCTTTCGTGTGTCATATCTTTTTGCCTTTTCATACTGTTCATGGGGTACTCGAGACAAGAATACTGAAGTGGTTTGCCATTCCCTTCCCCAGTGGACCACGTTTTGTCAGAACTCTCCAGCATGACCTGTCTGTCATGGGTGGCCCTACAGGTCACGGTTCATAGTTTCATTGAGTTAGACAAGGCTGTGGTTCCATGTGATCAGTTTGATTAGTTTTCTGTGATTATGGTTTTCATTCTATCTGCCCTCTGATGGATAAGGATAAGAGGCTTCTTAATCTTCGATTGAGTATTTTCAGGGAAGTTTCATTTCAGAACAGTAGTTCTCATCTGCCACCACTGTTTGACAACCTTTCTATCAGTAATAATGAGACCCAAAGACAGCAGTTCCTTAGAGATTCACCTTATTAAGATAACCTATCATTTTAGAGGATCTGGATCACGTAACAACTGTACCTAGGCAACTGAACAGCCATGAGGAGAAGCGTACATCAGGGAGTATATCAACATTCAATGTAAATCAGAAAACAAACTAGCCAGTCTTTATTTGGAAGCAGCATGTAGTTTGTATTGCTTCTTAATTACAGTTCTAAAATAGTAGCATTACCATAATACATTGAATTGAAGGAAAATAAATGAAAACGTTTTGGAGTCGTGAGGAAGGAGTGTATATTGGTACAAAGTAGATTTAAGTCTGAATCTTGTGTGACTCTGAGCAAGTTACTTAACTCTCTGTTTTTCTTAACTGTGAATAGGTGAGAGAATGAAACCTACTTTTTAGGGTTGTTTTACAGATTAGATTAAGTGCTCTGGGTAACTCAGCACCAATAAGACATAAATAAGACAATCACACAATAAAGTAAGGTAAACTTTAAAAGAAACGTTAGTTCTTTTTTCAGATTCCCTGTTTAAATCATGATGTTGCTTAAGAAAATGGGTTTTGAAAATGACCCTCCTATTATATGAAATTATATTGAAGGCATGGAGTATAAACAGTTGATTGGCTTCAACTTCAGCCAGCTTAACAGCAAATGCATATCCAACATTGATCTTATACCAGGAGGGAGGAAATATTAATAAAAGTAGTATAATATAGTTTTTACCTTCAAAATTGCGTATGATGTCCTTTCTTTATTATTTTTTTTTAGCAGTTTTTGCTGTTAACAGATTGAATTTTTTTGTACTTCCTATAGGAAAACTTAGATATGCCAACAACAGCAATTATAAAAATGATGTCATGATCAGAAAGGAGGTACGTTCTTTTCAGATGTCTAATTTTTTTACATTAAGCCTGTTTTCCTCATGTCTGTGTTTTTACTTACCTATTTAAAGTACAGGTAAGGCTATAGAGAAGAGGCTGATTTATAGATTGAAAAAGGATTCTTTGTAGCATGTATAACAGCAGAAGAATCAATCTGAATATATTAAGTTGTAGTCCCACATTTGAGCATATCAGTTAATTCATTTTATAATTAACTTGGTCTTTTTACTCTGCTCATTATTTAAAAATAATTGACAATCATGTTTTAAACACAGGATGCATTTTAGATGAAAGTCTCAAAAGTTAGGTATAAGAAAGAGTTTACCGCACTCTGATGTGTATTTGCATTTGTCACTGTTCACCTCACAAATTTTGTGTTAACCACTCAGAGATATTTGATACAAGGTTTTAAGGAGGGAATAATGATACGAAGAGGGAAAAATACGTTTTAAAGGAAAGGGCAAGAGAGTGAAGAAAAAGCAATAAGAGAGATGAATGATTCTCTCCTTTTAGAATCAGAATTAAATTTTTCTCTAATGTTCTATTTGAATACTTAGGGTTGGTAACCACGTTTTATTATTTCTTTCTAAGTTGTGTCAAGACGTAGACCCTGACATTTTATTCCTTGCTTTCAGGCTTATGTACACAAGAGTGTAATGGAAGAACTGAAGAGAATTATTGATGACAGTGAAATTACAAAAGAAGACGATGCTTTGTGGCCTCCCCCTGACAGGGTTGGCCGGCAGGTTTGTAGTTAATAATTCTTTAAACGCATAAATTGTAAACATTATTAATAGAATTGTTGTGTTTCTCCTTATTTGTATAGAATAGATCCTCATTAAATCTTAGATTTTTTTCATCTAGTAGGCACCTGGTAAATGGTTTATAATTGGATTTCACTTTCCATCAATTTGTGAGCTACCTCCTAGTAATAAAGAAGTCAGTTTAGACATCTTTCTGAACAGTCTTCTCTGCAGCCACCGCAGCTAACCTTAGGATGTTTTCACAGTATTAGGATTAATTTCCATTATAGGTTAAGTACTTTTATTAGGACTAATGAGATCTTGCCTGCATGTATGCTCAGGCTTTTCTGACTCTTTTTGATCCCATGAACTGTAATCCACCAGACTCCTCTGTCCGTGGGATTTTCCAGGCAAGAATACTGGAGTAGGTTGCCATTTCCTCTTCCAGGGAATCTTCCCGACCCAGGGATCAAAGCCAAAGCCGTGTCTCTTGCATCTCCTGCACTGGCAGGCAGATTCTTTACCACTGGCACCACCTGGGAAGCCCAATGAGTTCTTAATAAATAATAAAAATACGTAGAAAAAAACACAAATGTTTGTTAAATTTGAGAATTAGGATTCTCACTATGAAAAATTCACTTTCTCTAGATATACAACTTTGAAAATTCTTATTTGCTTCTTTACACTCCAGAGAGAGATTTGATTGGTTTCTTTGTTCAAACTGACCATTGCCTTTGCCTGTCATATTCCCTTCAGAAAAATTGGTATTTCTCAAAGGGCTGCTGAAGAGCTCTGAAGGCCTGATTTCACTCTGTAGAAAGACAGTTTGATTTCTGAATTGGGTCTTTTCAACTGCTGGAAGAATGAGATATGACTGCAGGAGGAAGAAACACTTAATTTCGCTTTTGTGTGTTCCTGAGGATTATACTCTATAACAACTTCTTTGACTAGAAGAAAATGTGGAGAATAGATGCTGATGCTCTGTAGCAGTAACTTAACGCTTCTATTTAAAGAAACATTATTAGGAAAGCAAAGGTAATAGTTAACAGTATTTATTGTATTTACTGTGAACACTTTTAAGAAGTAAATTTAAATCCCTATTTGTTTTAGACATATATATATGTATATATATAGGCATTAAAAATCAGAAACAACAGCAGCAAACCTTTTATTATCTCTTAGACTCAAGGAGAAAGCAGTGTTTTCATCTACCCACTTGATCATGTGTTCATGTGTTTTGGATAATGGGGAGGATTACTTATGCTCTTGAAGTTGTCTGTTGGATTTTTAGGTAAAAGATTTTGATTGCTTGAGAGCTTTAGTTAATTATCCATTCTGTGTGTGTGCCATGCTGCTGCTGCTGCTAAGTCACTTCAGTTGTGTGCAGACTCTGTGCAACCCCATAGACAGCAGCCCACTAGGCTCCTCTGTCCCTGGGATTCTCCAGGCAAGAACACTGGAGTGGGTTGCCATTTCCTTCTCCAATGCATGAAAGTGAAAAGTGAAAGCGAAGTCGCTCAGTCGTGCCTGACTCTTAGCAACCCCATGGACTGCAGCATACCAGGCTCCTCCGTCCATGGGATTTTCCAGGCAAGAGTACTGGAGTGGGGTGCCATTTCCTTCTCCCATGTGTGTGCCATAAAGGGGCATGATTATATCTATTCTGATCAAATACAGAACTGGGAGTGTCTTTAATGGCATCTGTTAATTTAAACTGAAAACTCAATACAGACATAGCCTCTTAATTTTTCATTTTAGATTTGCAGATAAAATATGGAGAAAAATTTATACTTAATTTTGTACACTGGAAGCATAAATCTGTTTTATGCTGTTTTGTTTTCCTAGTTCTTAATTGCAATTGTTTTGTGAAGTCAAAAGAATATGAATCTTTCAGTTTTACAATCCGAGAGTTAAATATTAGTACCACCACGTATTAGTGGTTGCAAATACAAAGTTTTTTTTTTTTGTCTGCTTTTGAGTCTTGGGCTTCACATGTGTAACATCAGTCAATAAAGCTGACCTGAGAAAGACAGGCTTTATTAGCCCAGTTTTGGGGATTACAGAGAATATGTTTTTAAAGTCCCTATCAGCAGGCCTGATACACAGTAGGTGTTAAATAGTGCTGTTATTAACATTATGCAGTTTATTTGTAGAGCCTGGTAGAAAGGATAAATGTATTTGTATTTATTATATTAAAAATAGGCTTAAACCCATATTATTAGTTTTTATTGACATCATAAGAAACATTTCTGTGTAACTCTGAAGTCTGTCATTCATTCGATAGCATCTTCTTTATGAGATCTCGGAAAGCATTTCTTGATTCATCCTAATACTGGGGAACTCTGAGGAGTTGATGAGATTTTTACTTTACAGACATAGTTTATAGTTAACAAATTGTTTCTTTTTTATTTTTACCCCCTCCTCTATTATGGCTAGAAAACTTGCAGCTAAAATCGGGACCTCTTGGTTGTAAGAGGTGAATTTTTACATTAACTACATTTCTCTGTTTTATTTTTTTCAGGAGCTTGAAATTGTAATTGGAGATGAACACATTTCTTTTACCACATCAAAAATAGGTTCTCTTATTGATGTCAATCAGTCAAAGTGAGTATTAAAAGCATTAATAAAAGTTAAAGCATTTTGACTAAATTGACATGATTTATTAGAGAGGCTCATTTTAGAACCATAGCCAGTTTGTTGAGATTACTGTAATTGTATCCTATAGCAATTTATTATGTATGTGTAATCCTCATTTTTATATTAGTGAAGACTTGTTATCAAAGAAGTTAACAGTGTATTTTACTGATTGCCAAAAAATCTTAGTCTGGATGCAGCCCCACAGAATTTAAAAGAAATCCTTCTTGAATATCTCAGCCTTATTAGTTCCGTGTGACATCATTTGCCTCCTTGGGTTTAATACTTGAAAGAAATGGAGAAAACACAGATATAGCTTAAGTATGGCTGTAGCGATATGTGCCTTCCCAAGCTCTGTGTGTGACAGATACCTCTTACTATTATCTGAAAAATCTCTCTGCCTCCTACTACTTCTTTCCACTCTTTCCCCTCAAAATGTTCTTCTAGTGTTATTTTCAAGTTATCAGCGTAACTTGTAATAACTTACTTGTTTGCTTAACTGGTTACAGTGTAAAAGAGAGATAGGACTTTCAGAGAAAAGTTCAGAGAAAAGATAAAGATAGAAATTGTCCAGTACATCAGTTATATTAATAGTTATCAGAAAATCCTTTCTCCTCAGTTCCTTTAATTGTTTTTGGTTTTTGGTCTCTGTTTTGTTTTAAGAATTAATTTATATTATTATGTTGTTTCATCCTTGGAATAAAAAACTAACTTTTATCTTTTAAATTTTAGGGATCCTGAAGGCCTTCGAGTATTTTACTATTTGGTACAGGACCTGAAGTGTTTAGTGTTTAGTCTTATTGGATTACATTTCAAGATTAAACCAATCTAAACTATATGTTTTTTGAAACTGGGTTTATATTTAATTAAGGGGTGGGTGAGGGAGGATTTGTTCATTTATAATATTGCGGGTTGTATGAATGTGAAGCAAACTTTTTTGTATGCAAATTGAAAATAAGACAATATCTAAGCAGGCTTAATTGTTATCTTCACCTAGTCCAAGTGGGTTGAGCAGTCACCACACACATTAAACTGTAAATAAAAGCCACCTTTTGTTGAAATTTTGCTCCAATAAAACATCACAGCCTGGATGGAGAGTGCTTTTGGTTCTTCAGAAGGCCAGATCTCTGATTCATTTTAAAGATGAAAATTGTTCTAGAAGGTGTAACCTATGACAGAGGATCTTTTTTGTAGAAGCATATAGCCAGATTCCCATCTGTTTAAAAGCAATTGTAGATCTCCCCTTGTTTCTGCCACACCTGACCGAATTTAATTTTTTGGTGCTCATAGAAGTTTATAGAAGCTTTTGGATTTTTTATGTTTGTCACAAACTCCTTAGGGGTTATTCACATTTAAATATTTTTGTATAAGCAGTGATTTCCTCAAGGTTACAAAGGTAAAGTCAGTATCCAAAGTTAGACACATCTTTAATTATGTGCCTATTCCCATACTTCACAATACACATGTTTTGTATATCTGTGGGAAATAAATGAGTTCTCATCTCTACAAATTATTTAAAATTTGGACTTCCGTGTGTGTGCGTTTGTGTGTGTCTGTATTTACATCCTAACTCCTAATGAACACAAGTCCCAGTCATATTTCCCAGTTCCCTTCAACCTCTTTCTGATAGACTTGATTACTTTGCCTGTTAGTAACTCATACCCTGGTATTCTGTTACTTTTCCATCTGCACCTTCACTCTGAAAGTATGCAGTCCTGGCAGTCATCATCCACTTTGCCCAAAGATCAGTCAGGTCCCCTCTAGGGACCTTAGGGTGGAAGAACTGGGGTCTGACAGCTAGCCAGGGCTCTGGAGCAGCTAGACTAGAGCAACTCTGGTAAACTTCTGTGCAATAATAGAGATGCTCTCTGTATGAGCAGTCCAGTAGGGTAGCCACTGGATATTGCACGTGGCTACTGAGTAGTTGAGATGTGGCTAACATAACTGAATTTAGAGTCATTTTAATTAAAAGTAATGTTTTCCAATGTTTTATTATGAAAAATTTCAAACATAGAAAACTTAAAAGACCCATATATGTCAATTTAGATTCTATAACATTTTTCCTTTACTGTAAGAAGTCTAAGTTATGTCCTCTTGTTGGATTTTTCATTTACAGATGAAATAACAGGCATAATTGGTGCCCATAGACTTTTTTTTAGTGCTATTTAATTTTTAATAGGTTGAGATAGCCAAATGAGGCTGGTGGCTACCCTTTGGATAGTGTAGCTCTGGAGCACGGCTTGGTCACTTGTTTACTGTGGAGTGCCTTAAAATGCGTATCTTCTTCTGGTTTGCCATGCAAAGTCACCTGGTCTCCAAACCACATCTGTGAAAAACTGCTGTACTCCCCTTCAGGTTGCTTATATGAAAACAAGCATTTCTATTCAAGCTGTAGACCCTGATGAATGTGCAGTATAAAACCATGTTACACTGGATGTCAACTTCAAGGAGAAAAGGAGAAAACTCCTGTGGGCCCACAATGTGTGTGTCTGTATTTACATCCTAACTCCTAATGAACACAAGTCCCAGTCATATTTCCCAGTTCACATTTACTTCATTCTGTGGGTCCTGTTGAATAAGGTAATCCACTCAGGACTGAGCAAGACTGCAGAGAATTAGTCCTTGGATGAGAAAGTCTTTAATGTGTTAACTCTGTCCTCATTCATAACTTCCCCTAGGCTTCCCTGGTTGCTCAGTGGTAAAGAATCCGCCTGTCAGTACAGGAGGTGTGGGTTTGACCCCTGGGTTGGGAAGATCCCCTGGAGAAAGAAATGGCAACCCACTCCAGTATTCTTGCCTGGAAATTCCCGAGGACAGAGAAGCCTGGTGGACTACTAGCCATAGGATCACAAAGAATCCGACACAACTGAGGCAACTTACCACACATGCAGCGTTATATGACAATGAGGTTAAAAATTAAAAAAAATTAATGAATGACTTGAGGGTGAGCCTATAGTCCAAACCGTGTCATAGAGTAGCAAGAACTCTGAAGAATTAAAGTTCTTTATTATGGCACTGCTTCATGGAATTATTTTCCCTTTCAACTTGTGAATAGACTTTATCTCTTAGCGGCAGAGAATCGAATAGTTATCCAAAATCCTTTTTTTTTTGGCCATGATTTTTTCATGCTTACTTAATTTTGTGAGGTGTTCCTCTCATTTTGTTAGCAGTTGGAGGAAGGAAAATTTCTGTTCAGTTCATGGCTGGAGCCTAGTTGGGACAATAGAAGATTTTAACTCAGAATAGCTTTTACTGTAAAGATAAGAAGGACTAATAAAGTAGGTAGTTAGGGAAACAGGAAACTTCAAACAAGATGTTTTGAGTTTTTACTGTAAGAGCCAGGAAATTTCATATGGCTCTGGCGTAAAGTTTAGTCATTAGGACAAATAACCATGGGAGGGGGAACATGGCCAGGTGAAGTTACTCCTCCCAACAGAGTGATGCAGAACATCTTTCCCTGGAAGCTGGTGGTTATTCCTGAAACCTTCACTTCAGGCTGGGACAGGAAGAACAGCCTGCGGCTGTGAAAAGATAAGCCATTGAGGTTTGAAGGTGTGACTAGCAGCTGTGTGCTAAGCCTCTAGCTGACGAAATTAATATGATCAGGAACGGATGGGTAAAATGTGTGGTTTCCTAAATAACACCTTTAAGCAGCCAGGAAGTAAATAAATAAACGCTTTATGTATTCATGCTGTGTATGTGTCATGTGTGTTTTGCACAAAAGTGAAATCAGAAGACTGTACAAGAACATTCAAAATTTTCTTTAATTTTTTTTTTTTAATCGTTCTGTTTTCTTAAGGAGTGGGCGTAATAAAGTTTAGTGCGTCCATCTTGGGCTTCTTTGATTGAAAGACAATGCTAGGAGTTTCAGTGAGTCCCACCTGAAGTTACTGCTGTTATTTTGTGATGCTGGTTCTCTTCTTATTTAGGAAGAAATTTGCCTTTCTCAGAAATCAGAGCTTAGTAATAAAAATAAACTGGAGCTTAGAGGGAACAGCTACACAATTTGTCTTTCTAGTCATTAACCTCATTCTGTCTCTCTACAAAACTATGAAAAATCTAGGTTTTATAGTTAGTTCCTCTTTTCTTTAACCACCTTGTTCATCAATGGCACATGTAGGCATCATATGTCTTCTGTGTGCTACAGTTACAGTAACAAATGGGACCAATGCGGTACTCAAGGTATGGAGTTCATATATATAGAGGAAATGTAAATACAGGTATGTAAGTAAAAAAAATGTTCTACTCTCATCTAGTCTCCATGAGAGCTGTCCCCCCTCTTACCAGCTCTAAGCATATAAAACAAAAAAGCTCAACATCACCAATATCTCCATGGGGTGGTAAGATATAAAATAACCAGATCTTAAGTCACAATGCTTTTTTTTCTAGAGAGGCAGTGGAATGCTGCCATGTTTCCCAGCTCCTCCACTGTGTTAATATGTACTTGCCCCCCCCCGCCCCACATACTTTCTTCTAAGCATCTGCATTCCAAACTTGACATGTTGAGAAAGAGAACCTGGCTCACTGCGTCAGCATTTCTGGATTGCAGTCCTGGCTCTTTCACTATTTATAGACTCCTTGAACAGAGAGAAGAAAAAGAACATTCACTTATGTTTGAAACCTAAGAAATCCTGCCTGTAGAGCTAATCTAACTGAATTTTTCCGGGTCTATGAAGTAAGTGACATTCATGTTGAACCTGTGAGGAAACAGGCTTGGAAGAGTCTCATGTTCAAATTTTTACAGCTAGAAAGAATTTGAATCTTGGACTTCAAATGATAACATTTAATATTTAATGTTCATCAGCATTAGATCTGGTTAGCACTTTATATACCCTAAGTCTTGGGAGGCAAATATCACTACTTTACTTTTGGTGAGTCTGAGGTTTAAAGAAGTGAAGTGACTTGCCTCAAGTCACCCATGGAAGAGAGGGGCTGGTATTTCAAGCCAGATCTACTCAATTCCAGTGGAAAGAGATTTGTTGAAAATCCAGGCCCTTCTGAATTCAAAGTCCATCTGTGCTCTATGTATTCAGTCAAGCCTGATTTTAAACATGGGTCAAGAATTAGCCTGACAAATAGATGGGGAAACAATGGGAACAGTGACAGACTTTATTTTCTTGGGCTCCAAAATCACTGCAGATGGTGACTGCAGCCATGAAATTAAAAGATGCTTACTCCTTGGAAGAAAAATTATGACCAACCTAGGCAACATATTAAAAAGCAGACATTATTTTGCCAACAAAGGTCCATCTAGTCAAAGCTATGGTTTTTCCAGTGGTCATGTATGGATGTGAGAGTTGCACTATAAAGACAACTGAGCACCGAAGAATTGATGCTTTTGAACTGTGGTGTTGGAGAAGCCTCTTGAGAGTCCCTTGGACTGCAAGGAGATCCAACCAATCCATCCTAAAGGAAATCAGTCCTGAATATTCATTGGAAGGACTGATGTTGAAGCTGAAACTCCAATACTTTGGCTACCTGATGCAAAGAACTGACTCATTTGAAAAGACCCTGATGCTGGGAAACATTGAAGGTGGGAGGAGAAGGGGATGACAGAGGATGAGATGGTTGGATGGCATCACCAACTCAATGGACATGAGTTTGAGTAAACTCCAGGAGCTGGTGATGGACAGGGGGGGTCTGACGTGCCACAGTCCATGGGGTCACAAAGAGTCAGACACGACTGAGTGACTGAAGTGAACTAAACTGCCACATTTTGACAACATTACTATTTCGCCCAGCCTACTCCCTACGTTCTCTCATCAGACTTCATTCGTTCATTCATTTCTGGCATTGGGATCGAGGGCTCAGAATCTTTCTGTTTTGAGATCGACATAGCCAATGTGGGGTGAGGGTAAAGAGAAGAAAATGCCTAGCAGTAAATATTCCTGAAGTGTCCAGACTCTACCCATGAAATTTTGCTTGTGTGATTGGATTAAATTAGGTTCTGGGAGGTAATTCTGTTGACCACTTGTCCACGATGATAAATGGCAGACTCAGTGGTGATTCCAAGATTAAGGGTTGCATTGGAGAACAGGAGAGAGCCAGCTGAGGACCAGACAACAGGCAGCATAACCTAGGGGGTGGTAGTGGTCAGAACATTCAGTTGACTGTTTATCAAGTAGTCTGGGGAAGACCTGGGAGGTAAAGAATGGGGATGCCTTCTAAAGAAAGGGTGATGGTTTGGTTGTGGCTGAAAGAGAAAGGTAAGCAAGGAATGTGGTTAGAGCCTGGTGAAGTAGGGCTCGTTTGTCTCTGCATAATCAATTTCACCGTATGTTTTCCACATCACTTTCCCCACACTCCATATTCACCATTATCACCTGATTTGGAGAGCAATGTAAATTGATTTCATAGAACCGTACACCTGAAGACTGACAGTATCTGCATCAATTGAAAGTGAATGTCACTGAGAGATTTGGGGGTATTCTGGGAAGATCTGACTCAGAGAAACAGACTTACAGAAACTGATTTCTTTTTGCTGAAAGATCATGTCTTCATGAAGTAAGATTCATAGATGAAACTCAAATAGGAGAATAGTTTATCAGTATCTTTTAAGAATATCAAATGTTATCATTTTCATACAATTAGTATTGTGTAAACAGAAATAACTTTTCTGGGGGGGGCAATTGGTAATATGTATCAAAGCTCTTTAATTTACATACCCCTTGACCCCATATTTTGTTTAAAATGTTTTCCTTAGAAAATATTCAAAAGTACAGGCCAAACATTTTTTATATTCACAAAAAGTTGAAAACAACATAAATGTCCAGCAATACAGGATTTCCTGAATAAATTATGGTATAATCTATATCGATAATAACTATACAATTGTTTTTAAGATCACACTTTAGATGAATTATTTTTAAATGAGGAAACAGTAGAAAACAAGAGATCAAAAGTACTGTGTGTGGAATGACACCAACTCTGATAGCAAACAAAACATACAGATAAAAAACTAGAAGCATATACACCAAAATTTTATAGTGGAATTATGTTTTAAAATACTTTCTAAAATACGTTTATCTGCAATAAACATAAATGGAAAAAGAAATCTTTTATTGTTTTTTTAAATAATTATTTATTCATTTTAATTGGAGGATAATTACTTTACGATATTGTGATGTATGGCCTCTGCCATACATCAACATGAATCGGACATAGGCCTACATGTGACACCTCTCTCCTGAATCCCTCTCCCGAATCCCTCCCTCACCCATCCCCCCAGGTTGTCACAGAGCACTGGCTTTGGGTTCCCTGAGTTATACATCAAACTCCACTGGCTATCTACTTTACATATACATAGTACATGTATATGTTTCAATGCTGAAATCTTTTATTTTCAAATAGCAATCTGTAAGAGAAAGTTCCTAAGAGATGTTATTTATTTAGTCATAATATTTCTTGTGTACATGTATCTAATTTATGCACATACATTTTAATCAGTTGTTTTTGCTAGTAGTTTCTAAGGATGCAAGTTTTTGTTAAAAGATTTACTTTTTGTTTCCGCCAAAGCTATGTTTGTTTGTTTTTTCTGTCCTTCAATGTAGATTTTGAATGCACCTAACTGGTTGGTTAGTTGAAATGGAAGAAGATATATTCATGACCATTTTCCTTTCTCGTCAACATCAGCTTTTGTCATACAATTTCCTTTCATCACTTTGGTCAAGAGGAGGAGCAGAAAATTTTGAGTTACAGCATGATTCAAAGACAATTCATGTCCGCCTCCATTTTACAGCCTCTCATGCACCCGAGGAATCAGGGATTGTAAATGCCAACCTCTCTCACCTTGTTCTGGTCTGTTTTTTCCATCTGCATCACTGAACGGCACAGACACAGGTAATGTTCACTTTTTATTGTCTCAGATCTTTGTAGCTGAGTATCTATTAGTCCTACTTACTTAAAAAAAAGATTCTAGAGAAAAAAGATTCTTGGAATATGATAGTTTATTATAAATGACTTGGCATGAATATAGGAGGGATAGGAAAGCATGTTTTAAAAAAATTGATTGGGTTAGAACTGCATTCACTCTATGGAGATGAAAAATGTAGTTCAGCATTTATGGAAAATTATTTTCTTTTTAAAAAATTGGTTACGATTTTTTCCTTTGTGTTATCAAAATAAAGAGGGATTGGGGGGGTCAATAACTTTTTATTTAGGTCTAATGATTTGCATATTGTCTTATCCATCTTGAAGTGTTCATGTGAGTAATCAAGTTTAGATACTAAAGAAAAGAATTAAAGAATATAGTTACATGTGCTATTTGTTTTCATTTTTACTGTTTATTAGCATCTTTTCACACTGATTAATATAAAAACAAGGTACATCATAAATATCTACAGTTTAAAGTTTCTTTTTATATTGATATCAACTGATAGATAGAGTCCTTTATGGGTATTAACTAAAGACTGCCTGTTAACAAATTTTATTTTCACATAGGCTTCTCTTGCGGCTAGAAGATTATTTCTCTAAGTTTAAAATGCACAGAATCATTTGGGATTAAAAATCCACGTGTCTGGGCTCTAATGTAAGAGATTTTTATTCGGTACATCTCCCACGAGGCACTGGAATCTGAAATGTTAACCAATGTGCAGTGTTAACCCTCAATAATTTTCTTTTGCAGATAGTATATGGGATATACTTTGGTAGAGTCATATTATAGTTGAAAAGAACAACACAGTATATTTATCTACTCAGGTCAAGAAATAATTATCACAAACTGATATTCCAATCCTTCTAAGAACATTTTACTATTAATAATGTAGATCTGAATACATAATATATATGTATATGTATATACATACACTTTTAAAGCCAAGATATTTATGTTTTTCAAAATCTCAAAAAAAAAATTTTTTGTTTTTTGAATTAATAGTTTTAAAAGTATCTCAGTAATTTGTGATGGTATCACTTTGCCTAACACTTGTATATGTATGTTGAACATTTTGAGCTAAATGGAATAGGACCCAGCCTATTTAATCTATCAGTAAATTAAAAAAAAATTCTTCCCATATTTTCTAATAATATGGCTATAGTTACTAGGAGTATAAATGACTTTAGCAAAAATATTGAAAGTTTCTCATTTCTTATATAAATCAGGCTCAGTCTACGTACTTTAGGCCCTTGAAGGAATTACTGAGCATACATCCACATGCGCACACGCATAATCTTCTTAATCCTAGTATATTTTACAAATGGACATTTTAATTTTTCTTTGGAATGAAATCATTCAGTTGAAAGTTTTAATGCAAAACATATATTTGTTTACTCTAGAGATGAGTGATCAAGAAGTGACTTATTCCACCCTGAGATTTCTTCAATCACCTTCAGAGTCACAAAACAGATTAAGACCTGATGGTACTCAAAGACCTGACAAGACTGAGGAAAAAGGTACACGTTTGAGACATCTAGATTCACTTGACTCTTGTGTGCTTGCTAAGTCACTTCAGTCGTGTCCAACTCTCTGTGACCCCATGGACTATAGCCCACCAGGCTCCTCTGTCCATGGTATTTCCCAGGAAAGAATACCAGAGTGAGTTGCCATTTTCTCCTCCAGGGGATCTTCCCGAACCAGGGATTGAGCCTGTATCTCCTGTGGCTCCTGCACTGCCAGCGGATTCTTTACCGCTGAGCCACCAGGGGAAGCCCTCTTATGGACTGTCAGACTTTTGACGTTAGAAATAAAAAGTTCTATCCATATTCTAGGTGTTTAGTTGATAATAAGAAACCATAATGGTCTTTAATGATCTTTTAAAAAAATTGTGCGAATGTAGAAATTAATGCATTCTTTTAAGCTTGAGAAGGTAATAGAGTGTTTTTATTCAAATTTGGTCAGGAGAAATTCACAAGGACTCTTTTTTAGTTCCCCAACTAATCGAATCTGCACCCTGTGCACTGGAAGTACGGAGTCCTAACCACTGGTCGGCCAGGGAAGTCCCTTGTGAGGGCTTCCAAAGTAAGAGACAGACTAGAGTCTCAAGAAAACATTGCAGTTCCTAGAGAAATGTCTTACAGAATGTGAAGACATGAGAAATACGTATTAGAAGCAGTGTTTTTATTTAGACAAAAGGTATTTTGGTGTCTTAAATATTTACCAAACCTTAATGGCAATGAAGAAACAAAAATGTTCAAATCAAAAGGGCATTCTAACTTTTCCATTCTCTCTCTGTACCTTCGAACAGTGTCACAAACTCTAAACTGAAAATGACTTTTACTGATTTAATGTAGTGTCCATCAGAGATACAAATTTTGGAGATATATATATATATATATATATATATATAGAGAGAGAGAGAGAGAGAGAGAGAGAGAAAGAGGATCTTGAAAGTAGGAGAATAAATAGAGCATTGCTAGAGAAAAAAATTTTGAAGATAAATGGAGAAAAATTGATTTCTAGGAAGTTCTTAAGAGATGAAGCCCAGTAACATTTGCAGCTTCAGAATACTCACTCTTGGCTACCAATTTCTCATGAATATTGCCTGCTTTTTCCTTCTTCTTCATGATTAGTTGTGATCACAGAAATATGCCTGTCATTGTGGATTCTCATAAGTGAGTATTGTGTTTATTGCCAACTGTGCTTTTGTGGACAGAGGAGCCTGGCAGGCTACAGTCCATAGGGTTGCAAAGAGTCATATATGATTGAACAGCCTCCCTGCAACCCCCGCCCCCGCCCCGACATACACACACCTGTCTGTGCTTTTCTAAGGGATGCACACACACACACACCTTTCTGTGCTTCTGTGCTTTTCTAACAGAAGCATTTTAAAAATCCTCCAATATTCTTTTTGTGGTGTAGAATTTCTGCAATGGGTGAATGTAAGTAAAAAAAACCTGAGACTTTAAAACTATAATTACTAGATGGCAAATTAAAAACAGTGTGTATCATGGATTTCTGTAAAACATTTTTAAAAATTTTATGTATCTTATTTTTGCCTGTGCTGGTCTTGGGTTGCTGCTTTTGGACTTTCTCTAGTTGCAGTGAGCAGGGGCTACTCTCTGTTGCCGTGCACTGGCTTTTCATTGTGGAAGCTTCTTTTGCTGAAGAGCACAGGGGCTTACCAGGTGGCACAGTGGTAAAGAATTCTCCTACCAATGTGGTGTTTGACCCTTGAGTTGGGAAAATTCCCTGGACCAGGAAATGGCAACCCACTCCAGAACTCTTGCCTGAGAAATCCCATGGACAGAGGAGCCTGGTGGGCTACAGTCCATGGGGTCGCAAAGAGTCAGACTACTGACACGCACACACATGCACGTGTGTGCACGCACGCACACACACACACAGACATACACACAGAGATTCTAGGGCGCGAGGGCTTCAGTAGTTGTAGCACACAGGCTCCGTAGTTGTGGTGCATGGGCTTAGTTGCCCCGCAGCATGTGGAATCTTCCTGGACCAGGGATTGAACTGGTATCCCCTGCATTGCAAGGCAGATTCTAAACCACTGGACCACCAGGTAGTTCCTGAAAATTTTTAGAGAAGATTGTTTCTGTTTCAAATGGTGTCCAGGTTGAGATGAGTAGTGGGTCAGGCTCTGTCCTCAACGATCACTTTCTTCCTTCTTTATTTAAAGAGTCTTCAGTGCCCTGGCATGGCATTGCAGTGACTCTTGGGATCCTCTGTTTACTTCTCTTGATGACAATCACCGTGCTGGGTATAAAGAGTAAGTAACTGAAATACATCCAAGTCTGAGTACTAGAAATAACCACTCATTGTGTAGGTACCAACCACGCTCTATCAATTGTTCCATGGTATAATCAGAGAATGTTCCAGGGAGTTTTTTCTTAGTGATTTTTTCCCCAGATATAATCACGGTGTGATTTTCATTTTGTTTATCTATTCCTGTATCTCTGAAGCTGTAATGAGCTGTCTCGTTCTGTATAAGGCATGTTAACATTCTTTCTGATATAGGACTTAGCACAGAAGACCCCCTTTTCCATGGGGGATATCATCTCAGACCCCCAGTGGTGCCTGGAATCACAGATAGCACTGAACCCTGTACATACTATGGTTTTTTCCTATTCATACACACCTACGATAAAGTTTAATTTATAATTTAAGCACAGTAAGAGAATATCTGAATTGTGAGCATCACTACTCTTGTGATTTCAGACCATTATTAAGTGAAATAAGGGTTGAATACAAGCACTGCATACCCTGACAGCCATCTGATGAAGGCTACCAAGTGACTGATGAGAGTGGGATACGTTCAACAAAGGAATGATTCCCCCTCCTGGGGAACACGAGAGGGATGGCATGAGTTTCCATCACACTATGCGGAAATGCGTGCAATTTAAAACTTATGAATTACTTATTTATAGAATTTTCCGTTTAATATTTTCAGGTTGTGGTTGATGGGGTAACTCAAACTGCAGAAAGCAAAACCAAGGTTAAGGGGAAACTATTGTAATATTCCACCTTCTAAATTTACACCACTTTGAATCTCAGATACAAATTCTTTGAGAAACAACTGTTTGAAAGTGAATTATGACTTTCTCTTAATTTTTAAAAAATCTATAATAAGGAAATGATTTAGTAAAATGAGTGAGTCTATGTATGGATGTTAGATGATGTTGAATGTGCCCTTTAGCTTTCATTTGAGTTCCTTGACATCTTTGGGGAAAAGTACTAATATGTTACACTCAGATAAAACTATGTATTTGGGTCTTCCTCTCTTTTTTCTTATGGATATTCTGTCTATTCCAATGATATTGGTGCAATTTCTTCATGCTGTTTAGTGTACATTTTCATACTCAGAAGATGTGTTGCTAAGTGTTGGTCAGTTTCTCCTTTGGTACCTATTTGTAGACGACACGCTAACTTACAAAGAAATTGAACTGAATGCTTAGATGGTACCATCATAATTTTATTTAGAAATCATGATTTATTTATTCTACACTTAGGTGGCCCATAATGAGAAATCTGGTGTTTCAGTTTATATGGTCATGTTGTAGAGGTGTTACTTTCTAAATGTAAAATTAATAATTAAAGGAATGAAATAGGTTGGTTGTCAAAGTGAGATTTTTTTCTCCTGTCCTAATTTCAACAGTGAAGCTTTATGAGTACTTTAAAAATTATATCTATGCTGTTAATTTTAGTTTCCCAGTATATTCTAGAAAAACATCAACAGGAGGAAGCTCTACGGAACCTCAGTCAGAAGTATGATGTTGTGCAAAACGACAACTACTTAAATAAGCAGCTTTTGACAAAGAAGACTTCAGAATGTGATAGACTAAATGAAACTCTTCAGCAAATAAAAGGGTTGTCAGACTTAGTCTTTACAGAAAAGAAGGGGTGCTATCACAAAAAGAAGTCTTCAGAGTCTTTGCCAAATACAGGTATGGAGGAAATCTTGAATTGAAGATTGCACAATTTTCCATTACTTATTCCTCCTCCAAAAGTTTTGAGGCTTAATACAGGCTTATGTTATGTGTTAGGGATCCAGGTCTGCTAGACAACTTTTAATTTGTGCCTCTTAGATGTAGCATGGTTATTTGAGTTTGCTTATCTCAAATACAGGATTGAGACACCAGGAATCATGTTTGGATGAAGTCTTATACTTCCCAAACTCAATTGCAATTCTTGCCTTCTTATGCTCCCAGAAGGTAAAATAGTATTATATCAGGGCCCCTGAAAATTTGGATTGCTTTAGACCTGCAGGCAAAGTAAGACACTTCAACTTTGTTGCTGACATGAAATATGGAGACTATCAGTAAAAATACATTTAGGCTAAAATAAATGCAAGTCATTTATTTGTATGCTGTTGTAAAGATAACTGTGTGATTGTGTTTCCATTCTGCACTGACTTCAGATATTTGATCTATTTTATGATCAATATGTACTCCCTCCAGGGGTCTTCCCTGGCGGCTCAGCGGTAAAGAACCTCCCTGCAATGCAGGTGATGCAGGAGACATGGGTTCAATCCCTGGGTAGGGAAGATTCCCTGGAGGAGGGCATGGCAACCCATTCCAGTATTCTTGCCCAGAGAATCCCATGGACTGAGGATCTTGGAAGGCTACAGTCCGTAGGATCGCAAAGTCAGACAAGACCGAAGTGACTGAGCATGCACACGCATATTCCTTCTAATACATCTACAAGACTTGCCAGAGTGTTGATGTTCGTGTAACACTGTGTGATGATACTATTCAAAACATCTAAGTAATAATATTAAATCTCATAAAATAATAAACTCTGTTATGCATAATGATGGAATTAATCAACTTGTAAGTATTTTGTTTAGTGTTTATTATACAAAGAGATTTTGCATATTTGATATTATTTAGGTATGGTAGTTAGTAGAAATGTACTGTTTCCTATTACTGAAGAATTAATAATATTTTATTTTTTTGTTTCTTTTGTTTTATTTTTTTACTATCTATAAAAAATTTAGATTTCATGCTGTAGAAAGGTTCACGTCTTGTTTTTTTCCCCTTCTGTGGCCATTTTTCCGTAGCCTTTTTTTTTAATTGTTTACTTTTGGCTGTGTTGGGTTTTGTTGCTGCACGGGCTTTTCACTAGTTGTGACGAGTCGGGGTTTCTCTCTAGTTGCAGTACGTAGACTTCTCATTGCGGAGCCTTCTCTTGGTGTGGAGCATGTGCTCTAGGGCACACTGGCTTCAGTAGTCATGGCACAGGGGCTCAGTAGTTGCGGCTCCCAGGCTCTGGAGCACAGGCTTGATGGTCATGGCACATGGGCTTAGTTGCTCCATGGAATGTGGGATCTTCCCAGATTAGGGCTTGAGCCTGGCTCTCCCGCATTGCCAGGCAAATTCTTTACCACTGAGCCACCAGGGAAGCCTCTTCCATAGTTTTAAATACTCCTCACAAACATGTTTTTTAATGTTATATATTATTGCATTGCATTTGTAACAATTTAAATGTTTTCTTTATTAGACTGTTAGACAGTTTTGTCTTCTATAAATAATCATAAATGTACTTTGAGGGATGAATAATATTTTGATTTGGTATATTTTAAGCAATGAGGACAAGAAAAATTTCCAAAGAATAATTTTAATTTTCTTTAGAAGGCATTTCAGAATCTCTAAACATGTATGAAGTTAATTTTATTATTATAAAAACAGCTTTTCTGAGGTATTATTAATATGCAAAAAGCTACATATAATTAATGTATGCAACTTGATGAGTTGGGACATATGTATATATGGGTAAAAACATCCACAATTAGGGTAATAGGCATATCTATCACCTTCAAAAGTTTTCTTATGTCCCTTTCTGCTCTGTGGTAAGAACACTTAGCATGAGGTCTGCCCTTTTAACAAGTTTTTAAGTGTTTGGTTCATTATTAGCTACAGGCACCCTGTTGTACAGCAGATCTCTAGAATTTGTTCACCTTGAGTAACTGAAACCGTGTACCCATGAAACAACAGCCCTCCCCCAGCTACCCCTTTTCTACTTTCTGTCTGACTACTTTTTACATCTCATACAAGTGGAATCATGCAATATTTGCCCTTTGTCATTGGCTTATTTCACTTAGCATAATTATCCTCGTTTCATCCATGCAGTTACTGATGGCAAGATTTCATTCTTAAGGCTGAGTAATATTCCCTTTATTTTTTATATGTGTGAACTCTATATTTAGTTTTGGCAATAGACAAAAAAGTAAACATGACATTGTTAATTGTTATGTTTCTTGATACAGGGCAATAAAAACAATGTTGATTCTGTAAAAGTAGTCACCTTTGGTTAATCAAGAATGTGCTTCTCAATTGTTCTCTGTCTCTGTTTTCATATCTCAGAAGCCCAGTGCTGGAAAATTAATATTCCCTTTAGACTAGATCACATTTTCTTCATCCATCAATGGACATTCCATTTCTAGACTATTGTGAATGGTGCTGCAGAGACTATGGGAATGCAGAGTTCTCTTGGCATTCCAGACTTCTGATGAAATTCACATTATCATTATTGATAGCTGTTAAGATTTTTCATAATAAGTATCTTCCTCTGCTTAACAAAATACCAGATGAAAAGACGTTTAATGCTTCACCTTATGTATTATAGGCGAACTCAAGGAAGTCTCCTGGTGGTGTTGGGGAGTAAACTGTTACTACTTTACTGCTGAAACTAATAACTGGATGGGATGTAACCAGATTTGCCAAAGTCACAATTCGTGTCTTTTGAAGATAGATGATGCAAAAGAACTGGTATCATGGATTGTTATATGTACTTTTATCCTCTAGGCCTCTGTCTCTTTGGGCCCAAGATACTGAGAAAATGGGGGAGTTTAGAAAGAGGAGCCTTCACTTATTCCTTGTGTCATGACTGTCAAGTGAACAAAAATTGTATAGTTAAGAGTCTCAAAAAAAAAAAATCAAACAGATTTTCCTAGTGAAATATCTTTGGTCTTTCCTTCTGTTAAACTAATTACTTAAAAGTAAGAACCTAAGAACATGAAGACTGTATCACAGAGAGCCTCCTTGAGGATAGGAGTGGCAGTTGCTTCTTGGAGATCGAAACTGATGAGCTAAGTGTGGCATTCATCACAATCCCTAGTAAATATTCCCCTCTTGGTGAATGCTATTCTCAAATACCTTCTTGTTTTCCATAAAAAAGATAAAAAATTAGTGAGCAGAAGAGCTTGCCTACTAATAAGAATATGATCTTGCTATTTTATAAGCATTCAGTACATATTATCTATCAAGATGAGCACGATTATTTCCGAAATGGAAACCCCCTTTAAGATGCAATTTGGGTCTTTGCAATCATCTCCTTTACTTAGGACTCTGAAAAAAAAAGCATACCTTTCCTTTAATGAAGTACTTAGTGAAGTGTAGTTGCTCAGTCATGTCCAACTCTTTGCGACCCCACAAACTGTAGCTTACTAGGCTTCTCTGTCCATGGGATTTTCCAGGCAATAGTACTGGAGTGGATTGCCATTTCCTTCTCCAGGGTATCTTCCCAACCCAGGGCTCGAAGCTGGGTCTCCCGCATTGTAGACAGACGCTTTACCATCTGAGCCACCAGGGAAGTCTTAACCCTTTGGTAAATGGCAGCCTGGAGCCAACAGTTATTTTTTTCATATAAGGTGGTAACTGAAAACCCAAAGGCAGTGTAGTTTAGTAGTTACTATTAGGAATCCAGGAGCCAGACCGCCTGGTACTGAATTCAGTTCTGCCGCTTACGAGCTGGGTGACCCTAGGCAAATTACTTAACCGCTCTGGGCCTCAGTTTTCCCACCTGCAAAATATAGATAATAATGAGAAACATAAAAGTGATGGTAGTTTTACAAATTAGCTTTATGGTAATTTTCATTGCATCTGTAGGCAACGTTCTGGAGGAGGTAATGGCAACCCACTCCAGTATTCTTGCCAGGATAATCCCATGGACAGAGGAGTCTGGCAGGCTACAGTCTGGGGTCTCAAGAGTCGGACACAACTGAGTAACTGAGCATGCATGCATGTAGGTAGCATTTACTTGATCAATATTTGTATATATTATATCAATATGTGTATGTCTCAAAACTAATTGTAAAAAGAGAAAATACAGTGACAATAATATTGCATTTATCTTTTAAATTTATTGCAAATAAAAACTATCCACACACACAAAATGTGTTTTTATAGAGAAACGGTTGCAACTATCAGTCTGAAATCTCTACTTTTATCTAGAAAAACAAAACAAAATTTCTATGCAAATCTAGCAGATATTTTAAATCATAACATGAGAGAATTATGATGTCAAGTCATAAAATAATTTTTTATGTTTGTTGCACTAAAATAATTAAAATTATATTTAGAAATATATTCAGTCATTTGACCAGACATTATGTACTATGTCACTTTGATATATTACATTTGGGGTCATAGTACATATTTCCAAATATGGCCCTGTTTCCCTCTACCTCTTCCAACTACTGAATTACAGCAAGTCTTTTTTTTTTATGAAGTTGAAGGCTCTAATGCACACATCCCCACAAACATTTGTTATTTTAATAATTTGTTTAGAAGATTTCTTCTTTCACTTGGAATATGTAATGATTATTTTTCTTAACCCTTAAGTTTTCTCTGGACCATGACTTTGAATGGTTTCATAAAATGTCATGTATTATTTAACAACTCTTCTATTGTTAGATATTTAGATTTAAACTTTTCCACATTTTAAATAACCTAGTAGACTGGCAGCCATTTGTAACAGAAATAAACTATTAGATGAAAATTAATTTGGAAATGAAAATACAGGGGTTGAAGGAAGAGAGGGTCTTTTAGGAAGGAGGGATGAAGGATCATGTAGAAATTATCAGACCACTGGTAGTAGAAACAGCTGGATCTTTTACCTGACTTTATTTTCATTAATTTAACAGATGGTAATGTAGTCCCATGATGTTTTGTTTCCTTTACAGAACCTCCTTCAATCCCAGACTTGTCAAAATTACTACTGGATTGGATTAGCATTTAGCAAAATGGAAAATAGGTGGAAATGGATTGACAATGGCATACCTTCTAGACTGTAAGTTTCCAGGATGCATTCAAACTCTAATATTGGTTTTGGGTTGGAATGACTGTTTCTAAAAAGAATCTTCATGTAGCTCAACTCATTTTCAGGTAGAAGTCATTAGTAAGAAGAAGGAGAATGATTTAAAAAGTGTTTCAGGAAGTATAGTTAAAAAGGAAGAGAAGCCTCATACAGAGTTATTAATATAAAATTATGATGCTAAACAGATGTTCAGAAGCATGTGTTATGAGGACCCCAGACTAAGACAGAATCATTAGGTAAGGTGATTGAACCATTCTGAGTCAGCCATAGTGATCCCTTCCACAACCACAAATAAGTATTTTGAGTATCCTCAAAATTCACTTGAAACTCCTTTGTATTAGTGGTGGTGGCAATGGTTTAGTCACTAAGTCCTGTCTGATTTTTGCTGCCCCATGGAGTGTAGCTTACCTAGCTCCTCTGTCCCTGGGATTTCCCAAGCAAGAATACTGGAGTGGGTTGCCATTCCTTTCTCCAGGGGATCTTCCCAACCCAGGGATTGAATCCGTGTCTCCTGCATCTCCTGCTTTGCATGGAAATTCTTTACCATTGAGCCATCAGGAAGCCTTTGTATTAGTAGTTTATATTAATTATAAATAAACATAAATGTGAATATAAACATACACACATGCATGCATACACACACACACCCACATCCTCTCTATAGTCCTTCTATTAAGTGCAGTACTTTGTGAACTCTTGCATTTACATTTAGTTATAATCTATTCAATGATTTTTTTAAAAAATCTGAACTGTTACATTTTTTATTTTAAGAGTTCTCTTATATCTTCAAATCTGCTTGCTAGTTACTCATGATTTAAAACTGTCTTGAATTTATTGATTTCTTGAAAGATATTTATCATCCTCAATTTATATTTGGTATCTGATCGTTTTAATATTTGAAGTTTTGTGGGTCCAACCTATCACGTCTTTTGTTCATGATGTCATTTTCTTTGTAGTGGTTAGTGATTTTTTTTTTTTTTTTTTGAGCCTCTGGAAATTATTTGAGGATTGAGATGAAGGTGGCTTCCTCAAGGAAAAAATTTGCCTTTGTTGGCTGTCTTGGGGCATTGTGAATCTGAGCAGTTTTTAATTCTAAATTTGGGCTCTGCAAGTAGTGTGATTCTGGGCTGCAAACCTACAAGAAATGTCATTCAGGAAACAACCTTAATGTAATTATAGTCTGTGAGTACAGTTTCAGGTGAACATTTTCAGGGCCAAAATAAGATGCTCACATTGCATAATTAATTATATCCATGTTAAACACATAGCACTATGCAAGGGGAAAGAAATGGGATAGCCTATCACACTTGGATGGAATGGGATAGGTTGTCACAGTTAGGAGAAGGGGCAAGTGTGTGAAAAGATGGCCTGGATCCTAAGTTACACACTCATCGTCTGACCTAGCTCTGTGGTATCACACTTCCCTGATAATGGTGGAAGGGGCAGACTTGAGATTTTGAGTAAGGGGGCCAACAGACAGAAGGTTCTTGTGGCCAGCACATACCTTTTTTCTACTGGGTGGATACAGGAGCAAGCATGCCTGGTAAGAGCTGCAGCTTTGCAATTAACCTGAGGGGCAGCTATGGATTCTACTGGAGTTCCTCAGGCAGGGGGCCAGAATGAGTGTCACCCATGGGTGACAACCTTAAGACTGAATGTAGAGTGTCTATGTTCATCATGTATATTTTATGTATGATAGTTTATGTCTGCTTGATTCTTTCTTCCTTTCCTATGTTCAGTACACATGGGTTCTACTTACTCTTTGTCTTTGTGTTCAGTTGCTCAGTTGTGTCCAACCCTTGGACTGTAGCCCACCAGATTCCTCTGTCCATGGAAGTTTCCAGGTCAGAATACTGGAGTGGGTTGCCATTTCCTTCTCCAGGGGATCTTCCCAACCCAGTGATTGAACCTATATCTCCATTGGCAGGTGGATTCTTTACTGCTAAGAAAAGCCCTCTGCTTACTATATCTAACAAATCGCATAGGTTACTAACTTACTTAACGCGTCTAGTACTTTCTGCTTGTGCTTCACAAGCTATTAATTTCATTTATCTTTCTTAGTTGTTTCTCTTTTTATCTATAGCATATTCAAGTATTCCTAGGTAATATAGCAAATGCAAATTGCATGAGGTGTGGTTTGTGATTTTGGATTGTTAGGTGGGATTATTCCTTTTCTCTTCTGCTTAAATTCAAGGTTCAAGACAGTCCTAAGGTAGTTTGTATTGGAAATATAATCACTTTTGTCTCAACCCTTTTGGTAGCTCGTTGTCTATGCATTGAGTTGGCCACAAAGTTTGGGTTATTCTGTAAGATGTTATGAACTTTTTTGACCAACCCAATAGAATTTTCATCTTGGGCAGAATTCATTCTTTAGTCTGCTACATCTAAGGGAAAGACTGGTTTCAGTGCTTCACTTACCCTTCTGGGTTTCCATCTTTGCTTAACCCTCATAGTCTGAGCATGAATCTGCCTATTGCCAGTCCATGAACTTACTCAAGAGGTTTAAAAAATTTTTTTCAGCATTTTAAACTATTTTCAACAGGAAGATAGTTTTTCCCTATTCTACCACTTTGCTGAAATACAGATCTTGTTTTAGATATTTTTTTCAGTGAAATTTTAATGTTTTAGTTAGTAACTATTAGCTCTGGGGGTAATAGCCCCATAGCTAACTGGGAGAGAGGGAAAGAAAAGATATAAAACATCCATTCAACAACTTCATCTCTGCCTATATTCCGATTCTACTTTTTCTTCTTAAATTATATTCACATGCAACCTTGTTAGTATCATAGAAATTCAGTTCCTCTACTTTTAAATATCTCATTTTAATTGAAATAATTAACACAAGAAAGCAGGTTACTATGCCATGATCCCAACTAGCAATATTGCTCTCTGATAAAAAATTCCCAGTGTGAAACATGTGAGGTTATAGATGTGATCAAGAAGATGTTATTCTATTTAATGGGACAAGAGCAATAGAAAATCTTTTAGTTTATTTATTTATTTGGCTGAGCCGACGCTTAGTTTCAAATATACAGGATCTTTCACTGTTGCATGTAAACTCTTAGTTGTGGCTTGTTGGCATGTGGGATCTAGTTTCCTGACTAAGGATCAAACCCAGCCCCCTTGCATTGGGAGTATGGAGTCTTAGTCACTGGACCATTATGGAAGTCCCAAAAATCTTTTAGTGATGAACTTATTATTAATATTTCCATAGGCCAGATGTTTAGAAAATAGATTTAAAAATATGATTTATGTTGTTGTAAGCTGCAGAATTAAACAGTTGACCATGTATGTTTTCTGTCCTACAGTCATTTGACAATAATGGATCATCGTTTTGGGAAAGATGAATGTGCGTTTTTAACCTCAACAAGAATAGAAACTATTGACTGCTATAAAACCTATAATTGTATCTGTGAGAAGAGAATTGATTGCTTCAATAAACACTAAGAAGAAAAGGTGAAATGGAATTTTGTAAATTTTTTTGTTGTTGGTTTTCTATAGTAATTTGTGGTTAACTATAAATTAATGTTTTTGACTGCAGGACTTAGTTCACTGTAGAAACAGAGATGAGATGGAAGAGGAAGAGAAAACGCTTTTGGACTGTGATCGAAGACATCAGATGCCATGTGTCTTTTTGGGGAAGAGAGAATCATTTTGTCCTTGGAGAGCAATTACCCCTTTCTTTGAATGGCCTTGAGGAATTGCTCTCTCTTTTCCTGAAACAACCCTAGAATCAATTAGACAACTTTGATAAATAGCTTGAGTTTTTTCCTTATTAATAGGATAAATCATTTCAATAGATTCTGGCTTTGAGAGATCATAATTAATAACTGAAAAGTACTTATCCTCCCTCCCACCCCATCTAGATACTTACCTCTCATTAAAAATAATTTTGCTGTAATTTCAAACTTACTGAATAGTTGAAACAGTAGTACAAGGAACTATCATGTAACCTTTACCCATGGTTACCATTTGTTTACATTTTACTGTATATGCATTTTTATAGTTTCTTCCTCTCTGTATCTTTCCTTGCTGATTCATTTGATAATAAATTTAAGACGTTATGCCCTTTTGTCTAAATTTTTCACAAGAACAAGGATTTTGTCCTCTATAACCATAGAACAATTGTCAAAATCAGGAAATTTAGCACTGCTACAGTACTATGAGGGAAGTCTGGTGTGCTGCAGTCCATGGGGTAGCAAAGAGTTGGACAGGACTGAGCCATTGAACAACCAATAGCAGGCTTCCAGTTGATACACTGTCTTTTTCATCAGCTCTAGACGTGGCCCTTCATAATTCGAAACACAGCGTTACAATGTACACAGTGTTACATCACTTTTTATACAAAATGGTAGTGGAAAAGGAAGAAGAAAAAAGACATAATGTCTTATCGTATAACTATAAAAATATAGCTATAAAGAGAGCTGTAAAAAATAGCTACCAATACACTTGTCTCTGTAATAGGTTATGAAGCCATAGTTGAATTTATCACTTTCTATTCCTCCCACTCATTTTTCTCATGAAGCTAATGCCTCAACTAGTTGTGCAGCTGACTGGTGTCGTGATGGTGGCTAGAAGAGCTCTAGTACTGAAAGGTTGTTGCTGAACTACGAAAGACGCTGGGATTCTTGGCCTCTGGAGGAGAATTCAATCCAGGGCCAGAGACAAGGCTTAATCACTCAGAGCTTTTGTGTAATAAAGTTTTATTAAAGTATAAAAGACATAGAGAAAACTTCTGACATAGACATCAGAAGAGGGCAGAAAGAGTGCCTCCCTGCTAGTCTTTAGCTGGGTGTTATATAGCTACTGCTGCTGCTACTGCTGCTAAGTCGCTTCAGTCGTGTCGACTTTTCGACCCCATAGACGGCAGCACACCAGGCTCCCCCGTCCCTGGGATTCTCCAGGCAAGAACACTGGAGTGGGTTGCCATTTCCTTCTCCAATGCACGAAAGCGAAAAGTGAAAGTGAAGTCGCTCAGTCATGTCCAACTCTTAGCGACCCCATGGACTGCAGCCTACCAGGCTCCTCCATCCATGGGATTTTCCAGGCAAGAGTACTGGAGTGGGGTGCCATTGCCTTCTGCTAATTAAAGAAAGGAAATGTCTCAAAACTCAGAGAATGACACCAGGCCCCTCACCCACAGCATGCATTTTTGAGATAACATTGGCACCAGGATGAGTCATCCTGGACCATAAAACAATTGACATGAATCTTGAAGAAAGGCAGATTTCAATACAAATATATAGTTTCATTAACATAGATTAGGAGAACAATGTATTGAAGGAGGAAACAGAACAGGCTCTATTTTGAAACCAGGACTCCATCTTGGGCTGGACTGTGGACTTGGAGCTACATGCCCAGTATTTATGGAAACGATATACCAACAGGAAAACCAGGCCCCCGGAAGGAACAGCCCCAGCACTCTCAGTCGCCTGAAAGATACGCTAATTATCTGTGTAACCAAATAGAATCATACATTCTATTATGCTTATTGGGGTATGACCACAGGCCTATTGATAATTGTCCACTGTTAACTACCTAGGCTTAAGGCATATGAATCATGGATTAACTTTTACTGTATCTTTCTTTTGTTCAGACTAGTTTCAGCGAATTTGGGGAAGTGGGTTTGGGCATGTACACTTAGGGTATATAAGGTTTTCACAAAAACTGGTCGGGGTCCTTGGTTAAGAGGAGACTGCCTTGGGCCCACCCGTGTTATAAATTGCACTACACTATCTGCATTGTCCTTCTGAGTTTGTTTCCCAGAATGCGTGGCTACAACAGTATAACATACTGGCTTGTCAAGTCTATTCTGAGGGTTCTGAGCCTTTAGGTGGAACTGACTTGAAGACAGAGTCTGGGGTAAATACATAGCACATTAACAGAGCTTAAGACAAACATTTCCGTAAGAAAAATGCATTGGTTAGCTCAAGGTTTAAGAAAAGTTAAGCTCAGGTGGAACCAGGTGTCATTATGGCAACACAGCATTTTAAAAGAAACTTCTTTTTAAATTTCTATAGAGAAGGGGAAGGAGAAGGCAATGGCAACCCGCTCTAGTACTCTTGCCTGGAAAATCCCATGGACAGAGGAGCCTGGTAGGCTACAGTCCATGGGGTCTCGAAGAGTCAGACAGGACTGAGCAACTTCACTTTCACTTTTCGCTTTCGTGCATTGGAAAAGGAAATGGCAACCTACTCCAGTGTTCTTGCCTGGAGAATCCCAGGGACGGGGGAGCCTGGTAGGCTGCCGTCTATGGGATTGCACAGAGTCAGACACGATTGAAGCGACTAGCAGCGGCAGCAGCAGAGAAGGGGAAAAAAATGTAACACTAGTTTGTTTCTTCCTGCCACTTACGGGAGAGAGAAAAAAATGTCTGACACTTGCAGCCTATTTTCACCGTTTGGAGACCCCTGGCCTTCCCGCCTATTACCCTGTCAGTACCACAGTCCTTTATGTCTCAGCACAGAGAGGAATTCAGTGAGAGGAAAGTGGTAGATAAGAATTGATTTATTAGAATAGGACTCTTGTCAGGTTTACAAGTGGGTGGGTGAGAAATGCCATTCCTGGAGAACTTAGTGGGGTACGGTTTAATAATAAAAGGAAAAGTGGGCATGGGGAGAGGAACTTTCTTGTCTTTCTTGAGTAGTCCTTATGCTTCCATCATCAGCTCCTCCTCCACGTTGGGCAAGGGAGTTTTCTTGTCCCTACATGGTCAAGCTAGGTTCATAAATTATTGTTGTTCATGTGTGCACAGAGCACGCCCTAGGGATCATTAACTTTCTGAGCTGGGCAGGATTTGGGTCTCACACCATTGTTTTATTGTTTGGGGGCATGTCTTGTGCTTTTGTTGCATGGCTTTGTTGCTAAATAAACTTGCTTGGTTTAGTGGTTAAGCAAACACGATTTTGCTTACAAAAAAGATCTTCACGATCCAGATAACCACGATGATGTGTTCACTCACCTACAGCCAGACTTCCTGGAATGTGAAGTCAAGTGGGCCTTAGGAAGCATCACTACAAACAAAGCTGGTGGAGGTGATAGAATTCCAGTTGAGCTATTTCAAATACTGAAAGATGATGCTGTGAAAGTGCTGCACTCAATATGCCAGCAAATCTGGAAAACTCAGCAGTGGCCATAGGACTGGAAAAGATCAGTTTTCATTCCAATCCCAGAGAAAGGCATGCCAAAGAATGCTCAAACTACCACACAATGGCACTAATCTCACTTGCTAGCAAAGTAATGCTCAAAATTCTCCAAGCCAGACTTCAACAGTATATGAACCATGAACTTGCAGATGTTAAGCTGGATTTAGAAAAGGCAGAGGAACCAGAGATCAAACTGCCAACATCCGTTGGATCATTGAAAAAGCAAGAGAGTTCTAGAAAAACATCTACTTCTGCTTTATTGACTATGCCAAAGCCTTTGACCATGTGGATCACAAGAAACTGTGGAAAATTCTTAAAGAGATGGGAATACCAGACCACCTGACCTTCCTCCTGAGCAATCTGTATGTAGGTCAAGAAGCAACAGTTGGAACTAGAGTTGGAACAACAGACTGGTTCCAAATCAGGAAAGGAGTAGATAAATGCTGTATATTAACTTAAATGCAGAGGACATCATGCTGGGAAAGATTGAAGGCTGGAGGAAAAGGGGACGACAGAGGATGAGATGGTTGGATGGCATCACCGACTCAATGGACATGAGTTTGAGTAAACTCCGGGAGTTGGTGATGGACAGGGAGGCCTGGTGTGCTGCAGTCCATGGCGTCACAAGGAGTCGGACATGACTGAGTGACTAAACTTAACTGAAATGAAACACAATTTGCCCGGTCTGGTGACTCAGCAGTAAAGAATTCACCTTCCAATGCAGGAGACAGAGTTCAGTCCCTGGGTCAGGAAGATGCCCTGGAAAAGAAAATGGCAACCCACTCCAGTATTACTGCCTTGGAAATCTCATGGACAGAGGAGCCTCAAGGGCTAACAGTTCATGGGGTCGCAAAAGAATTGGACACAACTTAGTGACTAAACAATAACAAAAACCTGCTTTCTTGAGTAATCATTAACTTACAGAGGTCTTACATATTTTTTCTACTTACAGTCCCCGAGTGGCATTAACGGCTTGATCACTTACTTTGTCGCTTTATTCTGTCCCTATCAGTTGGGATCCCTTATCTAGTGTAATGACCCCTCCCAACTGTTTCTGTCCTACTGTACAGCCAGGCTTTATTTAATTAGAGTATCTTTGTTATGTCTTCCATTACCTCAGGATCTCTGGGCTACTGTATTTATGTAACTACCCATGACTGCAAGAAGATCAAACAAGTCAATCTTAAAGGAGATCAACCCTGAATATTCACTGGAAGGACTGATGCTGAAGCTGAAGCGCCAGTGTTTTGGTCAACTGATTCGAAGAGCCAACTCATTTGAAAAGTCCCTGATGCTGGGAAAGATTGAGGGCAGAAGGAGAAGAGGGCATCAGAGGATTAGATGGCTGGACGGCATCACCAATGCAATGAACATGAACTTGGGCAAACTCCAGGAGATGGTGAGGGACTGGGAGGCCTGACGACCTGCAGTCCACGTGGTCACAAAGAATTGGACATGACTGGGCGACTGAACAACAGCAGCAACTACCCATGAAGGAATCCTGCCAAACTAGGCATAGAAGGGAGCTAGGACTCGACTGCCCTGAAGGACATCCCCTTATTACAAGTGTTCAGGCTCGGCATAATTTCTCCATCTTGAGCTTCCTGACCTATTACAGAAATGAGGAACCTTTTATTAGATGGAAGCATGCCATTGTTACATAAAATTTAAATACTAATGTAAGGATGGCAATGAACAACAAGGTTAGAATACACACCTTTGGGCCTATTTGTGTTCAGGCCTATCCTTTGCTCTTCCCTCCTCAGCTTCTTATTGTGGGGAAATGAACACCTCCAAGCAGCACTTCCCAGTGTCTTTAACCAGACAAACCCTGAGACAAAACTTAAGTGCTATCAATGCTGATGCAATGCTGGTCCAATACTTTGGCCACCTAATGCAAAGAGCTGACTCATTGGAAAAGATCCCCCAAAGCTGGGAAAGATGGAGTGCAGGAGGAGAAGGGAGTGATCAGATGGGATGGTTGGATGGCATCACTGACTCAATGGACATGAGTTTGAGCAAACTCTGGGAGATAGTGAAGGACAGGAAAGTCTGGTGTACTGTAGTCTATGGGGTCACAAAGAGTCTGACAGGAGTTAGCCACTGAAAAGCAACAACAGTCAATGCTGCTGTACGGCATAGGGCTCGGCTTGGTGCTCTGTGATGACCTAGATGGGTGGGGTGAGGTCGTGGGAGGGAGGCTCAGGAGGGAGGGGACATATGTATACATATGGCTAATTCACTTTGTTGTACAGCAGAAACTAACACAACATTATAAAGCAAGTATATCCCCCACCCCGCCCCCAAAAAAATGTTTTATAGGGCAATGAAACTGAGGGAAAGAGGAAGTGAGGTGAAGGAGGATGGGAAATAAATACAAAATGATACATAACTGAGCTGCCCACTGCTTCATAAATGAACAAAACAAGGTCGTGTGACCTTGGGGAACTCGGCTCTAAAGAAACACTGGAAGTGTAACCCTTGTTTAGGGGGGAGTAGAAGCTTCTGGATACGGCTAAACTCTGAGTGTCCTTATTGAGTTCTAAGTAGTTTCTTAGCATCTTTGTCACCTTCTTGATCAGTAAGTAAGTAAGTAAGTGAAAGTTGCTCAGTCGTGTCCGACTCTTTGCGATCCCATGGCCTATGGACTACACAGTCCATGGAATTCTCCAGGCCAGAATACTAGAGTGGGTAGACTTTCCCTCCTCCGGGGATCTTCCCAACCCAGTGATCGAGCCCAGGTCTCTCACATTGCAGGTGGATTCTTTACCAGCTGAGCTACAAGGGAAGCCCAGTACCTTGAATAAAATTTCCTCTGTTTTAAAACAGAGAGATTTGTTTTCCTTGCTGGGCTTTGATTGGTACAATGTATTTTCTTACTTTCTTATTATAACCATCCTGTGGGATAATAACAGCTTGGAGGTGTTGCAGGTTTGCTCCAACCACTATAATCAAGTCAGTATTGCAATAAAGTGAATGTTGCCATAAAGTAAGTCACACAGTTTTTGTTTGTTTCCCAGTGTATATAACAGTTATATTTACATTATTCTGTAATCTATTAAGTGAACAATAGTATTATGTCTTAAAAAAAACAAACACAATGTGCATACCAGAAAAAAATTAAAGTTAAAAACTAAAACCAATGTGCATATCTTATTTAGAAAATGCTTCATTGCTAAAATATGCTAGCCATCATATGAGCCTCCAATGAGCTGTATTCTTTTTGCTGTTGGAGGGTCTTGCCTTGATATTTGATTATGGCTTACTGACCAGGGTGGTGGTTGCTGAAGTTTGGGGGTGACTGTGACAATTTCTTAAACTAAGACCTGTGATACATATGTGTACTCAGTCATGTCCAACTCTTTGGGATGCCATGGACTGTAGCCAGCCAGGCTTCTCTGTCCATGGAATTTTTCAGGCAAGGATACTGGAGTGGGTTACCATTTCCTCCTCTAGGGGATCTTCTTAAATCAGGGATCAAATTTGCATCTCCTTCATGTCCTGCATTGCAGGCAGATGACCGCTGGGTCATCAGGGATGCAGAAGTGAAGTTTGCCACATCAATTGACTCTTCGTTTCAGGAACAATTTCTCTGTAGCATGCCATATTTTCAGAAAGCATTTTACCCACAGTAGAAATTTTTTTCAAAATTGGAGTCAATCCTCTCAAATACTGCTGCTGTTTTATCAACTACGTTTGTGTAGTATTATAAATCCTCTATTGTCATTTCAATAATTTTCACCGAAACTTCACCAGGATTGGATTCCATTTCAGGAAACCACTTTCTTTGCTCATCTTAAAGAAGCAACTCCTCATCCTTTAAAGTTTTATCATGAGAGATTGCAACGATTCAACCATATTGTCAGGCTCCACTTCTCTTGCTATTTCCACCACATCTGCCATTACTTCCTCCACTAAAATCTTGAACCTCTCAAAGTCATCCATGAAGGCTGAGACCACTTCTTCCAAATACCCATTTATGTTGATACTTTGACCTCTTCTCGTGAATCATAGATATTCTTAATGGCATTTAGGATGGTGAAGATTTTCCCCTCTCTCCTTTCTTCTCTTCCTGCCTTCCTTTCATTATCTACTCATATATGGTATGATTTTCCCCCCTCCATTTTTCAATCAAAATTCTTTACTTCACAGGTACTATTTTTTGGCCTGCTTGCTCTAGGTGATGAGAGAGGCCAGTTCAGTTCAGCACAGTCACTCAGTCATGTCTAATTCTTTGTGAACCCATGGATTGGAGCACACCAGGCTTCCCTGTCCATCACCAACTCCCGGAGATTACTCAAAATCATGTCCATTGAGTCAGTGATGCCATCCAACCCATCCCATCCTCTGTCGTCCCCTTCTCCTCCCACCTTCAATCTTTCCCAGCATCAGGGTCTTTTCCAATGAGTCTGTTCTTCACATCAGGTGGCCAAAGTATTGGAGCTTCAGCTTCAGCATCATTCCTTTCAATGAATATTCAGGATTGATCTCCTTTAGGATGGACTTCTTGGATCTCCTTGCAGTCCATGGGACTCTCAAGAGTCTTCTCCAACACCACAGTTCAAAAGCATCAATTCTTATGTGCTCAGCTTTCTTTATAGTCCAACTCTCACATCCATACATGACTACTGGCAAAACCATAGCTTTGACTAGATGGACCTTTGTTGGCAAAGTAGTGTTTCTGCTTTTTAATATGCTGTCTAGGTTAGTCATAGCTTTTCTTCCAAGGAACAAGTGTCTTTTAATTTCATGGCTGCTGTCACCATCTACAGTGATTTTGGAGCCCCACAAAATAAAGTCTCTTACTGTTTCCACTGTTTCCCCATCTATTTCTCATGAAGTGATGGGACCAGATGCCATGATCTTAGTTTTCTGAATGTTGAGTTTTAAGCCAACTTTTTCACTCTCCTCTTTCAATTTCATCAGGGGGCTCTTTAGTTCTTCTTTGCTTTCCACCATGATGGTGGTGTCATCTGCATATCTGAGGTTATTGATATTTCTCCCAGCAATCTTGATTCCAGCTTGTGCTTCATCCAGCCTGGCATTTCACATAATGTCCTCTGCATTTAAGTTAAATAACTAGGGTGATTATATACAGCCTTGACCTACTCCTTTCCTGATTTAGAACCAGTCTGTTGTTCCATGTCCAGTTCCAACTGTTGCTTCTTGACCTACATACAGATTGCTCATTAGGAAGGTCAGGTGGTCTGGTATTCCCATCTCTTCAGAATTTTCCACAGTTTATTGTGATCCACACAGTCAAAGGCTTTGGCATAGCCAATAAAGCAGAAGTAGATGTTTTTCTGGAACTCTCTTGCTTTTTCAATGATCCAGTGGATGTTGGCAATTTGATCTCTGGTTCCTCTGCCTTTTTAAAATCCAGCTTGAACACCTGCAAGTTCTTGGTTCACGTACTGTTGAAGCTTGGCTTTGAGAATTTTGAGCATTACTTTGCTAGCATGTGAGATTAGTGCCATTGTACGGTAGTTTGAGCATTCTTTGGCATTGCCTTTCTCTGGGATTGGAATGAAAACTGACCTTTTCCAGTCCTATGGCCACTACTGAGTTTTCCAGATTTGCTGGCATATTGAGTGCAATACTTTCACAGCATCATCTTTCAGTATTTGAAATAGCTCAACTGGAATTCCATCACCTCCAGTAGCTTTGTTCATAATGATGCTTCCTAAGGCCCACTTGACACATTCCAGGAATCTGGTTCTAGGTAAGTGATCACACCATGGAGAGGCAAGGGTACTTTAAATAATGTGGACATATGTAAGAGTTCTGACAAGAACAGAAACTTTCAGAATGTCTCAAATGTTAAGATTTCCTATTCTACTGCTGAGAATATTTTCAGTTGTTCTGGACATCAGATCTTTTCCTCCCGTTCAGCCTTTAGAAGGGAAAGTGAACCCTCCCAACTCTATTTCTGAACAAACTGTGGAACTTACAGGTAAGATCAAAGCTACTGTGTGTCATCAGCTACTGATTCTGGAGAGATTTTTAACATCCTTAATCCTATCTGTTTGGGCTTGATATGTGAAAGTCTGAGATGGTAAAGAATCTGCCTGCAATGCAGGAGACATGTGTTGGATCCCTGGGTCCGGAAGATCTCCTGGAGAAGGGAATGGCTACCCACTCCAGTATTCTAGCCTGGAGAATTCCATAGACAGAAGAGCCTGGTGGGCTACACTCCATGGGGTTGCAGAGTTGAACACGACTCAGAGTAATGAGACTTTAGGAAAGGAGAGCGAACCCCCCCTGAATTATAACATTTTCAAGTAGAACTATATTGAATCAAAAGGAGGTCATTGAATGAAGAATTTTTATTCTGGTAATGAAATAATGCTGAACCATCCAAATTTCCTTGTTAAGAAACTGAATAAAGTGAATTGTAAAGACTAAGAAAAGGCATAGAAAAGGTATGTTTACCTTTCATTTTTTTTAAGAATAATTTTTTTGTGAATGTTTTGTATCATCATTTTAGTTAGCTTTTACTCTTAGTTATAAACTATAATAATCTAGATAGGGAATATTTTGTTTTCTGCTGCTGCTTCTGCTGCTGCTCCTGCTGCTGCTAAGTCACTTCAGTCGTGTCCAACTCTGTGCGACCCCATAGAGGGCAGCCCACCAGGCTCCCCCCGTCCCTGGGATTCTCCAGGCAAGAACACTGGAGTGGGTTGCCATTTCCTTCTCCAATGCATGAAAGTGAAAAGTGAAAGTGAAGTCGCTCAGTCCTGTCCGACCTTTAGCATGGACTGCAGCCTACCAGGCTCCTCCGTCCATGGGATTTTCCAGGCGAGAGTACTAGAGTGGGGTGCCATTGCCTTCTCTGTTTGTTTCTAGTAGTATACAAATAAATGACTATGTGAAATCTTTTTTCCTTATAAGTTGAAAATTTTTTGAAGATAAACACTTTGTATTTAAGTTTAGAAACAAAGTCATTTAAGGAGATCAAATTATTGTGTCATAAACACCTTTACAAATAATTAATTGCTCTTTCTTTTTGGTTTTCCTAGTTTATAATTGCCTCCTGCCTTAGATTATTCATTTGTTCCTTTATCCCTCTGTTTACCGATGCTTACTTAACACTTACTGTGTGCAAGGCACACATTATACTTGGTGCTGAAAATTTAAAGGTAATTAAGTCACAGACCCTTTGCCTTGAAATTCAAATTTCAGGGGACAGAAATAGCTGTAAATAATTAAAGTGCAATGTGAAAACAGAAGTAATTGGATCATAATTAAGGATATCTGAGAACTCACAGGAAGGATGGAGTTAACTCTGCTCAGGCACAGGGAAGACTTTTCAAAGAAATGCATTCAGTCAAGTTTGAAGGAAGACTATGTATTTTGCCAGGTGGAGGAGAAGGAGCATGGCAATGCATTCAAAGTGATTATAGCCCAGATACATTATTTCCACAGACTCTTAGTGCTGCTGGAAGATAGGATGTTGGGCATTGATGGAGAAGCTGTGAATAGGGGCTATCAGCATCAGATTTGGCTAGAGTTGGCAAACAAAGAGCAGTCTGTTTTTTACTTTTTAACCTGTGCTGGGTCTTCAGTGCTGTCAGCGGGCTTTTCTCTAGTTGCCTTGCACAGGCTTCTCAGTGCCGTGGCTTATCTTGTTGCAGAGCACAGGCTCTAGAGCACACAGGCTTCACAGCTAGGGCACAGGGCTTAGTTGTCCCGCAGCACATGTAATCTTTCCGGAACAGGGATTGAACCTGTGTCTCCTGCATTGGCAAGCAAATTTGTAACCACTAGACCACCAGGGAAGTCCCTAAGAGCAGTTTTTAAAGAATCAATGAGACTGAATATTATACAGAGATCGAAAAATACCCTAAGATTTCTGTTCAGTCCCAAACTGTTTTTCTCTTCTTTTTTTGATTACCAGTCCTTTCTGGGACTCACCCATCTTTTCTTTCCAATATAAAGTTGTTACAATCTATGGAATCCCTTAGTACATTAACCCAGACATATCCTTCAGGTGAAATCTTTCTAATTCAAACTTTTGTTTTTCCTAAAGGCAAAAATTATTCAGAGTTCTCTGCTTTTAAGTTTATATTTTAAAAAGGCTTTTATTGAATTTGTTATAATATTGTTTCTGTTTTTTTGTTTTGGTTTTTTGGCCGAAAGGCACATGGGATCTTAGATTCCTGACCAGGGGTCAAACTTGCGCCCTCTGCTTTGGAAGGTAAAGTCTTAACCACTGGATTTCCAGGGAAGTCCCTTAAGCTAATTTTTTATACTGATAATTGCAGTAGGTAAACTAGCAGAGACAAGAAATGTAGTAAAAGATCTTCTAAATTCGTTCTATACTGTGATATGTATAGCTCTTAGCTCTTTTTCTGAAAATTAAAATGCCCTTTTGGATTCACTGTTGTTGTTGTGTAGTCACTAAGTCATGTTCGACTTTTTGCAACCCCATGGACTGTCACCCTCCAGGCTCCTCTGTCCATGGGATTTCCCAGGCAAGAACACTGGAGTGGTTTACCATTTCCTTCTCCAGGAATCTTCTTGACCCAGTGATCGAACTTGTGTCTCTTGCGTGCAGGTGGATTCTTTACCACTGAACCACCTGGACATTACCTTTACATTAATTTGAGGGTATAAATAGTTAGACTTCAAAAATGTGTTGGTGTCCATTAAATCTTGTGTTAGCCCTAGCCTAGGGGGCCAAAGACTATTGACCAGTCCACGAGCTCTTCTGAATCACCTTTTCTCTTTTTCTTCACACAAGTTACTTTCCCAGCTCCCCTTGTAGCTAGAATGGCTATGTAGCCCACCTTTGGCTACTAAGACTTAAAACAAAGTTGTCTAGCTTTCTGGAATGGCTTTCATTCCCTCTACTCTTTTTTGTCTTGAATACTAAATAAGTTACCTGGAGCTGTGACAACTCTATTGTAGCCATGAGGTTGTCAACACACTCGAGAGCAGCTTCAAAAGCTTTAGAGAGCCAGTGGCATTGATGATGTTGTTGACCTGTCTTGATCTCTGGATATTTTATCATATTTGTCCAGATACATGTCTAAGAGCCACCTACTTGTGGTTGTTGTCAGTTTCAATGGGTTCCTCATTACACAGAAGAAGGAACTCACACTGAATTAAAAATATAAGCAGGATGTTTGACAAGTGAGGATGGACTTAGAAAAAGCCAGATGGGGAAATCAGAATAGCTCTGGATTTATTATCACTATATCTATAAAATGTATTATTATAATCTAGCATTACAGTATACAGAGGATGTGCTGTGCTACAGAAAAAGATAGCTTAGAATGAAAACAAACCAAGACAAAACAAAACAGGAAACCCTTGTGATTTGTGGTTTAAAAATAAAAGGATCTCATGCAGCCAAAGCTGCAACTTCTCAGCCTTTCTTCTGTCAGCTCTGCTTTTATGTATTACGACCTATTGCTTTAATCTGTTTCTGAACACAGTAGGAAAGTCTCTTCAAAATGATGTATATATATATTTTGGTCTGAACACCTTACACATTTGCCCCCCCACCCCACCCCAATTCTCCATTCATCATGGGCACAGCAGCCTCCCTCAAGCCTACAAAAGACCACCAATGGTGTGAAATTCCAACACACACTTTACTTATTTTAGGCCTTCAAAGGAATTCTCATAAAAGAGGAGGAAGATCCCCTCAAATATAATTTTTATAAAGAACAATTTCTCATATGTTGTATGAGAAGTGTGAATTGCAATAATTTTTTTCTTGAATGTATGAGAAAGTTCACTTTCAACCACATCTCATCTCCACGTTTCTCTACCCTTCAGACATGACAGAGAAGCATGTTTATACTGATGTGAAATCTCTTGGCAAAAGGAAGAAAATGCCGTCCAGAACTGCTGACAGGAAATATGAGGGTGGTAAGCATCTATATTTACAGAATCATACATCACAGGTTTGAACATGATCTTATATATTTTAAAATCCACTAAATTTGTAAATGTCTCCCTATAACTTAACTGTCAAGTGTTTAAACTGTGTTTGAACACCTGCTTGGAAATGAAACTCATTTTTTCCCCCAGGGTAGTAGTCAACCACAAATTGTAACTGCTCCTAGAATATTTTTGCTTTACTCTGAATCAGAATATTTCTTCTTGAATCTGGCATGCACAAACACTACTTAGAAGCCTTTTCATGGAAAAGAAGTGATTATCATAAAAGCTTGATGACTTCTTATGTTGAGTCCAGGATTTCAATGCAACAGGGTATTATTTCTTCCTGTGGGTCCATGAATCAATTACAGTGCAGAAAGCATGGCAGATCATCTTGTTTTATTAGTAATAGATGTAGAGTCAAGGTATATTTGCTGTTTAAGAGTTTTTTTATTTTTAAAGATGATAAATGCTAATGCTAGGGAATTAGCAATGTGTGCCTGGAGAATCCCAGGGGCGGCAGAGCCTGGTGGGCTACTGTCTATGGGGTCACACAGAGTCGGACGCGACTGAAGCGACTTAGCAGTAGCAACAGCATAGGCCTTATACTGTAATGATTGGGTCTTTATCACCATTTTAAATTTTATTTTTTAAAAAATAACTAACTAATTTTTGGCTGCACTGGGTCTTTGTTGCTGCACAAAGCCTTTCTCTAGTTGCAGCAAGTGGAGGCTACTCGCTGGTTGCCTTGTGAGGACTTCTCATCGTGGTGGTTTCTCTTGTTGCAGAGCATGGCTCTAGGCTTGCAGGCTTCATTTGCTGCACACAGACTTCATTCAGCAGTTGTAGCTCTCCATGGGCTTAGTTGCCCCACGGCATGTGGGATCTTAGTTCCTGGACCAGGAATGTCCACTGCACTGGTAGGCAGATTCTGGACCACCAGGGAAGTCTCCTTATCATCATTTTTTAATGGTTCTCTTCTGACTGTCCTTCTCAATAATCCAAGTGACTACTCTGTGCTGGGCTGTTTTCCACAGGTGGCCAGACCAGTGGAAGGACTGAAAGAAAATGTCTTGGTCCTTATGTCTTCAAATAGCTTCTTCAAACTCCTTATTTAAAAATCTGTAATTTTTTGCATACAGGGTTATCGTTACCATCTTTCTAAATTCCATATATATTCGTTAGTATACTGTATTGGCAGAAAAGGCAATGGCAACCCACTCCAGTACTCTTGCCTGGAGAATCCCATGGACAGAGGGGCCTGGTAGGCTGCAGTCCATGAGGTCGCTAAGAGTCGGACACAACTGAGCGACTTCACTTTGACTTTTCACTTTCATGCATTGGAGAAGGAAATGGCAACCCACTCCAGTGTTCTTGCCTGAAGAGTCCCAGGGATGGGGGAGCCTGATGGGCTGCCGTCTATGGGGTCACACAGAGTTGGACACGACTGAAGCGACTTAGCAGCAACAGCAGCAGCAGCATACTGTATTGGTGTTTTTCTTTCTGACTTACTTCACTCTGTATAATAGGCTCCAGTTTCATCCACCTCATTAGAACTGATTCAAATATATTCTTTTTAATGGCTGAGTAATACTCCATTGTGTATATGTACCACAGCTTTCTTATCCATTCATCTGCTGATGGACATCTAGGTTGCTTCCATGTCCTGGCTATTATAAACAGTGCTGCGATGAACATTGGGGTACAAGTGTCTCTTTCAATTCTGGTTTCCTCGGTGTGTATGTCCAGCATGGGATTGCTGGGTCGTATGGCAGATGTATAGAATAGTCTTTTGGACTCTGTCGGTGGAGGGGTGGGGGGGCATGATTTGGGAGAATGGCATTGAAACGTGTAATATCATATAAGAAATGAATCGCCAGTCCAGGTTCGATGCAGGATACAGGATGCTTGGGGCTGGTGCACTGGGATGACCCAGAGGGATGTTATGGGCAGGGAGGAGGGAGGAGGGAGGGGGATTCAGGATTGGGAACACGTGTACACCTGTGGCAGGTTCATGTTGATGTATGGCAAAACCAATACAATATTGTAAAGTAAAAAAAAAAAATCTGTAATTTTAAATTATTTTGCTCTTGTAGTTATAGCAGTTGCAAAAATATAAAAAAAAAAAGAAAAAAATATCCTGTAATTTGTCATAACATTAGGAAAGGGGGCTTAGGACTTAGGACAAACGTGAATTCTATCATTCTACTGTAATGCTTTATTAAATGTTAAATTTCTACACTTTAGCCATTTATTCATAGATGTTGTAGGAAGTCATTATGGGTTGACATATATTTACATATATAAGAATCAAGGGAGATTTCCCTGGCAGTCCAGTGGTTAAGACTGTGCACTGCCAATATACGGGACATAAGTTTGATCCCTGCCTGGGGAACTAAGATCCCACGTGGCCAAAAAATTTTCTTTTGAAAAAGTGAAAAGACATCCTACAGAACGGGAGGAAATGTTTGCAAGTCATATATCTGAAGTGATGTGGATTCATAATAATGAACTCTTACACGTTAACAATAAAAAGATCAGTTACCCAATTAAAAAAAAAATTAAGGGCAGACATGCCCATTAAGCAACTTGAGGCAGAGACAGAAGCACATGCCTGGCAGGCTTCCATGAAGGTTTTTTTCTTTTCCTTTTTTAAAGAATGGATATTTATTTATTTATTGGCAGCATTGCAGCCTGTGGAATCTTAGTTCCCCAAACAGGGACTGAACCTATGCCCCCTGTAGTGGAAGTCCAGAGTCTCACCACTGGACTGCCAGAACAGTGCCGTCCGGGAAGATTTTCTTAAACTTATCTTTTTTTTTAAATGTCTTTATCGGGCAGCATGCCCCATTGTGCTGCAGTTTTCTCCAATAATTTTATGCTTCTGTAATCTTGCTTTGACCTAGATATATAATATTAGTTTTGTTTGAACACTGTTGCAATAATACCTTTAACTTATACGTTGATTGCTTTCATCAGGTTTATTGTTCCAATCCCCTTACTTTCATTTAATCACAGCTGCTTACTGCAGCTTGGCCACATTCTGGGTGCTGTGCTGTGTGCCAGTGATACCAAGGAGATACTGTGTCTTTGTTGCTGTTTATCACAAAGCCTTCTTCCTCTAGACTAAAATACATCCTCAGGAGTGGAAATTATGATCAAATACCTATTGCAGAGCATTTGAAACCTCAGAGGAGGTCAGTGTGGAAGGAGACTACAAGTAGTGGGGAAAATGACAGAAAATGAAAATGAGAAAGTGATCAAATAATGAGGTAAGCTTGAATGCTCATCCTAAGTTCAAAAGGAAGTATTAGAAACGTTTAATGGAGAAGAGAAAGAACCCGGGCTCTTTGGGATTTAGCTGATTTCATGGCTTGAAGAGGGAAAAATTAAGTTTGGAGAAGGGATATATTTAATTGTCATCTGTGAATAAGGAAGCATTTAAGACAAAGTTCATCAATATTCTGGAAAAGGCAAAAGTATGATGATGGTAAAAAGATCAGGGATGTGGAGTGGAGAGATGAACAGACAGAACACATAAGATTTTTAGGTCACTGAAAACACGCTTTATGATTTTATGATGGATATATGTTATTTTACATTTGTCCAAACCCATAGAATGTATTAATATAACACCAAAAGTGAACTCTTAGGTAAACTATGGACTGAGTCAAGACAGGTTAATTGATTATAACAAGTGACAGCAAGTGTACCACTCTGGTAGGAGATGTTGATAATAGGGGAGGCTATCTATGCATGTGTCAGGATAGGGATTCCTTGAGAAATCTCTATAACTGCCCCCTCAAGATTGCTGTGATCCACAGCCAGGCAACAAGAAGGTGGGACGAACTGAGAGAGGAGGACTGGCATATCTACACTATCATGTGTAAAACAGATGACTACTGGGAGCCTGCTGTATAACGCAGAGAGCTCAGCTTGGTGCTGTGATGACCTAGACATGGGGGGAGCAGGAGGGAGGATTAAGAGGGAGGGTGTATATGTATACTTATGGCTGATTCACCTTGTATAGCACAAAACAATACAACATTGAAAAGCAATTATCCTCCAATTAAAAATAAATTTTAAATTTTAAAAAAGTTTTAGCATAAGAAGATTGTTGTGATCCAATCTTTTACTCTAAAAGAATAAAGTCTTAAAAAACTTCTTTTAAAGATAATATACATAGAGGTCAGCTTGAAGGAACTATTTGGGGGCAGTTTGTGACATTTTGAGCATTAATGTTAGTAATATTATAATAGACAAATATATAAATCAATAAAATTGTTTTACAAGGTCATGTGTTCATAATGATATAAAAGAAAAGCTTGTCAGCATAGATAGTTGTAATCTGAAATGAGAATGCTAACAGATTATATTTCAGAAATGTATTTCAAACTGCTGGGCATACACACTGAGGAAACCAGAAGGGAAAGAGACACGTGTACCCCAATGTTCATTGCAGCACTGTTTATAATAGCCAGGACATGGAAGCAACCTAGATGCCCATCAGCAGATGAATGGATAAGAATGCTGTGGTACATATACACAATGGAGTATTACTCAGCCATTAAAAAGAATATATTTGAATCAGTTCTAATGAGATGGATGAAACTGGAACCTATTATACAGAATGAAGTAAGCCAGAAAGAAAAACACCAATACAGTATACTAACGCATATATATGGAATTTAGAAAGATGGTAACAATAACCCTGTGTACGAGACTGCAGAAGAGACACCAATGTATAGATCAGTCTTATGGACTCTGTGGGAGAGGGAGAGGGTGGGGAGATTTGGGAGAATAGCACTGAAACATGTATAATATCATGTATGAAACGAGTTGCCAGTCCAGGTTCAATGCACGGTACTGGATGCTTGGGGCTGGTGCACTGGGACGACCCAGAGGGAGGGTAGGGGAGGGAGGAGGGAGGAGGGTTCAGGATGGGGAATGCGGGTATACCTGTGGCGGATTCATTTCGATATTTGGCAAAACTAATACAATATTGTAAAGTTTAAAAATAAAATAAAATTAAAAAAAATTAAAAAAAAGAAATTTGAACATAAAAAGAAGTTAATAATTTCATTAAATGTATTAATATAGCTAAATGATTTTGTATAAGCTTATATTAATATATGTTTGTGAAGTATAGAGAGATATTTGTTTTAACTGTGTAAGTAAAGATGGGAATATATTGGAAATTATGTAAGCCCAGAAAAAGCAGAATCCAAAGGAGGATGATCATACACAATAAGAAAGCAGAAAGAGGAAAAGAGAGTTCAATTTCGTGCCTTAAAACGATGATTTAACCACACGTTTTAAAAAGGGACTAACTTCAAGAGTTTGATTCCTCTTTTCCTAGGCTTAGACTTTCCAAATGGCCCGAAAATTTAAATGGTACAAGAACGCATACACAATTTTTAATAGTGCTAACAGATAATAGCAATATATAAAAAGGATAGCATAATGCATAATTAAATGTTAGCTAAAATGAGACTTAAAACATGTATCATTTGTAATGGAGATTATTAGGTTAAGAAATACAAAATCTATATGAAAGGTGAGAATTCCAAATGTTCCATTTTTGTAATAAATTAAGTTGAAAACAAGAGCCAACTTAATGGTCTGCAGCTTGAGTTCAGTCATGATGCAAAAGCAAACAATCTAAAAATCAGTTGTTTGACAAACTATTTCCTGAAGTATTTTGCTTTTTTGGTCCATAGAGATTACTGAAAACTAGAAAAGTATTCAAGGATCTAATAATGTAACAACTATTGGACAGTTTAAGTACGATTATAACCTTAGAGAAGTATAAAAATTATAGGAATAACACACGAAATGAAGTTTAAAAGCTACTGCTTTATTTTAAAATAGATTTAAGTACCAGAATAGCAATAGATTTTGTAATAATTTTACTTGTATTTGCTTCTTGAGGTGTTCCAAAGAGTTAGATACTTTAACTGAAATTTAAAAATTTTATAGGACTTAATTTGAGTACTTAAGTAGAAATTAATGTTGAAATGTTTCAGTAGGTTTCAAATTATCTTTATTAGTGAACAGTGAGTCACAGATTAGCTGGGTGATTGACTCAGTTTCTTAGCAAGCTGCCTTCAAGGTGCGGGTCAGGGGTGGGGTCTCAGGTCAAGACTTGACTAGGGAGCTCCCACCTCCAAGCTCACTCACATGGGTGTTGGCTGGTCTCAGGTCATCATTGGCTACTGACTGGAGACCCAAATTCTTTGCCATGTCGGCCTTTTCATAGGGCTATTCACATCACAGGGGCTTCTCTCATAGCTCAGTTGGTAAAGAGTCTGCCTACAGTGCAGGAGACCCGGGTTTGATTCTTGGTTCGGAAAGATCCCTTGGAGAAGGAAATGGCAACCCACTCCATTCTTGCCTGGAGAATTCCATGGACAGAGGAGCCTGGCAGGCTACAGTCCATGAGATTGCAAGAGTAGGACACCACTGAGCGACTAAACCACCACCACCATTCACATCACAGCAGTTTGCTTCCTATGGGGGTGGGGGAGAGACTGGAGAAAGAAAGAGAGAGAGATGGAAATGCATTGGCTCTCTTGGGAAGAGGATTCCAAAATGGTATGGATACTAAGGGGTGGGGAATTGTAATTGGGGGCCACTATAGAGGTTGCCTGTACTATGAGATATGCATTTGTGCATTTTATAAAATAAGGATGATTCAAATCACAAATATTAGTAAATTTTATTTTTCATTTGCAAAAGCCTTTGGTCATGTTTGCAGTGATCAGTTTGCTTTTGTGTATCCCTGTTAAACTATGACCTTGAGCTCATGCTTTGTGACTCATATCTGTCTTCAGCAGACGATAGACTTGTCACCATGTGAAGTTCTCCAGAAATTCAGGTCGAACAAGATGCATTAATAAGTATCATTTGAAAGATTGTAAGCTTTATTTTATATGGTTGCTGAGGATAATTAGAAACCCAAATAGCAAGAGCACTTTCTGAAAACCTGTAAGACCGATAATAGTCACAATAATTTTGCCGTTTCCAAAGGGGCTCCTCCACTTCTGCTTTTGTAATTTTGTACTATGGCCAGCAGATGGCATCGTCGTACAAATCAAGTTCTGAAATTAAGCTCCTTCAATTTGAAAATGTCTTACTCATAAGAATAAAGAAATAAATACATTCTCATAAGCTGCTACTTGAAATGTTAGTAGGCTAGTATTGCAAATAGATTTGGCAAAATATATCTGTAGTATTAAAAATGCTATCACTTTTTGAACTAATGATTCCACTTTAGAGATCTGTCTTCAAAAAATAATACATATGAACAAGATACTACACAATTTGATTTTTTTATCTCAGTATTATTTGACTTGCCAAATACTAGGAAAATCTTATATCCAACAATAGGAGAAAGGTTAAATATATATGATATTACCCTACAATTGAAAAATACAAAAAATTTAAAATTATATTTATGAAGTATTCAAAATGTAAGAAATGCTCCTGATATAATGCTAGTTGAAAAATCATAAAATAATGTGTAGCTCCTGCTAGCACAAAATATACACAGAAAATATGGAAAGGAAACATATTTTATATGTTTATAGCATATAATTTTATAACAAGATTTTAAGGTATTTTTCTTCATATTTTCCTTGTTCCAATTTTCAGTAATGAGTAGCTGGAAATAGCATCGTATTTTTTAATAAGCAGAAATCAAGTGTGAGAACAAAGAAAAGGGAATAAAAAATTTGTGCTAATCATAATTAAAAATTCTGTCATCTGCTATGTTAAACAATAAAAATATTCATTTATCTAATGATTATCTAGTGTTTTTCACACTGGGTGATGGTTATACAAAAGAAAATAAGACACAGGTTTTGCCTTTACTGAACATATAGTCAACTTGGAGAGAGAGACATATAAACAGATACTATATAAAGTAATGTGACAGGTGCAATGAATAAGACTATTAATGGTCTGATACATTTTCTTTTTCTCATTTGTTAGTCTCAACTCTCCCAGGTTTTTTTTTCCACATTGCACGGGGCTTGTAGGATCCTAGTTCCCAGACCAGAGATGGATTGAACCCAGACCCTCTCAGTGAAAGTTGCAGAGGCCTAAACCCTGGACCAGGAAATTCCCTCAGTTCTCCATTTTGGTCTCCAATATTTGATTTGTGACTGTGATTTACTGAACTTTACACATATTTTTCATTAAGAATTTCCAAGAACAGCCATGACACACAAGTAAATAATATTTACATTATCTATCCAGTGGTTATGAGTACCATTCTGTTGGCAAAGATATTATCTACCTGTGAGAAATGGATTGTTGCTGCTGTGATTAAGGTGGAGGATGATATAAAACAACTGCTATGGAAAACTTACTCGTCTGAGGTTACCAGCATTTTGATTGTGAGGCTGAGATGAGTTTTAGTAACAGATTTTCAAAAGGTTTTCTCTCTTCTCTGGTTTAGCACAGCAGAGTGTATGTGTGAAGAAGGAAAACACGCGGGCAGCTCTTTTTGGAGAGGCATTGCCCTTTTAAAAAAAGCCCTGTATTTTGGGTTGCTTTTCTTCTCTCTAGAGGGATGTGACTGAATGAGTATGGACTAGCACTGGGGTGTGAAGTTCTGAGCCCCACAGGCCACTAAGATATTTCTGGACTGTGGGCCTGAGGGTGTGTTAGGGAGATTGGAGTGGTGGGAGGGGGTGGGGGTGAGGGTGGGAGGTGGATCTTTCTCCCTAAGAATAACAGAAGGTCTGATCCATGGCCTTTCACTTGCTAAACATTTAAGATGCAGTACTGATGAGGGAGATATTAGACAATTGTTTTGAAGGCAGAATAGTGAATGGAAATGCTCTCAACAAAGCACAACTTTCCTTATGTCCGATGGAAAAAAATGCACAACGTGTGTTGTGAGTTGAGTTTTATTTGGGCCAAATGAGCACTACAGCCCAGGAGACAGAATGTCAGATAGTTCTGAGAAACTGCTCCAAAGAAGTACAGAGTAAGATCAGTATATACATACATATATATATATATACACACACACACATATATATATACATATTTATATATTAGTAAAGGGGGGGTTTGTGTAGTTAAGCACACATTTTGGCAGAGGTTTGCTACTAGTCACAAGAAGGTTGCTTCTAGTCATGAGGAGCAATCTCTCTTTTAATGATTTTAGTGCTTCTCTAGATATCAGAAGATGCAAAAAACTGGGCTCATAAACTCTTCTCCTAAAAATATCTAACTATGTAAAGGCCTGTTCTGCCAGTTTTTCTCGGAGCACAGAGGGCTCATTCCTGATCTCCACCTTGGACTCCTTTCAGAGTCTGTTCAAGGTCAGGACCTCAGGGGCCAGTGACTTCATCCTTGTCAGAACCAGATGGTGAACGACAGTTTTTAGCTGGCACTAATTTAGGCTGCAAACGGTTCTGGAGCTTGGTGGTTCTCTCCTCACCCCACATGGTTCTCAGAAACGCCCTGCCTGCCTACTTTTAGACCCCTGAACTAGCCACTTCCTCTCTTTACTCATTTCCTGATATTGTGAGCTCATACTGGTCATCTGGAGGCAAAAATCTAGTCTGCCCAGTTTGTTCCTGTCTCTCACAATTAAATTTTGTGCATGATAGCTCTTGAATGTAAAAAGCAAAATGATTCTGTGGAAAGTCCAATATTTTTGTTTTGGTTTTTGGAATTTCACTTAACAGAAAAGTGGGATGAGAATGTGTACATAATAATTCTCATTACGTTAATGTACACATTATTCTTTATCTGTAAAAGCAAAAGTGAAGTGAAAGTGTAGGTCACTTAGTCATGACCGACTCTTTGTGACCCCATGGACTGTAGCCCACCAGGCTCCTCTGTCCATGGGATTTCTTAGACAGGAATACTGAAGTGGTTTGCCATTTTCTTCTCTAGGGGCTCTTCCCAACTCAGGGATGGAACCTGGGTCCTCTGCATTTCAGGCAGATTCTTTTACCATCTGAGCCACAAGGGAGCTCTTTAAAAGTAAATACAAATATTCTACATAAAGTCACATATATGGATTTGTGTGCCCTTTTGTGAGTCACTTAATGCTCCTACATCTGAGTGTCTTCATCAATAAAATGATGAAAACAATCTGTTATCAAGTTTGTTGAGGAACAGATGAAGTGGCTTAAGTGGAACAGCTACAATAACAAAAATACCCCCCAACTCCCCCAGATTATGCTTGACACATGGGTTTTCTAAATGCTACTTTGCTTCACTTAGTAAACAATAGACACTAGGTGACAGAAAAAAGAATTGGCTCACACTCATCTCTGAGCAAAGAAAGAAAACTACTCTAAAAACACAACAGGGGTTTCCCAGGTGGCTCAGTGTTAACGAATTCACCTGCCAATGCAGGAGACACAGGTTGGATCCCTGGGTTGGGAAGATCCCCTGGAGAAGGAAATGGCTACCCACTGCAGTATTCTTGCCTGGAGAATTCCATGGAGAGAGAAGCCTAGTGGTCTACAGTCCATAGGGTCACAAAGAGTCGGACAGGACTGAGCACGTACACATAAAACAACAACTTCTGGGATCAAACACTCCATTTGCAATCATCAGACGCTTTAATATAATATCAGATTCTCATGTGTATGTTTCTTACTGTTACTATACTGGAATCCATTCTCAAGAGGGCAAATTTAAAGTGAGCCAGGGATTTAAAGGTAGATCTCAAATCAGTAATATTTAAGTTTTATCTTTTTTTCATTGTTTCTAGACCTTGCATGAAAGTAAGGAAAGAGAGGAAGTACTTGTCAGGGTCACCCTGCCTTGCACAGTGAAATGTACATTACCCTGAGCCTTGCAGTACCGTGAGCTCCTTGAGTTTGAGACTTCCTGTGTGGTTTTAGCTCAGATAGTGAGGTACCTCCAGCTACTTTTCTTCCTCTGCTGAGCTAGATATGTTGACAACCTCTCAGGAAGTCTCGGTCTATTTTTATATTTCATTTTCGTAGAGCATTTTGCTATGTCTTTTAGAATGTACTTTTAATTGTCCTCATGATGGTAGAGGGTCAGATTGAGACAGACAAACAGCAGGTAATCTAAAACTCACTTCAGTTCAGTTCAGTTCAATCGCTCAGTCGTGTCTTACTCTTTGCAACCCCATGAATCGCAGCACGCCAGGCCTCCTTGTCCATCACCAACTCCCGGAGTTCACTCAGATTCACGTCCATTGAGTCAGTGATGCCATCCAGCCATCTCAACCTCTGTCATCCCCTTCTCCTCCTACCCCCAATCCCTCCCAGCATCAGAGACTTTTCCAATGAGTCAACTTTTCGCATGAGGTGGCCAAAGTACTGGAGTTTCAGCTTCAGCATCATTCCTTCCAAAGAAATCCCAGGGCTGATCTCCTTCAGAATGGACTGGTTGGATCTTCTTGCAGTCCAAGGGACTCTCAAGAGTCTTCTCCAACACCACAGTTCAAAAGCATCACAGCTTTCTTCACAGTCCAACTCTCACATCCATACATGACCACTGGAAAAACCATAGCTTTGACTAGATGGACCTTTGTTGGCAAAGTAATGTCTCTGCTTTTCAATATGCTATCTAGGTTGGTCATAACTTGATGGGTGAATTTAACTCTGATGACCATTATATCTACTACTGTGGGCAGGAATCCCTTAGAAGAAATGGAGTAGCCATCATGGCCAACAAGAGAGTCCGAAATGCAGTACTTGAATGCAATCTCAAAAACGACAGAATGATCTCTGTTCGTGTCCAAGGCAAACCATTCAGTATCACAGTAATCCAAGTCTATGCCCCAACCAGTAACGCTGAAGAAGCTGAAGCTGAACAGTTCTATGAAGACCTACAAGACCTTTTAGAACTAACACCCCAAAAAGATGTCCTTTTCATCATAGGGGACTGGAATGCAAAAAAACAAAAACAAAAACAAAAACAAAACCTCACTTATGTGTTATTTAATTATCATTTAAATATCATTATCATTTAATTATCATGCCAATTTTACTATTGGTTCAAATACACTTTGATAAAGCAATGTCCAACGATGATATTCCCTGAGCTTTAACTAATTCATAACCAAAGAAAGTGGGCTAAGAAGGGTGAGGTGCTGGTAGGAAAGTAGGTGAGCATGAAAAATTGCAAATGTAAATTCACTAAGAGGAGAAGTCACTAGGATGTATCACCTAACAGTGAGTTCAGGGCTTCATCTCTATTTAGGCTGAACTGAATCTCTCTAGCATCATGCTTAATCTTGGTGTATTGCTATCAAGTGAGCAATAATGCTCTATTAGTCTGGACCTGGAATTTACCTTTTTCAAGTATCAAAACTTGAGATGAAGGCAAAAGCATAGAGTTGCAGTTCAGCCTGGTTGTTATTCTTTAAAAACATAATGGGAAGTGGCATAAATGATTCAACATATTCCCTCCCATTTTGTATCTAGGTTAAGAAAGACTTTTACCTTTAGGTACATCCTTACTTCTGAACTATGATTAACCTCTGGGTTATTCAATCTTTTGGTTTTTCTTTTTCTTTTTTTTTTTCTCCTACACATGAGCTTAAAGGGAGGGACTGTTAATAGCTGTGACTCATTTGCTTCCAATGTTAGTATCAGTGGATTTCAAACTTTAGCTTGCATCAGAATCATCTGGAGAATATGTGAAAATACAGAATGTTGAGCTCCATCTCAAGAGTTTCTGATTCAGTGATTCTGGGGTGTGGCTATGGAATTTGCATTTTTAACAGTTCTCAGGTGATACAATGCTTCTGGTCCCAGGGACCATGCTTAAGGACCTCTGCTCTTATTTATTTTTAATTATTTCACAGTGGAAGTATTAATTATGCTTTCATTGTTGCGTAGTTGCTAAGTCCTGTCCTACTCATTTGCAACCCATTAATTGTGTTAACCAATGCCCTCTGAGTGCATCAGTCTGAGAATTCCTTTCTTGGAATTGCATTCTTAGACAAGAGAAATTGCTGTATATTTCTTCAGACAAAGTTCCAACTAGCATTTCCATTTCAAAGCTATGTTTTCTGATTGTTATTTCCCTGATAGAGTCTGCTCTCAGAATGAAAGTTTCTATGTCTTTTCTCTTATTAAGGGTCATTCTTTTATTCTGTAGTAGAATTTTCCTTCTCTTGTTCACATGGGAATTATTGTTAGAACTATTGTTAGTTGCTCAGTTGTGTCTGACTCTTTGCGACCCATGGACTGCAGCTGGCCAGGCTCCTTTGTCCATGGAATTCTCCAGACAAGAATATTGGAGTGAGTAGCCATTCTCTTCTCCAGGGGATCTTCCCAACCCAGGGATTGAGCCAGATTTTCTGCATTAGCAGGCAGATTCTTTACTGTCTGAGCCACCAGGAAACTTGTAAACAAGAAATTCAGTTCACTTCCATCTTGGTCAGGTGTCAGAATTATCCTTTTGTGATTCCAACCCCACACAAGGTATCCAAGTTTCCCACCTTCTCTTGAGGAGAGCTTAAAAGTGCTCAGAACTGTAAGTTGCCCAGAGAAATTAGATAGGTGGTAGGAAATGGATGATCTTGGACAATTGGGTCATTTCTTACTTTCTGTTCCATTATGTTGAAAGGGTCTCTTATTAGTTCCATTCCCATTTCATTTTGTGCTCTGCTTTCCTGCTTTTCCCTTCCACAGTACTTAGGGAAAAATACCAAGCTCAACAAGTACCTCCACTTCAGCCTCCTAGGGGACTTTGCAAAGAAGTGTCAGCTTTGTTCCAGGCTAGGCAAGAAAGAGTGCTTTTCAGGGTGAGTGAAAGGGAGGGAAAACTTGGAGGACTAGAAAACAACCCAAATAATAGTCCTATAACTCTGTTTCTATATTTATATGTTCCCTCATATATATATTAATTCATTCATATATTCTTTTTTTATGCAACAGACATTCATTGAGTTCTTAGTGCCTTTAATTAACACTGTTCACCAACATTTTAGAAATGGAGACCTGATTGAAATAAAAGAGGCATTTGTTTGGGGTTTGTTAGAACTGCAGTCTGGGAGACACAGATTTAAGAGGTACTTGAATCGTGTTCTGATGGACTACCAAATGCAGGAAGCCTATAAAAGCAAAACTCCAAGGCCACAGTTAGTTACATAAGCTGTTTGTCAAGAATTATAATTGGAGCTGGCAAGGAGTAAGGGTGCTTGCTAAGCAAGGAATGGTTGGGGCCTGAAATGGTGGCATAGTTACCAGGGGGACCTTGAGACTTTAATGCTGCAGCTGGTGGATGTTGTTCTAAATATGCCTGAGAGTGGCCTTGGGCTTGATTCAGTTTGGAGAAAATACAAATTCTCAGAAGTGCAGAGTCGTGTCTGAAACCACATTGTCAATGGCTGCTGAGTCTATTTTTTATGCCTGAACTGTGATTACTCCCTTATAATTTCCATTTATCATCAGTACTAACCACCATTTTAAAAGAGATTAGTTCCCCTCTCTTGTACTATTTAAGTTAGAAAGGTGTGTATTTAACCATATATTAAATGTGTATATTGCAAATTAAATATTTAAATGTATACAATTTTAATATATGTGTCAAGTGTGTTTAACATATGTATGTTATGTTAATTTTAGTGGCTCAGTCATGTCCAACTCTTGTGACCCCATGAACTATAGCCCACCAGGCTTCTCTTTCCATGGAATTCTCCAGGCAAGAATACTGGAATGGGTTGCCAGTCCCTTCGCCAGAGCATCTTCCTCACCTGGGGATTGAACCCAGGTCTCCTGTATTGGAGGCAGATTCTTAACTGTCTGAGCCACCAGGGAAGCCCTATATATGTCATAGGTTTTTCTTTTACTCTATAATCAAAGATGATAGAGAATTGATGATTCATGGTACAAATGCAGTTTTATTTTGTAATCACTGAGAATTAAAATACATTTTTTTTGCTTTAGAATTCTACATTTTATTGAACATATTTCTGGAGTTTCTTAACAACATTCAGCAGTTATTTTATGTACTCTTTCAAGAGTCTACTTGATCACAAACATAACACTTGAATTTCTTAAAAAAGTTTGTTCAACATTCTTAAATGCATGACAGTATATAGTTAAAACATCTGGATTATAATTAAAATTATTAGAAATTAATACAGTGCATAAAATTACAAAGAAGAAAAAATTCACTATCCATAATCACCTAAAGATTATTTTAAACTCCCTTCTAGCTGTTACTTATTTTCCTGTTTAATTAAACTAACAATTTAAAAAAAACATAGATTCTTTATAAAAAACTTAACATTTCAGATAAATACAAAGAATAAAACTTTAAAAATACAAAATATTAGAAATAATCATTATGAATACACAACTATAAACATATGACTGTAGGTACATTCCACATGGCTGATTGTCAATAGATAAAGGAAATTAATATTGAGTTCCATAATCATAATTTCCAGATTTGTGTGGTATCCATTATTTATTTATGTCAATTTAAGATCACCATCAATTTTTTCACATTAATTTTCTATGCATGATTTATTCAATTTGATTCAAATTTTTGTTAAGGGAGCCACAGTGACTCAGCAAAGTTGCCACTAACTTTTTTTTATTGTTTTATAAATATCTCTATATAAAGGATATACGTACAGCCTACAATTCACTTACTAGAATGCCATCATTGAAAAGCCATCCAAAAATGCAATTATTTTCACAAAGTGTTTTTTTATCTTAGCAGAGCAATCCAAAAATGCTAATTCAGAAATACATTTTTAAAGAAACTGAGCCAGTTGACTTAAAAAAATCATCTTACATACTCTTCTGCTTAGAACATAGAAGGCCACATCAAAAAGTCATTTCCTCTGACAAGGAAAATCTAGATCATCTACAAAATTTTAACTTTATTTGAGCCTGTCGGAGTGACAAAGTCACAAAGTAAATGGTGCCAAAGAGGGACAAGCTCCCCTTCCCCCCACAACTCTACCCTGAGGAAAGACAGAACTCACAAAGAGCTTTATCTGAGGCAGGGGAGAAACAGTGGCTGCCATGAAAGTGGATAAGATAAAAGTAGCAGATATTTTAACAACCCCCCCCCCTTTTTTTTTTAATTTGGCTGCCAGGGTCTTTGTTGTGGCATGCAAACTCTAGGTCAAGTCATGTGGGATCTAGTTCTCTGACCCAGGCTCCCTGAATAGAAAGCATGGAGTCTTAGCCTTTAACAAACTCTAGAAGGATGAGTGTGGGCTATCTTGACAGTTTAGAATCCCAAGAGCCCTAAACATAAAGGGAGTCCACTCTCTTTCACCAGGTCTTTTCAACAGACCTCCAGTGGGAGCTCATGAGACAGACTGGGGCAGAGTAGGAGACGCAGGCGAGCCCCTTAGTGATGGAGAGGCACGAAACATCATTTCCCAGATCTTTTTCTCACATGAAGCAAAAACTTTGAGACACTGAGGGAGGGCCAGGAAACTCTCCTACTCCCAGGAATGGCTATTGGGGAAAGAATGGAAGCAAAAAATTTCCTCCATTTTAGAAGAAGTAAGATAAGCCTCCCTGTTTCCCTCCTGGTCTCAGAAAATAAAGTGATGCTAGGAGATGGCTAAAAGCAAAGTCTCTTTGTAGCTGATCAAAGGAAAGCCTTTGACTGTGTGGATCACAATAAATTGTGGAAAATTCTTAAAGAGATAGGGATACCAGACCACCTGACCTGCTTCCTGAGAAATCTGTATGCAGGTCAGGAAGCAACAGTTAGAACTTGACTTGGAACAACAGACTGGTTCCAAATTGGGAAAGGAGTACATCAAGGCTGTATATTGTCACCCTGTTTATTTAACTTATATGCAGAGTACATGATGAGAAACGCTGTACTGGAAGAAACACAAACTGGAATCAAGATTGCCGGGAGAAATATCAATAACCTCAGATATGCAGATGACACCACCCTTATGGCAGAAAGTGAAGAGGAACTCAAAAGCCTCTTGATGAAAGTGAAAGAGGAGGGTGGAAAAGTTGGCTTAAAGCTCAACATTCAGAAAATGAAGATCATGGCATCTGGTCCCACCACTTCATGGGAAATAGATGGGGAAACAGTGGAAACAGTGTCAGACTTTATTTTTCTGGGCTCCAAAATCACTACAGATGGTGACTGCAGCCATGAAATTAAAAGACACTTACTCCTTGGAAAGAAAGTTATGACCAACCTAGACAGCATATTAAAAAGCAGACATTACTTTGCCAACAAAGGTCCGTTTAGTCAAGGCTATGTTTTTTCCAGTGGTCATGTATGGCTGTGAAAGTTGGACTATAAAGAAAGCTGAGCACCGAAGAATTGATGCTTTTGAACTGTGATGTTGGAGAAGACTCTTGAGAGTCCCTTGGACTGTGAGGAGATCCAACCAGTCCATCCTAAAGGAGATCAGTCCTGGGTGTTCATTGGAAGGACTGATGTTGAAGCTGAAACTCCAATACTTTGGCCACCTGATGCAAAGAGCTGACTCATTGGAAAAGACCCTGATGCTGGGAAAGATTGAGGGCAGGAGGAGAAGGGGAGGACAGAGGATGAGATGGTTGGATGGCGTCATCGACTCAACGGACATGGGTTTGGGTGGTCTCCAGTAGTTGGTGATGGACAGGAGGCCTGGCGTGCTGTGGTTCATGGGGTCGCAAAGAGTCGGACACAACTGAGCGACTGAACTGAACTGAACTGAAAAGAAAGGAAACCACAGTTGCTCCCACCACAAGCCTTGCACCGTCACAAACAGCAGATTCTACTGCTCAAGGTGGAGCAGGCAACTCTTTCATCACTGGTCCTAGACAAAAAGGTGATGCTGCCAAGGAAAGACTAGAATAAAATTATCTTTAATCCTGAGATAAAAGCAAGGAACTCTCTGGGGCCAAGAGAGGGAAATTCTTTCCTGACTAAGACCCCGACACATACAAGAAAGAGCTTGGCTACTGAGGAGGAGAGGTAGGAATGCTGAGAAAGCCACACTCCTAAGGCTAAGGCAGACAGTATCTGTCTGAGACTGAGATTAGATCAAGAGAACTTTGAATTTCTACTGTCTCCCACACTGTCATACTTGATGTTACAAGCTATAGAAACTTACCACTGAGGGAGGGCAAGAGTTTGGAAAGAGACTCCCTTCAGATCTGCTGAAATTGTAGACTTGAATCAAAAACAGTCAGAACACATGTACACTTATGGCTGATTCATGTCAGTGTATGGCAAAACCCACTACAATATTGTAATTAGCCTCCAATTAAAATAAATAAATTTAAAAAAAACTAAAAAAAAAAAAAAAAACACTCAGACAAAACCTTCAGTTACCAAGACGGCACAGTAAGCATTAGGTTGCAGCACCATATTGCTGAAAATTTGAAGTCTGTATGTAACAAAGACAACCTCAGAAACAATGAACTATAAACCAGCCCCAAGGTCCCACACTATTAGTCTTACAGAAGAAGAGGTAACTTTTTTCTAGCCAAACATACAATGTTTGCCATTCAGTAAAAATTATTTGACACACATGTGCAAAAAAAGGAGACAATGACCCATTGCCAAAAGTTAAAATGGTGTGCTGGTGGTTTAGTTGGGAAGTCATGTCTGACTCTTGTGATGCCGTGTAGTCTGCCAGGCTCCTCTGTCCATGGGATTTTCCAGGCAAGAATACTGGAGTGGGTTGCCATTTCTTCTCCAGGGGATCTTCCCAATCCAGGAATCGATCTCAGTTCTCCTACACTGCAGGCAGGTTCTTTACTGACTGAGCTGCAAGGGAAGCACACAGCTGAAATAAACTCAGGTATGTTCAAGACGTTGGAATTAGCATCATCAAACTTTTTGAGAATAACTTTTAACTTGTCAAAATACTAGTGGAAACTTAGGAAAACATACATGAGAATATGGGGAAATTTTATCTGAGAGATGAAGATTATATAAGAAAAGAGTCAAATGGAAATATCAGATGGGAAAAAAAAAATAAATCATTCCTTCCATGGGCTTGTCAGAAAACTGGACACATGAGAGAGAGAGGAAAAAGATCCTAGTAAACCTGAAGATAGATCAACAGAAATATCCCAAGTGAGTCACAAAGAATAAAAAAAGAGTGAAACTTGACAGATCATCCAAGAGCTTTGAGACAGTAAGAATCATAGATTTCCCATCTGAAAGTATGCAGACTGGAAGGTGATAAAGTGACATTCTTTGTAGTACTGAAAGAAAATTTCATTAACTACTATAGGGATAAAGACACAAATCACATAATGTTGAAGGAATCAGCATAATAAGATGCCTACAAATTCAAAGTGCATATATACCCAATAAAAGAATTTGAAAATACATAAAATAAAAACTGATATAATTGAAAGGGAAAATAGACAAATCCTCGATTTCATTTGGACATTTTGACATACTTCTATCAGCAATTATTCAGGATATTTAGGCAAAAAAAAAAAAAAAGCGCAGTAAGGATTTAGAAAATCTGAAAGAGCAGTTTGCAACCAAACTGCATATCAGATGTATATAGACCCCTCTACTCAACAATAGAAAAAGCATATTCTTTTCATGTGCACATGGAGCAGAGAACATTCACCAGCATTCACCATAAAAAAATTTTTTTTAAGAAAAAAAGTTATAGACCCATATCTGTCCTGGATAGATCAAAATTTCTTAACAAAATATTAGCAAATCCAATTCAGCAATATAAAAATTACTAACACATCATGACCTAGTGGGATTTGTCCCAGGAATTCAATTTTGTTTCAACATTTGAAAACCAATTAATGTAATTCTATATTTCAACACAGTATAAAAGAATAACCATGTTGCTGTTATTTAGTTGCTAAGCTGTGTCCAGCTCTTTCTGACCCCACGGACTGTAGCATACCAGACTCCACTGTCCATGGGCTTCTCCGGGTAAGAATACAGGAGTGGGTTGCCATTTCCTTCTCAGGGTATCTTCCCAACCCAGGGCTCAAACCCTTTACTTCTGCATTGCAGGTGGATTCTTTATTGCTGAGCCACCAGGGAAGCCCATACACAGAAAAATACATGAGAAAATCCAACTTATATTCTTGATAAAAGGTCTTAGAAAGTTGTGAACAAAAGATAGCCTGCTAGCAAGCACACCTAAAGAAAAAAACAAAACAAAACAAAACTGCATCTCACATCATAATTGAAGGTGAAAGACTGAATGCTTTACTCCTAAGATTGAAACCAAAGCCAGGATATACATTCTCCCTACCTTTTTAAAATGTTGTATTGACTCCAGACCATGTAGTTGATCAAGAATAAGAAATACAATGCATAGACTAGAAAAAATGAAAGACAAATTTATTTGCCGAGGTTCTAATTGTACATAGTTTACTCAAAGAATCTACAAGAGATATGACAACTAATCAGTAATTGTATGAAATTTACAGGATATATAGTCCATGTATAATTGTATTTCTATATGAGCGTGGTAGGCAGCCTCTAAAGTGGCCTTTCGTGATTCCTGTCTTCTATTTTTGCCCTTCTGTAACTACACAGGTGTTGATTTGTGGTTCTCTTCTAAGTCTGCTGTTGCTGCTGCTGCTTCCTACATTGGCAGGCAGATTCTTTAGCACTGAGCCACCTGGGACTCAGACAGAGATTCACTCAGTCGTGTCCGACTTTTTCTGACCCCACAGACTGTAGCCCACTAGGCTCCTCTGTCCATGGGATTCTCCAGGAAAGAATACTGGAGTGGGTTCACATGCCTTTCTTCAAGGGATCTTCCCGATCCAGGGATCAAACCCGGGTCTCCCATGCAGATTCTTTACCGTCTGAGCCACCAGGGAAGCCTCACCTAGGAAACATGGTAAAAATAACAATATATCACTTCTTTGGTTAGACTTCCATATATTTTAAAATATGTGTCCATTTCTCTTTAGAGAAATTTATTTTTTCCTTTAATGTAGAAGTTAAGGAGAGAAGAACATGTGCTCCTGATGCTTAGGTGAAGCACCAGTCTCCAGATCTCAGGCTAGCAGTTTGATCACAGAGTTCAGACATCTCCAGCCATATGATATGGTAAATACATGCTGGTGGGATCCTGAAGAACAAAGCTTGAATGGTAAAAGTCAGCTAGTTCATCTTCAGTTAAACAATTTAGCCTGTTTTCTATTCTGCTTGCTCAGCTAAGAAGTGTTTGCTTCTTTTTTAATTGGAGTATAGCTGCTTTACACTTCTGTGTCAATTTTTTTCTGTACAGCAAAATGAGTCATCCATATGTGTACATATCCTCTCTATTTTTTGGGTTTCATTTACAATCACCACAGTGCACTGAGTAGAGTTTTCTGTGCTAAACATTAGATTCTCATTAGTTTTCTATTTTGTACATAATATCAATAGTGTATATAAGTCAATCTCAATCTCCCAATTCATCCTCCCTCCCCCTTTCTCTGCCTCAGTGTCCATATGTTTGTTCTCTACTTCTGTGTCTCTATTTCTGCTTTACAAATAAATTTATCAGTACCATTTTCGAGATTCCACATATATGCCTTAGTAGATGGTATTTGTTTTTCTCTTTCTGACTTACTGCACTCTGTGTGATAGTCTCTAGGTCCATTCAGATGAGATCAGTCGCTCAGTCGTGTCCGACTCTTTGCGACCCCATGAATCGTAGCACGCCAGGCCTCCCTGTCCATCACCAACTCCCGGAGTTCACTGAGACTCACGTCCATCGAGTCAGTGATGCCATCCAGCCATCTCATCCTCTGTCATCCCCTTCTCCTACTGCACCCAATCCCTCCCAGCATCAGTGTCTTTTCCAATGAGTCAACTCTTTGCATGAGGTGGCCAAAGTACTGGAGTTTCAGCTTTAGCATCATTCCTTCCAAAGAAATCCCAGGGCTGATCTCCTTTAGAATGGACTGGTTGGATCTCCTTGCAGTCCAAGGGACTCTCAAGAGTCTTCTCCAACATCACAGTTCAAAAGCATCAATTCTTCGGCACTCAGCCTTCTTCACAGTCCAACTCTCACATCCATACATGACCACAGGAAAAACCATAGCCTTGACTAGATGAACCTTTGTTGGCAAAGTAATGTCTCTGCTTTTCAATATGCTATCTAGGTTGGTCATAACTTTCCTTCCAAGGAGTAAGCGTCTTTTAATTTCATGGCTGCAGTCACCATCTGTAGTGATTTTGGAGCCCAGAAAAATAAAGTCTGACACTGTTTCCACTGTTTCCCCATCTATTTCCCATGAAGTAGTGGGACCGGATGCCATGATCTTCATTTTCTGAATGCTGAGCTTTAAGCCAACTTTTTCACTCTCCACTTTCACTTTCATCAAAAGGCTTTTGAGTTCCTCTTCACTTTCTGCCATAAGGGTGGTGTCATCTGCATATCTGAGGTTATTGATATTTCTCCCGGCAATCTTGATTCCAGCTTGTGTTTCTTCCAGTCCAGCGTTTCTCATGATGTACTCTGCATATAAGTTAAATAAACAGGGTGACAATATACATGTCATTCCTTTCTATGGCTGAGTAATATTCCATTATATATATACGTACACCATGTCCTCTGCATCCATTCCTCTGTTGATGGACATTTAGTTTTTTTTTTCCTATGTCCTGGCTATTGAAAGTAGTGCTGCAATAGGCTTCCATCTTGGGTGCTCTCTCTCTCACTCACTCACTTTGAGTTGTGAGCTGCCCAGTGGAGAGGCTCACCTGACAAGCAACTGATGGTATGTTTATATGAATCTCAATTAACAATGGTTAAGTGATTTGAATAGATACTTCACCAAAGAAGATATACAGATGACAAAAAGATGGTTAAAAAAATGATTGATTGTTAGTAAATGCAAATTAAAGCCACAACAAGGTACATGCACCTATCATAATGGCTAAAATTTACAATATGAACAATGCCAAGTGCTGGTGAAGGTGTGAGATACCTGAAAATCCTCATACAGATGTGAAATGGTACAGCCACTTTAGAAAACAATTAGGAATTTCTAATGAAGCTAAATATACACTTACCATATGACCCAGAAATGAATACCTATGTATTCACACTAGGGGCTTCCCAGGTGGCTCAGTGGTAAAGAATCTACCTGCCTATGCAGGAGATGTGGGTTTGATCCCCTGGTTGGGAAGATGCCCTGGAGAAGGAAATGGCAACCTGCTCCAGTATTCTTGCCTGGGAAATCCCATGGACAGAGGAGCCTGGTGGGTCAGACACAACTGAGTGACTAAACAACAACAAATTCACACTGGAGAAATGAAAACAGACATCCACACAAAGCCCTATAACATTAATGTTATGACTTTATCATTATCACCAGAAACAGCCCATATGTTCCCCCACCTTGTAAAGAAATGACAATAGAACAATTGTTGAATGAATAACAATTTATACAATGGAATACTCTCAGCCATAAGAAGGAATGAAATACTGATGTATACAACAATATTCATAAATCTCAATAGCACTTTGAAAAGAGAAAGAAGTCATAATAAAAAACCTAAACATCATTATGAATTCACTCATATTGCAGAATCAGATTAGTAGTTGTCAGGGACAAGGCTGATGTGAGGGGATTGTTTACAAAGGGGCATGAGGCAACTTTTTGGGAGATAGAAATGTTCTCTATCTCTGTTATGCATGTGGGTACAAGCTACATATGTGTTAAAACTCATCAAATTATACTCTTGAAAGGATGACAATTACTGCATGTAAATTTTAAATGAATATGATATTTTATTTAGGGAGACGCTTGAAACTTTATATTAAAACCTTTATGAAATTCCTAGGTTTAACTTTGATCTCAAACAAATAAAAATCTAAGTTGATAAGAGACCCTATTTCTGTAGAAAGAGTCCAAGATTATTTGTCTATTAGATAATGCCACACACATGTATTCAGTGTTTATAATGTGCATTATCCTTTGAATTGCAAGAATATATTAATGAGAAAGTCAGGTAAGACTCACACCTCTTTGGTGATATAATCTAATGAAACTATTTAGCAAGAATTCTAATGCATACTTTTAAAAAATATTTTTAGCCACAGTGTGCAGTATATGGGATCTTAGTTCCCCAACCAGGCACTGAACTCACACACCCTGAACTGCAAGTGTGAGGTCTTAACCACTGGACTACCAAGGAAGTCCCCTGTATTCTATTTTTATTATGGGAAATATTTGGAGGAATGGGAAAATGTAAAAAGATTATAACCTAGCTTTGTTGTTGTTCAATTGCTCAGTCGTGTCTGATTCTTTGCAACCCTGTGAACTGTAGCCCGCCGGGCCTCCCTGTCCGTCTCCATCTCCTGGAGCTTGCTCAAGCTCATGTCCATTGCGTTGGTGATGCCATCCAACCATCTCATCCTCTGTCACTCTGTTCTCCTTTTGCCCTCAGTCTTTCCCAGCATCAGGGTCTTTTCAAATGAGTTGGCTCTTCCCATCAGGTGGCCAAAGTATTGGAGCTTCAGCTTCAGCATCAGTCCTTTCAATGAATATTCAGGGTTGATTTCCTTTAGGACTGACTGGTTTGATCTCCTTGCAGTCCAAGAGACTCTCAAGAATCTTCTCCAACATCACAGTTCAAAAGCATCAATTCTTCAGTGCTCAGACTTCTTTATGGTCCAGCTGTTACATCCATACATGACTACTGTATGGATGTAAAACCATAGCTTTGACTAGATGGACTTTGTCAGCAAAGTAATGTCTCTGCTTTTTAATATGCTATCTAGGTTGGTCATAGCTTTTCTTCCAAGGAGCAAACATCTTAATTTCATGGCTGCACTCACCACCTACAGTGATTTTGGAGCCCAAGAAAATAGTCTGTCACTATTTCCATTGTTTCCCCATCTATTTGCCATGATGTGATGGGACCAGATGCCATGATCTTAGTTTTTTAAATGTTGAGTTTTAAGCCAACTTTTTCACTCTCCTCTTTCACCTTCATTAAGAGGTTCTTTAGTTCCTCTTTTCTTCCTGCCATAAGGGTGGTGTCATCTGCATGTCTGAGGTTATTGATATTTTTCCCAGCAGTCTTAATTCCAGCTTGTGTTTCATCCAGCCCAACATTTTGCAGGATGTTCTCTAATACAAGTTAAATAAACAGGGTGACAATATACAGCCTTGATGTACTCCTCTCTCAATTTGGAACCAGTCTTTTGTTCCATATCTTGTTCTAACTGTTGCTTCTTGACCTGCATATAGGTTTCTCAAGAAGCAGGTGAGGTGATCTGACACTCCCATCTCTAAGAATTTTCCAGTTTGTTGTGATCCACACAGTCAAAAGCTTTAGCATAGTCAATAAAGCAAGTAGATGTTTTCCTGGAATTCTCTTGCTCTTTCTCTGATTCAGCGGATGTCAGCAATTTGATCTCTAGTTTCTCTGACTTTTCTAAATCCAGCTTGAACATCTGGAAATTCTCTGTTCACATACTGTTGAAGCCTAGGTTGGAGAATTTTGAGCATTACTTTGCTTATATGTGAAATGAATGCAATTGTGCGGTAATTTGAACATTCTTCAGCATTGCCATTCTTTAGGATTGGAATGAAAACTGACTTTTCCAATTTGATGATATATTGAGTTTAGCACTTTACAGCAGCGTCTTTTAGGAATCAACAAAAGCTTTCTTAAATAAGCCATTTAATTTTTTCATCTGAAACGTGACAGATACATAACATTTAGCCCACTATAATTTGGAAAGACAGAAGGTGAGAGTGATAGAACTGGGCACACAGGACAAGGGATTGGCTTAAGTCAAATGGTGGCTTCAGTCAAGTGAATTCATTAGAGTATAAAATTAGAGAATAAAAGGAGAGGATAGCTACAGTTGTAGGAAGGTGCCTAAAAAATAACTTAAGAAATAAGTTATTTCTTAACTCACATATTTGAAATGCCTTAAACTATTCATATGTATTTTTAGCTCTTTCTCCATAATTTTGATTTATCTCTTTGTTGTTCAGTCTCTAAGTACTCTCTGACTCCTTTGAGACTCCATGGACTGTAGCCTGCCAGGCTCCTCTGTCCATGGGATTTCCCAGGAAAGAATACTGGGGTGGGTTGCTATTTCCTTCTCCAGGGGGATCTTCCCAACCGAAGTGTCGGACTCGTGTCTCCTGCCTTGGCAGGTGGGTTCTTAACCCCTGACCCATCAGGGAAGCCCAATTCATATATATTTTATCTCTTTTCCATAGTTTATCATTTGTTTATGAATATCAAATAATTTCATTAACAAAATGGTAAGCACACAGAAGTTTCTCTAAATGTATTTATTCAATTGTTGATATTGTGAATAATAAGACATGCTTTCTATTCTCATGGAGTTAACAATCTATTATATATTTAGACTCATGATCTCCAGTAGTATCTTTTAGAACTTTATTGAAGTGTTTCCTTCTCAAGTGAGGTCTTCCATTATTATCCCCAAACTATCACCTCTTTTCCAATATGTTTTTCTTAGTTTTTAAAAATCACAATTTAGTATAGTATGCACTTGACTTACTGGTTTACTGTCCTCCACCTCACTATATTATAAACCCCATGAGCCAAGAGGTAGTTTGCTTGCTATATTTGTTGACTGCTCTATCTTCAGCATTTAGAACATAGCCTGGCATAAAATTACGTGATCAGTAAAATGCACATAAAATGAGTTAACTAATGAATGTGCTGCTTTCATGGAAAAACACAAATAATTTTAAGATCTTCTGTACAAATTATACCTTTTAAGTTAGAGATCCCTTAAAAGATGCATCCAAACCTTAAAATAAAATTGGCCAGAATTCTGGAAAAAAAAAAAAAGTCAAATTTTCTACCTTCTGATGTATCTATTATCATAGCTCAGCAATAGTGGGTCTCAGATGCAAATGTGCTAGTTGAACACAGGACCTTATTATCTGATGTTGAGCAGACTTTAAATATCCTCATCCTTTAACCTCTTGTGTGAAGGAAGAACAGCATGAATGTGATTCTAAGGGGAGGCTTCCTGTGTGGGACGCATCACAGAGCAGTTAGACTCTTCTTACTCTGCTCATATTGTCACTTTGCTAACTTTTTGGTTCATGAGACAGACTCCTTGCCAGAACTTGGAATACCAAACCATGAAGCATAAACCACACAGAGGTGAGATGATCTCAGGATAACTGGCCATAAGTACAATTTAATAATTTAGCCTATGCTCTTGGGAATTAAGCTTCATTGCATGTTTTGTAGTAGATATAGTTTTCTGTAAAGTATACATCTTGAACAATACATTGATGATAATGGGAGGATATTTGAGTTTTCTTTTTCTTTTGTCGTTTAATGAAATTTGGTCTACGAGGTACACAGATACATATACAAACACAAGCAAGAGACAAATGGTGCCTAGGAAACTTTTGGAATAAGTCTGCATATTCTTATCATTAAATTTTCTACCAGAAACATATTATTACAGTCATGTATAACTATAACTTGTGCACTTAAAATTATTACTTGAATTTTTTTTTCCATATGTGTATGTAAAGCTTGTTAGATTTTTCTGTGCCTCTGTTTACACATCTATAATATGGGGATGTATAACTTTGCGGTTTCCATTATACAGAATTGTTGTGAGGATTGAATAAATGAATGCATATAAATACCTGAAATAGTACCTGGGACATAGTGAGTTGTTTGTTATTATTGTTATTATTATTACATTAACCTAAAAATTACAGTCATTGACTATGCCTAAAAATGACATAGTCAATTCCCAGAAATTTAATGAAATGGATGATGCAAAGACTAGAACACATTCGGAGAGCTGGATATCAGATTTCCATACGGAGAATGTTTTAATAATTATTTTTTGAGAAATTCTTTTTCATTGTTATTATTGTTTAGCTCTAAATATATACAGATCAACATGTTTTGGACAGGACATTTGACTTGATTTATAAAAATGTCAGTTGAATGTGATCAACTTTTTGGTTATAAACAATGATAATAAACAGTATAGATGCCTAGATTTAACTTAAAATATGACAACTCAGAAGATACTATTATTGCCTTAATTTCTTTGCAATATGCCCAGCTTTCCTTTTTCAACACCTTTATTTAATTGGTAAATTGAAGTTGCAGAATGTTACATTTATAAAGAAACATTAAAAATGTTTATTTTTAGTACACATATAGCAGTAAGTACTTAGTAAATTCTTGTCCATAAAGCATGAGATTATATGGTTATTAATTGTTATAGTCTTTTATTAAGATATCATTTTAGAATTATTGATACCTTTAAAAATAGTTATTAACCTTCATTTCAGTTATAATACAAACTGTTATTTTATCCAATTATTATGATGAGAATGGATTTTGTTCCACTTCCCAGAAAACAATGGCGAGAAGATTGACTATACGACGCTCCCACTTGTTGCTCCTGATCGGCGGACAGGTGAGAGACCTGAAATATCTCAAAAAGAAGGTAAATATTTACATATATACTTAGACTTCATAAGATCTTTACTTTGGAGTTTCTGTTTACAGAAACTGTCAGGTGTGTGTGTGTGTGTGTATGTGTATTCTTATTATTTAAATGGAAAAGTCTTATTATCCTCCAAAATTTAATTCTGGAGGATATGAAGAGAGGAAAGTTAAGTGTGAAATTGATAGTGTTAGAATTAATCAACGGAGAAGGCAATGGCACGCCACTCCAGTACTCTTGCTTGGAAAATCCCATGGACGGAGGAGCCTGGTGGGCTGCAGTCCATGAGGTTGCTAGGAGTCAGACACAACTGAGCAACTTCACTTTCACTTTTCACTTTCATGCATTGGAGAAGGAAATGGCAACCCACTCCAGTATTCTTGCCTGGAGAATCCCAGGGACAGAGGAGCCTAGTGGGCTGCTGTCTATGGGGTCGCACAGAGTCGGACATGACTGAAGCGACTTAGCGGCAGCAGCAGCAGCAGAATTAATCAATATCTATTTTGAAGCCTGTCTTCCTCAGACTCATTTTTATTTGATTCATATTTTAATTAATCACATGCCCATTTCAAAAAAAGACTCCACAAGACCAGGTTTACTAATATATCATCCATACTTGGAATAGTGTCTGGTATATAATATATGCTCAACAAATATTTTTCAAATGAATTTTCATTCATTAATATAATCATTAATTTCTTCATTCAATGAATTTTTTTTTGCATGGAATCATGTGTTAAGCATTATGATAGATATTCATGCTGCATAGATGAAAGAGAGAAATTATGCCTTCAAGGATCTTACTTTGCCGCAAGAGAAATGGCAAGTATACAGTTTTGAACAAATGCTATATAAGAATATAAATGAGATGATGAGAGATCAAAGAAGGATACCATTTTGAGTTGGGTTAAGAATAAAAGTGGATTAAATAGAAAAGACTCCTTGATTGGGGTAAGTCTGATGGAGAAGGAAGTGGAGGAACGTTCCAGGTGAAGATAAGGCATAGACATGTGTGGGGTGATGGAACAGTAACCAGCAGGATTTAGATGAACTGAGGAGACTGAAGGCAGGTAGGCCAACCTCTTGCAAGGGATCTGGGAAAGAAATCAGTGTTCAGAATACAGCTGTGGCATTAGGGATGGGAATGGAAGAACTTAGCAGAGAGACTTAAGGAGGTAGAATCATCAGGTTTCTTAAATTGTAGGATGAAGGGAGTAAAAAGACACAGAAATCAAGATGATTTCTAGGCTTTTGACATGGGATACTTGGTCAATTATGGTGCCATTCAACAGGATATGAAAGGCAGCTGGAGGGGCCCCAAGGTGAGGAGGATAGCTTTGGACAAAATGTTTTCAATACTTGTGAAGAATGGGTGAGCCTGCAGATTAGAAAACTGATAGTATTTGAGTGTATAAATTTAGAAGTCATGAAAGAGTCTGACACAACTGAGTGACACACACACACAAACACACACACACACACTTGATGTAAGATTTCCTCTTCTTGGGCTCTAAAATCACTGCAGATGGTGACTGCGGCCATGAAATTAGAAGATGATTGCTTCTTGGCAGGAAAGCTATGACAGGCCTAGACAGTATGTGTAAAAGTAAAGACATTGCTGACAAAGGTTCATACAGTGAAGGCTATAGACTTTCCAATAGTCATGTATGGATGTGAGAATTGGACCATAAAGAAGGTTGAGTGCCAAAGAACTGATTGTTTCAAACTGTGGTGTTTGAAGAAGACTCTTGAGAATCCCTTGGACAGCAAGGAGATCAAACCAGTCAATCCTTAAAGAAATCAGCCCTGAATATTCTTTGGAAGGACTGATGCCAAAGCTGAAACTCCAATACTCTGGCCACCTAATGCGAAGAATTGACTCATTGGAAAAGACCCTGATGCTGGGAAAGATTGAGGCAAAATGAGAAGAGGGCAACAGAAGATGAGATGGTTGGATGGCATCACTGATTCAAACGATGTGAACTTGAGCAAACTCTGGGAGATGGTGAGGGACAGGGAACTTAGTGTGCTGCAGTCCATGGGGTTGTGAAGAGCTAGACATGACTTGGCAACTAAACAACAAAAGGGATGTAAGTGACAGATGAAACCATGACAGCAGATGACATCACTCATCAGCATAGCACAGGGAACACTGCTCAATATTCTATAATAACCTAAATGGGGAAAGAATTTGAGAAAGGATAGATACATGTATATGCATAGCTGAATCACTTTGCTGTACACTTGAAACTAACACAATTTTATTAATCAACTACATTCCAATATAAAATAAAAATTAAAAAAGATTATGCAGATGAAGAGAAGGGGCCAAGGACAGATACTAAATACAAATCATTTGAAGATTGCACACACAGGGCTTCCCTGATGGCTCAGCATTGAAGAATCTGCCTTCCAATGGAGGAGACACAGTTTCGATCCTTGATGTGGAAGATTCCACATAGCAATTAAGCCTGTGCATCACAACTACTGAGCCTGTGCTTTCAAGCCCACGAGCCACAACTACTGAAGCCCGTGTACCTAGAGCCCCTGCTCCATGAGAGAAGCCACTGCAATGACAACCCGGTGCATTGCAACTAGAGAATCCTGTGCACCCCTGCTCACTGCAACTAGAGAAAAACCCATGCAGCAATGAATACCAAACACTGCCAAAAAAAAAAAAAAAAAATTAAAGAAAAAAAGATTGCACACACAAATACAAAAACAACTAGGAAGTGACATCAAGAAAACTATGAGTGTTAACAGGAAAGGAAAGGGGGGATATCCTTTTTTCTCTTATCTCAGATGCAGGATTTTCTAGCTTCACAAAATAAATGGTGGATTGTGTCTCACTCTGACTCCATGCTACTTTTGTGTTATTATTGTTTATAAGAGTTTATTTAATATTAGGATAATCTGTTCTTCTAACTTTTAGGACTTGCTTTTAAAATAGTGTGAAGCTATTGCTTTCTTTGTGAGAATATTTTAGACTCATTTTCATTAATGGTTATGGGCAGGTATGAGATTCAAAATATTCACAACTAGCATGGCACAAGCTCAACCAACCTGAAAATACAGCAGTCTGTAAACATCTGTTGTATCCTAGTATCTGTTAAATACAAAGAATTTTTCTTCAGGAATAAGTTTTGGTAAATTAAATATTTCATTGAATTTGCTCATTTCATCTAAATTTTCAGATAAATTGTAATGCTTCAGCACTCTGTATCCTTCTTTCCTGAATTATTTCTTACCATTTTCTACCAAATTATAATTTAAAAAAACTTATTTAATTATTACCCACCTTTCCGTCACACTGCCCCTCCCCCCATGTTGGTAATATTAGTTCCATAAGAATAGGGATTTTTGTCTCTTTTTTTTACCTGCTTTATTCCTGATGCTTGGAATAGTAGCTGGGCCACATTGTGTGCTCATAAATATTTGCTTAAATGAATAAGGTTTTTATTATCTTTGAATTCTCTTCTATTTTTGGTCTTTTTTCCATTCATTATATGATTAATTTCTACCTTCTTTCTTTTTATCCATATAGTCAGGAATTTCATTAATCTTTTAAAAGAACCAGTTTTGAATGTGTAGATCCTGTTTTAAACTTTCTATTTAATGAATTTTGCTTATCATTTATTTTCTTTTTTTCTCCTAGTTTCTTAAATTGAACTCATTTACATATACCCTTTATTAACATATACCCTTATTTTTAAATGTGAATATTTTAATCTTAATTTGCCATGTATTTTTCCACTTGGAAACAGATATACACCCATTTTAGAAAAAACTTACTCTCAATTCCAATATCTGAGGTAAATCACCTTTGTTACTTTGGCATATTTTTCTTTTGCACATTTTTTCCCTTTGCTTGATTAAAAATAGTTCTGTATACAATCTAGAGGGTGGATTTTTTTTTTTTTTTTACTTAAAATGTGATCTCAATACAAATTTCTGCAGTATTAACTTTGGACTAGTGTAGAGCTTCTACACTGTATGTATAGTGATATTGTGACTAGAGATCTATACACATAATATAGTCATTTAAAAGTGTCCTTCAATGATGTAACTAAATACATAAATATTTCAAGTTATTTTTAAACGAATGTCATGGTTTCGGGGTCCTTTTACACTTAAAAATTTCAAAGAACTTAACTAAGTACACATTACAACGCTAGAATATTTCCTTTCTTGATGTGGTCAATTGGAGAAATGCCCTGGACTTTGGAGAATGAAACAAGAGGACAGTAAAAAATTAAAAGCAAAACCAAAAACAATTAGTTGTGTTTTATTTAAAAGTAAAGGTTAAGTGCTTACTGAGATGTGGAACTGCTGATTATATATTTTTGGAGCAGTACAATGATATCCCTCTTGACTAGGTCTCAGACATTTTCTGGGCAAAACATAGTTACAGTCATCTTGGAATTCTCATTATACCCCTTTACTCCTCCTCTATTTAATAGAAACTTACTACAGGCAAGATCCTCAGCACATTATACATATTAACCCATTAAGTTCTCATAGCTAATCAATGAATTAGAGCCTGTCATTATCTTCATTTAAAAAAAGAAAAAAGAAAGAATTTAAATAACTTGCCTAAGTCACATAAATAAGTGATAGAACCAGGGTTAAACCTGGAAATCTTGGTTCTGGAACTTATGCTCTAAAATGCATGCTGAGTCTCTTTGTATCTTGACCAGAGATGTTGCCAGATTCTAAAATCTGGGTAAGCAAACCTGAGAGTGGGTGGGGCTGTGGGGGTCAATCTGTGCTCCTGATGGTCTGGGGAACAATGTGTCTTCCTTATACCAACACATCTCACCCTGGTCTCTGTATTTTTTCCTCTGGGATAATGATTATTCCTGCAATTGTCTCAATATGCTAATTAATGCTGAGGACATTTTTATTCTATGAAGCAACACAGGATAACAGGTTAAAAAGGCCTCACAGGAATGCAGAATTTCATTCTCAGCCTCAGATCCAAACAACTCAACAAATACAAAGAATTCCTGAACATGACAGAAAGAAAGGTATGTGCAAGATTTTAAATTTCCATCATGCTCTGAATGTTAGACCATTGAGAATTTTTCATGATCTTTTAGGAAACCATAGAGAACACCAGAATTATTATTGCAGCTAAATTTTAATGTGTCTTCTACTAGAGAAAAATGCTCTTTAATCCTATTTATTCAAACTACGCAGTGTAGAAGTAATTATCTGGATCACCTCATTGGAGATTTTGAGGGCACTGTGGAAGAGAGAATGGCTTATTTCTTGCAGAAAGCTCAGGGTTTTTCTGACTTCCAGGAATCCAACAGATAAGTATTCTAGACTAAACTTGAGAATATTTCTCTTAGAAAAATACCTATTTTCCTTTAAAATAGTACCTCACTTCAAGTTATCATCATAAGAAGTTGGGGGCAAAGCTCAATGCATTTTGTAGTCAGAACTGGGTTTTAACATATTCCATCAATAATTAACAATGTAACTGTCAACTTAAAAAATGCACAATATGAGAGTTTCAAGTTAAGTTTTATTTGAGGCAAAATGAGGACAGTAGCTGAGGAGAGAGCACCTCAGATAACTCTGAGAAATTTCTCCAAAGAGACAGGAGGAAGGTCAGTATATATATGATTTTTGTGAAGGGAGAGTATGTGCAATCAGGCACATATTTTCCCAGAAGGTTTCTGCTAATCTCATAAAGATTTTGCTGGTCATGAGGAACAGTCATCACTATGAAGGATTTTAGTGCTTTTCTAGATAGGAGGAGACAGAAGAATTGGGCTTATAAAATCAGCTTCTAAAAATATCTGACTATCTGAAGACCTGTTTTGCCAGATCTCCCTCCCCACCCCCAGCCACCCCAGAGCACAGAGTGCCTCATTTCTGCTCTCCACCCTGAATTCCTTTCAGGGAGTGTTGGAAGTCAGCAGCTGCAGCTGTACCAAATTTAATCCTTATAGAGGTAGATGCCAACAAGTGCCAATTTGTAGCTAACCTAACAGTAGGCCAGTTACCTAATTACCAGTATCTACACCTCGGTTTCCTCATCTGTAAAGTAAGAATGGTAACAGTCTTAGAGTGATTGTTGGGACTAAATGAGATTATAAAAACCATTCAGTTCAGTTCAGTTCAGTCGCTCAGTTGTGTCCGACTCTTTGCAACCCCATGAATCGCAGCACACCAGGCCTCCCTGTCCATCATCAACTACCGGAGTTTACTCAAACTCATGTCCATCGAGTCAGTGATGCCATCCAACCATCTCATCCTCTGTCCTCCCCTTCTCCTCCTGCCCCCAATCCCTCCCAGCATCAGAGTCTTTTCCAATGAGTCAACTCTTCGCATGAGGTGGTCAAAGTACTGGAGTTTCAGCTTTAGCATCAGTCCTTCCAATGAACACCCAGGACTGATCTCCTTTAGGATGGACTGGTTGGATCTCCTTGCAGTCCAAGGGACTCTCAAGAGTCTTCTCCAACACCACAATTCAAAAGCATCAATTCTTTGGCATTCAGCTTTCTTCACAGTCCAACTCTCATATCCATACATGACCACTGGAAAAACCATAGCCTTGACTAGACGGATCTTTGTTGGCAAAGTAATGTCTCTGCTTTTTAATATGCTATCTAGGTTACCACATGATAACCTTTCAATTTTTGAGAGTTACTATTAATTAAATATGCAATTATATATAAAGAATACTCCAAATAATACTTTCTTCCCCAAACTACACATTTTTCTTGAGGTATGGAAAAGAATAAATTTCTACCAGGACAATTTCCACACAGTCAATTTCTCAATTTGTCCCTGAGTGATTCACTCAACTAATTAAAAATATTTTTCAGTAGTATGTGTCTACTTTGAGTTACTGTGCTAAAGGGAGACCAGTCAGAGGACTTCTGTGATAGTTCAGACTGGATGTGACTGTGACTTGCCTGAGCAAAATGAAAGCAGGACATAAGATCAGGGTGCCTTTAACTTCCTACATGCTTCTTTCTTCAGAGGGCTTTCTAGGACCTAGAGTGTGCTTTCCATTTCTTTCCTTCTCCATTGCCATAGTCAGGAATTTCTCCTTTAGCCTGTTTTTCTTAAGATTTTTTTTTAAGTGTACCATTTTTAAAGTCTTTTATTGAATTTGTTACAATATTTCTTCTGTTTTATGTTTTGTTTTTTTGGCTGTGAAGCATGTGGGATCTTAGTTCACTGACTAGGAGTCAAACCTGCAGCTCCTGCATTGGAAGGCAAAGTCTTAAACACTGGACCACCAGGGAGTCCTTCCCTTAGCCTCTTTTTCTTTTTTAAATTAATTTATTTTTTATTGCAGGATAATTGCTTTACAGAATTTTGTTGTTTTCTGTCAAACCTCAACATGAATCAGCCATAGGTATACATATATTCCCTCCCTTTTGAACCTCCCTCCCATTTCCCTCCCCATCCCACCCCTCTAGGTTGATACAGAGCACCTGTTTGAGTTTCCTGAGCCATACAGCAAATTCCCATTGGCTATCTATTTTACATATGGTAGTGTAAGTTTCCATGTTATTCTTTCCATACATCTCACCTCCTCCTCCCCTCTCTCTCCCTCTCCCCGTGTACATAAGTCTATTCTCTATGTCTGTATCTCCACTGTTGCCCTTTAAATAAATTCTTCAGTACCATTTTTCTAGATTCCATATATATGTGTTAGAATATGATATTTTTCTTTCTCTTTCTGACTCACTTCAGTATGTATAATAGGTTCTAGGCTCATCCACCTCCTTAGAACTGTCTCAAATGCATTCCTTTTTATGGCTGAGTAATATTCCATTGCTATGACCAGTGTATTCTCTTCACAGAACTCTATTAGCCTTTGCCCTGCTTTATTCTGTATTCCAAGGCCAAATTTGCCTGTTACTCCCGGTGTTTCTTGACTTCCTACTTTTGCATTCCAGTCCCCTATAATTAAAAGGACACTTTTTTTTTTGGGGGGGGGGTGTTAGTTCTAGAAGGTCTTATAGGTCTTCATAGAACTGTTCAACTTCAGCTTCTTCAGAGTCCCTGGTCGAGGCATAGACTTGGATTACCGTGACATTGAATGGTTTGCCTTGGAAACAGAGATCATTCTGTCGTTTTGGAGATTGCATACAAGTACAGCGTTTCGGACTCTTTCGTTGACTCTGATGGCTACTCCATTTCTTTTGAGGGATTTCTGCATGCAGTAGGAATATATATGGTCATAGGAAGATATAATGGTCATCTGAGTTAAATTCACCCATTCCCGTCCATCTTAGTTCACTGATTCCTAGAATGTCGATGTTCACTCTTGTCATCTCCTGTTTGACCACTTTCAATTTGCCTTGATTCATGGAGGTAACATTCCAGGTTCCTATGCAATATTGCTCTTTACAGCATCGAACCTTGCTTCTATCACCAGTCACATCTACAACTGGGGGTTGTTTTGCTTCAGTTCCATCCCTTCATTCTTTCTGGAGTTATTTCTCTGCTGATCTCCAACAGCATATTAGGGAACTACCAACCTGGGGAGTTCATCTTTCAGTGCCCTATCTTTTTTGCCTTTTCCTACTGTTCATGGGGTTCTCAAGGCAAGAATACTGAAGTGGTTTGCCATTCCCTTCTCCAGTGGACCACAACTGTCAGACCTCTCCACCATGACCTGTCCATCTTGGGTGGCCCCACACGGCATGGCTTATTTTCATTGAGTTAGACAGAGCTGTGGTCCATGTGATCATATTGGCCTGTTGTCTGTGATTGTGGTTTCAGTCTGTCTGCCCTCTGATGCCCTATCTCAGTGCCTGCCATCTTACTTGGGTTTCTCTTACCTTGGACGTGGGGTCTCTCTTTATGGCTGCTCCAGCAAAGCACAGCCACTGCTCCTTACCTCCGGTGTGGGGTAGCTCCTCTTGGCCACCACCCCTGGCCTTGGGCCTGGGGTAACCCATCATTGCCAACATCCATTGGATCATTGAAAAAGCAAGAGAGTTCCAGAAAAATATCTATTTCTGCTTTATTGACTATGCCAAAGCTTTTGACTGTGTGGATCACAATAAACTGTGGAAAATTCTGAAAGAGATGGGAATACCAGACCACCTGATCTGCCTCTTGAGAAACCTATATGCAGGTCAGGAAGCAACAGTTAGAACTGGACATGGAACAACAGACTAGTTCCAAATAGGAAAAGGAGTACGTGAAGGCTGTATATTGTCACTCTGCTTATTTAACTTATATGCAGAGTATATCATGAGAAACGCTGAGCTGGAGGAAGCACAAGCTGGAAACAAGATTGCCGAGAGAAATATCAATAACCTCAGATATTCAGGTGACGCTACAGAGGAGAGTGAAAAAGTTGGCTTAAAGTTCAACATTCAGAAAACTCGGATCATGGCCTCTGGTCCTATCACTTCATGGCAAATAGATGGGGAAGCAGTGGAAACAGTGGCTGATTTTATTTTTCTGGGCTCCAAAATCACTGCAGATGGTGATTGCAGCCATAAAATTAAAAGACGCTTACTCCATGGAAGGAAAGTTATGACCAAACTAGACAACATTTAAAAAGCAGAGACATTACTTTGTCAACAAAGGTCCATCTAGTCAAGGCTATGGTTTTTCCAGTGGTCATGTATGGATGTGAGAGTTGGACTATAAAGAAAGCTGAGTGCAGAAGAATTGATGTTTTTGAACTGTGGTGTTGGAGAAGACTCTTGAGAGGCCCTTGGACTGTAAGGAGATCCAACCAGTTCATCTTAAAGGAGGTCTGTCCTGGGTATTCATTGGAAGGACTGATGTTGAAGCTGAAACTCCAATACTTTGGCCACCTGATGCGAAGAGCTAACTCATTGGAAAAGACCCTGATGCTGGAAAAGATTGAGGGCATGAGGAGAAGAGGACGACAGAGGATGAGGTGGTTGGATGGAATCACCAACTCAATGGACATAGGTTTAGGTGGACTCTGGGAGTTGGTGATGGACAGGAGGCTTGGCGTGCTGTGGCTCATCGGGTCGCAGAGAGTTGGACGTGACTGAGTGACTGAACTGAGTTGAACTGAATATTCCATTGTGTATATTTACCACAACTTCTTTGTCCATTCATCTGTCCATGGTCATCTAGGGAGCTTCCTTGTCCTAACTACTGTAAATAGTGCTGCAATGAACATGTGTCTCTTTTAATTTTGGTTTCCTCAGGGTGTATGCCTAGGAGTGGGATTGCTGGGTCTTATGGTGGTTTCATTCCTAGTTTATTGATGAATTTCCATACAGTCTTCCATAGTGGCTTTATCAATTTACATTCCCATCGATAGCGCAAGAGTGTTCCCTTTTCTCCACACCCTCTTCAGCACTTACTGTTTGTAGACTTTTGGATGAGGGCCATTCTGACCGGTGTGAGGTGATATCTCATTGTAGTTTTGATTTGCATTTCTCTAATAATGAGCAATGTTGAGCATCTTTTCATGTGTTTGTTAGCCATCTGTATGTCTTCTTTGGAGAAATGTCTGTTTAGGTGTTTTTTTCCCACTTTTTGATTGGGTTGTTTGTTATTCTGGTATTGAGTTGTATGAGCTAATTGTATATTTTGGAAATTAATCCTTTGTCAGTTATTTCATTTTCTATTATTTTCTCCAATTCTGAGGGTTTTCTTTTCACCTTGCTTATAGTTTCCTTTGCTGTGTAAAAGCTTTTACGTTTAATCAGATCCCTCTTGTTTCCTTTTGTTTTTATTTTTGTTACTCTAGGAGGTGGATCATAGAGGATCTTGCTTTGATTTATGTCATCAAGTGTTCTGCTTATGTTTTCCTCTAAGAGTTTTATAGTTTCTGGTCTTACATTTAGGTCTTTAATCCATTTTGAGTTTATCTTTGTGTAGGGTGTTAGGAAGTGTTCTAATTTCATTCTTTTGCTTGTAGCTGTCCAGTTTTCCCAGCACCATTTACTGAAAAGGCTGTCTTTGCCCCATTGCATATTCTTTCCTCCTTTGTCAAAAATAAGGTACCCATAGGTGCATGGGTTTATTTCTGAGTTTTCCGTCTTGTTCCATTGGTTTATATTTCTGTGTTTGTGCCATTATCATACTGTCTTGATGACTGTAGCTTTGTAGTATAACCTGAAGTCAGGAAGCTTGATTCCTCCAGCTCCATTCTTCTTTCTCAAGACTGCTTTGGCTATTTGGGGTCTTTTGTGTTTCCATATGAACTATGAAATTTTTTGTTTTAGTTCTGTGAAAAGTGCCATTGGTAATTTGATAGGGATTGCATTGAATCTGTAGATTGCATTTGGTAGTATGGTAATTTTCACAATATTGATTCTTCCTACCCAGAAATATGGAATATCTCTCCATGTATTTATGTCATCTTTGATTTCTTTCATCAGTGCCTTATAATTTTCTGTGTACAGTTCTTTCATCTCCTTAGGTAAGTTTATTCCTAGATATTTAATTCTTTTTGTTGAAAAGGTGAATGAGATTGACTCTTTAACTGCTCTTTCTGATTTTTCATTGTTAGTATATAGAAATGCAAGTGATTTCTTCCCTTAGTCTTTCAGTTGAATCTTAACTAGGTCTTAATTGACTATAGTAATTAGTATTTCTTAGCTCTATGTTTATTTACTCAGAGACACTCTCTTACTATATCCCTCCTCTGAATATCAACTAGGAAGGGTTCCAGTAGTCATCTAAATTTTAAAAACAATATTTTTGTTATTGGTGTTTTTCTTTTCTATCTTAGAAGTAATAAGATTTACAAGGAAATAGGAAGTGGCAACCTACTCCAGTATTCTTGTCTGGAATATCCCATGGACAGAGGAGCCTGGAGGACTACAGTTCATGGGGTTACAAAGACATGACTGAATGCACATGCACAGCTCCAAATAAGGGAAATACCATGCATATTGTAAGCAAGATAAGAAATAACAGATTGGTGATTTTAAAAAAGTAAATGTTACTTGGAAAGAAAAGAAAAAATTACATCCCTTCCCCTCATTTCCTTTGCATCATCAAATAATGTTTAAATTGGGAGCACCAATGATTTAAAAACAGAGGCAAATACTTCTAATAGATGGTAAGTTTTTTTTTTTTCCTTAATAAGTGAAATGATACTCCTGTGAACTGAATGGGTTACAATAGCTACTTCGTGCCAGTGCTAATTCATTCTTAACCTGTATGCTTTTGTGAGACAAAAGCTCAGAGAATATTACCTAGATTGTAGCCTTGTGGCACTTTATCTTCAGTTTACACATTCTTTTGACAGTGTTCCAAGCAGCATCTTCTGGACGTATTATAGCAGTAATACTAGGAATTATATGTGTCATCCTTTTGGGAATATCAGCATTTTTTGCTACTAAGTGTAAGTATTCTACAGAAACTTCATTCTTTTTTTTATTTATGTTTTTATTGGAGGATAGTTGCTTTACAGAATTTTGTTGTTTTCTGTCAAACCTCAACATGAATCAGCCATAGGTATAATACATATATCTCCTCCCTTTTGAACCTCCCTCCTGTCTCCCTCCCCAATACAGCAAATTCCCATTGGCTATCTATTTTACATATGGTAATGTAAGTTTCCATGTTACTCTTTCCACACATCTCACCCCCCACTCCCCTCTCCCCATGTCCACAAGTCTATTCTCTATGTCTGTTTCTCCATTGCTGTTCTGTAAGTAAATTCTTCAGTACCATTTTTCTAGATTCTGTATAGGTGTGTTACAATATGTTAATATGATATTTATCTCTCTCTTTCTAACTTACTTCACTCTGTGTAATAAGTTCTAGGTTCGGCCACCTCAGGACTGACTCAACTCCATTCCTTTTTATGGCTGAGTAATATTCCATTGTGTATATGTACCATAACTCCTTTATCCATTCATCTATCAATGGACATCTAGTTTTCTTCCATGTTCTAGCTATTGTAAACAGTGCTGCAATGAACAATGGGATACATGTGCGTTTTTCAATTTTGGTTTCCTCAGGGTATATGCTTAGAAGTGGGATTGCTGGGTCATATGGTGGTTTTATTCCTTTTTTTTTTTTTTTTTAAGGAATCTCCATACCATCTTCCATAGTGTTTGTATCAATTTACATTCCCACCAACAATGCAAGAGGGTTCCCTTTCCTCCACATCTTCTCTAGCATTTATTGTTCATAAACGTTTTGATGGCAGCCATTTTGACCAGTGTGAGGTGATATTCCATTGTGGGTTTGATTTGCATTTCTCTAATAATGAGTGATGTTGAACATCTTTTCATTTGTTTGTTAGCCATCTGTATGTCTTCTTTGGAGAAATGTCTGTTCAGGTTTTTTTTTTTTCCACTTTTTTATTGGGTTGAGAAACTTCATTCTTTATGTTAAATTTTATCTAAACATTTTGTCTTTTCCTAAAAGGAGAGTTAAGGGGGGGATGATTTGGGAAAATGGCATTGAAACATGTATAATATCATATAAGAAATGAATTGCCAGTCCAGGTTCGATGCAGGATACAGGAAGCTTGGGGCTGGTGCAGTGGGATGACCCAGAGTGATGGTATGGGGAGGGAGGTGGGAGGGGGGTTCAGGATTGGGAACACGTGTACACCCGTGGTGGATTCATGTTGATGTATGGCAAAACCAAAACAACATTTTAAAGTAATTAGCCTCTAATTAAAATGAATAAATTTAAATTAAAAATAAAAGGAAAATAGAGAGATTTGAAGCCAGAAAGCCTGGGTTCTAACTTTTCAACAAACTAATTGTATGTCTCTTCTTTATTAAATAAGAATAATAAAAGAGAAATACAAAAAAAAAAAAAAAGAATGAACTATGTTGACATTTGAAGATTTCACTCTCTCATACAGTTTCTAGAATGTGAGAAACAAAATTGAAATTATGGGAGAAGATTTAAATTTTTTTTCTGATTTATAATATTATATATATATTTTCTTCATTTTGCAAATGAAAAGTTTAGTGTAAAAAGTTTATATTTTACCTGTTAAACTAACTGTCTAACTAACTAACTGTCTTCTGCTGATGATTTTCAGATTTTCAAAATTCTTTTAATTATCAGAACATGTTGGATAGTGACCCGCAGGAATATGATCAGAACATGTTGGATAATGACACGCAGGAATATGAGAAAGCCAGGACTCCTATGAAAAATAAATGCTTTTCAAAGGATTGGTTAAACTCAGGTATGTAGTAACATACAAGCACTCATAATTAAAAATTGGTATAATGACTTATTGCTAGGCAATCTCCATTTTATTATTAAACTCATGATCTACAAAAGTGAAGTATGGTAGAGATATTTTTTATTCAAGAAGATACAATTTCTTGCCACATGGTTTGCCTGCATCTTTGAACTGTAGATAATCAAAATTTAGTAGTTTCTGTTTATTGGTCTGTCAGTTAACTGACTTTGCAAATAAGAAATGAAATAACTTTTGAGTTTCTTTAAGAGTCATATCAATCAGCAAAGGAAATCTTTCAGTGCATTCAATTTAGTATGGATAAGATATAGTATAATTGCTTAGTAGTTTCCTACTTCTTTATAAGACAATATTTTCCACTGATCCCTTGTGAAATGGTACTGTCTTATGTCACTTCCCAGGTGGCTCAGTAGTGAAGAATCCACCTGCGAATGCAGGAGATGTGGGTTCGATTGTTGGGTTGGAAAGATCTGGAGAAGGAAATGGTCACCCATTCCAGTATTCTTGCCTGGGAAATCCCATGGACAGAGGAGCCTGGCAGGCTCCTTGGGGTTGCATGGGGTTGCAAAAACAGTCGGGTAAGGCTTAAGGGACCAAATAGCAACAACTGTCCTGTGTATCACTTTGCTAACTCAAGTCCCTTGAAACATATCCCAACTCCTGACTTGGTCATATGGGTAAAATTTACCTTGCAAGCAATCCCATCCTATCTCTCAAAGTCATGGATAACCTGAAAATTCAGAGAGCTTCCCTGAAGTTTCTCCAGGTCAACAGTCAATTCAATAAGACTCTTGTCTATATCCATCTACTAGTTTTGATAAGCACTCTGGTGGGACTTTAACTCTCTGTGTGTTTTGCTTACCACTAGCAACTAGTTGCTTAAAATATTCTTGCTAGAATATAATTTAGTTACTTCGGTTTTGTCTTCTATGAAAATACTTTAAAGATGCTTTTTTAGTAACTTTATTTTTTGTTCTTACATTTTTCAGATGGTAAAATTTGATGGGTAGGAGAAAGGAGAAATGGATTATTTTCTTTCTTTAAACTAATAATTGCTGTTGTTGTGGTTTAGTTGCTAACTTGTGTCCAACTGTTTGTAACCTCATGGAGTGTAGCCCACTAGGTTCCTCTGTCCATGGGATTTCCCAGGCAAGAATACTGGAGTGGGTTGCCATTTCCTCATCCAGGGGAATCTTCTTGACCCAGGGATTGAACCCGTGTCTCTTTTGTCTCCGCATTGGCATGCTAATTCTTTACCATCGACCCACCAAGGAAACCCAAACTAATAGTCACCGTACTTTGATGAAGCTAGAGAGTTCCTGGAGGAAAGCATTGTTAGTATTGATACAAAAATTAAATATCAAAAGCAATACAGTTTTTGTGCTCTTAAATATTTCCTACTCTTACATTCATGTCCTGGTGCCCATGGCATCTTGGAGAAAACTTTGCAGAAAAAGAAAAGTACTCTTTCCCTCTGAACGACAGATACGTTATTTTGCATTTTGAGTTAGCAGTGATGTCCTCAGAGCTCATGGAAAGTAGTAAGTCCTGTAGAGCTGGGAAGGATGTCTGGAGCAAAACTTTCCAGGAAGAGAATTAGACTAACTTAAAAACTTTTTTTTTTTTTTTTTAAAGAAAAGTACAGGAACAAATGGTCTTGCTGTGAAGAGAAATGCTACTATTTTTCTGACATAGATAAAACCTTCGAAGAGAGTCGGAAATTCTGCACCAACCAGGGCTCTCATCTGCTGAAGATAGAAGATGAAGATGAACAGGTAATGAGTTCTGAAGTTGTAAATTTTTCCCATTTTTTTATATGCAAGGAGAAAATTGCTAAAAATTTTTAAAGAACATGTGAAACTCATGTGTTTGTTAAATGACAATAACTTGTCTTTTGAAGTCAAATAGAAAACTTTGTAGTAAATAAAAAGAATCCCTTGTTGGTGGGAATTACAGTGTCTCAATTTTAGTTTTGTCTCAGAAAAACATTAAGCTCTGGTAATGATGCTCTACATCTGCTCTAGGAAGGAAACTGAGGTTTCTGAACAAAAAGGCATCTCTCATGAAACCATTATGGGAGTTGCCCTTTTTTCATGTTTCTCTGTTCTGAAGTCCTTTAATAATAATGGATCTTTTAATATGTTGATACTTTTGGCACATATTGGAGTGGGTAGCCCTTCCCTTCTCCAGGGGATCTTCCCAACCCAGGGATCAAACCCGTGTCTCTTGTGTTTCCTTCCACCAGGGTAGCAGAAGGAATGATTAGACAGTAATAAATAGTCCTAATTGAAAATGTAAAAAAAAGATTTTGGTAAAAATCATAATTGTTTGTCTTCACATTATTTTCTTTTTATTTTGTATCGGGGTATATAGCCAGTTAACACACAATGTTGTGGCAGTTTCAGGTGAACAGCAAAGGGACTCAGCCATATATATACATGTATCCACTCTCCCCCTAACTTCTCTCTCATTCAGGCTGCCACATAACATTGAGCAGAGTTCCATGCTCTAGGTCCTTCTTGGTTATCCATTTTAAATATGGCAGTGTGCGTTCACATTATTTTCATTTTTTATTGTTAAAAAAAAAGACTAGGGATTAAATTACACATAGGGTTCTTCCTTCACAGAACTTTGTTCAGTCTTTGGTGTCTTATTTTTATTGGATTGGATTATCTCGAAAAGGAAGTGTCAGCCCCTGGATGTGGGAAGATGGTTCTTTGATACAATATAAACTGTAAGTATCCAAAACACTTGAAAGCTTCAGTTTACTTGTTAACTATGGAAATGAATTGCACAGATAAGTTTCATTAAGCAAGATTTTCTGACCTCAAGAGCAATTCTAATTTTAATTTTGTAAAACATCCTTGGCATTACAAAAAACACTGCTGACTTCCATGTTTCTATACTTGTATTCATGCAGTTTCCTCAACCAGTAATACTTTCAGTTAAAATTTGTTTTCTCTTTGAAGTCATTCTTGGTCTCCTGCTTTGAAATTCGTTCCCCTTTTATGCTCCTAATTAGCATTTCCTTTTCTTTACCATCTCACATCCAATCTAAAATATTCTGTCTCTGACCTTTTGTTAATCCACAGCACACAACACATAATACTCGATGGTTGCTTCAGTTCAGTTCAGTCACTCAGTCCTGTCCGACTCTTTGTGACCCCATGAATCGCAGCACGCCAGGCCTCCCTGTCCATCACCAACTCCCGGAGTTCACTCAGACTCATGTCCATCGAGTCAGTGATGCCATCCAGCCATCTCATCCTCTGTTGTCCCCTTTTTCTCGTGCCCCCAATCCCTCCCAGCATCAGAGTCTTTTCCAATGAGTCAATTCTTCACATGAGGTGACCAAAGTACTGGAGTTTCAGCTTTAGCATCATTCCTTCCAAAGAACACCCAGGACTGATCTCCTTTAGAATGGACTGGTTAGACCTCCTTGCAGACCAAGGGACTCTTAAGAGTCTTCTCCAACACCACAGTTCAAAAGCATCAATTCTTCGGCACTCAGCCTTCTTCACAGTCCAACTCTCACATCCATACATGACCACTGGAAAAACCATAGCCTTGACTAGACGGACCTTTGTTGGCAAAGTAATGTCTCTGCTTTTCAATATGCTATCTAGGTTAGTCATAACTTTTCTTCCAAGGAGTAAGCATCTTTGAATTTCATGGCTGCAGTCACCATCTGCAGTGATTTTGGAGCCCCCCAAAATCAAGTCTAACACTGTTTCCCCATCTATTTCCCATGAAGTGTTGGGACCAGATGCCATGATCTTTGTTTTCTGAATGTTGAGCTTTAAGCCAACTTTTTCACTCTCCTCTTTCACCTTCATCAAGAGGCTTTCTAGTTCCCCTTGACTTTCTGGCATAAGGGTGGTGTCATCTGCATATCTGCTGCTACTGCTGCTAAGTTGCTTCAGTCGTGTCTGACTCTGTGCGACCCCATAGACGGTAACCCACCCATCCCTGGGATTCTCCAGGCAAGAACACTGGAGTGGGTTGCCATTTCCTTCTCCAATGCATGAAAGTGAAAAGTGAAAGTGAAGTCGCTCAGTCGTGTCCAACTCTTTGTGACCCCATGGACTGCAGCCTACCAGGCTCCTCCGTCCATGGGATTTTCTAGGCAAGAGTACTGGAGTGGGGTGCTGTCGCCTTCTCCCTGCATATCTGAGGTTATTGATATTTCTCCCAGCAATCTTGATTCCAGCTTGTGCTTCTTCCAGCCCAGCGTTTCTCATGATGTACTCTGCATAGAAGTTAAATAAACAGGGTGACAATATACAGCCTTGATGTACTCCTTTTCCTATTTGGAACCAGTCTGTTGTTCCATGTCCAGTTCTAACTGTTGCTTCCTGACCTGCATACAGATTTCTCAAGAGGCAGGTCAGGTGGTCTGGTATTCCCATTTCTTTCAGGATTTTCCACAGTTTATTGTGATTCATACAGTCAAAGGCTTTGGCATAGTCAATAAAGCAGAAATAGATGTTTTCTGGAACTCTCTTGCTTTTTTGATGATCCAGCGGATGTTGGCAATTTGATCTCTGGTTCCTCTGCCTTTTCTAAAACCAGCTTGAACATCTGGAAGTTCATGGTTCACATATTGCTGAAGCCTGGCTTGGAGAATTTTGAGCATTACTTTACTAGCATGTGAGATGAGTGCAATTGTGCGGTAGTTTGAGCATTTTTTGGCATTACCTTTCTTTGGGATTGGAATGGAAACTGACCTTTTCCAGTCTTGTGGCCACTGCTGAGTTGTCCAAATTTGCTGGCGTATTGAGTGCAGCACTTTCACAGCATCATCTTTTAGGATTTGAAATAGCTCAACTGGAATTCCATCACCTCCACTAGCCATCCAAGATGGGCAGGTTATGGTGGATGGTTGCTTAACAACTTAAAAATTATCAATATGGATATTAATGAATTTTATAGACATAAATAGAGGGTAGCTGGAAATGTAGGGTTTCAGTGACTAGTTGCTGTTGTTGTTGTTTTAGTAGCTAGGTTGTTGTGACTCTGAGATCCTATAGCTGACACTGTAGCCCTCCAGGCTCCTCTGTCTGTGGGATTTCCCAGGCAAGAATACTGGAGTGACTTGCCATTTCCCCCTCCAAGGGATCTACCCAATCCACATATCAAACCAGTGTCTCCTGCATTGGCAGGCAGATTGTTTATTGCTTAACCACCAGGGAAGCCCTCAATGACTAGTTCCATGGTCTAAATCAAATATCTTCACTGTTTATCTAGATTTCATCACTGTCTAGCAAAGCCCATTTCATATTACAAATAATACACCATTAAGAAACAATCTGAAAATGAATTGGGTTGGACTCAGTGTGCTATGTTTTTCCCCATTTTTCATGATGTAATTTTCTATGATAATTTTTAAGATTATATACATGCCCCCCCGACAGATACTATTAATAAATAAACTAAAAAAGTCTTAACAACTACAAGTGGCAGAGATGGGCTGAGAACTAGGTCACCTACTTCTGAATTTGGTCCTTTTTACACTACACTAGTATTTAGAGTGCCTTTTATTTGCTGTAATAAAGATTTGTTCCAAATTTGCAGTTAATCACATGAGATGCACTCTTTTATATTTCTGCACATTTGCACATACTATATCCTTTATCTGGATTATCTGTAGTTCCACTCTTCATCTGGTTAAATCCTAATCATTAATTTATTTTATTTTTAGTTGCTTGGTAGCTCAGTCAGTAAGGAATCTGCCTGCAATGCAGGAGACCAGGGTTTGATCGCCGGGTCAGGAAGATGCCCTGGAGAAGGAAATAGCAACCCACTCCAGTATTCTTGCCTGGAAAATCCTATGGACACAGGAGCCTGGTGGGCTATAGTTCATGGGGTCGGAAGAGTTGGACATGACTTATCGACTAAACCACCACCACCATAGTTGCTTTACGATGTGCTGTTAGTTTCTAATGTACAAAGAAGTCAATCAGCAACATATATACATAAATCTCACATAAACACAAATTCCCTCCTTTTTGGATTTCTTTTCCATTTAGGTCACCACAGAGCATTGAGTAGGGTTCCCTGTGCTATACAAAAGGTTCTTATTAGTTACATATTTTATACATAGTAGGAATAGTGTATATATGTCAGTCCCAACCTCCCCATTCATCCCACCCAGCCCCCTTTCCCCTTTGGTGTCCATATGTTCGTTCTCTACGTCTGTGTCTCTATTTCTACTTTGTAAATAAGATCATCTTTACCAATTTTTCAGATTCCATATATGTGTGTTCAGTTCAGTTCAGTTCAGTCACTCAGTTGTGTCCGACTCTTTGTGACCCCATGAATCACAGCACGCCAGGCCTCTCTGTCCATCACCAATTCCCGGAGTTCACTCAAACTCACGTCCATCCAGTCAGTGATGCCATCCAGCCATCTCACCCTCTGTTATCCCCTTCTCCTCCTGCACCCAATCCCTCCCAGCATCAGAGTCTTTTCCAATGAGTCAACTCTTCACAGGAGGTGGCCAAAGTACTGGAGTTTCAGCTTTAGCATCATTCCCTCCAAAGAAATCTCAGGGCTGATCTCCTTCAGAATGGACTGGTTGGATCTCCTTGCAGTCCAAGGGACTCTCAAGAGTCTTCTCCAACACCACAGTTCAAAAGTATCAATTCTTCAGTGCTTAGCTTTCTTCACAGTCCAACTCTCACATCCATGCATGACCACAGGAAAAACCATAGCCTTGACTAGATGAACCTTTGTTGGCAAAGTAATGTCTCTGCTTTTCAATATGCTATCTAGGTTGGTCATAACTTTTCTTCCAAGGAGTAAGCATCTTTGAATTTCATGGCTGCAGTCATCATCTGTAGTGATTTTGGAGCCCCCCAAAATAAAGTCTGACATGGTTTCCACTGTTTCCCCATCTATTTCCCATGAAGTGATGGGACCAGATGCCATGATCTTCATTTTCTGAATGTTGAGTTTTAAGCCAACTTTTTCACTCTCCTCTTTCACCTTCATGTACAATATATATACGTGTTGTTTTTCTTTCTGACTTTCTTCATTCTGTATGACAGTCTCTAGGTCTATTCATGTCTCTGCAAATGACCTGATTTCATTCTTTTTTATAGCTGAGTAATATTCTATGGAATATATGTACTGTATCTTGTTTATACATTTCTCTGTTGATGGACATTTAGGTTATTTCCACATCCTGCCTACTGTAAATAATGCTGCAATGAACATTGGGTGCATGCATCTTTTTGAATTATGTTTTTTTTGGGGTCACTAATTTATGAGATAAGTATATCAGTTATTTATTTGTGCGTGCATTGATTTAATCATTCATAAAGTATGCATCACATTCTATGCAGGGATTCAGTCAGCTAAAATCTTCCCACATCAAAACTGTGTTTCTTGGCAAACTCTTTCCCCCTTGTCTGAGTTAGAAGCCACTCTTCTGTGCCAAATAAATGCATCTTTCCCTCTCTTTGTGTAAACTCTTTGAGGACAGAAATAGATTTACTCTGTATCTACATTCCAGAATCTTGGTAATATGATAATATTTTAGAAATGTTTGTTAAGTGAATAAATAGAGAGATAACTAAACGTATAACTCCCTTCTTGTCTATAGTAGTATATCTACTGGAAATATGATTTATGTCTGAATATTAGACTCAATTTTTATTTTTCCCCTCTTTAACAGAAATCTGTTGAATTCAAAAATAAACAACAACTGTGCATATGTCACAGCAACCAAAGTAGCTGCCACAGTGTGCACCAGGCAGTTTTTCTTTATTTGTGAGAAGAATTATGCTAGTGTTGATCTCAAACTATCAGAAGATAAATGAAGTAGTCGACATTCTGGTGCATCCGTCTGTTACCTGCAAGATGCAAGTAAATGTTGTGTTCCTGACACTGGCTGTTTGTTAATTGCATATGTAAGATAACTTGTAAATTTGATATAGATGCTTTAAATGTTGGAGATTCATTTGCATGGGGAGGGGGGTTGACAAGCACCTTCTTTGACTTGATTTCAAGTGGAATTAATTTTGATGGAAAGATGAAGATTTAACTCAGAAACTATTAGTAATATTCTTTTCCCCTCTATTTTGGCCGAATTTTCCTGCAACATATGGTATCCCTCATATATATTGTGAAGAAATAGGCCATACACTGAGCTATTTTTTAACTGATGTTCAGGAAATCAAGATGAAACATGATATGACTATGTACATCCATTTTTATTTTTCTGAGAAGTATATTTGTACTTTCAGAGAGGATGAGTTATTTCTGCACTTCCACTTTATCACTTTTAAAATTGAAGATTTTTACAATTAATGTAAGAATTCATAGTTGAAAAATAAAAAATATATATATAAAAAAATAGAAGCACGTTGAATAAAAACTGATTCCATAATCCTTTCTCCTGATTTTTTGCCTTTCCAGTTACACTGTTAACATTTGGATTCTATCTTTCCAGACAGTTTGGCTAACGTTTTGCTGTAGATACTGTTGCATGAAACTTTATTACATATACATCTCCGTGAATGTATTTGAATATTCTATAAAGTAGAAATAGAGAAGAAAAACTTCCATGTCAAATAGTATGCATCTTATAAATCCTTAAGTATAGATACTTTCTGCAAAAGCTTTTAATTAGTAGCCACATATACAATACATGTATACATTTCTTCAAACCCTTACTAATATATTACATTATCAATTTTTAATAGGCACAAATGTTCTTTTATTGTTTTAACTAATACTTCCACATTATCTGTGAGACAGAGCACCTGTTCTGTTACTTATTTGTCAATTATTCCATGCGTGGCTATTTTATTTTCTTTATTCATTGATTTTCTATTTGTTTGTCTTCCTCCTTTTCTTTACTGATTATAGAAAGTAATTATAGATTACTGATTATAGAAAGTACTGATTATGTCTTTTTGTATTTTCACTTGGTATATTTTCATTACCTTTCAACTTAGTTTTTCATGATTTTTATCTTATGTATAATATATAAGACAATATTTTTCTTTTTTATTATTTTATTTTATTTTTTCTTTTTTATTAATTTAGTTAATTAATTTATTTTACTTTACAATATTGTATTGGTTCTGCCATACATTCACTTGAATCTGCCATGAATGTACATGTGTTCCCCATCCTGAACCCCCCTCCCACCTCCCTCCCCATCCCATCCCTCTGGGTCATCCCAGTGCACCAGCCCTGAGCACCCTGTATCATGCATCAAACCTGGACTGGTGATTTGTTTCACATATGATATTTTACATGTTTCAATGCCATTCTCCCATATCATCCTGCCCTCACCCTCTCCCAGAGTCCAAAAGACTGTTCAGTACATCTGTGTCTCTTTTGCTGTCTCACATACAGTGTTATCATTACCTTCTTTCTAAATTCCATATATATACATTGGTATACTGTATTGGTGCTTTTTTTTCTGGCTTACTTCACTCTGTATAATAGGCTGTAGTTTCATCCACTTCATTAGAACTGATTCAAATGTATTCTTTTTAACGGCTGAGTAATATTCCATTGTGTATATGTACCACAGCTTTCTCATCCATTCATCTGCTGATGGACATCTAGAACACTTTCTAACACCATACACAAAAATAAACTCAAAATGGATTAAAGATCTAAACGTAAGACCAGAAACTATTAAACTCCTAGAGGAAAACATAAGCAAAACACTCTGACATAAACCACAGCAGGATCCTCTATGGCCCACCTCCCAGAATATTGGAAATAAAAGCAAAAATAAACAAATGGGACCTAATTAACCTTAAAAGCTTCTGCACAACAAAGGAAACTATAAGCAAGGTGGAAAGACAGCCTTCAGAATGGGAGAAAATAATAGTAAATGAAGCAAAGGACAGAGAATTTATCTCAGAAATAGTGGGCCAAAGAACTAAACAGACATCCCTCCAAAGAAGACACATAGAAGGCTAACAAACACATGAAAGATGCTCAACATCACTCATTATCAGAGAAATGCAAATCAAAACCACAATGAGGTACCGTTTCACGCCAGTCAGATGGCTGCTATCCAAAAGTCTACAGGCAATAAATGCTGGAGAGGGTGTGGAGAAAAGGGAACCCTCTTACACCGTTGGTGGGAATGTAAACTAGTACAGCCACTATGGAGAACAGTGTGGAGATTCCTTAAAAAGCTGAAAACAGATCTTCCATATGACCCAGCAATCCCACTGCTGGGCATACACATTGAGGAAACCAGAATCGAAAGAGACATGTGTACCCCAATGTTCATCGCAGCACTGTTTATAATAGCCAGGACATGGAAGCAACCTAGATGTCCATCAGCAGATGAATGGATAAGAAAGCTGTGATACATATACACAATGAAATATTTTTCTTTATCACACTTAGGAGTCACGCTTCACTTAAGGAGGCCTTTTCTCTCTAAAATTTAAAATAATGTTTATCTTTATATTATTTTAGGGAACTTTTAATTTCTGGAATAGGTGAAGGTTTCTATGAACTGAAGTAAACAGTTATTTGAATTTTAATGAACATTAAATTTATTGAAGCACTTGTCTCTTGGAAAACTAATATATCAAACTGAAAATTTAGTGTATAGAACTCAAACATTTTTTCTTTATTTTTGAACTTTTTATTTTATAGTGAAGTGTAGCCAATTAACAATGTGACAATTTCAGGTGGACAGCAAAGGGACTCAGCCACACATATAAGTGTATCCAGTTCAGTTCAATTCAGTCACTCAGTCATGTCCGACTCTTTGCGATCCCATGGACTGCAGCACATCAGGCCTCCCTGTCAATCACCAATGCCTGGAGTTTACTCAAACTCATCTCTATTGAGTCGGTGATGCCATCTAGCCATCTCATCCTCTGTCATCCCCTTCTCCTCCTGCCCTCAATCTTTCCCAGCATCAGGGTCTTTTCCAATGAGTCAGCTCTTCCCATCAGGTGGCCAAAGTATTGGAGCTCCAGCTTTAACATCATTCCTTCCAATGAACGCCCAGGACTGATCTCCTTTAGAATGGACTGGTTGGATCTCCTTGCAGTCCAAGGGACTCTCAAGAGCCTTCTCCAACACTACAGTTCAAAAGCATCAATTCTTTGGTGCTCAGCTTTCTTTACAGTCTAACTCTCACATCCATATATGACTACTGGTAAAGCCATAGCCTTGACTAGAAGGACCTTTGTTTGAAAAGTAACATCTCTGCTTTTAATTTTATTTATTTATTTAATTTTTTTTAGAAAGATGGTAATGTCTCTGCTTTTTAATATGCTGTCTAGGTTGGTCATAACTTACCTTTCCAGGAGCAAGTGTCTTTTAATTTCATGGCTGCAGTCACCATGTGCAGATTTTGGAGTTCCCCCAAATAAAGTCTGTCAGTGTTTCCCCATCTATTTGTCATGAAGCGATGGGACCAGATGCCATGATCTTAGTTTTCTGAATGTTGAGCTTTAAGCCAACTTTTTCACTTTCTTCTTTCACTTTCATCAAGAGGGTCTTTAGTTCTTCTTCACTTTCTGCTATAAGGGTGGTGTCATCTGCATATCTGAGGTTACATGTATCCATTCTCCCCCAGACTCCCCTCTGCCTTAGGCTGCCATATAACATTTAGCAGTGTTCCTTGTGCTATATAGTAGGTCCTCGTTGGTTATTCATTTTAAATATAGCAGTGTGTATATGTTGATCCCAAACTCTGTAACTATCCCTGTAGAATTCAGATATTTTAAAGCAGAGTCTCTCACATAAGACCAATTAGCAGCTACTTACAGACAACACATTACGACAAAAATCCCAGAAGACAGGGCAGAGGCTCAAGTACTCCATTGGTTCACAGAGATGGAGAAGGATTGCATGGAAGGATGAGAAGAATGGTCACAGTCTGACCACTTGTCCCTCCCCCAGGTCAGCACTGCAGAGGGTCTTCCTGAGCCTACAACTTCTCCCAGTAGGTAAAAGAGAGCCCAAGGTGGACATCCAGCTTCCCAGCATTGTGGATCACTTCCTGGGTGATTCATCTGAGTCTTGCATCAAGAAGATGCAAGAATCTGTGGGGCTTCAGCATGGACACCAGATTGGAACAGAGAAAGGATATGGAGCTTAGTGCTGGAGCAACCAGCACTTACTGGAGCAAGCAGCACTTACATCTCTGCAGACCATACTTCTCCTCACAGTGGTACCTGAGTAGAGATCCCAGCCAGCAGCTGAGTCCATTTGTACAGGGGCTTCCCTGGTGGCTTATTTGGTATAAATCTGCCTGCAATGAAGGAGACCTGAATTTGATCCCTGGGTTGGGAAGATCCCCTGAAGGAGTGCAGGACCCAGTATTCTTACCTGGAGAATCCCAGTGGACAAAGGAGCCTGGTGGGCTAGAGTCCATGGGGTCGCAAAAGTCAGATACAACTGAGCAACTAAGCACACACACACACTCCAAACTCCGTGATCTAATGCCTGATGACATGAAGTGGAACTGATGTGATAATAAGAGAAATAAAGTGCACAAAAAATGCAATGTGCTTGAATCATTTTGAAACCATCCCCTCCACCCAAGCCCATGAAAAAATTGTCTTTGTGAAATGCCCCTGGTGTCAAAAAGGTTGGGGACCACTGTAATTTGCAGATATAAGACGAGGCTTTGTCTCCCAGAGAACTCCCTTTTTCAGTTCAGTTCAGTTCAGTCGCTCAGTCGTGTCCGACTCTTCACGACCCCATGAATCGCAGCACGCCAGGCTTCCCTGTCCATCACCAACTCCCGGAGTTCACTCAGACTCACGTCCATCGAGTCAGTGATGCCATCCAGCCATCTCATCCTCTGTTGTCCCCTTCTCCTCCTCCCCCCAATCTCTCCCAGCATCAGTCTTTTCCAATGAGTCAACTCTTCGCATGAGGTGGCCAAAGTACTGGAGTTTCAGCTTCAGCATCATTCCCTCCAAAGAAATCCCAGGGCTGATCTCCTTCAGAATGGACTGGTTGGATCTCCTTGCAGTCCGAGGGACTCTCAAGAGTCTTCTCCAACACCACAGTTCAAAAACATCAATTCTTCGGTGCTCAGCTTTCTTCACAGTCCAACTCTCACATCCATGCATGACCACAGGAAAAACCATAGCCTTGACTGGACGGATCTTTGTTGGTAAAGTAATGTCTCTGCTTTTCAATATGCTATCTAGATTGGTCATAACTTTCCTTCCAAGGAGTAAGCGTCTTTTAATTTCATGGCTGCAGTTACCATCTGTACTGATTTTGGAGCCACCCCCCCCCCCAAAAAAAAAGTCTGACACTGTTTCCACTGTTTCCCCATCTATTTCCCACGAAGTGATGGGACCAGATGCCATGATCTTCATTTTCTGAATGTTGAGCTTTAAGCCAACTTTTTCACTCTCCACTCTCACTTTCATCAAGAGACTTTCTAGTTCCTCTTCTCTTTCTGCCATAAGGGTGGTGTCATCTGCATATCTGAGGTTATTGATATTTCTCCCGGCAATCTTGATTCCAGCTTGTGTTTCTTCCAGCCCAGCGTTTCTCATGATGTACTCTGCATATAAGTTAAATAAGCAGGGTGATAATATACAGCCTTGACGAAGTCCTTTTCCTATTTGGAACCAGTCTGTTGTTCCATGTCCAGTTCTAACTGTTGCTTCCTGACCTGCATACAGATTTCTCAAGAGGCAGATCAGGTGGTCTGGTATTCTCATCTCTTTCAGAATTTTTCACAGTTTATTGTGATCCACACAGTCAAAGGCTTTGGCATAGTCAATAAAGCAGAAATAGATGTTTTTCTGGAACTCTCTTGCTTTTTCCATGATCCAGTGGATGTTGGCAATTTGATCTCTGGTTCCTCTGCCTTTTCTAAAACCAGCTTGAACATCAGGAAGTCACGGTTCACGTATTGCTAAAGTCTGGCTTGAAGAATTTTGAGTATTACTTTACTAGCATATGAGATGAGTGCAATTGTGCAGTAGTTTGAGCATTCTTTGGCATTGCCTTTCTTTGGGATTGGAATGAAAACTGACCTTTTACAGTCCTGTAGCCACTGCTGAGTTTTCCCAATTTGCTGGCATATTGAGTGTGGCACTTTCACAGCATCATCTTTTAGGATTTGAAATAGCTCAACTGGAATTCCATCACCTCCACTAGCTTTGTTTGTAGTGATGCTTTCTAAAGCCCACTTGACTTCACATTCCAGGATGTCTGGCTCTAGGTCAGTGATCACACCATCGTGATTATCTGGGTTGTGAAGATCTTTTTTGTACAGTTCTTCTGTGTATTCTTGCCACCTCTTCTTAATATCTTCTGCTTCTGTTAGGTCCATACCATTTCTGTCCTTTATCGAGCCCATCTTTGCATGAAATGTTCCCTTGGTATCTCTGATTTTCTTGAAGAGATCTCTAGTCTTTCCCATTCTGTTGTTTTCCCCTATTTCTTTGCATTGATCACTGAGGAAGGCTTTGTTATCAACTCCCTCTTTAGTTCTGCCTAATTTGGGCATCTAAACAACAAAAATATTGGAAGGACTGATGCTGAAGCTGAATGTCCAATACTTTGGCCACCTGTGCAAAGAGCTGACTCATCGGAAGAGACCCTGATGCTGGGAAAGATTGAGGGCAGGAGGAGAAGGGGATGACAGAGGATGAGATGGTTGGATATGAGTTTGAGTGAACTCCAGGAGTTGGTGTTGGACAAGGAAGCCTGGTGTGCTGCAGTCCATGGGATTGCAAAGAATCGGACATGACTCAGTGAGTGAACAACAACAAACAAGATGTGCAGGCCTAATCTGCTGTCTCTCTCAGATTGCATAGTCCCCCTACTGTTGAATACAGTCCCCAGGCCCACCCAACCAGTAAATGTAACCATAGCGTCTGGGAAGTTGTGTAGTTCAAGCGCTAGTCTGCCTACAGTGGGGATTGAGGAACCAATCCAGCCAGTAGAGCTGAGCTAATGGCCCTGTCTGACCAGAATGATTAGTGCAAAATTCTGCCTTGTTTGTTTGGGTCTCCAGCTGACCAGCTGACCCTTTCATTGAGCCTGATTTGTCACCCTGCTTGAACAGGAAAGTGGGTTTGTGGCTGCACGTATTTCAAAGAGTAGCTTTGAGTCCCACTCAACAATGCCTGACCAAAGCATCCAGGAGTCCGCATAACCCACCCTACAGCCTGGTTTGAAGTAAATGCCCGAGCATAGAGCACAGCCCATCTGAGCTGAGCAGCTCTGCCCATTTGCTTCATCTATCAGGGGAGCCCAGTCAACAGTCCTTCCCAATTTGGGTCCCCAGCCAAGAAGCTGTACCAGCATAGAAACTGTTGTTCTGACTGGATTGGAAACAGATTCAAAGATGGTCTATGGCTGAAGATAGCCTCTAGCTCCATCCAACCCAGAAGCCTAATCAGAACATCTGGCAACCAGTATAGCTTATCTCATAGCCCATCTTATGATAACACTTAAGCAGAAAGCCTAGGCAGTGCTTCTGCCCACATGCAAAGCTGAGTCAGTGACCCCATCTGGCTAAGGAGTTTGGTGGGCAGCTCTACCAGATGTAGGTACCCAGTTATTGAGGTGCAATGCTATGGTCTTCAATTCAGGCCCTGCCCAGGGAGGCAAGCAAGTTTACAGACTTGCCCAGCAGCTGAGTAGAACACATAATCCCACTCAACTAGGAAGTCTGAACAGAGTGTCTGAGCATTCACAGAGCCCATCTTACAATTGCCTGGCCAAAAAATTAAGGTAGTAGTCCTATTCAACTGCTCTCAGCCACTGGAATCATGCAACCTCAGAGCTCAGGGAATGCCCTTGCCCAAATAGAAACCCCAGTGGCAAGCCTTGCCTGACTAAGAATGCTCTCAGCTGACCCACCCAGAACCCCAAGCTGAGCTGACTGATGTAGGATGATCTCTTCCAAATGAAACATGTAAAGTCTGGATGAGAAGATGGCTTACTCAAGTGTGCAGATACCAAGGATAATGGATGATAAAGAATGAGGTAAACAGGACATCAATAAGGGAAACTAGTATAGCTCCAATAACTGACCCCAAAGAAATTAAGATCTATGAACCATCTAACAAAGAATTAAAAAATAATCCACTTGAAGAAATTTTGTGGCCTATAATACATGGATGGACAACTGGCAAAATTAGGAAAATTGCATTAAAAAAACAAAAACAAAAACAAGAACTTCAAAAGATAAATTGAACTCATTAAAAAGAAGAATTTAATAATACAATGACTAATCTGAAGAAATCAATAAAGAACTTCAACTTCACTTGAAAAAACAACCAATAGAAAATAATCAGTAAACTGAAAGATAGGTCATTTGAAATTATCCAGTCAGAGAAGCAAAAATAAAGTATAAGGAGTAAAGAAAGCCTATGGGGCTTTTGATTCCTAGATGGCTCAGTGGTAAAGAATCGCTTGCAATGCAGGAGACACAAGTTTGACCCCAGGGTCAGGAAGATCCCCTGGAGAAGGAAATGGCAACCCACTCCAATAGGAGCCTGGCAGCCTACAGTCCGTGGAATCTCAAAAGAGTCAGAGAGTACTTAGCAACTGAATAACAACAACAAAAACAAGAAGACACATTATAAATAAATTGCCAAAAGTTGAAGATGAAGAAAGAATTTTGAAGGAAATCAAAAGAAAAGCAACTCATCACGTGAAGGAAAACTCCCACAAGACAACAGGTGGATTTCTCAAAAGAAATTTTGCATAACATGAGAGATTGGGATGACATTCAAACTGTTGAAATAAAAACTGTCAAGGATACTGTACCTGGCAAAGCTGTCCTCCAGAAATGAGGGAGAGATAAAGACTTTCCTGAACAAAGAAAATCTGAAGGAATTCTTCATTTCTTTTTTTTTTTTTTAATATACTGACATGCCTTGTGTTTATCTTTTTTTAAAATTTTATTTTATTTTTAAACTTTACATAATTGTATTAGTTTTGCCAAATATCAAAATGAATCTGCCACAGGTTATACATGTGTTCCCCATCCTGAACCCTCCTCCCTCCTCCCTCCCCATACCATCCCTCTGGATCGTCCCAGTGCACTAGCCCCAAGCATCCAGTATCATGCATCGAACCTGGACTGGCAACTCGTTTCCTACATGATATTACACATGTTTCAATGCCCTTCTCCCAAATCTTCCCACCCTTTCCCTCTCCAACAGAGTCCATAAGACTGTTCTATACATCAGTGTCTCTTTTGCTGTCTTGTACACAGGGTTATTGTTACCATCTTTCTAAATTCCATATATATGCATTAGTATACTGTATTAAGGAATTCTTCATTTCTTGACTTGCATTAAGAGAAATCCTAAAGGAGGTTCTTCAAAAAAAAAAAAAAAAAAAAGGAGGTTCTTCAAGAAGAAACAAAAGGTGTCTCCAGCTTCACCAGGGTCTTCCTAATGCCTCTGTTCCAACTTAGAAGATTTCATTCTTGCCCTGTTCATGCCCTCATTTTAAAGGTAGGCACCCTTTGAGGTTGACAATTCAATTTGTATTGCAATTCAGCTAGAAGCAGGTTGAAATTCTAAATTTAGTTTTTAGTGATTTCAGCTCTACAGGAGATATGGGTCTCCTTCAGGGCTCACATAGAGGCGTTCACATTATTGATGTGATGCTTAAGTGACAGCACTGTTTTATATTCCCTCCAACAGTGCACAAGGATTCCAATTTTTCCACATCCTTGTCAATGCTTACTATTAATATTTTATTTTATTTTTTTTAATAGATAAAGCAGAAAAATTGCCAGCAGAAGCATTAACTGGAGAAGGCAAATAAAGACCTCAATCTTTTGTTATTAAAGACAAAACTGTAAGCAGAAATGCTCCCAAATAATTTAAATTTTGGTGTATCAATATATTAGTTACCTCTTTGCCCTTTCATACCGTTCATGGGGGTGCCTTTGGCCACCTGATGCAAAGAGCCGGCTGACTGGGAAAGACCCTGATGCTGGGAAAGGTTGAGGGCAAGAGGGGAAGGGGGCGACAAAGGATGAGATGGTTGGATGACATCACCAACTCAATGGACATGAGTTTGAGTAAACTTTAGGAGATGGTGAAGGACGGAGAAGTCTGGCCTGTTACAGTTCATGGGATTGCAAAAAGCTGGACATGACCGAACAATAACGACCAACAAAACGTTATTAAACAAAAATGACATATGTAGACATTTTAAAGGTCTGAAATAAAGCAAATTATCTCCCTTCATCTCTTTTATTTTTTGTCACATACATTCCTGTTTATTTGCTAGTTAACTCATTTTTCTCTTTTCCTTACATTCTAATATAACCAATAATTTTGGACTCAATTTCTTTATACTCACCTAATTTTTACCAGCTTTAAAATGAAAAAAAAAAAAAAACAAATAGATGGAAACTGCTTATTAGAAATACATAATACAAAAATAAAAATTACAAACTTATTTTGGAAATTTATTTCAAAATTGTATGTACTTTGCCTGTTTCCTCCCTTATCAGGAATATTTCTCTCTTTATGTCTCATATTGTTTACTTATTAATTTGTTTCATCTTGAGGTTGCACCTTGGTTTCTATGAATTTATTATCCTTTCAATCAAGGACAATAGTTTATCCTTTTTCTTTGATACTGGTTAGACTTGGTGGATGTAAAAACAGTGAAACATGATTTATAGTTTAGTGGGACAAGAAAGGCTAAATAAAACTGGACGAAAAAAGGAAGTACAGAAAACATTATAAAAAACACTAAAAATACATTGATATTTTGGGTGTGAAGGTATGTGGTTGTTTTAGGGACAGGAAAGTGGGGGAAAATGTGTTTATAATCAAACAACTAATAAGGGCCCTATTCTTTACTCAAAATAGTTGAAAAGATAGCAAAAAATCCTCAAAGATGTGATATACTCATAGTCTGATAATATTTTATATTTTTACTTGCTGTAGATACTGTTGAAAAATATTCAAATCTATACAGTTAGAAAGATTTTCTAAAACCTATCATATATGTTTTAATTGCCATAAACCCAGAACCTGATTTTAAAAGGCTCAGGATTGAATACTGCTAATAATGGCTTTTCCTTGGTTGTTGTTCAGTCACTAGGTCATGTCTGACTCTCTGTGACCCCATGGGCTGCAGTATGCCAGGCTTTGCTATTCTTTATTATCTCCTGGATTTTGCTTGAACTCATGTCCATTGAGTCAGGGATGCCATCCATCCGTCTCATCCTTTGTCACCCCCTTCTCCTCCTGCCCTTAATCTTTTCCATCATCAGGATCTTTTCTAATGAGTTGGCTTTTCGCATCAGGTGACCAAAGTATTGGTGCTTCAGCTTCAGCATTAGTCTTCCAATGAATATTCAGGGTTGATTTCCTTTAGGATTGACTGGTTTGACCTCCTTGTCATTGATGACTTACCCCAATTTTTTAGAAACACAAATGTACTGGTTGAGGCTTCCCTTGTGGCTCAGATGATAAAGAATCCACCTGTGCCGGGAGCCAGCTTAAAAACCATATTTCAGGTGTCTGGAACAGCTCCAACATTGGTTTAGATTTAGGGAGAATTCATAATCAAATAACGACCATGGAACATTCCCGATTAGATTTTACTGCTGCAAGAGTAGCAGATGACTTCTTCCATATATTCTCTAACTTTATTTCAGGAAAGAACATGCTTTGTACTATTTTTAGCTATGCTGCTGTAGCTGCTCTCATTCTGCTTTTCATAATTATTTTTCTTTGTATTGTCAGAATTCTTTGACAGAGCACTCAGAAGCTCGCGACTGAATTGCATCTGGCTGTCTTTTTTTTTTTTTAGTTTTATTTTATTTTTAAATTTTACATAATTGTATTAGTTTTGCCAAATATCAAAATGAATCCGCCACAGGTTTACATGTGTTCCTGTCTTAAGAAATAAAAAAGGAGGAGATGCTGGGAGCCAGCATGGGAGTTCCCACCCATGACAAGGTCATGCGGGAGAGCCCTGATGGGCAAGGCGAGTCAGGGCTCAAGGGCGCCCCCTGGATCTGCCTGAGCGTCTACCCCCAAACCAGAATCTGTCTGTTTTACTATTTTATGACTTTTACCAACTCCCCTGACATTAACGGGGGGCTATCCCCGATCACCTTTCTCTGAAGAAAATTAACTTAGAGCTCTAGTTAATAATTCTCCTGGGCATAATAGGAGTGTTTCAATTCAAACCACTCTGATGACTTTCTAGCTTGCCTGACAGGTTTGTTCGGATTCACAGCCTCCCAACCACGAGAGGCATGGGAAGCTTTATGTATTCTAACAGTGCAGAGCTTCTCAGAGAGTTAAAATTGTTATAATAGAACTAGTAGAGGATTTCTTTGTTGAGCTAATGCTTGCTGCCAAGTTTCCATATCCCTTACCTGCTGTGTCCCTGGGAGTGTATTGATTAATATAGTTGGTGTATAGAAATGTAAGTAGTAGCTTTAATGCTTGTAACCTTGGACCCTTGAGTTAATTCTTTTCTTGTTATAGCCCACCACACTTTTGCCCTATAGGGATGCAACTTTATCTAATGCTTTTGGAGGGTAGCGCCTGGCTTTAGAATAATCACCTTTAGAGAAAAATAAGTTTTCTGAAGAAAGGGTCATAAAATGTTAACAGGCCTCCTGGCCAGAAGATGATGTAAATCACCTAAAGCTTTTGCATATGATAAGTTTGCAGAAAGAAAGCCTGGCTTCAATAAGGATCAAGGACTGCTGACCTTGCATGACTCTACCCACCCCCCCACCCCAAAAACTACTTTGGAAAATAAAGTGTGGGCCTTTCTCATCAGGCTTGGTATCCCAGTGTCATTCTTTCTCTTTCCTTTTCCTTTTCAGGCTGATCCCCTGGAGCGCGGGGGCCCTCTGTGTTCACTTTCCTGCCTGGGCTTCTAAGACCCACTCGAGAAGGTGCCTAAGATGGGACACCTTCCGCGATTCGAGAGGGTGCCTGCGGTCTACGTGAACAGAGCAAGTCCTGTGCTGGGGCTTTATTGGCTTTCTGTATAAATGAAGGAATATCAGCCTCTTTTCTCTCTTCTATTTTCTTAACTGCAAAATTCTTTCCCTGTCTCTTTCTCCTTTTATCTATTATTTATCTTTTAATCGCCAACACCATCCTCCCAAGAGAATCCCTGGACCCAACCGGGGCTGTACCCCGCACACCTGCAATGTGGGAGACCTGGATTTGATCCCTGGGTTGGGCAGATCCCCTGGAGAAGGAAATGGCAACCCACTCCAGGATTCTTGCTTGGTAAATTCCATGGACAGAGGAACCTGGTGGGCTACAGTCCATGGGGCTTAGTATTAGACAATAATAACCATAAAGTCTGTACAACTTTTAAAATCAGTGGAGACAACACATTACTGTAAATATATGCTAATTTTTTCATCAATTTTCCAACTGGTTGCTTTTTAAAAAATTATTTTTTATTGGAGTACAGTTGATTTACAATGTTGTGTTTCAGGCGTGCAGTCAAATGATTCAGCTATACACACACATATATCTATTCTCTTACAAATTCATTTCCCATTTATGTTTCTACAGACTATTGAGCAGTGTGAAAGTGAAAGAGGAGAGAGAAAAAGTTGGCTTAAAATTCAACACTCAGAAAACTAAGATCATGGCATCCGGTCCCATCACTTCATGGGGGAAACAGTGGAATGGCTAACTTTATTTATTTATTTATTTATTTGGCTCCAAAATCACTGCAGATGGTGATTGCAGACATGAAACTAAAAGATGCTTACTCCTTGGAAGCAAAGTTATGACCAACCTAGACAGCATATTAAAAAGCATTTAATATGCTTTTTTACCATTACTTTGCCAACAAGGGTCTGTCTAGTCAAGGCTATAGCTTTTCCAGTAGTCATGTATGGATGTGAGAGTTGGACTATAAAGAAAGCTGAGCGCAGAAGAAGTGATACTTTTGAACTGTGGTGTTGGAGAAGACTCTTGAGAGTCCCTTGGACTGCAAAGAGATCCAACCAGTTCATCCTAAAGGAGATCAGTCCTGGGTGTTCATTGGAAGGACTGATGTTGAAGCTCAAACTTCAATACTTTGGCCACCTGATGCAAAGAGCTGACTCATTGGAAAAGACCCTGATGCTGGGAAAGATTGAAGGCAGGAGGAGAAGGGGATGACAGAGGATGAGATGGTTGGAGCACTGACTCAATGGACATAAGTTTGGATAAACTCCTGGAGTTGGTGATGGACAGGGAGGCCTGGTATGCTGCACTTCATGGGGTTGCAAAGAGTTGGACTTGACTGAGTGACTGAACTTAACTGAAATGAAGTTATGTTATACAGTTGGTCCTTTATATATTTGAAATATACATATTTCAAATGAGCAGTGTGCTCATTAAATTTTTTTTTCTTATTGTGATTGAAGTCAGATACTGTAAAACATACTATTTTAACCATATTTAAGTGTACAGTTCAGTGGCACTAAGTATATTTACATTGTCATGCAACTCTCCATCATTCATCTCCCAGATTTTCACCTTCCTAAAGTGAAACTGTCCCCATTAAATACTAACTTTCCATTCCCCCTCCCCATCCCTTATCCTCCAGCCGTGGCATCTACTAGTGTATCAGCACTTTCTGACTGTATGAATTTGTCTATTCTAGATACCTTGTGTAAGTGGAATCAAACAATATTTGTCTGTACCTAATGTAAATTCTCCAAGCCAGGCTTCAGCAATACGTGAACTGTGAACTTCCAGATGTTCAAGCTGGTTTTCGAAAAGGCAGAGGAACCAGAGATCAAATTGCCAACATCTGCTGTATCATTGAAAAAGGAAGAGAGTTCCAGAAAAACATCTATTTCTGCTTTATTGACTATGCCAAAGCCTTTGACTGTGTGGATCACAATAAACTGTGGAAAATTCTTCAAGAGATGGGACTACCAGAGCACCTGACCTGCCTCTTGAGAAACCTATATGCAGGTCAGGAAGCAATAGTTAGAACTGGACATGAAACAGCAGACTGGTTCCAAATAGGAAAAGGAGTATGTCAAGGTTATATATATTGTCACCCTGCTAATTTAACTTCTATGCAGAATACATCATGAGAAAGGCTGGGCTGGAAGAAGCACAAGCTGGAATCAAGATTGCCAGGAGAAATATCAATAACCTCAGATATGCAGATGATACCACCGTTATGGCAGAAAGTGAAGAGGAACTAGCAAGCCTCTTGATGAAAGTGAAAGTGGAGAGTGAAAAAGTAGGCTTAAAGTTCAACATTCAGAAAACGAAGATCATGGCATCTGGTCCCATCACTTCATAGGAAATAGATGGAGAAACAGTGGAAACAGTGCCAGACTTTATTTTTTGGGGCTCCAAAATCACTGCAGATGGTGACTGCAGCCATGAAATTAAAAGATGCTTACTCCTCAGAAAAAAAGTTACGACCAACCTAGATAGCATATTCAAAAGCAGAGACATTACTTTGCCAACAAAGGTTCATCTAGTCAAGGCTATGGTTTTTCCAATGGTCATGTATGGATGTGAGAGTTGGACTGTGAAGAAAGCTGAGTGCCGAAGAATTGATACTTTTGAACTGTGGTGTTGGAGAAGACTCTTGAGAGCCCCTTGGACTGCAAGGAGATACACCCAGTCCATTCTGAAGGAGATCAGCCCTGGGATTTCTTTGGAGGGAATGATGCTGTAGCTAAAACTCCAGTACTTTGGCCACCTCATGTGAAGAATTGCCTCATTGGAAAAGACTCTGATGCTGGGAGAGATTGGGGGCAGTAGGAGAAGGGGACGACAGAGGATGAGATGGCTGGATGGCATCACTGACTCGATGGACGTGAGTCTGAGTGAACTCTGGGAGTTGGTGATGGACAGGGAGGCCTGGTGTGCTGTGATTCATGGGGTCACAAGGAATCGGACACAACTGAGTGACTGAACTTAGAACTTAGAACTAATATGAAGTGGCTTCCCTGGTGGCTCAGTCATTAAAGCATCTGCCTGCAATGCAGGAGACCTGGGTTCAGTCCCTGGGTTGGGAAGATCCCCTGTAGGAGGGAATGGCAGCACATTTCCTGGCCTGGAAATTTCCATGGATAGAGGACTCTGGCAGGTTACAGTCCATGGTGTTGCAAAGAGTCAGACATGACTGAGTGATTTTCACTTTCATTTTCATAGTATATTGGAATGCATTTTTAAGGCTAACTGAATATTTGTCCTACAAGCAGATTGTACCTTTTAATTTACCCCTTTATGCTATACACAATACAGTGAGTACATGTTAATCTTAAACTCCCACTCTATCACCTTCTTTTTTCTCCCTCAGGTGACCGTAAATTCTTTCTCTAAGTCTGTGAGTCTGTTTCTGCTTTGTAAGTAAGTTCATTTGTACCATTTTTTTTTTTTTTAAGATTTCACATATAAGTGTACAGATGAACCTATTTCCAGGGCAGGAATAGAGACACAGACAAAGAGAATGGGCATGTTGACACAGTGGGAGAAAGAGAGGGTGAGGAGAATTGGTAGATCAGAATCAACATGTATACACTATTATATCAGACAGCTAGTGGGAACCTGCTATAAAGCACAGGTTGCTCAGCTCGGTGCTCTGTGATAATCAAGATTGGGTGGGGGTGGGGTGGCGTGGGAGGAAGGCCCAGGAAGGAGGCAACATATGTATACATATAGCTGATTTGATTCATTGTACAGAAGAAACTAACACAATATTGTAAAGAATTATATTGCAATAAAAATGTTATTAAATATCACCTAGTAGATTCCTTAAACCTCCCAACAGACTACACTTGTGTGGAAGGTACTCCCGATGCTGCTGAAGAGGATGAGGCTTCCAAAGTTAGCTGCCTCACTCACTGTTGCTACAGAGAAAGTCATAAGTATGAACTGCAGTCAGCTCTTACCACCCACACCACTGGATGATATCACTACACTGAGAGCATAGAAATCATATGTATTCACCCCTAGAATACATGTTCAAAGCCAGTTTTCTGTCTTAATTATACTTTACCAATAAGAATGCTGTTTAGTCGCAAAACAAATGCATTTCTGTTCAATGACACATTTTAGGATTGGAGAATTTGGCATAGAAGGTACAAATTGAGATGTACTGCAGCCAAGTAGAGTAATTACATCCATGAGCCTCGAAGTTCATGGCACACAAATATGCCTAAAAACTAAGCTTTGCCCTTATGAGAAAGTCCACATGCATGGAGAATTTCTAGAACACTTTCCTTGTTGTCTTTATTTATGTCAGAAACCTCCTCCCAGAAAGCAACCCATTAGATCCTAGCAAAGAAAAATAAGTCAAAGACAAACCTACAAGGACAAAAGGTAGAAATTTTCAAATGTGCTACCATTATTTAAAGGAGATAAGACAGTTTTGCTTTGGAGGCAATGGGGGAAGGAAACATAAACCATGGAAAAGTGCTTTTGAAAAGACTTCAAACCATATAGCTGACATAGAAGTGGGTTTTGGTTATTACTATACATTTCTAAGAAGAATTTTAAAGCATCGGACATAAGGGTCCTTTGATGCACAGATCAATGTGGTTGATAAAAAAAACAAAACAAAACTTTTGTTCCTGTCTAACACACACTTTTAGGGTTAAATGGGGCATTGAACTATTCACTGAATTAAACAAATCATAATTTATAAATACATGCTCTGACAATTTTGGCTATAACTAGAACAGATGATTTTTTACTTTGATGCCTTAAAAGGACTACATTCAACCCCACTCAACATTTTGAGTCTGTTGCTTTGTTTCTTTCTTGATTTCTATTTATTATTTAAACAGAAAATCTCCTCCTTTAGATAATTTAAAGAGAAGACAAGAAATAACTAGAAATCTATTATTATTCAAATTAGCCAGCCCAGTTATGTATGTATTTTTATTACTGCAGTCTGTCAAGCAATGTGGTTATCAAAATGTTTGTTAAAGATATAAGTTGCTTATGCACATTTTGACATAAACATTTTGTGACATAAAATAAGCAAAATGTGACATAAGTACATTTTGACAAAAATTTTACTTATTTTTACAGTTTTTATCTCATATATATATATATTAGGGATTTACCTTCATTCTTTAAAAGGAAAAATGTATGAATCATGTCAGGTAGAACATGGATATTATTTCCTTTTTGTTTTTATTAATATAACCTTTTATTTTGTTGTTAACCATTTTCTAATCTCATGAGATCCTGAGATGACCATTTTAATTCAGATTTATGGTAACTGCTAAAGTTCAGATTTGAACTGATCTACAGATGTCCTCACAATTTGGGGCTTTAGTTCTTTGTGACTCTTGTCTGACAGAGTGTGGAGTAAATGAGATACTGACACCAGTGGAAACTTTCTGTGTGGGAATATTGAAGGCCGTTTGATCATTGGCTATCTTTTTCTCTGACATTGTCTCTCTAAGGCCAGTCATACATTTCAACAAGGACCTCCTAGTCTCAAAGCAGAAGTGAAAGGCCAGCAGAGTGAGCTCATCCTAGCTGTGTTCCTGACCAAGCTTTTCCTCCTGTTGGTGAAATCTCAAGGCATAAACACAGGTACCATCAGGCACTGTGGGTCACGCTGTTGAACAAAGAAGGATAAAGCAGGTAAAGGAGAATTTGCTAGTGGGAGACCATGTAGAAAGTTACAAGGATTTTGTATCATTGCAAGAAAGAATTCACTTTGGGGTCCGTGTTAATTAATATCTAATGTTAACCCTGTTTGACCCTATGGATCAAAATATTTAATATGCCGAATATGAGTTTTAAATATACTCAAATGTTTTGGGGAATATTTAACTCTTTTTAAGGTAATATACATTTATGGGTTTTTTTTTTTCCTCTCACCTCTAGGGGTGGCAGCCAACTGGTTAGCAACTAATTATGCAAAGCTTGAACTCCCTTGTCTTAAAGTTAAATGTAATGGAAAAAGTTCAAGTGTTTGGATAATATGATTATTTTTCCATTAAAATATACCCAGGTTTATATAACAAATGTATTTTCTTGTTATTTGGGTGTACAGTTATTGAATTATAAAGTAACTAAATAAAAATCAGTGAGCTAGGAAAATATGTCCTTGAAAAAGTATTTACTTTGTAATTTGTCACTGTGGTAGAAAGAATATTTATTGCAAAATGGTTGGTAGTATATTCATACATCTTATTATCATTTGATGATTGTTCAAATCAAGTTTCCTCAAATTATAAAGAAATTAAAAGGTGAAATACTATGATATTAATATTTTAAGAAACAAGAATAAAATCTATTTAGGAAGACCAGTTATCTGGTTCTTTCTATCGAGTTACCAAAAACATTATTTTTTGAAAAATTATTTTCAAAATTTATTTTGAAAAATTTTTGAAGATTATTATTTTTTGAAAAATGTTTTTCCTCTTAAATAAATAGTCATTATTTATTTATATTTCTAGGGAAGAGACATCATTATGTATTTTTTGTGGAAGTGTTTATATAAACTAATTATAGGCAAAGGATCATATTTTTGTAATTTTAGAAGCCACTGATATAACACACATATTTGAACTAAATATATATTACATATAAAATATATACTTTAATTTGTACTTATATATATTTATTTATTTGAACTAAATACTTTTGTTTACAACAAACTGTGGAAGAATATTAAAGAGATGGGAATACCAGATCACCTTACCTGCCTCCTGAGAAACCTGTACACAGGTCAAGAAGCAACAGTTAGAACCGGATATGGAACAATTGACTGATTCCAAATTGGGAAAGGAGTAGGTCAAGGCTGTATATTGTTACCCTACTTATTTAACTTCTATGCAGAATACACCATGCGAAATGCCGGGCTGGGTGAAGCACAAGTGGAATCAAGACTTTGGGGAGAAATCTCAATAACCTCAGATATGCAGATGACAGCATCCTTATGGCCGAAAGAAAAGAGGAACTAAAGAGCCTCTTGATGAAGGTGAAAAAGGAGAGTGAAAAAGCTGGTTTAAAACTCAATATTCAAAAAATGAAGGTCATGGCCTCTGGTCCCATCACTTCATGGCAAGTAGATGGGGAAACAATGGAAATAGTGACAGACTTTCTTTTCCAAAATCACTGCAGCCCTGAAATTAAAAGATGCTTGCTCCTAGACAGCATATTAAAAAGCAGAGACATTGCTGAAAAAGGTCCTTCTAGTCAAAGCTACAGTTTTTCCAATAGTCGTGTATGGATGTGAGAGTTGGACCATAAAGAAAGCTGAGTGCTGAAGAATTGATGCTTTTGAACTGTGGTGTTAGAATTACAAATTATGCCTCAGTTATTTGATGTTACTTCCTAAAATGCCTTCTCTTGAATCCCACAATTTCTGCCTTTTTCTCAAACTGAGAAGATTGTCAAATTTGAGTGTGTGTGTCTGTCCTAAAGAGGGATTACTCTATTCAGTTTCAGACTATGGTTGCCGTTTGGGCATGATACAGGCACTAAGTGACCAAATACAAATTTGCAAGAGAAGCTCTAATTCTAGATATTTATGTGAGAATGAAATATACCATTTCCCAAATTGTTGCAATGAATTCGTTTATTTTAAAAACAGTAAAAGCTTAACATAACATACCCATGAACTGTAATGGCCTGTTAATGAATCATGTAGAGACTGTTGTAAGTAATCACAAAGAGAAATTTTAAAAGTATTTTTTTTTCTGATATTTTGAGATCAATAGTTATTTGGCATCACTTATTTCAGATTAGCATGCTGATCATTCATTTAGCTCTTTCTATTATTTCATGATAAATGTTGCTATTTTTCAATGCTATTAAAATGCCTTATTCAATGCTGCAAAGGATTCTTGCTGTGTTCTTTGCCTTCAGACCTCAGAAATGAGCCAGGAGAAAGTGATATACATGGAGCCAAAAATCCTGTATTCAAAGAAAAAGAAGGACAAAAGATTTCAGAGTCATAAAAGGAAAGGTAAAGTTTCTTTTTCATTTGTTTTCTTGTTTTCTGAAAATATTATGATGTTAAGTAAGAAAAAAAGAAATCAAAATTGTGTCCACACATATTTGATATTACATGCCTAGTTCTTTATATACTGAGGTGTGCATACGTGCTAAGTTGCTTCAGTCATGTCTGACTCCTTGAGATACTATCAACTGTTGCCTGCCGGGCTTCTCTGTCCATGGGATTCTCCAAGCAAGAATTCTGAAGTGGGTTGCCATGCCCTCCTCCAGGCGATCTTTCCCACCCAGGGATTGAAACTGCATCTCCTGCAGCTCCTGCACTGCAGGTAGATTCTTTACCACTGAGCCACCAGGGAAACCCTTATATGTTGCTTTTCAGTCACTCAGTCATGTCTGATTCTTTGTGACTCCATGGGCTGCAGCATGCCAGGCTTCCCTGTCCTTCACTATCTCCTTGAGTTTGCTCATGTCCAATGAGTTGGTGATGCCATGTGACCATCTCATCCTCTGTTGTCCCCTTCTCCCACCTCCAATCTTTCCCAGCATCAGGGTCTTTCCTAATGAGTCAGTTCTTCTCATCAGGTGGCCAAAGTATTGGAGTTTCAGCTTCAGAATCATTCCTTCCAATGAATATTCAGGGTTGATTTCCTTTAGGATTGGTAGATTTGATCTCCTTGCATTCCAAGGGACTCTGAACAGTTTTTTCCAGCGCTTATATACTGAGGGATATAAAAATATAATAGTAATGAGATTTGTGGTCACAGTAATTATAGATATTAATTTTAAACTCCAGAACAAATTTCCATTTTGTTCTAATTCTGTGTTTTTTTTTTAAATTCTTGATGCTTAATATATTTATTTATTTATATATATATATATTGCTTTTTGATTTTGTACAGAATCTCCATGGCATATCATTGCAATAATCCTGGGAATTGTATGCTTGTTTCTCCTACTGGCAATCACAGTCTTAGGATATATGTGTGAGTACCATATATACACATTTCTTATGAGTGAAAAGAGTCAGGATGAAAAATGAGATACTATAACTAATGAACTTCTGTTGATATAAAGTTGTATAGAAATCATTAATGATCATGGATGGTGTTGATAATAATATTGATGATGATGATTTTATTATTTTGCTGTCACTGAGTGTTTATGCCACACAGAATAGTGTGATAAGTGTAATAGCACAAAAATCTTGCTGATTATATAATGCTGTTTACATACACAGTGGAAATTATTTTTCAAGTATGATGAGGTTTTCCATATGACCAAAGAGTTGGGAAAATATTTATTTGAATATTACATTCATTATTATATACATTAAGCATATTGTTATATACTTAAAGATAATAATGTTTAAATTGCAACGGAAAATAAATGATTTATTTTCTATATGATTAAATGTTATAAATTTTACATAGTTCATATAAATTTTCAAAAATTCTTATACAATGCTTGTTTCCAATATCTTTTCCTCATGATCATTAATTCTTTGTTTCACTCATTCAACAAACAATTTTGAGGATCTCTTAGGATCAGGAACTATGTATGGCATCAAAGATACAAAAATTAAAGGAAAAGTCATTTTTCAATGAGCTCAGTTTAAAGGAAAATATTTTTTAAAAAATGAACCAGTATTTAAAATAAAATATTATTAGTATAAAGGATGATGGCATGAAGATATCAGATGAATGGTGTATAGCATGCTGAGGTCAAGAAAGCTCTCCTGTAGGATTTAATAATTGATAAAAAGGGAAGGTAAGAAATAATTAGGAGGCTCAGGATAGAGAAGGCTCATTCAGGTAAAGAATAATATGAAAAAGGGACAGATGTACATGCTGGAAACATTCAGGTTTTGGACCAAAAAAAAAAAAGTGGCTAGAAGGAAGTTTGGCTAGGTATGTAACTTCATGGAAATCTTTTGTACCATGGTGTGTGCATGCATGCTAAATCGCTTCAGTTATGTCAGACTCTGTGACCCTATTGACTGTAACCTGCCAGGATCCTCTGTCCATGGGATTCTCCAGGCAAGAATACTTGAGTGGGTTGCCATACCACCCTCCAGGGGATCTTTCTGACCCAGAAATCGAACCCACATCTCTTATATCTCCTGCATTGCAGGCGGATTCTTTACCCACTGAACCACCTGGGAAGCCCTTGTACCATGTTAAGAAATTTTAAATTTGCCTTAAAATCAAAGGAAACAATTGAAGTATTTTACATTAAGGAAAAACATAACTCATATTACATGAGCAGATCTGGATTCTGGAAAGTCCAGTCAAGGTAGACTGGAAAGATCAGATAGGGGATTATATCCAGATGAGAAATGAAATGTTGCCTGCCGTGTCAGTAAACAAAGGATGTCACAATCATCAGTGATTGTAGGCATCAGGGGTGGTAGGCTGGTAAGCCCAGAGGGAAGCAAAAGAATACCTGTGATTTAGCAGCCATCAGACTGAAGCCACTCCATACAATGAGCCCCAAGGACACTTAGTATATGAAAACACAGCATACTGGCCCCAGATAGCTGAGATGCATATCAAAGGAGTGATTTCTGTGAGCCCAGACTCTAGTATATTCCTGTACAAAGAGAAACGCTGAATCTTAATTTGAAATATCTAGTTTCCTTTATTGTTTAGATAACAATAATCTTTTGAAATTTAGACTACCTGCCTTTTATTGCCAAACTCCTATATAACCTATCTCTCCCTCCCACCCTCACCTCTTCAGATTGTTCTTTCAGAGTTACTTGAAGTGCTTCCTTCCCAGGGTTTGAAGTCTGAAAAACTCCCACTGAATAAAACATAACTCTCAACTTTTAAGTTGTGAATATATATATTTTTTAGTTGACACAGACTAGGGGTAAGAATTTCAGACTTTTTCAGTGGGAAGCACAAATTTTTTCTGCAATAGATTGATGGATACCTGTGTGTTTATAAAAAGGGAAGCAAGAAGGTAAGGGGAACTTAGGCTTGATGGCTATTGTTTCTATGTGAAGTATTGATAGCAGATGAAGCCATCTTTTGAGAGAGAGTCAGGAGGGGTCATAGATAATTTAGGAAAAGACTGAATAGCTATTGAATTAGGAAAAGAATGTGACTCAATAAACACATTGTGTAGTATTGAAGAGCATAATGATGATGAGAATTGTAAATGTCGATCAGCACTAATCTGTATCTGAACAGTTCTGTGACCTTTTTGTCATTGGACTTTCAGAAGTTTGTGGGCAGGCAATGTGATGAGATGAGTGATACATGTCTATCAGAGTTGGCTATTTTAAGATGTGCCTAAAGACTATTCTTCAAATTGTTGGAAGTCTTGCCCAAATCAGTTCTCTACTGTGTGGCCTTCAATTCAGTTCAGTCGCTCAGTCGTGTCCGACTCTTTGCCACCCCATGAACCGCAGCTCACCAGGCCTCCCTGTCCATCACCAACTCCAGGAGTCCACCCAAACCCATGTCCATTGAGTTGGCGATGCCATCCAACCATCTTATCCTCCATCATCCCCTTCTCCTGCCCTCAATCTTTCCCAGCATCAGGGTCTTTTCCAATGAGTCAGCTCTTCGCATCAGGTGGCCAAAGTACTGGAGTTTCAGCTTCAACATCAGTCCTTCCAATGAACACCCAGGACTGATCTCCTTTAGGATGGACTAGTTGGTTCTCCTTGCAGTGCAAGGGACTCTCAACAGTCTTCTCCAACACCATAGTTCAAAAGCATCAATTCTTCGGTGCTCAACCTTTTTTATAGTCCAACTCTCACATACATACATGACCACTGGAAAAACCATTGCCTGACTAGATGGACCTTTGTTGACAAAGTAGTGTCTCTGCTTTTAAATATGCTGTCTAGGTTGGTCATAACTTTCCTTCCAAGGAGTGTCTTTTAATTTCATGGCTGCAATCACCATCTGCAGTGATTTTGGAACCCAGAAAAATAAAGTCTGATACTGTTTCCACTGTTTCCCCATCTACCTGCCATGAAGTGATGGGACTGGATGCCATGAGCTTAGTTTTCTGAATGTTGAGCTTTAAGCCAACTTTTTCACTCTCCTCTTTCACTTTCATCAAGACGCTCTTTAGTTCTTCTTCACTTTCTGCCATAAGGCTGGTGTCATCTGCGTATCTGAGGTTATTGATATTTCTCCCGGCAATCTTGATTCCAGCTTTGCTTCCTCCAGCCCAGCGTTTCTCATGATGTACTCTGCATATAAGTTAAATAAGCAGGGTGACAATATACAGCCTTGACATACTCCTTTTCCTATTTGGAACCAGTCTGTTGTTCCATGTCCAGTTCTAACTGTTGCTTCCTGTGTGGCCTTAGACAGACAAAAAGGAAAGGGAGGTGGGTGTCTACTAATCACAAGAAATGGCAGTATTTAGAAACTAGAAGTATTGGTGTGCCTTTTAAATTAAGGTCCAAAATATAAACATTGGAATGGATTAATGAATCAGAGCAACAGTGATATTTATTGTAACCAAGAACATTAAGAGACTGTGCAATTAATGTTTCTAGAGCTTTTTTACAAGTAGACATTGCATTTGGCTGAATGGTGATGAGTGTTAGCACAGTTTGAAACAACGATTCTCAATTTTGTAACAAATTCTCCAGTGTTTTGAAAAATGTTCCTACACTTGCTTTTACATTTTTTATGCACGAATTTTTGGAAAAGATGGCTGTTTCTCTCAGAGTTTTTTAACTCTCTTTTTTCATATTATAAGTCGCCCTTTGAGTTCTTTTCTCATAGGTGTTCAATGAATCCATTATAAACTTGTGCTAAAAAAAGCCAAATCCCTTAGGTTACCCTTAAATGAAAATATTAAATGCTAAATCAAATAGTGAATACTAAATTTCACAAATTTCAAAATCTTTATTTGAAGAGTATATGACATAAAAGCCCTTTATTTCAGTTTATATTCTCTGTTTTATAAATGTTGATTACTGTTTTACATACTTAAAGTATTATAATTTATAGCTATATATAAAAATAAATTTTATGTTCTGACACTTTAAAATATTTTAATGTTACATTTTCTCTGATCATACTTTCATTTAGTCAATATTGTTTATTTTGTAATTCAGAATTAAATTATTGTAATAAAATGATCTATTGAAACCATTGATTATCTTAATTTTACAATATGGATTGAAGATTCTCAGACAAATTCTAAGTGCAATACACAAGATACGAAAGACACAAGAGAAAGGAATGTTTCTGTACCAGGAGCTGAGGATCACTCGGTTTTACCACTTGGCACAGGTAAGTACTAAATATTGAGTCTGTTAGCTGACAGATTTTTTTCATGGAATTATCCCCTACTCCTTGGAAGAAAAGTTATGACCAACCTAGATAGCATATTGAAAAGCAGAGACATTATTTGCCAACAAAGGTCCGTCTAGTCAAGGCTATGCTTTTTCCAATGGTCACGTATGGATGTGAGAGTTGGACTGTGAAGAAAGCTGAGCGCCAAAGAATTGATGCTTTTGACCTGTGGTGTTGGAGAAGACTTTTGAGAGTCCTTTGGACTGCAAGGAGATCCAACCAGTCCATTCTGAAGGAGATCAGCCCTGGGATTTCTTTGGAAGGAATGATGCTGAAGCTAAAACTCCAGTACTTTGGCCACCTCATGAGAAGAGTTGACTCATTGGAAAAGACTCTGATGCTGGGAGGGATTGGGGGCAGGAGGAAAAGGGGACGACAGAGGATGAGATGGCTAGATGGCATCACCGACTCAATAGACATGAGTTTGAGTGAGCTCCAGGAGTTGGTGATGGACAGGGAGGCCTGGCGTGCTGCGATTCATGGGGTCGCAAAAAGTCGGACACGACTGAGTAACTGAACTGAACTGTACCGTTTCAGTGATGTTATTCACTCGCTAAGTCCTGTCCTACTCTTTGTGACCCTATGTACTGCAGCACACCAGGCTTCCCTGTCTTTCACCATTTCTGGAGCATGCTCAAATTCATGTCCATTGAGTTGGTGTTGCTATCTAACCATATCATCCTTTGCCACCCTCCTCTCATTTTGCCATCAATCTTTCTCAGCATCAGGGTCTTTTCCAATGAGTCATCTCTTTCCATCAGGTGGCCAAAGTATTGGAGCTTCAGCTTCAGCATCAGTCGTTTCAATCATTATTCAGGGTTGATTTCCTTTAGGATTGACTGGTTTGATCTCCTTGCTGCCCAAGGGACTCCCAAGAGTCTTCTCCAGCACCATAATTCAAAGGCCTTTTCAGTACTGTAAAACTTTACACTCAACTTTGTTAGGACCTTTAATTATGCTCATTCTTTCTTATCAAATCAATTTTATCAATTATAGTTAATTGAACACTGACTTTCCAAAGAAGCTCCTATTAGCCCTTTATATTGTTTTGATTATTTTGTGCTTGTGGATGAATTTTTACCTATATAGATTCCTTGGAATTAATGGTTATGTCATGCTCAGTCTCTCAGTCGTTGTCAGAGTCTATGTGACTCCTGGGCTCCACCAGATTCCTCTGTCCATGGGTTTCTCCCAGCAAGAATACTGGGTTGGGTAGCCATTCCTTTGTCCAGGGGTCTTCCTGACCCAGGGACTGAACCTGGGTTTCCTGCATTGTGGGCAAATTCTTTATCATCTGAGCCACAGAGAAGCCTGGAATTAATACTATTTCTATATACTTACACCGATGGATTTCTTCCTTCAGGGAGAACTGCTCCATTTTTCTGTAGTCTATTTGTATTCAAGAAGTCAAGATTTATCAATCTTAACAATGGCCTTGGGTCTGTCAGGCTCAACAGTATTCTTACCTACAGACTTTGGCAGGAGAACTATTGCTAACATAACTGTGGGGATGCAGGAAAGTTCATTCAGTTTGAAGTAAGCAGTGAAATACAGAAAAGTGCAGGTCTCTAAATGGTCTTGAGGTTGTGGATGATGGTGGTTTTTATTTTCAAGTTAAAGACTATGGTACATGTCAAGGAAGCTGGTCCTGCTGTGGAAAAGACTGTTACTATTTTTCAAAAACAGAGGAAAATTGGATGGAGAGTAAGAAGTCATGCCAAAAATTGGGCGCTAGTCTCATTAAGATTGATGACCAAGAGGAGCAGGTATGTTTACTTTACTACATCAGAATAAGTGCTTTAGAAGTTCATATGTCTTAAGTTAGGATAATTGTATAGGCTTTTCCTCCAATGTTATCTGTTATTTCATCAGTTTGATTTGAAGCACTGGTCCATATGGGTGCAGACTTACCTGCAGGGCAGGGGACACAGGTGTAACAAAGACTCGGAAGAATTATTTGTTAAACCTAGAGAAATAGCTTTCCTGTGGATGTGGGTGCCATGGGATGATTTTCAGTCTTTCGATTATATGTGTTGCCTCTACACATTTTAGTATACATCAGATTGCTCAGTATTCAGCCGCTAGGGGCTAATTCAGGGCAAATGAAAAACTGCCTTCAATGATACAAACAGTTTAAAAGAGACAACATCTCATTGTACTGAGTGCTATTCTTCCACCATCAGTGTTTGGGAAGGAACACATTTGTAGAGAAGGATGAGTTTTTTATTTTCATGATCATAGGAAATATAGAATGAAAATAAAAGTGAATGAACTAGCTGGAATGATTCTTCAAAAATGAATTTTTACCTTACTTATAATCCTGAGTGACAGAGGAAGCTTCTTTTTCCTGGAAGAGAAAATCTAGATTACATTTGCCATCACTTATAAGATTTGAGAATATAAAGCTTATCTAACAGATTATGTAGATTTCCTTCTACTGATTTAATTCAGGCATTGAATTTAATTCTTAATATTTAGTCCTGGAAATGTTATTTCTGTTAGTGTCTTATGAAGTACAGCTTAAAGCCCTATGTTTTCTTATTTATGAAAGTTATATTATCATAATAATAATATGAATGAATCAGTCTTTACTATCTAAGTAGTGGGATATGAAGCCAAAGAAATACAAATATCCAGATACAGATTACAAGTTCCTTGATCAATTTGAACCTCAGTTGTAATCAGTTCCCAAGTGATATGAGTTTTATTTTACCCCCGAGAGTTTGTTTTAATCCATTTTTTTCTTGTAATTTCCAGTTCTGTTCTCTTCAGTTTTATTCCTGCCATTGAAGTTTCTGGACTTAGAGCTTCATTGAATCTTTGTACTTTTGATTTGCATCTCCCTGATATCTAGTGAGCTTGTTATATCTCCATGTTTATAGTGCCTCTGTTTTATTTATTTGAAATATAGGTTCTTGTTCTTAATTTTGCTTATTTTTCTTATTGATTAACTTTGCTTTCTTATTGATTTTTAGGGATATTTTATTTGTTCATCAAACTAAATCACTACAAAAATCTGCAGATTTCAGACTTGTCTTTTTGTATTCTTTAAAGTATCTTATGATGAAGAGAAGTACTAGGTTTAGAGCAGTCATGTTTACCTATGTAATCTATTTTACATGGACTTTTAAAGTCCATGATGTTCATCCTTTTATATATTTCATCCAGACACGAGGAATAGAGTGATTCATTCATGAGGCCTTTCCACTTTCATTTCTTTTCTTCACAATGGAGAAATTAGTGCCTACTCTATTTGTCATAGGGGTATTTGAAAACAAATGTGTCCAGCATCTTATGAGAGTTCCCTGTAGTAAACTGTATTATTGATATTGTGAATAATGCTAGTGATTCTAATTTTCCCACAGGTCTTCATTCAATCAAAAATAAAATACAATCATTGGATTGGGTTAGAGAAAAAAGGGGATCGTCATCCCTGGAAGTGGCTGGATGGCACAACCGTTTCTAAGAATCTGTAAGATTTTATTTCATAGTCTCCCCACTCCCTTTCATTCTCAGTACCTGATTCATAAATTACAGGTCAAAAAGAGGAAATGGTCCTTGGGAATTTAGGGAACATCTTTAATTCCAGTCATCTCACTTCTCAGACCAGCAACCAAGTGCACATCTCAGGCCCCAGATAATCACATCCAAAAAGCATTATATCTACCCTCATTCTTTGGCAGTAGGAATGAATGATAACAAACCAAAAAATACCAAGTAATTTATATAGCATATTAGAGGATTGTAAATGCTATGATGTGATATGCAGCCCAATACATTTTGTCATAAAGGTGCTATATAAGTACCTTCCTGTGATGGAGGTAAAAAGAAGAGAGTTCAAGCTTCTTTGTTAGAAACTATAAGAATAATTGCCAGTAATTTTGATGGGGCATATCTGGAATTCAGTTTTAGATATATGGTGGATAAATATATTAAACATTTAATTACCTGCAGGATGTCACATGAACATTTTGGTACACTATTATCAAGTTCAGATGAGAGGTCTATTCATGCCTCAGTGCAGAGATGGTATTAATACTATGAGGCTGGAAGTGAACATAAGGAAATCTAAGGTCTGGGCCCTTGGACATCCAAATGTTTAAGATTATAGAACTCAAAAACATTACTGACCAATATAATATTGTAAAGCAATTAACCTCCAATTAAAATAAATAAGTTTATATTAAAAAAACATTACTGAGAAAAGTGGTTAAAAATATGATTAAGTCAATGAAGAGGGTAGGTTCATGGGGTACATTAAAAAGAAGGACTACTTCAATAAGCAAAATGTGAAAGGCTGGTGACTTTTCACTGCTAATTTTGTTACTTGATATTAATACTTTAACTGAGATTCATGAACAGTTGGAGCAAAATTAAAATACATTTTCTTCTATATATTGTAGCCTTGTCCTAAAATGCAAAATCCATGTTCCTTAATCTCCTTGCTCAGTTTCACAGATTTTTAATGCTTTGTTTCATGTGGAAGGCATTAGGCTCATTGGGGGAAAAAAGTAAACTCACATTTTCTTTCTTTCTTTTCACTGAAGAATAGATGACATACTATATTATATTATTAGCTTCAGGTATACGACATAGTGATCTGATGCTTAGTTATAACATAAATTGATCATTACAATAAGATGAGTCCCCCCGCCCCCCGAAAAGACTAGTAACCCTCTGTCACCACAGAAATTTATTGCAATATTATTGACTATATATTATATTCCCAGTAACTTACTCATTTTATAATTAGAAGTTTGTAACTTTTAACCCCCTTCATCTATTTTTCCCAGCTTCTCACTTCTCTTCTCTCTGCAACCACCAGTTTTTCCGCAGAATCTATGAATCTGACTATGTCATATGGGGCCCAGTGGCACAATCCACTCTGGTCACTGGAGCCAGGTGCCCCGGGGTATCTCCTGTATGGGCTGCATGTGTCCTATTGTTGTGGTTTAATTACAATTGCTGTGGGTGTACAGGTTGGTGGGTTTGGCCTGCAGGTGGCCAAAGTATTGGTGCTTCAGCTTCAGCATCAGTCCTTCCAATGAATCAGATCAGATCAGTCACTCAGTCATGTCCAACTCTTTGTGACCCCATGAATTGCAGCACGCCAGGCATCCCTGTCCATCACCATCTCCTGAAGTTCACCCAGACTCACGTCCATCGAGTCAGTGATACCATCCAGCCATTTCATCCTCTGTCGTCCCCTTCTCCTCTTGCCCTCAATCCCTCCCAGCATCAGAGTCTTTTCCAATGAGTCAACTCTTCTCATGAGGTGGCCAAAGTACTGGAGTTTCAGCTTCAGCATCATTCCTTCCAAAGAAATCCCAGGGCTGATCTCCTTCAGAATGGACTGGTTGGATCTCCTTGCAGTCCAAGGGACTCTCAAGAGTCTTCTCCAACATCACAGTTCAAAAGCATCAATTCTTCGGCGCTCAGCCTTCTTCACAGTCCAACTCTCACATCCATACACGACCAAGGGAAAACCATAGCCTTGACTAGACGAACCTTTGTTGGCAAAGTAATGTCTCTGCTTTTCAATATGTTATCTAAGTTGGTCATAACTTTCCTTCCAAGGAGTAAGTGTCTTTTAATTTCATGGCTGCAGTCACCATCTGCAGTGATTTTGGAGCCCAGAAAAATAAAGTCTGACACTGTTTCCACTGTTTCCCCATCTATTTCCCATGAAGTGATGGGACCAGATGCCATGATCTTCATTTTCTGAATGTTGAGCTTTAAGCCAAATTTTTCACTCTCCACTTTCACTTTCATCAAGAGGCTTTTGAGTTCCTCTTCACTTTCTGCCATAAGGGTGGTGTCATCTGCATATCTGAGGTTATTGATATTTCTCCCGGCAATCTTGATTCCAGCTTGTGTTTCTTCCAGTCCAGCGTTTCTCATGATGTACTCTGCATATAAGTTAAATAAACAGGGTGATAATATACAGCCTTGACGAAATCCTTTTCCTATTTGGAACCAGTCTGTTGTTCCATGTCCAGTTCTAACTGTTGCTTTCTGACCTGCATACAAATTTCTCAAGAGGCAGATCAGGTGGTCTGGTATTCCCATCTCTTTCAGAATTTTTCACAGTTTATTGTGATCCACACAGTCAAAGGCTTTGGCATAGTCAATAAAGCAGAAATAGATGTTTTTCTGGAACTCTCTTGCTTTTTCCATGATCCAGTAGATGTAGGCAATTTGATCTCTGGTTCCTCTGCCTTTTCTAAAACCAGCTTGAACATCAGGAAGTTCATGGTTCACATATTGCTGAAGCCTGGCTTGGAGAATTTTGAGCATTACTTTACTAGCATGTGAGATGAGTGCAATTGTGCGGTAGTTTGAGAATTCTTTGGCATTGCCTTTCTTTGGGATTGGAATGAAAACTGACCTTTTCCAGTCCTGTGGCCACTGCTGAGTTTCCAGATTTGCTGGCATATTGAGTGCAGCACTTTCACAGCATCATCTTTCAGGATTTGGAATAGCTCAACTGGAAGTCCATCACCTCCACTAGCTTTGTTCTTAGTGATGCTTTCTAAGGCCCACTTGACTTCACATTCCAGGATGTCTGGCTCTAGGTCAGTGATCACACCATCGTGATTATCTGGGTTGTGAAGATCTTTTTGTACAGTTCTTCTGTGTATTCTTGCCACCTCTTCTTAATATCTTCTGCTTCTGTTAGGTCCATACCATTTCTGTCCTTTATCAAGCCCATCTTTGCATGAAATGTTCCTTTGGTATCTCTGATTTTCTTGAAGAGATCTCTAGTCTTTCCCATTCTGTTGTTTTCCTCTATTTCTTTGCATTGATCGCTGAAGAAGGCTTTCTTATCTCTTCTTGCTATTCTTTGGAACTCTGCTTTCAGATGTTTATATCTTTCCTTTTCTCCTTTGCTTTTCATTTCTCTTCTCTTCACAGATATTTGTAAGGCCTCCCCAGACAGCCATTTTTCTTTTTTGCATTTCTTTTCCATGGGGTTGGTCTTGATCTCTGTCTCCTGTACAATGTCATGAACCTCATTCCATAGTTCATCAGGCACTCTATCTATCAGATCTAGGCCCTTAAATCTATATCTCACTTCCACTGTATAATCATAAGGGATTTGATTTAGGTCATACCTGAATGGTCTAGTGGTTTTCCCTACTTTCTTCAATTTCAGTCTGAATTTGGCAATAAGGAATTCATGGTCTGAGCAACAGTCAGCTCCTGGTCTTGTTTTTGCTGACTGTATAGAGCAGTCATTCTCCATCTTTGGCTGCAAAGAATATAATTAATCTGATTTCAGTGTTGACCATCTGGTGATGTCCATGTGTAGTCTTCTCTTGTGTTGTTGGAAGAGGGAGTTTGTTATGACCAGTGCATTTTCTTGGCAAAACTCTATTAGTCTTTGCCCTGCTTTATTCCATATTCCAAGGCCAAATTTGCCTCTTACTCCAAGTGTTTCTTGACTTCCTACTTTTGCATTCCAGTCCCCTATAATGAAAAGGACATCTTTTTTGGGTGTTAGTTCTAAAAGGTCTTGTAGGTCTGCATAGAACCATTCAACTTCAGCTTCTTCAGTGTTACTGGTTGGGGCATAGACTTGGATTACTGTGATATTGAATGGTTTGCCTTGGAAACGAACAGAGATCATTCTGTTGTTTTTGAGATTGCATCCAAGTACTGCATTTTGGACTCTTTTGTTGACCATGATGACCACTCCATTTCTTTTGAGGGATTCCTGCCCACAGTAGTAGATATAATGGTCATCTGAGTTAAATTCACCCATTCCAGTCCATTTCAGTTCGCTGATTCCTGGAATGTCGACATTCACTCTTGCCATTTCTTGTTTGACCACTTCCAATTTGCCTTGATTCATGGACCTGACATTCCAGGTTCCAATGAATATCCAGGGTTAATTTCCTGTAAGATTGACTTGTTTGGACGCCTTAGAGTCCAAGGACTCTCGAGAGTCTTCTCTTGCACTACAATTTGAAAGCATCAATTCTTCAGAGCTCAGTCTTCCTTAAGGAACAACTCTTACATGCTAACATGACTACTGGAAAAACCAATAACTGTGACTATATGGACCTTTGTAAACAAAGTCTCTGTTTTTTAATATACGGTCTAGGTTTGTCATAGCTTTGCTTGTCATCAGTTCAATTCAGTCTCTCAGTCATGTCCAACTCTGTGACCCCATACACTGCAGCACACCAGGCCTCCCTGTCCATCAGCAACTCCCGAAGTTTACCCACTCATGTCCATTGAGTCAGTGATGACATCCAACCATCTCATCCTCTGTCAACCCCTTCCCCCGCCTCCTTCAACCTTTCCCAGCATCACGGTCTTTTCAAATGAGTCAGCTCTTCCCATCAGGTGGCCAAAGTATTGAAATTTCAGGTTCAGCATCAGTCCTTCCAATGAATATTCAGGACTGATTTTCATTAGGATGGGCTGGTTGGATCTCCTTGCAAGGGACTCTTAAGAATCTTCTCCAACACCACAGTTCAAAAGCATCAATTCTTTGGTGCTCAGCTTTCTTTATAGTGCAACTCTCACATCCATACATGACTACTGGTAAAACCATAGCTTTGACTAGATGGACCTTTGCTGCCAAAGTAATGTCTCTGCTTTTTAATATGCTGTCTAGGTTGGTCATAACTTTCCTTCCAAGGAGCAAGTGTCTTTTAATTTCATGGTTGCAATCACCATCTGCAGTGATTTTGGAGCCCCCCAAAATAAAGTCTGTCACTGTTTCCACTGTTTCCCCATCTATTTGCCATGATGTGATGGGACCAGACGCCATGATCTTAGTTTTCTGAATGTTGACATTTAAGCCAACTTTTTCACTCTCCTCCTTCACTTTCACCAACAGACTCTTTAGTTCTTCACTTCCTGCCATAAGAGGGGTGTCATCTGCATATCTGAGGTTATTGATATTTCTCCCTGCAATCTTGATTCCAGCTTGTGCTTCTTCCAGCCCAGCGTTTTTAATGATGTACTCTGCATGTAAGTTAAATAAGCAGGGTGACAATATACAGCCTTGACATACTCCTTTCCTGATTTGTAACCCATCTATTGTTCCATGTCCAGTTCTTTTTTTTCTTGACCAGCATAGAGATTTCTCAGGAGGCAGGTCAGGTGGTATGGTATTCCCATCTCTTTCAGAATTTTCCACAGTTTATTGTGATCCACACAGTCAAAGGCTTTGGTGTAGTTACTAAAGCTGAAGTAGATGTTTTTCTGGAACTCTCTCTTTTTTTCGATGATCCAACTGATGTTGGCAATTTGATCTCTGGTTCCTCTGCCATTTCTAAATCCAGCTTGACAATCTGGAATTTCATGGTTCACGTACTGTTGAGACCTGACTTGGAGAATTTTGAGCATTACTTTACTAGCATGTGAGATGAGTGCAATTGTGCAGTAGTTTGCGCATTCTTTGGCATTGCCTTTCTTTGGGATTGGAATGAAAACTGACCTTTTCCAGTCCTGTGGCCACTGCTGAGTTTTCCAAATTTGCTGACATATTGAGTGCAGCAGTTTTACAGAATCATCTTTAATGATTTGAAATAGCTAAACTGGAATTCCATCACCTCCACTAGCTTTTTTCATAGTGATGCTTCCTAAGGCCCACTTTACTTTGTATTCCAGGATGTCTGGCTCTAGGTGAGTGATCATACCATCATGATTATCTGGGTCATGAAGATCTTTTTTTTGTATAGTTCTTCTGTGTATTCTCGCCACCTCTTCCTAATATCTTCTGCTTCTGTTACTTGTCATAGCTAGTATCTTTTAATTACATGGCTGCAGCCACAATCTGCAGTGATTTTGAGCCCAAGAAAATAAAGTCTATCACTGTTTTCACTTTTCTGTTTCTATTTACCATAAAGTGATGGGACCGGATGCCATGATCTTAGTATTTTCAAGAAGGAGTTTCAAGCCAGATTTTTCACTCTGTTCTTTCCCCCTCAAGAGGCTCCTTGGATCCTCTTTACTTTCTGCCATTTGAGTGGTATCATCTGCATTTCTGAGGTTATTGATATTTCTCCTGGCAATCTTGATTCCATCTTGTGATGCATCCAGCCTGGCATTTCACATGATGTACTCTGTGTATAAGCTAAATAAGCAAGGTGACAATATACAGCCTTGACGTACTCCTTTCCCCATACCGAACCAGTTCATTGTTCCATGTCCACTTCTAGCTGTTGCTTCTTGACCCACACACAGGTTTCTCAAGAGTCAGGTAAAGTGGTCTGGTACTCCCATCTTTTTAAGAATTTTCTAAGGTAAGCTGTGATCCACACAGTCAAAGGCTTTAATGTAGTTAATGCAGCAGAACTAGATGCTTTTTAGGAATTCCCTTGCTTTCTCCATTATCCAATGCATGTTGGCAATTTGATTTCTGGTTCCTCAGCCTCTTTGAAACCCAGCTTGTACATCTGGAAGTTTTTGGTTCTTATACTGCTAAAACCTTGCTTGAAGGATTTTGGATATAACTTTACCAGCATGTGATATAAGTGCAATAATATGGTAGTTTGAGGACTTCTCAGATGGCACTAGTGGTAAAGAACTTGACTGCCATAGCAGGAGACATAAGAGACACACATTTGATCCCTGGTTAGGGAAGATACCCTGGAGGAGGGCCAGTATCCTTGCCTGGAGAAATCCATGAACAGAGGAGCCTGGTGGGCTGTGGCCCATAGGTTCCCAAAGGGTCAAATATGACTGAAGTGACTTAGCAGGCAGCAGACAGTAGTTTGAACATTCTTTGGCATTCCCTTCTTTGGGACTGGAATAAAAATTGACCTTTTATTGAAGATATCTCTAGTCTTTTCCTTTCTATTGTTTTCCTCATTTCTTTGCATTGCTCATTTAAGAAGACTTTTTTTTCCTCTACTTGCTATTCTTTGGAGCTCTGCATTCATTTGGGTATATTTCCATTTCACTCTTGCCTTTCACTTGTATTGTTTCTTCAGATGTTTGTAAAGCATCCTCAGACAACCACTTTGCCTTGTTGCATTTCTTTTTCTTGGGAATAGTTTTGGTCACTATCTCCTGTACAGTGTTATTGATTTTCATTCATAGTTCTTCAGGCACTATATCAGATCTAATGCCTTGAGTTTATTTGTCACCTCTAGCTGTGGATGTGACTGGTGATAGAAGCAAGGTCCGATGTTGTAAAGAGCAATATTGCATAGGAACCTGGAATGTCAGGTCCATGAATCAAGGCAAATTGAAAGTTTGTCAAACAAGAGATGGCAAGAGTGAAGAGCTGATTCATTGGAAAAGACTCTGATGCTGGGAGGGATTGGGGGCAGGAGGAGAAGGGGATGACAGAGGATGAGATGGCTGGATGACATCACTGACTCAATGGACATGAGTCTCAGTGAACTCCGGGAGTTGGTGATGACAGGGATGCCTGGCGTGCTGCGATTCATGGAGTTGCAAAGAGTCGGACACGACTGAGCGACTGATCTGATCTGACTGTATAATCATAAGAAATTTGATTTAGGTCATACCTGAATTGCCTAGTGGTTTCCCCTACTTTCTCAATTTAAGCCTGAATTTTACAATAAGGAGTTCATAAACTGAGTCACAGTCAACTCCAGGTCTTGTTTTTGCTGACTGTGTAGAGCTCCTCCTTGAGTTGCAGAGAACATAATCAATCTAAATTCAGTATGGACCATCTGGTGATGTCCATATGTAGAGTCTTCTCTTGGGTTGTTGGAAAATGGTGTCTGCTATGTCTAGCATGTTCTCTTGACAAAACTGTTAGCCTTTGCTATGCTTCATTTTGTACTCCAAGGCCAAACTTACCTGTCATTCAAGTATTGTTGCCACGAGTATCCCATGAACCCTTAAAAAATGCAAAAAAGATATGACACCAGAAGATGAAACCCCAGGTCAGAAAGTATCCAATATTTTACTGTGGAAAAGCATAAAGAAATTACTAATAGCTCCAGAAAGAATGCAGCAGTTAGGTCAAAGCAGAAACGATGCTCAGTTGTCAATGTGTGTCTGGTGGTGAAAGTAAAGTCTGATGTTGTATAGAACAATATTGCACAGGAATCTAGAATGTTAGGTCCATGAATCAAGGTAAATTGGACGTGGTTAAGCAGGAGATGTCAAGATTGAATATCAACATCGTAGGAATCAGTGAACTAAAATGGGCAGGTATGGGTGAATTTAATTGTTATATGTTAATTGCTTAGTCATGTCTGACTCTTTGTGACCCCATGTACCGTAGCCCACCAGGCTCCTCTCTCCATGGAATTCTCCAGGTAAGAATACTGGAGTGGGTTGCCACTTCCTTCTCCAGGGGAGATTCCTGGCCCAGGGATCAATCCCATTTCTCCTGCATTGCAGGCAGATTCTTTACTATCTGAGCTATAGGGAAGTCCTGAATTTATTTGGCTGACCATTACATCTACTACTGTGGCCAAGAAATATAGCAGCCCTCATAGTCAACAAAAGAGTCCAGAAAGCAGAACTTGGGTGCAACCTCAAAAATGACAGAATGATCTCAATTTGTTTCCAAGATAAACCATTCAAAAGCACAATATTCTATGTCTGTGCCCCAACCACTGCCCCAACCGCTGAAGAAATTGAGGTTGTCCAGTTCTGTAAAGACCTTCAAGATCTTCTAGAAGTAACACCAAAAAAAAAAAAAAAAAAAATGTCCTAGACCCAGAGGAATGGTATGGGGAGGGAGGAGGGAGGAGGGTTCAGGATAGGGAACACATGTATACCTGTGGTGGATTCATTTCGATATATGGCAAAACCAATAAAATATTGTAAAGTTAAAAAATAAAATTAAAAAAAAGCTGTCCTTTTTAACGTTGGGGATTAGAATGCAAAAGTAGGATGCCTGAGTCATAGGAAACTAGATCTATTTTTATTTCTAATTACAATGAACATGTATACTTGTGGCAGATTCATTTTGATATATGGCAAAACAAATACAATATTGTAAAGTTAAATAACATAAAATTAAAAAAATAATAAAAAAGGAAAGGAAGATATTCAAAAAGAATAAAATAAAATGAAGTTAAATTAAAAAAACAAAAAAATTAAAAAAAATAATTACAATGAACCAAATAATATATATTTTTTTATATTTAAACACTTCCCAAATTTTCAGAAGTCTCAAAAGAATTTTTCAAACTACATATCTAGTTCATGTATATATCCCATTCTATACTATCCTTTCTACTTCTTCCTTATCTCTAATTGACCACTGGCAATATTTTCCTTAGTTTTAGACATAATTATACTTTATAATTCCACAGGTAAATATCTGTTACAAGATAAACATTCCATCGAAATAATTACATCTATATGTTTTAAATTTGTGATAATTAAATTTTGCTGAAGAATGACTTTCTAAAATAAATATGTTTTTCTGATGCAGGGATTTCCAGAATTCAAATGAAAAATGTGGAAGCCTCAAGCCAAAACATATTATTCCTGATGTTTGTGCTAAGCAGTTTCACTATATTTGTGAAAAAACGTTTACTTGCCTTAATAATTAAAGGAATTACTGTGATCAATGTCTTAATACATTCATCCTTTAATAGATATTAGGGAACAAACTTTAATTATTCACTAACTTAAATTACAAACAAATTACTCAACTACATATGATTTAAAAAGGATTATGGTATCTCAACATCTGTGAGAAAAGATGAATAAGTTTTGTATATAGAAAATGATAAATCCAAAATTTGTTTATTTTTTTAAATTTCAAGAATCAGTAAATCACAGAACATGAAACAAATTCATTGAACTGAATAATGATTTTATATTTATTTTCTTAATCATTTACTTGAATTTATTTGAATAGATAATTAGTGCATTCAGATTGCTCAAACTATGAGATATGAAATAATGAGCAAAGTCTCTTTACTCATTTCCTATTCACCTAGTTTCCTTGTTAGAGGCAAATACATAACTAGTTTCCTGGATAACTATAGATAATGGTTATGTTTCTTTATATTTTAATGTAAAAAGTATCTTGCAGATTGTTCCATGTCAGTACTTAAAGAGCTGTCTCATTTTTTGTAAAAGATTGCAAGTGTTGCACTAAATCCCTGGAGAAGGAAATAGCAACCTACTCCAGTACTCTTGCTTGGAAAATCCCATGGACAGAGCAGCCTGGTAGGCTACAGTTCACAGGGTTGCAAAGAGTCAGACATGCCTGAGTGACTTCACTTTCACTTTTTCATTGCACTAAATGGATGTGCCAAAATTTATTAAACCAGTTTATTTCAATGAGTATTTAGGTTTTCCCCAGAGTTTTGTAATTATAGAAAAACTTTACAGTAAAAAGAACAATATATTAAGTGTTATTTTCTATACATCTTACCTATACGGGATATATCCATGAATGTAATTTCTGTGTCAACAGATGTACATACTACATTTTAATTGATATTTATTGTTTACATAGAGATTATACACCTGTTATATCCAAATAGCAATGTTCAAGGGTGATACTTTCTGACATCTTTGCTATAAAAGCGTGTTAGCAATCTTTTTGATTTTACCAATAAAATATTTACCAAAAATACTTTTGTTTTGTGTCAAATAAATTACAATTCTGTATTACCTGAGCATCTCTTGATAGCATTTATTTTTATTAAACTATTTGTCCACATCTTTGTCAATTAATATCACAAACAATTCTGAGCAAAAGAAAACAGACACATAATAGTTTATCCTATAAAATTCCACTTATTTATATAGAGTGAAATGAGATAAATCAAAACTCTGATATTAGAAATTTAGGACAAGAAATATACAGTGTGAACTTGCTCCCAGAAGGAATAGTAATTGATAATAAATATTAGTTACCATGATGAGGGATTATTCCTGGAGATAATGTACAAGGGGCATTTCTCAGTTGATGGTAATATTGTGTTTAATAATCTGAAGCTGAGTTACAGAGGTGTTGTATTTATTTCTCGGGGGTGGCATAACAAAGTGTCACAGCTTAGGTGCCTTAAAACAACATAATTTTTTTCTATATAGTTTTGTAGGCCAGCAGTTCAAAATAAATCAAGTGTTGGCAGGACCAAATTTTGTGAGACTCTGGTAAATCCTTCATTACTTCTTCCTAACTTCTGACATTTCTTTTCATCTCTTGGTTTGTCCCTGTGTCACTCTAGTCTTTGCCCTTGGTACCATACAACATTTTTCTTTTGTGTCACTGTACAAATACGCCTCTTTTTATAAATAGCCCCATCATATTTGATTAGGCCTTTCCTTAGTGGCATCTACAGAAATTCTATTTCCAAATAGGACACCTTGACCTATTTTACCTTGAATACACCTGCAATGACCCCATTTCCAAAAATGGTCATGTTCACAAGCATGGGAGTTAAGATTTCAGCAAATATATTTTTTGGTAACACAATTTAACCCATAACAATTGTAAAAATTAATAATATACACATAATGATTTATTTGGAGATGGCAATGTCACCCCACTCCAGTACTCTTGCTTGGAAAATCCCATGGATGGAGGAGCCTGGTAGGCTGCAGTCCATGGGGTTGCTAAGAGTTGGATATGACTGAGAGACTTCAATTTCACTTTTCACTTTCATTCATTAGAGAAGGAAATGGCAACCCACTCCAGTGTTCTTGCCTGGAGAATCCCAGGGACGGGGGAGCCTGGTGGGCTGCTGTCTATGGGGTAGCACAGAGTCGGATACTACTGAAGTGACTTAGCAGCAGCAGCAGCAATGATTTATTTGGATTTCTTTGTGAGTGCTTTAGAAAAGGCAGAGGAACCGGACATCAAATTGCCAACATCAGCTGGATCATCGAAAAAACAAGAGAGTTCCAGAAAAACATTGATTTCTGCTTTATTGACTATGCCAAAGCCTTTGACTGTGTGGATCACAATAAACTGTGGAAAGTTTTGAAAGACATAGGAATACCAGACCACCTGACCTGCCTCTTGAGAAATCTGTATGCAAGTCAGGAAGCAACAGTTAGAACTGGACATGGAACAACAGACTGGTTCCAAATAGAAAAAGGAGTACGTCAAGGCTGTATATTGTCACCCTGCTTATTTAACTTCTATGCAGAGTACAACATGAGAAACACTGGGCTGGAAGAAGCACAAGCTGGAATCAAGATTGCCGGGAGGAATACCAATAAGCTCAGATATGCAGATGACACCACCCTTATGGCAGAGAGTGAAGAGGAACTCAAAAGCCTGTTGATGAAAGTGAAGGAGGAGAGTGAAAAAGTTGCCTTAAAGCTCAACATTCAGAAAACGAAGATCATGGCATCTGGTCCCATCACTTCATGAGAAATAGATGGGGAAACAGTGGAAACAGTGTCAGACTTTATTTTTGGGGGCTCCAAAATCACTGCAGATGGTGACTGCAGCCATGAAATTAAAAGACGCTTACTCCTTGGAAGGAAAGTTATGACCAACCTAGATAGCATATTGAAAAGCAGAGACATTACTTTGCCAACAAAGGTTCGTCTAGTCAAGGCTATGGTTTTTCCTGTGGTCATGTATGTATGTGAGAGTTGGACTGTGAAGAAGGCTGAGCGCCAAAGAATTGATGTTTTTGAACTGTGGTGTTGGAGAAGACTCTTGAGAGTCCCTTGGACTGCAAGGAGATCCAACCAGTCCATTCTGAAGGAGATCGGCCCTGGGATTTCTTTAGAGGGAATGATGCTAAAGCTGAAACTCCTGTACTTTGGCCACCTCATGTGAAGAGTTGAGTCATTGGGAAAGACTCTGATGCTGGGAGGGATTGGGGGCAGGAGGAGAAGGGGACGACAGAGGATGAGATGGCTGGATGGCATCACTGACTTGATGGACGTGAGTCTGGGTGAACTCTGGGATTTGGTGATGGGCAGGGAGGCCTGGCGTGCTGCGATTCATGGGGTCACAAAGAGTTGGACACGACTGAGAGACTGGACTGAACTGAACTGAACTGAACTGATGAGTGCTTTATTTCCATAAAATTTTGTTTAATAAAAGATACCATTTATATTAGAAAAATTAGATATTAGGAGTTAACAATAAAAAATGAAAATGCTATGTAGAAAAATATAAAAAATTCATAAATATTAAAAAAAATCTAAATTACTAGATACATAGCTCTTAACAATGCATAGAAAGATTTAATAATGTTAAATATGTTTCCTCTCCCTAAAGTGTTTTGAAAGTTTAGAGAAACTAAAACAAATCTTAACTTAATTTTTTCTTTGAACTTAGTCATTTAATTCTAAAATGTCTATGGTAGGACAAGCAGCCAATAAGAGTCATGATATTTCCAAAGTTAAAGAATAAGAGAATTTGGAATGATAAATGCTAAGCTGCATAATATGAAAATAATAATTTAGACCATTTGATATTGAATCAGGGAGAGGTGAATTGATCACTGAACAAAAGAGAAGCATGGCAATGCATAAGGAGATTCACCAAATATGTTAAATTAGAAGAGAACTGCTATCAATCAAGCAATGTCAAAACTACAAATAGCTGGAGCTGGCATGCTCCTTCTGAGAAGGCATACTTTTTGAAAATTAGCTTTCTTGAGGAATACTTGATATTCAATACATTGTGGATATTGAAACTTTAGAATGAGCTTCCCTGGTGGCTCAAATGGTAAAGAATTGGCCTGCAATGCAGGAGACCTGGGTCTGATATCTGGGTTTGGAAGATCCCCTGAAAGAGGGCATGGAAACCCACTCCAACATTCTTGCCTGGAGAATCCCCATGGACAGAGGAGCCTGTGGGCTACAGTCCAGGGTCACAAAGAGTCAGACATGACTGAACAGCTAAGCATGGTGCAAACTGTAGAATATGACATTTGACATATATTCATACCTGTGAAATTATTGGAACGAGTATGGTATGAATATTTATTTTACTCCAAAAAATTTGCTTGTGTCTCTTCACAACCCTCTCTTTGCCACTCTTTGCCCACCTTCAACACCACATGACCACTGGTATGCTTTCTGTCACTTTAGATTGGTTTGCATTTTCTAGAAATGTATAAATGTGAAAGTATACAGTATGTACTTTTTCTGACTTCTTTCACTCAGCATCATTATTTAGATATTCATTCATGCTATTGTATATCAAGAGTTCATTCTTTTTAATTGCTGAGTAACATTCCACTGTACAGATATACCACCATTATCCCTACATCTGCTGTTGGAGTGTTGGGGGAGGTCTTCAGGAGGTCATAACTACTAGTTGACCATGCAATTGGAAGCTCCTCTGTCCTTGGAATGTACATCTGTACACTGTTCCCAAAGTAGGAGCCATTTCATTTTCAAGGATGCAGATCTGAGAGAGCAATGGGTTGTTGACAGCATCTTGACAATATACATGGCTGAACTCGTTAGAGTCTGTTAAACTTTTGAAATTTTTTGGAGTGATAGCAAGAAACACCAATATTAAGAAGAAACAAAGAGATCAAATGAACAACCTGATCTTCCACTTCACAGAACCTCAAAAAGAAGAACAAAGGTCAAAGTTAATCGATAGGAGGAAATAACAAAGATCGAAGGAAAAATAAATAGAGATAGAAAAACAATATAAAAGATCAATAAAACTAAGAGCAAACAGAAAACTTCAAAAATACACAATAAATCATATTCCAAGCATATTCATAGAGCATATAGTAATGGTGTCACTGCATTAGCCTCTAGACAGGTTGACAACTGAGCACTTGAAAGGTGGGTGCTGTGCTCTGCTGTGCTTAGTTGTTCAGTCGTGTCTGACTCTCTGTGACCCCATGGACTGTGGCTTGCCAGGCTCCTCTGTCCATGGGGATTCTCCAGGGAAGAATACTAGAGTGAGTTGCCATGCCCTCCTCTACGGGATCTCCTCAGTCCAGAGATCGAACCCAGGTCTCCCACATTGTAGGTAGATTTTTTACTGTCTGAGCCACCAAGGAAGCCCTGAAAGGTGGGTATTTAAATTTAACTTTTAATTAGTTACAAATAAGGAATATTTTAATATTGGTTCCTATTCACACCACATTGAACAGATGTTGAACATTTCTAGCATCACAGAAAATTCTCTAACCAAATAGAACACTCTTTCCATAAGTAGAGGTCAATAACCAAAAATTTGAAAATCCTTAGATGGTTTTAAATTTGGTCATGAAAGTGAAAGTGAAGTCGCTGTCGTGTCCGACTCTTTGTGACCCCATGGACTGTAGCCTACCAGGTTCCCCAGTCCATGGGATTTTCCAGGCAAGAATACTGGAGTGGGTTGCCATATCCTTCTCCAGGGGATCTTCCCGACCCAGGGATCGAACCCAGGTCTCCTGCATTGTAGGCAGACGCTTTACCATCTGAGCTACCAGGGAAGCCCCAGATTTGGTCATAAATGTCTGAATAACAAGTGGACCATAGAAATGACCACAATGAATGTTCAAAAATTTTATAAGAATTACAAGATAAATACAAAACCAAATATCTGCTTAACTGCCTTACATGCTTACTTTACAAATAAAATAAAACAAAACAAAGTAGAAATCCAAGCTTGCACCACAAGAAATTAAAAATGAAAAAGCTAAAATTAGGTGAAATGAAAGCCAAATGAAGTAGAAGGAAGAAAACAATAATTAGTGCAAAATCAAGACAAAGGACAAAATTGCAATATGGAGAAACAACAAGACCAAATGTATTCTTATTGAATATATTTAATAAAATTGATAAAAGACTGCTGAAAAAAATTGAAAAGGGGGAATTTCCAGGTGGTTCAGTGGTAAGGAAGGGAATTCTCTGGTGGCTCAGATGGTAAAGCGTCTGTCTGCAATGCAGGAGACCCGGGTTGGATCCCTGGGTTGGGAAGATCCCCTGGACAAGGAAATGGCAGCCCACTCCAGTATTCTTACCTAGAAAATCCACTGGATGGCGGAGCCTGGTAGGCTACTGTCCATGGGGTCGCAGAGAGTCGGACATGACTGAGCGACTTCACTTCACTTCAGTAGTAAGGACTCCATGTTCTCACTGCTGATGGCCCAAGTTCAATACCTGTTTGGGGAAGTAAGACCCACAAGCCATGAGGTGAGGCCAAAAAACCCCCCTTTTTTGGGGGAGGAATCAAATCTTTTACATGTATAATAAAAATAAGGCAGTGACAGCGCACAAGTGCACAAGGCGGCTTCGATGGCGCATAAGCGTGGCCGAGAGGAGCTACCCCACATCCAAGGTCAGGGTAGAAGCTGGAAGGACCCCATGCCCGAGGGGCAGCGGCCAAAAGGAGCTACCCCACGTCCGAGGTCAGGGGCAGCAGCCGAGAGGAGCTACCCCGCATCTGAGGCCAGGGGCAGTGGCCGGGAGGAGTTACCCCAGGTCCAAGGACCGGTGGCTGGAGGGCCGAGAGGAGCTACTCCACGTTCAAGGTCAGGAGGGGTGGTGGTGAGGACATACCCCTCGTTCAAGGTAAGGAGCAACAGCTGCGCTTTGCTGGACAGGCGTGAAGAGATACCCCACGTCCAAGGTAAGAGAAACCCAAGTAAGATGGTAGGTGTTACAAGAGGGCATCAGAGGGCAGACACTCTGAAACCATACTCACAGAAAACTAGTCAATCTAATCACACTAGGACCACAGCCTTGTCTAACTCAATGAAACTAAGCCATGCCCTGTGGGGCCACCCAAGACAGGCGGGACATGGTGGAGAGGTCTGACAGAATGTGGTCCACTGGAGAAGGGAATGGCAAACCACTTCAATATTTGTGCCTTGAGAACCCCATGAACAGTATGAAAAGGCAAAATGATAGGATACTGAAAGAGGAACTCCCCAGGTCAGTAGGTGCCCAGTATGCTACTGGAGATCAGTGGAGAAATAATTCCAGAAAGAATGAAGGGATGGAGCCAAAGCAAAAATAATACCCAGCTGTGGATGGGACTGGTGATAGAAGCAAGGTCCGATGCTGTAAAGAGCAATATTGCATAGGAACCTGGAATGCCAGGTCCATGAATCAAGGCAAATTGGAAGTGGTCAAACAGGAGCTGGCAAGAGTGAACATCAACATTCTAGGAGTCAGCGAACTAAAATGGACTGGAATGGGTGAATTTAACTCAGATGACCATTATATCTACTACTGCGGGCAGGAATCCCTCAGAAGAAATGGAGTAGCCATCACGGTCAACAAAAGAGTCCAAAATGCAGTACTTGGATGCAATCTCAAAAACAACAGAATGGTCTCTGTTCGTTTCCAAGGCAAACCATTCAATATCAGAGTAATCCAAGTTTATGCCCCAACCAGTAACGCTGAAGAAGCTGAAGTTGAATGGTTCTATGAAGACCTACAAGATCTTTTAGAACTAACACCCAAAAAAGATGTTCTTTTCATTATAGTGGACTGGAATGCAAAAGTAGGAAGTCAAGAAACACCTGGAGTAACAGGCAAATTTGGCCTTGGAATACAGAATGAAGCAGGGCAAAGGCTAATAGAATTTTGCCAAGAGAATGCACTGGTCATAGCAAACATCCTCTTCCAACAACACAAGAGAAGACTCTCACATGGACATCACCAGATGGTCAAGACTGAAATCAGATTGATTATATTCTTTGCAGCCAAAGATGGAGAAGCTCCATACAGTCAGCAAAAACAAGACCAGGAGCTGACTGTGGCTCAGACCATGAACTCCTTATTGCCAAATTCAGACTGAAATTGAAGAAAGTAGGGAAAACCACTAGACCATTCAGGTATGACCTAAATCAAATCCCTTATGATTATACAGTGGAAGTGAGAAATAGATTTAAGGGCCTAGATCTGATAGATAGAGTGCCTGATGAACTATGGACTGAGGTTCGTGACATTGTAGAGGAGACAGGGATCAAGACCATCCCCATGGAAAAGAAAAGCAAAAAAGAAAAATAGCTGTCTAAGGAGGCCTTACAAACAGCTGTGAAAAGAAGAGAAGTGAAAAGCAAAGGAGAAAAGGAAAGATATAAGCATTTGAATGCAGAGTTCCAAAGACTAGCAAGAGATAAGAAAGCCTTCCTCAGAGATCAATACAAAGAAATAAAGGAAAACAACAGACTGGGAAACTAGAGATCTCTTCAAGAAAATTAGAGATACCGAGGGAACATTTCATGCAAAGATGGGCTCAATAAAAGACAGAAATGGTATGGACCTTACAGAAGCAGAAGATATTAAGAAGAGATGGCAAGAATACACAGAAGAACTGTACAAAAAAGATCTTCATGACCAAGATAATCATGATGGTGTGATCGCTCACTTAGAGCCAGACATCCTGGAATGTGAAGTTAAGTGGGCCTTAGAAAGTATCACTATGAACAAAGCTAGCGGAGGTGATGGAATTCCAGTTGAGCTATTTCAAATCCTGGAAGATGATGCCGTGAAAGTGCCACACTCAATATGCCAGGAAATTTGGAAAACTCAGCAGTGGCCACAGGGCTGGAAAAGGTCAGTTTTCATTCCAATCCCGAAGAAAGGCAATGCCAAAGAATTCTCAAACTACCGCACAATTGCACTCATCTCACATGCTAGTAAAGTAATGCTCAAAATTCCCCAAGCCAGGCTTCAGCAATACGTGAACCATGATCTTCCAGATGTTCAAGCTGGTTTTAGAAAAGGCAGAGGAACCAGAGATCAAATTGCCAATATCCGCTGGATCATGGAAAAAGCAAGAGAGTGCCAGAAAAACATCTATTTCTGCATTATTGACTATGCCAAAGCCTTTGACTGTGTGGGTCACAATAAACTGTGGAAAATTCTGAAAGAGATGGGAATACCAGACCACCTGACCTGCCTCTTGAGAAACCTGTTTGCAGGTCAGGAAGCAACAGTTAGAACTGGACATGGAACAACAGACTGGTTCCAAATAGGGAAAGGAGTACATCAAGGCTGTATATTGTTACTCTGCTTATTTAACTTATATGCAGAGTACATAATGGGAAACGCTGGGCTGGAAGAAGTACAAGCTGGGATCAAGATTGCCGGGAGAAATATCAATAAGCTCAGATATTCAGATGACACCACCCTTATGGCAGAAAGTGAAGAGGAACTAAAAAGCCTCTTGATGAAAGTGAAAGAGGAGAGTGAAAAATTTGGCTTAAATCTCAACAGTCAGAAAATGAAGATCATGGCATCCGGTCCCATCACTTCATGGGAAATAGATGGGGAAACAGTGGAAATAGTGTCAGACTTTATCTTTTTGGGCTCCAAAATCACTGCAGATGATGACTGAAGCCATGCAATTAAAAGACGCTTACTCCTTGGAAGAAAATTTGTGACCAACCTAGATAGCATATTGAAAAGCAGAGACATTATTTTGCCAACAAAGGTTCGTCTAGTCAAGGCTATGGTTTTTCCAGTGTTCATGTATAGATGCAAGAGTTGGACTGTGAAGAAAGCTGAGCACAGAAGAATTGATGCTTTTGAACTGTGGTGTTGGGGAAGACTCTTGAGAGTCCCTTGGACTGCAAGGAGATCCAACCAGTCCATTCTAAAGGAGATCAGCCCTGAGTGTTCTTTGGAAGGACTGATGCTAAAGCTGAAACTCCAATACTTTGGCCACCTCATGCGAAGAGTTGACTCATTGGAAAAGACCCTAATGATGGGAAGATTGGGGGTAGGAGGAAAAGGGGACGATAGAGGATGAGATGGCTGGATAGCATCACCGACTCGATGGACATGAGTCTGAGTGAACTCCAGGAGATGGTGATGGACAGGGAGACCTGGCGTGCTGCGATTCATGGGGTTGCAAAGAGTCGGACACGACTGAGCAACTGAACTGAACTGATAATAAATAAAGGTATAATGTATAGTTTTTACAGATATTAAGCAGATAAAAAGCAATATTATGAATACATTTTAGTGTCCATATAAAATAGAAAAATCCTAAAATACAAATTACCAAAATAAAGCACAGCAAAAAAAAAACAAAAAACAAAAAACCTGAGTAAACCTAGCATATATTGTAAAACATTAAGTTTATTATATAAACCTTTCTACAAAATAGTTCTAGATGCTCAGATGGCATTGGTAGTGGAAAATAACACTTAAAAATGTAGCAGTACTCTTTCACAAAGTTTCAGGTAAAAGAAAAAGAGAAATACTTCCTGACCTGTCAAGTATATATAACATAACTGAAAACTCAGTTAAAGTTCTTTGTGAACATAAATGAAGAAAAATAACTTAATCTACATATAGCATATGCACTGAATTTTTAAGAAATTGGGTAACACAGATGATCATTGTGATTTTATTTTAGAAGTGCAAGATTGATTTAATATTGGTTTAATGGAAGAAATAAAGGTATTTTACTTCATAATCGTTATACAAAGAAAACATTTACCATTCCAACTGATGGAAAATAATGCAAATGTAACATCAACATCAACTAGATCATAAAATTTGTTTGAAAAATGAGAATATTATGGTTTCACATGAGAAATATATGATGAAAAAACCTTAAGGTAAATCTCATATTTAACGATGATATATTGAAATCTCTTCCTTGACTAAGAAGAGATAGATACAGAACCTTTACTGTACCTTCTATTCAACTTTGGAAATTAAATTGTAGCCTATGAAAATAAGTCAAGAAAAAAAATAATAGCACATGGAAAAAAGATATGAACAGCTGTTATATAAAGATATACATATCTCATATAAAATCCATAAGAATAAATATTTGAAATGATGGAATTAATACAAAGTCAGAGAAATTATTGACTATAAGACCAACATGTAAACCTCAATATACTACTCTTTACTGCACCAAAAATTACTAAAATTTGAAAAATAAGAGTGTCATTTACAAAATCATGGCTATGAAACACCCATGTATATTTAACATCTCAAAATAGAGAAACACAAAATCTGACAGGGAAAATTTAAAGAAAACCTAACTCATGGAAGGATAAAGAATATTGACGGAAACAGCCAATACTGTAAAGATGACTCTCTTTACAAATTATTTTAAATATTAAATGCAGTCCCAAGAAAGTTTTTTTAAAACAGATTTATTGAGGTACAATTTACACACCATAAAATCCATCCATTTAAACTGTATAAATCAGTGATTTTAAAAATGTTCACATTTTAAAACCATCACCACTATCAATATCTAGAAAATATTAATCACTGATCAAGTAGCAGTCATTTCCTTTCTCATCTCCCCATAGCTCTTGGTAATTGCTAAACTACTTTTGGTCTTTGTTCTCAAATAAACAGACTCAGAAAACAGGTGACATTTTAGAAAGTTTGAATGTCATAAACATATTGTTGAGAAAAAAGGCCAGACACGAAAGTGATATCTATACTTTTTGGTATGCATATTATATTTAAACAGTTTTTTAAATTAATTTATTTTTTATTGAAGGAATTTTTTTTGAATTTTTATTTTTACTTTGAATTTTTATTGAAGGAATTTACAGAATTTTGATGTTTTCTTTCAAAGGTTTTTGAAACCTTATTAGAACAAACAACATAATTCATTTCAAAATTTATGTGATCATAACATTATTTCCTTTTCATAAAAGATAAAATTACTCAACAGCATCCAAACTCACTGTTTAATTCTCAAGCTTATGCTTGCAATTATATGCATTTGGAATCTGACAGCCTTCTGCTTTAATGCCCCCCGAGGATAGTACAGCGCAGTTATGTTCAACAGGTGAATGGTCTGTTATCCTGTCATGGAAAAAAATGCATAATTCTGTTATATTCTATGAAGACAACTCATGAAACAATAGTATTTTTATGTAACTGTAATAAAAGATATTTTGAAAATGGGTAATGATGTTTTTAATAAAATTTCAGTAAGAGTTTGTTATTAGGAAAATGGGCTACCGAGTGGCCTATTTTTGAACATTTATATGAATATTTTATTAACTTTCAACATCTTCTTCAGCTTTCTATAATTCAATGACAACAAATATATTCATATTATTAATTTTTTTTTGTATTTTTCCTCCTCTATATAGCATTCATTTTAAAAACTTACTTTAGTTTGCAAATTGAACCATTTAGCCACATCCATGGATGATTGCGACCTCTTCGAAAGACTGGAATCCATGACATAACTGGCAGGGACATCAGAAATTTCTAGCCCAAAATAAATAATTTTCACTTAAATATCATTATGAAAGATTTCTATTAATTTTTAAAATGCAAGTCAAAGGATGCATTCTTTCATAGGATCTTTAGTTCTTTGAACAAAATGAGTATGTTAGATTTTACATCTAACACTGTAATACATAAAAGTTGACTACACCAAAGCCTTGGACTGTGGATCACAACTGGAAAATTCTTAAAGAGATTGGAATACCAGAGAAATTGGTATTTCTTACCTGCCTTACCTGCCTCCTGAGAAATCTGTATGCAGGTCAAGAAGCGACAGAATCAGACATAGAACAATGGACTGGTTCCAAATTGGGAAAGGAGTACATCAAGGCTTTATATTGTCACCCTGCTTATTTAACTTTATGCAGAGTACATCATATGAAATGGCAAGCTGGATGAAGCACAAGCTGGAATCAAGATTGCCAGGAGAAATCTTAATAACCTCATATATGCAGATGACACCCCCCTTATGGCAGAAAGCGAAGAGGAACTGAATAGCCTGTTGATGAAAGTGAAACAGAAGAGTGAAAAAGCTGTCTTGAAACTAAACATTTGAAAAACTAAGATCATGGCATCTGGTCCTATCACTTCATGGTAAATAGATGGGGAAACAATGGAAACAGTTACAGACTTTATTTTCTTGGGCTCCAAAACCACTGCAGATGATGACTGCAGCCCTGAAATTAAAAAGACACTTGCTCCTTGGAAGAAAAGCTATGACCAACCTAGACAGCATATTAAAAGCAGAGACATTGCTGACAAAGGTCCATCTAGTCAAAGCTATGATTTTTCCAGTAGTCATGTATGGATGTGAGAGTTGAACCATAAGGAAAGCTGAGCACTGAAGAACTGATGCTTTTGATCTGTGGTGTTGGAGAAGACTCTTGAGAGTCCCTTGGACTACAAGGAGATCAAACCAGTCCATCCTAAAGGAAATCAGTCCTGAGTATTCATTGGAAGTACTGATGCTGAAGCAGAAACTCCAGTACTTTGGTCACCTGCTGTGAAGAACTGACTCATTGGACAAGACCTGATGCTGGGAAAGACTGAAGGCAAGAGAAGGGGATGACAGAGGATGAGATGGTTGGAAGACAAACTCAATGGACGTGAGTTTGAGCAAGGTCTGAGAGTTGGTGATGGACAGGGAAGCCTGGCGTGCTGCAGTCCATGGGGTTTCAGAGTTGGACGTGACTGAGTGACTGAACTGAACTGAACTTAGTTCTTTGAATAGAATGAGCATGTTAAATTATAAATGTAATACTAAAATCATAAAAGTTGCAAGTTGGAATTTTTAATATTGCCATAAATATTAACCATGTTTGTACTTTTGATTCAAATTAATTCAAACATTTATACTTATCAGTTTCACTGTTTTCTAATGTTAATAAGGAAAATTCTTTTTTTTTTTTTTGAGGACCATTTAATAAAGGGAGTATTTACAAAGACATGGATTAGTTGTACAGACCCCACAAAAGAAGACACTTAGTATACCAACGTGGGGATATTGACAGCTGTGAATTGTAACATTAAGCCTGAGGGATAAGAAGGTGGAGTAATTGAATACGTGCAGTAAGGAAAATTCTGATTTATGTAATCTATTTTTTACTCATGTCAAAACTAACATAACATGGCTTTAAGTAAGTTTTAAGATTCTGTGATGTTCTTTTTTTCTGGATACTGTGAGTATATAATTGCATTTCTCTACTATTATATGTTCCTCAGAATTTCAGTTTTAGAAGAAAATTAAGGGAATGAAATCGAGAAAATAAGTGACATGAGAGCCAAAGATTTGTTTTTCTTAGTCTGACACCATCCTTTGACTAGATAAACCCCAAAGCAATCTATTTCTGTGGAATCCAGTGGACGAGACAAGGGGTCAGAGAATCATTTCTCTCTGTTACTCCCTGCTCAGTTGAACTGTAGACACGGGAACTAATCAAAGACACAAGAAAGGAGAGCCCTGCATGGTGGGAAAAGAAAAGTGAAGAGGTTTGAGACTATCCAGCCACGCTAATCCTCTGTAATCTCTAATCACTTCTCCATGATGAGAGAACAAGGTGGGAGGTGCGGGAACAATAATTACGGCATCTTGTATAGGGGACGACAGAGGATGAGATGGCTGGATGGCATCACGGACACAATGGCCATGGGTTTGGGTGGACTCTGGGAGTTGCTGATGGACAGGGAGGCTTGGCGTGCTGAGGTTCATGGGGTCGCAAAGAGTCGGACACGACTGAGTGACTGAACCGAACTGTATCTTCCCCACCATCAGATGAAAGTGACCTAGGCCTCTTACTTCCGAACACCAAATGCCTAACCTAACTGTTGGAGGTGGCACAGGTAAACCATTCCTCCTGTATTGATAGAATCCTGTAGGTAACTCAGGTGAGCCTTACAAGGTGATCCATCAGGACACCTGCTAACAAGGAGCAGAAGAACTGGAAATTACCAAACATGCATTAATGGTTTTAAAATGAAAATAAAGTTATTAACAGATCTTAAAATAAGCAAACTACAAATATGTACAAAAACACATGTGAATTCTAACAAATATTATTGACTGAATCAAGCCTTTAATAAAGTGTTGGAAACACTTAATATCTTACCATTTCCTCTTCATTATCTATGTAAAGCAGAGTAGAATTCTTAGTAGTGCAGGACCTCAAACTCCCATTCAATGTTTCTTTTTCCAGACTAATAGAATAGCAATTGTTGGAATATGTAAACCACTCTTTTGGATAACAACCACAATGAAATTCTGGAAAAAGATTATGAATTACTATTCAAAGGCAATTTGAATTTTAAAAAACAAAAATTAACTTACATGTATGCATAGATATAAACATGTATGTGTGTGTATATATATATATATATATATATATATATATATATATATATATATATATAACATAGCTATGCACCCTCAAGGCTGGTACATATAAAACAAATCTTACTCATACATTCACAGCGTCAGTCTTGCATACCCTAATTTATGTCTCTATATAAAGCAAACATATAAAAATATCTCCTTTTTACAGGTACTACAAATCAAGAAATGAAACTTCTATTTTAGAGTAGCAAAATTATTTGTCTTTTACCATATTACAGCAGGCAAAAATTGGAGTCAATTGCTAACAATGAATATGGTGATCATATTGTTGCATAGGGAAAAACATTCTCCCATAATCATTATTTATGCCTGTTTGTTGCCCGATTTTGTTATTTATCTTCTACCCCTAAATCTTTTCTTATTTTCACTAGCCTAAGATAGAGACAAAATACAAATTGTATTTATATCAGAGCTTTAAAATCATTATGTACCTTTCTGGAGTCTTGCTATCGGAGAGGAGTTATTCTGCTCCCGTATTACAGTAGCTACAAAATTAATCATTATAAAAATTAACATTGCTCTAAATTGTTTAGGATTAGAGTAGTCTGGAATAAAGCTGATTTTACCAAGAAAAATTAATTGGGTAATGAAGATTTGGTGGAAAATATATTTTAGAAACCTAAAGGAGCAGATTTTACCACCTCTTACCAATCTCAAAAATTAATTTGTGTTTCTCAATAAGATCTTTCAATCTCCTAGAGCATACTTTTGAGTTATGAAATCAGAGTATCCATATACATACTCTCTGTAATTATCTTGTGTTGTATGTATTTCACAAATTCCAAATAACATTCTACATTTAGTCTAATTGCATGTATTTTAATGATAGGCACATTCTATAATATTGTGAAAATGTTTAAAGGACTGACCATCATTAAAGTGAAAAGTTCCCTTATAGTTTTTAAAAAATGTACTTACAGGGAGTAACAACGATCATTGTCACCACAGCGGACATCAAGATGAGGCAGATGATTCCTAGGATCCCAGCAATGAACTTCTCTGAAGGTGATGGTGAACCTGCAGGGAGAGAAAAGCAAACAGTGAGAAAAGAGTGAAAGAGTGATGGGGACAGTTGGTTAGATTTTCATACATGAGAACTGATATGAACAGGGATTTATGGATATAAACTTGGACCCCTTCCCATTTCTACCACTGTAGTCTTTCTCTAATACATGTTTCATTTTCAGCGAATATAATGGTGAATGAGTTGTTGACCAAAGACTTAAAATTGTAGCAATGCCAGAATAAAAATAGTCTTCCAATTTCACATTAGAATACCATAACCAACTTTAAACTCCCTTTCTCAAAATGAAAAATATGAGAGCTTTTCCCCTGCTCTTCTTTCCACACTTCTGCACCCTAACTGCACATCCTAGAACAGTTTCATTGTGTGACTGGTAAGTGTTTCACCTTTGGAGTGGTAGTTCTTGTCATTCTCATGAAGATTCTGAGGAGCATTTTGAAGATTTAGTTCTGCATATGTTAATTCCTGCTCAGTTATTGAACTGGAACTTTTAGAAATCTTAGGTTTCATTTTCTGTCTCTTTGAGCTCTTGACTGCCTTGTGTTCTACATAGGTTACTCCTTGGTTATTCATCTTTGCAGCTGAGTGAGGTCAAGGACCATGCTCTAAGTGAACTGAGGAATAAGTGGCGTGGGTGAGATAAGAACCTTAGTATAATAAGATGGGTGGGGCAAAGAGTTTACCGTTCACTTTGCAGCTGAACAAACGTAAAGCCTGCTTCTAAATTCCTCAGTACTTTAAACAAGCCTTTCATGAAAGAATACTTTTTTAAAAAAAGATATTCTGTATTTGAGAATATATTATTGGTTGAAACAATGAAAAGCAATAAATTATGGAGCAATAAAGAAGTTCATGGCTAATAATATCCTCACTGAAGTCAGATTCCACAGAAATATTTTAAAATCATCATAGTGCTTGTATTAAAATTAAAATGTTCTATTAACAAGAGAGATTCACCTATATTTATAATAATTTTGAAATTTAATAATGATTTAAAGACTAAGTTCTTTAAAGATGAGGAGAGAGTAATGTTGGCATATACAGCAATCTCCTGCACTGTATTACACTATTTGGTGACTTACTTTGATCAGTGAAAAGGGGTACCAAATGGTTTTTATTTTAAATGGTTGAGGAGTTCTGAGAAATCATTAAAAACTGAGGAAATGTTTCATATATTGTAAAATGTCACATGACACACTAATCATATATAAACTAAACAATATGAAAAATAAAACAACAGAAAAAGACTAAAACGTACTTATTTTACAAACGTTGTTGATAAGTGATTTAATGGCTATTATTTGAACCCACAAAATGAAAAACAGGTATAGGTCATTTATGGAAGACACCGTTGGTTCAAACTTCTGGAAAGATCCTATAGATGTTAAAGTTAGTAAAGGTCATTTTAGTTGTATAACTGATGGTGATTACTTATGAAAAATCCAAATAACATAACAATAATTCAGACAGTTGATGCAGTAGTCAGAAATATCTGGAAATGAATTACAGCTTTTAAATAACAAAATGTGATCTTCAAAAAGTTATTTAGTATCTGCTGCTGCTAAGTCACTTCAGTCGTGTCCGACTCTGTGCGACCCCATAGACGGAAGCCCACCAGGCTCCCCCGTCCCTGGGATTCTCCAGGCAAGAACTTTACTGGAGTGGGTTGCCATTTCCTTCTCCAATATTTAGTATCTAGTATCATATTATAATCTAAAATGGAAATAAGGTTATGTAATATATAATACATGTAACACTGAGCACTCAACCTGGCACTTATAAGTTCTCAATAATTATCAGTTTTAATTATTATTTTAGTCATCATTTCTATGGTACTATTTCTGATTTATATCAGTTAGTGTCTTCAATTAGTTTAACATATCATTTATGCTATGTTTGATTTTTTAAAAAATACTTCCATTGCTTACAATTAAGTTTAAATTAGCCTTTAGGAACTTACCTCAATCTGATTTTTATTAAAATTTTGGATTGTTGTATTCAATCTAACACATGTATGAGGTTTTATGTTTGGCCTTTGCTATACAATGAATTCCTTTCCAAGAACATATTTAAAAAATTTTAGCAAAAATATATTAACATATTATTATACAAAAAACTTACCTCTACTGATCATAAAATCTCAAACTAATTGTTCCCTGTCATGAGGTCTTTGGGTTTCACTTAATATTATATACAAACCCATTCATGCCTGTGTGTATGCACTTGATTAACATTCTACAGAAAATAATTTAAATACTTGGAGAAATACTCCATCATATTTGATATTTTACGATTGCTTTTTAGTTCAAATTATTTTTTTAAAAAACAATGTTCTACTTTGATTTTGCCATATATAAACTGTATTTCAGTTGTATCACATTTAATATTCATTAGTTCCCACTAAGTGAGATGGTCTAATAGAGAGACAGGAGAGGAGAGACACATACCTTCTGTTGGCCAGGAAGTCATGCATCCTTTAGTAGGGAGGTCAGGATACTCTCATAAAAGAGGCCTGCTATAGCTGGGTAATAAAAGGAGAAATTTAAAAACATAAATCCAGGACAAGAATAAGCAATGTCTGTGACTTTCATAGAGTGCCCTGTGAAGGCTCAGAGTGAAGCAAGAATGGAAAAAGTTGATTTGACATCAATGTGTCACTTCAAGTTTGAACAGGAAATTCTCACACTTAGGCTATTTGAGGAGATACACCTCAAATACACCTCCAGAAAATAGGAGACTTTGGGCTGCATTTAAAAGCACCTCCAGAAAATAGGAGACTTTGGGCTGCATTTAATAGCATACACCTCCAGAAAATAGGAGACTTTGGGCTGCATTTAAAAGCACAAATGGATCTCTAAGTGTGTTATTTATATTTTGCATTTATAAATGCCTCTGAAAAATTGTTATCATATTCTATAAGATCTATAAGATCTGAGGAAGTGGAGGTTTAATCACCTATGCAGGTATCTTGTTTCCATTTTAGTCACATACACCACAAACTTAGAATACCTCAAGTTTTACTTTTAAAACTAGATTGCTACATCTTGGCAGTGAATACACCTTTCCTTCACATCCATTGTTATTTAATTTCTATTGTCATAGAAAAAGTCCTAAAAATCATAATCCTATTTTCAACAGGTATTTAAGGATATTTGTCACTAATTATTCTGCAGAATTGCTACATTTCCGACAATACTGTATCTGGAACAAAGACAATCATTTTCAAAATACCATTTCTTTCCTCTGCCCTAGTTTTTGTATTTGGTTTTATTCTTATTAAATAAAAAATTTAATCTTTGGACTTTCTCTGACAAAAATACTGCCCTTGAAAGAACAAAATCAGAACATTATACTAATAAAATATACCTCCATGACAAAGGTTGAATTATTAAATAAATAGTCATTGTGTCATTCATGAATTCATCCTCCAATTATGACTAGTTGGATTTTACTAGGAATATTTGATGTAACAACATAGATTCAAACACTACTATACAGTTCAAGAAAATATAATTTTTAAAATATCACCTAATCAAACAATGGCAAGGAGATGAAGAGAAGACTTAAACCACAAGATAAATAGAAAATTCAAATGAAAATGACAAGAAAGGACATGTAACAATGCTCATATAAGACAAAATAGCCTTTAAAGGAAAGTTCATAATGAAACATAAAGAAGAACATTGTATAATGATAAAGGGATCAATACATGAAGAAGATATTACACTTGCTAATATATGACCCCAATATATTAATGGCTTCCTAGGTAGTACTGGTCTAAAGAATCTGCCTATCAATGCAAGAGACACAAGAGACATGAATTCAATCCTTGGGTCTGGAATAGGAAATGACATTTCCCCTGGTATAGGAAATGACAACACCTAAATACATAGAACAACCACTAATTATATAAAAAGAGAAATTAAAGGGAATACAATAATAGTAGGAGATCTTAACACCCCATTGACATCACTGGACAGATCTCCCAGATATAAAATCAATAAAGTAACCAAGATTCTTAATGACACAATAGAACAGTTGAACTTAATTGATGTCTGCAGGACTTTTTGCATACAAAAACCCCAGAACACACATTCTTTTTAAGTGCACGTGAAACATTCTCAAGGATAGATCACATTCCAGGACACACAACCAGGCTCAAGAAATGTAATGGATAGAAATTATTTCAAACATCTTTTCTGACCACAACTGTATGTAACTAGAAATCAACCACAGAAAGAAAAAAAAAAAAAAAGATAATTACATAGATACTACAAACATGATACTAAGAATCAATGGGTAAACGATGACGTGAAAGAGAAAGTCAGAAAATACCTGGAGGATGTGAGAGTGATCTGGTTTTGACATCTGTCACCCCATTGATCTCTGGGGATGATTCAGCTGATCTGGCTGGTTATGTGGGTGTCCCTTTCCTCCCTCATCATTCCATGTGTGTCTTTCTTGAAGCTACACACTCAGTTGAAGAGGACAACCATCCCTGATAGAGGAGGACTGGTCTTCAGTCAAGGGTATCTAGTGGAACAGATCATTTTGATTCTGATGCTTTTAATGGGAAACTTTCAAAACCATTCAACATTTTAAGCTTTTCCATTATAGCTGCCATTTTTTATTGGAGGCCAATGTCTGTTTCTTTAGAAAATTTAAAGAGAACACAAAAAAGACATAGAAATCTGCCATTATTCAAATCAGTTAACCCAATATTGTATATATATACTATATTGCATCAATCAGTTTGGCTATTCTCAGTATGTGCTTAAACATATAGGGTGATATTTATGTACAGTTTGAAATTTTTTTATTTTTATCTATAAATCATCAACTAATCTATTTTTAGAGTTTTTGGATTTAATTAACTATTTCATACCCTCATGAGTCTAAAGAGGCTTTGATTTTTCAAGTTTATGTTGGCTGCTAAAGTTCATGTTTGGTTTGGTCTATGAGATGATGATAAAATTTGGCATTTTAGTTCTCTATGATTCTTGTCTGACACAGTGTGAAGTAAATGAGCTACTGAAACCAGCAGAAACTTTCTGAGTGGGAATATTGAATGTTATTTGATCATTGGCTATCTTTTTCTGAGCTTCCCTTGTGGCTCAGACGGTAAAATCATCTGCTTGCAATGCTGGAGACCCGGGTTCGATCCCTGGGCTGGGAAGATCCCCTGGAGAAGGAAACGGCAACCCACTCCAGTATTCTTGCCTGGAGAATCCCACGGACAGAGGAACCTTGTAGTCTACAGTCCATGGGGCCGCAAAGAGTCAGACACGACTGAGCATTTGCTTGTCTTTTTCTGACATCATGTCTCTGAAGCCAGTCATAAATATCAACACAGACCTCCCACTCTAAAAGCAGAGGTGAAGGGCAAGCTGAGAGAGCTCATCCCAGTGTGTTCTAATCAAGCTTATCCTCCAATTGGTGAAATCTCAAGGCACAGATACAGGTGTTATCAGGTAGTGTGGGTATGTAATTCTGCTGTCACATTGAACAAAGAGGGATACAGGAGAACTTGCTATAGGTAAGCTGTGTAGAAATTTTGGAGGGCTCTGGATTGTTGCAGGAAATAATTTACCTTGGGGTACATGTTAATTATCTAATATTAATGTTAACTACAGATGAAGACAAGAAAGAATCAAAATGAAAGTTGGTCAAAATATATTATGCAGAATATAATCTTTATGTCTCCAGATGTTTTGGGAAATATTTAATTCAGTTTTTGATGTTAAATTTTGTGTGTGTGTGGGGGTGGTTTCTCAACAGCTATTGGTATTACCAGCGTGGTTAGCAATAAATTTTCCAGTGTTCAAATTCCCTCATCTTCGAGTTCAATGCAATATGAAAGTTTAAGTGGTTTGGTACTATGATTATCTATCAAAATAAATCCAGCTTTGCATTCATAAATTTGTTTTTTTGTGCATATAATACAAGTAGTCGATGGTGAATAAAGCTAAATGAAAATAGTTTGTCTGGAAGTTATTTTGTCTATTACAGGATTTACTCTATAATTTGGCATTTTATGAGGGAGAATATTTATTGAAAATTAAATGGTAGTATATTTATCCATTTTATCATTATTTAATGATTGTTCAAATCTAAATTTCTCAAATTACAAAGTAACTAAATGGTAAAATATTAAGACCTTTTAACCCAAGAATCAATACTAACCTATGAGAAACAAAGTTCTGCAATGTTTACAGGTCATAAAAATATTTTTCAGGAAAAATATGGGTTTTTATTCTTTTATTTACTGGTACTTTCAATTTCCTCAGTAATTTATTTTGTATTGAAAGTGGAAGTGAGTGAAAGTGAAAGTTGCTTAGTCATGTCCGACTCTTTGGGATCCCATGGACTATACAGGCCACGGAATTCTCCAGGCCAGAACACTGGAGAATTCCCTTTTGCAGGAGATCTTCCCAACCCAGGGATCAAATGCAGGTCTCCTGCATTGCAGGCAGATTCTTTACCAGCTGAGCCACAAGGGAAGCACAAGAATACAGGAGTGTATTCTTTCTCCATTGGATCTTCCCAACCCAGGAACTGAATCAGGGTCTCCTGCACTGCATGCGGATTCTTTACCAACTGAACTATGAGGGAAGCCCATAGTCATCCCATATTTGGTATTAGTCATCTGCAAATTCATCTAAAATTTTTAAAATATTTGTGTATTGAGACTATGAGATTCAGTGATATCAATTTTGTATTCATTTATTTAGAATATTCTCATAAACCAGAAATTAACATATATTCATAGTATATCACGTGAAAGATAGATGGGTGTCATTGACTCCACAGTCTTCACTGAACACTGACTGTGCACTTTGAAGTCTACTATGCTATGAAAAGGCATTGTGAGGTAAACAGACCCTTACTTCATTAACATATATTTGGGAGGACATATTTTGTTTGGTTCTGTTTTAGGAGCAAAAGCAAATATTTAAGAAAGACACATATGGAAAAAGACAGATACATATATTTTTTTCTTAAAAAAATTTTTTTAATTGGATTCCAGTTGATTTATAATGTGTGTTAGTTTCAGGTGTACAGCAAAGTGATTCAGTTATACACATACCTGTATCTACTCTGTTTTTAGTTTCTTTTCCCATATGGGCCATTACAGAATATTGAGTAGAGTTCCCTGTGCTATACAGCAGATTCTTATTAATTATCTATTTTATATATAGTAAAGTGTATACGTCAATGCTAATCCCCCAGTTTATCCCTCCCTCTTATCCTCTGTTATTGTTGTACAGTTGCTCAGTTGTGTCTGACTCTTTGAGACCCCATGGACTGCAGCACACCAGTTCTCCTAGTCCTTCACCATCTCCTAGAGCTTGCTTAAACTCATGCCCATCAAGTCAGCAATGCCATCCAATCATCTCAGCCTCTGACATCCCCTTCTTCTTCTGCCTTTAGTCTTTCTCAGCATCAGGGTCTTTTCAAATGAGGCAGTCATTTGGCATCAGGTGGCCAAAGTACTGGAGCTTCAGCTTCAACATCAGTCCTTCCAATGAACACCCAGGATTGATTTCCTTAGGAAGGACTGGTTGGATCTCCTTGCAGCCCAAGGGACTCTCAAGAGTCTTCTCCAACACCATAGTTCAAAAGCATCAATTCTTCGATGCTCAGCCTTCTTTATAGTTCAACTCCCACATCCATACATGACTACTGGAAAAACCATAATTTTGATATAGGGATCTCTGTCAGCAAGGCAACGTCTCTGCTTTTTAATTTGCTTCTATGTGATAACCATAAATTTGTTTGCTACATCTGTTGACTCTACTTCTCTATTGTAAAAAGTCATATAGATTGGAAAGAGAAAACAAAACTATGTTTATTTACAAAATGACATAATTGTCTGCATAGAAAATTCCAAACTATCTCCAAAATCCTCTAAAACTAATCAGTAAGTTAAACATGGTTTCAGATAGAACAGCATATCAAAATCAGTTATATTTCCATATACTAAAATTAAAGTATTAAAAATTGAGATAAACAAAAAGTACCATTTGCAATAGTATCAAAAACATTAAGTTGATAGTATAAATGTACCATTTATATGCTGAAAGCATGTGCACCATTTATACGCTGAAAATTAAAAAACACTAGTGAGAAAAGTTGAAAAGGACAACTTGATAAATAAACTATGTTCCTAAACTGAAAATCTAAACATTATGATGATTCCTTTTCTCCCTTAATTGCTCTATGAATTTAAGTCAGTCAAAATCAGAAGCACACAACTAGGTTCTCTGTGACAACCTAGAGGGGAGGATGGGGTGGGGGAAGGTTAAAAAGGGAGGGGACATATGTACACTTAAAGACTGATTCACATTGTTGTATGATAGAAACCAATAAAACATTGTAAAACAATTTTCCTTCTATTTTAAAAAGAAGTTAAAAAATCAGAAACATATTAAACTTTTATTTTGTAGACATTTACACACTGATTTTAATTTTTTTAATGCATTTTATTTTTTAGAACAATATATATTTACAGAAAAAGTTTCACGATAGTATAGTGTTCTGTATACTCTGCACTCAGTTCCTTTTCAATGAATTTTATATTAGTATTGCACATTAGTTATAATTAATAAACTAACATCAATATACTTTTAGTAACTAAATCCATAGTTTATTCATGCTTCCATAAATTTTTTTCCTATGTCCTCTTTATAATCCAGGATCCCACCAGGTTACCACATGACATACCAAATGTCATGTCTCCTTAGGCTCCCCTTGGCTATTACAGACTTTACTTGTGTTTGATGATCTTGATAGTTTTGAAAAGTACTGCTGCTGCTGCTGCTGCTGCTAAGTCACTTCAGTTGTGTTTGACTCTGTGTGACCCCATAGATGGCAACCCACCAGGCTCCTCTGTCCCTGGGATTCTCCAGGCAAGAACGCTGGAGTGGGTTGCCATTTCCTTCTCCAATGCATGAAAGTGAAAAGTGAAAGTGAAGTCGCTCAGTCGTGTCCGACTCTTCGCGACCCCATGGACTGCAGCCTACCAGGTTTCTCCACCCATGGGATTTTCCAGGCAAGAGTGCTAGGTAGGTATATTTTAAAATACCCCTCACTGGGATTTGTCTGACATTTTTCTCATGAGTAAATTGGGGTATAAGTTTGGGGGAGGACCACAGAGTACAAGTTTTATCACATCACATCAAGAGAACAAACTGTGAGCATTTTTATCACTGTTGATGTTACCTTTGCTCACTGAGGTGGTGTTTGTCAGATTTTCCACTCTAAAGTCACTGTTATTTTCCCCTTCCATTTGACTGTATAATAATTTCTTTGGAAGGAAATCATTATGTGCAGTAAGTACTTAAGGAATAAGGAGTCCCATCACCTTAAGGCAAGAGCATCTACATTATTTATTTAGAATTTTTTTGCACAAGCAATTTGTTTCGTCTCCCTCATTCACTTAAGTATTTAATCATTTTAAACTACTATGGATTCATGGACATTTTATATTGGGGTTATAATTCAATACTATTTCTTATTTTGATTTTTGCTGCTTAAAATTGTTCCATCTTTAGTCATTGGTAATTCCTTTATCTAGTTCCTCAATTTTGTTGCATACCCCTACCGTTTTAAGTACTTCTCCATTTTCTAGAACTATAAAAATCTCCAGGCTCTTCTTATGTATTTCCTACCTCTATCTTCCAGTAGTCATGTATGGATGTGAGAGTTGGACTATAAAGAAAGCTGAGTGCTGAAGAATTGATGCTTTTGAACTATGGTGTTGGAGAAGACTCTTGAGAGTCCCTTGGACTGCAAGGAATTCCAACCTGTCAATCCTGAGGGAAATCAGTCCTGAATATTCATTGGAAGGCCTGATGCTGAAGCTAAAACTCCAATACTTTGGCCACCTGAGGTGAAGAACTGACTCATTGGAAAAGACCCTGATGCTGGGAAAGATTGAGGGCAGGCGGAGAAGGGGATGACAGAGGATGAGATGATTGGATGGCATCACCATCTTGATGGACATGGGTTTGAGTATGTTCAAGGAGTTGGTGATGGACAGGGAAGCCTGGCATGCTGCAGTCCATGAAGTCACAAAGAGTTGGACATGACTGAGTGACTGAAGTGAACTGATCTGAGAATCAGTCATTTTTTTCAAGTAGCTAAGATTTTATTTACCAGATAATGAAATTATAATAAGTAATTTTTATAAGTAAAAATAAGTAAGTAAAATTTTTTTTCTTTGCAAAACAAAAGTCAAAGCAATTTTGAAAAAGACAAAGTAGGAGAACTCACATCACTTCAAGACTTTCTATAAATTCACATAATCAAGATATTGGTGAAAGAAGGCAGATATTCAGATCAATGAAACTAGGTAAAGATTTTAGAAATAGACCTATGCACAAGGGGTCAATTGATTTTTGACAAAAATGTCATGATAATTCAACAGGAGAGTAAAATTTTTTTTAAAAAGTGGTGTGGAAATAACTAGACATCTCTTTGCCAATAAAAAAAATTAAAAAGAATTCAATCCATATTTTTCACTATATCCAAATATTAACTTGAAATGGAATATAGAATTCTATGTAAACTTAGAACTTCTAGAAGAAGGCATAGGAGAAAAAATTTCAAGTTCAGGTTAATTAAAGATTTCTTAATTAAAAACTTCTTAAATATAAAAATGTAACTTTAAACCTTATTAATTTCATTTCATCTAGTTACAAGGCTTCCCTGATAGCTCAGTTGGTAAAGAATCCACCTGCAATGTGGGAGGCCCTGGTTCGATTCCTGGGTCAGGAAGATCCCCTGGACAAGGGATAGGCTACCCCCATCAGTATTCTTGGGCTTCTCTTGTGGCTCAACTGATAAGGAATCTGCCTGCAGTGCAAGAGACCTGGGTTCGATCCCTGGGTTGGGAAGATTCCCTGGAGAAGGAAAAGGCTGCCCACTCCAGTATTCTGGCCTGGAGAATTCCATGGACAAGTCCATGGGGTCACAAAAAGTCTGACACGACTGAGCGACTTTCACTTTCATCTAGTTACAAACTTCTGCTCATCTAAACTTCTAAAAACAATGTTAAGAGATTACAAGGTATACTTCAAGGCAATATTTATAAATCACATGTCTGATAAAATATTAGCATCCAAAATATATAAAGAACTCTCCAAGTTCAATAATAAGAAAATGAGCAAACCAATAAAAATAGGCTAGATATTTTAATCAGTACTTTACCATAGGAGATCTGTGGTTAATAAAATCATATGAAAATATAGTGCACATTTATTCATTAGATATATACAAAATAAACACACCTTTATTATATCACACCTTTATTAAAATGGTTTTAAAGATTATCAGTATTAAATGTTGGCAGGACATAAGCAAATGGAATTGTCATACACTGCTAATAGAATACAAAATGGTACAGCCCCTTTGCAATATGGAAACACACCCAGAAGTTTGGACTTGCCAGAGAGCACTCAAGCTAGTTGTGGTGTAGGTCACAAACATAGATCTGATTCAAGATACTATTTATTTTCTTTCCAGTTAGCATCCTGTCTTTCTGCTAAAATGTAAGGAATCAAGCAAATGTATATACAATTGATACAGAATAGCATTAAATCCCAGGTAAAATGTACATGACAGTAACAACAGTTTGCAAGATTACTTACTAGATCTGTCTGAGTTGCAGAAATTGAGTATACCGACTGAACTGACTGAAGCTCATCACACACCTCCAGAAAATAGGAGACTTTGGGCTGCAATTAAAAGGACAAATGGAACTCTAAGTGTGTTATTTAGATTTTCCATTTTTAAATGCCTCTGAGAAATTATTATCATATTCTATAAGATTTGAGGAGACGGACGTAGTAGTTATCTTGTTTCCGTCTCAGTCACATACATTGCAAACTTAAAGTACCTCAAGTTTTACTTTTAAAACTAGATTGCTAAATCTTGGCAGTGAACACACCTGTCCTTCACATCCATTGTTATTTCATTTCTATTGTCATAGACAAAGTTCTAAAAATCATAATCCCATTTTCAATAGGTATTTAAGGATATTTGTCACTAATTATTCTGCAGAAGTACTACATTTCCAACCATATTGTGCCTGGAACAAAGACCATCGTTTTCAAAATGACATTTCTATTTTTCTGCCCTAGTTCTTACATTCAGTTTTATGATTATTAAGTAAAAAATTTAATCTTCATATTTTCTCTGAGAAACATACATGCCCTTGAAAGAATAAAAAAAGAACAATATATTAATAAAATACCTGTCCGTGACTAAGGTTGAAATATTAAATAAAGAATCATTATGTCATTCATGAATTCATCTTCCAATTGTGTCTAGTTGTTTTTTACATCATTTGTTATATCAAATATTCCTAGTAAAAAACTACTAGACATGATTGGAGGATGAATTCATGAATCACATAATGATTCATTATTTAATATTTCAACCTTAATCATGGACAGGTATTTTATTAATATATTGTTTTTATTTAAGTCTTCAAGCAAACAAAAGCCCAGGACTGGATGGCTTCACAGCTGAATTCTACCAAAAATTTAGAGAAGAGCTAACACCTATCTTACTCAAACTCTTCCAGAAAATTGCAGAAGAAGGTAAACTTCCAAACTCATTCTATGAGGCCACCATCACCTTAATACCAAAACCAGACAAAGATGCCACAAAAAAAGAAAACTACAGGCCAATATCACTGATGAACATAGATGCAAAAATCCTTAACAAAATTCTAGCAAACAGAATCCAACAACATATTGAAAAGATCATACATCATGACTAAGTGGGCTTTATCCCAGGAATGCAAGGATTCTTTAATATCCACAAATCAATCAATGTAATACACCACATTAACAAATTGAAAGATAAAAAGCCTTTGACAAAATTCAACATCCATTTATGGTAAAAACCCTCCAGAAAGCAGGAATAGAAGGAACATACCTCAACATAATAAAAGCTATATATGACAAACAAACAGCAAACATTATCCTCAATGGTGAAAAATTGAAAGCATTTCCCCTAAAGTCAGGAACAAGACAAGGGTGCCCACTCTCACCACTACTATTCAACATAGTTTTGGAAGTTTTGGCCACAGCAATCAGAGCAGAAAAAGAAATAAAAGAAATCCAGATTGGAAAAAAAGAAGTAAAACTCTTTTGCACATGACATGTTTGCACTGTTTGCACATGACATGATCCTCTACATAGAAAACCCTAAATACTCCACCAGAAAATTACTAGAGCTAATCAATGAATATAGTAAAGTTGCAGGATATAAAATCAACACACAGAAATCCCTTGCATTCCTATACACTAACAATGTGAAAACAGAAAAAGAAATTAAGGAAACAATTTCATTCACCATTGCAATGAAAAGAATCCTTAGGCATATATCTACCTAAAGAAACAAAAGACCTATATATAGAAAACTATAAAACATTGGTTAAAGAAATAAAAGAGGACACAAATAGATGGAGATATATACCATGTTCGTGGATTGGAAGAATCAATATAATGAAAATGTGTATACTACCCAAAACAATCTATAGATTCAATGCAATCCCTATCAAGCACCAACAGTTATTTTTCACAGAACTAGAACGAATAATTTCACATTTTGTATGGAAATACAAGAAACCTCGAATAGCCAAAGCAATCTTGAGCAAGAAGAATGGAACAGGAAGAATTAACCTGCCTGACTTCAGGCTATACTACAAAGCTACAGTCATCAAGACAAAATGGTACTGGCACAAAGACAGAAATATAGATCAATGGAACAGAATAGAAAGCCCAGAGATAAATCCATGCACCTATGGACACCTTATCTTTGACAAAGTAGGCAAGAATATACAATGGAGAAAAGACAATCTCTTTAACAAGTGGTGCTGGGAAAACTGGTCAACCACTTGTAAAAGAATGAAACTAGAACACTTTCTAACACCATACACAAAAATAAACTCAAAATTGATTAAAGATCTAAACGTAAGACCAGAGACTATAAAACACTTAGAGGAAAACATAGACAAAACACTCTCCGACATAAATCACAGCAGGATCCTCTATGACCCACCTCCCACAGTAATGGAAATAAAAGCAAAAATAAATAAATGGGACCTAATTAAACTCAAAAGCTTTTGTTCAATGAAGGAAACGATAAGCAAAGTGAAAAGACAGCCTTCAGAATGGGAGAAAAATAATAGCAAATGAAGCAATTGACAAAGAATTAATCTCAAAAATATACAAGCAACTCCTGAAGCTCAATTCCAGAAAAATAAATGACCCAATCAAAAAATGGGCCAAAGAACTAAACAGACAGTTCTCCAAAGAACACATACAGATGGCTAACAAACACATGAAAAGATGCTCAACATCACTCATTATCAGAGAAATGCAAATCAAAACCACTATGAGGTACCATCTCACAGCAGTCAGAATGGCTGTTATCCAAAAATCTACAAGCAATAAATGCTGGAGAGGGTGTGGAGAAAAGGGAACCCTCTTACACTGTTGGTGAGAATGCAAACTAGTTCAGCCATTATGGAGAACAGTGTGGAGATTTCTTAAAAAACTGGAAATAGAACTGCCATTTGACCTAGCAATCCCACTGTTGGGCATACACACTGAGGAAATGAGAATTGAAAGAGACACATGTACCCCAATGTCCACTGAAGCACTGTTTATGATAGCCAGGCCATGGAAGTAACCTAGATGTCTATCAGCAGATGAATGGATAAGAAAGCTGTGGTACATATCCACAAAGGAATATTACTCAGCCATTAAAAAGAATGCATTTGAATCAGTTCTAATGAGATGGATGAAACTGGAACCTATTATACAGAGTGAAGTAAGCCAGAAAGAAAAACACTAGTACAGTATACGAACACATATATATGGAATTTAGAAAGATGATAACGATAACCCTATATGCAAGACAGCAAAAGAGACAAAGATGTATAGAACAGTCTTTTGGATTCTGTGGGAAAAGGTGAGGGTGGGATGATCTGAAAGAATATCACTGAAACATGTATATTACCATATATGAAACAGATAGCCAGTCCAGGTTCAATGCATGAGACAGGGTGCTCAGGGCTGTTTCACTGGGATGACCCAGAGGGGTGGGATGGAGAGAGATGTGGGAGGGGGGTTTTAGGAAGGGGAACACCTGTAAACCCGTGGCAGATTCATATCAATGTATGGCAAAAACCACTACAATATTGTAATTAGCTTCCAACTAAAATAAATAAATAAATAAATAATAAAAACAAATAGAAAAAAACAATCACCTAACCAAATAATGGGAAGGGGAGGAAAAGATGACTTAAATCATGAGATAAATAGAGCATCCAAATGAAAATGACAAGAAAGAACATATAGCAATGCTCATATAAGACAAAATAGACTTTAAAACAAAGTTCATAATGAAAGATAAAGAAGGACACTGTATAATGATAAAGAGATACAAGAAGAAGGTATTACATTTGCAAATGTATGAACCCAATATATTAATGGCTTCTAGGTTGTACCGTGGTAAAGAGACACAAAAGACATATATTTGATTCCTGGGTCTGGAAGATTCCCTGGTATAGGAAATGACAACACTTAAATACATAAAATAAACTACAGATATAAAAGGAGAAATTAAAGGGAATACAATAATAGTAGGAGATCTTAACACCCCATTGACATCACTGGACAGATTTCCCAGATATAAAATCATTAAGGTAACTGAGATTCTTAATAACACAATAGAACAGTTGAACTTAATTGAAGTCTACAGGATGTTACATATGAAAAGCCCAGAATACATTCTTTTTAAGTGCACGTGAAACATTCTCAAGGATAGATTGCATTCCAGGACAAAAAACAGGCCTCATGAAATGTAATGGATAGAAATTATTTCAAACATCTTTTCTGACCACAACTGTATATAAGTAGAAATAAACCACAAAAAGTAAAAGTAAAAAAAAAAAAAAAAAAGATTACATGGATACTAAAAACTAACGGGTAAACAATGACATGAGAAAGAAAGTTTGAAAATACCTGGAGGATATGAGGGTGATCTGGTTGTGACATCTGTCACCCCACTGATCACCGGGGTTGATTAAGCTGATCTGGCTGGCTAGGCAGGTGTCCTTTTCCCCTCTCAACATTCCATGTGCATCCTTCCTGAAGCTGCATCCTCTGTCAAAGAGGACAACCATATCTGATAGAGGAGGACTAGTCTTCAGTCAAGGGTATATGCGTAGCTCCGTTTCCCAGCTAGAACCTTCAAACAAGCTCTCAGAAAATATCTGGAGTCAAATGATGATGAAAAGACACTTACAAAATCGATGGGATACAGCAGAAGCAGTTCTGAAAGGGAAGTTCATAGTGACACAGGATTCATCAGGAAAGAAGAAAATCTAGAGAATAAACTTATGGACATGGGGAGAGGGGAAGAGAGGTGAGATGTATGGAAAGAGTAATTTGGAAACTTACATTACCATATGTAAAATAGATAGCCAACTAGAATTTGCTGTATGACTCAGGAAACTCAAACAGGGGCTCTGTATCAACCTAGAGGGATGGGATGAGGAGGGAGATGGGAAGGAGGTTCAAAAGGGAGAGGATATATTTATACCTATGGCTGATTCATATTGAGGTTTGACATAAACCAACAAAATTCTGTAAAGCAATTATCCTTCAATAAAAAAATAAAAAGAAGAAAATCTCAAATAACCTAACCTACTACCTAAAAGAATTAGAAAAAGAGTAACAAATAAAACCTAAAGCTCAAAGAAGGAAGGAAATAACAAAGATCAGAGAGGAAATAAAATAGATACACAAACAGTAGAACATATCAATAAAGAAAAGAACTATTTTTCTTAAAGGTAAGTAAAATTAACATACTTCTAGCCAGGCTCACCAAGAATAAAAGAGAAAGAATCAAAATAAACAAAAGAAAAAAAATAAAAAGGTGAAGTAATAACAATACTGAAGAAATAAAAAAAATAAGAAAACACTATGAACACTTATGTCAACAAATTAGATAATACACAAGAAATGGACAATTTTCTAGAAAAGTACAACCTACCAAAAGTGAGGAGAAGAAAAGAAAGAGATAATTTGAACAATGATCATTAGAAGTGAAATAGAATCTGTACTTTAAACAAATAACTCCCTGTAAACAAATGTTCAGGTCTGGATGGCTTCACTGGTGAATTTTACCAAATATACAAAGAAAAACTTATATCAATCCTTCTTGAGCTACTGCAGATTGAAAGAGAAGGGAACACTCTCAAAGACATTCAAGGAGGCTACCATTATCCTGATATCAAAATTAGACAAAGATACTACCAAAAAAAGAAAATTACCAGTCAATATCCTTTATGAATATAGATGCAAAAGTCCTCACAAAATATTAGCAAACTGAATGCAATAATATGTATAAAGGATCATATATCATGATATATATATATCTGAATCATTTTCTGTACACCAGAATCTAAGACAAATTATAAATTAACTATACTTCAATTCAGAGAAGGCAATGGCACCCCACTCCAGTACTCTTGACTGGAAAATCCCATGGACAGAAGAGCCTGGTAGGCTGCAGTCCTTGGTGTCCCTAAGAGTCGGAGACAACTGAGAGACTTCATTTTCACTTTTCACTTTCATGCATTGGAGAAGGAAATGGCAACCCACTCCAGTATTCTTGCCTGGAGAATCCCAGGGACAGAGGAGCCTAGTGGGCTGCCGTCTATGGGGTCGCACAGAGTTGGACACGACTGAAGTGACTTAGCAGTAGCAGCATACTTCAATTAGAAAAAAATTCAAAGAACACATAGGAGAGATTTAGCTTTCCTCAAACAAAATGAATAGTTTTAGTGAGACTTTGGCTTTTGGAAAATTATTCCATAATAGTATGTATTCTGCCTGCTTTATGATAAATTTGATATTCAGTTCAGTCATCCAGCCGTGTCTGACTCTTTGCGACCCCATAAACTGCAGCACGCCAGGCTTCCCTGTCCATCACCAACTCCCGGAGTCCACCTGAAACCATGTCCATTGAGTTGGTGATGCCATCCAACCATGTCATCCTCTGTTGACCCCTTCTCCTCCTGCCCTCAATCTTTCCCAGCATCAAGATCTTTTCCAAGGAGTCAGCTCTTTGCATCAGGTGGCCAAAGTTTTGGAGTTTCAGCTTCAGCATCAGTCCTTCCAATGAACACCCAGGACCAATCTCCTTTAGGATGGACTGGTTTGCTCTCCTTGCAGTCCAAGGGACTCTCGAGAGTCTTCGCCAACACCACAGTTCAAAGGCATCAATTCTCCGGCTCAGTTTTCTTTACAGTCCAACTCTCACATCCATAGATGACCACTGGAAAAACCATAGCCTTAACTAGATGGACCTTTGTTGACAAAGTAATGTCTCTGGTTTTTAATATGCTGTCTAGGTTGGTCATAACTTTCCTTCCAAGGAGTAAGCGTTTTTTAATTTCATGGCTACAATCACCATCTGCAGTGATTTTGGAGCCCAGAAAAATAAAGTCAACTACTGTTTCCCCATCTATTTGCCAAGAAATTTGATATTAGTTTAGCTTAATCTTGCTGTCATTCCACTTTTTTTCTGTTTACTGATGTCATCATGAAATATTCCCCTCTCTGTTTTATTTTATGGATTTCATCTTAGGGCTGAATTTTAGTTTGTATTGCCTCTGTGGATACTTACTTTAAAAAATAAAGTAAGAAATAAAAATTCTAATTATTGCTTTTCACTGAAGATTTACCACAATGTTTATAAATAAGTGTGTATCAGTTAATCTGTTAATATTAAAAATGATAAAATATAAAACTATACAGCTTTTTAAAAGATCAGAGCCACCATATTACTTAAACATATGGTACAATAATGTTTATAATTAAATTATAATATGGTTATTATATATGAAAATGCTATTTAATATGTTTCTGTTAAATAACACAATTTGGAACTGGGAAATTTCACATAGTAGGCAGAGATGTAGAACAACCAAGCAGAGTGATTAATATCTGTGGGCCTATTAATAATACCTATAGTTCATAGACATGCCTCAAAGCTACTCTTTTGCCTTTAGGAGAAAGCCCTATTGCCATATTGACTGAAGAATTTTTGGATTGCTTTTCTCATTTTTTTTTTTTTAATATAAGAAACTTAGTCCCTAAAATTTTACAGTTAGATCTTAGGGCAAATATATAATAATTTAAAGGCAGATCTATAGGCGTAAACACTAGAGGATCTAAAAAATGTGCTACCATTATTTTAAAAGGTGAAAAGCAACTTTGCACTTCTATTCATAGAAGGAATCCCAAACCTTGGAAAAATGCTTTTGAAAAGACTACAAATGGTGTAACTAATATAGAGGTCATTTCAATTGTTACTACTATGCATTTCTAAGAAAAAATGGTAAAGTATCAGAGCATGGGTGGCCCTTCAGGTGCACAGATCTATGTGTTTCATAAGAGAAAAAAGATTTAAAAAAAAACAAAATACAATCCTTTTTTTTTTGGTGTGCCTTTGCCTAAATAGCACTTACTTCTGGAGTTAAATAGGGCGCAGACATTCTCATTATATTTACACATGTAATGATTTTTAAACAATGCTATTTTAATTGTTGCTATAGCTAGTGGAACAGATCATTTTGACTTTGATGCTTTTAAAGGGCAACTTTTAAACCCATTCAAAATTTTAAGCTTTTCAATTATAGCTGTCAGTTTTTTGAAAGCCAATGTCTGTTTCTTCAGACAATTTAAAGAGAACGCAAGAAAGAAATGGAAATCTACCATTATTCAAATCAATCAATCCAATATTGTATACATTTACTATATTATATCAATCAGGTTGGATATCCATAGGATACTTCTTAAACATATAGGTTCATATTTCTGTATAGTTTGATAGTTTTTATTTTTATCTATAAATTATGTCAAGTAATTTATTCTTAGAGTTTTTGGATTTAGTTATTGATTATTTCCTACCCTCATGAGAGTCTAAAGAGGCCTTGAGTTTTCAAGTTTATATTGCTGCTAAAGTTCATGTTTAATTTGAGCTATGAAATGATGATAAAATTTGACATTTTAGTTCTCTATGATCCTTGTCTGACAGAATGTGAAGTAAATGAGATATTGAAACCAGTGGAAAATTTCTGTGTGGGAATATTGAATGCTATTTGATCATTGGCTACCTTTTTCTGAGATCATGTCTCTGAAGCCAGTCGTACATAAAAACAAGAACCTCCTAGTCTCAAAGCAGAGGTGAAAGGCCAGCTGAGATAGCTCATCCTATCTGTGTTCTGACCAAGTTTGTCCTCCAATTGGTGCAATCTTAAGGCATAGACCCAGGTGTTATCAGGTAGTGTGGGTATGTAATCCATGCTTCTGCTGTCACACTGTTGAACAAAGATGGATACAGGAGAACTTGCTATAGATAAGCTACGTAAAATTTGGGAGGCCTCGGGATTGTTGCAGGAAATAATTTACCTTGGGATTCATGTTAACTAATATCTAATGTTAACTTTTATTCTACAGATGAAGACAAGAATGAATCAAAATGAAAGTGGGTCAAAAATATTCATTATGCAGAATATAATCTTTATGTCTCCAGATGTTTTGGGAAATATTTAATTCATTTTTTGATGTTAAATTTTGTGTGTGTTGGGGGTGATTTCTCCATAGCTATTGCTGTTAGCTGCCTGGTTAGCTATAATGTTCAAATTCCCTCATCTTCAAATTCAATGCAATCTGAAAGTTTAAGTGGTTTGGTAGTATAATTCTTTTTCTATTAAAATAAACCCAGTTTTGTATTTATAAACTTGTTTTTAGTATATATGAAAGTGAAAGTGAAGTCACTCATGTGTCCGATTCTTTGCGACCCTGTGGACTGTAGCCCACCAGGCTCCTCTGTCCATGGGATTCTCCAGGCAAGAATACTGGAGTGGGTTGCCAATTCCTTCTCCAGGGGATGTTCCTGACCCAGGGATCAAACCCAGGTCTCCTGCATTGCAGGCAGATGCTTTAACCTCTGAGCTACCCGGGAAGCCTTAGTATATATAGTACAAATATTAGATGGTGAAAACAGCTAAATGAAATATAGTTTGCATGGAAGACACTTTATGTATTAAAAGATTTACTCTATTAATTTGACATTGTATAAGAGAGAATATTTATTGAAAATTACATGGTAGTGTATTTATTTATCCATTATATCATTATATAATGATTGTTCAAATCCAGATTTCTCAAATTACAAAGTAATTAAATAGTGAAATATTAAGACACTTTAAAAATCCTTGAATCAATCCTAACCTGTGAGGAACAAAGTTCTGGCTATGTTTACAGGTTGTAAAAATATTTTTCAAGAAAAATATGTTTGTTTGTTTGTTTGTTTTTTTGCTTTACTAGTACTTTCAATTTCCTCAGTAATTTATTTTGCATTAGTTGTCCACAACTTCATCTAAAACTTTTAAAAAATATTTGTGTATTGAGACTATGTGATTCACTGACATCAATTCTGTTTTCATTCATTTAAAATATTTTCATAAATCAGAAATTAATATACATTCATAGTAAAACATGTGGAAAATAGAGGGGTATCTTTGACTCCACAGTCTTCACTCACTGTGTACTTTAAAGTCTACTATGTGAGGAAAAGATGTTGAGAGGCAAACAGGCTCTTACTTCATGAACATATATTTGGGAGGACATGTTTTGTTTTGTTTTGTTTTAGGAGCAACCTGTATCTACTCTGTTTTTAGATTCATTTTCCTCTATAGGCCATTACAGAGTATTGAGTAGAGTTCTTCTTGCCTGCAATGCAGGAGACCAGGGTTCAATCCCTGGGTTGGGAAGATTCTCTGGAGAAGGGAATGGCAATCCACTCAGTATTATTGTCTGGAGAATCCTATGGACAGAGAAGCCGGGCGGGCTACATTCCATGGGGTCACAAAGAGTCAGACACGAAATGAGCAACTAACATACACAATGTGTATATGTCAATGCTAATATCCCAGTTTATCACTCCCCCCTTATCCTCCATTGTTGTTGTTGTTCAGTTGCTCAGTCAGGTCTGACTCTTTGCATCCCCGTGGACTGCAGCACACCAGGCCTCCCTGTCCTTCACCTTCTCCTGGAGCTTGCTCAAACTCATACCCATCAAGTCAGTGATGCCATCCAACCATCTCATCCTCTGTCATCCCTTTTCCTCCTGTCTTCAATCTCTCCCAGCGTCAGGGTCTTTTCTAATGAGCCAGTTCTTTGCATTAGGTTACCAAAGTATTGGAGCTTCGGCTTCAGCATCAGTTCTTCCAATGAATATTCAGGATTGATTTCCTTTAGGAGTGACTGGTTTGATCCCCTTGCAGTCCAAGGGAATCTCAAGAGTCTTCTCCAACATTGCAGTTCAAAAGCATCAGTTCTTCGATTCTCAGCCTTCTTTATATTCCAACTCTCACATACATATCAGTTCAGTTCAGTCGCTCAGTCATGTCTGGCTCTTTGCGACCCCATGGACTGCAGCACACCAGGCCTCCCTGTCCATCACTAACTCCCGGAGTTTACTCAAACTCATGCCCATTGAGTCGGTGATGCCATCCAACCATCTCATCCTCTGCTGTCCCCTTCTCCTCTCTCCTCCAATATTTCCCAGCATCAGGGTCTTTTCAAATGAGTCAGCCCTTTGCATCAGATGGCCAAAGTATTGGAGTTTTAGTTTTAACATCAGTCCTTCCAGTGAATATTCAAAACTGATTTCCTTTAGGATGGACTGGCTGGATCTCCTTGCAGTCCAAGGGACTCTCAAGAGCCTTCTCCAACACCAAGTTCAAAAGCATCAATTCTTTGGTGCTCAGCTTTCTTTATAGTCCAACTCTCACATCCATACATGACTACTGTAAAAACCATAGCCTTGACTAGACAGACTTTTGTTGGCAAAGTAATGTCTCTGCTTTTTAATATGCTGTCTAGGTTGGTCATAACTTTTCTTCCAAGAAGTAAACATCTTTTAATTTCACATCCATATATGGCTACTGAAAAACTATAGCTTTGACTATAGAGACATTTTTTAGCAAGGTAATGTCTCTGCTTTTTAATTTACTGTCTAGGTGGTAATCATAAATTTATTTTATACATCCATTGACTTTATTTCTCTATTGTAAAAAGTCACATAGTTTCGAAAGAGAAAACAAAACTGTTTATTTACAAAATGACATAATTGTCTGCATAGAAAGTTCCAAAGTATCTCCAAAATCCTCCTAAAACTAACCACTAAGTTAAACGTGGTTTCAGATAGAATAGCATATCAAAATCAGTTATATTTCCATATACTAAAATTAAATTATTAGAATTTGTGATAAACAAAAAGTACCATTTGCAATAGTATCAAAAACGTTAAGTTGATAGTATAAATGTACCAAAGCATGTGCACCATTTGTATGCTGAAAATTATGAAATACTAATGAGAAAAGTTGAGAAAGACAAATTGATAAATAAACTATGTTCCTAAACTGGAAATCAAAACGTTATGATGATTTCTTATCTCTTTAAATTCCTCTATGAATTTAAGTCAATCAAAATCAGAAACACACTGCCTGGGTCTCTGTGACAATCTAGAGGGGTGTGATAGCGTAGAACATGGGAGAAAGGTTCTAGAGGGAGGGGATATATGTATACTTATGGCTGATTCACATTGTTGTATGATGGAAATCAGCACAACAAGGTAAAGCAATTTTCCTCCAATTAAAAAAAAGTTAAAAAACTGGAAACATAGTAAGATTTTATTTTGTAGAAATTTACACATTGATTTTAATTTTTCAAAATGCATTTTATTGTTTAGAATGATATACACTTACAGGAAAAAGTTTGAAAATTGTATAGAGTTCTGTATACTCTGTACTCATTTCCTCTTTAAAGCATTTTATATTAGTATTACACATTTTTTATAATAAACCAACAGTTATACATTTTTAGTAACTAAAATCCATAGTTTATTCCTCAATTTAATCCATAGTTTATCCTTCCTTAATTTTTTTAGCTTTGTCCTTTTTGTATTCCAGGATCCTATCCAGGTTACCATATGACATTTCGATGTCATGTCTCCTTAGGTTCCCCTTGGCTATTACAGACTTTCTGTATTCTCTTTGACGATGTTGATGGTCTTGAAAAGTACCAGGTAGATATGTTTTAGAATATCCCTCTTTGGGAAATGTCTGACATTTTTCTCATGTGTGGATTGGGGTTGTAAGTTTGGGGGAGGACCACAGAGTGCAAATTTTATTACATCACATCAAGAGAACAAACTGTGAGCATGACTTATCACTGTTGATGTTACCTTTGCTCACTGAGGTGGTGTTTGTCAGATTTTCCACTCTAAAGTTACTCTTATTTTCCCTTTCCATTTGACTGTATAATAATTTCTTTGGAAGGAAATCATTATGTGCAGTAAGTACTTAAGGAATAAGGAGTCCCATCACCTTTAGGCAATACCATCTACATTATTTATTTAGAATTTTTCTGCACAGGAGATTTGTTTCATCTCCCTCATTTACTTAAGTATTCAATTATTTTAAACTACTGTGTACTCATGGATATTTAATTTGGGGGTTATAATTCAATACTATTTCTTATTTTGGTTTTGCTGCTTAAATTGTTCCAGCTTTGGCTATTGGTAATTTCTTTACCTAGTTCCTCAATCCTGTTGACATACCTCCACCATTTAAGTACTTCTCCATCTTCTAGAACTACAAACATCTCTAGGCTCTTTTTATATATTTCCTACCCCTATCTTAGAATCAGCCATGTTTTTTTTCAAATAGCTGAGATTTTATGTACCATACCAGGTAATGGAATTATAGTAAAAACTGGCCACTAAGTAAACTTTTTTCTTTGCATAAAAAAGTCAAAAAATTTTTGAAAAAAAAAGCAGGAGAACTCACATCGCTTCATGACTTCCTATAAATTCACAGTAACCAAGATATTGGTGAAAGAAGGCAGATATTCAGATCAATGAAACAGGGTAGAAAGTTTAGAAATAGATTCATGCATAAATGGTCAATTGATTTTTGACAAAAGTGCCATGATAAGTTAACAGAAGAGTACAATTTTCACAAAAGTGGTGCTAAAGTATCTAGACTTCTCTTTGCAAAAATTTTTTTTAAAAGAATTAAATCCATACTTTGCACTATATACAAAAATTAACCTGAAATGGAACATAAAAGTCAGTGTAAACTTAGAGCTTCTAGAAGACATAGGAGAGAAAATTTCAAGTTCAGATTAATTAAAGATTTCTTAATTAAAAACTTCTTAAATATAAAAATGTAAATTTAAAACATTAATTGCACTTGATCTAGTTACAAACTTCTGCTCGTCTAAACTTCTAAAAACAATGTTAAGAGAATACAAGGTATACTGGTATTATATATATTTATAAAACACATGTCTGATAAAATATTAACATCCAAAATATATAAAGAAAGAGCTCTCAAAGTTCAATAATAAGAAAATGAGCAATCCAATAAAAACAGGCAAGATACTTTAATCAGTACTTTACCATAGGCGATCTGTGGTTAATAAAATCATATGAAATCTTGGTGCACATCATTTATTCCTTAGAGATATACAAATATAAACACACTTTATTACACCACAACTTTATTAAAAATAGCTTTAAAGATCATCAGTATTAAATGTTGGCAGGACACAAGCAAACGGAATTGTCATACACTGATAATAGAATACAAAATGGTACAGTCACTTTGCAATATGGAAACACATCCAGAAGTCTGGACTTGCCAGAGAGCACTCAAGCTGTTAGTTGTGGTGTAGGTCATAAACACAGATCTGATTCAAGATACTATTTATTTTCTTTCCAGTTAGCATCCTGTCTTTCTGCTAAAATGTAAGGAATCAAGCAAATGCACATACAATTGACACAGAATAATGTCTTCACTTATTCTTGGCATTAAATCCCAGGTAAAATATAAATGACAGTGACAACAGTTTGCAAGATTACTTACTAAATCTGTGTGAGTTGCAGAAATTGACTACACAGAACTTTGCATCCTAAGGTTCCTAAGAAGCACAGATACTTTCTCACTCTACCAAAATGTACATGACAGTGACAAGAGTTTGCAAGATTACTTACTAAATCTATGTGAGTTGCAGAAACTGACTACACAGAACTTTGCATCCTAAGGTTCCTAAGAAGCACAGATAGTTTCTCATTCTACCAACCTGTGCTCAAAACTGGTGTGATCTGGGATCTACATTTGAAAGAGGCAGAAGTGGAGGGTCCACAATGTATCTCCATCAAGCTAGAATATAGGTGCAGCCCATAAAAAAGCATTCTGAAATGAGAGATACACAGACTGGACTTCCAAGGGTCTGAGTTTTTATAAGGAAAAGTTGTTGTGTGTGTCCTTGGTTGGTGTTTCACTAGGTAGCAAGACAGGCTATCTACTTCTCACAAATGAAGTGCATGAATCTGGAACAGCCAGAAGCAGACATCTTTGCTGCTTTAATATATGCACAGTTTCCTTCGTTTGATTCATTCCAATCACTTAAAATAAAAGCATATAAATAATGCAAAATAGACATTCACTAATGCAAACATAAGAAATATTGGTCTAAAGTTAAGGTTTTTTTTTTTTTTCTTTCCTTATAAGAAACTATCCCTTCCTAAAGCGTACTTTATGAGGATTATAACGATCAAGTTGAAAATCCTCCCTTTCTATATATACTCAATTTTCTGAACTTAAATTCTTTGTATGTGTGTGTCTGTAAGTACATGCAATGCCCATGTGTGTGCTCAGTCACTAAGTCACGTCTGATTCTTTACAATCCCAGGGACTGTAGCCTCCCAGCCTCCTCTGTTCATGGGATTTCCCAGGCAACAATGTTGCAGTGGGTTGCCATTCTCCAGGAGATGTTCCTGACTCAAGGCTCAAACCTGTGTCTCATGCATTACCAGTGGATTCTTTACCACTGAGCCACCTGTGTATGTCCATATATGTATGTATATTTGTCTATATATTGAATGTGTGCCTTTTTCTATATATTTTTTGAAACATAAGCTAGAATATGGAACTTATTAATTACTATCTATTCTAGAGACTTACAATTTGAGAAAAGCATTGATTTATCTTCCCATGTTCATTGATTTCTGGTTCCTTTACGAGATAATCCAATCCAATAGAAATAGGATAGTTGGCTTTGAATAAAAAAAGATATATTCTATGAGAAAAATGTCTTTTTATAATTCTGAAATGAAATAATAATTTTTCAATATTTTTATTATTTTGAATAACAAAATGTATAAAGATCAACTTCATCCTGATTCTGTTCAAATGATAACAGAATCTTAGTTATATTTATTAAATTAGATCAGATCAGATCAGTTGCTCAGTTGTGTCCGACTATTTGCGACCCCATGAATCGCAGCATGCCAGGCCTCCCTGTCCATCACCAACTCCTGGAGTTCACTCAAACTCACGTCCATCGAGTCAGTGATGCCATCCAGCCATCTCATCCTCTGTCATACCCTTCTCCTCTTGCCCCCAATCCCTCCCAGCATCAGTCTTTTCTAATGAGTCAACTCTTCGCATGAGGTGGCCAAAGTACTGGAGTTTCAGCTTTAGCATCATTCCTTCCAAAGAAATCCCAGGGCTGATCTCCTTCAGAATGGGCTGGTTGGGTCTCTTTGCAGTCCAAGGGACTCTCAAGAGTCCTCTCCAACACCACAGTTCAAAAGCATCAATTCTTCAGTGCTCAGCCTTCTTCACAGTCCAACTCTCACATCCATACATGACCACAGGAAAAACCATAGCCTTGACTAGACGAACCTTTGTTGGCAAAGTAATGTCTCTGCTTTTCAATATGCTATCTAGGTTGGTCATAACTTTCCTTCCAAGGAGTAAGCGTCTTTTAATTTCATGGCTGCAGTCACCATCTGCAGTGATTTTGGAGCCCCAAAAAATAAAGTCTGACACTGTTTCCACTGTTTCCCCATCTATTTCCCATGAAGTGATGGGACCAGATGCCATGGTCTTTGTTCAATGATCTTCATTTTCTGAATGTTGAGCTTTAAGCCAACTTTTTAACTCTCCAATTTCACTTTCATCAAGAGGCTTTTGAGTTCCTCTTCACTTTCTGCCATAAGGGAGGTGTCATCTGCATATCTGAGGTTATTGATATTTCTCCCGGCAATCTTGATTCCAGCTTGTGCTTCTTCCAGCCCAGCGTTTCTCATGATGTACTCTGCATATAAGTTAAATAAGCAGGGTGACAATATACAGCCTTGATGTACTCCTTTTCCTATTTGGAACCAGTCTGTTGTTTCATGTCTAGTTCTAACTGTTGCTTCCTGACCTGCATACAGATTTCTCAAGAGGCAGATCAGGTGGTCTGGTATTCCCATCTCTTTCAGAATTTTCCACAGTTGACTATGATCCACACAGTCAAAGGCTTTGGCATAGTCAATAAAGCAGAAATAGATGTTTTTCTGGAACTCTCTTGCTTTTTCCATGATCCAGAGGATGTTGGCAGTTAGATCTCTGGTTCTTCTGGCTTTTCTAAAACCAGCTAAAAACTTTCTAAAACATCAGGAAGTTCACGGTTCACATATTGCTGAAGCCTGGCTTGGAGAATTTTGAGCATTACTTTACTAGCGTGTGAGATGAGTGCAATTGTGAGGTAGTTTGAGAATTATTTGGCATTGCCTTTCTTTGGGATTGGAATGAAAACTGACCTTTACCAGTCCTGTGGCCACTGCTGAGTTTTCCAAATTTGCTGGCATATTGAGTGCAGCACTTTCACAGCATCATCTTTCAGGATTTGGAATAGCTCAACTGAAATTCTATCACCTTCACTAGCTTTGTTCGTAGTGATGCTTTCTAAGGCCCACTTGACTTCACATTTCAGGATGTCTGCTCTAGGTCAGTGATCACACCATCGTGATTATCTGGGTTGTGAAGATCTTTTTTGTACAGTTCTTCTGTGTATTCTTGCCACCTCTTCTTAATATCTTCTGCTTCTGTTAGGTCCATACCATTTCTGTCCTCTATCGAGCTCATCTTTGCATGAAATGTTCCTTTGGTATCTCTGATTTTCTTGAAGAGATCCCTAGTCTTTCCCATTCTGTTGTTTTCCTCTATTTTTTTTGCTTTGATAGCTGAGGAAGGCTTTCTTATCTTTTCTTGCTTTCTTTGGAACTCTGCATTCAGATGCTTATATCTTTCCTTTTCTCCTTTGCTTTTTGCTTCTCTTCTTTTCACAGCTATTTGTAAGGTCTCCCCAGACAGCCATTTTGCTTTTTTGCATTTCTTTTCCATGGGGATGGTCTTGATCCCTGTCTCCTGTACAATGTCACGAACCTCATTCCATAGCTCTTCAGGCACTCTATCTATCAGATCTAGGCCCTTAAATCTATTTCTCACTTCCACTGTATAATCATAAGGGATTTGATTTAGGTCATACCTGAATGGTCTAGTGGTTTTCCCTACTTTCTTCAATTTCAGTCTGAATTTGGCAATAAGGAGTTCATGGTCTGAGCCACAGTCAGCTCCTGGTCTTGTTTTTGTTGACTGTATAGAGCTTCTCCATCTTTGGCTGCAAAGAATATAATCAATCTGATTTCGGTGTTGACCATCTGGTGATGTCCATGTATAGAGTCTTCTCTTGTGTTGTTGGAAGAGGGTGTTTGCTGTGACCAGTGCGTTCTCTTGGCAAAACTCTATTAGTCTTTGCCCTGCTTCATTCCATATTCCAAGGCCAAATTTGCCTGTTACTCCAGGTGTTTCTTGACTTCCTACTTTTGCATTCCAGTCCCCTATAATGAAATGGACATCTTTTTTGGGTGTTAGTTCTAAAAGGTCTTGTAGGTCTTCATAGAAGTGTTCAACTTCAGCTTCTTCAGCATTACTGGTTGGGGCATAGACTTGGATTACTGTGATATTGAATGGTTTGCCTTGGAAATGAACAGAGATCATTCTGTCGTTTTTGAGATTGCATCCCAGTACTGCATTTCGGACTCTTTTGTTGACCATGATGGCTACTCCATTTCTTCTGAGGGATTCCTGCCCGCAGTAGCAGATATAATGGTCATCTGGGTAAAATGCACCCATTCCAGTCCATTTCAGTTCGCTGATTCCTAGAATGTCGACATTCACTCCTGCCATCTCTTGTTTGACCACTTCCAATTTGCCTTGATTCATGGACCTGACATTCCAGGTTCCTATGCAATATTGCTCTTTACAGCATCATAGTGGCATAAATGAGACATAAAATAACACACTCGTAGCTTACCTATCTTTTTTTTTTAAGACTTTTTGAATGTGGATCATTTTTTAAAGTTTTATTGACTGTGTTGCAATATTGCTTTTGTTTTATGCTTTGGATTTTTAGCCAAAAGTCATGTGGGCTCTTAGCTTCCTGACCAGGGATCATACCTATACCTCGTGTGTTGGAAGGCAAAGTCTTAACCGTTGGACCACTAGGGAAGTCCTGTACCTATCTTATTTAATCTTCAGACTAAAGTATCTTAATTACTTTCAAAACTGATTCTTGTAGCTCAAGAACAAATTCTGAGCAAAATTGGTTGTATTTTGAGGTCCAGGTATTACAGATGTGAGGATTTACCAATGTCATTTAAATTTTTGTTTCACAATTACTGTGCTTTTTTTTTGTGAAGTGAGCATCTTGAAGAAGTAGTCCTTATTCTAACAGATGAGATGTTTATACAGGTATGTGGAAATAACTTGACAAGTACAAATGTAACTGATGTTCATCTTGTAACTTAATTTTTACAACATGTATGTACATACATTGGGGCTTCCTTGGTGGCTCAGGGGTAAAGAAGGTAAAGAACCTGCTTGCTAATGAAGGAGATGAGGGTTTGATCCCTAGTTCGAGAAGATTCCCTGGGGAAGGAAATGGCCACCCATCCCAGTACTCTTGCCTGGGAAATCCCATGGACAGAGGAGACTGGCAGGCTACAGTCTATGGGTTCACAAAAGGGTCAGACATGACTGAGCAACTAAATGACAAGAACAACAACGATGCACATATACTATCTAATGTGATCCTCTTAAAATATGTTGGAAAGAAAATATAACCAGTTTTATTACACGCAAAGTAATGTGTGAAAGGGAGTGAAATAAAGGGTTCTTACTATAAATTCTGTGTTTCCCTATTCTGCTTTAATTTTCACCCTTAGTTTTTATTTTCTTGTTTCTTCTACCATAGAGAAGATGGCAAAAACTTAGTTCCTCTACCCAGAAAAGAACTACATATATATTCATAAAATTTGGTATTCAATTTCATGGTTCACATAGATGCTCTTATTTTTGACGACAATACTGTGCATGAAGGGTTAGGGCTTCATGACTCTAAAACTAATTCCTCTGTCCATGGAATTCTCAGTCAAGAATATTGGAGCAGGTTGCCATTCCCTTCTTCAGGGGATCTTTTTGATCCAGGGATCAAACCCAGATCTTCTGTATGGCAGGCAGATTCTTTACCATCCGAACCACCAGGGAACCCCTTGGAGTTAAAAAGTTAATTCAAACTCTACAAATGTCTTCTTTTTGGGTTCAGATTTGCTTTCTTTTCTTGAAAGTTTTCAAGTTCATATTTTTATAGCTATTTATGAGTTGTTAAAGCCAAGGATATGGGTAATTAACTAGTGTTTATTTATATTTGAGAGAATAATATTAAAAGATTCTCCTCAACCTGGAATGTAAGTATATATATTTCTTGAAAGAATAATAGTAAATTATTTCTCTATTCAAATCAAAGATAATGATAAGTATCATAAAATATTTAGTTCAATTTTATTGGAAAGTAGCATGAGGCAAAATTCAGTGTCAGTTTGAATTAATTGATCTTCAATTTTAAATTCATATAGAGCTCTTTTTTTTCTCCTCAAACTCAGTGGTAATGTTGTATTTCTTGATTTTGTTGGAGGTAAAATGACATTTTCTTTTCAGAGAGGAGAAAGCTACATTCCATGAAATTATCAGTATGAAAATACATTATCTCCAATAAAATGATATATTTTAAGCATTTTTTTTCCCTAATTGGTTCATGTTCATCTTTACATTTACTATACTGGAAAAATTCTATTTGTGGATTAATTAGATGAATTAAATAAAATTCTAATTTCATTTCTACTTATATTTTTGACTTTAACATGAGTACTGTCTGGATCTAAATCAATTTACAACTGTAAACTATGGACACTTAATGTTATCAAGCATTAAAATTTAGCCAAAAACACTTCCATGTTGGTTAAGTGGTTAAGAATCTGTCTGCCAATGCAGGGGGCACAACTTGGCTCCCCAGTCCAGGAAGATTCCACATGCCACAGAACAACTAAACCCATGCACCACTACTACTAAGACCACACTTTAGAGCCAATGCTCCACAACAAGAGAAATAACCTGAATGAGAAGCCCTCTCGCTGCACCTAGAGAAAGCCCAAGGTAGAAAGGAAGAGCAAGTTCTGCCTAAAAAAAAAAAAAAAAAAAAAGATTTAGCCAATAACAGATGGACGAATTACCACAGTGTGAAAATGGAAAACAGAAATACGTCACCAGTTCTTCCTTATCTTCTAGCTTAAGAAGTGTGGAGTCCATTTCTTTGCAGATGTTTTTACTGTCTTCAAAGTTCTTCAATTCATCCGAAAAATAGTAACATTTCCATGCACAACATGACTATTTACTTTTACATTCCTTTCCTTGAAAACAAGAGGTTTTATGTCCAGAGACCATTCAGTGTGTGTATTGAAAGGAATGCTCTGGAACTTAGCTTAAGGAATCCTTTCTAGTCCTTGTAAAACCATTGATTTCATGAGATGGATGGACTTCATTTCTGAAGTTTCTGGCCTTAAGGAGATGACTTACATCCCTCCAAATATATGCATAGTATTATTAAAATTCTCTAGGAAATAAATCTTAGAAAATTGATGCCTTCCCTCACAACCTCTACAGAGAGGACTTCACAGGGGAAGACAACTTCTTTGAACTCTCTAGACTGAATAAAATCTATAGGTACAAACCTGATCTTAACTCAGCATTGATACATTAACCTAGTGCCTGATCTGTATACCCATATGAGAGCATATAATAATGATTACATAATGTGCTATATATATATAGAATTTTTTGGTAGAAAAAATATTATTTTGAGAAATGATGATTAAAAAAATATATCATATATACAGAAGAATCTAACCTCTGGGAAAGAATAAGTTTTTTTCCCCCCGCCCAATTAAATAAAATGAAAGTTGGACTTCACAGTTGGCTGAGTCTAAAATAACATCCAAATTGAGCAGGTTATCAACTGACTGAGAGAAGCAGAGAAGATACTTGTTGGTCTCAGTCTTATATCTATCTACCTCTATTAAGTGGTTTCTCTTTGAAAGTCATGTTTTTAGACGCAGAATTTTCTTGTGTTCCATTGTCCAATGGAGGCTCTGGTAATCCACCCTGGAAACTTTTACTGTACATTATTGAAGTGAAGTGAAGTGAAGTGAATTGAATGTCGCTCAGTTGTGACCAACCATTTGCGAGCCCATGGACTATACAGTCCGTGGAATTCTCCAGGCCAGAATACAGGAGTGGGTAGCCTTTCCCTTCTCCAGGGGATCTTCTCAACCCAGGGATCAAACCCAGATCTCCTGCATTGCAGGCGGATTCTTTACCAGCTGAGCCACAAGGGAAGCCCAATAATACTGGTGTGGGTAGCCTATCCCTTCTCCAGGGGACCTTCCCAACCCAGGAATCAAAACAGGGTCTCCCGCATTGTGGGCAGATTTTTTACCAACTGAGCTCTTAGGGACATCAGTACATCATTAGCTCTAGGAAAACATAACATGGGGCAGATTAAAAGGCATAAATTAAATTTTAAGATGTCAGTTAATGTTCAGGAGTTTTATTCCTGTGCTTTTTAGGGAGATAAGACTATAAAGGAAGACACAAATTACATCTTGAAAAAGCCTTTAGGGATGCTAAGGTAGTTGGATTTTTAAGGTAAAGCTTGTGATCTAAATGCCAACAATGAGTAATCTGAAAATAGCATTTTTGCAGAATTATTCACAACAGCCAAGATATGGAAACATCCTAGGTGTCCATTGACAGATGAATGGATAAAAAAGTTGTGGGATACACACACACACACACACACACACACACACACACACACACACGCACATACATTCAATGCAATATTCAGCCACAAGAAAGAAGGAAATTCTGCCATTTGCAACAACACAGATGAATTTTAAGGACATTATACTAAGTGAAATAAGTCAAACAAAGACAAGTATTGTATGCTGTCACTTATTTGTGGAATCTAAAAAACTGAACTCATAGAAACAGAGAGCAGAATAGTAGGTTCTAGGTTCTGGGGAGCAGAGAAGGAGGAGAAATGTTCAAAGGGTACATAATTTCAGTTATAAAATAAATACATGATGAGTATCTAATGTACAGGATTGTGACTATAATTTAAAATATTGTATTCAATACTTGAATGTTGCTGAGAAGATCTTAAATAATATTCTCACCACAAGAAAGAAATGGTAATTATGTGGCTGGTGGTAATCCCTTTACAATATATGTGTATAAAATCAACGCATTGTATACCTTGAACTTACACGGTGTTATATGTCAATTATAGCTCAATAAAGTTGGAAAAAATAAAAAAAAGAAAAATGTTCCATTTAAAATAGATAAAAAAATAATAAAATATCCAGAAATATATTTAACTAATAAGTGCAAAACATATACTTTAAAAACAAAATTGTTAAAAATCAAAGATTTAAATAAATGGATGGAAAGATATATCATATTTCCCTTATGTCACATGTGAAAATTAACAGAAAATGGATGAAAGCAAAAACATGAAGAAGTAAAAACAATGCTTTAGATAGGATAGGTGAAAGTTGTGATCCTGGATTAGGCAATGGTTTCTTTGATATGATACTGCTGCTGCTGCTGCTGCTAAGTCGCATCAGTCGTGTCCAACTCTTTGCGACCCCATGAATCACAGCACATTTTTAGCTTTCTAAAATCTAGAAAAATGGAATATAAATCTGTAGTTATATACCAATTTATTGTTTGTGTTCCTTCATGAAGCCAAGTCTGACTCTTTGTGACCCAGTGGACTGCAGCAGGCAAAGCTTCCCTTTCACAATCTCCCTGAGTTTGCTCAAATTCACGTCCAGTGATGGGCTTCCCTGGTGGCTCAGATGGTAAAGAATCTGCTTGTGATGCAACAGACCTAGGTTCAATCCCTGGCTGAGGAAGATCCCCGGGAGAAAGAAATGGCAACCGGTTCCAGTATTCTTGCCTGGAAAATTCCATGGAGAGAGGAGCCTAGCGGGGCTACCATCCATGGGGTCACAGAATCAGACATGACTGAAAAGACTGAGCATACCCACGACTACATGTCCATTGAGTCAGTGAGGTCATCCAGTCACATATTCCTCTGTGGCCCTCTTCTCCTCTTGCATTGAATCTTTTCCAGCATCAGGATCTTTTCCAATGAGTCAGCTCTTTACATCGGGTGGCCAAAGTATTGGAGCTTTGGTTTCAGCATCAGTCCTTCACATGAATACTCAGGGTTTATTTCCTTTAGGGTTGACTGGCTTGATCTCCTTGCTGTCCAAGGGACTCTCTCCAGCACCATAGCTGGAAAACATCAATTCTTTGGCTCTCAGCCTTTATGGTCCAACTCTGACACCCATACATGACTACTGGAAAAATCATAGCTTTGATTATATGGACATTTGTTGGCAAAATGATGTCTCTGCTTTTTAATATGCTATCTAATTTTATCATAGCTTTACTTCCAAGGAGCAAGCGCTTTTCAATTTCATGGCTGCAGTCATTGTAGACGGTTATTTTGGAGCCCAAGAAAATGAAATTTGACACGGTTTCCACTTTTTCTCTGTCTATTTGCTATGAAGTGATCAGACTGGATGCCATGATCTCTGATTTTTGATTGTTGAACTTTAAGCCATCTTTTTCATTCTCCTGTTTCACCTGCATCAAGAGGCTCTTTAGTTCCTCTTCACTTTCTGCCATTAAAGTGGTATCATCTGCTATCTGAGGTTGTTGATATCTCCTGCTGCAATCTTAATTCCATCTTGTGAGTCATCCAGCCAGCATTTCACGTGATGTACTCTGCATATAATTTAAATAAGCAGGGTGACAATATCCAGCCTTGAAGTATTCCTTTCCCAATTTTCAACCAACCTGCCATTCCATTGTTCCACGTCCTCTTCTACTGTTGCTTCTTGACCTGCATGCAGATTTCTCAGGAGGCAGCTAAATTGGTCTGGTATTCCCATCTCTTTAAGAATATTCCACAGGTGGTTGTGATCCACACAGTCAAAGGCTTTAGCAGAGTCGATGAGGCAAAAGTAGATTTTTTTCTGGAGTTCCATGGCTTTCTCTATGATTCAATGGATGTTGGCAATGTGATCATCTGCCTTCTCTGAATCCAGCCTGAATATCTGGAAATTCTCTTTCATTTAGTGCTGAAGTTTAGCTTCAAGGATTTTGAGCATAATCTTGATAGCATGTGAAATGAGGGCAATTGTAAGATAATTTTAATGTTATTCTGCATTGCCTTTCTCTGGGATTGGAATGAAAACTGCCCTTTTCCAGTCCTGTGGCCACTGCTGAGTTTTCCAGTTTGCTGGCATATTGAGTGCAGCACTTTAACAGCATCATTCTTTAGGATTTGGGATAGCTCAGCTGGAATTACACCACATCCATTAGCTTTGGTTTTAGTAAGGCTTCCTAAGGCCCACTTGACTTCACACTTCAGGATGTCTGGCTCTAGGTGAGTGACCACACCATTGTGCTTATCTGGGTCATTAAGAGCTTTTCTGTACAGGTATTCTGGGTATTCTTGCCACCTCTCCTTAATCTCTTCTGCTTCTGTTAGGTTCTTGCCATTTTTGTCCTCTCTTGTGCCTATCTTTGCATGAAGTATTCCCTTGGTATCTCCAGTTTTCTTGAAGATATCTCTAGTCTTCCCATTCTATTGTTTTCCTCTATTTCATTGTTTTGTTCATTAAGAAGGCTTTCTCTCTCCTTGCTAATTTATTGAACTCTGCATTCAGTTGGAATTCCATAGTAAGCGCATATACCCTTTTAACATGATGGCTAGATGGATTCATTTTCAAGGAAGTTTTTTAAACGGAGGGAGATTGCCAAAATTACTAAATGACTCTATGTAAAGGAAACATTTTAAGGTCTTGTAAAGAAGAAACTCTTATTCTAGTTGAAAATTTGGATATGCAGAAAGGAAAGAAGAATTCAAGAAAAGAACTTATGTGGATGTATCCAAATAGATATTGACAGGTAAAATAGTAATGATAAAGTATCAAATTGTGCATATATGTTTGTATTAGAATTCAAGGGAGCAAAAATGGCATGAGCAGTGAAAACAGTAGAGAGAAATTATGTCTTTTCATTGTTTCAGAAAAGTACAAAAATATAAACTTACTAGACTATTGAGTAAAGAATGCTGTAAAATGTAGGGCACTTACAGAACTGCTTCTGAGTAGCTTCAGGCATGTCAGACTCTGCACGACCCCATAGACAGCACTCCACGAGGTTCCCCTGTCCCTGGAATTCTCCAGGCAAGAACACTGGAGTGGGTTGCCATTTCCTTCTCCAGTGCATGAAAGTGAAAAGTGAAAGTGAAGTCGCTCAGTCGTGTCCGACTCAGTGATCCCATGGACTGCAGCCTACCAGGCTCCTCCATCCATGGGATTTTTCCAGGCAAGAGTACTGGAATGGGTCGCCATTGCCTTCTCCACTTATAGAACTAAGACATATTAAATTTATAAATTCTTATAAAAGAAAGTTAGAAATATTTATTGTGATAGCTAAAAAAGCAACATAATGTAGAATTCAAAGTAACAATATATTATACTTAACTAATAACTATATGTACTTAAATAATATATATAAATAGAGCATATGGTAATCTTAAATTTATATTAAATATATATGGAATAGCTTTCCATTTGAGTTAAGAATGTTTACATTTTAAAATATTTTGTTTAACATAGCTATGTATGTAAAACAGTTATTTTAATAAGTGCTAACTTAAGAGCCATATTATTTTATCAAAAGCCATGAACAGGAAAGTAAAGAAGAAGAACACAAACTGCTTTAGTTAATGTACTCTCACAGTATAAAGCAAGAACCATGTTACAAAAGATGTAGCATGTTTAATAATTATGTATTGAGTATCTAAGCTATTAGCAATTTAAAAATGTATATACTGAATAGCACAAGGTCAACACAGATTTGAAAACCATGCATAAATAATCATAAATGGAGATTTAAACAATTTATCACCACTACTTATCAAGCAAGCAGATATAGCAGTAGGCAATAGAAATATCTAAACTAGACAAGTAACCAGTACATATACGAACACACACACATACACTAACATGCTGCTGCTGCTAAGTCACTTCAGTCTTGTCCGACTCTGTGTGACCCCATAGACAGCAGCCCACCAGGCTCCATCCCTGGGATTCTCCAGGCAAGAACACTGGAGTGGGTTGCCATTTCCTTCTCCAATGCGTGAAAGTGAAAAGTAAAGTGAAGTCGCTCAGTCTTGTCCGACTCTTAGCGACCCCATGAACTGCCTACCAGGCTCCTCCATCCATGGGATTTTCTAGGCAAGAGTACTGAAGTGGGGTGCCATTGCCTTCTCTGTACACTAACATAGAATATTCTTATTTTTTAAGTTCAAATGAACATTTCCCAAAAATTCGCTATATATGCCTAAGTCTAATGGTGTCACAACATTAGCCTCCAGCCAAGTTTGGCAAATGGGCACTTGAAATGTGAATATTCAAATTTAATTTTTAATTAATTAGAAGAAATAAACATTTCAGATTGATTTCATAGTCACATCAGCCATATGTAATAGACATACAGAACATTTCCAGGTTAATGAAAAATTCTCTAACTAGTTTACCTAATTAGAAGTCAATAACCAAAATTTTGAAAATCTTTATCTGGTTTTATATTCAGTAATCTATTTCTAAATAACATATGAACCAAGGAAAAGTCAAAGTCAAATTTCATAATTTTATATGAATTAAAAGAAAAATACAACAACAAGATTCTGTCTTGTGACATATTACTTGGGTTAAATGCACACATTATAAACAAAAAACAAAAGATAGAAGAAATCTGAGCATGCTTGACAAGAAACTTGAAATGAGAAAGCAATTTTGGTGAAATTAAAGTAGTTGACATAAAGACGAAGGAAGAAAATAGCAAATATGAAAAATCATGAAAAAGAAAAAAATTACAATAGAGGGGAAAAAAAGGGTCAAAGCTATTTTCATTTGAAAGACAATAAACTTAATAAATGACATGTGGAGAATAGAGAACACATGAATCTTTTATATCTATATAAATATGGCAATCCAATGCTCCTGCTACTGCGAAGGCACATCAGTTGTGTCCGACTCTGTGCGACCCCATAGACGGCAGCCTGCCAGGCTTTTGCATCCCTGGGATTCTCCAGGCAAGAACACTGGAGTGGGTTGTCGTTTCCTCTCCAGTACAAGAGCGTGAAAAGTGAAAGTGAAGTCCCTCAGTCGTGTCAGACTCTTACCAGCACCATGAACTTCAGCCCAGGCCCCTCCATCCATGGGATTTTTCCAGGCAAGAGCACTGGAGTGAGTCGCCAGGGCCTTCTCCGTGACAATCCAATCAGATCAGATCAGATCAGTTACTCAGTCGTGTCCGACTCTTTGCGACCCCATGAATCGCAGCACGCCAGGCCTCCCTGTCCATCACCAACTCCCGGAGTTCACCCAGACTAATGTCCATCGAGTCAGTGATGCCATCCAGCCATGTTATCCTCTGTCGTCCCCTTCTCCTCTTGCCCCTAATCCCTCCCAGCACCAGAGTCTTTTCCAACGAGTCAACTCTTTGCATGAGGTGGCCAAAGTACTGGAGTTTCAGCTTTAGCATCAGTTCTTCCAAAGAAATCCCAGGGCTGATGTCCTTCAGAATGGACTGGTTGGATCTCCTTGCAGTCCAAGGGACTCTCAAGAGTCTTCTCCAACACCACAGTTCAAAAGCATCAATTCTTCAGTGCTCAGCCTTCTTCACAGTCCAACTCTCGCATCCATACATGACCACAGGAAAAACCATAGCCTTGAATAGATGAACTTTTGTTGGCAAAGTAATGTCCCTGCTTTTGAATATGCTATCTAGGTTGGACATAACTTTCCTTCCAAGGAGTAAGCGTCTTTTAATTTCATGGCTGCAGTCACCATCTGTAGTGATTTTGGAGCCCAGAAAAATAAAGTCTGACCCTGTTTCCACTGTTTCCCCATCTATTTCCCATGAAGTGGTGGGACCGGATGCCACGATCTTCGTTTTCTGTATGTTGAGCTTTAAGCCAACTTTTTCACTCTCCTCTTTCACTTTCATCAAGAGGCTTTTGAGTTCCTGTTCACTTTCTGCTGTAAGGGTGGTGTCATCTGCATATCTGAGCTTATTGATATTTCTCCCAGCAATCTTGATTCCAGCTTGTGTTTCTTCCAGTCCAGTGTTTCTCATGATGTACTCTGCATATAAATAAAATAAGCAGGGTGACAATATACAGCCTTGACGAACACCTTTTCCTATTTGGAACCAGTCTGTTGTTCCATGTCCAGTTCTAACTGTTGTTTCCTGACGTGCATACAAATTTCTCAAGAGGCAGATCAGGTGGTAGACGTTGGCAATTTGATTCTTTGTTGTTGATAAAATTGCCAACATCTGTTGGATCATTGGAAAAGCAAGAGACTTCCAGAAAAACACCTTCTGCTTTGTTGAGTATGCCAAAGCCTTTGACTGTGTAGATCACAACAAAGTGTGGAAAATTATTCAAGAGATAGGATTACCAGACCACCTGACCTGCCTCCTGAGAAATCTGTATGAAGGTCAAGAAGCAAGTTAGAACCAACATGGAAGAGCAGACTGGTTCCAAATTGGGAAAGGAATATGTCAAGGCTGTATACTGTCACCCTGTTTATTTAACTTCCAAGCAGGGCACATCATGTGAAATGCCAGGCTGGTTGAACCACAGCTGGAATCAAAATTGCTGGGAGAAATATCAATAACCTCAGATATGTAGATGACACCACCCTTATGGCAGAAAGCAAAGAAATAAAGAGCCTCTTGATGAAAAGGAAATAGGAGAGTGAAAAAACTGGCTTAAAACTTAACATTCAAAAAGCGAAGATCATGTTATCCAGTCCCATCAGTTTATGGCAAAAAAAATGGGGAAACAATGGAAACATTGAGAGATTTTATTTTTTTGGACTCCAAAATCATTGCAGATTTGACTGCAGCCATGAAATTGAAAGACGTTTGTTCCTTGGAAGGAAAGCTATGACCAAACTAGACAGCATATTAAAATCAGAGACGTTACTTTAAGGTCCGGCTAGTCAAAGCTTGGTTTTTCAGTAGTTATGTATGGATGTGAGAGTTGGACCATATAGAAAGCTGAGCACTGAAGAATTGATGCTTTTGAACTGTGGTGATGGAGAAGACTCTTGAGAGTCACTTGGGCTGGGAGGATATCAAACCAGTCCATCCTGGGGAAAATCAGTCCTGAATATTCATTGGAAGGACTGATGCTGCGGCTAAAACTTCAATACTTTGGCTACCTGATGGGAGGAACTGACTCCCTGGAAAAGACCCTGACACTGGGAAAGATTGAAGGCGGGAGGAGAAGGGGACAACAGAGGATGAGATGGTTGGATGGTGTCACCGAGTTGATGGACATGAGTTTGAGCAAGCTCTGGGAGCTGGTGATGGACAGGGAAGCCTGGCATAGTGCAGTCCATGGGGTTGCCGAGTCAGACATGACTGAGTGACTGAACTGAAACCTGACAAAACAATTATGGTTTTTACAGATGTTAAACAGACAATAAATCTGTATTATAAAAACTTTTTACAACCCATATGAATCAGAATGTCTAGAAAATGCAAATTACCAAATATAGTAAAACAACCATAAACCTGTATAAGCTTAACATGTGTTAAATATATTAAATTCACTGTATAAACCTTCCTACAAAATATTCTAGGAGCCCTAATGGTATCAGTAGTGAATAATAACACTTAAAACTATGCCAGGTCTTTCACCATAAAACAGAGGCTTCCATAGAGCCTTGATAACAAAACCTGTCAAGTTATATAATATCAATGGACTCAGTCCAAACTCTTTGTGATAAGTGGATGAAGAAAATCATCTTAATCTAAATATGATATATGCAGTGATTTTTCAAAGGAAGACAATATAGAAAGATTTTTGTGGTTTTAGTTCAGGAATGCATAATTGGTCAACATTTGAAGGAAAGGGATATTTCAAAAACATTTAAAAAATTTCTCATTCCATTGAAAGAAAAATAGTAAAATAGTAACATGACTGATTGCATACAAAACCTATAAGAAAATTATGAATACTATGGAATTGCTTTTAAGTTAGAAAGGTATATGAAAAAACCTTAGAAAACACATATTTCAGCATGAAGTATTGAAATATTCTTCCCCAGTATAGGAAGGATACTTATAAGACTTTTACTGTACCATCTCTTCAACACTGGAAATAAAAGCCAATTGGGTAAAAATAAGTCAAAAACAAGAAAAACAAAAAAAAGAAAAGAAAAACAAGAAAAAGTTATTGCACCTGGAGGGAAGAAATAAAACGTAGTTATTCAGAGATGCACTATCTATTTACACAAACAATCCAGAGGAATATATATGTGAAATGATAAAATTAATACATACAATCAGAGAAATCATTGGGCACGATTCTATTTGTAGCAGCAACAATTACTACAAATTTAAAAACAAAATTGCTATTTACAAAAGCATGGCTATGAAATGTCCATATTTGTGTGAAATTTCAATGTTGGAAACTATAAAATATTCTAGGAGGATTTTGCTGGTGGTCCAGTGGTTTGGATTACTTGCTTCCCGGTGCAGGGAGTGGGCGTTGGATCCCTGGTCACTGAATCAAGATACCACATGCTGAACAGTGTCACACAAATAAAGAAATAAATAAAAATTGATCAATAAAATAGGCAGAATTTAAAGAAAACCTAATTGATTGGAAGGATAAAGCATGATATTGACTGGAAGAGTCAATATTGTAAGATGATTATCTTCAGAAATTATTTTAAAGATTAAATGCAGTCCCAAAGCAGTTACTTTTTAAAAACTTTATTGAGGTGTAATTTACAGAGCATAAAATTTATCCATTTAAAATATATAAATCCATGATTTTGAAATTATTCACAGTTTACGACCGTCACTACTATCAAACTCTAGAAAGCATTCGTCACTAATCAATTTGCAGTCTTTTCCTATTCCGTCTCCTCACAACCCTTAGTAATTATTCATCTACTTTTGGTCTCTCTACTCCTGTTTTTGATATTACATGGAAATGTGCTCACACAATATGCAATCTTTTAGAAGTTTGAATGCCATAAACACTTGAGCAAAAAAAGTGAGACACAAAAGTAACTATACCTATATTCTGGATGTGTATATGATACTTCAGTGGGGTTTTCCAGGTGGCAACTAGTGGTAAAGAGACTGCCTGCCAGTGCAGATGAGGGTTTGATCCCTGGGTCAGGAGGGTCCTCCAGGGAATATGAAATGATAGCCCACTCCAGTAGTCTTTTTTTAAAAAAAATTAATTTATTTTAATTTGAGGATAATTAGTTTAAAATACTGTGGTATTTTTCTCATACATGGACATGAATCAGCCATGGGTGCACATGTGTTCCCCGCTCCCACATACTTGAAAAGTCTATTCTTTACAACTGTGTCTCTTTTGTTGCCTTGCATATAGGATCATTGTTACCTTCTTTCTAAAGTCCATATATATGCATTAATATAGTGTATTGATGGTTCTCTTTCTGATTTAGTTCCCTCTGTATAATAGGCTCCAGTTTCATCCACCTCATTAAAACTGATTCAAATGCTGGGAAAACCAGTCAACCATATGCAAAAGAATGAAATTAGAACACTTTCTAACACCATAAACAAAAATAAACTCAAAATGGATTAAAGATCTAAGTTTAACACCAGAGACTATTAAAAGTCTTAGAGGAAAACAGAGGCATAACATCCTCTGACATAAACCACAGCAAGATTCTCTATGACCCACCTTGCAGAGTAATTGAAATAAAACAAAAATACAAATGGGACCTAGGTAAACTTAAAAGCTTTTGCACAACGAAGGAAACTATAAGCCAGGTGGAAAGGCAGCCTTCAGGATGGAAGACAATAACAGCAAATGAAACAACTGACAAAGAACTAAGCTCCAAAATATACAAGCAGTTCATGCAGCTCAATACCAGAAAAATGAACAACCCAATCAAAAAGTGGGCCAAAGAAGTAAACAGACATTTCTCCAAAGAAGATATAGAGAGGGCTAATAAACCACACGAAAAGACATGTAGGTTTCTCATATCACAACACCACCTATTACTAGAGAAATGCAAATTAAAAACACAATGAGATATCCTCTCTGCCGGTCAGAATGGCCACCATAAAAAAGTCGACAAACAACAATAGCTGGAGAGGGTGTGGAGAAAAAGGAAACCCTCTTACACTGTTGATGGGAATGCAAACTGGTACAGCCACTATGGAGAACAGTGTGGAAATTCCTTAAAAATCTGGGAATAGAACCACTCCAGTATTCTTGACTGGAGAATTCCTTGGACAGAGAAGCCTGACAGCCTATAGTCCATGGGGTCTCAAAGAGTCAGACACAACTGAACGAATGAGCACACACAATTATATTTCAACTCTTTTTGAAAATCATTCATTATCAGAAAAAATTATATAATTCATTTTAAAATGTATGCAATCAGAATATTATTTCCATTTCATAAAAGGTCAAGTTACCCAAGAGCATCCAAACTCATATTTTAATTCTCAGGCTTATGCTTGCAATGGTATGTATTTGGAAACTGACAGTCTTCTGCTTTTATGCCCCATAAAGATTGTACAGCACAGTTATGTTCACCAGGTATATTGTCTGTTATCCTGTTATGGAAAAATGCATAATTCTGTTAACAATAGCATTTTCCATGCAACTGTAATACAAGATATTTTGAAAATGGGTAATGAAGTCTTTAATAACATTTCAGTAAGCTCTTGTTACTAGGAAATCAGGCTACAGAGTAGCCTGGTTTTCAACATTGGTATCAACATTTTATTAACTTTCAATATCTTCCTTCAGCTTTCTGTAATTCGACTAAAACAAATGTATTCATGTTATTTTAAAAATATTTCTTTTTTTCCTCCTCTATAAAGCATTCTTTTTAAAAACTTACTGTAGTTTGCAAGTTGAACCATTTAGCCACTTCCAAGGACGACTGCGGCCTTCACGAGAGACTTGAATCCACGATATAATTGATAGGGACATCAGAAATTTCTAGCCCAAAATAAAGAATTTTCACTTAAATAGTCCTTATGAAATGTTTTTGTTAATTTTTAAAATGCAAGTCAAAGGATATGTTCTTTCATAGCATCTTTCATTCTTTGAACAAATTGAGCATGTTAGATTTTAATCTAACATTAAAAAACATAGGAGTTGAAAGTTCGAAGTTTTAATAGTGCCATAAATATTAACCAATATCTGTACTTTTGATTCAAAATTAACTCAACATTTATACTTATCAGTTTCACTGTGTTCTAATGTTAATAAGGAAAATTCCTTTTTTTTCGACAGCCATTTAATAAAGGGAATATTTACAAAGACATGAATTAGTTGTAGGGATCCCACAAAAGAATACACCTTGCATAACAACTTGGGGAGACTTACAGCTGTGAACCACATCTAACATTAAGCCTAAGGGATAAGAAGGTGGAGTAATTCAATATGTGCAATGAGGAAAATTCTGATTCATATAATTTCATTTTTCCTCATGTCAAAACTCACATAGTAAGGCTTTAAATAAGTCTTTAGATTCCATGACATTCATTTTTCTGGATATTGTGACAATATCAGTGGATTTCTCTACTATTATATGTTTCTCAGAATTTCAGTTTTAGAGGGAAATTAAGGAAATGAAATTGAGAAAATAAGTGACATGAGAGCCGGATTTGGTTTTCTGAGCCTGACACCATTCTTTGACTAGATAAACCCCAAAGCCATCTGTTTCTGTATTGGTGGAATCCAGTGGACCAGACAAGGGGTCAGAGACTCATTTCTCTCTGCTCCTCCCTGCTAAGTTCAACTGTAAACATGGGAACTAGTGAAAGACAGGAGAAAGGAGAACTCTGAAAGGTGGAAAGAGAAGCGTGATGTGGCTTGAGACTTCCCAGCAGCTCCACTTCTCTGTAATCGCTTATCACTTCTCAGTGATGAGAAAACAAGGTGGGAGGTGAGGGAAAGATAATTAGGGGCATCTTGTATCTCCCCACCAACCAGAGGAAAGTGACCTAGGCCTCTTACTTCCCAAACACCCCATACTTAACCTAGCTGTTGGGGGTGGCACAGGTAATCCGTTCCTCCTGTGTGTTGAGAGAATCGTGTAGGCAACACCAGGTAAGCCTTACAAGGTGATCCATCAGGACACTTACTAACAAGCAGCAGTTAGAGAAATTGCCTCTGTTTCCTCCACTGAGAGACACTAGGGTCGGGTGATAGGGGTGGGGGTGGGACCAGTAAAGGGGGTGTCTTGACTAAAACTACTGAAGCTAAGAAGCCTCTTTATCTCTGAGGGTGTAAGACTCCATCTCCACCCAGCGGCATTGGAAAGAATGGATCTTAACTGTTAAATTCACACATTGAGCTGTGGAAATTTACAAACTTCACACAAATGCAAAAATTTGGAGGAACTGCAAAATATCATATGGCAGTGATGAGACAGGGACAACCTGTATGATTCCATGTCCTGGAGTAGAAAATGGCAACCCACTTCAGTATTCTTGCCTAGAAAATTCCATTGACACAGGAGCCTGACAGGCTGACGTTAATGAGGTTGCAAAGAGTCAGACACGACTGTACGACTAAGCACGAACACGGATTCCATGTATATGATTCAAAAGCAATCAAAGAGATTCTATAATATCAAATGTCAGGACAGTTAGTAAATAAAGAGATGGAGACGTGATAAGATATTACAGAGGGGTGGGGCTGCTGGGAAGTTGAACTTCTATTCCGTGATCTGATACACAATTACATAATTCTATAGGCAAAATCATATGTTTATTTTCTTGATGTATGGTAAAATTAGATACATAGTGTATTTTAGAATTTAATAGTATTTGTAGAAGCATGGTTTTCTATGAAAAGCAAGAACCAGAAATTACCACACATGCATGAATGGTATAAAAATGTAAATAAAGTATCATAAAGTTATATTCCATTGTTTAATGGAATACTAGCAGACCTTAAAATAAACAAACTACAAATATGTACAAAAGCACAAGTGAATCCTAACAAATGTAATGTTGACTAAATGAAGCCTTTAGCAAAGTGTTGGAAACATTTAATATCTTACCATTTCCTCTTCATTGTCTATATAAAGCAGAGTAGAATTCTTAGTAGCACAGGATATCAAACTTTCATTCCATGATTTCTTTTCCAAACTAGTATAATAGCAGTTGTTGGAATATGTAAGCCAGTCTTTTGGACAATGACCACAATGACATTCTGAAGAAAGATTATGAATTACTATTCAAAAACAATTTGAATTTGAAAAATAAAAAATTAACTTACACATATGCATAGACATAAACATGTATGCATACATACACATATATAAAATAACATATCTATGCATCCTCAAGGCTGCATATAAAGACATATAAAACAAGTCTCATTCATACATTCATAGAGAGGGTCTGCTCTCATATCCCAATTTATGTCCCCATATAAAGCAAACACATAGAAATATCTACTAGTTACATGTCTTAAAAATCAAGAAATGAAACTTCTATTTTAGAATAGCAAAATTATTTGTCTTTTATCATATTATAACAGGAGGAAATTACAGCCAATTGCCAACAATGGATATGGTGATCATATTGTTGCATAGGGAGAAAGACTCTCCTATAATCATTATTTAGGAATATTGTTGCCTGTTTTTATAATTTATGTTTTATCCCCAGATCTGTTTCTATCTTCACTAGCCTAAGAGAGAGACAAAATACAAACTATATTTATAATAGAAGTTTGAAATCATTATGTACCTTTCGGGAGCTTTGTTACCAGAGAGATCTTATTCTGTTCTGATATTTGGGTACCTAGAAAAAAATGGAAGTAATCTTTTAAAATATTAACATTGATTTAAATAGATAATAATCATTTTAGTTTTCAGTTTAAACCTGGTATTTGTAGGATTTAGGATGAGCTGGAAAATATTGCTTTAAGAATAATTAATGAGGTAATGAAGACTGGGGGGTGTATATTTCATTTATCTTAATGAAAAGACTCCACCACCTCTTACAATAGTTGGTTCAAGCAATCTCAAGAATTAATTTGTTTTTCTCAATAAGGTGTTTCAGTTTCTTAAAGTATATCTTTGAGTTACGAAATCAGAAATTAGCTGTGTATATATTTAATTTTCCCTACAATCATTCTGTAATTTACACTTTGCTCAACTCATTTGCCATTCAATACTTAGGCTAAATGCATGCATTAAAATAAGAATTCTATTCCATAATAATATGATATTTTAGAGGCACTGACAATCATTAAAATGAAAGGTTCAATCATAATCTTTCAACACTTGACTTACGTGGAATAGAAGTTATCACCCTCACTATAGTATACATCAAGACAAAACAGACGATTCCCAAGATCACAACAATGAGCTTCTCTCGAGTTGATGGTGAATCTGCAGGGAGAGAAAAGGAACACTGAGAAAGGAGTGATGGAGACAGTTATTTTAGAAGAACAAAAGATCCCACATCCGTGAGAATTCAAAGACATCAACTTGGATCCCAAAACAATATCTACCATTGCAATCCTCCTCTCAGAATATACCATTCCTTTTTCAGCGAATATAAGGCTTCACGAGTTGTAGATCAAAGACTACAAATTACAGCAATGCCTGGGTAGGTAGTCCTGGAGGAGGGCATGGCAACCATCTCCAGCATTCATGCCTGGAGAATCCCCATAGACAGAGGAGCCTGGCGGGCTACAGTCCATGGGGTGGCAAAGAGTTGGACACAACTGAGCGACTAAGCACAGCACAGCACATATGTCATATTAGAATATTGTACTTCAAACTCCAGCTCTAAGTCTCATTAATAAAAACATGTAAGCGGGTAAATGCTTTACACTTGCAGGGGTAGTTCCTGTCATTCCATTGACATAACGAAAGGCAATTTGAAAGTTTAATCCCACGTAGGTTTTCTCCTGCTCAGCTGCTAAAATTGATCTTTTCAGGATCTTACCTCTCATTTGCTGTCTCCTGGTGTCCTTAACCAGACTTGGTTCTGAGTAGTTTTCCTTTTGGTTCTTCATCTCTGTGGCTGTTTAATGTCAAGGATGTTGCTCTATGGAAACTTCACATAAGTAGTTAATAAATGGTGTATAAAATCACAAGAAACCTTGAAGAGTTAAACTGGGTGATGTGTGAGATCAGTTAACAGCACTTATTTAGCAACTGAGCAAATCCAAGTTTGGTTCTCATTTCAGTAAACCTTTAGACAACTGTTTCATGATAGAGTAAGTAGTTTTAAAAACAGTATTTGGTGTTTAATAACGAAGAGTGGTGGGAATGGGCGGGAGGTGAGAGGCAAACTGAAAGGAGGGGACATATGTACACCTATGATTAATTTATGCTGATGTATGACAGAAATCAAACCAATACTGTAAACCAGTCTCAATCAGTTAAAAACAAGTAAATATTTAAAAAAATATTCTGTTTGACATAATGTTACTTGTTTATTGGAACAATGAAAATTAGCAGATTACTGGACAAGTTCATGAATAGTAATATCCTGATGAATTGAAAGTCAAAATTCACAGAAACCCTTTAAAATTGTTATAATATCTTTGTTCAAATTAAAGTGCATATTGGAAAAACATGTACCAATTATATAGGTAAGTTTAAAATCCATTAAAAGTTAAAGACAGCTTTCTATGACGAGGGAATAACAGTATTGGCATATATGGTACACTCTGCATTAAACTACTTTAATTGGGACATTCATTAATGAAAAGGGAATGAGATGCTATCAAATAATTCTTCTAATTTGAGTGATTGTGGAGCTCTAAGAAATCATTAAAAAATTAAAGAAATATTTTACATGTTAAAAATGGTACATGACATATTAAATTCTCCAAAAGTTTTTATCATATAAAGACAAAACAATGTTAAAATGACATTAAATACTTATTTTACATGAGTAATTGACAATGGCTAAGATACGAAATCACAAAATGATAAGGAAAAGCATACATCATTTATGGAAGAACAATGTTGGTACAAACTTCCAGGACGATCCTGAGGCTGTTAAGTCAATGAGGGAAGCTTTAGTTGTATCAGCAATTATAAGAAGTCAATAATGTGCCTTAATAATTCAGTTAATGGATTCTGTAGTCAGTGCAATCTACAATTAATTCTGGCCTTCAAATTTACAATGTGTGACCTTTAAAAATTATTTAGTATTTAGCAAATGAGTTCACTAATCTAAAATGAGAATAAAGATATGTATGATATAAAGCAAGTAAAAAACCTAATATTAAATTTGACTTTTATTTTATTTCTTATTTTAATGCAATTGCCATTGTATTATTCATATCAGGCAATGTAATTTATTAGACAGAAATCTCTGTGTTACTGTGATTTATCTTTCTTCAATATTGCGATCAAGTTTTTATAAAGCATTTGATCCTATATAATTGAGGTAATCCAGCATTTTACTGGAGGTACCATATTCTGATTTTTACTTTAACTAGATCAGTGAAGAATTATATTGGCCATTCACAATTCTATGAATCCATTTTAAGATTCTATTTTTAAGGGCTGAGTTAAATATTTAATACTGTATCTAATTATATGTCTATTGATGACAAAATACAATGTTAACTGTCCCTTGTCCTGATGCTACTGATACTCCGTCTTAAATTGCAATGATTAACAAAATCAGTTACACATGTATGTATTCACTTGAATAACGTCTGCAGGCAAGAATTTGAACATTTTAAGAAATCTTCCCAAATACTTCATATTTTATTCTTATTTTCTCCCAAAATTAAAATACCCAAATATCAAATACAGATACCAGTATCTCTTTAATTTGTTTGCTTAGTAATTGTCCCTAAGTCGAACCACATTGGCATTTGTAATCTCCTGCTAAATGAGATGAGGAATTAGAAAGGAGAGGGAAACACATACCTTCTACAGGCCAGAGTCCTGCCTCTTCTCGTGAGTGGCCAGGTTACTGTGAAAATCAAACAATGTCTGTGGTCTTCACAGACTGCCCTGTGAAGGCCCAGAGTGAAACAATAGTGAAAAAAGTACATTCTTATCACCGTGTCACTGAAACAGGAAATTCTTACGCTTGGGTATTTTGAAGACAGGTTATCTCGTCACACAACTCCAGAATATAGGAGACTTTGGATATGTAGTGTATCAGTTAGTTTCTTCCTTGGTGAGTTCCTCTGAGAATTGATTTCACTTTCTAAAAGATATAGGGGGACAAAGGACATGATCACCCTGCTGTTAACTTGCTTTCACTTCATTCATCAATGCTGAACATTTACGCCTTGTCAAGAGTAACTTCAATGTTTAAGTTTACTTTTAGATAAGTTTACTAAATCTAGGCATTATTTATTTTTTCCATATAATCTCATTGTGTCATTTCTATTATAATGCAGGAAATCATAATTCCATTGACAGTTTGTATTTAAGGATACTTGTCCCTAATTCATAAGAGTTACTACATATTAAACTTTTTTCAGTTCAGTTCAGTCACTCGGTCGTGTCTGACTCTTTGTGACCCCATGAATCGCAGCACATCAGGCCTCCCTGTCCATCACCAACTCCCGGAGTTCACTGAGACTCAATGTCCATCGAGTCAGTGATGCCATCCAGCCATCTCATCCTGTGTTGTCCCCTTCTCCTCCTGCCCCCAATCCCTCCCAGCATCAGAGTCTTTTCCAATGAGTCAACTCTTCCATGAGGTGGCCAAAGTACCGGAGTTTCAGCTTTAGCATTCCTTCCAAAGAAATCCCAGGGCTGATCTCCTTCAGAATGGACTGGTTGGATCTCCTTGCAGTCCAAGGGACTCTCAAGAGTCTTCTCCAACACCACAGTTCAAAAGCATAAATTCTTCGGCACTCAGCTTTCTTCACAGTTCAACTATCACATCCATACATGATCACAGGAAAAGCCATAGCCTTGACTAGACAGACTTTTGTTGGCAAAGTAATATCTATGCTTTTGAATATTCTATTTAGGTTGGTCATAACTATCCTTCCAAGGAGTAAGCGTCTTTTAATTCCATGGCTGCAGTCACCATCTGCAGTGATTTTGGAGCCCAGAAAAATAAAGTCTGACACTGTTTCCACTGTTTCCCCATCTATTTCCCATGAAGTGATGGGACCGGATGCCATGATCTTCGTTTTCTAAATGTTGAGCTTTAAGCCAACTTTTTCAGTCTCCTCTTTCACTTTCATCAAGAGGCTTTTTAGTTCCTCTTCACTTTCTGCCATGAGGGTGGTGTCATCTGCGCATCTGAGGTTATTGATATTTCTCCCTGCAATCTTGATTCCTGCTTGTGTTTCATCCAGTCCAGCGTTTCTCATAATGTACTCTGCATAGAAGTTAAATAAGCAGGGTGACAATATACAGCCTTGACGTACTCCTTTTCCTATTTGGAACTAGTCTGTTGTTCCATGTCCAGTTCTAACTGTTGCTTCCTGACCTGCATACAAATTTCTCAAGAGGCAGGTCTGGTGGTCTGGTATTCCCATCTCTTTCAGAATTTTCCACAGTTTACTGTGATCCACACAGTCAAATTTTTAGCTTTCTAAAATCTAGAAAAATGGAATATAAATTTGTAGTTATATACCAGTTTCTTGTTGTTCAGTAACAACGCTGTGTCTGACTCTTTGTGACCCTGTGGACCGCAGCAGGCAAAGCTTCCCTGTCCTTCACTATTTCCCTGAGTTTGCTCAAATTCACATCCATTGAAGGGCTTCCCTGACTCAGATGGTAAGGAATCTGCCTGTGATGCAACAGACCCAGGTTCAATCCCTGGCTGAGGAAGATCCCCTGGAGAAAGAAATGGCACTCCAGTATTCTTGCCTGGAAAATTCCATGGAGAGAGAAGCCTAGTGGGGCTACTGTCCATGGGTTTACACAGTCGGACATGACTGAAGAGACTGAGCACACCCAAGACTACATGTCCATTGAGTCAGTGAGGTCATCCAGTCATCTAATCCTCTGTGGCCCTCTTCTCCTCTTGCACTGAATCTTTTCCAGCATCATGGTCTTTTCCAATGAGTCAGCTCTTTGCACCAGGTGGCCAAAGTATTGGAGCTTCGGTTTTAGCATCAGTCTTTCACATGAATACTCAGGGTTTATTTCCTTTAGGATTGACTGGCTTGATCTCCTTGTTGTCCAAGGGACTCTCTCCAGCACCTTAGCTGGAAAACATAATTCTTTGGCTCTCAGCCTTTATGGTCCAAATCTTAGATCCATACCTGATCACTGGAAAAGTCATAGCTTTGATTATATGGACCTTTGTTGGCAAAGTCATTTCTCTGCTTTTTAATATGCTATCTAATTTTGTCATGGCTTTACTTCCAAGTAGCAAGCGGTTTTTAATTTCATGACCACAGTCATTGTCCGCAGTGACTTTGGAGCCGAAGAAAATGGAATTTGACACTGTTTCCAGTTTTCCTCCCTCTATTTGTTATGAAGAGATGGGACTGGATGCCATGATCTGTGTTTTTTGATTGTTGAATTTTAAGCCATCTTTTTCATTCTCCTGTTTCACCTGCATCAAGAACCTCTTTAGTTCCTCTTCACCTTCTGCCATTAAACTGGTATCATCTGCTATCTGAGGTTGTTGATATCTCTCCCTGCAATCTTAATTCCAGTTTGTGAGTCATGCAGCCCAGCATTTCATATGATGTACTCTGCATATGAGTGAAATAAACAGGGTGACAATATACAGCTTTGATGTACTCCTTTCCCAATTTGGAACCAACCTGCCATTCCATTGTTCCATGTCCTGTTCTACTGTTGCTTCTTGACCTGCATGCAGATTTCTCAGGAGGCAGCTAAATTGGTCTGGTATTCCCATCTCTTTAAGAATATTCCACAGGTGGTTGTGATCCACACAGTCAAAGGCTTTAGCAGAGTCGATGAGGCAAAAGTAGATTTTTTTCTGGACTTCCCTGGCTTTCTCTATGATTCAATGGATGTTGGCAATTTGATTATCTGCCTTCTCTGAATCCAGCCTGAATATCTGGAAGTTTTCTGTTCATGTCCTGCTGAAGATAGCATGTGAAATGAGGGCAGTTGTAAGATAATTGTAATGTTATTCAGCATTGCCTTTCTTTGGGATTGGGATGAAAACTGACTTTTTCCAGTCCTGTGGCCACTGCTGAGTTTTCCAGTTTGCTGGCATATTGAGTGCAGGACTTTAACAGCATCATTCTTTAGGATTTGGGATAGCTCAGCTGAAATTGGGAGAAGGCAATGGCACCCCACTCCAGTACTATTGCCCGGAAAATCCCATGGATGGAGGAGCCTGGTAGGCTGCAGTCCATGGGGTCGCTAAGAGTCAGACACGACTGAGCGACTTCACTTTCACTTTCCAATTTCCTGCATTGCAGAAGGAAATAGCAACCCACTCCAGTGTTTTTGCCTGGAGAATTCCATGGATGGAGAAGCCTGGTAGGCTACAGTCCATGGGGTTGCACAGAGTCGGACATGACTGAAGCGACTAGCAGCAGCAGCAGCTGGAATTACACCACATCCAATAGCTTTGTTTTTAGTAAGGCTTCCTAAGGCCCACTTGACTTCACACTTCAGAATGTCTGGCTCTAGGTGAGTGACCACACCATTGTGGTTATCTGGGTCGTTAAGAGCTTTTCTGTACAGTTTATCTGGGTATTCTTGCCACCTCTCCTTCTGCTTCTGTTAGATCCTTGCCATTTTTGTCCTCCCTTGTGCCTATCTTTGCATGAAATATTCCCTTGGTATCACCAGTTTTCTTGAAGATATCTCTAGTCTTTCCCATTCTATTGTTTTCCTCTATTTCTTTGTATTGTTCACTTAAGAAGGCTTTCTCTTTCCTTCTAATCTATGGAACTCTGCATTCAGTTGGGTATATCTTTTCCTGCTCCTCTGCCTTTCACTTCTCTTCTTTTCTCAGGTATTTGTAAGCTGTTTGTAAGCTATTTGCAAACTCTATTATGTCCTAGTAATGTAGACTAACATTTGAACTTTCTATAGCAATTGCTAATGGCAACCTATATGGTGATTATCTTTTTTATATTTTATATTAATTAAATAAATAATATTCTATTACCCACTTCATTGAATTATCGCAAGGGAAGCATTCATTAGTGATGCCAAATAATGTAAAATTCAGTAATATTCACTTTTAAAATTTGAAGTGAAAAGTGAAAGTCACTCAGTTGTGTCCAACGTTTTGCAAATGCATCAACCCTACCAGGCTCCTCTGTCCATGAAATTCTCCAGGTAAAAATTCTGGAGTGGGTAGCCATTCCCTTCTTCAGGCGATCTGCCCAATTCATGGATTGAACTGAAGTCTCTTGTACTACAGGAGGATTCTTTACCAGCTGAGCTACAAGGCAAGTGTTAAATGTATTATTCATGTTATCATACACTTTTCTGGTTTCAATTAAATAATTTTGTACACATCATGTCCTTGGTTACATGCCCAAATATGTTGACTCTTCTGGTATTTAACTTTAATAAAATCTATGGTTAATCCACATACAGCCAAGAAAAATACTCAAAATCTAAGAGTATTTTGAATTTACTGTTTATTGCATAAATACATGTTTGTGACTATATCTAAAATGGAAGTACCTAGTGACCTAAGAGAGATAGATAAATTGGATGTCCATAGTAAGTGCAAATACCCTTTTAACATGATGGCTAGATGGATTCATTTTCAAGGAAGTTTTTTAAATGGAGGGAGATTGCCAAAAGTACTAAATGACTCTATGTAAAGGAAACATTTTAAGGTCTTGTAAAGAAGAAACTCTTATTCTAGTTGAAAATTTGGATATGCAGAAAGGAAAGAATTGAAGAAAAGAACTTATGTGGACATATCCAAATAGATATTGAAAGGTAAAATAGTAACGATAAAGTATCAAATTGTGCATATATGTTTGTATTAGAATTCAAGGGAGCAAAAATGGCATGAGCAGTGAAAACAGTAGAGAGAAATTATGTCTTTTTGTTGTTTCAGAAAAGTACAAAAATATGAATTTACTAGACTATTGAGTAAAAAATGCATGCTGTAAAATGTAGGGCACATATAGAACTGCTGCTGAGTTGCTTCAATTGTGTCTGACTCTGCACGACCCCATAGACTTCAGCCCACCAGGCTCCCCTGTCCCTGGGATTCTCCAGGCAAAAACACTGGAGTGGGTTGCCATTTCCTTCTCCAGTGCATGAAAGTGAAAAGTGAAAGTGAAGTCGCTCAGTTGTGTCCGACTCTTAGCGACCCCATGAACTGCAGCCTACTAGGCTCCTCCATCCATGGGATTTTCCAGGCAAGAGTACTGGAGTGGGGTGCCATTGCCTTCTCTGTACACTAACATAGACTATTCTTATTTTTTAAGTTCAAATGAACATTTCTCAAAAATTCACTATAAATGCCTAAGTCCAGTTACATTACTAAAAAAGCTACAGAACTATGGTGTCAAACACTAGCCTCCAGCCAAATTTGGCAAGTGGGCACTTGAAAGGTGAATATTCAAATTTAATTTTTAATTAATTAGAAGAAATAAACATTTCAGATTGATTTCATAGTCACATCAGCCATATGTAATAGACATACAGAATATTTCCAGGTTCATGAAAATTTCCCTAAGCAGTTTACCTAAAATAGAAATCAATAACCAAAATTTTGAAAAACTTTATTGGCTTTGTATTCAGTAATCTATTTCTAAATAACATATGAACCAAGGAAAAATCAAAGTCAAATTTCATAATTTTATATGAATTAAAAGAAAAATGTAACAACAAGATTCTGTCTTGTGACATATTAATTCAGTTAAATGCATACATTATAAATAAAAAAAAAAGAAAGAAGAAATCTGAGCATGCTTGACAAGAAACTTGAAATGAAAAAGCAATTTTGGTGAAATTAATATAATTGACATAAAGACAAAGGAAGAAAATAGCAAATATGAAAAATCATGAAAAAAATTACAGTAGAGAGGAATAAAGGGTCAAGCTATTTTCATTTGAAAGACAATAAAAGTAATAAATGACATGTGGAGAATAGAGAAAACACAAATCTTTTATATCTATATAAATATGACAATCCAGTGCTCCTGCTGCTGCGATGTCATGTCAGTTGTGTCCAACTCTGTGTGACCCCATAGATGGCAGCCTGCCAGGCTTTTCCATCCCTGGGATTCTCCAGAGAAGAACACTGGAGTGGGTTGCCATTTCCTTCTCCAGTACATGAAAGTGAGAAGTGAAAGTGAAGTCGCTCAGTCAGGTCCGACTCTTAGCGACACCATGAACTTCAGCCCAGGCTCCTCTGTTCATGGGATTTTTGCAGGCAAGAGCACTGGAGTGGGTTGCCAGGGCCTTCTCCGTGACAATCCAATAGATGTTGGCAATTTGATTCTTTGTTGTTGATAAAATTGCCAACATCCTGTTGGATCATTGGAAAAGCAAGAGACTTCCAGAAAAACACCTTCTGCTTTGTTGACTATGCCAAAGCCTTTGACTGTGTATATTACAACCAACAGTGGAAAATTATTCAAGAGATAGGATTACCGGGCCACCTGACCTACCTCTTGAGAAATCTGTATGTAGGTCAAGAAGCAAGTTAGAACCGGACATGGAAGAGCGGACTGGTTCCAAATTGGGAAAGGAGTATGTCAAGGCTGTATATCGTCACCCTGTTTATTTAACTTCCATGCAGAGCACATCATGCGAAATGCCAGGCTGGATGAAGCACAGCTGGAATCAAGATTGCTGGGAGAAATATCAATAACCTCAGATATGCAGATGACACCACCTTATGACAGAAAGCGAAGAACGAAAGAGCCTCTTGATGAAAATGAAATAGGAGAGTGAAAAAGCTGGCTTAAAACTTAACATTCAAAAAGCGAAGATCATGGTATCCAGTCCCATCAGTTTATGGCAAAGAAATGGGGAAACAATGGAAACAGTGAGAGACTTTATTTTTTTGGACTCCAAAATCATTCAGATTTGACTGCAGCCATGAAATTGAAAGACACTTGTTCCTTGGAAGGAAAGCTATGACCAAACTAGACAGCGTACTAAAATCAGAGACATTACTTTAAGGTCTGTCTAGTCAAAGCTTGGTTTTTCAGTAGTCATGTATGGATGTGAGAGTTGGACCATATAGAAAGCTGAGCACTGAAGAATTGATGCTTTTGAACTGCGGTGATGGAGAAGACTCTTGAGAGTCCTTTGGGCTGGGAGGAGATCAAACCAGTCCATCCTGGGGAAAATCAGTCCTGAATATTCATTGGAAGGACTGATGCTGCAGCTGAAACTCTAATACTTTGGCCACCTGATGGGAGGAACTGATTCACTGGAAAAGACCCTGACGCTGGGAAAAATTGAAGGTGGGAGGAGAAGGGAACAACAGAGGATGAGATGGTTGGATGGTGTCACCAAGTCGATGGACATGAGTTTGAGCAAGCTCTGGGAGTTGGTGATGGAGAGGGAAGCCTGGCATAGTGCAGTCCATGGGGTCACAAAGAGTCAGACACGACTGAGGGACTGAACTGAACTGAAACCTGACAAAACCATTATGATTTTTATGGATGTTAAACAGACAATAAAGCTGTATTATAAAAACTTTTTACGATCCGTATGAAATAGAATGTCTAGAAAATGCAAATTACCAAATATAGTACAACAACCATAAACCTGTATAAGCTAAACATGTGTTAAATATATTAAGTTCACTGTATAAACCTTCCTACAAAATATTCTAGGAGCCCTAATGGTATCAGTAGTGAATAATAACACTTATAACTATGCCATGTCTTTCACCATAAAATAGAGGCTTCCATAGAGCCTTGATAACAAAACATGTCAAGTTACATAATATCAATGGACTCAGTCCCAACTCTTTATGATAAATGGATGAAGAAAATCATCTTAATCTAAATATGATATATGCAGTGATTTTTCAAAGGAAGAAAACGGAGAATGATTTTTGTGGTTTTTATTTCAGGAATGCATAATTGGTCAACATTTGAAGGAAAGAGATGTTTCAAAAACATTAAAAATTTTCTCATTTCATTTAAAGAAAAATAGTAAAATGGTAAAATGACTGATTGCAAACAAAACATATAAGAAAATTATGACTACTATGGAATTGCTTTCATGTTAGAAAGGTATATGAAAAAACCTTAAAAAACACATATTTGAGCATGAAGTATTGAAATATTTCCCCCCGTATTGGAAAGATATTTACAAGACCTTTATTATATCATCTGTTCAACATTGGAAATAAAAGGCAGTTGGGTAAAAACAAGTCAAAAACAAGAAAAACAAAAACAAAAAAAAAAAAGAAAAGAAAAACAAGAAAAAGCTATTGCACCTGGAGGGAAGAAATAAAACATGATTATTCAGAGATGCACTATTTATTTACATAAAAAATCCAGAGGAATATATATTTGAAATGATAAAATTAATACATACAATCTGAGAAGTCATTGGGCACAGTTCTATTTGTAGCAGCATCAATTACTACAAATTTAAAAACAAAATTGCTATTTACAAAAGCATGGCTATGAAATGTCCATATTTGTGTGAAATTTCAATGTTGGAAACTATAAAATATTCTAGGGGGATTTCGCTGGTGGTCCAGTGGTTCGGATTACTTGCTTCCCGGTGCAGGGAGTAGGCGTTTGATCCCTGGTCACTGAATCAAGATACCACACGCTGAACAGTGTCACACAAATAAATAAATAAATAAAAATTGATCAATAAAATAGGCAGAATTTAAAGAAAACCTAATTGATTGGAAGGATAAAGCATGATATTGACTGGAAGAGTCAATATTGTAAGACGATTATCTTCAGAAATTATTTTAAAGATTAAATGCAGTCCCAAAGCAGTTACTTTTTAAAAACTTTATTGAGGTGTAATTTACAGAGCATAAAATTTATCCATTTAAAATATATAAATCCATGATTTTAAAATTATTCACAGTTTACGATCGTCACTACTATCAAACTCTAGAGAGCATTCATCACTAATCAATTTGCAGTCTTTTCCTATTCTGTCTCTTCACAGCCCTTAGTAACCACGAATCTACTTTTGGTCTCTCTACTCTTATTTTTGATATTACGTGGAAATGGGTTCACACAGTATGCAATCTTTTAGAAGTTTGAATGCCATACTGTTGAGCAAAAAAAGTGAGACATAAAAGTAATGATACCTGTATTTTTGGATGTGTATATGATATTTCAGTGGGGTTTTCCAGGTGGCACTAGTGGTAAAGAAACTGCCTGCCAACGTAGGAGAAGAGGGTTTGATCCCTGGGTCAGGAAGATCCTCCAGGGAATATGAAATGATAGCCCACTCTGGTAGTCCCTTTTTAAAAAATTAATTAATTTATTTTAATTGGAAGATAATTACTTTAAAATACTGTGGTATTTTTCTCATACATGGACATGAATCAGCCATGGGTGCGCATGTGTTCCCCCATTCAGAACCCCTCTCTCACCTTCCTCCCTCCCCATCCCTTGGGTTGTCCCAGAGCACCAGCTCTGAGTGTCCTGCTTCATGCATCCAACTTGCACTGGTCATCTCTTTTATATATGGGAATATACACGTTTCAATGATATTCTCTCAAATCATCCCACCCTCACCTTCTCCCACATACTCCAAAAGTCTGTTCTTTACATCTGTGTCTCTTTTGTTGCCTTGCATACAGGATCGTTGTTACCTTCTTTCTAAAGTCCATATATATGCATTAATATAGTGTATTGATGGTTCTCTTTCTGATTTAGTTCCCTCTGTATAATAGGCTTCAGTTTCATCCACCTCATTAGAACTGATTCATAAGTTGGGGAAACCGGTCAACCATATGCAAAATAATGAAACTAGAATACTTTCTAATACCGTAAACAAAAATAAACTCAAAATGGATTAAAGATCTAAATTTAACACCAGAGACTATTAAAACACTTAGAGGAAAACAGAGGCATAATACCCTCTGACATAAACCACAGCAAGATTCTCTATGACCCACCTTGCAGAGTAATGGAAATAAAACAAAAATACAAATGGGACCTAGGTAAACTTAAAAGCTTTTGCACAACGAAGGAAACTATAAGCCCGGTGGAAAGGCAGCCTTCAGAATGGAAGACAATAACAGCAAATGAAACAACTGACAAAGAATTAAGCTCCAAAATATACAAGCAGTTCATGCAGCTCAACACCAGAAAAATGAACAACCCAATCAAAAAGTGGGCCAAACAGACATTTCTCCAAAGAAGATATACAGAGGGCTAATAAAACACAGAAAAAGATATGTAGCTTTCTCATATCACAACGTCACTCATTACTAGAGAAATGCAAATTAAAAACACCATGAAGTATTGTCTCTGCTGGTCAGAATGGCCACCACAAAAAAGTCGACAAACAACAATAGCTGGAGAGGGTGTGGAGAAAAAGGAAACACTCTTACACTGTTGATGGGAATGCAAACTGGTACAGCCACTATGGAGAACAGTGTGGAAATTCCTTAAAAATCTGGGAATAGAACCACTCCAGTGTTCTTGACTGGAGAATTTCTTGGACAGAGAAGCCTGACAGCCTATAGTCCATGGGGTCTCAAAGAGTCAGACACAACTGAACGAATGAGCACACACAATTATATTTCAACTGTTTTTGAAAAACATTCGTTATCAGAAAAAATAATAAAATTCATTTCAAAATGTATGCAATCAGAATATTATTTCCATTTCATAAAAGGTCAAGTTACCCAAGAGCATCCAAACTCATATTTTAATTCTCAAGCTTATGCTTGCAATGATATGCATTTAGAAACTGACAGTCTTCTGTTCTTATTTCCCATAAAGATTGTACAGCACAGTTATGTTCACCAGGTAATTTCTCTTTTATCCTGTTATGGAAAAATGCATAATTCTGTTATATTCTATGAAGACATCTCATGAAACAATAGCATTTTCCATGTAACTGTAATACAAGATATTTTGAAAATGGGTAATGAAGTCTTTAATAAAATTTCAGTATCAGCTTATTACTAGGAAATCGGGCTACAGAGTAGCCTAGTTTTCAACATTGGTATCAACATTTTATTAACTTTCAATATCTTCCTTCAGCTTTCTATAATTCGACTGAAACAAATGTATTCATGTTATTTTAAAAATATTTCTTTTTTGTATTTTTCCTCCTCTATATAGCATTCTTTTTAAAAACTTACTGTAGTTTGCAAGTTGAACCATTTAGCCACTTCCAAGGACGACCGCGGCCTTCACGAGAGACTTGAATCCACGATATAATTGATAGGGACATCAGAAATTTCTAGCCCAAAATAAAGAATTTTCACTTAAATAGTCCTTATGAAATGTTTTTGTTAATTTTTAAAATGCAAGTCAAAGGATGTGTTCTTTCATAGCATCTTTCATTCTTTGAACAAATTGAGCATGTTAGATTCTAATCTAACACTAAAATTAGGAGATGAAAGTTCAAAATTTTAATAGCACCATAAATATTAACCAATATCTGTACTTTTGATTCAAAATTAACTCAACATTTATACTTACCAGTTTCACTGTGTTCTAATGTTAATAAGGAAAATTCCTTTTTTTTCAACAGCCATTTGATAAAGGGAATATTTACAAAGACATGAATTAGTTGAATACACCTTGCATAACTTGGGGAGACTTACAGCTGTGAACTACATCTGACATTAAGCCTAAGGGATAAGAAGGTGGAGTAATTGAATACGTGCAATGAGGAAAATTCTGACTCATATAATTTCATTTTCCCTCATATCAAAACTAACATAGCAAGGCTTTAAATAAGTCTTTAGATTCCATGACATTCATTTTTCTGGATATTGTGACAATATCAGTGGATTTCTCTACTATTATATGTTTCTCAGAATTTCAGTTTTAGAGGGAAAGTAAGGAAATGAAATTGAGAAAATAAGTGACATGAGAGCCGGATTTGGTTTTCTGAGCCTGACACCATTCTTTGACTAGATAAACCCCAAAGCCATCTGTTTCTGTATTGGTGGAATCCAGTGGACCAGACAAGGGGTCAGAGACATTTCTCTCTGCTCCTCCCTGCTAAGTTCAACTGTAAACATGGGAACTAATGAAAGACAGGAGAAAGGAGAACTCTGAAAGGTGGAAAGAGAAGGGTGATGTGGCTTGAGACTTCCCAGCAGTCCCACTCTTCTGTAATCGCTAATCACTTCTCAGTGATGAGAAAACAAGGTGGGAGGTGAGGGAGTGATAATTAGGGGCATCTTGTATCTCCCCACCAACCAGGTAAAAGTGATCGAGGCCTCTTACTTACCAAACACCCAATACCTAACCTAGCTGTTGGGGGTGGCACAGGTAAGCCATTCCTCCTGTGTGTTGACAGAATCATGTAGGCAACACCAGGTAAGCCTTACAAGGTGATCCATTAGGACACTTACTAAGAAGGAGCAGTCAGAGAAATTGCCTCTGTTTCCTCCACTGAGAGACACTAGGGTTGGGTGATAGGGATGGGGATGGGACCAGCAAAGGGGATGTCTTGACTAACACTACTGAAGCTAAGAAGCCTCTTTATCCCTGAGGGTGGAAGACTCCATCTCTACACAGCGGCATTGGAAAGAATGGATCTTAATTGTTGAATTCACACAATGAGCTGTGGAAATTTACAAACTTCACACAAATGCAAAAATTTGGAGGAACTGCAAAATATCATATGGCAGTGATGAGGCAGAGACAACTTGTATGATTCCATGTGCTGGAGTAGAAAATGGCAACCCACTTCAGTATTCTTGCCTGGAAAATTCCATGGACACAGGAGCCTGACAGGCTGAAGTTAATGAGGTTGCAAAGAGTCAGACACGATTGAACGACTAAGCATGAACACGGGATTCCATGTATATGATTCAAAAGCAATCAAAGAGATTCTATAATATCAAAAGTCAGGACAGTGAGTAAATAAGGAGGTGGAGAAGTGATAAGATATTACAGAGGGGTGGGGCTGCTGGGAAGTTGAAACTTCTGTTCCATGATCTGATGTGCAATTACACAATTCTATAGGCAAAATCATATGTTTATTTTCCTTGATGTATGGTAAAATTAGATAGCACAGTGTATTTTAGAACTTAATAGTATTTGTAGAAGCATGGTTTTCTATGAAAAACAAGAACCAGAAATTACTACACATGCATGAATGGTATAAAAATGTAAATAAAGTATCATAAAGTTAAATTCCATTGTTTAATGGAATACTAGCAGACCTTAAAATAAACAAGCTACAAATATGTACAAAAGCACAAGTGAATCCTAACAAATATAATGTTGACTAAATGAAGCCTTTAGCAAAGTGTTGGAAACATTTAATAGCTTACCATTTCCTCTTCATTGTCTATATAAAGCAGAGTAGAATTCTTAGTAGCACAGGATATCAAACTCTCATTCCACGATTTTTTTTCCAAACTAGTATAATAGCAGTTGTTGGAATATGTAAGCCAGTCTTTTGGACAATGACCACAATGACATTCTGAAGAAAGATTATGAATTACTATTCAAAAACAATTTGAATTTGAAAAATAAAAATTAACTTACATATATGCATAGATATAAACATATGTATATATACACATACACACATATATATATAATAACATATCTATGCATCCTCAAGGCTGGTACATATAAAACAAATCTCATTCATGCATTCATAGAGAGGGTCTGTCTTTAATATATGTCCCCATATAAAGGAAACACATAGAAATATCTACTCTTTACATGTCCTAAAAATCAAGAAATGAAACTTCTATTTTAGAATAGCAAAATTATTTGTCTCTTATCATATTATATCAGGAGGAAATTCCAGCCAATTGCCAACAATGGATATGGTGATCATATTATTGCATAGGGAGAAGCACTCTCCTATAATCATTTATTTATGAATGTTTATTGCCTGATTTTATAAATTATGTTCTATCCCCAAATCTATTCTTATTTTCACTAGCCTAAGGTAGAGACAAAAATGAATTGTATTCATATCAGAACTTTTAAAATCATTATGTACCTTTCTGGAGCCTCGTTATGAGAGAGGAGTAATTCTGTTCCTGTATTACAGTAGCTACAAAATTAATCATTAAAAAGTTAATATTGCTTTAAATAAATCATAATGATTTTAGTTTATGAGCTTGAGAATTCAGTTTATTGTTTAGAATTAATCTGAAATAAAACTGATTTAGCAAGAAAAATTAATTAGGTAATGAAGATTTGATGGAAAAAATATTTCAAAAACCTAACGGAACAAACTTCACCACGTCTTACAGTATTTGGTTTAAGCAATCTCAAGAATTAATTTGTATTTCTCAATACGAGCTTTAAATTTCCTAAAGCATACTTTTGACTTATGAAATCAGAATATACATATACATGCTCTCTGTAATTCTCCTGTGTTGTATATTTCTGACAAATTAGATATAACATACTGCATTTATCTAAATGCATGTATTTTAATGATAGGCATATTGTATAATATTATGAAATGTTTAGCAGCACTGACCATCAGTAAAGTGATAAGTTCCCTTACAGTTTTTCAAACACCAGGGAGTAACAATGATCGTTGTCACCACAGTGGACATCAAGACAAGGCAGATGATTCCCAGGATCCCAGCAATGAACTTCTCTGGAGGTGATGGTGAACCTGCAGGGACAGAAAAGGAAACTGAGAAAGGAGTGATGGGGACAGTTGTTCAGAGTTTACATACACAAGAACCCACACGAGCACAGAGTTATGGATATAAACGTGGACCCCAACCCATTTTGACCACTGTAGTCTTTCTCTCAGAATATACCGTTGCGTTTTCAGCAAATGTAAGACTACATGAGTTGTTGATCAAAGACTTCAAATTATAGTAATGCCGGAATAAAAGTAGTCCTCCGATTTCACATCAGAATCCCATATCCAGCTTCAAGTTCTGTTCCTCAAAGTGAAAAATACGTGAGCTTATCCCCTACTCTTCCTCCACACCTCTGCACCCCACTGCATATCCTAGAACAGCTCCATGTGTGTCTAGTAAGTGTTTACCTTTGGCGTGGTGATTCTTGTCATTCCCATGAAGATTCTGAGGAGCATTTTGAAGATTTAATTCTACATATGTTAATTCCTGCTCAGTCATTGAAATGGAACTTTTAGAAACCTTAGGTTTTCTTTTCTGCCTCTTTGAGTTCTTGACTCCCTTCAGTTCTGCATAGGTTGCTCCTTGGTTATTCATCTCTGCAGCTGAGTGAGATCAAGGACTGTGCTTGAAGTGAACTGAGGTTGAGTGGTGTATGTGAGATAAGCACCCTAGTACAATGACACAGGCGGGGCCAAGAGCTTAGTGCTCACTTTGCACCTGAACAAACTTAAAGCCTGGTAAATTCCTTACAACTGTAAACAAGTTTTTCATGATAGAATGCTTTTATCAAAAAGATATTCTATATTTGACACATATATTATTGATTGAAACAGTGAAAAGCAATAAATTAGGGAGGAATAAAGAAGTTCATGAACAATAATATCCTTATTAATTCAGATTCCATGGAAATATTTTAAAACCATCATAGTGCTTGTGTTCAAATTAAAATGTTCTGTTAACAAGAGAGATTCACCCATATTTATGATAATTTTGAAATTTAATAATGGTTAAAACAGTTCTTTAAACATGAGGAGAGAATAATGTTGACATATATAATAATTTCCTACACTAAATTACATTATTTGGTGACTTACATTGATTGATGTAAAGGGATAACAAATAGTCTTTATTTCAAATGGTTGAGGAGTTCTGAGAAAGCATTAAAAACTGAGGAAATGCTTCATATATTGGAAAGTGTTGCTGCTAAGTCACTTCAGTCGTGTCCGACTCTGTGTGACCCCATAGACGGCAGCCTGCCAGGCTTTTCCATCCCTGGGATTCTCCAGGCAAGAACACTGGAGTGGGTTGCCATTTCCTTCTCCAATGCATGAAAGTGAAAAGTGAAAGTGAAGTCCCTCAGTCGTGTCTGACTCTTAGCCACCCCATGGACTGCAGCCTACTAGGCTCCTCCATCCATGGGATTTTCCAGGCAAGAGTACTGGAGTGGGGTGCCATTGCCTTCTCCATGGAAAGTGTTACATGACATATTAAACATATATAACAAAGTAATATGAAAAATAAACAAAATAGGAAAGACTAAAAAATACTTATTTTACAAAAGTAGTTGATAATTGATTTAATGGCTAATATCTGAATCCACAATATGATAAACATTTATAGGTCACTTATGGAAGAACACTGTTGGTTCAAACTTCCAGAAAGATCTGATAGATGTCCAAGTTAGTAAAGGTCATTTTAGCTGTATAAGTGATGGTAATTACTTGTAAAAAATCCAGATAACATAATTTAATAAATCAGACAATTGATGCAGTAGTCAGAAATATCTGGAAATTAATTATGACTGAAATTTATAAAATGTGACCTTCAAAAATTATTTACTATCTGGTAACCTATATTATTAATGTAAAATGGAAATAAGTTTATGCAATATATAATGTGTGTAACACTGAGCACTCAACCTGGAATTTATAAGTTCTCAGTAATTATCAGTTTTAATTATTATCTTAGTCATCATTTCTATGGTACTATTTCTGATTTATATCAGCCTTTAATTAGTATAACATATCATTTATGCAATGTTTGATTTTTAAAAAATACTTTAATTATGACAATTAAGTTTAAATTAGCCTTTAGGTATATGGCAAAACCAATACAATATTGTAAAGTTAAAAACTGAAATACATTAAAAAAAGAAATTACTTCATCTTTAATTTTATTAAAAAATTAGGGTTCTTTTATTCAATCTAATACATATAGGAGGAATTATGTTTGGCCTTTTGCTATATAATGAATTCCTTTCCAAGAATCTGTTTATAGAGGTTGAGCAAAATATGTACACGTATTATTATACAAAAAAGCTTACCATCTACTGATTATAAAATCCAAAACTAACTGTTCCCTATCATGAGGTCAATAAATTTCACTTAATATTATATACACACCCAAATATGAATGTGTGTATTCACTTGACTAGCGTTCTACAGACAATACTTTGAATACTTGGAGAAATCACCCAATATTTGGTATTTTATGGTTATTGTTTATACCAAATTATTAAAAAAAAACAATGTTCTACTTTGATTTTGTTGTATATTTACTATAGCTCAGTTGCATCCCCTCTAACATTTGTTAGTTCCCACTAAGTGAGAAGGTCTAGCAGAGAGACAGGAGAGGAGGGACACATACCTTTTGTTGCCTAGGAAGTCGTGCATTCTTTAGTGTGCAGATCAGGTTACTCTCTAAAAAGAGACCTGCTTAGGCTGGTAACGAAAAGAGAAATTTAAAAACTTACAACCCGGTCAAGATAAGCAATGTCTGTGACCTTCACAGGCTGCCCTGTGAAGGCTCAGAGTGAAGCTAGAATGGAAAATATTGATTTGTCGTCAATGTGTCACTTCAGGTTTGAACAGGAAATCCTCACACTTAGGCGAGTTGAAGAGAGTTTAGCTTATCACACACCTCCAGAAAATAGGAGACTTTGGGCTCCAATTAAAAGGACAAATGGATCTCTAATTGTGTTATTTATATTTTCCATTTTTAAATGCCTCTGAGAAATTGTTATCATATACTGTGAGATCCATTAGATCTGATAAACAGAGTGCCTGAAGAACTATGGATGGAGCTTTGTGACACTGTATAGGAGGCAGTGGTCAAGGTCATCCCCAAGAAAAAGAAATGCAAAAAGGCAAGATGGTTTTCTGGGGAGGCCTTACCAATAGCTGAGAAAAGAAGAGAAGCTAAAGGCAAAGGAGAAAAGGAAAGATATATTCATCTGAATGCAGAATTCCAAAGGATAGCAAGGAGAGATAAGAAAGCCTTCCTCAGTGACCAGTGCAAAGGATAGAGGAAAACAATAGAATGGCAAAGAGTAGAGATCTCTTCAAGAAGATTAGAGGTACCAAGGGAAAATTTCATGCAAAGATGGGTACAATAAAGGACAGAAATGGTACGGGCCTAACAGAAGCAGAAGATATTAAGAAGAGGTGGCAAGAATACACAGAAGAACTATATAAAAAAGATCTTCATGACCCAGATAAGCACCCAGATCACTTGCCTAGAGCCAGACATCTTGGAATGTGAAGTCAAGTGAGCCTTAGAAAGCATCACTATGAACAAAGCTAGTGGAGGTGATGGAATTCCAGTTGACCTATTGCAAATCCTGAAAGATGATGTTGTGAAAGTGCTACACGCAATATGCCAGCAATTTTGGAAAACTCAGAAGTGGCCACAGGACTAGAAAAGGTCAGTTTTCATTCCAATCCCAAAGAAAGGCAATGCCAAGGACTGTTCAAACTACTGCACAATTGCACTCATCTCATTTGCTAGCAAAGTAATGCTCAAAATTCTCCAAGCCAGGCTTCAACAGTACGTGAACTGAGAACTTCCAGATGTTCAAGCTGGATTTAGGAAAAGCAGAGGAAGCAGAGATCAAGTTTCCAACATCCATTGGATCATCAAAAAAGCAAGAGACCAAAAGACTGTTATATATATCTGTGTCTCTTGCTGTCTCACATACAGGGTTATCGTTACCATCTTTCTAAATTCCATATATATGCGTTAGTATACTGTATTAGTGTTTTTCTTTATGGCTTAGTTCACTCTGTAGAATAGGCTCCAGTTTCATACACCTCATTAAAACTGATTCAAATGTATTCTTTTAATGGCTGAGTAGTACTCCACTGTGTATATGTACCACAGTTTTCTTATCCATTCATCTGATGATGGACATCTAGGTTGCTTCCATGTCCTGGCTATTATAAATGCCATTGAAACATGTATAATATCATATATGAAACGAGCCACCAGTCCAGGTTTGATGCATTATACTGGATGCTTGGGGCTGGTGCAGAGACGACCCAGAGGGATGGTACGGGGAGGGAGGAAGGAGGGAGTTTCAGGATGGGGAACATGTGTACACCTATGGCGGATTCATGTTGATGTATTGCAAAACCAATACAATATTGTAAAGTAATTAACCTCCAATTAAAATAAATAAATTTATATTAAAAAAAAGAGACCTGCAGAAAAGCATTTACTTCTGCTTTATTGACTATGCCAAGCCTTTGGCTGTGTGGATCACAACAAATTGTGGAAAATTCAGAAAGAGATGGGAACACCACCCAACCTGCCTCCTGAGAAATCTATATGCAGGTAAAGAAGCTGCATTTAGAACTGGACATGGAAAAACAGAGTGGTTTCAAATCAGGAAAGGAGTATGTCAGGCTGTTGTCACCCTACTTATTTAACTTATATGCAGAATACATCTCGAGAAATACAGGGCTGGATGAAGCACAAGCTGGAATCAAGATTGCTGGGAGAAATATCAATAACCTCAGATATGCAGATGACACCACCCTTATGGCAGAAAGTGAAGAAGAACTAAAAAGCCTCTTGATGAAAGTGAAAGAAGAGAGTGAAAAAGTTGGCTTAAAGCTCAACATTCAGAAAACTAACATCATGGCATCTGGTCCCATCGCTTCATGGCAACCAGATGGGGAAACAATGGAAACAGTGACAGGTTTTTTTGGGGGTGGGGGGCAAAATAACTGCAGATGGTGACTGCAGCCATGAAATTAAAAGTTGCTTGCTCCTTGGAAGGAAAGTTATGACCAACCTAGACAGCATATTAAAAAGCAGAGACATTACTTTGCCAACAAAGGTCCATCCAGTCAAAGGTATGACTTTTCCAGTTGTCCTGTATGGATGTGAGATTTGGACTATAAAGAAAGCTGAGAGCCGAAGAATTGATGCTTTTGAACTGTGCTATTGGAGAAGACTCTTGAGAGTCCCTTGGACATGAAGTAGATCCAATCAGTCCATCCTAAAGGAAACTAGTCCCAAATATTCACTGGTAAGACTGATGCTGAAGCTGAAGCTCCAATATTTTGGTCACCTGATGCAAAGAACTGACTCCTTTGAAAAGACCCTGATGCTGGGAAAGACTGAAGGCAGGAGGAGAAGGGGACGACAGTGGATGAGACGGTTGGATTTCATCACTGACTCAATGGACATGAGTTTGAGTAAACTCTGGGAGTTTGTGATGGACAGGGAGGCCTGGTGTGCTGCAGTCCATGAGATCACAAAGAGTCAGACACGAGTGAGCAACTGAACTGACACACTAAAAGATCTAAAAATTGTGCTATGCTTAGTTCCCCAATTGTGTTCCAACTCTTTGCAACCCCACGGCTTCCCTGGTGGGTAAGAGGTTAAAGCCTAAAGACTGTAGCCTGCCAGCCTCCTCTGTCCATGAGGATTTCCCATGCAATAATACTGGAGTGGGTTCCCATGACCTCCTCCAAGGGATCAAACATCAAACCCAGGTCTGCCATAGTGCAGGCAGATTCTTTACCATCTGAACCACCAGCCTAAGAATACTGCAGTAGGTAGACTAGCACTAGGTAGACTAGCCCTTCTTCACGTTATCTTCCTGACTAGGAACCCAACTGAGATCTTCTGCATTGCTGGTGGATTCTTTACCTGCTTACCAGCTGAGCTATCAGGAAAGCCCCCCAAAATGCACTGCTGCTGCTGCTAAGTCTCTTCAGTTGTGTCCGACTCTGTGCGACCCCATAGACGGCAGCCCACCAGGCCCCCCCGTCCCTGGGATTCTCCAGGCAAGAATACTGGAGTGGGTTGCCATTTCCTTCTCCAATGCATGAAAGTGAAAAGTGAAAGTGAGGTCACTCAGTCGTGTCCGACTCTAGGGACCCCATGGACTGCAGCCTAACAGGCTCCTCTGTCCATGGGATTTTCCAGACAAAAGTACTGGAGTGGGGTGCCATTGCCTACCTTTATTTAAAAGGAGAAAAACACTTTTGCATAGGGATTCAGAGAAGAAGGAATCCTAAGCCATTTAAAAGTGCTTTTGTAAAGACTACAAATGGTGTAGCTGACATAGAAGTAATTTCAATTGTTCAGTTCAGTTCAGTCGCTCAATCGTGTCTGACTCTTTGCGACCACTGAGTTGCAGCACGCCACGCCTCCCTGTTCAATTGTTTTGCTATGCATTTTGAAGAAAAATTATAAAGCACTGGAGCACTGTTGGCCCTTTAGGTGCACAGATCTATGTAGTTTATAAGAGGAAAACAAACAAACAACAAGAGCCAAAATGCAATCCTTTTTTGTTGCTGTTTCTGCCTAACTAGCACTTACTTCTGGGGTAAAATAGGGCTCATACATTCGCATTGTATTTAAACATGTAATGATTTTTAAACACTGCTTTTATAATTATTGCTATGGCTAACGGAATAGATCATTTTGATTTTGATGCATTTAAAGGGCAACTTTCAAACATTTAAGATTTTCAATTACAGCTGTCATATTTTTTTGAATGCCAATATCTGCTTCTTCAGATAATTTAAAGAGAACACAAGAAAGAAATGGAAATCTGCTGTTATGCAAATCAGTCAACCCAATATTGGCTATATTTACTGTACTGTATCAATCAGGTTGGATATCCTTAGGATGGTTCTTAAAAATATAGGCTGATATTTACTCACAATATGATATTTTGAATTTTTATCTAGAAATGATGTCAGGTAATTTATTTTTAGGGTTTTTGAATTTAGTTATTTCCCACCTGCATGAGAGTCTGAAAGTTGGCCTTTATTTTTCAAGTTTATGTTGGCTGCTAAAGTTCACAAATGGTTTGATCTATGAAATCTTTGTAAAATTTAGCATTTTGGTTCTCTATGATTCTTGTCTGAAGGGTGTGAAGTAAATGAAATACTGAAACCAGTGGAAATTTTCTGTGTGGGAATATTGAATGCTATTGGATCATTGGCTATCTTTTTCTAATATTATGTCTCTGAAACCAGTCATACATATCAACATGGACCTCCTACTCTAAAAGCAGAGGTGAAAGGCCAGTTGAGAGAGCTCGTCCAGGCTGTGTTTCTGACCAAGCTTGTCCTCCAATTGGTGAACTCTCAAGGCACAGACATAGGTGTTTTCAGTCAGTGTGGGCATGTAATCCATGCTTCTGCTGTCACACTGTTGAACAAAGATAGATACAGGGGAACTTGCTATGGATGAGTGATGTGGAATTTTGGAGGTTCTGACTGTTGCAGGAAATAATTTACCTTGGGGTACATGTTAATTACTATCTAATGTTCATGTAACCCACTCCAGTGTTCTTGCCTAGAGACTCCCAGGGATGGGGGAGACTGGTGGGCTGCCGTCAATGGGGTCGCACTGAGTTGGACATGACTGAATAGACTTAGCAGCAGCAGTAGCAATGTTCATGTTATTTTACAGGTGAAGACAAGGATGAATCAAAATGAAAGTGGATCAGAAATATTTATTATGCAGAATATAATCTTTTTGTCTCCAGTTTTGGGAAATATTTAATTCATTTTTTTGATGTTAAAATTTGTGGGGTTTTCTCCACAGCTATTGGTGTTACCTGCCTCACTAGCAATAAATTTTTCAATGTTCAAATCCCTCATCTTCAAATTCGATGCAATCTGAAAGTTTAAATGGCTTGGTACTATGATTATTTTTCTGTCAAAAGAAATCCATTTTTGTATTTATAAATTAGCTTTTTAGTGAATAGATTACAAGTATTTGATGGTAATAAAGCTAAATGAAATATAGTTTGTCTATTATAAGATTTACTCTATAATTTGTCGTTGTATGAGGGAGAATATTTGTTGAAAATTAAATGGTAGTATATTTATCCATTTTATCATTCTTTAATGATTGTTCACATCTAGATTTCTCAAATTACAAAGTAACTAAATGGCAAAATATTAAGACATTTAAAAAACCTAAGAATCAATCCTAACCTATTCACTTTCTGCCATAACGGTGGTGTCATCTACATATCTGAGGTTATTGATACTTCTCCTGGCAATCTTGATTCCGCTTGTGCTTCTTCCAGCCCAGCGTTCCTCATGATGTACTCTGCATAGAAGTTAAATAAGTAGGGTGACAATATACAGCCTTGACATACTCCTTTTTCTATTTGGAACCAGTCTGTTGTTCCATGTCCAGTTCTAACTGTTGCTTCCTGACCTGCATACAGGTTTCTCAAGAGACAGGTCAGGTGGTCTGGTATTTCCATCTCTTGAAGAATTTTCCACAGTTTATTGTGATCCACATAGTCAAAGATTTTGGCATAGTTAATAAAGCAGAAATAGATGTTTTTCTGAAACTCTCTTGCTTTTTGATGATCCAGCAGATGTTGGCAATTAGATCTCTGGTTCCTCTGCCTTTTCTAAAACCAGCTTGAACATCTGGAAGTTCACGGTTCACATATTGCTGAAGCCTGGCTTGGAGAATTTTGAGCATTACTTTACTAGCATGTGAGATGAGTGCAATTGTGCCGTAGTTTGAGCATTCTTTGGCATTGCCTTTCTTTGGGATTGGAATGAAAACTGACCTTTTCCAGTCCTGTGGCCACTGCTGAGTTTTCCAAATTTGCTGGCATATTGAGTACAGCACTTTCACAGCATCATCTTTCAGGATTTGAAATAGCTTTCAGGATTTGAAATAGCTCAACTGGAATTCTATCACCTCCACTAGCTTTGTTTGTAGTGATGCTTTCTAAGGCATATTTGACTTCACATTCCAGGATGTCTGGCTCTAGGTGAGTGATCACACCATCACGATTATCTGGGTTGAGAAGATCTTTTTTCACAGTTCTGTGTATTCTTGCCACCTCTTCTTAATATCTTCTGCTTCTGTTAGGTCCATACCATTTCTGTCCTTTATTGAGCCCATCTTTACATGAAATGTTCCCTTGGTATATCTAATTTTCTTGAAGAGATCTCTAGTCTTTCCCAGTCTTCTGTTTTCCTCTATTTTTTGCATTGATCGCTGAGGAATGCTTTCTTATCTCCTCTTTCTATTTGGAACTCTGCTTTCAGATGCTTGTATCTTTCCTTTTCTCCTTTGCTTTTCGCTTCTCTTCTTTTCACAGCTATTTGTAAGGCCTCCCCATGCCGGGGTCCAGCCCCGGTGGAGTCAGGGGTTTCGAAGGGGAGATGGCTTCGGCAATCAGGATATGATAGAATTAAAGATATAAAGAGTGGTTAAATAAGGATAGCTCAGTGAGAAAATTCAGTGGAGAAAAGAAGCTGAATAACTTGGTTTACGTGGAAAGCTAATAAAATTCCAAAATAAGGAATTTACGTCACCTACATCGGCCGCAGGCGTCCTTCCGTTCTCCCGAAGGAGAGGAGACACTAAGGCCTCCCCAGTCAGATCTTAGAAGCCCAGGAAAAATTAGTAGGCTTGAGGAGCCTACATGCCCCAGATGGGTATTCAGCCAGAAGGTGAGAGAAAGAACGACATGGGGAGACCAAGTTTTGGTGAACAAGGCCTGAACTTTATTTTCCAAAGTAGTGTTTATACCTTAAGTTGTGCATAGGGGATAATGGGGGAAGGGGTAGAGTTAGCAGTAAGCCAGGCTTTCTTCCTGCAAACTTATCATATGCAAAAGTTTAGGTGATTTACATCATCTTCTGGCCTGGAGGCCTGTTAACATTTTCAGACCCTTTCTTCAGAAATCTTATTTTTCTCTAAAGGTGATTAGTCAGGCGCCACCTCCAAAAGCATTAGATAAAGTTGCATTCCTATAGGGCAAAGGTGTGGTGGGCTATAACAAGAAAAATAATTAACTCAAGGGTCCAAGGTTACAAACATTAAAGCTACTACTTACATTCCTATACACCAATTATATTAATCAATACACTGCCAGGGACACAGTAGGTAAGGGATATGGAAACTTAGCAGCAAACATTGGCCCAACAAGGGAAACACCCTTCACCAATACAATTCTAATCAATCTTTTAACTGCTCAAAGGAATCTGTATTTAGACAGTTTAGAACATCTCATGCCTCTCACGGTTGGGAGGCTGTGAACAATCACATGTGGCTGGAATAAACTTCAGAGGAGATTGTAGGTTGAAACACTCTTATTACGCCCAGGAACTTTATCAACTGGAGCTGTAAGTTAACTCTTTTTCAGAGAGAGGTGGTGGGGGACAGCCCCCCATAAAGTCAGAGGTGTAGGTGAGAGCACAAAGCAGTAAAGTAGGCAGACTCTGGTTTTGGGGGTAGATGCTCGAGAATTCCCAGGGGGACTCCTGAGGCTCGATTCCACCCTTGCGAATGCTGAGCCTCCTTCCTCATGATCTTTGCCATGGGCGGAGTTCCTCACGCTGGCTTCCGGCATCCCCAGACAGTCGTTTTGGTTTTTTGGATTTCTTTTCCTAAAAAGCCTCTTGATGAAAGTGAAAGAGTAGAGTGAAAAAGCTGTCTCAAATCTCAACATTCAGAAGACGAAGATCATGGCATCTGGTCCTATCACTTCATGGGAATTAGATGGGGAAACAGTGGAAACAGTGTCAGACTTTATTTTTTTGGACTCCAATATCACTGCAGATGGTGACTGCAGCCATGAAATTAAAAGACGCTTACTCCTTGGAAGGAAAGTTATGACCAACCTAGATAGCATATTCAAAAGCAGAGACATTACTTTGCCAACAAAGGTCCGTCTAGTCAAGGCTATGGTTTTTCCAGTGGTCATGTATGGATTTGAGAGTTGGACTGTGAAGAAAGCTGAGCACCGAAGAACTGATGCTTTTGAGCTGTGGTGTTGGAGAAGACTCTTGAGAGTCCCTTGGACTGCAAGGAGATCCAACCAGTCCATTCTAAGGGAGGTCAACCCTGGGTGTTCTTTGGAAGGACTGATGCTAAAGCTGCAACTCCAATACTTTGGCCACCTCATGCAAAGAGTTGACTCATTGGAAAAGACCCTGATGCTGGGAGGGATTGGAGGCAGGAAGAGAAGGGGACAACAGAGGATGAGATGGCTGGATGGCATCACTGACTCGATAGACATGAGTTTGAGTGAACTCGGGGAGTTGGTGATGGACAAGGAGGCCTGGTGTGCTGTGATTCATAGGGTTGCAAAGAGTCGCACACGACTGAGTGACTGAACTGATGAGGAACAAATTTTGGCAATGTTTACAGGCCATAAAAATATTTTTCTGAAAAAAGATGTGTTTTTATTTCTTTATTTACTAGTACTTTAAATTTTCTAGGTAATTTATTTTGTATTAGTCATTTATAAACTCATTTAAAATTTATAAAATATTTCTGTGTTGAGACTATGTGATTCACTGACATCAATTCTGTATTCATTTATTTAAAATATTTTCATAGGTCAGTAAATCATATACATTCATAGTATAACATGTGAAAAATAGAGGAGTATCACTGACTCCAAGTCTTCACTGAATATTGACTGTGCACTTTGAAGTCTACTACGTGATGAAAAGGCATTGAGAGGCAAACAGGCCCTTACTTCATGAACATATATGTGGAAGGACATGTTTTGTTTTGTTTTAGGAGCAAAAGCAAATATTTAAGAAACACACAAATGAATAAGTAAGACACACATTTTTTTTTCTTTAAAAACATTTTTTTATTGGATTCTAGCTGTTTTATAATGTGTGATAGTTTCATGTGTACAGCAGAGTGATTCAGTTATACACATATCTGTATCTACTCTGTTTTTAGATTCTTTTTCTATATAGGCCATTACAGAGTATTGAGTGAAGTTCCCTGTGCTACACAGCAGGTTCTCTTTTATATACAGTAATGTGTAGATGTCAGTGCTAATCTCCCAGTGTATCCCTGCCCTCCCCATCACCTGTTGGTTTTCAGTTGTTCAGTCATGTCCGACTCTTTGCAACCCCATGGACTGAAGCACACCAGGCTTCCCTGTCCATCACCATCTCCCAGAGCTTGCTCAAACTCATGTCCATTGAGTCGGTGATGCCATTCAACCACCTCATGCTCTGTCGTCCCCTTCTGGTCCTACCTTCAATCTTTCCCAGCTTGAGGGTCTTTTCAAATGAGTCAGTTCTTCACATCAGGTGGCCAAAATATTAGAGCTTCAGCTTCAGCATCAGTCCTTCCAATGAATATTAAGACTTGATTTTCTTTAGGATTGACTGATTTGATCTCCTTGTAGTCCAAGAGAATCTTGGGAGTCTTACCCAGCACCACTGTTCAAAAGCATAAATTCCTCAATACTCAGCCTTCTTTATAGTCCAACTCTCACATCCATACATGACTACTGGAAAAGCCATATCTTTAACTATAGGGACCTTTGTTGGCAATGTAATGTCTCTGCTTTTTAATTTGCTGTCTAGGTGGTAACGATAAATTTATTTACTACATCTGTTGAATCTACTTCTCTATCGTAAAATATCATATAGATTGGAAAGAGAGACAAAACTCTTTATTTGCAAAATGACATAATTGTCTGCACAAATTCCAAAGTATCTCCAAAATCGTCCTAAAACTAATCAGTAAGTAGAGTCCCTGAACTGCAAGGATATCCAACCAGTCAACCCTAAAGGAAATCAATCCTGAATATTCATTGGAAGGGCTGAGGCTGAAGCTGAAAGTCCAATACTTTAGCCACTTGATGCAAAGAACTGACTCATTGGAAAAGACCCTGATGCTGGGAAAGATTGAAGGCAGGTAGAGAAGGGGACGACAGAAGATGAGATGGTTGGATAGTGTCACTGACTTGATGGACACGAGTCTGGCATTTTGTGAGTTAGTGATGGACAGGGAAGCCTGGCGTGCTGCAGTCCATGGGGTTGCAGAGTCGGACACAACTGAGCGACTGAACTGAACTGAACTGAAACGAAACATGGTTTCAGATAGAACAGAATATTAAAATCAGTTATATTTATATAAATTATTAGAAATTGAGAAAAACAAAAAGTATCATTTATAATGGACTTCCTTGGTGACTGAGATGGTAAAGCTTCTGCCTACAATGTGGGAGACCCGGTTTCAATCCCTGGGTTGGGAAGATCTCCTGGAGAAGGAAATGGCAACCCATTCCAGTATTCTTGCCTGGAAAATCTCATGGATGGAGGAACCTGGTAGGCTACAAACCATGGGGTCAAAAGCTTTAAGTTGATAGTATAAATGTACCAAATATTTGCACCATTTGTATGTTGAATTATTAAATACTAGTGAGAAAGGTTGAAAAAGACAAATTGATAAATAAACTCTAATCCTACACTGGAAGTCTAAACATTAAGATGATTCCTTTTCTCCCTTAATTGCTCTACATATTTAAGTCAGTCATAATCAGAAACACACAGTCTGGTTCTCTGTGACAACCTACAGGGGCTGGATGGAGTGGGAGAAAGGTTCATGTGGGAGGGGACATATGTATACTCATGGCTGACTCACATTGTTGTATAATAGAATTCAGCACAACATTGTAAAGCAATTTTCCTCCAATTTAAAAAAAAGGCTAAAAAATAAGAAACATATTAAGCTTTTATTTTGTAGAAAGTTGCATATTAATTTTAATTTTTTAAAATGAATTTTCTTTTTTTAGAACAATATACATTTACAGAAAAAGTTTGAAGATAGTATAGAATTCCATGTATTCTGAAATCAGTTCCTCTTTAATTAAGTTTATATTAGTATTGCACTTTTGTTGTAATTAATAAACCAACATCAGTGTATTTTTAGTAAAGAAAATCCATAGTTTATTCATGCTTCTGTAACTGCTTTTACCTATGTCCTTTTTCTATTCCAGAATCCCATCCAGGTTACCACATGACATTTAGATGTCACGTCTCTTTAGGCTCCCCTTGGCTATTACAGACTTTCCTTGTGTTTGATGACCTTGATAGTTTTGAAAAGTGCTAGGTAGGTATATTTTAGAGTACCCTTCATTGAGATATGTCTGACATTTTTCTCATGAGGAGATTGGAGTTGTAAATTTGGGGAGGATGACAGAGTGCAAAATTTATTACATCATATCAAGGGAACAAACTGTGAACATGACCTCACTGTTGATGTTACCTTTGCTCACCGAGGTGGTGTTTGTCAGGTTTTCCACTCGAAGGTCACTCTTGTTTTCCCTCTTCCATATGACTCTGTAATGATTTCTTTGGAAGGAAATCATTATGTGCAGTAAGTACTTAAGGAGTAAGGAGTCCCATCCGTTTTAGGCAAGAGCATCTACATTATTTATTTAGAATTTTTCTGCACAGGAGATTGTTTCATCTCCCTCATTTGCTAAAGTATTCAATCATTTTATACTACTGTGGACTCATGGGTATTTTATATTGGGGTTATAATTAATACTATTTCTTTTCTGTGATTTTTGCTGCTTAAATTGTTCCAGCTTTGGCCATTGGTAATTCTTTTACCTAGTTGACATACCTCTACAGTTTTAAGCATTTCTCCATTTTCTAGAACTACAAAAATCTCCAGGCTCTTCTTATGTATTTCCTACCCCTATTTTAGAATCAGCCATTTTTTTCAAGTAGCTAAGATTTTATTGACTAGTAATGGAATTATATTTAACAATGGCCGCTAAGTAAGTTTTTTCTTCTTTGCAAAAAAAAGTTAAAACAATTTTGAAAAAGACAATGCAGGAGAGCACACATCACTTCACAACTTCCTATAAATTCACAATAATCAAGTTATTGGTGAAAGAAGGCAGATATTCAGATCAATGAAATAGGATAGAGTTTAGAAATAGAGTGTACAAGTGGCGAATTGATTTTTCACAAAAGTGCCATGATAATTCAACAGAAGAGTACAATTTTCAAAAAATGGTTCTGAAATAACTAGACATCTTTTTGGAAAACATTTTTAAAAAGAATTCAATCCATACTTTGCACTATATACAAAATTAATGCAATGAAATATAGATATCAATGTAAATTTAGAGCTTCTAGAAGAAGGCATAGGAGAAAAATTTTCAAGTTCAGGTTAATTAAGATTTCTTAATTAAAAACTTCTTAAATATAAAAACATATGTTTAAAAATTATTTATTTCACTTCTTCAAGTTAAACTTCTGCTCATCTAAACTTCTAAAAAGAATGTTAAGAGAATACAAGGTATACTGGAAGGCAGTATTTATGAAACACATGTCTGAAAAAGTAGTAACATCTAAAATATATAAAGAGAGAACTCTCAGAGCTCAATAATAAGAAAATGAACAACCCAATAAAAATAGGCAAAATATTTAATCAATCTTTACCATAGGAGATCATATGAAAGGATGGTGCACATCATTTATTGGTTCAGTTCAGTTCAGTCATTCAGTAGAATCTGACTCTTTGTGACCTCATGAATTGCAGCATGCCAGGCCTCCCTGTCCATTACCAACTGCCGGAGTTCACTCAAACTCATGTCCATCAAGTCAGTGATGCCTTCCAGCCATCTCAACCTATGTCGTCCCCTTCTCCTCCTGCCCCCAATCCCTCCCATCATCAGGGTCTTTTCCAATGAGTCAACTGTTTGCATGAGGTGGCCAATGTATTGGAGTTTCAGCTTAGCATCAGTCCTTCCAATGAATACCCAGGACTGATCTCCTTTAGAGTGGACTGGTTGGATCTCCTTGCAGTCCAAGGGACTCACAAGAGTCTTCTCCAACATCACAGTTCAAAAGCATCAATTTCACAGTGCTCAGCTTTCTTCACAGTCCAACTCTCACATTCATACATGACTACTGGAAAAACTATAGCCTTGACTAGACGGACCTTTGTTGGCAAAGTAATGTCTCTACTTTTGAATGTGCTATTTAGGTTGGTCATAACTTTCCTTTCAAGGAGTAAGCATCTTTTAATTTCATGGCTGCAATCACCATCTGTAGTGATTTTGGAGCCCAGAAAAATAAAGTCTGACACTGTTTCCACTGTTTCCCCATCTATTTCCCATGAAGTGATGGGACCAGATGCCATAATCTTCATTTTCTGAATGTTGAGCTTTAAGCCAACTTCTTCAGTCTCCTCTTTCACTTTCATCAAGAGGCTTTTTAATTCCTCTTCACTTTCTGCCATAGGATGGTGTCATCTGCATATGTGAGATTATCGATATTTCTCCTGGCAACATTCATTAGAGATATACAAATATACCTTTATTATACCACACCTTTATTAAAAATAGTTTTAAAATTTTTCAATATTAAAGTTAGTAGGACAGTAGCAAATGGAATTCTCATACACTGCTAATAGAATGCAAAATAGTACAGCCACTTTGCAATATGGAATCATACCCAGAAGACTGGACTTGCCAGAGAGCATTCAAGCTATTAGTTGTGGTATAGGTCACAAACACAGATCTATTTGTTTTCTTTCTGTTACTATACTGTCTTTCTCATAAAAAGTAAGAAATCAAACAAATGCATATACAATTGATACAGAATAATGACCTCACTTACTCTTCGCATTAAATCCCAGGTAAAATGTACATAGCTGTGACAACAGTTTGAAAAATTACTTACTAAATCTGTGTGATTTGCAGAAATTGACTACACAATCCTAAGGTTCATGAGAAGCACTGATACTTTCTCACTCTGCCAACCTGTGCTCATAACTGGTGTGATCTGGGATTTATGTTTGAAAGAGGCAGAAGTGGAGGGTCCACAATGTATCTCCATCAAGCTAAAATATAGGTGCAGCCCATAACAAAGCATTCTGAAATGAGAGATACACAAACTGGACTTCCAAGGGTCTGAGTTTTTATAAGGAAACGTTGTTGCATGTGTCTTTGGTTGTTGTTTCATTAGGTAGCAAGACAAGCTACCTACTTCTCACAAATGAAGCGCATGAATCTGGAACAGTCAGAAGCAGACATCTTTGTTGCTTTAATATATGCACAGTTTCCTTCGTTTGACTTGTTCCAATCACTTAAAATAAAGTAAAAGCATATAAATAATGTAAAATAGACATTCACTAATGCAAACATAAGAAATATTGGTTCAAAGTTAAGGTATATATATTTTTTCTTTCCTTACAAGAAACTATCCCTTGGTGCCCTAGCCTTTCCTAAAGCATACTTTATAAGGATTACAGCAACAAGTTGAAAAGCCTCCCTGTCTATATATACTCATTTTCTGAACTTAAACTCTTTGTATGTGTGTGTCTGTATGTACACGCAATGCTCATGTATATGCTCAGTCGCTAAGTTATGTCCTATTCTTTACAACCCCATGGACAGTAGCCTGCCAGCCTCTTCTGTTCATGGGATTTCCCAGGCAAGAATATTGCAGTGCGTTGCCATTCTCCAGGGGATCTTCCTGATCCAGGGATCAAACCTGTGTCTCCTGAATTACCAATGGATTCTTTACCACTGAGCCACCTGTATATGCCCATATACGTATGCATATTTGTCTATATATTAAAGTGTGCATTTCCGTATATACTTTTCAAAATGTAAACTAGTTAATGGAACTTATTATTTACTATCTATTCTAGAGACTTGCAATTTTAGAAAAGGGATTGACTTATCTTCCCATGTCCAATGATTTCTGGTACTTGTATGAGATAATCCAATCCAATAGAAATAGAATAGTTGGCTTTGAATGAAGTTCTGCAATACAAAGAGATACATTCTATGAGAAAAGTGTCTTTTCACAATTCTGAAATTAAATAAATATCTTTTTAATATTTTAATTATTTTGAGTAACAAATAGTATAAAGATCAATTTCATCCTGATTCTGTTCAAATGATAAAATAATAGAATCTTAGTTATATTTATTAAATATAGTGACATAAATGAGACATAAAATAACACTGTCTTAGCTTACCTATCTTTTTTTTTTTTTAAAGATTTTTTTTGGATGTAGATCATTTTTTGAGACTTCCCTGGTAGCTCAGACAGTTAAGCGTCTGTCTACAATGTGGGAGACCTGGGTTCCATCCCTGTGTCGGGAAGATCCCCTGTAAAAGGAAATGGCAATCCACTCCAGTACTATTGCCTGGAAAATCCCATCTACAGAGGAGCCTGGTAGGCGACAGTTCATAGGGTCACAAAGATTTTAAAGCTTTTATTGAATGTGTTGTAATATTGCTTCTGTTTCATGTTTTGGATTTTTAGCCGAGAGGCATGTGGGCTCTTAGCTGCATGAGGAGGGATCACAACTGTACCTTGTGTGCTGAAAGGTAAAGTCTTGACCATTGGACCACTAGGGAAGTCCTGTACCTATCTTTTTTAATCTTCAGACTAAAATATCTTAATTTACTTTCAAAACTGACACTTGTAGCTCAAGAAAAAATTCTGAGCAAAATTGGTTGGTATTTTGAGGTCCAGGTGTGACAGATGTGAGGTTTTTACCAATGTCATTTAAATTGTTTTTCAAAAGTACTGTGCTTACTATTTGTGAAGTGAGCATCTTGAAGAAGTGGTCCTTATTCTACCAGATGAGATGTTTACATAGGTATCTGAAAATTACTTGATAAGTACAAATGTAACTGATGTTCATCTTGTAACTTAATTTTTACCACATTTTTTGCACATATATTGGGATTTCCCTGATGGCTAGTGGTAAAGAACCTGCCTGCTAATGAAGGTGATGAGGGTTTGATCTCTGGTTCTGGAAGATTCCCTGGAGAAGGAAATGGTCACCCACCCAAGCACTCTTGCTTGGGAAATCCCATGGACAGAGGAGACTGGCAGGCTACAGTCCATGGGGTCCCAAAAGAGTTGACATGACTTAGCAACTAAACAACAAACAACAGCAATGTACATATATTATCTCATGTGATCTTCCTAAAATATGTTGGAAAGAAAATATAACCAGTTTTTATTACAAGCAAAGTAATGTGTGAAAGGGAACTAAAGAGAGAGTTTCTGACTATAAATTCTGTATTTCTCTATTCTGCTTTAGTTTTTACCCTTAGTTTGTTTTTATTTTCTTTTGTTTCTTTCACCATAGAGAATATGGCAGAAACTTAGTCTCTCTACCCAGAAAAAAATTATGTACATACCATCTATTCATAAGATTTGACATTCAATTTCATGGTTTTCATAGATGGCCTTATTTCTTGATGGAGATATCCTACATAAAAGATTAGGGCTTCTAGACTCTAAAGCTAATTTTTGAGCCCACCAGACTTCCCTGTCTATGGAATCCTCCAGGCAAGAATACTGGGGTGGGTTGCCATTCCTTTCTTGAGGGGATCTTGCTGCCCCAGGGATCGAATCCAGATCTTCTGCATTGCAGGCAGATTCTTTATTGTCTGAGCCACCAGGGAAGCCCCTTGGAATAAAAAGGAAGTTAATTCAGATCTGCAAAGGTCTTCTTTTCGGGTTCAGATTTTCTCTGTTTTCTTGATGGTTTTCAAGTTCATATTTTTATAACTATTTATGAGTTGTTAAAAGCCAAAGATATGGGTGATTGTACTATTACAGATAGTTGAGTTAGTCTTAGTGTCTGTGAAAGAATATTAAAAGATTCTCCTTAAGTTGGAATGTAAGAATATATTTCTTGAAAGAATAATAGTAAGTTATTTCTCTATTCAAATCAAGGATATTGACAAGGATTATGAAATATTCAGTTCAATTTTCTTGAAAGTTAGTATGAGTTAAAATTTAATATGAGTTTGAATTAATTGATCTTCAATTTTAAATTCATCCTAACTCTTCCTTTTACCCTAAACTCAGTGGTATTGTACTTCTTGATTTTGTTGGAGGTAAAATGACATTTTTTTTTTTAGAGAGAAGCTACATTTCCATGAAATTATCAGTATGAAAATATAATTATCTCTGATAAAATGAAATATTTTAAAATAATTTTTTCCTAATGGTTTCATGTTTCCCTTTACATTTGCTCTACTGGAAAAGTTCTAACTGTGGGTGAGTTAGATGAATTAAATGAAATTCTAATTTCATTTCTACTTGTATTTCTGACCTTAAGATGAGAACTGTCTAGATCTGAATCAACTACAACTGTAAACTATGGACACTCAAATATTATCAAGCATTCAGATTTAGCTAACAGGACTTCCCCAGTGCTCAAGTTGTTAAGAATCTGTCTGCCAAAGCAGGGGACACAGCTTGGATCCCCAGTCCAGTAAGATTCCACATGCAACAGACAGCTAAACCTATGAACTACAACTACTGAGCCTGAGCTTTCGAGCCCATACTCCACAACAAGGGAAGTCACCTCCACAAGAAGCCCTGTCACCGCAGTTAGAGAAAGCCCACGGGTAGCGAGGAAGACCCAGCACAGCTTAAAAAAAAAAAAATGATTTAGGCAACACCTAATGGCCAGATGGCCAGATGAATAAGATGAATACAGGGTGAGACGGAAAACAGAAATACGTCACCTGTTCTTCCTTATCTTCTATCTTAAGAAGTGTGGAGTCCATTTCCTTGCAGCTTTTTTTACTTTCTTCAAAGTTCTTCAATTCATCCGAAAAATAGTAACATTTCTGTCCCCAACACGACCATTTACTTTTACATTCCTTTCCTTCAAAACGAAAGATATTCCCCAGAGACCATTCAGTGTGTATCTTGAAAGGAATGATCTGGAACTTAGCTACTGAGGAATCCTTTCTAGTCCTTGTAAAACCATTGATTTCGTGAGATGGATGGACTTCATTTCTAAGTTCCTGGCCTTAGGGAGATGACTTACATCCCTCCAAATCTATGCATAAGACTATTAAAATTCTCTAGGAAATATATCTTAGAAAATTGATGTTTTTTCTCACAATCTCTACAGATAGGAGTTCACAGGGGAAAACAACTTCTTTGTATTCTCTGAAAGAAAGAAAGTGAAAGTCGCTCAGTCATGTCTGACTCTTTGCGACCAGTGAACTCTACAGTCCATGGAATTCTCCAGGCCAGCATACTGGAGTGGTTAGCCTTTCCCTTCTCCAGGGGATTTCCTCAACCCAGGGATTGAACCCAGGTCTCTCACATTGCAGGTGGATTGTTTACCAGCTGAGCCACAAGGGAAGCAGTCTCTAGACTAAGTAAAATCTATAGGTACAGAGCTGATCTTAACTTAGCATTGATACACTAACCTAGTGCCTAATCTACATACCCATATAAGAGCATATAATAAGGATTAGAGAATGTGCTAAAGGAGATGTAGAATTGTTTGGTAGAAAAAGTATTATTTTGAGAAATGGTGATTTAAAAGAATATATCATGTATACAGAAGAATCTAATTACTGGGAAAGACGAGTATTTTTTTCTGAAATTAAATATAATGAAAGTTGGACTTCACAGTTGGCTGAGTCTAAAATAACATCCAAATTGAGCAGGTTATCAATTGACTGAGAGAAGCAGAGAAGATACTTGTTGGTCTCAGTCTTTTATCTACATAACTCTATTAAGTGGTTTCTCTTTGAAAGTCATGTTTTTAGATAAGGAATTTTCTTCTGTTCCATTGTCCAATGCAGGCTCTGATAATCCACCCTGGAAAACTTTCACTGTACATTATTGAAGTGAAGTGAAAGTAGCTCAGTTGTGTCCGACCATTTGTGATCCCATGGCCTATACAGTCCATGGAATTCTCCAGGCCAGAATACTGGAGTGGGTAGCCTTTCCCTTCTCCAGGTGATCTTCCCAACCCAGGGGTCGAACCCAGATCTCCTGTATTGCAGGCGGATTCTTTACCAGCTGAGCCACAAGCGAAGCCCAATAATACTGGTGTGGGTAGCCTATCCCTCCTCCAGAAGACCTTCCCAACCCAGGAATCAAAACAGGGTCTCCCGCATTGTGGGTGGATTTTTTACCAACTGAGCTCTCAGGGACATCAGTACATCATTAGCTCTAGGAAAACATAACATAGGGAAGACTAAAAGGCATACATTAAATTTTAAGATGTCAATTAATGTTCAGGAGTTTTATTCCTGTGCTTTTTAGAGAGATAAGACTAGAAAGGAAGACACAAATTACATCATGAAAAAGCCTTTATGGATGCTAAGGCAGTTGGATTTTTAAGGTAAAGCTTGTGATCTCAATGCCAGCAATGAGTAATCTGAAAATAGCATTTTTGCAGAATTATTCACAACAGCCAAGATATGGAAACATCCTAGGTGTCCATTGACAGATGAATGGATAAAAAAGTTGTGGGAGACACACACACACACATATGCAGATACATACAATGCAATATTCAGCCACAAGAAAGAAGGAAATTCTGCCATTTGCAACAACATAGATGAACTTTAAGGACATTATACTAAGTGAAATAAGTCAGACAAAGACAAATATAGTATGCTGTCACTTATTTATGAAATCTAAAAAACTGAACTCATAGAAACAGAGAGCAGAATAGTAGTTTCTAGGTGCTGGGGAGCAGAGAAGGAGGAGAAATGTTCAAACGGTACATAATTTCAGTTAAATAATAAATACATGATGAGTATCTAATGTACAGGATTGTGACTGTAATTTAAAATATTGTATTCAATACTTGAATGTTGCTGAGAGGATCTTAAATATTCTCACCACAAGAAAGAAATGGTAATTAGGTGGCTGGTGGTAATCACTTTACAATATATGTGTGTAAAATCAACGCATTGTATACCTTGAACTTACACAGTGTTATATGTCAATTATAGCTCAATAAATTTAATTTTATAAAGTTGGAGAAAATAAATAAGAAAACTGTTCCATTTAAAATAGATAAAAAATGATAAAATATCCAGAAATATATTTAACTAATATGTGCAAAACATATACTTTATTTATTTATTTTTTGCTTTCTAATTAAATATTTATTAAATTCCACAAAGAAGTATATTTCTCTAAAAGCACTATCAGATCAGATCAGTCGCTCAGTGGTGTCCAACTCTTTGCGACCCCATGAATCACAGCACGCCAGGCCTCTCTGTCCATCACCAACTCCCGGAGTTCACTGAGACTCACATCCATCGAGTCAGTGATGCCGTCCAGCCATCTCATCCTCTGTTGTCCCCTTCTCCTCCTGCCCCCAATCCCTCCCAGCATCAGAGTCTTTTCCAATGAGTCAACTCTTTGCATGAGGTGGCCAAAGTACTGGAGTTTCAGCTTTAGCATCATTCCTTCCAAAGAAATCCCAGGGCTGATCTCCTTCAGAATGGACTAGTTGGATCTCCTTGCAGTCCAAGGGACTCTCAAGAGTCTTCTCCAACACCACAGTTCAAAAGCATCAATTCTTTGGCGCTCAGCCTTCTTCACAGTCCAACTCTCACACCCATACATGACCACAGGAAAAACCATAGCCTTGATTAGACAGACCTTTGTTGGCAAAGTAATGTCTCTGCTTTTGAATATGCTATCTATGTCGGTCATTACCTTCCTTCCAAGGAGTAAGCGTTTTTTAATTTCATGGCTGCAGTCACCATCTGTAGTGATTTTGGAGCCCAGAAAAATAAAGTCTGACACTGTTTCCACTGTTTCCCCATCTATTTCCCATGAAGTGATGGGACTGGATGCCATGATCTTCATTTTCTGAATATTGAGCTTTAAGCCAACTTTTTCCCTCTCCACTTTCACTTTCATCAAGAGGCTTTTGAGTTCCTCTTCACTTTCTGCTGTAAGGGTGGTGTCATCTGCATATCTGAGGTTATTCACATTTCTCCCGGCAATCTTGATTCCCACTTGTGTTTCTTCCAGTCCAGTGTTTCTCATGATGTACTCTGCATATAAGTTAAATAAACAGGGTGGCAATATACAGCCTGGAGAAACTCCTTTTCCTATTTGGAACCAGTCTGTTGTTCCATGTCCAGTTCTAACTGTTGCTTCCTGACCTGCATACAAATTTCTCAAGAGGCAGATCAGGTGGTCTGGTATTCCCATCTCTTTCAGAATTTTCCACAGTCTAATGGAGTGGCCATCATTGTCAAAAAAAGAGTCCGAAATGCAGTACTTGGATGCAATCTCAAAAACGACAGAATAATCTCTGTTCGTTTCCAAGGCAAACCATTCAATATCACAGTAATCCATGTCTATGCCCCAACCAGTAATGCTGAAGAAGCTGAAGTTGAACGGTTCTATGAAGACCTACAAGACCTTTTAGAACTAACATCCCAAAAAGATATCCTTTTCATTATAGGGGACTGGAATGCAAAAGTAGGAAATCAAGAAACACCTGGGTAACAGGCAAATTTGGCCTTGGAATACAGAACGAAGAAGGGCAAAGACTTAATAGAGTTTTGCCAAGAAAATACACTGGTCATAACAAACACCCTCTTCCAACAACACAAGAGAAGACTCTATACATGGACATCACCAGATGGTCAACACCGAAATCAGATTGATTATATTTTTTGCAGCCAAAGATGGAGAAGCTCTATACAGTCAGCAAAAACAAGACCAGGAGCTGACTGTGGCTCAGACCATGAACTCCTTATTGCCAAATTCAGACTTAAATTGAAGAAAGTAGGGAAAACCACTAGACCATTCAGGTATAACCTAAATCAAATCCCTTATGATTATACAGTGGAAGTGAGAAATAGATTTAAGGGCCTAGATCTGATATAGTGCCTGATGAACTATGGAATGAGGTTCGTGACATTGTACAGGAGACAGGAGTCAAGACCATCCCCATAGAAAAGAAATGCAAAAAAGCAAAAGGCTATCTGGGGAGGCCTTACAGATAGCTGTGAAAAGAAGAGAAGTGAAAAGCAAAGCAGAAAAGGAAAGATATAAACATCTGAATGCAGAGTTCCAAAGAATAGCAAGAAGAGATAAGAAAGCCTTCTTCAGTGATCAATGCAAAGAAATAGAGGAAAACAACAGAATGGGAAAGACTAGGGATCTCTTTAAGAAAATCAGAGATACCAAAGGAACATTTCATACAAAGATGAGCTCGATAAAGGACAGAAATGGTATGGACCTAACAGAAGCAGAAGATATTAAGAAAAGATGGCAAGAATACACAGAAGAACTGTACAAAAAAGATCTTCACGACCCAGATAATCATGATGGTGTGATCACTGACCTCGAGCCAGACATCCTGGAATGTGAAGTCAAGTGGGCCTTAGAAAGCATCACTACGAACAAAGCTAGTGGATGTGATGGAATTCCAGTTGAGCTATTCCAAATCCTGAAAGATGATGCTCTGAAAGTGCTGCACTCAATATGCCAGCAACTTTGGAAAACTCAGCAGTGGCCACAGGACTGGAAAAGGTCAGTTTTCATTCTAATCCCAAAGAAAGGCAATGCCAAGGAATGCTCAAACTACCTCACAATTGCACTCATCTCACACGCTAGTAAAGTAATGCTCAAAATTCTCCAAGCCAGGCTTCAGCAATATGTGAACCGTGAACTTCCTGATGTTCAAGCTGGTTTTAGAAAAGGCAGAGGAACCAGAGATCAAATTGCCAATGTACACTGGATCATAGAAAAGCACTATACAACAGAAATAAACATTACTTTAAAATCATACAAAATCATATCACAATATTCCACATGTACCATAATTTCCCAATGCCTGAAGATCATTCCTTAGTAGGTTAGCCAGAACTGTTTTCTTTTTGTTTCTTTGTGATTTTGGGTAAAAAAAATTCTTTGTCAAGGCACATCGTATTTCTTGCCAACTTGTCACATTTGTTTTTTTTGCTATTGCTTCTCTTCAGAAATGCATCTTGGTAGGTAAAAGAACATGTTAGAATCCAATAGACCTGGTTTACATTCCAGGTCTTACATCTTTTAACTTTGTAGGCTTAACCAATTTATCTCTCTCGATCCCTAATATTTCAGTTTCTTCATCTGTGAAAGGAAAATGTACATAAAAACCATATTCTTACAATGATTAACAGTCATATAACTTACATATAAACATACTTATGGTATTTGGTAGACTGTTGATACACTAGAAACGTTAGTTTATCTTTTGAGGCTTAACTAGCATAAGAAAGGGGAGAACAAAAACTAATCAGTCTGTTTTCTGCTTGTTAATATTTGTGATAATGGAAGTGAAGGGAGGAAATTTTGAGATCATGGAAAAATACAGTTTGGCTATCTTCCATCTGTGGAGGTCAGTTTGATGAATAGTCTCTAAAGTGAGAGAGGCGCAGACTTGGTCCTACCAATCAGAAAGTCTTAACAAATCAAGTTGTGAGTTTAGGGTGATGACAAGTCTGTTTATTCATCTCGTTCTTTCTCTTAGGGCTCTGGCTGCTTTGGTGCCCTCAGGAAATGGTATAACATTAGAGTTAGATTAGATATTCTCCATAGGCTTGGTTCTTGGATGTTATTATAACATCCTGAGAGCATACAGAATGTTTATATGTGCTGGATTCCTCTGGCTTCTTCATGATGAGCTTTCCTGATGAGCCAAGGCCAACTGGAATAGCCCATGCAGACAAGATGATATCGTGATAAGCTCACATTCACCAGATGGTCCATTCTCTACTCTCTCCCATGTGGCAAAAAGTGAAACTGCCAGCCTCTTGATTAAACCACCCTTCATCTTCTGTCCCATCCAAAATGCCAACTTCATAAATTATCTACTCCACTCATTCTTCACCCTACAGTCCCCTGACTGCATCACGTACCTTACATTCAACAACATACCAGAAAACAAATGTTAAAAAATTCCTGAGAGAAAGCAGAACTTCTTGAAGAAAACAGAATTCATTTGTTCTGCTTTCATTTTCCTTACTAATTAAAATAATTTAAAAGCCATACATCATATGAAAAATAGAACCCATAGGAATGGATTGATACCCAAGATGTATAAGGAGAGAGAAATCAAGCAAATATCTGTTTAAATTAACTTCTTCCAGCATTTAATGAAAAACATTGATTTGGGGCTGATTTTGAAGTTGTCGAAAACATATACTTTAAAAACAAAATTGTTAAAAATCAAAGGTTTAAATAAATGGATGGAAAGATAGATCATATTTCCCTTATGTCACATGTGAAAATTAACTGAAAATGGATGAAAGCATAAACATGAAGAAGTAAAAACAATGCTTAAGATAGCATAGGTGAAAGTTGTGATCCTGGATTAGGCAATGGTTTCTTAGATATGATACTAAAAACCTCTGTTTTAGAATAACAATATTTTTTATCTCTTATAGCAGGATAAAATTAGAGTCAATTGCCTATAAAGGATATGGTGATCATATTGCTGCGAAGGGAGAAAGCCTCTCTTATAATGATTATTTAGGAATATTGTTGCCTGATTTGATAATTTATGTTCTACCCCAAATCTATTTCTATCTTCACTAGCCTAAGAGAGAGACAAAATACAAACTATATTTATATTAGAAGTTTGAAATCATTATGTACCTTTCTGGAGCTTTGTTACCAAAGAGGACTTATTCTGTTCTGATATTTGGGTACCTAGGAAAACATGGAAGTAATCTTTTAAAATATTAACATTGATTTAAATAAATCGTAATAATTTTAGTTTTTAGTTTAAACATGGTGTTTGTAGGATTTAGGATGATCTGAAAAATATTGCTTTAAGAATAATTAATGAGGTAATGAAGACTGCTGCTGCTGCTAAGTCGGGTCAATTGTGTTCACCTCTGTGCGATCCCATAGATGGCAGCCCACCAGGCTCCTCTGTCCTGGGGTGTATATTTCAAAAACCTTAGAGAAGAGACTCCACCACCTCTTACAATACTTGGTTCAAGCAATCTCAAGAATTAATTTGTTTTTCTCAATAAATGTTTAAATTTCCTAAAGTATATCTTTGAGTTATGAAATCAGAAAATATCTGTGTATATATTTAATTTTCCCTACAATCATTCTGCAATTTATACTTTGCACAATCTCAGAATAACTATTAAATACTTAGGCTAAATTCACACATTAAAATAAGAGTTCTATTCCATAATAATATGACATTTTAGAGGCACCGATGATCACTAAAATGAAAGGTTCAGTCATAATCTTTCAAAACTTGACTTATGTGGAATAAAAGTTATCACTCTCACTATAGTATACATCAAGACAAAACAGACGATTCCCAGGATCACAACAATGAGCTTCTCTTGAGCTGACAGTGAATCTGCAGGGAGAGAAAAGGAAACACTGAGAAAGGAATGATGGAGACCATTATTTTAGAAGAACAAAAGATCCCACATCCGTGAGAATTCAAAGACATCAACTTGGACCCCAAAACAATATCTACCATTGCAATCCTCCTCTCAGAATATACTATTCCTTTTTCAGCAAATATAAGGCCTCACGAGTTGTAGATCAAAGACTACAAATTACAGCAATGCCTGGGTAGGTAGTCTTAGAGGAGGGCATGGCAATCTTCTCCAGTATTCATGCCTGGAGAATCCCCATAGACAGAAGAGCCTAGCCAGCTACAGTCCATGGGTTGTAAATAGTTGGACACAACTGAGCGACTAAGCACAGCACAGCACATATGTTTTATTAGAATATTGTATTTCAAACTCCAGCTCTAAGTCTCACTAATAAAAACATGTAAGGGAGTAAATGTTTTACACTTGGAGTGGTAGTTCCTGTCATTCCATTGACATAAGGAAAGCCATTTTGAAAGTTTAATCCCACGTAGGTTTTCTCCTGCTCAGTTGCTAAAATTGATCTTTTCAGGATCTTACCTCTCATTTGCTGTCTCCTGGTGTCCTTAACCAGACTCGGTTCTGAGTAGCTTTCCTCTTGGTTCTTCATCTCTGTGGCTGTTTAATGTCAAGGATGTTGCTCTATGGAAACTTTACATAAGTAGTTAATAAATGGTGTATAAAATCATAAGAAGCCTTGAAGAGTTAAACTTGGTGATGTGTGAGATCAGTTAACAGCACTCATTTAGCAGCTGAACAAGTCCAAGTTTGGTTTTCATTTCAGTAGACCTTTAGACAACTGTTTCATGATAGAGTAAGTAGTTTTAAAAACAGTATTTGGTGTTTAATAACCAAGAGTGGTGGGAATGGGTGGGAGGTGAGAGGGAGATTGAAGAAGGAGGGCACATATGTACACCTATGGTTAATTCATGCTGATGTATGACAGAAATCAAACCAATATTGTAAACCACCATCAATCAGTTAAAAACAAATACATATTTAAAAAAATAATATTCTCTGTTTGACATACTATTACTTCTTTATTGGAACAATGAAAATTAGTAGGTTACTGAAAAAAGTTCATGAAGAGTAATATCCTGATCAATTAAAGGTCAAATTTCACAGAAATACTTTAAAGCTATTATAATAACTGTGTTCAAATTAAAAGTCTATATTGGAAAAAAATGCAGTAATTATATTGATAAGTTTCAGTTCAGTTCAGTTCAGTCACTCAGTCTTTTCCAACTCTTTGCGACCCCATGAATTGCAGCATGCCAGGCCATCACCAACTCCCAGAGTTCACTCAAACTCATGTCGATTGAGTCAGTGATGCCATCCGTTTAAAATCCATTAAAAGTTAAAGACAGCTTTCTAAAGGTGAGGGAATAGCAGTATTGGAATATATGGTACACTCTGCACTAAACTACTTTAATTGGAACATTCATTTATGAAAAGGGAATGATATGCTATCAAATAATTCTATTTTAAGTGATTGTGGAGTTCTAAGAAATCATTAAAAAAAATTAAAGAAATATTTTACATGTTAAAAATGGTACTGCTACTGCTAAGTTGCTTCAGTCATGTCCGACTCTGTGCAACCCCATAGATGGCAGCCCACCAGGCTTCCCCGTCCCTGGGATTCTCCAGGCAAGAACACTGGAGTGGGTTGCCATTTCCTTCTCCATTGCATGAAAGTGAAAGGTGAAAGTGAAGTCGCTCAGACACGTCCAACTCTTAGTGACCCCATGGACTGCAGTCTACCAGGCTCCTCCGTCCATGGGATTTTCCAGGCAAGAGTATTGCGAGTGGGGTGCCGTTGCCTTCTCTGAAAAATGGTACATGACATATTAAATTCTCCAAAACTTTTTTATCATATAAAGACAAAACAATGTTAAAATGTTGTTAAATAAACAGTTATTTTACACAAGTGATTGACAATTAACAATGGCTAAGATATGAAATCATAAAATGATAAGGAAAAGCGTACATCATTTATGGAAGAGCAATGTTGGTACCAAACTTCCAGGAAGATCCTGAGGCTCTTAAGTCAATGAGGGTAGTTTTAGTTGTATCAGCAATTATAATAAGCCAATACTGTGCCTTAATTCAGCCAATGGATTCTGTACTCAGTGCAATCTACAATTAATTCTGGCTTTGAAATTTACAATGTATGACCTTTAAAAATTATTTAGTATTTAGCAAATGAGTTTATTAATCTAAAATGAGAATAAAAATATGTATGATATAAAGCATGTAAAACACATAATATTAAACTTGACTTATATTTTATTTCTTATTTTAATACAATTGTCATGGTATTATTCATATCGGGCAATATAATTTATTAGACAGAAATCTCTGTGTTACTGTGATTTATCTTTTTTCAATATTATGATCAAGTTTTTATAAAGCATTTGATTTTATATAATTAAGTTAATCCAGTATTTACAGGAGGTAAGAAATACTGATTTTTATTTTAACTAGATCTGTGAAGAATTCTATTAGCCATTCAAAATTCTATGAATCCATTTTAAGAGTCTATTTTTAAGGGCTGAGTTAAATATTTAATACTGTATCTAATTATATATCTATTGATGACAAAATACAATGTTAACTGTTCCTTGTCCTGATGCTCCTGATACTTCATCTTAAATTGCATTGATTAACAAAATCAGTTATACATAAAGTTTTCCCTTGAATAAAGTCTGCAGGCAAGAATTTGAACATTTTAAGAAATCTTTCCAAATACTTTTATTCTTACTTTCTCCCAAAATTAAAATACCCAAATATCAAATACAGATACCAATATCTCTTTAATTTGTTTGCTTAGCAATTGTCCCTAAGTCGAACCACATTGGCATTTGTAATCTCCTGCTAAATGAGATGAGGAACTAGGAAGGAGAGGGAAACACATACCTTCTACAGGCCAGAGTCCTGCCTCTTCTCGTGAGTGGTCAGGTTACTGTGAAAATCAAACAATGTCTGTGGTCTTCACAGACTGCCCTGTGAAGGCCCAGAGTGAAACAATAGTGGAAAATGTACATTTCTTATCACCGTGTCACCAAAACAGGAAATTCTTATGGTTGGGTATTTTGAAGACAGTTTATCTCATCACAGAACTCCAGAATATAGGAGACTTTGGATATGTAGTGTATCAGTTAGTTTGTTCTTTGGTGAGTTCCTCTGAGAATTGATTTCACTTTCTAAAAGATATAGGGGGACAAAGGACATGATCACCCTGCTGTTAACTTGCTTTCACTTCATTCATCAATGCTGAATATTTACGCCTTGTCAAGAGTAACTTCAATATTTAAGTTTTACTTTTACATAAGTTTACTAAATCTAGGCATTATTTATTTCTTTTCCTTATAATCTCATTGTGTCATTTCTATTATAATGGAGGAAATCATAATTCCATTGACAGTTTGTATTTAAGTATGCTGCTGCTGCTAAGTCACTTCAGTCGTGTCCGACTCTGTGAGACCCCATAGACGGCAGCCCACCAGGCTCCCCCCGTCCCTGGGATTCTCCAGGCAAGAACACTGGAGTGGGTTGCCATTTCCTTCTCCAATGCAGGAAAGTGAAAAGTGAAAGTGAAGTCGCTCAGTCATGTCCAACTCTTAGCGACCCCATGGACTGCAGCTTACCAAGCTCCTCCATCCATGGGATTTTCTAGGCAAGAGTACTGGAGTGGGGTGCCATTGTCTTCTCCAATATTTATTTAAGGATACTTGTCCCCAATTCAAAAGAGTTACTACATTTTAAACTTTATTTTAACTGTCATCTAATCTTTAGCTTTCTAAAATCTAGACAAATGGAATATAAATCTGTACTTATATAGCAATTTATTGTTGTTGTTCAGTCATGAAGCCATGTCTCTTTGTGACCCTGTGGACTTCAGCAGGCAAAGCTTCCCTTTTACTATCTCCCTGAGTTTGCTCAAATTCACGTCCAATGATGGGCTTCCCTGGGGGCTCAGATGGTAAAGAATCTGCTTGTGATGCAACAGACCTGGGTTCAATCCTTGTCTGAGGAAGATCCCCTGGAGAAAGAAATGGCAACCCGCTCCAGTATTCTTGCCAGGAAAATTCCATGGAGAGAGGAGCCTAGCAGGGCTACCATCCATGGGGTCACAGAATCAGACATGACTGAAGAGACTGAGCACACCCACGACTACATGTCCATTGAGTCAGTGAGGTCATCCAGTCACATATTCCTCTGTGGCCCTCTTCTCCTCTTGCATTGAATCTTTTCCAGCATCAGGATCTTTTCCAATGAGTCAGCCCTTTACATCAGGTGGCCAAAGGATGCGAGCTTTGGTTTCAGCATCAGTCCTTCACATGAATACTCAGGGTTTATTTCCTTTAGGGTTGACTGGCTTGATCTCCTTGCTGTCCAAGGGACTCTCTCCCGCACCATAGCTGGAAAACATCAAATCTTAGGCTCTCAGCCTTTATGGTCCAACTCTCACATCGATACATGACTACTGGAAAAATCATAGCTTTGATTATATGGACCTTTGTCAGCAAAATGATGTCTCTCCTTTTTAATATGCTCTCTAATTTTGTCATAGCTTTACTTCCAAGGAGCAAGCGCTTTTCAATTTCATGGCTGCAGTCATTGTAGACAGTGATTTTGGAGCCCAAGAAAATGAAATTTGACACTGTTTCCACTTTTTCTCTGTCTATTTGCTATGAAGTGATCAGACTGGATGCCATGATCTGTTTTTTGGTTGTTGAATTTTAAGCCATCTTTTTCATTCTCCTGTTTCAACTGAATCAAGAGGCTCTTTAGTTCCTCTTCACTTTCTGTCATTAAAGTGGTATCATCTGCTATCTGAGGTTGTTGATATCTCTCACTGCAATCTTAATTCCATCTTGTGAGTCATCCAGCCAGCACTTCATATGATGTACTCTGCATATAATTTAAATAAGTAAGGTGACAATATTCAGTGTTGAATATATCCTTTCCCAATTTTGAACCAACCTGCCATTCCATTGTTCCCTGTCCTGTTCTATTGTTGCTTCTTGACCTGCATGCAGATTTCCCAGGAGGCAGCTAAATTGGTCTGGTATTCCCATCGCTTTAAGAATATTCCACAGGTGGTTGTGATCCACACAGTCAAAGGCTTTAGCAGAGTCAATGGGGCAAAAGTAGATTTTTTTCTGGAATTCCCTGGCTTTCTCTATGATTCAATGGATGTTGGCAATTTGATCATCTGCCTTCTTTGAATCCAGCCTGAATATCTGGAAGTTCTCCGTTCATGTACTGCTGAAGATTATCTTCGAGGATTTTGAACATAATCTTTGTATCATGTGAAATGAGTGCCATTTTAGGATAATTTGAACGTTATTTGGCATTGCCTTTCTTTGGGATTGGAATGAAAACTGCCCTTTTCCAATCCTGTGGCCACTGCTGAGTTTTCCAGTTTGCTGGCATTGAGTGCAGCACTTAACAGCATCATTCTTTAGGATTTGGGATAGCTCAGCTGGCATTACACCACATCCACTACCTTGTTTTTAGTAAGGCTTCCTAAGGCCCACTTGACTACACACTTCAAGATACCTGGCTCTAGGTGAGTGACCACACCATTGTGGTTATCTGGGTCATTAAGAGCTTTTCTGTACAGGTATTCTGGGTATTTTTCCACCTCTCCTTAATCTCTTCTGCTTCTGTTAAGTTCTTGCCATTTTTGTCCTCTCTTGTGCCTATCTTTGCATGAAATATTCCCTTGGTATCTCCAGTTTTCTTGAAGATATGTCTAGTTTTTCCCATTCTATTGTTTTTCTCTATTTCATTGTATTGTTCACTTAGGAAGACTTTCTCTCTCGTTGCTAATTTATGGAACTCTGCATTCAGTTGGGTATATCTTTTCCTGATCCTCTGCCTTTCACTTCTCTTCTTTTCTCAGGTATTTGTAAGCTGTTTGTAAGCTATTTGCAAACTCTAGTATGTCCTAATAATATAGACTAATATTTGAACTGTCTATAGCAATTGCTAATGGCTACCTATATGATGAATATCTTTATTATATTTTATATTAATAAACTAAAAAATAATATTCTATTACCCACTTCATTGAATTATCGCAAGTGAAACATTCATTAGTGATGCTAAATAATGTAAAATTCAGTAATATTCACTTTTAAAATTTGAAGTGAAAAGTGAAAGTCACTCAGTTGTGTCTAACTCTTTGCAAATGCATGAACTGTACCCTACCAGCTCCAGGTAATAATTCTGGAGTGGGTAGCCATTCCTTTCTTCAGGGGATCTGCCTAAGTCATGGATTGAACTGAAGTCTCTTGTATTACTGGTGGATTCTTTACCAGCTGAGCTACAAGGTAAGTGTTAAGTGTATTATTCATGTTATCATACATTTTTCTGGTTCCAGTTAAATAATTTTGTACACATCATGTCCTTTGTTACATGCCTAAATATGTTGACTCTTCTGGCATCTAACTTTAATAAAATCTAGGGAGAAGGCAATGGCACCCCACTCCAGTACTCTTGTCTGGAAAATCCCATGGACGGAGGAGCCTGGTAGGCTGCAGTCCATGGGGTTGCTAAGAGGCAGACCTGACTGAGTGACTTCACTTTAACTTTTCACCTTCATGCATTGGAGAAGGAAATGGCAACCCACTCTCGTGTTCTTGCCTGGAGAATCCCAGGGACGGGGGAGCCTGGTGGGCTGCCCTCTATGGGGTCGCACAGAGTCGGACATGACTGAAGCGACTTAGCAGCAGTAGCAGCAGCATGGTTAGTCCACCTAGAGCCAAGATAAATACTCAAAATACTAAGAGCATTTTGAATTTACTGTTTATTATGTAAAATGTGGTTGTGACTAAATCTAAAATGGCAGTACCTAGTGACCTAAGAGATATAGATAAATTAGATGTCCATAGTAAGTGCAAATATCCTTCTAACAAGATGGCTAGATGGATTCATTTCTAGGAAGTTTTTTAAATGGAGGGAAATTGCCAAAATTATGAAATAACTCCGTGTAAAGGAAACATTTTAAGGTCTTATAATGAAGAAACTCTTATTGTAGTTGAAAATTTGGATATGCAGAAAGGAAAGAAGAACTGAAGAAAAGAACTTATGTGGATATATTCAAATAGATATTGACAGGTAAAATAGTAATGATAAAGTATCAAATTGTGCATATATGTTTGTGTTAGAATTCAAGGCAGCAAAAATGGCATGAGCAGTGAAAACAGTACAGAGAAATTATGTCTTTTCATCGTTTCATAAAAGTACAAAAATATGAACTTACTAGACTATTGAGTAAAGAATGCATGCTGTAAAATGTAGGGCACTTATAGAACTGCTACTGAGTCGCTTCAGGCGTGTCCGACTCTGCATGACCCCATAGACTTCAGCCTACCAGGCTCCCTTGTCCCTGGAATTCTCCAGGCAAGAACACTGGAGTGGGTTGCCATTTCCTTCTCCAATGCATGAAAGTGAAAAGTGAAAGTGAAGTTGCTCAGTCGTGTCCAACTCAGCGATCCCATGGACTGCAGCCTACCAGGCTCCTCCATCCATGGGATTTTTCCAGGCAAGAGTACTGGAGTGGGTCGCCATTGCCTTCTCCACGTAGAGAACTAATAAGACATATTAAATTTATAAATTCTTATAAAAGAAAGTTAAAAATATTTATTGTGAAAGCTAAGAAAACAACATAATGTAGAATTCAAAGTAACAATATATTATACTTAAATATTAACTATATGTTATTACATATAAATAATATATGTAAATAGAGCATATGAAAATCCTAAATTTATATTAAGTATATATATAATAGCTTTCCATTTAAATTTTAAAAATGTTTATGTTTTAAAATATTTTGTTTAACACACTATGTATGTAAAACAGTTATTTTAATAACTGCTAACTTAATGAGCCATATTATTTTATCAAAAGCCATGAACAGGAAAGTAAAGAACACAAACTGCTTTAGTTAATGTACTCTCATAGTATCAACCAAGAACCATGTTACAAAAGATGGAGCCTGTTTAATAATTATATACTGAATATGTAATCTATTAGCAATTAAAAAATGTATGTAAAAAGCAAGAGAGTTCCAAAAAAACATCTATATCTGCTTTATTGACTATGCCAAAGCCTTTGACTGTGTGGATCACAATAAACTGTGGAAAATTATGAAAGAGATGGGAATACCAGACCACCTGATCTGCCTCTTGAGAAACCTGTATGCAGGTCAGGAAGCAACAGTTAGAACTGGACATGGAACAACAGACTGGTTCCAAATAGGAAAAAGAGTATGTCAAGGCTGTATATTGTCACCCTGCTTATTTAACTTATATGCAGAGTACATCATGAGAAACGCTGGGCTGGAAGAAACACAAGCTGGAATCAAGATTGCCAGGAGAAATATCAATAACCTCAGATATGCAGAGACACCACCCTTACAGCAGAAAGTGAAAAGGAACTCAAAAGCCTCTTGATGAAAGTGAAAGTGGAGAGTGAAAAAGTTGGCTTAAAGCTCAACATTCAGAAAACAAAGATCATGGCATCTGGTCCCATCACTTCATGGGAAATAGATGGGGAAACAGTGGAAACAGTGTCAGACTTTATTTTTCTGGGCTCCAAAATCACTGCAGATGGTGATTGCAGCCATGAAATTAAAAGACACTTACTCCTTGGAAGGAAAGTTATGACCAACCTAGATTGCATATTCAAAAGCAGAGACATTACTTTGCCAACAAAGGTCCGTCTAGTCAAGGCTATTGTATTCCCTGTGGACATGTATGGATGTGAGAGTTGGACTGTGAAGAAGGCTGAGTGCTGAAGAACTGATGCTTTTGAACTGTGGTATTGGAGAAGACTCTTGAGTGTCCCTTGGACTGCAAGGAGATCCAACCAGTCCATTCTGAAGATCAGCCCTGGGCTTTCTTTGGAAGGAATCATGCTAAAGCTGAAACTCCAGTACTTTGGCAACCTCATGGAAGAGTTGACTCATTGGAAAAGACTCTGATGCTGGGAGGGATTGGGGGCAGGAGGAGAAGGGGACACCAGAGGATGAGATGGCTGGATGCCATCACTGACTCGATGGATGTGAGTCTGAGTGAACTCTGGGAGTTGGTGATGGACAGGGAAGCCTGGTGTGCTGCGATTCATGGGGTTGCAAAGAGTCGGACTCGACTGAGCGACTGAACTGAACTGAACTCAATAGCACAAGGTCAACACAGATTTGAAAACCATGCATCAATAATCATAAATGGAGATTTAAACAATTTATGTCCACTACTTATCAAGCAGATATAGCAGTAGGCAATAGAAATATCTAAGCTAGACAAGTAACCAGTACATATATGAACACACACACATACAGTAACATAGAATATTCTTATTTTTTTAAGCTCAAATGAACATTTCCCCCAAATTTGCTATAGATGCTTAAGTCCAGTTACACCACTAAAAAAATCTACAGAAATTTGGTGTCACAACACTAGCCCACAGCCAAGTTTGGCAAGTGGGCACTTGAAATGTGAATATTCAAATTTAATTTTTAATTAATTAGAAGAAATAAACATTTCAGATTGATTTCATAGTCACATTAGCCATATGTAATAGACACACAGAATATTTCCAGATTCATGAAAATTTCTCTAACTAGTTCACCTAAAATGAAGGCAATAACTAAAATTTTGAAAATCTTTATCGGGTTTTATATTCAGTACTGTATTTCTAAATAACATATGAGCCAAGGAAAAATCAAAGTCAAATTTCATAATTTTATATGAATTAAAGAAAAATAGAACAACAAAATTCTGTCTTGTGACATATGAATTGCATTAAATGCATACATTATAAACAAAAAAAAAGAAAGAAGAAATCTGAGCATGCTTGACAAGAAACTTGAAATGAAAAAGCAATTTCGGTGAAATTAAAGTAGTTGACATAAAGACGAAGGAAGAAACTAGCAAATATGAAAAATCATAACCAAGAAAAAATTACAGTAGAGGGGAATAGAAGGGTCAAAGCTATTTTCATTTGAAAGACAATAAAATTAATAAATGACACGTGGAGAATAGAAAAAACATGAATCTTTTATATCTATATAAATATGACAATCCAATGTTCCTGCTGCTGTGAAGTCACATCAGTTGTGTCCGACTCTGTGTGACCCCATAAATGGCAGCCTGCCAGGCTTTTCCATCCCTGGGATTCTCCAGGCAAGAACACTGGAGTGGGTTGCCATTTCCTTCTCCAATGCATGAAAATGAGAAGTGAAAGTGAAGTCGCTCAGTCGTGTCCAACTCTTAGCGACCCCATGAACTGCAGCCCAGGCTCCTCTGTCCATAGGATTTTTCCAGGCAAGACCACTGGAGTGGGTCTCCAGTGCCTTCTCTGTGACAATCCAATAGATGTTGGCAATTTGATTCTCTGTTTTTGATAAAATTGCCAACATCTGTTGGATCATTGGAAAAGCAAGAGACTTCCAGAAAAACACCTTCTGCTTTGTTGACTATGCCAAAGCCTTTGACTGTGTAGATCACAACAAAGTGTGGAAAATTATTCAAGAGATAGGATTACCAGACCGCCTGACCTGCCTCTTGAGAAGTCTGTATGTAGATCAAGAAGCAACAGCTAGAACTGGACATGGAAAAGTGGACTGTTTCCAAATTGGGAAAGGAATATGTCAAGGCTGTATATTGACACCCTGTTTATTTAACTTCCATGCAGAGCACATCATGTGAAATGCCAGGCTGGATGAACCACAGCTGGAATCAAGATTGCTGGGAGAAATATCAATAACCTCAGACATGTAGATGACACCACCCTTACGGCAGAAAGGGAAGAACTAAAGAGCCTCTTGATGAAAATGAAATAGGAGAGTGAAAAAGCTGTCTTAAAATTTAATATTCAAAAAGCGAAGATCATGGTATCCAGTTCCATCAGTTTATGGCAAAAAAAAAAGGGGGAAACAATGGAAACAGTGAGAGACTTTATTTTTTTGGACCCCAAAATCATTGCAGATTTGACTGCAGCCATGAAATTGAAAGACGCTTGTTCCTTGGAAGGAAAGCTATGACCAAACTAGACAGCGTACTAAAATCAGAGACATTACTTTAAGGTCTGTCTAGTCAAAGCTTGGTTTTTCAGTAGTTATGTATGGATGTGAGAGTTGGACCATATACAAAGCTGAGCACTGAAGAATTGATGCTTTTGAACTGTGGTGATGGAGAAGACTCTTGAGAGTCCCTTGGGCTGGGAGGAGACCGAACCAGTCCATCCTAGAGAAAATCAGTCCTGAATATTCATTGGAAGTACTGATGCTGCAGCTGAAACTTCAATACTTTGGACACGTGATGAGAGGAACTGACTCACTGGAAAACACCCTGACGTTGGGAAAGATTGATGGCGGGAAGAGAAGGGGACAAAAGAGGATGAGATGGTTGGATGGTGTCACTGAGTCGATGGACATGAGTTTGAGCAAGCTCTGGGTGTTGGTGATGGATAGGGAAGCCTGGCATAGTGCAGTCCATGGGGTCGCAAACAGTCGGACACGACTGAGTGACTGAACTGAACTGAAACCTGAAAAACCATTATGATTTTTACGGATTTTAAACAGACAATAAAGCTGTATTATAAAAACTTTTTAAAATCCATATGAAATAGAATGTCTAGAAAATGCAAATTACCAAATATAGTACAACCATAAACCTGTATAAGCTTAACATGTGTTAAATATATTAAGTTCACTGTATAAACCTTCCTACAAAATACTCTAGGAGCCCTAATGGTATCAGTAGTGAATAATAACACTTAAAACTATGCCATGTCTTTCACCATAAAACAGAGGCTTCCATAGAGCCTTGATAACAAAACATGTCAAGTTACATAATATCAATGGACTCACTCCAAACTCTGTGATAAATGGATGAAGAAAATCATCTTAATCTAAATATGATATATGCAGTGATTTTTCAAAGGAAGAAAATAGAGAATGATTTTTGTGGTTTTTATTTCAGGAATGCATAATTGGTCAACATTTGAAGGAAAGAGATATTTCAAAAACATTAAAAATTTTCTCATTCCATTGAAAGAAAAATAGTAAAATGGTAACATGACTGATAGCATACAAAACCTATAAGAAAATTTTGGATACTATGGAATTGCTTTTATGTTAGAAAGGTATATGAAAAAACCTTAAAAAACACGTATTTGAGCATGAAGTATTGAAATATTTTCCCCAAGTATAGGAAGGATACTTATAATACCTTTACTGTATCATCTGTTCAACATTGGAATAAATGCCAATTGGGTAAAAATAAGTCAAAAACAAGAAAAACCCCAAAAAATGAAAATAAAAACAAGAAAAAGTTATTGCACCTGGAGGGAAGAAATAAAACATGATTATTCAGAAATGCACTATTTATTTACATAAAAAATCCAGTGGAATATATATTTGAAATGATAAAATTAATATACAGTCAGAGAAGTCATTGGGCACAATTCTATTTGTAGCAGCACCAATTACTACAAATTTAAAAACAAAATAGCCGTTTACAAAAACATGGCTATGAAATGTCCATTTTGTGTGAAATTTCTATGTTGGAAACTGTAAAATATTTTGGGGGATTTCGCTGGTGGTCCAGTGGTTCGGATTACTTGCTTCCGGTGCAGGGAGTGGGCGTTCGATCCCTGGTCACTGAATCAAATTAGCACATGCTGAACAGTGCCACATAAATAAATAAATAAGTAAAAATTGATCAATAAAATAGGGAGAATTTAAAGAAAATCTAATTGATTTGAAGGATAAAGCATGATATTGACTGGAAGAGTCAATATTGTAAGACGATTATCTTCAGAAATTATTTTAAAGATTAAACGCAGTCCCAAAGCAGTTATTTTTTAAAAACTTTATTGAGGTGTCATTTACAGAGCATAAAATTTATCCATTTAACATATATAAATCCATGATTCTAAATTATTCACAGTTTACGACCATCACTACTATCAAACTCTAGAAAGCATTCATCACTAATCAATTTGCAGTCTTTTCCTGTTCTGTCTCTTCACAACCCCTAGTAATCACTAATCTACTTTTGGTCTCTCTACTCCTATTTTTGATATTACATGGAAATGGGCTCACACAATATGCAACATTATAGAGGTTTGAATGCCATAAACATACTGTTGAGCAAAAAAAGTGAGACACAAAAGTAACAATACCTATATTTTGGATGTGTATATGATACTTCAGTGGGGTTTTCCAAGGTGGCACTAGTGGTAAAGAGACTGCCTGCCAGTGCAGGAGATGAGGGCTTGATCCTTGGGTCAGAAAGGTCCTCCAGGGCCCACTCCAGTAGTCTTTTTTTTTTTTAATTAATTTATTTATTTTAATTGGGGGATAATTACTTTAAAATATTGTGGTATTTTTCTCACACATGTACATGAATCAGCCATGGGTGCGCATGTGTTCCCCCATTCAGAACCCCGCTCTCACCTTCCTCCCTCCCCAATCCCTTGGGTTGTCCCAGGGCACCAGCTCTGAGTGTCCTGCTTCATGCATCCAACTTGCACTGGTCATCTCTTTTATATACGGGAATATACATGTTTCAGTGCTATTCTCTCAAATCATCCCACCCTCGCCTTCTCCCACATACTCCAAAAGTCTGTTCTTTACGTCTGTGTCTCTTTTGTTGCCTTGCGTATTGGATCGTTTTTACCTTCTTTCTAAAGTCCATATATGTGCATTAATATAGTGTATTGATGGTTCTCTTTCTGATTTAGTTACCTCTGTATAATAGGCTCCAGTTTCATCCACCTCATTAGAACTGATTCAAACGCTGGGAAAACCAGTCAACCATATGCAAAAGAATGAAACTAGAACACTTTCTAACACCATAAACAAAAATAAACTCAAAATGGATTAAAGATCTAAGTTTAACACCAGAGACTATTAAAACACTTAGAGGAAAACAGAGGCATAACACCCTCTGACATAAATCACAGCAAGATTCTCTATTACCCACCTTGCAGAGTAATGGAAATAAAAACAAAAATACAAATGGGACCTAGGTAAACTTAAAAGCTTTTGCACAACAAAGGAAACTATAAGCCAGGTGGAAAGGCAGCCTTCAGAATGGAAGACAATAACAGCAAATGAAACAACTGACAAAGAATTAAGCTCCAAAATATACAAGCAGTTCATGCAGCTCAATACCAGAAAAATGAACAACCGAATCAAAAAGTGGGCCAAACATTGAAATACGTATAATATCATATATGGAACGAGTCGCCAGTCCAGGTTTGATGCAGGATACTGGATGCTTGGGGCTGGTGCACTGGGACGACACAGAGGGATGGTGTGGGAAGGGTGGAGGGAGGAGGGTTCAGGATGGGGAACACATGTATACCTGTGGCAGATTCATTTCGATATTTGGCAAAACCAATACAATATTGTAAAATGTAAAAATAAAATAAAATTAAAAAAAAAGTGGGCCAAACAAGTAAACAGACATTTCTCCAAAGAAGATATACAGAGGGCTAATAAAACACACGAAAATATATGTAGGTTTCTCATATCACAACATCACTCATTACTAGAAAATGCAAATTAAAAACACAATGAGGTATTGTCTCTGCCGGTCAGAATGGCCACCATAAAAAGGTTGACAAATAGCTGGAGAGGGTGTGGAGAAAAAGGAAACCCTCTTACACTGTTGATGGGAATGCAAACTGGTACAGCCACTATGGAGAAGAGTGTGGAAATTCCTTAAAAATCTGGGAATAGAACCACTCCAGTATTCTTGACTGGAGAATTCCTTGGACAGAGAAGCCTGACAGCCTATAGTCCATGGGGTCTCAAAGAGTCAGACACAACTGAACGAATGAGCACACACAATTATATTTCAACTGTTTTTGAAAAACATTTGTTATCAGAAAAAATAATATAATTCATTTTAAAATTTATGCAATCAGAATATTATTTCCATTACATAAAAGATCAAGTTACCCAACAGCATCCAAACTCATATTTTAATTCTCAAGCTTGTGCTTGCAATGATATGTATTTGGAAACTGACAGTCTTCTGCTTTTATGCCCCATAAATATTGTACAGCACAGTTATGTTCATCAGGTACATTGTCTGTTATCCTGTTATGGAAAAATGCATAATTCTGTTATATTCTATGAAGACAACTCATGAAACAATAGCATTTTCCGTGTAACTGTAATACAAGATATTTTGAAAATGGGTAATGAAGTCTTTAATAAAATTTCAGTTAGAGCTTGTTATTAGGAAATCGGGCTACAGAGTAGCCTGGTTTTCAACATTGGTATCAACATTTTATTAACTTTCAATATCTTCCTTCAGCTTTCTATAATTTGACTAAAACAAATGTATTCATGTTATTTTAAAAATATTTCTTTTTTGTATTTTTCCTCCTCTATATAGCATTCTTTTTACAAACTTACTGTAGATTGCAAGTTGAACCATTTAGCCACTTCCAAGGACGACCGCGGCCTTCACGAGAGACTTGAATCCACGATATAATTGATAGGGACATCAGAAATTTCTAGTCAAAATAAAGAATTTTCACTTAAATAGTCCTTATGAAATGTTTTTGTTAATTTTTAAAATGCAAGTCAAAGGATGTGTTCTTTCATAGCATCTTTCATTCTTTGAACAAATTGAGCATGTTAGATTCTAATCTAGCACTAAAAAATATAGGAGTTGAAAGTTCGAAGTTTTAATAGTGCCATAAATATTAACCAATATCTGTACTTTTGATTCAAAATTAACTCAACATTTATACTTATCAGTTTCACTGTGTTCTAATGTTAATACGGAAAATTCCTTTTTTTTTGACAGCCATTTAATAAAGGGATCAGAGACTCATTTCTCTCTGCTCCTCCCTGCTAAGTTCAACTGTAACATGGGAACTAATGAAAGACACGAGAAAGGAGAACTCTGAAAGGTGGAAAGAGAAGGGTGATGTGGCTTGAGACTTCCCAGCAGTCCCACTCCTCTGTAATTGCTAATCACTTCTCTGTGATGAGAGAACAAGGTGGGAGATGAGGGAGTGATAATTAGGTGCGTCTTGTATCTCCCCACCAACCAGGTGAAAGTGACCTAGGCCTCTTACTTCCCAAACACCCCATACCTAACCTAGCTGTTGGGTGTAGCACAGGTAAGCTATTCCTCCTGTGTGTTGAGAGAATCGTGTAGGCAACACCAGGTAAGCCTTACAAGGTGATCCATCAGCACATTTACTAACAAGGAGCAGTCAGAGAAATTGCCTCTGTTTCCTCCACTGAGAGACACTAGGGTTGGGTGATAGGGGTGGGGGTGGGACCAGCAAAGGGGATGTCTTGACTAAAACTACTGAAGCTAAGAAGCTTCTTTATCCCTGAGGGTGTAAGACTCCATTTCCACCCAGCGGCATTGGAAAGAATGGATCTTAACTGTTGAATTCACACAATGAGCTGTGGAAATTTAAAAACTTCACACAAATGCAAAAAGTTGGAGGAACTGCAAAATATCATATGGCAGTGATGAGACAGGGACAACCTGTATGATTCCATGTGCTGGAGTAGAAAATGGAAACCCACTTCAGTATTCTTGCCTGGAAAATTCCATGGACACAGGAGCCTGACAGGCTGAAGTTAATAAGGTTGCAAAGAGTCAGACACGAATGACTAAGCACGAACACGGGATTCCATGTACATGATTCAAAAGCAATCAAAGAGATTCTATAATATCTAAAGGCAGGATAGAGAGTAAATAAGGAGGTGAGACGTGATAAGATATTACAGAGGGGTGGGGCTGCTGGGAAGTTGAAACTTCTATTCCGTGATCTGATGTGCAATTACATAATTCTATAGGCAAAATCATATGTTTATTTTCCTTGATGTATGGTAAAATTAGATAGCACAGTGTATTTTAGAAATTAATAGATTTATAGAAGCATGGTTTTCTATGAAAAGCAAGAACCAGAAATTACCACACATGCGTGAATGGTATAAAAATGTAAATAAAGTATCATAAAGTTATATTCCATTGTTTAATGGAATACTAACAGACCTTAAAATAAACAAGCTACAAATATGTACAAAAGCACAAGTAAATCCTAACAAATATAATGTTGACTAAATGAAGCCTTTAGCAAAGTGTTGGAAACATTTAATATCTTACCATTTCTTCTTCATTGTCTATATAAAGCAGAGTAGAATTCTTAGTAGCACAGGATATCAAACTTTCATTCCATGATTTTTTTTCCAAACTAGTATAATAGCAGTTGTTGGAATATGTAAGCCAGTCTTTTGGACAATGACCACAATGACATTCTGAAGAAAGATTATGAATTACTATTCAAAAACAATTTGAATTTGAAAAATAAAAAATTAACTTACACATATGCATAGATATAAACATGTATGCATACATACACATATATAAAATAACATATCTATGCATCCTCTAGGCTGCATATAAAGACATATAAAACAAGTCTCATTCATACATTCATAGAGAGGGTCTGCTCTCATATCCCAATTTATGTCCCCATATAAAGCAAACACATAGAAATATCGACTAGTTACATGTCTTAAAATTCAAGAAGTGAAACTTCTATTTTAGAATAGCAAAATTATTTGTCTCTTATCATATTATATCAGGAGGAAATTCCAGCCAATTGCCAACAATGGATATGGCGATCATATTGTTGCATAGGGAGAAAGACTCTCCTATAATCATTATTTAGGAATATTGTTGCCTGTTTTTATAATTTATGTTTTATCCCCAGATCTGTTTCTATCTTCACTAGCCTAAGAGAGAGACAAAATACAAACTATATTTATAATAGAAGTTTGAAATCATTATGTACCTTTCGGGAGCTTTGTTACCAGAGAGATCTTATTCTGTTCTGATATTTGGGTACCTAGAAAAAAATGGAAGTAATCTTTTAAAATATTAACATTGATTTAAATAGATAATAATCATTTTAGTTTTCAGTTTAAACCTGGTATTTGTAGGCTTTAGGATGATCTGGAAAATATTGCTTTAAGAATAATTAATGAGGTAATGAAGACTGGGGGGTGTATATTTCAAATATCTTAATGAAAAGACTCCACCACCTCTTACAATAGTTGGTTCAAGCAATCTCAAGAATTAATTTGTTTTTCTCAATAAGGTGTTTCAGTTTCTTAAAGTATATCTTTGAGTTACGAAATCAGAAAATAGCTGTGTATATATTTAATTTTCCCTACAATCAGTCTGTAATTTACACTTTGCTCAACTCATTTGCCATTCAATACTTAGGCTAAATGCACGCATTAAAATAAGAGTTCTATTCCATAATAATATGATATTTTAGAGGCACTGATGATCATTAAAAATGAAAGGTCAATCATAATCTTTCAAAACTTGACTTACGTGGAATAAAAGTTATCACTCTCACTATAGTATACATCAAGACAAAACAGACGATTCCCAGGATCACAACAATGAGCTTCTCTCTAGCTGATGGTGAATCTGCAGGGAGAGAAAACGAAACACTGAGAAAGGAGTGATGGAGACAGTTATTTTAGAAGAACAAAAGATCCCACATCCGTGAGAATTCAAAGACATCAACTTGGACCCCAAAACAATATCTACCATTGCAATCCTCCTCTCAGAATATACCATTCCTTTTTCAGCGAATATAAGGCTTCACGAGTTGTAGATCAAAGACTACAAATTACAGCAATGCCTGGGTAAGTAGTCCTAGAGGAGGGCATGGCAACCTTCTCCAGCATTCATGCCTGGAGAATCCCCATGGACAGAGGAGCCTGGCGGGCTACAGTCCATGGGGTGGCAAAGAGTTGGACACAACTGAGCGACTAAGCACAGCACAGCACATATGTCATATTAGAATATTGTATTTCAAACTCCAGCTCTAAGTCTCATTAATAAAAACATGTAAGCAGGTAAATGCTTTACACTTGCAGGGGTAGTTCCTGTCATTCCATTGACATAACGAAAGGCAATTTGAAAGTTTAATCCCACGTAGGTTTTCTCCTGCTCAGCTGCTAAAATTGATCTTTTCAGGATCTTACCTCTCATTTGCTGTCTCTTGGTGTCCTTAACCAGACTCGGTTCCGAGTAGCTTTCCTTTTGGTTCTTCATCTCTGTGGCTGTTTAATGTCAAGGATGTTGCTCTATGGAAACTTCACATAAGTAGTTAATAAATGGTGTATAAAATCACAAGAAACCTTGAAGAGTTAAACTGGGTGATGTGTGAGATCAGTTAACAGCACTTATTTAGCAACTGAGCAAATCCAAGTTTGGTTCTCATTTCAGTAAACCTTTAGACAACTGTTTCATGATAGAGTAAGTAGTTTTAAAAATAATATTTGGTGTTTAATAACCAAGAGTGGTGGGAATGGGCAGGAGGTGAGAGGCAAACTGAAAGGAGGGGACATATGTACACCTATGGTTAATTTATGCTGATGTATGACAGAAATCAAACCAATATTGTAAACCAGTCATCAATCAGTTAAAAACAAGTAAATATTTAAAAAAATATTCTATTTGACATAATGTTACTTGTTTATTGGAACAATGAAAATTAGCAGATTACTGAAAAAGTTCATGAATAGTAATATCCTGATGAATTGAAAGTCAAAATTAACAGAAACCCTTTAAAATTGTTATAATATCTTTGTTCAAATTAAAGTGCATATTGGAAAAACATGTACCTATTATACAGGTAAGTTTAAAATCCATTAAAAGTTAAAGACAGCTTTCTATGACGAGGGAATAACAGTATTGGCATATATGGTACACTCTGCATTAAACTACTTTAATTGGGACATTCATTAATGAAAAGGGAATGAGATGCTATGAAATAATTGTATTTTGAGTGATTGTGGAGCTCAAAGAAATCATTAAAAAAATTAATGAAATATTTTACATGTTAAAAATGGTACATGACATATTAAATTCTCCAAAAGTTTTATCATATAAAGACAAAACAATGTTAAAATGACATTAAATACTTATTTTACATGCATAATTGACAATTGACCATGGCTAAGATATGAAATCACAAAATGATAAGGAAAAGCATACATCATTTATGGAAGAACAATGTTGGTATAAACTTCCAGGAAGATCCTGAGGCTGTCAAGTAAATGAGGGAAGCTTTAGTTGTATCAGCAATTATAAGAAATCAATAATGTGGCTTAATAATTCAGTCAATGGATTCTGTAGTCAGTGCAATCTACAATTAACTCTGGCCTTGAAATTTACAATGTGTGACCTTTAAAAATTATTTAGTATTTAGCAAATGAGTTTACTAATCTAAAATGAGAATAAAGATATGTATGATATAAAGCAAGTAAAAAACCTAATATTAAATTTGACTTTTATTTTATTTCCTATTTTAATGCAATTGCCATTGTATTATTCATATCAGGCAATGTAATTTATTAGACAGAAATCTCTGTGTTAGTGTGTTTTATCTTTCTTCAATATTGCGATCAAGTTTTTTTTTTTTTTTTTTCATAAAGCAGTGATCATATACAATTGAGGTAATCCAGCATTTTACTGGAGGTACCATATTCTGATTTTTACTTTAACTAGATCAGTGAAGAATTATATTGGCCATTCACAATTCTATGAATCCATTTTAACATTCTATATTTAAGGGCTGAGTTAAATATTTAATACTGTATCTAATTATACGTCTATTGATGACAAAATACAATGTTAACTGTCCCTTGTCCTGATGCTACTGATACTCCGTCTTAAATTGCAATGATTAACAAAATCACTTACACATGTATGTATTCACTTGAATAACGTCTGCAGGCAAGAATTTGAACATTTTAAGAAATCTTCCCAAATACTTCATATTTTATTCTTACTTTCTCCCAAAATTAAAATACCCAAATATCAAATACAGATACCAATATCTCTTTAATTCGTTTGCTTAGTAATCGTCCCTAAGTCAAACCACATTGGCATTTGTAATCTCCTGCTAAATGAGATGAGGAATTAGAAAGGAGAGGGAAACACATACCTTCTACAGGCCAGAGTCCTGCCTCTTCTCGTGAGTGGCCAGGTTACTGTGAAAATCAAACAATGTCTGTGGTCTTCACAGACTGCCCTGTGAAGGCCCAGAGTGAAACAATGGTGAAAAAAGTACATTCTTATCACCGTGTCACTGAAACAGGAAATTCTTACGCTTGGGTATTTTGAAGACAGTTTATCTCGTCACACAACTCCAGAATATAGGAGACTTTGGATATGTAGTGTATCAGTTAGTTTGTTCTTTGGTGAGTTCTTCTGAGAATTGATTTCCCTTTCTAAAAGATATAGGGGGACAAAGGACATGATCACCCTGCTGTTAAGTTGCTTTCACTTCATTCATCAATGCTGAACATTTACGCCTTGTCAAGAGTAACTTCAATGTTTAAGTTTTACTCTTAGATAAGTTTACTAAATCTAGGCATTATTTATTTTTTCCATATAATCTCATTGTGTCATTTCTATTATAATGCAGGAAATCATAATTCCATTGACAGTTTGTATTTAAGGATACTTGTCCCTAATTCAGAAGAGTTACTACATATTAAACTTTTTTCAGTTCAGTTCAGTCGCTCAGTCATGTCTGACTCTTTGTGACCCCGTGAATCGCAGCACATCAGGCCTCCCTGTCCATCACCAACTCCCAGAGTTCACTGAGACTCAAAGTCCATCGAGTCAGTGATGCTATCCAGCCATCTCATCCTGTGTTGTCCCCTTCTCCTCCGGCCCCCAATCCCTCCCAGCATCAGAGTCTTTTCCAATGAGTCAACTCTTCCATGAGGTGGCCAAAGTACTGGAGTTTCAGCTTTAGCATTCCTTCCAAAGAAATCCCAGGGCTGATCTCCTTCAGAAGGGACTGGTTGGATATCCTTGCAGTCCAAGGGACTCTCAAGAGTCTTCTCCAACACCACAGTTCAAAAGCATCAATTCTTCGGTGCTCAGCTTTCTTCACAGTTCAACTATCACATCCATACATGACCACAGGAAAAGCCATAGCCTTGACTAGATGGACCTTTGTTGGCAAAGTAATATCTATGCTTTTAAATATTCTATTTAGGTTGGTCATAACTATCCTTCCAAGGAGTAAGCGTCTTTTAATTTCATGGCTGCAGTCACCATCTGCAGTGATTTTGGAGCCCAGAAAAATAAAGTCTGACACTGTTTCCCTGTTTCCCATCTATTTCCCATGAAGTGGTGGGACCGGATGCCATGATTTTCATTTTCTGAATGTTGAGTTTTAAGCCAGCTTTTTCACTCTCCACTTTGACTTTCATCAAGAGGCCTTTGTGTTCCTCTTCACTTTCTGCCATAAGGGTGATGTCATCTGCATATCTGAGGTTATTGATATTTCTCCCGGCAATCTTGATTCCAGTTTGTTTTTCTTCCAGTACAGCGTTTCTCATGATGTACTCTGCATATAAATTAAATAAACAGGGTGACAATATACAGCCTTGATGAACTCCTTTTCCTATTTGGAACCAGTCTGTTGTTCCATGTCCAGTTATAACTGTTGCTTCCTCACCTGCATACAAATTTCTCAAGAGGCAGGTCAGGTGGTCTGGTATTCCCATCTCTTTAAGAATTTTCCAGTTTATTGTGACCCAAACAGTCAAAGGCTTTGGCATAGTCATAAAGCAGAAATAGATGCTTTTCTGGAACTCTCTTGCTTTTTCTATGATCCAGCAGATGTTGGCAATTTGATCTCTGGTTCCTCTGCCATTTCTAAAACCAGCTTGAACATCAGGAAGTTCACGGTTCACATATTGCTGAAGCCTGGCTTGGAGAATTTTGAGCATTACTTTACTAGTGTGTGAGATGAGTGCAATTGTGCAGTAGTTTGAGCATTCTTTGGCATTGCCTTTCTTTGGGATTGAAATGAAAACTGACCTTTTCCAGTCCTGTGGCTACTGCTGAGTTTTCCAAATTTGCTGGCATATTGAGGGCAGCACTTTCACAGCATCATCTTTCAGGATTTGGAATAGCTCAACTGGAATTCCATCACCTCCACTAGCTTTGTTCGTAGTGATGCTTTCTAAGGCCCACTTGACTTCACATTCCAGGATGTCTGGCTCTAGGTGAGTGATCACACCATCCTGATTATCTTGGTCATGAAGTTCTTTTTTGTACAGTTCTTCTGTGTATTCTTGCCACCTCTTCTTAATATCTTCTGCTTCTGTTAGGGCCATACCATTTCTGTCTTTTATCGAGCCCATCTTTGCATGAAATGTTCCCTTGGTATCTTTAATTTTTTGAAGAGATCCCTAGTCTTTCCCATTTTGTTGTTTTCCTCTATTTCTTTGCATTGATCACTGAAGAAGGCTTTCTTATCTCTGCTTGCTATTATTTGGAACTCTGCATTCAGATGCTTGTATCTTTCCTTTTCTCCTTTGCTTTTCACGTCTCTTCTTTTCACAGCTATTTGTAAGGCCTCCCCAGACAGCCATTTTGCTTTTTTGCATTTCTTTAAGAGGAGAGTGAAAAAGTTGGCTTAAAGCTCAACATTCAGAAAACAAAGATCATGGCATCCAGTCCCGTCACTTCATGAGAAAAAGATGGGGAAACAGTGCAAACAGTGTCAGACTTTATTTTTGGACTCCAAAATCACTGCAGATGGTGATTGCAGCCATGAAATTAAAAGACCATTACTCCTTGAAAGGAAAGTTATGACTAACCTAGATAGCATATTCAAAAGCAGAGACATAACTTTGCCAACAAAGGTCCATCTAGTCAAGGCTATGGTTTTTCCAGTGGTCATGTATGGATGTGAGAGTTGGACTGTGAAGAAAGCTGACTGCCGAAGAATTGATGCTTTTGATCTATGATGTTGGCGAAGACTCTTGAGAGTCCCATGGATTGCAAGGAGATCCAACCAGTCTATTCTGAAGGAGATCAGTCCTGGTTGTTCTTTGGAAGTAATATGCTAAAGCTGAAATTCCAATACTTTGACCACCTCACATGAAGAGTTGACTCATTGGAAAAGACTCTGATGCTGGGAAGGATTAGGGGCAGGAGGAGAAGGGGATGACAGAGGATGAGATGGCTGGATGGCATCACCGACTCAATGGACATGAGTTTGAGTGAACTCCAGAGTTGGTGATGGACAGTGAGGCCTGGTGTGCTTCGATTCATGGGGTCGCCAAGAGTCAGACACGACTGAGCAACTGAACTGAACTGAACTGATGAGGAAGAAAGTTCTGGCAATGTTTACAGGTCATAAAAATATTTTTCAGAAAAAAGATGTGTTTTTATTTCTTTATTTACTACTACTTTAAATTTTCTCGGTAATTTATTTTGTATTAGTCATCTACAAACTCATCTAAAAGTTATAAAATATTTCTCTGTGAGACTCCGACATCAATTCTCTATTCATTTATTTAAAATATTTTCATAGGTCAGGAATTCATATACATTCATAATATAACATGTGAAAAATAGAGGAGTATCACTGACTCCACAGTCTCACTGAATATTGAGTGTGCACTTTGAAGTCTCCTATGTGATGAAAAGGCATTGAGAGGCAAACAGGCCCTTACTTCATGAACATATATGTGGAAAGACATGTTTTGTTTTGTTTTAGGAGCAAAAGCAAATATTTAAGAAACACACAAATGAATAAGTAAGACACACATTTTTTTTTCTTTAAAAAATTTTTATTGGATTCTAGCTGATTTATAATGTGTGATAGTTTCAGGTGTACAGCAGAGTGATTCAGTTATACACATATCTGTATCTACTCTGCTTTTAGATTCTTTTACTATATAGGCCATTACAGAGTATTGAGTAGAGTTCCCTGTGCTACACAGCAGGTTCTCTTTTATATACAGCAATATGTAGATGTCAATGCTAATCTCCCAGTGTATCCCTAACCCCATGGACTGAAGCACACCAGGCAACCCTGTCCATCTCCATCTCCCAAAGCTTGCTTAAACTCATGTCCATTGAGTCAGTGATGCCATCCAACCATCTCATCTTCTGTCGTCCTCTTCTCCTGCCTTCAATCTTTCCCAGCATCGGGGTCTTTTCAAATGAGTCAGTTCTTTGCATCAGGTGGCCAAAATATTAGAGCCTCAGCTTCAGCATCAGTCCTTCCAATGAATATTAAGACTTGATTTTCTTTAGAACTGAATGGTTTGATCTCCTTGTAGACCAAGGGAATCTTGGGAGTCTTACCCAGCACCACTGTTCAAAAGCATAAATTCTTCAATGCTCAGCCTTCTTTATGGTCCAATTCTCACATCCATACACGACTACTGGAAAAGCCATAGCTTTAACTATAGGGACCTTTGTTGGCAATGTAATATCTCTGCTTTTTAATTTGCTGTCTAGGTGGTAACCATAAATTTACTACATCTGTTGACTCTACTTCTCTATCATAAAATGTCATATAGATTGGAAAGAGAAATAAAACTGTTTATTTGTGAAATGACATAATTGTCCGCACAAATTCCAAAGTATCTCCAAAATCCTCCTAAAACTAATCAGTAAGTAGAGTCCCTGGACTGCAAGCATATCCAACCAGTCAATCCTAAAGGAAATCAATCCTGAGTATTCATTGGAAGGACTGAGGCTGAACCTGAAAGTCCAATACTTTGGCCACTTGATGCAAAGAACTGACTCATTGGAAAAGACCCTGATGCTGGGAAAGATTGAAGGCAGGTGGAGAAGGGGACGACAGAAGATGAGATGGTTGGATAGCATCACTGACTTGATGGACATGAGTTTGAGTGTTTCATGAGTTGGTGATGGACAGGGAAGCCTGGTGTGCTGCAGTCCATGGGGTCGCAGAGAGTCGGACACAACTGAGCGACTGAACTGAACCAAACCGAAATATGGTTTCAGATAGAACAGAATATTAAAATCAGTTATGCTGCTGCTGCTGCTGCTTCAATCGTGTCCGACTCTGTGTGACCCCATAGACGGCAGCCCAACAGGCTCCCCCGTCCCTGGGATTCTCCAGGCTAGAATACTGGAGTGGGTTGCCATTTCCTTCGCCAATGCATGAAAGTGAGAAGTGAAAGTGAAGTCGCTCAGTCGTGTCCAACTCTTAGCGACCCCATGGACTGCAGCCTACCAGGCTCCTCCATCCATGGGATTTTCCAGGCAAAAGTACTGGAGTGGGGTGCCATTGCCTTCTCCCAAAATCGATTATATTTCTATATAAATTGTTAGAAATTGAGAAAAACAAAAAGTATCATTTATAATGGACTTCCTTGGTGGCCTGGATGGTAAAGCGTCTGCCTACAATGTGGGGGACCCAGGTTCAATCCCTGGGTTGGGAAGATCTCCTGGAGAAGGAAATGACAACCCATTCCAGTATTCTTGCCTGGAAAATCTCATGGATGGAAGAACCTGGTAGGCTACAATTCATGGGGTCAAAAGCTTTAAGTTGATAGTATAAATGTACCAAATATTTGCACCGTTTGTATGTTGAATTATAAAATACTAGTGAGAAAGGTTGAAAAAGACAAATTGATAAATAAACTGTCGTCTTAAACTGGAAGTCTAAACATTATGATGATTCCTTTTCTCCCTTAATTGCTCTATAAAGTTAAGTCAGTCATAATCAGAAACACACAGCCTGGTTCTCTGTGACAACCTACAGGAGCTGCATGGAGTGGGAGAAAGATTCATGTGAGAGGGGACATATGTATACTTATGGCAGACTCACATTGTTGTATAATAGAATTCAGCACAACATTGTAAAGCAATTTGCCTCCAATTAAAAAAAAAAAGGTTAAAAAATAAGAAACATATTAAGCCTTTATTTTGTAGAAAGTTGCATATTAATTTTAATTTTTTAAAATGAATTTTGGTTTTTTTTTGTTGTTTTTTTTTCTCCCTAGTATTTATTTATTTATTTTAATTTAATTTTATTTTTAAACTTTACATAATTGTACTAGTTTTGCCAAATATCAAAATGAATCCGCCACAGGTATACATGTGTTCCCCATCCTGAACCCTCCTCCCTCCTCCCTCCCCATACCATCCCTCTGGGTCATCCCAGTGCACTAGCCCCAAGCATCCAGTATCGTGCATCGAACCTGGACTGGCATCTAGTTTCATACATGATATTTTACATGTTTCAATGCCATTCTCCCAAATCTTCCCACCCTCTCCCTCTCCCATAGAGTCCATAAGACTGTTCTATACATCAGTGTCTCTTTTGCTGTCTTGTACACAGGGTTATTGTCACCATCTTTCTAAATTCCATATATATGTGTTATTATACTGTATTGGTGTTTTTCCTTCTGTGACTTTTGCTGTTTAAATTGTTCCAGCTTTGGCCATTGGTAATTCCTTTACCTAGTTGACATACCTCTACAGTTTTAAGCACTTCTCCATTTTCTAGAACTACAAAAATCTCCAGGCTCTTCTTATGTATTTCCTACCCCTATTTTAGAATCAGCCATTTTTTTCAAGTAGCTAAGATTTTATTTACTAATAATGGAATTATAATAAAAAATGGCCACTAAGTAAGTCTTTTCTTCTTTGCAAAAAAAAGGTAAAACAATTTTGAAAAAGACAATGCAGGAGAACTCACATCACTTCATAACGTCCTATAAATTCACAATAATCAAGTTATTGGTGAAAGAAGGCAGATATTCAGATCAATGAAATAGGATAGCGTTTAGAAATAGATACAAGTATAAGTGGTGAATTGATTTTTGACAAAAGTGCCATGATAATTCAACAGAAGAGTACAATTTTCAAAAAATGGTGCTGAAATAACTAGACATCTTTTTGCAAAACATTTTTAAAAAGAATTCAATCCATACTTTGTACTATATACAAAATTAATGCGATGAAATATAGGTATCAATGTAAACAGAGCTTCTAGAAGAAGGCATAGGAGAAAATTTTTCAAGTTCAGGTTAATTAAGATTTCTTAATTAAAAACTTCATAAATATAAAAACATATGTTTAAAAATTATTTATTTAACTTCTTCAAGTTAAACTTCTGCTCATCTAAACTTCTAAAAAGAATGTTAAGAGAATACTAGGTATACTGGAAGGCAGTATTTATGAAACACATGTCTGAAAAAATATTAACATCCAAAATATATAAAGAGAGAACTCTCAGAGCTCAATAATAAGAAAATGGACAACCCAATAAAAATAGGCAAAATATTTAATCAATCTTTACCATAGGAGATCATATGAAAGGATGGTGCACATTATTTATTGGTTCAGTTCAGTTCAGTCATTCAGTGGTGTCTGACTCTTTGCGATCCCATGAATTGCAGCACGCCAGGCCTCCCTGTCCATCACCAACTCCTGCAGTTTACTCAAACTCATGTCCATCAAGTCGGTGATGCCATCCAGCCACCTCATCCTCTGTCATCCCCTTATCCTCCTGCCCCCAATCCTTCCCAGCATCAGAGTCTTTTCCAATGAGTCAACTCTTCGCATGAGGTGGCCAAGGTATTGGAGTTTCAGCTTTAGCATCAGTCCTTCCAATGAACACCCAGGACTGATCTCCTTTAGAATGCACTGGCTGGATCTCCTTGCAGTCCAAGGGACTAACAAGAGTCTTCTCCAACACAGTTCAAAAGCATCAATTCCTCAGTGCTCAGCTTTCTTCACAGTCCATCTCTCACATCCATACATGACCACTGGAAAAACCATAGCCTTGACTAGATGGACCTTTGTTGGCAAAGTAAGGTCTCTGCTTTTGAAAGTGCTATCTAGGTTGGTCATAACTTTCCTTCCAAGGAGTAAGCGTCTTTTAATTTCATGGCTGCAGTCACCATCTGTAGTGATTTTGGAGCCCAGAAAAATAAAGTCTGACACTGTTTCCACTGTTTCCCCATCTATTTCCAATGAAGTGATGGGACCAGATGCCATGATCTTCATTTTCTGAATGTTGAGCTTTAAGCCAACTTTTTCACTCTCCTCTTTCACTTTCACAACAGGCTTTTTAGTTCCTCTTCACTTTTTGCCATAAGGTGGTGTCATCTGCATATCTGAGGTTATCGATATTTCTCCTGGCAACATTCATTAGAGATATACAAATATACCTTTATTATACCACACCTTTATTAAAATTTTTTTCATTTTTTCAATATTAAAGTTAGTAGGACACTAGCAAATGGAATTCTCATACACTGCTAATAGAATGCAAAATGGTACAGCCACTTTGCAATATGGAATCATACCCAGAAGTCTGGACTTGCCAGAGAGCATTCAAGCTATTAGTTGTGGTATAGGTCACAAACATAGATCTATTTGTTTTCTTTCTGTTATTATACTGTCTTTCTGCTAAAAAGTAATAAATCAAACAAATGCGTATACAATTGATACAGAATAATGTCTTCACTTATTCTTGGCATTAAATCCCAGGTAAAATGTACATGGCTGTGACAACAGTTTGCAAGATTACTTACTAAATCTGTGTAAGTTGAAGAAATTGGCTACACAGTCCTAAGGTTCATGAGGAGCACTGATACTTTTTCACTCTGCCAACCTGTGCTCATAACTGGTGTGATCTGGGATTTATGTTTGAAAGAGGCAGAAGTGGAGGGTCCACAATGTATCTCTACCAAGCTAAAATATAGGTGCAGCCCATAACAAAGCATGAAATGAGAGATACACAGACTGGACTTCCAAGGGTCTGAGTTTTTATAAAGAAATGTTGTTGCATGTGTCTTTGGTTGTTGTTTCATTAGGTAGCAAGACAAGCTACCTACTTCTCACAAATGAAGCACCTGAATCTGGAACAGTCAGAAGCAGACATCTTTGTTGCTTTAATATATGCACAGTTTCCTTCGTTTGACTCTTTCCAATCACTTAAAATAAAAGCATATAAACAATGTAAAACAGACATTCACTAATGCAAACATAAGAAATATTGGTTCAAAGTTAAGATATATATATTTTTTCTTTCCTTACAAGAAACTATCCCTTGGTGCCTTAGCCTTTCCTAACACATACTTTATAAGGATTATAGCAACAAGTTGAAAAGCCTCCCTCTCTATATATACTCATTTTCTGAACTTAAATTCTTTGTATGCGTGTGTCTGTATGTACATGCAATGCTCATGTGTGTGCTAGTCGCTAAGTTATGTCCTATTCTTTACAACCCCATGGACAGTAGCCTGCCAGCCTCCTCTGTTTATGGGATTTCCCAGGCAAGAATATTGCAGTGCATTGCCATTCTCCAGGGGATCTTCCTGATCCAGGGATCAAACCTGTGTCTCCTGAATTACCAATGGATTCTTTACCACTGTGCCACATGTATATGCCCATATATGTATGTATATTTGTCTATATATTAAAGTGTGCATTTCCCTATATACTTTTCAAAATGTAAACTGGAATATGGAACTTTTTATTTACTATCTATTCTTGAGACTTACGATTTTAGAAAAGGCAATGAGTTATCTTCCCATGTCCATTGATTTCTGGTTCCTTTACGAGATAATCCAATCCAATAGAAATAGGATAGTCTGCTTTGAATGAAGCTCTGCAATAAAAAGAGATATAGTCTATGAGAAAAATGTCTTTTCATAATTCTGAAATGAAATAATAATCTTTTTAATATTTTATTATTTTGAGTAACAGTTTCAAATTCAATTTCATCCTGATTCTGTTCAAATGATAAAATAATAGTCTTAATTACATTTATTAAATATAGTGACATAAATGAAACATAAAATAACACTGTCTTAGCTTACCTATCTTTTTTTTTAAGATTTTTTTGAATGTAGATCATTTTTAAAGCTTTTATTGAATGTGTTGTAATATTGCTTTTTTTTATACTTTTGATTTTTAGCCAAGAGGCATGTGGGCTCTTAGGTGTATGACGAGGGGTCACATCTGTACCTTGTGTGTTGAAAGGTAAAGTCTTAACCATTGGACCACTAGGGAAGTCCTGCACCTATCTTATTTAATCTTCAGACTAAAATATCTTAATTTACTTTCAAAACTGACACTTGTAGCTCAAGAAAAAATTCTGAGCAAAATCGGTTGGTATTTTGAGGTTCAGGTGTGAAAGATGTTAGGTTTTTACCAATGTCATTTAAATTGTTTTCCCAAAGTACTGTGCTTATTTTTTGTGAAGTGAGCATCTTGAAGAAGTGGTCCTTATTCTACCAGATGAGATATTTACATGGGTATCTGGAAATTACTTGATAAGTACACATGTAACTGATGTTCATCTTGTAACTTAATTTTTACCACATTTATGCACATATATTCAGATTTCGCTGATGGCTCAGTGTAAAGAACCTGCCTGCTAATGAAGGTGATGAGGGTTTGATCTCTGGTTCTGGAAGATTCCCTGGAGAAGGAAATGGTCACCCACCCAAGTACTCTTGCCTGGGAAATCCCATGGACAGAGGAGCCTGGAAGGCTACAGTCCATGGGGTCACAAAAGAGTCGACATGACTTAGCAACTAAACAACAACAAACAACAGCAATGTACATATATTATCTCATGTGATCTTCCTAACATATGTTGGAAAGAAAATATAACCAGTTTTTATTACAAGCAAAATAATGTGTGAAAGGGAACTAAAGAGAGAGTTTCTGACTATAAATTCTGTATTTCTCTATTCTGCTTTAGTTTTTACCCTTAGTTTGTTTTTATTTTCCTTTGTTTCTTTCACCATAGAGAATATGGCAAACACTTAGTCTCTCTACCCAGAAAAAAGTTACGTATATACCATCTACTCATAAGATTTGACATTCAATTTCATGGTTTTCATAGATGATCTTATTTCTTGATGAAGATATCCTACATAAAAGATTAGGGCTTCTAGACTCTAAAGCTAATTTTTGAGCCCACCAGGCTCTCCTGTCTATGGAATCCTCCAGGCAAGAATACTGGAGTGGGTTGCCATTCCCTTCTCCAGGGGATCTTGCTGACCCAGGGATCGAATCCAGATCTTCTGCATTGCAGGCAGATTCTATATTGTCTGAGCCACCAGGGAAGCCCCTTGGAATAAAAAGGAAGTTAATTCAGATCTGCAAATGTCTTCTTTTCGGGTTCAGATTTGCTGTTTTCTTGATGGTTTTCAAGTTCATATTTTTATAGCTATTTATGAGTTGTTAAAAGCCAAAGATATGGGTGATTGTACTCTTACAGATAATTGAGTTAGTCTCAGTGTCCTTGAAAGAATAATAAAAGATTCTCCTTAACTTGGAATGTAAGAATATATTTCTTGAAAGAGTAATAGTAAATTATTTCTCTATTCAAATCAAGGATATTGATAAGGATTATGAAATATTTAGTTCAATTTTCTTGGAAGTTAGTATGAGTTAAAATTTAATATGAGTTTGAATTAACTAATCTTCAATTTTAAATTCATCCTAAGTCTTCCTTTTACCCTAAACTCAGTGGTATTGTACTTCTTGATTTTGTTGGAGGTAAAATGACATTTTTTTTCACAGAGATGCTACATTTCCATGAAATTATCAGTATGAAAATATAATTATCTCTGATAAAATGAAATATTTTAAGCGTAATTTTTTCCTAATTGTTTCATGTTTCCCTTTACATTTGCTCTACTGGAAAAGTTCTAACTGTGGGTGAGTTAGATGAATTAAATGAAATTCTAATTTCATTTCTACTTGTATTTCTGACCTTAAGATGAGAACTGTCTAGATCTGAATCAACTTACAACTGTAAACTATGGACACTCAAATATTATCAAGCATTCAGATTTAGCTAACAGGACTTCCCCAGTGGTCAAGTTGTTAAGAATCTGTCTGCCAAAGCAGGGGACACAGCTTGGATCCCCAGTCCAATAAGATTCCACGTGCAACAGACAGCTAAACCTGCGCACTACAACTACTGAGCCTGAGCTTTCGAGCCCATACTCCACAACAAGGGAAGTCACCTCCACAAGAAGCCCTGTCACCGCAGTTAAAGAAAGCCCACGGGCAGCGAGGAAGACCCAGCACAGCTTAAAAAAAAACAAAAAAGATTTAGGCAACAACTAATGGCCAGAGGGCCAGATGAATAAGATGAATACAGGGTGAGATGGAAAAAGAAATACGTCACCAGCTCTTCCTTATCTTCTATCTTAAGAAGTGTGGAGTCCATTTCCTTGCAGCTTTTTTTACTTTCTTCAAAGTTCTTCAGTTCATCCGAAATATAGTAAGATCTCTGTCCACAACATGACCATTTACTTTTACATTCCTTTCCTTAAAAACAAAAGATATTCCCCGGAGACCATTCAGAGTGTATCTTGAAAGGAATGGTCTGAGACTTAGCTACTGAGGAATCCTTTCTAGTCCTTGTAAAACCATTGATTTCGTGAGATGGATGGACTTCATTTCTAAGTTCCTGGCCTTAGGGAGATGACTTACATCCCTCCAAATCTATGCATAAGACTACTAAAATTCTCTAGGAAATATATCTTAGAAAATTGATGTTTTTTCTCACAATCTCTACAGATAGGAGTTCACAGGGGAAAACAACTTCTTTGTATTCTCTGAAAGAAAGAAAGTGAAAGTCGCTCAGTCATGTCTGACTCTTTGCGACCTGTGAACTATACAGTCCATGGAATTCTCCAGGCCAGAATACTGGAGTGGGTAGCCTTTCCCTTCTCCAGGGGATTTCCTCAACCCAGGAATCTAACCCAGGTCTCCCGCATTGCAGGCGGATTCTTTACCAGCTGAGCCACAAGGGAAGCATTCTCTAGACTAAGTAAAATCTATAGGTACAGAGCTGATCTTAACTTAGCATTGATACACTAACCTAGTACCTAACCTACATACCCATATGAGAGCATATAATAATGATTAGAGAATGTGCTAAAGGAGATGTAGAATTTTTTGGTAGAAAAAGTATTATTTTGAGAAATGGTGATTTAAAAGAATATATCATGTATACAGAAGAATCTAACTACTGGGAAAGATGAGTATTTTTTCCTGAAATTAAATAAAATGAAAGTTGGACTTCATAGTTGGCTGAGTCTAAAATAACATCCAAATGAGCAGGTTATCAACTGACTAAGAGAAGCAGAGAAGATACTTGTTGGTCTCAGTCTTTTATCTACATACATATTAAGTGGTTTCTCTTTGAAAGTCATGATTTTAGATGCGGAGTTTTTTGTGTTCCATTGTCCAATGGAGGCTCTGGTAATCCACCCTGGAAAACTTTCACTGTACATTATTGAAGTGAAGTGAAAGTAGCTCAGTTGTGTCCGACCATTTGCGATCCCATGTACTATATAGTCCATGGAATTCTCCAGGCCAGAATACTGGAGTGGGTAGCCTTTCCCTTCTCCAGGGGATCTTCCCAACCCAGGGGTTGAACCCAGATCTCCTGCATTGCAGGTGGATTCTTTACCAGTTGAGCCACAAGGGAAGCCCAATAATACTGGAGTGGGTAGCCTATCCCTTCTCCAGGGGACCTTCCCAACCCAGGAATCAAAACAGGGTCTCCCGCATTGTGGGTGGATTTTTTACCGACTGAGCTCTCAGGGACATCAGTACATCATTAGCTCTAGGAAAACATAACATGGGGCAGACTAAAAGGCATACATTAAATTTTAAGATGTCAATTAATGTTCAGGAGTTTTATTCCTGTGCTTTTTAGGGAGATAAGACTATAAAGGAAGACGCAAATTACATCATGAAAAAGCCTTCAGGGATGCTAAGGTAGTTGGATTTTTAAGGTAAAGCTTGTGATCTCAATGCCAGCAATGAGTAATCTGAAAATAGCATTTTTGCAGAAGTATTCACAACAGCCAAGATATGGAAACATCCTAGGTGTCCATTGACAGATGAATGGATAAAAAAGTTGTGCAGTACACACACACACATATATATGCACATACATACAATACAATACTCAGCCACAAGAAAGAAGGAAATTCTGCCATTTGCAACCACATAGATGAACTTTAAGGACATTATACTAAATGAAATAAGTCAGACAAAGACAAGTATTGTATGCTGTCATTTATTTGTGGAATCTAAAAAACTGATCTCATAGAAGCAGAGAGCAGAATAGTAGGTTCTAGGTGTTGGGGAGCAGAGAAGGAGGAGAAATGTTCAAAGGGTACATAATTTCAGTTATAAAATAAATACATGATGAGTATCTAATATACAGGATTGTGACTGTAATTTAAAATATTGTATTCAATACTTGAATGTTGCTGAGAAGATCTTAAATATTCTCACCACAAGAAAGAAGTGGTAATTATGTGGCTGGTGGTAATCACTTTACAATATATGTGTATAAAATCAACGCATTTTATAACTTCAACTTACACAGTGTTATATGTCAATTATAGCTCAATAAAGTTGGAAAAAATAAAAAAAGAAAAATGTTCCATTTAAAGTAGACCAAAAATAATTAATATCCAGAAATATATGTAACTAATATGTGCAAAACATATACTTTAAAAACAAAATTGTTAAAAATCAAAGGATAAATAAATGGATGGAAAGATATATCGTATTTCCCTTATGTCACACGTGAAAATTAACTGAAAATGGATGAAGCACAAACATTAAGAAGAAAAAAAAATGCTTTGGATAGGATAGGTGAAAGTTGTGATCCTGGATTAGGCAATGGTTTCTTAGCTATGATACTAAAACCTCTGTTTTTGAATAACAATATTTTTTGTATCTTATAGCAGGATAAAATTAGAGTCAATTGCCTATAATGGATTTGGTGATCATATTGCTGCATAGGGAGGAAGCCTCTCTTATAATGATTATTTAGGAATATTTGTTGCCTGATTTTATAATTTATGTTCTACCCCAAAATCTGTTTCTATCTTCACTAGCCTAAGATAGAGACAAAACACAAACTATATTTATATTAGAAGTTTGAAATCATTATGTACCTTTCTGGAGCTTTGTTATCAGAGAGGACTTATTCTGTTCTGATATTTGGATACCTAGAAAAAAATGTAAGTAATCTTTTAAAATATTAACATTGATTTAAATAAATCATAATAATTTTAGTTTTTAGTTTAAACATGGTGTTTTTAGAATTTAGGATGATCTGGAAAAAATTGCTTTAAGAATAATTAATAAGGTAATGAAGACTGGAGGGTGCATATTTCAAAAACCTTAGAGAAGAGACTCCACCACCTCTTACAGTACTTGGTTCAAGCAATCTCAAGAATTAATTTGTTTTTCTCAATAAGGTGTTTCATTTTCTTAAAGTATATCTTTGAGTTATGAAATCAGAAAATATCTATGTATATATTTAATTTTCCCTACAATCATTCTGTAATTTATATTTTGCTCAACTCACAATAACCATTCAATACTTAGGCTAAATGCACACATTAAAATAACAGTTCTATTCCATAATAATATGACATTTTAGAGGCACCGACGATCATTAAAATGAAAGGTTCAATCATAATCTTTCAAAACTTGACTTATGTGGAATAAAAGTTATCACTCTCACTATAGTATACATCAAGACAAAACAGACAATTCCCAGGATCACAACAATGAGCTTCTCTCGAGCTGATGGTGAATCTGCAGGGAGAGAAAATTAAACACTGAGAAAGGAGTGATGGAGACAGTTATTTTAGAAGAACAAAAGATCCCACATCCATGAGAATTTAAAGACATCAACTTGGACCCCAAAACATTTACCATTGCAATCCTCCTCTCAGAATATACCATTCCTTTTTCAGCGAATATAAGGCTTCACGAGTTGTAGATCAAAGACTAAAAATTACAGCGATGCCTGGGTAGGTAGTCCTAGAGGAGGGCATGGCAACCTTCTCCAGCATTCATGCCTGGAGAATCCCCATGGACAGAGGAGCCTGGTGGGCTACAGTCCATGGGGTGGCAAAGAGTTGGACACAACTGAGCGACTAAGCACAGCACAGCACATATGTCATATTAGAATATTGTATTTCAAACTCCAGCTCTAAGTCTCATTAATAAAAACATGTAAGTGGGTAAATGCTTTACACTTGCAGGGGTAGTTCCTGTCATTCCATTGACATAACGAAAGGCAATTTGAAAGTTTAATCCCACGTAGGTTTTCTCCTGCTCAGCTGCTAAAATTGATCTTTTCAGGATCTTACCTCTCATTTGCTGTCTCTTGGTGTCCTTAACCAGACTCGGTTCTGAGTAGTTTTCCTTTTGGTTCTTCATCTCTGTGGCTGTTTAATGTCAAGGATGTTGCTCTATGGAAACTTCACATAAGTAGTTAATAAATGGTGTATAAAATCACAAGAAACCTTGGAGAGTTAAACTGGGTGATGTGTGAGATCAGTTAACAGCACTCATTTAGCAGCTGAGCAAATCCCAGTTTGGTTCTCATTTCAGTAGACCTTTAGACAACTGTTTTTCGTAGAGTAAGTAGTTTTAAAAATAGTATTTGATGTGTAATAACCAAGAATGGTGGGAAATGGCGGGAAGTGAGAAGGAAACTCAAAGGAGGGGACATATGTACACCTATGATTAATTTATGCTGATGTATGACAGAAATCAAACCAATATTGTAAACTGTCATCAATCAGTTAAAAACAACTAATTCTCTGTTTGACATAATGTTACTTGTTTATTGGAACAATGAAAATTAGTAGATTACTAAAAAAGTTCATGAATAGTAATATCCTGATGAATTGAAAGTCAAAATTCACGAAACACTTGAAAATTGTTATAATATCTTTGTTCAAATTAAAGTCTATATTTGAAAAACATGCACCAATTATATAGTTAGGTTTAAAATCCATTAAAAGTTAAAGACAGCTTTCTATGATGAAGGAATAACAGTATTGGCATATATGGTACACTGCATTAATCTACTTTAACTGGGACATTCATTAATGAAAAGGGAATGAGATGCTATCAAATAATTCTTCTATTTTGAGTGATTGTGGAGCTCTAGGAAATCATTAAAAATTAAATAAATATTTTATATGTTAAAAATGGTACATGACATATTAAATTCTCCAAAAGAGTTTATCATATAAAGATAAAACAATGTTAAAATGTCATTAAATACTTATTTTACATGAGTAATTGACAATTGACAATGGCTAAGATATGAAATCACAAAATGATAAGGAAAAGCATACATCATTTATGGAAGAACAATGTTGGTACAAACTTCGAGGAAGATCCTGAGGCTGTTAAGTCAATGAGGGAAGCTTTAGTTGTATCAGCAATTATAAGAAGTCAACAATGTGCCTTAAAAATTCAGTCAATGGATTCTGTAGTAGTGCAATCGACAATTAATTCTGGCTTTGAAATTTACAATGTATGACCTTTAAAAATTATTTAGTATTTAGCAAATGAGTTTACTACTCTAAAATGAGAATAAAAATATGTATGATATAAAGCATGTAAAACACCTAATATTAAATTTGCCTTTTATTTTATTTCTTATTTTAATGCAATTGCCATGGTAGTATTCATATCAGGCAATATAATTTATTAGACAGAAATCTCTGTGTTAGTGTGATTTATCTTTTTTCAATTTTATGACCAAGTTTTTATAAAGCATTTGATTATATATAATTGAGTTAATCCAGCATTTTACTGGAGGTACCATATTCTGATTTTTACTTTAATTAGACAAGTGAAGAATTTTATTGGCCACTCACAATTCTATGAATCCATTTTAATAACATATTTTTAAGGGCTGAGTTAAATATTTAATACTATATCTAATTCTATGTCTATTGATGACAAAATACAATGTTAACTGTCCCTTGTCCTGATGCTACTGATCCTTCATCTTAAATTGCATTGATTAACAAACTCAGTTATACATGAAAGTTTTCCCTTGAATAATGTCTGCAGGCAAGAATTTGAACATTTTAAGAAATCTTCCCAAATACTTCATATTTTATTCTTATTTTCTCCCAAAACTAAAATACCCAAATATCAAATATAGATACGAATATCTCTTTAATTTGTTTGCTTAGCAATTGTCCCTAAGTCGAACCACATTGGCATTTGTAATCTCCTGCTAAATGAGATGAGGAATTAGGAAGGAGAGGGAAACACATACCTTCTACAGGCCAGAGTCCTGCCTCTTCCGTGAGTGGCCAGGTTACTGTGAAAATCAAACAATGTCTGTGGTCTTCACAGACTGCCCTGTGAAGGCCCAGAGTGAAACAATAGTGGAAAAAGTAAATTCTTATCACTGACTCACTGAAACAGGAAATTCTTATGCTTGGGTATTTTGAAGACAGTTTATCTCATCACACAACTCCAGAATATAGGAGACTTTAGATATGTAGTGTATCAGTTAGTTTGTTCTTTGGTGAGTTCCTCTGAGAATTGATTTCCCTTTCTAAAAGATATAGGGGGACAAAGGACATGATCACCCTGCTGTTAAGTTGCTTTCACTTCATTCATCAATGCTGAACATCTACTCCTTGTAAAGAGTAACTTCAATGTTTAAGTTTTACTTTTAGATAAGTTTGCTAAATCTAGGCATTACTTATTTCTTTTCCTTATAATCTCATTGTGTCATTTCTATTATAATGGAGGAAATTATAATTCCATTAACAGTACGTATTTAAGGATACATATCCTTAAATCAGAAGAGTTACTACATTTTAAACTTTTTTAACTGTCATTAATTTTTAGCTTTCTAAAATCTAGACAAATGGAATATAAATCTGTAGTTATATACCAATTTATTGTTGTTGTTCAGTCGTGAAGCCATGTCTGACTCTTTGTGACTCTGTCGACTGCAGCAGGCAAAATTTCCCTTTTACTATCTCCCTGAGTTTGTTCAAATTCACGTCCAATGATGGGCTTCCCTGGTGGCTCACATGGTAAAGAATCTGCTTGTGATACAACAGACCTGGGTTCAATCCCTGGCTGAGGAAGATCCCCTGGAGAAAGAAATGGCAACCCACTCCAGGATTCTTGCCTGGAAAATTCCATGGAGAGAGGAGCCTAGCGGGGCTACCATCCATGGGGTCACAGAATCAGACATGACTGAAGAGACTGAGCACACCCACGACTACACGTCCATTGAGTCAGTGAGGTCATCCAGTCACATATTCCTCTGTGGCCCTCTTCTCCTCTTGCATTGAATCTTTTCCAGCATCAGGATCTTTTCCAATGAGTCAGCTCTTTACATCAGGTGGCCAAAGTATGGAGCTTCGGTTTCAGCATCAGTCCTTCACATGAATACTCAGGGTTTATTTCCTTTAGGGTTGACTGGCTTGATCTCCTTGCTGTCCAAGGGACTCTCTCCAGGACCATAGCTGGAAAACATCAATTCTTTGGCATTCACCCTTTATAGTTCAACTCTCAAATCCATACATGACTACTGGAAAAACCATAGCTTTGATTATATGGACGTTTGTCAGCAAAATGATGTATCTGCTTTTTAATATGCTATCTAATTTTGTCATAGCTTTATTTCCAAGGAGCAAGTGCTTTTCAATTTCATGGCTGCAGTCATTGTAGACAGTGATTTTGGAGCCCAAGAAAATGAAATTTGACACAGTTTCCACTTTTTCTCCATCTATTTGCTATGAAGTGATGGGATTGGATGCCATGATCTCTGTTTTTTGATTGTTGAACTTTAAGCCATCTTTTTCATTCTCCTGTTTCACCTGCATCAAGAGGCTCTTTAGTTCCTCTTCACTTTCTGTCATTAAAGTGGTATCATCTGCTATCTGAGGTTGTTGATATCTCTCGCTGCAATCTTAATTGCATCTTGTGAGTCATCCAGCCAGCACTTCATATGATGTACTCTGCATATAATTTAAATAAGCAGGGTAACAATATCCAGCCTTGAAGTATTCCTTTCCCAATTTTGAACCAACCTGCCATTCCATTGTTCCACGTCCTGTTCTACTGTTGCTTCTTGACCTGCATGCAGATTTCTCAGGAGGCAGCTAAATTGGTCTGGTATTCCCATCCCTTTAAGAATATTCCACAGGTGGCTGTGATCCACACAGTCAAAGGCTTTAGCAGAGTCGATGAGGCAAAAGTAGATTTTTTTCTGGAGTTCCCTGGCTTTCTCTATGATTCAATGGATATTGGCAATGTGATCATCTGCCTTCTCTGAATCCAGCCTGAATATCTGGAAGTTTTCTGTTCATGTACTGCTGAAGCTTAGCTTCAAGGATTTTGAGCATAATCTTGATAGCATGTGAAATGAGTGCAATTGTAAGATAATTTGAAAATTATTCAGCATTGCCTTTCTTGGGATTGGAATGAAAACTGCCCTTTTCCAGTCCTGTGGCCACTGCTGAGTTTTCCAGTTTGCTGGCATATTGAGTGCAGCACTTTAACAGCATTATTCTTTAGGATTTGGAATAGTTCAGCTGGCATTACACCACATCCACTACCTTGTTTTTAGTAAGGCTTCCTAAGGACCAGTTGACTACACACTTCAGAATGTCTGGCTCTAGGTGAGTGACCACACCATTGTGGTTGTCTGGGTCATTAAGAGCTTTTCTGTACAGGTCAGGTCAGTTCAGTTCAGTCGCTCAGTCGTGTCCGACTCTTTGTGACCCCATGAATCGCAGCACGCCAGGCCTCCCTGTCCATCACCAACTCCTGGAGTTCACTCAGACTCACGTCCATCGAGTCAGTGATGCCATCCAGCCATCTCATCTTCTGTCATCCCCTTCTCCTCCTGCCCTCAATCCCTCCCAGCATCAGAGTCTTTTCCAATGAGTCAACTTTTCGCATGAGCTGGCCAAAGTACTGGAGTTTCAGCTTTAGAATCATTCCCTCCAAAGAAATCCCAGGGCTGATCTCCTTCAGAATGGACTGGTTGGATCTCCTTGCAGTCCAAGGGACTCTCAAGAGTCTTCTCCAACACCACAGTTCAAAAGCATCAATTCTTCGGCACTCAGCCTTCTTCACAGTCCAACTCTCACATCCATACATGACCACAGGAAAAACCATAGCCTTAACTAAACAGACCTTTGTTGGAAAAGTAATGTCCCTACTTTTGAATACACTATGTAGGTTGGACATAACTTTCTTTCCAAGGATTAAGCGTCTTTTAATTTCGTGGCTGTAGTCACAGGTATTCTGGGTATTTTTGCCACCTGGTAGGCTGCAGTCCATGGGGTTGCTAAGAGGCGGACCTGACTGAGAGACTTCACTTTCACTTTTCACTTTCATGCATTTGAGAAGGAAATGGCAGCCCCCTCCAGTGTTCTTGCCTGGAGAATCCCAGGGACAGGGGAGCCTGGTGGGCTGCCGTCTATGGGGTGGCACAGATTTGGACACGACTAAAGTGACTTAGCAGCAGTAGCAGCAGAATGGTTAGTCCACCTAGAGCCAAGACAAATACTCAAAATACTAAGAGTATTTTGAATTTACTGTTTATTATATAAAATGTGTTTGTGACTAAATCTAAAATGGCAGTACCTAGTGACCTAAGAAATATAGATAAATTACATGTCCATAGTAAGTGCAATATTATCCTTCTAACAAGATGGCTAGATGGATTCATTTCTAGGAAGTTTTTTAAATGGAGGGAAATTGCCAAAATTACGAAATAACTCTGTATAAAGGAAACATTTTAAGGTCTTATAATGAAGAAAATCTTATTGTAGTTGAAAATTTGGATATGCAGAAAGGAAAGAAGAATTGAAGAAAAGAACTTTTGTGGATATGTCCAAATAGATATTGACAGGTAAAATAGTAATGATAAAGTATCAAATTGTGCATATATGTTTGTATTAGAATTCAAGGCAGCAAAAATGGCATGAGCAGTGAAAATAGTAGAGAGAAATTATGTCTTTTCGTTGTTTCAGAAAAGTACAAAAATATGAACTTACTGGACTATTGAGTAAAGAATGCATACTGTAAAACGTAGGGCACTTATAGAACTGCTGCTGAGTTGCCTCAGGCGTGTCCGACTCTGCAGGACCCCATAGACAGCACACCACGAGGCTCCCCTGTTCCTGGATTCTCCAGGCAAGAACACTGGTGTGGGTTGCCATTTCCTTCTCCAGTGCATGAAAGTGAAAAGTGAAAGTGAAATCTCTCAGTCATGTCCGACAGCGATCCAATGGACTGCAGCCTACCAGGCTCCTCCATCCATGGGATTTTTCCAGGCAAGAGTACTGGAGTGGGTCGCCATTGCCTTCTCCACCTATAGAACTAAGACATATTAAATTTATAAATTCTATAAATAAAGTTAAAAATATTTATTGTGAAAGCTAAGAAAACAACATAATGTAGAATTCAAAGTAACAATATATTATACTTAAATATTAACTATATGTACTTACATATAAATAATATATGTAAATAGAGCATATAAATCCTAAATTCATATTAAATATATATGGAATAGCTTTCCATTTAAATTTTAAGAATGTTTATATTTTAAAATATTTTGTTTAACACAGCTATGTATGTAAAACAGTTATTTTAATAACTGCTCACTTAATGAGCCATATTATTTTATCAAAAGCCATGAACTGGAAAGTAAAGAACACAAACTGCTTTAGTTAATGTACTGTCACAGTATCAACCAAGAACCATGTTACAAAAGATGGAGCCTGTTTAATAATTATATATTGAGTATCTAAGCTATTAGCAATTAAAAAATGTATGTACTGAATAGCACAAGGTCAACACACATTTGAAAACCATGCATAAATAATCATAAAAGGAAATTTAAACAATTTATCTCCACTACTTATCAAGCAAGCAGATATAGCAGTAGGCAATAGAAATATCTAAGCTAGACAAGTAACCAGTACGTATATGAACACACACACATACACTAACATAGAATATTCTTCTTTTTTAAGTTCAAATGAACATTTCCCAAAAATTTGCTATATATGCCTAAGCAAGAGACTTCCAGAAAAACACCTTCTGCTTTGACTATGCCAAAGCCTTTGACTGTGTAGATCACAACAAACTGTGGAAAATTATTCAAGAGATAGGATTACCAGACCGCCTGACCTGCCTCTGGAGAAATCTGTATGTAGGTCAAGAAGCAACAGTTAGAACCAGACATGGAAGAGCGGACTGGTTCCAAATTGGGAAAGGAATATGTCAAGGCTGTATATTGTAACCCTGTTTATTTAACTTCCATGCAGAGCACATCATGCGAAATGCCAGGCTGGATAAAGCACAGCTGGAATCAAGATTGCTGGGAGAAATAGCAATAGTCTCAGATATGTAGATGACACCACCCTTATGGCAGAAAGCAAAAAACTAAAGAGCCTCTTGATGAAAATGAAATAGGAGAGTAAAAAACCTGGCTTAAAACTTAACATTCAGAAATTGAAGATCATGGTATCCAGTCCCATCAGTTTATGCAAAGAAATGGGGAAACAATGGAAACAGTGAGAGACTTTATTTTTTTGGACTCCAAATTACAGATTTGACTGCAGCCATGAAATTGAAAGATGCTTGTTCCTTGGAAGGAAAGCTGTGACCAAACTAGACAGCATATTAAAATCAGGGACACTGCTTTAAGGTCTGTCTAGACAAAGTTTGGTTTTTCAGTAGTCATGTATGGATGTGAGAATTGGACCATATAGAAGCTGAGCACTGAAGAATTGATGCTTTTGAACTGTGGTGATGGAGAAGACTCTTGAGAGTCCTTTGGGCTGGGAGGAGATCAAACCAGTCCATCCTGGGGAAAATCAGTCCTGAATATTCATTGGAAGGACTGATGCTGCAGCTGAAACTCTAATACTTTGGCCACCTGATGGGAGGAACTGACTCACTGGAAAAGACCCTGACGCTGGGAAAGATTGAAGGCGGGAGGAGAAGGGAACAACAGAGGATGAGATGGTTGGATGGTGTCACCGAGTCGATGGACATGAGTTTGAGCAAGCTCTAGGAGTTGATGATGGCCAGGGAGGCCTGGCATAGTGCAGTCCATGGGGTTGCAGAGTCAGACATGACTGAGTGACTGAACTGAAACCTGACAAAACCATTATGGTTTTTACGTACGTTAAACAGACAATAAAGCTGTATTGTAAGAACTTTTTAAAATCCATATGAAATAGAATGTCTAGAAAATGCAAATTAACAAATGTAGTACAACAACCATAAACCTGTATAAGCTTAACCTGTGTTAAATATATTAGGTTCACTGTACAAACCTTCCTACAAAAAATTCTAGGAGCTCTAATGGTAACAGTAGTGAATAATAACACTTATAACTATGCCAGGTCTTTCACCGTAAAACAGAGGCTTCCAAAGAGCCTTGATAACAAAACATGTCAAGTTACATAATATCAATGGACTCACTCCAAACTCCTTGTGATAAATGGATGAAGAAAATCATCTTAATCTAAATATGATATATGCAGTGATTTTTCAAAGGAAGAAAATACAGAATGTTTTTTGTGGTTTTATTTCAAGAATGCATAACTGGTCAACATTTGAAGGAAAGAGATATTTCAAAAACATTAAAAATGTTCTCATTTCATTGAAAGAAAAATATTAAAATGGTAACATGACTGATTGCATACAAAACCTATAAAATATTTTGAATGCTATGGAATTGCTTTTATGTTAGAAAGGTATATGAAAAAACCTTTAAAAAGACCTCATATTTGAGCAATGAAATATTGAAATATTTTCCCCCAGTATAGGAAGGATACTTATAAGACCTTTACTGTATCATCTGTTCAGTGATGGAAATAAAAGCCAATTTGGTAAAAATAAGTCAAAAACAAGAAGAGAAAAAAAAAAAAGAAAAGAAAAACAAGATAAAGTTATTGCACCTGGAGGGAAGAAATAAAACGTGATTATTCAGAGATGCAATATCTATTTACATAAACAATCCACAGGAATATATATTTGAAATAATAAAATTAATATATACAATCAGAGAAGTCATTGGGCACAATTCTATTTGTAGCAGCAACAATTACTACGAATTTAAAAACAAAATTGCTATTTACAAAAGCATGGCTATGAAATGTCCATATTTGTGTGAAATTTCTATGTTGGAAACTATAAAATATTCTAGAGGGATTTCGCTGGTGGTCCAGTGGTTCGGATTACTTGCTTCCCGGTGCAGGGAGTGGACGTTCGATCCCTGGTCACTGAATCAAGTTACCACATGCTGAATAGTGTCACACAAAAAAATAATAAATAAAAATTGATCAATAAAATAGGGAGAATTTAAAGAAAACCTAATTGATTGGAAGGATAAAGCATGAATATTGACTGAAAGAGTCAATATTGTAAGACGATTATCTTCAGAAATTATTTTAAAGATTAAATGCAGTCCCAAAGCACTTACTTTTTAAAAAACTTTATTAGGTGTTAATTTACAGAACATAAAATATATCCATTTAAAATATATAACTCCATGATTTTAAAATTATTCACAGTTTACAACCGTCACTACTTTCAAACTCTAGAAAGCATTCATCACTAAGCAATTTGCAGTCTTTTCCTATTTCGTCTCTTGACAACCCTTAGTAAGCACTAATCTACTTTTGGTCTCTCTACTCCTATTTTTGATATTACATGGAAATGGGCTCACACAGTATGCAATCTTTTAGAAGTTTGAATGCCATAAACATACTGTTGAGCAAAAAAAATGAGACACAAAAGAACAATACCTATATTTGGATGTGTATATGATACTTCAGTGGGGTTTTCCAGGTGGCACTAGTGGTAAAGCGACTGCCTGCCAGTGCAGGAGATGAGGGCTTGATTCCTAGGTCAGGAAGGTCCTCCAGGGAATATGAAATGATAGCCCACTCCAGTAGCCTTTTTTTTTTTAATTAATTAATTTATTTTAATTGGAGGATAATTACTTTAAAATATTGTGGTATTTTTCTCACACATAGACATGAATCAGCCATGGGTGCACATGTGTTCCCCTATTCAGAACCCCGCTCTCACCTTCCTCCCTCCCCCATCCCTTGGGTTGTCCCAGAGCACCAGCTCTGAGTATCCTGATTCATGCATTCAACTCGCACTGGTCATCTCTTTTATATATGGGATTATACATGTTTCAATGCTATTCTCTCAAATCATCCCACCCTCGCCTTCTCCCACATACTCCAAAAGTCTGTTCTTTACATCTGTGTCTCTTTTGTTGCCTTGCGTATAGGATCATTATTACCTTCTTTCTAAAGTCCATATATGTGCATTAATCTAGTGTATTGAGGGTTCTTTTTCTGATTTAGTTCCCTCCATATAATAGGCTCCAGTTTCATCCACCTCATTAGAACTGATTCAAATGCTGGGAAAACCAGTAAACCATATGCAAAAGAATGAAACTAGAACACTTTCTAACACCATAAACAAAAATAAACTCAAAATGGATTAAAGATCTAAATTTAACACTATTGCTGCTGCTGCTGCTAAGTCGCTTCAGTCGTGTCTGACTCTGTGCGACCCCATACACGGCAGCCCATCAGGCTCTACTGTCCCTGGGATTCTCCAGGCAAGAACATTAGAGTGGGTTCCCACTTCCTTCTCCAATGCATGAAAGTGAAAAGTGAAAGTGAAATCGCTCAGTCGTGTCTGACTCTTAGCAACCCCATGGACTGCAGCCCACCAGGCTCCTCCATCCACGGGATTTTTCAGGCAAGAGTACTGGAGTGGCGTACCATTGCCTTCTCCGAAATTTAACACTGCTGCTGCTAAATCACTTCAGTTGTGTCCAACTCTGTGCCACCCCATAGACGGCAGCCCACCAGGCTGTGCCGTCCTTGGGATTCTCCAGGCAAGAGCACTGGAATACGTTGCCATTTCCTCCTCCAATGCATGAAAGTGAAAGTTGGACACATTCAGTCGTGTCCAACTCTTAGCGACCCCATGGACTGCAGCCTACCAGGCTCCTCCATCCATGGGATTTTCCAGGCAAGAGTACTGGAGTGAAACTCTTAAAACTCTTAGAGGAAAACAGAGGCATAACACCCTCTGACATAAATCACAGCAAGATTCTCTATGACCCACCTTGCAGAGTAATGGAAATAAAAACAAAAATACAAATGGGACCTAGGTAAACTTAAAAGCTTTTGCACAACGAAGGAAACTATAAGCCAGGTGGAAAGGCAGCCTTCAGAATGGAAGACAATAACAGCAAATGAAACAACTGACAAAGAATTAAATTCCAAAATATACAAGCAGTTCATGCAGCTCAATACCAGAAAAATGAACAACCAATCAAAAAGTGGGCTAAACATTGAAATACGTATAATATCATATATGGAACGAGTCGCCAGTCCAGGTTCGATGCACGATACTGGATGCTTGGGGCTGGTGTACTGGGACGACCCAGAGGGATGGTATGGGGAGGGAGGAGGGAGGAGGGTACAGGATGGGGAACACATGTATACCTGTGGCGGATTCATTTCGATATTTGGCAAAACCAATACAATATTGTAAAGTTTAAAAATAAAATAAAATTAAAAAAAAAAAAGTGGGCCAAAGAAGTAAACAGACATTTCTCCAAAGAAGATATACAGAGGGCTAATAAAACACACGAAAAGATATGTAGCTTTCTCATATCACAACATCACTCATTACTAGAGAAATGCAAATTAAAAATACAATGAGGTATCCTCTCTGCTGGTCAGAATGGCCACCATAAAAAAGTCGACAAACAACAATTGCTGGAGAGGGTGTGGAGAAAAAGGAAACCCTCTTACACTGTTGATGGGAATGCAAACTGGTACAGCCACTATGGAGAAGAGTGTGGAAATTCCTTAAAATTCTGGCAATAGAATCACTCCAGTATTCTTGACTGGAGAATTCCTTGGACAGAGAAGCCTGACAGTCTATGGTCCATGGGGTCTCAAAGAGTCAGACACAACTGAACAATGAGCACACACAATTATATTTCAACTGTTTTTGAAAAACATTCATTATCAGAAAAAATAATATAATTCATTTTAAAATGTATGCAATCAGAATATGATTTCCATTTCATAAAAGGTCAAGTTACCCAACAGCATCCAAACTCATATTTTAATTCTCAAGCTTATGCTTGCAATGGTATGCATTTGGAAACTGACAGTCTTCTGCTTTTATGCCCCATAAAGCTTGTACAGCACAGTTACGTTCACCAAGTACATTGTCTGTTATCCTGTTATGGAAAAATGCATAATTCTGTTACATTCTATGAAGACAACTCAAGAAACAATAGCATTTTCCGTGTAACTGTAATACAAGATATTTTGAAAATGGGTAATGAAGTCTTTAATAAAATTTCAGTACGAGCTTGTTACTAGGAAATCGGGCTACAGAGTAGCCTAGTTTTCAACATTGGTATCAACATTTTATTAACTTTCAGTATCTCCCTTCAGATTTCTATAATTTGACTAAGACAAATGTATTCATGTTATTTTAAAAATATTTCTTTTTTGTATTTTTCCTCCTCTATATAGCATTCTTTTTAAAAACTTACTGTAGTTTGCAAGTGGAACCATTTAGCCACTTCCAAGGATGACCGCGGCCTTCACGAGAGACTTGAATCCACGATGTAATTGATAGGGACATCAGAAATTTCTAGCCCAAAATAAAGAATTTTCACTTAAATAGTCATTATGAAATGTTTTTGTTAATTTTTAAATGCAAGTCAAAGGATGTGTTCTTTCATAGCACCTTTCATTCTTTGAACAAATTGAGTATGTTAGATTCTAATCTAACACTAAAAAGCCTAGGAGTTGAAAGTTTGAAGTTTTAATAGTGCCATAAATATTAACCACTATCTGTACTTTTGATTCAAAATTAACTCAACATTTATACTTATCAGTGTCACTGTGTTCTAATGTTAATAAGGAAAATTCCTTTTTTTTTTTCCCACAGCCATTTAATAAAGGGAATATTTACAAAGACATGAATTAGTTGTAGGGATCCCACAAAGAATACACCTTGCATAACAACTTGGGGAGACTTACAGCTGTGAACCGCATCTAACATTAAGCCTAAGGGATAAGAAGGTGGAATAATTCAATATGTGCGATGAGGAAAATTCTGATTCATATAATTTCATTTTTCCTCATGTCAAAACTAACATAGCAAGGCTTTAAATAAGTCTTTAGATTCTATGACATTCATTTTTCTGGATATTGTGACAATATCAGTGGATTTCTCTACTTTTATATGTTTCTCAGAATTTCAGTTTTAGAGGGAAATTAAGGAAATGAAATTGAGAAAATAAGTGACATGAGAGCCGGATTTGGTTTTCTGAGCCTGACACCATTCTTTGACTAGATAAACCCCAAAGCCATCTGTTTCTGTATTGGTGGAATCCAGTGGACCAGACAAGGGGTCAGAGACCCATTTCTCTCTGTTCCTCCCTGCTAAGTTCAACTGTAAACATGGGACTAATGAAAGACACGAGAAAAGAGAACTCTGAAAGGTGGAAAGAGAAGGGTGATGTGGCTTGAGACTTCCTAGCAGCCCCACTCCTCTGTAATCACTAATCACTTCTCCGTGATGAGAAAACAAGGTGGGAGGTGAGGGAAAGATAATTAGGGGCATCTTGTATCTCCCCACCAACCAGGTGAAAGTGACCTAGGCCTCTTACTTCCCAAACACCCCATACCTAACCTAGCTGTTGGGGGTGGCACAGGTAATCCGTTCCTCCTGTGTGTTGAGAGAATCGTGTAGGCAACACCAGGTAAGCCTTACAAGGTAATCCATCAGGACACTTACTAACAAGCAGCAGTTAGAGAAACTGCCTCCGTTTCCTCCGCTGAGAGACACTAGGGTTGGGTGATAGAGGTGGGAGTGGGACCAGCAAAGGGGATGTCTTGACTAAAACTACTGAAGCTAAGAAGCCTCTTTATCCCTGAGGGTGTAAGACTCCATCTCCACCCAGCGGCATTGGAAAGAATGGATCTTACTGTTGAATTCACACAATGAGCTGTGGAAATTTACAAACTTCACACAAATGCAAAAAGTTGGAGGAACTGCAAAATATCATATGGCAGTGATGAGACAGGGACAACCTGTATGATTCCATGTCCTGGACTAGAAAATAGCAACCCACTTCAGTATTCTTGCCTGGAAAATTCCATGGACACAGGAGCCTGACAGGCTGAAGTTATTGAGGTTGCATAGAGTCGGACATGTCTGAACAACTAAGCATGAACACGGGATTCAAAAGCAATCAAAGAGATTCTATAATATCAAAAGTCAAGACAGTGAGTAAATAAGGAGGTGGAGACATGGTAAGATATTACAGAGCGGTGGGGCTGCTGGGAAGTTGAAACTTCTTTTCCATGATCTGATGTGCAATTACACAACTCTATAGGCAAAATCATATGTTTATTTTCTTGATGTATGGTAAAATTAGACAGCACAGTGTATTTTAGAATTTAATAGCATTTGTAGAAGCATGGTTTTCTATGAAAAGCAAGAACCAGAAATTACTACACATGCATGAATGGTATAAAAATGTAAATAAAGTATCATAAAGTTATATTCCATTGTTTAATGGAATACTAGCAGACTTTAAAATAAACAAGCGACAAATATGTACAAAAGCACAAGTGAATCCTAACAAATATAATGTTGACTAAATGAAGCCTTTAGCAAAGTGTTGGAAACATTTAATATCTTACCATTTCCTCTTCATTATCTATATAAAGCAGAGTAGAATTCTTAGTAGCACAGGATATCAAACTCTCATTCCACGATTTTTTTTCCAAACTAGTATAATAGCAGTTGTTGGAATATGTAAGCCAGTCTTTTGGACAATGACCACAATGACATTCTGAAGAAAGATTATGAATTACTATTCAAAAACAATTTGAATTTGAAAATAAAAATTAACTTACACATATGCATAGATATAAACATGTATGCATACACACACACACATATATAAAATAACATATCTATGCATCCTCAAGGCTGGTACATATAAAACAAATCTCATTCATGCATTCATAGAGAGGGTCTGTCTTTAATATATGGCCCCATATAAAGGAAACACATAGAAATGTCTACTCTTTACATGTCCTGAAAATCAAGAAATGAAACTTCTATTTTAGAATAGCAAAATTATTTGTCTCTATTCATATTATAGCAGGACGAAATTACAGCCAATTGCCAACAATGGATATGGTGATCATATAATTGCATAGGGAGAAGCACTCTCCTATAATCATTTATATGAATGTTTATTGCCTGATTTTAGAATTATGTTCTATCCCCAAATCTATTCTTATTTTCACTAGCCTAAGATAGAGACAAAAATGAATTGTATTCATATCAGAACGTTGAAAATCATTATGTACCTTTCTGGAGCCTTGTTATGAGAGAGGAGTAATTCCTGTTCCTGTATTACAGGAGCTACAAAATTAATCATTAAAAAGTTAATATTACTTTAAATGAATCATAATGATTTTAGTTTATGAGCTTGAGAATTCAGTTTATTGTTTAGAAATAGAGTAATCTGAAATAAAACTGATTTAGCAAGAAAAATTAACTAGGTAATGAAGACTTGATGGAAAAAAAATATTTCAAAAACCTAACGGAACAAACTTCACCACGTCTTACAGTATTTGCTTTAACTAATCTCAAGAATTAATTTGTATTTCTCAAAAAGATCTTTAAACCTCCTAAAGCATGCTTTTGAGTTATAAAGTCAGAATATACATATACATGCTGTCTGTAATTCTCCTGTGTTGTATATTTCTGACAAATTAGATATAACATATTGCATTTATTCTAAATGCATGTATTTTAATGATAGGCACATTCTATAATATTATGAAATGTTTAGTGGCATTGACCATCAGTAAAGTGATAAGTTCCCTTACAGTTTTTCAAAAACGTACTTACAAGGAGTAACAATGATCACTGTCACCACAGTGGACATCAAGACGAGGCAGATGATTCCCAGGATCCCAGCAATGAACTTCTCTGGAGGTGACGGTGAACCTGCAGGGACAGAAAAGGAAACTGAGAAAGGAGTGATGGGGACAGCTCTTCAGAGTTTACATACACAAGAACCCACACGAACACAGAGTTATGGATATAAACTTGGACCCCCAACCCATTTTGACCACTGTAGTCTTTCTCTCAGAATATACCATTGCGTTTTCAGCAAATATAAGACTACATGAGTTGTTGATCAAAGACTTCAAATTATAGTAATGCCAGAATAAAAGTAGTCCTCTGATTTCACATCAGAATCCCATATCCAGCTTCAAGTTCTGTTCCTCAAAGTGAAAAATATGTGAGCTTATCCCCTACTCTTCCTCCACACCTCTGCACCCCACTGCACATCCTAGAACAGTTGCATGTGTGTCTAGTAAGTGTTTACCTTTGGAGCGGTGATTCCTGTCGTTCCCATGAAGATTCTGAGGAGCATTTTGAAGATTTAATTCTACATATGTTAATTCCTGCTCAGTCATTGAAATGGAACTTTTAGAAACCTTAGGTTTTCTTTTCTGCCTCTTTGAGTTCTTGACTCCCTTCAGTTCTGCATAGGTTGCTCCTTGGTTATTCATCTCTGCAGCTGAGTGAGATCAAGGACTGTGCTTGAAGTGAACTGAGGTTGAGTGGTGTATGTGAGATAAGCACCCTAGTACAATGACACAGGCGGGGCAAAGCGCTTAGTGCTCACTTTGCAGCTGAACAAACTTAAAGCCTGGTAAATCCTTACAACTGTAAGCAAGTTTTTCACAATAGAATGCTTTTTTGAAAAAGATATTCTATATTTGACGCATATATTATTGATTCAAACAGTGAAAAGCAATAAATTAGGGAGGAATAAAGAAGTTCATGAACAATAATATCCTTATTAAGTCAGATTCCATGGAAATATTTTAAAACCATCATAGTGCTTGTGTTAAAATTAAAATGTTCTGTTAACAAGAGAGATTCACCCATATTTATGATACTTTTGAAATTTAATAATGGTTACAAACAGTTCTTTAAAGATGAGGAGAGAGTAATGTTGACATATACAATAATTTCCTACACTAAATTACATTATTTGTTGACTTACATTATTGATGAAAAAGGATAACAAATGGTCTTTATTTCAAATGGTTGAGGAGTTCTGAGAAAGCATTAAAAACTGAGGAAATGCTTCATATATTGGAAAGTGTTACATGACACATTAAACATATATAACAAAGTAATATGAAAAATAAAACAATAGGAAAGACTAAAAATATTTATTTTACAAAAGTAGTTGATAATTGATTTAATGACTAATATCTGAACCCACAACATGATAAACATGTATAGGTCACTTATGGAAGAACACTGTTGGTTCAAACTTCCAGAAAGATCTGATAGATGTCCAAGTTAGTAAAGGTCATTTTAGCTGTATAAGTGATGGTAATTACTTATAAAAAATCCAGATAACATAATTTAATAATTCAGACAATTGATGCAGTAGTCAGAAATATCTGGAAATTAATTATGACTGAAATTTTATAATATGTGACCTTCAAAAAGTTATTTACTATCTGGTAACCTATATTATTAATATAAAATGGAAATAAGTTTATGCAATATATAACGTGTGTAACACTGAGCACTCAACCTGGAATTTATAAGTTCTCAGTAATTATCAGTTTTAATTATTATCTTAGTCATCATTTCTATGGTACTATTTCTGATTTACATCAGCCTTTAATTAGTATAACATATCATTTATGCAATGTTTGATTTTTAAAAAATACTTTATTTATGACATTTAAGTTTAAAGTAGCCTTTAGATATATGGCAAACCAATACAATATTGTACAGTTAAAAAATAAAATAAAGTATATTAAAAAAAAGAAGTTACTTCATCTTTAATTTCATTAAAAAATTAGGGTTTTTTTATTGAATCTAAATCATATAGGAGGAATTATGTTTGGCCTTTTGCTATATAATGAATTCCTTTCCAAGAATCTGTTTACAGATGTTGAGCAAAATATGTATAAACATATTATTATACAAAAAAGCTTACCATCTACTGATTATAAAATCCAAAACTAATTGTTCCCTATCATGAGGTCAATAAATTTCACTTAATATTATATACACACCCAAATATGCATGCGTGTATTCACTTGACTAGTATTCTACAGACAATAATTTGAATACTTGGAGAAATCACCCAATATTTGGTATTTTATGGTTATTGTTTATACCAAATTATTAAACAACAATGTTCTACTTTGATTTTGTTGTATATTTACTATAGCTCAGTTGCATCCCCTCTAACATTTGTTAGTTCCCACTACGTGAGACGGTCTAGCAGAGAGACAGGAGAGGAGGGACACATACCTTCTGTTGGCCAGGATGTTGTGCATTCTTTAGTGTGCAGATCAGGTTACTCTCTAAAAAGAGACCTGCTATAGCTGGTAACCAAAGGAGAAATTTAAAAACTTAAAACCCAGTCAAGAATAAGCAATGTCTGTGACCTTCACAGGCTGCCCTGTGAGGCTCAGAGTGAAGCTAGAATGGAAAATATTGATTTGTCGTCAATGTGTCACTTCAGGTTTGAACAGGAAATCCTCACACTTAGGCGAGTTGAAGAGAGTTTAGCTTATCACACACCTCCAGAAAATAGGAGACTTTGGGCTCCAATTAAAAGGACAACTGGACCTCTAGTTGTGTTATTTACATTTTCCATTTTTAAATGCCTCTGAGAAATTGTTATCATATACTGTAAGATCCATTAGATCTGATAAACAGAGTGCCTGAAGAACTATGGATGGAGCTCTGTGACACTGTATAGGAGGCAGTGGTCAAGACCATCCCCAAGAAAAAGAAATGCAAAGAGGCAAGATGGTTTTCTGAGGAGGCCTTACAAATAGCTGAGAAAAGAAGAGAAGCTAAAGGCAAAGGAGAAAAGGAAAGATATATTCATCTAAATGCAGAGTTCCGAAGAATAGCAAGGAGAGATAAGAAAGCCTTCCTCAGTGACCAGTGCAAAGGATAGAGGAAAACAATAGAATGGGAAAGAGTAGAGACCTCTTCAAGAAGATTAGAGGTACCAAGGGAACATTTCATGCAAAGATGGGTACAATAAAGGACAGAAATGCTATGGGCCTAAAGCAGAAGATATTAAGAAGAGGTGGCAAGAATACACAGAAGAACTATATAAAAAAGATCTTCATGACCCAGATAAGCACCCAGATCACTTGCCTAGAGCCAGACATCTTGGAATGTGAAGTCAAGTGGGCCTTAGAAAGCATCACTATGAACAAAGCTAGTGGAGGTGATGGAATTCCAGTTGAGCTATTGCAAATCCTGAAAGATGATGCTGTGAAAGTGCTACACGCAATATGCCAGCAATTTTGGAAAACTCAGAAGTGGCCACAGGACTAGAAAAGGTCAGGTTTCATTCCAATCCCAAAGAAAGGCAATGCCAAGGACTGTTCAAACTACTGCACAATTGCACTCATCTCATTTGCTAGCAAAGTAATGCTCAAAATTCTCCAAGCCAGGCTTCAACGGTATGTGAACTGAGAACTTCCAGATGTTCAAGCTGGCTTTAGGAAAGGCAGAGGAAGCAGAGATCAAGTTTCCAACATCCATTGGATCATCAAAAAAGCAAGAGACCAAAAGACTGTTCTATACATCTGTGTCTCTTTTGCTGTCTCGCATACAGGGTTATCGTTACCATCTTTCTAAATTCCACATATATGCGTTAGTATACTGTATTGGTGTTTTTCTTTCTGGCTTACTTCACTCTGTATAATAGGTTCCAGTTTCATCCACTTCATTAGAACTGATTCAAATGTATTCTTTTTGATGGCTTAGTAGTACTCCACTGTGTATATGTACCACAGCTTTCTTATCCATTCATCTGCTGATGGACATCTAAGTTGCTTCCGTGTCCTGGGTATTATAAATGCCATTGAAACATGTATAATATCATATATGAAACGAGTCACCAGTCCAGGTTTGATGCATGATACTGGATGCTTGAGGCTGGTGCAGAGACGACCCAGAGGGATGATACGGGGAGGGAGGAAGGAGGGGGGGTCAGGATGGGGAACATGTGTACACCTATGGTGGATTCATGTTGATGTATTGCAAAACCAATACAATATTATAAAGTAATTAACCTCCAATTACATAAATTTATATTAAAAAAAAAAAGCAAGAGACCTGCGGAAAAACATTTATTTCTGCTTTATTGACTATGCCAAAGCTTTTGGCTATGTGGATCACAACAAACTGTGGAAAATTCAGAAAGAGATGGGAACACCAGACCACCCAACCTGCCTCCTGAGAAATCTATATGCAGGTCAAGAAGCTGCATTTAGAACTGGACATGGAAAAACAGACTGGTTTCAAATCATGAAAGGTGTATGTCAAGCTGTATATTGTCACCCTACTTATTTAACTTATATGCAGAGTACATCATGAGAAACACTGGGCTGGATGAAGCACAAGCTGGAATCAAGATTGCTGGGAGAAATATCAATAACCTCAGATATGCAGATGACACCACCCTTTGGCAGAAAGTGAACAGGAACTAAAAAGCCTCTTGATGAAAGTGAAAGAGGAGAGTGAAAAAGTTGGCTTAAAGCTCAACATTCAGAAAACTAAGGTCATGGCATCTGGTCCCATCACTTCATGGCAAACAGATGGGGAAACAATGGAAACAGTGACAGGCTTTTTTTTGGGGGGGCCCCCAAATCACTGCAGATGGTCACTGCAGCCATGAAATTAAAAGTTGCTTGCTCCTTGGAAGGAAAGTTATGACCAACCTAGACAGCATATTAAAAAGCAGAGACATTACTTTGCCAACAACGGTCCATCTAGTCAAAGGTATGGTTTTTCTAGGAGTCCTGTATGGATGTGAGATTTGGACTATAAAGAAAGCTGAGAGCCAAAGAATTGATGCTTTTGAACTGTGCTATTGGAGAAGACTCTTGAGAGTCCCCTGGACACCAAGGAGATCCAATCAGTCCATCCTAAAGGAAACTAGTCCTGAATATCCATTGGTAAGTCTGATGCTGAAGCGCCAATATTTTGGCCACCTGATGTGAAGAACTGACTCCTTTGAAAAGACCCTGATGCTGGGAAAGATTGAAGGCAGGAGGAGAAGGGGATGACAGTGGATGAGATGGTTGGATGTCATCACTGACTCAATGGACATGAGTTTGAGTAAATCTGGGAGTTTGTGATGAACAGGGAGGCCTGGTGTGATGCAGTCCATGAGATCACAAAGAGTCAGACACAAGTGAGCAACTGAACTGACACACTAGAAGATCTAAAAATTGTGCTATGCTTAGTTCCTCAGTTGTGTTCCAACTCTTTGCAACCCCAAGGCTTCCCTGGTGGTTAAGAGGTTAAAGCATAAAGACTATAACCTGCCAGCCTCCTCTGTCCATGAGAATTTCCCATGCAATAATACTGGAGTGGATTCCCATGACCTCCTCCAGGGGATCAAACATCAAACCCAAGTCTGCTGTAGTGCAGACAGATTCTTTACCATCTGAACCACCAGCCTAAGAATACTGCAGTAGGTAGACTATCCCTTCTTCAGGTTATCTTCCTGACCCAGGAACCCAGCTGGGATCTTCTGCATTGCTGGTGGATTCTTTACCTGCTTACCAGCTGAGCTATCAGGAAAGCCCCCAAAAAATGCACTGCTGCTGCTGCTGCTTCTTCTAAGTCGCTTCAGTCGTGACTGACTCTGTGCGAACGTGTAGACGGCAGCCCACCAGCTCCCTCGTCCCTGGGATTCTCCAGGCAAGAATACTGGAGTGGGTTGCCATTTCCTCCTCCAATGCATGAAAGTGAAAAGTGAAAGTGAAGTCACTCAGTCGTGTCCGACTCTAGCAACCCCATGGACTGCAGCCTACCAGGCTCCTCCGTCCATGGGATTTTCCAGGCAAACATACTGGAGTGGGGTGCCATTGCCTACCTTTATTTAAAAGGAGAAAAACACTTTTGCATTGGGATTCAAAGAAGAAGGAATCCCAAGCCATTTAAAAGTGCTTTTGAAAAGACTCTAAATGGTGTAACTGACATAGAAGTAACTTCAATCCTTCAGTTCAGTTCAGTTCAGTCGCTCAGTTGTGTCCGACTCTTTGCGACCCCATGAATCGCAGCATGCCAGGCCTCTCTGTTCAATTGTTATTGCTATACATTTTGAAGAAAAATTATAAAACACTGGAGCACTGTTGGCCCTTTAGGTGCACAGATCTATGTAGTTCTTAAGAGGAAAAACAAACAAACAACAAGAGCCAAAATGCAATCCTTTTTTGTTGTTGTTTCTGCTTAACTAGCACTTACTTCTGGGGTAAAATAGGGCTCAGACATTCTCATTATATTTAAACATGTAATGATTCTTAAACAATGCTTTTATAATTGTTGCTATGGCTAACAGAATAGATCCTTTTGATTTTGATGCATTTAAAGGGCAACTTTCAAACATTTTAAGATTTTCAATTACAGCTGTCATAGTTTTTTGAATGCCAATATCTGCTTCTTCAGATAATTTAAAGAGAACACAAGAAAGAAATGGAAATCTGCTGTTATTCAAATCAGTCAACCCAATATTGGATATATTTACTGTACTGTATCAATCAGGTTGGATATCCTTAGGATGTTTCTTAAAAATATAGGCTGATATTTACTCACAGTTTGATATTTTGAATTTTTATCTAGAAATGATGTCAGGTAATTTATTTTTAGAGTTTTTGAATTTAGTGATTTCCCACCTGCATGAGAGTCTGAAAGTTGGGCTTTATCTTTCAAGTTTATGTTGGCTGCTAAAGTTCACAAATGGTTTGATCTATGAAATCTTCATAAAATTTGGCATTTTAGTTCTTTATGATTCTTGTCTGAAGGGTGTGAAGTAAATGAAATTCTGAAACCAGTGGAAACTTTCTGTGTGGGAATATTGAATGCTATTGGATCATTGGCTATCTTTTTCTGATATTATATCTCTGAAACCAGTCAAACATATCAACATGGACCCCCTACTCTAAAAGCAGAGGTGAAAGGCCAGTTGAGAGAGCTCGTCCAGGCTGTGTTTCTGACCAAGCTTGTCCTCCAACTGGTGAAATCTCAAGGCACAGACATAGGTGTGATCAGTCAGTGTGGGCATGTAATCCATGCTTCTGCTGTCACACTGTTGAACAAAGATAGATACAGGAGAACTTGCTATGGATGAGCGATGTAGAATTTGGGAGGTTCTGACTGTTGCAGGAAATAATTTACCTTGGGGTACATGTTAATTACTATCTAATGTTCACAGTACCCACTCCAGTGTTCTTGCGTGGAGACTCCCAGGGATGGGGAGCCTGGTGGGCTGCCATCTATGGGGTCGCACAGAGTCGGACACGACTGAAGCGACTTAGCAGCAGCAGTAGCAATGTTCATGTTATTCTACAGGTGAAGACAAGAATGAATCAAAATGAAAGTGGGTCAAAAATATTTATTGTGCAGAACATAATCTTTTTGTCTCCAGTTTTGGGAAATATTTAATTCATTTTTTTTGATGTTAAATTTTGTGGGGTTTTCTCCACAGCTATTGGTGTTACCTACCTCATTAGCAATAAATTTTCCAGTGTTCAAATTCCCTCATCTTCAAATTCGATGCAATCTGAAAGTTTAAATGGCTTGGCACTATGATTATTTTTCTATCAAAAGAAATCCATTTTTGTATTTATAAATTTGCTTTTTAGTGAATATAGTACAAGTATTTGATGGTGAATAAAGCCAAATGAAATATAGTTTGCCTATTATAAGATTTACTCTATAATTTGGCATTGTATGAGGGAGAATATTTCTTGAAAACTAAATGGTAGTGTATTTATCCATTTTATCATTCTTTAATGATTGTTCAAATCTAGATTTCTCAAATTGCAAAGTAACTAAATGGCAAAATATTAAGACATTTTAAAAACCCAAGAATCAATCCTAACCTACTCACTTTCTGCCATAAGGGTGGTGTAATCTGCATATCTGAGGTTATTGATATTTCTCCTGGCAATCTTGATTCCAGCTTGTGCTTCTTTCAGCCCAGCGTTTCTCATGATGTACTCTGCATATAAATTAAATAAGCAGGATGACAATATACAGCCTTGACATACTCCTTTTCCTATTTGGAACCAGTTTGTTGTTCCATGTCCAGTTCTAACTGTTGCTTCCTGACCTGCATACAGGTTTCTCAAGAGGCAGATCAGGTGGTGTGGTGTTCCATCTCTTTCAGAATTTTCCACAGTTTATTGTGATCCACATAGTCAAAGGCTTTGGCGTAGTTAACAAAACAGAAATAGATATTTTTCTGGAACTCTCTTGCCTTTTTGATGATCCATTGGATGTTGGCAATTAGATCTCTGGTTCCTCTGCCTTTTCTAAAACCAGCTTGAACATCTGGAATTTCATGGTTCATGTACTGCTGAAGCCTGGCTTGGAGAATTTTGAGCATTACTTTACTAGCATGTGCGATGAGTGCAATTGTGTGGTAGTTTGAACATTCTTTGGCATTGCCTTTCTTTGGCATTGGAATGAAAACTGACCTTTTCCAGTCCTGTGGCCACTGCTGAGTTTTCCAAAGTTGCTGGCATATTGACTGCAGCACTTTCACAGCATCATCTTCCAGAATTTGAAATAGCTGCACTGGAATTCCATCACCTCCACTAGCTTTGTTCATAGTGATGCTTTCTAAGGCCCACTTGACTTCACATTCCAGGATGTCTGGCTCTAGGTGAGTGATCACACCATCCTGATTATCTTGGTCATGAAGATCTTTTTTGTACAGTTCTTCTGTGTATTCTTGCCACTGCTTCTTAATATCTTCTGCTTCTGTTAGGTCCATACATTTCTGTGCTTTATCGAGCCCATCTTTGCATGAAATGTTCACTTGGTATCTCTAATTTTTTGAAGAGGTCTCTAGTCTTTCCAATTCTGTTGTTTTCCTCTATTTCTTTGCATTGATCACTGAGGAAGGCTTTCTTATCTCTCCTTGCTATTCCTTGGAACTCTGCATTCAGATGTTTATATCTTTGCTTTTCTCCTTTGCTTTTCGCGTCTCTTCTTTTCACAGCTATTTGTAAGGCCTCCCCAGGTAGCCATTTTGCTTTTTTGCATTCCTTTAAGAGGAGAGTGAAAAAGTTGGCTTAAATCTCAACATTCAGAAGACGCAGATCATGGCATCCAGTCCCATTACTTCATTGGAAATAGATGGGGAAACAGTGGAAACAGTGTCAGACTTTATTTTTTGGACTCCAAAATCACTGAAGATAGTGATTGCAGCCATGAAATTAAAAGACCCTTACTCTTTGGAGGGAAAGTTATGACCAACCTAGATAGCATATTCAAAGCAGAGACATAACTTTGCTAACAAAGGTCCGTCTAGTCAAGGCTATGGTTTTTCCAGTGGTCATTTATGGTTGTGAGAATTGGACTGTGAAGAAGGCTGAGCACTGAAGAATTGATGCTTTTGAACTGTGGTGTTGGAGAAGACTCTTGAGAGTCCCTTGGACTGCAAGGAGATCCAACCAGTCCATCCTAAAGGAGATCAGCACAACATTGTAAAGCAATTTTCCTTCAACTAAAAAAAAAGTTAAAAAATAAGAAACATATTAAGCTTTTATTTTGTAGAAAGTTGCATATTAATTTTAATTTTTTAAAATGAATTTTGTTTTTTAGAACATTTATAGAAAAAGTTTGAAGATAGTATAGAATTCCATTCTGAAATCAGTTCCTCTTTAATTCATTTTATATTAGTCTTGCACTTTTGTTGTAATTAATAAACCAACATCAGTGTATTTTTAGTAATGAAAATCCATAGTTTATTCATGCTTCTGTAATTGTTTTTACCTATGTCCTTTTTCTATTCCAGAATCCCATCCAGGTTACCACATATCATTTAGATGTCACGTCTCTTTAGGCTCCCCTGGGCTATTACAGTCTTTCCTTGTGTTTGATGATCTTGATAGTTTTGAAAAGTGCAAGGTAGGTATATTTTAGAGTACCCTTCATTGAGATATGTCTGACATTTTTCTCATGAGGAGATTGGAGTTGTAAATTTGGGGAGGACGACATAGTGCAAATTTTATTACATCAAATCAAGGGAACAAACTGTGAACATGACCTCACTGCTGATGTTACCTTTGCTCACTGAGGTGGTGTTTGTCAGGTTTTCCACTCGAAGGTTACTCTTATTTTCCCTCTTCCACATGACTCTGTAATAATTTCTTTGGAAGGAAATCATTATGTGCAGTAAGTACTTAAGGAGTAAGGAGTCCCATCCCTTTAGGCAAGAGCATCTACATTATTTATTTAGAATTTTTCTGCACAGGAGATTGTTTCATCTCCCTCATTTGCTAAAGTATTCAATCATTTTATACTACTGTGGACTCATGGGTATTTTATATTGGGGTTATAATTAACACTATTTCTTTTCTGTGATTTTTGCTGCTTAAATTGTTCCAGCTTTGGCCATTGGTAATTCCTTTACCTAGTTGATATACCTCTACAGTTTTAAGCATTTCTCCATTTTCTAGAACTACAAAAATCTCCAGGCTCTTCTTATGTATTTCCTACCCCTATTTTAGAATCAGCCATTTTTTTCAAGTAGCTAAGATTTTATTTACTAGTAATGGAATTATAATAAAAAATGGCCGCTAAGTAAGTTTTTTCTTTTTTGCAAAAAAAGTTAAAACGATTTTGAAAAAGACAATACAGGAGAACTCACATCACTTCACAACGTCCTATAAATTCACAATAATCAAGTAATTGGTGAAAGAAGGCAGATATTCAGATCAATGAAATAGGATAGAGTTTAGAAATAGATACAAGTGGTGAATTGATTTTTGACAAATTGCCATTATAATTCAATAGAAAAGTACAATTTTCAAAAAATGGTGCTGAAATAACTAGACATATTTTTGCAAAACATTTTTAAAAAGAATTTAATCCATACTTTGCTCTATATACAAAATTAATGCAACGAAATATAGATATCAATGCAAACATCCAAAATACATAAAGAGAGAACTCTCAAAGCTCGATAATAAGAAAATGAACAACCCACTAAAAATAAGCAAGATATTTAATCAGTCTTTACCATAGGAGATCATATGAAAGGATGGTGCACATCATTTATTGGTTCAGTTCAGTTCAGTCATTCAGTGGTGTCCGACTCTTTGTGACCCCATAAATTGAAGCATGCCAGGCCTTCCTGTCCATCACCAACTCCTGCAGTTTACTCAAACTCATGTCCATCAAGTCGGTGATGCCATCCAGCCATCTCATCCTCTGTCGTCTCCTTCTCCTCCTGCCCCCAATCCCTCCCAGCATCAGAGTCTTTTCCAATGAGTCAACTCTTTGCATGAGGTGGCCAAAGTACTGGAGTTTCAGCTTTAGCATCATTCCTTCCAAAGAAATCTCAGGGCTGATCTCCTTCAGAATGGACTGGTTGGATCTCCTTGCAGTCCAAGGGACTCTCAAGAGTCTTCTCCAACACCACAGTTCAAAAGCATCAATTCTTCGGTGCTCAGCTTTCTTCACAGTCCAATTCTCACATTCATACCTGACTACTGGAAAAACCATAGCCTTGACTAGACGGACCTTGGTAGGCAAAGTAAGGTCTCTGCTTTTGAATATGCTGTCTAGGTTGGTCATAATTTTCCTTCCAAGGAGTAAGCATCTTTTAATTTCATGGCTGCAATCACCATCTGCAGTGGTTTTCGAGCCCAGAAAAATAAAGTCTGACACTGTTTCCACTGTTTCCCGATCTGTTCCCCATGAAGTGATGGGACCAGATGCCATGATCTTAGTTTTCTGAATGTTGAGCTTTAAGCCAACTTTTTCACTCTCCTCTTTCACTTTCATCAAGAGGCTTTTTAGTTCCTCTTCACTTTCTGCCATAAGGGTGGTATCATCTGCATATCTGAGGTTATCGATATTTCTCCCGCAATATTCATTAGAGATATACAAATATACCTTCATTATACTACACCTTTATTAACATCAGTTTTTAATTTTTTCAATATTAAAGTTAGTAGGACACCAGCAAATGGAATTCTCATGCACTGCTAATAGAATGCAAAATGGTACAGCCACTTTGCAATATGGAATCATACCCAGAAGTCTGGACTTGCCAGAGAGCATTCAAGCTATTAGTTGTGGTAAAGATCACAAACACAGATCTATTTGTTTTCTTTCTGTTACTATACTGTCTTTCTGATAAAAGGTAAGAAATCAAACAAATGCATATACAATTGATACAGAATAATGACTTCATGTACTCTTGGCATTAAATCCCAGGTAAAATGTACATGGCTGTGACAACAGTTTGAAAGATTACTTACTAGATCTGTGTGAGTTGCAGAAATTGACTACACAGTCCTAAGGTTCATGAGAAGCACTGATACTTTCTCACTCTGCCAACCTGTGCTCATAATTGGTATGATCTGGGATTTATGTTTGAAAGAGGCAGAAGTGGAGCGTCCACAATGTATCTCCATCAAGCTAAAATATAGGTGCAGCCGGTAACAAAGCATTCTGAAATTAGCCATATAGACTGGACTTCCAAGGGTCTGAGTTTTTATAAGGAAACGTTGTTGCATGTGTCTTTGGTTGTTGTTTCATTAGGTAGCAAGACAAGCTATCAACTTCTCACAAATGAAGTGCATGAATCTGGAACAGTCAGAAGCAGACATCTTTGTTGCTTTAATATATGCAGTTTCCTTCATTTGACTCTGTCCAATCACTTAAAATAAAATAAAAGCATATAAATAATGTAAAATAGACATTCACTAATGTAAACATAAGAAATATTGGTTCAAAGTTAAGGTATATATATTTTTTCTTTCCTTACAAGAAACTATCCCTTGGTGCCCTAGCCTTTCCTAAAGCACACTCTATAAGGATTATAGCAACAAGTTGAAAAGCCTCCCTCTCTATATATTTTATAGCCTCCCTCTCTATATATACTCATTTTCTGAACTTAAATTCTTTGTATGTGTGTGTCTGTATGTACACGCAATGCTCATGTGTGTGCTCAGTCGCTAAGTTCTGTCCTATTCTTTACAACCCCATGGACAGTAGCCTGCCAGCCTCCTCTGTTCATGGGATTTCTCAGGCAAGAATATTGCAGTGTGTTGCCATTCTCCAGGGGATCTTCCTGATCCAGGGATCAAACCTGTGTCTCCTGCATTACCAAAGGACTCTTTACCACTGAACCACCTGTATATGCCCATATATGTATGCATATTTGTCTATATATTGAAAGTGTGCATTTCCCTATATACTTTTCAAAATGTAAACCAGAATATGGAACTTATTATTTACTATCTATTCTAGAGACTTACGATTTTAAAGAAGGCATTGACTTTTCTTCCCATGTCCATTGATTTCTGGTTCCTTTACGAGATAATCCAATCCCATAGTAATAGGATAGTCTGCTTTGAATGAAGTTCTGCAATAAAAAGTGATATATTCTATGAGAAAAATGTCTTTCCATAATTCTGAAATGAAATAATAATCTTTTTAATATTTTATTATTTTGAGTAACAAATAGTTTCAAGATCAATTTCATCCTGATTCTGTTGAAATGATAAAATAAAAGAATCTTAGTTATATTTATTAAATATAGTGACATAAATGAGACACAAAATAACACTGTCTTAGCTTACCTATCTTTTTTTTTTTTTAAGATTTTTTGGATGTAGATCATTTTTTGAGACTTCCTTGGTGGCTCAGATGGTTAAGCGTCTGTCTACAATATGGGAGACCTGGGTTCAATCCCTGGGTCAGGAAGATCCCCTGGAGAAGGAAATGGCAATCCACTCCAGTACTATTGCCTGGAAAATCCCATCGACAGAGGAGCCTGGTAGGCTACAGTCCATGGGGTCACAAAGATTTTAAAGCTTTTATTGAATGTGTTGTAATATGCTTCTGTTTTATGCTTTGGATTTTTAGCTGAGAGGCATGTGGGCTCTTAGCTGCATGAGGTGGGATCACAACTGTACCTTGTGTGCTGAAAGGTAAAGTCTTAACCATTGGACCACTAGGGAAGTCTGTACCTATCTTATTTAATCTTCAGACTAAAATATCTTAATTTACTTTCAACACTGATAATTGTAGCTCAAGAAAAAATTCTGAGCAAAATTGGTTGGTATTTTGAGGTCCAGGTGTGACAGATGTGAGGTTTTTACCAATGTCATTAAAATTTTTTTTTTCAAAAGTACTGTGCTTATTTTTTGTGAAGTGAGCATCTTGAAGAAGTGTCCTTATTATACCAGATGAGATGTTTACATAGGTATCTGGAAATTACTTGATAAGTACAAATGTAAATGATGTTCATCTTGTAACTTAATTTTTACCACGTTTATGCACATATATTGGACTTTCCCTGATGGCTAGTGGTAAAGAACCTGCCTGCTAATGAAGGTGATGAGGGTTTGATCTCTGGTTCTGGAAGATTCCCTGGAGAAGGAAATGGTCACCCACCCAAGTACTCTTGCCTGGGAAATCCCATGGACAGAGGAGACTGGCAGGCTACAGTCCATGGGGTCACAAAAGAGTCGACATGACTTAGCAACTAAACAACAAACAACAGCAATGTACGTATATTATCTCATGTGATCTTCCTAAAATATGTTGGAAAGAAAATATAACCAGTTTTATTACAAGCAAAGTAATGTGTGAGAGGGAATTAAAGAGAGAGTTTCTGACTATAAATTCTGTATTTCTCTATTCTGCTTTAGTTTTTACCCTTAGTTTGTTTTTATTTTCCTTTGTTTCTTTCACCATAGAGAATATGGCAAAAACTTAGTCTCTCTACCCAGAAAAAAGTTACGTACATACCATCTACTCATAAGATTTGACATTCAATTTTATGGTTTTCATAGATGGTCTTATTTCTTGATGGAGATATCTTACATAAAAGATTAGGGCTTCTAGACTCTAAAGCTAATTTTTGAGCCCACCAGGCTTCCCTGTCTATGGAATCCTCCAGGCAAGAATACTGGAATGGGTTGCCATTCCCTTCTCCAGGGGATCTTGCTGACCCAGGGATCAGACCCAGATCTTCTGCATTGCAGGCAGATTCTTTATTGTCTGAGCCACCAGGGAAGCCCCTTGGAATAAAAAGGAAGTTAATTCAGATCTGCAAATGTCTTCTTTTCGGGTTCAGATTTGCTCTGTTCTCTTGATGGTTTTCAAGTTCATATTTTTATAACTATTTATGAGTTTAAAAGCCAAAAATATGGGTGATTGTACTATTACAGATAATTGAGTTAGTCTTAGTGTCTGTGAAAGAATATTAAAAGATTCTCCTTAACTTGGAATGTAGAAATATATTTCTTGAAAGAATAATAGTAAGTTAATTCTCTATTCAAATCAAGGATATTGATAAGGATTATGAAATATTTAGTTCAATTTTCTTGGAAGTTAGTATGAGTTAAAATTTAATATGAGTTTGAATTAATTGATCTTATAATCATATGAATTTTAAATTCATACCAAGTCTTCCGTTTACCCTAAACTCAGTGGTATTGTACTTCTTGATTTTGTTGGAGGTAAAATGACATTTTTTTTTTTTAGAGAGAAGCTACATTTCCATGAAATTATCAGTATGAAAATATAATTATCTCTGATAAAATGAAATATTTTAAGCATAATTTTTTCCTAGTTGTTTCATGTTTCCCTTTACATTTGCTCTACTGGAAAGGTTCTAACTGGGGGTGAGTTAGATGAATTAAAGGAAATTCTAATTTCATTTCTACTTGTATTTCTGACCTTAAGATGAGAACTGTCTAGATCTGAATCAACTTACAACTGTAAACTATGGACACTCAAATATTATCAAGCATTCAGATTTAGCTAACAGGACTTTCCCAGTGGTCAAGTTGTTAAGAATCTGTCAGGCAACGCAGGGGACACAGCTTGGATCCCCAGTCCAGTAAGATTCCACGTGCAACAGACAGCTAAACCTGCACACTACAACTACTGAGCCTGAGCTTTGAGCCCATACTCCACAACAAGGGAAGTCACCTCCACAAGAAGCCCTGTCACCGCAGTTAGAGAAAGCCCACGGGTAGCGAGGAAGACCCAGCACAGCTTAAAAAAAAAAAATGATTTAGACAACAACTAATGGCCAGATGGCCAAAAGAATAAGATGAATACAGGGTGAGACGGAAAACAGAAATACGTCACCAGTTCTTCCTTATCTTCTATCTTAAGAAGTGTGGAGTCCATTTCCTTGCAGCGTTTTTTACTTTCTTCAAAGTTCTTCGATTCATCTGAAAAATGGTAACATTTCTGTCCACAACACGACCATTTACTTTTACATTCCTTTCCTTCAAAACAAAAGATATTCCCCAGAGACCATTCAGTGTGTATCCTGAAAGGAATGCTCTGGAACTTAGCTACTGAGGAATCCTTTCTACTCCTTGTAAAACCATTGATTTCGTGAGATGGATGGACTTCGTTTCTACGTTCCTGGCCTTAGGGAGATGACTTACATCCCTCCAAATCTATGCATGAGACTATTAAAATTCTCTAGGAAATATATCTTAGAAAATTGATGTTTTTTCTCACAATCTCTACAGATAGGAGTTCACAGGGGAAAACAACTTCTTTGTATTCTCTGAAAGAAAGAAAGTGAAAGTCGCTCAGTCACGTCTGACTCTTTGCAACCTGTGAACTATACAGTCCATGGAATTCTCCAGGCCAGCATATTGGAGTGGGTAGCCTTTCCCTTCTCCAGGGGATTTCCTCAACCCAGGGATAGAACCCAGGTCTCCCGCATTGCAGGCGGATTCTTTACCAGCTGAGCCACAAGGGAAGCAGTCTCTAGACTAAGTAAAATCTATAGGTACAGAGCTGATCTTAACTTAGCATTGATACACTAACCTAGTGCCTAATCTACATACCCATATGAGAGCATATAATAATGATTAGAGACTGTGCTAAAGGAGATGTAGAATTTTTTGGTAGAAAAAGTATTATTTTGAGACATGGTGATTTAAAAGAATATATCATGTATACTGAAGAATCTAACTACTGGGAAAGACGAGTATTTTTTTCTGAAATTAAATAAAATGAAAGTTGGACTTTATAGTTGGCTGAGTCTAAAATAACATCCAAATTGAGCAGGTTATCAATTGACTGAGAGAAGCAGAGAAGACACTTGTTGGTCTCAGTCTTTTATCTACATACCTCTAAAGTGGGTTCTCTTTGAAAGTCATGATTTTAGATGTGGAATTTTCTTGTGTTCCATTGTCCAATGGAGGCTCTGGTAGTCCACCCTGGAAAACATTCACTGTACATTATTGAAGTGAAGTGAAAGTAGCTCAGTTGTGTCCGACCATGTGCGATCCCATGGCCTATACAGTCCGTGGAATTCTCCAGGCCAGAATATTGGAGTGGTAGGCTTTCCCTTCTCCAGGGGATCTTCCCAACCCAGGGGTCGAACCCAGATCTCCTGCATTGCAGGCGGATTCTTTACCAGTTGAGCCACAAGGGAAGCCCAATAATACTGGTGTGGGTAGCCTATCCCTTGTCCAGGGGACCTTCCCAACCCAGGAATCAAAACAGGGTCTCCCGCATTGTGGGCAGATTTTTTACCAACTGAGCTCTCAGGGACATCAGTACATCATTAGCTCCAGGAAAACATAACATGGGGCAGACTAAAAGGCATACATTAAATTTTAAGATGTCAGTTAATATTCAGGAGTTTTATTCCTGTGCTTTTTAGGGAGATAAGACTATAAAGGAAGATGCAAATTACATCATGAAAAAGCCTTCAGGGATGCTAAGGTAGTTGGATTTTTACGGTAGAGCTTGTGATATCAATGCCAGCAATGAGTAATCTGAAAATAGCATTTTGCAGAATTATTCACAACAGCCAAGATATGGAAACATCCTAGGTGTCCATTGACAGATGAATGGATAAAAAAGTTGTGGGATACACACACACACACATGTATGCACATACATACAATACAATACTCAGCCACAAGAAAGAAGGAAATTCTGTCATTTGCAACAACATAGATGAACTTTAAGGACATTATACTAAGTGAAATAAGTCAGACAAAGACAAGTATTGTATGCTGTCACTTATTTGTGGAATCTGAAAAACTGAACTCATAGAAGCAGAGAGCAGAATAGTAGGTTCTAGGTTCTGGGGAGCAGAGAAGGGGGAGAAATATTCAAAGGGTACATAATTTCAGTTATAAAATAAATACATGAGTATCTAATGTACAGGATTGTGACTGTAATTTAAAATATTGTATTCAATACCTGAATGTTGCTGAGACGATCTTAAATATTCTCACCACAAGAAAGAAGTGGTAATTATGTGGCTGGTGGTAATCACTTTACAATATATGTGTATAAAATCAATGCATTGTATACCTTCAACTTACACAATGTTAAATGTCAGTTATAGCTCAATAAAGTTGGAAAAAATAAAAAAAAGAAAAATGTTTTATTTAAAATAGATCAAAAATAATAAAATATCCAGAAATATATTTAACTAATATGTGCAAAACATATACTTTTAAAAACAAAATTGTTAAAAGTCAAAGATTTAAATAAATGGATGTAAAGATATATCATATTTCCCTTATGTCACATGTGAAAATTAACAGAAAATGGATGAAAGCACAAACATGAAGAAGTAAAAACAATGCTTTAGATAGCGTAGGTGAAAGTGTGATTCTGGATTAGGCAATGGTTTTTTAGATATGATACTAAAACGCTCTGTTTTAGAATAACAATATTTTTTATCTCTTATAGCAGGATAAAATTAGAGTCAATTGCCTATAATGGATATGGTGATCATATTGCTGCATAGGGAGAAAGCCTCTCTTATAATGATTATTTAGGAATATTTGTTGCCTGATTTTATAATTTATGTTCTACCCCAAAATCTGTTTCTATCTTCACTAGCCTAAGAGAGAGACAAAACACAAACTATATTTATATTAGAAGTTTGAAATCATTATGTACCTTTCTGGAGCTTTGTTACCAGAGAGGACTTATTTTGTCCTGATATTTGGGTACCTAGAAAAAAATGGAAGTAATCTTCGAAAATATTAACATTGATTTAAATAAATCATAATGTTTTTAGTTTAAACATGGTGTTTGTAGGATTTAGGATGATCTGGAAAAAAATGCTTTAAGAATAATTAATGAGGTAATGAAGACTGGGGGGTGTATATTTCAAAAATCTTAGAGAAAAGACTCCACCACCTCTTACAATACTTGGTTCAAGCAATCTCAAGAATTAATTTGTTTTTCTCAATAAGGTGTTTCAATTTGTTAAAGTATATCTTTGAGTTATGAAATCAGAAAATATCTATGTATATATTTAATTTTCCCTACAATCATTCTGTAATTTATACTTTGGTCAAGTCAGAATAAGAATTCAATACTTAGGCTAAATGCACACATTAAAATAAGAGTTCTATTCCATAATAATATGACATTTTAGAGGCACCAACGATCATTAAAATGAAAGGTTCAATCATAATCTTTCAAAACTTGACTTAGGTGGAATAGAAGTTATCACTCTCACTATAGTATACATCAAGACAAAACATTCCCAGGATTCCCAGGATCACAACAATGAGCTTCTCTTGAGCTGACGGTGAATCTGCAGGGAGAGAAAAGGAAACACTGAGAAAGGAGTGATGAAGACAGTTATTTTAGAAGAACAAAAGATCCCACATCCGTGAGAATTCAAAGACATCAACTTGGACCCCAAAACATTTACCATTGCAATCCTCCTCTCAGAATATACCATTCCTTTTTCAGCGAATATAAGGCTTCACGAGTTGTAGATCAAAGACTACAAATTACAGCAATGCCTGGGTAGGTAGTCCTAGAGGAGGGCATGGCAACCTTCTCCAGCATTCATGCCTGGAGAATCCCCATAGACAGAGGAGCCTGGCGGGCTACAGTCCATGGGGTGGCAAAGAGTTGGACACAACTGAGCGACTAAGCACAGCACAGCACATATGTCATATTAGAATATTGTATTTCAAATTCCAGCTCTAAGTCTCATTAATAAAACCATGTAAGCGGGTAAATGCTTTACACTTGCAGCGGTAGTTCCTGTCATTCCATTGACATAAAGAAAGGCAATTTGAAAGTTTAATCCCACGTAGGTTTTCTCCTGCTCAGCTGCTAAAATTGATCTTCTCAGGATCTTACCTCTCATTTGCTGTCTCCTGGTGTCCTTAACCAGACTCGGTTCCGAGTAGTTTTCCTCTTGGTTCTTCATCTCTGTGGCTGTTTAATGTCAAGGATGTGGCTCTATGGAAACTTCACATAAGTAGTTAATAAATGGTGTATAAAAGCACAAGAAGCCTTGAAAGGTTAAACTGGGTGATGTGTGAGATCAGTTAACAGCACTCATTTAGCAGCTGAGCAAATCCAAGTTTGGTTCTCATTTCAGTAGACCTTTAGACAACTGTTTCATCATAGAGTAAGTAGTTTTAAAAATAGTATTTGATGTGTAATAACCAAGAATGGTGGGAAATGGCGGGAAGTGAGAAGGAAACTCAAAGGAGGGGACATATGTACACCTATGATTAATTTATGCTGATGTATGACAGAAATCAAACCAATATTATAAACCATCATCAATCAGTTAAAAACAACTAATTCTCTGTTTGACATAATGTTACTTGTTTATTGGAACAATGAAAATTAGTAGATTACTGAAAAAGTTCATGAATAGTAATATCCTGATGAAATGAAAGTCAAAATTCACAGAAACACTTGAAAATTGTTATAATATCTTTGTTCAAATTAAAGTCTATATTTGAAAAACATGCACCAATTATATAGTTAAGTTTAAAATCCGTTAAAAGTTAAAGACAGCTTTCTATGATGAGGGAATAACAGTATTGGCATATATGGTACACTCTGCATTAATCTACTTTAATTGGGACATTCATTAATGAAAAGGGAATGAGATGCTATCAAATAATTCTTCTAATTTGAGTGATTGTGGAGCTCTAAGAAATCATTAAAAATTAAAGAAATATTTTATATGTTAAAAATGGTACATGACATATTAAATTCTCCAAAGAGTTCATCATATAAAGACAAAACAATGTTAAAATGTCATTAAATACTTATTTTACATGAGTAATTGACAGTTGACAATGGCTAAGATATGAAATCACAAAATGATAAGGAAAAGCATACATCATTTATGGAAGAACAATGTTGGTACAAACTTCGAGGAAGATCCTGAGGCTGTTAAGTCAATGAGGGAAGCTTTAGTTGTATCAGCAATTATAAGAAGTCAACAATGTGCCTTAAAAATTCAGTCAATGGATTCTGTAGTAGTGCAATCTACAATTAATTCTGGCTTTGAAATTTACAATGTATGACCATTAAAAATTATTTAGTATTTAGCAAATGAGTTTACTAATCTAAAATGAGAATAAAAATATGTATGATATAAAGCATGTAAAACACCTAATATTAAATTTGCCTTTTATTTTATTTCTTATTTTAATGCAATTGCCATGATAGTATTCATATCAGGCATATAATTTATTAGAAAGAAATCTCTGTGTTAGTGTGATTTATCTTTTTTCAAATTTATGACCAAGTTTTTATAAAGCATTTGATTGTATATAATTGAGTTAATCCAGCATTTTACTGGAGGTACCATATTCTGATTTTTACTTTAATTAGACCAGTGAAGAATTTTATTGGCCACTCACAATTCTATGAATCCATTTTAATAACATATTTTTAAGGGCTGAGTTAAATATTTAATACTATATCTAATTCTATGTCTATTGATGACAAAATACAATGTTAACTGTCCCTTGTCCTGATGCTACTGATATTCCGTCTTAAATTGGATTGATTAACAAACTCAGTTATACATGAAAGTTTTCCCTTGAATAATGTCTGCAGGCAAGAATTTGAACATTTTAAGAAATCTTCCTCAATACTTCATATTTTATTCTTATTTTCTCCCAAAACTAAAATACCCAAATATCAAATACAGATACCAATCTCTCTTTAATTTGTTTGCTTACCAATTGTCCCTAAATCGAACCACATTGGCATTTGTAATCTCCTGCTAAATGAGATGAGGAATTAGGAAGGAGAGGGAAACACATACCTTCTACAGGCCAGAGTCCTGCCTCTTCTCGTGAGTGGCCAGGTTACTGTGAAAATCAAACAATGTCTGTGGTCTTCACAGACTGCCCTGTGAAGGCCCAGAGTGAAACAATAGTGGAAAAAGTACATTCTTATCACCGAGTCACTGAAACAGGAAATTCTTACGCTTGGGTATTTTGAAGACAGTTTATCTCATCACACAACTCCAGAGTATAGGAGACTTTGGATATGTAGTGTATCAGTTAGTTTGTTCTTTGGTGAGTTCCTCTGAGAATTGATTTCCCTTTCTAAAAGATATAGGGGGACAAAGGACATGATCACCCTGCTGTTAACTTGCTTTCACTTCATTCATCAATGCTGAACATCTACTCCTTGTCAAGAGTAACTTCAATGTTTAAGTTTTACTTTTAGATAAGTTTGCTAAATCTAGGCATTACTTATTTCTTTTCCTTATAATCTCATTGTGTCATTTCTATTATAATGGAGGAAATCATAATTCCATTAACAGTACGTATTTAAGGATACTTATCCCTAATTCAGAAGAGTTACTACGTTTTAAACTTTTTTAACTGTCATCTAATTTTTAGCTTTCTAAAATCTAGACAAATGGAATATAAATCTGTAGTTATATACCAATTTATTGTTGTTGTTCAGTCGTGAAGCCATGTCTGACTCTTTGTGACTCTGTGGACTGCAGCAGGCAAAATTTCCCTTTTACTATCTCCCTGAGTTTGTTTAAATTCACGTCCAGTGATGGGCTTCCCTGGTGGCTCAGATGGTAAAGAGTCTGCTTGTGATGCAACAGACCTGGGTTCAATCCCTGGCTGAGGAAGATCCCCTGGAGAAAGAAATGGCAACCCACTCCAGGATTCTTGCCTGGAAAATTCCATGGAGAGAGGAGCCTAGCAGGGCTACTGTCCATAGGGTCACGGAATCAGACATGACTGAAGAGACTGAGCACACCCACGACTACATGTCCATTGAGTCAGTGAGGTCATCCAGTCACATATTCCTCTGTGGCCCTCTTCTCCTCTTGCATTGAATCTTTTCCAGCATCAGGATCTTTTCCAATGAGTCAGCTCTTTACATCAGGTGGCCAAAGTATGGAGCTTCGGTTTCAGCCTCAGTCCTTCACATGAATACTCAGGGTTTACTTCCTTTAGGGTTGACTGGCTTGATCTCCTTGCTGTCCAAGGGACTCTCTCCAGGACCATAGCTGGAAAACATCAATTCTTTGGCATTCACCCTTTATAGTTCAACTCTCAAATCCGTACATGACTACTGGAAAAACCAAAGCTTTGATTATATGGACGTTTGTCAGCAAAATGATGTCTCTGCTTTTTAATATGCTATCTAATTTTGTCATAGCTTTACTTCCAAGGAGCAAGCGCTTTTCAATTTCATGGCTGCAGTCATTGTAGACAGTGATTTTGGAGCCCAAGAAAATGAAATTTGACACTGTTTCCACTTTTTCTCCATCTATTTGCTATGAAGTGATGGGACTGGATACCATGATCTCTGTTTTTTGATTGTTGAACTTTAAGCCATCTTTTTCATTCTCCTGTTTCAACTGAATCAAGAGGCTCTTTAGTTCCTCTTCACTTTCTGTCATTAAAGTGGTATCATCTGCTATCTGAGGTTGTTGATATCTCTCACTGCAATCTTAATTCCATCTTGTGAGTCATCCAGCCAGCACTTCATATGATGTACTCTGCATATAATTTAAATAAGCAAGGTGACAATATTCAGTGTTGAATATATCCTTTCCCAATTTTGAACCAACCTGCCATTCCATTGTTCCCTGTCCTGTTCTACTGTTGCTTCTTGACCTGCATGCAGATTTCTCATGAGGCAGCTAAATTGGTCTGGTATTCCCATCGCTTTAAGAATATTCCACAGGTGGTTGTGATTCACACAGTCAAAGGCTTTAGCAGAGTCGATGGGGCAAAAGTAGATTTTTTTCTGGAATTCCCTGGCTTTCTCTATGATTCAATGGATGTTGGCAATTTGATCATCTGTCTTCTCTGAATCCAGCCTGAATATCTGGAAGTTCTCTGTTCATGTACTGCTGAAGATTATCTTCAAGGATTTTGAGCATAATCTTTGTATCATGTGAAATGAGTGCCATTTTAGGATAATTTGAACGTTATTTGGCATTGCCTTTCTTTGGGATTGGAATGAAAACTGCCCTTTTCCAGTCCTGTGGCCACTGCTGAGTTTTCCAGTTTGCTGGCATATTGAGTGCAGCACTTAACAGCATCATTCTTTAGGATTTGGGATAGCTCAGCTGGCATTACACCACATCCACTACCTTGTTTTTAGTAAGGCTTCCTAAGGCCCACTTGACTACACACTTCAAGATACCTGGCTCTAGGTGAGTGACCACACCATTGTGGTTATCTGGGTCATTAAGAGCTTTTCTGTACAGGTATTCTGGGTATTTTTCCATCTCTCCTTAATCTCTTCTGCTTCTGTTAGGTTCTTGCCATTTTTGTCCTCTCTTGTGCCTATCTTTGCATGAAATATTCCCTTGGTATCTCCAGTTTTCTTGAAGATATGTCTAGGCTTTCCCATTCTATTGTTTTTCTTTATTTCATTGTATTGTTCACTTAGGAAGACTTTCTCTCTCATTGCTAATTTATGGAACTCTGCATTCAGTTGGGTATCTTTTCCTGATCCTCTGCCTTTCACTTCTCTTCTTTTCTCAGGTATTTGTAAGCTGTTTGTAAGCTATTTGCAAACTCTATTATGTCTTAATAATATAGACTAATATTTGAACTTTCTATAGCAATTGCTAATGGCTACCTATATGGTGAATATCTTTATTATATTTTATATTAATAAACTAAAAAATAATATTCTATTACCCACTTAATTGAATTATCGCATGTGAAACATTCATTAGTGATGCCAAATAATGTGAAATTCAGTAATATTCACTTTTAAAATTTGAAGTGAAAAGTGAAAGTCACTCAGTTGTGTCCAACTCTTTGCAAATGCATGAACTGTACCCTACCAGCTCCAGGTAAGAATTCTGGAGTGGGTAGCCATTCCTTTCTTCAGGGGATCTGCCTAAGTCATGGATTGAACTGAAGTCTCTTGTATTACTGGTGGATTCTTTACCAGCTGAGCTACAAGGTAAGTGTTAAATGTATTATTCATGTTATCATACATTTTTCTGGTTCCAGTTAAATAATTTGGTACACATCATGTCCTTTGTTACATGCCCAAATATGTTGACTCTTCCGGCATCTAACTATAATAAAATCTAGGGAGAAGGCAATGGCACCCCACTCCAGTACTCTTGCCTGGAAAATCCCATGGACGGAGGAGCCTGGTAGGCTACAGTCCATGGGGTTGCTAAGAGGCAGACCTGACTGAGTGACTTCACTTTAACTTTTCACCTTCATCCATTGGAGAAGGAAATGGCAACCCACTCTCGTGTTCTTGCCTGGAGAATCCCAGGGACAGGGGATCCTGGTGGGCTGCCCTCTATGGGGTCGCACAGAGTCGGACATGACTGAAGAGACTTAGCAGCAGTAGCAGCAGCATGGTTAGTCCACCTAGAGCCAAGATAAATACTCAAAATACTAAGAGCGTTTTGAATTTACTGTTTATTATATAAAATGTGGTTGTGACTAAATCTAAAATGGCAGTACCTAGTGACCTAAGAGATATAGATGAATTAGATGTCCATAATAAGTGCAAATATCCTTCTAACAAGATGGATAGATGGATTCATTTCTAGGAAGTTTTTTAAATGGAGGGAGATAGCCAAAATTATGAAATAACTCCGTGTAAAGGAAACATTTTAAGGTCTTATAATGAAGAAACTCTTATTGTAGTTGAAAATTTGGATATGCAGAAAGGAAAGAAGAACTTAAGAAAAGAACTTATGTGGATATATCCAAATAGATATTGACAGGTAGAATAGTAATGATAAAGTATCAAATTGTGCATATATGTTTGTGTTAGAATTCAAGGCAGCAAAAATGGCATGAGCAGTGAAAACAGTAGAGAGAAATTATGTCTTTTCGTCGTTTCATAAAAGTACAAAAATATGAACTTACTAGACTATTGAGTAAAGAATGCATGCTGTAAAATGTCGGGCACTTATAGAACTGCTGCTGAGTCACTTCAGGCATGTCCGACTCTGCACGACCCCATAGACTTCAGCCTACCAGGCTCCCCTGTCCCTGGAATTCTCCAGGCAAGACCACTGGAGTGGGTTGCCATTTCCTTCTCCAATGCATGAAAGTGAAAAGTGAAAGTGAAGTCGCTCAGTCGTGTCCAACTCAGCGATCCCATGGACTGCAGCCTACCAGGCTCCTCTGTCCATGGGATTTTTCCAGGCAAGAGTACTGGAGTGGGTCGCAATTGCCTTGTCCACGTAGGGAACTAATAAGACATATTAAATTTATAAATTCTTATAAAAGAAAGTTAAAAATATTTATTGTGAAAGCTAAGAAAACAACATAATGTAGAATTCAAAGTAACAATATATTATACTTAAATATTAACTATATGTTATTACATATAAATAATATATGTAAATAGAGAATATGATAATCCTAAATTTATATTAAGTATATATATAATAGCTTTCCATTTAAATTTTAAGAATGTTTATATTTTAAAATATTTTGTTTAACACACTATGTATGTAAAACAGTTATTTTAATAACTGCTAACTTAATGAGCCATATTATTTTATCAAAAGCCATGAACAGGAAAGTAAAGAACACAAACTGCTTTAGTTAATGTACTCTCATAGTATCAACCAAGAACCATGTTACAAAAGATTGAGCCTGTTTAATAATTATATACTGAATATGTAACCTATTAGCAATTAAAAAATGTATGTAAAAAGCAAGAGAGTTCCAAAAAAACATCTATATCTGCTTTATTGACTATGCCAAAGCCTTTGACTGTGTGGATCACAATAAACTGTGGAAAATTATGAAAGAGATGGGATAACCAGACCACCTGATCTGCCTCTTGAGAAACCTGTATGCAGGTCAGGAAGCAACAGTTAGAACTGGACATGGAACAACAGACTGGTTCCAAATAGGAAAAAGAGTATGTCAAGGCTGTATATTGTCACCCTGCTTATTTAACTTATATGCAGAGTACATCATGAGAAACGCTGGACTGGAAGAAACACAAGCTGGAATCAAGATTGCCGGGAGAAATAGCAGTAACCTCAGATATGCAGAGACACCACCCTTACAGCAGAAAGTGAAGAGGAACTAAAAAGCCTCTTGATGAAAGTGAAAGTGGAGAGTGAAAAAGTTGGCTTAAAGCTCAACATTCAGAAAACAAAGATCATGGCATCTGGTCCCATCACTTCATGGGAAATAGATGGGGAAACAGTGGAAACAGTGTCAGACTTTATTTTTCTGGGCTCCAAAATCACTGCAGATGGTGATTGCAGCCATGAAATTAAAAGACACTTACTCCTTGGAAGGAAAGTTATGACCAACCTAGATTGCATATTCAAAAGCAGAGACATTACTTTGCCAACAAAGGTCCATCTAGTCAAGGCTATGGTTTTCCCTGTGGTCATGTATGGATGTGAGAGTTGGACTGTGAAGAAGGCTGAGCACCGAATAATTGATGCTTTTGAACTGTGGTATTGGAGAAGACTCTTGAGTGTCCCTTGGACTGCAAGGAGATCCAACCAGTCCATTCTGAAGATCAGCCCTGGGCTTTCTTTGGAAGGAATGATGCTAAAGCTGAAACTCCATTACTTTGGCCACCTCATGGAAGAGTTGACTCATTGGAAAAGACTCTGATGCTGGGAGGGATTGTGGGCAGGAGGAGAAGGGGACACCAGAGGATGAGATGGCTGGATGGCATCACTGACTCGATGGATGTGAGTCTGAACTCTGGGAGTTGGTGATGGACAGGGAAGCCTGGTGTGCTGCGATTCATGGGGTTGCAAAGAGTCGGACTCGACTGAGTGACTGAACTGAACTGAACTGAACTGAATAGCACAAGGTCAACACAGATTTGAAAACCATGCATAAATAATCATAAATGGAGATTTAAACAATTTATCTCCACTACTTATCAAGCAGATATAGCAGTAGGCAATAGAAATATCTAAGCTAGACAAGTAACCAGTACATATATGAACACACACACATACAGTAACATAGAATATTCTTATTTTTTTAAGTTCAAATGAACATTTCCCCCAAATTTGCTATATATGCTTAAGTCCAGTTACACCACTAAAAAAACTATAGAAATTTGGTGTCACAACACTAGCCCACAGCCAAGTTTGGCAAGTGGGCACTTGAAATGTGAATATTCAAATTTAATTTTTAATTAATTAGAAGAAATAAACATTTCATATTGATTTCATAGTCACATCAGCCATATGTAATAGACATACAGAATATTTCCAGATTCATGAAAATTTCTCTAACTAGTTTACCTAAAATGAAGGCAATAACTAAAATTTTGAAAATCTTTATCGGGTTTTATATTCAGTACTGTATTTCTAAATAACATATGAACCAAGGAAAAATCAAAGTCAAATTTCATAATTTTATATGAATTAAAGAAAAATAGAACAACAAGATTCTGTCTTGTGACATATGAATTGCATTAAATGTATACATTGTAAACAAAAAAAAAGAAAGAAGAAATCTGAGCATGCTTGACAAGAAACTTGAAATGAAAAAGCAATTTCGGTGAAATTAAAGTAGTTGACATAAAGACGAAGGAAGAAACTAGCAAATATGAAAAATCAGAGAAATGCAAATCAAAACCACTATGAGGTACCATTTCACACCAGTCAGAATGGCTGCGATCCAAAAGTCTACAAATAATAAATGCTGGAGAGGGTGTGGAGAAAAAGGAACCCTCTTACACTGTTGGTGGGAATGCAAACTAGTACAGCCACTATGGAGAACAGTGTGGAGATTCCTTAAAAAACTGGAAATAGAACTGCCTTATGATCCAGCAATCCCACTGCTGGGCATACACACTGAGGAAACCAGAAGGGAAAGAGACACGTGTACCCCAATGTTCATCGCAGCACTGTTTATAATAGCCAGGACATGGAAGCAACCTAGATGTCCATCAGCAGATGAATGGATAAGAAAGCAGTGGTACATATACACAACAGAGTATTACTCAGCCATTAAAAAGAATACATTTGAATCAGTTCTAATGAGGTGGATGAAACTGGGGCCTATTATACAGAGTGAAGTAAGCCAGAAGGAAAAACATAAATACAGTATACTAACGCATATATATGGAATTTAGAAAGATGGTAACGATAACCCTGTATACGAGACAGCAAAAGAGACACTGACGTATAGAACAGTCTTATAGACTCTGTGGGAGAGGGAGAGGGTGGGAAGATTTGGGAGAATGGCATTGAAACATGTAAAATAAACACCAATACAGTATACTAACGCATATATATGGAATTTAGAAAGATGGTAACGATAACCCTGTATACAAGACAGCAAAAGAGACACTGACGTATAGAACAGTCTTATAGACTCTGTGGGAGAGGGAGAGGGTGGGAAGATTTGGGAGAATGGCATTGAAACATGTAAAATAAACACCAATACAGTATACTAACGCATATATATGGAATTTAGAAAGATGGTAACGATAACCCTGTATACGAGACAGCAAAAGAGACACTGACGTATAGAACAGTCTTATGGACTCTGTGGGAGAGGGAGAGGGTGGGAAGATTTGGGAGAATAAATATCATGTATGAAACGAGATGCCAGTCCAGGTTCAATGCACGATACTGGATGCTTGGGGCTAGTGCACTGGGACGACCCAGAGGGATGGTATGGGGAGGGAGGAGGGAGGAGGGTTCAGGATGGGGAACACATGTATACCTGTGGTGGATTCATTTTGATATTTGGCAAAACTAATGCAATTATGTAAAGTTTAAAAATAAAAAAAAATTAATTAAAAAAATTTAAAAAAAGAAAAAGAAAAATCATAACAAAGAAAAAATTACAGTAGAGGGGAATAGAAGGGTCAAAGCTATTTTCATTTGAAAGACAATAAAATTAATAAATGACACGTGGAGAATAGAGAAAACATGAATCTTTTATATGTATATAAATATGACAATCCAATGCTCCTGCTGCTGCGAAGTCACATCAGATGTGTCCGACTCTGTGTGACCCCATAAATGGCAGGCTGCCAGGCTTTTCCATCCCTGGGATTCTCCAGGCAAGAACACTGGAGTGGGTTGCCATTTCCTTATCCAGTGCATGAAAATGAGAAGTGAAAGTGAAGTCGCTCAGTCATGTCCAACTCTTAGCGACCCCATGAACTGCAGCCCAGTCTCCTCCGTCCATAGGATTTTTCCAGGCAAGACCACTGGAGTGGTTCTCCAGTGCCTTCTCCGTGACAATCCAATAGATGTTGGCAATTTGATTGTTTGTTGTTGATAAAATTGCCAACATCTGTTGGATCATTGGAAAAGCAAGAGACTTCCAGAAAAACACCTTCTGCTTTGTTGACTATGCCAAAGCCTTTGACTGTATAGATCACAGCGAACTTTGGAAAATTATTCAAGAGATAGGATTACCAGACCGCCTGACCTGCCTCTTGAGAAGTCTGTATGTAGATCAAGAAGCAACAGCTAGAACTGGACATGGAAGAGTGGACTGGTTCCAAATTGGGAAAGGAATATGTCAAGGCTGTATATTGTCACCCTGTTTATTTAACTTCCATGCAGAGCACATCATGTGAAATGCCAGGCTGGATGAAGCACAGCTGGAATCAAGATTGCTGGGAGAAATAGCAATAACCTCAGACATGTAGATGACACCACCCTTATGGCAGAAAGGGAAGAACTAAAGAGCCTCTTGATGAAAATGAAATAGGAGAGTGAAAAAGCTGTCTTAAAACTTAACATTCAAAAAGCAAAGATCATGGTATCCAGTTCCATCAGTTTATGGCAAAAAAAATGGGGAAACAATGGAAACAGTGAGAGACTTTATTTTTTTGGACCCTAAAATCATTGCAGATTTGACTGCAGCCATGAAATTGAAAGACACTTGTTCCTTGGAAGGAAAGCTATGACCAAACTAGATAGCGTATTAAAATCAGAGACATTACTTTAAGGTCTGTCTAGTCAAAGCTTGGTTTTTCAGTAGTTATGTAAGGATGTGAGAGTTGGACCATATAGAAAGCTGAGCACTGAAGAATTGATGCTTTTGAACTGTGGTGATGGAGAAGACTCTTGAGAGTCCCTTGGGCTGGGAGGAGACCAAACCAGTCCATCCTGGAGAAAATCAGTCCTGAATATTCATTGGAAGTACTGATGCTGCAGCTGAAACTTCAATACTTTGGACACCTGATGGGAGGAACTGACTCACTGGAAAATACCCTGACATTGGGAAAGATTGAAGGCGGGAGGAGAAGGGGACAAAAGAGGATGAGATGGTTGGATGGTGTCACCAAGTCGATGGACATGAGTTTGAGCAAGCTCTGGGTGTTGGTGATGGATAGGGAAGCCTGAATAGTGCAGTCCATGGGGTCGCAAAGAGTCGGACACGACTGAGTGACTGAACTGAACTGAAACCTGACAAAACCATTATGGTTTTTACGGATGTTAAACAGACAATAAAGCTGTATTATAAAAACTTTTTACGATCCATATGAAATAGAATGTCTAGAAAATGCAAATTACCAAATATAGTACAACAACAATAAACCTGTATAAGCTTAACATATGTTAAATATATTAATTTACTTTTGGTCTCTCTACTCCTATTTTTGATATTACATGGAAGTGGGCTCACACAATATGCAACATTTTAGAGGTTTGAATGCCATAAACATACTGTTGAGCAAAAAAAGTGAGACACAAAAGAGCGATACCTATATTTTTGGATGTGTATATGATACTTCAGTGGGGTTTTCCAGGTGGCACTAGTGGTAAAGCGACTGCCTGCCAGTGTAGGAGATGAGGGTTTGATCCCTGGGTCAGGAAGGTCCTCCAGGGAATATGAAATGATAGCCCACTCCAGTAGTCTTTTTTTTTTAATTAATTTATTTATTTTATTTGGAGGATAATTACTTTAAAATATTGTGGTATTTTTCTCACACATGTACATGAATCAGCCATGGGTTCACATGTGTTCTCCAATTCAGAAACCCTCTCTCACCTTCCTCCCTCCCCCATCCCTTGGGTTGTCCCAGAGCACCAGCTCTGAGTGTCCTGCTTCATGCATCCAACTTGCACTGGTCATCTCTTTTATATACGGGAATATACATGTTTCAGTGCTATTCTCTCAAATCATCCCACCCTCGCCTTCTTCCACATACTCCAAAAGTCTGTTCTTTAAGTCTGTGTCTCTTTTGTTGCCTTGCGTATAGGATCATTGTTACCTTCTTTCTAAAGTCCATATATGTGCATTAATACAGTGTATTGATGGTTCTCTTTCTGATTTAGTTCCCTCTGTATAATAGGCTCCAGTTTCATCCACCTCATTAGAACTGATTCAAACGCTGGGAAAACCAGTCAACCATATGCAAAAGAATGAAACTAGAGCATTTTCTAACACCATAAACAAAAATAAACTCAAAATGGATTAAAGATCTAAATTTAACACCAGAGACTATTAAAACACTTAGAGGAAAACAGAGGCATAACACCCTCTGACATAAATCACAGCAAGATTCTCTGTGACCCACCTTGCAGACTAATGGAAATAAAAACAAAAATACAAATGGGACCTAGGTAAACTTAAAAGCTTTTGCACAACAAAGGAAACTATAAGCCAGGTGGAAAGGCAGCCTTCAGAATGGAAGACAATAACAGCAAATGAAACAACTGACAAAGAATTAAGCTCCAAAATATACAAGCATTTTATGCAGCTCAATAACAGAAAAATGAACAACCCAATCAAAAGGTGGGCCAAACATTGAAATACGTATAATATCATATACGGAACGAGTCGCCAGTCCAGGTTCGATGCAGGATACTGGATGCTTGGGGCTGGTGCACTGGGACGACCCAGAGGGATGGTATGGGGAGGGTGGAGGGAGGAGGAGGGTTCAGGATGGGGAACACATATATACCTGTGGCGGATTCATTTTGATATTTGGCAAAACCAATACAATATTGTAAAGTTTAAAAATAAAATAAAATTTAAAAAAAAAGTGGGCCAAAGAAGTAAACAGTCATTTCTCCAAAGAAGATATACAGAGGGCTAATAAAACACACGAAAATATATGTAGGTTTCTCATATCACAACATCACTCATTACTAGAAAATGCAAATTAAAAACACAATGAGGTATTGTCTCTGCCGGTCAGAATGGCCACCATAAAAATGTTGACAAATAGCTGGAGAGGGTGTGCAGAAAAAGGAAACCCTCTTACACTGTTGATGGGAATGCAAACTGGTACAGCCACTATGGAGAACAGTGTGGAAATTCCTTAAAAATCTGGGAATAGAACCACTCCAGCATTCTTGACTGGAGAATTCCTTGGACAGAGAAGCCTGACAGCCTATAGTCAATGGGGTCTCAAAGAGTCAGACACAACTGAACGAATGAGCACACACAATTATATTTCAACTGTTTTTGAAAAACATTCATTATCAGAAAAAATAATATAATTCATTTTAAAATTTATGCAATCAGAATATTATTTCCATTTCATAAAAGATCAAGTTACCCAACAGTATCCAAACTCATATTTTAATTCTCAAGCTTGTGCTTGCAATGATATGTATTTGGAAACTGACAGTCTTCTGCTTTTATGCCCCATAAATATTGTACAGCACAGTTATGTTCATCAGGTACATTGTCTGTTATCCTGTTATGGAAAAATGCATAATTCCGTTATATTCTATGAAGACAACTCATGAAAAAATAGCATTTTCCATGTAACTGTAATACAAGATATTTTGAAAATGGGTAATGAAGTCTTTAATAAAATTTCAGTTAGAGCTTGTTACTAGGAAATCGGGCTACAGAGTAGCCTGGTTTTCAACATTGGTATCAACATTTTATTAACTTTCAATATCTCCCTTCAGCTTTCTATAATTTGACTAAAACAAATGTATTCATGTTATTAAAAAAAAATTTTTTTTTGTATTTTTCCTCCTCTATATAGCATTCTTTTTACAAACTTACTGTAGATTGCAAGTTGAACCATTTAGCCACTTCCAAGGACGACCGCGGCCTTCACGAGAGACTTGAATCCACGATATAATTGATAGGGACATCAGAAATTTCTAGCCAAAATAAAGAATTTTCACTTAAATAGTCATTATGAAATGTTTTTGTTAATTTTTAAAATGCAAGTCAAAGGATGTGTTCTTTGATAGCATCTTTCTTTCTTTGAACAAATTGAGCATGTTAGATTCTAATCTAACACTAAAAAATATAGGAGTTGAAAGTTTGAGTTTTAATAGTGCCATAAATATTAACCAATATCTGTACTTTTGATTCAAAATTAACTCAGCATTTATACTTATCAGTTTCACTGTGTTCTAATGTTAATAAGGAAAATTCCTTTTTTTTTTTTGACAGCCATTTAATAAAGGGAATATTTACAAAAACATGAATTAGTTATAGAGATCCCACAAAAGAATACTCCTTGCATAACAACTTGGGGATACTTACAGCTGTGAACTGCATCTAACATTAAGCCTAAGGGATAAGAAGGTGGAGTAATTCATATGTGCAATGAGGAAAATTCTGATTCATATAATTTCATTTTTCCTCATGTCAAAACTAACATAGCAAGGCTTTAAATAAGTCTTTAGATTCCATGACATTCATTTTTCTGGATATTGTGACAGTACCAGTGGATTTCTCTACTATTATATGTTTCTCAGAATTTCAGTTTTAGAGGGAAATTAAGGAAATGAAATTGAAAAAATAAGTGACATGAGAGCCGGAGTTGGTTTTCTGAGCCTGACACCATTCTTTGACTAGATAAACCCCAAAGCCATCTGATTCTGTATTGGTGGAATAAGTGGACCAGACAAGGGGTCAGAGACTCATTTCTCTCTGCTCCTCCCTGCTAAGTTCAACTGTAACATGGGAACTAATGAAAGACACGAGAAAGGAGAACTCTGAAAGGTGGAAAGAGAAGGGTGATATGGCTTGAGACTTCCCAGCAGTCCCACTCCTCTGTAATTGCTAATCACTTCTCCGTGATGAGAGAACAAGGTGGGAGATGAGGGAGTGATAATTAGGTGCGTCTTGTATCTCCCCACCAACCAGGTGAAAGTGACCTAGGTCTCTTACTTCCCAAACACCCCATACCTAACCTAGCTGTTAGGTGTAGCACAGGTAAGCCATTCCTCCTGTGTGTTGAGAGAATCGTGTAGGCAACACCAGGTAAGCCTTACAAGGTGATCCATCAGGACACTTACTAACAAGGAGCAGTCAGAGAAATTGCCTCTGTTTCCTCCACTGAGAGACACTAGGGTTGGGTGATAGGGGTGGGGGTGGGACCAGCAAAGGGGATGTCTTGACTAAAACTACTGAAGCTAAGAAGCCTCTTTATCCCTGAGGTTGTAAGACTTCATCTCCACCCAGCGGCATTGGAAAGAATGGATCTTCAGTGTTGAATTCACACAATGAGCTGTGGAAATTTACAAACTTCACACAAATGCAAAAATTTGGAGGAACTGCAAAATATCATATGGCAGTGATGAGACAGGGACAACCTGTATGATTCCATGTGCTGGAGTAGAAAATGGCAACCCACTTCAGTATTCTTGCCTGGAAAATTCCATGGACACAGGAGCCTGACAGGCTGAAGTTAATAAGGTTGCAAAGAGTCAGACACGAACGACTAAGCACGAACACGGGATTCCATGTATAAGATTCAAAAGCAATCAAAGAGATTCTATAATATCAAAAGTCAGGATAGAGAGTAAATAAGGAGGTGAGACGTGATAAGATATTACAGAGGGGTGGGGCTGCTGAGAAGTTGAAACTTCTATTCCGTGATCTGATGTGCAATTACAGAATTCTATAGGCAAAATCATATGTTTATTTTCCTTGATTTATGATAAAATTAGATAGCACAGTGTATTTTAGAATTTAATAGATTTATAGAAGCATGGTTTTCTTTTTTTTTTTTTTTTTTTAGAAGCATGGTTTTCTATGAAAAGCAAGAACCAGAAATTACCACACATGCAAGAATGATATAAAAATGTAAATAAAGTATCATAAAGTTATATTCCATTGTTTAATGGAATACTAGCAGACCTTAAAATAAACAAGCTACAAATATGTACAAAAGCACAAGTGAATCCTAACAAATATAATGTTGACTAAATGAAGCCTTTAGCAAAGTGTTGGAAACATTTAATAGCTTACCATTTCCTCTTCATTATCTATATAAAGCAGAGTAGAATTCTTAGTAGCACAGGATATCAAACTCTCATTCCACGATTTTTTTTCCAAACTAGTATAATAGCAGTTGTTGGAATATGTAATCCAGTCTTTTGGACAATGACCACAATGACATTCTGAAGAAAGATTATGAATTAGTATTCAAAAACAATTTGAATTTGGAAATAAAAATTAACTTACATATATGCATAGATATAAACATATGTATACACACACACACATATATATACATATATATATATATAAAATAACATATCTATGCATCCTCAAGCCTGGTACATATAAAACAAATCTCATTCATGCATTCATAGAGAGGGTCTGTCTTTAATATATGTCCCCATATAAAGGAAACACATAGAAATATCTACTCTTTACATGTCGTGAAAATCAAGAAATGAAACTTCTATTTTAGAATAGCAAAATTATTTGTCTCTATTCATATTATAGCAGGACGAAATTACAGCCAATTGCCAACAATGGATATGGAGATCATATTATTGCATAGGGAGAAGCACTCTCCTATAATCATTTATATGAATGTTTATTGCCTGATTTTATGAATTATGTTCTATCCCCAAATCTATTCTTATTTTCACTAGCCTAAGATAGAGACAAAAATGAATTGTATTCATATCAGAACTTTGAAAATCATTATGTACCTTTCTGGAGCCTTGTTGTGAGAGAGGAGTAATTCTGTTCCCGTATTACAGTAGCTACAAAATTAATCATTAAAAAGTTAATATTGCTTTAAATGAATCATAATGATTTTAGTGTATGAGCTTGAGAATTCACTTTATTGTTTAGAATTAGAGTAATCTGAAATAAAACTGATTTAGCAAGAAAAATTAATTAGGTAATGAAGACTTGATGGAAAAAATATTTCAAAAACCTAACGGAACAAACTTCACCACGTCTTACAGTATTTGCTTTAACTAATCTCAAGAATTAATTTGTATTTCTCAATAAGATCTTTAAATCTCCTAAAGCATGCTTTTGAGTCATGAAGTCAGAATATACATATACATGCTCTCTGTAATTCTCCTGTGTTGTATATTTCTGACAAATTACATATAACATACTGCATTTATTCTAAATGCATGTATTTTAATGATAGGCACATTCTATAATATTATGAAATGTTTAGCAGCACTGACCCTCAGTAAAGTCATAAGTTCCCTTACAGTTTTTCAAAAATGTACTTACAGGGAGTAACAACGATCATTCTCACCACAATGGACATCAAGACAAGGCAGATGATTCCCAGGATCCCAGCAATGAACTTCTCTGGAGGTGATGGTGAACCTGCAGGGACAGAAAAGGAAACTGAGAAAGCAGTGATGGGGACAGTTGTTCAGAGTTTACATACACAAGAACCCACATGAACACAGAATTATGGATATAAACTTGGACCCCAACCCATTTTGACCACTGTAGTCTTTCTCTCAGAATATACCATTGTGTTTTCAGCAAATATAAGACTACATGAGTTGTTGATCAAAGACTTCAAATTATAGTAATGCCAGAATAAAAGTAATCCTCCGATTTCACATCAGAATCCCATATCCAGCTTTAAGTTCTGTTCCTCAAAGTGAAAAATACGCGAGCTTATCCCCTACTCTTCCTCCACGCCTCTGCACCCCACTGCACTTCCTAGAACAGCTCCATGTGTGTCTAGTAAGTGTTTACCTTTGGAGCGGTAATTCTTGTCGTTCCCATGAAGATTCTGAGGAGCATTTTGAAGATTTAATTCTACATATGTTAATTCCTGCTCAGTCATTGAAATGGAACTTTTAGAAACCTTAGGTTTTCTTTTCTGCCTCTTTGAGTTCTTGACTCCCTTCAGTTCTGCATAGGTTGCTCCTTGGTTATTCATCTCTGCAGCTGAGTGAGATCAAGGACTGTGCTTGAAGTGAACTGAGGTTGAGTGGTGTATGTGAGATAAGAACCCTAGCACAATGCCACAGGCGGGGCAAAGTGCTTAGTGCTCACTTTGCAGCTGAACAAACTTAAAGCCTGGTAAATTCCTTACAACTGTAAACAAGTTTTTCACGATAGAATGCTTTTTTGAAAAAGATATTCTATATTTGACGCATATATTATTGATTCAAACAGTGAAAAGCAATAAATTAGGGAGGAATAAAGAAGTTCATGAACAATAATATCCTTATTAAGTCAGATTCCATGGAAATATTTTAAAACCATCATAGTGCTTGTGTTCAAATTAAAATGTTCTGTTACCAAGAGAGATTCACCCAAATTTATGATAATTTTGAAATTTAATAATGGTTACAAACAGTTCTTTAAAGATGAGGAGAGAGTAATGTTGACATATACAATAATTTCCTACACTAAATTACATTATTTGTTGACTTACATTTATTGATGAAAAAGGATAACAAATGGTCTTTATTTCAAATGGTTGAGGAGTTCTGAGAAAGCATTAAAAACTGAGGAAATGCTTCATATATTGGAAAGTGTTACATGACACATTAAACATATATAACAAGTAATATGAAAAATAAACAAAATAGGAAAGACTAAAAAATACTTATTTTACAAAAGTAGTTGATAATTGATTTAATGGCTAATATTTGAACCCACAAAATGATAAACACGTATAGGTCACTTATGGAAGAACATTGTTGGTTCAAACTTCCAGAAAGATCTGATAGATGTCCAAGTTAGTAAAGGTCATTTTAGCTGTATAAGTGATGGTAATTACTTATAAAAAATCCAGATAACATAATTTAATAAATCAGACAATTGATGCAGTAGTCATAAATATCTGGAAATTAATTATTACTGAAATTTATAAAATGTGATCTTCAAAAAGTTATTTACTATCTGGTAACCTATATTATTAATATAAATGGAAATAAGTTTATGCAATATATAACATGTGTAACACTGAGCACTCAACCTGGAATTTACAAGTTCTCAGTAATTATCAGTTTTAATTATTATCTTAGTCATCATTTCTATGGTACTATTTCTGATTTACATCAGCCTTTAATTAGTATAACATATCATTTATTCAATGTTTGATTTTTAAAAAATACTTTAATTATGACAATTAAGTTTAAATTAGCCTTTAGATATATGGCAAAACCAATACAATATTGTACAGTTAAAAAATAAAATAAAATATATTTAAAAAAAAGTTACTTCATCTTTAATTTCATTAAAAAATTAGGGTTTTTTTATTCAATCTAAAACATATAGAGGAATTATGCTTGGCCTTTTGCTATATAATGAATTCCTTTCCAAGAATCTGTTTATAGATGTTGAGCAAAATATGTATAAACATATTATTATACAAAAAGCTTACCATCTACTGATTATAAAATCCAAAACTAATTGTTCCCTCTCATGAGGTCAATAAATTTCACTTAATATTATATCCACAACCAAATATGCATGTGTGTATTCACTTGACTAGTGTTCTACAGACAATAATTTGAATACTTGGAGAAATCACCCAATATTTGGTATTTTACGGTTATTGTTTAAACCAAATTATTAAAAAAAAACAATGTTCTACTTTGATTTTGTTGTATATTTACTATAGCTCAGTTGCATCCCCTCTAACATTTGTTAGTTCCCACTAAGTGAGATGGTCTAGCAGAGAGACAGGAGAGGAGGGACACATACCTTCTGTTGGCCAGGAAGTTGTGCATTCTTTAGTGTGCAGATCAGGTTACTCTCTAAAAAGAGACCTGCTATAGCTGGTAACCAAAGGAGAAATTTTAAAACTTACAACCCAGTCAAGATAAGCAATGTCTGTGACCTTCACAGGCTGCCCTGTGAAGGCTCAGAGTGAAGCTAGAATGGAAAATATTGATTTGTCGTCAATGTGTCACTTCAGGTTTGAACAGGAAATCCTCATACTTAGGCGAGTTGAAGAGAATTTAGTTTATCACACACCTCCAGAAAATAGGAGACTTTGGGCTCCAATTAAAAGGACAACTGGACCTCTAGTTGTGTTATTTACATTTTCCATTTTTAAATGCCTCTGAGAAAGTGTTATCATATACTGTAAGATCCATTAGATCTGATAAACAAAGTGCCTAAGAGCTATGGATGGAGTTCTGTGACACTGTATAGGAGGCAGTGGTCAAGATCATCCCCAAGAAAAAGAAACGCAAGGAGGCAAGATGGTTTTCTGAGGAGGCCTTACCAGTAGCTGAGAAAAGAAGAGAAGCTAAAGGCAAAGGAGAAAAGGAAAAATGTATCCATCTAAATGCAGAGTTCCAAAGAATAGCAAGGAGAGATAAGAAAGCCTTCCTCAGTGACCAGTGCAAAGAATAGAGGAAAACAATAGAATGGGAAAGAGTAGAGATCTCTTCAAGAAGATTAGAGGTACCAAGGGAACATTTCATGCAAAGATGGGTACAATAAAGGACAGAAATGGTATGGGCCTAACAGAAGCAGAAGATATTAAGAAGAGGTGGCAAGATAACACAGAAGAACTATATAAAAAAGATCTTCATGACCCAGATAAGCACCCAGATCACTTGCCTAGAGCCAGACATCTTGGAATGTGAAGTCAAGTGGGCCTTAGAAAGCATCACTATGAACAAAGCTAGTGGAAGTGATGGAATTCCAGTTGAGCTATTGCAAATCCTGAAGATGATGCTGTGAAAGTGCTGCACTCAATATGCCAGCAATTTTGGAAAACTCAGAAGTGGCTACAGGACAAGAAAACGTCAGTTTTCATTCAAATCCCAAAGAAAGGCAATGCCAAAGACTGTTCAAACTACTGCACAATTGCACTCATCTCATTTGCTAGCAAAGTAATGCTCAAAATTCTCCAAGCCAGGCTTCAATGGTACGTGAACTGAGAACTTCCAGATGTTCAAACTGTCTTTAGGAAAGGCAGAGGAAGCAGAGATCAAGTTTCCAACATCCATTGGATCATCAAAAAAGCAAGAGACCAAAAGACTGTTCTATACACCTGTGTCTCTTTTGCTGTCTGAAGTACAGGGTTATCGTTACCACCTTTCTAAATTCCACATATATGTGTTAGTATACTGTATTGGTGTTTTTCTTTCTGGCTTAGTTCACTCTGTATAATAGGCTCCAGTTTCATCTACCTCATTAGAACTGATTCAAATGTATTCTTTTTAATGGCTGAGTAATACTCCACTGTGTATATGTACCACATCTTTCTTATCCATTCTTCTGCTGATGGACATCTAGGTTGCTTCCATGTCCTGGCTATTATAAATGGCATTGAAACATATATAATATCATATATGAAATGAGTCGCCAGTCCAGGTTCAATACATGATATTGGATGCTTGGGGCTGGTGCAGAGATGACCCAGAGGGATGATACGGGGAGGGAGGAAGGAGTGGGGTTCAGGATGGGGAACACGTGTATACCTATGGCGGATTCATGTTGATGTATGGCAAAACCAATACAATATTGTAAAGTAATTAACCTCCAATTAAAATAAATAAATTTATATATATATATTTTTAAAGCAAGAGACCTCCAGAAAAGCATTTACTTCTGCTTTATTGACTATGCCAAAGCCTTTGGCTGTGCGGATCACAACAAACTGTGGAAAATTCAGAAAGAGATGGGAACACCAGACCACCCGACCTGCCTCCTGAGAAATCTATAGGCAGGTCAAGAAGCTGCATTTAGAACTGGACATGGAAAAACAGACTGGTTTCAAATCAGGAGAGGACTATGTCAGGCTGTATATTGTCACCCTACTTATTTAACTTATATGCAAAGTACATCATGAGAAACGCTGTCCTGGATGAAGCACAAGCTGGAATCAAGATTGCTGGGAGAAATATCAATAACCTGAGATATGCAGACGACACCCACTTATGGCAGAAAGTGAAGAGGAACTAAAAAGCCTCTTGAAAAAAGTGAAAGAGGAGAGTGAAAAAGTTGGCTTAAAGCTCAACATTCAGAAAACTAAGATCATGGCATCTGGTCCCATCGCGTCATGGCAAACAGATGGGGAAACAATGGAAACAGTGACAGGCTTTTTTTTTGCGGGGGGGCTCCAAAATCACTGCAGATGGTGACTGCAGCCATGAAATTAAAGTCTCTTGCTCCTTGGAAGGAAAGTTATGACCAACCTAGACAGCATATTAAAAAGTAGAGACATTACTTTGCCAACAAAGGTCCATCTAGTCAAAGGTATGGTTTTTCCAGGAGTCCTGTATAGATCTGAGATTTGGACTATAAAGAAAGCTGAGAGCCAAAGAATTGATGCTTTTGAACTGTGCTATTGGAGAAGACTCTTGAGACTCCCTTGGACAGCAAGGAGATCCAATCAGTCCATCCTAAAGGAAACCAGTCCTGAATATTCATTGGTAGGACTGATGCTGAAGCTGAAGCTCCAATATTTTGGCCACCTGATGCCAGGAACTGACTCATTTGAAAAGACCCAGATGCTGGGAAAGATTGAAGGTGGGAGGAGAAGGGGACGACAGAGGATGAGATGGTTAGATGGCATCACTGACTCAATGGACATGAGTTTGAGTAAACTCTGGGAGTTTGTGATGGACAGGGAGGCCTGGCGTGCTGCAGTCCATGAGATCACAAAGAGTCAGACACAAGTGAGCAACTGAACTGACACACTAGAAGATCTAAAAATTGTGCTATGCTTAGTTCCTCAATTGTGTTCTAACTCTTTGCAACCCCACGGCTTCCCTGGGGGGTAAGAGGTTAAGCATATAGACTGTAGCCTGCCAGCCTCCTCTGTCCATGAGGATTTTCCATGCAAGAATACTGGAGTGGGTTGCCATGACCTCCTCCAGGGGATCAAACCCAGGTCTCCCATACTGCAGGTAGATTCTTTACCATCTGAACCACCAGCCTAAGAATACTGCAGTAGGTAGACTATCCCTTCTTCATGTTATCTTCCTGACCCAGGAACCCATCTGGGATCTTCTGCATTGCTGGTGGATTCTTTACCTGCTTAGCAGCTGAGCTATCAGGAAAGCCCCCCCAAAATGCACTACCTTTATTTAAAAGGAGAAAAACACTTTTGCATAGGGTTTCGGAGAAGAAGGAATCCCAAGCCATTTAAAAGTGCTTTTGAAAAGACTTCAAATAGTGTAGCTGACATAGAAGTAAATTCAATCGTTCAGTTCAGTTCAGTTCAGTTCAGTCGCTCAGTCATGTCTGACTCTTTGCGACCCCATGAGTCACAGCACACCAGGCTTCCCTGTTCAAATTATTGCTATGCATTTTGAAGAAAAATTATAAAGCACTGGAGCACTGTTGGCCCTTTAGGTGCACAGATTTATGTAGTTCATAAGAGGAAAAAAAAAACAAACAACAAACAACAAGAGCCAAAATCCAATCCTTTTTTATTGTTTTTGTTTCTGCCTAACTAGCACTTATTTCTGAGGTAAAATAGGGCTCAGACATTCTCATTGTATTTAAACATGTAATGATTTTTAAACAATGGTTTTAAAATTATTGCTGTGGCTAACGGAATAGATCATTTTGATTTTGATGCATTTAAAGGGCAACTTTCAAACATTTTAAGATTTTCAATTACAGCTGTCATATTTTATTGAATGCCAATATCTGCTTCTTCAGATAATTTAAAGAGAACACAAGACACCAGGATGACTCGGAGGGATGGTACGGGGAGGGAGGAGGGAGGAGGGTTCAGGATGGGGAACACGTGTATACCTGTGGAGGATTCATGTTGATATATGGCAAAACCAATACAATATTGTAAAGTTAAAAATAAACTAAAAAAATAAAATAAAATGAAATGAAAATTAAGGAGAACACAAGAAAGAAATGGAAATCTGTTGTTATTCAAGTCAGTCAACCCAATATTGGATATATTTACTGTACTGTATCAATCAGGTTGGATATCCTTAGGATGTTTCTTAAAAATATAGGCTGATATTTACTAGAAATGATGTCAGGTAATTTATTTTTAGGGTTTTTGAATTTAGTTATTTCCCACCTGCATGAGAGTCTGAAAGTTCGCCCTTATTTTTCAAGTTTATGTTGGCTGCTAATGTTCACAAATCATTTGACCTACGAAATCTTCATAAAATTTGGCATTTTAGTTCTCTATGATTCTTGTCTGAAGGGTGTGAAGTAAATGAAATAGTGAAACCAGTGGAAACTTTCTGTGTGGGAATATTGAATGCTATTGGATCATTGGCTATCTTTTTCTGATATAATGTCTCTGAAACCAGTCATACATATCAACATGGACCTGCTACTCTAAAAGCAGAGGTGAAAGGCCAGTCGAGAGAGCTGGCCCTAGCTGTGTTTCTGACCAAGCTTGTCCTCTAATTGGTGAAATCTCAAGGCACAGACATAGGTGTTATCAGTCAGTGTGGGCATGTAATCCATGCTTCTGCTGTCACACTGTTGAACAAAGATAGATACAGGGGAACTTGCTATGGATGAGCAATGTAGAATATGGGAGGTTCTGACTGTTGCAGGAAATAATTTATCTTGTGGTACATGTTGCTGCTGCTAAGTCGCATCAGTCGTGTCCGATGCTGTGCGACCCCATAGACGGCAGCCCACCGGGCTCCCTCGTCCCTAGGATTCTCTAGGCAAGAACACTGGAGTGGGTTGCCATTTCCCTCCCCAGTGCATGAAAGTGAAAAGTGAAAGTGAAGTCACTCAGTCGTGTCCACCTCTTAGGGACCCCATGGACTGCAGCCTACCAGGCTCCTCCGTCCATGGGATTTTCCAGGCAAGAGTACTGGAGTGGGGTGCCATTGCCTTCTCTGAGATACATGTTAAGTAATATCTAATGTTCACGTTACCCACTCCAGTGTTCTTGCCTGGAGACTCCCAGGGATGGGGAAGCCTGGTGGGCTGCCGTCTACGGGGTCGCACAGAGTCGGACATAACTGAAACGACTTAGGAGCAGCAGTAGCAATGTTCATGTTATTCTACAGGTGAAGACAGATCAGATCAGATCAGATCAGTCGCTCAGTCGTGTCCAACTCTTTGTGACCCCATGAATCGCAGCATGCCAGGCCTCCCTGTCCATCACCAACTCCCAGAGGTCACTCAGATTCATGTCCATCAAGTCAGTGATGCCATCCAGCCATCTCATCCTCTGTCATCCCCTTCTCCTCTTTCCCCAATCCCTCCCAGCATCAGAGTCTTTTCCAATGAGTCAACTCTTCGCATGAGGTGGCCAAGGTACTGGAGTTTCAGCTTTAGCATCATTCCTTCCAAAGAAATCCCAGGGCTGATCTCCTTCAGAATGGACTGGTTGGATCTCCTTGCAGTCCAAGGGACTCTCAAGAGTCTTCTCCAACACAGTTCAAAAGCATCAGTTCTTCGGTGTTCAGCCTTTTTCACAGTCTAACTCTCACATCCATACCTGACCACAGGAAAAACCATAGCCTTGACTAGACGAACCTTTGTTGGCAAAGTAATGTCTCTGCTTTTGAATATGCTATCTAGGTTGGTCATAACTTTCCCTCCAAGGAGTAAGCGTCTTTTAATTTTATGGCTGTAGTCACCATCTGCAGTGATTTTGGAGCCCAAAAAATAAAGTCTGACACTGTTTCCACTGTTTCCCCATCTATTTCCCATGAAGTGATGGACCAGATGCCATGATCTTCTCAAAATGAAAGTGGGTCAAAAATATTTATTATGCAGAACATAATGTTTTTGTCTCCAGTTTTGGGAAATATTTAATTCATTTTTTTTGATGTTAAATTTTGTGGGGTTTTCTCCACAGCTATTGGTGTTATCTGCCTCATTAGCAATAAATTTTCCAATGTTCAAATTCCCTCATCTTCAAATTTGATACAATCTGAAAGTTTAAATGGCTTGGCACTATGATTATTTTGCTATAAAAGAAATCCATTTTTGTATTTATAAATTTGCTTTTTAGTGAATATAGTACAAATATTTGATGGTGAATAAAGCCAAATGAAATATAGTTTGCCTGTTATAAGATTTACTCTATAATTTGGCATTGCATGAGGGAGAATATTTGTTGAAAACTAAATGGTAGTATATTTATCCATTTTATCATTCTTTAATGATTGTTCAAATCTAGATTTCTCAAATTACAAAGTAACTAAATGGCGAAATATTAAGACATTTAAAAACCCCAAGTATCAATCCTAACCTACTCACTTTCTGCCATAAGGGTGGTGTCATCTGCATATCTGAGGTTATTGATATTTCTCTCGGCACTCTTGATTCCAGCTTGTGCTTCTTCCAGCCCAGCGTTTCTCATGATGTACTCTGCATATAAGTTAAATAAGCTGGGTGACAATATACAGCCTTGATGTACTCCTTTTCCTATTTGGAACCAGTCTGTTGTTCCATGTCCAGTTCTAACTGTTGCTTCCTGACCTGCATACAGGTTTCTCAAGAGGCAGGTCAGGTGGTCTGGTATTCCAATCTCTTTCAGAATTTTCCACAGTTTATTGTGATCCACATAGTCAAAGGCTTTGGCATAGTTTATAAAACAGAAATAGATGTTTTTCTGGAACTCTCTTGCTTTTTTTGATGATCCATCAGATGTTGGCAATTAGATCTCTGGTTCCTCTGCTTTTTCTAAAACCAGCTTGAACATCTGGAAGATCATGGTTCACGTATTGCTGAAGCCTGGCTTGGAGAATTTTGAGCATTACTTCACTAGCATGTGAGATGAGTGCAATTGTGCGGTAGTTTGAGCATTCTTTGGCATTGCCTTTCTTTGGGATTGGAATGAAAACTGAACTTTTCCAGTCCCGTTGAGTTTTCCAAATTTGCTGGCATATTGAGTGCAGCACCTTCACAGCATCATCTTCCAGAATTTGAAATAGCTGAACTGGAATTCCATCACCTCCACTAGCTTTGTTCATAGTGCTGCTTTCTAAGGCCCACTTGACTTCACATTCCAGGATGTCTGGCTCCAGGTCAGTGATCACACCATCCTGATTATCTTGGTCATGAAGATCTTTTTTGTACAGTTCTTCTGTGTATTCTTGCCACCTCTTCTTAATATCTTCTGCTTCTGTTAGGTCCATACCATTTCTGTCCTTTATCGAGCCCATCTTTGCATGAAATGTTCCCTTGGTATCTCTAATTTTCTTGAAGAGGTCTCTAGTCTTTCCCATTCTGTTGTTTTCCTCTATTTCTTTACACTGATCACTGAGGAAGGCTTTCTTATCTCTCCTTGCTATTCCTTGGAACTCTGCATTCAGATGCTTATATCTTTCCTTTTCTCCTTTGCTTTTCACTTCTCTTCTTTTCACAGCTATTTGTAAGGCCTCCCCAGACAGCCATTTTGCTTTTTTGAATTCCTTTAAGAGGAGAGTGAAAAAGTTGGCTTAAAGCTCAACATTCAGAAAACGAAGATCATGGAATCTGGTCCCATCACTTCATGGGAAATAGAAGGTGAAACAGTGGAAACAGTGTCAGACTTCATTTTTTTGGACTCCAAAATCACTGCAGATGGTGACTGCAGCCATGAAATTAAAAGATCCTTACTCTTTGGAAGGAAAGTTATGACCAACCTAGATAGCATATTCAAAAGCAGAGACATTACTTTGCCAACAAAGGTCCGTCTAGTCAAGGCTCTGGTTTTTCCAGTGGTCATGTATGGATGTGAGAGTTGGACTGTGAAGAAAGCTGACTGCCAAAGAATTGATGCTTTTGAATTGTGGTGTTGGAGAAGACTCTTGAGAGTCCCTTGGACTGCAAGCAGATCCAACCAGTCCATTCTAAAGGAAATCAGTCCTGGGTGTTCTTTGGAAGGAATGATGCTAAAGCTGAAATTCCAATACTTTGACTACCTCATGCGAAGATTGACTCACTGGAAAAGACTCCGATGCTGGGAAGGATTAGGGGCAGGAGGAGAAGGGGAAGACAGAGGATGAGATGGCTGGATGGCATCACCGACTCGATGGACATGAATTTGAGTGAACTCCGGGAGTTGGTGATGGACAATGAGGCTTGGTGTGCTGCAATTCATGGGGTCTCAAAGAGTCGGACACAAATGACTGACTGAACTGAACTGACCTGATGAGGAAAAAAGTTCTGGCAATGTTTACAGGTCATAAAAATATTTTTCAGAAAAAAAGATGTGTTTTTATTTCTTTATTTACTACTACTTTAAATTTTCTCAGTAATTTATTTTGTATTAGACATCTACAAACTCATCTAAAATTTATAAAATATTTCTGTGTTGAGACTATGTGATTCACTGACATCAATTCTGTATTCATTTATTTTAAATATTTTCATAGGTCAGTAATTCATATACATTGTAACATGTAAAATATCATGTAAGAAACGAGTTGCCAGTCCAGGTTCGATGCACGATACTGGATGCTTGGGGCTGGTGCACTGGGATGACCCAGAGGGATGGTATGGGGAGGGAGGAGGGAGGAGGGTTCAGGATGGGGAACACATGTATACCTGTGGTGGATTCATTTTGATGTTTGGCAAAACTAATACAATTATGTTAAGTTTAAAAATAAAATAAAATTAAAACCAAAAAAAAAAAAAAAAATAGAAGAGTATTACTGACCCAAGTCTTCACTGAATACTGACTGTGCACTTTGAAGTCTACTATGTGATGAAAAGGCATTGAGAGGCAAACAGGCCCTTACTTCATGAACATATATGTGGAAGGACATGTTTTGTTTTGTTTTAGGAGCAAAAGCAAATATTTAAGAAACACAAATGAATAAGGAAGACACATATATTTTTTTCTTTAAAAATGTTTTTATTGGATTCTAGCTGTTATATAATGTGTGATAGTTTCAGGTGTACAGCAGAGTGATTCAGTTATACACATAGCTGTATCTACTCTGTTTTTAGATTCTTTTTCTATATAGGCCATTACAGAGTATTGAGTAGAGTTCCCTGTGCTACACAGCAGGTTCTCTTTTATATACAGTAATGTGTAGATGTCAATGCTAATCTCCCAGTGTATCCCTGCCCTCCCCATCACCTGTTGGTTTTCAGTTGTTCAGTCATGTCCGACTCTTTGCAATCCCATGGACTGAAGCACACCAGGCAACCCTGTCCATCACCATCTCCCAGAGCTTGCTCAAACTCATGTCCTTTGAATCAGTGATGCCATCCAACCATCTCATCCTCTGTTGTCCCCTTCTTCTCCTGCCTTCAATCTTTCCCAGCTTCAGGGTCTTTTCAAATGAGTCAGTTCTTTGCATCAGGTGGCCAAAATATTAGAGCCTCAGCTTCAGCATCAGTCCTTCCAATGAATATTGACTTGATTTTCTTTAGGACTGAATGGTTTGATCTCCTTGTAGTCCAAGGGAATCTCAGGAGTCTTACTCAGCACCACTGTTCAAAAGCATAAATTCTTCAATGCTCAGCCTTCTTTATAGTCCAGTTCTCACATCCATACACGACTACTGGAAAAGCCATAGCTTTAACTATAGGGACCTTTGTTGGCAATGTAATATCTCTGCTTTTTAATTTGCTGTCTAGCTGGTAACCATAAATTTATTTACTACATCTGTTGACTCTACTTCTCTATCATAAAATGTCATATAGATTGGAAAGAGAAACAGAACTGTTTATTTGTGAAATGACATAATTGTCTGCACAAATTCCAAAGTATCTCCAAAATCCTCCTAAAACTAACCAGTAAGTAGAGTCCCTGGACTGCAAGGATATCCAACCAGTCAATCCTAAAGGAAATCAATCCTGAATATTCATTGGAAGGACTGAGGCTGAAGCTGAAAGTCCAATACTTTGGCCACTTGATGCAAAGAACTGACTCATTGGAAAAGACCCTGATGCTGGGAAAGATTGAAGGCAGGTGGAGAAGGGGACGACAGAAGATGAGATGGTTGGATAGCATCACTGACTTGATGGACATGAGTTTGAGCCTTTGGTGATGGACAGGGAGCCTGGCATGCTGCAGTCCATGGGGTCGCAGAGAGTCGGACACAACTGAGCGACTGAGCTGAACTGAACTTAAACATGGTTTCATATAGAACAGCATATTAAAGTCAATTATATTTCTATATAAATTATTAGAAATTGAGAAAAACAAAAAGTATCATTTATAATGGACTTCCTTGGTGGCTTGGACGGTAAAGCGTCTGCCTACAATGTGGGAGACCCAGGTTCAATCCCTGGTTTGGGAAGATCTCCTGGAGAAGGAAATGGCAACCCATTCCAGTATTCTTGCCTGGAAAATCTCATGGATGGAGGAACCTGGTAGGCTACAATCCATGGGGTCAAAAGCTTTAAGTTGATAGTATAAATGTACCAAATATTTGCACCATTTGTATGATGAATTATAAAATACTAGTGAGAAAGGTTGAAAAAGACAAATTGGTAAATAAACTATAATCTTAAACTGGAAGTCTAAACATTATGATGATTCCTGTTCTCCCTTTATTGCTCTATAAATTTAAGTCAGTTATAATCAGAAACACACAGCTTGGTTCTCTGTGACAACCTACAGGTGCTGGATGGAGTGGGAGAAAGGTTCATGAGGGAGGGGACATATGTATACTTATGGCTGACTCACATTGTTGTATAATAGAATTCAGCACAACATTGTAAAGCAATTTTCCTCCAATTTAAAAAAAAAAAAAAAGTTAACAAAAGCCCAGGTCCAGATGGCTTCACAGCTGAATTCTACCAAAACTTTAGAGAAGAGCTAACACGTATCCTGCTCAAACTCTTCCAGAAAATTGCAGAGGAAGGTAAACTTCCAAACTCATTCTATGAGGCCACCATCACCCTAATACCAAAACCTGACAAAGATCCCACAAAAAAGAAAACTACAGGCCAATATCACTGATGAACATAGATGCAAAAATCCTTAACAAAATTCTAGCAATCAGAATCCAACAACACATTAAAAAGATCATACACCATGACCAAGTGGGCTTTATCCCAGGGATGCAAGGATTCTTCAATATCCACAAATTAATCAATGTAATACACCACATTAACAAATTGAAAAATAAAAACCATATGATCATCTCAATAGATGCAGAGAGAGCCTTTGACAAAATTCAACATCCATTTATGATAAGAACTCTCCAGAAAGCAGGAATAGAAGGAACATGCTGGGGACCAGCCCCAGCTGATCCAGGGTATTCGAAGGAGAGACGGCCTAGGCGACTATTTATATGCTAATTAGAGATATAGAGAACAATAGAATGAGGATAGCTCAGTAGGAAAATTCAGTGGAGAAAAGAAGCTGAGTAGCTTGGTTTACGCGGGAGACCAATAAAACTTCAAGACAAGAAGTTTGCACCACTTACGTAGGCCGCAGGCGCCCCCTCGAATAGCGGAAGGTGTCTCACCCTAGACTCCTTCTCGAGTGGGTCTTAGAAGCCCAGGCATAATTAGTAAGCGTGGTGGGTTCCGCGCTCCAGATGGAGACTCAGCTGGAAGTTAAAGGGAAGAATGACATGGGGAGACCAAGCGTTGGTGAGCAAGGCCCGTAGCTTTATTTTTAACAGGGGCTTTTATACCCTAAGTTACACATAGAGGATAATAGGGGGTGCAAAGTCAGCAGTCTTTGGTTCTTATCAAAAACCAAGGTTTCTTTCCTGCAAATGTATCGTATACAAATGGTTTAGGTGATTTACATCATCTTCTGGCCAGAAGGCCTACTAACATTTTATGACTCTTGACAAGGACTTATCAACAAAGACTTACTTTCTCTAAGAGTAATTATTTCAAGGTTTGGCACCATCTTCCAAAGATAAAATTGCATTCCTATAGGGCGGATGTGTAATGGGTTTACAACAAAGAAAGAATTTATTACCTTAAGGGTCTAAAGTTACTAACACCAAGGCCACTACTTATTTTTTCTACATACCCACTATTAATTGATACATATTCAAGGATACAATTCAGGGGATGTGAAAACTTGGCAACAAGCATTGACTCATCAATGAAATCCTTTACTAGTTTATTCTGACAGTTTTTAACTCTCTGAGAGGCTCTAAGCTATTTGAATATCTTAAGCTTCCCATGCCTCTCGAGGCTGGGAGACTGTAAACAATCGTATGCATAGCTGCAGGAGTCCGGGTAAACTTGTCAGGCGAGTTAGAGAGCCATCAGAGGGGTTTGGATTTAAACACTCCTAATTGCCCAGGAACTTTATTAATTGGAGCTGTAAGTTAACTCTTTGACACAGAGAGAGAGAGATGGTGGTAGGGGACAGCCCCCAGTAAAGTCAGAGGTGAGAGCACAAAGCAATAAAGTAGGCAGACTCTGGTTTTTTGGGGGAAAATGCTCGAGAATATCCGGGGGGACTCCTGAGGCTCGATCCCGCCTTTGGGTATGCCGAGCCTCCTTCCTCATGACCTTTGTCACGAGTGGAATGCCTCACCGGCTCCCCGCAGGAACATACCTCAACATAATAAAAGCTATATATGACAAACCCACAGCAAACATTATCCTCAATGGTGAAAAATTGAAAGCATTTCCTCTAAAGTCAGGAACAAGACAAGGGTGCCCACTTTCACCATTACTATTCAACATAGTTTTGGAAGTTTTGGCCACAGCAATCAGAGCAGAAAAAGAAATAAAAGGAATCCAAATTGGAAAAGAAGAAGTAAAACTCTCACTATTTGCAGATGACATGATCCTCTACATAGAAAACCCTAAAGACGCCACCAGAAAATTACTAGAACTAATCTATGACTATAGTAAAGTTGCAGGATATAAAATCAACACACAGAAATCCCTTGCATTCCTGTACACTAATAAGGAGAAAACAGAAAGGGAAATTAAGGAAACAATTCCATTCACCATTGCAACAGAAAGAATAAAATACTTAGGAATATATCTACCTAAAGAAACTAAAGACCTATATATAGAAAACTATAAAACACTGGTGAAAGAAATCAAAGAGGACACTAATAGATGGAGAAATATACCATGTTCATGGATTGGAAGAATCAATATAGTGAAAATGAGTATACTACCCAAAGCAATTTATAGATTCAATGCAATCCCTATCAAGCTACCAACAGTATTCTTCACAGAGCTAGAACAAATAATTTCACAATTTGTATGGAAATACAAAAAACCTCGAATAGCCAAAGCTATCTTGAGAAAGAAGAATGGAACTGGAAGAATCAACCTACCTGACTTCAGGCTCTACTACAAAGCCACAGTTATCAAGACAGTATGGTACTGGCACAAAGACAGAAATATAGATCAATGGAACAAAATAGAAAGCCCAGAGATAAGTCCACGCACATATGGACACCTTATCTTTGACAAAGGAGGCAAGAATATACAATGGATTAAAGACAATCTCTTTAACAAGTGGTGCTGGGAAATCTGGTCAACCACTTGTAAAAGAATGAAACTAGAACACTTGCTAACACCATACACAAAAATAAACTCACTGGGACAACCCAGAGGGATGGTATGGGGAGGGAGGAGGGAGGAGGGTTCAGGATGGATTTTCTTTTAAAAATTAAAAAAAAAAAAATCAGAGCAGAAATAAATGCAAAAGAAAAAGAAAAAAAAATAAATAAACTCAAAATGGATTAAAGATCTAAACGTAAGACCAGAAACTATAAAACTCCTAGAGGAGAACATAGGCAAAACACTCTCTGACATACATCACAGCAGGATCCTCTATGACCCACCTCCCAGAATATTGGAAATAAAAGCAAAAACAAACAAATGGGACCTAATTAACCTTAAAAGCTTCTGCACATCAAAGGAAACTATTAGCAAGGTGAAAAGACAGCCTTCATAATGGGAGAAAATAATAGCAAATGAAGCAACTGACAAACAACTAATCTCAAAAATATACAAGCAACTCCTACAGCTCAACTCCAGAAAAATAAATGACCGAAGCAAAAAATGGGCCAAAGAACTAAGTAGACATTTCTCCAAAGAAGACATACAGATGGCTAACAAACACATGAAAAGATGCTCAACATCACTCATTATCAGAGAAATGCAAATCAAAACCACTATGAGGTACCATTTCATGCCAGTCAGAATGGCTGCAATCCAAAAGCCTACAAGTAATAAATGCTGGAGAGGGTGTGGAGAAAAGGGAACCCTCTTACACTGTTGGTGGGAATGCAAACTAGTACAGCCACTATAGAGAACAGTGTGGAGATTCCTTAAAAAACTGGAAATAGAACTGCCTTATGATCCAGCAAACCCACTGCTGGGCATACACACTAAGGAAACCAGAAGGGAAAGAGACACGTGTACCCCAATGTTCATTGCAGCACTGTTTATAATAGCCAGGACATGGAAGCAACCTAGATGTCCATCAGCAGAAGAATGGATAGGAAAGCTATGGTACATATACACAATGGAGTATTACTCAGCCATTAAAAAGAATACATTTGAATCAGTTCTAATGAAGTGGATGAAACTGGAGCCTATTATACAGAGTGAAGTAAGCCAGAAGGAAAAACACCAATACAGTATACTAACGCATATATATGGAATTTAGAAAGATGATAACAATAACCCTGTGTCCGAGACAGCAAAAGAGACACTGATGTATAGAACAGTCTTTTGGACTCTGTGGGAGAGGGAGAGGGTTGGAAGATTTGGGAGAATGGCATTGAAACATGTAAAATATCATGTATGAAACGAGATGTCAGTCCAGGTTCAATGCACAATACTGGATGCTTGGGGCTGGTGCACTGGGACAACCCAGAGGGATGGTATGGGGAGGGAGGAGGGAGGAGGGTTCAGGATGGGGGACACATGTATACCTGTGGCGTATTCATTTTGATATTTGGCAAAACTAATACAATTATGTAAAGTTTAAAAATAAAATAAAATTTAAAAAAATTAAAAAAAGTTAAAAAATAAGAAACATATTAAGCTTTTATTTTGTAGAAAGTTGCATATTAATTTTAATTTTTTTAAAAGAATTTTGTTTTTTAGAACATTTACAGAAAAGGTTTGAAGATAGTATATAATTCTGTATATTCTGAAATCAGTTCCTCTTTAATTCATTTTATATTAGTATTGCACTTTTGTTGTAATTAATAAGCCAACATCAGTGTATTTTTAGTAACGAAAATCCATAGTTTATTCATGCTTCTGTAACTGCTTTTACTTATGTGCTTTTTCTATTCCAGAATCCCATCCAGGTTACCACATATCATTTAGATGTCATGTCTCTTTAGGCTCCCCTTGGCTATTACAGACTTTCCTTGTGTTTGATGATCTTGATAGTTTTGGAAAGTGCTAGGTAGGTATGTTTTAGAATACCCTTCATTGAGATATGTCTGATATTTTTCTCATGAGGAGATTGGAGTTGTAAATTTGGGGAGGACGACAGAGTGCAAATTTTATTACATCATATCAAGGGAACAAACTGTGAACATGACCTCTGTTGATGTTACCTTTGCTCACTGAGGTGGTGTTTGTCAGGTTTTCCACTCAAAGGTTACTCTTATTTTCCTCTTCCATATGAGTCTGTAATAATTTCTTTGGAAGGAAATCATATGTGCAGTAAGTACTTAAGGAGTAAAGAGTCCCATCTCTTTTAGGAAAGAGCATCTACATTATTGATTTAGAATTTTTCTGCACAGGAGATTGTTTCATCTCCCTCATTTGCTAAAGTATTCAATCATTTTATGCTACTGTGGACTCATGGGTATTTTATATTGGGGTTATAATTAATACTATTTCTTTTCTGTGATTTTTGCTGCTTAAATTGTTCCAGCTTTGGCCATTGGTAATTCCTTTACCTAGTTGACATACCTCTACAGTTTTAAGCACTTCTCCATTTTCTAGAACTACAAAAATCTCCAGGCTCTTCTTATGTATTTCCTACCCCTATTTTAGAATCAGCCATTTTTTTCAAGTAGCTAAGATTTTATTTACTAGTAATGGAATTATAATTAAAAAATGGCCACTAAGTAAGTTTTTTCTTCTTTGCAAAATAAAGTTAAAACAATTTTGAAAAAGACAATGAAGAAGAACTCACATCACTTCACAACTTCCTATAAATTCACAATAATCAAGTTATGGTGAAAGAAGGCAGATATTCAGATCAATGAAATAGGATAGAGTTTAGAAATAGATACAAGTACAAGTGGTGAATTGATTTTTGACAGAAGTGCCATGATAATTCAACAGAAGAGTACAATTTTCAAAAAATGGTGCTGAAATAACTAGACATCTTTTTGCAAAATATTTTTTAAAAGAATTCAATCCATTCTTTGCACTATATACAAAATTCATGCAATGAAATATAGATATCAATGTAAACTTAGAGTTTCTAGAAGAAGGCATAGGAGAAAATTTTTCAAGTTCAGGTTAATTAAGATTTCTTAATTAAAAACTTCTTAAATATAAAAACATATGTTTAAAAGTTATTTATTTCACTTCTTCAAGTTAAACTTCTGCTCAACTAAACTTCTAAAAAGAATGTTAAGAGAATACAAGGTATACTGGAAGGCAGTATTTATAAAACACATGTCTGAAAAATTTTAACATCCAAAATATATAAAGAGAGAACTCTCAGAGCTCAATAATAAGAAAATGAACAACCCAATAAAAATAGGAAAAATATTAATCAATCTTTACCATAGGAGATCATATGAAAGGATGGTGCACATCATTTATTGGTTCAGTTCAGTTCAGTCACTCAGTGGTGTCCGACTCTTTGCGACCCCATGAATTGCAGCACGCCAGGTCTCCCTGTCCATCACCAACTCCCAGAGTCTACTCAAACTCATGTCCATCAAGTCGGTGATGTCATCCAGCCATCTCATGCTCTGTCGTCCCTTTCTCCTCCTGCCCCCAATCCCTCCCAGCATCAGAGTCTTTTCCAATGAGTCAACTGTTCGCATGAGGTGGCCAAAGTATTGGAGTTTCAGCTTTAGCATCAGTCCTTCCAATGAACACCCAGGACTGATCTCCTTTAGAATGGACTGGTTGGATCTCCTTGCAGCCCAAGGGACTCTCAAGAGTCTTCTCCAACACCACAGTTCAAAAGCATAAATTTCTCAGTGCTCAGCTTTCTTCACAGTCCAACTCTCAAATCCATACATGACCACTGGAAAAACCATAGACTTGACTAGATGGACCTTTGTTGGCAAAGTAATGTCTCTGCTTTTGAATGTGCTATCTGGGTTGGTCATAACTTTCCTTCCAAGGAGTAAGGATCTTTTAATTTCATGGCGGCAGTCACCATCTGCAGTGATTTTGGAGCCCAGAAAAATAAAGTCTGACACTGTTTCCCCATCTATTTCCCAGGAAGTGATGGGCTCAGATGCCATGATCTTAGTTTTCTGAATGTTGAGCTTTAAGCCAACTTTTTCACTCTCCTCTTTCACTTTCATCAAGAGGCTTTTTAGTTCCTCTTCACTTTCTGCCATAAGGGTGCTGTCATCTGAATATCTGAGGTTATCGATATTTCTCCTGGCAACATTCATTAGAGATATACAAATATACCTTTATTATACCACATTTTTAAAAGTAGTTTTTAATTTTTTCAGTATTAAAGTTAGTAGGACACTAGCAAATGGAATTCTCATGCACTGCTAATAGAATGCAAAATGGTACAGCCACTTTGCAATATGGAATCATACCCAGAAGTCTGGACTTGCCAGAGAGCATTCAAGCTATTAGTTGTGGTATAGGTCACAAACACACATCTATTTATTTTATTTCTCTTACTATACTGTCTTTCTCATAAAAAGTAAGAAATCAAACAAATGCATATACAATTGATACAGAATAATGACTTCAATTACTCTTGGCATTAAATCCCAGGTAAAATGTACATGGCAGTGACAACAGTTTGCAAGATTACTTACTAAATCTGTGTGAGTTGCAGAAATTGACTACACAGTCGTAAAGTTCATGAGAAGCACTGATACTTTCTCACTCTGCCAACCTGTGCTCATAACTGGTGTGATCTGGGATTTATGTTTGAAAGAGGCAGAAGTGGAGAGTCCACAATGTATCTCTACCAAGCTAAAATATAGGTGCAGCCCATAACAAAGCATTCTGAAATGAGAGATATACAGACTGGACTTCCAAGGGTCTGAGTTTTTAGTGTCTTTGGTTGTTGTTTCATTAGGTAGCAAGACAAGCTACCTACTTCTCACAAATGAAGCGCCTGAATCTGGAACAGTCAGAAGCAGACATCTTTGTTGCTTTAATATATGCACAGTTTCCTTCGTTTGACTCAATCCAATCACTTAAAATAAAATAAAGCATATAAATAATGTAAAATAGACATTCACTAATGCAAACATAAGAAATATTGGTTCAAAGTTAAGGTATATATATTTTTTCTTTCCTTACAGGAAACTATCCCTTGGTGCCCTAGCCTTTCCTAAAGCATACTTTATAAGGATTATAGCAACAAGTTGCAAAGCCTCCCTCTCTATATATACTCATTTTCTGAACTTAAATTCTTTGTATGTGTGTGTCTGTATGTACATGCAATGCTCATGTGTGTGCTAGTCGCTAAGTTATGTCCTCTTCTTTACAACCCCATGGACAGTAGCCTGCCAGCCTCCTCTGTTCATGGGATTTCCCAGGCAAGAATATTGCAGTGCGTTGCCATTCTCCAGGGGATCTTCCTGATCCAGGGATCAAACCTGTGTCTCCTGCATTACCAATGGATTCTTTAGCACTGAGCCACCTGTATATGCCCATATACGTAGGCATATTTGTCTATATATTGAAAGTGTGCATTTCCCGATATACTTTTCAAAGTGTAAACTAGAATATGGAACTTATTATTTACTATCTTTTCTAGAGACTTACAATTTTGGAAAAGGCATTGACTTATCTTCCCATGTCCATTGATTTCTGGTTCCTTTACGAGATAATCCAATCCAATAGAAATAGGATAGTCTGCTTTGAATGAAGTTCTGCAATAAAAAGAGATATATTCTATGAGAAAAATGTCTTTTCATAATTCTGAAATGAAATAATAATCTTTTTAATATTTTATTATTTTGAGTAACAAATAGTATCAAGATCAATTTCATCCTGATTCTGTTGAAATGATAAAATAATAGAATCTTAGTTATATTTATTAAATATAGTGACATAAATGAGACATAAATTAACACTGTCTTAGCTTACCTATCTTTTTTTTTTAAGATTTTTTGGATGTAGATCATTTTTAAGCTTTTATTGAATGTGTTGTAATATTGCTTTTTTTTTCTAATTTTATTTTATTTTTAAACTTTACATAATTGTATTAGTTTTGCCAAATATCAAAATGAATCTGCCACAGGTATACATGTGTTCCCCATCCTGAACCCTCCTCCCTCCTCCCTCCCCATACCATCCCTCTGGGTTGTCCCAGTGCACTAGCCCCAAGCATCCAGTATCGTGCATCGAACCTGGACTGGCAACTCGTTTCTTACATAGTATTGCTTTTTTTATATACTTTTGATTTTTAGCCGAGAGGTATGTGGGCTTTTAGCTGTATAACGAGGGATCACATCTGTACCTTGTGTGTTGAAAGGTAAAGTCTTAACCATTGGACCACTAGGGAAGTCCTGTTCCTATCTTATTTAATCTTCAGACTAAAATATCTTAATTTACTTTCTAAATTGACACTTGTAGCTCAAGAAAAAATTCTGAGCAAAATTGGTTGGTATTTTGAGGTCCAGGTATGAGAGATGTGAGGTTTTTACCAATGTCATTTAAATTGTTTTTCAAAATACTGTGCTTATTTTGTGAAGTGAGCATCTTGAAGAAGTGTCCTTATTCTACCAGATGAGATGTTTACATAGGTATCTGGAAATTACTTGATAAGTACAAATGTAACTGATGTTCATCTTGTAACTTAATTTTTACCACATTTATGCACATATATTGGGATTTCCCTGATGGCTAGTGGTAAAGAACCTGCCTGCTAATGAAGGTGATGAGGATTTGATCTCTGGTTCTGGAAGATTCCCTGGAGAAGGAAATGGTCACCCACCCTAGTACTATTGCCTGGGAAATCCCATGGACAGAGGAGCCTGGCGGGCTACAGTCCATGGGGTCGCAAAAGAGTTGACATGACTTAGCAACTAAACAACAACAAACAACAGCAATGTACATATATTATCTCATGTGATCTTCCTAACATATGTTGGAAAGAAAATATAACCAGTTTTATTACAAGCAAAGTAATGTGTGAGAGGGAATTAAAGAGAGAGTTTCTGACTATAAATTCTGTATTTCTCTATTCTGCTTTAGTTTTTACCCTTAGTTTGTTTTTATTTTCCTTTGTTTCTTTCACCATAGAGAATATGGCAAAAACTTAGTCTCTCTACCCAGAAAAAAATTACGTACATACCATCTATTCATAAGATTTGACATTCAATTTTATGGTTTTCATAGATGATCTTAATTCTTGATGAAGATATCCTACATAAAAGATTAGGGCTTCTAGACTCTAAAGCTAATTTTTGAGCCCACCAGGCTCTCCTGTCTATGGAATTCTCCAGGCAAGAATACTGGAGTGGGTTGCCATTCCCTTCTCCAGGGGATCTTGCTGACCCAGGGATCGAACCCAGATCTTCTAGGATTATGAAATATTTACTTCAATTTTCATGGTAGTTAGTATGAGTTAAAATTTAATATGAGTTTGAATTAATTGATCCTCAATTTTAAATTCATACTAAGTCTTCCTTTTACCCTAAACTCAGTGATATTGTACTTCTTGATTTTGTTGGAGGTAAAATGACATTTTTTTCAGGGAGAAGCTACATTTCCATGAAATTATCAGTATGAAAATATAATTATCTCTGATAAAATGAAATATTTTAAAAATAATTTTTTCCTAATTGTTTCATGTTCCCTTTTACATTTGCTCTACTAGAAAAGTTCTAACTGTGGGTGAGTTAGATGAATTAAATAAAATTCTAATTTCATTTCTACTTGTATTTCTGACCTTAAGATGAGAACTGTCTAGATCTGAATCAACTTAACAACTGTAAACTATGGACACTCAAATATTATCAAGCATTCAGATTTAGCTAACAGGACTTCCCCATGGTCAAGTTGTTAAGAATCTGTCTGGCAATGCAGGGGACACAGCTTGGATCCCCAGTCCAGTAAGATTCCACATGCAACAGACAGCTAAACCTGAGCACTTCAACTACTGAGCCTGAGCTTTCGAGCCCATACTCCACAACAAGGGAAGTCACCTCCACAAGAAGCCCTGTCACCGCAGTTAGAGAAAGCCCACGGGTAGCGAGGAAGACCCAGCACAGCTTAAAAAAGAAAAAAATGATTTAGGCAACACCTAACGGGCCAGATGGCCAGATGAATAAGATGAACACAGGGTGAGATGGAAAAAGAAATACGTCACCAGTTCTTCCCTATCTTCTATCTTAAGAAGTGTGGAGTCCATTTCCTTGCAGCTTTTTTTACTTTCTTCAAAGTTCTTCAATTCATCCGAAAAATAGTAACATTTCTGTCCACAACACGACCATTTACTTTTACATTCCTTTCCTTAAAAACAAAAGATATTCCCCGGAGGCCATTCAGTGTGTATCTTGAAAGGAATGCTCTGGAACTTAGCTACTGAGGAACCCTTTCCAGTCCTTGTAAAACCATTGATTTCCTGAGATGGATGGACTTCATTTCTAAGTTCCTGGCCTTAGGGAGATGACTTACATCCCTCCAAATCTATGCATAAGACTACTAAAATTCTCTAGGAAATATATCTTAGAAAATTGATGTTTTTTCTCACAATCTCTACAGATAGGAGGTCACAGGGGAAAACAACTTCTTTGTATTCTGTAAAAGAAAGAAAGTGAAAGTCACTCAGTCATGTCTGACTCTTTGTGACCTGTGAACTATACAGTCCATGGAATTCTCCAAGCCAGAATACTGGAGTGCGTAGCCTTTCCCTTCTCCAGGGGATTTCCTCAACCTAGGGATGGAACCCAGGTCTCCCGCATTGCAGGCGAATTCTTTACCAGCTGAGCCGCAAGGGAAGCATTCTCTAGACTAAGTCAAATCTATAGGTACAGAGCTGATCTTAAATTAGCATTGATACACTTACCTAGTACCTAATCTACATACCCATATGAGAGCATATAATAATGATTAGAGAATGTGCTAAAGGAGATGTAGAATTTTTTGGTAGAAAAAAATATTATTTTGAGAAATGGTGATTTAAAAGAATATATCATGTATACAGAAGAATCTAACTACTGGGAAAGATGAGTATTTTTTTCTGAAATTAAATAAAATGAAAGTTGGACTTCACAGTTGGCTGAGTCTAAAATAACATCCAAATTGAGCAGGTTATCAATTGACTGAGAGAAGCAGAGAAGATACTTGTTGGTCTCAGTCTTTTATCTACATACCTGTATTAAGTGGTTTCTCTTTGAAAGTCATGTTTTTAGATGTGGAATTTTCTTGTGTTCCATTGTCCAATGGAGGCTCTGGAAATCCACCCTGGAAAACTTTTACTGTACATTATTGAAGTGAAGTGAAAGTAGCTCAGTTGTGTCTGACCATGTGCGATCCCATGGTCTATACAGTCCATGGAATTCTCCAGGCCAGAATACTGGAGTGGGTAGCCTTTCCCTTCTCCAGGGGATCTTCCCAACCCAGGGGTCGAACCCAGATCTCCTGCATTGCAGGTGGATTCTTTACCAGCTGAGCCACAAGGGAAGCCCAATAATACTGGAGTGCGTAGCCTATCCCTTTTCCAGGGGACCTTCCCAACCCAGGAATCAAAATAGGGTCTCCCGCATTGTGGGTGGATTTTTTACCAACTGAGCTCTCAGAGACATCAGTACATCATTAGCTCTAGGAAAACATAACATGGGGCAGACTAAAAGCTATAAATTAAAATTTAAAATGTCAGTTAATGTTCAGGAGTTTTATTCCTGTGCTTTTTAGGAAGATAAGACTATAAAGGAAGACGCAAATTACATCATGAAAAAGCCTTTAGGGATGCTAATGTAGTTGGATTTTTAAGGTAAAATCCTAAAAATTACTCATTGCTGGCATTGTGATCTCAATGCCAGCAATGAGTAATCTGAAAATAGCATTTTTGTAGAATTATTCACAACAGCCAAGATATGGAAACATCATAGGTGTCCATTGACAATTGAATGGATTAAAAACTTGTGGGATACACACACACACATACACACACACACACACATATATGCAGATACATACAATGCAATATTCAGCCACAAGAAAGAAGGAAATTCTGCCATTTGCAACAACATAGATGAACTTTAAGGACATTATACTAGGTGAAATAAGTCAGATAAAGACAAATATAGTATGCGTCACTTATTTGTGGAATCTAAAAAACTGAACTCATAGATACAGAGAGCAGAATGGTAGTTTCTACGTGCTGGGGAGCAGAGAAGGAGGAGAAATGTTCAAAGGGTACATAATTTCAGTTATAAAATAAATACACGATGAGTATCTAATGTACAGGATTGTGACTGTAATTTAAAATAATGTATTCAATACTTGAATGTTGCTGAGAAGATCTTAAATATTCTCACCACAAGAGAGAAATGGTGATTATGTGGCTAGTGGTAATCACTTTACAATATACGTGTATAAAATCAATGCATTGTATACCTTGAATTTACACAGTGTTATGTGTCAATTATAGCTCAATAAAGTTGGAAAACAAAAGAAAAATGTTCCATATAAATTAGATCAAAATAATAAAATATCCAGAAATATATTTAACTAATATGTGTAAAACATATACTTTAAAAACAAAATTGTTAAAAATCAAAGATTTAAATAAAGGGATAGAAAGATGTATCATATTTCCCTTATGTCACATGTGAAAATTAACTGAAAATGGATGAAAGCACAAACATGAAGTAAAAACAATGCTTTAGATAGCATAGGTGAAAGTGTGATCCTGGATTAGGCAATGGTTTCTTAGATATGATACTAAAAACCTCTGTTTTCAAATAACAGTATTTTTTATCTCTTACAGCAGGATAAAATTAGAGTCAATTGCCTATAATGGATATGGTGATCATATTGCTGCATAGGGTAAAGCCTCTCTTATAATGATTATTTAGGAATATTTATTGCCTGATTTTATAATTTATGTTCTACCCCAAAATCTATTTCTATCTTCACTAGCCTAAGAGAGAGATAAAATACAAACTATATTTATATTAGAAGTTTGAAATCATTGTGTACCTTTCTGAAGCTTTGTTACCAGAGAGGACTTATTCTGTTCTGATATTTGGGTACCTAGAAAAAAAATGGAAGTAATCTTTTAAAATATTAACATTGATTTAAATAAATCATAATAGTTTTAGTTTTTAGTTTAAACATGGTGTTTGTAGGATTTAGGATGATCCGGAAAATATTGCTTTAAGAATAATTAATGAGGTAATGAAGACTGCTGCTGCTGCTGCTGCTAAGTTGGGTCAATTGTGTCCGACTCTGTGCGACCCCATAGACAGCAGCCCATCAGGCTCCTCTGTCCTGGGGTGTGTATATTTCAAAAACCTTAGAGAAGAGACTCAACCACCTCTTACAATACTTGGTTCAAGCAATCTCAAGAATTAATTTGTTTTTCTCAATAAGGTGTTTCAGTTTCTTAAAGTATATCTTTGAGTTATGAAATCAGAAAATATCTATGTATATATTTAATTTTCCCTACAATCATTCTGTAATTTATACTTTGCTCAACTCAGAATAACCATTCAATACTTAGGCTAAATGCACACATTAAAATAAGAGTTCTATTCCATAATAATATGACATTTTAGAGGCACCAATGATCATTAAAATGAAAGGTTCAATTATAATCTTTCAAAACTTGACTTATGTGGAATAAAAGTTATCACTCTCACTATAGTATATATCAAGACAAAACAGAAGATTCCCAGGATCACAACAATGAGCTTCTCTCGAGCTGATGGTGAATCTGCAGGGAGAGAAAAGGAAACACTGAGAAAGGAGTGATGGAGACAGTTATTTTAGAACAAAAGATCCCAAATCCGTAAGAATTCAAAGACATCAACTTGGACCCCAAAACAATATCTACCATTGCAATCCTCTTCTCAGAATATACCATTCCTTTTTCAGCGAATATAAGGCTTCACGAGTTATAGATCAAAGACTACAAATTACAGCAATGCATGGGTAGGTAGTCTTAGAGGAGGGCATGGCAACCTTTTCCAGCATTCCTGCCTGGAGAATCCCCATGGACAGAGGAGCCTGGAGGGCTACAGTCCATGGGGTGGCAAAGAGTTGGACACAACTGAGCGACTAAGCATAGCACAGCACATATGTCATATTAGAATATTGTATTTCAAACTCCAGGTCTAAGTCTCATTAATAAAATCATGTAAGTGGGTAAATCCTTTACACTTGCAGGGGTAGTTCCTGTCATTCCATTGACATAATGAAAGGCAATTTGAAAGTTTAATCCCACGTAGGTTTTCTCCTGCTCAGCTGCTAAAATTGATCTTTTCAGGATCTTACCTCTCATTTGCTGTCTCCTGGTGTCCTTAACCAGACTCGGTTCTGAGTAGCTTTCCTTTTGGTTCTTCATCTCTGTGGCTGTTTAATGTCAAGGATGTTGCTCTATGGAAACTTCACATAAGTAGTTAACAAATGGTGTATAAAATCACAAGAAACCTTGAAAGGTTAAACTGGGTGATGTGTGAGATCAGTTAACAGCACTCATTTAGCAGCTGAGCAAATACAAGTTGGTTCTCATTTCAGTAGACCTTTAGACAACTGTTTCATGGTAGAGTAAGTAGTTTTAAAAACAGTATTTGGTGTTTGATAACCAAGAGTGGTGAGAATGGGTGGGAGGTGAGAGGGAAACTCAAAGGAGGAGATATATGTACACCTATGGTTAATGTATGCTGATATGTGACAGAAATCAAACCAATATTGTCAACCAGTCATCAATTAGTTAAAAACAACTAATTCTCTGTTTGACATAATGTTACTTGTTTATTGGAACAATGAAAATTAGTAGATAACTGAAAAAGTTCATAAATAGTAATATCCTGATGAATTGAAAGTCAAAATTCACAGAAACACTTGAAAATTGTTATAATATCTTTGTTCAAATTAAAGTCCATATTGGAAAAACTTGCACCAATTATATAGGTAAGTTTAAAATCCATTAAAAGTTAAAGACAGCTTTCTCTGATGAGGGAATAACAGTATAGGCATATATGGTACACTCTGCATTAAACTACTTTAATAGGGACATTCATTAATGAAAATGGAATGAGATGCTATCAAATAATTCTATTTTGAGTGACTGTGGAGCTCTAAGAAATCATTAAAAATTAAATAAATATTTTATATGTTAAAAATGGTACATGACATATTAAAATCTCCAAAAGAGTTTATCATATAAAGACAAAACAATGTTAAAATGTCATTAAATACTTATTTTACATGAGTAATTGATAATTGACAATGGCTAAGATATGAAATCACAAAATGATAAGGAAAAGCATACATCATTTATGGAAGAACAATGTTGGTACAAACATCCAGGAAGATCCTGAGGCTGTTAAGTCAATGAGGGAAGCTTTAGTTGTATCAGCAAGTATAAGAAGTGAATAATGTGCCTTAAAAATTCAGTCAATGGATTCTGTAGTCAGTGCAATCTACAATTAATTCTGGCTTTGAAATTTACAATGTATGACCTTTAAAAATTATTTAGTATTTAGCAAATGAGTTTACTAATCTAAAATGAGAATAAAAATATGTATGATATAAAGCATGTAAAACACCTAATATTAAATTTGCCTTTTATTTTATTTCTTATTTTAATGCAATTGCCATGGTATTATTCATATCAGGCAATATAATTTATTAGACACAAATCTCTGTGTTAGTGTGATTCATCTTTTTTCAAATTTATGACCAAGTTTTTATAAAGCATTTGATTGTATATAATTGAGTTAATCCAGCATTTTACTGGAGGTACCATATTCTGATTTTTACTTTAATTAGACCAGTGAAGAATTTTATTGGCCATTCACAATTCTATGAATCCATTTTAAGAACCTATTTTTAAGGGCTGAGTTAAATATTTAATACTATATCTAATTATATGTCCATTGATGACAAAATACAATGTTAACTGTCCCTTGTCCTGATGCTACTGATATTCCATCTTAAATTGGATTGATTAAGAAACTCAGTTATACATGAAAGTTTTCATTTGAATAATGTCTGCAGGCAAGAATTTGAACATTTTAAGAAATCTTCCTCAATACTTCATATTTTATTCTTATTTTCTCCCAAAACTAAAATACCAAAATATCAAATACAGATACCAATATCTCTTTAATTTGTTTGCTTAGCAATTGTCCCTAAGTCGAACCACATTGGCATTTGTAATCTCCTGCTAAATGAGATGAGGAATTAGGAAGGAGAGGGAAACACATACCTTCTACAGGCCAGAGTCCTGCCTCTTCCGTGAGTGGCCAGGTTACTGTGAAAATCAAACAATGTCTGTGGTCTTCACAGACTGCCCTGTGAAGGCCCAGAGTGAAACAATAGGGGAAAAAGTACACTTCTTATCACCGAGTCACCGATACAGGAAATTCTTACCCTTGGGTATTTTGAAGACAGTTTATCTCATCACACAACTCCAGAATATAGGAGACTTTGGATATGTAGTGTATCAGTTAGTTTGTTCTTTGGTGAGTTCTTCTGAGAATTGATTTCCCTTTCTAAAAGATATAGGGGGACAAAGGACATGATCACCCTGCTGTTAACTTGCTTTCACTTCATTCATCAATGCTGAATCTACTCCTTGTCAAGAGTAACTTCAATGTTTAAGTTTTACTTTTAGATAAGTTTGCTAAATCTAGGCATAATTTATTTCTTTTCCTTATAATCTCATTGTGTCATTTCTATTATAATAGAGGAAATCATAATTCCATTAATAGTACGTATTTAAGGATACTTGTCCCTAATTCAGAAGAGTTACTACATTTTAAACTTTTTTAACTGTCATCTATTTTTTGTCTTTCTAAAATCTTGACAAAAGGAATATAAATCTGTAGTTATATACCAATTTATTGTTGTTGTTCAGTCGTGAAGCCATGTCTGACTCTTTGTGACTCTGTGGACTGCAGCAGGCAAAATTTCCCTTTTACTATCTCCCTGAGTTTGTTTAAATTCACGTCCAGTGATGGGCTTCCCTGGTGGCTCAGATGGTAAAGAGTCTGCTTGTGATGCAACAGACCTGGGTTCAATCCCTGGCTGAGGAAGATCCCCTGGAGAAAGAAATGGCAACCCGCTCCAGGATTCTTGCCTGGAAAATTCCATGGAGAGAGGAGCCTAGCGGGGCTACCGTCCATGGGGTCATGGAATCAGACATGACTGAAAAGACTGAGCACACCCACGACTACATGTCCATTGAGTCAGTGAGGTCATCCAGTCACATATTCCTCTGTGGCCCTCTTCTCCTCTTGCATTGAATCTTTTCCAGCATCAGGATCCTTTCCAATGAGTCAGCTCTTTACATCAAGTGGCCAAAGTATTGGAGCTTCGGTTTCAGCATCAGCCCTTCACATGAATACTCAAGGTTTATTTCCTTTAGGGTTGACTGGCTTGATCTCCTTGCTGTCCAAGGAACTCTCTCCATGACCATAGCTGGAAAACATCAATTCTTTGGCGTTCAGCCTTTATGGTTCAACTCTCAAATCCATACATGACTACTGGAAAAACCATAGCTTTGATTATATGGAAATTTGTCAGCAAAATGATATATCTGCTTTTTAATATGCTATCTAATTTTGTCATAGCTTTACTTCCAAGGAGCAAGCGCTTTTCAATTTCATGGCTGCAGTCATTGTAGACATTGATTTTGGAGCCCAAGAAAATGAAATTTGACACTGTTTCCACTTTTTCTCCGTCTATTTGCTATGAAGTGATGGGACTGGATGCCATGATCTCTGATTTTTGATTGTTGAACTTTAAGCCATCTTTTTCATTCTCCTGTTTCACCTGCATCAAGAGGCTCTTTAGTTCCTCTTCACTTTCTGTCATTAAAGTGGTATCATCTGCTATCTGAGGTTGTTGATATCTCTCGCTGCAATCTTAATTGCATCTTGTGAGTCATCCAGCCAGCACTTCATATGATGTACTCTGCATATAATTTAAATAAGCAGGGTGACAATATCCAGCCTTGAAGTATTTCTTTCCCAATTTTGAACCAATTGCCATTCCGTTGTTCCATGTCCTGTTCTACTGTTGCTTCTTGACCTGCATGCAGATTTCTCAGGAGGCAGCTAAATTCGTCTGGTATTCCCATCTCTTTAAGAATATTCCACAGGTGGTTGTGATCCACACAGTCAAAGGCTTAGCAGAGTCGATGAGGCAAAAGTAGATTTTTTTCTGGAGTTCCCTGGCTTTCTCTATGATTCAATGGATATTGGCAATGTGATCATCTGCCTTCTCTGAATCCAGCCTGAATATCTGGAAGTTTTCTGTTCATGTACTGCTGAAGCTTAGCTTCAAGGATTTTGAGCATAATCTTGATAGCATGTGAAATGAGTGCAATTGTAGGAAAATTTGAACATTATTCGGCATTGCATTTCTCTGGGATTGGAATGAAAACTGCCCTTTTCCAGTCCTGTGGCCACTGCTGAGTTTTCCAGTTTGCTGGCCTATTGAGTGCAGCACTTTAACAGCATTATTCTTTAGGATTTGGAAGTTCAGCTGGCATTACACCACATCCACTACCTTGTTTTTAGTAAGAATTCCTAAGGACCACTTGACTACACACTTCAGAATGTCTGGCTCTAGGTGAGTGACCACACCATTGTGGTTATCTGGGTCATTAAGAGCTTTTCTGTACAGGTCAGTTCAGTTCAGTTCAGTCACTCAGTCGTGTCCGACTCTTTGTGACCCCATGAATCGCAGCACGCCAGGCCTCCCTGTCCATCACCAACTCCCGGAGTTCACTCAGACTCATGTCCATCGAGTCAGTGATGCCATCCAGCCATCTCATCCTCTGTCATCCCCTTCTCCTCCTGCCCCCAAGCCCTCCCAGCATCAGAGTCTTTTCCAATGAGTCAACTGTTCGCATGAGGTGGCCAAAGTACTGGAGTTTCAGCTTTAGCATCATTCCTTCCAAAGAAATCCCAGGGCTGATCTTCAGAACGGACTGGTTGGATCTGCTTGCAGTCCAAGGGACTCTCAAGAGTCCTCCAACACCACAGTTCAAAAGCATCAATTCTTCGGCACTCAGCCTTCTTCACAGTCCAACTCTCACATCCATACATGACCACAGGAAAAACCATAGCCTTGACTAGACAGACCTTTGTTGGCAAAGTAATGTCCCTACTTTTGAATACGCTATGTAGGTTGGACATAACTTTCTTTCCAAGGATTAAGCGTCTTTTAATGTCATGGCTCTAATCACAGGTATTCTGGGTATATTTGGCACCTGGTAGGCTGCAGTCCATGGGGTTGCTAAAAGGCGGACCTGACTGAGTGACTTCACTTTCACTTTTCACTTTCATGCATTGGAGAAGAAAATGGCAGCTCCCTCTTGTATTCTTGCCTGGAGAATCCCAGGGACGGGGGAGCCTGGTGGGCTGCCGTCTATGGGGTGGCACTGATTCGGACATGACTGAAGTGACTTAGCAGCAGTAGCAGCAGAATGGTTAGTCCACGTAGAGCCAAGATAAATACTCAAAATATTAAGAGTATTTTGAATTTACTGTTTATCATATAAAATGTTTTTGTGACTAAATCTAAAATGGCAGTACCTAGTGACCTAAGAAATATAGATAAATTACATGTCCATAGTAATTGCGATATTATCCTTCTAACAAGATGGCTAGATGGATTCATTTCTAGGAAGTTTTTTAAATGGAGGGAAATTTCCAAAATTACGAAATAACTCTGTGTAAAGGAAACATTTTAAGGTCTTATAATGAAGAAACTATTATTCTAGTTGAAAATTTGGATATGCAGATAGGAACGAAGAACTGAAGAAAAGAACTTATGTGGATATATCCAAATAGATATTGACAGGTAAAATAGTAATGGTAAACTATCAAATTGTGAATATATGTTTGTATTAGAATTCAAGGCAGCAAAAATGGCATGAGCAGTGAAAATAGTAGAGAGAAATTATGTCTTTTCGTTGTTTCATAAAAGTACAAAAATATGAACTTACTGGAGTATTGAGTAAAGAATGCATGCTGTAAAATGTAGGGCACTTATAGAACTGCTGCTGAGTTGCCTCAGGCGTGTCAGACTCTGCACGACCCCATAGACAGCACTCCACGAGTATCCCCTGTCCTTGGAATTCTCCAGGCAAGAACACTGTAGTGGGTTGCCATTTCCTTCTCCAGTGCATGAAAGTGAAATCGCTCAGTTATGTCCGACAGCGATCCCATGGACTGCAGCCTACCAGGCTCCTCCATCCATTAGATTTTTCCAGGCAAGAGTACTGGAGCGGGTCGCCATTGCCTTCTCTACCTATAGAACTAAGACATATTAAATTTATAAATTCTTATAAAAGAAAGTTAAAAATATTTATTGTGAAAGCTAAGAAAACAACATAATGTAGAATTCAAAGTAACATTATACTTAAATATTAACTATATGTACTTACATATAAATAATGTATGTAAATAGAGCATATAAATCCTAAATTCATATTAAATATACAGGGAATAGCTTTCCATTTAAATTTTAATAACGTTTATATTTTAAAATATTTTGTTTAACACAGCTATGTATGTAAAACAGTTATTTTAATAACTGCTGACTTAATGAGCCATATTATTTTATAAAAATCCATGAACAGCAAAGTAAAAACACAAACTGCTTTAGTTAATGTACTCTCACAGTATAAAGCAAGAACCACGTTACAAAAGATGGAGCCTGTTTAATAATTATATATTGAGTATCTAAGCTATTAGCAATTAAAAAATGTATGTACTGAATAGCACAAGGTCAACACAGATTTGAAAACCATGCATAAATAATCATAAATGGAAATTTAAACAATTTATCTCTACTACTTATCAAGCAAGCAGATGTAGCAGTAGGCAATAGAAATATCTAAGCTAGACAAGTAACCAGTACATATATGAACACACACACATACACTAACATAGAATATTCTTATTTTTTAAGTTCAAATGAACATTTCCCAAAAATTTGCTATATATGCCTAAGCAAGAGACTTCCAGAAAAACACCTTCTGCTTTGACTATGCCAAAGCCTTTGACTGTGTAGATCACAACAAACTGTGGAAAATTATTCAAGAGATAGGATTACCAGACTGCCTGACCTGTCTCTGGAGAAATCTGTATATAGGTCAAGAAGCAACAGTTAGAACCGGACATGGAAGAGCAGACTGGTTCCAAATTGGGAAAGGAATATGTCAAGGCTGTATATTGTCACCCTGTTTATTTAACTTCCATGCAGAGCACATCATGCGAAATGCCAGGCTGGATGAAGCACAGCTGGAATCAAGATTGCTGGGAGAAATATCAATAACCTCAGATATGTAGATGACACCACCCTTATGGCAGAAAGTAAAAAACTAAAGAGCCTCTTGATGAAAATGAAATAGGAGAGTAAAAAACCTGGCTTAAAACTTAACAAAGCGAAGATCATGGTAACCAATCTCATCAGTATATGGCAAAGAAATGGGGAAACAATGGAAACAGTGAGAGACTTTATTTTTTTGGACTCCAAATTACAGATTTGACTGCAGCCATGAAATTGAAAGATGCTTGTTCCTTGAAGGAAAGCTATGACCAAACTAGACAGCATATTAAAATCAAAGACACTACTTTAAGGTCTGTCTACACAAAGCTTGGTTTTTCAGTAGTCATGTATGGATGTGAGAGTTGGACCATATAGAAGCTGAGCACTGAAGAATTGATGCTTTTGAACTGTGGTGATGGAGATGACTCTTGAGAGTCCCTTGGGCTGGGAGGAGATCAAACCAGTCCATCTTGGGGAAAATCAGTCCTGAATATTCACTGGAAGGACTGATGCTGCAGCTGAAACTCTAATACTTTGGCCACCTGATGGGAGGAACTGACTCACTAGAAAAGACCTTGACGCTGGGAAAGATTGAAGGCGGGAGGAGAAGGGCACAACAGAGGATGAGATGGTTGGATGGTGTCACCGAGTCGATGGACATGAGTTTGAGCAAGCTCTGGGAGATGGTGATGGACAGGGAGGCCTGGCATAGTGCAGTCCATGGGGTTGCAGAGTCAGACATGACTGAGTGACTGAACTGAAACCTTACAAAACCATTATGGTTTTTACGGATGTTAAACAGACAATAAAGCTGTATTATAAGAACTTTTTACAATCCATATGAAATAGAATGTCTAGAAAATGCAAATTAACAAATGTAGTACAACAACCATAAACCTGTATAAGCTTAACATGTGTTAAATATATTAGGTTCACTGTACAAACCTTCCTACAAAAAATTCTAGGAGCTCTAATGGTAACAGTAGTGAATAATAACACTTAAAACTTTGCCAGGTCTTTCACCATAAAGCAGAGTCTTCCAAAGAGCCTTGATAACAAAACATGTCAAGTTACATAATAGCAATGGACTCAGTCCAAATTCTTTGTGATAAATGGATGAAGAAAATCATCTTAATCTAAATATGATATATGCAGTGATTTTTCAAAGGAAGAAAATACAGAATGATTTTTGTGGTTTTATTTCAAGAATGCATAATTGGTCAACATTTGAAGGAAAGAGATATTTCAAAAACATTAAAAATTTTCTCATTTCATTGAAAGAAAATAATAAAATGGTAACATGAGTGATTGCATACAAAACCTGTAAGAATTTTCTGAATACTATGGAATTGCTTTTATGTTAGAAAGGTATATGAAAAAACCTTTAAAAAGACCTCATATTTGAGCGATGAAATATTGAAGTATTTTCCCCCAGTATAGGAAGGATACTTATAAGACCTTTACTGTATCATCTGTTCAACATTGGAAATAAAAGGCAGTTGGGTAAAAATAAGTCAAAAACAAGAAGGAAAAAAAAAAGAAAAGTAAAACAAGAAAAAGTTATTGCACCTGGAGGGAAGAAATAAAACGTGATTATTCAGAGATGCGATATCTATTTACATAAACAATCCAGAGGAATATATATTTGAAATAATAAAATTAATACATACAATCAGAGAAGTCATTGGGCATAATTCTATTTGTAGCAGCAACAATTACTACAAATTTAAAAACAAAATTGCTATTTACAAAAGCATGGCTATGAAAAGTCCATATTTGTGTGAAATTTCAATGTTGGAAACTATAAAATATTCTAGAGGGATTTCGCTGGTGGTCCAGTGGTTCGGATTACTTGTTTCCCGGTGCAGGGAGTGGGCGTTCGATCCCTGGTCACTGAATCAAATTACCACATGCTGAACAGTGTCACACAAAAAAATAATAAATAAAAATTGATCAATAAAATAGGGAGAATTTAAAGAAAACCTAATTGATTGGAAGGATAAAGCATGAATATTGACTGGAAGGGTCAATACTGTAAGACGATTATCTTCAGAAATTATTTTAAAGATTAAATGCAGTCCCAAAGCAGTTATTTTTTAAAAAGTTTATTGAGGTGTAATTTACAGAACATAAAATTTATCCATTTAAAATATATAACTCCATGATTTTAAAATTATTCACAGTTTACGACCGTCACTATTATCAAATTCTAGAAAGCATTCATCACTAATCAATTTGCAGTCTTTTCCTGTTCTGTCTCTTCAGAACTCTTAGTAATCACTAATCTACTTTTGGTCTCTTGACTCCTATTTTTGATATAACATAGAAATGGGCTCACACAGTATGCAACCTTTTAGAAGTTTGAATGCCATAAACATACTGTTGAGCAAAAAAAGTGAGACAAAAGTAACGATACCTATATTATTGGATGTGTATATGATACTTCAGTGGGGTTTTCCAGGTGGCACTAGTGGTAAAGCAACTGCCTGCCAGTGCAGGAGATGAGGGTTTGATCCCTGGGTCAGGAAGGTCCTCCAGGGAATATGAAATGATAGCCCACTCCAGTAGTCTTTTTTTTTTAATTAATTAATTTAGTTTAATTGGAGAATAATTACTTTAAAATATTGTGGCATATTTCTCATACATGGACATGAATCAGCCATAGGTGCACATGTGTTCCCCCATTCAGAACCCCGCTCTCACCTTCCTCCCTCCCCCATCCCTTGGGTTGTCCCAGAGCACCAGCTCTGAGAATCCTGCTTCATGCATCCAACTTGCATTGGTCATCTCTTTTATATATGGGAATATACATGTTTCAATGCTATTCTCTGAAATCATCCCACCCTTGCCTTCTCCCGAATACTCTAAAAGTCTGTTCTTTACATCTGTGTCTCTTTTGTTGCCTTGCGTATAGGATCATTATTACCTTCTTTCTAAAGTCCATATATGTGCATTAATATAGTGTATTGATGGTTCTCTTTCTGATTTAGTTCCCGCTGTATAATAGGCTTCAGTTTCATCCACCTCATTAGAACTGATTCAAACGCTGGGAAAACCAGTCAACCATATGCAAAAGAATGAAACTAGAGCACTTTCTAACACCATAAACAAAAATAAACTCAAAATGGATTAAAGATCTAAATTTAACACTATTGCTGCTGCTGCTGCTAAGTCGCTTCCGTCGTGTCCGACTCTGTGGGACCCTATAGACAGCAGCCCATCAGGCTCCACCATCCCTGGGATTCTCCAGGCAAGAACACTGGAGTATGTTGCCATTTCCTCCTCCAATGCATGAAAGTGAAAAGTGAAACTGAAGTCATTCAGTCGTGTCTGACTCTTAGCGACCACATGGACTGCAGCCTACCAGGCTCCTCCGTCCATGGGATTTTCCAGGCAAGAGTACTGGAGTGGGGTGCCATTGCCTTCTCCAAAATTTAACACTGCTGCTGCTAAGTCACTTCAGTCGTGTCTAACTCTGTGAGACCCCATAGATGGCAGCCCACCAGGCCCTGCCATCCCTGGTACTCTCCTGGCAAGGACACTGGAGTACGTTGCCATTTCCTCCTCCAATGCATGAAAGTGAAAAGTGGAAGTGGAGTCATTCAGTCGTGTCCGACTCTTAGAGACCCCATGGACTGCAGCCTACCAGGCTCCTCCATCCATGGGATTTTCCAGGCAAGAGTACTGGAGTGAAACTCTTAAAACTCTTAGAGGAAAAGAGAGGCATAACACCCTCTGACATAAATCACAGCAAGATTCTCTATGACTCCCTTGTAGAGTAATGGAAATAAAAACAAAAATACAAATGGGACCTATTAAACTTAAAAGCTTTTGCACAACGAAGGAAACTATAAGCTAGGTGGAAAGGCAGTCTTCAGAATAGAAGACAATAATAGCAAATGAAACAACTGACAAAGAATTAAGCTCCAAAATATATAAGCAGTTCATGCAGCTCAATACCAGAAAAATGAACAACTCAATCAAAAAGTGGGCCAAAAACTAAACAGACATTTCTCCAAAGACGATATACAGAAGGCTCATAAAACACACGAAAAGATTTGTAGCTTTCTCATATCACAGTATCACTCATTATTAGAGAAATGCAAATTAAAAACACAATGAGGTATCGTCTCTGCCAGTCAGAATGGCCACCATAAAAAAGTCGACAAACAACAATAGCTGGAGAGGGGGTGGAGAAAAAGGAAACCCTCTTACACTGTTGATGGGAATGCAAACTGGTACAGCCACTATGGAGAACAGTGTGGAAATTCCTTAAAAACCTGGGAATAGAATCACTCCAGTATTCTTGACTGGAGAATTCCTGGGACAAAAAGCCTGACAGACTATAGTCCATGGGGTCTCAAAGAGTCAGACACAACTGAACGAATGAGCACACACAATTATATTTCAACTGTTTTTGTAAAACATTCATTATCAGAAAAAATAATATACTTCATTTTAAAATGTATGCAATCAGAATATTATTTCCATTTCATAAAAGGTCGTTACCCAACAGCATCCAAACTCATATTTTAATTCTCAAGCTTACGCTTGCAATGATATATATTTGGAAACTGACAGTCTTCTGCTCCAATGTCCCATAAAGATTGTATAGCACAGTTATGTTCACCAGGTATATTGTCTGTTATCCTGTTACGGAAAAATGCATAATTCTTTTATATTATATGAAGACAATTCATGAAACAATAGCATTTTCCATGTAACTGTAATACAAGATATTTTGAAAATGGGTAATGAAGTCTTTAATAAAATTTCAGTACGAGCTTGTTACTAGGAAATCAGGCTACAGAGTAGTCTATTTTTCAACATTGGTATCAACATTTTATTAACTTTCAATATCTTCCTTCAGCTTTCTGTAATTCAACTAAAACAAGTGTATTCGTATTATTTTAAAAAATATTTCTTTTTTGTATTTTTCCTCCTCTATATAGCATTCTTTTTACAAACTTACTGTAGATTGCAAGTTGAGCCATTTAGCCACTTCCAAGGATGACCACGGCCTTCACGAGAGACTTGAATCCACGATACAGTTGATAGGGACATCAGAAATTTCTAGCCCAAAATAAAGAATTTTCACTTAAATAGTCATTATGGAATGTTTTTATTAATTTTTAAAATGCAAGTCAAAGGATGTGTTCTTTCATAGCATCTTTCATTCTTTGAACAAATTGAGCATGTTAGATTCTAATCTAACACTAAAAAGCATAGGAGTTGAGTCTGAAGTTTTAATAGTGCCATAAATATTAACCAATATCTGTACTTTATTTCAAAATCAACTCAACATTATACTTATCAGTTTCACTGTGTTCTAATATTAATAAGGAAAATTCCTTTTTTTTGACAGCCATTTAATAAAGGGAATATTTACAAAGACATGAATTAGTTGTAGAGATCCCACAAAAGAATACACCTTGCATAACAACTTGGGGAGACTTACAGCTGTGAACCGCATCTAACATTAAGCCTAAGGATTAAGAAGGTGGAGTAATTGAATACGTGCAATGAAGAAAATTCTGATTCATATAATTTCATTTTTCCTCATGTCAAAACTAACATAGCAAGGCTTTAAATAAGTCTTTAGATTCCATGACATTCATTTTTCTGGATATTGTGACAATATCAATGGATTTCTCTACTATTATATGTTTCTCAGAATTTCAGTTTTAGAGGGAAATTAAGGAAATGAAAATGAGAAAATAAATGACATGAGAGCTGGATTTGGTTTTCCGAGCCTGAAACCATTCTTTGACTAGATAAACCCCAAAGCCATCTGTTTCTGTATTGGTGGAATCCAGTGGACCTGACAAGGGGTCAGAGACTCATTTCTCTCTGCTCCTCCCTGCTACGTTCAACTGTAAATGTGGGAACTAGTGAAAGACATGAGAAAGGAGAACTCTGAAAGGTGGAAAGAGAAGGCTGATGTGGCTTGAGACTTCCCAGCAGCCCCACTCCTCTGTAATCGCTAATCACTTCTCCGTGATGAGAGAACAAGGTGGGAGGTGAGGGAGTGACAATTAGGGGCATCTTGTATCTCCCCACCAACCAGGTGAAAGTGACCTAGGCCTCTTAATTCCCAAACACCCAATATCTAACCTGGCTGTTGGGGGTGGCACAGGTAAGCCATTCCTCCTGTGTGTTGAGAGAATTGTGTAGGCAACACCAGGTTAGCCTTACAAGATCCGTCAGGACACTTACTAACAAGCAGCAGTCAGAGAAATTGCCTCTGTTTCCTCCACTGAGAGACACTAGGGTCGGGTGATAGGGGTGGGGGTGGGACCAGCAAAGAGGATGTCTTGACTAAAACTACTGAAGCTAAGAAGCCTCTTTATCCCTAAGGGTGTAAGACTCCATCTCCACCCAGCAGGATTGGAAAGAATGGATCTTCAGTGTTGAATTCACACAATGAGCTGTGGAAATTTACAAACTTCACACAAATGCAAAAATTTGGAGGAAGTGCAAAATATCATATGGCAGTGATGAAACAGCGACAACCTGTATATGATTCCATGTGCTGGAGTAGAAAATGGCAACCCACTTCAGTATTCTTGCCTGGAAAATTCCATGGACACAGGAGCCTGAGAGGCTGAAGTTAATGAGGTTGCAAAGAGTCAGACATGATTGAACGACTAAGCACGAACACGGGATTCCATGTATAAGATTCAAAAGCAATCAAATAGATTCTATAATAACAAGTCAGGACAGTGAGCAAATAAGGAGGTGGAGAAGTGATAAGATATTACAGAGGGGTGGGGCTGCTGGGAAGTTGAAACTTCTATTCCATGATCTGATATGCAATTACATAAATCTATAGGCAAAATTATATGTTTATTTTCCTTGATGTATGGTAAAATTAGATAGCACAGTGCATTTTAGAATTTAATAGCATTTGTAGAAGTATGGTTTTCTATGAAAAGCAAGAACCAGAAATTACCACACATGCATGAGTGGTATAAAAATGTAAATAAAGTATCATAAAGTTATATTCCATTGTTTAATGGAATACTAGCAGACCTTAAAATAAACAAACTACAAATATGTACAAAAGCACAAATGAATTCTAACAAATATAATGTTGACTAAATGAAGCCTTTAGCAAAGTGTTGGAAACATTTAATAGCTTACCTTTTCCTCTTCATTATCTATATAAAGCAGAGTAGAATTCTTACTAGCACAGGATTTCAAACTCTCATTCCACGATTTTTTTTCCAAACTAGTATAATAGCAGTTGTTGGAATATGTAAACCAGTCTTTTGAACAATGACCACAATGACATTCTGAAGAAAGATTATGAATTACTATTCAAAAATAATTTGAATTTGGAAAATAAAAATTAACTTACATATATGCATAGATATAAACATATGTATACACACACACACACACACACACACACACACACACACATATATATATATATATATAATAACATATCTATGCATCCTCAAGGCTGGCACATATAAAACAAATCTCATTCATGCATTCATAGAGAGGGTCTGTCTTTAATATATGTCCCCATATAAAGGAAATACATAGAAATGTCTACTCTGTACATGTCCTGAAAATCAAGAAATGAAACTTCTATTTTAGAATAGCAAAATTAATTGTCTCTTATCATACTGTAACAGGACGAAATTACAGCCAATTGCTAAAAATGGATATGGTGATCATATTATTGCATAGGGAGAAGCACTCTCCTATAATCATTTATATGAATGTTTATTGCCTGATATTATAAATTATGTTCTATCCCCAAATCTATTCTTATTTTCACTAGCCTAAGATAGAGACAAAAACGAATTGCATTCATGTCAGAACTTTGAAAATCATTATGTACCTTTCTGGAGCCTTGTTATGAGAGAGGAGTAATTCTGTTCCTGTATTACAGTAGCTACAAAATTAATCATTAAAAAGTTAATATTGCTTTAAATGAATCATAATGATTTTAGTGTATGAGCTTGAGAATTCTGTTTATTGTTTAGAATTAGAGTAATCTGAAATAAAACTGATTTAGCAAGAAAAATTAATTAGGTAATGAAGACTTGATGGAAAAAATATTTCAAAAACCTAACGGAACAAACTTCACCACGTTTTACAGTATTTGCTTTAAACAGTCTCAAGAATTAATTTGTAACTCTCAATAAGATCTTTAAATCTCCTAAAGCATGCTTTTGAGTTATGAAATCAGAATATACATGTACATGCTCTCTGTAATTCTCCTGTGTTATATATTTCTGACAAATTAGATATACTGCATTTGTTCTAATGCATGTATTTTAATGATGGGCACATTCTATAATATTATGAAATGTTTAGCAGCACTGACCATCAGTAAAGTGATAAGTTTCCTTACAGTTTTTAAAAAATGTACTTAAAGGAGTAACAATGATCATTGTCACCACAGTGGACATCAAGACAAGGCAGATGATTCCCAGGATCCCAGCAATGAACTTCTCTGGAGGTGACGGTGAACCTGCAGGGACAGAAAAGGAAATGGAGAAAGGAGTGATGGGGACAGTTGTTTAGAGTTTACATACACAAGAACCCACACGAACACAGAGTTATGGCTATAAACTTGGACCCCAACCCATTTTGACCACTGTAGTCTTTCTCTCAGAATATACCATTGCGTTTTCAGCAAATATGAGACTACATGTGTTGTTGATCAAAAACTTCAAATTATAGTAATGCCAGAATAAAAGTAGTCCTCCAATTTCACATCAGAATCCCATATCCAGCTTTAAGTTCTGTTCCTCAAAGTGAAAAATACGTGAGCTTATCCCCTACTCTTCCTCCACACCTCTGCACCCCACTGCACATCCTGGAACAGTTGCATGTGTGTCTAGTAAGTGTTTACCTTTGGAGCGGTGATTCTTCTTTTTCCCATGAAGATTCTGAGGAGCATTTTGAAGATTTAATTCTACATATGTTAATTCCTGCTCAGTCATTGAAATGGAACTTTTAGAAACCTTAGGTTTTCTTTTCTGCCTCTTTGAGTTCTTGACTCCCTTCAGTTCTGCATAGGTTGCTCCTTGGTTATTCATCTCTGCAGCTGAGTGAGATCAAGGACTGTGCTTGAAGTGAACTGAAGTTGAGTGGTGTATGTGAGATAAGCACCCTAGTACAATGCCACAGGCGGGGCAAAGCGCTTAGTGCTCACTTTGAAGCTGAACAAATTTAAAGCCTGGTAAATTCCTCACAACTTTAAGCAAGTTTTTCACGATAGAATGCTTTTTTGAAAAAGATATTCTATATTTGACACATATATTATTGATTGAAATAGTGAAAAGCAATAAATTAGGGAGGAATAAAGAAGTTCATGAACAATAATATCCTTATTAAGTCAGATTCCATGGAAATATTTTAAAACCATCATAGTGCTTGTGTTCAAATTAAAATGTTCTGTTAACAAGAGAGATTCACCCAAATTTATGATAATTTTGAAATTTAATAATGGTTAAAACAGTTCTTTAAAGATGAGGAGAGATTAATGTTGACATATACAATAATTTCCTACACTAAATTACATTATTTGGTGACTTACATTGATTGATGAAAGGGATAACAAATGGTCTTTATTTCAAATGGTTGAGGAGTTCTGAGAAAGCATTAAAAACTGAGGAAATGCTTCATATATTGGAAAATGTTAATGACACATTAAACATATAGAACAAAGTAATATGAAAAATAAAACAATAGGAAAGACTAAAAAATACTTATTTTACAAAAGTAGTTGATAATTGATTTAATGGCTAATATCTGAACCCACAAAATGATAAACATGTACAGGTCACTTATGGAAGAACACTGTTGGTTCAAACTTGCAGAAAGATCTGAGAGATGTCCAAGTTAGTAAAGGTCATTTTAGCTGTATAAGTGATGGTAATTACTTATAAAAAATCCAGATAACATAATTTAATAATTCAGACAATTGATGCAGTAGTCAGAAGTATCTGGAATTTAATTATGACTGAAATTTATAAAATGTGACCTTCAAAAAGTTATTTACTATCTGGTAACCTATATTATTAATATAAAATGGAAATAAGTTTATGCAATATATAAGGTGTGTAACACTGAGCACTCAACCTGAAATTTATAAGTTCTCAGTAATTATCAGTTTTAATTATTATCTTAGTCATCATTTCTATGGTACTATTTCTGATTTATATCAGCCTTTAATTAGTATAACATATCATTTATGCAATGTTTGATTTTTTAAAAATACTTTAATATGACAATTAAGTTTAAATTAGCCTTTAGATATATGGCAAAACCAATACAATATTGTAAAGTTAAAATATGAAATAAAATATATTAAAAAAAAGAAGTTACTTCATCTTTAATTTTATTAAAAAATTAGGGTTTTTTAATTCAACCTAAAACATATAGGAGGAATTATGCTTGGCCTTTTGCTATATAATGAATTCCTTTCCAAGAATCTGTTTATAGATGTTGAGCAAAATATGTATAAATGTATTATTATACAAAAAAGCTTACCATCTACTGATTATAAAATCCAAAACTAATTGTTCCCTATCATGAGGTCAATAAAGTTCACTTAATATTATATCCACACCCAAATATGCATGTGTGTATTCACTGACTAGCGTTCTACAGACAATAATTTGAATACTTGGAGAAATCACCCAATATTTGGTATTTTATGGTTATTGTTTATACCAAATTATTAAAAAAAAAAACAATGTTCTACTTTGATTTTGTTGTATATTTACTATAGCTCAGTTGCATCCCCTCTAACATTTGTTAGTTCCCACTACGTGAGACGGTCTAGCAGAGAGACAGGAGAGGAGGGACACATACCTTCTGTTGGCCAGGAAGTTGTGCATTCTTTAGTGTGCAGATCAGGTTACTCTCTAAAAAGAGACCTGCTATAGCTGGTAACCAAAGGAGAAATTTTAAAACTTACAACCCAGTCAAGATAAGCAATGTCTGTGACCTTCACAGGCTGCCCTGTGAAGGCTCAGAGTGAAGCTAGAATGGAAAATATTGATTTGTCGTCAATGTGTCACTTCAGGTTTGAACAGGAAATCCTCACACTTAGGCGAGTTGAAGAGAGTTTAGCTTATCACACACCTCCAGAAAATAGGAGACTTTGAGCTCCAATTAAAAGGACAACTGGACCTCTAATTGTGTTATTTACATTTTCCATTTTTAAATGCCTCTGAGAAAGTGTTACCATATACTGTAAGATCCATTAGATCTGATAAAGAGAGTGCCTGACGAACTATGGATGGAGCTTTGTGACACTGTATAGGAGGCAGTGGTCAAGGTCCTCCCAAGAAAAAGAAATGCAAAGAGGCAAGACGGTTTTCTGAGGAGGCCTGACAAATAGCTGAGAAAAGAAGAGAAGCTAAAGGCAAAGGAGAAAAGGAAAAAGGTATTCATCTAAATGCAGAGTTCCAAAGAATAGCAAGGAGAGATAAGAAAGCCTTCCTCAGTGACTAGTGCAAAGAATAGAGGAAAACAATAGAATGGGAAAGAGTAGAGATCTCTTCAAGAAGATTAGAGGTACCAAGGGAACATTTCATGCAAAGATGGGTACAATAAAGGACAGAAATGGTATGGGCCTAACAGAAGCAGAAGATATTAAGAAGAGGTGGCAAGATAACACAGAAGAACTATATAAAAAAGATCTTCATGACTCAGATAAGCATCCAGATCACTTGCCTAGAGCCAGACATCTTGGAATGTGAAGTCAAGTGGGCCTTAGAAAGCATCATTATGAACAAAGCTAGTGGAAGTGATGGAATTCCAGTTGAGCTATTGCAAATCCTGAAAGATGATGCTGTGAAAGTGCTGAACTCAATATGCCAGCAATTTTGGAAAATTCAGCAGTGGCCACAGGACTAGAAAAGGTCAGGTTTCATTCCAATCCCAAAGAAAGGCAATGCCAAGGACTGTTCAAACTACTGCACAATTGCACTCATCTCATTTGCTAGCAAAGTAATGCTCAAAATTCTCCAAGCCAGGCTTCAATGGTACGTGAACTGAGAACTTCCAGATGTTCAAACTGTCTTTAGGAAAGGCAGAGGAAGCAGAGATCAAGTTTCCAACATCCATTGGATCATCAAAAAAGCAAGAGACCAAAAGACTGTTCTATACACCTGTGTCTCTTTTGCTGTCTGACGTACAGGGTTATCATTACCATCTTTCTAAATTCCACATATATGTGTTAGTATACTGTATGGGTGTTTTTCTTTCTGGCTTAGTTCACTCTGTATAATAGGCTCCAGTTTCATCTACCTCATTAGAACTGATTCAAATGTATTCTTTTTAATGGCTGAGTAATACTCCATTGTGTACATGTACCACATCTTTCTTATCCATTCTTCTGCTGATGGACATCTAGGTTGCTTCCATGTCCTGGCTATTATAAATGGCATTGAAACATATATAATATCATATATGAAACGAGTCACCAGTCCAGGTTCAATACATGATACTGGATGCTTGGGGCTGGTGCAGAGACGACCCAGAGGGATGGTACGGGGAGGGAGGGAGTGGGGTTCAGGATGGGGAACACGTGTATACCTATGGCGGATTCATGTTGATGTATGGCAAAACCAATACAATATTGTAAAGTAATTAACCTCCAATTAAAATAAATAAATTTGTATATATTTTTTTAAAAGCAAGAGACCTCCAGAAAAGCATTTACTTCTGCTTTATTGACTATGCCAAAGCCTTTGGCCATGCGGATCACAACAAACTGTGGAAAATTCAGAAAGAGATGGGAACACCAGACCACCCGACCTGCCTCCTGAGAAATCTATAGGCAGGTCAAGAAGCTGCATTTAGAACTGGACATGGAAAAACAGACTGGTTTCAAATCAGGAAAGGAGTATGTCAGGCTGTATATTGTCACCCTACTTATTTAACTTATATGCAAAGTACATCATGAGAAACGCTGTCCTGGATGAAGCACAAGCTGGAATCAAGATTGCTGGGAGAAATATCAATAACCTGAGATATGCAGACGACACCCACTTATGGCAGAAAGTGAAGAGGAACTAAAAAGCCTCTTGAAAAAAGTGAAAGAGGAGAGTGAAAAAGTTGGCTTAAAGCTCAACATTCAGAAAACTAAGATCATGGCATCCGGTCCCATCGCTTCATGGCAAACAGATGGGGAAACAATGGAAACAGTGACAGGCTTTTTGGGGGGGGCTCCAAAATCACTGCAGATGGTGACTGCAGCCATGAAATTAAAGTCGCTTGCTCCTTGGAAGGAAAGTTATGACCAACCTAGACAGCATATTAAAAAGCAGAGACATTACTTTGCCAACAAAGGTCTATCCAGTCAAAGGTATGGTTTTTCCAGGAGTCCTGTATGGATCTGAGCTTTGGACTGAAAGCTGAGAGCCAAAGAATTGATGCTTTTGAACTGTGCTATTGGAGAAGACTCTTGAGACTCCCTTGGACAGCAAGGAGATCCAATCAGTCCATCCTAAAGGAAACCAGTCCTGAATATTCATTGGTAGGACTGATGCTGAAGCTGAAGCTCCAATATTTTGGCCACCTGATGCCAAGACCTGACTCATTTGAAAAGACCCAGATGCTGGGAAAGATTGAAGGTGGGAGGAGAAGGGGACGACAGAGGATGAGATGGTTAGATGGCATCACTGACTCAATGGACATGAGTTTGAGTAAACTCTGGGAGTTTGTGATGGACAGGGAGGCCTGGCATGCTGCAGTCCATGAGATCACAAAGAGTCAGACATGAGTGAGCAACTGAACTGACACACTAGAAGATCTAAAAATTGTGCTATGCTTAGTTCCTCAATTGTGTTCTAACTCTTTGCAACCCCACGGCTTCCCTGGGGGGTAAGAGGTTAAGCATATAGACTGTAGCCTGCCAGCCTCCTCTGTCCATGAGGATTTTCCATGCAAGAATACTGGAGTGGGTTGCCATGACCTCCTCCAGGGGATCAAACCCAGGTCTCCCGTACTGCAGGTAGATTCTTTACCATCTGAACCACCACCCTAATAATACTGCAGTAGGTAGACTATCCCTTCTTCACGTTATCTTCCTGACACAGGAATCCAACTGGGATCTTCTGCATTGCTGGTGGATTCTTTACCTGCTTAGCAGCTGAGCTATCAGGAAAGCCCCCCAAAAATGCACTACCTTTATTTAAAAGGAGAAAAACACTTTTGCATAGGGATTCGGAGAAGAAGGAATCCCAAGCCATTTAAAAGTGCTTTTGAAAAGACTACAAATGGTGTAGCTGACATAGAAGTAATTTCAATCGTTCAGTTCAGTTCAGTTCAGTTCAGTCGCTCAGTCGTGTCCGACTCTTTGCCACCCCATGAGTTGCAGCACGCCAGGCCTCCCTGTTCAATTCTTATTGCTATGCATTTTGCAGAAAAATTATAAAGCACTGGAGCACTGTTTGCCCTTTAGGTGCACAGATCTATGTAGTTCATAAGAGGAAAAACCAACAAACAAACAACAAGAGCCAAAATCCAATTCTTTTTTATTGTTTTTGTTTCTGCCTAACTAGCACTTATTTCTGAGGTAAAATAGGGCTCAGACATTCTCATTATATTTAAACATGTAATGATTTTTAAACAATTGCTTTTATAATTGTTGCTATGGCTAACGGAATAGATCATTTTGATTTTGATGCATTTAAAGGGCAACTTTCAAACATTTTAAGATTTTCAATTACAGCTGTCATATTTTATTGAATGCCAATATCTGTTTCTTCAGATAAATTAAAGAGAACACAAGACACCGGGATGACTTGGAGGGATGGTACAGGAGGGAGGAGGGAGGAGGGTTCAGGATGGGGAACACGTGCATACCTGTGACGGATTCATGTTGATATATGGCAAAATCAATACAATATTGTAAAGTTAAAAATAAAATAAAAAAATAAAATGAAATGAAATGAAAAATAAGGAGAACACAAGAAAGAAGTGGAAATCTGTTGTTATTCAAATCAGTCAACCCAATATTGGATATATTTACTGTACTGTATCAATCAGGTTGGATATCCTTAGGATGTTTCTTAAAAATATAGACTGATATTTACCCACAGTTTGATATTTTGAATTTATATCTAGGAATGATGTCAGGTAATTTATTTTTAGGGTTTTTGAATTTAGTTATTTCCCACCTGCATGAGAGTCTGAAAGTTCGCCCTTATTTTTCAAGTTTATGTTGGCTCTTAAAGTTCACAAATGGTTTGATCTACGAAATCTTCATAAAATTTGGCATTTTAGTTCTCTATGATTCTTGTCTGAAGGGTGTGAAGTAAATGAAATAGTGAAACCAGTGGAAACTTTCTGTGTGGGAATATTGAATGCTATTGGATCATTGGCTATCTTTTTCTGATATAATGTCTCTGAAACCAGTCATACATACCAACATGGACCTGCTACTCTAAAAGCAGAGGTGAAAGGCCAGTCGAGAGAGCTGACCCTACATGTGTTTCTGACCAAGCTTGTGCTCCAATTGGTGAAATCTCAAGGCACAGACATAGGTGTTATCAGTCAGTGTGGGCATGTAATCCATGCTTCTGCTGTCACACTGTTGAACAAAGATAGATACAGGGGAACTTGCTATGGATGAGCAATGTAGAATTTGGGAGGTTCTGACTGTTGCAGGAAATAATTTACCTTGTGGTACATGTTGCTGCTTTGAAGTCGAGTCAGTCGTGTCCGATGCTGTGCGACCCCATAGACGGCAGCCCACCAGGCTCCCTCATCCCTGGGATTCTCTAGGCAAGAACACTGGAGTGGGTTGCCATTTCCCTCCCCAATGCATGAAAGTGAAAAGTGAAAGTGAAGTCGCTCAGTCGTGTCCGCCTCTTATCGACCCCATGGACTGCAGCCTACCAGGCTCCTCCGTCCATGGGATTTTCCAGGCAAGAGTACTGGAGTGGGGTGCCATTGCCTTCTCTGGGGTACATGTTAAGTAATAGCTAATGTTCACATTACCCACTCCAGTGTTCTTGCCTGGAGACTCCTAGGGATGGGGAAGCCTGGTGAGCTGCCGTCTATGGGGTCGCACAGTGTCAGACACAATTGTAGCGACTTAGCAGCAGCAGTAGCAACGTTCCTGTTATTCTACAGGTGAAGACAGATCAGATCAGATCAGATCAGATCAGTCGCTCAGTCATGTCCAACTCTTTGCAACCCCGTGAATCTCAGCATGCCAGGCCTCCCTGTCCATCACCAACTCCCGGAGTTCACTCAGATTCATGTCCATTGAGTCAGTGATGCCATCCAGCCATCTCATCCTGTCGTCCCCTTCTCCCCTTGCCCCCAATCCCTCCCAGCATCAGAGTCTTTTCCAGTGAGTCAACACTTCGCATGAGGTGGCCAAAGTACTGGAGTTTCAGCTTTAGCATCATTCCTTCCAAAGAAATCCCAGGGCTGATCTCCTTCAGAATGGACTGGTTGGATCTCCTTGCAGTCCAAGGGACTCCCAAGAGTCTTCTCCAACACCACAGTTCAAAAGCATCAATTCTTCGGCACTCAGCCTTCTTCACAGTCCAACTCTCACATCCATACATGACCACAGGAAAAACCATAGCCTTGACTAGACGAACCTTTGTTGGCAAAGTAAGGTCTCTACTTTTGAATGTGCTATCTAGGTTGGTCATAACTTTCCTTCCAAGGAGTAAGCGTCTTTTAATTTCATGGCTGCACTCACCATCTGCCATGATTTTGGAGCCCAGAAAAATAAAGTCTGACACTGTTCCCACTGTTTCCCCATCTATTTCCCATGAAGTGATGGACCAGATGCCATGATCTTCTCAAAATGAAAGTGGGTCAAAAATATTTATTATGCAGAACATAATGTTTTTGTCTCCAGTTTTGGGAAATATTTAATTCATTTTTTTTATGTTAAATTTTGTGGGGTTTTATCTACAGCTATTGGTGTTATCTGCCTCATTAGCAACAAATTTTCCAATGTTCAAATTCCCTCATCTTCAAATTCGATGCAATCTGAAAGTTTAAATGGCTTGGTACTATGATTATTTTTCTATCAAAGAAATCCATTTTTGTATTTATAAATTTGCTTTTTAGTGAATATAGTACAAGTATTTGATGGTAAATAAAGCCAAATGAAATATAGTTTGCCTATTATAAGATTTACTCTATAATTTGGCATTGTATGAGGGAGAATATTTGTTGAAAACTAAATGGTAGTGTATTTATCCATTTTATCATTATTTAATGATTGTTCAAATCTAGATTTCTCAAATTACAAAGTAACTAAATGGCGAAATATTAAGACATTTAAAAAACCCAAGTATCAATCCTAACCTACTCACTTTCTGCCGTAAGGGTGGTATCATCTGCATATCTGAGGTTATTGATATTTCTCTCGGCACTCTTCATTCCAGCATGTGCTTCTTCCAGCCCAGCGTTTCTCATGATGTACTCTGCATATAAGTTAAATAAGCTGGGTGACAATATACAGCCTTGACATACTCCTTTTCCTGTTTGGAACCAGTCTGTTGTTCCATGTCCAGTTCTAACTGTTGCTTCCTGACCTGCATATAGGTTTCTCAAGAGACAGGTCAGGTGGCCTGGTATGCCCATCTCTTGAAGAATTTTCCACAGTTTATTGTGATCCACACAGTCAAAGGCTTTGGCATAGTTAATAAAACAGAAATAGATGTTTTTTCTGGAACTTTCTTGCCTTTTTTCATGATCCATCAGATGTTGGCAATTAGATCTCTGGTTCCTCTGTTTTTTCTAAAACCAGCTTGAACATCTGGAAGATCATGGTTCCTGTATTGCTGAAGCCTGGCTTGGAGAATTTTGAGCATTACTTCACTACCATGTGAGATGAGTGCAATTGTGCGGTAGTTTGAACATTCTTTGGCATTGCCTTTCTTTGGGATTGGAATGAAAACTGACCTTTTCCAGTCCCGTGGCCACTGCTGAGTTTTCCAAATTTGCTGGCATATTGAGTCAGCACTTTCACAGAATCACCTTCCAGAATTTGAAATAGCTCAACTGGAATTCCATCACCTCCACTAGCTTTGTTCATAGTGATGCTTTCTAAGGCCCACTTGACTTCACATTCCAGGATGTCTGGTTCTAGGTGAGTGATCATACCATCCTGATTATCTTGGTCATGAAGTTCTTTTTTGTACAGTTTTATGTGTATTCTTGCCACCTCTTATTAATATCTTCTGCTTCTGTTAGGTCCATACCATTTCTGTCCTTTATTGAGCCCATCTTTACATGATATGTTCCCTTGGTATCTCTAATTTTCTTGAAGCGATCTCTAGTCTTTCCCATTCTGTTGTTTTCCTCTATTTCTTTGCACTGATCACTGAGGAAGGCTTTCTTATCTCTTCTTGCTATTCTTTGGAACTCTGCATTCAGATGCTTATATCTTTCCTTTTCTCCTTTGCTTTTCATTTCTCTTCTTTTCACAGCTATTTGTAAGGCCTCCCCAGACAGCCATTTTGCTTTTTTGAATTTCTTTAAGAGCAGAGTGAAAAAGTTGGCTTAAAGCTCAACATTCAGAAAACGAAGACCATGGAATCTGGTCTCATCATTTCATGGGAAATAGAGGGGGAAACAGTAGAAACAGTGTCAGACTTTATTTTTTGGACTCCAAAATCACTGCAGATGGTGACTGCAGCCATGAAATTAAAAGACCCTTACTCCTGGAAGGAAAGTTATGACCAACCTAGATAGCATATTCAAAAGCAGAGACATTACTTTGCCAACAAAGGTCCGTCTAGTCAAGGCTCTGGTTTTTCCAGTGGTCATATATGGATGTGAGTTTGGACTGTGAAGAAAGCTGACTGCTGAAAAATTGATGCTTTTGAACTGTGATGTTGGAGAAGACTCTTGAGAGTCCCTTGGACTGCAAGGAGTTCCAACCAGTCCATTCTGAAGGAGATCAGTCCTGGGTGTTCTTTGGAAGGAATGATGCTAAAGCTGAAATTCCAATACTTTGACCACCTCAGGCGAAGATTGACTCACTGGAAAAGACTCCGATGCTGGGAAGGATTAGGGGCAGGAGGAGAAGGGGAAGACAGAGGATGAGATGGCTGCATGGCATCACCGACTTGATGGACATGAATTTGAGTGACCTCTGGGAGTTGGTGATGGACAGTGAGGCCTGGTGTGCTGCAATTCATGGGGTTGCAAAGAGTCGGACACGACCGAGCGACTGAAATGAACTGAACTGAACTGATGAGGAACAAAGTTCTGGCAATGTTTACAGGTCATAAAAATATTTTTCAGGAAAAAGATGTGTTTTTATTTCTTTATTTACTACTACTTTAAATTTTCTCGGTAATGTATTTTGTATTAGACATCTACAAACTCATCTAAAATTTATAAAATATTTCTGTGTTGAGACTATGTGGTTCACTGACATCAATTCGGTATTCATTTATTTAAAATATTTTCATAGGTCAGGAATTCATATACATTCATAGTATTACATGTGAAATATAGAGGAGTATCACTGACTCCAATTCTTCACTGAATATTGACTGTGCACTTTGAAGTCTACTATGTGATGAAAAGGCATTGAGAGGCAAACAGGCCCTTACTTCATGAACATATATGTGGAAAGACGTGTTTTGTTTTGTTTTAGCAGCAAAAGCAAATATTTAAGAAACACAAATGAATAAGGAAGACACATATATTTTTTTCTTTAAAAATTTTTATTGGATTCTAGCTGTTTTATAATGTGTGATAGTTTCAGGTGTACAGCAGAGTGATTCAGTTATACACATAGCTGTATCTACTCTGTTTTTAGATTCTTTTTCTATATAGGCCATTACAGAGTATTGAGTAGAGTTCCCTGTGCTGCACAGCAGGTTCTCTTTTATATACAGTAATGTGTAGATGTCAATGCTAATCTCCCAGTGTATCCCTGCCCTCCCCATCACCTGTTGGTTTTCAGTTGTTCAGTCATGTCCGACTCTTTGCAATCCCATGGACTGAAGCATACCAGGCAACCCTGTCCATCACCATCTCCCAGAGCTTGCTCAAACTCATGTCCTTTGAATCAGTGATGCCATCCATCCATCTCATCCTCTGTCATCCTCTTCTCCTGCCTTCAATCTTTCCCAGCTTCAGGGTCTTTTCAAATGAGTCAGTTCTTTGCATCAGGTGGCCAAAATATTAGAGCCTCAGCTTCAGCATCAGTCCTTCCAATGAATATTAAGACTTGATTTTCCTTAGGACTGAATGGTTTGATCTCCTTGTAGTCCAAGGGAATCTCGGGAGTCTTACTCAGCACCACTGTTCAAAAGCATAAATTCTTCAATGCTCAGCCTTCTTTATAGTCCAGTTCTCACATCCATACACGACTACTGGAAAAGCCATAGCTTTAACTATAGGGACCTTTGTTGGCAATGTAATATCTCTGCTTTTTAATTTGCTGTCTAGCTGGTAACCATAAATTTATTTACTACATCTGTTGACTCTACTTCTCTATCATAAAATGTCATATAGATTGGAAAGAGAAACAGAACTGTTTATTTGTGAAATGACATAATTGTCTGCACAAATTCCAAAGTATCTCCAAAATCCTCCTAAAACTAACCAGTAAGTAGAGTCCCTGGACTGCAAGGATATCCAACCAGTCAATCCTAAAGGAAATCAATCCTGAATATTCATTGGAAGGACTGAGGCTGAAGCTGAAAGTCCAATACTTTGGCCACTTGATGCAAAGAACTGACTCATTGGAAAAGACCCTGATGCTGGGAAAGATTGAAGGCAGGTGGAGAAGGGGACGACAGAAGATGAGATGGTTGGATAGCATCACTGACTTGATGGACATGAGTTTGAGTGTTTCGTGAGTTGGTGATGGACAGGGAAGCCTGGCGTGCTGCAGACCATGGGGTCGTAGAGAGTCGGACACAACTGAGCGACTGAACTGAGCTGAACCGAAACATGGTTTCAGATAGAACAGAATATTAAAATCAGTTATGCTGCTGCTGCTGCTGCTTCAGGCGTGTCCAACTCTGTGCGACCCATAGAGGGCAGCCCAACCGGCTCTCCTGTCCCTGGGATTCTCCAGGCTAGAATACTGGAGTGGGTTGCCATTTCCTTCTCCAATGCATGAAAGTGAGAAGTGAAAGTGAAGGCACTCAGTCGTGTCCAACTCTTAGCGACCCCATGGACTGCAGCCTACCAGGCTCCTCCATCCATGGGATTTTCCAGGCAAGAGTACTGGAGTGGGGTGCCATTGTCTTCTCCCAAAATCAGTTATATTTCTATATAAATTGTTAGAAATTGAGAAAAACAAAAAGTATCATTTATAATGGACTTCCTTGGTAGCCTGGATGGTAAAGTGTCTGCCTACAATGTGGGAGACCCAGGTTCAATCCCTGGGTTTGGAAGATCTCCTGGAGAAGGAAATGGCAACCCATTCCAGTATTCTTGCCTGGAAAATCTCATGGATGGAGGAACCTGGTAGGCTACAATTCATGGGGTCAAAAGCTTTAAGTTGATAGTATAAATGTACCAAATATTTGCACCATTTGTAAGATGAATTATAAAATACTAGTGAGAAAGGCTGAAAAAGACAAATTGATAAATAAACTATAGTCTTAAACTGGAAGTCTAAACATTATGATGATTCCTTTTCTCCCTTAATTGCTCTATAAATTTCAGTCAGTCATAATCAGAAACACACAGTCTGGTTCTCTGTGACAACCTACAGGATCTGGATGGAGTGGAAGAAAGGTTCATGTGGGAGGGGATATATGTATACTTATGGCAGACTCACATTGTTGTGTAATAGAATTCAGCACAACATTGTAAAGCAATTTTCCTCCAATTAAAAAAAAAGGTTAAAAAATAAGAAACATTTTAAGCTTTTATTTTGTAGAAAGTTGCATATTAATTTTAATTTTTTAAAATGAATTTTGTTTTTTAGAACAATATACATTTACAGAAAAGGTTTGAAGATAGTATAGAATTCCATATATTCTGAAATCAGTTCCTCTTTAATTCATTTTATATTATATTGCACTTTTGTTGTAATTAATAAACCAACATCAGTGTATTTTTAGTAACTAAAATCCATAATTTATTCATGCTTCTTTAACTACTTTTACCTATGTCCTTTTTCTATTTCAGAATCCCATCCAGGTTACCACATGACATTTAGATGTCATGTCTCTTTAGGCTTCCCTTGGCTATTACAGACTTTCCTTGTGTTTGATGATCTTGATAGTTTTGAAAACTGCTACATAGGTATATTTTAGAATATCCTTCATTGAGATATGTCTGACATTTTTCTCATCAGGAGATTGGAGTTGTAAATTTGGGGAGGATGACAGAGTGTAAATTTTATTACATCATATCAAGGGAACAAACTGTGAACATGACCTCACTGTTGATGTTACCTTTGCTCACTGAGGTGGTGTTTGTCAGGTTTTCCACTCAAAGGTTACTCTTATTTTCCCTCTTCCATATGACTCTGTAATAATTTCTTTGGAAGGAAATCATTATGTGCAGTAAGTACTTAAGGAGTAAGGAGTCCCATCCCTTTTAGGCAAGAGCATCTACATTATTTATTTAGAATTTTTCTGCACAGGAGATTGTTTCATCTCCCTCATTTGCTAAAGTATTCAATCATTTTATACTACTCTGGACTCATGGATATTTTATATTGGGGTTATAATTAATACTATTTCTTTTCTGTGACTTTTGCTGTTTAAATTGTTCCAGCTTTGGCCATTGGTAATTCCTTTACCTAGATGACATACCTCTACAGTTTTAAGCACTTCTCCATTTTCTAGAACTACAAAAATCTCCAGGCTCTTCTTATGTATTTCCTACCCCTATTTTAGAATCAGCCATTTTTTTCAAGTAGCTAAGATTTTATTTACTAGTAATGGAATTATAATAAAAAATGGCTGCTAAGTAAGTTTTTTATTCTTTGCAAAAAAAAGTTAAAACAATTTTGAAAAAGACAATGCAGGAGAACTCACATCACTTCACAACTTCCTATAAATTCACAATAATCAAATTATTGGTGAAAGAAGGCAGATATTCAGATCAATGAAATAGGATAGAGTTTAGAAATAGATACAAGTATAAGTGGTGAATTGATTTTTGACAAAAGTGCCATGATAATTGAACAGAAGAGTACAATTTTCAAAAAATGGTGCTGAAATAACTAGACATCTTTTTGCAAAACATTAAAAAAAAATCAATCCATACATTGCACTATATACAAAATTAATGCAATGAAATATAGATATCAATGTAAACAGAGCTTCTAGAAGAAGGCATAGGAGAAAATTTTTTAAGTTCAGGTTAATTAAGATTTCTTAATTAAAAACTTCTTAAATATACAAACATATGTTTAAAAATTATTTATTTCACTTCTTAAAGTTAAACTTCTGCTCATCTAAACTTCTAAAAAGAATGTTAAGGGAATACAAGGTATACTGGAAGGCAGTATTTATGAAACAAATGTCTGAAAAAATATTAACATCCAAAACATATAAAGAGAGAACTCTCAGCTCAATAATAAGAAAATGAACAACCCAATAAAAATAGGCAAAATATTTAATCAATCTTTACCATAGGAGATCTATGAAAGGATGGTGCACATCATTTATTGGTTCAGTTCAGTCAGTCATTCAGTGGTGTCTGACTCTTTGCGATCCCATGAATTGCAGCACACCAGGCCTCCCTGACCATCACCAACTTCTGCAGTTTACTCAAACTCATGTCCATCAAGTCGGTGATGCCATCCAGCCATCTCATCCTCTGTCATCCCCTTCTTCTCCTGCCCCCAATCCCTCCCAGTATCAGAGTCTTTTCCAATGAGTCAACTGTTGGCATGAGGTGGCCAAAGTATTGGAGTTTCAGCTTTAGCATCAGTCCTTCCAATGAACACCCAGGACTGATCTCCTTTAGAATGGACTGGTTGGATCTCCTTGCAGTCCAAGGGACTAACAAGAGTCTTCTCCAACACAGTTCAAAAGCATCAATTCCTCAGTGCTCAGCTTTCTTCACAGTCCAACTCTCACATTCATACATGACTACTGGAAAAACCATAGCTTTGACTAGATGGACCTTTGTTGGCAAAGTAAGGTCTCTGCTTTTGAAAGTGCTATCTAGGTTGGTCATAACTTTTCTTCCAAGGAGTAAGCGTCTTTGAATTTCATGGCTGCAGTCACCATCTGCAGTGATTTTGGAGCCCAGAAAAATAAAGTCTGACACTGTTTCCACTGTTTCCCCATCTATTTCCAATGATGTGATGGGACCAGAGGCCATGATCTTCGTTTTCTGAATGTTGAGCTTTAAACCAACTTTTTCAGTCTCCACTTTCACTTTCACAAGAGGCTTTTTAGTTCCTCTTCACTTTTTGCCATAAGGTGGTGTCATCTGCATATCTGAGGTTATTGATGTTTCTCCCGGCAACATTCATTAGAGATATACAAATATACCTTTATTATACCACACCTTTATTAAGAAATTTTTCATGTTTTCAATATAAAGTTAGTAGGACACTAGCAAATGGAATTCTCATACACTGCTAATAGAATGCAAAACGGTACAGCCACTTTGCAATATGGAATCATATACAGAAGTCTGGACTTGCCAGCGAGCATTCAGGCTATTAGTTGTGGTATAGGTCACAAACACAGATCTATTTGTTTTCTTCCTGTTACTATACTGTCTTTCTGCTAAAAAGTAAGAAATCAAACAAATGCATATACAATTGATACAGAATAATGACGTCGCTTACTCTTGGCATTAAATCCCAAGTAAAATATACATGGCTGTGACAACAGGTTGCAAGATTACTTACTAAATCTGTGTGAGTTGCAGAAATTGACTACACAGTCCTAAGGTTCATGAGAAGCACTGATAGTTTCTCACTCTGCCAAACTGTGCTCATAACTGGTGTGATCTGGGATTTATGTTTGAAAGAGGCAGAAGTGGAGGGTCCACAATGTATCTCTACCAAGCTAAAATATAGGTGCAGCCCATAACAAAGCATTCTGAAATGAGAGATATACAGACTGGACTTCCAAGGGTCTGAGTTTTTATAAGGCAATGTTGTTGCATGTGTCTTTGGTTGTTGTTTCATTAGGTAGCAAGACAAGCTACCTACTTCTCACAAATGAAGCGCCTGAATCTGGAACAGTCAGAAGCAGACATCTTTGTTGCTTTAATATATGCACAGTTTCCTTCGTTTGACTCTTTCCAATCACTTAAAATAAAATAAAGCATATAAATAATGTATCTGAATGCAAACAGAAGAAATATTGGTTCAAAGTTAAGGTATATATATTTTTTCTTTCCTTACAAGAAACTATCCCTTGGTGCCCTAGCCTTTCCTAAAGCATACTTTATAAGGATTATAGCAACAAGTTGCAAAGCCTCCCTCTCTATATATACTCATTTTCTGAACTTAAATTCTTTGTATGTGTGTGTCTGTATGTACATGCAATGCTCATGTGTGTGCTAGTCGCTAAGTTATGTCCTATTCTTTACAACCCCATGGACAGTAGCCTGCCAGCTTCCTCTGTTCATGGGATTTCCCAGGCAAGAATATTGCAGTGCGTTGCCATTCTCCAGGGGATCTTCCTGATCCAGGGATCAAACCTGTGTCTCCTGCATTACCAATGGATTCTTTACCACTGAGCCACATGTATATGCCCATATATGTATGTATATTTGTCTATATATTAAAGTGTGCATTTCCCTATATACTTTTCAAAATGTAAACTAGAATATGGAACTTTTTATTTACTATCTATTCTTGAGACTTACAATTTTAGAAAAGGCAATGACTTATCTTCCCATGTCCATTGATTTCTGGTTCCTTTACGAGATAATCCAATCCAATAGAAATAGGATAGTCTGCTTTGAATGAAGTTCTGCAATAAAAAGAGATATATTCTATGAGAAAAATGTCTTTTCATAGTTCTTAAATGAAATAATAATCTTTTTAATATTTTATTATTTTGAGCAACAGTTTCAAGATCAATTTCATCCTGATTCTGTTCAAATGATAAAATAATAGTCTTAGTTATATTTATTAAATATATTGACAAAAATGAGACATAAAATAACACTGTCTTACCTTACCTATCTCTTTTTTTAAAGATTTTTTGAATGTAGATCATTTTTAAAGCTTTTATTGAATGTGTTGTAATATTGCTTCTGTTTTATGTTTTGGATTTTTAGCCGAGAGGCATGTGGGCTCTTAGCTGCATGACGAGGGATCACATCTGTACCTTGTGGGTTGAAAGGTAAAGTCTTAACCATTGGACCACTAGGGAAGTCCTGTACCTATCTTATTTAATCTTCAGACTAAAATATCTTAATTTACTTTCAAAACTGACACTTGTAGCTCAAGAAAAAATTCTGAGCAAAATTGGTTGGTATTTTGAGGTCCAGGTGTGACAGATATGAGGTTTTTACGAATGTCATTTAAATTATTTTTCAAAAGTACTGTGCTTATTTTTTGTGAAGTGAGCATCTTGAAGAAGTGGTCATTCTACCAGATGAGATGTTTACATGGGTATCTGGAAATTACTTGATAAGTACACATGTAACTGATGTTCATCTTGTAACTTAATTTTTACCACATTTATGCACATATATTGGGATTTCCTTGATGGCTCAGTGGTAAAGAACCTGCCTGCTAATGAAGGTGATACGGGTTTGATCTCTGGTTCTGGAGGATTCCCTGGAGAAGGAAATGGTCACCCACCCAAGTACTTTTGCCTAGGAAATCCCATGGACAGAGGAGACTGGCAGGCTACAGTCCATGGGGTCACAAAAGAGTCGACATGACTTAGCAACTAAACAACAACAAACAACAGCAATGTTCATATATTATCTCATGTGATCTTCCTAACATATGTTGGAAAGAAAATATAACCAGTTTTATTACAAGCAAAGTAATGTGTGAAAGGGAACTAAAGATAGAGTTCCTGACTATAAATTCTGTATTTCTTTATTCTGCTTTAGTTTTTACCCTTAGTTTGTTTTTATTTTCCTTTGCTTCTTTCACCATAGAGAATATGGCAAAAACTTAGTCTCTCTACCCAGAAAAAAATGACGTACATACCATCTACTCATAAGATTTGACATTCAATTTCATGGTTTTCATAGATGATCTTATTTCTTGATGAAGATATCCTACATAAAAGATTAGGGCTTCTAGACTCTAAAGCTAATTTTTGAGCCCACCAGGCTCTCCTGTCTATGGAATCCTCCAGGCAAGAATACTGGAGTGGGTTGACATTCCCTTCTTCAGGGGATCCAACCCAGATCTTCTGCATTGCAGGCAGATTCTTTATTGTCTGAGCCACCAGGGAAGCCCCTTGGAATAAAAAGGAAGTTAATTCAGATCTGCAAAGGTCTTCTTTTCGGGTTCAGATTTGCTCTGTTTTCTTGATGGTTTTCAAGTTCATATTTTTATAACTATTTATGAATTGTTAAAAGCCAAAGATATGGGTGATTGTACTCTTACAGATAATTGAGTTAGTCTCAGTGTCTGTGAAAGAATAATAAAGATTCTCCTTAACTTGGAATGTAAGAATATATTTCTTGAAAGAATAATAGTAAATTATTTCTCTATTCAAATCAAGGATATTGATAAGGATTATGAAATATTTAGTTCAATTTTCTTGGAAGTTAGTATGAGTTAAAATTTAATATGAGTTTGAATTAATTGATCTTCAATTTTAAATTCATACTAAGTCTTCCTTTTACCCTAAACTCAGTGGTATTGTACTTCTTGATTTGTTGGAGGTAAAATGACTTTTTTTTTCAGAGAGAAGCTACATTTCCATGAAATTATTAGTATGAAAATATAATTATCTCTGATAAAATGAAATACTTTAAGCATAATTTTTTCCTAATTGTTTCATGTTTCCCTTTACATTTGCTCTACTGGAAAAGTTCTAACTGTGGGTGAGTTAGATGAATTAAAGGAAATTCTAATTTCATTTCTACTTGTATTTCTGACCTTAAGATGAGAACTGTCTAGATCTGAATCAACTTACAACTGTAAACTATGGACACTCAAATATTATCAAGCATTCAGATTTAGCTAACAGGACTTCCCCGTGGTCAAGTTGTTAAGAATCTGTCAGGCAACGCAGGGGACACAGCTTGGATCCCCAGTCCAGTAAGATTCCACATGCAACAGACAGCTAAACCTGCGCACTACAACTACTGAGCCTGAGCTTTCGAGCCCATACTCCACAACAAGGGAAGTCACCTCCACAAGAAGCCCTGTCACCGCAGTTAGAGAAAGCCCACGGGTAGCGAGGAAGACCCAGCACAGCTTAAAAAAGAAAAAAATGATTTAGGCAACACCTAAAAGCCAGATGGCCAGAAGAATAAGATGAACACAGGGTGAGATGGAAAAAGAAATACGTCACCAGTTCTTCCTTATCTTCTATCTTAAGAAGTGTGGAGTCCATTTCCTTGCAGCTTTTTTTACTTTCTTCAAAGTTCTTCAATTCATCCGAAATATAGTAACATTTCTGTCCACAACACGACCATTTACTTTTACATTCCTTTCCTTCAAAACAAAAGATATTCCCCGGAGACCATTCAGTGTGTATCTTGAAAGGAATGCTCTGGAACTTAGCTACTGAGGAATCCTTTCTACTCCTTGTAAAACCATTGATTTCGTGAGATGGATGGACTTCGTTTCTACATTCCTGGCCTTAGGGAGATGACTTACATCCCTCCAAATCTATGCATAAGACTATTAAAATTCTCTAGGATATATATCTTAGAAAATTGATGTTTTTTCTCACAATCTCTACAGATAGGAGTTCACAGGAGAAAACAACTTCTTTGTATTCTCTGAAAGAAAGAAAGTGAAAGTCACTCAGTCATGTCTGACTCTTTGTGACCTGTGAACTATACAGTCCATGGAATTCTCCAGGCCAGCATATTGGAGTGCGTAGCCTTTCCCTTCTCCAGGGGATTTCCTCAACCCAGGGATCTAACCCAGGTCTCCCGCATTGCAGGCGGATTCTTTACCAGGTGAGCCACAAGGGAAGCATTCTCTAGACTAAGTAAAATCTATAGGTACAGAGCCGATCTTAACTTAGCATTGATACATTGTACCTGTTTATGTATATCAGGTACATAAACCTAGTACTTGATCTACATATCCACAAGAGAGCATATAATAATGATTAGAGAATGTGCTAAAGGAGAGTTAAGACTATTTGTTAGAAAAAGTATTATTTTGTGAAACAGTGATTTAAAAGAATGTACCATGGATACAGAAGAATCTAACCACTGGGAAAGACTAAGTTTTTTTTTCCCAATGAAATGAAATGAAAGTTGGACTCCACAATTGTCTGATTCTAAAATAAAATCCAATTTGAGCAGGTTATCAAGTGATTGAGAGAAGCAGAGAAGAAACTTGTTGGTCTCAGTCTTTATGTCTACATACCTGTGTAAAGTGGTTTCTCTTTGAAAGTTATGTTTTTAGATGCGGAATTTTCTTGTGTTCCATTGTCCAGTGGAAGCTCTGGTAAGCGACCCTGGAAAACTTTACGTACATCATTAGTTCTAGGAAAGCATAACATGGGGCAGACTAATAGGCATAATTTAAATTTTAATATGTCAGTTAATGTTCAGGAGTTTTATTCCTGTGCTTTTTAGAGAGCTAAGACTATACAAGAAGACAAAAAATTACAGCATAAAAAAGCCTTTGGGAATGCTGCTGCTCAGTCGCGTCAGTCGTGTCCGACTCTGTGACCCCATAGATGGCAGCCTACCAGGCTCTGCCATCCCTGAGATTCTCCAGGTAAGAACACTGGAGTGGGTTGCCATTTCCTTCTCCAATGCATGAAAGTGAAAAGTGAAAGTGAAGTCGTTCAGTCATGTCCAACTCTTCGCGACCCCATGGACTGCAGCCTACCAGGCTCTCTGTCCATGGGATTTTCCAGGCAAGAGTACTGGAGTGGATTGCCATTGTCTTCAAGGTAAAGCTTGTGATCTCAACACTAGCAATGGCTAATCTGAAAACAACGTTAAGAAAAATGTTCTATTTATCATAGCATCAAAAATAATAAAATATTCAGGAATACATTTAACAAAGATGTGTAAAACATGTACTTTAAAAAGAAAATTGTTAAAAATTAAAGACCTAAATAAATGGAAAAAAATACCTCATATTCACCTTATATCACATGAAAATTAACTCAAAATGGATCAAACACACACATGAAGAAGTTAAAATTATGACATTAGATAACATAGGTGAAAGCTGTGATCCTGGATTAGGCAATGGTTTCTTAGATATGATATCCAAAACACAAGTGATCAAAGTAAGAGTATACTGGGCTTCATCAAAATTAAAAGCTTTTACACATGAAAAGTCACTACAAGAGAGTGAAAAGCAATACAAATAATGGGGAAAATATTTACAAATTATTTCTGATACAAGATTAATATATAGATTAATTATATCCATACAGTGGAATATTTTTTGGCTATTAGAGGGAATGCCATGTTGATATATCCTATCATGAATGACCCTTGGAAGCATCATGTTAAGTGAAAGAAGCCAGTCACAAAAGACCATGTATTATATGATTCCACGTTTAAGAAATGTCCAGAACAGGAAAATCTAGAGAGACATAAAATAGATAATTGGTTGCTTTAGGCTAGCAAATTTTCAGAGAAATGGGAAGCAATAGCTAATGAGTGTGAGATTTCTTTTTGGAGTAAGGAAAATGCTCTAATATTGATAAAAGTTAGGCTTCCCTGGTGGCTCAGATGGTAAAGAATTTGCCTGCAATGCAGGAGACCCAGGTTTGATCCTTGGGTCTGGAATATCCCCTGGAGAAGGAAACGGCACCCCTCTCCAGTATTCTTGTCTGGGGAATCCTATGGACAGAAGAGCCTGGTTGCCCACAGCTCATGGGGTCACAAAGCATTGGACACAATTGAATGATGAACAGTCTGTTTCATGGTTGTGCACCTCTGAATATACTTGAAGTCACTGAATTTTACTCAGTAAAAGTGAGAATATATGGCCAGAGAATTGTATGTTAATAAAAGTAATATATATCTGTTATATACATGATTATATGTATACACACAGGCATACAATTCAAAAAGTTTGGCTTATCAATAAATGCTGCAGAGGATGTGGAGAAACAGGAACCCTCTTGCACTATTGGTGGGAATGTAGATTGATACAGTCTCTATGGAGAACAGTATGGAGAGTCCTTAAAAAAACTAGGAATAAAACTATCATATGAAACGGCAATCCCACTACTGGGCATATACCTTGAGTAAACCATAATTCAAAAAGACACATGTACCCTAATGTTCATTGCAGCATTATTTGCAACATTCAGGACATGGAAGCAACGTAGATGTCCACTGACAGATGAGTGCATAAAGAAGTTGTGGTACATATAAACAAGAATATTACTTAGCCATAAAAAGGAATGAATTTGAGTCAATTAAACTGAGGTGGACAAACGTAGAGCCTGTTACGCAGAGTGAAGTAAGTCAAAAAGAGAAAAGCAAATATCGCATATTAATGCATATATATGGAATCTAAAAAAATGGTACTGATGAACCTATTTGTAGGAATAGAGACGCAGAGGTAGAGAACGGACATGTGGACATGGAGGGGAAGGAGAGAGAGGGACAAATTGGGAGATTAGAATTGACATATATACACTACCATGTATAAAATGAGCATAGCAAGCTTAGCCTGGTGCTCTGTGATGACCTAGATGGGTGGGATGGAGGTCCAAGAGGGAGGGGATATATCTATACATATAGCTGATTCACTTCATTGTATAGCAGAACCTAAAGCAACATTGTAAAGCAATTATACTCCAATAGAAAGTAATAATAAAAAGTCACAAAATGGGTTTTAGACAGAGAGAATTGACATCAAGTTAGGGAGTTAGAAAATACATCATGGATGATTTAGAAAAGTCATCCATGTCCTATGAAATGGGCCTTGAGAGATGTCTAAAATGTTCATAGGCAGAGGCAGGCTACATGAGGAAGGCTGTCCAGATGAAGAGAATAGCATAAACAAACGTACTGTGGCAGAGAGACTTAGAGAACCTTGCAGGGACCAGCAAATGATCTAAAATTATCTGAAGCCAATCTGTACATAGGGAGGAAAGCTAAAAATCATTTGGTTGAAATAAAACTGATTCACAAAGGCAAATACAAGTAGGGGAATTTTAACATAATAAATACAGGATGAGACAGTTTCTTGGCATTGTGATGACATGATCATAGATATACTCGGAGAAGTTTATCTGGCAATTGCAATAGGATTTTGAAAGTCTCTTGATTTTAGGAGGTGACTGTAATAATATAGGAGAAAAAGCATTGTTGGGTTGTATTAGGTGTTTGTGACAATAAACAATTTTAAAAAGTAAGTTTGAACTGCAGAATGGAGATTGCAGGAAGATTGGACCATTTATGAAAAGGCATCAGAGAATACAGAGAAATTAATGTTCACAAAGTATGATCAGTCATCAATAAAATCTGAAATATAGTCTTTCCTGGAAGTATCCGGAATATGATCCAGGCTGTGTCAGTAAAGAAGACATTAGAAACTTTTGAGGAACTTGATAACTGTCCAAGTGATTACATTAGTGGTGATGGTGGAAAGGTTTCTTGGGTAGCACTGGAGATCATAGTTTTGGAACTACTAGGAAAAGAAGACTGGTAAAAATAGTAATTCCCAAGGGAGGAGACATTTGGTTCAGGGCACTGGTCTTGTTTAACTTACCCATAAATCCTAAGATTCCTGTGGTTAAAAGGAGAAGGAAACAGAAGATTCCAAGAATCACTACGGTGAAAAACCAAGGAAATGGAACTGAAGACCCTATCCAGAGGGAAAAAAAAAAAAAAGAGGCTGAGATCAACAGAGTAAAGATTAAGTTACAGAGCAGGGTTTAGAGGCAGATTGTTCCATAAATTCAAAACCCTAACTCTTGAATGTCTTCAAACTTGGAATTATAAATTGAAATGGATAATGAACAATTTGAAAGAAATGAGAGTTATTCTGTTCTGTTAATATAGATCTCTTAGGAAAGTCACTTACTCTAACTTTATCAAAATAATCCTCTGATTCATCTCTATGATTTATGAATACAAAGTAAATATCAAATACAGGTATTTGGTTTTTGGAGTGCAAACATACTTCTAAATCATATCTGTATGAGTCAATTTTATTGACCCATGATCAGAGTATATTTATAATTTTGTAAATATTGTGTGCTTCCATGCATACAAAGTGTATATATATATATATATATATATATATATATATATAAATACCCATCATTTCCTTATTGGAACTTTGCTATAGTTTCAGCAGTAGAAGAAATTATAACTCCAAATATGTATCAAATAATATTAATCATGCATTATTTCTTGAAACTTCATAGAACAAGTGGATAATGACATCAGGAGAGTCACAATTATTTCCAAACAAGTTGAAAAGAATGAATTTTGCCACTTGATTGCTCAGTTACGAATTTATGTATATAGCACCCAGACTACAATAATTATCTGCAATATGATAAATATGGACATTTCATTTGCAATACTACATTTTTTGTTTAGGTTATAGGATATAGTTTAAGCAACCCCGTGAAACTGGGCAGGCTTAGTAATTTGGTACCATGGTAAACTGAGCAATTGGAGAAGATGTAAGTTAGGTCTGGCTCCCCTGGTGGGTCGGTGGTAAAGAATCAACCTGCCAAGCAGGAGATGCAGTTTTGATTCCTGGATTAGGACGGTTTCCTAGAGAAGGAAACGGCAGCCCACTCTACTACTCTTGCCTGGGAAATCCCATGGACAGGGGAACTTGGTGGGCTACAGTCCATGGGCTCGCAAAAGAGTCTTACATGACTTAGTCACTAAACAACAACAAGCTAGGCCTCTACATAAACTTTACCTTTTTCTTCAGGTGATTTAGTTCTTGTTATCTTTGTCTGGTTGGACTGTGAAGTGACTGTTTTCACTTCTGTGTAAATTAGCTGCTCTTTTGTCTCTGGAGATTAAAATAGAAACTTTTTAATAGTCACATTATTTCTCATAAAGCATGTAGGTTATAAATATGTTTGAACAGAGTTGACAAAGTTTTTTTTTTTTTTCCCCAAATAAAGGAGATTTACGTAATTTGTTTCTTCTTACTATGTAAAGTCCACTAGGTAAATCTTTTAAATGACAAAATCTTGAGAATGAGTTAGACATAATGTGTCATATGCTAAATTAAAATTAAATTCCTTATAAAAATTATTTACCAAGGGAACGAATAATATCACAATTCAGTAGAGATTGGGAGAAAAAAACACTCACTTTCTTTTCGCGCTGGCTTTTTGGAAGGAATGTGTTTCACCGTTGCATGTGTTGCATGTTTTCCACTCATCTCTAAAAAATTGTAATAGCAATTCTAAGACATATAAATCTAAGTTTTCAGGTTTTATCTTTCTGGGTTCTTTGTGTATTACTGACATCATTATTTCATGCCATTTAATTACTGATGCATGATTTTACTTTTGCAATTTTCTTTTAAGAAAGATTTTTGTCTCAGGTTATTTTCTTTCCCATTCTTAAAATTATCAGTTAACATCTCTTTAGATATCATTTCACCTTTTACCTGGAGTTCTCTAAATGTGATATATACTTTAAAAGGGTAACAGTGCTATGATAGATGAAATATTCATACTATACTTAAAAACTCTATCCAGAAAAATGCCAATATAATTTTTATGAGTCATTTTGTATTGTAAAGATAGTGTTACATAATGTATTCTAAAATTTCTCTGTCTTTAGTTCTTCTGATATTTTTCTATCTTTTTATCTTCATTCTTTTTTCATGATTAAAGATAGTTTACCTCCCATTATCTCTGAAAGATCCTCTTCCAACAAGTTGTTAAAAATGAAAGCCCTACAAAAGTGATCCAAATTGGTTTATTTGTAATTAAATAATACTGTAGGGTGTCTGGCATTATGTCCATAATATTTGAACATATAGGTTAAAAGCAATTTACTTCAAATAGTTTAAATATAATTTTGATAATAACAATATTCTATATAATAGAATTCTGATAAACAAATTGAAAATTCTTATGTTCACTAGTTTGCCAGCATGTCACCAAATAAAATACTTTTCATATATTTTCATTTCCTCAGAGAAGTACGCTCCATTGTTATTTTTTATAATATGATTAAAATATATAGACCTCTGTGTTCATAATATTCACTTATAGCATTTAAAGTTTCCTAAAGATAACTTCTCATAAGACAACACAATTGTACAGAAATAGATTTCTAATGCTTTTAAAAATTCTTTACCAGATTTGGAATATATGAGGAATATGGAAGCTATATCACATATATAAGAAAATTCTGGATGTAGGTATGAAATAGAGATACACAGTGTTATATAGACAAGAACAATTAATCACTGATTAAATAATTATTTTATTGCTCACATCCTGCCTTCATTGATGTGATCATTTGGTCTGTCCACTCAGTTAATCCAAGAGATATATTGAAATATTGACTAACAACACTATTGGTTGTATTCAATGGTAAACCATGAAAAAATATAAGGTAATTTACCTTGTAAAGTAATTTTAAAATCTGAATGATTTAGCTCTTTTTCTTACAATATTAAATTTACTTAATTACTTTTTAAAATCTCTATTCTTTGTGCTCCGTATATACAATCAAGTGGCACTGGTTATAATGATATATGCTGAGAGCAACAGCTATAGGTATAGTTGGTGATACCTGTGTTAGTTTGGCGATTTCTGCTGAAGACTAGTCCAAAGAGAAAAGGTAAACCCCAGTGGGCGAATGGCACAGATGCGTGAGCTGGACTCAGGATGGCTCTTCTGTCTGATTTACTTCACTCGGTATGAGTTTCTAGGTCCAATCAGCTGTACTCCAATATAAAATAAAAAGGTTTAAAAAAAAAAAAAAAAGATGGTTCTTCCTGGGATCTAAATATGACTGGTTCTTGCTCCAAAGGAGCTTCAGTATTTGCCAGCTCCTTGCAAAGATGTAAGAAAGCAGCTCATATTTGAACTTCAGGCTTTACCATTTGCTTTTTTTGTTTTACAGAGGAAGGTCGTATTTTAACAGCGCAGATGACTGAGAAAAATAATTTAAAGGGCCATACCCACTTTGCACAGAATCCAAACACTGCATGTTTAAAAAAAAAAGTGAGGCCGGGGCGGGGGGGTGGTCATCAACACCACTATGACCACCATCAAATGCTAGGATTCTAAATATAATCCCTATATCAAACACTAGTTTGGGCTTCAGACACTAGTTTGGGCTTTAAATAGCAACTGTACATAATGATATATTTAAATTCATCTTCTAAACTACAGTAGTGTTAACTCAGTGAAAATATATGAATGCTAATAGTCCATCTCTCTTCACATTATTCTGAAGGGGATTTTGAATAATACATTTTAAGATGTTAAGATTTATTAGCTGAAGAGCCAGTCAAACCCTGGTTCTCTTAAAATATACCTAAATTCAATTGCTTTATTTTTTGAAACATTTTTTTCCAGCACATGAATTTTTTACAGTCTACTTTTCAGTTCATTCCAATACAAGTATACTGTATAATCTCTAAATACACTTTCTACATATAAGCTTCAGGTTTTAAGATTTTTTATTTCATTCCCCTTCAGTCTGTACTCTAATAATGAATAGAAATATATTGGCTTACCCTCTTAAGTAAGTAGGTTATTCGATCAGTCCTGTCTGACTGTTTGCAAGTCCATGGACTGCAGCCTGCCAGGCTCCTCTGTCTATGGAATTCTCCAGGCAAGAATACTAGATTGGGTTGCCATTCCCTTCTCCAAGGGATCTTCCCAACCTGGAGATCAAACTCTGGTCTCCTGCATTGCAGGCAGATTCTTTACTGTCTGATAAACCTTACCCTCTTAGTGGTAAAGAATCCACTTGTGAATGCAGGAAGACACAAGAGATGTGGGTTTGATCTTCCCTGAATTGGGAAGATCCCCTGGAGAAGGAAATGGCAACCACTCCAGTATTCTTGCCTGTGAAATTCCATGGACAGAGGAGCCTGGCAGGCCACAGTCTATGGGGTTACAAAGAGTTGGATGTGACTGAGCACACACATACGCACACACACACACACATATACACCCTCTTAGTAGTCTAAAGTAGCAGTTCCAATAGTGTAATGAATAACAATGGTAATGCAGTTTATGTATATGGGTTTTAACTCAGTAGAAAAAGACAGTTTTATCTGTTTTCACCGTTCAATAATTATAAAAAGCACAATAAGAAATGTATTTCAATTGTGGATTTCATTCATAAAAAAAAAACAAAAAACACATTTGGGAGTGGTGCATTTGTAAGAGTTTTCCATTAAGTTCTAGTATGGAGAATTGATGACAAAAGGAAAACCTATTTTGATATAAAAATAATTTGTTACCAAATTTTCAAACAGAATGAGTGTAATAAAAAAGTAACTCTATGTAGGCTGTAAAAGAGGAATGTTACTTATGTTCTGATTAAATGTCCTTTTGGGCCTTGTAGTAGTCCCTTCTTATTTTTGTCTTGCTCTCTTCAACTGCTCTGTGTGTGTTCGTTGCTCCATCCTGTCTGACTCTTTGCAACCCAATGAACTGTAGCTTGCCAGGCTCCTCTGTCCATAGGATTTCCCAGGCAATAATATTGGAGTGGGTTGCCATTTCCTACTTAACTGCAATGCTGCTGCTGCTAAGTCACTTCAGTCGTGTCTGACTCTGTGCGACCCCATAGATGGCAGCCCACCAGGCTCCCCTGTCCCTGGGATTCTCCAGGCAAGAACAATGGAGTGGGTTGCCATTTCCTTCTCCAATGTGTGAAAGTGAAAAGTGAAAGTGAAGTTGCTCAGTCGTATCCTACTCTTAGCGACCTCATGGACTGCGGCCCACCAGCCTCCTCCGTCAATGGGATTTTCCAGGCAAGAGTGCCGGAGTGGGGTGCCATTGCCTTCTCCGATAGACTTCATCTAAAACAACCACCTGGTAAGCTCAACACTCAACACCATGTAATTAGAACCTGAAAACATTTGCTTAGGCCTTAGCTTCTCAAATTAGCAAGTCCACTGAATATTTCCACTTCTTCCTGATCACTAGTTTCTCCACTTAATCAAAAACTCAATTCTCTCACCCACTTCTTGATAATTTTTCTTTACAATATTATACCTCTCTACAGAAATTTCTTTCTGCATGATATAATGTGCCCATTATTTCTAAATGTCACTAATTCTTTAATCTTCCACATTTAACATAGTTCTCATAACCTTTACTATGATTATGCTTCACCTTACAAATTGGTTTCTCCAAATTTAAAAATTAATTTACCTAGATTACTGAATATTTTACAGCACTGTGCTAAGCACTTTGCAGATATTACCTCATTTAATCCTGAAAGAATTTGAAATTTATTAAAAATAAATATCAAGTTTTTTTTACGAGGTGATAATACAACCTAACAGGTATTGTTAACTTTTTGTTGGCTTTTCTTTTGTCTTAATTTCAAGAACATACTCATGTAGATAAACACAAACACATCCATAGCTGATGAACACTGAACAGTCTGTTATTTCATATAAGCCTCAGTCTTTAGTTAGCACCAAAAGAAACAAACTCAAAGAACTCTAAATTTCAAAATACGGAAAAGAGGATGATATTAAAAAAATGTCAGCATTGGAAACCTAGTATTTGCTATTTACAAAGTATACTTCTTAAAAATAATCTTGGTGATATCAGATTTTTCAAAATATTATGTATGCTCTATTTCTCCTATTATAAAAATTAAAAATCAATATGTATTTTCTTTCTTTATACACAGAGCACATTGGAAGTTTATTTTGCTTTCTGTTGTGGTATTTTAATAATATGAGCTAACAGGTCACAGTTATTAGTATTCAGAAATACTTTTACCATGTAAGCACAGTTCAAGCCAAAATTTAACAAGACAATAATGCTCAAAAATATTTAAATATTAGTCAGAGCCCCTGTTTGAGTTTCATGAGCCTTACAGAAATTCCCATTGGCAATCTATTTTACATATGGTAATGTAAGTTTCCATGTTACTCTTTCCATACATCTCACCCTCTCCTCCCCTCTCCCCATGTCCATAAGTCTATTCTCTATGTTTATTTCTCCATTGCTGCCCTGTAAATAATTCTTCAGGGAGATGGGAGGGAGGTTCAAAAGGGAGGGCATATATGTATACCTATGGCTGATTCATGTTGAGGTTTGACAGAAAACAACAAAATTCTGTAAAGTAATTATCGTTCAATAAAAAAATAAGTAAATAAATTAAAAAGCTAAAAAATACTTAAACATTAGTAAAAGAGAAACATTTGGGGGGATTTCATCACTTCTTCCATTAATGTGCTTTTCAAATTTTTTATTTTTGCTTTTTTCATTTTTCTCAAAAAATTTTATTCTGTATTGGAGTAAGCTAACAGTATTGTGATAGTTTCAGGTGATGGCAAAGGGACTCAGCCATAAACATACATGTATCCATTCTCCCCCAAACTCCTCTCCCATCCAGGATGCCACATAAGTTCCCTGTGCTATATGGTAGGTCCCTGTTAGTTATCCACTTTAAATAGAGCAGTGTGTACATGCCCATCTGAAACTCCCTATCTATCCTTTCCCCACATCTTTTCTCCTCCTCCTGAAAACATAGTTCTCTAAGTCTGAGAATCTGTTTCTGCTTTGTAAATAAGTTCATTGGTATCATTTCTTTTTAGCTTCAGCATATAAGGAGTGTTATATGATAATTCTCCTTCTCTGTCTGACTTACTTTACTCAGTATATCAACTGATTTTTAAGTTCATCCATGTTGCTGCAGGGACAAGAAGGCCTGACATGCTGCAGTCCATGAGGTCAGACACGACTGACTGATAGAACAATAGCACCATGTTGCTGCAAATGGCATTATTTCAATTTAGGATACAACACGACATTCAGTCATAATGTTCTGTTTGTTCTGTAACACTTCCAGTCTTTTCTTGCAGCCAGATTTCATGTCAAATGCCCCTTAAGTTTGCTCTTCTGATGTTTTTCTCTTGTTTAGACTGGAAATGTGGGATTTTCAGAAAAACTACCACAAAGGTGAACTAACCTAAATCATCAGGTCTTATCAGGTATAACATTTATCCACAAGGTATGGATAAGGTGATAAGATAAGGTGATCTTAACCTTATCACTTGGTTTAATTTGTGTTTGTCAGGTTTTCCCACTGTGAAGTTATCATTTTCTTCTTTCCAAGCTCTGTTCTATGGAAGAAAGCAAGTCACCAAAGCCAGTCTACCCTCAGTCAGAGTTAAACTACACCTCCTGGGCAGAAGAATGTCTGAAAATTTTCTGTAAAGATTTGTCTTTTCTCTCCCATTTATTTAATTATTCAATCACTTATTTTTAATAGCATGGGTTCACTGATATGAATTTTATTCTTGGGTTTATAATGCAATACTACTTTATTACTTTTGTTGCATAAATTGTTCCACTTTTGCCTCTTGGGAGATCTTTTAGGTAGCTCCTCTGTGCCTTTGACCTACCCTAATCTTTTTATTTTTGAGCACTTTCTACTTTCTGTCACTGTAAGATACTCTCAGCTTATATATTTTCTCTGTGCTAACTTTAGAATCAGTCATTTCTCCAAAGAGCTCTAGTTCCTTTTACTGATGAATAACATTTAAAAACCAAGATCTGGGTACTGGGTATGTTTGCTGCTTTGGGGGTTTCACTGCTTCTAACTTTTTAAGTGGACAGAGCTAGGCATTGTATTAACCCATGTATACACACGTATGTGCATCTGTTTGTATATGTCTTCATCTGTATGTACATTGGGTGAAACATGAGTTCAAACAGATGTTGCTGACTCTAATCTAGTGGCACAGTATTTAGTCTAACCTACCTTTTCTGCTTGGTCTGTAACTTGCTTTTCAGAAAGTGTGAAATCTGTCTCCTACCAACTTCCATCTGTACACATAAATCCGTTTCAGAAGTGTTAACCCATCTATCATGAGAAACAAATTGACCAACTAGATCACTATGTAGGCTCCTTTTGCTTCTAACTTTATCATTTCTGACCAAAATGCCATTTTCCAAACCCACTTAAGTCAGCTCCTATTTTTCCCAACACTTTCAGTGAGATTGTTTCATGTATTTGTATTATAGTTAGATTCATTTGTTGTGATTTGCATCTCATTCTGGGATCCCTTGATATCTTGACGAATTTCTGTTTATTTTAGTCTACATCAAAATTCACTCTGTGATATACAGTTCTATGGACTTTGACAAATGCATAGAGTCATGTATCTGCTTCCCCAGGAAGCAGTTGCTTTACAATGTTGTGTTAGTTTCTACTATACAGCAAAATGAATCAGCTATTCAGTTCAGTTCAGTTGCTCAGCTGTGTCCAACTCTTTGTGACCCCATGAACCACAGCACAGCAGGCCTCCCTATCAACAACTCCTAGAGTTTACCTAAACTCATGTCTATGGAGTCAGTGATGCCATCCAGCCATCTCATCCTCTGTCATTCCCTTCTCCTCCTGCTCCTAATCCCTCCCAGCATCAGGGTCTTTTCCAATGAGTCAACTCTTTGCATGAGGTGGCCAAAGTATTGGAGTTTCAGCTTCAGCATCAGTCCTTCCAATGAACACCCAGGACTGATCTGCTTTAGGATGGACTGGTTGGATCTCCTTGCAGTCCAAGGGACTCTCAAGAGTCTTCTTCAGCACCACAGTTCAAAGCATCAATTCTTCAGCGTTCAGCTTGCTTCACAGTCCAACTGTTACATCCATACAGGACCACTGGAAAAACCATAGCCTTGACTAGATGGACTTTTGTTGGCAAAGTAGTGTCTCTGCTTTTGAATATGCTATCTAGGTTGGTAATAACTTTCCTTCCAAGGAGTAAGGGTCTTTTAATTTCATGGCTGCAATCACCATCTGCAGTGATTTTGGAGCCCCCCAAAGTAAAATCTGACACTGTTTCCACTGTTTCCCCATCTATTTCCCATGAAGTGATGGGACCAGATGCCATGATCTTAGTTTTCTGAATTTGTACACAAATCCCCTCTTGTTTGAATTTCTTTCCCATTCAGGTCACCACAGAGCACTGAGCAGAGTTCTCTGTGCTATACAGTTGGTTCTCATTCGTTATCTATTTTATACATAGTATCAATAGTTTAAATATGTCAACCCCAATCTCCCAATTCCTCTCACTCCCCTTCCCCCCTTGATAATTATACATTTATTCTCTACATCTGTCTCTCTACTTTTGCTTTGCAAATAAGGTCACCTATACCTGAATCATTCTTTTCAATAACTACTTTCCCACTTTGAAAATTACCCTGCTGTACATGGGCTATAGTAATCACTCAATTTCAATTAAATTATCTTCTTATCAGCAGGGTTGAGAGTCTGGAAATTGTGATATTTTTTTTTCTCCTTAACCACCACTATAAAATTTTGCTTTCCTTCTCCAAGGGTATGTTTTTTTTATTAATTGACCCATAATCTGACCTATAATGTGACCTATAATCTTTTTTATCTTATGCTGCTGCTGCTGCTAAGTTGCTTCAATCATGTCCGACTCTGTGAGACCGCATAGATGGCAGCCTGCCAGGCTCTGCCATCTCTGGAATTCTCCAGGCAAGAACACTGGGGAAGGTTGCCATTTCGTTCTCCAATGCATGAAAGTGAAAAGCGAAAGTGAAGTCAGTCAGTCATGTCTGACTCTTTGAGACCCCATGGACTGCAGCCCACCAGGCTCCTCCGTCCATGGGATTTTCCAGGCAAGAGTACTGAAGTGGGGTGCCATTTGCCTTCTCCGTTTATCTTATGGGCCTCTGCCAATATCTGCATGACAATTGATTAGTTTATAAAGCAGAATCCATTTTTCATGGTACAATCAAGTGGTAGGTGACAATCTAAGACACACTGGTTGATCATCCGAGGGTGTTAATAGATAACCGTCTTAACTATATGAATATCTAAGACAGCAATTTTGAAGCTATTTCCCCATTGTCTTTTTTTGCAAAGTGGTGAAAATTGTAGGATTGTGTGGTACAGTTTTCAAATAAACTCTAAAACATCCTCAGCAATTTCTTTAAAAAGTTAGAATAATAGTAGCAACAAAAAATTAGAAAATAAAAAATTGTACTGTATGTGTGTGTGTGTTAGTCACTCAGTCACATCCGACTCTTATGACCCCTTGGAATGTAGTCCACTAGGCTCCTCTGTCCTTGGGATTCTCCAGGCAAGAATATTGGAGTAGGTTGCCATTCTCTTCTCCATTGTTCTGTATATTCAGGAAGAAATGTACCATTACTGTCTTACATGTTTATTAGTAATCCTTTTCATAATTTCAGATAAACTATCCTTGGATATTGACGTCTTTGAAACAAAACACTATGTGTATATATAGGAGAATTTCACTGTTTTCTAGGTTATTTCCTGGACTAACAATGGAAAATTATACCTCATTTTTTCTTAATAATGGCATTAAATTAAACCTAAAGAACAACTGTCCTTTGGATGCAATCAATATGTAAAGTACCTCTAATAATGTGTGTTGTGAAGTATATGAATTTGCTTTTTCTTCTTTCCCATATGCCTTTTTTTTCTTGAAAGCAACTTTTCTCTTTAGGAATTAACCCCCCTTTCAATTTCACAGGCAGATTCTTTACCATCTGAGCCACCAGGGAAGCTGAAGATTACTGAAGGTGTAGCCTCTCTCTTCTCCAAGGGATCTTATACAGTTATAAATATTTGTTATACAATATTTCATTACATGTTTATAATATATATCACTTGTACTGTTTTCCATATCTTGGCCATTAATGTTCATAAACAATGCTACAATGAACATAATAGTAAAGATATCTGTTCATATTCCTGTTTTCATTTCCTTTGGTTATATATCCAGAAGTGGAATTTCTGGATCATATGGCAGTTCTATTTTTAATATTTTGAGAAATCTCCATACTGTTTTCCATAGTGCCACATCCATTTTTATTCCCACCAACAGTGCAAAAGGTTTTCCTTTTCTCCTTTCTTCACTAATACCTCTTACTCTTGTCTTTTTGATGTTAGCCATTCCAACAGTGGTGAGATATTATCTTATTGTGGTTTTGATTTAAATTTCCCTGATTATTAGTGATACTGAGTACCTTTCCATGTTGGTCATCTGCATGTCTTCGGAAAAATGTCTGTTCGGTTTTTCTGACCATTTAAAAAAATTGGATTTTATTTTTGGTATTGAGTTGTATGAGTTCCTTATGTATTTTGGATATTGTGTATGTGTTTGTTCAGTCACTCAGTTGTATCTGACTCTCTGTGACTCCTCGGACTGTAGCTCACCAGGTTTCTCTGTCCATGAGATTTTCTAGGCAAGAATACTGGAGTGGGTTGCCATGTCCTCATCCAGGGGATTCTTTCTGACCCAAGGATCAAACCAAAGTGTCTTGTGTCTCCTGCATCAGCAGGCAGATTCTTAATCACTGCACCACCTGGGAAATCTATTTTGGATATTAACTTTTATCAGATATATGATTTGCAAGTGTTTTCTACTATTTTGAGGTTTTTCTTTTCATTTTGTTGGTATTTTCATTTGCCCTGATATGCAGAAACTCTTTTAGTTAGATGTAGTCTTTTTAATTCAGTAAATTTACCTATACTAACATACGCCTGTGTCATAAAGAAGATTTCAATAAGGTGATTATATTGGATGTATAATATTCATTATATTAATAGGGAATTGACCAATCCTTAGTTTATGGACATATATTTTTTAATATTTATGGTTCTCAAATATAATACTGTCATGAGTGTTGTTTAAGAAAATTTGTTCACAACATGAATTTTTTAATGTCAAATCACTCTTTGATTTTATTTCCCTATATCTATTAGAATTTCTTTTAAAACATGATAAATAAATATGCAATATAATATGAGGCCTAATAATTATCCACAGTCCATTTGCCTGTGATCACCAGTGTCAATAATTTTCTATATTCATTGAATTAAACATATTTGCATATATTGTTTCTTCTTGTTTTTTATTCTTCTTTTTATATTGTTCCCCCTCATTTTCCTTCCTTTTTCCCTTTTTTATATGCCATTATAAGTGCCCACTACTGTTCTATTTGGTTTTTGCTCCTAAACATAACAAAACTTATTAGAACCTTCCTTCTAACTATTCTGTAAAGTGTTCTGTCTTTGAAACACATGGATATATAACCACCCAAGTGGAGAGGTGGTTAATCATATCACAGGGCTATAGTACAATAAAATTTACTTCATGCTAATATAATAGAACTACCCAAGAATAGGATACTGTGTATGTCCATATAATATTTTCATATTGGCTTATAAGTGATATTCACACATTAATGATTAATACTTTTTATTTTTTCCAACTTATCTGAATCCTGACCCAAAGCAACATAATCATATTTTTAAATTTAGAGTTAGAAAGTAAACAAAATAAAATTGAATTACAATATAGGCAGAAAGTCAGTGTAGAATATTTTTTATGAAGTCTCTGCTTTCTCCATCCCTGGCTTTACTGAGATCTTTGAAGAGTAAGGTTATAATATTCTTTTTAGTCAACCAATCTTGTGTTTTCATACATTAAATGATAAAATGTGGTCTATTTTAGGATTACTTGTAAAACCATTTGATCTGAACTGGACACAGGAGGATGGGAAACATGACCACTGCCTGTATCTGAGGTATCTTGTGTGGTTTCAACCAGACTTGAACATACATTGGTTTCTATGAGGTTATAAACCCAATGAGAAAAATCTTATGTCTATTTTTGTTTGTGTACATTATCTATTTATTCCCACTGCAAATATTGAACTTTTTTTCAGTTGAGCAGTGAAGAGTAAAAGGTTGATTTTGGTGGTTAACCCAACCATATTTATATGAATAGAATTTGCTTTTCCTTTGAAACAAAGTTGGGTGGGGGTAGTATCAAAAAACTTTAAGCCAATCTGTCACTATGTGGACGTGCAGATTTTATTTTGTGATTTCCATCTTCAAGTGCCATGTTATATAGGCAGTCGTTTAAATCTACCTTTAACGAACAGATGTTATTTCCAGTGTTACTCCTTTTTCTAATTAGTTTCCTTATATTTGTATCTTCCCTTACTTCATACTCAAGTTTCATGAAACATTTCACTCTAGAATACTCAGTTGTGTTATTTATGATAATGGCTTTTCCTAGTTAATTTCTGGAGCAATGGACTATTACCTAAACAAACCAGATGATACTTAAAGGCTTGTTGTATATAGTTTGGAGAAGGCAATGGCACCCCACTCTAGTTCTCTTGCCTGGAAAATCCCATGGACGGAGGAGCCTGGTAGGCTGCAGTCCATGGGGTCGATAAGAGTCGGACGCGACTGAGCGACTTCACTTTCACTTTTCACTTTCATGCATTGGAGAAGGAAATGGCAACCTACTCCAGTGTTCTTGTCTGGAGAATCCCAGGGACGGGGGAGCCTGGTGGGCTGCCGTCTCTGGGGTCGCACAGAGTTGGACACGACTGAAGCGACTTAGCAGTAGCAGCAGCAGTATATAGTTTAGTTAAGTAGGGATGACTTTATTTCTGTATATCTATTAGAAAATATCCAGTTATAGATTCACATTTCCTCTGTGGTTTTTTTGCCAAATTTAGTTAGTTTCATACAACTGTAAGTAGCTGCCCCACCTGAGACTATGTCTGATCTTCTCATCAACTCTAGGAAGAAAGTGGAAGAGATAACTCTTCATTCACCTGCCAACATCTTTGTAAGCTCTTCTTCACACTTGGGATAAATAAATAATCCAAAAGGCTCTAGAATGTCAGATGCTTCAGACTGTGAACAACCTCCAGGTATTTTTTCTTTTTAAACCTAAATGACTTATGCCGTTTTAATGAAAATACAATTTTGGTGGTTTTTATTTGATATAATGCTAGTTATAATTATTCTAGGAGCATTATATTTTTAACATTTCCCAGATTACCTGAAAGATTGCTTTTAAACATATTTTAAAAAATAATTATCTTATTTCTTGACTCGGTCCAAAGTGTAAGCAACCAGCTTAAATACTTTTAGGAAAGCTGGGCCGTTGAGTGGAAATGTGGTTTGAGTATCTTTGATTTTATTTCTATAATATTTGTATTTCTAGGGATCTTTGGAAATAGTAATTGTTCTCAAATTCTAATCTCATTTGTTTTACAAAGTTGTAAAGTTATGATATATTTTCTGTGTTAAAAGAAAATACAGAGCAGACAGAGACCATCCCTATTGTGGACTTGGAACCATCTCTTGCCCTTCCTCCTCCTCCTCCTGAGGATGAATGGGGCCCAATTCCTGAGCACACCAACGTGAACGGTAAAGTAGACACACTAGAGTTTATTCATTTATGGTCTCTCTTTGTTATCTTTAGGTACACCTTCCATTTTATGTTTCTCTAATTGTTACTATCTAGAAATTTTAAAATTTAGAAAAAATATAGAGATGAGAATGTTTAGAACATGTATTTAGGAGTAAAACAAATGCGTATTTTCTGACAGCGGTTTGACGTTTTCATATATGAAGGAGCATAGTTAAACATGGAAGAAGCCATGGTCCACATTTAGAATTGTTTTCTTACATAAAACAGAGAACTTGATCAAGGTTTAAAACTCAGAAAATGTGTAAAAAAGACAAAGATAAAACCCTATTACATGATACCTCTTTTTGATCATAATTAACCAACATAATTTAATAGAGGAGGGTTTCTCAACCTCAGGTTTAAGAACATTTTGGACTAGATGACTCTTGGTTAGTGATTGTAGAATGTTTAGCATCTTTTTGACATCTATGCACTAGATGTCAGTACTACCTGACCCTCAATAATCACATCAAGAGTGTCTCCAAATATTTAATATTGTCCTCTGGGGATTAAACTTTCCTCTGGTTGATAACCACCAGGTTATATTATACAGAAAGTTAAATAAATGATTTGGATATTAGTTATAAAAATAACTATTCTCTAATATGGCAGCTTTTCATTTTGTTTCAAAAGTACAATTCTTTATTTTTGAAATACAAAAAAAAATACTTTTTTTTTTACACTAGAGTTTATACATTTGTTTTGGAGGGAAATAAACTTACCAACAAAAAACTATTAACAATGATCTCTGAAAGTTTAATTTCTAGAATGTGGGGATGAAGCATATACTTTTGTGAAATTGAATAAATTATAGATATTGTTTCATCTAAAACCAACTATTGTCCTTTTAAAACAGTCACTAAGATTTACTGTAATTCTTTATGAATGAGGCTTCCCAGGTGGTGCTAGTGGTAAAGAACCTGCTTGCCAATGCAGGAGATGTAAGAGATTCAGGTACCCTGGGTCAGGAAGACTCCTTGGAGGAGGGATGATAACCCACTCCAGTATCTTCCCTGGAGAATCTCATGGACAGAGGAGCCTGATGGGCTACAGTCCATAGGGTCTCAAAGAGTCCAACACGACTGAAGTGACTTAGCATGCACACATCAAGGGAATCTACTACAAGTCATCAAGTGAAAAAAAAAGAGTTCTATCTTAATAATAGCACAGATTTAATATTGATAAGCATTTCTGTATCTGATTGTATGAATGAGGGTAATGTAGTCTGAACTGAAAGTTTGTACCTAATATTTAAGGTTAATTTTAATAATACCTGTATGTAAATTTTTTACCTGCACTGTAAGTCCCCAAAGATATGCCTAGGTTTAATGATTCACTAGGAGAACTCACAGGACCCTATAGAGTTGTACTTGTAGCTGAGATTTATGACAATGGAAGGATAACAAACATAATCAGCAAAGGGAAAAGGTGCATGAAGTGAAGTGTGGGGGAGACCAGGCTCAACCTTCCTAGAGTCCTCTCCCAGTAGAGTCACACAGGTCACAGGAATTCCCCCAGCAATACATCATGACAATGTGTCAAATGTTGACAACCAGGGAAACTCATTAGAGAATCAATGTTCAGAGTATTTATTAGGGGGTTAATCCCATAGGTAGCATCTGGTTGGCATGTAACAAAATTCCAGACTTCCCAAAGGGAAGCAAAAGCTACATTGTTTGTACAAACAGAGAAGACAAGGTGAGCCATTACTATCAATTAGTGGTTGTGGAAACTCTACTGAAATGTAGGTTTCCAGATCCCAGCCATGGCCAGCCTTGTAAGCGGGCCTTTCAGGATAGAAATCAGGTCTGCTACATCAATTATTTTCTGTAAATCCTCTAAAATACTTTTTCCTCTCTTATTCAGCCTAATAGTTTATAGTAATTCACACTTTGGGTATTATTTTTCATAAAATATATAGCACTTAAACAATAATATTAAAATAATGATATTAATCTTTCAAATAACAGGAGCTTACTTTATCTCTGATTTTTCACTCACTCTGTTTCTTAGCTTCTCGTTTTTCCTTCTCTCTCTATGGAATAATTCCTGTGATCCTGGGAATCTTCAGCCTGCTGCTTTTGATGCTGTGTGGATTCTTTGGTTACCAGTGTAAGTCCAATTAATTGGAGAAAAAGAAATAATAGACTCTTTGTCCGATTATCATGTTTCTTTAAATCATTTCCAGATAATAGTTTTTGGTAAATGTTTTATTGCCATACTGAATGAAGAACAGGAAAAAAATGATATAAAAATATTACATTTTTTATTTTATGAATGAATTTAACCTTGTGAGCTCTCAATAATCATTTTTTCCCAAGGAGATTATATGATTGAAATTACTGCAGAAGATATTAATAGTAGTGATTATACTACTATAATCACAGAATCATTATTTTGAAGATTATTTTGAAGATTACAACCTACTAAGATATCAAGCTCAGTGAATATGTAACGTCTTTACTCTGAAAATAAAAAGTAACTTCTTTTACAATTTCTTCATACTGCCCATTTCTCCAGCATCATAAATTAGATGAACAGAATATTTTAATTAGTATTAAAGTTGTTCACAACTAGTTATTTAAGTATAGTGTTTTCACATTGATAACGTTAGTTTGAAATTCAGAACTTTAAGATTTGATTAGAAAGTGAAATTCTACACATTACATCAAGTCATGATGCCAAAAGATTTATTTGAGACTTGGCTTTGTCAAGTCTCATTGTCATCTGTTTTAATTCAGCTGAAGCATTGTTCTGTTAATATAAGCATACGTTCAATCTTACAAGGAATTAGGATGATATTTTAGATTTAGGTATAGACTTTAAAAGTAACAGTGGATAAATGGAAACATATTTAGCTAAATATCTTATTATAGTTGTTAAAACATTTTTTGGGAACTTTATTAAGGATATGCTACAAAAATTAAGCTTCAAAAAAAAATTAAGCTTCACAGTCTCTCTACCATTTCATAACTGAGCATGTGTTTTATATTTATCTGGAATTCTTGTTCTAGACTTTCAAAGTGTTCAGGAATCAGAGAGCAAGATGAAGAGCTTTAACCAATGGAATGAGTCTTTCCAAAACAAAGAGAAAAAATTTATTCAGGTTCAAAAACTTCTTGACCAAAATAAAGGTAATTTTAGAACTAGAACAAATTATCTTTACAGAATGCTAGATTGTTTTTCTTGTTGCAGCCATAAAATGATTGGTTATATAATAAAAAAAGGAGTTTATACAGCAGCATAGTGGTGTTGATGGCTTCTTGTTTTTTTTTTTTTTAATTCTTCATTGATCTTCTGAAACTGCAGGAGTCTCATATTTACCAAATGTATCCTCTTGTATTAGTTAACTAACTTGTTCACTCAGTTAAGCATGCACATTTATTCAATGCACACCAGGTGCCAGCCACTTGGCTGGTGATCAATGATAAATACAATATGAACCCTGCCCTCGGGAAGCTTAGAGAAAACATATAAACCAAACATAAACAAAAGTTTCAAAGTGTGCAGGAGAAGTATGTGCAAAATGTTCAGGGAGCATGAAAATGGAAGAATACAAATATCTGGAAATCAATGGCATTGTCATAGTTTGTAAGTGCCTCCTAAGGAGGGGGTGTTTATAATAATTATCATAAGGCTTCTTTTATGCTAATTAAATTTTAATACAAAAATAGTGTAGATAAGTATTTTACAAAGGCCTTGCATTAAAATGTTAGTTTTTTCCTTTGAGATATTGAACCTATATTGAATAATTAAATGAACAACCTGAGAATCCCTTAGTGATTCATCATGTTAAAAACCTGGTTTCTTTTTTTTTTTTTTATTGAAATGTAATTAACACATAACTTTGTGTAATTTTGAGCTGTACAATGTGTGGTTTTGAAACATTTGTATATCGCAATATGGTTACTATAATAGCATTAGCTTATGCCTTTATTATGACACAAGTTGTCATTTCATTTTTTGTGTTGACAATAACTGAGATCTATTCCTTTAGCAATTTTGAGCTTATAATACAGTACTGCTGACTATAATCACTAAATTGCGCATTTTAAAACGCTAATTTCTAAGCACCTGATTATTTCAGGCAGAGATGAAGCTAATTAAGTAGGGAAGGGAACTGGACTAAAACTATTTGTACACTGTGCCTGTTGACCATTGTTATTATTATGACTCTTCAAATAGTACAAAATCGGATGAAATGTGTGGTCATCTCTAATGTTAAGTCTCGTTGTCTTATATAGAAATCCTAGAGAAGCTCCAAAACCAGAATAAGAATATGACTGAGGCTCTACAAGAACTAAAGGCAAAAGGAGGTAATTTGGAAGTGAGACAATTCTGAGTTGACAATAATTTGTAATAATGACCTCATTCTTTTAAGCAGGGGAGTGTGAGGACATAAGGCCTTGTTTGGGAAGTTCTGTGGGCTCTGAGTTATATTTTCTTTCCTAGGAGACGGGTGTGGATCTCCTCTGAGTCACTGGGTACAACACAGAGACCACTGCTACTACCAGACCATGAAAACAGTTTCTTGGTCAGAGTGTTCAGATCTTTGTGTCTTTTGGAATGCTACATTTTTAAACACAGAAAGGAGTAGATTGATGGTGAGATTCTATTTCATTCTTTACTTCTGGGATATAAATGTGTAGTAGCCACCAGTGGAAGGAAGAGCTCACCCGCAGCTCTGAAATCAGGGTAAGGGGAGCTCTCCTGTTTCATTTCCATTCATCTTTCCGTTGAGTGCTCCACCTTTCTTTCCTAACATACATGCACACATTCATTGCGGAAACATTGCATTTGCTGTTCCCTCTTCCCTTGTGGCTCAGAGGGTAAAGAATCTGCCTGCAGTGTAAGAGACCTAGGTTCTATCCCTGGGTTGGGAAGATCCCCTGGAGAAGGGAATTGCAACCTACTCCAGTATTCTTGCTTGGAGAATTCCATGGACAGAGGAGCCTTGTGGGCTATATATAGTCCTTGGGGTTGCAAAGAGTTCCACACGACTGAGCAACTAACACTTTCACTTCACTGCATGTAATAGTCTTCTCTCTGATACAACCATGGTGAACTACTTCATCTCCTTCAGCTGTTTATACACTTGTCAGCCTCTTAATGAGACCTGCCCTGACACCTACTTAAAATTGCAACCTGTGTATCAGCGCCCACCCCACCCCTCAGCCTCTCCTCTTCACTTGCAGGCATTCTTACCCTGCTTTAATTTTTATAGCTCTTGTCACCTTCTTATATATCATATTATTTATATGTATGTTGTTGACTTCTGTCTGGCCCACAACCCTCCAAAGCAGGGATTTTTCACATTTTTGTTCCATGATATATCTCAAGCTCTAAAAACAGGCACAGAGTTGAACAAATGGTCAAATAATAAAGTGATTCATATATTGGTGTGGTGTCCTCTTAAATGGAAATTTTTCTGTTATATCATCACTTACTATTTGGCTCAGAAAAAAATAATATTAACCTGGTAAAAGTATTAAAACACAAGCTAAAAATTGTGAAGTAACTATATCAAAAAGAGACAGGAGGTGAGAAAATAGAGCATGAGACTAAAAATTCTGCCTTTGTAAAATAGGAAGTCATAGGACAAACAGGAGAAGATAATTGCCTCTGGAGAAAGGCATTTAGTGAGGGAGGGATGACTACACACACACACACACACACACACACACACACACACACACATATATATATATATATAGCATCACTTGACTTCTAAAACCAAGTGCATGTATTTGTGTAATAAATTTTTAAAAATATCTGTAAGTTTAAAAAAGTGTATGAATTAAAAAACAGTTAACACTGTGCCCTTTCTTTTTGCAACTTAAATATTTCTAAAATACACTGGGAAAATAATACCCTTTTCATTACTGGGACTAAGCTAAAAAACAAACAAAAAAAATGATTAGCTTTGTTTATTTTATTTTTGGGGTTGAAGAAGAACTCAAATATTTTTTCAATGTTTCACTTATCAGTGGGCATATATATACTGCATTATTTTTATGATTCTTTAGACACCAGTTTTTTAGATTCTTTTTTTATGATTCTTTAGACACAGGACAGGGAAGCCTGGAATGCTGCAGAGTCGGACACAACTGAGTGATTGAACTGAACTGAACTGAGACACAAGTTCTGTATTTTTGTGTCTAATGGACTTCTGGTGTTAATAGCTTTGTGCATTCTGTTTCCATGCAGTGTATTCTGAAGTTACTTGCAGTAAACCAAACTTGGCTTGGCCTGTCTTATAAGGAAAAGGACAATGAATGGAAGTGGGAGGATGGTTCTCTTCCTTCTGGCCTGTAAGTTTCTACTAAATAATCCAATGCCTTACTCTTTTTGCAATGTCTAGCCTAAAGAGTTTTGAGGAAATAGAGATTATTAGGGACAAAATTTAGTCCTCTTTACTTCTCGCTTTTGTTATTTCATATTATATTGTCAGCAATTTTATAAATAATTAAGTCATTTAGATATTTTAAAATTAGTGTAAGTATATCCTTATTATTAGATGACCTGAATGATTACAATTTCAGGTAAGAAATATGATTATGGGAAAGAATATCATAAGTATGAATCTGAGTACCTCTCTGGTATTTTTATTGGGAACAAGCATAGAACTGTCATTTCTCATACAAATAATTTAGGTCTATTTTTTGGTTTTAAAGGCATATTTTTCAGTTGTTATTCAGAAACACTGCATTAGACAACTATGTCAGGAAAAAATATTTCAAGCTCTTTCATCACCATGTGCCAATCTTAGAGAATAAGATTGATAATCTTGATAGCCAATTATTTTTACTTTGTTCCATTAGGTTATATTATTCTGATGTTTAGTAAGGCTGTTTTTCTTCTAACTTATAATGTCAATACTTTTGACAGTTTTATCCTATTTATCTTTTTATTTCTTTTAAGATTTCTTGTATATAGTTTGTAACTTCTCTTGCAGGCACAGCTTTCCAGTTTTTTCCTTTAATAATTTGCTCTTTAAGTTTATTTGCTTCTATCACATAAACAGATGATTAACATTTAAATAAAATTAGATTTTTTTAACTCATTTGAAATTTATCTTAACACATAAAGGTGTGAAGGAGAAAGCTGAGGCATGTACATGAGTATTCAAATGTAGATGTAATTATATCTGTCTCTCTATGTATATTTCAATTAGGCAATCACTTTTCAGAGCACTGCTTAAACGACTCATTTTTTATCACTGGTTTTAATATCATTCATCATATACTAGAATTTAATATTTAAATAATTTTAGTCATCATATATGTCCCTTAAATATTTCATAGTTTTTACGAATATTTTGTGTGTAAACATATATGAATATTTTCCTGAAATTGCTGTACTAATGCATCAAATTTTTAATCTATTTTGACTTTTATGGTCAATCATTTTAATTACAGGAATTTTATGAGTTGAAAGGTTTCCTCTACTTCAAACCTTGTACAATGTTTGGAACATAGAACATTCAATAGATATGTTGAATTAATAAATGAAATAATGTATGAACTATTTTGGCAATTTAATTTTCCCAACACAGTTCAGAATTTCTTTCTAGTTCCTTTGGTATTTAAAAAAAATGTACTATGCCTTTAGCAATTCAGTAAATAAGCTTTGTCTTTTTTTTCAGATAGTATTAAACAACCAGTTTTGCTCTAGAGTGGATGAAAAGTCATTTTATTGACATTGAACTAAAATATTCCTTATATTCTAGATCTTTAGTAAAGGATTAAATTCAACCAGAATGTTTGGTAGCATCTGCCTACTAGCATTTCTACCAATGGTGATTTTCTAAATTGAAGTAAGATGAATGTATCAGAACAGAGGCAACTGTCCCAGCATAGTACATATACACTTGATCTTTGAACAATGTAGAGCAGGGGTGGGGGTTAGGGGCACCAACTCCTCCATGTAGAAGAAAATCTGCTTGGAAGTTTTAATTGGCCCTTTAAAACTACATGTTAAACTAGCCATGGATCCTGTAATACTGTAGGATTTACTATTGAAAAAAATCTTCATCTAGTTAGAACTGAGTAGTTGAAATCCATGTTGTTCAAGGATCCGTACACACATACATTCACACGCTCTCTCACACACACAAATATACGTATATGTGTGTATATATATACACACACAAAATTTAGAATATATATATATATATACAGGAGAAGGAAACTGCAACCCACTCCAGTATTCTTGCCTACAGAATCCTGTGGACAGAGGAGCCTGGTGGGCTGCCATCTATGGGGTCACACAGAGTCGGACACGACTGAAGTAACAACATACATGCATGCATATATATATATATATATATATATTCTAAATTTTGTTAGTAATTCTGGCTAGCTTTTATATCTAACATATTTACAAGTAAAGTATTCCCATTCCAGCTGCAACTGTACATGCATGTGTTTTCTTTTTAAAATTAATTTATTTTAATTGGAGGCTAATTACTTTACAATATTGTAGTTGTGCTGATCTATACTTAAACTTAATTCTGTATCCCAGATCATATGTCCTGTCTTTCCTGCTATTGTCATAATTTTCACAACTGGACCAGTCTCTTCTTCTTTATACAGGTGTACCTTTTCCCACATGTAAAATATTGGGTTGGCCAAAAGTTTGTTCTGATTTTTCCATAAACTGTTACAGAAAAAAAAATGAACAAACATTTTGGACAATAAAGTAAAAGTGAAAGTCTCTCAGTCCTGTCTGACTCTTTGCAACCCCATGGACTGTCCATGGAATTCTCCTGGCCACAATACTGGAGTGGGTAGGCTTTCCCTTCTTCAAGGGATCTTCCCAAGCCAGGAATCGAACCTGGGTCTCCCGCATTGCAGGCGGATTCTTTACCAACTGAGCTATCAGGGAAGCCAGTACTTAGAAATAATTAACACATTTTGTGAAACTTACTTATCATATGTCTATCTCTTTGTGTATATAGCATCGTGTGAGTTCTTTGAAAAGAGGGAGAGTGAGTGCCTTTACTCCCCCAAATTCCCTACAGTGCCAGGTATAATAAATTTCACACATCATGTTCTAAAGTAATGTTACTTTATTTGAACACAGCAAGTGGAGTCTACCAAAGCCAAGTATGGATTTCCAGGGGAAGTGTGTGTATGCAGGCGTGCACACTGTCGGCATAGATAACTGCACCATGTCTTCCTCGTGCCTGTGTGAGAAGCCTGTCTGTGCTTAAAACTCAGAAGAAGAAGGTTAAAAGAAAACTGATGAGGTTTGCACATCTCAGTAACATTCAGATTCACAATCTGCCTGTCTTTATTCTACTGTCACTTTACGTTATTCATAACTTTTTTGTTTTTGGCAGAAACTGATAAATGACTTCATGAAAGAAGAATCCAGAGTCTAGAGTTAAAGCCAAAATATCAGAGTGTCACACAAAGCATAGACACTCAGAACCTTTTGATTTTTTGAGAATTATACAAATGAATTAATAAACATATTTGTCATAAATACTTAGTCTCTAGGAGTCTTTTTATATTTAAAAATCTACTTATTTATTTTCAATTGTGACCTATGAAAATAATCCTGTAAAACAAATATAGTGGGGAATATAAGTGATAAACGGTTTACAACATAGCATACAAAAATGTAAAAAATACAAAGAAATATGAATAATAATAATAAAAGGCAGAAAACTTTTTTAAATTAATTAAAACAAATTGCTAAAGTTATCTGTTTCTCAAAACTGCTTGCAAAAGTCTTCCTAGCAGATTTTCAATATATCAGTTTCATTTAACATCTTTAATTTCTTGTTTCTCACCTTAGTGGAAAAGTTAAACTTCCTGCCGAAGGCTATTTTTAAATAGAAGCTGGGTCGGTTCTCCCCTAAATCCCACAGTTTCAAGTTGTTACGTCATTAATTCCTCCATTGCCTACATGCAACCACTTCCACTTAAAGAGCATTACTTTCAATCCATAAATACACCCATACATCTCTACCTATTTGTTATATTCATGTCTTCTAATCACTCCTTTTATGGGTTTCTTTTCACAGTAACTGTACTTGAGCAAAACTTCTACACTGATTATGTACTTTCTCACTTCTCAATCATCTTAGAATGTCATTATTCATCTTCTCTTTTCTCCTCTTTATTGGTACTGCTTTTGTTTGACACTAATTATCTGTTATTCACTCATTCACCCACTTTGAATCTTTTTATCTGTCTCTTTTAAGCAGTAAGTTTAATTCATAAATTCAATTTATTTCAAAATGTTATTTCTGAGATCAAATATTTTATTTCATGCTATTTGATCTATCAATAGAATTTTACTGAGTACTTATTTCATTCTTTTTGACACATTATCAGCAGCAGCAGCATTGTCATCTTTGGACACAATATTATTTTACTTTTAACAGCTTTTGTTCTTTCTTAGTTTTCTTCTTACTACTCTGGTCCCGTGCACTTAGTTTTCTTTATGGATTTTTCAATTGCTTCCTAATGTTGAAGCTTGAAGTTTATATCAAGGAATATTCATTTCATTTAGGATAACATATGATTTATTGTCACAGGTAACGGTAGAGAGACTTTTGCTGTAAGAGATAATAGACCAGAAAAGAAAGTGAAGTCGCTCAGTCGTGTCTGACTCTTCGCGATCCCATGGACTGTAGGCTACTAGCTCCTCCATCCATGGGATTTTCCAGGCAAGGGTACTGGAGTGGGTTGCCATTTCCTTCTCCAGGGGATCTTCCCAACCCAGGGATTGAACCCAGATCTCCCACATTGCAGGCAGACGCTTTACCGTCTGAGCTACCTGGACTCAAATACTTCTACTGCACTATCAGTATACCTAAGATTCTGCCAGTTATTCTATGAGTCTCAGTTTCCTAATTTACAAGATGGGGATAATAGCTGAAGCTCATAGTTGTTTGAGGATTAGGCAGGATCATCTGTTTGAGGCATTTAGGAGAAAGACAAGAGTGTGTCCAGTAGATGTTAGCTACTATTTAAGATGAGAAGGAAAATTTGAAGTTTCTTATAAACTGTGAAACATTGTATGATTTAAAGGTATTTTTATTATAAATAATAATGGCAAATGTAGAAATTATGATGGTTGAATGCACACTCTTCATAAATATCACATTAACTTTTTAACCTTTTTTAATCTACCTCCCTTTTTTCTATCTTGCACTCCTTCCTCTCCCCTTATTTCTTCATTCAATTACCTACACTCTTTTCTTTGTTTACTATCTTCCTTTCCTTTTACTTGTTATATTTCAGGTAGAGTTTATTAATTACAAGTGACAGAAACAGAATTTAACCTAGTGTGGGCAAAAAGGGAGAACTTTTGGAAATATACTTGCTTAGCCCCTAACATTGAAAGAAAGTTTGAATAAACAAACCATAAGAAAGGAGATGGAGTAGTTTAGCCACAGGGGAAACTGGAGCTGGAACTTGAACTCTACCAGGGTGATCCATTCCTTTTCTCTGCCTGTCTCAGGGTGGGGTTTTAAAAAAGATTTTTCATGAATATAGGTTTCTTCCATATAATAGAAAACATGGACAATATCTATTCTCAGGCCCCCTATTTTATGGCTTCTATTATGAGTATTATGAGAGAGATTCTTCTCATTTAATTTCAGTAGAAAAAAAATAGTAAATAATGGCACATTAAGGAAAAGCTAAGCCCAGAAAACACATCACCTTGGCCATAGCTCTATGTATTGGAGAGTGGGAGGTTCTCAGAAGAAGAGGTGTATGCTGGCTGATAGTTGCAAGAAAGCTCCTATAAATATGCACTAATTTTGCCTGTACAAACAAAAATTACCCCAAATTAAATATATTCCTTGACAGTCTAGAGATTTTAAGATAAAGTAATAATACTGACTCATTGGAAAAGACTCTGATGCTGGGAGGGATTGGGGGCAGGCGGAGAAGGGGATGACAGAGGATGAGATGGCTGGATGGCATCACTGACTCGATGGACGTGAGTCTGAGTGAACTCCGGGAGTTGGTGATGGACAGGGAGGCCTGGCGTGCTGCGATTCATGGGGTTGCAAAGAGTCAGACACAACTGAGCGACTGAACTGAACTGAATAATACTGAGCATATATTTAAAATTTACTATGTGTCAAGTGCTAAGTATTTACATGCATTAGTCAAGATAACCCTATGAAGTAGATGGCAATATTTTATAGAAAAGAGAAGTGGTTAACTTTCCAAGGTTGTAGAACAAGTTAGTAACAGACCTAGAATTTGATGCAGATATGTTTTTTCTAATTTATTTTTTAATTTTATTATTGGAGTATAACTGCTTTACAGTGTTGTGTTTCTGCTATACAGGAAAGTGAATCAGCTATAGGTATAAATATACACACATTAAAGATTGAAGGCAGGAGGAGAAGGGGACGACAGAATATGAGACAGTTGGACGGCATCACTGACTCTATGGACGTGATTTTGAGTAAGCTCTGGGAATTGGTGATGGACAGGGAGGTCTGGTGTACTGCAGTCCACGGGGTCTCAAAGAGTCAGACACGACTGAGTGACTAAAATGACACACTTTGCCCCTAATCCCACCTCTCTAGGTCACCACAGAGCACCGAGCTGAGCTCCCAAATGCACACGTCTTAATGCCACAACTCATGCCCTGAAACACATAGCTACATATATCTTCTCATATACCGATTCAAAGAAGCATTGGTAGAAGCATAGTATACTGATTAATGGCAGGTGACATTATGCTGGTAACCTTAGAAAATCATAAATAATGGTTCTGTGTTCAATAAAAATAGTGGGGAACTCAAAAGACTATATGGCCTTTGCAGTTTTGCAGTAGAATAGCAGTGTTAGAATAAGAACAAGTTCTCTGGAAAGTACACATAAGGGTGCCACTCAAATTTAAGAATAAAGCAGGAGAGGAATCCTAGTGGATTTTATATCTAGAAAAATATATCGATAAATTCCCCAAATCTCAATTTTTTTTTAGTATGTCAGGCTTCCAAGGAAATTGTATCTGAGACAGAGATTATTGTGTCAAAGGGGCTCTTAATGGAAGAGAAAGAAAATAGTATTGAACAGAAAAAGATGTGATAAACCTATAACTGAGATGGGGTTCAGTTCAGTTCAGTTCAGTGGCTCAATTGTGTCTGATTCTTTGAGACCCCATGGACTGCAGCACACCAGGCCTCCCTGTCCAGGAAGGGTTAATTTGTTGCTCACTCAACATCCCTTTTAGTCAGTGGACTTCTAAACCAATATGGTCACAGAAATGTCTTTATTTTTCTATGGTGTAGGTAGCTCAAGATTTAAATAGTTTTAAGGTTTGGTGTTGGTTAACACAAGCCATAAGACCAGTTCAAGCAGAAGGGAAATAAACTACATGCTTTGATGAAGGTAAACCATAGATACATAGCAGAGAACATGAGAAAAGGAGAGATTTTTGTGGCTAACTTTGGAAACACAATGTGGGAAAGATGTAAACACAACTCACATCTTTTCCACATTCAAAATCTGCTCATCTTGAAGTTTAGGATTTCCTCATTTCAATAAAGTCAAGTTGTAAATAAGGATCACTGAGTTATGTTCACTGGGATCAGATTCACGGGCAGGTCCTTTCAGTCCAGTGATCTGTATATTAAAAGCAAGTTTTCTGTTCCCCAAAACTCAAGAAAAAAAGTAGTGAAAAATTGTCTTCCACAAAACTCTTCCGCAAAACTCGTCCCTGGTGCCAAAAAAGGTTGGGGCCTGCTGCTTTATTTTCTAGAATGGGTACTGTATACCAATAAAGTTCAGAGCATTCTTTACATATAACAAACAGTTCAGTTCAGTTCAGTCGCTCAGTCGTGTCCGACTCTGCGACCCCATGAAGCGCAGCACGCCAGGCCTCCTGTCCATCACCAATTCCCGGAGTTCACTCAAACTCATGCCCATCAAGTTGGTGATGCCATCCAGCCATTTCATCCTCCGTCATCCCCTTCTCCTCCTGCTCCCAATCCCTCCCAGCATCAGAGTCTTTTCCAATGAGTCAACTCCTTGCATCAGGTGGCCAAAGTACTGGAGTTTCAGCTTCATTATCATTCCCTCCAAAGAAATCCCAGGGCTGATCTCCTTCAGAATGGACTGGTTGGATCTCCTTTCAGTCCAAGGGACTCTCAAGAATCTTCTCCAACACCACAGTTCAAAAGCATCAATTCTTCAGCGCTCAGCCTTCTTCACAGTCCAACTTTCACATCCATACATGACAACTGGAAAAACCACAGCCTTGATTAGACGGAACTTTGTTGGCAAAGTAATGTCTCTGCTTTTCTATATGCTATCTAGGTTGGACATAACTTCCCTTCCAAGGAGTAAGTGTCTTTTAATTTCATGGCTGCAATCACCATCTGCAGTGATTTTGGAGCCCCAAAAAATAAAGTCTGACACTGTTTCCACTGTTTCCCCATCTATTTCCCATGAAGTGATGGGACCAGATGCCATGATCTTCGTTTTCTGAATGTTGAGCTTTAAGCCAACTTTTTCACTCTCCACTTTCACTTTCATCAAGAGGCTTTTTAGTTCCTCTTCACTTTCTGCCATAAGGGTGGTGTCATCTGCATATCTCAGGTTACTGATATTTCTCCCAGCAATCTTGATTCCAACTTGTGCTTCTTCCAGCCCAGCATTTCTCATGATGTTCTCTGCATATAAGTTAAATAAGCAGGGTGACAATATACAGCCTTGATGTACTCCTTTACCTATTTGGAACCAGTCTGTTGTTCCATGTCCAGTTCTAACTGTTGCTTCCTGACCTGCATATAGGTTTCTCAAGAGGCCAGTGAGGTGGTCTGGTATTCCCATCTCTTTAAGAATTTTCCACAGTTTATTGTGATCCACACAGTCAAAGGCTTTGGCATAGTCAATAAAGTAGAAGTAGATGTTTTTCTGGAACTCTCTTGCTTTTTTGATGATCCAGCGGATATTGGCCATTTGATCTCTGGTTCCTCTGCCTTTTCTAAAACCAACTTGAACATCAGGAAGTTTACAGTTCACGTATTGCTAAAGCCTGGCTTCGAGAATTTTGAGCATTACTTTACTAGCATGTGAGAGTAGTGCAATTGTGTGGTAGTTTGAACATTCTTTGGCATTGTCTTTCTTTGGGATTGGAATGAAAACTGACCTTTTCTAGTCCTGTGGCCACTGCTGAGTTTTCCAAATTTGCTGGCATATTGAGTGCAGCACTTTCACAGCATCATCTTTCAGGATTTGAAATAGCTCAACTTGAATTCCATCACCTCCACTAGCTTTGTTAATAGTGATGCTTTCTAAGGCCCACTTGACTTCACATTCCAGGATGTCTGGCTCTAGGTCAGTGATCATACCATCGTGATTATCTTGGTCATGAAGATCTTTTTTGTACAGTTCTTCTGTGTATTCCTGCCACCTCTTCTTAATATCTTCTGCTTCTGTTAGGTCCATGCCATTTCTGTCCTTTATTGAGCCCATCTTTGCATGAAATGTTCCCTTGGTATCTCTAATTTTCTTGAAGAGATCTCTAGTCTTTCCCATTCTGTTGTTTTCCTCTATTTCTTTGCATTGATCACTGAGGAAGACTTTCTTATCTCTTCTTGCTATTCTTTGGAACTCTGCATTCAGATTCTTATAATTTTCCTTTTCTCCTTTGCTTTTCATTTCTCTTCTTTTCACAGCTATTTGTAAGGCCTCCTCAGACAGCCATTTTGCTTTTTTGCATTTCTTTTCCATGGGGATGGTCTTGATCCCTGTCTCCTGTACAGTGTCACAAACCTCATTCCATAGTTCATCAGGCACTCTATCTATCAGATCTAGGCCCTTAAATCTATTTCTCATTTCCACTGTACAATCATAAGGGAATTGATTTAGGTCATACCTGAATGGTCTAGTGGTTTTCCCTACTTTCTTCAATTTCAGTCTGAATTTGGCAATAAGGAGTTCATGATCTGAGCCACAGTCAGCTCCTGGTCTTGTTTTTGTTGACTGTATAGAGCTTCTCCATCTTTGGCTGCAAAGAATATAATCAATCTGACTTCAATGTTGACCATCTGGTGATGTCCATGTGTAGAGTCTCCTCTTGTGTTGTTGGAAGAGGGTGTTTGCTATGACCAGTGCATTTTCTTGGCAAAATTCTATTAATCTTTGCCCTGCTTCATTCCATATTCCAAGGCCAAAATGCCTGTTACCCCAGGTGTTTCTTGACTTCCTACTTTTGCATTCCAGCCCCCTATAATGAAAAGGACATCTTTTTTGGGTGTTAGTTCTAAAAGGTCTTGTAAGTCTTCATAGAACCATTCAACTTCGGCTTCTTCAGCATTACTGGTTGGGGCATAGACTTGGATTACTATGATATTGAATGGTTTGCCTTGGAAACGAACAGAGATCATTCTATCGTTTTAGAGATTGCATCCAAGTACTGCATTTCGGACTCGTTTGTTGACCATGATGGCTACTCCATTTCCTCTGAGGGATTCCTGCCTGTAGTAGTAGATATAATGGTCATCTGAGTTAAATTCACCCATTCCAGTCCATTTTAGTTCGCTGATTCCTAGAATGTCCACGTTCACTCTTGCCATCTCCTGTTTGACCACTTGCAATTAGCCTTGATTCATGTACCTGACATTCCAGATTCCTATGCAATATTGCTCTTTACAGCATCAGACCTTGCTTCTATCACCAGTCACATCCACAGCTGGGTATTCTTTTTGCTTTGGCTCCATCCCTTCATTCTTTCTGGAGTTATTTCTCCACTGATCTCCAGTAGCATATTGGGCACCTACTGACTTGGGGAGTTCCTTTTTCAGTATCCTATCATTTTGCCTTTTCATACTGTTCATGGGGTTCTCAAGGCAAGAATACTGAAGTGGTTTGCCATTCCCTTCTCCAGTGGACCACATTCTGTCAGCCTTCTTCACCATGACCCGCCTGTTTTGGCTGGCCCCACAAGGCATGGCTTAGTTTCATTGAGTTAGACAAGGCTGACTAACTAGGCTTATCAAGGGACTTTACAAATCTTGAAAAAATTTTAAATACCTTAATCCACTCAGGAATGGTTCTTTAAAGCTATTTAATTATTTAAGTAAATAGCTAGTGGAGGTGATCAAATTCCAGCTGAGCTATTTTAAATCCTAAAAGATGATGCTGTGACAGTGCTGCACTGAATATGCCAGCAAATTTGGAAAACTCAGCAGTGGAAACAGGACTGGAAAAGGTCAATTTTCATTACACAAAGAAGGGCAATGTCAAAGAATGTTTAAACTACCCCACCATTCACTCATTGCACATGCTGACAAAGTAATACTGCAAATCTTTCAAGCTAAGCTTCAACAATATGTGAACCAATAATTTCCATATGTATAAGCTGGATTTAGAAAAGGCAGAGGAATCAGGGGTCAAATTGCCAACATCTGCTGTATCATAGAAAAAGCAAGAGAATTCCAGAAAAACATATATTTCTGCTTCATTGACTATGCTAAAGCCTTTGACTGTGTGGATTGCAACAAACTTTGGAAAATTTTTGAAGAGATGGGAATACCAGACAACCTTATCTGTCTTCTGAAAAACTTGTATGCAGATGAAGAAGCAACAGTTAGAACTGGACCTGGAACAATGGACTGGTTCCAAATTGGGAAAGGAGTATGTCAAGGCTGTATATTGTCACCCTACTTATTTCACTTTTAAGCAGAATACATCATGCAAAATGCCAGAATCAAGGAAATTCAAGTTGGAATCAAAATTGCGGGAGAAATATAAATAACCTCAGATATGCAGATGATACCACCCTTATGGTAGAAAGTGAAGAGGAACCAAAGGGCTTCTTGATGAAGGTAAAAGAGAAGAGAGAAAGCTGGTTTAAAACTCAACATTCAAAAAATGAAGATCATGCTTTCCAGTCCCATCACTTCATAGCAAGTAGATGGGGAGACAATGGAATCACTGAAAGAGTTTATTTTCTTGGGCTCCAAAATCACTGCAGATTGTGACTACAGCCATGAAATTAAAAGACGGTTGCTCCTTGGAAAAAAGCTATGACAAACCTAGACAGCATACTAAAAAGCAGGGACATCACTTTGCCTACAAAAGTCCGTATAGTCACAGCTATGGTTTTTCCAGTAGTCATGTACGGATGTGAGAGTTGGACTGTAAAGAAGGCTGTGCTGAAGAATTTATGCTTTCCAACTCTGGTGCAGGAGAAGACTCTTGAGAGTCCCTTGGACTTCAAGGAGATCAAACCAGTCAATCCTAAAGGAAGTCAACCCTGAATATTCATTGGAAGGACTGTTGCTGCAGTTCCAATTCTTTGGCTTCCTAATGGGAAGAGCCAACTCTTTGGAAAAGACCCTGATACTGGGAAAGATTGAGAACAAAAGGTGAAGCGGGTGACAGAAGATGAAATGGTTGGATGGCATCATCAACTCCATGGACATGAGTTTGAGCAAAAACCGGGAGATTGTGAAGGCCAGGGAAGAACAGCCCCCTGGTATGCTGTGGTCCATGGGGTTGCAAAGAGTCAAACAGGACTGAGTAACTGAACATAAACACAAAATAATATGTATATAATAAGGTCTATTTGTACACACATTATAGATTTTACACCCCCCCCCACCACCATTTCTTGTTTTTTTCTGGTTGAAAGTGATGTGTTTTAAAAATAACTTGTCAAACTGAGATAGTCGCATTGACATATACACTACCATGTATAAAATAGTTAGTTAGTGGGAAGTTGCTATATAGCACAGGTAGCTCAGCTTGGTGCTCTGTGATGACTAAAGGGGTGGAATGGGGTTGGATGTAAGGGAGTCTCAAGAGGGTGGGAATGTATGTATACATATAGCTGATTCACTTCACTGTTTAAGAGAAACTAACACAACATTCTAAAGCAATTATACTTCAACAAAAAAGCAAAAACATAAAAAGTAAAAGCAATTTGTCTTCTTGATTAAGATTTCAATTACAGAACCAAAGAATTATATTTTACAGACTTGAAATTTACACACAAAGGTAAGATTTATGGGAGATTCATATATAAAAAAGCTACTCACTCTACAAATATTTTGAATATTTGTATTTAATTCTGTTTTAAATGTTAAACTCTTTGTTTTGATTCCTATTTTTAGAAAAATAGATTTATAAAAATGTCTGTAACCTTAGGTAAGTGAAGGTCTTTGAGGTACAAAATCAACTACAGATTCACTGAGAAAGAAAGAGGAAATACAAGATTATATTCCTAAATATTCTGGCTGGCAAAGTTTATAGAAATACATATTTAAATTCTAGCTAAATTCTAGAAAAATCCCCCGATCTAAGGTTGTAGAGATAGGCATTTCAGTCTTGGGAGTGTGTGAAATTAGAAAGTTTGAGAAAAGTTTAGAATTTTAAAAGGGTTAATAAATAATACAGTACAAAAATATAAAAGAATGGATATATGCCATTTTAAGTTTGGAATAAAATTGGAAAATGTCCTTTCTCTCATAAACAAAGAGAAAACTTTTGCATATCTTAGAATTAGTCTGTTAGAACTGAGTAAAGTGGAAGATTTAATTAATGAAATATGTCCACTTGAGCTATATTGTTATTTCAATTGAAGATAGTCTTATTACTGGGAAATTTATTACTTAGTGATTCTTACTGAAAAAGAAAATGTTAATTATTAAAATGCATTTTGTTACAGGACTGATAGATAAATAAATATTATAAATGTTATATTAATCTAAATACTCAGATTGCACATAGTTTTTGTTGGAATTTTCTTTTTGCTATTTTCCCTCAAGAAATATTCCAAGGATTTTAGCAAGGTTAAAGTTGGGAGTATACAATTGTCCCTTAGCATCCCTAGAAGATTGGTTTCAGGATGCCCCATGGATACCAAAATCTTTAGAATTTGCATATAATCTCAGCACATCCTCCATATACTTTAAATTATTTCTAGATTACTTATGATACCTGATTCAAAGCAAACCTTGTACAAATAGCTTAAGTACAATATAAAAACTATGTAAATTGTTGCCAGTGTGCAGCACATTCAAGGTTTGCCTTTTGGAACTTTCTGAAATTTTGTTTTTCAATACTTTCTACCAGTGGTTGGTTGAATTTATGGATGTGGAACTCATGGATGCAGAAGGCCACTTGAATATGAAAATTAATGTGAACATTGATTTATTTAGTCACTTTAATTTATACTGATATATTTAGCAATGATTCTAAATTACAACCTAAGTTTCTGTTCTGAGGCAGACATGAGTAACAAGAAAAAACAGAGGTTTGTCTTTTATTTTTAAAAGCAGAGATTTGGAACAGAAAAGATGCTGTTAAAGTGCTGCACTCAATATGTCAGCAAATTTGGAAAACTCAGCAGTGGCCACGACTGGAAAAGGTCAGTTTTCATTCCAATCCCAAAGAAAGGAAATGCCAAAAAATACTCAAACTGCCGCATAATTGCACTCATCTCACATACTAGTAAAGTAATGCTCAAAATTCTCCAAGCCAGGCTTCAGCAATAAATGAACCATTAACTTCCAGATGTTCAAGCTGGTTTTAGAAAAGACAGAGGAACCAGAGAACAAATTGCCAACATCTGCTGGATCATCAAAAAAGCAAGAGAGTTCTAAGAAAACATCTATTTCTGCTTTGTTGGCTATGCCAAAGCCTTTGACTGTGTGGATCACAATAAACTTTTTAAAATTCTGAAAGAGATGGGAATACCAGACCACCTGACCTGTCTCTTGAGAAACCTGTATTCAGGTCAGGGAGCAACAGTTAGAGCCAGACATGGAACAACAGGCTGGTTCCAAATAGGAAAAGGAGTATGTCAAGGCTGTATATTGTCACCCTGCTTATTTAGCTTATATGCAGAGTACATCATGAGAAATGCTGGGCTGGAAGAAGCACAAGTTGGAATAAAGATTGCTGGGAGAAATATCAGTAACCTCAGATATGCTGATGATACCACCCTTATGGTAGAAAGTGAAGAAGAACTAAAGAGCCTCTTGATGAAAGTGAAAGAGGAGAGTGAAAAAGTTAGCTTAAAGCTCAACATTCAGAAAACTAAGATCATGGCATCCAGTCCCATTACTTCATGGCAAATAGATGGGGACACAGTGGAAACAGTGACAGACTTTATTTTGGGGGGCTCCAAAATCACTGAAGATGGTGATTGCAGCCATGAAATTAAAAGATGCTTACTCCTTGAAAGGAAAGTTATGAGCAACCTAGATAGCATATTAAAAAGCAGAGACATTACTTTGCCAACAAAGGTCCCTCTAGTCAAGGCTATGGTTTTTCCAGTAGTTATGTATGGATGTGAGAGTTGGACTGTGAAGAAAGCTGAGCACTGAGGAATTGATGCTTTTGAACTGTGGTGTTGGAGAAGACTCTTGAGAGTCCCTTGGACTGCAAGAAGGTTCAACCAGTCCATCCTAAAGGAGATCAGTCCTGAGCGTTCATTGGAAGGTGTGATGTTGAAGTTGAAACTCCAATACTTTGGCCACCTGATTGAAAGAGCTGACTCATTTGAAAAGACCCTGATGCTGGGAAAGATTGAGGGCAGGAGGAGAAGGGGACGACAGAGGATGAGATGGAAGGATGACATCACTGACTCAATGGACATGAGTTTGGGTAGGATCTGGGAGTTGGTGTTGGACAGGGAGGCCTGGCATGCTGCAGCTCATGGGGTCGCAGAGTCAGACACGACTGAGCAACTGAACTGAACTGAAAAGACAATTCCAATTCTGCACAGCTGTCAGTTATATATTCAAAAGGCATATCAGTCAATCTCATATTATTATATAACCCAGTAAGCTTCTATTGTCTATGAAGTGACAATAAGATTCCTTACATAAACACAAAACTCTTCCTCACTCCTGCCACCCTTTCAGTTTTATTTCCTCTCACTGCCCTCCTAATGCAATGCTTTCTGTTGCCACAAGGACTGCTTGTTCTGTCCATAACTTTGTTACCTTCTTAGTAATTCTTTAGGACTCCAATCAATTACTACCTCTAAAAATCTGTTTTTCCCATCCACCCTACTTCAACCTGTACCAGGATTTGATTTTGTGTTTTTCTTTTCAAGCTGCACACTCGTATCACTGCCCGCTATGCAGATATCTATAATCATTTCTATACTTTTCTCAAATAGACTAAACACCTGGGCTTCAGTGGCTGTCCATCTTCACTGTGTAGCAGAGACCTAGTTACATTATACACTCAATAATTATTACTTTAATGAATGAAATTAGTGGGTATCAAGCAATATACAGAGGACAAGAAAGTTGGATGGCATCACCAATTCAATGCACATGAGTTTGAGCAAGCTCTGGGAGATGATGAAGGACAGGGAACCTGGCGTGCTACAGTCCATGGGGTCGCAAAGAGTCAGACACGACTGAATGAACAAGTACAAACAATATACATTCAATTAAGTCTGAGTATTTTTACTTCTTGTACAAAACAGCCTGAAAATGTCAGGATAGACAGTCTGTAAGTCAGGAAGAAAACTTTGGTGTAAATGATAATATGTGCACTAATACATAATACACATAAACTAAAATGTGTACCATATGTGTCACAAGCCATGGGCACCATTAAAGATTCACTGTCAGAACTTAAATAAAAGGAGAGATAAAGGTTGCTATTGAACTCAGACGAATTAGGATAGGATGGAAATTTAAATGAAGATGATTTCTGATATGTATTCAAAGTGTATATCACAAAGCCACCTTTTCAAATTTTCAAGTCCTAATTTAGGATCAAGAATTTCTTACCCATCTGATTTTATGGACATGCTTCACAAAGGATTCACTTCACTGATTAAATAATTTATAAAGCAGCATGATTGAATTTGTACTTATGGCATTAATCCAACAACTGAAGTTAAAGAAATGGGAAGACCCAGGAAATAATATCTCAGGTAGGAAAAAAATATAAGGATGGAGAAGAGAGAAATTGAAAAAAATTTATCGGAAAAGTCTCCTAAAAAGTTATCACCTGATTGTATTGAATCTAAATCAGCACCTGGTCCATGCTCTGCCTTCTGTTCTCCGATTTAGTGCTGTCTTTAAAGTCTCTTTTTTTGTTTTTCTTAGATTTGTTTTGATGCAGCCTTTTTAAAAGTCTTTATTCAGTTGGTTACAATATTACTTCTGCTTTATGATTTTTCATTTTTTGGCCGCAAAGCAAAGCATGTGGGATCTTAGCTCGCTGACCAGGGATCAAATTTACATCCTCTTCAGTGGAAGGTGTGTGTGTGTGTGTGTGTGAAAGTCACTCAGTCTTTTCTGACTCTTTGCGATCCCATCAACTGCAGCCCACCAGGCTTCTCTGTCCATGGAATTCTCCAGGCAAGAATACTAGAGTGGGTTGCCATGTCTTCCTCCAGGGGATCTTCCCAACCCAGGGATTGAACCTAGGTCTCCTGCATTGTAGGTGGATTCTTTACCAACTGATCCACCAGGGAAGCAGTGCAAGGTGAAGTCTTACAAATTATCTTTTTTGACAATCAAATAAACTTGCTTTTTTTTTTTAATTTTATTTAATTTTTAAACCTAACATAATTGTATTAGTTTTGCCAAATATCAAAATGAATCCACCACAGGTATACATGTGTTCCCCATCCTGAACCCTCCTCCCTCCTCCCTCCCCATACCATCCCTCTGGGTGGTCCCAGTGCACTAGCCCCAAGCATCCAGTATCGTGCATCGAACCTGGACTGGCATCTCGTTTCGTACATGATATTTTACATGTTTCAATGCCATTCTCCCAAATCTTCCCACCCTCTCCCTCTCCCACAGAGTCCATAAGACTGTTCTATACATCAGTGTCTCTTTTGCTGTCTTGTACACAGGGTTATTGTTACTATCTTTCTAAATTCCATATATATGCATTAGTATACTGTATTGGTGTTTTTCCTCCTGGCTTACTTCACTCTGTATAATAGGCTCCAGTTTCATCCACCTCATTAGAACTGATTCAAATGTATTCTTTTTAATGGCTAAGTAATACTCCATTGTGTATATGTACCACAGCTTTCTTATCCATTCATCTGCTGATGGGCATCTAGGTTGCTTCCATGTCCTGGCTATTATAAACTTGCTTTTAAAGGTCTGCAATCTCTTCTACTTTCTGAACCTAAACTAAATTTCAATATTTATTATCTACTTAAAACTTTTGCATGGACTGAACTCCCCTTCTTATTTAAATTTTACTAATGCCTTTCTATTTTGGGTTTTCTCTTAAGATCTCTGACCACTGGCTTCTACCTGACTCAGCCCCCATTGATCCACTGAGGAAGAAAAGTGGAAGAGGTAAGTGTAGCCTCTGCTACAGGAGAAAACGGTGCCATCAAGCTCCTAGTCTTAGGCTCGGGCTCCTATGGTCTCCCGCTCCCTCTGCCACCACCTCTGCCCCCTTACCCCACCTTCTCACTTCTCACTCCACCCCAGTCCAAGCTCTTGCTTTCTTTCCTCATGGCTAGGGCTCATCATTTTAGATTGCTATTTCATATCTTTTGGCTCTATTTCTGAAAACTGGAAATAAAAAATAGCAAGTATATGTTTTGTGTGCTCAGCTGTGTCCAACTGTTTGCCATCCCATGGACTGTAGCCCTCCAGGCTCCTCTGTTCATGGAATTTTCCAGGCAGGAATAGTGGAGCTGATGGCCATTTCCTTCTCCAGGGGATCTTCCCACCTCAGGGATCTCTTTATCTCTTGCATTGGCAGGGGCATTCTTCACCACTGCCTCACTGGGGAAGCCCCACCCTCCACCACATAATTGGAAATTTATAGTTTAAAAACTGAACTCGTATTGTCTGTGGTGGGAGAAATTTTGATTAGCCATTTTATGAAGAAACTGATTATATCTTTATCAGACTTCACCACATGCTATATTTAAATTTGTGTGTGTTATATAATATGGGTTTCCCAGGTGACTGAGAGGTAAAGAATTAGCCTGCAATGAATGCAGGAAACATGGGCTTGATCACTGGGTTAGGAAGATACCCTATGGGAGGAAATGGCAACCCACTGCAGTATCCTTGCCTGAAAATCCTATGGATAGGGGATCTTGGTGAGCTACAGTCGATGGGGTTGCAAAAAGAGTCAGACATGACTTAGCAACACAACAACAATAACAATGTCATATACATAGGTTATTTTTCATATTTTAATAAAATGTTACATATTTAAAATATTTTGTTTTTCCTTTTATTCAGGCAAATACATTATCTAAAAAAATTTGTCTTCAGTTTATTTTTTCTTGACCTTTCTCAGATTAAAAATATGTTTTATGTGTTTTATTCCCTTATGTGTGTGCATGCTAATTCTTTCAGTCATGTCTGACTCTTTGAGACCCTATGGACTGTAGCTGCCAAGCTCTTCTGTCCATGGGATTTTGTAGGCAAGAATACTGGAGTGGGTTACTATTTCCTCCTCCAGGGGATTTTACAGACCCAGGGATCAAGCCCACATCTCTAAGGTCTTCTGCATTGACTGGCAGGTTCTTTACCATTAGTGACACCTGGGAAGCCCTTTATTCCCTTATACATATTACCTATGCTTAGCACTTCATTTGCCTGATATAGGGAGCTAAGTTTAATTTTACCAAAAGTATATCTAGTTGTTCAAGCACAATTTGTTGAGTATTCTATAATTTATTTTCTGATTCACCCGTTTAAGTAACATGTCTGGGTGTCTACTATATGTCAAGGCCTAAAATGATAAATAATAATGGACATATCCCTGTGGAAATTAGAATTGTTGGAGAAAATATATATCAGTCAAATAACTATAGAAATTATTATAAGCTTCAGTGTTGATTATTGCCTCAAAAATGTAAACTATCAAGCTATGAGAAATATTATAGAGGTAACTGACCTAGTGTCAGAGTTCCCTGAAGAGCTCTAAAGGAGTATAGATTGAAACAGGTATTTTACAATCTGAATTATTTCAGTTAATTAGGTAAAGAAAAGGACAAAGAACGACTTAGGCAAGAATATTAGGATGTGTGAAGACCCAGTGATGTTAGGAAAAATGGTTCATTTAATTAAAGCGGAATGATGTAACAAGAGCAAAAAGACAGAAGTGTATGAAGCTTTCAAAGGCAAGGCCATAGCAGAGGCAGACAATTTGAGGATAATTTCTTATTTAAAATAGGCCAAATCTTGTAACTGACATAGATATACAGAGAATAAGTAGGGGGACTCCAGATTCCTTACTCTTTCAACAAGTTGAAAAATGGTGACCTTTAGAACATCTGTGGAATGATGATATGTTTACTTTGTTTTCATTTTTAAGGTGTGGAGTTCTAGTGTTTAATATTAGGGGCATTTGGAGAGGCGCTAACTGGCAAGGGAATAAGTGAGCTGAAACCTAAAGAAGAAATCTTCTCAGCATGTGCACATGTGTAAACACATGATACGTAGTAATTGAGACAAGGATGGTGGATGAAGAGACCAGGAGACTACAGATTAAAGAAGAAATGGTTAAGAAGAAAAGAGTGGTGAATGGTGTTGAATTCTATGGAAAGTTCAACTAAAAGAGAAATAAAGGATCCATTTAGTGAAGCAGAGATCACTTATGATCTAAAGGTGTACTGATGCCAAGCAGTCATTAGTAAGGAGTCAGAATGCAATGGCTTGAGTAGTGAGAATAAAATATAATAAATAGTAATGAAATGCAATGGCACTTTGAGAATTTTTCTAAGAGGATAGAGAGCAAAAATAGTATTTTTATTGAGCTTGAGGTCTAATGATGTTAAAAATTACATGTAATTTTAAACTGATGTGAAGGATAATATTAAGAAAATATTGAATATTCAAAAAGAAAGTGGAGTGATAAATAGTGTGTGATTCTTGGGTGGTGGAGTAGATAGACTCAAATATAGTTAAAATTGGCTTTATTGAAGAGGAAGAAAAACACCTCTGTTGAACAGGAGAGAAGATAAAATGCATGCGTATATAGAGAGAAAGATGAGGTAATCTGTTAGCTTTTCTTTTTCTGTGATATAGGTCATCTTCTGAGAACAAAGAGAGGGTGTGGAAGAGAGATTTGTTAAGAATGAAGAATATGTGATAAAATCAGTTGCAGAGAATGTGAAAGAATAATGACCTGAAGAAAGCAATAGGACACCTAGCAGCATTAAAGCGATTTGGTGCTGGTGACAAAGAATTTGTATTGTGGTAAATCTTACCTCTTCCAAAAGCACTTGGCTTCTCAGGTGTTGACAGACAGAAACATAATTTATCTCAAACATAGGATAATGATTTTATTGAACAAGTGGGACCAAAATATGTTCAAGAAAGCTAGTGATTGGCAGAAGAGAATCAAGGTTGACCTGAAAGGAGGTGAAGAAAGAAATATACTGATGGAGTGGAACAAGGTCAAGTTGGAGACAGGGCTGGAGATGTCAATGAGACCAGAGCATTTTCATGTTGGAGAAAGATGAATAAGCAATCTTGAAAGGTAAGAGTGTTTGTAGAGGGGGGGAGGTTTTAATAAGACATTTTTTGATATGAAACACTTAAAGGTACGACAAGGACCGAGATGTTCCCATGGGAGGGCTTGGCTGAGGCAGAGTGGGGAAGTCACTTGGGGATGGGGAGAAAGAAAAACTGAGTGGCCAGGGTGTAAGTGGATGGTTCACAGAGACATTGATGAATCAGAAGACTGTGATCCATTATTACAAGTCAATATCGATAATGCCTGGGAGCACATAAACCATGATGAGAGGAGGGAAAAGGAATGTTAGAGTCATAAGTAAATGGGGGTGACTTAAGGAAGATGGGATCAGTATGTGATTCTCAGTCGTCTGGTACAAACTAACAACAGAGACACATTTGGAAATTTATCATAATATGTTGTCTTTTTAACCCGCAAGTAGGTGACTATGGAAGTCTTTCAAATTACACAGTTATTAATTATAACATGCCAAACTCTACTACACTGTATTACATGTTATAATACACACAACGTAAACTTCGTTCTGGGTGGTGATAGCAACTACCACTAAATACTACTAAGAATTATATATTTTAATTTAGCCAGTAAAGCCTAAAATATACTTTCTATTCTGACACATCTGCAGACTTTTCTACATATCCCATGGTATTCTTGTTCTGTGTAACATCTAATAAAATATGTAATTTGGCTCATTTTTCTTTTCCATTAAGCTTCAGCTTTGATAAAGGGATATTCTTATTAAGCCGCCATTAAATTAATATTTTTTCAGACCTTTTTAACTAAAAAGTCTGTAATTTATGATACAGTTTTCAGAGTACCAAAAGTCATGAGGTATTGAAGCAACATTTTCACTTCTTGGTCAGTATTTTGTGGAAGAGTTAAAACTACAAATTGGCAGTTACGTGAAAACTTCCTGTGTAGTTTTTCACATATGTTTTGAACAACAAAAGTTTATGTCAGTATCAGAGTGCTTTCTAACCTAGAGTCTTCTCTAGAGGTTCTTATACCAGATTATCTACCTCATAACTAATTCCAACCTACAATAATTTTACATTATTTTAAGTCTCTGATTTTCCTACAAATTTATCTTCAAGTCAGTGAGTATGATTGCTTCCATTTATTTCCTTCTCTTAAGAAGTTAAAAATGTATGTAATGATTAGCATTAATTTGAACTAGTAACTCAGAATGTATTAAATGATAGTTTAGGAAAAAATAGCTTTTGTAAAATTATGTTGCATGCTTATTTCATAAACAATGGCATGGAGTATGAATCCAGGTATGTCTTTAATTTATTAATTTTTTTGTTTCTTTGTCTTGAAATTTTACTGTTTTTTTTTCTTTTTTTCATTTTTTTCCAACTACCTAGGCTCTTTCCTCCAGTAAATTTATTTAAAAAGCTATAATTTTCTCATTATTTTGAATTATTGGATCAGTAGATGTTTTTATTATTTGGTTTGGTACATAACAACAAATTAATTTCCAAAGGGAAAGATTTAGATTAACCTGAAGTCCGTGTAAATAAATGTGTTTTCTTGCACATTGTGCAACTCTATGTAACTGCATTTGACTTAAATTTACTGATTTTATTGGTAAAAATGTGTATCATTAGTATGTTAGTTCATATTTCTTTGGTTAGTGGTGAAATAAAAATCTTTTAGTGTGATTATTGGTGACAAAAAAATTTTAGTAATAAAAATGACATTTCTATAATTCAACTTAATTATTTTCCTAGTCTGTATGAGATTAGAAAGTTGTAACTATTTACTTATACTTTCTTTTAATCCTTTATTAGCTTTATTGTCTCATGTCTTACATTTAACATTTTGACTTATCTGAAATTTGTTTCAGTATTGTAGTGAAATTAGTGATCTAAGTCTATGTAATGCTTCGCTGTGAACCAATAGTCCATCCTTCCAGTGATTATACCACTTTTAAACTTTTCTTAGACCATGCTTATTTAATTACTTTTTCTTAATAACAATAGTCATTTTTCTTCCTCCTTTGGTACAAAAATGTAGTTTAATTGCACCAAATATTTTAACAGCTCATTCTTACAATACCAATATATTCTTCAATTAAATATCATTTTTCTATCATTGAGCAAAGTTTTCAGTAAACAATTTAAGGAAGTATAAAAATTTTTAATTAAAAAATTGTATCCAATTTTTTTCCTGAAATTTACTCTTAAAATAGCCATGGATGTAGAAAATATCCTATGTATAAAATTATTTGATTTTCAACATTTTAAAATTCTCAAAATTTCACCTTTAAGTTACTTTTATCACGTTCTTTAATTTTCAGTAAAATGAAAAGCAGTGCAAACTTGCCAAAACTGTACCTAAAAGTAATCACTGCAAATCTATTACTTTGCTTTATGTATCAATATTTGTTACATTAAATAGTTAAAGGTGTACTAGAGTATCAATTGGAGAAGGCATTGGCACCGGACTCCAGTACTCTTGCTTGGAAAATCCCATGGACGGAGGAGCCTGGTAGGCTGCAGTCCATGAGGGCGCTAAGAGTCGGATACGACTGAACGACTTCACTTTCACTTTTCACTTTCATGCATTGGAGAAGGAAATGGCAACCCACTCCAGTGTTCTTGCCTGGAGAATCCCAGGGACGGAGGAGCCTGGTGGGCTGCTGTCTATGGGGTTGCACAGAGTCGGACACGACTGAAGCGACTTAACAGCAGCAGCAGTAGAGTATCAATATATCAATGTGAAATATTAACTTATCTCACAACTCACTTTATTACAAACACATCTGCTAATAACTTTGTTTTTTGTTTTCTGTTTTCCAGCTTAACTCTTAGTAAAGCATAATGGAAAAAAAAATCTATGCTGTATAACTTTGGATGTTTAAAAATTGTAAGATAAATTGCTAAAAGTAGAATTGTTTCAGAGCTTGCATACTTTATGTTTTGTAAATATTGGTAAATATTTTTGTACTCACAATCATTTGCTAATACAAGAATATCTGTTATCTAGTGTTTTCACAGGTAAAAGTTATTTTATTCTTTCAATTAGGCTTTTTTATTTATTAATGAATTTGAAGACAATAATTTTTTTTTTCAAATTTTATATTTTACCTTTTTATTTCTTTTGTTCATTTTTGGTGGTTCATTGGCATTGTCTCATTAATTTAGGTGGTCCATGTGCTTGCTTCTGCTTGTGTGTGTATGTGGATAGGTAAATATGACTTGATTAAGTGGGAAAAAGATGGTAGGCAGGCAGACTGAGAGACAAATTGTTATTTTACAATTGTAAGATTTACCTAGTTCCTGAGAGAGTTTTTTCTATATTAAGAATCTTCTGAATAATGGATTATTTCAGTGATACAACAACCTTTATGTCAACTTGATTTGAGATTAAAAAGCTTTAATATTAAATTTAAATAATAAGTTCTTTGTTAATGTCTTTAATCATAGTCTACACATGATTAACATTATTCATTACATAAAAACTATTGAGAGAAAAAAACTATTGAGAAGCAAATATATATATACTTTACTCCTTTCAAAAAATGATTAAAAGAGGAAATGAAATGTATAATCATATTAAAGGAAAATAAAATCATTCTTCTAAATAAGGATTGCAATGTTGGGAGAGAGATTTAGTCTCTCATTTGGTCCCTTTTTTACTCTTCTCATGTTATACCTAAATGTTTACTTATACATCAGAATGAAATAATTTTTCACTGTTTGATCTGATGCAATGACCACTTAACTCTTTTCCTCACATTTGTCTATTGCATAGATACTAAAGAGAAAGATATCAAGATTGAGCTAAAGGAATCCAAGTCTTTTCAGAAAAAAAAAAAAAAGCTTAAGAATATGCAAAATAAAGGTATTGTAAACAAGCAAGAGGTAACCCACACAGAACTGAAATTTCCCAGATCTCAACAGAAGCAAAAAAGACCCAAAACAAATGAGAGAAATGTCGTATCAAGTGAACAGCAAGCAAGACACAAGGAACTGAAATCACCCAGATTTTCTCTTTCAGTACAGAAAATGGTTGTTTAGGAAAAAAAGAAAAAGTATAATATTACATTTTGCAATTCACTAGATCTCAGTTCTTGCATTTAGATTACTTCTCTCAAAATCTTTATTAAATTGCCACATTACACTATTTACTTATCGTCAGGACTGTCCTTGATTATTTTAGGATATTACTGTGGAATTGTTTGTCTCTTAAATAGTCCTTCACTATGTTCATTTCTTCTAAAATTGTACTGATCCAAATCCCAACAGAACTGCATTATTTGTAAGAACTGTTATATGAATTCTATTGCTTCTTTCATGTATTATTTTAAAAATAATTCTTGGTGCAAGTCTTCCATTCAGTTCAGTCTAACTCAGTTCCAACAATTATTTTTTGAATTTGTACTGTGGGCCTGCTCTGGACAAAATGGTACCTATAAAGGTAAAGAAGCAATAATCACTTGACTTCAAAAAACTAACAAGAGTCTATTAGCAGAGAGACAGACTACAGAAAGAAAAAGAATATTTTGGAGGTAAAGTTTTTTAAGACTCTACAATCATTTGGATATTGGAGGTAAAGGTGAGAAATTAGTAGAATAAGATAGCAAGATTCCTAACTTAAGTGACTGAGTAGTTAATCATCTTAACCACCATTAAGAAAAATATTTAATCCAGTAAAAGTCAGATCATGTATGACATTTGAATCATCTCTTAATCAGTTCAGAGGACAACATACATAATGAAATGGGATTTGAAAGGTTGAATCTCTAGAAAGAAGATGGAAATGGGCAAGAAAGACTGATGTGAGTAGATAGGACTACAAATAGAGATGATGTGAATGAAAAGTCTACCATAGAAAAAGGCAACATGTAAGAATTAGCAGAGGAAGACTCAAGAAAGGTACATATGAAATGCATATCCAGATAGGAGAAACTAAACTATGTCTAATAAAGTGTAAGTGGAAAATTATTTCCTTGGATTTTGCAGTTGGGGTTTTTGTTTGATGATGGAGAAAAGCTTACAAGCTACAACTGAAAGTTAAGGGATCGAAAGAAGTTTAGTATAGGAATAAAAAGAGTCCGGAAAGTATTTTTACAATTTTCACTGATAATAGCAACATAATAGAAATGACAATGAAAAGTGGAAGACCTGAGCCAAGACAAGGAATCCCTTATCTCAAAATATTAGATTTTGAGAGATTTGAGCCCATGTATAGACTAATCAGATAAAGTTTATAAAAAAGAGATGATGAAGAAAAGGGCACAAAAAGATAATTTTCTCTTAGATAATAAATGCTCTAAGGGAGACGGGTGGCATGGAATAAATAGGATATGTAAAAGGTTTTGACTTGAATCATAGAGAAATTGCTCATCTTCTGAAATAAAAAGACAATGACAACAGGGTGTGAATATATGAATATATATACACACACATACATACAGATATCGGAGTGGGCAAGTTAAAGACATTCATAGCCTCAACTATTTTGGTAAAATAAGAGAAATATCTTGGTGTTTGGATAGAGCTTCTCCAAGGCTTGATTTTGTTTTGTTTTGTTTTTTAACTATCTGGAGGACTTGGGGCAGAAGTTGACCAAAACTGCTGCTGCTGCTGCTAAGTCACTTCAGTCGTGTCCAACTCTGTGCGACCCCATAGACGGCAGCCCACCAGACTCCCCCATCCCCGGGATTCTCCAGGCAAGAACACTGGAGTGGGTTGCCATTTCCTTCTCCAATGCATGAAAGTGAAAAGTGAAAGTCAAGTTGCTCAGTTGTGTCTGACTCTTCACGACCCCATGGACTGCAGCCTACCAGGCTCCTCCGTCCATGGGATTTTCCAGCCAAGAGTACTGGAGTGGGGTGCCATCACCTTCTCCGTGACCAAACTAAGAGGATTGAATTTAGTATTTTGCTCCCTCATTGCTTAATCTCAAAACCTGAAAGTAAAGTTTGACTCCTCACACTCAAGTAGTGTGTTCAAGCTGACCTGCTTCTCTCTTGGACTGAGATTCATATATTTTCACGGAGATTACTGAGACAGACTCTCAAAAGTCTCACATCTTCCACTTTTCACCTTTCCTTATATTTCAAGCAAAATGATCATGACTTTTTAAACAAAGTTCCTACACAATTTTCTATTGTTCTTAAAGTTAAAAAAAAAAAATAGTCCTCTCGTCCTACAGACTATCTCTCCATTTCCATCCCCTCCTTTACTGAGCTCCACTAGATTGTATTTCAGTTCCAAGCTCCCTGTCCTTTAAAAGTGTTTACAGAGATTGCCTCTCCAAGTTGAAGACACCCTCTCTCCATCCCCCATGCTTCTCCTACTTTAAGGAATAATGAATTTTTATTTTCCTCAAATTTTAAGTACAATGCCACTTTTTGACAGAAACATTTTCTAACATTATGCTGAAACTTGGTGCGTGCTTAATTGCTCAGTTGTGGCTGACTTTTTGCGACCCCATGGACTGTAGCCCGCCAGGCTCCTCTGTCCACGGGATTCTCCAAGCAAGTATTGCCGTGGAGTGGGTTTCCATACCCATCTCCAGGAGATCTTCCCAACCAGGGAATTGAACCCAGGTCTCTCACATTGCAGGGGGATTCTTTACTGTCTGAGCCACAAGGGAAGCCAAAACTTGATGAACATGCTCATATATCTTTATAAAATGTATGACAGCTATTTCTTTCTTGACAAAAGATAATAATGTATTTTGTTACTTCCCTTTTGACTGATATACTGAATGATTGATTGGCTAATAAAATGGATAAGAAAGCTGTGGTATATATACAAAATGGAGTATTACTCAGCCATTAAAGAGAATACATTTGAATCAGTTTTAATGAGGTGGATGAAACTGGAGCCTATTGTACAGAGTGAAGTAAGCTAGAAAGAAAAACACCAATACAGTATACTAATGCATATATATGGAATTTAGAAAGATGGTAACAATAACCCTGTATATGAGACAGCAAAAGAGACACTGATGTATGAACAGTCGTTTGGACTCTGTGGGAGAGGGAGAGGGTGGGATGATTTGGGAGAATGGCATTGAAACATGTATAATATCATATATGAAACGAGTCACCAGTCCAGGTTCGATGCATGATACTGGATGCTTAGGGCTGTTGCACTGGGATGACCCAGAGGGATGGTACATGGAGGGAAAAGGGAGGAGGGTTCAGGATGCGGAACACTTGTATACCTGTGGCAGATTCATGTTGATATATGGCAAAACCAATACAATATTGTAAAGTTAAAAAATAAAATTAAAAAAAAATGTTAATGTTCAATGGAATTTATAATTAAGATTTTTATTTGCATGACACTATGCTTCCTGGTGGGGCTTCCCTGGTGGCTCAGAGGTTAAAGCGTCTGCCTCCAATGCTGGAAACCTGGGTTTGATTCCTGGGTCGGGAAGATCTCCTGGAGAAGGAAATGGCAACCCACTCCAGTATTCTTGCCTGGAAAATCCCATGGATGGAAGAGCCTGGTAGGCTGCAGTCCACCAGGTAACAAAGAGTTGGACACTACTGAGCGACTTCACTTCACTTCATGCTCCCTGGTAGCTCAGCCGGTAAAGAATCCACCTGCAATGCAGGATACCCAAGTTCAATGTCTGGCTTGGGAAGTTCTCCTGGAGAAGGGATAGTCTACCCACTTCAGTATTCTTGGGCTTCCCTGGTGGCTCAGATGGTAAAGAATCTGCCTGCAATGCGGGAGACCTGGGTTTGATCCCTGGGATTGGAAGACCCCTTGGAGAAGGAAATGGCAACCCACTCCAATATTCTTGCCAGGAGAATCCCTGTGGACAGAGAAGCCTGGCAGGCTACAGTCCATGGGGTCCCAAAGAGGTGGACACAACTGACCGACTAAGCACAGGATATTATTTTCTCTATCTAGATGTATTTCATTTCTGAGTTTACTAGAAGAAAGTATATTTGCGGAGTGCTCAGAGTTGATAATTTATAAAATCATAGGCAAAGGAGGCTCAAAGATGATGGTGAAGGTGGTTCAGGTGACATACCTGGAGCCTCAAGCAGGATAAAAAGTGAGATCAGGAAGAACCTATTAGGGAGGATATTTGAGTATGGAAAAATTAGAGTTCTGAATGTGGCTAAGAAATGGTTTTATTCAGGATGAACACATTCAAGAATTTAAAAAACGAATGATTTCCCTCTGAGAGTGAAACATTTTGGTGTTCAGTTTTATATTTGATGTTTTCTGGGAAATGATGAAGCTTCATCATTGTTTCTGTTTCCTTTAGTGCCACACCACCGATCTACAAAGTGGCAAGTGTTAGCTTGGAGTCTAGGGATCTTGTGTGTGGTCCTCATGATAACACTGCGTGTCTTGCTTGCAAAGTGTAAGTAAGTAATTGAGAAAATATCTGTTCTTATTACAATCAGTATGTCAGCAACATGTTTCAATGATTTGAAATCAGGACTGAATTTTACATTGTCTTAATATTTTATCCTAAGGAGAACTAATTACTATCATGATTTTTGCCATAGTATTTTCTAGCAGAGAAGACCAAAACCAAAAAATATCAACTGTTCCCACTCTATCTTCTAAAACTGGTGGTAAGTATTCTCTCTGTTCAGTCTAATTCTAATATTGATTACTGGTCTAAAGAGTTTATTTTCCTGACATCCACAAAACTTTAGTCAATCATGATAGAAAAATATAATTTTATAGTATGTTCAGTTTTTCATTAAGGAAAAATTAATATTGGGCAAAAGAAGAAAGATAATATAGGAGAATGTGAAAATACTCAAAGTGTCATGTGTGTAAGTATTGTCTGTGATTTGATTCTTATTAGGACAAAAAAGCGATTTAAATTATATTGAGGTGAAGGTGTGAGAAATGGGTGAAGGATGTCTAAAAGATAGAAAGAAAACAAGTGAAAAGCCAGGGAGTTGTGTCTCTTTGGCAATTTTTCTTTCTCGCTTTCTCTGATGGAGATGATTAGCATTTTTGAAATCACAAGCATTTATATTTTACATTAATATTTATTGTACATCCAGATTCAGTGGCCATAGTATAGAAAGTTGTTTTTAGTTTTCTCTCTTTTTCACATATTGCAAGTTTACTCAAATCCTTATCAGTAAATTCAGCACTTATAAAGAAAAAGATATATCTATTCCTAAATGAGCCTGTCTTTCCAGGAAGATGGGATTTTTCCCCTCTGTTATCCTTTTGGGGAAATAATTGCATTTTCATGAACAGGGTTGGATTTTCAGGAAGGATGCATTTGCCAAGAAACAAAGTATCTTTACCCACACACACACAAAAAAAACAGAAGGGTAGGGCTCCTATATCAACCAAAAGCATTGCCCATGAGTATTACCCATGAACTATCTTCTAAGCAGTTAAAAAGGAAAGAAAAATTATGACAATAATGGAGTAATTCAGGCATGGCATGAAAATAATTTGGCTTAGCATTCTCCAAGAATTTAGAGACAAACATTTATGAAAGGAGAAAAGTCAAAGTATAAAAAAGATGGAAGAAAGAACTAATTTCAAGTTTTATTAAAAATAAATTGCCTGAATAAAAAGGGAATGTCCCAATAGATTCAAGAAACAGGAGACTAGACAACACAGCTACTAGTTTTTATTATAATCAGTTATTGTTTTAGAACTTGTTTGATGGCTCTTAGAAAAAATAAAACCTATAAATGCCAAATATTAGCCATTTATATGGCTTGTGTTTTTGTTTTTCTTTCATTCACCTGGTTTGAAAATTCAGTTCAGTTCAGTTGCTCAGTCATGTCCAACTCTTTGTGACCCCATGGACAGCAGCACGCCAGGCCTCCCTGTCCATCACTAACTCCCAGAGTTCACTCAAACTCATGTCCACTGAGTCGGTGATGCCATCCAACCATCTCATCCTCTGTCATCCCCTTCTCCTCCTGCCTTCAATCTTTCCCAGCATCTGAGTCTTTTCAAATGAGTCAGTTATTTGCATCACGTGGCCAAAGTATTGGAGTTTCAGCCTCAACATCAGTCCTTTCAATGAATATTCAGGACTGATTTCCCTGAGGATGGACTGGTTGGATCTCCTTGCAGTCCAAGGGACTCTCAAGAGTCTTCTCCAACACCATAGTTCAAAAGCATCAATTCTTCAGCACTCAGCTTTCATTATAGTCCAGCTCTCACATCCATACAAGACTACTGGAAAAACCATAGTTTTGATTAGACAAACCTTTGTTGGCAAAGTAATGTCTCTGCTTTTTAATATGCTGTCTAGGTTGGTCATAACTTTTCTTCTAAGGAGCAAGTGTCTTTTAATTTCATGGCTGCAGTCACCATCTGCAGTGATTTTGGAGCCCAAAAAGATTAAAGTCTCTCACTGTTTTCACTGTTTCCACATCTGTTTGCTATCAAGTGATGGGACCAGATGCCATGATTTTAGTTTTCTGAATGTTGAGTTTTAAGCCAACTTTATCGCGCTTCTCTTCCACATTCATCAACAGACTCTTTAGTTCTTCACATTCTGCCATAAGGGTGGTGTCATCTGCATATCTGTGATTACTGACATTTTTCCCAGAAATCTTGATTCCAGCCTGTGTTTCATCCAGCCCAGCTTTTCTCATGATGTACTCTGCATATAAGTTAAATAAGCAGAGTGACAATATACAGCCTTCCAATACTCCTTTCCCTATTTGGAACCAGTCTGTTGTTCCATGTCCCATTCTAACTGTGGCTTCATGACCTTCATGCAGATTTCTCAGGAGGCAGGTCAGGTGGTCTGGTATTCCCATCTCTTGAAGAATTTTCCACAGCTTGTTGTGATCCACACAGTCAAAGGCTTTGGCATAGTCAATAAAGTAGAAGTAGATATTTTTCTGGATCTCCCTTGCTTTTTCAATGATCGAACAGATGTTGGCAATTTGAAATCTCTGGTTCCTCTGACTTTTCTAAATCCTGCTTGAACATCTGGAAGTTCATGGTTCACATATTGCTGAAGCCTGGCTTAGAGAATTTTGAGCATTACTTTGCTAGCGTGTGAGATGAGTGCAATTGTGCAGTAGTTTGAGCATTTGGTGTTGCCTTTCTTTGGGATTGGAATGAAAACTGACCTTTTCCAGTCCTGTGGCCACTGCTGAGTTTTCCAAATTTGCTGGCATATTGAGTGCAGCATGTCACAGCATCAATTTTCGGGATTTGAAATAGCTCAACTGGAATTCCATCAACTCCAGTAGCTTTGTTTGTAGTGATGTTTCCTAAGTCCCACTTGACTTCACATTCCAGGATGTCTGGAACTAGGTGAGTGATCACACCATTGTGGTTATCTGGATTGTGAAGATTTTTTTTATAGTTCTTCTGTGTATTCTTGCCACCTCTTCTTAATATCTTCTTCTTCTGTTAGGCTCATACCATTTTTGTGCTTTATTATGCCCATCTTGCATGAAATGTTCCTTTGGTATCTCTAATTTTCTTGAAAAGATCTCTAGTCTTTCCCATTTTGCTGTTTTCCTCTATTTCTTTGCATTGATCGCTGAAGAAGGCTTTCTTATCTCTCCTTGCTATTCTTTGGAACTCTGCATTCAAGTGGGTATATATTTCCTTTTCTCCTTTTCTCTTCATTGTCTCAAAAATGACAGAATCATCTCCATTCATTTCCAAGGCAAACCATTCAATATCACAGTAATCCAAGTCTATGCCCCGACCAGTAATGCTGAAGAAGCTGAATTTGAACGTCTCTATGAAGACCTACAAGACCTTTTAGAACTAACACCCCCCAAAGATGTCCTTTTCATTATAGGGGACTGGAATGCAAAAGTAGGAAGTCAAGAAATACCTGGAGTAGCAGGCAAATTTGGTCTTAGAGTACAGAATGAAACAGGGCAAAGGCTAATAGAGTTTTGCCAAGAGAACCCACTGGTCATAGCTAACACCCGCTTCCAAGAACACAAGAAATGACTCTACATATAGACATCACAAGATGGTCAACTCCGAAATCAGAATGACTATGTTCTTTGCAACCAGAGTTGGAGAAGCTCTATACAGTCTGTTAAAACAAGACCAGGAGCTGACTGTGGCTCAGATCATGAACTCCTTATTGCCAAATTCAGACTTAATTTGACGAAAGTAGGGAAAACCACTAGACTATTCAGGTATGACCTAAATCAAATCCCTTACGATTATACAGTGGAATTGAGAAATAGATTCAGGGGATTAAATCTGATAGTGTGCCTGAAGAACTATGGTTAAAGGTTTATGACATTGTACAGGAAGACCATTCCCAAGAAAAAGAAATGCAAAAATGTTATTTGAGGAGGCCTTACAAATAGTTGTGAAAAGAAGAGAAGCAAAAGGCAAAGGAGAAAAGGAAAGATATCCCCATTTGAATGCAGAGTTTGAAAATTAAAAGCAATCAAATAAAAATAATTAAGGACATGCAAATTATGACCCCAGTGGGTTACCATTACACAACCACCCAAATGGATAGAACTTGAAAAGACTGACATTAACAAGCTTTAGAAAGGATGTGGAGTTAACTGTACAGGCACAAATCCCCAATAAGTCTACTCTTAGACACTTAGAAAAGAGAAATGAAGACACATGTCCACATAAGACATGTGAAAAAAATATTTCTAGACACTTTTCTTGTAATTCTTATAAGAATTATCAGCAATCCAAATGTAAATCACCAGATAAATAAACTGCCAAAATGTGGGTTAGTCATAGAATGGACTGTTCAGTAATGAAAAGGAATGAAATCCCTATACTCACAACCTGAGTAAAACCCAGAAACACTATGCTGAGTAAGCTAAGAATTGATCAAAAGAATTGATACTGAGTGATTCTGCTTATATGAATTGTTAAAAATATAATCTGTAAAAAATAATTTACAGTTATGCATATCAGATCCCAGGTTGCTTGGGTGAAGTAGCAGTGTGGGGCATTAGTTGAAAAGGGACAGAAGTTAGCTTTTGATGTGATGGAAATATTCTAAATTTTAATTGGCGAGGAAGTTACAGAAGTATACTTATTTTTCAAAACTTATCAAATTGTGTACTTCAAAACAGTTTATTTTGTTGTGTGTAAATTATAACTCAAGTTGACTTAAAAATGGCACGTGCCTGTGTACTAAGTTGCTTCAGTCGTGTCCAAGTATTTGTGACACTTTGGACTTAGCCCACCAGGCTCTTCTGTCCATGGGATTCTGCAGGCAAGAAAACTCCAGTGGGTTACTGTGCCCTTCCTTAGGGTATCTTCCCGACCTAGGGATGGGACCCAGGGATCAGGCACTGCAGGTAGATGATTATTATTATTATTATTATTAGGGTAACCATCCCTGGAAGCCCTAGTGATTCCTTTGCTATTACATAATGCCTTTGTTTGGGGCTTCCTGGGTAGCTCAGTGGTAAAGAATCTGCCTGCCAATGCTGGAGATGCAGATTCATTCCCTAGGTTGAGAAAATCCCGTGCAGGAAGAAATGGCAACCCACTCTAGTATTCTTGCCTGGGAAATCTCATGGATAGAGGAGCCTGGCAAGTGGGATATGACTGAACATGCAGGCACAGTGCCTTTCTTTGTCATCATGGTTTTGCCTTTAAAGTCCATTTTGTCTGATAGAAGTATTGCTTTCCCCATATTCTTATTTTTTATATTTGTATTTTTGGAAATATCTTTTTCCATCCCCTAATTTTCACTTTGTGTCTTTCACCCTGAAATGAGTCTCTTATAGGCAGCATATCACAGTTTCTTTTTTTTTTAAATCCAATATGCTTGCTTTTGATCAGAGCATTTAGTTCATTGACATTTAAGTAATAATCATCCAGGTGGCTCAAATGGTAAAGAATCTGCCTGCAATGCAGAGACCAGGGTTTGATCCTTGGGTTGAGAAGATCCCCTGGAGGGGAAAATGGCAACCCAATCCAGTTTTCTTGCTTGGAGAATCTCCACAGACAGAGGAGCCTGGAAGGCTGTAGTCCATGGGCTCACAAAGAGTCGGACATGACTGAATGACTAAACATGTTGATATATATGTACTAATAACCATTTACATCTTTGTTTTCTGGTGGTTGTAGTTCTTTTATAGTCATTTCTTCTTTTGTTTCTCCTTTTGTGGTTTGCTGATTTTCTTTTTTAGTATACCTGATTTATCTTCTTTTTAGTTTTTGTGAATCTGTTGGATGTTTTTAATCTGTGGTTACCAGGGAGTTCAAGTATGTTAACTCACAGTTATATCTACTTGCTTTAAAAGGATAGATATTCAAGTTCAAACACAGTATAAAAGATATACATTTTTATATTTACCTCTCCCACATTTTGATGTCCTATTTTATAGCTTCATGATTATCTTTTCACTGTTTCCTGTAGTTACAATCACTTTTGCATTTTTTTTATTCTTTTTTAATCTACATTCTGACTTAAGTGAGCTTAGATTCTTTTATATATTTGCTTTTCCTATTGTGATTTTCCCTTTCCTATAGGTTATTGTTTCTTTTCTATTAAGAAACTGCCCTTCGATATTTCTTTTTGTATAGGTTTGCTGCTGCTGCTGCTAAGCTGCATCAGTCATGTCCGACTCTGTGCAACTCCATAAATGGCAGCCCACCAGGCTCCTCTGTCCCTGGGATTCTCCAGGCAAGAACACTGGAGTGGGTTGCCATTTCCTTCTCCAATGCATGAAAGTGAAAAGTGAAAGTGAAAAGTGAAAGTGAAGTCGCTCCAACTCTTAGTGACCCCATGGACTGCAGCCTACCAGGCTCATCCATCCACGGGATCTCCCAGGCAAGACTACTGAAGTGGTGTGCCATTGCCTTCTCTGTTGTATAGGTTTAGTATTGCTGATTCTTTTGGTCTTCGCTTATTGGAGAAATTCATCATCTTTCCTTCTATTCTAAATGATCATTTTGTTGGGTAGAGTATCCTGGGTTCCAAGTTTTTTCCCATTTCTGGACTTTGAATATATCTTGCCACTTCCTTCACATCCACTATTGATAAATTACTGCAGAGCAATTAGTTGACAGTCTTGTGGGAGTCCCCTTGTAACTACCTCTTTGTATTTTTCTTTCTGCCTTTAGAATCCTTTCTTTCAATTTTTGCATTTTAATTTCACATTTCTTGATGATGTGTTTGGGTTGATTGTGTTTGGGACCCTCTGTGCTTCCTGTTTCCTTCTTTAAGTTTGGAAAGTTTTCAGCCATAACTTCTTCAAAACATTTTTGATCCCCTTCTCTCTCTCTTCTCCTTCTGGAAGCCCTATTCTGTGTGGGTTGGCATGTTTTATATTATCCTATAGATCTCATATATTGCTTTTGTTTTGCTTTATTTGTCCTTATATCTGCTGTTCTGATTGAGTTATTTCCATTTTTTCTGTTCTGGGTCATTTATTCATTCTTTGTGTCATTTAGTTAGTTATTCATTGCTTCTAGATTGCTTTTTATCTCAGTAATTGAGTTATCTACTTTTGATTGGTTCTTCTTTATAGTTCCTAGTTTCTTTTTATAGTGATCTACATTTCTATTGATAGCCTTTCTTAAGTCAGTTAGTATTTTTACTACCACCTTCTTGAACTCAGGGTCTGGTGAATTCTGTTTTATTATTTGTTCTTTCAGGGGATTTCTCTTGTTCTTTTAATTGAGAGTAGTTTCTCTGTCATTTCTTTTTATTGAAATTTCTCTGACTATATTGAATTTAGGAGAAACAGTTGTGTATTGTGGTCTTGAAGGTTGGTTTTCATGTGGCAGCAATCCTGTAAAGACTGTGTTTGTCCAGTGTCTTTGATGTAAGGGCTGCTTTTGATATGGAAGCCAGCTACTTCTATCCTCAGGGTATCCTGGCCACTATCACTTTGCTAGGGTATGTGATTGACATTAGTGGTGTGAGGCGGGACTTCCTCTCTTCTCAGTGGCTGTTGCTGTCTGTCAAGTGCTGGATCTTTTCCCAGTTGCTAGAGTAAAAACCCTGAGGGAAAGACTCGATCAGCCTCCATTGCCCTTGAGTGCATGCCCTGACACAAAGTGGGGTGCTTGCTGAAGCAAGTGTGACCCATGTACTTACAGAAGACCTATGCACAACCTATGGAGGTGTCCATGGCTCCACTCAGAAGTGGCTTGGGCTTGCATCCCTTCCCCTGTTGTGATAATCCCAGGTCTAGTGCAAGGCTGTAGTGTGGAGAATGCTGAGGCTAGGGGTCAGGGCACTGTGGCTGCAGGAAGTGAGTTGGCTGTGCTGCTATCGAAGATCTGGGCTGTCTCTGTGGCATTCTTCTCCCAGGCCCTGTCTGCCACAGATCCAGCTCTGAACTGAGGTATGAAGTGGGTGGAACTGGGGTGCTCTCAATTGGGAGAGGAACCGCTGAGTGCTCCTGTGGGTGCTGAGAATTGCTGTCACTGCCCTCACCTGAAACACACCTCAGGCTCATCCAGGCTGCCTCTGTGTAGTTACATCAGGTCCTCCCTCAGTATCTGTCTACTGGGACTCAGCACGAAGCCACTGAACACTCCTGCAGTGCTGCCCTGCAGATTTGCTGACAATGGCTAGCATCGCCCCACCCAGATCACTCTCTAGGCCTCCCAGTCTGTCCCTGCAGAACTAGACAGAGTCTTTTCCCAGGACCTGTTTGGCTGGATACGACACCAAACAATGGTGTGGAGTGAGCAGGACTGGGGTGATCACCTCTTTGTATTGAAATTTGTGGCAATGCAGCAGTCACCCATGCAAGACTCTACCCACACTGACTGTTAGCCAACCAGCACATACACTGTCCTCATAAGTAGAGTCTAGGCTTTTAGAGCCCTCTTTCTGTCCCAGGAGTTTCCCCATCAGGCAATAGGGCTTGTCTCCTACACACAGGATCCAGGACTGGGATGCCCAGACTATGGCTTATTCTGCTTATTCCACAGGGTGAGGGTTCTTTTCTTTCCTTTCAGATCCCTCCCAAGGGTGCAAGGTCCTGAACTGATGCTGTTTTTTTCCCCCATCCTACCAGGTTACAATTTTCTTGCCATTTTGATTGTATGGGAGTTCTGCCAGTTTCCAGTTAGTTTTTCATGAAAATTGCTCCATATGTAGATGTCTTTTTGATGTGTTTGTGTGGATAGATGAATTTCATGTCCTGCTTCTCTATCATCTTACTCTCCCTCAAGTATATGTTTTTGATGATTTAAAAAATATTATTAAAAATGCAAATTACATGTTTATTAAATAAGGTATAAGTTTTAAAATTTTTTTGCTGAATTTTATTCTGTATATTTAAAATCATTAATAATAAACATTTTTGACAAAAGGGAATAACTCATCAGTTACTTTCAGTGCTTGTATGTTTATATGTTGTTTAGCCTCTTATTTTATTTTTAATATTTATTTATATGGCTGCTCCAGGTTTTAGTTGCAGTATGTGGGATGAAACCCAGGCCCCCTGCATTGGGGGCAAGGAGTATTAGCCACTGGACCACCAGAGAAGTCTCTGGCCTTTTAAACATGCATGTATAATTTTAATCACATCAAGCAATCTTGTAATATTATTTGGAATGCATTTTCCTTATAGGTAAAATTTGATAACAAATTTTAAGTAGAAAAGTATAATACATGAGCTAAATATTATTGTTAGCTATGGTTTGTATAAAATTTGCCCAGGAACATTACAAAAAATGCTCACTTTGCTTTCTACCTAATATTCATCTGTATAAGAAGCACAAAGGTATAGTAACTGTGTTAGTAGTAGTGATTCATAGTACAGAGTACACATTAAATGAGTTTATATTTTCTAGAATGTTCCTGTGACCTTTGTTCCACTCACTGGATTGGATTTGGAAATAGTTCTTACCATCTTTTCAGTCAAGCCAGAACCTGGGTGGAAAGCCATGCTGCCTGTGCAGAGCTGAATTCCCACCTTCTAAAGATTGATACTAAGGGAGAGCTGGTAGGATAGACACTTCTGTTTTTGTTGGTGGTGGTGGTGTTATACTGTAACTATATTTGGTTTGAAAGCATTAGTGATTGACACCATAATTTGGGAAAACTGGAGATTCTCAAAAGTATATGATATTTTCTTTCTTTGACTCAATTTTCTTAGGGAGAGATTAGAGAAACTCTACTTTTTGAATGTTTAATGCTAGAAGAAAAAAATCACATTAACAAATGAGATATCTTGAGAAAAAAAAAATCTTTTTAACACTAAGTAAATGTATGCAAGCCCTTGGGAGAACTCTAACCAATAACCTTTGAAAGGAGTGGATTATAATATGCACACTTTTCTGGTTTATGATTTTTTTCCTAATAGGAAATTTTATCAGTGCTAGAAGAAAAAGGATGGATAGGTCTTCAAATCAGTGAATCCTGGTTATGGGAAGATGGCACCACAGTAAATGAAAACCTGTAAGTACAGTATTTTGATAACTGAACTTTTCTGTGTATATAGGGATGTGTGTATGTTATGTGTGTAGGGCACAGAAAAATCAGCTAAGAAAAAGGAAATTATTATGTTTTTTGAAAATCATCCTGTGAGATTTAATTGGGGGAAAATTGCCAGTTCTTTCTAAAAAATTTCACCTTTAGGAACTTTACATTTTTAACTTTACTGGACTCAGGATAAATTTGTGCATAGTTTTAGGCAAGCTTATAAATCTATAGACTTCTGTTGTATTTTTATTATTTGTCATTTGGCTTATAATTCTACTTAAACAGGATGGGATTAGGTATTGTCTAATATTTTCTGTTAAGTTTTAATATTTTGTAATTAAAGACTATTAATCTTCAGAGTTTTGTTCTTGTTTTGATTTGTTTAGTTTGTTCTTTTACTGTTTCTTATTTTGTTTTTGCTGATTTTAAGCTTGTGAGTTGGCATTTGTAGATATGACACCTTGCTTTACAATTTTTTTGCAGATTTGAATTCCTGAAAATGGATGATGAGAGTTGTGCATATATTGAAGGAAATTATGTGTATACTGCTAACTGTTTATCTGGGAAATCTTACATCTGTGAGCTTACCATATAGCAGCTGAATTTTGCTAATACATATTGTTGGTGAATTTTAATTAATTAAAAAGTACAAAATATGTTGTTGCTTTTATAAAATGGTATAAATTATTACTAAAGCTTTTTTTTTAACTGCACACAGAATACTTTAGCTAAATTTTTGAATTTTAAATGTATTCTAAGTGAGGAAAATTTATCACCCAAATTCCTTGGGAGCAAGTATTTTCCCTATGATAACTCATATTAATATTTTTTAATTTAATAAAGTTAAAAGCACTTTTTATGAACTAAAAAATTTGTAAAATTAGGGATACAAAAATAAAAAGGGCTTCTATATCAGTTAGGGTTCTGGCATGAAATAGACATCATTTAAGATTGTTCAAGAGGTTTACAGTGATGAGGACACTCACCATATTGGTGAGGTTTAATGGAAAAAACAAGAAATAACAAGATTTATAGACCTCTCCTTGGGGGCAAGTCTTGGGGGCAAGCCAGGGTGCTTGTGTTCAAGCACACTCCTTAAGAGCAGAGTCCAGGATTCCCACAGTCCTTCCATCTGTCCCGGTACTTCTACCATTAGCCACGGGTACTTGTTTCCCCCACAAAAGACTCCAGGACTGTCACACCCAATCTGTGGCCTGACCCATTCAATCCCAAGAGTGGGCCTCCATCAGTATAATCTCTCTTTCCTCTGAGGCCCCTCCAAGGGGCACCAGTCCTGACCCAATCACTTCTCTTCCCTGCCTACCTGATTACTTGTGTATCTTTCTTACAGTTTGGTTACACAGGAGTCCTTTTGCCAGTTTCCAGTTAGGTTTCAGTGAGAATTGTTCCACATGTGGATGTATTTTTGACACATTCATGAGAGGGCAGGTGAACTTTATGGCCTCTTACTCTGCCATCTTAATCTGAAAAGTGTTAGTCACTCAGTTGTGTCTGACTCTTTGCAACCCCATGGACTCTAGTTCACCAGGCTCCTCTGTCCATAGGATTCTCCAGTCAAGAATACTGGAGTGGGTTGCCATTCCCTTCTCCAGGTCTTGATCTGAACCTCCTTTATTTACTTGAAATATAGCATGACTCCCTTTTGATCTATAAAATTTCTGCTGAAAAGGCAAATAATAATGTTATGAGAGTTCTCTTGTATATAACCAGTTGCTTTTCTCTTGCTGCATTTAGTATTCTCTCTTTGCTTTTAATTTTTGCCACTATAATTATAAGTGTTTTTTTGTGAACCCCTCTGAGTTCCTATTGTTTTGGAACTTCTGTGCTCCTGGACAGGGATATTTGCTCCCTTTTCCAGGTTAGGGAAGTTTTATACTCTTATTTCTTCAAATGAGTTCTCTGCCCCTTTCTATCTCCCACTTCCTTCTGGGTCTTGTTTGTGTACTTGACATTATTCCATAAGTGTCTTAAACTGTCCTAATTTTTGAAATTCTTTTTTCTTTATTCTGTTCAAGTCAAGCAATTTCCACCATTCTCTACCAGTTTGTTCATCTGTTCATCTGGGTCATCTAATCTGTTGCTGATTCCCCCATGTGTATTTTAAAATTTTAACTATTGAAATCTCCAGCTCTGTGTTTCTTCTGATATTTTCTAACTCTTTGCTAAAATCTGTGCTCACCCACTCTTCTCCTGAGTTCACTGAGCATTCCCATGATCATTTCCTTGAATTCTGTTAGATAGATCAGTTACCTTCACTTTGTTTACTTCTTTTTCTGTGATTTAACCTTGTTCCTTAATTTGAAACATCCTGTCTCCATCATTCTCTCTGATTCTCTCTATTTGTTTCTCAGTGTTAGGTAGTTTGGTCATGTTTCTGGTTCTTGGAGAAGTGATCTTACATAGGAGATGTCTTATGGTTACAGAGCCATATGCTCTAGAGGTGACTCTGTGTGGGATGCATAGGTCAACTAACTACTACTGGGACACTGGTAGATGTGGTTAGTCCCTGTCTTGTTGGTTATGTTTGCAGAAAACATTTTTCCATGTTGTCATATTTTTTTTCACTTTTCCAATAGTATCTTTTTGATAGACACAAAGACTTTATTCCCAAGATTTATTGAGATATAATCAACATATAACATTAAGTCAAACATTTTGATTTGATAGATTTATATACTGCAGAATGACTACCATCATTGCATTGACTAGTACCTCTGTCCTATCACAGAGGTACCTTTCTTTTTCATGATAAAACTTTCAAGATATATTTATTAGCAACTTCCAAGAATATACTACAATATTATTACTTTATTCATCATGCTGTACATTAGATCTCTAAAACTTGTTAATCTTACCACTGAAAGTTCATTCAGTTCAGTTCAGTCACTCGGTCATGTTCAACTCTTTGGACTCCATGGACTGCAGCACGCCAGTCTTCCCTGTCCATCACCAGCTCCTGAAGCCTGTTCAAACTCATGTTCATTGAGTCAGTGATGCCATCCAACCATCTCATCCTCTGTTATTCACTTCTCTTCCTGCCTTCAATCTTTCCCAGCATCAGGGTCTTTTCAAATGAGTCAGTTCTTCACATCAGGTAGCCAAAGTATTGGAGTTTCAGCTTCAGCATCAGTTCTTCCAATGAATATTCAGGCCTGATTTCCTTTAGAATGGACTGGTTGGATATCCTTGCAACTCAAGGGACTCTCAAGAGTCTCCAACACTGCAGTTCAAAAGCATTAATTCTTCAGCCTTCAGCTTTCTTTATAGACCAACTCTCACATCCATTCAAGATTACTGGAAAAACCATAGCTTTGACTAGACTGACCTTTGTTGACTAAGTGATGTCTCTGCTTTTGAATATGCTGTCTAGGTTGGTCATAGCTTTTCTTCAAAGGAGCAAGTGGCTTTTAATTTCATGGCTGCAGTCACCATCTGCAGTGATTTTGGAGCCCAAGAAAATAAAGTCTGTCACAGTTTCCACTGTTTCCCCATCTATTTGCCATGAAGTGATGGGACTGAATGCCATGATTTTAGTTTTCTGAATGTTGAGTTTTAAGCCAACTTTTTCACTTTCCTCTTTCACTTTCATCAAGAGGCTCTTTAGTTCTTCACTTTCTGCCATAAGGGTGGTGTCATATGTGTCAGTCAGTCAGTTCAGTCGTTCAATTGTGTCTGACTCTTTGCAACACCATGAACCATGCACGCCAGGCCTCCCTGTCCATCACCAACTCCTGGAGTCCACTCAAACCCATGTCCATTGTGTCAGTGATGCCATCCAACCATCTCATCCTCTGTCATCCCCTTCTCCTCCTGCCTTCAATCTTTCCCAGCATCAGGGTCTTTTCAAATGAGTCAGCTCTCTGCATCAGATGGCCATGAAGTGATGGGACTGGATGCCATAATCTTAGTTTTCTGAGTTGAGCTGTGAGCCAACATTTTCTCTCTCCTCTTTTACTTCCATCAAGAGGCTCTTTAGTTCTTCTTCATTTTCTGCCATAAGGGTGGTGTCATCTGCATATCTGAGGTTATTGATATTTCTCCTGGCAATCTTGATTCCAGCTTGTGCTTCCTCCAGCCCAGCATTTCTCATGATGTACTCTGTATATAAGTTAAATAAGCAGGATGACAATATACAGCCTTGATGTACTCTTTTCCCTATTTGGAACCCGTCTGTTGTTCCATGTCCCATTCTAACTGTTGCTTCCTGACCTGCATACAGGTTTCTCAAGAGGCAGGTCATCTGTGTATCTGAGGTTATTGATATTTCTCCCAGCAATCTTTATTCCAGCTTGTGCTTCATCCAGACCAGCATTTCATTATCTTTGACTAATATTTCCCTACCTCACACCAAGTCACTGGTAACTATCACTTCTCTGTTTCTCAGAAATTGACTTCTCCAGATTCCACACATATTTGATATCAGGTAATATTTGTCTGTGTCTGTCTGACTTATTTCAATATCAAACTGTCTGGTGTTGCTTTCAGAATATGTAGTTTTGTATTTACCATGCCAAATTCTCTCTTATCATTCTTCAGCTTTAGAAGTAAAATGTCCATTCTTGGCTCTTTGCCCTACTGTACAATTTTTAGAAATACCTTGTTTAGTTCTTGAAAAAAATTAATAATTGGATGTTTGTTTTAGTTATACTAAATGTTTATAACAATTTGGGCAGAGTTTGTGTATTTGTAACATAAGTAAATATTTCAGTGAATTGGTAAGATATTTTACCATTAATTTAGGTCTTCTTCAGTAATTTTCAATAAAACTTCATAATTCTTTACATAGTAATTGTGTTTATCTTTCATTAGATTTATCCTAGGTATTTAATTTTTTCCTTAATGTAAATCACATCATTTTTTAAATTTATACTGGAAGTGAAGCACTCATATAGAAAATAGAACAGCCAATTAATGTATAATATTTAATTTTCACAAAATAAATATGACTATTTGGGGATACATTGTGTTGCTGCCAGAATATATTTTGAAGTGTTAACTCCCTATTTCCAAATGTGACCTCATTTGGAAATAGATCTTGGTATGTGATCTAGTTAAAGCTAGTTCTTTCTTTAGAGATACGCCTAGAAAATTGTGCTTAGGGATCAGCTCTGCTCACAACCTTATTTTGAACTTCTACCTTCCAGACTGTGAAAAACAAAATCTGTTTTTTCAAGATATTCAAGTTGTACTACTTTGTTACAGAAGCCCTAGGAAACAAATACTACATTGATGTAACCAGCACCCATATAATTGAATAATATTCCAAGCACCTGAGAAATGCCTCTTGGACACTGTCTCCAGGAATAACTCCTCATCTTCATAACAGCTATCCATTCCACATCATTATTCCTTTTGGGAATAAATCCCCACTATAGTACATTTTGTCTTAATTTATAATAGCAGAGATTAGATTTACCTGGTTTTAAACTGTATGAATAAATGGAATCTTATAGAATAAACTATTTTGTGTCACTTTTTTTTCCTCAAAATTGTTTGTGATATTAATCCACAATGACATGAACAGACCGCATAGATAAAAGAGATACCATAAAGAGATATTCAGCCTCAGAAAGAATAGGAAAATGTAAATTTAAATAATTCAAGATAATCCTTTCTGTTGGTGAAGGTTTTATTGGTAAGATATCTCTTACCTCCTTAAACTAAGAAGATGAACTACTATCTTGATCTTTTGTTAAAAATAAATAGCTAGGTTGTAGCTCTTACCCTCGTTTTCATTTCTTCAAATTTGTTTGAGTGCCAAACAGATATTGTTTTCAAAAGGAATAGCAAGTAATTTGTAAAGATATAAGAGAAGTAAGATTTATTTCATTCTGCTGTACTGGCAATATTTTGAGAAAATTCAAGTTGCATATACTTTTTGAAATTAATCTTAATCTGATGCTTTATTTGCAAAGGAGAAATCTACTACAATGAAACTTCATTTTATTCATATCTGTTTTGAGTGGTTATATTCAAGAAGCATTCATAGGGCAACAGTAAAGATGAGGGAAGGGTCACATTTCAAGTTTATTATTCACTCAGAACAGTTCAGTTCAGTCACTCATTCACGTCCGACTCTTTGCGACCCCACGAATCACAACACGCCAGGCCTCCCTGTCCATCACCAACTCCTGGAGTTTACCCAAACTCACGTCCATCGAGTCAGTGATGCCATCCAGCCATCTCATCCTCTGTCGTCCCCTTCTCCTCTTGTCCCCAATCCCTCCCAGCATCAGGGTCTTTTCCAGTGATTCAACTCTTTGCCAGAGGTGGCCAAAGTATTAGTTTCAGCTTAAGCACCAGTCCTTCCAATGAACACCCAGGACTGATCTCCTTTAGGATGGACTGGTTGGAATTCCTTGCAGTCCAAGGGACTCTCAAGAGTCTTCTTCAATACCACAGTTCAAAAGCATCAATTCTTCAGTGCTCAGCTTTCTTCACAGTCCAACTCTCACATCCATACATGACTACTGGAAAAACCATAGCCTTGACTAGATGGACCTTTGTTGGCAAAGTAATTTCTCTGCTTTTAAATATGCTATCTAGGTTGGTCATAACTTTCCTTCCAAGGAGTAAGCATCTTTTAATTTCCTTGCTGCAGTCACCATCTGCAGTGATTTTGGAGCCCAGAAAAATAAAGCCTGACACTGTTTCCACTGTTTCTCCATCTATTTCCCATGAAGTGATGGGACCAGATGCCATGGTCGTAGTTTTTTGAATGTTGAGCTTTAAGCCAACTTTTTCACTCTCCTCTTTCACCTTCATCAAGAGGCTTTTTAGTTCCTCTTCACTTTCTGCCATAAGGGTGGTGTAATCTGCATATGTGAGGTTATTGATATTTCTCCCGGCAATCTTGATTCCTGCTTGTGCTTCTTCCAGCCCAGTGTTTCTCATGATGTACTCTGCATATAAGTTAAATAAGCAGGGTGACAATATACAGCCTGCACATAAAATAGGTTTAAACAATTAAATACCTCATTGGGAATATGACATAAATTAGTCACTCATTCATGTCTGACTCTTGTGACCTCATGGACTGTAGCCCACCAGGCTCCTCTGGCAAATATTTTGGAATACATAGCCATTCCCTTCTCCAGACTATCTTTCTGACCCAGGGTTCAAACCTGGGTCTCGCCATTGAAGGCGGATTCTTTACCATCTGAGTCACCAGGGACATGACATACAAGGTAACATATTCACAGGTTCAGGGATGAGGATGTGAACGTCTTTGAGGGCTGTTTATACACTATCTCCCACAGTCTTCCACTCTTGGGAGGATGAATTTGGAATTCTACATTATGGCCTGTTACTCTTCCTGAGCAAATTCTCTGACCACAGCTCTGATGCTGGCAGTGAATGCATGACATGTTCCTCTTATGTGACAATCTCACTCTAGGAGATGAGTGTTTGGCAGATGGAAATAAAAGTTTAAGGTGCTCAGTCGTGTCTGACTCTTTGCAACCCCATGAACTATATAGTCCATGGAATTCTCTAGGTCAGAATATTGGCTTGGGTAGCCTTTTCATTTTCCAGGGGATCTTCCCAACCCAGGGATTGAACCCAGGTCTCCAGCATTGCAGGTGGATTCTTTATGAGCTGAGCCATAGGGGAATCCCAAGAATACTGGAGTGGGTAGCTTGCCCCTTCTCCAGGGGATCTTCCCCACTCACGAATCGAACTGGGGTCTCCCATATTGCAGGCAGATTCTGTACCAACTCAGGGAAACCCTGGAAGGGCTATCAGGGAAACCCAGATAGAAGAAGGCAGCACTGGCTGTCGGTATTAGTAACTGTTGTTTAGCTGCTAAGTCATGTCCAACTCTTTATGGCCCCATAGACTGTAGCCTACCAGGCTCCTCTATCCATGGGATTTTCCGGGCAAGAGCACAGCAGTTGATCACCATTTCCTTTTCCTGGGGATCTTCCCAACCTAAGGATCAAACCCATATCTTCCTGCATTGTCAAGTGGATTCTTTACCGCTGAACCATCAGGGAAGCCTTGTATTAGGAACTACTTCTCTACATTTTCCTAATTTCTCTACAGCCATTTTAATGAAGTATTAATAGGAGCTGTACTGGAGATACTATACAGGTGCAAATGTCCAAACAGACGGCACCCAGTGTACTCTTTCTTGCAGTCTTAACCAAATTTAAGATACAGATAAGCTTGAAGATTATGGTTTTTATTCTTTGATTTACTACAGTCTGTAGGGTTGCAAAGAGTCAGACATGACTGAAGCAACTTAGCACAGCACAGCAACAAATATTTATTGAGCATCTCCTTATGTCCGTCACTCTTCGAGGGTCTGAGGCTACATAAATGGACAAAACAAAGAAAAGTCACTGTCCACATGGACTGACATTAAAGTGGAAAAATGACAAAGACAGTGAAGTAATAAATCATATGTAATAAGTGATCATGAATGCTAATAAGCAAAATAAAGCAGTGAAGGGTATTTTGCAGTCAAAGAATTGGATATTTAAATAAAGAAGTCAAGAAAGGCCTTGGGTCATCCAGATATCATTATATTTTTGCTTTGAGAGTCAACTTAATAATCTAAATGTTCTCATTTTCTTGGTTAAAGGTGTTTCTCCATCCTTACTATTATAAAATGCCTTTTCCACAGTATAATTACTCTTTATCAATAAAATGCATAATAGATTGACAGGACTGTAATTTCTGTACAAAAATTGCTTACTGATGTTATCAAGGGATAGGAAAAAAAAAAAAACATTACAAGGCAGGGTAGAAAGAAGGGTAAGGGAAACCTGGGGTGTGTTAATAGTATATAAAATAGCCCTGACAAAAATGTAGTATGTGTGGAAATTTGTGTGTCTGTAATACTTAATATTAAACAAATGAAAGAGGATTAAGTATATTTCAGATAAGACAGGACAAGTTCAAAGATACACTATTTTCTGTTAATGTTTTTCATATGCTTTATCAAGTAACACCACACCAAAAAAAATATTGGTTCGCTCTTAGATGTTATGAAAAGTTGAAATAAGAGGTGGTGTAACTCCTAAACTCAAGAAGAATGTACAAGTGAGATACGACCAATAGAATTAAATGCACATAAAAACTGGTAACAGAACACAGAAAGATGACTGCGTGTGAGTGGGTGAAGTGTGCAGCAGGCGACTCTGCTCACCCCGGTAGCTGCACAGGAAGCTCTAGCTCGGCCAAGGCTGTGGTGGACGCTGTGGCTTCCAGGGGAGATGGCACTCAGCCTGTGAGGTCAACATGGGTGGAGGTGATGTTCGCTATGTGGCTGAAACAGTGGCCTTTTCCCTGTAAACATGTTAACATATCTTAGCAAAGGAAATACTACAAAGTGGGTCAAATAAGGACGTTTTCCGGGGAATAAAGTGAAGAAGACACTAAGTAGAGAAAGTGAGACTGGTCTTAAGATATTCACAGATACTCTAGAAAAGAGACTATGCTTTCATACTTAAAAGCATACAAAACCTGTCCATTTATACACATGTGAAGGCAAATTTAAAGCATAGGAATTATATTAATATGGATTGTATCAAAATTCAGTTACCTTTTTATTAATACTAGAAATTATATTAATACCCCTGAATTAATGGATTATATTCACATGCACAAATGTAAAATTTGGTATTATGAGTTACCAAATGTAAAATTTGGTATTACAATTAGATACATCAACAAGTTAATGACTAAAAGTGACTTTATGAATCTTGCAAATATTGAAAATCTTATTCCACCAAGGAATGGCTTCTTTAAGACTGTAATTGTTTTATTAAACATTGTAAACAGTATGTGTATATTAAGGTCTGTTAGTCCATACAGAGAAGATCACCTGCCCTTTTTTTTTCTGGTTGAAAGTGATGTATTTTAAAAGTATTTGTGTTTTTAACTAGTATAGACCAAAGAATTATATTTTATAAACTTGAAATTTACACACAAGGATAAAATTTATGGAATATTAGTATATAAAAAAGCTGCTTACTTATTTTACTGAATATTTGTATTTAATTCTGTGTCTAATGTTTAGATCTTTGTTTTGATTCCAATTTTTTGAAAACAGATTTGTCAAATTCCCTGTTGCCTTAGATAAGTGAAGGTCTTTGAAGTACAAAATCAACTACAGATTCACTGAGAAAGAAATAGAAAATAGAAAAATAGAAAATACAAGACTATATTCCTGAAAGTTTGGGCTAGCAAAGTTTTAAAAATATGTGGTTTAAAATCTAGCTATATTTTAGAAAAAAACCTCTGATCCACTACTGTAGACACTGGCATTTCAGATCATAGGCATGTGTGAACTTGGGAAGTTTGGGAAAAGTTTAGAATTTTCAAAGATTAATAATAAAGTTCAAAAATGTAAAAGAATAGTATATGCTAGTATAAGTTCCAAATAAAATTGCAAAGTGTTCTATTCACTCATAATATAGAGCAAATTTTTGCATGCCTTTTATTTACTATGTTAGAACCCAGTAAGATTGGAGATTTAATTAATGAAAATCAGCTCTATTGATTTATCATTTGGAGAAAATCTTATTACTGGAAATTTATTTACTTAGAGATGCTTATTGAAAAAGAAAATATTCATTATTAAAATACATTTTGTTACAGGGCTAAGAATTTTTAGACCTGAAAATAAATATTGCATTGTTGTTTAGTCACTAAGTCGTCTCTGACTGTTTTTTGTGACCCCATGGACTGCCTGCCAGGCTCCTCTATCCATGAGATTCTCCAGACAAGAATACTGGAGTGGGTTGCCATTTCCTTTTCCAGAGAATATACCCAACCCAGGGATGGAACCCTAGACTCCTACATTGGCAGGAAGATTATTTACCACCAAGTCACTAGTGAAACCCATTAAAAATAAATATTTTACTAATCTAAATGCTCAGATTGCAAGTAGCTTTTGTTAGGAATTTTCTGTTTGCTATTTTTCCTCAAGAAATACTATTTTAGCAGGTTTAAATTGGGGCATACAGTTGTCCCTCGGCATCCCTGGAGAATTGGTTCCAGGGATCCTTTGGATACCAAATTCTGCTGATGCCCAAGCCCTTTATATAAAATTGTGTGGCATTTGCATATAATCTCAGCACATCCTACATATACTTTAAATCATTTCTATATTACTTATGATATCTGATTCAATGCACATGCCGTGTAAATAGTTTAAGTACAATGTGGAAAGTGAAAGTGTTAGTCACTCATTCATGTCCCACTCTTTGCGACTCCATGGACTGAAGCTTACCAGGCTTCGCTGTCCATGGAATTCTTCAGGCAAGAATACCAGAGTGGGTAGCTATTACCTTCTCCAGGGAATCTTCCCAACCCAGGGATTGAATCCGGGTCTCTCGCATTGCAGGCAGATTGTTTACCATCTGAGCCACAAGGGAAGTACAATGTAAGCACTTTATAAATAGTTGCCAGTTTGCTGTACATTCAAGTTTTGCTTTTTTTGAACTTTCTGAAATTTTGTTTTTCAAATACTTTCCATCAGTGGTTGGTTGAATTTATGGATGTGGAACTCATAGATACAGAGAGCCACTTATATATGAAAAGAATTTGAAAATTGATCAATTTAGTTAATTTGGTTTATACTGATGTATTTCACAAAGGTTCTAACTTATACCCTGTTTTGAGGTAGGCATAGGAAATAAGAAGAAACACAGGTGTATCTTTTATACTTAACAGCAGATCTTCTGAACAGAAAAGATGCCAGGCTGTAGTCAAAAAGATTTTCACATCATTATCTGAAGACTGTCCCTAGTTTGGGAAGATCCCCTGGAGGAGGGCACAGCAACCCACTCCAGCATTCTTGTCTGGAAAATCTCATGGATAGAGGACCCTGGCAAGCTACACTCCATAGGGTCTCATAGAGTCGGACACGACTAAAGCAACTGAGCACGCATGCATGCCTAAGAACTAAATCAAGTTTTTGTCAAAAAATAGCAAACATTGCTTCAAAACTGAATTGATATTGTCTGTGGTATTGCCTGTGGTAAGAGAAACTTCTAATTAGCTATTTTAAGAAGATATTGTATTTTTATCAGACTTCATCACGATATATTTAAATATATATATATATGTTATACAATATGGATTTCCCAGGTAGCTCAGAGGTAAAGAATCATCCTGTAATGTATGAAACATGAGTTTGACCCCTGAGTTGGGAAAATCCCATGTGGAAGGAAATGGCAGCCCACTCTAGAATGCTTCCCTGGGAAATCCCATGGACAGAGGAGCCAGTTAGGCTACAGTCCAGAGGGTGACAAAAGAGTCAGACATGACTTGGTAACACAACAACAACAACATTATGTAATATATATAGGTTATATATTTTTCATATTTAATAAAAAGTTTTATATAAATTAAAATATTTTGTTTTTCCCTTTTTTTTGGACGAGCACGTCATTTAAAAAATTTGTCTTCATTTTTTTTTTTTTTTGCCTTTCTCAAAGATTAAAAATACATTTTCTGTGTTTTATTCCCTTATGTGTGCACATGCTGAGCCACTTCAGTTGTGTCCGACTCTTGGAGACCCTATGGACTATAGAAAACCATGGGATTTTCCAGGCAAGAGTACTGGAGTGGGTTGCCATTCCCTCCTCCAGGGGATCTGCCTGACCCAGGGATCAAACCTGCATCTCTTAGGTCTCCTGCCTAGGTAGGCAGGTTCTTTACTGCCAGTGCAACCTGAGAAGCCCTTTATCCCGTTATACATACACTCCTGTTTAGCATTTCATTTGCCTAATATAGGGAGCTAAGTTTAATTTTCCAAGATGTAATATCTAGTTGTTTAAGCACAATTTATGGAGTGTTCTATTATTTATTTTCTGATTCACCCATTTAAGTAACATGTCTGGTTTCTACTATGTCAGGACCTAAAATGATAAATGGTAATGGACATATCCTTGGGGAAATTAAAATTGTTGGAGAAAATATATATCAGTCAAATAACTACAGAAATTATTTTTAGCTTTCAGTATTGATTATTACCTCAAAAAAAGGTAAATTATCAACCTGGTACTATGAGAAATAACATACAGGTAACTGACTTAGTGTCGGAGTTCCCTGAAGAGCTCTAAGGGAGTATAGATTGGAACAAGTATTTTACAAACTGAATTGTTTCAGTCAGTTAGGTAAAGAAAAGGACAAAGAACGATTTAGGCAAGAATATTAGGATGTGTGAAGACCCAGTGATGTTAAGAAAAATGGTTCATTTAATTAAAGAGGAATGATGCGGCAAGAGCAAAACGATAGAAGAAAGTGTATAACACTTTCAAAGACTAGGCCATAGCAGAGGCAGGCAATTTGAGAATAATTTCTTATTTAAAATAGGTCAAATCTTGTAACTGATCTAGATAAACAAACAGTAAATTGGGGGAATTCCAGATTCCTTACTCTTTCAACAAGTTGAAAAATGGTGACCTTCACTAACATAAGAACATATGTGGGATGATGATATTGTTTACTTTGTTTCATTTTTGAGGTGTGGAGTTTTAGTTGTTACTATTTAGGACATTTGAGGAGATGCTAACTGACAAAGAATAAGTGAACTGAAACCTAAAGAAGAAATCTCAGCATGTGCACATGTGTAAACACATGATTTAAGTAGTAATTGAGACAAGGACTGTGGATGAAGAGACCAAGAAAATATAAAGAAGAAATGGTTAAGAAGAAAGAAGTGGTGAATGGGATTGAATTCTATTAAAAGTTCAACTAAAAGAGAAATAAAGGATCCATTTAGTGAAGCAGAGATCACTTATGATCTAACAGTGTGCTGATGCCGAGGAGTCATTAGGTAGGAGTTAGAATGCAATGGCTTGAGAAATGAGAATAAAATATAATAAATAGTGATGAAACTCAATGGCACTTTGAGAATATTTCTAAGAGTGATAGAGAGCAAAGATAGTACTTTTTATTGGGATTGAGGTCTAATGATGATGAAAATTGTGTGTAATTTTAAACTGATGTGAAGGATAGTACTAAGAAGATACTGAATATTCAAGAAGAAAGCAGAGTGATAAATAGTGTGTGATTCTTGGTCAGTGGAGAGGTAGATTCAAATATAGTTGAAATTGGCTTTATTTAAGAGGAAAGAAATCACCTCTGTTGAACAGGAAAGAAGATAAGATGCATGCATATACACGGAGAAAGATAAGGTAATCTGTTAGTTTTTCTTTTTCTGTGATATAGGTCATCTTCTGAGAACAAAGAGGGTGTGGAAGAGAAATTTGTTAAGAATGGAGAATGTGTGATAAAATTAGTTTCAGATAATGTGAAAGAATGATGACTTGAAGAAAGCAACAGGATTCCTAGCAGAATTAAAGCAATTTCTTGTTGGTGACTGTGAATTTATATTGCAGTAAATCTGATCTCTTCTAAAAAGGACTTGGCTTCTCAGGTGTTGACAGAGAGGAACAGATAATTTATCTCATACATAGGGTGATTTTACTGAACAAGTGGGACCAGAAAATGTTCAAGGAAGTTAGTGATTGGCAGAAGAGAATCAAGGTTGATAAGAAAGAAGGTGAAGAAAGAAGTATACTGATAGAGTGGAATGAGGTCAAATGGGCTGCAGACATCAATGAGATCAGAGCATTTTCATGTTGGAGAGAGATAAATGAGCAATCTTGAAAGGTAAGAGTGTTTGTGGAGGGTGCTAAGTTTATATGACACTTTTTTAGATGAAATACTTAAAGATATTCAAAGACCAAGGTGTTCCCATAGCGGGGCTTGGCTGTGGCAGAATGAGGAAGTTACTGTAGATGAGGAGACAGAGAAATTGTGTAATCGGGATATAAGAGGATGGTTCATATGGACATTAGTGGATCAGAATACTGTGATTCATTAGCCTGGTCAATAATGAGGATACCTGGGAGCACATAAGCCATGATGAGGGAAAATGAATGTTAGAGTCATAAATAAGTGGAAGAGACTTGAAAAAGATGGTGTCTGTACTGTGGTTCTCAATCATCAGGCACAAACTAACAAGAGACACATATGGAAATTTATATTAAAATGTTTCCTTTTTTACCCATAAGCTGCTGATCATGGAAGTCTTTCAAATTATATGTATTTATTATAACACACCAAGCTTTCCAAGTGGCTCAGACATTAAAGAATCTGCCTGCAATTCGCGAGACCCAGGTTTGATTCCTGGGTTTAGAAGATCCCCTGTAGAAGGGAATGGCTAACCATTCCAGTATTCTTGCCTGGATAATCCCATGGACAGAGGAGTCTGACAGGCTACAATCCATGGGGTCACAAAGAGTCAGACATGACTGAGCAACTAACACCCACAAACACACACATGACTATATTAAACTATATTATGAAAGTGAAAGTCGCTCAGTCATGCCTAACTTTTTAGGACTTCATGGACTATAGAGTCCATGGAATTCTCCAGGCCAGAATAGTGAAGTGGGTTGCCATGCCCTTCTCCAGGGTATCTTCCCAACCCAGGGATTGAATCCAGGTCTCCCGCTTTGCAGGTGGATTCTTTACCAGCTGAGCCGCAAGGGAAACCTAAGAGCACTGAAGTGGGTAGCCTATCCCTTCTCCAGAGGATCTTCCCCACCGAGAAATCCAACTGGGATCTCCTGCATTGAAGGCTGATTCTTTATCAACTGAGCCATCAGGGAAGCTGATATTAAGCTGATAAACTGTATTGTATGCTATAATAAACACAATATAAAAATAAACTTCATTCTCTGGGTACCAACTAATAAGCAAGAATTATCTATTATAATTTAACCAGTAAAGCCTAAAAATAATTTCTATTGTCATAACTACATACTTTTCCATGTATCCCATGGTACTCTTATTTCATATAATCTCTAATACAATATGTAATTGGTCCAGTTTTCTTTTCCTTTAAGTCCTCAGGCTTGATATTAAAATACTCTTATTAAGCGGTCATTAAATGTAATATTTTCCTTATACATTTTAAACTGAAAATTTGTAATTTATGAAATGGTTTTTGAAATACCAAAGGTATTTTTTATTTCCTGATTGGTATTTTATGGGGGAGGTAAACTACAAATGAGTAGTTTCATGAAAACTTCCTTTGTAGTTTTTCACACATGCTTTGAATAACAAATGATTATGTCATTATTAGATTATTTTTCAACCAAGAATCTTCCCTGAAGGTTCTTACACCACATTATCCTCTGTATAACTTTATTTTCAGCATACAGCGATTTTATATTGTTTAGTATCTTTATATTGTTTAGTATCTTTGATTTTCCTACAAAGTTTCTTTTTAAATTTATTCTTCAAGTTGGTGAGTATTATTGTTTCTGTTTATTTCCTTCTCTCAAGAAGTTATTGTATGTATGTAATTGTATGTAATTTTTGACATTAATATCAACAATCAATTCATAATGTACTGCAGTTTAGGAAAAAAATCATTTCTGTAAAATTACATTGCGTGCTCATTTTGTAAACAATGGTATGAAGAATGAATGCAGCTATCTTTTGTATTTTTTGATTCTTCGTCTTGGAATTTTCTTGTTGTTCTTTTCTCCAATTGTTTAGCCTCTTTTATTAAATAACCCATATTTTTCTCATTATTTTAAAATGTTGGATCAGTTGATGTTTTCATTATTTGGTTTCCATACATACTAACTATTTTCCAGAAGGGAAAGATTTAAATTAACCATAAGTCTGTGTAAATGAATGTCTGTTTTCCTGCACATTGTCCAACTCTGTGTGGTTGAATTTGATTTATTGATTCTGTAGGTTAACATCTATATTATTAATATGTTAGTCTGTATTTCTTTGTTTAGTGATGAAGAAAAAGCCTTTTCATGTGGTTATTATTGACAAAAGGTCTTTGCATTAGCAATAAAATGATGTTTTTATAATTCAACCTAACTCTCTTTCTTGTCTATGTGTGATTAGAAACTTATAACTATTTACTTATACTTTCTTTGAATGTTTTATTAATTTTATCATCTCATGGTTTGCATTTAACATTTTGATTTATCTGAAATTTGTTCAAGTATATATTGTGAAATTAGCAATCTATGTATTGCTTCAATTTGAACTAATATTCCATCTGATTCTATCACTTTTAGCATTTCCTGGATCATGTTTATTTAATTATCAACTCTCAAAAACAATAGTCATTTTTCTTTCTTTTTTGGGACAAAGAAAAAGGGAGTTTAATTGTTCTAAACATTTAAACAACAACATTCTTACAATGCCAATATACTCTTAAATATCAATTTTTTGCTGGTGCTAAATGAATTGGTCAAAACTTTCAGAAAACAATTTGAGGAGGTGAGAAAAATTTTTAATTTGAAAATTAGTTTATCCTAGTTTTTTCAAAATTTACTGTTAGTAAATTTATAGAAGGATAAATATAGGATATGGAAAAGGCTTTATGAATAAAATTGTTTGTTACTCAATACTTCTAAATAGTCAAAATTTTAAAAAAACCGTTAAACAAATAATAAACAAAAAAAAAATAGCTTGTATCATACATTCTTTTATTTTCAATGAAATAGAGAGCAACGCATGCCAAAACTCTACCTACAAGTAACCACTGAAAATACAGCCTGTTAGAAATCTATTATTTTGCTTTAATAATATATATTCCATTATACAATATAATAATATATAAAAATAATATCTGTTACATTAAACAATAGTATACTAGGGTATAAATGTACCATAGCTTTAACACCTTCCTTAATTGTGAATTCTGTTGATAACTTTTTGTTCTTTTTTTTTCCAATTTAGCTCTTAGTAAATAAAAACAAAAGATAGGTTCTGCATATTTTTGAATATTTAAAAAGTATTTTGTAAGATACATTGCTCAAGCTAGAATTGCTGGTTAAAATTCTACTTATTTTATGCTTTCATAAATATTGATATTTTGTACTCACAATCATGTGCCAATTCAACAAAGTATTAATTATTTAGTGTTCTCACAGCTGAAATGTGCTCTATTATTTTCATTTGCATTTCTTTCTTTATTAACGAGACAATAAATTTTTAGAATTTTATGCATGACCTTTTAATTTCTTTTGTCCCTTTTTGGCAATTCATTGGTATTGTTTCTTAATTTTAGATGGCTTGTTTGTTTGCCTCTGTGTGTGTGTGTGTGCTTGCAAATAAACATGATCTAGTTAAGTAGAAAAATCATGTTAGGCTGGCAGAGAGATACATGGTTATATGCAAATGTAGAATTTACCCAGTTCATGAAAGACATAGGTTTTTCCCCCTCTATTAGTCAAGAATCTACTGCCTAATGAATTATTTCAATGATACAGTAAACTTTATGTCAATGTGATTTGAAATAAAAATTTTAATATTAAATATAAGTAATTAAACCTTTGTTAATATAGCTGTGTTTTAACCTTAGTTCACACATTGTCGACATTTATTCATTACATAGAGAATGTTGAGGAGGGAAAACATATCTACTTTAAACCTACTCCTTTGAAAACCTGATTCAGAGAGGAAATGTATCTTATCAATCTTATTAAAGGAGAATAAAACTATTTTTCTGAATAAAGACTGCAAAGTGAGAGGGAGATTTAGTCTCTCGCTTACTCCCTTTTTTACCCTTTTAATGTTATACCTAAAAGCTTACTTGTACTTTAGAATGAATGCATTTTTCACTGTCTGATTCGATATAATCACCACTTAACCTTTTCCCTCACTTTTCTCTACTGCATAGATATTAAAGAGAGACACAGAAAGATACCCAGATTGAGCTGAAGCAGTCTAAGTTTAAAAAAAGAAAAAATGCTTAAGAGTATGCAAAACAAAGGTATTGTAAACAAGCAAGAGGTAATCTACACAGAACCAAAATTTTGCAAGTCTCAACAGCAAAAAATATCCAAGACAAATCAGAGTAATGCCCAGTCAAGAGAAGAGCAAGTAGACTATATGGAACTGAAGTTTCCCAGATCTTCTCACTTTAAGCACAGAAAACAGAAAAAAGGAAAAGGTACATTATTATATGTATTATATTTTGCTATTTGCTAGATCTTGATTCTTGGGTTTAGAAAATTACTTCTTTCAAAACCATTGTATAATAAAATTGCCTCATTACACTGATTACTTATCTTCAGCACTCTCCTTAGTTATTTTAGATATTACCATAAAATTTTTTGTCTCTTAAATAATCCTTCACTATGTTCATTTCCTCTAAAATAATCCTACAGAATTGTATTACTTGTAAGAATTATTGTGTAAATTCTACTGCTTATTTTTTAAATAATTTTAAAAATAATTCTTGTTATTAATCTTCAATTCAATTCAATGTAACTCAGCCCCACAACTGTTTTTGAATTTTTACTGTGGCCCTGATCCAAACCTATGATACCCATAAAGATGAAGCTGCAATAACCACTTGGCTTCAAAAAAACTAACAGAATTTGTAAGAGGAAAGATAGATTACAGAAAAATATAATAATGATTAATTGGATATTGGCATTAAAGCTGAAAAATTAGCAGAATATGATAATAATGTTCCTAACCTAAGTGACTGAGTAGTTAATCATCTTACTCATCATTAAAAAAATAATGTTTACTCACCATTAAGAAAAATATGTTTAATCTAATAAAGGCAGATCATATATGAAATTTGAATTGTCTCTTGATCAGTTCAGGGGAAAATGTCCATAAAGAAATTGGATTTTAAAGGCTAGATGTCCCAGAAAAGGATGGAAAAGGGTAGGAAAGACTTATGTTAGTAGGTAAGATCGCAAACAGAGACAATATGGGTGAAAAGTCTATCCTAGAGAAAAAGAACATATATGACTTAAGCAGAAGAAGATTCAAGAAGGATACATATGAAATGCATGTCCAGACAGAAGGAGAAAATAAACTATGTCTAATAAATGACAAGTGGAAAATTATTTCTTTGGACTTAGAAAAGTCCAAAAATTTGGGGTTTGGCAAAGTCCAAAAAATTGGGATTTCTGTTTGAGTGCCAAGAAAAGCATATAAGCTACAACTAAGGGTTAAGAGGTTGAAAGAAATTTATTATGGGAATAAATTTAGTTCAGAAAACATTTTTACAATTTTCATTGAGAAAAAAACAACATAAGAGAAATGATGATAATAAATGAAAGACCTGTATGAATAACAAGGACTCTGATGCTGGGAGGCATTGGGGGCAAGAGGAGAAGGGGACGACAGAGGATAAGATGGCTGGATGACATCACTGACTCGATGGACGTGAGTCCCAGTGAACTCCGGGAGTTGGTACTGGACAGGGAGGCCTGGCGTGCTGCGATTCACCGGGTCGCAAAGAGTCGGATACAACTGAGCGACTGATCTAATCTGATCTGATCTGATATTAGAGTTTGAGAGGTCTGAGCCCATACATGGATGAATGTGACAAAATTTATAGAAAGAGATGATGAAGAAGCTGGCAAAAAAGAGAAAATTTCTCTTAGAAAATAAATGTTCTAAAGGAAACTGGGTGGCATGGAGTAATTAGGGCATACAATAGGTTTTAACTTGGGCCATAAAGAAATTGCTTTTCCTCTGAATTGAAAAGAAGATAATAAGGTATGAATATATGAATATCCATATAGTAAGGTAGAATATATGAATATTCATATATTCAGGAAGGCGGTCAAGGTAAGGAAATTCATGGTTTCAACTTCCTTGTAAAATAAGAAATTTCTTGGTGCTTGAGTTAGAGTCTTACTGAGGCTTGATAATTTTTTTTTTTTTTTGGTAGTCAAAGAGGGACTTTGGGCAGAAGTTGACCAAAATTAAGATTAGACATGCTAATATTTATCCACCACACTGTTTAATTTCTAAACTTGGAAATTTGACTCCTCACACTCTTTCATCTATGACACATTCAAGCAATCTTGAAAAGGACCACGTGTTCAAATAACTTGCTTCTCTCTTGGATTGATGTCTATCTGCTTTCATGAAGATTACTGACACAGACTCTCTAAAAGTCTCTCATCTTCCACTCTACACATTTTTCAATCTTTTCTTATGTTTCAAGACAAATGGTGATATCTTTTTAAAATAGGTGTCTGCAAAGATTTCATATTGTTCTTAAAGTTAAAAACAGTTATCTCTATGCTTCCATTCTCTCCGTTGCTCCCTGAATTCCAGTCAGACTATAATTTCAGTTCCATGATACATCAAATTTCCTGTCATCTAAAATCATTTATTGATGACTCTCCTCGAGTTTGATCCCTGGGTCAGGAAGATCCTCTGAAGCAGGAAATGGCAACCCACTCCAGTATTGTTGCTTAGGAAATCCCATGGACAGAGGAGCCTGTTGGATTACAGTCCACAGGGTCACAAAAGAGTCAGACAGGACTTAGTGCCTAAACAACAACCCCAAGTGGAAGACCTCCTCCATGTCTTTCGTACTTGAAGAAATAATTAGCTCTTACTTTCCTCCAGCTTTCAGTGAAATGTCTTTTTTTTTTTGATAAATGCATTTCCTGTTCACATGTGTCTGGATTAAAACTTGGTGAACATACTTGTATGTCTTTGTAAAATTTATGATAATTATTTCTTATCTCAACAAAGAGCAAAAATGTGTTTTGCTATTTCCCCCCTGACTGATTGATTGGCTAATGAGCGAATATTAATATTCACATAGAGTTTTGAAAATAATTTTTTTGCATGACAGCATTATTTTCTCTAGGTGTATTTCATTTTTAAGTCTCCTAGCTGAGAGTATATTTTCAAATTGCTCAGACTCAATAATTTATAGATGACTAGGCGAGGAATACGCAAAGATGCTGGTGAGTCAGGTGACATACCTGGGGCCTCAAACAGGATCAGAAAGAATTGAAGTCAAGAAAAAGCTAAAAAGGAGGAAATCTGGGTATCAAAGAACTCATACAAGGATTGGAAAATGAATGACTGCCCTCTGAGAGTGAAACAAAATGGATTTAAATTTCATATTTGATGATTTGTGGGAACTGATGAAACTTCATCATTGTTTCTGTTTCCTTTAGTGTTACACCACCGATCTAAGGCCTGGCAAGTGATAACTGGGAGCCTGGGGACCTTGTGCGTGGTCTTGTTGACAGCAGTGTGTGTCTTGCTTGCAAACTGTAAGTAATTAAGAAAATAATCTGTCCTTGGCACAGTCAATATATCAACAACATAATACGTTTCAATGATTTGTGATCAAGACTGAATTTTTATTGTCCTAATTATTTTATTCTAAACAGAACTAAGTATTACCATGATTTTTTCCATAGTATATTCCAACAAAGAAGACCCAAACCAAAAAATATCACCTGTTCCCACTGTATCTTCCAAAAATGATGGTGAGTACTCTCTCTGTTTTGTCCACTTCTAATATTGATTATTAGGGTTAAAAGGTTTGTTTTCCTAACATCCACAAAACTTCAGTGAATCAGATAGAAAAAATCCTCTTTTATGGTATGTTCAATTTTTTATCATGGAACTATTAATATTGGGCAAGATGAGAAAGATGACACAGGGGAATGCAAGACCCAAAGTACTATGTATAATAGGTAAGTATTGTTTTTGTGATTTGATTATTTTTAGGAGAAAAATGGGATATAAATTATATTAAGGTGGGAGCAAGAGAAATGGGTGAAGAGGGCAAAAAGAAAAAGAAAACAAATGAAAAACAAAGGAGTTATGTCTCAATAACATTTTTTTTTGTTTCTAGCTTTCCCTGATGGAGATGATTCCTCTAGCATTTATGAAGTTAGAAGCATTTTGATTTTATTAAAGTACATTCATTTTATTTATACATTGATATAGCTATGATATAGAAAGCAGTTATTGTTTTGAATTCTTGTTGTTTTTTTTTCACTTATTGCAAGTTTACTCAAAGTCCTAACAGTAAACTCAGCACTTGAAAGAAAGACAAAGAATGCGAGAGAGAGGGAGATAATGTTTCTGAGTCTATTTTTTCAGGAAGTTGGGATGGTTCCCCTCTGACTTTCTTTCACGGAAATTTTTCCTTTTTAAAGAACAGTGTTAGATTCTCAGCACAGATGCATTTGCCAAGAAAGGTATCTCTTTTTCCATACACTAAAACCAAAAGGGTAGGGTCCCTTTGTCACTGAGGCCAAAGACATTCCTCATGAGTGTTCCTGATGAACATTTCCTACAAGCAGGGGGGATAAAGAAAGAAATAGAAGGAAAATAATAAAAATCATGCACTGGTTTGAGGATGACATAAAAATATTTTGGTTTAGCACTCCCATTCAAAAGCAGAGACATTACTTTGCCAACAAAGGTTCGTCTAGTCAAGGCTATGGTTTTTCCTGTGGTCATGTATGGATGTGAGAGTTGCACTGTGAAGAAGGCTGAGCACTGAAGAATTGATGCTTTTGAACTGTGGTGTTGGAGAAGACTCTTGAGAGTCCCTTGGACTGTAAGGAGATTCAACCAGTCCATTCTGAAGGAGATCAGCCCTGCCATTTCTTTGGAAGAAATGATACTAAAGCTGAAACTCCAGTACTTTGGCCACCTCATGCAAAGGGTTGACTCATTGGAAAAGACTCTGATGCTGGGAGGGATTGGGGGCAAGAGGAGAAGGGGATGACAGAGGATGAGATGGCTGGATGGCATCACTGACTCGATGGATGTGAGTCTGACTGAACTCCGGGAGTTGGTGATGGACAGGGAGGCCTGGTGTGCTGTGATTCATGGGGTCGCAAAGAGTCGGACACGACTGAGCAACTGATCTGATCTGATCTGAAGAAATTAAAAAGGACTAAACAGTTATGAAAGAGGAAGTCTAAGATTAAAAAAAGATGAAAAGAACTAATTTCAAGTCTAATTAAAAATAAATTCTTTGAGTAAAAAGAGAAAATCTCAACAGATGCAATAAACAGAGAGTAGATACATCAGTTGTTAATTTTTTATTTAAATTAGTGATTGACTTGAGAAACTTTGTTGTCTCTCAGAAAAAAAAAAAAAACCATATCAATGTCAAACATTAGCCATCCACATTGCTTGTGTTTCTGTTTTCCTTTCATTCGCCTAATTTGAAAATAAAAAGCGATCAAATAGGAAATTAAGGAAATGCAAATTATAACCCCAATGAGTTACCATTACACAACCACCAATATGGTTAGAATTTGAAAAGACTGACAGTAACAAGCTTTAGTAAGGATGTGGAACTAACTGTACTGGCACAAGCCCTTAACGAGCCTACTCTTAGACACTTGAAAAAGAGAAATGAAGGCATATGTCCACATAAGACATGTACAAGAATATCTAGAGACACTTTATTTATAATAACTAAAAATTATAAGCAATCCAAATATAAACCTCCAGAGACTACTCAGTAATGAAAAGGAATGAAATCTCTATACACACAATAGATAAGATTCAAAAACATACTGAGTGGGAAAAGATGCAAAAGAATTGATCTTGAAGGATTATGTTTATAAGAGCTGCTTAAAAATGTAAAAAAAATAATTTGTGGCGATGTAAATCAGATCCAAGGTTGTTTGGGTGAAGTAGGGGTGTTGGAGCATTAGTTGGGAAGTAACATAAATTAACTTCTGTGTTAATAGAAATATTCTAAAATTTGATTGGAGAGGAAGTTACAGAAATATATTCATTTATCAAAACTTATCAACTTGGATATTTCAAAACTGCTTTTTATTATGTGTAAATGATAACTCTGTGGACTGTAGCCTGCCAGGTTCCTCTGTCCATGGGATTTCCCAGGCTCAGAAGCAACCTGGGCTTGTATCCCTTCCTCTGTTGTGTTCATCCCAGATCTAGTGCAAGGCTGTAGTGCAGAAGGCTGGGTTTGGGGGTCAGGGCATCATGGCCATAAGAAGTGCTGCTGACAGAGATGTGGACGGTCTCTGTGGCATTCTCCTCCTGAGACCAGTCTGTCCCAGATGGACCTCTAAGATGTGGTAGAGAGGGATTGGAGCTGGGATGCTCTCCCTGGGAGAGGAACCACTGTATACTCCTGTGGGTGCTGAGAATGGCTGCTGCTGCCCCACCCAAAACACACCATAGCCCCTCCAGGCAGTCTCTGCGTGGCTACATCAAGTCCTCTCCCAATACCTGTGTGCCTGAAACTCAGCATTAAGCCACTGAGACTCCTGGGGTGCTACCCCTGTAGCCGCTATATTCGTAGCTGCCCCATCTGTCACCTTGTGTGTACGCTGACAGTGACCACTACCCACCCACCCCCATCACTCCCCAGGCCTCCCAGTCTCTCTGTGTGGAGTTAGACAGTCTTTTCCCAGGGCCTGGTTGTCCCAGATATCACACCAGGCTGTGGTGTGGAGTGAGCAGGGTTGGGGTGATCACCCTTTTGGATTAAAAAGAGTGTTGATCCAGTAGCCACAAGCCCAAAGATCTCTCCACCCTGATTGTTGGCAAACCAGCCCATGCACACCCCTCATAGAGTCAGTCTATCTAGGCTTCTCCAGTACTTCTATCTGTCCCAGCAGTTGTCTCAGCAGACGAGGGGGTTTGTCTCCCATGCACAGGACCTAGGACTGGAATGCCCAGATTGTGGCTCACCCTGCTTGCTGTTTGAGTGAAGGTCCTTCTCCTCATATCAGATCCTTCCCAAGGGTGCAGGTCCTGAAATGATGCCTTTTTTCTCCCATCCTACAGGGTTACATGTTTCCTGCTGTTTTGATTTTATAGGAGTCCTTCTACCAGTTTCCAGTTAGTTTTTCATGAGCATTGTTACACATGTAGATATTTTTTTGATGTGCCTGTGGGAAAATGAGTTCCATGTCTTCCTACTCCACCATCTTGTTCCCCCTCTCTAAGTCTACATTTTTTATGATTATAAAAAATTATTAAAATACACAAGTTACATGATTATTAAATTGTTGAAGTATAAGTTTTAAAAAATTACTTACTGAATTTTATTCTGTGTATTTAAATTGCTTCCCTGGTGGATAAGTTGCTAAAGAAACTGCCTGCAATGCCAGAGACTGAGGTTCAATCCCTTGGTAGGGTAGATATCCTGGAGAAGGAAATGGCAAGGAATATTTAAATTAATAGCAAAAATTTTGACAAAAGTGAAATAGCTCATTAGTTGCTTTTTGTGTTCATATGATTATATGTTGATTAGTTTTTTATTTATGACATTTATTTATTCACTTATTTATTTGACTGTGCTGGGTCTTAGTTGCAGCACATGGGATTTTCCATCGTCTTTGTGGCATGTGGGATATTTCTAGTTGCCACATGCAAACTCTTAGTTGCAACATGTGGGATCCAGTTCCCTGACCAGGGATCAAGACTGGGTCTCCTGCATAGGGGCTCAGAGTCTTAGCCACTGGACTACGATATGCATGCATAATTTTGATCAGATCAAAAAAGTTATACTTAAAATGCATTTTCCCTATAGATAAAATTTTATAACAAATTTTAAGTAGAAAAATTAAAAGCATGAGCTAATTATTGTTCAGTTCAGTCGCTCAGTAGTGTCCAACTCTGCGATCCCATGAATCACAGCACACCAGGGCTCCCTGTCTATCACCAACTCCTGGAGTTCACCCAAACCCATGTCCATCAAGTCGATGATGCCATCCAACCATCTTATCCTCTATCGTCCCCTTCTCCTGCCCTCAATCTTTCCCAGCATCAGGGTCTTTTCCAATGAGTCAGCTCTTTGCATCACGTGGCCAAAGTACTGGAGTTTAAGCTTCAACATCAGTCCTTCCAATGAACACCCAGAACTGATCTCCTTTAGGATGGACTGGTTGGATCTCCTTGCAGTCCAAGGGACTCTCAAGAGTCTCCAACACCATAGTTCAAAAGCATCAATTTTTCAGTGCTCAGCTTTCTTTATAGTTCAACTCTCACATCCATACATGACCACTGGAAAAACCATAGCCTTGACTAGATGGACCTTTGTTGGCAAAGTAATGTCTCTGCTTTTTAATGTGCTGTCTAGGTTGGTCACAACTTTCCTTCCAAGAAGTAAGTGTCTTTTAATTTCACGGTTGCAATCACCATGTGCAGTGATTTTGGAGCCCCCCAAAAATAAAGTCTGACACTGTTTCCACTGTTTCCCCATCTATTTGCCACCAAGTGATGGAACCAGGTGCCATGATCTTAGTTTTCTGAATGTTGAGCTTTAAGCCAACTTTTTCACTCTCCACTTTCACTTTCATCTAGAGGCTCTTTAGTTCTTCTTCACTTTCTGCCATAAGGGTGGTGTCATCTGCATATCTGAGGTTATTGATATTTCTCCCAGCAATCTTGATTCCAGCTTGTGCTTCTTCCAGCCCAGCGTTTCTCATGATGTACTCTGCATAGAAGTTAAATAAGCAGGGTGACAATATACAGCCTTGACGTACTCTTTTCCCTATTTGGAACCAGTCTGTTTTTCATGCCTAGTTCTAACTGTTGATTCCTGACCTGCATACAGGTTTCTCAAGAGACAGGTCAGGTGGTCTGGTATGCCCATCTCTTTCAGAATTTTCCACAGTTTATTGTGATCCACACAGTCAAAGGCTTTGGCACATTCAATAAAGCAGAAATAGATGTTTTTCTGGAACTCTCTTGCTTTTTTGATGATCCATCGAATTTGATCAATTCAAATTTGGCAGTTTGATCTCTGGTTCCTCTCCCTTTTCTAAAACCACCTTGAACATCTGGAAGTTCATGGTTCACATATTGCTGAAGTTAGCTATGGTTTTGTTTAAAATTTGCCCAGAAATGTTACCAAAAAATGCTTGTTTTGCTTTCTACCTAATATCCATCTGTATAACAAACAGGAAGATAAGGGAATTGTGTTAGTAGTAGTGACTTATTGTACAGAGTACACATTAAATATATTTTTACGTTCTAGAATGTTCCTGTGACCATTGTTCAACTCACTGGATTGGATTTGGAAGTAGTTATTATCATCTTTCGAGTAAAACCAAAACCTGGATGGAGAGCCATGCTGCCTGTGAAGAGCTAAATACCCACCTTCTAAAGATCGATATCAAGGGAGAGCTGGTAGGGGAAACACTTCATTTGTTTGTTATTGTTGTTGTTATACTGTGACTGTATTTGGTTTGAAAACATTAGGGATTGATGGTATAATTTGGCAAAACTGATGTTCTCAAAAGTCTATGATATTTTGTTTCTTTGACTCAGTTTTATTAGGGAGAAATTAGAGAAACTCCACTTTTTGAACATTCAATGCTAGGAAAAAAGCACATTAATAAATGAGATATCTTGAGAAAAAATCTTATTAATACTAAGTGGATGTGTGTAAACCCTTGGGCGAAATTTAATCAATAATCTTTGAGTCAGAAAGGAGTGAATTATAATATGTACACATTTATGATTTTTTTCCAAATAGGAAATTTTATCAATGCTTGAAGTAAAAGGATGGATAGGTCTCAAAATCAATGAAACCAGTGAATCCTGGTTATGGGAAGATGGCAGCACAGTAATTGAAAACCTGTATGTACAGTGTTTTGATAACTGAACTTTTCTGAGATTATATGTGGTTTTGTGTGTATGTGTGTTATGTGTGTAGGGAACAGAAAGAGCAACCAAGATAAAGGAAATCATTATGTTTTTTGAGGATCAGTCTGTGGGATTTAATTGGGGAAAATAATTCTTTCTAAATAATCTCAGCTTTAGAACCTTTACATTGTTAACTTTACTGGACTCTTAGGAGAAATTGGGCATAGTTTTAGGCAAGTTTATAAATCTATACATTTCTATCATAGTTTTATCATTCGTGATTTGCTTTTGTTGTTGTCCAGTCACTGTCATTTCCGATTCTGTGACCCCATGGACTGTCTTCCCTATCCTTCATTAACTCCCTGGGTTTACTCAAAGTCATGTCCATTGGGTCAGGGCTGCCATCCAACCATCTCATCCTCTATCACCCTCTTCTCCTCTTGCCCTTAATCTCTCCCCACGTCAGGGTCTTTTCCATTGAGTCAGCTCTTCACATCAGGTGGCCAAAGTATTGGAGCTTCAGCTTCAGCATCAGTTCTTCCAATGAATATTCAGGATTGATTTCCTTTGACTTATAAATTGTCATTTGGCTTATAATTCTATTTAAACAAACAGGATTAGATACTGTTTAGTATTAACTGCTAAATTTAAAGACTCAGTCTTCAGGGGTTTGTTCTTATTTTATTTGTTTAGTTTGTTCTTTTATTCTTTCTCATTTTGTTTGTTAATTTTAAGCTTGAGATAAAATTGGCATTTGAAGATTTTATTGCTTTAATTTTTTTACAGATTTGAATTCCTGAAAATGGAGAAAGATGGTTGTGCATATATTGAAGGAAATTATGTTTATACTGCTAACTGTTCATCTAGGAAAAGTTACGTGTGTGAGTTTACTGTATAGCAGCTCAATTTTGCTAATACAAGTTGTTGCTGCTGCTGCTGCTGCTGCTAAGTCACTTCAGTCATGTCCAACTCTGTGCGACCCCATAGACGGCAGCCCACCAGGCTCCGGCATCCCCGGGATTCTCCAGGCAAGAACACTGGAGTGGATTGCCATTTCCTTCTCCAATACAAGTTGTTAGTGAATCCTAATTAATTAAAGAGCATAAAATATGTTGCTGCTTTTATAAAATTTTATTAGTTATTAGTTAAACCTTTTTTTACTGCATGCAGAATACTTCAGTTACATTTCCAAATTTTAAATGTACTCAAAGTGAGGAAAATTTACCACCCATAAATTCCTTGGGAGTGAGTAGTCTCCTTATGAGAGCTCATATTAGTAATTATTTATGTAATAAAGTTAGCAAACATCCTTTATGAACTAAAAAAATTGTAAAAATTAGGGATATAAAACTAAAAAAGGCTTCTACTTATATCAGTTAGGGTTCTGGCATGAAATAGACATTTAAGATTGTTGTAGAGGTTCACAGTGGTAAACCACATTGGTAAGGTTTAATGGAAAAACAAGAAATAGCAAGATTTATAAACCTTTGTCTGTCCAGTCTTGGAGGCAAACCAGTATGCTTATGTTCATGCATACTCCTTAAGAACAAAGCCCAGGCTTCCCACAGCCCTTCCATCTGTTTTAGTAGTCTTACAATCAGTCACAGGTACTTGTCTCCCCCACATAGGACTCCAGACTGTGACACCCAATCCATGGCTTGACCCATTCAATCCCAAGAGTGGGTCTCCATCAGTATAATCTCTCTTTCCTCTGAGTTCCCTCCAAGGGGCACCAGTCCTGACCCAATCACTTCTCTTCCCTTTCTACTTGATTATTTGTGTATCTTTCTTACAGTTTCAGTTAAACAGGAGTCCTTTTGCCAGTTTCCAGTTAGGTTTCAGTGAGAATTGTTCCACATGTGGAAGTATTTTTGACATGTTGTGAAGGAGTAGGTGAGCTTTATGTCCTTTTACTCCATCATATTGATCTGAACTTCCTTTATTCAATTTGCATACAGCATTCCTATCTTTTGACCTGCAAAGTTTCTGTTGAAAAGCCAAATGATAGTCTTGTGGGAGTTCCTTTGTACATTGTAATTTGCTGTGTTGTGCTTAGTCACTCAGTGTTGTCTGACTCTTTGCAATCCCATGGACTGTAGCCTGCCAGGCTTCTCTGTCCATAGGGATTCTCCAGACCAGAATACTGGAGTGGGTGACCTTTCCCTTCTCCAGGGGATCTTCCCAACCCAGGGACTGAACCCAGGTCTCCTGCATTGCGGGCAGATTCTTTACCAGCTGAGCTACCAGGGAAGCCTCTCCCTTGTACAATACCAGTGGCTTTTCCCTTAATGATTTTATTAATAATGGTCTCTTTTTATTTTTAATTATTGCCACTATCTTTATAATGTGTTTCTTTGAGGACCCCTTTGGGTTCATATGTTTTTGTACCGTCTGTCCTCCCAGACAGGGATATTTGTTTCTCGGGTTAAGGAAGTTTTCTGCTCCTATTTCTTCATATGAGTTTTCTGCTCCATCTCTTACTGGGGATCTGTATGATGCAATTGTTTGTGCACTTGATATTGCATAATGTGTGTCTTAAACTGTCCTCGATTTTTAAAAGTCTTCTCTTTTTTTCCTTTTCTGTTCAACTTAAATGCTTTTCTCTACTCTCTCTTCCAGACTACTGAACTGTTCATCTGCGGCATCTAATCTGTTGTTGATACCTTCATGTGTATTTTAAAATTTTAGCTATTGAATTCTATAGCTCTGTGTGTTTCTTCTGTTATTTTCTAACTTTTTGTTAAAAATACTGTGTAATCCTTTCTTCTCTTGAGTTCATTGAGTATATCCATAATCATTTTCTTGAACTCTGTCAGGTAGATTGGTCATATCCACTTTACTTCTTTTTCTATGATTTTACCTTGCTCTTTTTGTCTCTGTCATTTTCTCTAATTCTCTGTGTTTATTTCTCTGTGTTAGGTAGCTTGGTCATGTTTCTTGTTCTTGAAGAAGTGGTCTTATGTAAGAGATGTCCTATGGGGCCAGCAGCAGACTCTTCTGGTCACCAGAGCCATATGCTCTAGGAGTGAGTCTGTGGACAGCATAGGATGACTACTATGGGGACACTGATAGGTGGGGCTGTCCTCATATTGTTGGTTACATTTGCAGCAAACATTTTTACATGTTGTCACTTTTTCCCCCCACTTTTTAAGTAATATCTTTTTGATAGACACAAAGACTTTATTCCACAGTTTTACTGAGATATAATCAACATGCAACATTGTATAAGTCCAGCATGTTGATTTGACACATTTCTATTGCAAAATGACTGTCATCATTGCATTACCTAGCATGTCTGTCCTATCAGAGACATACATTTCTTTTTTGTGATGAAAACTTTCAAGATCTAATTTATTAGCAACTTCCAGGTATATACTACAATATTATTATCTTATTCATCATCAAATCAGATCAGTCGCTCAGTCGTGTCCAATTCTTTGTGACCCCATGAATCGCAGCACGTCAGGCCTCCCTGTCCATCACCAACTCACAGAGTTCACTGAGACTCACATCCATCGAGTCAGTGATGCCATCCAGCCATCTCATCCTCTGTCGTCCCCTTCTCCTCTTGCCCCCAATCCCTCCCAGAATCAGAGTCTTTTCCAATGAGTCAACTCTTCGCATGAGGTGGCCAAAGTACTGGAGTTTCAGCTTTAGCATCATTCCTTCCAAAGAAATCCCAGGGCTGATGTCCTTCAGAATGGACTGGTTGGATCTCCTTTCAGTCCAAGGGACTCTCAAGAGTCTTCTCCAACACTACAGTTCAAAGGCATCAATTATTCATCATACTATACACTAGATCCCTAGAACCTGTTAATCTTATAACTGGAAATTTATGTCCTTTGATTAGTATTTCCACAGTCCACTCCCAGTTCCTAGTGACAATCACTTCTCTCTCTGTTCTCTGAATTTGGCTTTTTCAGATTCCATATGTATGTGATATCATGTAATATTTATTTGTCTCTGTCTGACTTATTTCATTATCAAGTATCTAAATTAAGGTCGCTTTTATAATATGTAGCTTTGTGTTTACCACGCCGAATTCTCTCTTACCATTCTTCAGTTTTAGGAATAAAATATCTATTCTAGGCTCTTTGCCCTACTATAAATTTTTAGAAATAATTGATTAAGGTCTAGAATAAACAATGATAGGGTGTTTGTTTTAGTTACACTAAGTATTTAGATTACTTTGGGCAGAATTTGCATATTTATAATGTAAGTAAATATTTCAATGAATTGGCAAGAGATATCACTAGTAATTTACATCTTCTTTAATAATTTTCAGTAAACTTCATAATTTTCTACATAGAAATAGTGAATATCTTCTGGTATTTACTCCAGATACTCCTAGGTCTTTAAATTTTTTCCTAATGTAAATGGAATCATCTATTATATTAAACAAATTCATAGTGTAAATAAAACATGCAGAAAACTGCACAGACTATTAATGTAGAGCTTGTTTAATTTTCACAAAATAAATATACTTGTTGTATATTTATATGTTGAGATCCTAACATATAAATATATGTTAAGATCTAATCCCCCAGGACCTGAAAATATGAACTTATTTGAAATGGGTCTTGGGTCTTGGTGGATATGATCAAGTTAAAGCTACTTCTCTCTTTAGAGAGAAGCCTAATCGAATATGCTCATTTGTAGGACCTGCTGACACCTTTTTTTTGAACTTCTATCTTCATAGAGCTGTGGGAAAAAAAAATTCTGTTCTTTTAAGACACTCAAGTTGTGCTACTTTGTTACAGAAGGCCTAGGAAACAAATACAACACCCAAGTAACCAGTACCAGATAATTAACAAGGCTTTGACCAGAAACATATTGATATATCTTTTGTTACTGAAACTTTAGTGACTGAGGATGTTTCAATATTCACTTATGTAACAAATCACCAACCACAGGCATTAATGTCTGCAAAAATCCCCTGGTCAATAATGTGTTAAACAATATTACAAGCACTTGAGAAATGCCTCTAGGACATTGTCTCTAGGAATGACTTCTCACCATGGTAACTATTATTCATTCCCATTATTATACCTTCTAGGAATAAATCCTCTCTAAAATAAATTCTGTCCTAATTTATAACAGCAGAGATTAGAGTTACTGTATAAATAAATAGAATTTTATAGAATAAACTATTTTGTATCTTATTTTTTGCTCAAAATTATGTTCATGTTATTAACCCACAATGACATGAACAGATAGTTTAAATAAAAGAAATACCAAAAAGAGATGCTTGGTGTCACAAATAATAGGAAATTGTAAATTTAAATAACTCAAGACAACTCTTTCCATTGGTAAAGGCTTTATTGGCAAAATCAAACAGATTCATAACACACTTTGTTGGTAAAGATGTAGGGAAGCAAGCACTTTTGAATGATGCTATTTGGGGATAGTAAGTGCACAAGCTCTATTAAACACTAAATTTCTATCAAAATTTAATTTACATATTTTTTGACACAGAAATAGCACTGCAGGAGATTTATATTATAGATATGCTCTATGGCAAATGATACAGTATATCATGCTATTTATTGGATAATTTTTCTATAATTACCAAATTCTGGGGCAAAACTGAATATCCATTGAAATAAGCAGTTAAATTTTTTTTAAGTAATTTATTTTAAATGAAACAAAGATAAATATTTTTAATGATAAAAGGTACAATTCACAAAGAAGATAGACATCATAAACCATTAGCTACCTTAACAGCAAAGAAACAAAAATGTATAAAGCAAAAATCAGAAGGAATAAAAGGGAAAAGAAAAAAATATATAATCACAATGAGACAGGTTAACACTTCTCTGAGAATATTTTATCAAGTAAGCAGTTAAATTTTATCGTAATACTTGCAATTGTTTACAAAAAGTGAGATAGCTCTTTATATGCTGACATGGAAAAATCTGCAAGAAGGTTATTTAAATAAAAAAATAAAGAAGCAGGACTATTGTTTATAATTCAGTTCAGTTTAGTCGCTCAGTCATGTCTGACTCTGTGACCCCATAAACTGCAGCCTGCCAGGCCTCCCTGTCCATCACCAACTCCCGGAGTCCACCCAAACCCATGTCCATCGAGTATGTGATGCCATCCAACCATCTCACCCTCCATCATCCCCATCTCTTCCTGCCCTCAATCTTTCCCAGCATCAGGGTCTTTTCCAATGAGTCAGCTCTTCGCATCACGTGGCCAAAGTACTGGAGTTTCAGCTTCAACATCAGTCCTTCCAATGAACACCCAGGACTGATCTCCTTTAGGATGGACTGGTTGGATCTCCTTGCAGTCCAAGGGACTCTCAAGAGTCTTCTCCAACACCACAGGTCAAAAGCATCAATTCTTTGGCGCTCAACTTTCTTTATAGTCCAACTCTAACATCCATACATGATCACTAGAAAAACCATAGCCTTAACTAGACAGACCTCTGTTGACAAAGTAATGTCTCTGCTTTTGATTGTCCTGTCTAGGTTGGTCATAACTTCCCTTCCAAGGAGTAAACGTCTTTTAATTTCATGGCTGCAATCACCATTTACAGTGATGTTTGAGCCCAGAAAAATAAAGTCAGCCATCGTTTCCCCATCTATTTGCCATGAAGTGATTGGACCAGATGCCATGATCTTAGTTATCTGAATGTTGACTTTTAAGCAAACCTCTTTCACTTTCATCAAGAGGCTCTTTAGTTTTTATTCACTATCTGCCATAAAGGTGGTGTCATCTGCATATCTGAGGTTATTGATATTTCTCCCAGCAATCTTGATTCCAGCTTGTGCTTCTTCCAGCCCAGTGTTTCTCATGATGTACTCTGCATATAAGTTAAATAAGCCAGGTGACAATATACAGCCTTGAAGTATTCCTTTTCCTATTTGAAACCAGTCTGTTGTTCCATGATTACATAACATTTGATTTAGCATATAGCATGTATATAATTTTATGTTCCTAGAATATCTCTGGAATAACATCTAGGCAAATATAATATTTGCTCTGAGAAGGAAATGAGGAAAAATAAAAGACTTTGTTCATTATTTCACACCTTTCATATTTATACAGAGTGAAGTAAGCCAGAAGGAAAAACATAAATACAGTATACTAACGCATATATATGGAATTTAGAAATATGGTAACAATAACCCGGTGTACGAGACAGCAAAAGAGACACTGATGTATAGAACAGTCTTATGGACTCTGTGGGAGAGGGAGAGGGTGGGAAGATTTGGGAGAATGGCAATGAAACATGTAAAATATCATGTAGGAAACGAGTTGCCAGTCCAGGTTCGATGCATGATGCTGGGTGCTTGGGGCTGGTGCACTGGGACGGCCCAGAGGGATGGTATGGGGAGGGAGGAGGGAGGAGGGTTCGGGATGGGGAACACATGTATACCTGTGGCGGATTCATTTTGATATTTGGCAAAACTAATACAATTATGTAAAGTTTAAAAATAAAATAAAAAAAAAAAGAAAGAAAGTATCAATTTCAAACCTTTTAAAATACATTTAATAATGACTTACATAGATAACTTTAAAATATCTACTCCATTAAATGAAATTGTTTGATGTTTTATTATTTACTGGCCCTCGAAATTTTTTAAATCTAAATTTATTTTTTGGACTTTTGACTTTATTACATTTAAAACTTATTGTTTTATCCTTCAGGAATATTTGGGAGATCATAATCCTTCATAAATCATGCATAGTTGAGTAATTTGAATGAACATCCTAAGTTTTTTTTTTCATAGTATCTATTAAAGAATTAAAATATTGACTTTGAACACAATAATTCTTTTAGTTATCAGGGCAAATAAACTTCTTTTCACAAATGTAATGAAGCTGTCTAATATAAACATCAAAAATGATACTCACTGAATCGAAGTATCCACATTTCCCATCAGGTGAATTCTGTTGGAAATTCCTACAACAGAAAATATATTTATTTTAGACAGTCATTCTTCAGGAAAAATTTGATTATGACAAATTTAAAACATATGTGTGTAATTGTTTCAGTGTTCAGATGCAAATCTTGTGACAGATATATAGCTATAAAATTGTAAAGTGTAACTTTATATATAAAACTAATAGAAGTATTGCCAATTATAACTAGACATAAAAATACTTCCAGTTTCCTATGACTCAGAATAATGTGCTGAAAGCAATTATCTACTATACTAGCCTCACTTTGAGTGCAGAAAGTGCTAATATGCATTAAAAATGAATGTATATTTTTAATTTTTTTAGTTTGGTCATTTTTAAAGTCTTAAATGGATTTGTTACAATATTGTTTCTTTTTTTTTAATGTTTTGGTTTTTTGGCCACGAGGCCTGTGGGATCTTAGTTCCCCAACCAGGAATTGAGCTGGAAGGCAAAGTCTTGACCACTGCACTGCCAGGGAAGTCTCAAGAGTGTATGTTTGGAAAGCAAGATAGCTGAGTTGGAGATCCTGAGCTCATTTCCTTCCACAGACAAACTAAAACTACAACCGTATGTAGAACAACGATCTCTGAGAATGACTTAAAGACCAACAGAGCAGATTTTCTATAACTAAGGTTGTAAAGACACTGCATAGGGGCTTCCCTGGTGGCTCAGTGGTAATGAATCTGCCTGCCAATGTAGGAGACACGGGTTCAGTCTCTTATACAGGAAGATCACACATGCCATGGAGTAACTAAGCCTGTTCACCACAACTGTTGAGCCTGTGCTCCAGAGCCCATGCTTTGCAACAAGAGAAGCCACCAGAATGAGAAGCCTGTGCATCACAGCTAGAGAGTAGCCCCCACTTGCCACAACTAGAGAAAAGCCTCATGCAGCAATGAAGACCCAGCACAGCCAAAAATAAATTAAAATTTAAAACAGACAATGCCTAGGTATAGTGATTCAGAGCCTGCATTCCCAGTGCCATGAGATGTGAGTGCAACTGCAGAGTTCACCCCTGAAAAGCAAAGGTTCTGGCCCTTCGCTGGGGTCCCCAGACCAGGGGACCTGCACTAGGAAGATGAGTCCCCATAATGTCTGGTTTTGAAAACTAGCGGGGCTTTTACATCCCAGGGAGCCAGAGGTCAGTATGAGACTCTAGTTTTGAAGGACTCACACACAAACTAACTTGCTCTGATCCCAGAACAGCAGCAGAAGCTTGAAAAGTATCAGAGTCATACAAGAAAAAAATTAATTGAGTAATTTTAGGGCCCGTGATAAAGGGGCAGGGATATGGTAGAACTTTCTATTGGGATGGAAACACTGGTGGGGGATACTTTTTTTTTTTAGCTCTTTACCCACCTAGCTAACCCAGCACTGGTTGGCACCATTCCTGTTGCTCCTTCCCAGGTGGTTCAATGATAAAGAATCTGCCTGCCAAGTAAGAGAAGCAAGAGACATGGGCTTAATATCTGAGTCGGGAAGATTCCCTGGGGTGGGAAATGGCTACTGGCTCCAATATTCTTGCCTGGAGAGTGCCATGACAGAGAAGTCTGGCAGACTACAGTCCAGGGGGTTGCAAAGAGTCGGATATGACTGAGTGACTTATCACAAGCACAGAGAGGTAAGCACAACGAGGAGGCAAATAGACATAGTCACTATGTTGTACACCTGAAACTTGTTGTATGTCAACTATATGTCAATAAAAATTTTACGTAAATAACTAAAATGAAAGTACACCTTTTTCCTACTGACCTTAAGGACTTTGGGGCTTCCCTAGTACCTGAGATTCTTTCCCTGGTAAAGAATCTGCCTGCAATGCAGGAGACTTGTGTTCCATCCCTTGGTCAAGAAGATCCCCTGGAGAAGGGAATGGCTACCTCCTTCAGTATTCTTGCTTGGAGAATCCCAAAGACAGAGGAGCCTGGTGGGCTACAGTCCATGGGAGTCACAAAGAGTCAGACATGACTGAGCAACTAACACTTTTATAAAGACTTTCATACCAAAGAAAGTATTAAAATTCTGTGAAATTGAGCAATGAGATTAGGGAACATAGATTTTACATTTTAGAGGGAGGAGGCAGCAATATGTAGGAGAAAATGTTGCTTAATTTTAATTTTCTCTAAATGTTCCTGAATCTAACCAATAGTGAGTAATACTTTTAAATCACAAAATTATCTGTGTGAAGTCACCAAACTTTCAAATTCTGCTAATGACCTCCGTAGCACTTCTATTTAAGGTATCCCACGACCCTACCTGCTTCATTGTTTTCCTTATGTCTCTTTCACCACCCTTTGTGTCTGCAAAAGTTCAGGCTTAGATTTCCTGAAGGTCACTCCCAGCTTCATAGTATTGACAATGTCTCTGCAATGATTCATGCTGCACTTGCATTCCCAGCACAGACCTCTCATTTGAACTGGATAACCATGTACAAAAACCATCATGTGATATCTTGTGGATAGATAAATGTTTAATATGTTTATCTGACATATCTAAAATTGAATTCCAAATATGTCCCATCAGAGTTAATGGCAAATATTCTTACAATTACTGACATAAAAATCTTGGAGGCATCCCTGACATCTCTGACTCACACATCTTTAAATACGTTTGGAATCTGTCAGCAGACCAACTCAACCAATGTTTATCAGTTCAATTCTGTTCAGTTCAGTCCCTCAGTTGTGCCTGACTCTTTGCAACCCCACAGACTGCAGCACACCAGGCCTCCCTGTCCATCACCAACTCCCGAAGTTTACGCTAATTCATGTCCATCCAACTATCTCATCCTCTGTCATCCCCTTCTCCTTAATGTTCATCATTGTTCATCAAGCCACTATCATCTCTCACCTAGATGACCGTACTAAGTACTTCACGTCCCAGTTCTTACTCCCTATACCCCTAAACATACCCTAGACAGCCTGGAAGGCAAAGTCAAGTGCGCCTTAGGAAGCATCACTACAAAGCTAGTGGAGGTGATGGAATTCTAGTTGAGCTATTTCAAATCCTAAAAGATGGTGCTGTGAAAGTGCTCAACTCAATATGCCAGCACATTTGGAAAACTCAGCAGTGACCACAGGACTGGAAAAGGACAGTTTTCATTTCAATTCCAAAGAAAAGCAATGCCAAAAAATGTTCAAACTACCACACAATTGCACACTAGGAAAGTAATGCTCAAAATTCTCCATGCTAGTCTTCAACAGTATGTAAACCATGAACTTCCAGATATTCAAGCTGGATTTACAAAAGGCAGAGGAACCAGAGATCAAATTGCCAACATCCATTGGATCATCGAAAAAGCAAGAGAGTTCCAGAAAAACATCTATTTCTGCTTTATCGATTATGCCAAAGCCTTTGACTGTGTGGATCACAATAAACTGTGGAAAATTCTTCAAGAGATGGGAATACCAAATCACTTGACCTGTCTCCTGAAAAATCTCTATGTAGGTTAGGAAGAAAAGGTTAGAACTGGACATGGAACGACAGACTGGTTCCAAATAGGGAAAGGAGTACATCAAGGCTGTATATTGTCACCCTGCTTATTTAACTTATACAGAGTACATCATGCAAAATGCCAGGCTGGATGAAGCACAAGCTGGAATCAAGATTGCCAAGAGAAATATCAATAACATCAGATACACATATGACAACACCCTTATGGCAGAAAATGAAGAACTAAAGAGCCTGTTGATGAAAGTGAAAGAGGAGAGTGAAAAATTTGGCTTAAAACTCAACAATCAGAAAATTAAGATCATGGCACCTGGTCCCATCACTTCATAGCAAATAGACGGGGAAACAGTAGAAAGAGTGACTGACTTTATTTTCTTGGGCTTTAAAATCACTGCAGATGGTGACTGCAGCCATGAAATTAAAAGATGCTTGCTCCTTAGAAGAAAAGCTATGACCAACCTAGACAGCAGATTAAAAATAAGACATATCACTTTGCCAACAAATGTCCATCTAGTCAGAGCTATGGTTTTCCAGCAGTCATGTATATGAGAGTTGGACTATAAAGAGAGCTGAGCATTGAAGAATTGATGCTTTTGAACTGTGGTGTTGGAGAAGACTCTTGAGAGTCCCTTGAACTGCAAGGAGATCCAACCAGTCCATCCTAAAGAAAATCAGAGATGCCACCAGTCTATCGTAAAGGAAATCAGTCATGAATATTCATTGAAAGGACTGATGCTGAAGCTGAAGCTCCAACTCTTTGGCTACCTGATGTGAAGAATTGACTCACTGGAAAAGTCCCTAATGCTGGGAAAGGCTGAAGGCAGGAGGAGAAATGGACAACAGAGGATGAGATGTTGAATGGATCACCGACTGGATGGACATGAGTTTCAGCAGGCTCCAGGAGTTGGTGAAGGACAGGAAATCCCGGTGGGCTGCGGTCCATGGGGTCGCAAAGAGTCTGATATGACTGAGCAACTGAACTGAATTAATACCCCTAAATACACATACCCACAGTCTAATCTCAAAGAGTGAGTCTCTAAAACTAGAAATCTGCCCTCATCACTCCTCTGCTCAAAACCCTCCAGTAGTTATCCTCCTGAAAACAAATCAAAGTTCTTGCAATAACGTCTGATCTCTTACATGTTGCTGTTGTTGTTCAGTTAAGTTGTGTCCAACTCTTTGCAACGCCATGGACTATAGCCTGCCAGCTCCTCTGTCATGGGATTTTCCAGGCAAGAATACTGGAGTGAATTGCCATTCCCTTCAGAGGAGCTTCCTCATCCAGGGATTGAACCCTCATCTCCTGTGTTGGCAGGCAGATTCTTTACTGCTGAGCCACCAGGGAAGCCCATGTTCTCTGTCATCCTTATTATTTCTCTGCTCTCTGACCTACTTTTCTTCTTCTTTCCCCACTTTGCTCCAGTCTTATAGGTCTCTTGCTTTTTCCTCATGCAGGTGATATACATTCCAACCTCTGAGTTTTTACACGTACTTTTTTTTTTTCTGGATAATATCTTTCAATTCCTTTTTTAAATTAATTAATTTATTTTAATTGGAGGCTAATTACTCCACACTATTTTAGTGGTTTTTGCCATACATTGACATGAATCAACCATGGGTATACATGTGTCTCCCATCCTGAACCACCCTCCCACCTCCTTCCCCATCCCATCCCTCAGGGTTGTCCCAGTGCACCGGTTTTGAGTGCCCTGTTTCATGCATCGAACTTGGACTGGTGATCTATTTCACATATAGTAATATACATGTTTCAATGCTATTCTCTCAAATCATCCCAGTCTCGCCTTCTCCCACAAAGCCCAAAAGTCAGATCTTTATATCTGTCTCTTTTGCTGTCATGCATATAGGGTTGTCATTACCATCTTTCTAAATTCCATATATATGCATTAATATACTGTATTGGTGTTTTTCTTTCTGACTTACTTCACTCTGTATAATAGGCTCCAGTTTCATCCATCTCATTAGAACTGATTCAAATGCATTCTTTTTAATAGCTGAGTAATATTCCATTTTATGTATATACCACAGCTTTCTTATCCATTCATCTGCCAATGGACTTCTAGGTTGCTTCCATGTCCTAGCTATTGTAAACAGTGCTGCAGTGAACATTGGGGTACAAGTGTCTTTTCAATTCTGGTTTCCTAGTGTGTATGCCCAGTAGTGGGATTGCTGGGCTGTACACTGACTTTTTTACTGTGCGGAAGCTATCCCACCAGGCAACCCATATAGCTTGCTCATTCAAGATACTGTATGGACATAATTTCTCAAGAAGGCTGTCCCTGGCAACTCTATTTAACACAATGAAGTATCTTTCCTTTGCATCCATATATAAGAAAGTACTTTGTGATATAGTGGAATATATGGACTCATATCACATCATAGCATTTATCATTCTCTGATATGTTATGCAATTTACTTGGCATATTTTGTTTTCTGTCAATAATTTTCATTATCCCTATCTCTCATGCATTAAAATGTAATCTTCTACAAGAGTAAGATATTTTTGTATGTTTGTTTATTGCTATAGCTTCAATAGCTAGAATAGCTACATGGGACAGTGGGTAATTAATCAATAAACAGCTTGTTAAAGAGCCTGTGTTTCTCATATTTTTCCCCATGCTACTTATCTTTAACAGGTGATTTTTCTTCATTTTCTAAACTACCTTCCTAGATATGGATCGACAAATCTATGCCGACTAACTAATGATGAGAGGGGGTTAACTGGAGTTAATGTGAACTTATGTGAAATAATGGCTTGAAAGACAGTACCACATAAGCTATTTGAGATTACTAAATGATTTATTAGGAAATGGATTTGTTTCAATTCTTCAATGACATTCCAGTAAGTAGCTACAAATTTCATATACAGAGAGTGCTGGGTTTAGGTACAATTGTTCTTTCCCATTACATTTTTACTCTTTCTTCCAGCCCCACCTGCAAATACAACTAGCATCATCAAATACACAAGGGAAAAATACAAAAGTAAAATGTTACTTTACTCTGTTTGGAAGACCCCTCCATTAAAGAACATGAGAAGAAATAATGTACTTTGTGTTTGATGATTTGGGGCCTGAGATTTGCATCTGGTTCCTTGAGAAGTGATATTCAGTGCAATTAAAGATGGTCCCTAAATTCCCAAGGACCATTTCAGTTCATGACCTGTAATCTCTGAGTCAGTTACTGAGAATGAAATGAAAACTTACATGTTCTGAGAAAGAGATGAACTATCCAGCCACATCCAGGGATGATTAGCTCCTTTTTAATATAATCCAACCCAATAGTTGTATTTTATTTTTGATCGAATGATCTGTGGGAAAATTAGAATCACTAGCGTTATTCATAATATTGATAACACTTTATTACTGGGGACTTTCATAAAACACTGGACATATTTGTCTTCAAATGCCCCTATGATAAATCAAAAAAGCACTAATTTCTCCATCGTGCAGAGAAGAAATGAAAGTGGGAAAGCCTCATGAATGACTCATCCCATTCTTTGTGTCTGGATGAAAGGTATCAAGGAAGAGACAGGATAGACTAAAAGAAATTCCAAGTATAACTGAATAGACGGGTTAATATGGGTGCTCTAAACCTAAAACTTCTCTTCAATGAAAGACATCTTAAAAATGTGAAAAGACAAGCTTCAAATCTGGAGATATCTGCAATATTTAGCTTAAAGAACAAATAAAATATTCTTATAAATCAATAAGAAAACATAATAAATATAATATATAGTCAATAAATATGGAAATATTTCAAGCTCACTAGAAATCAGGGTAATGCAAATCAAAACTACAAAGATATTGACAGCTATTCAACTGTCAAAAATTAAGAATAACAACTCCAAAGAGTTGGACATGACTGAGTGACTGAACTGAAGAATAACTACTCCAAGTTTGTGGGACACCAGATTTCAAAGATATTTTTTAAACCACTGCTAAAAATATTGAAAAATAATTAGGAATTATCATATAAAATTAAACTTTTACATACCCAATTATCCTATGATTCCACTCCTCAGAATATTGTGACAAAGAAAAGATAGGACACGGGGGAAAAAAAAAAACTTATGAAGTGATATATCTATGAATGTTTAATGAAGGACAATTCATAACAACAAAAATGGGAAAAAAATTAAATTCCCATCATTTAGACTACAGATAAACTATATGTGTACTATGAAATATTATATAGCAGTGAAAAATGGAGAAACTGTATCTACAAGTTTTAAAACAGGTCATCCCATTTACTTCCATGTTAATGTAAGGAAACAAATTTTCTTAAGCATTTTTTATATATCAAATGGGAATCATACTGTCTATTCTGATGATTTTGTGTACTGAAATAATGGATGCATGCAGTTTCTGAAACATCCTTACCATAAAAATACTATTAATTATTTGCAATCATTCTTTATGGTGCATTTTATTCACTTGAAATATTTTCATATGGATGCAAATGTGGAGCTATAAAGTCATATTTTTTCCTAAGAGCAACATCTTTCTCTCTTTTTCTCTTTCTGTATTTCCCTCTCTCTCTCTCTCTCTCTCTCACACACACACACACACACCAGTTTTTTCTACTATAGTTAAATTGCATAGAGGAAAATTTTAATTATTAACTTTTAATGTCTAGGTAAAATATATAGGTATTTTAGAGGCACGTCAAAAATATACCCTATCATTTCTAGGTCTCTGAAAAAGCACTAAAATTAAATGTTCATCAATTCTTTCATTTATATATCTTTGTTACATACTAGGGGTCTATATCATTTATAAAAGACTGTTTTCACATATCACTGGATTTAAGTCACTGCTTTACCTATACTCTTAGGCTCTATAAAGCAAGGAAATACCAAAAATCCTAAACCATTAGCATGAAAGTAATGCTGTTATACAAGAAAGTCTGTCATAAGATTTGTACAACATAAAGTTTTCACTCTAACAAACATCACAAGGTTTCAGAAATTTCAGAGGAGATGGAATAGTTCGTGGAAGTACACAGATGAAAGATACAAAACGTTTGGCTGAAATGTCAAAGTCCAGAAACTCCAGTGGCAGAAGTAAAATTGTAGACAACAAAAATGGGAAGAGACAAGAGAAATACAGATTAAAATAAAGCTAATTTCCTGAGGGTAAAATAAAACTCATATCATTCAGGGATTGATTGTTCACAATTGAGGTTTAAATTAATCAAGGTACCTATAATCTGTGTCTGAATTTTTGTATTTCTCTGTCTTCATTGTCCATCACTTAATTCATTACTTTTTTATAGTGAAGAGTTATTCACTGACACTGTTATTTTAAGAACATAAGCATTTCACAATCAAGAAAACATAAAGCTCTTAACCTATACTTTATAAGACTAATAGAAATAGCATTCTTGGGACTAAATATTACAAATTAAATTCAGTGCCTGACCTGAATTATTAGAAGGAAATCTACAAAATCTGCTAGGTAGGCTTTATAGTTCTACATTCTATAAGTCATGGCAAATGTGACTTAGATTTTCTCTTCCAGAAAAGAGAAGCTTCCTCTGTCATTCAGGATTAAGAGTAAGACAAAAACTCATTTTCAAATATCATTCCAGCTAAAGTCTTTCTCTTTATTTTTCATTTTATATTTCCTATGGTCATGAAAGTGAAAAACTCATCCTCCCTTAGAAATGTTTTCCCTCCCAAATACCGATGTGTGTTAGTCACTCAGTCATATCCAACTCTTTGCAACCCCGTGGACTGTAGCCTGCCAGGCTCCTCTGTCCATGGAATTCTCCAGGCAAGAATACTGGAGTGGGTTGCCATTCCCTTCCCCAGAGGAACTTCCCAACCCAGGGATCGAACCCATGAAATACTGGTGGTGGAAGAATAGAACTCAATACAGTAAGATGTTGGCTCTTTTAGACTGTTTATATCATTGAAAGCAGTTTCTCTTTGGAAGGACTGATGCAGAAGCTGAAGCTCGAATGCCTTGGCCACCTAATGGGAAGAGCCAAGTCACTGGAAAAGATCTAGTTGCTGGGAAAGATTGAGGGCAAAAAGAGAAGGGGGCAATAAAGGATGAGATGGTTGGATGGCATCACTGACTCAATGGACATGAGTTTGAGCACCCTCTGAGAGATAGTGAAGGACAGGGAAGCCTAGCATGCTGCAGTCCATGGGGTCAGAGTCTGACACGGCTGAGCGACTGAACAACAACAAAGTGCTTTGAGGCTAAATACTGAAACAGCCTTATGTATATTAAAATATCAAGATGCCACACATAAAATGAAACAACTGAAAATCAGTACATTGCACCCACACCCACAGCAAAACTCTCTCTCTTGGTTTAGAAATAGCTTTTACAGGTCTTTGTTACACCTGTGTCCCCTTTTCTGCAGGTAAGTCTGCACCTATACATATCAGGGCTCAAACCAAATTGGTCAAATATCATTGGAGGAAAAGTCTACGCAATTATCCTAACTTAAGATATACAAACTTCTCCTAAAACACTTACTCAGGTTTAGTAAAGTAAATATGCCTTCTCCTCTTGGTCATCAATCTTAATGAGTCTAGGGCCCAGGTCTTGGAATGATTTCTTATACTCACTCCAAATTTTTTCTTCTTTTGAAAAATAATAATATTTCTTTCCACAGCAGGACCATTGTACTTGACATGTGCCATAGTCTATCTTGAAAACAAAACTACCATCATCACAGCCTCAAGATCTTTAGTGACCTGTATATTTTCTTTACTTCACTGCTTACTTCTGACTGAATGATCAGTAAATAGATTATTTTCTGTGTCCCAAAAGTCTATATTAAAAAATAGCTCTTCTACCAAATTCTGTAGGTAAGAATACTGTTGAGCCAGAGACTGTCTCTGACAGACTCAAGGCCTTTGATAAGATTACACTGAGAAACCTTGACTTCTCAAATGTAGATAAATTGTAACAAAATGAAATATTTCTCCCTAAAGGGCAAAATCCATCAAAGTGAATACATGGGAATGATGTTAATTCTAAAAACTCTTTGCTTTGAGAAATATTTATAGATAGCATGTGTGTGTGCTCAGTCGTGTCCGACTCTTTGCAACCCCATGGACTACAGCCCACCAGGCTCTTCTGCCCATGGGATTCTCTAGGCAAGAATACTGGACTGGGTTGCCATTTCCTAATCCAGGGGATCTTCCTGACCCAGGGATCAAACCGAAGTGTCTTGAGTCTCCTGAATTGGTAGGAGGATTGTTTACCACTGAGCGACCTGGAAATCTTATGACTAGCATAGAACATCCAAATAATCAAGTAACTATGATGGTATCATAGGATTTTTGTGAAAGTTAAGTATCCAATTAACTATAGTAAAACATGGATTCAAGAAGAAAGATGAGTAAAATTAAAATTTCTGCCAAAGTTACAACATAAAGTTTTAAAACTACATTTTGAAATGGTACAGAAGGGGATATTTCTATGAAAAAATACCTGTCAGATATCAGCCTAAGTATTTAATACTTGCTTGTATTAGGTGGTAAAATGAAGTGATCCTCAACTTCTGGTGCAGAAATTTTCCTTTCTGTTGTATTTTGTATTTTGCATTCACAATAGCCCTGTAACACTTCAATTGTAAAAATAAGATCATGAATGGCTTTAACACAAGATGACATTGTTATAATTTATTGTATGAATGATGTTGGCTAAGTTGAAACAATCAATGAAAATGTAAAGTTAAAATATTTTGAAGTGTTGAAGCATAAAAAAGATCTTTAAATGATAGCTGCATATATTTGACTCTGTTATTTTTAAAGTGAGTAAAATAATAATAAACATTTATACAGCAGAAAACAAAAAATGGAAATAAAGAAGCTATGACCTGTTTTTTTTTTTTTGCCATATATTCTTCTCAAATAACAATTTCAAACTTGTGATTCTACTCAGTATACATTAACCCAGAAAGACACTAAAAATGGTTTGAAGTGAACCAAATAATTAACAATTATCAGGAAAAACACATTGAAATGAAAGAATAATGTACAAAATAATATATAATATATCAATACTCATGATTTTTATTTTAATAACATAAAAAGGGATCAAATTTACTCTTTTCTAATTAAGTAGTATTGCAGTAAGATAAGGAATGTAACAATCAAATAAAATGCTCTAGGTCTTGGTCCATATGGCAAATTCAAACTTACATGAAAAATAATTTCAAATAGAAAATTTCAAGTAATTTCAAATTCAAATTCCTTACTAAAATTTTTGTATGACTTCAGCTATTTTGTGTGACATAAGAACTTTATGATAACAAGATTATGATATCAGTATCATAGTCATTACCCTCTGGAATCTAACATTTCTATAGAACTTCATAGTTTATGAAGCTCAACAGCTGTTCAGCAGTTATAGTATCTCATTTTTTAAATTCTGGTTCATTGCTCTCATGATCAATAAGTGTACCTGATACTCATATGTATATCCTAAGCCTCTGGTTACCAGCAGGAATAAAAAGCACATTAATCCCAGGATTGCTGCAACAATATGCTGTGGAAATTCTTCACAAAATCAGAAGGCAAATATGTGGTAAGCAAAACCTCCAGAATCAGAGCAAAACTGAACTTATTGTGGAGTTTCAGATTAATATCACTATTTAGTTGATCACAAATGTCATTGAATATTGCATTTAAATACACCTCTTAATATATTAAGAACCAGACATATAATAAATACACGGACACAACTGTTATCATTTCATTTTTTCTTACTTGACATTGTTTCCAGTAAACAACCAAATATATAGGAAAAGAGTTTCCTTGGTGGCTCAATGGTAAAGAAACAGCCTGCAGTGCAGGAGATGTGGGTTCAATCCCTGGGTCGGGAAGATCCCCTGGAGAAGCAAATGGCAACCTACTCCAATATTCTTGCCTGGGAAATTCCATGGACAGAGGGGCCTGACAGAATACATTCTAAGGGGTGGCAAAAGAGTCAGATACAACTTAGGACCTAAACAACCACAGCATATAGAAAAAAGTATTTACCTTTTTATCAGCTGAATGCCTTTTATCCTTCTTTGAATAAGAGAATTTCTGGTTTATGAATCACCCCCTCTTCTTACTCATTTTTGAAGACTATAGGCAAAGAACACACTAAGAATCCTTCACATTGTTTCATAAGGTATAATTAATTCAATGGAAAAATGGCAACATATTCATCATTAAGTAATGGGGTGCTAAGTGAATAATAACCAAGATGATCTTAAAAAGTGAAATAAAATATCCATTTCTCTGGGAATATCAGAAAATACGATTTTTTAAATTTCTCTTTCTGGAGCTTTTAGAACATATTTTCTGTGTGATTAAGTAATGATCCATGACAGCTTATGGCTTAAACTTTCAAACTTAAAAATCAATTTAATTGGTTGCAAAGTTTTAGAAATGATATATTTCACACTCATCAAAAACCCAGATCAATATGTTCTTTTGAGAAAAATTATATCTCATCACTTAGTATCTGTATTAGACTCAAATGGCACACGTTTTGGTACACCAAATAGAGTAACCCCTTTGAAGAAGAATACACACACACAGTCTAATTTGGCAAATTCCCTTAACTGACCAATTGTGTTATACCAGGTCCTATCATTCACTTTTCTTGTTCCTTCAACATTATGGTCACTGGAGTTCATAACTTGAATCTTAGATTTTGAGGAAAACACAGTAACCATGAGATTCAAAAAAAGAGCCTTTGAAAAGTGATATTAAAGGTGCCAAAGATGACTTGTGGCACTAATAACAAGCCTATATGGTGTGATTATTTTTCATTCTATAAGTGAGAAAAATTGAGCCTAAATAATATAAATATTTCTAAGATCAATCAACTAATAAGTGATAATCTTTAATCAAAATCCATATATATATGTACATACATACATATAACTCCAAAATATAATTTCTCATCTATACTTCCACAAAAATATAGCCTCTGTCTACTCCAGAAAAATAAATAAATTTAAGGAGGAAAACATTCTGAAGAAATGCAAGGTTTATTTTTTTTTTCTATTTTAACACCACAGGGCTTAGAATGGAGACAAATATGTTCTCTTCAGCAAGATATGGATGGATTTTTAAAGAACGTGGTACTAAATCTGCTCTGAAACTTAAGAGGAACAATAAAGTTTCAAGCTATTTTAGGAAGGTGTGAATAATCTAAGACTCATAATCTTTTGATATTTAGCAGACTATAAAACAAGGCAATTCAAGATTCTCTGAAATAACTTTATAATTGAATCCAGGAGATAGTTATAATCTTTGTTATGATACAAATTAATTTTATGACTTTAAGAAAATAACTATTCTAACTTTCTCATACACATAAGGAGAGGTTAGAAGAGATGATCTCAAGTTTCATTTTTGAGTCTAAAATTCCATCTTAAATGTAATTCTAAAGCAAATCCAATATGGATAGAATTGGTAATTAGTATAGCTGATCTTTAGTGAGTAAAATATACCATATTGTACTGAGCTTTTTGTTTTTTTTGCTTTCTGATTCAACTTATTCTTGCAACCAATTAATATACCTTGATTAATACATGATATATATTAACTACATTCTATAATTAATTAAATCATACATGTTGTGTTAAAAAGTGTATAAATTTATTATATAAGTCAGAGGCTAAAAGGAAGGATTATCCAGTTAATGGAGTTGGGACATTTGCTTAACAATCTCGAGAAATTGTAGTCTTTCCTCAAATCTAAATCAATTTAAAGTATTTCAGTTTTCACATTGATTGATTTCCCAACATTTATTCTACTCCAGATATTAGCCTAAGTTAATCATGAGCATCGACTTCATCTTGCCAGTGATTTGGTTTACATTTTAGAATGAGATTGAGAAAGTAAAAAGAAGCATAATAAGGAGTTAGCATACAAAATTTATTTATGTTTTGTGTAATTATGAGAAAATTTTGCATTTATTTTTATGACATCTCCACAGCTTTTGTTTACTGGATATATACATTACTTGCAATATTTAATATATTTTTCTTAAATATTTATTTTGACTCCTAAAACAAAACAAAATGTGCCTTTACAAGTTAACTCATTTATGAAGTAAGGGCCTGTTTGTCTCCAACTCCTCCTCTATCACTTAGCAGACTGTGAGGTGAACAGCCAATACTGGCAGAGAAGATTGTTGCGGGAATGACATCCTTCTATTGTCCACATGTTATACTATGAACATATAATAATTTCAAAACTATAAAAATATTTTAAATAATGAATATAGAATAGATGTCAGTGAAATTCATACATTCAATACACAGTAAGATTTACAAATTTAGTTGAAAACAATTATCATTCAATTAAAAAATAAATTAAAAAATTAGTTGGATTGTGTATGGCTAATACAAAATAAACTACTGAAGAAATGGAAAATGCTAATGATTAAAAGAAAAAAACCCATATTTTTCTCTGAAAAATATTTCTGTGACTTCTGTAAACATAGCCAGAATAGTGTTCCTAAGAGTTTAGGTTTTATTCTTGGGTTCTCAAAATATCTTACTATTTCAACATTTACTTTGTAATTTGAGGAAACTTGATTTGAACAATCATCAAATAATGATAAGTTAAACAAAAACACTACTATTTATTGTTTAGTAAATACTCTGTCTTCTACATTTTCAAAATATATAATAAATCTTGTTATAGTTAAAATAACTTCTTGGCAAACTTTTTTAATATAAATGTATTTATTTTAATTGAAGTTTAATTACTTTACAATATTGTATTGGTTTTGGCATACATCAACATGAATCCACCACAAGTATACACATGTTCCCCATCCTGAACCCCTCTTCCTCCTCCCTCCCCATACCGTCCCTCTGGGTCGTCCCAGTGCACCAGCCCCAAGCATCCAGTATCATGCACTGAACCTGGACTGGCGATTCGTTTCATGTATGATATTATACATGTTTCAATGCCATTCTCCCAAATTATCCCACCCTCTCCCTCTCTCACAGAGTCCAAAAGACTGTTCTATACATCTGTGTCTCTTTTGCTGTCTCGCTTACAGGGTTATCATTACCATCTTTCTAAATTCCATATATATGCGTTAGTATGCTGCTAAGTCGCTTCAGTCTTGTCCGACTCTGTGCAACCCCATAGACGGCAGCCCACCAGGCTCCCCCATCCCTGGGATTCTCCAGGCAAGAACACTGGAGTGGGTTGCCATTTCCTCCTTCAATGCATGAAAGTGAAAAAGTAAAGTGAAGTTGCTCAGTCGTGTCCGACTCCTAGAGATCCCATGGACTGCAGCCCACCAGGCCCCTCTGTCCATGGGATTTTCCAGGCAAGAGTACTGGAGTGGGTTGCTATTGCCTTCTCTGAATTGTTAGTATACTGTATTGTTTTTTTTTTTTTTTTTTTGGCTTACTTCACTCTATACAATAGGCTCCAGTTTCATCCACCTCATTAGAACTGATTCAAATGTATTCTTTTTAATGGCTGAGTTACACTCTATTGTGTATATGTACCACAGCTTTCTCATCCATTCATCTGCTGATGGACATCTAGGTTGCTTCCATGTCCTGGCTATTATAAGCAGTGTTGCAATGAACATTGGGGTACACGTGTCTCTTTCAATTCTGGTTTCCTCGGTGTGTATGCCCAGCAGTGGGATTGCTGGGTCATAAGGCAGTTCTATTTCCAGTTTTTTAAGGAATCTCCACACTGTTCTCCATAGTGGCTGTACTAGTTTGCATTCCCATCAACAATATAAGAGGGTTCCCTTTTCTCCACACCCTCTCCAGCATTTATTGCTTGTAGACTTTTGGATCGCTGCCATTCTGACTGGTGTGAGATGGTACTTCATTCTGGTTTTGATTTGCATTTCTCTGATGATGAGTGATGTTGAGCATCTTTTCATGTGTTTGTTAGCCATCTGTATGTCTTCTTGGGAGAAATGTCTATTTAGTTCTTTGGCCCATTTTTTGATTGGGTCATTTATTTTTCTGGAGTTGAGCTGCAGCAGTCGCTTGTATATTTTTGAGATCAGTTGTTTGTCAGTTGCTTCATTTGCTATTATTTTCCCCATTCTGAAGGCTGTCTTTTCACCTTGCTTATAGTTTTCTTTGTTGTGCAGAAGATTTTAAGTTTAATTAGGTCTCATTTGTTTATTTTTGCTTTTATTTTCAGTATTCTGGGAGGTGGGTCATAGAGGATCCTGTCGTGATTTATGTCAGAGAGTTGTCTATGTTCTCTTCTAGGAGTTTTATAGTTTCTGGCCCTACATTTAGATCTTTAATCCATTTTGAGTTTATTTTTGTGTATGGTGTTAGAAAGTGTTCTAGTTTCATTCTTTTACAAGTGGTTGACCAATCTTCCCAGCACCACTTGTTAAAGAGATTGTCTTTTCTCCATTGTATATTCTCGTCTCCTTTGTCAAAGATACGTTATACGTAGGTGCATGGATTTATCTCTGGGCTTTCTATTTTGTTCCGTTGATCTATATTTCTGTCTTTGTGCCAGTACCATACTGTCTTGATGACTGTGGCTTTGTAGTAGAGCCTGAAGTCAGGCATGTTGATTCCTCCAGTTCTATTCTTCTTTCTCAAGATTGCTTTGGCTATTCGAGGTTTTTTGTATTTCCATACAAATTGTGAAATTATTTGTTCTAGCTCTGTGAAAAATACCGTTGGTAGCTTGATAAGGATTGCATTGAATCTATAGATTGCTTTGGGTAGTATACTCATTTTCACTATATTGATTCTTCCAATCCATGAACATGGTATATTTCTCCATCTTTTAGTGTCCTCTTTGATTCTTTCACCAGTGTTTTATAGTTTTCTATATATAGGTCTTTAGTTTCTTTAGGTAGATATATTCCTAAGTATTTTATTCTTTCCGTTGCAATAGTGAATGGAATTGTTTCCTTAATTTCTCTTTTTTTTCTCATTATTAGTGTATAGGAATGCAAGGGATTTCTGTGTGTTGATTTTATATCCTGCAACTTTACTATATTCATTGATTAGCTCTAGTAATTTTCTGGTGAGTCTTTAGGGTTTTCTATGTAGAGGATCATGTCATTTGCAAACAGTGAGTTTTACTTCTTCTTTTCCAACTTTTTTAATTTAGTTTTTTCCCCATCAGTTGCTCAGTTGTTTCTGACTCTTTGCGACCCCATGGACTGCAGCATACCAGGCCTCCCTGTCCATCACCAACTCCCAGAGTTTACTCAAACTCATGTGCATCAAGTTGGTGATGCCATCCAACCATTTCATCCTCTGCTGCTCTCTTCTCCTTCTACCTTCAATTCTTCTCAGCATCAGGGTCTTTTCTAATGAGTTGGCTGGTAGCATCAAGTGACGAAAGTCTGGAGCTTAAGTACAGTCAATAAATATATACAATATTGGGTTGACTGATTTGAATAATAGCCAGTTTCTGTTTCTTTCTTGTGTTCTCCTAGAATTGTCTGAAGAAGCAGACATTGGTTTTCAAGTAAAAAAAAAAAAGTGACAGAAACTAAAATTGAAAATCTTAAAATGGTGAATGGGTTTGAATGTAGCCCTTTAAAACCATCAGAGTCAAAATCATCTGTTCCACTTGTCAAAGCATTGTTTTTAAATCATGACATGTTTAAATATAGTGAGTAGGTCTGGGCCCTATTTAATCCAGAAGCAAGTGCTAGTCAGGCAGGAACAAAAGAAGGGTTATATTTTGTTTTTTTCTCTTTTTTTCCTTATTAACCACATAGATCTGTGCACCTCAAGGGCCACCAATGCTCTGATGCTTTACAACTTTTCCTAGAAATGCATAGTAGCAACAACTGAAATTACTTCTATGTCAATTATACCATTTGTAGTGTTTTCAATAGCACTGTTCTGTGGCTTGGTATGACTTCACCCGTCATTGCCAAAACAAAGCTGTCTTTTTCTCATTCTAAATAATGATTGCACATTTTTGAGATTCTTTAGAGTTTTCTCATAGATTTGCCTTTAAATTATTATATATCTTCCTTAAGATTAAACTGCTTGATTTTAGGGAGTCGGTTTCTGATATAAATAATGACAGTGAGGAAGTCAATCCAGAAGTTCTCCGGTCAGTTGGGCAATGGTACATTCTTCTAAAGTCAAAACAGTATTTTTTAAGGCATGTCTGAGAACTATCGGTATTAATAGGCTCACAGGTATGAATTCAATCTTCCCTGGTGACTCAGTCGTAAAGAATCTGCCTGCAATGCAAGAGACACAGGTCCAATTCCTGGGTTGGGAAGATTTCCTGGAGAAAGAAATGACAACCCACTTCACTATTCTTGCCTGGGAAATCCCTGGCCAGGAGCCTGACAAGCTACAGTCCATGGGTTGCAAAAGAGTTGGACACTACTGAAAGACTAACCAATAACAACAACAATCAATCACTCAGCATGGCTGCTGTACATCTATATCTATGTATAGTATGTCAAATTTCCCACTTTCAAACTATGTAATTTAACAAAATGTATTAAGTAATATTTTCATATGTTATGAACCAAAAATATAATTTAATTATAAATATTAGCATACCATATATTTAAGTAATTTGGTGGCTCTGATCATTTAAAAAGTTGCATAATTTTATATTTACCATTTTTAATATTGACAGATTAACTGATAAACACATATTCATAAATGTTTGGGGCAAGCCCCTGTGAAAAGCAGATTAGCAGTTTTAGTTCTTAGGGCTTCTAAAATAGGCTTATACATTTATCATAATTAAAATAAATATAATAAGTGCTATAAAAATCTGTCAGACTATATGATTTAAATATTTCATGAGCAGCATCTACAGCAAGTGAAATATAAAATATCTTCAGATCATGGATACATGATTATTTTATTTTAAGAATTAAAATACTTTCTCCTGTTTTGAGTAAAGAATAGGATTTTATTAATTAGTTTATTAGACTCTTCCCTGTTCTTGAAGCACCCATACTCTTTTGCACCCAAAATACTAACATACTTTTAGCACTGCCTAGAATGGCTTTTATTCTCAACAACTTGACTTTCAACCTGAACTTTTACTTATCTTTTAAGGTCCCACTGAAGTATTGCTTATGTTTCACTATTTTCATATCTACAAAGCCAACTCAATATTAGAGAAAAAAAAAAAAGAAATAGAACTTCAAACAGCTTTGAATGAAAGAAAGATGAGGTAATGGAAACCAAGATTCAAACCTCAGATGAAATAAATAAAATAAAATAGAAAGGGGAATACTTCATGATGACATAAGTAAACATAAGCATAAGAACAAAGCAGAATGATAGCAGGATTTAACTAAGTTAATATGAACTTAATTATAAAGCAGATGGAATAAGAAAATTACGAAACAATAGTTTAAAAAGAGAAATCTGAAAAAAACACTTTTTTTTTTTTGAGGAAAGCTGAATCTCTCATATGTATTTTTAATTTCCAACTAGAGTATAGTTGATTTTCAATTTATGTTAGTTTGTATGTACAGCAAAGAGATTCAGATATATATTTATACTATATGTATGAAAATATGTATTTGTTTTTCAGATTCTTTTCCATTATAGGTTATTTCCACAAGGTATTAAATATAGTTACCTGTGCGGTTTATCTATTATATATATAGAAGTGTGTATATGTTAATCTGAAACTCCTAATTGATTCCTCCTTCCATTTTTCCCATTGGTAACTATAAGTTTGTTTTCTGTATCTGTGAGTCTGTTTCTGTTTTGTAAATAAGGTCATTTGTATCATGTTTTTTAAGATTCTGAACATAAGTGATATCATATGATACTTGTCCTTGTCTGATTTACTTCACATAGTATGATAATCTCTAGGTCCAACTATGTTTATACAAATGACATTGTTTCATTCTTTTTTTATGGCTGAGTAAATATTCCATTATATATATATAGTAAGTGTGTGTGTGTGTGTGTGTTTATATGTACAACATATCTTTCTATTCATTCATCTGTCAATGGACATATAACTTCCATATCTTGGCTACTTTAAGTAGTGGTGCTATGAACATTGGGATTTAATGTGTTGTTTCAAATTAAATTTTTCTCTTGATATATGCCCACGTGTAGCATTTCTGCATCATATGGAGAGTCTATTAAATTTTTAAGGAATCTCTATATTGTTCTCCATAGTGTCAACACAAATTTACAACCACACCAATAGTATAGGAGGGTTCCCATTTTTCCACACCCTCTAAGCATTTGTTATTATAGAATTTTTGAGATAGTTATTTTGATGGTGTGAAGTGATAACTCACTGTAGTTTTGATTTGCATTACTCTAATAATTTCTGCTGTTGAACATATTTCCAAGTTCTTGTTGGCCATCTGGAAAGTCTTTGAACATACTTCTATTTAGGACTTCTGCCCATTTTTTGTTTGGATTGTTTTCTGTTGTTATAAAGTTGTATAAGCTGTTTGCATATTTTGAAAATCAGGCCCTGACAGTGAGATCCTTTGTAAATACATTCTCCCATTTTGTAGGTTGTTTTTCTGTTTTTTATTTCTTTGCTTTGCAAAAGCTTATAAGTTTGATGAGGTGCATTTGTTTATTTTTGCTTTTATTTCATTTGATTTGGAAGACTGACTTAAGTAAATATTGCTAAAATTATGTCAAAAGTTTTGTCTATGTTCTATTTAAGAGTTTTATGGTGTCATGTCTTATATTTAAATTGTTAAGATATTTTGAATTTAGTTTTGAATATGGTCCAAACAGGTAAAGGAGTACATCAAGGCTGTATATTGTCACCCTGCTTATTTAACTTATACGCAGAATACATTGTGAGAAACGCTGGGCTGGAAGAAGCACAAGCTGGAATCAAGATTGCCGGGAGAAATATCAATAACCTCAGATATGCAGATGACACCACCCTTATGGTAGAAAGTGAAGAGGAACTAAAAAGCCTCTTGATGAAAGTGAAAGAGGAGAGTGAAACAGTTGGCTTAAGGCTCAACATTCAGAAAACTAAGATCATGGCATCTGGTCCCATCACTTCATGGCAAATAGATGGGGAAACAGTGGAAACAGTGTCAGACTTTATTTTTGGGGGGCTCCAAAATCACTGCAGATGGTGATTGCAGTCATGAAATTAAAAGATGCTTACTCCTTGGAAGGAAAGTTATGACCAACCTAAATAGCATACTAAAAAGCAGAGACATCATTTTGCCAACAAAGGTCCGTCTAGTCAAGGCTATGGTTTTTCCAGTGGTCATGTATGGATGTAAGAGTTGGACTGTGAATAAGGCTGAGCACCGAAGAATTGATGCTTTTGAATTGTGGTGTTGAAGACTCTTAAGAGTCCCTTGGACTGCAAGGAGATCCAACCAGTCCATTCTAAAGGAGAGCAGTCCTGGGTGTTCATTGGAAGGACTGATGCTAAACCTGAAACTCCAGTACTTTGACCACCTCATGCGAAGAGTTGACTCATTGGAAAAGACTCTGATGCTGGGAGGGGTTGAGGGCAGGAGAAGAAGAGGATGACAGAGGATGAGATGGCTGGATGGCATCACTGACTCGATGGACATGAGTTTGAGTGAACTCTGGGAGTTGGTGATGGACAGACAGGCATGGCGTGCTGCGATTCATGGGGTTGCAAAGAGTCGGACACAACTGAGCGACTGAACTGAACTGAACTGATGGTGCAAGGGATCTAATTGCCAACAGGGATCTAATTGCCAACAGATATCAAATTGCCAACATCTGTTGGATCATAGAAGAAAGAAAGAGAATTCCAGAAAACATCTACTTTTGCTTTACCTACTGTGCCAAAGCCTTTGTTTTTGTGGATCACAACAAACTGTGGAAAATTCTTCAAGAGAAGGGAATACCAGATCACATTACCTGTCTCCTGTGAAACCTGTATGCAGATCAAGAAGCAACAGTTAGAACTGGACATAGAACAGACTGGTTCCAAATTGGGAAAGGGGTACATCAAACCCTGCTTATTTAACTTATATGCAGAGTACATCATGTGAGATATCAGATTGGAGAAAGCACAAGCTGGAATCAAGATTGCCAGGAGAAATATCAAAACCACAGATATATGGATGACACCACCATTATGGAAGAAGGTGAAGAGGAACTAAAGAACATCTTGATGAAAGTGAAAGAGGAGAGTTAAAAAGCTGGCTTAAAACTCAACATTCAAAAATGAAGATCATGGCATCCTGTCACATCACTTCATGGCATCCTGTCACATCACTTCATGGCAAATAGATGAGGGAACAATGGCAATAGTAACAGATTTTTTTTTTCTTGGGCTCAAAAATCACTGCATATGGTGAACTGCAGCTATGAAATTAAAAGATACTTGCTCCTTGGAAGAAAAGCTATGACCAACCTCAGTTCAGTCACTCAGTCATGTCTGACTCTTTGCGACTCCATGGACTGCAGCACACCCAGGCCTCCCAGTCCATCACCAACTCCTGGAGTTTACTCAGACTCATGTCCATTGAGTCAGTGATGCCATCCAACCATCTCATCCTCTGTCATGCCCTTCTCCCACCTTCAATCATTCACAGCATCAGGGTCTTTTCAAATGATTCAGCTCTTTGCAACAGGCAGCCAAAGTGTTGAAGTTTCAGCTTCAGCATCAGTCCTTCCAATAAATATTCAGGATTAATTTCCTTTAGGATGGACTGGTTGGATCTCCTTGCAGTCCAAGGGACTCTCAAGAGTCTTCTCCAACACCACAGTTCAAAAGCATCAATTCATCCACACTCAGTTTTCCTTATAGTCCAACTCTCACATCCATACACGACTACTGGAAAAACCATAGCTTTGACTAGATGGACCTTTGTTGGCAAAGTAATGTCTCTGTTTTTTAATATGCTGTCTAGGTTGGTCATAACTTTTCTTCCAAGGAGTAAGTGTCTTAAAAGACACATGAAATTAAAATTTCATGGCTGCAGTCACCATCTACAGTTATTTTGGAGCCCCAAAAAGTAAAGTCAGTCACTCTTTCTACTGTTTCCCCATCTATTTGCTATGAAGTGATAGGACCAGGTGCCATGATCTTAATTTTCTGATTGTTGAGTTTTAAGCCAAATTTTTCACTCTCCTCTTTCACTTTCATCAACAGGCTCTTTAGTTCTTCATTTTCTGCCATAAGGGTGTTGTCATATGTGTATCTGATGTTATTGATATTTCTCCCGGCAATCTTGATTCCAGCTTGTGCTTCATCCAGCCCAGCATTTCTCATGATGTACTCTGCATATAAGTTAAATAAGCAGGGTGACAATATACAGCCTTGATGTACTCCTTTCCCTATTTGGAACCAATCTGTTGTTCCATGTCCAGTTCTAACTGTTACTCCCTGACCTGCATACATATTTCTCAAAAGGTAGGTCAGGTGGTCTGGTATTCCAATCTCTTTCAGAATTTTCCACATTTTGCTGTGATCCACACAGTCAAAGGCTTTGGCATAGTCAATAAAGCAGAAATAGATGTTTTTCTGGAATTCTCTTGCTTTTTCAATGATCCATAGGATGTTGGCAATTTGATCTCTGGTTCCTCTGCTGTTTCTAAGTCCAGCTGAACATCTGGAAATTCATGGTTCACATACTGTTGAAGCCTGGCTTGGAGAATTTTTAGCATTACTTTACTAACATGAGAGATGAATGCAATTGTGCAGGAGTTTGAGCATTCTTTGGCATTGCCTTTCTTTGGGATTGGAATGAAAACTGACCTTTTCCAGTCCTGTGGCCACTGTTTTCCAAATTTGCTGGCATATTGAGTGCAGCACACTCACAGCATCTTTTAGGATTTGAAAGAGCTCAACTGGAGTTTCATCAGCTCATTAGCTTTGCTCTTAGTGATGCTTCCTAAGGACCACTTGACTTTGTGTCCAGGATGTCTGGCTCCAGGCAAGTGATCACACTATTGTGATTATCTGAGTCATGAAGATCTTTTTTGTATGGTTCTTCTGTGTTATTCCCATGTCCTCTTAATATCTTTTGCTTCTGTTAGGTCCACACCATTTCTGTCCTTTATTGTGCCCATCTTTGCATGAAATATTCCTTTGGTATCTCTAATTTTCTTGAAGAGATCTCAAGAGATCTATTATTTTCTTCTATTTCTTTGCTCTGTTCATTAAGGAAGGCTTTCTTATCTTATGACCAACATAGACAGCATATTAAAAAGCAGAGACATTACTTTACCAACACAGGTGTGTCTGGTCAAAGCTATGGTTTTTCCAGTAATCACATACGTATGTGAGAGTTGGACTATAAAGAAAGTTGAGAGCCGAAGAATTGATGCTTTTTAACTGTGGTGTTGGATAAGACTCTTGAGAGTACCTTGGACTGCGAGGACAGCAAACCAATCAATCCTAAAGGAAATCAATCATGAATATTCATTGAAGGACTGATGCTGAAGCTGAAGCTCTGATACTTTGGCTGCCTAATGCAAAGAACTGACTCATATGAAAAGACCCTGATGCTGGGAAAGATTGAAGGCGGGAGGAGAAGGGCACAACAAAGTATGAGATGGTTGGATGGCATCACTGGCTCAATGAACATGAATTTGGACAAGCTCCAAGTGATGCTGAAGGACAGGAAAGCCTGGCATGCTGCAGTACATGGGGTTGGAAAGAGTTGAATACGACTGAATGACTGAACAACACAACAAATGGTTCAAGGTGGGTGTTTTAACTTCATTGATTTACGTTCAGCTGTCCAGATTCCCAATGCCGCTTGCCAAAGAGACTTTTTCTCTGTTGTTTATTCTTGCCGCCTTTGTGAAAGATTAATTAACTGTAGGTTTGAGGGTTTGTTTCTGTGCTCTCTGCTCAGTTGCATTCATCCATATATCTTCTTCTGTGCCAGTATCACACTGGTTACTGTAGCTTTGTAGTATTTTTTGAGTTCTGAGAAGGATCTGCCTCTAGATTTGTTCTTTTTCCTCTGGATTACTGGGTCTTTTCTGGTTCCATACAAATTTTAGAATTATTTGCTATAGTTTTGTGTAAAATGTCATGGGTAATTTGATAGGAATTACATTAAATCTGTAGATTGCTTTGGTGTAGTATGGCCATTTTTTTTTTTTTTTTTTTTTTTTCTCCAATTTTATTTTATTTTTAAACTTTACATAATTGTATTAGTTTTGCCAAATATCAAAATGAATCCGCCACAGGTATACATGTGTTCCCCATCCCGAACCCTCCTCCCTCCTCCCTCCCCATACCATCCCTCTGGGCCGTCCCAGTGCACCAGCCCCAAGCATCCAGCATCATGCATCAACAGTATTAATTCTTCCAATACAAGAGCACCTTTCCACTTCTTTAAATCATGTTTCTTTTTATCAATATTTTACAGTTTTCAACCTTTAGATCTTTCACATCCATGGTTATATTTATTCTTTGGTATTTTTTGATGCATTTAAAGCAGGATCATTTTTACTTTCCCTTTCTGATAGTTAATTGTTAGTGTAAAGAAATGCAACAGATTTCTATGTATTAATTTTACATCCTCCTTCTTTGCTGAATTTATTACTTCTAGTGGGTTTTGTGTGCAGTCATTAGGGTTTTCTATATATAGTGTCATGTCATCTGCATATAATGACATTTTTGCCTCTTCCTTTCCAATCCGAATGCATGTGTGCCCAGTTGCTTCACCGTGTCCAACTTTGCAATCCTATGAACAGTAGCCTTCCAGGCTCCTTTTTCCATGGGATTCTCCAGGCAAAATACTGGAGTGAGTTGCCATGCTGTTTTCAGGGGATCTTCCCAACCCAAGAAGCAAAACTGCTTCTCTTATGTCTCGTGCACCACCTGCTAAGCTCCCAATTTAGATACAATTTATTTGCTTTTCTTGTCTGACTACTATTGGCAGTACTTTGAATACTATATTGAATAGAATTGGTGAGAATGGGCACCCTTGTCTTGTCCTAGATTTTATCTGGATGGCTTTCAGCTTTTCATTGTTGAGCATTATATTGACTATGGATTTGCTATAAAAAGTTTATACTGAGGCATGTTCCCTTTTTCCCACTTTGGTGAAAGTTTTTATCATGAATGGATGTTGAATTCTATCAAAGACTTTTCTTCATCTATTGAGATGATAAGTGTTTGTTGTCTTTTCTTTTTTTATTGTGGTGTATCATGTTAATTTATTTGTATATGATGAACCATTCTTGGGACCCTGGAATGAATTTAATTTGATCATAGCATATGATCTCTTTACTTATTGCTGCATTCATTTTTCTAATATTTTGTGAGGAATTTTCCATTTATATATCAAGGATATTGGCCTTTAATAATTTTCTCTTTTTTTCTTTCTTTTTTTTTTTTTTTTCCCAGTATCTTTGTCTGATTTGACATCAGGATGCTGGTGGCTTCTTAGAATGTCTTTAGGAGTGTTCCCTCCTTTTCAACCTTTTAGAATAATGCAAGAAGAACTAATATAAATTTTTTCTTTGTATATTTGGTAAAATTCCCCAGTGAAGCCATCCAGACCTGAACTATTATTTGTAGGGAGTTTTTTAAGATGACAGATTCTATTTCACTTCCAGTGATCATGCTCTTCAAATTATCTTTTTTTTTTTTTTCATAACTCACTTTGGAAGGTTGTACATTTCTAGAAGCTTGTTCATTTCCTCTAGGTTGTCCAATTTATTGACATAAGGATTCATAGTATTTTCTTATTTTTTAAAATTTTCTCTGGTATTGGTTGTTATTTCTCATTTTTATTTTTTAATTTCTTTTTTTAAATTCAAGCTCTCTTTTCTTCTTGGTGAACTTGGCTTGATTTTCTTTACATCTCAAAAAAATTTTATCTTTATTTCCTCTATTGCTTTTAATTTCTTATTTATTTCCTCTCTTATCTTTGTTATTTCCTTCCTTCTGATGACTTTTGGGTTTGTTTGTCCCTCTTTTTCTAATTTTTTTAAGTGGTAGGTTAGGTTGTATATTTGAGATTTTCTTCTTTAAGAAAGTTCTGTATCCCTATGACCTTCCATTTTAGAACTGCTTTTGCTCAGTCCCATAGGTTTTATAAGGTTGTCTTTTCATCATCATTTATCTCTAGGTATTTTTCTGATTTTTCTCTTTCATTTCATTGCTGACCCATTGGGTTTTAGTATTGTGTTTTTAGCTTCCATGTAATCATTCTTTTATCATTTTATTTTATTTCTTATTTTATTTCTATTTACAGAGTTGTGGTCAGAAAAGATGTGTGAAATAATTTCTACCCCTTAAGGCATATTTTGTGTTCTAGTATGTGGTCTATCCTTGAGAATGTTCTATGTGCACTTAAAAGGATATTCTGGGGTTTTTGTATGTAATGTCCTGTAGATATCAATTAAGTTCATCAGTTCTATTGTGTCACTTAGATTCTCTGCTGCCTTATGGATTTTATGTCCAGAAGATCTGTCCAGTGATGTCAGTGCAGTGTTAAAAAGCTCCTACTATTATTGTATTCCCTTCAATCATTATTTTTATGTCTGTGGTGTTTGTTTTATGTATTTAGGTCCTCCTAAATATATTGGGTGGATATATGCTAACAAGTATAATATCCTTTTCTTATATTGATCTCCTTATCATTACATAGTGTCCTTTGTCTTTCATTATGAAATTTGTTTTAAAGACTATTTTATCTGATATGAATATTGTTATACCTGCTTTCTTATCATTTGCATTTGCATGTGCCATTTATCTTGTGGCTTATGTCTTCTTTTCCTCCCCTTCCCATTGTTTTGTTAGATATGTTTAAAAATTACCTTTTCTTGAACTGCAAAGTTTGACTTGGGTTTATATTGTGATATAAATATTCCTAGTGAAATATAGACAACTAGGCATGATTGAGGATTGGAGGATGAATTCATGACCGATTTGATGTGTGTGTTAGTCTCTCATTTGTGTCCAACTCTTTGTGACCCTACTGTAGCCCACAAGGCTCCTTTGTCCATGGAATTCTCCAGGCAAGAATACTGGAGTGAGTTTTCATTTCCTACTCTGACAGCATATTGGACATCTCTTGACATTGCCAATAGTTTTCTTCCAATCTTAGTCACATCACAAACCTCTATGACCCTGCCTCAATTTCATCCTAAGTTTCTGTTTTGAGCACTCAGGAAAATGCTGGATTGCAAGTAGTCTGAAGGTGGTTCAGTTTGGGGGTAAGAACTGACATTTTTCATATTGTAAAGACTAACAAAGTGAATCCTAAGGAGAAAACAGAAGTGGGAAGAAACTAGGAAAGTAAAACAAACTGATGGTGATCAACAGTGGACATGCCTGTGGTGACTCATTTAGTCTCTAAAGGTAGGAATGGGTGGATAAAAATTAAAATTACTAATGTTTCCTTCATTATAACAAAAAGAGAAGGGATGATGAGAATGTAAAATTTGAAGGTGTGTAGCTGGGAAGTGATGAGTTATCTGATATGATGAGTAGTTATTTAATATCTCAACCTATGTCATGATGATACATTTAATATTGTTTATATTTATCCTTTCAAAGGGAATTTATTTTTATCAGAGGAAATTTATACATTAAAATATTTATTTAATAAGATTAAAGCTGAATGTAAGAACTAAGGCAGAGAAAGGGAGATGGTATTTTGAAAATGATGGACTCTGTGCCAGGTACACTATGGTTGGCAATGCAGTAATTTCTCAGAATAATTAGGGACAAATATCTTTAAATATTTATTGAAAATGGGATTATGATTCATAGAACTTCTTTAATGACAATGGAAATGAAGTAATAAAGGATGTGAGGAAAAGGCATATGTACTGCCAAGATTTAGCAATCTAGTTTTAAAAGAAAAACTTGAAGTATTCTAAGTTTGCAATGTATATGATTGAGATGGAAGCAAGATAACTGCATGGGTGGTTAAACCTCAGTGTCCTCAGATCTTGTAGAATATGGAAATAATTTCTCAGAGGCATTTGAAAATTGAAAATATAAATAGCACACTTAGAGGTCCATCTGTCCTTTCAATTGGAGTCCAAAGTTTCCTATTTTCTGGAGGTGTGTGATAAGCTAAACTCTTTTCAAATAGCCCAAATGTGAGAATTTCCTGTTCAAACCTGAAGTGACACATTGATGACAAATCAACTTTTTCCACTCTCACTTCACTCTGAGCCTTCAAAGGGCAGTATGTGAAGGTCACAGACATTGTTTATTCTTGTCCTGGATTTATGTTTTTAAATTTCTCCTTTTATTACACAGCTATAGCAGGCCTCTTTTATGAGAGTAACCTGACCTCCCCACTAAAGGATGCACGACTTTCTGGCCAACAGAAGGTATGTGTCCCTTCTCGCCTGTCTCTCTACTAGACCATCTCACTTAGTGGGAACTAGCAAATGTTAGATGTGAAGTAACTGAAGTATAGTTAATATACAACAAAATCAAAGTATAATATTAGCTTAAAAAAATAACTCAGGGTAAAAAACAACCATAAAATATCAAATACGATGGAAGATTTCTCCAAGTATTCAAATTAGTGTCTGTAGAATGCTAGTCAAGTGCATATTTGGATTTGTATATCATTCTTAAGTGAAAGCTGCAGGCATCTTGACAGAGAACAACTAGTTTGGGATTTTATAATCAGTAGAAGGTAGGTTTCTTGTATAATAATATGTTAATATATATTTCTCTTGACTTCTATAAATAGATTCTTGGGAAAGAATTCATTGCATAAAAAGGCCAAACATAATTCTTTATATATGCACTTAGATTGAATAAAATCAGTTTTATTTTTAATAAAAATCGAGATGAAGTAGCTTCCTAAATACTAATATAACCTTAACTGTAAATAATGACAGGATTTTAAAAAATATTGAACAAACATTTCAGAAAAGATGTACTATACTAATTAAAGATACTCTTGTTTAAACAAATTGCTTTCCAGGCTCTAACTGATATGAATCAGAAATAGTAACACAGAAATTGTAACACAGAAATTGTAACTTAAACAGTAGTTAAAAACTAATATTTATAGAACATATAGGTACCAGATTGAGTGCTCAGTGTAACATGCATTATATATTACATATTATTTCCATGTTAGATTAATAATATAGGTTACTAGACACTAAGTAACTTTTAAAGAACACACTTCTTTAAGTTTCAAATCCATAATTAATTTCCAGATCTTTCTGACTAATGCATCCATTGACTGAATTATTAAGCTATGTTTTCTGGATTTTATAAGCAATTATCATCACTTATACAAATATAATGACCTTTACTAACTTTGACATCTATAAGATCTTTCTGGAAGTTTGAACCAACAGTGTTCTTCCATAAATGTCCTATATTTGTTTATCATTTTGTGAATTCATACCTTAGTCACTAAATCAATTATCAATTAGGTTTGTAAAATAAATATTTTTTAGTCTTTTTCTATTGTTTTATTTTTAATATTGTTTAGGTTATGTTTAGTTTGTCACGTAATATTTTTCAATATATGAAGTAGTACCTCAATTTTGAAAGTTTTCTAAGAATTCCTCAACCATTCAAAATAAAGAGCATTTGGTACCCTTTTTAGTAAATAAATGTCACCATATACTATAATTTAGTACAGGAAATGCCAACTTTATCCTCATCTTTAAAGTACTTCGTCTATAACCAGTGTTGGATTTCAAAATAATCAAAATTATAGTTGAATCTCTGTTGTATTACAAAATATTTTCATTTTAATACAAGCACTGTAATGCTGTTAAAATATTTCTGTGGAATCTAACTTAATAAGGATATTATTAGTCATGAACTTCTTTATTATTCCCTGATTTATTGCTTTTCATTGTTTAACCAATAATATATTGTCAAATATAAAATATCTTTTTTTTTTAAAAAGTGTTCTATCATGAAATCCTTGTTTGAAGTTCCAAGGAATTTAGAACCAGGCTTTAAGTTTGTTCAGCTGCAAAGTGAACACTAAGCTCTTTGCCCCGCCCCATGTTATTGCAGTAGGATTCTTGTCTTATATACACCATTCATTCCTCAGTTCACTTAGAGCACAGTCCTTGACATCACTCAGCTTCAGAGATGAATAACCAAGGAGTAATCTATGCAGAACTGAAGGGAGTCAAGAACTCAAAGAGACAGCGAATAAAACCTAAGGGCTCTAAAGGTTCCATTTCAATAGCTCCACAGGAATTAACATATGCTGAATTAAATCTTCAAAATGCTTCTCAGAATCTTCAAGGGAATGAGGAGAACTACCACTTCAAAGGTAAAACATTACCAGTCACTAGGTGGAACTGTTACAGGATATGCAGTTGGGGTGCAAAAGTGTGGAGAAGGAGTAAGGGATAAGTCACATATTTTTCATTTTGAGGAAGAGAGCTTAAAATCGGGTATGGTATTTAATGTGAAATCAGAGAACTACTTTCATTCTGGCATTGCTGAAATTTGTAGTCTTTAATCAACAACTAATGCAGCATTATATTTGCTGAAAATGCAATGGTATATTTTGAGAGAATATATATTTCTACATGGTATATTTCTACAGTTGTAGAAATTGAGTTTGGGGTCCAAGTTTATATACATAACTCTCTGTTTACATGGGTTCTAGTGTAGGCTGCTGTCTATGGGGTTGCACAGAGTCGGACACGACTGAAGCAACTTAGCAGCAGCAGCAGTGTTATGTCTACTCTAAACAATTGCTCCCATCACTCCTTTCTCAGTAGTTACTTTCGGCAGGTTCACCATCACCTCCAGAGAAGCTCATTGCTGGGATCCTCGGAATCATCTGCCTTGTCCTGATGTCCACTGTGGTAACAATGATCGTTATTACTCCCTGTAAGTACATTTTTTAAAAACTGTAAGGGAACTTTTCACTTTAATGATGGTCAGTCTTCTAAACATTTCATAATATTATAGAATGTGCCTATCATTAAAAAATATGCATTTAGACTAAATGTGGAATGGTAATTCTGAATCTGTCAAAAATATACAACACAGAATATTTACAGAGGGTACATATTTGTATATTCTAATTTCATAACTCAAAAACATGTATTAGGAGACTGAAATAACTTATTGATAAACATAAATTAATTCTTAATTGATTAAAACAAATACTGTAAGAGGTGGTGGCATCTGTTACTTTTGGTTTTTGAAATATTTTTTTTCCACCAAATCTTCATTGCTTAATTAATTTTTCTAGGTAAAATCAGTTTTATTTTAGATTACTCTAATCATAAATAATAAACCAAATTTTAAACTCAGAAACTAAAATCATTATGATTTATTTAGAGCAATATTAACTTTTGTAATGATTAATTTTGTAGCTACTCTAAAACAGGAACGGAATAATTCCTCTCGGATAACAAGGCTCCAGAAAGGTACATAATGATTTTAAAGCTCTGGCATACATACAGTTGGTATTTTGTCTCTGTCTTAGGCTAATGAAAATAAGAATAGATTATGGGGTAGAACATAAATTGGAAAATAGAGCAACAAATATTTATAAGTAATGATTATAGGAGAATGCTTCTGCCTATACAACAATATGATCAATATGAACAATACAATTGTTTAAAACTGGTTCTAATTTCCTTCTGCTATAATATGATAAGAGACAAATAATTTTATTATTCTAAAGCAGAGGTTTCGTTTCTTGATTTTCAGCATGTGTAAAGAGTGGGTATTTCTTTGTCCTTGCTTTATATGGAGACATAAATTGGGTTATGAGAGACTAACCCTTTCTGTGAATGTATGTGTTGGTTTGTTTAATATGTACCAACCTTGAGGATGCATAGATACATTGTCTAAACACGTATATACATATATATATGTTTATATCTATGCATATATGTTGGAGAAGGCAATGGCAACTCAGTCCAGTACTCTTGCCTGGAAAATACCATGGATGGAGGAGCCTGGTAGGCTGCAGTCCATGGGGTCACTAGGAGTCGGACATGACTGAACAACTTCACTTTCACATTTCACTTTCATGCATTGGAGAAAGAAATGGCAACCCACTCCAGTATTCTTACTTGGAGAATCCCAGGGACAGGGGAGCCTGTTGGGTTGCCATCAATAGGGTCTCAGAGTTGGACACGACTGAAGTGACTTAGCAGCAGCAGCAGCATGCATATATGTAAATTGACTTTTATTTTCTAAAATTCAATATTTTTTGGCTAGTAATTCACAATCTTTCTTCAGAATGCCATTGTGGTCATTCAAAAGACTGGTTTACATATTCCCACAACTGCTATTGTATTATTTTTGAAGAAAAAACGTGGAATGGGAGTTTGACAGCCTGTGCTTCTAGGAACTCTACTCTGCTTTATATAGATAATGAAGAGGAACTGGTAAGATATCCAATGTTTCCAACATTTTGTTAAAGGCTTGATTCAGTCAGTGTTATATTTGTTGGAATTCACTTGTATTTTTGTATGTATTTGTAGTTTGTTTAAGGCCTGTTATTTTACTAAATAATGGAATACAACCTTATGATACTTTATTAATATTTATCCTATGAATTCATGCTTGATTATTTCCATTCTTGCTTTTCACTGAAAACCACACTGCTACAAGTGCTATTATATTCTAAGATAAACTGTGCTATTTAATTTTAATATATATCAAGGAAAGTATACATATCATACATTTTCATATAGATCACAAAATAAATAGAACCATGTAATTACACATCAGATCATGGATTAGAAGTTTCAACTTTCCAGCACCCCATCCTCTGTAACTTGTCATCACTTATGTGTCCTCCTTATTTACCCACTGTCGTGGCATTTGATGTTATATAATCTCTTTGTATGTTTTTGCTCTTCGTGTACATAGAATCAAACAGTATGCATTTTTCTTTCAGTCTCCGCACACTCCCATGTACTGGTTTTGCAATTCATCCATATTCTTGCATTTACATGGTGTTTGTTAATGTCTATTACTCATTATGTAAATATAACATTTAAAATCCATTCTATCCAGTGTCTCTGAATGGAGATGGAGTTTTATGCCTTCAGGGAAAAGAGGCTTCCTGGGTTCAGTACTTTTAGATATGAGACCCTCTTTCCAGGCCCCACCTCCATCTCAGCCTCCCAACTTTAGTTCTCTTTGTGGAAGCAGGAGGAGAACTTCCTCTAACTGCTCCTTGTTAGCAGGTGTCCTGATGGGCACTTTGTAAGGCTCACATGGCATTGTCGACAGGATTCCCCTCAACACACTGAAAGAATGGAATGGCTTATCTGTGCCCCCTCCTACAGCTAGGCTGGTAAGTCATTTAGCAGGTCTAGGTCATTTTCTTCTTTGGGGGAAGATATAAGATGCCCCTAATTGTTGTTCCCTAACCTCTCACCTTGTTCTCTCATCCTGGAGAAGTGATGAGAGATTACAGAAGAGTCAAGCTGCTGTTAAGTCTCCAACCACATCACCCTTCTCTTTCCACCTTTCAGAGTTCTCCATTCTTCTGTCTTTCATTAGTTCCCATGTTTACAGTTGTACTTAGCAGGGAGGAGCAGAGAGAAATGAGTCTCTGACCCTTTGTCTTGCCCACTGGATTCCAGCAATAGAGAAAAAAGATTGATTTGGGGTTCATCTAGGCAAAGAATGGTGTGGGTCCTGGAAAATCAAAACTTTATCTTTCATGTCACTTATTTTTTCAATTTCAATCCCTTAATTTCCTTCTAACGCTGAAACTCAGAAAAATAGTAGTGAAATCCAGTGATATAATCACAGTATCTAGAAAAACAAATGTCACAGAATCTGAAAACATTTAAACCCTTGCTATGTTTAATTTGACATCATGGGTAGCAATTAAACTGCATGAATCAGACTTCTACTTATTAACATGAGAAAAGCAATGAAATTGATAAACATAAATGTTTGAGTTTATTTTTAATCACAAGTACTGACATTTGTTAATGCTTTGACAAATATTAAAACTTTCAACTTTGTATTTTTAGTGTTAGATTAGATTCTAACACTCATCTTGTTCAGAAAACTCAAGGTCCTATGAAAGAGCACACTATTTGCATTTTAAGAATTAATAAATTCTTTCATAGTGATTAAATGAAAATACTTTTGTGTAGACATTTCTGAAGTCCCTATCAATTATGTCATGGATTCCAGTCTTTCGTGAAGGCCGTGGTCATCCGTGGATGTGGCAAAATGGCTCAACTTGCAAACTACAGTAAGTTTTTAAAAACAATACTATATAGAGGAGGAACATATTAAAAATATGTATTTTAAGAATATTATTAAAACATTTGTTTTGGTTGAATTACACAATGATGAAGGAAGATGTTGAAAGCTAATAAAATGTTGATAGAACTATTAGAAAATGGGATACTCAGTATTCCATTTTCCTAATAACAAACTCTGCCTGAAATTATGTTAAAAACACAATTACCCACTTTCAAAATATCTTTTTATTACTGTTATACAGAAATTTTATAACTTCATGAGCTGTCCTCGTATATCATAACAGAATTATGCAATGCTTTCCATTACAGGGTATTAGACGTCTTACCTGAGAAAGGAAACTGTGCAGTGCTATCCTCGGGGGACATAAAGTCAGATGACTGTGAATTCCCAAATTTTTATACTTGCAAGCACAAGCTTGAGAATTAAAAAGTAAGTTTGGCTGCTGTTGGGTAACTTCATCTCTTATGAAATGGAAATAATAGTATGATTGCATAAACTTCAAAATGCATTATATTCTTTTTTCTAATAATGGAAGTTTAAAAAAAAAAAAAAAAAAACTCTTGAAATTTAATATGCACACCAGAAAGTACGGATATCATTCCTTTGGTGTCTGACTTTTTCGCTCAATAATATATTTATGGCAATCAAACTTTCTAAAGGATCACATGGTATATAGGATCATTTACATGAAATACCAAAAATAAGAAAAGAGAGACCAGAAGCATATTAGTGATGACCAAGAGCTGTGGGGAGGTGGGGATAGAAAATGACTGCTAGCTGAACAGTGATGAATACTTTCTAGATTTTGATGGTGGCAAAGGTCGCAAATTGGAAATGTACATAAAATAACTGATTATACACTTTAAATGGATGAATTTTATGCTATGTAAATCACATCTCAATAAAGCTATTTTAAAAAATTGCTTGGGACTGCATTTAATATTTAAAGTAAATTGTAAAGAGAGTAATCTTTGCAATATTGATTCTTCCAATCAGTACCATGCTTTATCCTTCCAATAATTTAGGTTTTCTCTTAATTTCTTTCTATTTTATTTATTTAATTATTTTTGGCCACTCCAGGTGGCAGGTGGAATCTTAGTTTCCAAGCCAGGAATCCAACCTGCACCCCCCACGCTGGGGAGCACAGAGTCCCATCCACTGACTGTCAAGGAAATCCGCTTAGCATGTTTTACATTTTTCAATATTGAAATCTTAGAGAAATATGGATATTTCATATCCATGCTTTTGTAAATGTCATCGTTGCTTTTTAAATTTTTGGTAATTTTTGCTCCTGCAGCAGAAATAAACAAAGAAAAAGGTTTACAGGCTGATCTTATGTCCAATGACCTCTCTGATTTTATGTATTAATTCTATTGTTTCAAATTTACATTCTTCTGGATTTTTAAAATAAAAACAGATATTGCAACTATAAATAATCATGTTTTATTTCTTCTCTCCAGGTACAATTGCTTTGTTTTTTTCTTGACTTATTTTTACACTGCAAGCTTTTATCTTCAATGTCAAATAGAAGGTACTGTAAAGGTCCTTTATGTATCATTCCTATATTATGGGAATATATTTCAATACTTTATCTTCAAGTATGAGGTTTAAGGATTTTTTGATCATACTTTTTTACTATGAAAGCAATTCCATATTATTTATTTTTTCTTATAAATTTTGTAACCAATCAGTAGTGTTTCAGTTTTATTTTTTCTTCAATAGAATGAGAAATTTTTTTAAAAATAATGCTTATGTATGAAAAAACTACCACAATATTGTAATTAGCCTCCAATTAAAATAAATAAATTAATTTTAAAAATAAAGTTTTTCCTCCAAATATTCCTATTTACTTCAAATATTAACCAGTCAAACATTGCTGAAATGAAACCACAATGATCATTCTGTATTTTCTTTCTCTTAAAATCAGTGCATATGTCATACTTAGATTAAAATATTTTCTTCATCAATTTTCACAAAGAGACAGGACTGAGTTCCTTAATATTATGTAAGCTGGCAAGTTTTGTTCTCAAGGCTCTATTGGGAAGCGTTCCTTTTTTTTTTTTTTTAATCTTACCTGGAGACTTTGTGAAAGACCTGGTATAATTTTAAGTGTTATTATTCACTACTGTTATCATTAGAGTTTCTAGAACTTTTTTTGTAGGAACTTCATGCAATGAATGCCATATCTTTAGCACATATTAAGTTTATTCAGGATCCAAGTTGTACTGCATTTGGTAAATTGCATTTTTTAGGCATTTCATATAGATAGTAGAATATATTCATAGTATGGTTTTCTTATCTATTTAACATCTATAAAAACAATAATGGTGTTGTCATATTTATTATAGATGTAAAAGATTTATGTCTCCTCATTTTTTCTTTAAACGTCTTTTATCAATTATACTGCCTTTCAAATGAAAATGACATTGACCATTTTATTCCTTTCTAATATACTTGCTTTCTTTGTCATGATTTTGCATCATTTATTTTCCTTTTACTTCTTTATTTGGACTATGCTAAGTCACCTCAGTCGTGTCCGACTCTGTGCGACCCCAGAGACGGCAGCCCAACAGGTTCCCCCGTCCCTGGAAATCTCCAGGCAAGAGCACTGGATTGGGTTGCCATTTCCTTCTCCAATGCATGAAAGTGAAGTCGCTCAGTCAGGTCCGACTCTTAGCGACCCCATGGACTACAGCCTACCAGGCTCCTCCATCCATGGGATTTTCCAGGCAAGAGTACTGGAGTGGGATGCCATTGCCTTCTCCTATTTGGACTATACTTGAATTTAATTTCACCCAGATTGCTTTTTAAGTTTTAGTTTCTAGTGGCACCTCCTCAAATTTATTCTTTCTTATTTTTTTGTTTGCAATGTATGCATTTAAGGCAATTGATATTTCACAAGGCAGATTTTACTATTGCATTTTCCTTCAAAATCATATAAAAATTGAGAACTTTGTGGATTTTTCTTTGGCTCATATGTTATTTACAAATGTGTAATTGAAATTAAAACTAGATAAAGGTTTTCACATTTTTGGTTATTACCTTCTAGCTTAGATTGTAAAGAATTTCTATGAATCTGGAAGCAATCTGTATCTCTATTATATGCTGCTGGTGTGAATGAGGAGGAAATCTTAAATTTTTATTTTTTTATAATAAATTAAAAATTAAATTTGAATACTCACATTTCAAGTGTCCATCTGCCAAACTTGACTTATGGCTGTTATAGTGACACTACAGTTCTATATACTTCATATTAATGTAATCAGGATTATGAATATACAATGAATTTTTGGAAAATTTGAGTGTAATTAAAAGTGTGAGTATTCTATACGAGTATATAAGTGTGTGTGTGCACAAATATTTTGGTTAATTGTCTAGTTTAGATCTATCTATAGCCTTACTGGTATATCTGCTTGCCAGATGAGCAGTGAGAAGTAATTATTTAAATCTCCATTTATGATTATTTAACCTACATACTTTTCTCAAATCTTTGTTGAACTTGTACTATTAAGTACATGCAGTTTTTTTGTAATTGCTAATGGCTTGGATCCTCAGTATATTGTTTTGAAACATACTTCATCTTTTCTAACAAGATTCTTCCCTCGTATTGTGACAGCACATTAACTTTATTAGTTCTACCATCTTGTGTTGCATCATATCATTTTTCAGGTTTTTAAATTTCCTCTTTATTTCTAAAATAATTATAACTAGGACAGCAGTTATTAAAATAACTCTTCTATATATATAGCTGTATTAAACAAAATGTTTTAAATTATGAACATTCTTAGAAGTGGAAGGCTATTTCATATATATTTAACCTAATTTTAAAATTATTGTAAACTTTACATATTTTATTTGTATGCAAGTATATATAATTAATTTTTAAGTACAATATATTGTTTCTTTGAATTGTACTTTATTTTTTCTTATTTTTCAAAATAAATATTTTTTACACTCATCTGTAAGAATTTATTCACTTAATATGCCTTAGTTTAATTCATGCCCTACATTTTGCAGCTTGTATTCTTTACTCAATAAAGTCCAAGTTAGTACTTTCACCCACTTCTCAAACAATGAAAGGATATATTTATTCTCTACTTTTATTTACTACTCATGCTGTATTCACTTCCTTGAATTCTAATACAAATATGTGTTTACAATTTGAAATTTTATCATTAATATTTTACCCCTCAATATCTATTTGGATGTAGTCACACAAGTTCTTTTCTTCAAATCATCTTATAAAATTTTACCTAGATTAAGAGTTCCTTCTTTAGAAGACCCTAAATATTTCCTTTTATAGAGTCAGTTGGTAATTTCTCTCCATTTAAAAACTTCCTTGAAAATGAATTGATCTTGTCGTTAGGTGAAAAGGACATTTTCACTTGTTATTGACTTCCAATTTATCTCTCTCTCTTAGGTCACTAAGTATGGCCATTAATAGACATAGTTACAAATCGATATATTCATATCACAAAAAGTAAATTCAAACTACTTTTAGTGTTTTGAGTAATTTTATCTTTGCTGTATGTTGTCTGAACATAGATTTTATTAAAGTTAAATGCCAGAGAAAGTGAAAATGAAAATGTACTCACTCAGTTGTATCCGATTCTGCAACACCATTAACTGTAGCTTGCCAAACTCCTCTGTCAACGGAATTCTCCGGGCAAGATTACTGGAGTGGGTAGTCATTCCCTTCTCTAGTGGATCTTCCCAACCCAAGGATCGAACCCATGTCTCCTGCGTGGAGGGCAGTTTCTTCAGATTAAACTCGTATTTTTACATATAACAAAGAACCTGACATGTGTAACATTATTGAAAACAGCAAAGGCTATGAAAGTAGTAGATATAACTGCTTCAAATTTTAAAAATAAACATTAGTATATTTTACATTGTGTGACATCTCTAATAAATGTTTCAATAACTATAATTCTAGGATGTGAGTAATAGAGAAAATTATCAATTTAGTTTATGTAAATAAAATATAATGGATAGATAAACCATATAGGTAGCCATTAGTCACTGTTTTAGAAGGCTCAAGTATTAGTCTTCATTACAAGGACATAACTGAGTTTACATTACATTTGTATAGATTTCAGAAAGCAAAAAATAGTGGTTCCCTCAACTCAATGTTCTAGAAGTGATGCTGAAAGAGAATATCCTTAGGAATGGTAGATAAACGTTTATCCTTTTCTTGATACAAGTGACAACTGATGAAAAAAAATCCATTTGAGGCAAATTTGATAGTTTATTTAATATTTTATATGTGTGTTTTGCAAAAAGGTCAACATTTTCTGCCTTCCCCATTTTCTTGTGAAGTGAAAATTTAAAAGCTTATTTTTCCCCTATGGAAACTTGGGCTTTTGTTATTTACAACAAATATTCCTATTAAAAATATAGATAACGTTATGATTTGAGGATCATCAATGAATCATATGGTGAGTATTCAATATTTCAATCTCTGCCATGGTGATATAGCTGGATCAAAAGGAGAAAGTCAAGAGATACCTGAAGTAACAGGCAAGTTTGGCCTTGGAGAACAAAATAAAGCATGGCAAAAGCTAACAGAGTTTTGCCAAGAGAACTCACTGGTCGTAGCAAACACCTTCTTCCAACAACACAAGAGATGACTCTACACAGGGACATCACCAGATGCTCAATACCAAAATCGGATTGATTATATTCTTTGCAGTCAAAGATGGAGGAGCTCTATACAGTCAGCAAAAACCATCATACAGAGGAAGTGGCAAATAGATCCAAGGCATTAAATCTGATAGCCACAATGCTTGAAGAACTATGGACAGAGGTTCATGAAATGGTTCAGGAGGCAGTGATCAAGAACATTCCCAAGAAAAAAATGCAAAATGGTTATCTGAGGAGGCTTTGCAAATAGCTAAGAAAAGAAGAGAAGCTAAAGGCAAAAGAGAAAAAGATATACCCATTTAAAAACAGAATTCTAAAGAATAGCAGGGAGAGATAAGAAAGACTTCCTCAGTGATCAATGCAAAGAAATAGAGGAAAACAATAGAATGGGAAAGACAAGAGATCTTTTCAAGAGAACTAGAGATACCAAGGGAACATTTCATTCAAAGATGGGCACAATAAACGACAGAAATGGTATGGACCTAACAGAAGCAGAAGATACCAAGAAGAGGTGACAGAATACACAAAACAAATATACAGAAAATACCTTCATGACCCAGATAACCATGATGGTTGATCACTCACCTAGAGCCAGACATCCTGGAATGCGAAGTCAAGTGGGCCTTAGGAAGCATCATTACGAACAAAGCTAGTGGAGGTGATGGAATTCCAGTTGAGCTATTTCAAATCCTAAAAGATGATGCTGTGAAAGTGCTGCACTCAAAATGCCAACAAATTTAAAAAACTCAGCAGTGGCCACAGGACTGGAAAAGGTCAGGTTTCATTCTAATTCCAAAGAAAGGCAATGACAAAGAATGTTCAAACAATTGCACAGTTGCACTAATCTCACATGCTAGCAAAGTAATGGTCAGAATTCTCCAAACAAGGCTTCAACAGTATGTGAACCATGAACTTCCAGATGTTCAAGCTGAATTTAGAAAAGGCAGAGGAACCAGAGACCAAATTGCCAACATCTGCTGGATCATCGAAAAGCAAGAGAGTTCCAAAAAACCGTCTACTTCTACTTTATTGACTATGCCAAAGCCTTTTACTGTGTTGATCACAACAAACTGTGGAAACAAACAGAGCATGAGATGGTTGGATGGCATCATTGACTCACTGGGCATGAGTCTGAGCAAAGGTTGATAGTTAAGGACAGGGAAGCCTTGAATGCTACAGTTCATGGGGGAGGGGAGATGTGAATTATCCAACACTACTTAGCAACTGAAAAACAACAACCCTTAAATAACTACTGTTAATAGATTATGATTGTTTTCATTACAACCAAAAAGACATAATGCTAATATAAGGAAAAGAAATATGTAATGCCATGTAGTAAATCTTCTGAATTCATGATGTGTTGTATGTGCTAAGTCGGTTTAGTCGTGTCTGACTCTTTGTGACACTATGGACTGTAGCCACCAGATTCCTCTCTCCATATGGATTCTCAGGCAAGAATAGTGAAGTGGATTGCCATGACATGCTCCAGGGGATCTTCCCAGGGATTGAAGCCACATGTCTTTTGTTTCCTGCATTGGCAGGAGGGTTCTTTACCACTAGCTATAAGTGGGAAGCCCTAGTGACAAATATTGTTAATAGAATTATGACTTATTCCACAACAGGAATGAAAACATGAGAGTATAAGGAAATGAAAAATACAATGCCAAGATTTAGAAACTTTATATAAAAGTAGAACTTAAAACATTGAAGGCACCCTTAGCAAAGCCTAAGTTTGTAGTATGTGTGATTGAGATAAAAACAAGTTAACAAGTTAAAGGCGTAGTCATCTTTTCCCCAGTATCTTTTAGAAAATGAAAAAAACTTCTCAGAGGCACTTACCAAAGGGCAGACTAAATGACACACTACACACCCAAAGTCTCCTATATTCTGGAGTTGTGTCATGAGATAAATTGTCTTGAAAATACTCGTGTAAGAATTTCCTGTTTAAACTTTGTGACATGATGATGAGAAATCTACCTTTTCTACTATTGCTTCGCTGTGGCCCTCACAGGGCAGTCTGTGAAGACCACAAATACTGTTTGCTACAGTAACTTGGTCACCCACAAGAGGAATCAGGACTCTGGCATACAGAAGGTACGTGTCTCTCTCCTTTGTAATTCCTCATCTCATTTGGTAGGAGGTTACCCATGCCTAGATATGGTTCAATTTAGGGACAATTGATATGAAGCCAAATCAAGGATATACTGGTAGATTTATTTGAATAATTCTGAGAATTATGTAAGCATAAAATATGAAATATTATGGAGGATTTTGTAAAATATTCAAATTCTTGCCTGTTTATTATTCAAGTGCATATACACATGTGTAAATGAGTTTCTAAATCAATGCAATTTAAAGTGAAATCTCATAATCACTATGACAAGGAACAGTTACTGCTGTATTTTGTCATCAGTAGAGATACATTTATATACGTCATTAAACATTTCACTCAGCTTTTAAGAATAGATTCTTTTTTTTAACTTGTTGAATTAATGCTTTTATTTTATTTTTTTCAGTTTTATGAAAGTTATTTTTTATTTTTTTTTATGAACTACTCAAATTTATTTTTTTTGTCCTGAATTCTTTTTTTTATATGATATTATACATGTTTTAATGCCATTCTCCCAAGTCATCCTTCTTAAAGGGGATTCATGAAATTGTGAACGCCAGTGTAATTCTTCACAGATCTAGATAGAATAAAAGCAGTTGAGTTTTAATAAAAATAAGACTGATACAGCTTCAATAAAATCCTAATTTAAATCCAATTATAAACAACCAAATGCTTTTTAAAACCTTGAACAAAACATTGAATAAGAAAGAAAAATGACACAGATACAGAGATCCTGTCTAAGAAATTATGTTACATTTTCCTGACTGATATGAATGGTATTATGGCAATTATATTAAAATAATAAAATAAAATATAAAATTTAACATGACTTTTATATGATCTATGTAATACATATTTTATTAAAATTTTGGATTTGCAAACTAGTTTCTACATACTAAATAATTTTTAAAGGTCACACCTTGTACACTTCAAAGCCAGAAATAATTCTAGTTCTCACTAACTACTGACTCCAGTGACAGAATTATTAATGTGCATTATCTGACATTTAATTGCTGATACAGCCAAAGCTATCCTCGTTGATTTGACACCTATAAGATTTTTCTGGACGTCTGTGTCAGTATCACTCTTCCATAATTGATTGACACTTTTATTTATCATTTTATGATTTCATATCTCAGCCATTATCAATTGCTAATTACTTTTGTAAAGTAATTATTTTAAAATCTTTTAATATTATTTTATTTTTATTGTTTACTAAGCTTTGGATAGTTTAATATGTCATGTAACATTTTTAACATGTGAAATATTTCTCTAAACTTCTAATGATTTCAAAGAACTTGCAGTCAATCAAAATAAAATAAAATAAAACTATTTGATAGCACTTCATTTTCTTTTAATAAATGATACCACTAATTAAAGTAGTTTAGTGCAGGAAATATTTCATATGCCAATACTATTATTCTCTCTTCTTTAGAAGGTTCAATCCTTAACCATTAATGGGTTCTAAAATTATCACAAAAATTGGCATATTGGTGCATCTGTTTTTTCCAGTATGGCATTTTAATTTCAACATAGTTACTGTAACAGTTTTAAAATGTTTCTTTGCAAATTAACTGTAAATTGATAAGGACATTATTCTTTATGAACTTTATTTTTCACCAATTTATTAATTTCATTGTTCCAATGATAAATAACATTATTTCAAACATTTTTAAAACTTAGTCTATCTTGAAACACTTACTTATACCCTGTGGAAAGGAGAACCAAACATGCACCTTGCTTAACTGCAAAATGAGTGCTGTCACTCATCTCACACACCACCCACTTCAGGCTTCTTGTGATTTTATACACCATTTATTAACTACCTAGGTACAGTTTTCATAAAGCACCATCCTTGACATTACACAGCTGCGGAGATGAACAATCAAATGCAAAACTACCCAGAACCAAATCTGACTAAGGACTCCAGGAAACAGCAAGTTAGAGGTAAGAGCACGCAAAGTTCCATTTCAGTCATTGAGCAGGAGAAAACCTACATGGAATTAAAATTTCAAAATGCTTCTCACTATCCTCAATGGAATGACAGGAGCTACCAGTGCAAGTGTGAGAATTTAATAGCTCACATACTTTTTATTTATGAGGATCAGAGCTTGAATTTGAAATACAGTACTCTAGTGTGAGCTTCCTGGTGGCTTCGTGATAAAGAATCCACCTGCCAATGCAGGAGACGTGGGTTGGATCCCTGGCAAATCCCATGGACAGAGAAGCCTATCTATTCCAGGACTGTTGTAATATATAGTCTTTGATATACAACTTGTGAAGTGTTATATTTGCTGAAAATGTATGTATTCTGAGAGGAGGATTACAATGTTTCATATGGATTTGGGGTCCAAGTTGATGTCTATGAATTCTCACGGATGTGGAATCTTTTATTCTTCTAAAACAACTGTCTCCATTGCTCCTTTCTCAGTGTTTCCTTTTCTCTCCCTGCAGGCTTACCATCACCTCGAGAGGAGATTGTTGCTGTGATCCTGGGAATCATCTGTTTTGTCTTGATGTATACTCTAGTGAGAGTGATAACTTTTATTCCACGTAAGTATATTTTTGAAATTGTGATTGAACTTTTCACTTTAATGATCATCAGTGCCTCTCAAAAATCATATGATGAAATAAAACTGTGCATTCAGCCTAAATGTGGAATAGCTATTCTCAGATTGTCCAAAGTATAAATAACACAATGATTCTAGAGAACATTATATATATATATATATGTATATATTTGTATATAGGTTTACATGTATATATATGTTTTTCTGATTTCATAACTCAAACACAGACTTTAGGAAGATGAAAGACTATATTGAGAAACACAAATCAGTTCTTGAGATTGGTTAAACCAAATACTATAAGAGGTGGTGGCATCTGTTCCTTTTTGTTTTTTAATTTTTTCTTTTCCATCAAATCTTCATTGCTTAATTTATTTTTCTTGGTAGAGTCAGTTTTAGTTTAGATTATTTAATCTTAAGCAATTAACCAAATTTTAGACTCATAAACTAAAATCATTATGGTTTATTTAGAGCAATATTAACTTTTGTAATGATTAATTTTGTAGCTGCTCTAATACAGGAACAGAATAACTCCTCTCGGATAACAAGGCTCCAGAAAGGTACATAATAATTTTAAAGTTCTGGCATATATACAATTGGTATTTTGTCTCTATTTTAGGCTAATGAAAATAAGAATAGATTATAGCATAGAACATAAATTGTAAAATGGAGCAACAAATATTTATAAGTAATGATTATAGGAGAATGCTTCTGTCTGTGCTACAGTATGATCACCATATGCTTTGTTGACAATTGGTTCTAATTTCCTTCTGCTATAGTATAATAAAGGCAAATAAGTTTGCTATTCTAAAACAGAGGTTTCATTTCTTGATCCTCAGGACGTGTAAAGAGTGGGTATTTCTGTGTCTTTGCTTTATATGGAGACATAAATTGGCTTATGAGAGACTGACTCTTTCTGTGAATGTATGTGTTGGTTTGTTTAATATGTACCAGCCTTGAGGGTGCATATATATATATGTTGTATAAGCATGTATATACATAAATATATTTATATCTATGCATATATGTAGTTTCTTTTATTTTATAAAATTCAATTTTTTTTGGCTAGTAATTCACAATCTTTCCTCAGAAGACCATTGTGGTCGTTTTCCAAAAGACTGGTTTACATATTCCAACAACTGCTATTATATCATCTTTGAAGAAAAAACATGGAATGGGAGTTTGACAGCCTGTGCTTCTAGGAACTCTACTCTGCTTTATTTAGATAATGAAGAGGAACTGGTAAGATATCAAATGTTTCCAACATTTTGTTAAAGGCTTGATTCAGTCAGTGTTATATTTGTTAGAATTCACTTGTATTTTTGTATGTATTTGTAGTTTGTTTAAGGCCTGTTATTTTACTAAATAATGGAATACAACTTTATATTTTATTTATATTTTTATCCTATTAATGCATGCTTAATTATTTCCATTTGCTTTTTCACTGAAAACCATGCTTCTCCAAGTGCTATTATATTCTAAGATAAACTGTGCTATTTAATTTTACCATGTATCAAGGATAGTACACATATCATAAATTTTCACAAAGATCACAAAGTAAATAGAACCATGTAATTACACATCAGATCATGGATTAGAAGTTTTCACTTTCCAGCAGCCTATTCTTTGTAATTTCTCATCATTCTGTGTCCTCCTTATTTACCCACTGTCATGACTTTGATGTTATAGAATCTCTTGGCATGTTTTGCTTTTCATGTACGTAGAATCACACTATATGCATTCTTCGTTCAGTCTCTGCACCCTCCATGTACTAGTTTTGTAATTCATCCATATTCTTGTATTTATGTGGAATTTGTTAATTTCCATAGTTCATTATGTAAATATAACATTTAAATCCATTCTATCCAATGTCACTGAGTGGAGATGGAGTCTTATGCCCTTAAGGAAAAGAGGCTTCCTAGGTTCAGAACTTTTAGTCATGGGATCCTCTTTGCTGGCCCCACCTCCACCCCTGCCTCCCAACTCTAGTTCTCTTTGTGGAGGCAGGAGAAAAACTTCCTCTAACTGCTTCTTGTTAGCAGGTGTCCTGACGGACACTTTGTAAGGCTCATGTGGCATTGTCGACAGGATTCCTCTCAACACACTGGAAGAATGGAATGGCTTATCTGTGCCCCCTCCTACAGCTAGGCTGGGTAAGTCATTTAGCAGGTCTAGGTCATTTTCTTCTTTTAGGAAAGATATAAGATGCCCCTAATTGTTGTTCCCTTGTTCTCTCATCCTGGAAAGTGATGAGAGATTACATGAGAGTCAAGCTGATGTTAAGTCTCCAACCACATCACCCTTCTCTTGCCACCTTTCAGAGTCCTCCATTATTGTGTCTTTCATTAGTTCCCACGTTTACAGTTGTACTTAATGGGGAGAAGCAGAGAGAAAATAGTCTCTGACACTCTGTCTTATCTGCTGGATTCCAGCAATACAGAAAAAGATTGACTTGGGGTTCATCTAGGCAAAGAATGGTGTGGGTCCCAGAAAACCAAAGTTTGTCTTTTGTGTCACTTTTTTTCTCAATTTCAATCCCTTAATTTTCTTCTAAAACTGAAACTCTGAGAAATATAGTAGTGAAATCCAGTGATATAATCACAGTATCTGGAAAAATGAATGTCACAGAATCTGAAAACATTTAAAACCTTACTATGTTTAATTTGACAACATGGGTAGCAATTAAACTGCATGAATCAGACTTTTCTTTAATAACATAAGAAAAGCAATGAAACTAATAAACATAAATGTTTATTTTTAATCAAAAGTACTGACATTTGTTAATGCTTTGACAAATATTAAAACTTTCACCTTTATACTTTTAGTGTTAGATTAGATTCTAATACTTTCATCTTGTTCAGAAAACTCAGGATCCTATGAAAGAGCACATTATTTGCATTTTAAGAATAAATAAAATCTTCCATAGTGATTAAATGAAAATACTTTTGTGTAGAAATTTCTGAAGTCCCTATCAATTATATCATGGATTCCAGTCTTTCGTGAAGGCCGTGGTCATCCGTGGATGTGGCAAAATGGTTCAACTTGCAAACTACAGTAAGTTTTTAAAAACCATACTATATAGAGGAGGAACATATTAAAAATAAATATTTTAAGATTATTAAAACATTTGTTTTGGTTGAATTACACAATGATGAAGGAAGATGTTGAAAGTTAATAAAATGTTGATAGAAATATTAAAAATAGAAATCTCAGTATTCCATTTTCCTAATAACAAACTCTGCCTGAAATTATGTTAAAAACACCATTACCCACTTTCAAAATATCTTTTTTATTACTGTTATACAGAAATGTTATAACTTCATGAGCTGTCCTCATATATCATAACAGAATTATGCAGTGCTTTCCATTACAGGGTATTAGACGTCTTACCTGAGAAAGGAAACTGTGCAGTGTTATCCTCGGGGGACATAAAGTCAGATGACTGTGAATTCCCAAATTTTTATACTTGCAAGCACAAGCTTGAGAATTAAAAAGTAAGTTTGGCTGCTGTTGGGTAACTTCATCTCTTATGAAATGGAAATAATAGTATGATTGCATAAACTTCAAAATGCGTTATATTCTTTTTTCTAATAATGGAAGTTTTTTTAACAAAACTCTTGAAATTTAATATGCACACCAGAAAGTACAGATATCATTCCTTTGACATCTGGCTTTTTTTGCTCAACTATATATTTACAGCAATCAAACTTTCTAAAGGATTGCTTGGTACATTATTTACATGAAATATCAAAAATAAGAAAAGAGAGACCAGAAGCATATTAGTGATGACCAAGAGCTGTGGGGAGGTGGGGAAAGGAAATTAATGCTAACTAAACAGTGATGAATACTTTCTAGATTTTGATAGTGGTGATCATTGCAAATTAAAAATATATCTAAAATCACTGATTGTACACTTTAAATGGATGAATCTTAGGCTGTGTAAGTTACATCTCAATAAAGCTGCTTTAAAAAACTGCTTGGGACTGCATTTAATCTTTAAAATAAATTGCAGAGAGTCATCTTTGCAATATTGACTCTTCCAATCAGTACTATGCTTTATCCTTCCAATAATATAGGTTTTCTCTTAATTTCTTTCTATTTATTTATTTATTTTTGGCCATGCCAGGTGGCATGTGGAATCTTAGCTTCCCAACCAGGAATCCAACCTGCACCCCTCACAATGGGGAGCACAGTCCCAATCACTGAACTGCCAAGGAAATCCACTTAGCATATTTTACCTTTTTCAATATCGAAATCTTAAAGAAATACGGATATTTCATAGCCATGCTTTTGTAAATGTAATCTTTATTTTTTAAATTTTTAGTAATTTTTGCTCTGCAGCAGAAATAAACAAAATAAAACTCAGAGGTTTACAGGTGTATCTTATGTCCAATGACTTCCCTGATATTATATATTAATTTATTGTTTCAAATATATATTCCTCTAGATTTTTAAAATAAAAAGAGCTATTAGAACTATAAATAGTCACATTTTATTTCTTTTCTCCAGGTGCAATTGCATTTTTTTTCATGACTTATTTTTACACTGCAGGGTTTTACTTTCAATGTTGAATAGAAGGTACAGTAAAGGTCCTATATGAATCATTCCTATATTATGGGAATATATTTAAATACTTCAAGTATGAGGTTTAAGGATTTTTTCCATCATACATTTTTACTATGAAAGCACTTCCATATTATTCATATTTTTCTCATAGAGTTTGTAAACAATCAGTAATGTTACATTTTTATTTTTTCTTCCATAGAGTGAGAAATATTTTTTAAAATAAGGTTTCTGTATGGCAAAAACTACCACAATATTGTAAAGTAATTAACCTCCAATTAAAATAAACAAATTAATTAAAATATAATGTTTATGTTTTTCTTTCTAATATTCCTATTTCCTTCAAATATTAACCAGTCAAGAATCCCTGAAATGAAACCACAATGATCATTCTGTATTTTCTTTCTCTTAAAAATCACTGCACATATCATATTTAGATTAAAATATTTTCTTCATCCATTTTCACAAAGAGACAGGACAGAGTTCCTTAACATTATGTAAGCTGACAAACTGTGTTATCAAGGCTCTACTGGGAAGCATTCCTTTCTTTCATCTGACCTGGAAACCTTGTGAAAGACCTAGTATATTTTTAAATGTTATTATTATAGTGAATTTTTGGAAAATTTAAGTGCAATTAAAAATATGAGTATTCTATATGAGTATATAAGTGTGTGTGTTCACCTATATGTTGGTTAATTGTTTAGTTTAGAAATATTTATAACCTTACTGGTATATCTGCTTGCCAGATAAGCAATGAGAGGTAATTGTTTAAATCTCCAATTATGATTCTTTAACCTACATACTTTTCTAAAATCTTTGTTGAACATTTAGTATTAAGTACATGCAGTTTTTTTTTTATTTTTTGCAATTGCTAATGGTTTGGATGCTCAGTATATAGTTATGAAACATGCTTCATCTTTTCTAACATAGTTCTTGCTTTGTATTGTGACAGTATGTTAACTTTCTCAGCTTTATCATCTTGTGTTGCATGATATCATTTTCCATCTTTTTAAATTTCCTCTTTATTTCTTCATCTAAAAAAGTCTCACTAAGACAGCAGTTATTAAAATAACTCTTTTATATATATAGCTGTATTAAACAAAATGTTTTAAATTATAAAGGGGCTTCCCTAGTGGCTCAGAGGGTAAAGCGTCTGTCTGCAATGCAGGAGACCCGGGTTCAATCCCTGGGTTGGGAAGATCCCCTGGAGAAGGAAATGGCAACCCACTTCGGTACTCTTGCCTGGAAAATCCACGGATGGAGAAGCCTGTAGGCTACAGTCTATGGGGTCGCAAAGAGTCGGACATGAATGAGCAACTTCACTTTCTTTCTTTAAATTATAAACATTTTTAGAATTTAGTTCAGTTCAGTTGTTCAATGGGTCTGACTCTTTGCAACCCTGTGAACCACAGCACTCCAAGCCTCTCTGTCCATCACCAACTCCTGGAGACCACCCAAACCCATGTCCATGAGTTGGTGATGCCATCGAATCATCTCATCCTCTCTTGTCCCCTTCTCCTCCTGCCCTCAATCTGTCCCAGCATCACGGTTTTTTCCAATGAGTCAGCTTTTCGTATTAGGTGGTCAAAGTATTGGAGTTTCAGCTTCAACATCAGTCCTTCCAAAGAACACTCAGGACTGATCTACTTTAGGATGGATTGACTGGTTGGATCTCCTTGCAGTCCAAGGGACTCTCAAGAGTCTTCTCCAACACCGTTGTTCAAAAGCATCAATTCTTCAGCACTCAGCTTTCTTCACCATCCCACTCTCACATCCATACATGACCACTGGAAAAACCATAGCCTTGACAAGACAGACCTTTGTTGGCAAAGTAATGTGTCTGCTTTTTAATATGCTGTCTAGGTTGGTCATAACTTTCCTTCCAAGGAGTAAGCGTCTTTTAATTTCATGGCTGCAATCAGCATCTGCAGTGATTTTGGAGCCCAGAAAAATAAAGACAGCCACTGTTTCCACTATTTCTTCACCTGTTTGCCATGAAGTGATGGGACCAGATGCCATGATCTTAGTTTTCTGAATGTTGAGCTTTAAGCCAACTTTTTCACACTCCTCTTTCACTTTCAGCAAGAGGATCTTTAGTTCTTCTTCACTTTCTGCCACAAGGGTGGTTTCATCTGCATATCTGAGATTATTGATATTTCTCCCGGCAATCTTGATTCTAGCCTGTGCTTCTTCCAGCCCAGCATTTTTCATGATTAACTCTGCCTTTTCTAAAACCAGCTTGACAAGTTTAGGTTGGTCATAACTTTCCTCCCAAGGAGTAAGCGTCTTTTAATTTCATGGCTGCAGTCACCATCCGCAGTGATTCTGGAGCCCCCAAAATGAAGTTTGTTGCTGTTTCCCCATCTATTTGCCATGAAGTGATGGGACCGGATGCCATGATCTTAGTTTTCTGATTGTTGAGTTTTAAGCCAACTTTCTCACTCTCCTCTTTCACTTTTGTCAAGAGGCTCTTTAGTTTTTCTTCACTTTCTGCAATAAGGGTGGTGTCATCTACATATCCGAGCTTAATGATATTTGGCCCAGCAATCTTGATTCCAGCTTGTGCTTCATCCAGCCCAGTGTTTCTCATGATTTACCCTGCTTATAAGTTATATAAGCATGGTGACAATATAAAGCCTTGACATACTCCTTTTCCTAATTGGAACCAATCTGTTGTTCCATGTCCTGGTCTAACTGTTGTTTCCTGACCTGCATACAGATTTCTCAAAAGGTAGGTCAGGTAGTCTGGTATTCCCATCTCTTTAAGAATTTTCCACATTTTGTTGTGATCCACAGAGTCAAAGGCTTTGGCATAGTCAATAAAGCAGAAATAGATGTTTTTCTGGAACTCTCTTTCTTTTTCGATGATCCAGTGGATGTTGGTAATTTGTCTCTGGTTCCTCTGCCATTTCTAAAACCAGCTTGAACATCTGGAAGTTGACGGTTCACATATTGCTGAAGCCTGGCTTGGAGAATTTTGAGCATTACTTTGCTAGCACGTGAGATGAGTGCAATTGTGCAGTAATTTGAACATTCCTTAGCATTCCCTTTCTTTGGGATTGGAATGAAAATGGACCTTTTCCAGTCCTGTGGCCACTGCTGAGTTTTCCAAATTTGCTGGCATATTGAGTGCAGTACTTTCACACCATCTTTTTAGGATTTGAAAGAGCTCAACTGGAGCTCACCTCCACTAGCTTTGTTTGTAATAATGCTTCCCAAGGATAATTTGACTTCACATTCCAAGATGTCTGGCTCTAGGTGATTGATCACACCATCGTGATTATCTGGGTCATAAAGATCTTTTTTGTACATTTCTTCTGTGTATTTTTGCCACCTCTTCTTAATATCTTCTGATTCTGTTAGGTCCCTACCATTTCTGCCCTTTATTGAGCCCATCTTTGCATAAAATGTTCCCTTGGTATCTCTAATTTTCTTCCTATTCTATTGTTTTCCTCTATTTCTTTGCACTGATCACTGAGGAAGGCTTTCTTATCTCTCCTTGCTATTCTTTGGAACTCTGCATTCAAATGAGTATATCTTTCCATTTCTCCTTTGCTTTTCACTTCTTTTCTTTTCACAGCTATTTATAAGGCCTCTTCAGACAGTCATTTTGCTCTTTTGCATTTCTTTCTCTTGGGAATGATCTTGATCCCTGTCCTCTGTACAATGTCACAAACTTCCATCCATACTTAATCAGGCACTCTGTCTATCAGATCTAGTTCCTTAAATTTATTTGTCACTCCCACTGTATAATTGTAAAGGATTTGATTTAGGTCATACCTGAATGGTCTAGTGGTTTTCTGTGCTTTCTTCAATTTAAGTCTGAATTTTGCAGTAAGGAGTTCATGATCTGACCCACAGTTAGCTCCTGGTCTTGTTTTTGCTGAATGTATAGAGCCTGTCCATCTTTGGCTGCAAAGAATATAATCAATTTGATTTCAGTGTTGGCCATCTGGTGTTGTCCATGTGTAGAGTCTTCTCTTGTGTTGTTGGAAGAGATTTTTGCTATGACCAGTGTGTTCTCTTGTCGAAACTCTATTAGCCTTTGCCCTGTTTCATTCTGTACTCCAAGGCCAGATTTGTGTGTTACTGCAGGTGTTTCTTGACTTCCTACTTTTGCATTCCAGTCCCCTATAATGAAAAGGACATCTTTTTGGGGTAGTAGTTCTAAAAGTTCTTGTAGGTCTTCACAGAACCATTCAAGTTCAGCTTCTTTAGCATTACTGGTTGGGGCATAGACTTGGATTATCATGATATTGAATGGTTTGCCTTGGAAACGAACAGAGATCATTCTGTCGTTTTTGAGATTGATTCCAAGTATTGCATTTCAGACTCTTTTGTTGACTATGACGGCTAATCCATTTCTTCTAAAGGATTCTTGCCACAGTAGTAGATATAATGGTTATCTGAGTTAAATTCACCGATTCCAATCCATTTTAGTTCGCTGATTCCTAAAATGTCGATGTTCACTCTTGCCATCTCCTGTTTGACCACTTCCAATTTGCCTTCATTCATGGACCTAACATTCCAGGTTCCTATACAATGTTGCTCTTTATATTTGTGTGTAAGTATATATAATTAATTTTAAGTATAGTATATTGTTTCTTTGCATTCTACATTATCTTTTTCTTATCTTTCACTATAATAGCTGCATTAAATAAAATATTTTAAATTAAAACATTCTTAAAATTTAACTGGCAAGCTATTCCATATATATTTAACCTAATTATAAAATTATTGTAAACTTCATATGTATTATTTGTATGTAATCCTATTTAATCAATTTTAATTATAATATATTGCTTCTTTGCATTCTACATTATCTTTTTCTTATCTTTCACAATAAATATTTTTACTTTCCTCTAGAATAACTTATTTATTTAATATGCCTTAGTTTTATTAGTGCCCTACATTTTACAGCTTGTATTCTCTACTCAATAAAGTCCAAGTTAGTATTTTCACTCATTCTCAAACAATGAAAAGACATATTTATTCTCTAAAGTATACTGTTATTTACTGCTCATGCTGTATTCACTCCCTTGAATTGTAATACAAATATGTTTTTACATTTTGAAATTTTATCATTAATATTTTACCTCTCAGTATCTATTTGGATATAGTCACACACGTTCTTTTTTTCAAATTTTTTCTTATAAAATTTTACCTAGATTAAGAGTTTCTTCTTTAGATGAATGTAAATATTTCCTTTTTGGAGTCATTTGGTAATTTCCCTCCATTCAAAAACCTCCTTGAAAATGAATTGATCTTGTTATTATGTTAAAAGGACTTTTTCACTTTTTATTGACTTTCAGTTTATCTATCTCACTAGCTATGGCCATTAATAGACATTGTCACAAATAGATATATACATATCATAAAAAGTAAACTACTATTAGTAAAACTACTAAGCGTATTTTGAATAATTTTATCTTTGCTGTATGTGTCTGAAAATAGATTTTATTAAAGTTAAAGGCCAGAGAAAATGAAAATGAAAGTGTAGTCACTCAGTTGTATCTGACTCTTTGCAACCCCATAAATTGTAGCCTACCAAGCTCCTCTGTCCATGGAATTCTCCAGGCAAAATTACTGGAGTGGGTAGTCATTCCATTCTCTAGGGGATCTTCCTAACCCAAGGATCAAACCTGGGTCTCTGGCATTTCAGGCAGATTCTTTAGAATAAACCCATATTTTGACATATAAAAAAGAACCTGACATGTATAACATTATTTAATTAAAAATAGCAAAGTATATGACAGCAGTAGACATAAGTACTTCAAATTGTAAAAGCCAACATTAGTGTATTTTACATTGATCTCTAATGAATGCTTCAACTGCTATAATTCTAGGATGTGAGTAACAGAGAAAATTATCAATTTAGTTTATGAAAATAAAATATGATTGATAGATGCAACCATATAGGTAGCCATTATTAGTCATTGTTTTAGAAGACTCAAGTATTAGTCTTCATTACAAGGACATAACTGAGTTTACATTTGATTTTTCTAGCTTTTAGAAAGCTAAAAAATAGTGTTTGCTTGAATTCAGTGGTCTAGAAGTTATGCTGAAAATGAATATCCTTAGGAACGGTAGATAAACATTTACCCTTTTCTTGATACAGTGATAATTGATGAAAAAAATGCATTTGAGGCAAATTTGATCTTTTATTTAATGTTTTACATTTTTGAATGTTCATATGTGTTTTGGTAAAAGGTCAACTTTTTATGCATTCCCCATTTTCTTGAGAAGTGACAATTTAAAAGCTTATTATTCCCCTGACAGAAACTTGGGCTTTTGTTATTTACAACAAATATTCCTGTTAAAAATACAAATAACAAGTTATGATTTAAAGATCATCAATGAATGATATAGCGAGTATTCAGTATTTCAATCTCTGCTATGGTGATATAGCTTGATATTGTTCGATGTTTTACCCTTCCCAAAGACATTTATTTTTTCAGAGGAAACCTGAATAACTTATTTAAGAATAATAAAATTAGGTGTAGCTCTTTTAAGAACTAGAGTGAAATTGAAAAGTAAGATTAGGCATTCATCTCTTTTTAACAGTTATTTTAATGTAGACAAGGTAGTAAGTCTTCTGAATTAGTGACAAATGGTATGGAGTAGCCCTCATAGTCAACAAAAGAGTCCAAAATGCAGTACTAGGGTGCAATCTCAAAAATGACAGAATGATCTCTGTTCCTTTCCAAGGCAAACCATTGAATATCACTGTAACCCAAGTCTGTATCCCAACCAGTGATGCTGAAGAAGCTGAAGTTCAACGGTTCTATGAGGAACTTCTAGAACTAACACCCAAAAATGATGCCCTTTTCATCATAGGGGACTGGATGCCAAAGTAGGAAGTCAAGAAATACCTGGAGTAACAGGCAAATTTGACATTAGAGCACAAAATGAAGCAGGACAAAAGCTAACAGTTTTGCCAAGAAAACATATTGGTCATAATAAGCACTTTCTTCCAACAACACAAGAGATGAATCTAAACATGGACATCATCAGATGGTCAATACTGAAATCAAAATGATTATATTCTTTGTAGCCAAAGATGGAGAAGCTCTATACAGTCATCAAAACAAGATGGAAAGCTGAATGTGGCTCAGATCATGAACCCCTTATTGCAAAATTCGGGCTTAAATTGAAGAAAATAGGGAAAACCACTAGACCATTTTGGTAAGACCTAAATCAAAGCCCTTACTGTTATACAGTGGAAGTGACAAATAGATTCAAGGGATTAATCTGATAGACTGACTGCCTGAAGTACTATGGATGGGGGTTCATGACATTGTACAGGAGGCAGTGATCATGACCATCTCCAAGAAAAAGAAATACAAAAAGGCAAAATGTTTCTCTGAGGAGGTCTTTAAAAAGTAGAGAAGAAAAGGCAAAGGAGAAATAGAAAGAGATACCCACTTGAAAGCAGAGTTCCAAAGAATATCAAGGAGAAATAAGAAAGCCTTCCTTAGTGATCCATGAAAAGAAATAGAGGAAAGCAATGGGAAATACTAGAGATCTCTTCAAGAGAACTAGAGATACTAAGGGAATACTTCATGCAAAGATGGGCACAATAAAGGACAGAAATGGTAATGGTATGGACCTAACAGAAGCAGAAGATATTAAGAAAAGGTGGCAAGAATACACAGAAGAACTATACAAAAAGATCTTCATGCCCCAGATAATTATGGTTGTTGATCACTCACTTTTCCTGGAATGAGAAGTCAGGATGGATATCATAACTATAAACAAAGCTAGTGGAGGTGATGGAATTCCAGTTGAGTTCTTTCAAATCCTAAAAGATGATGCTGTGAAAGTGCTGCACTCAAAATGCCAGCAAATTTGGAAACTCAGCAGTAGTCACAGGACTGGAAAAAGTCAGTTTTCATTCCAATCCCAAAGAGAGGTAATGCCAAAGAATGTTCAAACTACTGCACAATTGCACTCATCTCACATGCTAGCAAAGTAATGCTCAAAATTCTCCAAGCCAGGCTTCAACAGTACATAAATTGTGAACTTCCAGATGTTCAAGATAGATTTAGAACAGGCAGAGGAATCAGGTAAAATTGCCAACGTCCACTGGATCATTGAAAAAGCAAGAGTGTTCTAGATAAACATCTATTTCTGCTCCATTGACTATGCCAAAGCCTTTGACTGTGTGGATCACAACAAACTGTGGAAAATTCTTATTGGAATACTAGACCACCTTACCTACCTCCTGAGTAAGCTGTATGCAGATCAAGAAGCAACAGTTAGAACCAGACATGGAACAAGAGACTGCTTTCAAATCAGGAATGGAGTATGTCAAGGCTGTATATTGTCATCCTGCTTATTTAACTTGAGTATAGATTACATCACGTGAAATGCTGGGCTGGATGAAACACAACCTGAAGTCAAGATTGCTGGGAGAAGTATCAATAACCTCAGATATGCAGATGAGAACACCCTTTGGCAGAAAGCAAAGAATAACTAAAAAGCCTCTCAATGAAAGTGAAAGAGGAGAGTGAAAACGTTGTCTTAAAACTCTATACTCAGAAAACTAATGAAGGGGAAAAAAAAAAAACCAAGATCATGGCAGCTAGTCCCTTCATAGCAAACAGATGAGGAAACAATGAAAACAGTGAAAGACTCTACTTTTGGGGGCTCCAAAATCACTGCAGATGGTGACTGCAGCCATGAAGTTAAAAGATGCTTGCTCCTTGGAAGAAAAGTTATGACCAACCTAGACAGCGTATTAAAAATCAGAGACATTACCAACAAAGGTCCATCTAGTCAAAGCTATGGTTTTTCCAGTAGTCATGTATGGATATGAGAGTTGGACTTTAAGGAAAGCTGAGCGCCGAAGAATTGATGCATTGGAACTCTGGTGTTGGAGAAGACTCTTGAGAGTCCTTTGGCTGCCAGGAGATCAGATCAGTCAATTCTAAAGGAAATCAGTCTTGAATACTCATTAGAATGACTGATGCTGAACCTGAAACGCCTATACTTTTGCAACCTGATGAGAACTGACTCTTTGGAAAAGACCCTAATTCTGGGAAAGATTGAAGCCAGAAGGAGAAGGGGATGACAGAGGATGAGATGGTTGGATGGACATGAGTTTGAGTAAGCTCCATAAGTTGATGATGGACCGGGAAGCCTGGTGTGCTGCAGTCCATGGGGTCACAAAGAGTGGACATGACCAGGGACTGAACTGAACTGAACTGGTATGGTCACTCAGCAAAATCCTGACATCCTGGAGTGTGAAGTCAAGTGGGCCTTAGGAAGCATCATTACGAACAAAGCTAGTGGAGGTGATGGAATTCCAGTTGAGCTATTGCAAATCCTAAAAGATGATGGTGTGAAATTGCAACACTCAATATGCCAGCAAAATGGAAAACTCAGCAGTGGCCATAGGACTGAGAAATGTCAGTTTTCATTCCAATCTCAAATAAAGGCATGCCAAAGAGTTTTCAAGCTACTGCACAATTGCACTCATCTCACATGCTAGTAAAGTAATGCTCAAAATTCTCCACGCCAGGCTTCAAGAGTACATGAACCGTGAACTTCCAGATGTTCAAGCTGGATTTAGAAAAGACAGAGAAACCAAAGATCAACATCCTCTGGATCATCAAAAAGCAAAAGAGTTTCGTAAAACATCTACTTCTGCTTTATTGACTATTCCAAAGCCTTTGACTGTGTGGATCACGACAAATTGTGGAAACAAACAGAGCATAATATGCTTGGATGGCATCACTGATTCAATGGGCATAAGTGTGAGCAAAGGTTAATAGTGAAGGTCAGTGAAGCGTGGAATGCTACAGTTCACAGAGTGTTGAATTATTGAACATGACTTGGCTACTGAAAAACTACAATCCTTAAATAATTATTGTTAATGGATTATGATTTTTTTTTTCATTATAGCATAAAAGACATAATACAAGGAAAAGAAATATGTAATTCCAAGTAGTAAATCTTCCGAATTAGTGACTGGTATGTACTATGTCTCTTCAATCATGTCTGACTCGTTGCAACACTATGGACTGTAGCCCACTGGGTTCCTCTCTCCATAGGGATTCTAGTGGAGTGAATTGCCATGCTCTCCTCCAGGGGATCTTCTCGACCCAGGGACTAAACCAGCATCTCTTGTCTCCTGCCTTGGCAGGTTTCTTTACCACTAGCTTCACCTGGGAAGCCCTAGTGACAAATATTGCTAATAGAATTATGATTTTTTTCCACAACAGGAATGAAATCATGAGTATAAGGAAATGAAAAATGTAATGTCAAAATTTAGCAATTTTATGTAAAACTTAAACATTGAAGGTACCCTTAACAAGGCCTTAGGTTGTAGTATGCGTGATTGAGATAAAAACAAGTTAACAGTATTGTTGTCATCTTTTCTTCCCCAATATCTTTTAGAAATTTAAAAAAAAAAAAAAAAAAAAAAAAAACTTCTCAGAGGCATTTGCCAAAGGGCAAACTAAATGACACACTACATACCCAAAGTCTCCTATATCCTGGAGGTGTGTCATGAGATAAACCGTCTTCAAAATACTCAAGTGTAAGAATTTCCTGTTTAAACTTTGTGACATGTTGATGAGAAATCTACCTTTTCTACACTTGCTTCACCATGGGCCTTCACAGGGTAGTCTGTGAAGACCACAGATACTGTTTACTACTTGGGTAGTAACTTGGTCACCCACAAGAGGAGGCAGGATTCTGGCCTGCAGAAGGTATGTGTCTCCCTCTCCATCCTAATTCCTCATCTCATTTGGTAGGAGATTACACATGCCTAGATGTGATTCAATTTATGGACAATTGATATATAGCCAAATTGGATATATTGGTAGCTTTATTTGAATAATTCTGAGAATTATGTAAGAATAAAATATGAAATATTATGGAGGATTTCTAAAACATTCAAATTCTTGCCTATTAGTCAAGTTCATATACACATTTGTAAATGAGCTTGTAAATCAATGCAATTTTAAGTGAAATCTCAATAATTTTTAAAAGTCACAAATTGTAAACTTCAAAGCCAGAATTATTTCTAGATCTCACTAACTACAGGCTCCAGTGACAGAATTATTAATGTGCATTATCTGACATTTAATTGTTGATACAACTAAAGCTACCCTCACTGATTTGACACCAATAGGATCTTTCTGGAAGTTTGTATAAGAATTGCTCCTCCATAATTGATTGACACTTTTATTTATCATTTTATGATTTCATATCTCAGCCATTATCAATTGCTAATTACTTTTGTAAAGTAAGTATTTATTTTAAAATCTTTTTAATATTGTTTTCTTTTATTATTTGTCAAGTTTTGGATAGTTTAATATGTTTCATGTAACATTTTTAACATGCAAAATATGTGTCTAAATTTCTAATGATTTCAAAGAACTTGCAGTCAGTCATAATAAAATAAAAAAAGTATTTGATAGCACTTCATTTTCTTTTAATAAATGATATCACTAATTAAAGTAGTTTAGTGCAGGAAATATTACATTTGCCTATACTATTATTCTCTCTTCTTTAGAAGGCTCAATCCTTAACCGTTAATGGGCTTTAAAATTATCATAAAAGTTGTTATATTGGTGCATCTCTTTTTTCCAGTATGGCACTTTAATTACAACACAGTTGTTGTAACAGCTTTTGAATGTTTCTATGCAAATAGATGGTAAATTGATAAGGATATTATTCTTTATGAACTTTATTTTTCACCAATTTATTAATTTCATTGTTCCAATGATAAATAACATTATTTCAAACGTAGAATATTATTGTTAAAACTTAGTCTATCTTGAAACACTTACTAACACCCTGTGGAAATGAGAACCAAACATGCACCTTGCTTAACTGCAAAATGAGTGCTGTCACTCATCTCACACACCACCTACTCCAGGCTTCTTGTGATTTTATACATCATTTATTAACTACCTAGGTACAGTTTTCATAGAGCGCCATCCTTGACATAACACAGCTGCAGAGATGAACAATCAAACGCAAAACTACCCAGAACCAAATCTGGCTAAGGACTCCAGGAAACAAGCAAATGAGAGGTAAGAGCAGACAAAGTTCCGTTTTAGTCACTGAGCAGGAGAAAACCTACATGGAATTAAAATTTCAAAATGCTTCTCACTATCCTCAATGGAATGACAGGAGCTACCAGTGCAAGTGTGAAGCATTTAATAGCTCATATATTTTTATTTATGAAGATCAAAGTTTGATTTTGAAATACAGTACTCTAGTATGAGCTTCCTGGTGGCTTCGTGATAAAGAATCCACCTGCCAATGCAGGTTGGATCCCTGGCAAATCCCATGGACAGAGGAGCCTATCTATTCCAGCATTGTTGTAATTTGTAGTCTTTGATATACAACTTGTGAAGTGTTATATTTGCTGAAAATGTATATATTCTGAGAGGAGGATTACAATGTTTCATATGGATTTGGGGTCCAAGTTGATGTCTATGAATTCTCACGGATGTGGGATCTTTTGTTCTTCTACAACAACTGTCTCCATTGCTCCTTTCTCAGTGTTTCCTTTTCTCTCCCTGCAGATTTACCATTATCTTGAGAGAAGTTCGTTGCCGTGATCCTGGGAATCATCTGTTTTGTCTTGATGTATACTCTAGTGAGAGTGATAACTTTTATTCCACGTAAGTATATTTTTGAAATTGTGATTGAACTTTTCACTTTAATGATCATCAGTGCCTTCTCAAAAATCATATGATGAAATAAAACTTTTATTTTAATATGTTCATTCAGCCTAAATGTGGAATCCAAAGTATAAATAAGAGAATGATTGTAGGGAATATTTTATATATATATATATATATATTTGTCGGAGAAGGCGATGGCACCCCACTCCAGTACTCTTGCCTGGAAAATCCCATGGATGGAGGAGCCTGGTAGGCTGCAGTCCATGGGGTTGCGAAGAGTCGGACACGACTGTGCAACTTCACTTTCACTTTTCACTTTCATGCATTGGAGAAGGAAATGGCAACCCACTCCAGTGTTCTTGCCTGGAGAATCCCAGAGATGGGGGAGCCTGGTGGGCTGGCATCTACGGGGTCACACAGAGTCGGACACGACTGAAGCGACTTAGCAGCAGCAGCATATATATATTTGTACATATGTGTGCATGTATATATACATGTATTTTCTGATATCATAACTCAAACACAGGCTTTAGGAAGATGAAAGACCTGATTGAGAAATACAAATTAGTTCTTAAGATTGGTTAAACCAAATACTGTAAGAGGTGGAGAATCTATTTCTCTAGGCTTTTGTTAATATTCCCCCCTCCTCCCAATTTTCATTACTTTATTAATTTTTCTTGGTAAAAACAATTTTATTCCAGATAATTCTAATTCTAAAAAACACCACACTTAAACTAAGAAACAAATTATTATGATTTATTTAGATCAGTGTTAATATTTTAAAAGATCATTTCAATGTTTTCTAGGTACTAAAATACCAGAGCAGAACAATTCCTGTATGATAACAAAGCTCTGAAAAGTTACATAATAATTTTCAAAGTTCTGATATTAAATACACTTAGTTTTGTCTCTGTCTTAGATTAGACAAAGATAATAATAGTCTTTGACATGAAAGCATAAATTATAAAATCAAATGATGAACATTCATAAATGATCATAGAAGTGTGTTCCTTCTTAGACAACAATACATAGAAATATTCAGTTACAATCACCATACCTACTGCTGCCAATTGGCTTAAATTTCTTCCTGTGATAATACAATTAAATAATTTTACATTCTACAAAAGGAGTGTCATTGATTATCAGATTATGTAGAGAGTACATATTTTTTTTGTCTGTTTGCTTCCTATGGGGACATTGGGGAATGAGAGGTTGACCTTTCTCTGTGAGTGTGTATATGAGTATGTACCAGCCTGTGAGAATGCATAACTATGTTATGTACATATATTTTATACTTAGCAAATATGTAAATGAATTTTAATTTCTTTAAGATTAATTTTTTTGGATAATAATTCATAACCTTTCTTCAGAATGACATTCTGGTCATTGTCCAAGAGACTGGTTATATATTCCAACAACTGCTATTATATTATGTTTGGAAAAAAAAAAAACATGGAATAGGAGTTTGATAGCCTGTGCTTCTAGGAACTCTATTCTGCTTTATATAGATAATGAAGAGGAAATGGTAAGATATTAAATGTTTCCAACACTTTGCTAAAGGCTTGATTCAGTCAATATTATATTTGTTAGAATTCACTTGTGTTTTTGTACATATTTGTAGTATGTTTAAGGCTTGTTATTTCATTAAACAATGGAATACAACTTAATGATATTTTATTTATATTTTTCTCTTATTAATGCATGCTTTATAATTTCCAGTTTCTGCTTTTTTTGAAAACCATGCCTCTATAAATGCTATTAAATTCTAAAATAAACTGTGCTATTTAATTTTACCATATATGAAGGAAAGTATACATATCATAATTTTGCATATTGATAAAAAATAGAACCATGTAATTGCACATCAGACCATGGATTAGAAATTTTCAACTCCCAGCTGCCCTGAAAAGTGAAAGTGCTAGTCGATCAGTCGTGTGGGACCCTTTGCAATCCAATGGACCGTAGACCACCAGGCTCCTCTGTCAATGGAATTTCCCAGGCAAGGATACTGGAATGAGTAGCCATTTCCTTCTCCAGGGGATCTCCCTGACCTGGGGTTAGAACCCTGTCACTTTGCACTGTAGGCAGATTCTTTACCAGCTGAGTCACCAGAGAAGCCCAGTGGCCCCATCCTCTGTAATTTCTCATCACATCTATGTCCTCCTTATTTACCCACCATCATGACTTTTGATATTACAGAATCTCTTTGCATGTTTTTGCACTTCATATACACAGAATCATACAGTATGCATTTTTCTTTCTATCTCCGCTCACTCCCATATGCTATTTTTAAAATCATCCCTATTCTTGCATTTACCTGGAGTTTGTTAATTTCTACTACTCATTATGTAAAATCCATTCTATGCAATGTCTCTGACTGGAGATGGTCTTACACCTTCAGCAATAAAGAGGCTTCCTGAGTTCAATACTTTAAGTCATGGAATCATGAGCTAATTCTAGTGCCTATTGGTGGAGAAAGGACAAGCACTTCCTCTGACTGCTCCTTGTTAGCAGATGTTCTGATGGATCACCTCGTAAGGCTCACTGGGTGCTGCTCACAGGATTCCCCTCAAAACGCAGGAGGAATGGCTTATCTGCGCCACCTCCTACAGCTAGGCTGGGTGTTGGGTATTGGGAAGCAGCAGGCCTCCATCACTTTCTTCTGTTGGGGAAGGGATATAAATTGCCCTAATTTTTCTGTTACCTCAGGGTCTCAAACCATTTCACTTTTCTCTTCCTCCCCTTCAGCATTCTACTTTCTTGTGTCTTTCATTAGTTCCCTTGTTTACAGTTGAACTTAGCAGGGAGGAACAGAGAGAAATGAGTCTCTGATCCCTTGTCTGGTCCACTGGATTCCACCAATACAGAAACAGATTGCTTTGGGGTTTATCTAGTCAAAGAATGGCGTGGGACCTGGAAAACAAATCTTTGTCTTTCATGTCATTTATTTTCTCAATTTCATTCCCTTAATTTCTTTCTAAAACTGAAATTCTGAGAAACTTAGTAGTGAAATCTGGTGATATGATCACAGTATCTGGAAAAAAGAATGTCACAGAATCTAAAAATATTTAAAATCTTGCTATATTCAATTTGACAACATGGGTAACAATTAAACTACATGAATCAGATGTTTCCTTATTAACATAAGAAAGCAATGAAACTGCTAAACATAAATGTTTGAGTTTATTTTAAATCAAAAGTACAGACACTGGTTAATGCTTTGACAAATATTAACTTTCAACTTTGTACTTTTAGTGTTAGATTAGACTGAACTCTCATCTTGTTCAGAAAACTAAGAATCCTTGATTTCTTTCATCAGTGCTTTATAGTTTTCTATATATAGATCTTTTGTTTCGTTAGGTAGACTTAATCTAAGTATTTTATTTTTTTATCACTATGGTGAATGAAATTGCTTCCTTAATTTCTCTTTATGTTTTCTCATTGTTAGTGTATAGGAATTCAAGGGATTTCTGTGTATTAATTTTATATCCTGCAACTTTACTATATTCATTGATTAGCTCTAGTAATTTTCTGGTGGTGTCTTTACAGTTTTCTATGGAGAGGATCATGCCATCTGCAAACAGTGAGAGTTTTACTTCTTCTTTTCCAATCTGGATTCCTTTTATTTCTTTTTTTTCTCTGATTGCTGTGGCTAAAACTTTCAAAACTATGTTGAGTAGTAGTGGTGAGAGTGAACATGCTTGTCTTGTTCCTGACTTTAGGGGAAATGCTTTCAAGTTTTCACCATTGAGGATAATGTTTGCTGTGGGTTTACCATATATGGCTTTTATTATGTTGAGGTATGTTCCTTCTATGCCTGCTTTCTGGAGGGTTTTTATCATAAATTGATGTTGAATTTTGTCAAACGCTTTCTCTGCATCTATTGACATAATTGTATGGTTTTTATCTTTCAATTTGTTAATGTGGTGTATCACATTGATTGAATTGTGAGTATTGAGAATCCTTGCATCCCTGGGATAAAGCCCACTTGGTCATGACAAAAGATCTTTTTAATATATTGTTGGATTTTGTTTGCTAAACTTTTGTTGAGGATTTTTGCATCTATGTTCATCAGTGATATCGGTCTGTAGTTTTCTTTTCTGTGGCATCTTTGTCTGGGTTTGGTATTAAGGTGATGGTGGCCTCATAGAATGAGTTTGGAAGTTTACCTTCCTCTTCAATTTTCTGGAAGAGTTTGAGTAGGATAGGTGTTAGCTCGTCTCTAAATTTTTGTAGAATTCACCTGTGAAGTCATCTTGTCCTGGGCTTTTGTTTGTTGGAAGATTTTTTTTATCACAGTTTCAATTTCTGTGCATGTGATAGCTCTGTTAAGATTTTCTATTTGTTCCTGGTTCAGTTTTGGAAGCTTATACTTTTCTAAGAATCCGTCCATTTCTTCCAAGTTGTCCATTTTATGTGAAATAAGTCAAAGATGACATAAATAGATGGGAAAATATACCAAGTTCATGGATTGGAAGAATATAATGAATATTTAAAATACATATTTTAAATATAGTGAAAATAAGTGTACTACCAAAAGCAATCTATAGATTCAATGCAATCCCTATCAAGCTACCAACAGTATTTTTCACAGAACAAATAATTTCACAATATGTATAGAAATACAAAAAAAATCTCAAATAGTCAAAGCAATTTTGAGAAAGAAGAATTGAACTGGAGGAATCAACCTGCCTGACTTCAGACTATACTACAAAGCTACAGTCATGAAGACAGTATGATACTGGCATAAAGACAGAAATATAGATCAAAGGAACAAAATAGAAAGCCCAGAGATAAATCCACACACCTATGAAAAACTTATCTTTGACAAAGCAGGCAAGAATATACAATGGAGAGAAGACAAACTCTTTAACAAGTGGTGCTGGGAAAACTGGTTAACCACCTGTAAAAGAGTGAAACTAGAACACTTTCTAACACCATAAACAAAAATAAACTCAAAATGAAATTAAAGATCTAAATGTAAAACCAGAAGCTAGAAAACTCCTAGAGGAAAACATAGGCAAAACACTCTCTGACATAAATCATAGCAGTAATCTCTATCACCCACCTCCCAGAGTAATGCAAATAAAAGCAAAAATAAACAAATGGGACCTAATTAAACTTAAAAGCTTTGTGCAACGAAGAAAACTATAAGCAAGGTGAAAAGACAGATGAGAATGGGAGAAAATTATAAAAAATGAAGCAACTGACACAGAATTAATCTCAAAAATATACAAGCAGCTCATGCAGCTCAATTCCAGAAAAATAAAAGACCCAATCAAAAAATGGGCCAAAGAACTAAACAGACATTTCTCCAAAGAAGACATACGGATGGCTAACAAACACATGAAAAGATGCTCCACATCACTCATTAGCAGAGAAATGCAAATCAAAACCACAATGAGGTACCATTAAACACTAGTCAGAATGGCTGCTATCAAAAAGTCCTCAAACAATAAATGCTGGAGAGGATGCAGAGAAAAGTGAACCCTCTTACACTATTGGTGGGAATGCAAACTAGTACAGCCACTATGGAGAAGCGTGTGGAGATTCCTTTAAAAAATGGAAATAGGAGGCGGTCCTAAGATGGCAGAGGAATAGGATGGGGAGACCACTTTCTTCCCCACAAATTCCTTGAACTATCACTTGAACACTGAGCAAATTCCACAAAACAACTTCTGAAAGCTGGCAGAGGACACCAGGCACCCAGAAAGGCAGCTCATTGTCTTTGAAAGAAGTTAGGACAAAATATAAAAGATAAAAAGAGACAAAAGACTTAGGGATGGAGACCCTGGGAAGGGAGTCGTGAAAGAGAAGTTTCCAAACAACAGGAAACCCTCTCACTGGCAGGTCTGTGGGGAATTTTGGAATCTCAGAGGGTAACATAACCAGGAGGAATAAATAAATAAATAAAACCCACAGATTACACGCCTAACTCCCAGCAGAGAAGTAGCCCAGACACTCGCATCTGCCACCAGCAAGCCAGGGACTGAACATGGAGGTGCAGGCTGCATTGCTTAGGGTAAGGACTGGGCCTGAATGCCCTGAGGACAATCTGAGGGAGCTAACATGAGATAGCAACCCAAACTGTGGGATAACCAGAGACAAAAAAAGAAAAAGAGAGAGAGAGAAAGAGAAAACTTTCCTGCAAAAAGCTCTAACCTAAGGCACTGCCAGGTGCGCACACAGAGCAAAGGACTGAGCGGATACCAGAGGATGGCTAGCAGGCTGCTGACCAGCCCATCCTCCACTGGAGGCAGAGAGACAGGCAGGCGACAGCCAGAGCTGGAGGGAGAGGGGCAATCTTGGCCCCAGAGACAGCAGCCTCCACCAAACTGTGAGCAGGCCCCAAGTTGCTAATCAAGTCTACCTGGGATTCTGGATGGTTGACATCCACCAGGAGGGTCACTGCCAGAGATCAGCTCCCCAGAAGAGACACATGGCACATCTGAGATGGTGCTCCTGCTGCACACCCAGGAAACCAAGCAGCTGGGACCACGAAGGTGATAAGATGCACCGCTCCACCTGGGGAGAGTGTGCTCACCAAGCACCTGTTTACCTGAGCTGCTTGGACCTGGGAAGGGCAAAAAACGCAGGCCCAACCGAGTCTGTGCCTTTATGGAGTACCCAAGAACCTGAACCTGAGCAGCTTAGACCTGGGAAGTGTACCCAACCCAAGGTCTGCTTTAGACAGATCCCCTGAAGAACAACCTGGAGCCTGAGCAGTGTAGACTGGGACACGCTGTGAGTAGGGGCAAACCCAGTGTGGCCTAGACACTGTGAGCACTCCCCACACACGTCAGTGATATTTGTTTGCAGTGTTCCTCCCTCCCCACAGCACAACTGAACAAATGAGCCTAAATAAGTGACCACCTCCTCCCCCTTGTGTCAAGGTGGAAAGTAGACACTGAAGAGACTTGCAAACAGAAGAAGCCAAAATAAACAGAGGGAACTGCTTTGGAAGTGACAGGTGCAACAGATCAAAACACTGTAGTTAGCACCAGCTACATTGGAAGGGGCCTATAGACCTTGAGAAGAAGTATAAGCTGGAACAAGGAACTATCTGAAACAGAACTGACTGCACACACCCACACTGCCTGCAACAGCTCCAGAGAAATTTCTAGATATATTTTACTATTATTTTTTTAATTTAATTTTTTTAAATTTTAAGTCCTTTATTAGTCCCTTAATTTTCATTTTTATAACCTACTATTACCTTGCAAAAAAAAAACCCTATTTTTAAAGCAAATTTCATATACATTTTTTATAATTTTTGTGATTTTTTAAAATATTTTATTTTTGGGAGTATAACCTCTACTCTAGATTTTCAATCTTTGCTTTTTTGTATTTGTTATTAATTTTGTACCTTTAAGAATCCAATCTTCAGTACCCATTTTTACTTAGGAATGAGATTACTGGCTTGATTGCCCTCTCCCCCTTTTGACTCTCCTTTTTCTTCCCCAGGTCATCTCTATCTCCTCCCTCCCCCTTCTCTTCTCTACCCAACTCTGTGAATCTCTTTGGGTATTCCAGGCTGTGGAGAACACTTAGGGAACTGATTACTGGCTAGACCTGTCTCTCTCCTTTTGACTCCCTCTACTCTCCTCCTGGTCACCTCTATCTCCTTTCTCCCTCTTCTCTTCTCTACATAACTCTGTGAACCTCTGTGAGTGTTCCAGGCTGTGGAAAGCACATAGGGAACTGATTACTGGCTATATTGCTCTCTCCCCTTTTGATTCCCCCTTTTTTCTTCCTGGTCACCTCTATTTCCCTCTTCCCTCTTCTCTTCTTAATGTAATTCTGAGAAGCTCTCTGGATGTCCCTTACTGTGGAGAATCTTTTCTCCATTAACCTAGATGTTTTATCATTGGTCCAGTATGGATGGAGAAGTCTTTAGGCTACTGTAAGACTGAAAACCAGAGGCAGGAGGCTTAAATCCAAAACTTGAGAACACCAGAAAAGTCCCGACTCTAGGGAACATTAATCGACAAGAGCTCATCCAAAAGCCTCCATACCTACACTGAAACCAAGCTCCACCCAAGAGCCAACAAGTTCCAGAGCAAGATATACCATGCTAAGCTTCCCTAATCATGAAACCTTGACAAGCCACTTGTCCAAGCCCAACCACAAGGAGGAACCCCCACAATAAAGAGAAACCACAAACTTCCAGCATACAGAAAGGCCAACCCCAAGCACAGCAATCTAAACAAGATGAAAAGGCAGAGAAATACTCATCAGGTAAAGGAACATGATAAATGCCCACCAAACCAAAGAGGAGGATATAGGGAGTCTACCTGAAAAAGAATTCAGAATAATGATAGTAAAAATGATCCAAAATCTTGAAAACAAAATGGAGTTACAGATAAATAGTCTGCAGACAAAGATTGAGAAGGTGCAAGAAATATTTAACAAGGACCTAGAAGAAATAAAAAAAGAGTCAATCAATAATGAATAATGCAATAACTGAGATCAAAAACACTCTGGAGGCAACCAACAGTAGAATAACTGAGGCAAAAGATAGGATAAGTGAGGTGGAATAGGATAGTGGAAATAAATGAAGCAGAGAGGAAAAAAGAAAAAAAGAATTAAAAGAAATGAGGACAACTTCAGAGACCTCTGGAACAATTTCAAACACCCCAACATCTGAATCATAGGAGTCCCAGAAGAATAAGACAAAAAGAAAGGCCATGAGAAAATACTTGAGGAGATAATAGTTGAAAATTCCCTAAAATGAGGAAGGAAACAGCCACCCAAGTCCAAGAAACCCAGAGAGTCCCAAACAGGATAAACACAAGGTGAAACACCCCAAGACACATATTAATCAAATTAACAAAGATCAAACACAAAGAACAAATATTAAAAGCAGCAAGGGAAAAACAACAAATAAAACACAAGGGGATTCCCATAAGGATAACAGCTGATCTTTCAATAGAAACTCTTCAGGCTGGAAGGGAATGGCAGGACATACTTAAAGTGATGAAACAGAAAAACCTACAGCCCAGATTACTGTACCCGGCAAGAGTCCCATTCAAATATGAAGGAGAAATGAAAAGCTTTACAGACAAGCAAAAGCTGAGAGATTTCAGCACCACCAAACCAGCTCTTCAACAAATGCTAAAGGATCTTCTCTAGACAGGAAATACAGAAAAGGTTTATAAACTCTATCCAAAACAACAAAGTAAATGGCAATGGGATCATACTTATCAATAATTACCTTAAATGTAAATGGGTTGAATGCCCCAACCAAAAGACAAAGACTGTCTGAATGGATACAATGGATCCAATGGATCCAAAACAATGGATACAAAAACAAGACCCCTATATACTGTCTACAAGAGACCCACCTCAAAACAAGGGACACACACAGACTGGAAGTGAAGAACTGGAAAAAGATATTTCACACAAACAGAGATCAAAAGAAAGCAGGAGTAGCAATACTCAAATCAGATAAAATAGACTTTGAAATAAAGGTCGTGAAAAGAGACAAGGACAGTACATAATGATCAAAGGGTAATCCAAGAAGAAGATATAACAATTGTAAATATGTATGCACCCAACAGAGGAGCACCACAATATGTGGCAAATGTTAACAAGTATGAAAGGGGAAATTAACAGTAGCACAATAATAGTGGGAGGCTTTAATATCCCACTCACACCTATCAACTAAATAGAAAATTAGCAAGGAAACACAAACTTTAAATGATACAATGGGCCAGTTAGACCTAATTGATATCTATCGGACATTTCACTCCAAAACAATGGATTTCACCCTTTTCTCAAGTGCACATGGAACCTTCTCCAGGATAGATCATATCCTGTGCCATAAATCTAGCCTTGGTAAATTCAAAAAAATTGAAATCATTCCAAGCATCTTTTCTGATCACAATGCAGTAAGATTAGACATCAACTACAGGAAAAAAACTATTAAAAATACAAAAATCTGGAGGCTAAACAACATGCTTCTGAATAACCAACAAATCACAGAAGAAATAAAAAATGAAATTAAAATATGCATACAAATGAGTGAAAATGAAAACATAACAACCAAAAACCTATGGGATTCAGTAAAAGCAGTGCTAAGGGGAAGGTTCATAGCAATACAAGCTTACCTCAAGAAACAAGAGAAAAGTTAAATAAGTAACCTAACTCTACACCCAAAGCAACTAGAAAAGGAAGAAATGAAGAACCTCACGGTTAGTAGAAGGAAAGATATCATAAAAATTAAGGCATAAATAAATGAAAAAGACAAAGGAGATCATAGCAAAAATCAACAAAGCTAACAGCTGGTTCCTTGAGAAGATAAATAAAATAGACAAACCATTAGCCAGACTCATCAAGAAACAAAGGGAAAAGAATCAAATCGACAAAATTAGAAATGAAAATGGAGAGATCACAACAGACAATACAGAAATACAAAGGATCATAAGAGACGGCTATCAGCAACTATATGCCAATAAAGTGGTTAACTTGGAAGAAATGGGAAAATTCTTAGAAAAGTATAACTTTCCAAAACTGAACCAGAAACAAACAGAAAATCTTAACAAACCCATCACAAGTACGGAAATCAAAATTGTAATCAGAAACATTCCAGCAAACAAAAGCCCAGGACCAGACGGCTTCACAGCTGAATTCTACAAAATATTTAAAGAAGAGTTAACACCTATCCTACTCAAACTCTTCCAGAAAATTGCAGAGGAAGGTAAATTTCCAAACTCATTCTATGAGGCCACCATCACACTAATACCAAAACCAGACAAAGATGCCACAAAGAAAGAAAACTACAGGCCAATATCACTGATGAACATAGATGCAAAAATCCTTAACAAAATTCTAGCAAACAAAATCCAACAATATATTTAAAAGATCATACATCAAGACCAAGTAGGCTTTATCCCAGAGAATGCAAGGATACTTCAATATCCACAAATCAATCAATGTGATACACCACATTAACAAATTGAAAGATAAAAACCATACAATTATGTCAATAGATGCAGAGAAAGCGTTTGACAAAATTCAACATCAATTTATGATAAAACCCCTCCAGAAAGCAGGCATAGAAGGAACATACCTCAACATAATAAAAGCCATATATGATAAACCCACAGCAAACATTATCCTCAATGGTAAAAAACTTGAAAGCATTTCCCCTAAAGTAAGGAACAAGATAAGGGTGTTCACTCTCACCACTACTATTCAACATAGTTTTGGAGGTTTGAGCCACAGCAATCAGAGAAGAAATAAAACAAAAGTAATCCAGATTGGAAAAGAAGTAAAACTCTCACTGTTTGCAGATGACATGGTCCTCTAAATAGAAAATCCTAAAGACTCCACAGGAAAGTTACTAGACCTAATCAATGAATATAATAAAGTTGCAGGATATAAAGTTAACACACAGAAATCCCTTGCATTCCTATACACTAACATTAAGAAATTAAGGAAACAATTCAATTCACTATTGCAATGAAAAGAATAAAATACTTAGGAATAAATCTACCTAAAGAAACAAAAGATCTATATATAGAAAACTATAAAACACTGATTAAACGAGTCAAAGATGACACAAATAGATGGAAAAATACACAAAGTTCATGAATTGGAAGAATCAATATAGTGAAAATAAGTATACTACTGTAAGCAATCTATAGATTCAATGCAATCCCTATCAAGCTATCAACAGTATTTTTCAGAGAACTAAAACAAATAATTTCACAATTTGTATGGAAATACAAAAAACCTTGAATAGCCAAAGCAATCTCAAGAAAGAAGAATGGAACTAGAGGAATCAACCTGCCTGACTTCAGACTATACTACAAAGCTACAGTCATCAAGACAGTATGGTACTGGCACAAAGACAGAAATATAGATCAAGGAAACAAAATAGAAAGCCCAGAGATAAATCCACACACATATGGACACCTTATCTTTGACAAAGGAGGCAAGAATATACGATGGAGAAAAGACAAACTCTTTAACAAGTAGTGCTGGGAATACTCGTCAGCCGCCTGTAAAAGAATGAAAACAGAACACTTTCTAGCACCATACACAAAAATAAACACAAAGTGGATTAAAGATCTAAACGTAAGACCAGAAACTATAAAACTCCTAGAGGAAAACATAGGCAAAACACTCTCTGACATAAATCATAGCAGGAATCTCTATCACCCATCTCCCAGAGTAATGCAAATAAAAGCAAAAATAAACAAATTGGACCTAATTAAACTTAAAAGCTTTGTGCAACGAAGAAAACTATAAGCAAGATGAAAAGACAGCCTTCAGAATGGGAGAAAATAATAGCAAACGAAGCAACTGACAAAGAATTAATCTCAAAAATATACAAGCAACTCCTGAAGCTCAATTCCAGAAAAATAAACGACCCAATCAAAAAATGGGCCAAAGAACTAAACAGACATTTCTCCAAAGAAGACATACAGATGGCTAACAAACACATGAAAAGATGCTCCACATCACTCATTATCAGTTCAGTTCAGTTCAGTCACTCAGTCATGTCCGACTCTTTGCAACTCCATGAATGGCAGCATGCCAGGCCTCCCTGTCCATCACCAACTCCCAAAGTTTACCCAGACTCACATTCATTGAGTCAGTGATGCCATCCAGCCATCTCATCCTCTGTCGTCCCCTTCTCCTCCTGCCCCCAATCTCTCCCAGCATCAGAGTCTTTTCCAATGAGTCAACTCTTCGCATGAGGTGGCCAAAGTACTGGAGTTTCGGCTTTAGCATCATTCCTTCCAAAGAAATCCCAGGGCTGATCTCCTTCAGAATGGACTGGTTGGATGCCCTTGCAGTCCAAGGGACTCTCAAGAGTCTTCTCCAACACCACAGTTCAAAAGCATCAATTCTTCTGTGCTCAGCCTTCTTCACAGTGCAACTCTCACATCCATACATGACCACAGGAAAAACCATAGCCTCGACTAGATGAACCTTTGTTGGCAAAGTAATGTCTCTGCTTTGGAATATGCTATCTAAGTTGGTTATAACTTTTCTTCCAAGGAGTAAGCGTCTTTTAATTTCTTGGCTGCAGTCACCGTCTGCAGTGATTTTGGAGGCCCCCCCCAAATAAAGTCTGACACTGTTTCCCCATCTATTTCCCATGAAGTGATTGGTCCAGATGCCATGATCTTCGTTTTCTGAATGTTGAACTTTAAGTCAGCTTTTTCACTCTCCACTTTCACTTTCATCAAAAGGCTTTTTACTTCCTCTTCACTTTCTGCCATTAGGTTGTGTCATCTGCATATCTGAGGTTATTGATATTTCTCCTGGCAATCTTGATTCCAGCTTGTGTTTCTTCCAGTCCAGCGTTTCTCATGATATACTCTGCATATAAGTTAAACAAGCAGGGTGACAATACACAGCCTTGATGTACTCCTTTTCCTATTTGGAACCAGTCTGTTGTTCCATGTACAGTTTTTACTGTTTCTTCCTGACTTGCATACAAATTTCTCAAGAGGCAGGTCAGCTGGTCTGGTATTCCCATCTCTTTCAGAATTTTCCACAGCTTATTGTGATCCACACAGTCAAAGGTTTTGGCATAGTCAATAAAGCAGAAATAGATCTTTTTCTGGAACTCTCTTGCTTTTTCCATGATCCAGGGGATGTTGGCCATTAGATCTCTGGTTCCTCTGCCTTTTCTAAAACCAGCTTGAACACGTGGAAGTTCACGGTTCACATATTGCTGAAGCCTGGCTCGGAGAATTTTGAGCATTACTTTACTAGCTTGTGAGATGAGTGCAATTGTGTGGTAATTTGAGCATTCTTTGGCATTGCCTTTCTTTGGGATTGGAACGCAAACTGACCTTTTCTAGTCCTGTGGCCACTGCTGAGTTTTCCAGATTTGCTGGCATATCGAGTGCAGCACTTTCACAGCATCATCTTTCAGCATTTGAAATAGCTCAACTGGAATTCCATCAACTCCACTAGCTTTGTTCATAGTGATGCTTTCTAAGGCCCACTTGACTTCACATTCCAGGATGTCTGGCTCTAGGTCAGTGATCACACCATCGTGATTATCTGGGTCATGAAGATCTTTTTTGTACAGTTCATCTGTGTATTCTTGCCACCTCGTCTTAATATCTTCTGCTTCTGTTGGGTCCATACCATTTCTGTCCTTTTTCGAGCCCATCTTTGCATGAAATGTTCCCTTGGTATCTCTAATTTTCTTGAAGAGATCTCTAGTCTTTCCCATTCTGTTGTTTTCCTCTATTTCTTTGCATTGATCGCTAAGGAAGGCTTTCTTATCTCTTCTTGCTATTCTTTGGAACTCTGCATTCAGATGCTTATATCTTTCCTTTTCTCCTTTGCTTTTCGCTTCTCTTCCTTTCACAGCTATTTGTAAGGCCTCCCCAGACAGCCATTTTGCTTTTTTGCATTTCTTTTCCATGGGGATGGTCTTGATCCCTGTCTCCTTTACAATGTCATGAACCTCATTCCATAGTTCATCAGGCACTCTATCTATCAGATCTAGGTCCTTAAATCTATTTCTCACTTCCACTGTATAATCATAAGGGATTTTATTTAGGTCATACCTGAATTGTCTAGTGGTTTTCCCTACTTTCTTCAATTTCAGACTGAATTTGGCAATAAGGAGTTCATGATCTAGGCCACAGTCAGCTCCTGGTCTTGTTTTTGTTGACTGTATACAGCTTCTCCATCTTTGGCTGCAAAGAATATAATCAATCTGATTTCGGTGTTGACCATCTGGTGATGTCCATGTGTAGAGTCTTCTTTTGTGTTGTTGGAAGAGGGTGTTTGCTATGACCAGTGCATTTTCTTGGAAAAACTCTATTAGTCTTTGCCCTGCTTCATTCCATATTCCAAGGCCAAATTTGCCTGTTACTCCAGGTGTTTCTTGACTTCCTACTTTTGCATTCCAGCCCCCTATAATGAAAAGGACATCTTTTTTGGGTGTTAGTTCTAAAAGGTTTTGTAGGTCTTCATCGAACCATTCAACTTCAACTTCTTCAGCGTTACTGGTTGGGGCATAGACTTAGATAACCGTGATATTGAATGGTTTACCTTGGAAATGAACAGAGATCATTCTGTCATTTTTGAGATTGCATCCAAGTACTGCATTACGGACTCTTTTGTTGACCATGATGGCTACTCCATTTCTTCTGAGGGATTCCTGCCTGCAGTAGTAGACATAATGGTCGTCTGAGTTAAATTCACCTATTCCAGTCCATTTGAGTTCCTGATTCCTAGCGGCTGCGACCAATGCACTAAGCACAGGCGGCTGCGAACAGAGCTACCCCATGTCTGAGGTCAGGGGCAGAAGCCGGGAAGACCACATGCCCGAAGGGCTGCGGCCAAGAGGAGTTACCCCACGTCCGAGGTCAGGGGCGGCGGCCGGGAGGACGAACCCCACGTCCAAGTTGCTGTGGCTGCGTGGGCACAGGAGGGCCTAGAGGAGCTATCCCACGTTTAAGGTCAGGAAGGGAGGCGGTGAGGAGATACCCCTAGTCCAAGGTAAGGAGCAGGGGCTTCACTTTGCTGGAGTAGCCGTGAAGAGATACCCCACGCCCAAGGTAAGAGAAACCCAAGACGGTGGGTGTTGCAAGAGGGCATCAGAGGGCAGACACACTGAAACCATACTCACAGAAAACTAGTCAATCTAATCACACTAGGACCACAGCCTTGTCTAACTCAATGAAAATAAGCCATGCCCGTGGAGCAACCCAAGATGGGCGGGTCACGGTAGAGAGATCTGACAGAATGTGGTCCACTGGAGAAGGGAATGGCAAACCACTTCAGTATTCTTGCCTTGAGAACCTCATGAACAGTATGAAAAGGCAAAATGATAGGATACTGAAAGAGGAACTCCCCAGGTCAGTAGGTGCCCAATATGCTACTGGAGATCAGTGGAGAAATAACTCCAGAAAGAATGAAGGGATGGAGCCAAAGCAAAAACAATACCCAGCTGTGGATGTGACTGGTGATAGAAGCAAGGTCCGATGCTGTAAAAAGCAATATTGCATAGGAACCTGGAATGTCAGGTCCATGAATCAAGGCAAACTGGAAGTGGTCAAAAAAGAGATGGCAAGAGTGAATGTGGAAATTATCAAAGAAATGCAAATCAAAACCACAGTGAGGTACCATCTCATGCCGGTCAGAATGGAGGCTATCCAAAAGTCTACAAACAATAAATGCTGGAAAGAGTGTGGAGAAAAAGGAACCCTCTTACACTGTTGATGGGGATGCAAACTAGTACAGCCACTATGGAGAACAGCATGGAGATTCCTTAAAAACTGGAAATACAAGTGCCATTTGACACAGCAATCCCACTGCTGGGCATACACACTGAGGAAACCAGAATTGAAAGAGACATGTGTACCCCAATGTTCATTGCAGCACTGTTTACAATAGCTAGGACATGGAAGCAACCTAGATTTCCATCAGTAGACAAATGGATAAGAAAGCTGTGGTACATATCCACAAAGGAATATTACTCAGCCATTAAAAAGAATGCATTTGAATCAGTTCTAATGAGATGGATGAAACTGGAGCCTATCATACAGAGTGAAGTAAGTCAGAAATAAAAACACCAATACAGTATACTAATGCATGTATATGGAATTTATAAACATAGTGATAATGACCCTATATGTGAGACAGCAAAAGAGACACAGATGTAAAGAATAGTCTTTTGGACTCTGGGAGAAGGCCAGGGTGGGATAGTTTGAGAGGGTAGCATTGAAACGTGTATATTATCATCTGTGAAGTGGATTGCAGGTCCAGGTTTGATGAATGGGACAGGGTGCTCATGGCTGGTGCACTGGGATGACCCTGGGGGATGGGATGGGGAGGGATGTGGGAGAGGGTAACACATGTGTGCCCATGGTTGATTCATGTCGACGTTTGGCACCACTACAAAATTGTAAGTCAGAAAGAAAAATACCAATACAGTATATTAAGGCATACATATGGAATTTAGAAAGATGGTAATGATGACACTATATGCGAGACAGCAAAAGAGACAGATATAAAGAACGGACTTTTGGACTCTGTGGGAGAGGGAGGGGTTGGGATGATTTGGGAGAATAGCATTGAAACATATATGTTACTATATGTGAAATAGATCGATCACCAGTTCAAGTTCAATGCATATAATAGGGCACACAAAGCCAGTGCACTAGGACAACCCTGAGGGATGGGATGGGGAGGGAGATGGAGGGGGGATCAGGATGGGGGACACATGTACACCCACAGCTGATTCATGTCAGTGTACGGACAAAACCACTACAATATTGTAAAGTAATTCAGTTCAGTTCAGTCTCTCAGTGGTGTCCAACTCTTTGCAACCCCATGAACCACAGCATGTCAGGCCTCTCTGTCCATCACCAACCCCCAGAGTCTACCCAAACCCATGTTCATTGAGTCAGTGATGCCATCCAACCATCTCATCCTCTGTCATCCCCTTCTCCTCCTGCCCTCAATCTTTCCCAGCATCACAGTCTTTTCAAATGAGTCACCTCTTCACATCAGGTGGCCAAAGTATTGGAGTTTCAGCGTCAACATCAGTCCTTCCAATGAACACCCAGGACTGATTTCCTTTAGGAGGGACTGGTTGGATGTCCTTGCAATCCAAGGGACTCTCAAGACTTTTCTCCAACACCGCAGTTCAAAAGCATCAATTCTTCGGTGCTCAGCTTCTTTATAGTCCAACTCTCATATACATACATGACTACTGGAATAACCAAAGCCTTGACTAGATGGTATTTTGTTGACAAAGTAATGTCTCTGCTTTTGAATATGCTATCTAGGTTGGTGATAACTTTCCTTCCAAGGAGTAAGCATCTTTTAATTTCATGGCTGCAGTCACCATCTGCAATGATTTTGGAGCCAAAAATAAATAAATAAATAAAGTCAGCTACTCTTTCCACTGTTTCCCCATCTATTTGCCATGAAGTGATGGGACCAGATGCCATCTTAGTTTTTTGAATGTTGAGCTTTGAGCCAAGATTTTCACTCTCCTCTTTCACTTTCATCAAGAGGCTCTTTAGTTCTTCTTCACTTTCTGCCATAAGGATGGTGTCATCTGCATATCTGAGGTTATTGATATTTCACCAGCAATCTTGTTTCCAGCTTGTGCTTCTTCCAGCCCAGCGTTTCTCATGATGTACTCTGCATATAAGTTAAATAAGCAGGGTGACAATATACAGATTTGACATACTCCTTTTCCTAACTGGAACCAGTCTGTTGTTCCATGTCCAGGTCTAACTGTTGCTTCTGGACCTGCATACAGATTTCTCAGGGGGCAGGTCAGGTGGTCTGGTATTCCCATCTCTTTCAAAATTTTCCACAGTTTGTTGTGATCCACACAGTCATTGGCATAGTCAATAAAGCAGAAATTTATGTTTTTCTGAAACTCTTTTGCTTTCTCGATGATCCATTGGATGTTGGCAATTTGATCTCCGGTTCTTATTCCATTTCTAAAGCCAGCTTGAACATCTGGAAGTTCGTGGTTCATGTGTTTCTGAAGCCTGGCTTGGAGAATTTTGAGCAGTACTTTACTAGCGTGTGAGATGAGTGCAATTGTGTGGTAGCTTGAGCATTTTTTGGTATTGCCTTTCCTTGGGAATTGAAATGAAAACTGACCTTTTTCAGTCCTATGGCCACTGCTAAGTTTTCCAGATTTGCTGGCATATTGAGTGCAGCACTTTCACAGCATCATCTTTTAGGATTTGGAACAACTCAGCTGGAGTTCTAGTTGTAGTACATTGATAATTTTATTTTTTAGGCATTTTTTACTTAATACAGATATTCAAATAAATTCATAGCATGGCCTTATTATGTATTTAACATCTGTAAAAACCATAATGGTGTGTCATATTTAGTATAGATGTAAAAGATTTATGTTGATGCTTTTGAACGGTGATGTTGGAGAAGACTCTTGAGAGTCTCTTGGACTGCAAGGAGATCCAACCAGTCCATTCTAAAGGAGATCAGCCCTGGGTGTTCTTTGGAAGGAATGATGCTAAAGCTGACACTCCAGTACTTTGGCCACCTCATGCGAAGAGTTGACTCATTGGAAAAGACTCTGATGCTGGGAGGGATTGGGGGCAGGAGGAGAAGGGGACAACAGAGGATGAGATGGCTGGATGGCATCACCAACTTGATGGGCGTTAGTTTCAGTGAACTCTGGGAGTTGGTGATGGACAGGGAGGCCTGGCGTGCTGTGATTCATGGGGTCGCAAAGAGTCAGACAGGACTGAGCAACTGAACTGTACTGAACTGAAAAGATTTATGTCTTCTCATTTTTTTCTTCAAATATCTTTTATCAATTATAATGCCTTTGAAATGAAAATGACTCTGGCCATTTTACTCCTTTCTAATGTAGTTGCTTTCTTTGTCATGATTTTGTATCACTTATTTTCCTTTTACTTCTTTATTTGGATTACTTTAATTTAATTTTACCTAATCCCTTTTTAATATTTGGTTTCTTGGGAAACCTCACCAAATTTATTCTTTCTTATTTTTTGTTTGTGATGTGTGCATTTAAGGCAATCAATATTTCACAAGACAGCCTTTTGCTATTATATTTTCCTTTTAAATCATATAAAAATTGAGAACTTTCACTGTGGATTTTTCTTGGGTTCATATGTTATTTAGAAATGTGTAACTGAACTTAAAATCAGATAAAGATTTTCACATTTTTGGTTATTGCTTCTAGTTTAAATTGTAGAGTATTTCTATGAATCTGGAAGCAATCTCTATCTCTATTATATGTGGCTGGTGTGAATGAGGAGGGATTATTAATTTTTTATTTCTTTATAATTAATTAAAAATTAAATTTGAATACTCACACTTTAAGTTCCCTCTGCCAAACTTGACTGAAGGCTATTATAGCTATAATATAATCTATATTATAGATTATATATTATAATCAGGGTTATGAATATCTAGTGAATTTTTGGGAGATTTAAGTGTAATTAAAAATGTGAGTATTCTATATGAGTATGTAAGTGTGAGCATGCACATATGTGTTGGTTAATTGTATAGTTTAGATCTGTCTATAGCCTTACTGGTATATCTGCTTGCCAGATAAGCAGTGACTGGGAATTTTTTAGATCTCCATTTATGATTGTTTTTTTTAATATTTTTGAAATTATATTTAACTTATTGATGATTGCTTTACAAAATTGGTTTTGATTTCTGCTGTATATCAACATGAATTAGCCATACCTATACATATGTCCCCTCCCTCTTGAACCTCCCCCCACTTCCCCCCCTTTCCCACCCTTGTAGGTTGTTACAGAGCCCTGGTTTGAGTTTAACCTACATACCTTTCTCAAATCTTTCTTGAAGTTGTACTATTAAGTACATGCAGATTTTTTTTTTAATTGCTAATGGTATGATCCTCAATACATTGTTATGAAACATGCTTCATCTTTTCTAACATGGTTCTTGCCTTATATTCTGACAGTTAATGTACAGACAGAACTGACAGTACAGTTAGTGTACTGACAGTTAACTTTAGCAGTTCTATCAGCTTGTGCTGCATGATATCATTTTTCATCTTATTAAATTTCCTCTTTATTTTTTCATTTTAAAAAGTCTCGTTAAGACAGCAGTTATTAAAATAATTCTTTTACATATATATAGCTATATTTAATAAAATGTTTTAAATTATAAACATTCTTAGAATTTAAGTGGAAAGCTATTCCATATATATTTAACCTAATTTCAAAATTACTGTAAACTTTATATATGTTATTTGTAGATAAGCATATATAATTAATTTTAAGTGTAATATATTGTTTATTTGCATTATGCTTTATTTTTTTCTCATCTTTCACAAGAGATATTTTTTACTTTCCTCTACAGGAACTTAATCATTTAATATGCCTTAGATGGTGCAAGAATACACAGAAGAACTGTACAAAAAAGATCTTCATGACCCAGATAATTACAATGATGTGATCACTCATCTAGAGCCAGACATCTTGGAATGTGAAGTCAAGTGGGCCTTAGGAAGCATTACTACAAACAAAGCTAGTGGAGGTGATGAAATTCCAGTTCAGCTATTTCAAATCCTAAAAGATGATGCTGTGAAAGTGCTGCACTCGATACACCAGCAAATTTGGAAAACTCAGCAGTGGCCAACAGAACTGGAAAATGTCAGTTTTCATTCTATTCTCAAAAAAGAACAATGCCAAAGAATGTTCAAACTACCGCACAATTGCAGTCTTTTCATATGCTAGCAAGGTAATGCTTAAAATCCTTCAAGCTAGACTTCAACAGTATGTAAACCGAAAACTTCCAGATGTTCAAGCTGGATTTAGAAAAGGCAGAGGAACCAAAGAAAAGCAAGGGAATTCCAACAAAAAAATCTACTTCTGCTTCATTGACTACACTAAAGCATTTGACGGTGTTGATCACAACGAACTGTGGAAAATTCTTCAAGAGATGGAAATATCAGAGCTCCTGTCCTTCCTCCTGAGAATCCTGTATGCAGGTCAAGAAGCAACAGTTAGAACTGGACATGGAACAACAGACTGGTTCCAAATTGGGAAAGGAGTATGTCAAGGGTGTATATTGTCACCCTGTTTATTTAGCTTGTATTCAGAGTATATCATGTGAAATGCCAGGCTGGATGAAACTCAAGCTGGAATCAATATTGCTGGGAGAAATTTCGGTAACTTGAGATATGAAGATACACCACCGTTATGGCAGAAAGTGAGTAGGAACTAAAGAGACTCTTGATGAAAGTGAAAGAGGAGAGTGAAAAAGCTGGCTTAAAATTCAAGAGTCAAAAAACTAAGATCGTGGCACACACTCCTATCAATTCATGGCAAATAGATGTGAAAAAATGGAAACAATGACAGACTTTATTTTCTTGGGCTCCAAAATCACTGCGATGGTGACTGCAGCCCTGAAATTAAGACTCTTACCCCTTGGAAGAAAAGCTATGATGAACTTAGATAGCATATTAAAAAGTAAAGACATCACTTTGCCAACAAAGATCCATATAGTCAAACTACAGTTTTTCCAATGGTCATGTACAGATGTGAGAGCTGGACCACAAAGAAGGCTGAGTGCTGAAGAATTGATGCTTTTGAATTGTGGAGCTGGAGAAGACTCTTGAGAGTCCCCTGGACAGCAACGAAATCAAACCTGTCAATCCTTAAGGAAACCAACCCTGAATATTTATTGGAAGGACTGATGCTGAAGCTGAATCAGGATTGATGCTGAATATCATTTGGAAGCCACCTGATGTGAAAAGCCGACTCACTGGAAAAGACCCTGATGCTGGGAAAGACTGAGGGCAGGATAAATTTCTCCTATAGGTCATTCCTGAGTAGAGCCACCTGTACTAAACAGTAGTTTTATTAATTATTTATTTTTTATATTGTAGTGTTATATGTCGATCTCAATCTCCCAATTTAATTCAAAGCAATACATACACTGCAATGCTAATTGCAACACTATTTATAATACAACAACAACCAGGACATGGAAACAACCTAAATGTCAATTAACAGATGAATGGACAGAGAAGATGTGGTCCATTTATGCAGTGGAGTATTACTCTGCCAGAAAAAGAATGAAATAATACCATTTGCTGCAACATGGATGGACCTGGAGATTGTCACTCAGTAAAGTAAGTGAGACAAAGACTCACACTCAATTCTTGTCATTCTAGACTGTTCCATGTTCTATCCATCTCCAGATATTCATAACCTCACTTAAGCCAACAATACTAGACTACACATAGCTCTCTTTATTCATGTTAATGCCTCTTTCTTCTAAGTCTTCATCATTTCTATCATCAATTCTTGGTGCATCTTAGCCCCATTCAACTTGATATCTAACATGTATGTATAAGAGTTGCTCAGCCATGTCTGACTCTTTAAGACCGCATGGAATAGGTAGTCCATGGAATTCTCTAGACCAGAATCCTGGAGTGGGCAGCCTTTCCCTTCTCCAGGGCATCTTCCCAACCCAGGCATTGAACCCAGGTCTCCTGCATTGCAGGTGGATTCTTTACCAGCTGAGCCACAAGGGAAGCCAATATGAGACATATTGTTTTAAATATACTCCTTCCAAATCACCTAATCCAGGACATCTTCCTAACACTATTCCTCACAATTTATACTGATAATCCATTATGAAATTGTCAGATATAATTCTCTCTTCTATAATACCTAGTAATTGTGTTTACCATTGTAAATTACATGTTAATTTAAAACCATATGCTTATGTCTATAAACAGACTGTGAACAATTAGATAATAGGGACTGTGCTTTGTATTTTTTAACTATATATATATAACTGGAAAAGGTCAGTTTTCATTCCAATCCCAAAGAAAGGCAATGCCAAAGAATGCTCAAACTACTGCACATTTGCACTCATCTCACATGCTAGTAAAGTAATGCTCAAAATTCTCCAAGCCAGACTTCAGCAATACGTGAACCGTGAACTTCCAGATGTTCAGGCTGGTTTTAGAAAAGGCAGAGGAACCAGAGATCAAATTTCCAACATCCACTGGATCATCGAAAAAGCAAGAGAGTTCCAGAAAAACATCTATTTCTGCTTTATTGACTATGCCAAAGCCTTTGACTGTGTGGATCACAATAAACTGTGGAAAACTCTTCAAGAGATAGGAAAATTCTTCAAGAGAAATTTGTATGCAGATCAGGAAGCAACAGTTAGAACTGGACATGGAACAACAGACTGGTTCCAAATAGGAAAAGGAGTACGTCAAGGCTGTATATTGTCACCCTTTTTATTTAACTTATATGCAGAGTACATCATGAGAAATGCTGGACTGGAAGAAGCACAAGCTGAAATCAAGATTGCTGGGAGAAATATCAATAACCTCAGATATGCAGATGACACACTCTTATGGCAGAAAGTGAAGAGGAACTCAAAAGCCTCTTGATGAAAGTGAAAGTGGAGAGTGAAAAAGTTGGCTTCAAGCTCAACATTCAGAAAACAAAGATCATGGCATCTGGTCCCATCACTTCATGGGAAATAGATGGGGAAACAGTGGAAACAGTGTCAGACTTTATTTTGGGGGGCTCCAAAATCACTGCAGACGGTGACTGCAGCCATGAAATTAAAAGACGCTTACTCCTTGGAAGAAAAGTTATGACCAACCTAGATAGCATATTCAAAAGCAGAGACATTACTTTGCCAACAAAGGTTTGTCTAATCAAGGCTATGGTTTTTCCAGTGGTCATGTATGGATGTGAGAGTTGGACTATGAAGAAGGCTGAGCACTGAAGAATTGATGCTTTTGAACTGTGGTGTTGGAGAAGACTCTTGAGAGTCCCTTGGACTGCAAGGGCATCCAACCAGCGCATTCTGAAGGAGATCAACCCTGGGATTTCTTTGGAAGGAATGATGCTAAAGTTGAAACTCCAGTACTTTGGCCACCTCATGCGAAGAGTTGACTCATTGGAAAAGACTCTGATGCTGGGAGGGATTGGGGGCAGGAGGAGAAGGGGATGACAGAGGATGAGATGGCTGGATGGCATCACTGACTCGATGGACGTGAGTCTGAGTGAAGTCCGGGAGTTGGTGATGGACGGGGCGGGGGGGGGGGGGCTGGTGTGCTGTGATTCATGGGGTCGCAAGAGTCAGACATGACTGATGACTGAACTGAACTGAACTAATATATATATCTATTGCCAAACAATATACTTGACACACAGAAAGACTAGCTCAGACCAAAAATAGGATAGAATTGTCATGAAAGTACAAGTAGTTTTCTATTTGTGTGTGTGCCTATATATATTCTATTGTGCTTTGATGTTATTAATTCTGTATATTATAATGGAGAAAAAATAAGCCAGTATAAAGAGGCTCCAGAAGGTTGGCTACTACCATAGAAGTAACATTGCAAGGTTTCAGTAGATATTTTCAAACTCTTCAAGAGGATAATGTAAGAATTGTAGAGTTTAAACAATGCATTTTTATTCCTGTGTATGTAAATGAGTCTACTAACAATAAATGAAGAGACAATAAATAAATTAGAATTTGACAGACTGCTATTAGTTACACTTAAAAAGTGATTTGAGAGACTTTGATTCTACCTACATCTGCAACTAATGACCCATTTTCCTTGGAAAAAGTGCTGCCTTATTCCTAGATCTATTTCTTTGTGTACCTGGGGTAAGTAATATCCACATTTCATGATACTGACAAAATCCTAGTATTCTTTGATATTGAAACTGCATTTGGATTCAAAATGCAGAAGTTGTAAATGGCATATTTCTTTTTTTCCATGAATGTGGATATTACCATTGTGGCATAAAAGTTAAGATTAAATGCCAAACAAAAAAGCAAACAAATAAGGAAAATAACTAGAATGCTAATAGTAATTTGAAGACATCTAACTTGTAAATCTGTTGTTCCATGTCCAGTTCTAACTGTTGCTTCCTGACCTGCATACAGATTTCTCAAGAGGCAGGTCCGGTGGTCTGGTATTCCCATCTCTTTCAGAATTTTCAACAGTTTATTGTGATCCACACTATCAAAGGCTTTGGCATAGTCAATAAAGCAGAAATAGATGTTTTTCTGGAACAGAACAACAGACTGGTTCCAAATAGGAAAAGGAGTACGTCAAGGCTGTATATTATCACCCTGCTTATTTAACTTATATGCAGAGTACATCATGAGAAACACTGGACTGGAAGAAACACAAGCTGGAATCAAGATTGCTGGGAGAAATATCAATAACCTCAGATATGCAGATGACACTACCCTTATGGCACAAAGTGAAGAGGAACTAAAAAGCCCCTTGATGAAAGTGAAAGTGGAGAGTGAAAAAGTTAGCTTAAAGCTCAACATTCAGAAAACGAAGATCATGGCATCCGGTCCCATCACTTCATGGGAAATAGGTGGGGAAACAGTGGAAACAGTGTCAGACTTTATTTTTCTGGGCTCCAAAATCACTGCAGATGGTGACTGCATCCATGCAGAAATTAGAAGATGCTTACTCCTTAGAAGGAAAATTATGACCAACCTAGATAGCATATTCAAAAGCAGAGACATTACTTTGCCAACTAAGATCTGTCTAGTCAAGGCTATGGTTTTTTCCTGTGGTCATGTATGGATGTGAGAGTTGGACTGTGTAGAAGGCTGAGCACCGAAGAATTGATGCTTTTGAACTGTGGTATTGGAGAAGACTCTTGAGAGTCCCTTGGACTGCAAGGAGATCCAACCAGTCCATTCTGAAGGAGATCTTTCCTGGGATTTCTTTGGAGGGAATGATGCTGAAGCTGAAACTCCAGTACTTTGGCCACCTCATGCGAAGAGTTGACTCATTGGAAAAGACTCTGATGCTGGGAGGGATTGGGGGCAGGAAGAGAAGGGGATGACAGAGGATGAGATGGCTGGATGGCATCACTGACTCAATGGACGTGAATCTGAGTGAACTCTGGGAGTTTGTGATGGACAGGGAGGCCTGGCATGCTGCGATTTATGGGGTCGCGAAGAGTCGGACACGACTGAGCGACTGAACTGAACTGAACTTGTAAGTCATGCATATTTTTCACTTCAGAGTGATTTTGAAAAGAGTTACTATTTACATGGCCATTTATTCACAAATTATAAGTTAATACTACAGCAGGGGAAAGCTCTTATGTTTCACTACATCAAATAGATTGATATTAAACAAAACAAATATGAAATCTTCTAGCATGGGCTAAGTTAATGTAATGAAGACACTTCTTTGTTGAAGAAATGATCCCTCAGTAGAATTGTTTATTTTTTAAATTACAGAATGCTTCAGCTAAGATGGGGCTAAGGAATTATTTATCTGTTACTAACTCAGGAAACCATGCCAATCAATAGTATTTGCCAAGTTGGTGATCTAGTCTCTTCCTCTTCCTGCTGAAGTATACATTCAAGATTTATGAAATCCCTGCCTTGTGTTCATTCTACTACAATATACTGGTTGACTTTATATGTGCCTTGCCAAGTATGTAACACCTAGCTGTGTTCTGAATTTGTATTAAGTTCTGAATAATCATTTCTTCAAGTTTGTTTGCCAATCTTTCACTTTGTCACTGGGCATTTCACTTCTGGGCCAACATGCCCGTGAGTATCCAGATTCAACTCTGTTTCTTCCAGTCAGATTTATTTACTTCATTGCTCTAGTTATGAATTTTAGAATCTTCTTGCCCTGTCTCTTCGATTCAAACACATTTATGGAAAAGTCAAGACTAGAAAAGTTTCTGTTGGTCATGGTCATACAGCTTATGCTTGCATTTCCAGGCAACTGTCCTGCAAACACCCCTGACCACATCCACTTTTAGTATCACAGCTTGAGATGAGTATCCTGCCCCAAGGACAGCTTCCCACCACAAAGTTGCACTGTGGCCTCACCACCTCCGCCCCTTATTGTACACAGGAAGAGCTTAACACAGGCTCAGTCATGTAAGCCAGACTGCACCTTACTGGCCAAGAAGACCTGTTGATTAGCTGCCCTGGTTATTCTCACTTAACAAATTTAATTTTGAAGAGCTTGTTGAGGTGGCAGTGGTTATTCTCAGATGACTTGAACACAGGTTGTTTGCAAAGCATTGTAAATTTCTATCTCCAGTAGTTTTAAAATGTCAGATAAATATGTCCCTATAAAACCTATACATGTATTTTTGTAGTCAAATTACTCCATCTGCATAAATTAATTTTGTTGGTCCAATAAAATACCATTTATTAGAAAGTATGTCTTCTGAAAGCAATGTCATGTACTTCTGCAATTTCACATGTCACTGAAATATCACTACTGTTCAGCACATCATCAATAAATGATCCATGGTGACTGGTGCAGCATTAATGTATGCTGAGCATTGACAAAGATATTGGAATTTCATTATATATACTATCTTTTTACACAAGTAAGTTTTTAAATGTCTCCCCCGCCTTTTCATTTTTTTAGCTCACATTCCTGACTCACAGCATATCTCTTTAAGAATCCTTAAAGACAGATGTTGACTGGACTTTTGTGGTAATCATTTTGCAATATATGTGAATATTGAATCATGCATTTGAAACTAATATAATGTTATATGCTAATCAAACCTTAATTAATAAATTAATGAAAAATTGTTTGCCCTCTATCTTAAAGAAAAAAAGACTCCTTTTCTCACTCTCAGTTTACAGAGGGAGCTTTACATATGACACAATACTCTTCATGCTTACTTTGTCTCTTTCCAGAAACTGTTCTTGTAAATATGTTTTTGTGAGTTTTCCACAGGACTCTAAGTTCTTCTTTGAAATAAATAAAATGAGTAGACTATTCAGATGTTCTGTTTCTACTTTATTTTTATCTTTTTCTTGGTCTTTTATTTAAAAGACACATCGGTTAAACCTAAAGCTGCTAACATAAAAAATAACCCTTCAAGTAAGTGTGATTTAGATTTCCCCATAAAAAAACCCACATTCATTTCCTTTTATAGACCAAATATTATTTTTAAATGTGGTTTTAAGAAAATGTCTGCCTGTATTTCTTATGTCAAGGTCTAGGTTTATTCTGTAGCATTGGCAATGGAAAATGTGGATTAGCTGAAAAGAATATTGGTCAAAGACTATCAGAAGATAACTATTTGTTTCCCTCTACGTGTTTTACAGTCACTTGTTTTGTTTATTCTTGAAATTATTTCACACTTTCTTTTCCATTTTTCTATCAACTACACTAAAACGCAATATCTATTACAAGGCAAGAAATTTTGCCTAGATTATTTAACATTCTCAAGGTTTAGAAAAGCATCTAGCAAGTAGTTGTCACTAAAAATATATATATATATATTGAATAAAATTGTTTATTGTTCAAGTTGAAACACACTACCAAACTTGCTTTCCTTCTTTTCTCAGTATATTGTTAAAAATTTTGAATTTGATAACCTTTCATTTCCTTATAATTTTACAGTGTTTTATTATCTTATCTTATTTTATATTTTATCTCAGTGTTTCAAATAAATGAAAATAAATATATATTTATTTATTATAATACAATAATATAATATATATTATGTATACTGAATCAATCTTATGAATTGATATCTATCTTCATGTACTTACTTATTTTTATGCACACCAGGTTATGATTTAAGTTCATAATTCTCCATATGATGTATATATGGCAGAATGTATATACCCACATTTGGGTTTTTATACTGGTTTAAAAATTCACAGCAGTAATTAATAGTACCTCATTTTCTACTTTATCTACAATGCTACATAATCTATTTTTTCACTGATACACATGACTTCTTCTTGTTTGTATCTTTTCTCTTTCAGTTGGCCTGATTTATGTTCTCATGTCATTTTGTTGTAACAAAACTTTGTTGAACATAGCTTTAGCAAAAGTCTTGATATTTAGTAGAAAAAGAACACTATTTTTTTTTTCTTCTTCAATAGTGATAGGTCTACTCTTGGATTTTTCTTTAATGAACATAGCATAACAGAGGATATTAATTGGAAGTGAATTTAGCCCCTAAAATATTTTAGGATTAATTGGCATATTTATTAGATCCACTGGTCCTATTAAAATTTAGCTGTGTTTGAAAATATTTATATAAAATTATAGAATAAGTTCTATATAGATCTCATCTATTTCTGTTAAATTTGCTCATAAGTATCTAACAATGTTTCTATTGTGGCTGTTAATTGTTTCTGTTTATTATTGACCTTTAGTATGAGAAAATTTACAAATTAATGTTATATTCAGTTATACTAATATTATTTCTATTAACTAGTCATTAAATTATTTTTATATTCTATGTTGATAACTATATCATCAGCAAAAAAATTTTTAAGTCCTTATCTTTTTAATTTTCTGTGGTGGTCTTAAGTGTGCTGGAGAATCTCCTCAATGATATTGAAAAGAAGTGGTATTATCATCATTTTGTCGTAATGATTTTCTAAAAATCTACTAATACATTGAGGTTAAGAATGATGTTTATCAAATTCAGGGCTGCCAGGGGGAAGGGATAGTTAGGGAGTTTGGAGAGATCATCATACACACTACTATATTCAAAATGGATAACCAACAATGACCTATTGTATATTACATGAAACTCTACTCAATGTTTTTTGCCAGCCTGGATAGGAGGGGTGGTGTGGGAGAAAATGGGTGCATGTATATGTATGATTGAGTCCCTTTGCTCTTCACTTACCACACCATTGTTAATTGGCCATACTCCAATATAAAATAAAAGCTTAAACTTTGAAAAAAAAAAAAGAATGTTTATATAGATTCTGGTATATATACTAAAGATTGTTTATCACAAAAAGTTGTTGAATTATAATAAGTATGCATTTCATCTTGATGCAATCATGTTCTTTTATTTCTGTAATTTATTGTTTGTAGCATTTTATTTAACATTCTTCTGAAAGAGAATTATTACAATCCTGAAATGAACTAAATTTGATCATCTATATGCTAAGCAGTTTTATACAGTGTTTGATATGACTTGGGACTGTTTTACAATCTTGTAACAATGTTCATAAATAAGATTAACTTTTCCTTTTCCTGTTAACACATTTTCATCTAATTTGGAAATCAAGGTAACTCTAGTTGTAGTGAAAAAAATAGCAACAACTCCTTTTCCCCCTATAGTTTAGAAAACTTTCTATAATTTATAATGAAAGTCCTTGAAAGTTAATTTCTCTCTCCTATAAAACTATTTGACATTTGTGCTATCCATACAGAAAATTTTAAAATCATATATTGATTTCATAAAAATAGCTATAGCTTTATCAAATTTTGCAGAACTTACTTTTACCTATGTTAATTTTATCTCACTCATTTTGTACATAGCAAATAGTTACAGTTAACTAAAAATTATCTCCTGATAATTATTTCTTATTTATTGAATAGACTGTGGATTTACTGGTTGAAGTTCTGTTTTTACAAGCACATGTTCAGTGAGACAACAGACTGGTTCCAAATTGGGAAAGAATTATGTCAACACTATACATTGTCACCCTGCTTATTTAATTTATATGCAGAGTGCATCATGAGAAATGCTAGACTGGATGAAGCACAAGCTGGAATCAAGATTGCTGGGAGAAATATCAATAACCTTAGATATGCAGATGACACCACCCTTATGGCAGAAAGCAAAGAAAAACCGAAGAGCCTCTCAATGAATGTGAAAGAGGAGAATAAAAAAAGCCGGCTTAAAACTCAACATTTAGAAAAGTAAGATCATGGCATCCAGTCCTATCACTTCATGGCAGATAGATGGGGAAACAATGAAAACAGTGACAGACTTTACATTTTTGGGCTCCAAAATCACTGCAGATGGTGACCGCAGCCATAAAATTAAAAGACGCTTGCTCCAGAAGAAAAGCTATGACCAAGCTAGACAGCATATTAAAAAGCAGAGACATTACTTTGCCAACAAATGTCCATATAGTCAAGGCTATAGCTTTTCCAGTAGTCGTGTATGGATGTGAGAGTTGGACTATGAAGAAAGCTGAGCACTGAAGAATTGATGCTTTTGAATTGTGGTGTTGGAGAAGACTCTTGAGAGCCCCTTGGACAGCAAGGAGATCTAACCAGTCCATTCAAAAAAAAAAAAAAATAAGTCCTGAATATCCATTGGAAGGACTGATACTGAAGATAAAACTCCAATACTTTGGACACCTGATGTGAAGAACTGACTCATTGGAAAAGAATCTGATGCTGGGAAAGATGGAAGGCGAAAGAATTGGGTGGCAGACAATGAGATGGTTCGATAGCATCATCGACTCAATTGACATGAATTTAAGCAAACTTGGCGGATAGTGGAGGACAGAAGAGAGTGGTGTGCTGCGGTTCATGGGGTTGCAAAGAGTCAGACATAAGTCAGGGACTGAACAACACTAACAACATGTACACACATATGTATATATACACGTATGTGTTTAGATATATACCTATATATGTATGTATGTATTAATAGTATATATATGAAAGCTATCTCTCTGTGGTTTCAGTTTATATGATACAGCACAATTAAGTCCACTCAAATGAAATGATTAAGAAGTTTTATTTTTTCTCCTTTTTTTTCTTCTACCCACTACTTACAACCATATTTTATAACAAATTATTCACTTTTGGAAAAAATTCAGAAAGTGATTCTGTTATCCCATCATTTGTTTCTTAAAGCTCTGGCCATTTGTTATCACTGAATTTACCATTTTTTAAGTCATAAGATGATGTTAGAACCTAACATTTATTCCATCAAAAAGGGAAATATTCTGTGCAATGAGAAGCGGAAGTACTGTGGTTTGTGAGGTGCTTTTTCAACAGAAAGATGAGGTGAGCAAAACATCTATCATATCTTTCTTCAGGGATCAAAATTGACTGGAAATCGCTAGTGTCATTTCTAAATGGGAAACTCAGGACATGTCTTATTTTTTTTTTTCAGGAGGCTCTTATCCACAAGAATCAGGATCTTCTTTCTCTGATCAGGTGTGTGTCTGTGTCTCTCTGTGTGTTACTAACAGCTATTGTTCAAGATATAAGAACTCTTGAGGTTTTAACCTCAAGAAAGTTTCTAAAAATATTTATGCTGTAAGGTAATTCTAGTTGTTTCTTAAGTGTTTGAATTGACTTACTGAAGGCAAGGAATACTTATTACTTCTGGGGTATATTCTTTTTCACTTTATTTAATGATGGATAAGTAGGATACACTTATTGAAGAATCAGAAGTTATGATGTTTCTATAAGATGAAGTCTTCAAATAAAGCTAAAAGAATAAATCTTTATGGGACTAGAGAACTGAATTTCAATTTAAAATTTCACACATGAGTTTTCTACTCTTGTGCGAGTCACTTACCCTATGTGACATACAACATTACTTGCAAAAATGAAACAAATTATTTTCATTGTTTCCAACAACCATGATCAAATATAAAACAACTTTTTCAAAAATCTAAGCATTATACATATTTATTCAACACATTTTGTCTGAGAGCTGTGCTAGACAATGTTAAGATATTAATATATAAACAAATGTGAGATTAGTTTTGTTAATGATGATGATGGTGATAACTTGTAAGTGATGGCAATGATATGGACAGAAGCTCAAAAAAAGCATACTAGGAAAAATCATTCAATAAAAGTTTATATATCCTACCCAGATTTACCTTGCAAAGAATGCAGTTACTGCTGTATCCTAGTGTAGGTGAATTAAAAGCAACTATTACATTTTTTAACAGTTTGAAATGATTACTTTTTATTTTCTAGTAAGGGAAAATTTAAAGGTTAATTTACTTGATTTTATATGAAGTCTCACTTCCATTCTTCCCTTTTTTTAATATCTGCATGCATGAACCTTTTCTGTATTTCTCACTTTTCTAATGTAAATATATCAACTTACCACAAGGAGAGAAAACTAGAAAAAAAATCCCATTTTTATTTTATTCAGGAACCCTTTCTAAAAAATGAAGGCTCTGAATTCATCTTTGATATAGATAAGCAGTCATAATTATACAGTGAGATTGGTCTGAGATAGGTGGGCTTATCATGGCATAGGTATGTACTTTCCATATAAATGGAGCTTACTCTTTCTGTATAATTTTAAAATATCCAGAATTTGATACTAACATACAAGTCACAGAAAAGCAATTTACTTTGAATCACTTATGTTCATTTTATATTTTAAATCAAGGCTTCAAAAACTTGAAAGCTTTTTCCCCCTTCATTAACTAACAAAGTAATGTATCTCACAATCTAAGGCAGCCTAAAATAATAATAGCTTTAGGATTTGGAGTTAGAATGGAATTTTAATCAAGCTTTTACTAGTCTCTAGCTTTGAGATCTGGGACACTCCACAGCTTCTATGGACTTAAGTTTCCTTTTCTAGTAAATAGAGACAAAAAATATGTCATATTTACCTTAGTGGATCTCTGTGATTCAACTGAAGTGACATAAATTTGAAAATGCTTCTTAAACTAAAAGTATTATAAATTACTTATAAGTGGTAGCATTATATTAAGTAAGCAGTATGACTTTGGCCACCTCTAAGATTTAATTTCTTCAACCATAAAATACTCTTACCTTATTCACACATTTAATAATAAAGTTTGCTATGTTACATATTATGTGAAAGTCTTTGTCATTCATTTGTGTCTGACTCTTTGTGATCCTATGGACTGTAGCCCACCAGAATCCTCTGTCCACGGAGTTCTCCAGGCAGGTTGCCATTTTCTTCTCCAGGGGGGTCTTCCTGACTCAGGAATCAAACCCAGGTCTCCCTCATTGCAGGCAGATTCTTTACCATTTGAGAAAATAATGTTTTATTTTAATTTTAGGTGTAAAAGGTAATTCATATTAGCATTTCATTTATAAAGAGGCTTTTATATATTCAGTAATGATTACTATTCAAAAAGAAAGAAAAAATTATTTTTCACTTACTTTGTTCAGAGGTAAGAGTCTTTGCTTATCTTTATCCTAAAATTTTAGACCCTATTTTATTCTTTGTAAGTCCTTTACTATAAAGAATATTAGATACACTAGTATATACTCTTTACTACCTGATTTACATTATTGACACTAGATGTATATTATTTACTTTCACTTTTTAAATGATCCACATCAGACTGTGTTAATATTCCTTGTTTTCCTTCATCCAAACCCCTCCCCTTTTCTTTCTCTTTCTTTCTTCTTGCAATTTGTGAAGTTATTAACTTAGTAAATGTGGCTCTGTGAATTAAACAAATATCTAACTCCATAGAAACCAGTCTTTTTCATGATACACTGTCTTTATTTTAATGTTATATTTCATTACAACACTAGTACTTTAATAGTACATAGGATCTTGCTAGAGATATTTTGCCATAGTATAAATATACTTTGTTTATCAGTTTAGTTCAGTTCAGCTGCTCAGTTGGGTCGGACTCTTTGTGACTCCATGGACTGCAGCATGCCAAACCTCCCTGTCCATCACCAACTTCCAGAGTTTACTCAAACTCATGCCCATTGAGTTGGTGATGCCATCCAACCATCTCATCCTCTGGTGTCCCCTTCTCTTCCTGACTTCAATCTTTCCCAGCATCAGGGTCTTTTCCAATGAGTCAGCTATTCTCATCAGGTGGCCAAAGCATTGGAGTTTCAGTTTCAGCATCAGTCTTTCCAATGAATATTCAGGACTGATTTCCTTAAGGGTGGACTGGTTGGATCTCCTTGCAGTCCAAGGGACTCTCAAGAGTCCTCTCAAACATCATAGTTCAAAAGCATAGTTCAAAAGCATCAATTCTTTGGCCCTCAGCTCTCCTTATAGTCCAACTCTCACATCCATACATGACTACTGGAAAAACCATAACCTTGACTAGACAGAACTTTGTTGGCAAAATAATGTCTCTGCTTTTTAATATGCTGTCTAGAATGGTCATAACTTTTCTTCCAAGGAGTAAATGTCTTTTAATTTCATGGTTGCAGTCACCATCTGCAATGATTTTGAAGCCCCTAAAATTAAAGTCTGCCACTGTTTTCACTGCTTCTCCAACTATTTGCCATAAAGTGATGGGACCAGATGCCATGTTCTTTGTTTTCTGAATGTTGAGCTTTAAGCTAACGTTTTCACTCTCCTCTTTCACTTTCATCAAGAAGCTCTTTAGTTCTTCTTCACTTTCTGCTTTAAGAGTGGTGTCATCTTAAGGTTATTGATATTTCTCCTGGCAATCTTGAGTCCAGCTTGTGCTTCATTCAGCCCAGCATTTGTTTATATCACAAAGTATAAAAATCATAAGGTAATACAAAATAAAAGTAATTTTATGTTATGCTTTAAAAAGGATATGAATGGAATTGACAACTTAAATTTTAAACATTTATGAGCTGAGTGGCAGAAAGCCGGTGACATAATGGCTTGAACTGTTTTTCTCCAGAGATGAGTGAATCTCATACTTATGCCAGTGAACGAGTAAAGTCTTGTGCTTCTAGACAATGGCAAAAGAGAACATGTACATTAACCACAAGCCAACGTGGAGAAAACCGTAAGTCCTATATGTTCCATTTGTCTCTCAGTGTACTGAGGTGAATCTTAGAAACTGTGACTAAATTGATGATGAGCATTCAGTTTATTTTACCTTCATGAAGAAAGCAGAAATGAGATTCTCTTTCATATGCTATATGATCTTGCCTGGTAGCTCATATGCTACTGGAATATATAATAAAATTTAGCAGAAACTGTTGTGTTTAGAATCTTTTCATGCCCTAAAAATGATGAAATCATCATAATAATGAAGACAGTAATTTCTAAGGGATTGCTGAACAACTAGACTTGTGTGTGTGTGTTCAGGTACTCTTTGCAACCCCATGGACTGCAGCCTGCCAGGAACCTGTGTCCATGGAATTTTCCAGGGAAGAATACTGGAGTGGGTTGCTCCAGGGGTCCAGGGGATCTTCCTAAGCCAGGGATCAAACCTGGGTCTCCTGCATTGGCAGACAGATTCTTTATCACTGAGTCACCTAGGAAGCCATGAAAAACTAGCCTTAAGGAGAAGTAAATAGAAATGGAAAACAGAAGGGAAATATCAAATTTCCTTCAGTTCAGTTATGTCCTTAAACATTATGGAGGAGATGACTTGACTGCTATTCACAGAAATGTTCCTGGATGGTGAATAAATTATGCTCTCCTCTTAACCAATCTGGAATATGGTGAAAAATAAAGCCTGAGATAGCTTACACAAAAGGAAAAACAACAGGTTACTCTCACCTATAAATTTTGATTAAATGTTATCAAATAACATCATTTTACAATGATTAATTATAGGAATGAAACTGTGCACTATGTAATAATCAAAGTGGAAAGATTGTATGATCATATACATAATGCTGAAAAGGTTTCAGATGAAAATCAATATGAAATCTTAATTACAAAGAACTTAATTTTAGAAACCTCTAAAATATAAGTACTGCTTTTAATATATTTTTTCAAAAGCTACCATTATGCTTATTGCTAAATGGCAGCAGCATTTTCATTGTAGTTAGAAAAAGAGAAGAATTTTCATTATTATTAGTTGAGTAACATTGATTGTTTTGCAGTGTTAACATGAATTAACAAGAAAAGGAAGAGGTAAGTGGTATAAAATTGGAGTTAAAAGGCAAAATTAATATTATTTGAAAAAATATGTGATTTAAAATATTTTTTAAGCCTTCACCTAAAATATTACAAACAATAAGGGTATCTAGTAAGTGGTGGAGAGGGAAATGGCAACCCACTCCAGTGTTCTTGCCTGGAGAATCCCAGGGACGGGGGAGCCTGGTGGGCTGCCCTCTATGGGGTCGCACAGAGTCGGACACGACTGAAGCAACTTAGCAAGCAAGGAAGCAAGCAAGTAAGTGGACTTGATTGAAAATAAGACAAAAATCAATTGCCTTACTAACTACAAAAACAAGGAAAATGTGATGAAAAACAAATGCCATATGCATAGAACAATATCAGAAAAGACTGGCAGCACACTTTTAAATTGAAAAACCTAGAAATAAACTTACTCTTTTAAAATTGTTCCGATGAACATAAAATAAGACATGTAATATAAATAGAAACTATTCAAGGATAAAAGATAGTTTAAAAATGTAACTTATCTCTCCATATTAAAGGAGAAAGGGATGACAGAGGATGAGATGGTTGGATGGCATCACTGACTGGATGGACTTGAGTTTGAGCAAGCTCCGGGTGTTGGTGATGGACAGGGAAGCCTGGCATGCTGCATGTAGTCCATGGGATCACAAACAGACACGACTGAGCGAATGAACTGAACTGAATTTATACAATTAGTGTAATTCTAAGGAAAAAGCATTGTATCATATTTTTAAACTGACAGGTTCTTGGAAAGCTGATATTAAAAGTCTTAAGGCACATATAGGGCTTCCCTAGTGGCTCAGACGGTAAAGAATTAGCCTGTTAACGTGGAAGACCTGGGTTCGCTCCCTGGGTTGGGAAGATTTCCTGGAGGAGAGCATGTCAACTCAATCCAGTATTCTTGCCTGGAGAATCCCCACAGTCTGAGGAGCATGATGTGCTACAGTTCACGGGGTTGCAGAGTCTGACACGACTGAGAGACTAAGCACAAGGCACATATGAAATGTAATGATAGGGAAAATCATCTGGAAAATGAAATATAATATTAAATTGTATGCACTAACAAATACTCAAGTATTTTACATATTAGAAAAGTTTACATATTGTTTAAATGGAAACATAGACTAAAAAGTATAGAAATAAATGCAGGTACAAATTGGAATATATTATATGCTAAAGGTAGGGTTTCATATCAATGAGAATACATTGATTTATTGAGCAAATGTTAGAAAAAGTCCACTTAGAAAATAAATTTTTTATAAGTTTAGCTCCTACATAACTTAGTAAACAGATACACACACACGCACACACACAGCCCTACCAAATAAACCAAATACAAAAGGAAACCACAAGATATCACAAATGAACATGGGCATAACATATTTTACAAACTCAGAATAATGAAGATACTTTTATTCATATCAGAAAAAGCATAAGCCATAAAGAAATGTTTGATTAAGTCAACCATTACCCATTTTGATATCCCAAAAGTATCATATGTAAAGTTAAAACAAAATGGTATCTGGGACATGTATTTGCAAAGCATGTGGCATGAAGTGAACTAATAATTTTAACCTGAAAAGAAACAGACCAGACATAGACGTCGCAGAGAAATTAAAAAAAAAAAAGCATTGTTTAACCTCATGAAAAAATGTTTAATCTTATTCATAACAGGAAAAAGAAAGTTAGATTTTAAAAATAATACTGTGTATCATATATATATATATATATATACTTAAAATGTAGAGAAATAAAAATATTTGGTGTGAAGGAATGTGTGAGGAAACAGGCTTTTGAATTTATTTTTGGTGCTACATAAATTGGTGTGGCTTCTTTGGACTGAAACTTTCAATCATTACAAAAATTGAAAAAGTATGTTCCCTTTGATTAATTTCTCCTAGACAGGTACTCAAAAAACATGCACAGATATATGTGAAATATTACTCATATTGTTATACCTAAAAGCAAAAACTAAGAAATCATTTAAGTATGTACTGGAAAAAAAATAAACATCTGCCAATAATTAAATTTTTCCCATATACTGATGAAACACAATGCAAGAAGCAAAACCAATACAATATCGTAAAGTAAAACAAAATAATAATAATAAATTTTTTTTAAAAAGAAGCTAATTTAAAAAAAATTGACAAATTTGTAAGACATAATATGGAGTAATCACCAGGATATTTTTTTAATGTTTCCGGAATATTTTGTGTACTTCCTTAAACATGGGAACACATGTATACCTGTGGAGGATTCATTTTGATATTTGGCAAAACTAATACAATTATGTAAAGTTTAAAAATAAAATAAAATTTAAAAAAAAGAAAGTTGAAGGAAACTGTCTGTATTTCTTATTATATCTGTGTGAAAATTTTTAAATTTTTAAAATGATAACTGAGATTTATTCTAATGGAAGAATGGGACTAGGGAACTTGAAAAAAGGAGTAAGAATGGATATTACATTTTTTATACCCTTATTTTAAATAATTTACAAAATACTTGTTTTACCTTTTACTGAGAAAAATAGTCACAGGGAACTGATATCAACCCTCCCCCCTCAATTAAAAACATTTCTAATATTTAAGTTAAACAGAAAGGTAACAGAACCTTTTCTCATATTTCTCACTCTTTTTTTTTTTTTTTTTGTCTTTGACAGCATCTCCATTTGTCCTTGCCAGATCCATTGCTATAGCCATGGGGATTCGTTTCATTGGAGTGTTAATAATATGCAGTGCCATGATCATAACTTGTAAGTGATAATAGAGAAAGTAATTAGCAGCAATATTTATCTAACCATTGTAGTGCATTAATTTAACTAGTATTCAGAGGCACAGAAATATAAACTAGTAATATTGAGTATATTTTTTATTGAGCTTATACTTTTGCTTAGACTATCAGTTACTAACAATATAAACTCTTTCAATAACTATGATTATTTTAATAGCATTATTCAACCAAGAAGGTCCAATTTCTTTGAAAGGTAAGTGAAAATTTTCTGATATTTTGATGCACAAACTGCATACATCTATACATGGTTATAGGCACACATCTAATGGCATGAACAAGAAAGAGAATACGAAAATGATTAATTCTTCTCTATAATTCACTGTAGATATATTTATTTATAATGAGGAGGTACTTGCAAAAAGTAAAGCACATCATTTCGGCATCCCTCCCTATATAAATCTGTAGAGATACATTCTTGGGCAGGACCATATTGAGTTAACTAACTTGAATTCTAGAGTTGAAATAAAAAAGGTATTTAACCTGTCCAGATAAAATCTGCTCTTATGTTCAGACCGGCTTCTTTACCCAGGTGGCACTAGTGGTAAAGAACCCACCTGCCAATGTAGGAGACATAAGAGAGATGCAGGTTAGATCCCTGGGGTGGGAAGATCCCTGGAGGAGGGCATGGCAACTCACTCTAGTATTCTTGCCTAGAGAATCCCATGGAAAGAGGAGCCTGACAGGCTACAGTCCATGGAGTCACAAAGAGTCAGAAACAACTGAAGAAACTGAGCATGCACACACACATAATGTTCAGACATGCAGAATTAACAATGTATTCTACCTTTCTAGAAAATTACTGTGGTCCATGTCCTAAAAACTGGATATGTTATAGAAATAACTGCTACCAATTTTTTAATGAGAGCAAAAGCTGGCACCAGAGCCAAGCTTCTTGTATGTCTCAAAATTCCAGTCTCCTGAAGATATACAGCAAAGATGACCAGGTTGAGTATTTGTTTTAAATCCCCTTTCTATATTTAGTCTTAACATATGAACTGACTCACTGGAATGTGAATGTGAAACATAAGAGAGGCACTAAGACTCAGATATAACAAACCCAAATCTTTTTGCATTAGAAATAAGAAAGCACAGAAATTCCAGGTATTTTGTATGTGGTGTTTAAGTCAGAATTATGCTAGTGGAGAGAATGCATTCCCCCAAGTGTGGGGGGAAATGGTTAAATGACTATGGCCTTGCATTTATGAAATTCTGATCTCTGATTTTATTTGCGGTTTCAAACAGGATTTCCTTAAATTGGTGAAGTCATATCATTGGATGGGACTAGTACAAGTTTCCACAAATGGTTCCTGGCAATGGGAAGATGGCTCCATTCTCTTGCCCAACCTGTAAGTTTCCTTACCAATTGGAAGGAAATGTAATATTGTATTTAGTGTAATATTGCAACAAGGACTACCTATCTTCCGACTTCATTATATACTTGGAATTTGAAGTCCCTTGTACATCTTAGAATTGATCTGGGATGGCCTCATTTCTGTGTTACCCAAGGTTTTACTTTTAACAAAAAAGATTTTACTCTCTGGAAATACTAAGATCTTATATCATCTCATTTCAATATTTTTCAGGCTGCAAGTGCAAAATTTCATTTTTGCTAAAAGCAAAACAACTAGCATACCCAAGTTCTGTTTCTGCATATTATTAATATTTGTTGAGTGTGACTCAGTTTCCAGGAACTACGCAGAAATAACTAGAGATTAGTAGGGCTTAGAGTCTTCAAAAGCTTCACACTTCAGAGATATAGTTATAAATAAATAAAGTGTAATCCAGTGTAAGCAATACCTTTGTGAAATGTGATGAGAGTAGGTTGGGAAAACAAACTCAGAAATTGAAGAAGCATATGAAAAAAAGTGAGAAAAATTGAGGCTTTAATGTACATAGATTGAGACCAACTAAGAGCAGTTACTAAAAAACCTCTTGATTTTTTCCCTACAATGGCTAGTTTTTGCTATATTAACAAAGTTTGTTCTTTTGTCTTTTTAAATACATATACTATCAAACCTTGTACTTTTCATTTTCTCAATTTCACACTAATGTAGCATTATTACTCTTTCTTCAACTTTCAATTTCCTGCTGGTTCCTAGTAGAAAACAAACCATTTATTACATTAATTATATAACTACAAAATATTCAAGCTGGGACAAAATAGATACACAGATACAGCAATCTCTACATGGACTACCAGGCTTCTCAGGTAGCACTACTGGTAAAAAAAACTGCCTGCCAATTCAGGAGATTTAAGAGACTCATCCCTGAGTTGGGACGATCCGCAGGACAGCACGGCAACCCACTCCAGTATTCTTGCCTAGAGAATCTCATGGACAGAGGAGCCTGGAGGGCTATAGTTCATGGGCTTGTAAAGAGTCAGAGAGGACTAATATGACTTAGCATGCATGCACACACACTTGTATATGTATATTAGAGGATTTCACAGTTTATTTTTATATTTTTACCAAGTAAAATTGCATATATCTGAAGAAGATTGTTAGTTTTGCACACAATGAGACATCTACCAACTTCTAAATTGAATTCTGAATTCATTTCTAAGTATTTGTTTTAATTTTTTTGCTTTCATTTTGACTCACATACATAGATGAAAAGATTTCAGACTTTTCCAATTGACTAATTTCCAATGTACAAAAGATAGTGATATAATTTATAATAGAATGCAATTTTTACTGTTATTATCTTAGTTGGCTGTATTTTGCATATCTATGAATTAAGAAAGAACACACATGGTCCTAAAATCTCCTGAAATGATATTATTTCAGTGTCTATATTTAAATATTATTTCATGTTTGTATTTCTGCATTAATAAAGCTGTGAATATAATCTATCCTTCTCTCTAATCTAGACTAACAATGGTTGAAATGCAGAATGGAACCTGTGCAGTCTATGGCTCAAGTTTTAAAGCTTATACAGAAAATTGCTTAACTCCAAACACATACATCTGCATGCAGAGAATTGTGTAAAAGCTTATAGTTAATAAAATATGAAGTATTCAAAGACTCGAGAGCCGTGTTCTCAGAGAATGCTCACAACAAGAACAGTTCTTCTTGTGTTCAAGAAGAACATACACAATTCTTGAAGAAAACTTAAGAAGAAAATTCCATATAGTTACTTAATTTTTCCATGTATAGCATATAAAAATTTTTTTGCAGGGAATAGAAACTAATAGATAAAGACAAAAAGGTATACATATACAATGGAGTAATACTCAGCCATTAAAAAAAGAACAAAATAATACCATTTGTGGCAATATAGATGTGCCTAGAGATTGTCATACTGAATGAAGACAGAGAAAGAAAATTATTGTATGAAATAGCTTATTTTTGGAATCTAAAAAATAAATTATATAAATGAACTTATCTACAGACTAGAAACAGAATTACAGACCTAGAAAATGAATTTATGGTTACCTGGGAGTGTAAGGATACTTAGGGACCTTGGGATTAACATGTACACACTGCTATATTTAAAATAAATAACCAACAAGAATCTACTGGTTAAAAAAAATGGGAAGGGGACAAAAGAATGATATAAATGAGATGTGATTGACCATGTGTTGATAATTTTTCCAGCTAATTGGTGACTCCATGGGGTTTTACTATACTATTTCTTCCAGTTTTGTATATGTTTTAAATTTTCCATGATTTGGGAGAATGGCATTGAAACACGTATAATATGATATATGAAATGAATCACCAGTCCGGGTTCAATGCATGATACTGGATGCTTGGGGTTGGTGCACTGAGATGACCCAGAGGAATGGTACCGGGAGGGAGGAGGGAGGGGGGTTTAGGATGGGGAACACGTGGATACCTGTGGCAGATTCATGTTGATGTATGGCAAAACCAATGCAATATTGTAAAGTAATTAATCTCCAATTAAAATAAATAAATTTATATTTAAAAAATTTGTTTTAAAAATTAAAGCTTGGTGGAGGGAATATGAGATTTCATTTAATTTTCTATATTTGAAATTTTCAAAGTGAAAGTTGAAAAATCAATAAATACACCCTCAAATCTTAAAAATTCCTCTACAAATTTAATAAAGCATATGACATGTTTGGCAGAAGTTGAATTATTTCTTGCAAAAAGAATATGGCACTAATTGCTACAAAACTTAGAAAATAAAGTTGAATTTGAAGGAGACTTACAAGGCTTCTAGGGAAAAAGAACTCTACGCCTGAGCTGAAATCTGTAGAATGACTAGAAGTTGTCTGGGCAAATCATTTAGGGTACCAGAATTCTTGGCAAATGAAATGCTACATACAAACATGTAGATGTTAGAAGAGTCTGTGACTAGGGAAAGCCGGTTTGGTGGAAGCAGAATGATAGAGAAAACGAGGAATATAAGATGTGGTGGAGAGAGAAGCAGAGTAATAACTAGTAATAACTTTTTATTTTATTCTCTATTCTCAGGGTAATTACTCTTTGTTTTGTGAAGGGCATTAAGAAGTGGGTTGAACAGCATTTTAGGTGGAAATTAGTACAAAATACCATGGAGAAAACTATTTATTTTCTACATAGCCAATCAAGGGCTGAGGAATGTCTTAGATCAACTTAAGTTTTTAAATCATTGCCTGAATTTGCATAATAGGCACCACCCAGAATTAAGGAAATGGCAACCCACTCCAGTATTCTTGCCTGGAGAATCCCGTGGGCAAAGGAGCCTGGCTAGCTACAGTCCATGGGGTCACAAGAGTTGGACACAACTTAGTGACTAAGCCACCACCAACAATCAGTCATGTTTGCCTTAAGATTTTATTATTAAATTTTTAAGTCATAAAAAGCATGCAAAAAAGCACATATGTTAGCTTTGGAGAAATTAAGAAATTTAAATTGGGCTTGGCTTCTGTTTCTGGAACTAAGGAAGGGACATTATTAAGTTTCACTGAAACTAACAACAAAGAAGTTTTATGATATAGTGTATACGGTTTAGAGAAAGCACTGCTAAACGAACAATGGTAAAAACACTGTGGAAACTCAGAATTTAGTGAAAATGAAAACCCTAAGAGCAAAGCAACCACAGAAACTAGCTTTCATTCTGAGGGTTTTTAGTAATCTTGGGGAACCTTAGTTTCTGTTTTAATGGTTGTGGAACAAGCCATAAAGTTCAGGGGCCACCTAACTAAAGGGTTAAATACAAGTTTTCTTTCTAAACCTGGAACCTTCAAAGGCTGCAATCTCATATTGTTGTTTAGTCAATAAATCATTTCCAACTCTTTTGCAACCCCATGGACAATAGCCTGCCATGCTCTGTCCACGGGATTTCTCAAGCAAGAATACTGGAATGGGTTGCCATTTCCTTCTCAGGGGATCTTTCAGACCCAGGATCAAACCCACGTTTCTTATATCTCCTGCATTGGCAGGCAGGTTCTTTACCACGAATCACCAGGGAAGCCCAATCTCATATACTGAATAAGAAATAAAACTTGTATTTCAGGAAACAGTAACAAGGACCCTTGCTAGTGAAGCAAATCAGAATATGTCACCCCAAAATATGCCTCTTTGACATGAAAACCATTTTGAGCTAAAAATAATTAAGAAGGAACTTGAAATCACTACCTCAAATATATCTGCACCCTATTTTCATAGCATGGTTATTTGAAAAACCAAGACATGGATACGACCCAAGTGTCTGTCAACCATCAAACAAATGAGTGCACAAAGAAAGTGTGATACATAAACAAAGGAATACTATTCAGGTACATAGAGAAAGGAAATCTTGTCATTTGCAACAACATCAATGGACCTGGAATAAGCCAGACACAGACAAACTCTGTATGATCTCAGTTCTATGTAGAATCTAAAAAAGCCATATTCATAGAAACAAAGAGTTGAATCATGGCTTCCAAGGCCTAGGGGGAGGGAAAATGGGAAGATGTTGGTCACAAGTACAAATTTCCAATTATAAGGTGAATATGTATAAAACAGATATACTGTATAGCACAGGGAACTCTACTTAATACATCGTGGTGACCTGAATGGGAAAGAAGTCTAAAAGGAAGGGGATTTATGTATATCTGTGGCTGGTTCCTTTTACTCTCCAGTAGAAACTAACATAACATTGTAAAGCAACTATACTCTAATAAAATTAATTTTAAAAAGTAAAATAAAAAAATATATAAGATGAATAAGTTCTGGGGATTTGCTATACAAGTTGGTTGCTAAGAGAGTAAATCTGAAATATTTTCACACCATAACAAAAAAAAATGATGATTATATGGAGTGATACATGTGTTAACTAAGCTTATTGTAGTACTCATGTCATAATATATGTGTGTAAAGCATCACATTGTACACCTTAAATGTATACAATATTATGTGTCAATTATATCTCAATAAAACCTGTGAGAGGAAAAAAAAAAAAACTGTTGGTGGTTTCCTTTTATCACCTAAACAAAGCAAAAAACAAAGAGAAACAGCAAATACAGAAAACAAGGTCTCTCTCCTCCTTTTTTCCATATCAAGTCAGGCTATAAACTCTCATTTGACTGGAAACAGACCCTTTCGCCCACTGACAGCTCCAGACAAATCTTAAATCTTATTTCATTACTTTCCTCCCAGATATTTACCTTCCCACAGTTTGCTGCCCTGGGGAGCTTAAAATTGTTTATCTTTGTTCTAATATCTCTCTACAAATTTATTGTCCTTTGTGATGCTACATAACCTGCACTTCTAAGTCCTCACTTTGAACTACTCTTCCATTTAGGTTTCCCCCAAGTGATGTGCACTGCATGTGTTAGCAAACTTTTTTTTTTTCTTTTGTACTTTTTTTTTTTAAAACTTTACAAAATTGTATTAGTTTTGCCAAATATCAAAATGAATCCGCCACAGGTATACATGTTTGTTAGTCAGTGTTTGATTCAAGAGACCCACATGAAAACCTAAGATGGATAGAGGCAAGTTTTGTCTTCCCTGCACTAGTCTTGACCTCTGATGAAAAGAGAAAGTAAAAATCTCCATTGAGCATTTCTAATCACACATCAGCCCTCTTTTTTAGTTTATAGCCCAAAGCCTGCCTGACAGCGAAGCCCAAGAGTGTTGTATTCAAAAATGTATTTAAAGTGGTCAAGGTGAATAATGGTCTACCTACTAACAACACTAATACCTTCCAAAAGAAAGCAGCTTCAAATCCACTTATCAAAAAATTTTGAAAAATAATCATCCAGATTTCTTGGACAAAGACAAATATTGAGGAGGGGGAGTGGGGAATGATCTAAGAGGGGAAGAGAGAGAACAAATATGATAATATTTTAACATAGAAGTAGTGTGGATAAAGGACATATATGTAAGTGTGTGCATATACTTTTTCAGTTTTTTTGTGTGTCAAAATGCAAAGCTAAAAGAAACAAACGAAAAACCCCTGCAGTCATCCTTGAAGTCCCTCTTTCTCTTTCATAACACAACTAATATATCAGTAAATCTGAACACTGCTCATATATACATCAGCCTTCATTTCTTATCACCTCCATTATTATCAGACCTGCTGCTATTGATGAATTGCCAAAAATTGATTTTACTTAAATATTTTTATTTTACCTTAATCTTTGAAAGATATTTTTACTGGATATGGAATATTATTTTTGGTAGTTTTTTTTTGTCATTTTCAAAGTGAAATAGCATTAAATTCTGCCTTCCATTATATCTGTTATCTGCTTGGATTACTGATGTTCTCTTTCTTTGGCTATTATTGGTATTTTTCTCTTCATCTTTGTTGTCAGCATTTTGACTATAATATGGGCTTCCCTGGTGGTCAGGGGTAATCAGCCTGCAATGAAGGAGTCGCAAGAAACATAGGTTCCATCCCTGGGTCCAGAAAATCCCCTGGAGGAGGGCATTGCAACCACTCCAGTATTCTTGCCTGGAGAATCCCATGGACAGGTTGGTGGGGAGCAGTCCATGGTCACAAAGAGTCAGACATGGCTGAAGAACTTAGCACGTGTGCCTTGGTATGGTTTTGCTTTTGTTTACACTGACCTGAGTGTGCTACGTTTTGTTTTGTTGGGACGATGTGGGGCAAGGGCGGTGCTACTGGTTCCATTCTTTTTCTATTCCTGCCTCACGACTCTAGTTCTATATAAATTTGTTTTGTTGAGTATGTGACATATTTTGTTCTTCCATAGACCTGTTTTTCTTTTTCTACTTCATTTTGTCTCTGTGCTTGAGTTTGTGTATTTTTATATTGACCAGTCTTTGAGTTCAAAAATACTGTATTTTCCATTTCAAACTGATATTTAATTTATCCCCTGAGTTTTTACTTTCAGATGTTACAGCTTTAGAATGTCCATTATGTTGTTTTTGGAGACGAAAAAAAATTTCTGGTGATGTTCTTAACACATCTTAATTACATCTATTCTTGTCTGTGGTTTTTTTTTTTTATAATTTTAAACACATTTATCATAGTATGGGCTTCCCTTCTGGCTCAGCTGGTAAAGAATCCACTTGCAATGTGGGGACCTGGGTTTAATCCCTGGATTGGGAAGATCCCCTGGAGAAGGGAATGGCTAACCACTCCAGTATTCTGGCCTGGGGAATTCCATGGACTGTGCATGACTGAGTGACTTGGCTACTGGCTACTATCACAGTATAGAATTATTTAAAGTTCTAGTCTGGTAACATCACTTATGAACTATTTGTGTATCTGACTTGTGTGTGTGTGTGTGGGTGTGGGTGTATAGATTGTTCTTGATTATTGATATTTTCCTGCCTTTTTGGAAGTCTTATGATTTTTTGATTGTATGTCAAATACCATGTATAAAAGAACCACATTGGTTCAGATGACATTATCTTTCACCATAAAGTGATTCATATTTTAATTTTCTTTAAAGTGGATAGGGTGGGAATGTGTCACTTTAATTAGAGAATTAGAGGGATTAAGTTTGAGTAACACTGTAGTTGTGGGCTTCCCTGGTGGCTCAGGTGGTAAAGAATCTGCCTGCAAAACCTGGTTCAATCCCTGTGTTGGGAAGATGCCCTAAAGAAGAGAATGGCAACCCACTCCAGTATTCTTGCCTGGAGAATCCCATGGACAGAGGAACCTGGTGGGCTACAGTCCATTGGGTCCCATAGAGTCAGATATGACTAAGTGACTAACACTTTCATTTTCACAGTTATTTTATCTCTGTAACCTATGAGAAAGTCAGTTTTTCTCTTGACTTATTTTCATTTTAATTACTTACCATCTAACTACACACAGCATCAAATTTTGGCAGATATCTTGAGGAGACGTCTTACCAATCATGTATGTAAGATCCTACTATTCTTGGACTTCCCTGGTGGTACAGTGGATAGGAATCCACCTGCCAATGCAGGGGACACGGGTTTGATCCCTTGTCCAAGAAGATTCCACATGCTATGGAGCAGCTGAGTCTGTGTACTACAACTATTGAGCCCACGTGCTAGAGCCTGCAAGCCACAACTACTGAAGCTTGTGTGCCTAAAGTCTGTGCTCCACCACAAGAGAAGCTACCACAGTGAGAAGTCGGTGCTCTGCAACTAGACAATAGGCCCCACTCTCTGAAACTAGAGAAAGCCTGTGTGCATCAGTGAAGACTCAGTACAACCAAAAATAGAAAATAAAATAAATGTTTAAGAGTCTACTATTCTTCAGCTTTGTCATCCCACCCCGACTTTTAAACAGTAAAATCTCCAATTCTTTTTTTTTTTGTTTTTGTTCTGAAGCTATGCCTTCCTTCTACTAAAGGACAAAATTGCTTTTTAACTTGTTTTTTAGCTATTCCCAGACTCATTGCCACAGGTGTGACCTTGGTGCCAATCTCCAATCTTGGTTCACTGCTCCATCCATGGCTTCTATATACTGTTTTTTGTTTGTTTATAACTCTTTCTTCTCATTAGTCTTTGCTAGGAAAACTTTGGGAGGTTTCTCTTTTTTTTTCCCCTCAGAATCTTTTGACTTTGTTTCAAAGTCTTCTCTCAGTTTTATCTCAGACTTTAACAAATGGCTTGTGGGAAAGGTGACAATTTGAGGATCTTCAAATCTCTAATATTGTCATTTTAGTCTATGTAACCACTGAAAGCTTTTCAGATTCTCTTTCTTCGGTCGTAGGCTATCTGCTTTGGCCAAGATCTGAACCACACACACAAAAACAGTAGCAACAATGGCAAACTGATAACTAATGCTCCCTATTCTGGAATTTAAACTAATTTAATGTGGGAGATCTGGGTTCCATCCCTGTGTTAGGAAGATCCCCTGGAGGAGGGCATGGCAACCCACTCTAGTATTCTTTCCTGGAAAATCCCCATAGACAAAAGAACCTGGTGGGCTACAGTCCATGGGGTTGCAAAGAGTGGGACAAACTGAGTGACTTAAGCACAGTAATCCTTCTGTAGACCTTTAATGTCTTAAAAATGTATTTAAAAAATTTTTTAAAGAGTATTTCTTTTCCTGTTTTGACTTTTTTTTGTCTACATTATATCTGGAAGCAGAAATGTGTGTTTTGAGTGTCTGTTTTATATTACCATATCCTCCTTCATTTCACTGAGGCTTCCCTGGTGTCTCAGACAGTAAAGCATCTGTCTACAATTCAGGAGACCTGGGTTCGATCCCTGGGTCGGGAAGATTCTCTGGAGAAGGAAATGACAACCCACTCCCGTACTCTTGCCTAGAAAATCCCATGGACAGAGGAGCCTGGTGTCCATGGGGTCGCAAAGAGTCGGACACGACTGAGTGACTTCACTTTCACTTTCATCCTCCTTCATTTCATTGAGGCTTTCCTAGAATAACCATTTTAAAATTATTATTAAATTTGTGCCACTATATTTGTATGAACTAGAAATTTTATTTTGCTATATTTTTTAGAGGAATTGTGCTCCTTAGGTATCTAATAATTTTTGTCTGTGGCAGCATGTCATCTGGCGGTTTTAGCAACCTTGTTTGTGATTGTGTATGAATTTGGATTCTCTGTTCTATCTTTTTTAAAAAATCAATTTTTATTGGAGTATAGTTGCTTACAATGTTGGTTTCCTCTGTACAGCAAAGTGATTCAGCTAAACATAAATATATATCCCCTCTTTTTTGGACTTCCTTCCCATTTAGGTTACCACAGAGCATTGAATAGAGTTCCTTGCGCTATACAGTAGGCTCTCAAATCTTGCGTGAGTTTAAAGATTGAAAATACCCTGAAAAAATCAAGACTTTCTCACAGTTTTCAAAGATTTGTGTTTTCTGTTGTTTTTTTTTTTTTGTTTTTTCCTCCTCCAGGATTACATCAAATTGTTTTCCCCTTCCATCTCTGGCATTCAGTACCCTGATCTTCATTCCGCCTGCTGTTTGGTTGTTTCTTTTTTGTCTCTGAAATACTCTTAACTCCCGGATCCCTTTTCTTTTCTTTTAATAAAATTATTAATTTCTCAGCTCTCCATATCAGGAAGTTCTTCACTAAATTCTCAGTCTAGATCAAGTTCTTTGTTATAATCTGATAACTACTTTTTCCCTTTTTCACTATCTTTTCCCCCTTTCTAAGAACTTATTTTATTTATATTATGCATCTACCAATGTGATTATTTTACTAATGTCTGTCTTCTCATTTAGTTTGAAAGCTCTATGAAAGTAGACATAGTTCTTTGATTTGTACAAATGTGGATCTCCAGTCCTTAAAACTCAGTGCCTGACCAGTGACAGGAAAAAAATTCTTATTTTTGAATGAAATAAATACTATTGATTCCACTCCAACTGAGACTACCCATTTTCATTCATTGTATTGATAATTTTTGTGGCTAACAAACTTTTAACATCTCCTGATTCTCTATAACCACTTTTAAACCATTATTTTCTAGCTTATCAAAAATGCAATTTTTCTTTGAGATTCATTTTATGAGACAATTTTATTTTCTTCAGTTCAGTTCAGTCACTCAGTCATGTCCAACTCTTTGAGACCCCATGAACCGCAGCATGCCAAGCCTCCCTGTCCATCACCAACTCCCGGAGTCCACCTAAACCCATGTCCATTGAGTCAGTGATGCCATCCAACCTCTGTTGTCCATCTCATCCATCTCATCCTCTGTTGTCCCTTTCTCCTCCTACCTTCAATTTTTCCCAGCATCAGGGTCTTCTTACTTAACTATTTATTTCTTTGATAGATGACCATAATAAGGCAAAAAATTATGTTTTATATAAAATTAAACAAAAGCATGAGGCTAAAGTGATAAAATTTATTTTGAAAGTTCTGGAAGACCTGAATAAAACTTGATTTATTTCGTACCTCTGTCCCAGAAATCGGAGAAGGCAATGGCACCCACTCCAGTACTCTTGCCTGGAAAATCCCATGGATGGAGGAGCCTGGTAGGCTGCAGTCCATGGGGTCGCTAAGAGTCAGACATGACTGAGCGACTTCACTTTCACTTTTCACTTTCATGCATTGGAGAAGGAAATGGCAACCCACTCCAGTGTTCTTGCCTGGAGAATCCCAGGGATGGTGGAGCTTGATGGGCTGCCATCTATGGGGTCACACAGAGTCAGACACAACTGAAGCAACTTAGCAGCAGCAGTCACAGAAATAGAGGAATTTCCTTCTTACTTCTATCTCAATAATGTTCCCTCATATTCTTTATTTTCTCTATACTATCCAATGTTGAGCTTTCCCTGTGGCTCAGTGGTAAAGAATGTGCTTGGAATGCAGGAGACGTGAGTCTGATTTGTGGGTCAGGAAGATCTCTGGAGAAGGAAATGGCAGCCCATTCCAGTATTCTTGCCTGGAAATTCCCATGGACAGAGGAGCCTGGCAGGCCACAGTCCATGGGGTCACAAAAGAGTCAAACACAACTTAGCAATTAAACAACAATTATCCAATGTCACTAAAATACTGTTTATTGTATCAATCCTGCTACAAATTATGGATTAAAGTTAAAGAATAACATAGACTTCAATGTTTAATGACATCTATTTTTAGCTAAACACGTTTTTACATAGTTTCATAGTGAGTTTTCATCTCACTGGAAAATCTCAGGCATTTTATCTAATCTAATGTATTGTCTTCTTACAGATACAATAACCACTACTATGGCAATCTTCAGCAATTATTCGGCCGTATTTTATGTGTGCACATTTATTATTAGCATTCTCATGTCCTGGAAGTTGAAGCCTAGAAAAAAAAAATACTTTCCATTAAGTTCTGAAATTGTTTTATGTATCAATTGTACTTTTTAAATGCATAATATTATAAAATTGTACTTTTTAAATGCATAATATTATAAAAAAGTAGAAACATCATTTTCCCAGTTCTCTAATAATAAAATAATGAATATTTTGTCATCTGAAATTTAATATTAATTCTAGAATTGGGATATAAATAATGCCTTCAATTCTGACTTGCATCTCTTGACCTCAGATGATTTCAAAGTATCCTCCATCTTCACAGGGGTCTACTATATTTTGTTTATACATTAGTGTTTTGATAAACATTTTATTATATATACAGTAAAAAAAAAATTGTCATGAATTGTTAATGACAAGTCATTCTGTCCTGGGAAATTTTACCCCAGAGTAAACATCAGATTCCTCTTTACTAATAAGTCTAGAAAATAGTTTTAACAGATTAAATATTTGGATATGTCAATGAGAATCAGAGCAATTTATAAACATTTAAAGACATATATCATATAATTCCTGAGAAGGGGCATGCATTTACTAAAAGTACAGCAATTAGAAATGAATACATAATCACTCATAATTTTAAGTAAATCCAAAATTTTAATTTAACACAAATTATGTTAGAAAATCATGTCTGTTAAGAATGGATATATTGGAAGAAATCTTGCATATTTTAGTCATAATATTTTATGGTAGAAATACTATTTTAATTTAGATTTTATGTTATTTACTTTTATATTATTATTATTAATTTTAGGCAAGCTACATGGCACACAGGTTAGTTCCCCAACCAGGGATCAAACCCATATGCCCTGCAGTGGAAGCACAGTCTTAACCACTGGACCACCAGGGAAGTTCTGAAATCACATTTTTAAATTAGATTCATCTAAAAAAAAATTTATTTGACATTAATTTACTGTTAAGACCTGGGGTAGGAGAGGAAAGAGGAGGAGGGAGAAGAGATAACTTTATTTTCTTGAAGAACCATACATTTTTCACATGCTTAATTTATCAATTATGGTATTTTCACAACTACGCTATGAAGTGGGTTCTATTATTCATCACATCTTATAGAAAATGCAATAGAAACCAAAACAGAATGTTTGGATAAAAAACTCTGATCCTAATGGCAGAGCCAAGATGTAAATCCAAGACACTTAAGAGCCTGCGCTATCAATTACTTACTATATTTTAAACTGTGGAGCTTAAAACTGGGGACTGAGTATTGGTAGTTCAGTATTTCCCATGGTTTTGCTAAACTGGTTTTTATACAATTGTGTATGTGCACTGCTGCTGCTGCTGCTGAGTCACTTCAGTCGTGTCCGACTCTGTGCAACCCCATAGACGGCGGCCCACCAGGCTCCCCTGTCCCTGGGATTCTCCAGGCAATAACTCTGGAGTGGGTTGCCATTTCCTTCTCCAATGCATGAAAGTGAAAAGTGAAAGTGAAGTCACTCAGTCGTGTCTGACTCTTCGAGACCCCATGGACTGCAGCCTACCAGCCTCCTCTGCCCATGTGCACTAGTATATATTTTATACCTCCAGTTCCAGATACCCTAATAAAAATCATGGGAATTGAGGCCTATAAATCCTTTTTTGAATGTAGGAAGTAGGTTGAATAAATATTAGTCATTCAGTCATGTCTGACTCTTTGTGGCCCCATGGACTGTAGCCTTCTAGGCTACTCTGGCCATGGGATTCTCCAAGCAAGAATACTGGAGTCATTTGCCATTTCCTTCTCCAGGGGACCTTCCAGACCCAGGAACTGAATCCAGGTCTCCTGCATTGCAGGAAGATTCTTTACCATCTGAGCCACCATCCAAGTCAAAGGTTGAATAGAATTCATGGATAAAATCCAAGCTCCACCCAGAACTTCAAAATGTGTCCTTAATTGGAAATAGCTTCTTTGTAGATGCAATTGAGATTAATGTCATGAGGTCATAGACATAGAGAACAGACTTATGGACATGGGGAGACAGGGAGAAAGGAGAGAGTAGGATGTATGGAGAGAGTAACATGGAAACTTACACTACCATATTTAAAATAGATAGCCAGTGGGAATTTGAAGTATGACTCAGGGAACACAAACTGGGGTTCTGAAAATATATAGAGGTATGGGATGGGGAGGGAGATGGAAGGGAGGTTCAAAAGGGAGGGGACATTTGTGTACCTATGACTGATTCATGTTGATGTTTGGCAGAAACCAACACAATTCTGTAAAGCAAATCCCCTTCAATTAAAAAATAAATACATCTACATTTAGGTCTTTAATCCATTTTGAGTTTATCTTTGTGTATGGTGTTAGGAAGTGTTCTAATTTCATTCTTTTACATGTAACTACTCATGACATTGTATAGGAGACAAGAATCAAGAACATCCCAAGAGAAAGAAATGCAAAAAAGCAAAATGGCTGTCTGAGGAGGCCTTACAAATAGCTGTGAAAAGAAGAGAAGTGAAAAGCAAAGGGCAAAAGGAAAGATATACCTATTTGAATGCAGAGTTCCAAATAATAGCAAGAAGAGATAAGAAACCTTCTTCAGGGATCAATGCAAAGAAATAGAGGAAAACAATAGAATGGGAAAGACTAGAGATCTCTTCCAGAAAATTAGAGATACCAAGGGTACAAGGGTACATCTTTCCTGCAAAGATGGACTCGATAAAGGATAGAAACGGTAGGGACCTAACAGAAGCAGAAGATATTAAGAAGATGTGACAAGAATACACAGAAGAACTGTAAAAAAAGACCTTCAACACCCAGATAATCATGATGGTGAGATCACTCATCTAAAGCCAGACATCCTGGAATGTGAAGTCAAATGGGCCTTAGAAAGCATCACTATGAACAAAGCTAGGGGAGGTGATGGAATTCCAGCTGAGCTATTTCAAATCCTGAAAGATGATGCTGTGAAAGTGCTACACTCAATATGCCAGCAAATTTGGAAAACTCAGCAGTGGCCACAGGACTGGAAAAGGTCAGTTTTTATTCCAACCCCAAAGAAAGGCAATGCCAAAGAATGCTCAAACTACCACACAATTGCAATCATCTCACACACTAGTAAAGTAATGCTCAAAATTCTCCAAGCCAGGCTTCAGCAATACGTGAACCGTGAACTTCCAGATGTTCAAGCTGGTTTTAGAAAAGGCAGAGGAACCAGAGATCAAATTTCCAACATCCACTGGATCATCGAAAAAGCAAGAGAGTTCCAGAAAAGCATCTATTTCTGCTTTATTGACTATGCCAAAGCCTTTGACTGTGTTGATCACAATAAACTGTGGAAAATTCTTCAAAAGATGGGAATACGAGACCACCTGACCTGCCTCCTGAGAAAGCTGTATGCAGGTCAGGAAACAACTATTAGTACTGGACATGGAAAAACAGACTGGTTCCAAAGAGGAAAAGTAGTACCTCAAGGCTGTATATTGTCACCCTACTTATTTAACTTATATGCAGAGTACATCATGAGAAATGCTGAGCTTGAGAAAGCACAGCTGGAATCAAGATTGCCAGGAGAAATATCAATAATATCAGATATGCAGATGATACCATCCTTATGGCAGAAAATGAGGAACTAAAGAGTCTCTTGATGAAAGTGAAAGCGGAGAGTTAAAAAGTTGGCTTCAAGCTCAACATTCAGAAAACTAAGATCATGGCATCCTGTCCCATCACTTCATGGCAAATAGATGGGGAAATAGTGGAAACGGTGGCTGACTTTATATTTCTGGGCTCCAAAATCACTGCAGATGGTGATTGCAGCCATGAAACTAAAAGACGCTTACTCTTTGGAAGGAAAGTTATGACCAACTTAGACAGCATATTAAAAAGCAGAGACATTACTTTGCCAACATAGGTCCATCTAATCAATGCTATGGTTTTTCCAGTGGTCATGTATGGATGTGAGAGTTGGACTATAAAGAAAGCTGAGCGCAGAATTGATGCTTTTGAACTGTGGTGTTGGAGAAAACTCTTGAGAGTCCCTTGGACTGCAAGGAGATCCAACCAGTCCATTCTAAAGGAGATCAGTCCTGGGTGTTCATTGGAAGGACTGATGTTGAAGCTGAAAGTCCGATACTTTGGCTACCTGATGTGAAGAGCTGACTCATTGGAAAAGACCCTGATGCTGGGAAAGATTGAGAGCAGGAAGAGAAGGGGACGACAGAGGATGAGATGGTTGGATGGCATCACTGACTCGATGGACATGGGTTTGGGTGGACTCCAGGAGTTGGTGATGGACAGGGAGGCCGGCGTGCTGTGGTTCATGGGGTTGCAAAAAGTCAGACACAACTGAGTGATTGATGCCATGATCTTAGTTTTCTGAATGTTGAGCTTTAAGCCAACTTTTTTACTCTCCTCTTTCACTTTCATCCAGAGGCTTTTTAGTTCCTCTTCACTTTCGGTGGTGTCATCTGCATATCTGGAGTTACTGTGTATGGTGTTCAGAAGTGTTATAATTTCATTCTTTTACATGTAGGTATCCAGTTTTCCTAGCATCACTTATTGAAAAGGCCATCTTTGCCCTATTGTATATTCTTGCCTCCTTTGTCAAAAATAAGGTACCCATAGGTGCATGGATTTATTTCTGGGCTTTCTATCTTGTTCCATTGGCCTATGTTCTGTTTTTGTGCCTGTATTATACTGTTTTGATGACTGTAGCTTTGTAGTATAATCTGAAGTCAGGAAGGTTGATTCCTCCAGCTTCATTCTTCTTTCTCAAGACCGCTTTGGCTATTTGGGGTCTTTTGTGTTTCTGTATGAATTGTGAAATTTTTTGTTCTAGTTCTGTGAAAAATACCATTGGTAATTTTATAGAGATCAACAATATTGATTCTTCCTACCCAGGAACATGGAATATATCTCCTGATTTAATTCATCAGTGTCATAATTTTATGTATACAGTTCTTTTGTTTCCTTCAGTTCAGTTCAGTTCAGTTGCTCAGTTGTGTCCGACTCTTTGTCAGACATGAACCACAGCATGCCAGGCCTCCCTGTCCATCCTTGGGTAGGTTTATTCCTAGATATTTAATTCTTTTTGTTGCAATGGTGAATGGGATTGATTCCTTAATTTCTTTTTCTGACTTTTATTGTTAGTATATAGGAATACAAGTGATTTCTGTGTATTGATTTTTTATCCTGTGACTTTTCTAAATTCACTGATTAGCTCTAGTAATTTTCTGATAGTATCTTTAGGGTTTTCTATGTATAGTATCATGTCATCTGCAAACTGAGAGCTTTGCTTCTTCTTTTCTGATCTGGATTCCTTTTATTTCTTTTTCTTCTCTGATTGCTATAGCTAGGACTTCCAAAACTAAGTTGAATAATAGTGGTGAGAGTGGACATCCTTGTCTTATTCCTGATCTTAGGGGGAATGCTTACAGTTTTTCACCATTGAGAGTAATGTTTTATGTGAGCTTATCATATATGGTCTTTACTACATTGAGGTAGCTTCCTTCTACACCTATCTTTTGAAGAGTTTTAATCATAAATGGGTGTTGAATTTTGTCAAAGCCTTTTTCTGCATCTGAGATTATTGGCCACCTCATGCGAAGAGTTAACTCATTGGAAAAGACTCTGATGCTGGGAGGGATTGGGGGCAGGAGGAAAAGGGGACGACAGAGGATGAGATGGCTGTATGGCATCACCAACTCGATGGACATGGGTTTGGGTGGACTCCGGGAGTTGGTGATGGACAAGGAGACCTGGCGTGCTGCGACTCATGGGGTCAACAAAGAGTCGGACACGCCTGAGTGACTGAACTGAACTGATTGAGATTATTACATGGTTTTTATTTTTTAATTTATCAGTATGGTGTATCACATCGATTAATTTGTGTATATTGAAGAATCCTTGCATCCCTGAAAAAAACCCAACTTGCTCACAGTGTGTGATCTTTTTAATGTGTTGTTGGATTCTGTTTGCTAGAATTTTCTTGATGATTTTTGCATCTTAAAAATGGATTAAAGGACTAAATGTAAGACCCAAAACTATAAAACTGTTAGAGGAAAACATAGGCAGAACACTTGATGACATAAATCAAAGCAAAATCCTCTATGATTCACCTTCTAGAATAATGGAAACAAAAATAAAAGTAAACAAGTGGAACCTGATTAAACTTAAAAGATTTGCACAGCAAAAGGAAATTATACACAAGGTGAAAAGATAACCCTCAAAATTGGAGAAAATAATAGCAAATAGAACAATTGACAAATGATTAATTTCCAAAGTATACAAGCAATGCCTATAACTCAATACCAGAAAAACAAACAACCCAATCAAAGAGTGGGGAAAAGACCTAAATAGACATTTCTCCTAGAAGACATAGAGATGGCTAACAAACACATGAAAAGATGCTCAACATCACTTATTATTAGAGAAATGTAAATCAAAACTACAATGAGATTCCACCTCACACTGGTCAGAATGGCCATCATCAAAAAGTCTACAAACAATAAATGTTGGAGAGGGTGTGAAGAAAAGGAAAACTCTTTGCCCTGTTGGTGGGAATGTAAATTCATACAGCCATTATGGAAGGTGGTATGGAGAATGCTTTAAAAACTAGATATAAAACCACTATATGACCCTGCCTTCCCACTCCTAGGCATATACCCTGAGGAAACCAAAATTGAAAAAGACACATGTACCCCGATGTCCACTGCAGCACTATTTACAATAGCTAGAATAAGGAAGCAACTTAGACGTCCATCAACAGATGAATGGATAAAGAAGTAGTGGTACATATACACAATGGTATATTACTCAGCCATAAAGAATTACATTTGAGTCCATTCTGATGAGGTGGACAAACCTAGAGCCTATTATACAGAGTGTAGTAAGCCAGAAAGAGAAAGATAAATATTTTATACTAACACATATATACAGAATCTGGAAAGATAGTACTGAAGAATTTATTTGCAGGGCAGCAATGGAGAAACAGACATAAAGAACAGACTTATGGACATGGGGAGAGTGGAGGAGAGGGTGATATGTATGGAAAGAGTAGCATGGAAACTTACATTACCGTATGGAAAACAGATAGCCCATGGGAATTTGCTGTATGTCTCAGGGAACTCAAACAGGGTCTCTGTATCAACCTAGAGCGGTGGGATGGGCAGGGTGATGGGAGGGAGCTTCAAGAGGTAGAGGATACACGTATACTTATGGCTGATTCATGTTGAGGTTTGACAGAAAACAGAAAAATTCTGTAAAGCAATTATCCTTCAATTAAAAATAAACAAAATTTAAAAAATTTTAATAAATAAATTGAAAATTGAAAAAAAAAAGACTACTGTCATGATGAAACCATATTGGATTATACCCTAAATCCAATAAGAATATCCTTATGGGAGAGCAACATACACAGAGAGATGCAGAGAAGGTGCAAAGGAAGTTGGAGGTATAGACAGCTGTCTCTTTGTACCCAGGATGTGGGGAGTGGGGAGATTCTTCTAGGATCCCCAAGATAACATAGTCCACAGATGCTCAAATCCCAGGCAGTCCTCTGTGTCTACATGGTTGGTTGAACTTGAGAATTCAGAACCCGCAGATACAGAGGACTGACTTGTCTTTAAATGATGCCAAGGATTGTAAAAATATACAAATATTTTGTATTTTCTTTAAATGATGCCAAGGATTGTAAAAATATACAAATATTTTGTATTTTCATGGAAGTTTACTATATTTCCTTTATACAGTAACATTTTTATAAACAAGTTCCACAGTATTTACAGAACAAAAATTGTTTTTCATCATCAACAACAGTTAGCGTTCTCTCTGGAAAAGTTTAGCAAGCTCCTTCAGACAAAGGATCTTTCCAGTAAAGAACCAACTCTACCAAGATCTTGATTTCAAACCTCTGTATAGAACAGTCTTATGCACTCTGTGGGAGAGGGAGAGGGTGGGAAGATTTGGAAGAATGGCATTGAAACATGTAAAATATCATGTATGAAACGAGATGCCAGTCCAGGTTCGATGCACGATACTGGATGCTTGGGGCTAGAGCACTGGGACGACCCAGAGGGATGGTATGGGGAGGGAGGAGGGAGGAGGGTTCAGGATGGGGAACACATGTATACCTGTGGTGGATTCATTTTGATATTTGGCAAAACTAATACAATTATGTAAAATTTAAAAATAAAATAAAATTAAAAAAAAAAAAAACCTCTGTTCCCTCTGCTTGAGAGAATACAGTTCTGTTGTGTTAAGCACCCAGTTTGTAGTGATTTTTTTATGACAGCAAACTATACAAAGTACACTAGGTGAGTCCTGGAGAATTAGAGAGCACATTTTAAGAAAATTTCAATACATGCACATGTCTTACAGTCAGACAAACTACACTGAAATTAAAATGACAAATCTGAAGCTTACTCACTTTGTAATCTTATGCAAGTTTATTTATTCAATTACCTTTTACTAAAATGCAAAATAATTATACTTCATAAGCAATTTCAATGAGCTTTGAAAGGAACATATTTAACTTAATATAGTATTTGGTATGTTACTAAGTATTTTATTCCTTGCTTTCCATCTTTCCTATCTTTTACTTATTGATTTCTTACAGGTGCATCTATTATAAATGCTATCCAGATCCACATTAAATATTTCTATATGGAAGAAAATAATATTGTTCTGTACTGAAATTTTAAAACAGCAAGAGACTTACTTGTTCAGGATAAGTTTTGTATCATCTAGCCAAACCCAGTTCAGTTGTTTATTGCTGTAGTATAAACTAATTGAAAACTTTTCTTTTTGCAAACCGCATTGCATTTTTGACAATTTTATTATAAAATTCTGCAGAGAGGAAGAGGAAAGTAAATCAAAAAGTGGAATTTTTCTTGCAAAAGAGGAATATAATAGTTTAAATATGCATATTTTACTTCTCTTTGGATTCTCTGTTCTTTATATTGAAAGAATCTGGAGGGATTAACCCTAAATTCTTCAGCCATAGGCTGGATGCTCAGAGCTAATAACTCATTTATTCACTGAGTAAATTTTTTGGTACATATATCATTCTAGTCATTTTCTTAAGTTATGGGTTTTAAAAGTAAGCATGAAATTTTAAAACTGCAGTTGCTCAAATTAGGCACTGAAAAAATGAATAGTATTCATTGACTTACGTAATAAGTAGTATTGACACATGGTACAAGAACAGAAATACAGGATTGAAGGAGAGAAATAATTAACAGGGAATTTTAACAGATTTTAGTGAACTAAGGACGTTTTCCAAGTGGATCGTCTAGTAAGCTAAAATCTTAAAACAAGATGTATTAACTGAGAGATGATGTTTGGGATAGGAGGTAGAGGAAATAAAATTTGTCACAGGTAAACAGAACAAGGACATAAAAGAGCATAAGCGGACCGTGATCAATGTAAATAACTTCAACACAGTTGGAGACCATGGCACACTTTCCTTAGAACAGTGTGATGGAGAGTCCCTAACAACAGAAGAAGACAGAGAAATAGGCAGAAATCAGACTACAAGTGATCTTATCTACATTTTACTTAGACTTTACCCCAAGTGCTAGAGGAAAACCACTCAGGTTTTATTGAAGTACACATTCAAAATTACAAATTGCAGAGATTTTGGTGACTACACTATGGAAAGTAATTCAGAAGAATACAAAACCCGAGTGATTGCTGTCATCCTAAAATCTTCTGATACCAAAATTTATAAAACAAAATCTCGTCCTTACCATCTCTTCTTCAGTATTCAACTTAAGAAATTCAGAATGTAAATTGGTGCAATAATGGTGACATTCCTTCCAAGGAACACTGTTTCTGGAAAAATAGTAGCAGTTTTCTCCATACTGATGCCAGTTGTTTGAACAAGTAGGGTATTTCCAAACTATTAAAAATTTAAAATATAACTGAATGATTTCCATCAGTGCAAATTACATCTGTAAGTTGACATAGCAAATCTACTATCTACAAACAAAAACACTTTTTTATTTTTACATTATAGGCTGTGTGCACTTAAATTTAGTGTTAAATTTTTCTTGTTAATAACTCAATTCATTGAAAACATTTAGATTCATAAGCTGTATACTACGAAATAATTTTTAATGACAAAATTAGAAATGTGTCAGGAAAACTATTCAGTGTATATGACTGTTAAAATTATCAACATAATATTCTTTCTTTGTTTTCACATGAAAATAAAATATGTATATAATTATCTTTAAAAAGCTGTAAGTTTCAAAAATAAGACAATAAGAAATACATAAATGAAATCATATAGATAAGCCCCAAAATTATGATGCCTTGTGGAAATATTTTATTTAACTTCAGGTTGTCATTTAATAGTGCCATCATCATTACACATATCCAGTTACATGCATTAAACAAAACAGTTAATTGTCTCTTATCTCCTGCAAATAAAATTATGACTCAGGGACTCATCCAAAATTACCTGTTTTATTTGCTTCCGTGTTGGAGGAGCTATTTCTTGGACATCCTTCTGGGTGAAATGGCTTTTTATTCACTGAAGAGAACTCAGAAAGGTCAGTTTTAAACTCAAAAAGAAAAATATGACACATTTCTATAGGTAAAACATTGTGCTGAATTCAGAGCTACAAAAATGATGAATGAAGCATCATTTACTTCAAAGAACTTAAATGTAATAAAGTCATAATCATGAAAATCAAATTATAGTACATATACAAGTTTACACAGCCATAAATCAAAGAAGAAAGAAATATTGTTCTGATAACAGTATAAGAAAGCTTTTTCTTTTTTTTATTTTATTATTATTATTATTATTTTTTACTTTACAATATTGTATTGGTTTTGCCATACATCAACATGCATCCACCATGTGTACACGTGTTCCCCATCCTGAACCCCCCTCCCACCTCTCTCCCCATACCATCCCTCTGGGTCATCCCAGTGCACCATCCCCAAGCTTCCTGTATCCAGCATCAAACCTGGACTGGCAATTCATTTCTTATATGATATTATATATGTTTTAATGCCATTCTCCCAAATCATCCCCTCCCTCCCTCTCCTACAGAGTCCATCACAGAGAAAAAAATTTTTAAGTTATTTCTGGTAAAGGAAACATGAGAACAAACAGTAAGGCAGTATGTAATATTCTTGATATGCTTTAAAATGGACAACATTTTTATATGTCTCTAAGAAATTAAGTTTTGTGCAGAGAATATTTACTTCTTTAAAAAATAGAACTGATCAAAATGATGTATTATCTTCAATACATTTCACTATGTGAATAACGGAAAAGTAAACTTCTATTTCATATTTTGACTTACACTCAATGACCAAGTATCCAACAGACAGAAGAAGCCCCAGGCAAATGATCCACAGAAACACAGCAACATATTTCCATGAAGAAAATGGAGTAGGGTGATCTATATATAGAGAGATGAATACATCTTGTAACATCAACTCTAAATGTTTATTCAGAGTTCTGCTTCTGTTTAAGGTGCAGTAAACTCTATAGCATTGTAGCTCACATCCTAAAAATAGAGAAAAGGAAGGCAATCTACAAAATCATAACATATTGAGGGAATGAGGCAGTTGAATTGATAAAGTGATCAGGTGATCTGAATTCTAAAGAGATAAAGCCCCGACTCTATGGAAAGACAGCACGCAAACTCTACTTCACCTTTGGCAAAGCATAGGAAGAAAAGTGGAAGCCATATTAAAGTATTTCAACAAATCTTCAAGGCTAAAAGCAGACTTCAAGGCAGAGGCATCAGAGATCAAACTGACAATATCTGTTGTATCATAGAAAAAGCAAAGTTGTTCCAGAAAAACATCTACTTCTGCTTCATTGACTACACTAAAGCCTTTGACTGTATGAATCAAAACGAACTGTAGAAAATTCTTAAAGAGATAGGAATACCAGATCACCTTCCCAACCTCCTGAGAAACCTGTAAAGCTATGACAAACCTAGACAGTGTATTAAAAAGCAGAGGCATTACTTTGCCGACAAAGGTCCATCTAGTCAAAGCTATGGTTTTTCCAGTAGTCATGTATAGATACGTGAGTTGGACCACAAAGAAAGCTGAAGGACAAAGAATTGATGCTTTCAAATTGTGGTGATGGAGAAGACTTTTGAGAGTCCCTTGGACAGCAAGGCAATCAAACCAATCAATTCTAAAGGAAATCAACACTGAATATTCACTGGAAGGACTGATGATCAAAGCTGAAGTTTCAATTCTTTGGCCACCTGATGCAAAGAGCAGATGCATTGGAAAAGACCCTGATGCTGGGAAAGACTAAAGGCAGGAGGAGAAGGGTACGACAGAGAATGAGATGGTTGGATGGCATCACCAACTCAATAGACATGAGTCTGAGCAAGCTCCAAAAGGTAGTGAAGCACAGGGAAGCCAGGAGAGCTGAAGCCCATGGGGTCATGAAGGATCAGACACAATTTAGTGACTAAAAAACAACAACAAGCCCACCCTGTACCCCGCATTGACAGTAGGCAAAAGCCATCTGCTTCTAGAGAAGAGACAGAAAACCAGCTTCTTCCCAATATCCTGAAATTGTACAAAGTAGAGGACCTTAGCTGCGGCAGAGAGAAGAAACTTGCTCACACACAAAATCCACCAATACAGGATACATGCCACAAAGGAAGGGACAGAAAATCCACCTGTTGTCATCAGAAGAAGAAATAGTTCGGGTCTTTTCAGCTAAAAATTGATTTCCATCAATTACACACTCTAATCTCTAGAACATTTAACTATCATGTCTCTGTTTATATTTTTACATTGGGTATAAGCATGAAACTTACCTTGTGGGGTTTTTTGGTAATTGATTTCCATCTGTGAAAGAACTTTATAGACAGTGAAAATCTAAGAAGCTTTGTTAGGTAAAAATAAACTTAAAAGACAGGATAATGACTCTAAGTTATTCTGTTTGATCCATGGTAAAATATGAACTCTGGTGAAGTATGTCATTTTATACATACATATGCACATACATACAATTAATAATATCATTAATAAAGTTTTCCCAAACCAGTAGATTTTCCCATACAAATCTATTAGTAACTGCATTGATAAGAAGTACAGACACTGGTAAGATGAATTGTTCATCAGAATTTTAAAAAGAAAACAATTTCTGAATCTATAACAAGCAGAGTGTATTAGGTATTAAAGGGTCTTTAAAAATTTGTTAACAATATATTAAGCAAAATTTAAAAATACTTCATTAACCTCGTGGTGAATCTGTATATCATAAACTCTATTGTAATAATTAACAATCTAAAAATTTGGAAAGTAATCAATTGAGGTTCCCATTAAAATAATACATCTTAGCCAAAGTATTGAATATCCATTTGATGTAAGACAAAATAGAACTAGGACACTGATACGCAGTTCACTTCTAATCATTCTACTTATTGATTTAAAACATATGAGGATTGCAAATTAGCAACAGGAAAAGTACAAATGAAAGCAAATTTTAAATGATAGGAAGATATATCATTGAATCTATAGAATCATACGCACCAGTAAATTAATAACATTGGCGTTTGTGTATCAAGAAGCACGGCACTTGAAAAAGTACACTTTGAACACGCTATGCCAGCAAATACACAAACCAGGAAAACAAGAAAAATAGTCCCTAATTCACAGCAACTGCGTTAGAATAATGAAATTATCTCTTCATTTTCTTACTTCTCTATTTTCCAAATATCCTACTATATAGTGTTGATATCTTAAATGATAGAAAATGATAAACAGCATATCTCGATCCTCAAACATTTCATTCAGTCTAAAAATGCTGATATTATGTTCACAACATAGTTACAGTGATGACTCTCATGGGGAAAAATATAATCTTCCCTCAAAAGCACTTATTTTCTTTGTTTAGTAAGAGAAAAAACATTTAGATCATGTGTGTGTGCATATAAGCATGATAATGAATAATCCTGTGTATTTTTTTTTTAATTTTTAAAATTTTCTAAGTGTTTATTTTCTGAAGTGACTATACAATATCATATTATACATATATAAAAATACAATGGGTTTTTATATGTTGATCTTTATCCTGCAGCTTTCCTAACTTCATTTATTAGTTCTTGTATATATTTTTTCTTTTTTTACTTTATCTCCTTCCAATTTTATTTTATTTTTAAACTTTACATAATTGTATTAGTTTTGCCAAATATCAAAATGAATCCGCCACAGGTATACATGCGCTCCCCATCCCGAACCCTCCTCCCTCCTCCCTCCCCAAAATCCTGTGTATTTTTTAAGTAGAAAACATGAAAGACCTTTTCTCTTGGTAGTTTCAAGTCTTTGTCCCCTCTGTGGCTGAGATGATGGTTGAAATAGCAAATCGGAGTAAGTTACAACTTCTTCACTCATTACTGAAAGGCAGAGATACAAGAAAATGAACAAAAAAATTCATTTTAAATTCATGTAAATTGTGAAATCCATAAGTAAAATTGGTATTGAATAAAATGATATTGGGATTGAATTTGAATAACTAGTGAATTCTAATTGGTTAGAATACAATTACAAATATGAAAATATTTTAAGAATGAAGAAATATTAATTTTTAACTGTTACTTAATGAGTTCGTAGGACTTCTCAAGTGGCTCAGTGGTAAAGAATCCACCTGCCAACGCAGGAGAAGCAGGTCTAATCCCTGGGTCAGGAAGATCCTTTGGAGGATGAAATGGCAACCCACTACAGCATTCATGGGGGAAAATTCCCTGGACAGAGGATCCTGGGGAGCTGTAGTCCATGGGGTCACAAAGAGATGGACACAGCTGAGCGACTGAGCACACATACAAAGTAGTTGCTATAGTATATTACTTTTGGCCTTTTAAATATTATCTACTCACAATTGCAAATCTGTTAATATCATTTATTTATAAGTAAAAACGCAAAAGATGATCTGATGGCTTTACTGAATTCTTTCGACTGAAATTTATCCTTATAGCTTGGCACTTCCATTCTTTCACAATTTCACCTGTTCCTGCTTTCTTTCTAGTCTTATCTTTCAACTAAATTTATTTTCATTTTCCCCATAATTCCACTGACACATTTGTTCTTTCTCAACATACCACAAGCACTTCTCCAATTTCAGTGTTTTGCTCAAATTCTTCCTTCTCAAGTACATTTTCCTCCTCTATTTGCTCATAATGAATCTGCAGATCAAATTCTACCACCTTTAATAAAATTTCCAGATCCTCCAATAACAATTAATCTTTTTCCAATTTTCTCATTATTTTTCGTTTATCACCATCCAATTAGTTATCTCCTTTTACCTTATCTTATCTTTCATTAACGTGTCCCCAATGTATTGTGAATTTCTTAATACATCTTATTAACCTTTGTTATTGCTTTAATTGTTCATTAGCTTTCTATATGAAGTATAAAAAGTAGCAGTTTGTGTATTAAACTTTAATCTGAAATAATTTGAAAAATACTTTTCATGATTAAACATTTTAGAAAATTTGATAGGAATCATTGTGAAAAATTTTTATGCTATTACTAAAGGATAATATATCCAATTTATGCATAGTTTAATTATGTCTAATTATGCTTTACCCTTTTGGAATTTTATATTTCCTCATTTATTTCCTTTAAACCTCAAATTTATTCCAGTTAATAATGTCAAGGTATCATAAAATGTCAAATTAAATAGTATCAGTGATAATAATACTTTTATTTCCTTTTCTCCCAAGTGATATTTATAGAGATATATAAATGTATATATATATATGATTGAAAATTATATATAATCATATAAAATTATATTATTATTTTTAAAACATATCTACATATTGATATACAAGTTTGTCTTTGCATCTATAACTTCAGTTTATTTGATCCAAATTCACTCAAAATTCCAAAAATACACGTTGAGAAACAATAGAAATCTGGGAAATTAACAAATACCTGATTTTTAGAAGACAGCGTCTGAACTTTTGCAGAGTGTGTGTCTATATCCTCGGAAGAAGCAATCTTATCTTTTATCACAGCAGTTTGAATTTAAGAATTTTGATCATCAAGAGCCCAGAAAGTAAGCCAAGAAAAGAAATACACAGGCTAATAATGCCTTTGCCTGTCATATGAGAGACTCTGACAGGTGAGAGCAGAATTCAAGAATAAGAGTGCTCTGGATGTAGCCACACAGGAAACTGTTTTACTGCTGCTCAGTTTAGCTCTGTATCATCTCTAGATTGGGCATGTCATCAATCTTACCTTAAATTACACAAGATACCTAACATTTTCACTAAAGACCAGTTTTACTCAACCTATGCTTTGTCACAGACATACTTGAATACATCATTTATTGTTTTTTTTTTTTAAAGGTAGCTTCAAGTGCTTTTAATTATTTCTAGTGGACTTTATTACATTTTACATTCATTTTATGTTTACATTTTACATGCTATTTTGGAACTATTATTTATAGACACTTGTGATGTCTCTTTATGAACTCTTTCTGTTCTAACGTAAGTACTATTTTTCATCATTAGATGGTGCATGCAAATTTTCACAGTTCTCAGCATTTATTATTAGTGGGTAATTAATTCCCAAATAATTTAAATCTGCTATAGTCACTAAAAAACAAAACTACAAATACTAATCAATGAATTATTCACATTTAAATAAAATTCATTTTCCCAAAATAATTTAACTCTTGGTGGAATAGAAAACACTTAAAACATTTTGACAATTCTAGCATTATTTTAGCTTCAATTCAGTTCAGTCACTAAGTCGTGTCCAACTCTTTGTGACCCCATGAATAGCAGCACGCCAGGCCTCCCTGTCCATCACCAACTCCCAGAGTTCATTCAAACTCACGTCCGTCGAGTCAATGATGCCATCCAGCCATCTCATCCTCTGTCGTCCCCTTCTCCTCCTGCCCCCAATCCTTCCCAGCACCAGAGTCTTTTCCAATGAGTCAACTCTTCACATGAAGTGGCCAAAGCACTGGACTTTCAGCTTTAGCATCATTCCTTCCAAAGAAAGCCCAGGGCTGATCTCCTTCAGTATGGACTGGTTGGATGCCCTTGCAGTCCAAGGGACTCTCAAGAGTCTTCTCCAACACCACAGTTCCAAAGCATCAATTCTTCGGCGCTCAGCCTTCTTCACAGTCCAACTCTCACATCCATACATGACCACAGGAAAAACCATAGCCTTGACTAGATGTACCTTTGTTGGCAAAGTAATATCTTTGCTTTTCAATATGCTATCTAGATTGGCCATAGCTTTCCTTCCAAGGAGTAAGCGTCTTTTAATTTCATGGCTGCAGTCACCGTCTGCAGTGATTTTGGAGCCCCCAAAAAACAAAGACTGACACTGTTTCCACTGTTTGCCCATCTATTTCCCATGAAGTGATGGGACCAGATGCCATGATCTTAGTTTTCTGAATATTGAGCTTTAAGCCAACTTTTTCACTCTCCACTTTCACTTTCATCATGAGGCTTTTTAGTTCCTCTTCACTTTCTGCCATAAGGGTGGTGTCATCTGCATATCTGAGGTTATTGATATTTCTCCCAGCAATCTTGTATATTGTTACCCTGCTTATTTAACTTATATGCAGAGTACATCATGAGAAACGCTGCTCTGGAAGAAGCACAGCTGGAATCAGATCAGTCCTGGGTGTTCTTTGGAAGGAGTGATGCTAAAGCTGAAACTCCAGTACTTTGGCCACCTCATGCAAAGAAGTGACTCATTGGAAAACACTCTGATGCTGGGAGGGATTGGGGGCAGGAGAAGGGGACGACAGAGGATGAGATGGCTGGATGGCATCACCAACGCGATGGACATGAGTCTGAGTGAACTCCGGGAGTTGGTGATGGACAGGGAGGCCCGGCGTGCTGCAATTCATGGGGTCGCAAAGAGTTGGACACGACTGATGACTGAACTGAACTGAAAGAACTAACAGTTACATCTGTATTCAATCTACTTTCTGGACAAGCACAGAAGCCAGAGTCTAAGGGTGGAATATAAAACATAATTAATGTTTGAATTTTCAACATTTTTTACTAGTATTTATTCAATCAAAAAACATCCTTTTTTTTTTTTCATTTCTATGAGCAAACAAGCTGGAATCAAAATTGCTGTGGGAAATATCAATAACTTCAGATATCCAGACGACACCACCATTATGTCAGAAAGTGAAGAGGAACTAAAAAGACTCTTGGTGAAAGTGAAGGAGGAGAGTGAAAAAGTTGCCTTAAAGTTCAACATTCATATAACTAAGATCATGGCATCTGGTCCCATCACTTCATGGGAAATAGATGGGGAAACAGTGGAAACAGTGTCAGACTTTATTTTTTGGGGCTCCAAAATCACTGCAGATGGTGACTGCAGCCATGAAATTAAAAGACACTCACTCCAGAAGAAAAGCTATGACCAAGCTAGACAGCATACTAAAAAGTGAAGACATTACTTTGCCAACAAAGATCCGTCTAGTCAAGGCTATAGTTATTCCAGTAGTCATGTATGGATGTGAGAGTTGGACTATGAAGAAAGCTGAGCACTGAAGAATTGATGCTTTTGAATTGTGGTGTTGGAGAAGACTCTTGAGAGTCCCTTGGACAGCAAAGAGATCTAACATGTCCATCCAAAAAGAAATCAGTCTTGAATATCCATTGGAAAGACTGATGCTAAAGCTGAAACTCCAGTACTTTGGCGACCTGATGTGAAGAATTGACTCAGTGGAAAAGACCCTGATGCGGGGAAGGATTGGGGGCAGGAGAAGAAGGGGACAACAGAGGATGAGATGGCTGGATGGCATCACCAACTTGATGGACATGGGTTTGGGTGGACTCCGGGAGTTGGTGATGGACAGGGAGGCCTGGCGTGCTGTGATTCATGGGGTTGCAAAGAGTCAGACATGACTGAGCGACTGAACTGAACTAAACTGATGAGTCAAAATTAATTAAGAAACTACTATATTCACTGAAGTGTGAAGTGCACAGGGATATGACTAAATAAGTCAGAAATAATCCTTTATACCATATTATAAAGGGTTATTTATTAATTACAATTAATTACAATAATTTATTAATTACAAGTTGTTCAATAAGTTTAACAATAAGTTATTCTTATTAATTATGTTATTATAACTAATATTACCAATAACTTATTAATAGCATTTTCACATTTACTGGTTCAGGAAAGAACCTTGTATATTGATTAAATTTTTTAGCCAAAAGTAAATTGGGAAAAAAAAGTATTTGCACCTTAATTAGGTAGTTTAGTTGTGGAATTTCGATAGATGTTCAGGAAGTGTTTTTATTTTTCTCCAAAGGTTGCTAAACTTAAAAAATATTAGCTGAAAATCTGGTTACATGCTATCCTAGCGATAATGTCTTATTTAATTTTCTCTCATTAATACTCACAAATCACAGTTTATGGTAATAATTCAAATGTTGCCACAGGCACAACACTGAAATTGTGGAAGTGAGTCATGAAAGAAAGGCTACATGATCACAGAAAAGTGATAAAAAGTTTTAGGAATCACTCAAAAAAGAAGGAATTCACGTTGGCAATTGGATTTTGAGATGAATACAGGATAAGAAGGAGTTATAAATGCTTCAATTTTGAATTATTTCCTGAGTCATGTAGTTAACAGCAGGAGCAAAGGAGCAAAGGAAAAGAGAAACACAGCAAGGGCTCTGAGCAATCCCAGGCAGGTAATCAGAGTTCACTGTGATTTGTTTGTAATCTGTTATGTAATCATATGTACTCAGAGAGGAAACAAGCTTGCATATCAAGCTCATATTTCCATTATTCATTAACACAGAGATGTTAAACATTTACTATCATCCTTACATCAGTGAACATTGGAATTGGACCCTCCTACAATGGAGAAAGGGAGAGACTCTTACTGTTGCATTCTCTCGTACTTGTGAATGGGGAAATATTGAAATCCTCTATTTTCAGATTAAACCAGCCACTAGGGTTGGGTCACAGATATTTACAGATATTAGAACCTGCAAGATTATGGTGGTTTCTGGAGAGAATTTACCTGAAAACTGTGTTTAGAAAAATGTTGTAAGAAGGCATTAGATATTTATGAGATTAGGTTCAGGTTTCAGGAAGTACATGAAATGTTTAAAATGTTATGTATTGGTGAAATAAAACATTTATAGTGAAAATACTTCTGAAAAGCTTGGAGTCTCATACAAACTTTGTTGGAAATACTTGGTCATTTTAAAACAAGATTCACACCATAAGTCAATACAAGGTGCAAGACTTCTAAAGTCTTGGGAATAAGCCTTAATGGAGAAGGCTGAAAAGATGCAGAGGAAGCAAAGGAGAGAAGAGTCAAGGGAGCTCAGTTCAGTTCAGTTGCTCAGTCATGTCTGACTCTGGACTGCAGTGACCCCATGGACTGCAGCACACCATGCCTCCCTGTCCATCACCAACTCCCGGAGTTTACTCAAACTCACGTCCATTGAGTCCGTGATGCCATCCAACCATCTCATCCTCTGTTGTCCCCTTCTTCTCCTGCCTTCAATCTTTCCCAGCATCAGAGTCTTTTCCAATGTGTCAGTTCTTTGCATCAGGTGGCCAAAATATTGGAGTTTCAGCGTCAGCATCAGGACTTATTTCCTTTAGGATGGGCTGGTTGGATCTTCTTGCAATCCAAGGGGCTCTCAAGAGTCTTCTCCAACACCATAATTCAAAAGCATCAATTCTTTGGCCCTCAGCTTTCTTTATAGTCCAACTCTCACATCCCTACATGACTACTGGAAAAACCATAGCCTTGACTAGACAGACCTTTGTTGGCAAAGTAATGTCTCTGTTTTTTAATATGCTATATAGGTTGGTCATAGCTTTTCTTCCAAGGAGCAAGCATCTTTTAATTTTATGGCTGCAGTCACCATCTGCAGTGATTTTGGAACCCCAAAAAATGTCTCCCACTGTTTCCATTGTTTCCCCATCTATTTGCAATAAAGTGATAGGACCAGATGCCATGATCTTAGTTTTCTGAATGTTTAGTTTTAAGCCAGCTTTTTCACTCTCCTCTTTGACTTTCATCAAGAGGCTCTTTAGTTCTTCACTTTCTGCCATAAGTGGGGTGTCTTCTGCATATCTGAGGTTATTGATATTTCTCCTGGAAATCTTGATTGCAGCTTGTGCTTCATCCATTCCAGCATTTCTCATGATGTATTCTGCATATAAGTTAAATAAGCAGGGTGACAATATACAGCCTTGACATACTCCTTTCCCGATTTCGAACTAGTCTGTTGTTCCATGTCTGGTTCTAACTGTTGCTTCTTGACCCGCATACAGATTTCTCAGGAGGCAGGTCAGTGGTCTGGTATTCCCATCTCTTTAACAATTTTCCATCGTTTGTTGTGATCCACAAAGTCAAGGGAGGGAGATCTTAAAAGTGGGAACTATCAAGGGAGGATTCAAAAGGATCCTTGTAGTAAATATTTAAATGTATCTCTTAGCCTTTAGGTCATGTATTTGATATGTAGACGTTTGTGCAACAAAACATTGGAAAAGGAAGATGTTCTTTTCAAGCCCCTAACTCCATGATTTTTAAGTGGAGTACTTTATTCTTCAGTGAGATTATTCTTACATTTTCTTCTCTATCTCTGTTAGCACCTCTCTCCCACTTCTGGAAGACAGCAACATGGCAAAGGAGCCTAGAAAATCCAGAGCAAGAAAACAGCTGTGTGCGTAGTTGCTCATCGCTCAGTCGTGTTCAACTCTTTGCGACCCCATGGACTGTCACCCACCAGGTACCTCTGTCCATGGAATGTTTCAGGCAAGAATACTGGAGAGGGTTGCCATTTCCTCCTCCAGCGGATCTTAACTGAGCATCAACTATGTTCTCACTTCTGTTTTGTATGCTTACTTTTCAGGTGTGTTTTTTTTTTTAATTTCTCAGCAAATCCACAGGTAGATAGTCCCACTGTGTACATTAAAAATTGAGGCTCTGATAATAAAATTATTTGCTTGAAACTTCAAATATAGTCAGAATTTGACTGAGAATTCAAATTAAACTTTGTCTAAACCTCTAGAGACTTTAAACCTCCATTTCTTTATCACTGTCACTAACAAAATCCTTCTTGGAAAGTTATCTTTCTCTTAATGTAATTGAAGGTTGTACTCTGAGTAATTCTAGCTGCACATATATCTAATTTTAACCTTTTACAAATGCCTACCTAGTTTTCCAAATAATAGTATCTATTTAAAAGTCTATGATTTGAGGACACCACCTTTATTGCAATCTAAATTTCTGTATGTATTGATAAATTGACACTATTTCTGGCCTTTCTGTTCTATTCCTTTGGTCTGCCTATTTGTGTGTCATTACCAAGGACACTGTTTTACCTGGAGGCTTTTGAGGTATGTTTTAATAATTAGTAGGTTTAGTACTTCTTCATAACTATACTTTTACAGTCATATTGACTGTATATACATTTTATGTGCTTAGTTTCCCGTTTGAACTTCAGTGTCAACTTATCTTGATCCATCTGTCATTGGATTTTTATTGGTATCGCTTCAAATTTATAAATTAACTTAATAAAAGGTCCTAACCTAAACCAGAAGATAGCTTTATATTTTTGAAGCCTTTTTGTGTGTGTGTTTCAGGAAATTTTTACACTTTTTTCATTAGATTTCTACAAGTAAAATTCTAACTTTAGAATACACAGACACACATACACACATTTACCTACACACACATAAGTGTGTATATGTACTTTATCGAGTTAAGGAAGTATCTATACCTTTTTACTTTTTCAAGAGTTCTATATATTCAATTTTTGCAGATGTTTCAGGTACATTTGGAAGGAAGGTATATTTTATATTATCAGTGTATAGTGGTCAATTTGTGTCCAGAATATCTACCACATTGACTATATCATTTAGATCATCTGTAATATAGCTTATTTTTTGTCCAAACTTTCTGTTTTATATTCAGAGTGACCTGTTAAGTCACTTTTTGTGAGCACATTACTACGTATTTCTTCTTTCATTTCCTAGAATTTTTATATTATATACTCACTGTTATTTCCTAGATGAATTCAGTATTATTTAATCTTCACGGTAGCATTTGGCTTTTATCATTATAAAATGTCTTTCTTTGTCATATAATTCTTATAGGTACATAGAATCAGGATTTCATCCATTGCTTTTTTTTGCTTCCTTTTACCTTATAAATCTTAATTCATCTCTTAGCTTTTAGCTCTCTGTTGCTTTCCTGAGCATCATTAACTTCTGCTTTATTTCAATATTTGTGTGTGTGTGCATTTCTTTTCATGACTGTATGAAAATATCTAATTTAATTTGCGGGACATGTATAGTCTTCTTTAGCCTTATGGTTGTTTCCTTTTTTTAGGTGGATGACTCTTTGTAGGTAAAAATATTATATTTCACATTCTTGATTTTTTAAAGTGGCTTATATAGATGAAATCTGTTTTTCCTACTCCTATTTATCTAATAGAACTTCCCAAGTGGCAGCAGTGGTAAAGAATCTGCCTGCCAATACAGGAGACTCAAGAGATGCAGGCTGGATCCCTGAATTGGGAAGATCCCCTGGAATAGGGAATTGGCTACCCGCCTCAGTATTCTTGCCTAGAAAATTTCATGGACTGAGGAGTCTGGAGGGCTACTGTTCTTGGGCTTGCAAAGAGTAGGGCAATGCTGAGAGACTGAGCACAAGTGCATTTATTTAATGGTTAAGGTTCCTAGTTAGAGAGCTCCCTCTTCTGTCAGTTCTGCCCTATTCTTGACAGTTTCCTTCCTGGATGGTATATTGCGACAGAAGTAGGGAGGCCAAAGAGATGTCTTTCTTGTCTTTCATTTCCTCAGTAGTCTTAAATCCTCCAAATTAAATCTTTGCTTTTGTACTCACAGCTCTATGAGATATCACCCTATGTGTATTACCTGTTTCTCAGATAATAGGAAAAAAAATACTAAGGAAAAAAAATGCTTTCCCAAGTTTCTCACTTCTTGTCTTCCATTTCAAACCTTTTTCCAGTTTTATAAACTACCTAATCTCAACCTTTGTTAAGTATTTTGGAACTTATTGTTGCAGGTTTATCTTTATAGGTTCATTGTGTCTACACTTAAGCTATGTTCTCTATTTTCACTTTCTCATAGACAATTTTAAGGACTAATTTCCCTAACCAGCACCATAAGCATTCAGTGGTAGACTGGAGCAAGAACTCCTTAATATTGCTGTATTTCTACCTAGAGATAATTTGTTGGTTGTGGTGCTCTGTCTATGAAGATGATGAAAGAACATGGATCTTTTATCGTTTTATTTGTTTCCTTTATTGCTTTTACAAATGAGAGGGAAGTTTGAGGGATATTTGGAATCAACCAACCATCTTTGCTATATAAAACTGAGGATTTGGTAGTATTTACTACAGTACTCTTTCTTTCAGATCTTTACTTCAAATCTATTCCACACTCATAACCTCTAAAAGCCTGTATGGAAGATTCATGAGTTCGCAGTGAATGAGCATCTAACATGATAACCTGAGGCAGCTATGTTCTCCATGTTTGCATTTGCTGTCTTATAGCCTCACTGTGTTTTCACTGTGTTACTGTTTATTGTTTTAACAAACAAAAGGAGCTTTTAATGGCTGGAAAAAATGCAAGTCTAACCATTTTATTGTGCTCAATAAAGTAAAAACATACAGAGGAAGATTGTTACATTGGATTTTATAATGCAGGTTTTATAATAGGTAGTACAGACTGATATTAATAAGATACAATTGATTTTATACAGCAAAATTTGTAAGTACATTTACAACTGGTAAGATACAACCAGGAAAAGGATAAAGCGAAGTGCAGAGTAGCACTGATGTCCATATAGTCTCCTTTTACACATTTTGACAGGGGTTGGTGAACATTCGTCCAATCATTTGTCTTTGAAAATAAAGTGCTTTTGTAATGCAGTCAAACTATTCATTTATGTATTCTTTTGCACTACAAATCACAGAGTTGAGAAGTTTCAACAGAGACTAACTTACAATGTTGAAAATATTTACTATCCAGTTCTTTAGGGAAAGTTTTCCAACCCCTACACTAGGATAAAAGATGTTTCAAAAGTTCCAAAATTATGGAAATGAAAAAGTTGGTTTAAATGTTCCAAAGATTTCCAGGTTTAGATAATTGAAACAAATTGAAGGCTCCAATGAGAATACTCATGTAAAGCTTTTAATAAAGGCAGTGAATGTAAAACAACAGGAGAAAGATAATTCAAAGAAACATCCAGAAACAAGCTACCCAATGTTCTTATTTGTCTGAAGATATGATTCATCATCTCTCTGGATGAAACTGCTAGTATTTGTGTTGATGGATGTGTGTGGAAACTTGGTTACAGGACAGCTCAGGCAGAAGTTTTCTGCTGAGACTGTTCACATGGTGAAGATTAAATATCTAACTCATTACTTCAAGCTTGCTAAGCTGCTAAGTCACTTCAGTCGTGTCCAACTCTGTGTGACCCCATAGACGGCAGCCCACCAGGCTCCCCCATCCCTGGGATCCTCCAGGCAAGAACACTGGAGTGGGTTGCCATTTCCTTCTCCAATGCATGAAAGTGAAAAGTGAAAGTGAAGTCGCTCAGTTGTGTCCGACTCTTAGTGACCCCATGGACTGTAGCCTACCCGGCTCCTCCGTCCATGGGATTTTCCAGGCAAGAGTACTGGAGTGGGGTGACATTGCCTTCTCCGTACTTCAAGCTTACGTTATCAATAAACAAATTGGTCATACATTCCACTCAGGAATTCTGAGCTTTAAAAAATTCATTAGTCATGAGTTAATTAGTTACTTGGTTGGTTAACTAATTGCCCTTATCATGGCCAACAGCCAATAAACAATTCTCAAGTCTTTCTGGAGGTAAGCAAAGAGTCCAGCTGTAAAATAACTGTATTTCATTAAGCAGATTTAGGTGTCACTTCCATGGCAGCTCAGTGGTAAAGAATTGATCTGCCAATGTAAGAGATGTGGGTTTAATACCTACGATGCGAAGATCCCTTGGAGAAGGAAATGGCAACCCACTCCAGTATTCTTACCTGGGAAATCCCATGGACAAAGGAGCCTGACTGGCTACAGTCTATGGGGTTGAAAAAGAGTCAGACGATTTAGGGACTCAACAGCAACAATAGAAAAACTTAGAGGTAATATATTGCAATTGAAAAGATTACTTATCATGACACATTTGAACTAAATTCTTAGTTATGAGGAATCAAAGGGCAGTATATAAATTCAATAAACAATGGAGTAGCAGTTACAGCATAGTTTTGGGGGATAAATTGTTGTGGTAACAGAGCTCTAAAATGACCCTCAGAGTATTCACTCCCTGGTGTGCACCTATATAATCCCTTCCAACTAAATTACAGGGGGGATTTGTGAATATAATGGGATGCTGCTGTAATTAGATTCCATTAAATGGCCAAAATAAAGCTGTTTTTCAGATGTAATTAAAGTTCCAAATTAGTCAACTCTCAGGTAACCAAAAGACAGATTATTATGGGGAGACCTGACCTCATAAGGGAAACAATTAAAAGAGTGCTGTGCTTAGTCACTTAGTCATGTCCAACTCTTTTCGACTCCATGGGCTATAGCCCACCAGGCGTCTCTGTCTGTGGGGATTCCCCAGGCAAGAATACTGGAGTGGGTTGCCATGCCCTCCTACAGGGGATCTTCCCAACCCAGGGATCCAACCCAGGTATCCCGCATTGCAGGCAGATTCTTTACCATCTGAGCCTCCAGGGAAGCCCAAAAGAGACATAGACATGATAAAGAGAGGAGTCAGGGGTGCTATTCCTTGTCCTGAAGAAGAAAGTAACCCTGGTGTGACTATCTATGCAGAGAGGAGTCCTTTGTAAGGTATGGGTATTAGTCTTACAAACATATAGAACAAATTTTTTTCAAAAGCTTGATTGAGCTTGAAAGAGGACTCTTGAGTTTTAGGTGAGAATACCACCTTGCCAAGAACTTGGTTTCAATCTAGTGAGACCCTGAACAAAGGCTATAGTTAAGCTGTGTCCAGTTCCAGATCCACAGATAGTGAGAGATAATAAACATGCGTGGTTTTAGGTTTCTAAATATAATTTGTTAGCCATCAATACATAACCCATATTGCATGCATTCAGGGTAATGAGTAACACATTCTGAGTAACAGAATTAAATGAAGAAAGACTGAAATGACTTATGGAAATACAGTTTTGTTATAGTGTGTGTTTTTCACACATTTCATTACCCTCTTACCTTTGCTTTATATCCAACAGTGAGATAGTCATTCACCTCAATCCTTCCAAATCAGCCCATTTCAGAGCAAAAAGCAGAAATCAAAATAAAAGTAAGTGACTCCTACAGAGAATATATCAGAAACATCATATCAGAAAGAAACAAAATTTTTGTGCAAAACCTTTCTATAAAAGGAATTGTTCCCATCCCAAGGAGTACAAAGAGATTTTCAGGATGAAGGAAACATAATTCAGGTAAGAGTGGGAGAAAAAATTAATAACAATGAAATGAGTCAGATGGTCCTGGATTGACTGTAATTAATATGATGAGGCCAATAGTAAGAAGGACACTTTGCCATGGATGCCTAGTAACATTTCTTTAAGCTAGCACTTTACATGATAATGCCCTGAAATTATCAGTTCAGTTCAGTTCAGTCATTCAGTCACATCTGACTCTTTGTGACCGCAGGGGTTGCAGCAGCCAGGCCTCCCGTTCATCACCAACTCCTGGAGTTTGCTCAAACTCATGTCCATCAAGTCAGTGATGCCATTCAACCATCTCATCCTCTGTTGTCTCCTTCTCCTTCCACCTTTCCCAGCATCAAGGTCATTTCCAATGAGTCATCTCTTCGTATCAGGTGACCAAATTATTGGAGTTTCAGCTTCAGCATCAGTCCTTCCAATGAATATTCAGGACTGATTTCCTTTAGGATGGGCTGGTTAGATCTCCTTGCAGTCCAAGGGACTCTCAAGAGTCTTCTCCACACCACAGTTCAAAAGCATCAATTCTTCAGCACTCAGCTTTCTTTATAGTCCAACTCTCATATCCATACATGACTACTGGAAAAACCATAGCTTTGACTAGATGGACATTTGCTGGCAAAGTAATGTCTCTGCTTTTTAATATGCTGTCTAGCTTGGTCATAGATTTTCTTTCAAGGAGCAAGCATCTTTTAATTTTATGGCTGCAGTCACCATCTGCAGTGATTTTGGAGCCCCCCAAAATGAAATCTGTCACTGTTTCCATTATTTCCCTATCTATTTGCCATGAAATGATGGGACTGGATGCCATGATCTTAGTTTTCTGAATTTTTTCTGAAAAAGCTGAGTTTTAAGTCAGCTTTTTCACTCCCCTCTTTCACTTTCATCAAGAGGCTCTTTAGTTCTTCACTTTCTGCCATAAGCATGGTGTCTTCTGCATATCTGAGGTTATTGATATTTCTCCCAGAAATCTTGTTTCCAGCTTGTGCTTCATCCAGTCCAGCATTTCTCATGACGTACTTTGCATATAAGTTAAATAATTAGGGTGACAATATACAGCCTGACATACTCCTTTCCCAATTTGGAACCAGTCTGTTGTTCCATGTTCCGTTCTAACTGTTGCTTCTTGACCTGCATACAGGTTTCTCAGGAGGCAGGTCAGATGGTCTGGTATTCCCATCTCTTTAAGAATTTTCCATAGTTTGTTGTGATCCACACAGTCAAAGGCTTTGGCACAGTCAGTAAAACAGAATTAAATGTTTTTCTGGAACTCTTGTGCTTTATCAATGGTCCAACAGATGTTGGCAATTTGATCTCTGGTTCCTCTGCCTTTCTAAATCCAGTTTGAACATCTGGAAGTTCATGGTTCATGTACTGTTGAAGTCTGGCTCGGAGCATTTTGAGCATTACTTTGTAGTATGTGAGATGAGTGCAATCGTGTGGTAGTTTGAACATTATTTGGCATTGCCTTTCTTTGGGATTGAAATGAAAACTAACCTTTTCCAGTCCTGTGGCCACTGCTGAGTTTTCCAAGTTTCCTGGCATTTGAGTGCAGCACTTTCACAACATCGTCTTTTAGGATTTGAAATAGCTCAACTAGAATTCCATCACCTGTGCTAGCTTTGTAGTGATGCTTCCTAAGGCCCAATTGACTTTGCATTCCAGGATGTCTGGCTCTAGGTGAGTGATCACACCATTGTGATTATCTGGCTCATGATGATCTTTTTTGTACAGTTCATCTGTGTATTCTTGCCACCTCTTCTTAATATCTTCTCCTTCTGTTAGGTCCATTCAATTTCTGTCCTTTATTGAGCCCATCTAAGCACAAAATGTTCCCTTAGTATCTCTAATTTTCTTGAAGCAATCTCTCATCTTTCCCATTCTATTGTTTTGCTCTATTTCTTTGCATTGATCACTGAAGAAGGTTTTCTTATCTCTCCATCCTTTGAAAATCTGCATTCAAATGGGTATATCTTCCATTTTCTCTTTTGCCTTTAGCTTTTCTTCCCTCCACAGTTCTTTGTAAGGCCTCCTCAGACAGCCATTTTGCTTTTTTGCATTTCTTTTTCTTGTAGATGGTCTTGATCACTGCCTCCTATACAATATCACGAACCTCCATCCACAGTTCTTCAGGCACTCTTTCTATCAGATCTAATCCCTTGAATCTATTTCTAACTTCCACTGTATAATTGTAAGGGATTTGATTTAGATCATGCCTTAATGGTTTAGTGGTTTTCCCTACTTTTTTCAATTTAAGTCTGAATTTTGCAATAAGTATTTCATTATCTGAACCTCAGTTAGCTCCCAGTCTGAAATGATATGGGAGCTGAAATGATATGGGATATAGGAGCTGATGATATGGATATGATATGGGATGATATGGATATGATATGGGAGCTGAAGAAAACCTCTCAGCTATCTTTAGAAGGCAACAGGAATTTTCCTTTCTCAGTGAAGACAACTTTGAAATAGATTATTCTTTGAAATTAGATATAATCTGTAACATTTAACACCTTCTGTTTCCTCATTGCTCTTGTGATATTGTAATAAATTTTCATGAGTTCTCAGTAAAAAAAAAGCGATTGAACTATGTAAAATTCATAGAGTGATGATGTTAGAATAGCAATTTCAACCTATGCCTGAATGTAGCTATAAGAACACAGTTGATATTCATCCTTGACAAAAATTATGAAAATTCTATTATTTCCTGCATAGAAAATAAACTTATATCTATGCATATCCTATGCAGAAATATATTTCCTACATTTTTTCTCCTTAGGAAAAACAAACAAACAAGCAAAATACTCAGAGGAAATTTTTTTGTGTAGGAAGAGGACAGATTGATTGGACAATTGGAACAGAAAACTGTTTTCTTAATAAGCTTGTCTATACTGATCTTTATAAATGCAATTTTAAAACTATATTGTTACAAAAATGACACAGACAGCAAAGGCAAAACATTTTAAATATGTAGAAAGTGCAATGCACGTCCAAGTTAAATACCTGAAAGATGTTACAGCTATCCTGTGTTTTTCATAGTATAACCTAAGTGCTTTTTCCTAAGTCAATCTTCATACAAGAACAAAGGTTTCAAGTTGTATTACTATTATAATTGTATTTTGAGAAATAAAACATGAGAGGTTCTTATCTCTTCCTGACTCTTTGTATTTTGAAAATCAACCTTGAGCTCTTAATTATAATCATTTAATTGAAATACAAAAGAAGAGCGCAAATAGAGATGTCAGTACAAATTTCTTTAGATGTATATTCAACAGTTATTTTTTAAAAGAGGGAATTGGGTTTTGATATTTCTGAGGTCGGAAAAAACCTATTCAGGTCACAAGCATCACAACTCATCATGTTCCCTTCCCTTCACTGACCCACTCAGAAATCACTCAATAAAAAAGCCTGCTTGCTCCCTGTCCTCTTAAATACTAAATGTCCAGTATTTTACCACATGCCATTTAGGAAAAGATCTTGGGGATTGATCAGAAATTGAAATCTTAAATGCACATGTAAGAGTGGCTTTTTCTACTGTCAGATGCTGGGAGGGATTGGGGGTAAGAGGAGAAGGGGACGACAGAGGATGAGATGGCTGGATGGCATCACTGACTCAATGGACGTGAGTCTGAGTGAACTCCGGGAGTTGGTGATGGACAGGGAGGCCTGGCGTGCTGCGATTCATGGGGTCGCAAAGAGTCGGACACGACTGAGGGACTGAACTGAACTGAACTGAAGCATAAGGCAAGAAAGATACTTGAAAAAACAAAAAATAAGACTGTATATTCATGTGATCAGAGCTTGGGTTCCCCTTCCCCTTGGAAAATGTGAAGGCAATCTTGTAAGATCACATACTTGGATATAACTTTCCAATTGTTCTGCAGAACTTGGTAGCATCAAGATAAGACACACAAATGTGTTACTTAACCCTTGTGATACGTATGAAGAAATTATTATATGGCACTTTCAGGTCTAAATTAGAACTTATAGATGAATAGATATTCACCAAAAACTTAAAACAAACACTAAAATTATTTTTACTTTCAGAGGAAAAAAGATGAGGATGGGACTTTCCAATTTAGCACACCATACAAAGAACTAATATGATGTTAATATATATTGTTTGGCCTGAATTAAGTTTTATTTAAATTTCAGCAGAGATAATTTCCAAAAATAGATGCATAAATTGTTAAATCCATACCATATACATTGAACATTCATTAAATTATTTATCTTAACTCTATAATTTCAGGTGTAGGTACACAAATTTCATCAATTTTAAAACACAGGGCAAAATTTTAAATTGTAACTATATATGTTGATAAATTAGGCATACTGTCTTAGTTATTGTTATGTTGTATACCTAAAACTAACATAATGTTATATACCAATTGTATAGTGATAAAAACTTTAAATATATATTTTCAAATACATGAAAAGTATATGATTGATAAAACACAATTTGGGAAATTTCGAAGATCCCAGAGGTAGGTAATACAATTTGTAACCATTCTAAGTAATACTGAATTTCCATTGCACAACACTTCTGCCCCAAGAAACATCTAAACAAGCTGTTGTTTACATATATAACGAAACTTCTTTTCACAGTGTGCATCCAAAATCCTTCCTCTTGGGTTATACATAATGCAGTTCTTTGGATTTACAGATTTAAGGAAAGGAAGTCTGCAATGAAGAAGAAAATTTTAATATACAAGAACAGGAAATGAAAAGGTTCAAGGATGCTGTTCTTGCTAAATGATAGAATTAGGGAACATTTAAAAGCATTTGAATGAGATATTACATCTTGAGTCATTATCTTCTTCATTCAAGTCATTTTTCACAATTTCAGAGTACAATGTTACCAAAACACAGTATGCTCAATAATCAATAGCATTGAGATGGGATTTTTTAATTTTGTTGTTGTTTTTAATAATTTTGATATGTGTTATTCTTTGCTTCTATGTTAATTAAAGATGTATTAACTAAGTCTAGTCCAAGAAAAAATCAGATTATAAAATTTCTCAATGTATGATGCTGTTAAATCTCATATTTAAGAATGAAAATGAGATTTGAAGCTTATAAATATACAGGAAATAAACCCAGAATATTTGAAACATGGGTCAATGCTGAGAATATCAGTCTCTACCAGAATAAGAAAAATAATGGACATACTGTTTTCTCTGGACTGCTTTCATACATGTGAGATTCTGTACATATGCATACATATCCAAGTGCTTGTACCAAGGCAGGAAACAAAACCATATGTCGAAAGCTCTTGAGCAAACACTTGGATGCTGTGGATGTGGTTAAAAATTTTATTATGTTGTATCTATTCTCTTTTTTATAGTTTCATGCCCAAAATAGGATACCTTAGTTATAATGGTTCTGGATATTCAATTCTCTGATCAGATCTAAGGATAAACTCAAAAAGAACAGGAAAAAAGGTTTTGGTACCAGAAACTTACAGATCTTGGGAGAGAGTAGAATTGTCCTCCCACAACCAGGCATGATGTTCTTCATCATAAGAAAGCCCAATCCAGTAAAAACTGGTACTGAACTTCATAAAAGCCTGCATGGAAACAGAGATGAACATATTAATCTATTTTGAATCTACTCTAGGAATCACGTACTTTTAAGGGGGCCAGTGTCCACATCAGTTTTTCAATTATACCCACTAAAATAATTTTTAACTTCTAATTTGGGAAAAGGAGTCAGTCACATGCCTACTATTTCTCATTCATCAAGCCCATTCATTTATGGAGAAAAAAAAAACCCACAAAAATCTCACTTCTTGAAGGAATGAAAGATGTCATAAAGGGTATGAGAGTTTTCATGGAACACTTCCTTCAAATGGGATCAATAATCAAATCTGATCCCAAATCAACCGCATCTGGAGGGATAAATCTTTACCGCAGTTTCTTCAGGAAGCTACAGAACTTTTTATTAAGAGTTGGGTTATTATTTTATAATATTCTACATATTCATTTCACATTATACCTGAGTGATAGCAAATGTTGTATAATTACAAAATCAGTTATAAATTCACTTAAAGAACTAAAAGTTTAAAGTTTTTGGAATAAAACTAATGACCTATTATCTCTTCTTTGAATACTCTCTAAACAGTTTCTTATATTTTATCTGTCAGCACTCCTATAATGTAAACCTTAAAGAAAGTTTGGCTCAATTTTATGGTGGTTTCAAAGTATAGGAAATTAGTTCAAATATAATCATCCATTTACTATCTGATTAAAGACTTGAGTCAAAGTATAGATAATATATTTTCTGGGTCAAATAAAATGTAGAAAATAAGAATTAAATACTTACCAGTTCATTTCTGGTTTGTATCTGAAGTAGACTGGAATTATGAGAAACACAAAAATCCCTACCGTCTTTCCGTGTTTTTAATTCATTAGAAATGAAATAACAGTTGCATTGGTAGCCAATCCACTTTTCTTGGCAAGAATAACAGCCAGATCCTAAGAGAAAAAATAAAACATGACTTGATGACATTGGAGATCCAGTTTCTTTTCAGTGCTACTTTCTCATTCAAAAAGCATTTGTTATTTATTAATTGTGTCTACAAATATTCTTTGAGAATTTACTGCATACACTACACATCAGCAGATATTTACCTGAACAACCCAGACATGACTCTTCTTCTTCATGGAGATTATATTCTAGAGAGAGAGAATTGCATACATTTTAGTCTTTATGAACTATTTTTAATGCTAATCTGGGTAAGTATACACAAGAAATTCACTGTGTTCAAATAAACAGTATAGCAGATTGTAGGATGTGAGGTGATTAGAAGAACCCTTTTTAAGGCAGTGATCCAAAGCTGATTTTTTCTATGTAATTAAAAGTAAACTAGATGAAAGAAGTATTAAAATGAAAAAAGAATTATAGCATATTTTCTGAGAGAAAAATTCTGCATATTTTATTTTCAAAATGATGATAAATAATATGATTAGCCAGAAGTCTGACCACCAAATATATTAGTGATGGTGTCTTCAGTATTGACCATCCTTGGTGATAAAAGTTCTATGACATGGCAGGCACTCACATCTTTGTCAAATAAACAATTTTGAGGGTGTAGAGTAGAATGGTGGTTAACAAGGGCTGAGATATGGGGAAATAGCGAGATGTTGGTCAAAAGGTACATGGAAATTTCCTGGTGGTCCAGTGGTTAAAACTCAATGCTTTCACTGCTGAGTACCTGGGTCCAATCTGTGATAGTGGAACTAAAATCCCAAAAGCTGTGAGGTGAGGCCAGAAACAATTAAAAAAAAAAAATAGAAGCTTTCAGTTAGAAGATGAATTCATTCTGGGAATCTACTGTGCACCATTATAACTAGAGCTAACAGTATTGTGGTATAAATACTCGTGAATTGCTGCAGGAGTAGTTCTTAAATGTTTTTACCACAAACAGAAATGATAGTTGTGTGACATGATGGAGGCAGTAGCTAGTGCTACAGTGGTAATAATATTATAGTAATAAGTACATCAAATCAACACATTGCAGACATTAAACTTATACAACATCATTTGTCAATTGTATCTTAATTGTATCTTAATAAAGCCAGGAAAATGCTCAGGAAAAAAAAATATGAATGAAGATGCTATATGAACAAAGAAGATGGTAAAACAACTTGGAGAGTGTTTGAGACAAAAAAAAAAACAACAGCTAGGACTTTGAGCTGACTTTCACAGGTTAAGTGTTAAGTAGGGTTTAGAACTGCAAAAATCTCCATGCTGCTTTCTGAGTTATAGAAGAAGCAGAGGTAAAGGTAAAGAGATATAAATGTATGGGTTATAAACAAACACAATGAGGTAATTAGGATTGGCTATAATATTTACTTTAATGTAAGTATCATGTATATATATAATATAAATATAAAAATATAATGTATTTTTTATTTGCTACTTAAACATGAACACTTAACATTGAAAAAATTTTTTCAGGGTAATATTTTCCTTATTATTTAAATATACAAATAATACTTATTTGATGAAATCTAATAAATTCTTATGTGAACAATGAAAGAAGACTATCCTACAACAAGCAGGCAAGTTTTGATGACCATAATATTCCATCAAGCTTCTGTATGAGAAAAACAGGAAACTGCTTATTTTATTCTTTATCAACAAGAAAGATTTTCAAAGTAGGAACTCTACCTTCCTGAAGATCTGCAGAGGGTCCAGGCTGAACACTTCGTTTAGTAAGTGCTGGAAGAAATGATTAGAAATTTACTTTATCAGACACTGTTTTATGAAATAACAAAATACTCCACATTAGAAAAATCAAACTTTTATTGTAAGATAGTTTCATGACAATTTTCATCTTGACTAGAAAAACTTACAGTTTTTTAACAGAACTCCCAAAGCAGCCATCAACACAAGGCATATTACTCCTAAGACCCCAGAGATCAACCTCCATGCAGTGGTCCGAAAAGCTATAAAGAAAGATGGGATAATAATTTAAAGATCAAATACAGGAGTTCTTAAAGGCAGAAACCAGTGAAAGAATCCAAAAGGTTCTTTGGTTTTATAACCCATTTTGCCAGTAAAATGTTTGAAAATGAAGACAGTCCATTGAGAACTCTATCCAATACCAATATTTCAATATGATGTACTTTGTTCTTCATTGAGATTTTCAGTACCTTTTCTTCTTTATCAGTTCTGTCTCAGTACAATGTATTTACCATTTACTTTTTAATTTGAAAAGAAGCTTAGAGATCTGTAGTAAAAAGAGACAAACAGGCACTAAGTTCCATTTTATGGACTCAACTTTTTGCGACCCCACGGACTGTGGCTCACTTGTTTTCTCAGTCCATGGAATTATCCAGGTAAGAACACTGGAGTGGGTGCCATTCCCTTTTCCAGGGGATCTTCCCAACCCAGGGATTGAACATGGGTTTCCCTCATTGTAGGCAGACTCTTTACTGTCTGAGCCACCAGGATAACCCTGATATATTGATAACAAACTTATATTAGTAACAACAACATAAGCATCACAAGGTGGAGCACATGATTCCCATTAGGTAGGTAGGAAAACCTAGGATAATTTTCCTGGTAAATTTATATCTCAATCAGAGTTTAGAGCTATCCTGGTCAAAATCCACTCTTTAAATCTGTTTTGAGAATACTTCACAAAATCATCTCTAAGTGACAGAGTGAAGAATCAGAAAAATGAAATTAAAAAGTGCTAATATATGAGAAACTTAAAACTGTACACATTTTTTCTTAACATGTTGCCCAAAATTAGCCATACCCATGAGATATGTTTTTGGTTATTTTTATTTTTTCACTTTATGACTTGGGCTGCACATACCTGCCATGTGAGATGTTGTCTAATGTCGACGCAGATAAGGCACTGTGGATGCTTGTTCAAGGATAGTGAGGTTAGTCCATGGAGCTAAGCTGGAGGCTACCAAAACCCCAAAAGTTGTGAAGAAATTTTAAAAAAGAAGAACTGTGAATCAACATGTACTTGTATCTTCTGCTGACGAGACAAGGATGTGTAGTATGAACAAGAAGCAGTAAAATCGCTATCTTCTAAAATGCTTCTGGAACCGCAATACAGGAAATTCTCACTGAACCTCATAATGCAGACCATTTGACTATCACAAAATAAGGTCAGAGGAAAGTTTTTTTTTTTTAATGTTCAAACATCAAAGTCATCTAAAGAGTTACTTGGAAAATGGAATATATGGGCAAACCAAAGGAAAATTTACTTAGTACAAAAAAATTTGCACAGAATTTTCCATTTTTATTCGTAAAAAATGTTTATTATTTACCTCGTGTCAAACATGAAGCACATGAAATATGTTAGCTTATTTTTCCCCTGAATGTGACTTAACAATAAAGATACATAAATATGCTTATTTTACCAATGAGAAAAGTAAGGTATAGTAAAGCTAGGTCACATGTCTGAAACCCTGGTAGTCTTTCTCTAGAGCACACATGAGATGAATTTCAAATTAAGCCTCTCTCTCCATCTATGTTTTCTTAATTTTCATTTATTTCCTTTAGTACAGAGTGGTTGGAACTTTTCAGCTCTCATGCTGTACTTCTCATTCTTGCCTTATTAACCCAAGTATGGAAGGCAAAATAAAAACGGTGGAATCAGAGGGACTTCTCCCCTCGTCTCCTTCTTCTTCTCTCACTCTTTCTCTCTCCCTCATTTGATTCTCTAACTCTGTGGTAAAAAGCCATCAAAGATTGGTTCAGTCCAACAATGTAAATGTCAAGTCACAAATAAGATAACTGAATGCACTCATGCATATACACACAAAAGATATAGATAGATAAACAGATAGATGGATAGCGTAGAAGATGGATACAGATAGGTAGACATATCTACATGTGTATACATATATGTTGGAGAAGGCGATGGCACCCCACTCCAGCCCTCTTGCCTGGAAAATCCCATGGATGGAGGAGCCTGGTGGGCTGCAGTCCATGGGGTCGCTAAGAGTCAGACACGACTGAGCGACTTCACTTTCACTTTTCACTTTCATGCATCGGAGAAGGAAATGGCAACCCACTCCAGTGTTCTTGCCTGGAGAATCCCAGGGGCAGGAGAGCCTGATGGGCTGACGTCTATGGGGTCACACAGAGTCGGACACGACTCAAGTGACTTAGCAGTAGCAGCATTCATATATGTGTATATTTTATATACGTATGTGTGCTCAGTTGCTCATTCATATCTAACCCTGTGTGACTCCATGGACTGTAGCCCACCAGACTCCTCTGCCCTGAAATTCTCTAGGCAAGAATACTGGAGTGGATTGCCACCTCCTCCTCCAGGGTATCTTCCTGACCCAGGGATTGAACTCATGTCTCCAGCATCTGCTACACTGTACATGGATTCTTTACTGCTGAGCCACCAGGGAAGTCAGGTGATTAAAGAGGACTTTATATGCATATATGTGTAGATTATATATAAGTATAAAATCCTCTCATTTTCTCTGTGCTGTCAGCACTGGTTGATTGATCCCTTTTTGCACAAGGGCCGTTGAATTGTTTTTGTACCAATTTCCCTACCATTCATCTCCACTTGAAGCAAATGTTATCACTTCCCCCCTCCCATATCCCTTGGAATATTTGTAAACTATGGTAAATCAGCAAGTGCAAATTTTCCCTCCTAGAACTGTTGAAAGTTTTGCTGCTCTCGCCTGGCAGTCCAGAAGTGCTGAGGAATTCTCACCGGGATGGCCCTAACCAATGAGTCTCAGTATTTGCTCTAATCCAGCAACTGTGACTTGAATGTGAGGCAGTTTTTGAACATTATATTTTTCCCCATTCACCAGATTCACTCAACAGTGTTAGCCTCCAGTCTCCTCCTCTAGTATCTGGATTAAGAGAGTGACCTTTATTGTGTTCTACATTCTCTTTCCTGAATTAACACTCCCTCCTTTATCCACACACATTCCAAATATGCTTTTCACTCAAACCTTTATCAGGAGGGGTCTGATCCAGAAAGAACCCAAACTGAAGCTCCACTGAAATGTCAGCTTCACTTAAGTGTTTGTTTCTCCTTGAAGAAAATGCAGGTCTCTCAGCAGAATCTCCTCTCCCCAAGTAGGGGAGGAGATTCTTCACTGTAAGAACTACAAATTTTCTTCCCTGTAGTTTACTCATGCCCTTGATCAGTGCCCATGCTGACTTCAGTAACTAAAAGACCATTCAAACCTGAACCAAGAGTTGGAGAAAATAAATGAATGTCCACGTAATTATGAAGTCTCTTCCTTGCCTATTAATGTTCCAGAATATAGGAAGCAACAGTTAGAACTGGACATGGAACAACAGACTGGTTCCAAATAGGAAAAGGAGTACATCAAGGCTGTATATTGTCACCCTATTTATTTAACCTATATGCAGAGTACATCATGAGAAACGCTGGACTGGAAGAAACACAAGCTGGAATCAAGAGTGCCGGGAGAAATATCAATAACCTCAGATATGCAGATGACACCACCCTTATGGCAGAAAGTGAAGAGGAATTAAAAAGCCTCTTGATGAAAGTGAAAGTGGAGAGTGAAAAAGTTGGCTTAAAGCTCAACATTCAGAAAACGAAGATCATGGCATCCGGTCCCATCACTTCATGGGAAATAGATGGGGAAACAGTGGAAACAGTGTCAGACTTTATTTTTCTAGGCTCCAAAATCACTGCAGATGGTGACTGCAGCCATGAAATTAAAAGACACTTACTCCTTGGAAGGAAAATTATGACCAACCTAGATAGCATATTCAAAAGCAGACATTACTTTGCCAACAAAGGTTCGTCTAGTCAAGGCTATGGTTTTTCCTGCGGTCATGTATGGATGTAAGAGTTGGACTGTGAAGAAGGCTGAACGCCAAAGAATTGATGCTTTTGAACTGTGGTGTTGGAGAAGACTCTTGAGAGTCCCTTGGACTGCAAGAAGATCCAACCAGTCCACTCTGAAGGAGATCAGCCCTGGGATTTCTTTGGAAGGAATGATGCTAAAGCTGAAAGTCCAGTACTTTGGCTACCTCATGTGAAGAGTTGATTCATTGGAAAAGACTCTGATGCTGGGAGGGATTGGGGGCAAGAGGAGAAGGGGACGACAGAGGATGAGATGGCTGGATGGCATCACTGACTCAATGGACGTGAGTCTGAGTGAACTCCGGGAGTTGGTGATGGACAGGGAGGCCTGGCGTGCTGCGATTCATAGGGTTGCAAAGAGTTGGACATGACTGAGCGACTGATCTGATCTGATCTGATCTGATATATTTCAAGGGTCCCAAATGAGAAATTTGTTTTGACCTCACCACTTGGAAAATGGGTGCATTCTCTAGGTGGAAAGAAATTTGCTAGCATCAAGTTGCAAATTATTTCTTTTTCAGAGAGAGGAAGAATTCCCTGGGAAAAGAAAAAAAGAAAGATTCTGAACTAATAAAATCTTTGCATTGGCACACTGTATGGTGAAATGGTGAAATCAAATCCTATACTCCCCAATTGTGTTATCAGTGCTTGAAATATACACTTAGAGCAAAATAAGAATAGTGACCCAGGTTTCTAAAGATATATATGTAACATTATTATAAAAGTGAGTTTTATAGTGTATGACATGATACTTTGGGAAAGTCTTTACTGGATTGATCAGGGAAGAAAAGGAGAAGTGAAGAACTCCTTTACTGAAAAAGGATAAACATAAAAACAGCAAAGAAATGTAAAAAGTGCTGAATTAAAGTGACCAGAAGGTAAATTAATTTTATTTTGAGAAAAATTGAGAGGCAATCACTGTGTGAACCATGTCTTCAAAACAGGAGGCTCAAATTAACAAAATGCAATAGGATTGGGACATTTAAAAAATAATTTTTCTTAATCTTTATTAAGTAGAGACACAAATTTTTATCAACAACAGTATAAGTGGTTTCAAATGTATTTATATAATCTTTATTACAAGAAGATAAAATAGAGATGAATACATTTCACTGTCTTCTAGAGAGGCAGAGAAATGTCCATGATTTATTAAAATCTAAGAGGTTCCATTTTTAATCACATGAGATTTGAATTCTTGCTATGAAAACAGTTAAATAAGCTATTTCTTACAAATACAATAGTTTCATTTTTAAAAAATTTCCTTCTCCCTACACTCTAGAGGATGATTAAAAAGAGATGGTATGTGTGTGCTTGTATGAATGCACATACTAGCATACAAAAAATGAATATGAATCTAAAATATGTATGGGCACAGCAACATTGTTTGAACTTTCTGGGTAAACTATGTAGAGATGGATTATTATCCTGTTTTTCTTCTTTTCTTGTCTCAAATTTCACACCTTGAGACATTGCCTTCAGTGCAGTTCTATGAAATATGAATTATCTTGGTCAGATCTTAAGGCAGACTTAACAAAAGAAGCAGAATAGCACCAGAAATACCAGACACTTAACAAACTGTAGCAAAGAGAAGAGCCACCTTCCCACAAGCAGGAGCTAGTTGAGCATCTGAGCCAGGAAAAAGGTACAGAGTTCAGAAAAGCTGCAGTTGGAAACAGTCGAACACATAATATGACTCCCAGTCCCTGTGCCTCCAGGGACCAAAAAAAAAAAAATTGTGTATTTACTTTTGCAATTCTGGGCACCTTACATTTTAATAAAGTGATGTCACAATCAGTCATTCAATCTCATGGTCCAAAGTTATTTTTTCTTATAATAAGAGGATAATCCCATGACTCCACTTTCTCCTGACCAGAGGAAAAGGGGAATAAGCTAATGATGCAGTGGGGATTGAAAGAAGATAAAAAAGAGTCAGAGGGGCAAGACTGAGTACTACTTGTGGGAAAGAGTGTGCTGGGAGTAGAGAGGATGCACTGGTCATGATACTCATTTGCCACCTGAGTCAGCACTTTTCATCAATTTCTTGAATCATTATAGAAAATGAGGAAACTCCTGATGATGACTCACTCTCTGTATGGGAGGGTATTGTGCATTTCCTCCTCCTAAACCATATTCTAACTATTCATCTTATTATTATCTGGAGATAATTTGCCTTTGAAAGAGATAAGATCCATCCTATTTAACACCCTTATTTCTTGTAACATCGAATAAGCCTCATAAGCCCTCAACAAAAACAACAATAATAAAACAGAATGTTCTATACATCAGTGTCTCTTCTGCTGTCTCGTACACCGGGTTATTGTTACCATCTTTCTAAATTCCATATATATGCATTAGTATACTGTATTTATGTTTTTCCTTCTGGCTTACTTCACTCTGTATAATAGGCTCCAGTTTCATCCACCTCATTAGAACTGATTCAAATGTATTCTTTTTAATGGCTGAGTAATACTCCATTGTGTATATGTACCACTGCTTTCTTATCCATTCATCTGCTGATGGACATCTAGGTTGCTTCCATGTCCTGGCTATTATAAACAGTGTTGCGATGAACATTGGGGTACACGTGTCTCTTTCCCTTCTGGTTTCCTCAGTGTGTATGCCCAGCAGTGGGATTGCTGGATCATAAGGCAGTTCTATTTCCAGGTTTTTAAGGACTCTCCACACTGTTCTCCATAGTGGCTGTACTAGTTTGCATTCCCACCAACAGTGTAAGAGGGTTCCCTTTTCTCCACACCCTCTCCAGCATTTATTATTTGTAGACTTTTGGATCGCAGCCATTCTGACTGGTGTGAAATGGTACCTCATAGTGGTTTTGATTTGCATTTCTCTGATAATGAGTGATGTTGAGCATCTTTTCATGTGTTTGTTAGCCATCTGTATGTCTTCTTTGGGGAAATGTCTATTTAGTTCTTTGGCCCATTTTTTGATTGGGTCGTTTATTTTTCTGGAGTTGAGCTGTAGGAGTTGCTTGTATATTTTTGAGATTAGTTGTTTGTCAGTTGCTTCATTTGCTATTATTTTCTCCCATTCTGAAGGCTGTCTTTTCACCTTGCTAATAGTTTCCTTTGATGTGCAGAAGCTTTTAAGGTTAATTAGGTCTTATGGACTCTGTGGGAGAGGGAGAGGGTGGGAAGATTTGGGAGAATGACATTGAAACATGTAAAATATCATGTAAGAAACGAGTTGCCAGTCCAGGTTCGATACACGATACTGGATGCTTGGGGCTAGTGCATTGGGACGACCCAGAGGGATGGTATGGGGAGGGAAGATGGAGGAGGGTTCAGGATGGGGAACACATGTATACCTGTGGCGGATTCATTTTGATATTGGGCAAAACTAATACAATTATGTAAAGTTTAAAAAATAAAATAAAATTGAAAATATATTAAAAAAAAAAAAAAAAAAAAAAAACAGAATGGAACTCTCCTAATGGCCAATTAAAAAATACTTCAAACCTTGATTTTGCTATATTCCAAGATTCATCCTGGACTAGAAATGTAAAAAATACTTCTCCCTACTTTTATTTGCTAAGTTGCTAAGTCACTTTAGTCGTGTCTGACTCTGTGTGACCCATGAGATGGCAGCCCACCAGACTCCCCTGTCCCTGAGATTCTCCAGGCAAGAACACTGGAGTGGGTTGCCATTTCCTTCCCCAATGCATGAAAGTGAAAAGTGAAAGTGAAGTCACTCAGTCGTGTCTGACCCTCAGCGACCCCATGGACTGCAGCCTTCCAGGCTCCTCTGTCCATGGGATTTTCCAGGCAGGAATACTGGAGTGGGGTGCCATTGCCTTCTCTGCCCTACTTTTATACAGAAAGCTAATAAAAGTAGAAAAACCAGAATAATAATTAGTTTGCCCCAGGGGCAGGACCAGAGTAATGACAAATAGGGAAAAGAATTACTGACTTTCCTAATAAGCTCTTCTGTACTATGGAATTTTAAAGCATGTCTATGCTCTGCTTCTGCAAAATAATACACAAAAGCAAAAATTTAAGTCTCCAAGAAACAATTCATAACTTTAGGTTTCAAATGTTTTAAAAGATAGCACTTATTAATATATATCTATTATGTGTGCTTAATTACTCAGTCATGTCTGACTCTTTGTGACCCCATGGACTGTAGCCAGCCAGGCTCCTCCTTCCACAGGGATTCTCCAGGCAAGAATTCTGGAGTGCGATGTCATGCCCTCCTCCAGGGCATCTTCCCAACCCAGGGATCGAACCAAGGTCTCCCTCATTGCAGGCAGATTCTTTACTGTATGAGCCACCGGGGAAGCCTGCATCTATCATAGTATGACTTAAGTTTATTTCTTCTAATTCTCACTTTATTCAAGAGTAAAAATGGCTTTGGTGTGATAGTCACATTGTCTAACCAGAAATAAATGAAAAGGTTTCTTTACATTGGCATACTATATGATGAAATGGTAAAATTAAGTCATATACTCTCAACTGTGTTATTAGTGCTTGAAATATACAATTAGATACAACCTAAGAATATCAATAGAAAGGGAAAGACTAGAGATCTCTTCAAGAAAATCAGAGATACCAAGGGAACATTTCATGCAAAGATGGGCTCAATAAAGGAAAGAAATGGTATGGACCTAACAGAAGCAGAAGATATTTAAAAGAGGTGGTGGTTAAAATAAATAAATTTATATTTAAAAAATAAAAAAATAAAAAGAGGTGGCGGGAATACGCAGAAGAAGTGTACAAAAAAGATGTTCATGACCCAGATAATCACGATGGTGTGACTACTCACCCAGAACCAGACGTCCTGGAATGTGAAGACAAGTGGGCCTTGGGAAGCATCACTATGAACAAAGCTAGTGGAGGTGATGGAATTCCAGTTGAGCGATTTCAAATCCTAAGAGATGATGCTGTGAAAGTGCTGCACTCAATATGCCAGCAAATCTGGAAAACTCAGCAGTGGCCACAGGACTGGAAAAGGTCAGTTTTCATTCCAATCCCAAAGAAAGGCAATGCCAAAGAATGCTCAAACTACCGCATAATTGCACTCATCTCACACACTAGTAAAGTAATGCTCAAAATTCTCCAAGCCAGGCTTCAGCAATACATGAACTGTGAACTTCCTGATGTTCAAGCTGGTTTTAGAAAAGGCAGAGGAACCAGAGATCAAATTGCCAACATCTTCTGGATCATAGAAAAGGTAAGAGAGTTCCAGAAAAACATCGATTTCTGCTTTACTGACTATGCCAAAGCCTTTGACTGTGTGGATCACCATAAAGTGTGGAAAATTCTGAAAGAGATGGGAATACTAGACCACCTAATTTGCCTCTTGAGAAATCTGTATGGAGGTCAGGAAGCAACAGTTAGAATGGGACATGGAACAACAGACAGGTTCCAAACAGGAAAAGGAGTACGTCAAGACTGTATATTGTCACCCTGTTTATTTAACTTATATGCAGTGTACATCATGAAAAACACTGGGCTGGAAGAAGCACAAGCTGAAATCAAGATTGCCAGGAGAAACATCAATAACCTCACATATGCAAATGACACCACCGTTATGGCAGTAAGTGAAGAACTAAAGAGCCTCTTGGTAAAAGTGAAAGAGGAGAGTGAAAAAGTTGGCTTCAAGCTCAGCATTCAAAAAACTAAGATCATGGCATCCAGTCCCATCACTTCCTGGCAAATAGATGGGGAAACAGTGGAAACTGGCTGACTTTATTTTTTGGGCTCCAAAATCACTGCAGATGGTGACTAAAGCCCTGAAATTAAAAGACACTTACTCCTTGGAAGGAAAGTTATGACCAACCTAGACAGCATATTAGAAAACAGAGACATTACTTTGTCAACAAAGGTCCGTCTAGTCAAGGCTATGGTTTTTCCAGTAGTCATGTATGGATGTGAGAGTTGGACTATAAAGAAAGCTGAGAGCCAAAGAACTGATGCTTTTGAACTGTGGTGTTGGAGAAGACTCTTGAGAGTCCCTTGGACAGCAAGATTCAACCAGTCCATTCTAAAGGAAATCAGTCCTGGGTGTTCATTGGAAGGATTGATGTTGAAAATGAAACTCCAATACTTTGGCCACCTGATGCAAAGAGCTGACTCATTGGAAAAGACCCTAATGCTGGGAAATATTGAGGGCAGGAGGAGAAGGGGACAACAGAGGATAAGATGGTTGGATGGCATCACAGACTCAATGCACGTGAGTTTGGGTAAACTGCGGGAGTTTTTGATGGACAGGGAGGCCTGGCGTTCTGCAGTTCATCAGGTCACAAAGAGTCAGACACAACTGTGCGACTGAACTGAACTGAAGAATATCAATGCAGGTTTCAAAAGATACATGTGTAACATTATCACAAAAGTGAGTTTTACAGTATATGATATTTGATACTTAGGGAAATGGTTAAACGGAATGATCATGGGAAGAAAGAGATGTGAATGATTCCTCTATTGAGAAGGATGAACAAAAACACCCAAGAAAAACAAAAATTGCTGAATTTTAAGAGACCAGAACATAACTTATTTTTATTTCGAGAAAAATTGGGAGGCAATTACATGAACCAGGGCTTCAAAGCAGAAGACTCAAATTAAGTTTAACAAAACACAATAAAATTAGGAAATTTAAAAATAATTTTCTTAATCTTTATATTTTAAGTAGAAACATATACATTTTATCAACAACAATATAAGTGGTTTCAAATGTTTTTGTGTAGTATATATTGAAGCTTCCCTGATGGCTCAGATGCATATTCAGATCTGCCTGCAATGCAAGAGACCCAGGTTGTATCCCTGGGTCAGGAAGATCCCCTGCAGAAAGAAATGGCTACCACTCCAGTATTTTTGCATAGGAAATTCCATAGACAGAGCAGCCTGGGTTGGTGGGCTACAGTCATGGGGACACAAGAGTTTGACACAATTAGTGAATATTTATTAAAAGAGATAAAATAGACATGGATACATTTAGTAGTCTAGAGATAGAGAAATGAGCATGATTTATTAAAATAAAGGAGGTTCCATATTTAGTCAGATGAGATTTGGATTTTTTCTAAGAAAATAGCTAAATAAGCTGTTTGTTACAAATATGATAGTTTTGATTTTTTAAAATTTCCTTTTTCCTGCATTCTGGAAGTGATAAAAAAAAGATGGTGCGTGTGTGTGTGTATGTGTGTAACTTTGTTTATAATTTTCATTTTATATTTTATATTCAATTTTGAATTTAATTGAATTCAATTAAATTCAACTAAATTATTGTTATGAAAATCACATGGGCAGCAAAGGCAAAACATTTAAAGTATCTATAAAGTGCAAGGCATGTTTGCTTAGTCCATGTTAAGCATTTGAAGAATGCTATAGTCTATTTTGTATCTTTCATAATATAACAAGCGCAGTTTCCCTAAGTCAACCTTCATACAAAAATGTGCAGAGTTCAACTTGTAGTTCTATTATATTTTGAGAAATAAAACATAAGAGGTTCTTTCCTCATCTTGACTCAGTAATTTTAAAATCAACTTTGTGTTCTTAATCATTACCACTTAATTAAAATATAAAATCACAAAGCAAATAGAGATGTCAAAACAAATTTCTTAAGGTGTATAAAAGTGAAAGTGTTAGTTGCTCAGTCCTGTCTGACTCTTTGTGACCCTCCATGGACTGTAGTCCATCAGGCAAGAGCCTGATGTCCATGGAATTCTCCAAGCAAGAGTACTGCAGCAGGTAGCCATTCCCTTTTCCAAGGGGTCTTCCCAACCCAGGGTTTGAAACTGGGTCAATTATATGCAACAGTTATAAAAAAGGGGGAGACTTGGGTTTTGATATCTCTGAGTTTAGGAAAATCCCATTCAGGTCACAGGCATCAGAACTCATTATGATCTCAATCCTTCTTTGACCTATTCGAAAACCCCTCAATAAAACGAACTGCTCCCTGTACCCCTCAAAAGTGTAATTGTTCAGTATTTATTATATAATTTTTAGGAAAGGATTTTGGAGATTGATGAGAGATTAAAACCTTCAAAGCACATGTAAGAATGGCTTTTTTGGTTTTTTTTTTAACTGATAGATAAGTATGAGGCAAGAAAGATCTATGGAGTAAAATAAAATAAGACTGTATATTTATGCGATCAGGGCTTAGATTACCTTTCCTTTTCCAAAATATGAAAGTAATCTGTGAGACTACATACTTGGGCAAAGACTTGCAATTCTTATGTGGAACTCTGTAGCATCAAGAGAAGACACACAAATGTGAAACCCTCTGAACTCTGTGATGAACATGAAGAAAGTATTATATGGCACCTGCAGGTCTAAATTAGAAGATATAGATGCATAGGTATCCAGAAAGAATTTAAAAATAGCAATAAAGCTATTTTTGCTTCCAGAAAAAAGAGATCAGGATGGGAATTTTCAATCTAGTCCGGTTGAGCTATTTCAAATCCTGAAAGATGATGCTGTGAAAGTGCTGCACTCAATATGCCAGCACATTTGGAAAACTCAGCAGTGGCCACAGGACTGGAAAAGGTCAGTTTTCATTCCAATTCCAAAGAAAGGCAATGCCAAAGAATGCTCAAATTACTGCACAATTGCACTCATCTCACATACAGTAAAGTAATGCTCAAAATTCTCCAAGCCAGGCTTCAGCATACATGAACCGTGAACTTCCACATGTTCAAGCTGGTTTTATTTATTTATTTTTTTTACTTTTTTAAATTTTATTTTATTTTTAAACTTTACAATATTGTATTAGTTTTGCCAAATATCGAAATGAATCCGCCACAGGTATACCCTCGCTGGTTTTAGAAAAGGCAGAGGAACCAGAGAGCAAATGGCCAATATCCGGTGAATCATCGAAAAAGCAAGAGAGTTCCAGAAAAACATCTATTTCTGCTTTATTGACTATGCCAAAGCCTTTGACTGTGTGTATAACCATAAACTGTGGAAAATTCTGAAAGAGATAGGAATACCAGACCAGCTGACCTGCCTCTTGAGAAATCTGTATGCAGGTCAGGAAGCAACAGTTAGAACTGGACATGGAACAACAGACTGGTTCCAAATAGGAAAAGGAGTACCTCAAGGCTGTATATTATCACCCTGCTTATTTAACTTATATGCAGAGTACATCATGAGAAATGCAGGGCTGGAAGAAGCACAAGCTGGAATCAAGATTGCCAGGAGAAATATCAATAACCTCAGATATGCAGATGACACCACCCTTATGGCAGAAAGTGAAGAGGAACTCAAAAGCCTCTTGATGAAAGTGAAAGTGGAGAGTGAAAAAGTTGGCTTAAAGCTCAACATTCAGAAAACGAAGATCATGGCATCTGGAGTGTCAAACTTTATTTTTCTGGGCTCCAAAATCACTGCAGATGGTGACTGCAGCCATGAAATTAAAAGACGCTTACTCCTTGGAAGGAAATTTATGACCAACCTAGATAGCATATTCAAAAGCAGAGACTTTACTTTGCCAACAAAGGTACGTCTAGTCAAGGCTATGGTTTTTCCAGTGGTCATGTATGGATGTGAGAGTTGGACTGTGAAGAAAGCTGAGTGCCGAAGAATTGATGCTTTTTTTTTTTTATTAATTTTATTTTATTTTTAAACTTTACATAATTGTATTAGTTTTGCCAAATATCAAGATGAATCCACCACAGGTATACATGTGTTCCCCATCCTGAACCCTCCTCCCTCCTCCCTCCCCATACCATCGAACTGTGGTGTTGGAGAAGACTCTTGAGACTTGAAGACTCCTTGGACTGCAAGGAGAACCAACCAGTCCATCCTAAAGTAGATCAGTCCTGGGTGTTCATTGGAAGGACTAATGCTAAAGCTAAAACTCCAATACTTTGGCCACCTCATGCGAAGAGTTGACTCATTGGAAAAGACTCTGATGCTGGGAGGGATTGGGGGCAGGAGGAGAAGGGGATGACAGAGAATGAGATGGCTGGATGGCATCACTGGCTCGATGGACATGAGTTTGAGTGAACTCCAGGAGTTGGTGATGGACAGGGAGGCCTGGCATGCTGCAATTCATGGTGTCACAAAGAGTCAAACATGACTAAGTGACAGAGCTGAATTGAACTGATGCCATTCAAAGGACAGATATGATTTTGATATATATTATTTGGTAGGAACTAGGTTTTATTTAAATTTCAGCAGAGAGAATTTCTAAGAATAGATGTATAAATTATGAAATTCACTATTGACTGTATACATTAAATATTCATGAAATTATTTATCTTGACTCTAAAATTTCAGTGTAGGTATACAAGTTTCATCAATTTTAAATATCACAAAATTTAAAAATTATGTAATTTATGTAAAAAAATGTAACTATAACAATGATGAATGTTAATTAGACTTACTGTCTAGTTATTGCTATGTTGTATATCTAAAACCAATATAATTTATGTATCAATTATGTATTGATAAAAAATTTAAGCATGTGCTTTCAAATATATGAAAATTATATGGTTGATAAGACACAATTTGAAATATTTTACAGATCCCAGAAATAGATAGTAATAATACATTGGCATTCTAAGTAAGTCTAAATCTTCATTGCAGAATACTTCTGCCCCAAGAAACATCTAAATAAACTGTTGCTTACAGATGTAAGTATTTGTTCTTTCACAGTCTTCATTCAATGCACCGCTGCTTGGGTTATATATTATGCAGTTCTTTGGATTTACAGTGTGAAATAAAGGAAGTCTGTAATGAAGAAGAAATTATTAGTATATGGGAAAAGGAATGATCAAATCCAAGGATAAACAAAAAGAACAGAAAAAGTTTTGATGCCAGAAACTTACAGATCTTGGGAGAGAGTAGAATTGTCCTCCCACAACCAGGCATGATGTTCTTCACTGTAAGAAAGTCCAATCCAGTAAAAACTGGAACTGAACTTCATAAAATCCTGCTTGGAAACAGAGACCAACATATTAACCTATTTCAAATCTACTCTAGGAAACATGTACTTTTAAGAAGCCCAGTTTCCAGTATCAGATTCAGTTTTTCAATTCTATCAGATTGTTACAAAAAAGTAATTGTGGTTTCAGACCATAAATGTTAAATCGTTATAACTAAGCTCAAACACATCTTTCTTAACCAAAATAGGAACCATAACAATTAACACATTTTTGCCATCGATAATCAACTTTTTATTCCTGTAGTGTAAAAGTCCATACTTAGGGATTTGACAAACTCTTGGAAAGCATTTTCTGCCTCCTGTTGTTTGTGGAAGCATTTTCCCTGCAAAAATTCATGGAGATGCTTGAAGAAGTGGTAGTTGATTGGCAAGAAATCAAGTGAATATGGCAGATGAGGCAAAACTTTGTAGCCCAATTTGTTCAACTTTTGAAGTGTTTGTTTTGCAACCTGCAGCCAGGCATTTTCATGGAAAAGAATTGGGTCCTATCTGTTGATCTATGCCAGCTGCAGGCATTGCAGTTTTTTCTTATTAATTTGCTGAGCAGACTTCTCAGATGTAATGGTTTCACTGGGATTCAGAAAGCTGTAGTGGATCCAACCAGCAGCAAACCACCAAACAGTGACCATGACCTGTTTTTGGTCCAAGTTTGGCTTTGGGAAATGCTTTGGAGCTTCTTCTCAGTCCAGCCACTGAGCTGGTCATCGCCAGTTGTATAAAATCCACTTTTCATCACACATCACAATCCACTTGAGAAATGGTTTGCTGTTGAATAGAATAAGAGAAGAAGACACTTCAAAATAATGATTTTTTTTAATTTGCTGTCAGTTCCTGAGACACCCACTTTTAGAGCTTTTACACATTTCTAATTTGCTTCAAATGCCAAATGATCACAGAATGGTTAATGCTGAGTTCTTGGAAAACTCCTTGTGTAGTTGTAAGAGGATCAGCTTTGATGACCCGCTCAATTGGCCGTTGTCAACTTCTGATGGTCAGCCACGGCACTCTTCATCTTCAAGGTGCTTGTCTCCTTTACAAAACTTCTTGAATCACCACTGCACTGTACTTTTGTTAACAGTTCTGGGGCCAAATGCATTGTTGACATTGCAAGTTGTCTCCCCTGCTTTATAACCCATTTTGAACTTGAATTTAAAAATTGCTTAAATTTGCTTTTTGTCTAACATAGTTTCTGTAGCCTAAAATAAATATAAAATAAACAGCAAGTGATGTCATTAGCAAAAAAACATAAAGTGAGAAATGCATAATAAACGGTATATAACATAATCATATTTATTTAAGAATGTTTTCCAATATCCAACAGCAATTTTCAACCAAGCAAAACCACAATTACTTTTGCACCAAACTAATACAAACTAAAATCATTTTTAACTTCTAATTTAGGAGATGTAGTCAGTCACTTGCCTCTTGTTTCTCATTCATCAAGTCCATTTCTGGAGTAAAAAATACCACAAAGTCTCACTTCTTAAAGGAATGAAAAATGTCATAATGGATGTTAGAGTTTTTATGCAACATTTCCTTCATAGGGGACCATCAGTCAAATCTGATCCCAATAGCACACTGAGGGATAGATCTTAGCACAGGTTCTACAGGGAGCTAGAGAACTTTTACTAAAGAACTAATTGTTTTATAATATTTTACATATACATTTCACATTACACCCAAGAGTGATAACAAAAGCTATATAATTACAAAATAAATTAGAAATTCAATTAAAGAGCTAAAAATAGGTTATTTTTAGCTAAATTAGGTTATTTTTATTTCTACTTTGAATTATCTTTAAAACTTTATCTGTACTTTATCTGTCAACACTCCTATAATGTAAATCTTTGAGAAATTTTGGGTTGATTTTGTAATGGTTTCAAAGTATAGGATATTAGTTCAAATATAATCATCTACTTGTTATCTGATTAAAGACTTGAATCAAAGTATTCAGCTTACTTAGATAATATATTTCCTAAGCCAAAGAAAATGTAGAAAATCAAAATTAAATACTTGCCGGTTCATTTCTGTTTTGTATCTGAAGTAGACTGGAATTATGAGAAACACAAAAATCCCTACTGTCTTTCCATGTTTTTACTTCATTAGAGATGAAATAACAGTTGCATTGGTAGCCAATCCATTTTTCTTGGCAAGAATAGCAGCCAGATTCTAGAAGAAATGATAAAACACTACTGGATGACATTGGAGGTTCAATTTTTTTTTCAGTGTTATTTACTTTTTCCAAAATCATTTGTTATTCATGTATATTACCATATGTAAAATAGATCACCAGTCCAGGTTCAATGCATGAGACAAGGCCCTCAGGGCCAGTGCACTGGGAGGACCCTGAAGGATGGGATGGGGAGGGAGGTAGGAGGGGGGTTCAGGGTGGGGAACACATGTACACTCATGACTGATTTATGTGCATGTATGGCAAAAAAAACACTACAATATTGTAAAGTAATTAGCCTCCAGTTAAAATAAATAAATTTAAAAAAAAAATGATTCCTACATGTCTCTTATGGTGTGGCCAAAAAATATAAATAAATAAAAATTTTAAAATAAATCAGCAACCAAAAAAAATCATTTGTTACTTATTAATCTTTTCCACAAATATTCTTTGAGAATTTACTGCATACACCACAGTTCAAGGAATATTAATTTGAACAACTCAGACATGACCCTTTTTCCTCATAGAAATTATATTCTAGAGATAGGGGTAGAATTATATAAATTGCCTTCATTTATGAACTATATTTAGTGATAATTTGGGTAAGTATACAAAGAAAGTCAGTATGTTCAAATACAGTGTAGCAGGTGGTAGGATGGGGGGCAGTGATAAGAACCTTTTTTGAGAAAGCGACCCAAAGTTGATCTCTGCTGTGTAATTAAAAGTAGACTATGCTGGCATTCTGTTTTGTCATTTTCTTTGTCCATTTGTCTTTTGCATCTATGCTAAATTGTGACTGCTCTTATGCCTCAGGGTGAGTATTGCTTTTGATCAAAGGCAACATTTACATAAATCACAGCAAAATGAAAGCAAATTTTTGGTATAAAAAAAAAAGAGAGAGAGAAAGTAAATTAGATGAAAAAGATACGTAAAGAAGGAAACAATTTTAGCACATTTCCTGAGTCACAAAAGAATTCTGAGGACTTCTGTGGTGGTATAGTGTTTAAGACTTTGTGCTTTAAATGCAAAGTTTCTGATCACTGGATAGGAAACTACGATGCCATATGCCGCATGATGCAGTCAGAAGATTTTTAAAAAAATAATTCTGGATACTTTATTTTCAAAATGAAAATAAAAGAATAATTAGCTTGATATTGGACCATTCAGTTTACTAGTGATAATGTCTTCAACAACACTCAAATCCTTGTCAAATCAATGGTGCTGAAATTTTAGAGTAGAATGGTGATTACCAGGGGATGGGATGTGGGATAAATGGATTTGTTGAAAGGTTCATGGGAATTCCTTGGTGATCCAGTGGTTAAGATTCCAAACTTTCTCTGTCTGGACTCTGGTTCAATTCCTGGTCAAGAAACTATGATCCCACAAGCCACCTTTTGTGGCCAATACAAAAAAAAAAAAAAGGTGTATACTTCTCCAGTTAGAAAATGAATAAGTTCTGGGAATCTACTATGTACCATTGTAACTAAGGTTAACAATACCATATTACTTACTTGTGAGTTGCCACAGGAGTAGTTCTTGAATGTTCTCACCATGAATAGCAATGATAGTTGTGTGACATAATGGTGCTGTTAGTGAATGCTTTGGGATAATAATATTGTAATAATAAGCATACCAAATCAGCACATTGTACACAAAACTTGTTGCTAAGTTGTGTCTGACTCTTTTGTGACCCCATGGAGTGTAGTGGCCAGGTTCCTCTGACCACTGGATTTCCCAGGCAAGAATACTGGAGTGGGTTGCCATTTCCTTCTCCAGGACATCTTCCCCACCCAGGAATTGAACCCATGTCTCCAACATTGTAGGGGGAATTCTTTACTGCTGAGCCATCGGGGAATCCCCACACATTAAATTTATGCAGCATCCTTTATCAATTGTATCTCAATAAAGTTGGAAAAATGCTCAGGGGAAAAAAAATGATACAAGTGAAGAGATATATGAACACTGAAGACAACTTGGAGAGTATTTGAGTATAAAATTACATTTAGAAACTAGGACTTTTGTTGGGTGATAGAGTGAGAAACAAGAGTACAATGGGTTGAAGAGTAAATAAAAGATCTTCTAGTTCCAAAAACAAAAAAAAACTAGGACTTTGAGCTGACTTTCACTGATTAAGTAGGGTTTAGAATTGCATTAATCTCCATGTTACTTTCTAAATTATGGAAGAAGCAGAGGTAAAGGTAAAGAGATACAGAAGTATAGGTTATCAACAAACACAAGCAGGTAATTAGAATTAGCTAGAATATTTACTGCAACTTATTTTTTGCCATTTTTTATTTGCAATTTATTTTTGTTATAGTATTTACTGTAATTTTTGTGTTTATTTTTACATGATCACTCACATTGAAAAATATGTCATTTCAATATAATAATTTTCTTATATAATTATTTAATTACATAAATATGTAATTATTTAATTACATAAATAGTATATAATGTATTTAATACATTCTTATTAAATACATTTAATACATGTATTTAATACATTCTTAAATGAACAATGAAATGGGACTATCCTACAATTACTATATCAATCAATATGACTGTGTAATATTCCATCAAGCTTATGTGTGAGAAAACCAAGAAACCATTTATTTCCTTCTCTGCTGCCAAGTCACTTCAGTCGTGTCCGACTCTGTGCAATCCCGTAGATGGCAGCCCACCAGGCTCCCCCGTCCCTGGGATTCTCCAGGCAAGAACACTGGAGTGGGTTGCCATTTCCTTCTCCAATGCATGAAAGTGAAAAGTGAAAGTGAAGCCGCTCAGTCATGTCCGACTCTTAGCGACCCCATGGACTGCAGCCTACCAGGCTCCTCCGTCCATGGGATTTTCCAGGCAAGAGTACTGGAGTGGGGTGCCATTGCCTTCTCCATTTCCTTCTCTACCAACACAAAAATTTTCCAAAGTGTGAAACCAACCTTCACTGAGGTCTGTGGAGGGTCCAAGCTGAACACTTTGTATAGTAAGTGCTGTAAGAAATGATAAGAAATTTACTTTGTCAGATAAACATTTATGAAATAACAAAATATTTTTGTTCAGTACCAAATCAGCACACTGTCCCTGTCTGACTCTTTGCGACCCCATGGACTACAGCACACCAGGCTCCTTTGTCCTCCACTCTCTCTGGGACTCTGCTCAAATTCATGTCCACTGATTCAGTGATGCTCTCTAACCGTCTCATCCTCTGCCACCCCCTTCTCCTTTTGCCTTCAGTCTTTTCCAGCATCAGAATCGTTTACATGTTATCAAAATGAAACTTTTCTTATAAGATAGCTTCATCACAATTTTGATTTTTTTTATATAGCCTTGACTATAAAAACTTACAATTTTTCAACAAAACTCCCAAAGTTACCATCAACAAAAGGCATATTACTCCTAAAACCCCAGAAATCAACCTCCATGGAGTGGTCTGAAAACCTGTAAAGAAAGAAAGATAGGGTAATGATTTAAAGAACAAACACGGGAATTCTTAAAAGCAGAAAACAGTGAGAGGATCCAAAAAGTGCTTTGGCTTGATAATCCAATCATTTTGCCAGAAAAAACTGCTGGAAAATGAAGATATTCCATTCAGAACTCCACTTGTTACCAACATTTTTATATAATGTACTTTATTCTTCAGTGAGATTATCCATACATTTCCTCTTTATCCTATTTCAGTATTTACCTTTAATTTTTTAATTTGGCAAAGAAGCTTAAAGATCTGTAGTAACAAGAGATCAACAGGCACCAAGTTCTGGTTAATGGGCTGATATAACGAATTTATTTTCACAGAAACAACAGCAACAAAATCACAAGATAGAATGTATGACTCCCATTAAGTAGAGCAGAAAACTTACTGTCCATTAATAAGGTTATTTTTCTCAAGGTTCAAAGCTATTAAGTACCCAAGTCAGAATTCAGATGAAAGCTTTTCTCGACCCAGAGTCTTTCATTTAATATATTCTATCATTGTCACGAAACTATTACAATACTTGGGAGTGTTCAGTTCAGTTCAGTTCAGTCGCTTGGTTGTGTCTGAGTCTTTGAGACCCCATGGATTGCAGCATGCCAGGCTTCCCTTGGGAGCATGCCCTTCTGCTAATCTCAACATATTCACTGCTCTAAGAAATGTCAAGCTGCTGATAGCTTTGTAGAGGCTGTACTAGGAAGAGAAGACATGGGAGTACTCTGGACCTTGTGTGGTGAGAGGCTCCACAATCAATGTACAGGTAATACCTTGAGCGCTTGACTTTATTTCCACAATATGTTAATTTATGACACATAGCATTCATTTTTACGGGAACCATTTTTCACATATACTACATTTTCTCATGCCAAAAGTTGCTTGCTTACAAGACCTTCCCCCTAAAATAATCTAGCATCAGGATTCTGCATTAACATGAGTGCACCCCAAAGTACAGTGTCTTGAATAACAGTGCAATGTGTCAAAATGTTAATCTGGATGATTCTGGGGTGCCATAACACAAATGGTAAATTTTAAAAAGCACTTTCAAGCATTGAGTTGTTAACATTTAGCATTTTCTATTTAAGTCCAAGCTAGAATTATACGGTTTACATTTTTTCCTTGTAAATTCGGATCGCAATCAGAATTTAGAGCTATCCTTCTCAGAATCGACTCTTTAAATCTGTTGACAAAACTTCACAAAGTCATTGCTAAGTTACAGAATGAAGAATCAGAAAAGTGAAATTGAAGTAAAAAGTGCTGAAACATGGGAAGCCGAAAACTGCATCCTTTTTATTAAAGCCTTCCCTGAAATCAGCCATGCTCATGAGATATCTTTCCTGGCTGTTTTCATTTTTTTCATGTTATGACTTGGGATGCACATACCTGCCATGTGAGATGCTGTCCAATGTCAATGAAGGTAAGACACGATGGATGCTGATTCCGAGAAATGAGATTAGATCTAGAAGCTAAGCTGGAGGCTAAGGAACCCGAAAGTTATGAAGAAATCCTTTAAAATAAAAAAAAAAAACAACAACTGTGTATCAAAGTGTGTTCACATCTTCTGCCGATGAGACATGGATGTGTAATATGAAAAGAGGCAGTAAAATCATTGTCTTCTAAAATGCTTCAGGAACCACAATACAGGAAATTCTCACTGAAGTTGCATAATGCAGACCCTTTGACTATCACAAAATAAAGTGAGAGGAAAAAAATTTGTCTAATGTTTGAACATCAAAGTGATCTAAAAAATTACTTGGAAGATGGAATATATGGGCAAACCAAAGGTAAATTTACTTAGTGTAAAAAAACTGACACTGAATTTTCCTTTTTTAATAAGGAGAAATATTTATTATTTGCTTTGTGTCAAATATAGATTAAATCAAGAGGGATATATTAGCTTATTTTTATCCCTGGATATGACTTAATAATAAAGATAAATAAATATGCTTGTTTTACCAATGAGAAAAGTAAGGTACAGTAAAGCTAAAGTACTAAACCAAGTTTGCTTATGTTTGAAACCCTGGTAGTCTTTCTCTATAGCACACATGACCCGTATTTTAAATCAAGCCTATCTCTCTGGGTCTATAAGTTGTGTTGATTTTTATTTATTATTTTTAATACAGAGTGATTAGAACTTTTCATCTCTCACTTTGTGCTTTTGATCTCTGCCACTTTAACCTAAGTATGGAAGGCAAAGATATAAAAGGTAGAATCAGAAGACTTCCCTTGATACTAGCATTGAAAATTTCTTTTAATAATGGACTCTTTATTTTTACTAATATGTTAATTATTATAATCATTTATTGTGTATCTAATTCAGATAAGAGACTGATAATTCAAGTCCCATATTTTTGTACTCAGAAGCATAACCTTAATAGTCAGAATTTCAGATGGGGGCAGATAGGAAGATTAAGAGCCAATAACAGAGACCTTGATCTATGGTTAAGTGTCTGGAAATATAATCAACCATTCATCCACATAGAAAATAAATTTTCAAATTTTTTTGTTATTTATGTAGTTTATTTTTAAGCATTATAATGTTAGTATATTACATAAAATGAATCCCAGTCCCTGCAGCCCCATGACACAAAAATTCATATATTTATTTTTGTTTATGCAACTTTGGGCACCTTGCATTTTGAATACATGATGTCAGAGTCAGCATTCAACCTCAGGCTCCAAAACAATTTTATTTTATGGTAAGAGAATAATCACATGACTCCTCTGTTTTTTTGCCTATTCATTTATAGAGTTTGAATTACCATCAAACTGCATTCATCATAGAGCTTGAGCTGTCAGAACATAAATGCTTAAGGCAACGCTTCCTTCTCAAATTACTAGCAGTATCATCTCAAGATGTCTGAATTCAATGAAACTTTGTGGATAAAGCACTGAGTCCAATAGTGTAGAGTCAGTACAGGTTTTGAATGTACCCATAGAAAGATCTTTACTCTTAAAATTATTGACTCTAAGATAATTCTATATGTTATTTCAGAGATGTGAAAATAACTATATCATTTTTAAATGGACAATAGAAAAGAGTTAAAATTATTACAATTCAGCTTAAGTTGTTAAATCAGCAATGGACAAGATTGAAATTTTACCCTATATTAAAGCTAGATATGGGCTTCCCTTGTGGCTCAACTGATAAAGAATCTGCCTGCAATGTAGGAGACCTGAGTTCAATCCCGGGGTTGGGAAGATCCCCTGGGGAAGAGAAAGGATACCCACTCCAGTATTCTGGCCTAGAGAATTCCATGGACTGTATAGACATTAGAATTATGATTGCCTTTTTTTATCTGTATGATTGCCTCTTTTATCTTTAATCACCTAAAGTGCAAAACATGAACCCAATCTGTTTTTGACATATCACCAGGTAAAAATATTAAATACATGCATTTTAGTCATGATTATGATCATTTCATTTTCACAGATATATGGGTGTCTTTATTTTAATGTTTCATAGTGAGATAGTTTTATTCATTGTAAATTTTCCTAAGAGCTTTTTTCTTTAATTTTTGTTTGCAGAATAATTGTTTTACAATGTTGTCCTAAGAGTTTTATACACTTTTTCTGAAAACTTAGCTTTTATGTTATTTGTATAGTTTTTTAAGTCACCTTATTTCAGTTTTATGATGAGCATTTTAGTTATTTAAATATTTATCTATTAATTTGGCTGCAACTGATCTTAGTTGTAGTTTGTGAGATTGTAGTATGTGGGGTCTTCCATCTTCATTGGTGCATATGTGATCTAGTTCCCTGATTAAGTACTGAACCTGGGCACTCTGCATTGGAACTTGGAGTCTTTACTCACTGGACCACCAGGGAAATTCCTATAATGAATATTTGAGAGTATAAGCAATAACCAGATAATTCGCTTAAAATTCCATTCAATGTCTAACAATCAGATTAAGTGTTCAACTTAATTGTGTAGAATATCTCAATGTCTATCAAAGAAAGTGATGTGATACCTGCCTTGAGAAAATATTGATTCATATCTACTTTCTAACTGAAATACATGGGAATTCTGACGATCTGCAGATAAGATAACACCTGAATCTTCCCAACCCACTCTGGAACAGAACTATTTCACAGAGGAGGAATTGACAACGTCAGAAGGAAATGAAGAAAGAAATCATAATAAGATTAAAATTTGAGTAGTCTTGTAGGATAAATAGAATAGACTTGGAAATGTGGAAGTGTGGTTACTATAAAGTGAGAAATAGTTAATAGAACTGCTTCATATCAATAAGACAGAAAAGATTTCAACATATTTTCTCATCTTTTTAAAATAAAAGATAATATTCATACTGAAAAGTAATAAAATCATGTTTATTACATATTAGAGGTAATACCCTTGTAACTACCACATCAGTCAAGAAATAGAACATTTCCAGGATGTTTTGCTCATTTAGCTTTCTAATTCCTACCCCCTTTCTCCTTCCAAATATCTCTACCACCTTGACCTCTAACACTGTAATTTAGTTTTTCTTGTTTTTAAAATGTGTATAACCAGAATAATATAAAAATTTTGGTGTCTAGTTTATTTTGGTCACATTCTTGTGAGAGTGATCCAAGAATTCCTCTCCGTCTTATTGGCCCTAACTAAACTAGATGCTTGGGCTTCTTTGGATTGGAGGAAGAAATGGCAACCCACTCCAGTATTCTTGCCTGGAGAATCCCAAGGATGGGGGAGCCTGGTAGGCTGCCGTCTACGGGGTCGCACAGAGTCGGACACGACTGAAGCGACTTAGCAGCAGCAGCAGGAGGGCTTCTCTGGTAGCTATGCTGGTAAAGAATCTGCCTGCAATGCAGGAGACCCCAATTTTATTCCTGGGTTGGGAAGATCCTCTGGAGAAGGGATAGGCTACTCACTTCAGTATTCTCGGACTTCCCTGGTGGCTCAGAGGGTAAAGAATCTGCTTGCATGCAGGAGACCTGGTTTTGATTCCTGGGTTAGGAAGATCCCCTGGAGGAGGGCATGGCAACCCACTCCAGCATGCTTGCCTAGAGAATCCCCATGGACAGAGGAGCCTGGTGGGCTACAGCCCTTGGGGTCACAAAGAGTTAGACATGACTGAGTGATTAAACATAGCACAGCACAAGCTAGATGTTTCAGTTCAGTTCAGTTCAGCCACTCAGTTGTGTCCGACTCTTTGCAATCCCATGGACTGTAGCATGCCAGGCCTTCCTGTCCACCACCAACTCCCAGAGTTTACTCAAACTCATGTCCATTGAGTCAGTGATGCCATCCAACTATCTCATCCTCTGTCATCCCCTTCTCCTCCCACCTTGAATGTCAGTGAGGGCTTCCCAAGTGGTGCTTATGGTAAAGAACCTGTGTGCCAATGCAGGAGACTTAAGAGACACAGATTTGCTCCCTGGGTAGGGAAGATCCCCTGGAAAAGGGAATGGTAACACACTCCAGTATTCTTGCCTGGAGAATCCCATGGACAGAGGAGCCTGGCCGGCTACAGTCCATAGGGTCGCTAAGAGTCATCTGAAGTTCAGTTAACAGCTGAAGTTACTAAGCATTCATGCTTACAAGCTAGATGCAAATTACTACTGTGGCCCACAGATAAGACACATGGATTGACTGAAATCCATGGGGGCCCAGTTGTGATACTGTATCCACTTGGATGCTGAGGTGGAATCAACTCTACCCAAAACAAAATGGCTAGCAATGAGGATCTATAGGAAATTTTAAAATGCTGAACTTCTAGAATGACCTTTAGGAAAGTAGTGATGCCTATCAATAATGTTTCATGTTTGGCTTTGCTTTGTTTTGCTATTTTCTCAAGTTTACTCTTTCTGAATTAATCTTCCACTGATCTACATGTACAAATTTACTTTGAAGCACAATGAAAAGATGAGAATAATCTTTTTGTGTACCTATTATAATCAACTAAAGTACATATTTAGGGGGGTTGTGTTTAGAAATCTTCAAGTCTAAATTCAGCAAGAAAGAATGTTTATAATAGAGGCACAATGAGTTCCCTGAGCTTTGATCTGTAAACATTGAGCACATCCACCATCTCTGAATTTACTGTTTCTGATGTGGAATGAACCTCTTGTTAAGAATATAGCAGAATTTGCTTTAGTGAAAGAGTTATTAATAGTAGTGTAGCTGAGATATAAGGAGGACAGGAAAGTGAGAATAGTTAGTGTTAACACAAAGAGAATAAGCATACTGACTTCTGTTAACTCTCTTTTTTTTTCACTTTTTATTTTGAAATTAACATAAATTGACAGGAAAAATACACAGTACCAGGATCTCCCTTGTAATAACTTACATAACTAAAGCACAACATCAAAACCAAGATACTAACATTAGTTCAATCAATAGCTCTTATTTAGGTTTCACATGCATATGTGTGTGTGTGTGTATATATATATATATATATGTCCATATATATACAAATATATGTGTGTGCTCAGTCACTAAGTCATGTCCAACTCTTTGTAACCCTATGGATTGTAGCCCACCAGGATCCTCTGTCCATGGGATTTTTCTGGCAAGAATACTGGAGTGGGTTGCCATTTCCTTCTCCAGGGGATCTTCCCATCCAGGGATCAAACACACGTCTCCTGCATCTCCAGTAGGCAGATTCTTTACCACTGAGCCACCTGGGAAGCCCCATATGTGTATATAGTTTTATATGATTTTATCACATATGTAAATTCATGTAAGCACCATCACATAATCTGTTTTTGTATTCTATAAAATAATTATCACCAATTATTTTATTACTCTGAAGTGATATTATTAAAGGCAAGGTAAATAACTGAAACCTTGTTTATCAATTTTCATTTTAATGAACTGGTTTAGTAGGGGAGAATGTTAACACTTACTGAGCACACATAACATACTTATTGTAGTGTTGAGTATGTATGTTTTATATAGCTTAAGTAGACAGATTATATTTAATCCTAGGGAAGTATTTTGGTATTTCACAAGTTTACTGATGCAGAAATTTATCAATACACTAGAAAGTCTCTATGAAATACCTTCATTAGGGTGAAGATCACACAAATATACCTAGCAATAGGAAATCATTTAAACTTCTCCCACCTCTGAATCGGAAAAGGCAATGGCACCCCACTCCAGTACTCTTGCCTGGAAAATCCCATGGGCGTTGGAGCCTGGTGGGTTGCAGTCCATGGGGTCGCTAGGAGTAGGACACGACTGAGCGACTTCAGTTTCACTTTTCACTTTCATGCATTGGAGAAGGAAATGGCAACCCATTCCAGTGTTCTTTCCTGGAGAATCCCAGGGACTGGGGAGCCTGGTGGGCTGCCGTCTCTGGGGTCGCACAGAGTCGACACGACTGAAGCGACTTAGCAGCAGCACCTCTGAATAGGGCTTCCATGGTGGCTCAGAGGGTAAAGCATCTGCCTGCAATGCAGGAGACCCGGGTTCAATCCCTGGGTCAGGAAGATCCCCTGGAGAAGGAAATGGCAACCCACTCCAGTACTCTTGCCTGGAGAATCCCATGGATGGAGGAGGCTGATAGGATAGAGTCCAGGGGGTCGCAAAGAGTCAGACACGACCGAGCGACTTCATTACAGTTAAAGATCCTGACATCATTTAAAGTTGAGTAGCTGGCCTCTTACTGGTCATTCAGTTCCACTGAAGAAAGTTTTGTAAGAATTAATTGGGGTTGTTCTTTAACAGGTCTTACTCTGGCTTTCTCTAAGAAGTAGAGATGATCACCTCGGGGCTTCAATCAAGTGAGAAATATTTGATATTGGTGAGAACATGATTTTCAGATTTTATTCAACATATTATTTTAATTTGATCTCTGACATGTTACCCACTATCTTTATATTATTGGTTTTGGATACCGCATAGTTATTTTTACAAGTATGGTATCATTTTACATTTGCAATTTTACCTGACAGTTACAAATACAATCATAAATATTGACCAGACATATTACACAAGCAAATGTCCCTTTTTGCATGAAGTTAAAAGTAGCAGGGGTGCTGGTGGTGCTCAGCCCTGTTCAGTTCTTTGAGATTCCATAGACTGTGTCCCGCCACACTCCTCTGTCCATGGAATTTTCCATGAAGAATACTGCAGTGAGCTGCCGTTTCCTCCTCCAGGTGACCTTTGCAACCCAGGGATTGAACTCACATCCCTTGCATCTTCTGCATTGACAGGTGGCTTCTTTACCACTGTACCCACCAGGGAAGCCCTAGCAAGAGTACTGCTTCCCATCAAAAGACATAAAAAAGACAAACGAACAAGAAAACCACAGCAGCAACCAATTCTGCATCTGGTTCAGGTATAACTTAGACTCAAAAAAGAAATAAAACAATGTGAAAATTTTGGACATATCTAGATCTTTCTCAGCACTTGACTCTGCCTGATAGCCATTTTATAAAGTGAGATGTCAACAGAGAAAAAAAGCATTCAAATAATAATGATCTAACAGCTAACATATATTTTGGATAAAACATTGGCACTCTCTGATTGTGTGGAGTTAAGAGAGGTTTATAAAACCAGAATGATGAGAACATACAATTTGTTTCAAAATTTCTTAACATCAGCCCTTAAAGCAGGGATCCCCAGCCTCTGGGATCTAATGCCTGGTACAGCTGATTTAATAATAATAGATAAAGTGCACAATGAATGCAATGAGCTGGAATCATCCCCAAACCATCTCCCCCAACTCAGTCTGTGGAAAAGCTGTCTTCCATGAAACCAGTAACTGGTGCCAACAAGATTGGGGACCTCTGTCTTGATGTTCGTCTCTTCTAATTGATAAATTCCATCACCTGAGACTTAAGCAAAGTGTAAAAGCTTCACAAAAGAGCTGCAGAGAGCTTGCTTTTTGGCTGCAGCTGTGGCTTGTTGCCCCCCACGCAGCTGAAAACAGTGCCTCTGTGGTGAGATGTTGGAGAGCCTTTGGGTTCTCACTAAACAAACTGGTCACTTTTTGAGATGGAAAGCTCAAGTATTTTTTACTAAGTATCATGAAAATTGCACTGAACCTCTTTCTTGGCCTTTAGACCAAGCTTTTCTACACTGAAAAGCTCTACGGTCAGAATCTGTTGATGAAATGGGCATAAAGAAAAAGAAAGGGGAAATAAAAGGATTCTCTAAGAATAATAAGATGTATCAGTACCCAAACATGAGATGATTCATCAATAAAAATCTGTCAGTTTCAAGAATTCAACTTTTAACTTTTATGCAAAGCACTCAACCAGCAGTGATTATCAATTTATACATTACCAAGCTCCACTAGCCTGAAATGAATCTTGGGAAAAAAGGATTCACATAAAAGATTATTGTTAAAATTTTATAATTTATTCCTTAATTCTTTAGTTGACAGGTGGTCTATAATTTATTATAGTTAACATGCTTAATAATTATCTGTAAGATAGTAAGCTATTTTGGTGTTTATGCCAGCTTCATGCGAGATATTTTGCATAGTTTACCTTTATAATCTTCATTTACCCTGTTATTATTAGCATTATTTCTTAAATTTCATAGCTGAAGACATAGTATTATCAAAGAAATAAGCTCCAAGTCAACTAACTAACAATGGCTGAGCCGAGTCTCAGTAAGTTCTGTCGATCTGTAATAGATAAAACGTGGAGAGTCACTTTGCATACTAATAGGAGAATATATGCTATTTTGCTTCAGTTACCCTGGTAATTTTGAGCCTTTATTTGACTTTAGATAAATAAATAACCACAGATGTTTTGGATACTACTACATATGCAAGTATGTAAATACTTACATAGTAATTAATATTACATAGTAATTACATTGTAATTCTATATTTGCATACTTATACAGTATATACACTACATGCATCCTTGACTATGAAATATCTGATTGTTCTCATGGAGGTAAAACCCAGATTTGGACAAATAATTAAACCAGGCTATTATGATAATTTTTGTACAACCTAAGAGTAGTTTTTAAAGTCTCAGGAAGCTTTTAGTTATATGCTTTGTCTCCTGGTTTCTCTATTTTCATGCCTTCTGCCTAGGAAACACAATTCAATTTTTAGAAATATCTGTCTATATATGTGAATTTCATGATAATTTCATACATAAAATAAATTCACTTGAAGAGGATATTGGCACCAAGATGGATGTCCTTTTTAGAATTTATCTGTATTTCTTTGAAGTTAGATTTCATGGGGAGAAAAGAGATTTTATGTTGTTCCCTCCTTCTACTATTTGTGTGTTTGTGTGTTTATATGTGAGCATGGGTGTGGGTGTATATGTTGTAAGAGAGGTGAAAATCTTTGACCAAAATGGTGTAAATGCAAAGATAGAAGTAAGCTTTATAATTTGACTGTAGCAGTTACAGAATATTTCCTGTTCACTACATGTGGATGTCATGTTTACAGCATTTCAACAGGCACTAGGGGTAGAATGATGTGAATATATATTTTAAGATCTTTGTTTACTAGAAAGGTTAGAGAATTATAGCACATTTTATCAACAACATCAGAAAGGTAAATATAAGAATTAGGTACTATAAGTCTGCTTCACAACATAAAGTAGAAAATATGACTTATGACTTCGTTGAGAAAAACTTTATTATATTAAGGAATTTGTATCCTGTTCCCTTAGGATAGTCAAAAAATTTATATCATATATATAAATTTCTATAATGTACTTATTTAATATTATTTTTTCTTGGTTATAGACTCCTTCAGAGAATTTAAAACTAAAAAAAAAAGGAACAGAAATGGCCTGTATTCTATTTACACATATACCTCCTATAGTTTCATTTTGCTTCATTGCACTTCACAGATATTGTGAGATTTTTGGGTTTTTTGCTTTGTTTTGTTTTGTTACAGACCAACCACAATATTCCCTTAAGTCAAAGCCTAGTCCAGAGTAAGGCTCTAAATCTTTCAATTCCAAGAACACTGAAAAGGATGAGGAAGTTGCAGAAAAAAATTTTTAACTAGTAGAGATTAATTTAGGTTGAGGTTTGAGCAGTAGTCTCAAAAGTGGGCTTAAAATAAACCATGTTGTAAACAGATATGCTGTCATCCAGGCTTTGTTGTCCCACTTATAGAGGATTAATTGAGGTTTAAGGAAAGAAGCTCTCTCTATAACACATGAGTGCCAAGTGAAGGAGGGCTTCCCTAGTGGCTCAGACAGTAAAAAATCCATCTGCAATGAGGGAGACCTGGTTCAATCCCTAGGTTGGGAAGATCCCCTGGAGAAGAGAATGGCAACCCACTCCAGGATTCTTGCCTGGAGATTTCCATGGACAGAAGAGTCTGGCAGGCTACAGACCATGGGATTGCAAAGACCGAGCAACTTTCACTTTCCCTTTCTTCACAGCCAAGTGAAGCAACAAGTGCTGATGTAGAAACGAGGCAAGTTTTTCAGAAGATCTAGCTAAGATGATTAATAAGGTGACTACATTAAAAAACATATTTTCAAAGTAGATGAAGCAAACTTATATTGGAAAAGGTGCCATTTATAGCTGGAGAGAAGTCAATGCCTGGTTTCAAAGTTTCAAAGGATAGGCTCACTCTCTTGTTAGGGGCTAATGCAGCTGATGACTTGAAGTAGAAGCCAGTGCTAATCTATCATTCTGAAAATTCTAGGGCCCTTTAGAATTATGCTGATTCTACTCTGCCTGTGCTTTATAAGTGGGACAGCAAAGCCTGGATGACAGCATATCTGTTTACAACATGGTTTATTTTAAGCCCACTTTTGAGACTACTGCTCAAAAAACAAGAACCCTTTCACAATACTACTGCTCATTGTCAAGTCACCTGAGTCATGCAAGAGTCTGATGAAGATGTACAATGAGATTAATGTTTTCATGCCTGAAAACATACACAACATCCATTCTGCAGCCCAGAGTTCAAGAAATAATTTTGACTTTCAAGTAGGTATTTAAGAAATATATTTCATAAGGCTATGGCTGCCATAAATAGTGACTCCTCTTGATAGAGCTGAGCAAGGTAAATTAAAAACCTTCTGGAAAGGATTCACTATTTTAGATGCCATTAAGAACATTCATGATTAGCCAAAAGAGATAAAAATATCAACATTAATAGGAACTTAAAAGAAACTGGTTCCAATATTCATGGATGACTTTGGTTCAAGACTTCAGTGGAGGAAGTAATGGCAGATGTGGTGAAAATATCAAGAGACCTAGAATTAGAAGTAGAACATGGGGATGTAACTGAATGGCTGCAATCTCAGAATAAAACTTGAGTGGATGATTAGTTGCTTCTTATGGATGAGCAAAGAAAATATTTTCTTGAGATGACAGCTACTCCTGGTTAAGGTGCAGTGAAGATTGTTGAGATGACAACAAAGGATTTAGAACGCTATATAAGCTTCGTTTATAAAGCAGCTGAAGGTTTAGGGGAGATTGACTCCAATTTTGAAAGGAGTCCCACTATGAGTAAGAGGCTATCAAATACCATTGCATGCTACAGAGAAATTGTTTGTGAAAGGAAGAGTCAATTGATGTGGCAAATTTCACTGCTGTCTTATTTTAAGGAATAGCCACAGTCACTCCAACCTTCAGCAACCAAGACTGTTCTAACACTCAAAATTTATGACTTTCAATATTTACAATTTAGCAGATATATTTGAACTATCTTCTTATTCCAAGATTTTGCTTTTTTTCCTGAATCAAACCAATCTAGTGGGAAAAAAAGTCATTTTCAGTTTAATTAAATCTTACAGAGAATCAGAATTCATAACATTATGGACATCACGGTTGGGCTATGTTTTATTAGCTCTGCACCTCCCTCATTGAAGAGCAACAGCAGATGTTCATCTTCAGTTTTTACATTTATATGTTGTCTAAATATATACATAGAATCAGGCAATAATTAGATTTATAAAAAATTGAATGTCTCTTAACTAACAGGTCAGAATCGACACACCTGTCTTAGTAGCATGGAAACTGGATCAGTGAGAATATCTAATGAGAACAAGACATACAGAATATAGAAAAATAGCAGCACAGAGTTAAATTAGAGGATAATACAAATGTGGATTGTTTTGCCTTCAAAACTAATTTCTAACTGATACTCATCAGATGATTCTTCTCTGCCCTTCTTCAAGGTGCTAAATATGAGGTGTCAAAAGTCAGTAGCTTTGGAATTCTCTGGTGGGCCAATGGTGAAGATTCCACCTGCCAGTGAAGGCAACAAGGGTTTGATCCCTGGGTTGGGAAGAGTCCACATGCCTCAGGACAACTAACCCTTGAGCCACGACTACTAAGCCTGCCCATCCCAGAGCCCATACCCTGAAACATCAGAAGCCACCACAGTGAAAAGTCTATGAACTGCAACTGGAGAGAAGCCCACACTTGCTGCAACTTGAGAAAAGCCTGCACACAGCAATGAAAACCCAGGACGGCCATAAATAAACCAATGAATCAAAATAATCTCATTAAAATGTGAATTTTTTTAGAAGAATTTTTTTTTAAGTCAGTAGCCTCAAGTGTCTGATTCTGTTTCTTGTTAGATTTGTAAACTTGAGTAGGTTACAAAACCCCTTTAATATTCATTTCCATCATCTGAAAAGGTGAAACATAATTATAAGCAGTTTTTTAGAAATGCTGTCTGGATTCTGACATGACCCTGCCCTCTTGGTCAGACCTCAGTCATCAGCTCAGTGTGCTCCATGTGTATACAGGTGTCCTGGACAGTACAGAATATTTCCAAGCTCAGACTTGCTGATGCTCGACATTGCAATTAACACCTACAGTAGGCATGATATGATCATACAGTCCTGGTGATGAGACGAGTGGATGTGGAGCTTATCTGTTAAGAAAAAAATAAGAAGCTACTATTAAAAATAGTGGGAATTGAAGCAGTTCATCTGGTCAAGGAACAGACTATAAGGCATAAGGAGGAGAAGAGAACAAAAGTGAGGTTTACAAGCCTAGATGTGGTGATCGTTATCACTTGAACTGCGTCACTATCATTCAGACAAATATGACCACAGGAAATAGCACTGAGTTCAGAAGCATAACAGCATTTACCAAGAGAGGAGGAGGTAAGAGCCAAACACACACACACACACACACACACACACACAAACATGAGGACCATAAAGCATCAATTGATTAGAGTGTAAATACTAGACTTGTATTTTACATAAAAATTTTTAACCTGAATTTTCTTCTGATAGAGTGAATAAAAGTATTTTGTAGATGGAAATAATGAACAAGTGAAGACACAAAAGAGTAACTCTGAAGCTGCTTATGGGCAAAGGTGTTAATACCGTACAGACATAATTGGGGGTCCTGTTAATACACAACTTTGTAAAAGGAATTGTTTCTCCCTAACTTCCTCCAAGTGATGAAGAACTAAAGAGCCTTATGATGAATGTGAAAGAGGAGAGTGAAAAAGTTGGCTTAAAGCTCAACATTCAGAAAACTAAGATCATGGCATCCAGTCCCGTCACTTCATGGCAAATAGATGGGAAAACAGTGGAAACAGTGTCAGACTTTATTTTTAGGGGCTCCAAAATCACTGCAGATGGTGATCGCAGCCATGAAATTAAAAGACACTTACTCCTTGGAAGGAAAGTTATGACCAACCTAGACAGCATATTAAAAAGCAGAGACATTACTTTGTCAACAAAGGTCCGTCTAGTCAAGGCTATAGTTTTTCCAGTAGTCATGTATGGATGTGAGTTGGACTATAAAGAAAGCTGAGTGCTGAAGAATTGATGCTTTTGAACTGTGGTGTTGGAGAAGACTCCTGAGAGTCCCTTGGACTGCAAGGAGATCCAACCACTCAATCCTAAAGGAAATCAGTCCTGAATATTCATTGGAAGGACTGGATGCTGAAGCTGAAACTCCAATATTTTGGCCACCTGATGCGAAGAACTGACTCATTGGAAAAGACCCTGATTCTGGGAAAGATTGAAGGCAGGAGGAGAAGGGGTGACAGAGGATGAGATGGTTGGATGCCATCACCAACTCGATGGCCATGAGTTTGAGTAAGCTCCAGGAGTTGGTGATGGACAAAGAGGCCTGGCATGCTGCAGTCCACGGGGTCACAAAGAGTCAGACCCGACTAAGTGACCAAACTAAACTGAACTTCCTCCTGAACTAGTATTCTGACAGAACAGTGAGGAGAACAGAAAGTCTTCAAGACAGCCAATTCACATGAGAGGGAAAAAAAAGCAGGAATGTGGCAAAAATAATTCCAGAAGAAAATGTGAATCAAACAGTCATGATTTAAAAGCCACCTATTCTTAGCAAGACTATACTGTACTTAAATGTCAGTTTTAGCAGGAACACAATCTGAAGTGAAAACTTATTTTACAAATAACAGTAAGGTGCTTTTAAAAATAAAGAAATGTTATTCTAATCCAGGTTAACATTAAATATCACCAGTATGGTTAAGCAGGTGACACCAATAGAAACCAAAGAGAGAAAAAGATAGACAGAGACAGGAAAATCAAGCAGAACACATGAGAGATTGTTCTTTTATATGGTGTTTTCTTGCCATTTCTTTAAAGAGTTAAAATGGAAAATTAAATGCTGTTTAAGATATAAATATAGTCTCTAATTTTGTATCCAAAATCCTTGGGGAGAAGTATAATTTAAGATTCACAGTTTTGCACTTTAAAATATAGTATGTACATATACATATACAAATTAACAGTGCCAATGGAATTTGGTGGTTCACCTTATAACCAAGCACATCAATATTTCCTCAGAAAAATGCATCAAACAAAAAACATATTTAGTTCATATTTTGGCACCAAACTTATAAAAATATTTTGCTTTATAAATATGTTGGTTTTAAGCATTGCAGAGGGCTTCCCTGGTGGCTCAGTGGTAAAGAATCTGCCTGCAAAGCAGGAGACACAGGTTTGATCCCTGAGTCAGGAAGATCCTCTGGAGGAGGGCATGGCAGCCCACTCCAGTATTCTTGCCTGGAGAATCCCATGGACAGAGGAGCCTGGTGGGTTACAGTCCATAGGGTCACACAGAGTCAGACATGACTGAAGCAACTTAACATGCACACATTGTAGATAAGTGATTAGAGACTTGTATCTCTCATGTCAGTATACTGAATAAATTATTCCCAATTCTTTCTTTACAAGACATGTTTGCAAACCCACCTCCTAATTATTGAACCCTTCTACACATGGTTCCGTATTGATAATTAATCCGAGTGACCTTACCCACATTTACAGTAAAGAAGCTGACATATAGATTAGACAAGACAGGTTCAGTGAATCTCTGTTAAGTCATACTTCCATTTGGGTATAAGAAGCATCTCTTGCAAAACACTCTGGTCCTATGTCCTTGGAAGACCTGGTTTCTTTTATCCTGCATCAGTCACTATCCCTTTGATCCTCCTTAGCCTTCCCCATGCTTTGCTCCTAACTCAGGTGCTGATTCCTGCAACATACATTTCACGGTTTCCATGTGAACCAGCTTCCAGTTCAATCAATGGGAGGAATTGGCTTGATATTTGGAAGGTGAGAAGTGGGGGAGAAGCCTGGTGTTTTTGCTTTTCTCTCTTTGCTTCAGGCTACATCTCCTGCAGTGGCTACACCTGTCATGTGGCTTTAACTCCTGCAAACAGCAACAGCTTCCCACCAGATAGTGTCCACTGTGGTCCCAGGTCTCATCAAGTGGCTCTGGGGGCCCACCTGCTCCCTTGGCTCCTTCAGCCCTGGGAATGGTCCCATCTTTCTGTTTTACTCATCTCTGGACTGTCTTTCTCCTGTTTGTCTTTCAACCCTGCAACTGCTTTGTAACTATTTCTCTGCATTAAGTTCACTCTATTGAATGATCTGGCCTGGGCTTTGTTTATCTGCCTAGACCCTGACCAGTATTGCAAGGCACACAAAATCTTCCCCATGAAACTTCTAGTATTCTGCCACCAGAAGCTACGGTTCTAACATCTTTTTTCAGAACACCCCTTCCACATCCATTTCCAAGCATCTTTGCTGTACTCTGTGCCCCTGGAAGCTAAAGTCTAAAAATTACATCATTCAGGCTTTCTTGCCTTCTGGTTTCTGGCTGGTTTAAGCTCTTGGAAGATATTACCAAGAAATCAGAAGGTGAGAGGGAAAAAAACAGACAAATTATTTAATATTTTCCTTCTTGATGGATAAGTCCCAGCAATGCGTACAATCTGTCCCTTTAAATGCTTGGTATTTTCTGACCGTTAACAGTGGAACACAATGTGGATCATATCCTGCTACTCTACACAGTGTTACCTAGGATATAGATAGCTTAAAAAATTTATTCATTAAGACATAAAGGGACTTCCCTGGTGGCTCAGTAGGAAAGAATCTGCCGGCCAACGCAGGAGACACAAGTAAAACCCTAATCCAGGAAGATCCTACATGCCTAGAAACGACAAAGGCCATGCGCCAGAACTGCTGAGCCTGTGCTCTAGAACCCAGAGCCACAACTTCTGAAGCCCGCCTGCCCTAGAGCCTGTGCTCCGCAACAAGAGAAGCCACCGCGATGAGAAGCCTGAACGCTGCAACGAAGAGTAGTCCCCGCTCGCCGCCATTAGAGAAAAGCCCGCAGAGCAACAAACGCTCAGCGCCGCCAAAAATAAACAAATAAACATTTTAAATATAAATTTTTAAGACATAAAAACTGAGTTCTGATAAAGTGCTCTCTGGAAGTCTTTTTTTCTATTGACTGCTAAAAAAATTTGCTATGTAATTATTAAATAAATAAACCATCTGCATTCTGATATGACCCATGTATTTTTTTTTTTTTTTTCTGAAAGATTACTGGATTTTTTTCTGTGGTTATTTTTAATTTAAGTGTCACACATCTGGTCAACACACTCTAAATATATAAAGGTGTCGCTAACATGTTCACTCACTGTACACTCCTCTAAACAGAATTTTCCAACCACAGCGTGACCAGCACTTGCCAGGGCTTTTAACACCTCAACCACTCTTGATGTTACTGTATTGCTTCTTGGGTAGTCTAAAAGGGCTTTAGGGAAAGGAGAAAGAAATTTCTGGAAAAAAGTAAGATTCTACTGCAGAAGATATTGAAAGGAAAAGCTGTAAGGATCTATGAAATTGGCCAAGAAGCAGTGTATTTAGCTTAAAGGTAGAGAAGCAAATCAGAATGGAAATTTACAAACTTGGACATGGGGATAACTGTCACTTTAACTGTCACATTAGTACTGTTATTCATTGGACATGCATCATCACAGTTAGCAACAATGGCTTTAGAATTAAGACTACATTTTCTTTGGAAGAGGAAGCAGGGAGAAATGAAGTAACACAAATGCAAGTATGACTATGTAAATGTTACAGTCATGTTCTAAATGTGTACTTCTTGGAGATTTCTTCTCAATTAGGTATATTAAGGTAACATAGTTTGTAAAGAGAAATATTGGGCAACTAAATGCATATATAAAAACCTGTCATACTGTTTATGCAAAACAAAATATTTTGCAATTTTGAACTTCTGAAAAAAATAAAATGGGATGAGGTGAAAGAACATTTTAAGAAAACAAATTCAGGCATTCATATTATAGAAACAGAGAGCTAAACCATGATAAAATAATTCCTGAAATTATAAGTAAATTAAACAGCCATGATTTACAGAATGTATTGGAAAAAGTAATTTACTTTTGGCAATCAGTGGCAGAAACTGTACCCTTAAGTGGCAGTTTCAGGAAGAATATAGTTTAAAGCTAAGGAATTATTTTGTAAATATTACTAGGTGGGGTTTAAATTCATGGAATAGCCTATATGGGATACACAAGAGAGTAACTACAAGAAAATAAAAAGGAATCAAGACAGCACCAGTTCAGGAATTATTCTTAAGTACATGTTGAATGGAACAAGAGGAAGTGAGAAAGGTAGGGTCAAACATTTCTTTTGTGTATTTTTGAGGCAGTCATACCAAAGGCCAACAATACCAGGCACCTAGGTGTGGTTGGACGCGTGGAGATCCATCATATACTTTAAATATTAGCCACTTTGAATGGTTTTTCTTTCAATATAATGTGCACCAGCATCAGATTGCAAATGTTCTGGAAAGCTAAAAATTTGACAGGTTATTCTTGTGGAGACAAATTGGTATACTTAGAGATACTTGCTGTTGTATCTACCAAACTAAAGCCAATGATTTTAAAGGGACTACAAATATTTGAATATTAAGATTTTTAATACATGCAGGAATCCACAGCAAGTAGGTATTTGCTACAGTATTTGCTATACATAGACATGTGAGTTTTGTAATATTTCATTTACTTATTTTTTTCTAATTTTTATTTTTATTTGATTTTGGTTTTAGCATGAATACAAATTTACTTAATTAGTATTATAAATTGGGCAGAAAATGTTTAGATTTGCATTAATTATATAAAAAAAGAAGTTATGTAAGAGTAGGCCTGCCCTTCCCAGGTGTCTCAGTAATAAAGAATCTGCCTGCCAATGTAGGAGATGCCGGTTTGATCCCTGGGTCAGGAAGATCTCCTGAAAAAGTATGGCAACCCACTCCACTATGCTTGCTTGGAGAATCCCACAGACAGAGGAGCCAGGCAGGCTATGGTACATGGTGTTGCAAAAGAGTAGGCACAACTTAGAGGCTAAACAACAACAACAAACAACAATAGGCACAGAAATGGGAGCCTAAAGGCATAGAACTGAATAGTTTTGTAAAGCATATTTTGATAGTCGAATTACATTTCTATTAAAGCTAAAAGACTGTATGGTGGCTAAGAAGTGCTTGGTATGATTTCTTGTGATCTGGATTCAAATTACCATTGACAGAGCAAAGGAGGTGGTTAGAGAAATATGTTCTTGAGTACAAAAATATCCAATTAGTGTGAACTATGTAATTAGACTAGGATTATACAACATTTTCTCAATATATGTAAACCAAAGAACTGTGTATCACAGAGTCACCAACAAAGCAAGTTAACAATTTGTATTAAACTTTGGATGACCACTTTATCTTCATTCCAGTCTTTTTTAAAGAGTAATCAGTAAAACGCCCACCTCAATATCACCTACTATACTTGCTTCTACTCCAGATTCCTCAGTTTCAGCCCAGGTGTTGATTCACAGTTTCTCTAGTAGAACATGAGAATCTGAATTTTGGAAATTCTTAAGAATAATTAATACTGAAAAGCACTCTCTGCCTCCATAAACTTCTACCTGAGCTCCTTTAATTTAAATTTAAATTTTCTAACATAAGCCCGTTCAGGTTTACCAGAGAAGTACAAAGTCAGTTGCAAAAGAATCAACAAAATAGCCATGTCAACATCTTGCCTTTGCCACTCTGCTTGTATCTCTAGTTCTCTTTCTGTGGAATCCCTTATTGACTGAGGACCATTCACATAGTCCTTCACATATTCAGTTTATTGCTTTAATTCTCTTACTTTCCTCCACCTTTCTGCTCTATTTCCAGAGTCTCACTGTCAAATTCTGCTGATAAGATCTGGTTTTCTATGACTGTTTAACTTGTAAAGAGATCCAGAATGTTAAGATTTCCTCCTGTACCAAACCAGGGCAAATGCCACTGCAGTGGAAAAATCAATTGAAATCCATAAAGATGGCAGAGATGAAGTCATCACAGCTAGAAATATGGCCCTGGAAACAGAGCTGCCAGAGGAGGTCCTAAGTAACCAGAAACAAAACACTGACCAAAATCAATACCTTTTACAAGAATGACAGTGAGGTTCTGGACAAAATTTTTCATCACTGCCTTAAAAAGATTCCCAAGCGACTGAGCCAGCAGGGGAGCCCAATTCTAGAAACAGAAATGCTTTTTTAAAATCATTTTAGTAACATTACATTTAAAAAGGCAAGTTATGATTACATTATGAATTAGAAATTAAAACATTTATTTATATTTTCCCTTAAATCACAGATTTCTGTAGGGATAATTTATTTTAGTCTCTTAAAAACTGTGGAATTATATAGGCATCTTTAATAGAAATCTACTTCTATGTTGTTAATTTATAGTTAGGTTAGTTACACTAAAGTATCTATTAAATTAGAACATAAGATACTTCATGGAAAGACCATGTCTTATTCATATTTATATCTTCTATAACATAAATTTTTGGCCTTTTCATACTGTCCATGGAGTTTTCAGGCAAGAATACTGGAGTGGGTTGCCATTTACTTCTCCCGTGGACCATGTTTGGTCAAAACTCTTCACTATAACCCGTCTATCTAGGATGGCCCTGAATGACATGGATCAGAGTTTCATTGAGTGATGCAAGCCCCTTCACCACAATAAGTCTGTGATCCATGAAGGGGAAATGAAGATTGTATAGGGTAGTTGCTGTTTTTGTTGTTGTTTAGTCACTAAGACTTGTCCACCTCTTTTGAGACCTCATAGACAGTAGCTCTCCGGCTCCTCTGTCCATATAATTTCCTCGGCAAGAATACTGGAATAGGTTGCCATTTCCTTCTCCAGGGGATCTTCCTGACCCAGGGATCAAACTCATGTCTCCTGCATCTCCTGCATTGGCAGGCAGATTCTTTACCACTGAGCAACCTAATGGCAGAAAGTAAAGAGGACCTAAAGAGCCACTTGATGAGAGTGAAAAAGCTAGCTTAAAACTTAACACTAAAAAAACTAAGATCATGGAATCCAGTTCCATCATTTCATGGCAAATAGAGGGCAAAAAGTGAGAGCAGTAACAGATTTTATTTTCTTGGGCTCCAAACTTGCTCCTTAGAAGGAAAGCCATGACAAAGCTAGACATCATATTAAAAAGCAGATACATCACTTTGCTGACAAAGGTCTATATAGTCAAAGCTATGGCTTTTCTAGTAATCATGTACAGATGTGAGAGCTGGACCACAAAGAAGGCCAAGTGCTGAAGAATAGATACTTTTAAATTATGGCGCTGGAGAAGACTCTTGAGAGTTCCTTGGACTGCATGGAGATCAAACCAATCGATCCTAAAGGAAGTTAGTCCTTAATATTCATTGGAAGCTCTATTGAAGAAGCTGAAGTTCTAATATTTTGGCCACTGACTCATTAAAAAGACCATGATTCTGGGAAAGATTGAAGGCAGGAAGAAAAGGGGACGACAGAGGATGAGATGGTTGGATGGCATCACTGATTCAATGGACATGAATTTGAGCAAACTCAGAAGATAGTGGAAGACAGAGAAGCCTGATATCTACAGTCCATAGAGTCACAGATTTGGACTCAACAACATATGCTAGAGTACCTTTCCCATGGAAGACTTTATATTTGTAGAGTTGATATAAATAATGAAGGTCTTTGTATTTTAGGTATCAAGGTATAAAACCATTGCTTGCTTTTTGCAAAATTGTGAGAGAAGTTTATTTAGACTATGCTACAAAAATAGATATCATAATTAGATCATGTGAAAGTGTTAGTCGCTCAATCGTGTCTGACTCTGTGTGACCCCATGGAGCCATCACGCTCCTCTGTCCATGGGATTCTCCAGGCAAGAACTCTGGAGTAGTTTTCCATTCCCTTCTCCAGGGGATTTTCCCCACCCAGGGTGCATGCTTGCCTGCTAAGTTGCTTCAGTCTCATTCAACTCTATGTGACCCTATGGACTGTAGCTCCCCAAGCTCCTCTGTCCATGGGATTCTCCAGGCAAGAATACTGGAGTGGGTTCCCATACCCTCCTCCAGGGGATCTTCCCGACCCATGGATCAAGCCCAGGTCTGTTATGTCTCCTGCATTGGCAGGTGGGTTCTTTACTACTAGTGTCACCTGGGAAGCCCTGACTCAGGGTGAAAGTGAAGTCGCTCAGTCATGTCTGACTCTCTGCAACCCCATGGACTATAGCCTACCAGGTTCCTCCATCCATGGGATTTTCCAGGCAAGAATACCGGAGTGGGTTGCCATTTCCTTCTCCTGGAGATCTTCCCAACCCAGGGATTGAACCTGGGTCTCCCGCATTGTAGGTAGATGCTTTACCATCTGAGCCACCAGGGAAGTCTATTGACCTGACTCAGGGTACTTTAAGCTAAATAGCAGAATAAAATACTATGTTGTATGGGAGTAAATAATCAAAAAAGTAAAGAAGAGAAATTAAAAAAAATTTTTTTAATTGGAGTATAATTTCTTTATAATGTTGCTAGTTTCTGCTGTACAACGTGAATCAGCTATATGTATAAGCACATCCCCTCCTTCTTGAGCCCCTGTCCCACCCCTCCCCATACCACTCCTCTTGGTCATCACAGAGCACTGACATAGAGCTCCCTCCTTCCCCCCACCTCCATGTCCACAAGTTTATTCTCTACTTCTTTGCCTCTATTCCTGCCCTGTCAATAGATTCATCAGCACCATTTTTCTAGATTCTATGCATGCACACTTAGTCACTCACTCCTGTCCAACTCTTTGAGACCCCATGGACTTTAACCCACTAGACTCATCTGTCCATGAGTTTCTCAGTCAAGATTACTGGAGAGGGCTGCCATTTCCTTTTCCAAGGAATCTTCCCCACCCAGGGATGGATCTTGCATTGACTGTGTCTCCTGCATTGCAGGCAAATTCTTTCCATATATATGCATTAAAATACAATGTTTGCTTTTCTCTTTTTGACTTACTTCACTCTGTATGACAGATTCTAGGTTCATCCACATCACTATAAATGATCCAGTTTCTTTCCTTTTTTGGCTGAATAATATTTCATTGTATATATGTACTACATCTTCTTTATCCAAAAGACAACATTTTTGATAAGGTATCTAGTTACCACATTCTGTTAATTAAATAATGGTCTGAAGGGGAAGATAATTCATGTTACTCCAAATGGCTATGGACATCAGAAAAAGGCACCGGATGCTCAGTACCCCAGAAATAAGTCTCCACAGAAGAGGTGAGAACTCTCCTGAGAGGGAACCAAAAGCATAGGTAGAATCATAAGAGAGGCACCCCTACAAACAGAGACAGCTGTTCTTTGACCAAACAACAAAGGCCATTCAAAGGGGAAAGAGGCTTTTCAACAAATGGATCTGAAACAACTGGACATCCAAATGAAAAAACATAAATCTAAACACAGCCTTCAAACCTTTCCAAAAAATTGCCTCAAAATGAATCCTAGCCCTAAATGTATAACAGATTTGGCAATAATTTTTAGGTACACCACCAAAAGCACAATACACACACACACACACAAATCAATGAGCTGCACTTTATTAAAAACTAGACTGTGAAAGACGTAAGAGAATGAAAAAGATAAAGTACAGAATGGAAGAAAAATTTTTCAAAGTACATATTTAGTAAAGGAGCTGTGTTCAAAATATACAAAGAACTCTTAAAACCCAAGATAAGAAAATACATAATCCAATTTTTAAATGAGCAAAATATCTGAACTGACCTCTCGAGTAAAGATATACAACATGGCAAATATATATATAAAAAGTGTTCAACATCAGATGTCTTTGTTGTTGTTTAGTCCCTCAGTCGTGTCCAACTCTTTTGACCCCATGGACTACAGCACGCCAGACTTCCCTGTCCTTCACTATCTCCTGGAGCTTGCTCAAATTCATCTCCACTGAGTCTGTGATGCCATCCAACCATCTCATCCTCTGTCATCCCCTTATCCTCCCGCCCTTAATCTTTTCCAGCATCAGAGTCTTTTCCAATGGGTCCCCTCTTCACATCAGGTGGCCAAAGTACCGCAGATTCAGCCTTAGCCTCAGTTCTTCCAATGAATATTCTGGGTTGGAAATTCCAAATAACAGCAACAATGAACAGTCATTACACGATTATTAGAATGACTCAAATCCAAATTACTGACAGCATCCAGTGCTGATGAGGGTGTGGAAATACAGGCACTCTGGTTCATAGATGGTAGGAATGCAAAAAGGTACTTTAGAAGACAGTTAAACAGCTTTTTAAAATTTAAGCAACCTCAGCATATAATACAATGATTACACCCCTTGATTCACTCATCTAAATGACTTGATAACTTATGTCCATAAAAAACCCACTAATAAACGTTTATAGCAGCTTTATTCATAATTCCTGAAACTCAGAAGTCTAGATGAGATATATGGGAACTATCTGCACTTTCTGTTCAATTTTTCTATCACTTAAAGCTACTCTAAAAAGACAAAGTATATGAATTAAAAAAAAAGCAGAAGAAATAGAGCAAGATCATAGGACAAGTAATTAATACAACATTTATAGAACATTCTACAGTTAAATTATATTCAAATAATTTTAAAATATTTATTTGGCTGTGTTGGGTCTTAGTTTTGGCACAAGAGATCTTCTGTTGCAGCCCACAGGCTCAGTAGTTGTGGCAAAGAGGCTTAGTTGCTCTGTGGCATGTGGGATCTTAGTTCCCTGACCAGAATCAAACCCATGTCCCCTGCACTGCAAGGTGGATTCTTAATCACTGGACTACCAGGAAAGTCCCTCAAATACTTTTTAATTCTCACAGACAGCCCATAAAATATTTTAATCTAATTTTAGACAATAATTAAATGTGAAAAAAATATTATTTCTATATAGATTGTTGGTGAATATCAAATAATAAATTAATGGCAAATTGTGTTCATAATTTATGAATTAAAATTCAGCTTCCAATTCTTCCTGTCTTTCAGTCTTTTCTTACTGTCTTTTCATTTCATAAAGTTGAAAGATAATAATGAGATGAGTTAAAAATTAATTTTTAAACTGCACTAAGTCAAAATAGCAATTGATATAATGAACTCTTCCCTGCAATAAAAATAACAGTGAATATATTAATTAGGATATATAAAGACTTCTGCTTATTTTTCTCTCCTTCTTCCCTCCCTTCCCTAACCTAACTCAATGAACATATTTTAGAGTTCTCAATGTGCCATACAAGGATGAGAATTAAGAGTAAAAGTACAGAAAAATGTATCTCAGCCTCAGTTCAGTTCAGTTCAGTCACTCAGTCATGTCTGACTCTTTGCATCCCCATGTACTGCAGCACACCAGGTCTTCCTGTCCATCACCAACTCCTGGAGCTTAGTCAAACTCATGTTCATTGAGTCAGTGATACCATCCAACCTTCTCATCCTCTGTCATCCCCTTCTCCTCCCACCTTCAATCTTTCTCAACATCAGGGTCTTTACAAACGAATCAGTTCTCACATCAGGTGGCCAAAGTATTGGAGTTTCAGCTTCAGCATCAGTCCTTCCAATGAATATTCAGGACTGATTTCCTTTAGGATGGACTGGTTGGATCTCCGTGAAGTCCAAGGGACTCTCAAGAGCCTTCTCCAACACCACAGTTCAAAAGCATCAATTCTTCAGCCCTCAGCTTTCTTTATAGTCCAACTCTGGCATCCATACATGACTATTGGAAAAACCATAGCTTTGACTAGACGGGCCTTTTTTGGCAAAGTAATGTTTCTGCTTTTTAACACTCTGTCTAGGTTGGTCATAACTTTTTTTCCAAGGAGCAAGCAAGCGTCTTTTAATTTTATGACTGCAGTCAACATCTGCAGTGATTTTGGAGCCCAAGAAAATAAAGTCTGTCATTGTTTCCGTCATTTCCCCATCTATTTCCCATGAAGTGAAGGGACCAGATGCCATGATCTTAGTTTTCTGCATGTTGAGCTTTAAGCCAATCTTTTCACTCTTCTCTTTCACTTTCATCAAGAGGCTGTTTAGTTCTTCACTTTCTGCCATAAGGGGGGTGTTATCTGCCTATCTGAGGTTATTGATATTTCTCCCAGCAATCTTGATTCCAGCTTGTGCTTCATCCAGTCCAGCACTTTCATGATCTCAGTCTCAAGGGGTCTATAAATTTGAGACAGAAAATCAGAAGCAACTCCATTTTTGGAACGTTAAATATCAAAAAAATCTGTGAGGATAACATTATCTGTTCTATTAACTTTATTCATCCCACTGAATTTCTTCTGGAATATCATTAAGGCACTTATCTCTGGACCTTTACTTTTTTCCTTAGTCATCACTTCTGCCATGATTTAATCACACCTTATGGTGAATGATTTCATTGCCACTAACTTCTTATTTTTCCAGAGCATATACCTAATTAACTGTTCCATTCAACTGATTAAATTTCATCTTCTTTCTTTCTGCATTGAGTTGCATATATCTCATGTAGGGAGTCAAACTATCTGATGCTAATTTGCATCAGGATCTCTAATCTCACTTCAATTCTTAGTGTCTTTTAATAAATTTATATTACTTATTCTTTGTATTTTTAAATTATACTTGATTTACAATGTAATATTAATTTCAGGTGTACAATATAGTGATTCAGTATTTTTGCAGATTATATTCCATTGAGAGTTATTAAAGATAATGGCTACAATTCACTGTTTTATACAATATATCCTTACTCCTTATCTATTTTATAGAATAGCTTGTAACTCTTAATCCCATACACTGAATTTGACCCTCCCCCTTCCCTCTCCCCTTTGGTAACCACAGTTTGTTTTTTATATCTATGAGTGTTTCTGTATTGCATATACTTTCAGTTGTATTAATTTTAGATTCTACATATAATTAATATAATACATTATAGTGCTCTGATTTACTTTAGTAAGCATAATATTCTCTACATCCATCCATGTTGCTGCAAATGGCAGAATTTCATTATTTTATACAACTCAATATCCTCAAAAATCCAATCAATAAATAAGCAGAAGACCTGAATGGAAACTTTTCCAAAGAAGACATACAGATGTCTAACAGGTACATGAAAAGGTGCTCAATATCAGTAATTATTAGAGAAATGCAAATTAAAACAACAAAGATATCACCTCACACCTGGTCAGAATGGCCATCAAGAGCAAGTCTACAAGTCACAAATATTGGAGAGGATGTGGAGAAAAGGGAACACTTGTACATTGGTGCTGGGAAAATAAATTGATGCAACCACTGTGGAAAACAGTATGGAGATTCCTCAAAATAAAAATAGGACTATTATATGCTATTGATTTTTATATGCTAATTTTGTATTCTGCAGCTTTACTAAATTCATTAATTAGGCCTAGTAGGTTTTTGGTTGAGTCTTAAGGATTTTCTTTTTGTAAAATTATGTCATTTTACTTTCGCTTTCCAATTCTGACATCTTTTTAAAAATAAATTAATTTGTTTTAATTGGAGGCTACTATACAATATTGTGGTGGGTTTTGCCATACATCAACATGAAGCAGCCATGGGTGTACATGTGTCCCACCATCCTGAACCTCCTCCCACCTCCTTCCCCACCCCATCCCTCTGGGTTGTCCCAGAGCACCAGCTTTGAGTGCTGTGCTTCATGCATTGAACTTGCACTAGTCATCTATTTTACATATGGTAATCGTCCTGGGTGTTCTTTGGAAGGGCTGATGCTAAAGCTGAATCTCCACTTGGCCACCTCATATGAAGAGTTGACTCATTGGAAAAGACCCTGGTGCTGGGAGAGATTGGGGGCAGGAGGAGAAGGGGATGACAGAGGATGAGATGGCTGGATGGCATCACCAACTGGATGGACGTGAGTTTGAGTAAACTCAGGGGGTTGGTGATGGACAGGGAGGCCTGGCGTGCTACGATTCATGGGGTTGCAAAGAGTTGGACACAACTGAGTGACTGAACTGAACTGAACTGAATATACATGTTTCAATGCCATTCTCTCATATCGTCCCACCCTCGCCTTCTCCCCCATAGTCCAAAAGTCTGTTCTTTAAATCTGTGTCTCTTTGGCTGTCTTGCATATAGGGTCATTGTTACCATCTTTCTAAATTCCATATATATGCATTCATATACTGTATTGGTGTTTCTCTTTCTGGCTTACTTCACTCTGTATAATAGGCTCTAGTTTCATCCATCTCACTAGAACTGATTCAAAGGTGTTCTTTTTTGTAGCTGAGTATATATGTACCATTCCATTGTGTATACGTACCACTATTTCTTTATCCATTCACCTGCCGATGGACGTCTTGGTTGCTTCTATGTCCTAGCTATTGTAAATAGTGCTGCAATTAAGATTGGGGTACATGTGTCTCTTTCAATTCTGGTTTCCTCACTGTATATGCCCAACAGTGGGATTGCTGGGTCATATGACAGTTCTATTTCCAGTTTAAAGAATTTCCATATTGTTCTCCACAGTGGCTGTACTAGTTTGCATTCCCACCAACAGCGTAAGAGGGTTCCCTTTTCTCCACACCCTGTCCAATATTTATTGTTTGTAGACTTTTTGATAGCAGCCATTCTGACTGGCGTGAGATGGTACTTCATTGTGATTTTGATTTGCATTTCTCTGATAATGAGAGATGTTGAGCATTTTGTCATGTGTTTATTAGCCATCTGTATGTCTTCTTTGGAGAAATGTCTGTTTAGTTCTTTGGCCCATTTTTTATTGTGTCATTTATTTTTCTAGTATTGAGCTGCATGAGCTGCTCAATGCCTTTTATATCCTTTTCTGGCCTTATCACCCTAACTAGGACTTTCAGTACTATGTTGAATATAAGTAGTAAGAGTGAGCATCGTTGTTTTGTTACTCGGGTTAGAAGAACATTTTTCAGCCTTTCACCATTGAGTATGATGTGAGCTTGTCATATAAAGCCTTTATATACTGAGGTAGGGCTTCCCTGGTGGCTCACATGGAAGCGCCTGCAATTCACGAGACCCATGTTTGATCCCTGGGTCTGGAAGATACCCTGCAGAAGGAAATGGCTACCTGCCCCAGTATTCTAGCCTGGAAAATCCCATGAACAGAGGAGCCTGATGGGCTACAGTCCGTGGGGTCCCCAAAAGTCAGACACAACTAAGTGACTAAGCACACATACACATGTTCTTTCTATACATAAATTGTTTAGAGTTTTATCATAAATTGATAAAGAATTTTGTCAGATCTTTTCTTGTGTTTTTTGAGATTATCATAATATTTTTGTCATTGTATTAATGGGGTTTATCACATCTACTGTGGTCAGAATGTAGCCATTCCTTTTACCCTTCAAACATAGTCCTTCTTGGTCTCTGTAGTCCAAGGGAGAATTTCACCCTCACCCGCATATTCTAGGATTTTCACAACATGTCTTATCTGTGGATAGTTGCTAGTTGTCTTCTTTGAGGGTGACTGGAATCAGAAAAGATCTATGTTTCCCTTTTGGTGGTATCACTCCTCCAAGATTTTTCTTTTAAAGGTGTTCAAAATTAATGATGTTTCTCTTAATATGTCACCTAGCAAAAGAAAATGCAAAGATTCTCTAGCACAACTCTTTCATATCAAGTTTAATAAGCTCTCATAAATAAATTAGTGAAAAAAATGAAAATCTCAGAGTCAAAAGCAAACAAACTAAAAACTATGCACACAAGTAAGCAAGGGACCTTAGACGGAAGCAGCAGGAATAAAAATAATAGCAGAAAATATTTACAGAATTATTACTGTAATAATCAGGGACATATAAATTAATTGTATTTACTGTGTTCAAAGAAATATAAGACAAAATGGGCAATGTGTTTAGAGAACAAGAAACTTAAAATGATCAAGAAGATTTGAAAAAACACTAAATAGAATTACTAATAAAACAGAATATTGGATAAGTTTACCTCTAATTTGACACAGATGAGGAGAAAATTAGTAAACTGAAAAATGTTTCTGAAGCCACTGTTTAAAATGCTGGAGAGGGTGTGGAGAAAAGGCAACCCTCTTACACGGTTGGTGGGAACACAAACTAGTACAGCCACTATGGAGAACAGTGTGGAGAGTCCTTAAAAAACTAGAAATAGAACTGCCATACGACCCAGCAATCCCACTGCTGGGCATACACACTGAGGAAACCAGAATTGAAAGAGACACGTGTACCTCAATGTTCATCACAGCACTATTTATAATAGCCAGGACATGGAAGCAACCTAGATGTCCATCAGCAGATGAATGGATAAGAAAGCCGTGGTACATATACACAATGGAGTATTACTCAGCCATTAAAAAGAATACATTTGAATCAGTTCTACTGAGGTGAATGAAACTGGAACCTATTATACAGAGTTAAGTAAGCCAGAAAGAAAAACACCAATACAGTATACTAACACATATATATGGAATTTAGAAAGATGGCAACAATAACCCTGTATACGAGACAGCAAAAGAGACACTGATGTATAGAACAGTCTTTTGGACTCTGTGGGAGAGGGAGAGGGTGGAATGATTTGGGAGAATGGCATTGAAACATGTGTAACATAATATATGAAACGAATCGCCAGTCCAGGTTCGATGCATGCTACTGGATGCTTGGGGCTGGTGCACTGGGATGACCCAGAGGGATGGTACAGGGAGGGAGGAGGGAGGAGGGTTCACGATGGGGAACACGTGTATACCTGTGGCAGATTCATGTTGATATATGGCAAAACCAATACAATATTGTAAAGATTAAAAATAAAATAAAAAAATACAGTACATAAGACAAAAAGATAGAAATTATGAAAAAATAAATTAAAGATGTAGCAAGCAGCATTTTAGAAAGAGTGAAGAAAGAGGCAGATGTGCCTTCTGTAAAATTAATAGCAAAGACTTTTTCAACCCAGTAATAATGAGAGACCAACCCATAGATTTATGAAGCCTACTTAACTTTAATCAAACAAAAGAGAGAAATAGTTCTCTCTTTTGTTTGATTAGTTCATAAAAACTATTTTGTTAAATAGTTCATAAAAATCACATTATAATAAAAACTGAAGAAGATCAAGAACAATGATACATTTCCAAAAGCAGCACTAGGAAGTCATCTTGAATGCGTTGTTTATTCCCCTTCTGAATATGCATGTCATTTATCCTGGCTACATTTTGAAGTTATATTTAAAAATTATATTAAAATTATATTACTATTGAATTGAAACTTTTAATTGTTATTAAAAACCCACCTTAAATACTATATTTTGCATTAGAGTGTATTTTGTCAGGTATCAAGAGCTTTTATTTGATCAGTGTTTGCATTATTTATTTTTATTTTCAACCATCGTGCATCCTTATCTACTAGGTATGATTTCTGTAAATAACACATAACACTTAAATTTTTTTTAATTTACACAATAGTTTTTATCTTTTAATCAGGACATTTAGAGCATCCACATTTACTTTAGAAGCATTTTATCTTTTTAATCAATATCATAATTTTGTGCTTTCTATTTGTCCTGTCTATTGTTTTATTTTTCTGGGCTCCAAAATCACTGCAGATGGTGACTACAGCCATGAAATTAAAAGACGCTTACTCCTTGGAAGGAAAGTTATGACTAACCTAGACAGCATATTCAAAAGCAGAGACATTACTTTACCAACAAAGGTGCGTCTAGTCAAGGCTATGGTTTTTCCTGTGGTCATGTATGGATGTGAGAGTTGGACTGTGAAGAAGGCTGAGCACAGAAGAATTGATGCTTTTGAACTGTGGTGTTGGAGAAGACTCTTGAGAGTCCCTTGGACTGCAAGGAGATCCAACCAGTGCATTCTAAAGGAGATCAACCCTGGGATTTCTTTGGAAGGAATGAGGCTAAAGCTGAAACTCCAGTACTTTGGCCACCTCATGCGAAGAGTTGACTCATTGGAAAAGACTCTGATGCTGGGAGGGATTGGGGGCAAGAGGAGAAGGGAACGACAGAGGATGAGATGGCTGGATGGCATCACTGACTTGATGGACATGAGTCTGAGTGAACTCCGGGAGTTGGTGATGGACAGGGAAGCCTGGTGTGCTGCGATTAATGGGGTCGCAAAGAGTCGGACGTGACTAAGCAACTGATCTGATCTGATCTGATCTGATTGTTTTATTTTCCCCCTATCTTTTCTTGTGCATTTATTTTTCTCAATTTATGTTTCCCTCTATAATTTTTGAAATTATTATTTCTTTTCTTCTTTTTAGCCTTTACTCAAATTTAAAGTACGTGTACTTAAATCATTAATGTCTATAAATGATCATTATCTTTACTCACTTCCAAAACAAAACAAGACCCAAGAACATTCATAGTCTCCCTGTCAAATTACATTCTTGTGCTATGAAGTTCATTTCTATTGATCAAAGGTGAGGACAGGGGCCTCTGTGGTCACTGTGGTGTGTATATCTCAGAGCACACATTAGGCTGAGAATGAAATTTCACATGTACATACTTTAATTTTTTCAATGATAAAAAATATGTTCATTAAAAGTAGCAACACAAAAATGGAAAACTACATATGTAAAATTAAGACTTACCAAGTTAGTCACTTAAATATTATTATATCAATCTTAAAGTACCAGGTTAGACACATATTATTAAACTGTGAGCACATGGATAACAACAGATATTTTTTCTACCAAATATAATAGAGCTTGCAATAATTTGAACCTTTTTTCTATTTATCACAGAACATTCATACCAATATTTGTAGAACTGTCTCATTTATACTTAATGACTGTGAAAGTTTTATGGTAGGAATACATTATAATTTATCTCATTATTTAACTTATTGATAGTTACATTGTTCTTTTTACTTCTTTAAACAAAACATCAATTTGTCACTTGAAAAACAAAGAAAAGTTATGAATAATTATTTCAACAGAAGTTGTGTTGCGGGAACAGAGTTTTATGTCATTTTCATTTCCTCTAAGGCACCTTTTAACAATGATTATGAATATTTATAACCACAAAAAAGATATTTTTAAAAATGAGTATTTGTTACATTTTATTTGAATACAATATATCACTTATTTACATAACAATGTTTTCACATTCTTTGTTCATTTATTATTTTTGAAAAATAACGGCAGAGAAAAGATCATTATAGTTAATATAATTTTAAAGTTTATCTTTGGAAATAAAGAAGAGCTTCATTACACATGGAAGAATAACAAAGTTAATCTATTGGAGCTGAATTACATTGCCTTTTATTTTCTTAAGTGTAAAAAGTACTTTACATATTAAATTTAGAGTAAACATCCTGTCTGATGTTGCGTATGAACAGATCTGTTTCCTTGATCCTGTTTCATTCTGACCCTCTGCTAAGCATCTGATCCATGCAATCTGCATTCAACTATGGAACCAAAGACAGCAGCACTGTCCAGCCCCTGTCCTTGTCATCAACGTTTGCCAGAGGAATTGAATGAACTAAATACAGGTAATGCTGCTATTGCTAAGTAATTCCTCTATTTACTGAGAAAATAATATTATAAATAACTAAGTCCATAGCTAGCTACTTTTAGAAGAAGGGTTTAAAACCTTTTGTTCTTGCAAATGAATTTTAGATTTTCCAATGGAAGGGAATTTAAAATACAGTCACTGTCTGAGAAGTAAATATTTATAATGGATTAAGATTTAATATTATTTGGAAAAATATTATTGACTTGGTGGCTGTGAATTCTGCTTTTCTTGCACTGAAAGAGTACATATTGCTAGGAAAATTTATCTACCTAGCAAGAATTAGATGATTTTGTTTCTCACACTCTTTTCATTAACATTAAATTCAACTGTAAGAAGGAGCATTTGTAGACATTTAAATTATAGGTACTTAAACTAATTCTTAAATTTCTATTCTTTCTGCAACTGGTATTACTTCAGATGCTATTGTCCATTATATTCTTATAATTACTATTCTAACTACTACTATGACTATTTTTATAATAATAAAACTTATTGAATGTTTATTGCTTCAAGCACCATGCTATTGACTTTATATACATTAGCTTAATCTCCACAATATATATATGGATAAATATTACTGTTATTCTTATTTTATATAAGAAACTAAGGATAAAAAAAAGCTTGCCACAATTCACAAAGCAACTGCCTAACTGAGCCAATTTTTAAAACTTTGTTATAAGTCTAAAATAGGGACAATTTATGTTTCTAACATGCTTTTAATTCTGTGTCATTATAAATATATGTATATATACATGTGTATATATAAAATTATAATTGTTTATTGCATGCATTTTTCTAACATACTTTCTAGAGTTTTGTGATGAAAGTGTAACATACTCCGAACTCAAACTTCGTGATTCTTCAAATATTCAGAAGAGAAAACTAACTAGGATTTGGAAAGCAAAAGGTAAAAAATGTAAAACTCTAGACTCCTTTTTTTGCCTTCATATTTTAATGAGAAGTCATGAAAATAAAAGGACTAATCTTTCAAATGGAAATCATCCCTCATACACTTTTAAGCAGGTCATAAGGACCCAAAGTCTAGTGTTTAGAGCAAATGGAAATGAACAATGAACAACTGATCATTTTGCTCTGAATAATCAACCATGGCTTAAAATGATGTACCATGCCATAGAATGAAGAATGTTTCTAGATATTTTGGGGGTTGATATTTTAGCTTTGCAAAAGGTAAGTGCTCCTTTTATGCTACAATATTTCTAAAAATGAAATGGACTGTGGGAGGTATATCATAGTAGCCAGATTTTATCAAAACTATCACAGAGTATCTGTCAAGGTCAACAGCTAATGCAGAAGTTTTATTCTTAGTTCTGCTACAAAGATGGGGGAAAAAATTGTTTAATTAAAGGAAGGTGATAAATTAAATCCCTTGTAGGATTTCTGAATTTCTCTTTTTGATCGTAAAATGTCTTTACTAGAGCAACTTGTTACTTCAACATTCCTACATAAAAATATTCATATTTCCTTAGCTATATCCAAATCTTCAAAATAGTTTTTAAAGTTTTCCTTGCAGAGTGGGAATACCAATGATGCAGCACTCCTCTGGATTTAGATTTCATTCAAATTCTAATAGGGTGAATATTCCTAGCCAAAATTCCTTCTAATCCCAACTCCTAATCTTGTTTCCATTGATCATCATGGTGAACTACTTCTTTTTCTCTTTGGGCAGAGTCTCCATGGTGCATTGCTACAGTGATATTTGCCTTGCTTTATTTAATTGCTCTTGCACTAGCTGCATTTATGATAGCTAAGGGTAAGTATTTTTCAGGTTTTCATTAACTTGTTAAAAGTTACTAGAATAGAATTTTGAAGCATTTGAAATTAATTCTAAGGCTTTACTAAAGTTATTTTCCTCATTTGTTATTTTAGTTGCATAAAAGTAATTTTACCAATTCAGTTTTTGAATTATCAACAATAGCTTTGTCCCAGGTGAGCTTATCAAAGATGTTGGTGGATAGCTGTGTATTTTGAAAAAAAATGAAAAATAATAGCAATGTTCTTTATGTTATTGTATTTTTACTGACATTAGACTTAGCAACTGTGAGATGTAAGAAAACTTGGAGATATTTATAGAATTTATTATTTGGGCAGTTAAAAACTAACTGTAAGGACATCAAGTCAGGAATTTGAAAGAAATAATCTAATAGAAGAAATAAAATGATAATGGGCAGAGATTCATCAAAAAATGAAAAAAAAATATTATCAGGATTTTGGACCAAGTCTATATATTGCTTGAACTCAGTGTCTTAATATTAGAAAATATATTAGCTTTTAAAATTATAAACTCATAAATGGTACTATCTGCAAACCAGAAACATGAAAATTCTTTCAAAAATAGAAAGTAAGGTAATTTATGCTTACAAAGCAGAGAAAACAACAGCACAAAACATATGAAGGATAAATTTATTCAAAAGTTATAAGTAGATCTAAATCAGTAGAATATAGTATAATATATAATTTTCAGAAATAGAACTGCCATACAACCCAGCAATCCCACTGCTGGGCATACACACCGAGGAAACCAGAATTGAAAGAGACACGTGTACCTCAATGTTCATCACAGCACTGTTTATAATAGCCAGGACATGGAAGCAACCTAGATGTCCATCAGCAGATGAATGGATAAGAAAGCTGTGGTACATATACACAATGGAGTATTACTCAGCCATTAAAAAGAATACATTTGAATCAGTTCTAATGAGGTGGGTGAAACTGGAGCCTATTATACAGAGTGAAGTAAGCCAGAAAGAAAAACACCAATACAGTATACTAACACATATATATGGAATTTAGAAAGATGGCAACAATAACCCTGTATACGAGACAGCAAAAGAGACACTGATGTATAGAACAGTCTTTTGGACTCTGTGGGAGAGGGAGAGGGTGGAATGATTTGGGAGAATGGCATTGAAACATGTATAATATCATATAAGAAACGAATTGCCAGTCCAGGTTCGATGCATGCTACTGGATGCTTGGGGCTGGTGCACTGGGATGACCCAGAGGGATGGTATGGGGAGGGAGGTGGGAGGGGGGTTCAGGATGGGGAACACGTGTACACCCGTGGCGGATGCATGTTGATATGTGGCGAAACTAATACAATATTGTAAAGTAAAAAAATAATAATAATAAAAAAATTTAAAAAAAGAAATAAACATAAAAACTTTGTGTACAATTCCAAACAAAGACATATATGATAATAAGTGACAATGTAGAGAAATTGAATAAATATAGCTATATTCTATAAATAAATAAATATCTATTTGGATGTACAAAAATGGTAATTTTTAAGAATGAACTTGAAAAGATCTTAATAACAAAACATGCTGCTGCTGCTGATAAGTCGCTTCAGTCGTATCTGACTCTGTGCGACCCCATAGATGGCAGCCCACCAGGCTCCCCCGTCCCTGGGATTCTCCAGGCAAGAACACTGGAGTGGGTTGCCATTGCCTTCTCCAATGCATGAAAATGAAAAGTGAAAGTGAAGTCACTCAGTCATGTCCGACTCTTAGTGATCCCATGGACTGCAGCCCACCAGGCTCCTCTGTCCCTGGGATTCTCCAGGCAAGAGTACTGGAGTGGGGTGCCATTGCCTTCTCCGAACAAAACATGACTCCTAGACAAACTGTTTAGTAGCTAGCAAAAGATCAAAGAGTCCCATTCAAATTCATAAGGCAAGCGTGTGCTGTGCTATGCTTAGTCGCCCAGTCATGTCTGACTCTTTGGGACCCCATGGACTTCAAGCACACCAGGCTTCCCTGTCCTTCACTATCTTCCAGAGTCTGCTCAAATTCATGTCCATCGAGTTGGTGATGCCATCAAACCATCTTGTCCTCTGTCATCCCCTTCTCCTCCTGCCTTCAATCTTTCCCAGCATCAATGTCTTTTCCACTGAGTCAGTTCTTCGCATCAGGCAGCCAAAGTATTGGAGTTTCAGCTTCAGCATCTGTCCTTGCATTGAATATTCGGGGTTGATTTCCTTTAGGATGGACTGGTTGGATCTCCTTCCAGTCCAAGGGACTCTCGAGTGTCTTCTCCAGCACCACAGTTCGAAAGCATCAATTCTTTGGCACTTAGCCTTCTTTATGGCCCCACTCTCACATCCATACACGACTACTGGAAAAACCATAGCTTTGACTAGACAGACCTTTGTAGGCAAAGCAATGCCTCTGCTTTTTAATATGCTTCCAAGGAGCAAGCGTCTTTTAATTTTATGGCTGTAGTCATCTTCCACAGTGATCTTGGAGCCCAAGAAAGTAAAATCTGTCACTGTTTCCATCGTTTCCCCGTCTATATGCCATGAAGTGATGAGACCAGAAGCCATGATCTTAGTTTTTTTAATGTTGCTTTAAGCCAGATTTTTCACTTTCCTCTTTCACCTTCATCAAGTCTCTTTGCTTTTTGCCATAAGGATGGTGTTATCTGCATATCTGAGGCTGCTATTTCTCTCAGCAATCTTGATTCCAGCTTGTAATCCTTCCAGCCTTGCATTTCACAAGATGTACTCTGCATAGAAGTTAAATAAGCAGGATGACACTATACAACCTTGATATACTCCTTTCCCAATTTTGAACCAGTCTATTGTTCCATGTTCAGTTCTAACTGTTGCTTCTTGACATGCACACAGGTTTATAATTGCTATTATTCTTTTGGATTTGATGGGCAAAGAAATCGATGTGGGAAAACCTTTTTAGATACAAATATTTGAAATTAAATACTGAAATTATCAGAGAAGGAAATGGCAACCCACTCCAGTATACTTGCCTGGAAAATTCCACGGACAGAGGAGACTGGTGGGCTACAGTCCAAGGGGTTGCAGAGTTGGACACGTCTGAACAGATACAAACACACACACTGAAAGTATATGTGGATGATGTGCTTTCTAACGTAGATATACCAAGAAAATCTACTGAAAAAAAATTCATAATAAAGACACTTCAATAACAATGCTTGAAACAAAGTTAACAGAGTTTCATTATATACCATCTAGAGCTAACATCCAATATTCAGGTCCACATATTAAGCCTCTCACTTTGCATTTCTTCTTTGATATCTTGAAAAACACTTAGCCTACAATATTTTTAAATAGACTTGCTGCCCAGCCATGATCTTACTGGCATCAGTGGGAAAGAAGTACTTTAATACTGTTGTCTCTCTTGGCACCTGTCTAGTGAGACAAGCCTAGGAATCATCTGCGTTGTTTAACTGCCACTGATTATTCCAATTTAGTGAATAAATACACTTCTCTACAGTTGCATTATTACCCATCTAATCTAAGCAATTCTTTCTCTCTCTTTCTCTCTCTTCCTTAGTCTAGGCTATAAACCTCCTAAAGGTCTAACTGCAATTCACCCTTGACCTCCTCCATTAAATTTCCAGAGTAACCTCTTCAAAATATAATTTTTTTCTTTTTTTTAATTTTATTTTATTTTTTAACTTTACAATATTGTATTGGTTTTGCCATATATCAAAATAAATCTGCCACAGGTATACACGTGTTCCCCATCCTGAACCCTCCTCCTTCTTCCCTCCCCATACCATCCCTCTGGGTTGTCCCAGTGCACCAGCCCCAAGCATCCAGTAGCATGCATCGAACCTGGACTGGCGATTCATTTCATATATGACATTATACATGTTTCAATGCCATTCTCCAAAATCACCCCACCCTCTCCCTCTCCCACAGAGTCCATAAGACTGTTCTATACATCAGTGTCTCTTTTGCTGTCTCGTATACAGGGTTATTGTTACCATCATTCTAAATTCCATATATATGCGTTAGTATACTGTATTGGTGTTTTTCTTTCTGGCTTACTTCACTCTGTATAATAGGCTCCAGTTTCACCCACCTCATTAGAACTGATTCAAATGTATTCTTTTTAATGGCTGAGTAATACTCCATTGTGTATATGTACCACAGCTTTCTTATCCATTCATCTGCTGATGGACATCTAGGTTGCTTCCATGTCCTGGCTATTATAAACAGTGCTGCGATGAACATTGAGGTACACGTGTCTCTTTCAATTCTGGTTTCCTCGGTGTGTATGCCCAACAGTGGGATTGCTGGGACATAAGGCAGTTTGATTTCCAGGTTTTTAAGGAATCTCCACACTGTTCTCCATAATGGCTGTACTAGTTTGCATTCCCACCAACAGTGTAAGAGGGTTCCCCAATCAAAAAATGGGCCAAAGAACTAAATAGACATTTCTCCAAAGAAGACATACAGATGGCTAACAAACACATGAAATGATGCTCAACATCACTCATTATCAGAGAAATGCAAATCAAAATATAAATTTTATAAACCCACCAGACTTAGCCTATTAATACTCTAAATTCAATATAAATTTTAAAATCTTTAACATGGTGTATGAAGTCCTTCCTTACTTGGTCCATGGTTTCTATCCCAGCTAGTATTACACACTTTCTCACTCTATGGGTTCCAGTCACAGGTATATTTTAGTTCCCTGAATGACTCATAGTTAGTATTACCATGTAGCATTAAAAAAACAAGGATCATTTTAATAATGAAAATAGATGATGCTAATAATTACACTAGGACAACAAGCATAAATCAGGACTTCTCTGGGTAGACTGATATTAACCATAACTATCTGTAATCCTTCTTGCTACAAAGCATATGCATAGATTGCTTTGTTTTTTTGCCTGAAACAGCCTTTCTTCTACATTTCTTCTAAATAGCTAATCCTTAGTAGAGTAATCAATTAACACTATCCATTTATAATTAAGCCAGATTTCTCTGTTACAATATCTTAATAGTGATTCATTTGTAGTACCTTTCACAATTTCACCTGTGTAATTATTTGTGTGATTATTTACTTAAGATCTGTCTCTCCCACTAGCTCGTTAGCTTCTTTAGAAAGAACCCACGTATATATTTGCTCTACATTTTAACCTTTGCTTTTGAAAACTATGTTGTCACATTAGAGGTACTTGGTGAATTTTTTATTAAATAAATTAATACACCTAATAAATGCATATGGCTTATGTAAAAGAGATTGTAATCCTTTTAATATTAAAAGACATAAAGAAATACATCTAATGAACTCAGTATATATTAAGTGTACCTTGGTGGGAAGACTAATACTGTGTAGATAATTAAACAATTCTAGATTTATTTAAGATTTTTTTTTTTTCCTTCCAATTTTATTTTATTTTTAAACTTTACATAATTGTATTAGTTTTGCCAAATATCAAAATGAATCCGCCACAGGTATACATGCGCTCCCCATCCCGAACCCTCCTCCCTCCTCCCTCCCCATACCATCCCTCTGGGCCGTCCCAGTGCACCAGCCCCAAGCATCCAGCATCATGCATCGAACCTGGACTGGCAACTCGTTTCCTACATGATATTTATATGATCCCAATACATGTGTATCTTCATTACAAGTATGTTAATTATAAATTATGTTGTTGTTGTTCAGTCACTATGTCATGTCCAACTCTTTGTGACCTGCAGCACACAAGGCTTCTTTGTCCTTCACTGTCTCCCGAAATTTGCTCAAATTCATGTCCATTGAGTTGGTGATGCTATCTAACATCTCATCCTCTGCAGCCCTCTTCTCCTTTGCCTTCAATCTTTCCCAGCATCAGGGTATTTTCCAATGAGTCAGCTCTTCACATCAGATGGCCAAAGTATTGGAGCTTCAGCTTTAGCATCCAGTCCTTCCAATGAATATTCAGGGTTGATTTCCTTTAGGATTGACTCGTTTAAGTCCCATGGAAGTAAAAAAAAGGATTAGCAAAATACATACTGAAATATATTAACAAGAGCGATAGCAATCTAGTCTTTTCAGGTACCAAAACAGTCTATAAAGCTAAAGATAATTTAACATTATAGTATTGGTATTAAATAAATATATTCAAAATAGTAAAAATGAAACAGCTTAATCATAAAATCATATGAATATGTATACCTATGGTATAGATATATTTAGCATTTTAGTTTGCTTGTTTTTTAATTGACATCCTGGCTTAAGTGATACTCAATCCTTACTATACATTTGCCTTTTCTGTTGGGATTTTCTCTTCTCTGTAGACTTTTTTTTTTTTTTCTTTTCCATTTAGAGAAAACCCTTTAACATTCTTTTAGGGTAAGTTTAGTGCTGCTGAATTCTTTTAGTTTTTGTTTGTCTAAGATGTCTTTATCTCTCCTGCTTCACTCAATGATAATCTTGCTGAATATAGTATCCTAGGTTGCAGGGTTTTCCCATTCAGACCTTTGACTATATCACCCCATTCCCTTCCAGCCTCTAACTATGCAGAGAAATCAGCTCATAGCCTCATGGGTGTCCCCTTGTGACTGACTTTTTGTTTCTTTCTGCCTTTAGAATCCTCTATCTTTAAATTTCACCATTTTAATTGTGACATGTCTTAGTATAGGTCTGTTTGGTTTCATCTTATTTGAAACCCTGTGTGCTTTGTGTACCTGGATATCTGTTTCCTTCTTTAAGTTTAGGAAATGTTCAGCCATATTTTCTCCAAATACATTCAAAAAAAATTTTATTGGAGCATAATTTTACATTGTAATGTCAGTTTCTGCTCTACAGTAAAGTAAATCAGTTATATGTACACATATATCTACTCATTTTTAGATTTCTTTCCCATTTAGGTCACCACAGAACATTGTGTTAAATAGTAGGGTCTCATTAGTTATCTATGTTATAGATGGCATGCAGTGAGTGAGGAATCTAGGAGCACAGTGAGGCAGCAGCTGCTACATCAGACCTCTTTCTGCTTTCTTTGAAGGCACTTGGCAGGCAAGCCAGCATCTGCCTTACGAGTGGAGTTTAAGCTTCTTCAGCCCCTCTCTCCATCCCAAATCTTCTCCAATAAGCCTAGGGGGCTTGCATCCTCCATGTAGGACCCCTGGACTGGGACACCTGGGCTGTGGCACAACCATCTCATGTCCCAGGGCGAGTGTTCACCTGTACAGTCTCCCTTTTGCTCTTAGTCTCCTCCAGGGATACAGGTTCTGCTTTTTTTTCCAGTCTTACCCAATTACATGTGTGTCATTCTTGTAGTCTTGGTTGCATAGGAGTACTTTTGCCAGTTTCCAGTTCATTTTCCATGACAGTTATTCCACAGGTAGTTGCATTTTTGATGTGTGTAGGGGGTGGTGAATTCAATGTCTTCTTACTCTGCCTTTTTGATCCTTTTCTAGTACATCTATTCTTATGAGTCCAGCAATGCATCTGAGACTCAAACTGCGCTACTATGGTCAAGAGAATTTAAAGTCTCCCTCATATGAGCCTGCACTTGGCTGATTGAAACTTTATGTCCAACAAGTTACATGATCTTGTAGTTGGACTAGGATCAGATCTTTAAAAAGTAGGCATGCAGAAAGATTTTCTTTACAATTTATGTGAAGTCTCCAAATTATCTAAGAAGCAACCATAGGCCATTCAGACTAAATAAAATAAATTCAAGCTAGGAGCGTTCCAGTCACTCTATTTTTTTCAAATCAAGTTTAGCCAATGAGAGGGCCAGATTCTCCAAAACAAAACAAAATACATCATGTGAAATGATGAGGGTTAAAGGTTTCATATTTGAAAATAGAAATATGGATGTTAAGAAAAAATGACATAATTTTAGAAATTGTTTATTTTAATGAGCTTGAAATTTAAAATATAAATAATTGATAGCTTGAAGATCTTTGAAAGGGTAGCATTAGTAAAGCTGTGTAATGGGGGTGTCAATTTTAGAGGCATCTTGAGAAAAACAGTGGATAGTGATAGAGAGTTTGTAGAATATTATAAAAGTTCCACATAAAAATAATGAAAATCTGAATGGGGAAAAGGTTATGGTGCTGTGAAAAAGTAAATAGATATGTGAAGCACTGTAGTAATAGAATAAACAGTACTTTGTGACTAACTGAATGTGTGCTATGTCAAAGGCATTTGCTTCAGAGGCAACTTTGGTCATTATGTCCTAATTGGGTTTACTAATTGCTTAGAATAGCATCAGTCAGATGTGGAAATCTGCAATGATTAAAGCATGGGCCATTACCTCATAAACGCCTGTCATAAGAAAAATGTTTTATATTTAATGTCAGTTATTTGCAAGTGATAATTCCAATTTACTCCACAGCTAATCATTTAAAAAATAAATGGATAAGTTATATTTAAACTTTTCTGAATTTCTATTTTATTTGCATTCTTAAACGTTTAAAAGTGATAAATCTTAAAATGTATTTTCATTTGTAAATTTTACAAATTCCAGTTAATTGTCTAGAAGAAATTCTGAATACACATCAAAACAATAAGTCAAATGTGCCTGGACGCTGCAACACAATATAGCAAAACAGAGGTAAGTATTGAATTGCAATGAGAATCTTGCTATCAATGTAAGTTGTTTAAATTTAGATGCATATATACAATTAATAAATACAAAATCAAAGTTAGTAACTATGGCTCACTTTTCAGAAAAATTCTTAAATATCATGGGCTTCCCTTGAAGTTAGGGAGGATAATTAAAAACAATAATAAAAAATTATGATATACAGAGTTAGCATGGGTGACAAAGTTATCCTCATGGATGCATTTTTTGTTGTCAAGGTAATTGGTCCTTCTCTGAAGAAAACTGATATCTTATTTCTGCTGAAAATAAGATCTTGGCAGCAAGGAAACTGTCCTGAAGCCCTGAGCTCCAGTCTTATCAAGAAATATAACAAAGAAGAATTGGAAATGTATGGCACAATAACCCTTCCTACATTTTCTTATACGGAAGATAATTATAGAGACATTTTAACATTTTGTGTTCATTCAAGCATGCTAAACTCAACAGATTGTAATAATTGATTGGAGATCTCTTAATCAAACCCAAACATCAAAATATGGGCTTAAATGGTTATGTGATTTTTAAATTTTAAATGTATTTGTACATAGAAGTAAATGCTAATATATTAAAATCTCAGACCCTGGTAAATAAATGAGAGGAAACCACATAGCACGTATACACTAAGGAGCGTTTAGTCACAATCAGCACTTAAAAAATACCTAACATTTATTGATTGCTTCTAATGTTCCCAATACTACTTCAATGTATCACATATTAGATCATGTACTGCCCCAATAATTCCTACTGTACTGTACTATTTTTATGGCTGTCATATTAATAAAGAAACTGAGACCCAGAAAGAATGAGGAATTTTCCAAAGTTATATAGCTAGTAAAAAATAGAAACATAATTTAAGCCAAGATAGGTTTAGTCTAGAGATTACACATGGAACCATTATGCTATGCTGACCTCAGAACAATAAGTCATGTCAGATCAAGATGTAAAAATATTGCTTCTTCAGAAATAGTGAGGGCTGCAGATTTACATTTTCCCTACCTGGCTGTATCTTTCAGAGAGAAACAAATGAGAAAAATAACTTTCAAGAATGAAATATTATACTAGCTCTTTATAAAGAGTATTTTATGAATATTTTATACTAATCATTCTCTGGAATATGGAAGAAAGAGACTAATAGAAGTGATATTTTTCACCTTAGTAGACTCCAGCAAGCTTAAAGAATATAGGTCTCCTTTATTTTTAGTTCTCATCTACTATGCGACTGTATATTATTTCTTTTTTTATTGCATTCAAGTTCTGTTATTGCCTTTAATAAAGACTTCAGTCTATAGCATGATGATAAGTTGTGGCATATATGCTGACAATTTCCATATGATGCCTTTGGGAGACACACCTCATAATTTCAGCATTCCTCCCTGCCAAGGCTGGTCTCTGCTCTAAATAATTCCTGACAATCTTTCCCAGTTGCACTGCTACCATCTCAATCACACAAAATACTCTAAATTGAACTTGTATATACAGATCATTGGGCTTCCCGGGGCTCAATGATAAAGAATCTACCTGCCAATGTAGGAGACGCAGGTGACATGATCCCTGGGTTGGGAAGATGCTTTGGGGGAGAAAAGACAACCCACTCCAGTATGCTTGCCTGAAAAATCCTATGGACAGAGGAGTCTAATGGGCTATAGTCTATAGAGTTGCAAAGAGTCAGACACCACTGAATGACTGAGCATGCATACATATCAATAGTGAACTCTTTCCTCTTTCAGGAAAAACAATTTTTAAAATGTATATACAAAGTAACACATTTGTTAAGGCAGTGTCTCCTAATGATCTCTTACCTCAAAATGTGATTTTGTAAATACAGGTTACCCATAACTTACAGTGGAATAGCTAATATCTGTGAATATTCCAAAACTAATAGAAGACATCAAACTACATAATGCCAGAGCATTCTGAATTCCTATTGGGTGAACAAAATAAAGACAGTGTTACATATATCATGTTTAATTGCTGAAAACCAAAGATAAATGGAAGCTGAAAGGCAGGCAGTAAAATACAGAATATTTGTATTTGTATATTTGTATATAAATATACAAAATATATATTTGTATATTTATTTTTTAATGCTTTTTTTTGTCTTTATTGAGTTTGTCACAACATTGCTTCTGTTTTCTGTTTTGTTTTTTTTTTGCCCGTGAGGCACACGGGATCTTAGCTCCCTGACCAGGGATTAAACCCACATCCTCTGCATTGTAAAGTCAAGTCTTAACCACTGGACAACCGGGGAAGTTCAGAATTTACTTTTAAAGAAGTAATCAGTAGCTAATATTGGAGAAGGCAATGGCACCCCACTCCAGTACTCTTGTCTGGAAAATCCCATGGACGGAGAGGCCTGGAGGGCTGCAGTCCACGGGGTCGCTTGGAGTCAGACACGACTGAGTGACTTCACTTTATTTTTTCATTTTCATGCATTGGAGAAGGACATGGCAACCCACTCCAGTGTTCTTGCCTGGAGAATCCCAGGGACGGGGGAGCCTGGTGGGCTGCCGTCTATGGGGTCGCACAGAGTCGGACACGACTGAAGCGACTTAGCAGCAGCAGTAGCAGCAGCAGTAGCTAATATATAAAAAGAAAAAAGAAAGCATGGAAGTATTGAAAGACAATTGTTATACAAAACTCTATCCCCAGAGAAAAGATAATTATATGAGAATCATATGAAGATATAATTATATTCCATAAGTGAAATAAAGATAATTTAAGATAGGTAGAGAAAAATTGTCATTACCTTAGGTCTATGCTAAGGATGTACTATAATGTCCATTAGAAAATAATCCCAAATGGAACCTCTAAGATTCAGGATAAAGGGCAATGAAATAGGGAAATGCAGGTGTAAATCTAAATGAATAGTGATTATATAAAACCATATTAGTGTCTCTAGTTTAAAATTGCACAAGCTTGAACTACACTGCAAAGGACCTAAGGCTATGGCCCAGAGAGTAAAGAATCTGCCTGTAATGTAGGACATGCAGGTTAAATCTCTGGGTCAGGAAGATCCCCTGGAAATATTGCTTGGGAAATCCTATGGACAGAGGAGACTGGGGAACTACAGTACACGTGATCACAAAAGAGTTGGATGTGACAGCAAAAACAACAAGAAGCCTATTAAAATGTCTAAGAAGAGGTAAAATAATTATTTATCTTAGTCATTACTAGGTCAAGAATGCATGTTGAAATTTTTAGTTATTTAGAATAACTGCTAAAATAATAAAATATTATGTAGTTATGAAGCTAATGTGGAGAAAGCAATGGCACCCCACTCTAGTACTCTTGCCTGGAAAATCCCATGGACGGAGGAGCCTGGTGGGCTGCATGCAGTCCATGGGGTCGCAAAGAATCAGATACGACTGAGCGACTTCCCTTTCACTTTTCACTTTCATGCATTGGAGAAGGAAATGGCAACCCACTCCAGTGCTCTTGCCTGGAGAATCCCAGGGACAGAGGAGCCTAGTGGGCTGCCGTCTATGGGGTCGCACAGAGTCAGACACGACTGAAGCGACTTAGCAGTAGCAGAAGCTAACGAAGGAATTAATTAATGGAATGATAATAATTTAGTGGATAATTCTTTTTCCTTAATTTATTTATTTGTTTATTCATGTTTGGCTGTGCTAGGTCTTCCTTGCTGAGTGCAGGCTCTAGAGCTGAGGCTCATTAGTTGTGGCACACAGGCCTAGCTGTCCTGCATGTGGAATCTTCCCAGACCAGAGACTAAACCAGTGTCCTCCACATTGGCAGGCAGATTCTTAACTACTGGACCACCAGGGAAGTCCAAACAGCTAATTCTTAATTAACAGATAATACTCCACAAAATCAATGAAGTAGAAGATTTCATATCAGAATCATTCTTAGACAAAGACAATCAATCTGAGGGTTGCAGGAGTTAAAGCAAGAATTTCAGCCTTATCCTTTCTGGGTATTCAGGGACCCATAAAGTATTGAGGGTGGATATTGGAGTATGAGAATGAATAATTCTAATCTCAAAAATGGAAGTAAGCTCAAATGCCTCCAAGTCAGAGTTTTCTTGTATTCTCCTTTTCCTATCAACTACTTTCACTTGCAGACTAATTTTATTTACTTCTGTCAATTGGTCATTTATTTAAAAACTACTTCAGCTCGCTTGACTTCTTCACAGTTCTTAACAGATTCATTTATCTCAGATGAATATATATAGTTTAGTAGCCCATAATGTAATTTTCTCAGCCTCTTTTTCTAGAAAAAGAACCATGTGGTTTTGTGTGAGGAAGCCACACTAAGGAACTTCATCTTTGTGTAATCTAACTCCCCATTTATTTCAGCTTCAAGTAATGGCCTAATATAAATTTTCAAGGTCCTTTTTGCTCTATTTCTCTCCCTTAACATGTGTTTCTGTAAGAACTAGTTTATTATCTTCATGAAGAACTGATGGTAACTGATTCTTCAAATCATTTTAATAGCTGAGGCTCCAAATATACTTACTATCTTAATTTCTACTTTCAGTGAATTTTCTGCACTAGGATTTTACAGTCTCCAGATATAATTCCTGTGATTGTCTTATTACTGACTACTCTATTTAGGTTGAATGCCTCATCATTGTTCTCTCAAGAGAAAATGTGTGTATCTCACCCTAAGTTTGTTGTAAAGAATATGCTCCACTTCTAAAAGGCCATTATCTTGGGAAAGAGTAGTTTATAATGTTGATAATAGTAATAAACATGGCAGACACTGCAGGTAAAAGCTGAAGGACTCTACAGACCTATACATACTGGAGCAAGAGGTTAGAGGAAGAGACATACAACAGATCATCTAAAGGCTCTGAGAACAAGCTGAGAAGTTAGGACATTTAAAAGCAGCCATATATGTGAGGGCAGAGAAGCCAATGGCACCCCACTCCAGTACTCTTGCTTGGAAAATCCCATGGACGGAGAAGCATGTTAGGCCGCAATCCATGGGGTCGCTAAGAGTCAGACACGACTGAGTGACTTCACTTTCACTTTTCACTTTCATGCATTGGATAAGGAAATGGCAACCCACTCCAGTGTTCTTGCCTGGAGAATCCCAGGGACGGGGGAGCCTGGTGGGCTGCCGTCTATGGGGTCGCACAGAGTCGGACACGACTGAAGTGACTTAGCATAGCATATATGTGAGGGAATAAAAATCTACACAGAGACTCAGGCAAGATGCAAGTTCAAAAAGGCCTGAGAACCCTGTTTGAGAAAAGCACGTTAGGAACTTGTTTAGAAACCAGTGATCTTTAACAAACAGCCGCTCTTATCTACTGATCTTGGACTTAAGCTGCAACATACAGCTCTTTAAGGATACCTGGCAACCCCTTAGAAATTTATTTTTCATAGCATTGGTGAAAGGTATATCTTCTGGATCACCTCCCACATGTGTATGAGAGGGCCTTGAATGACAAATCCACTTTAATGTTCTTATCTCCTTAAGCCATTGATATTCCTTCCTCTACATTAAACCAAGGCAGGCCCAGCATTCAAGCTCACTCAGCATGGACTGTTTGTCGAATCTTTGTGTTGTACACCCCAAACTAATATATTGTATGTCAGTTATATCTCAGTGTAAACAAGATCTGTTGAAACTAATAAACTAAATCAGCAAAGTTACAGGATACAAATCAACACACAAAAATCAACTGCGTTTATATACACTAAAAATGAGCTAGTGAATTATGAAAAAATTAAACAATCCCATTTATAATAGCATCAAAAACTAATAAAACACTTAATGATAAACTTAACCAAGGAGGTGAAAAACGTGTACACTGACAACAAATCATTAATGGAAGAAATTAAGAAAGACACAAATGAATGAAAAGACAATCTATGTTTATGGATTGGAAGATTTAATATTGTGGAAATGTCCAAATATTGGGCTTCCCAGGTGGCGCTAATGGTAAAGAACCCACCTGCTGATGCAAGGGACATAAGAGACATGGGTTCAATCTCTGGGTCGGGAAGATACCCTGGGGAGAAGGGAATGGCAACCCACTCCGGCATTCTTACCTGAAAAATCTCCATGGACAGAGGAGCCTGGCGGGCTTTAAGCCATATAGGGTCACAGAGTTGAACACTACTGAAGCAACTTAACATGCACACACAGATGTCCATATTATTCAAACTAATCTGCAGATACAATGCAATTTCTATCAAAACCCGAATGGCCTTTCTTTTTAACAAAAAAATAAATAAACTGAATACTAAAATATGCATAGAACTGCAAGATATCCTGAATAATCTAAGCAATTTTGAGCAAGAAGAACCAGCCTGAAGGTATCACACTCTTTGATTTCAAAACATATTACAAGGCTACAATAGTCAAAATAATATGATACTGGCATATGCAACAACACAGATAAGCCTGGAAGACACAATAAGAGAAAGAAGCCAGACAGAAGGACAAATACACATGATTCCACTTACATGAGGTAATGAAAAGAGTCAAATTCATAGAAACAGAGAACAGAATAGTGGTTACCAGAGACTGAGAATGGAGGAAATGGTGAGCTGCTGCTCAATCAGTATAAAATTTTAGTTTTGCAATACAAATAAGTTCTAGAAATCTGTTGTAGAGCATTGTCACTATACTTTAAAATTTTTTAAGAGTGTGGATATCATGTTGTGTTCTTATCACAATAAAAATAAACAAAAATGTTCAGAGTGGTTAAAAAAAAAAAGACAAGTTACTACACCCTGTACTGTGATTAACTGAATTTCTATTACTATAGTTCTGTACGGTTAGAATGTATGGAGAAGAGAGGAAAAACCACATGCATACTACCAAAATTCTGACTCCAAAATAGTGTCCACTTTGTCACTATCTATTTCTGTCAACCCTTTAGAAAAAATGACTTCAGAAAACAGATTTTATCAGTTCTTTTTACTTCTGTTAAGTGACACTCCCATAACCATGTCTAAACCATTGCAGATTTTTTTTTGTATTATCTCTTCAATGAATGAATGCATGCATGAATGTACAAATGGAGCCTGGAGAGGAATAGCATTCTAAAATTGAGTAACTTTTAAGAACCAACCAAGATCTTGGGGAGTGGGAAGAAGAGAGGAGTAAGATAGAGGGGATTAAGTGATACAAATTACTATGTATAAAATAAATAGACTACAAGGATATATAGTAGAGCACAGGGAGTATAGCTGATATTTTATAATAACTATAAATGAAATCTAACCCTTAAAAATTGTGAATCACTATGCTATATACCTGAAGCCTATATAATATTGTAAATCAACTATACCTCAATGAAAAAATAAATGCAAAGAATGTATTTTTATAAAAGAGGAAGAAAAGAATCAACTATGAATGGGTTCAACACCAATGTGAGAGTTGTTGTTACTGTTAAAGCACTAAGTCGTGTCCGACTCTTTACAAACTCATGAAATGCAGCACGCCAGGCTTCCTTGCCCTTCACCATCTCCCAGAATTTGTTCACACTCATGTCCATTGAGTTGATGATGCCATCCAATCATTTCATTCTCTGTCGCCCTGTTCTCCTCTTGTCTTCAATCTTTCCCAGTATCTTTTCTAATGAGTTGGCTCTTCGCATCATGTGGCCAAAATGTTGGAGCTTCAGCTTCAGCATCAGTCCTTCCAATGAATAATCAGGATTGATTTCTCATAGGATCGACTACTATGTAGGAAAGGAAAACTGAATTGAATAGATTTATTTAAAAATGATTATAATCTTTCCAATTTATCGACTGAGTGGGGTAATCTAATGAGAAAAAGTACAGAGTATCTAGAAAAGTAGCAGCACAAAGCTAAATGATATGACAACAGAATATTGTCATGACAACAGAATGATATGACAAGCTGTTTAGCATTCAAATCTAATTTTTTTAAACTTTTTACTTGGTATAACCAATTAACAATGTTGTGATAGTTGCAGGTAAACAGCCAAGGGACTCAGTCATACACATACATGTATCCATTCTCCCCCAAACTCCCTCCCATCCAGGCTGCCACATAACATTGGGCAGAGTTCCCTGTGCTATAGAGTAAGTCCTTGTTGGCTATCCGATGGAGTTTGAGATGGACAAATCTAATTTTAATTGATCCAAATTGGGTGGACATTCTCTTCCTTTCCTTCTTCAACCTGCTGAACAAGAGATGTCAAACGTCAGTTGTTTCGAGTGCCTGATTCTGTTAAGTGTTAGATCTATAAACTTGAATAATATTCACAATCTCTAGAAGATTAATTCTCATCATCTGAAAAAATGTAAAACTAAACTGAATAGAAATATGTCCTGAGAACAGTTCAATGTATAAACATATAAAAGTATTAACATATACCTAGCAACTACTACTAATAATAATAATTAGAATAAAAAACATGTATGTTGGGGCTCACAGGACAGAGGGTGATATTTAGAGTAAGCTTGGAAATTAAATTTTAACTAAAGAACCTGCACCCTGATATGGCACAATGCCGAAATTTTCAGAAATGCTACATAGTCATTATCAATGAACCTGTCTTCTTTGTTCACACCTTTATGCATCAGTTGAATACGCTCTTATCAGTTCAATAGTTTATACGTGTGTGGCTGAAACATCACACTGTACAGTACAGAATATTTCCAACCACAGACTTGTTGCTGCTCAAAACAACAGTTAACACTTACACTAGTCTTGATGTGACTATACAGTTCCGGGGAAGAGTTGGAAGGGTCATGGAAAACATGAAAACAGCATGGTTGATTAAAAGAACAAGCAGCAGCTGCAAAATATATTAGGAGTCAAAGCAGTGTACCTGGCCAAGGAGTAGAAGATGAAGTTTAAAGAGGAGAGAAAGAGACCAAAAGTGAGGTGCACAACCCTGGATGTGCGTGATCACTGTTACTTTAACGTCATTGTTTGTGTTGTTATCATTCAGGCAGGCAAGTGTGATCACAGGAAATCACACTAGATTCAAAATCATGACAGTCTTTACCCACTAAAAGAGTAGGGTGAAAGAATAAATACCCAAACAAAAGAAAAATAAATAAATAAGTAAAGATGATAATCATAAAGCATTGACTGGCCTGTGGATACTCTAACCACATTTTATATGAGATCTATTTTAACCTAAAAATTCATTTTAATATAATAGAATGCATGCTGCTGCTGCTGCTGCTGCTGCTAAGTCACTTCAGTCGTGTCCGACTCTGTGCGACCCCATAGACGGTAGCCCACCAGGCTTCCCTGTCCCTGGGATTCTCCAAGCAAGAACACTGGAGTGGGTTGCCATTTCCTTCTCCAATGCATGAAAGTGAAAAGTGAAAGGGAAGTCACTCAGTCGTGTCCGACTCTTAGCGACCCCATGGACTGCAGCCTACCAGGCTCCTCTGTTGGTGGGATTTTCTAGGCAAAAGTACTGGAGTGGGGTGCCATTGCCTTCTCCAAATAGAATGCATAGAGGTAGCATATTCTATAGATGGAAATACTGGAAAATAAAGACACATCAGGAACACCTAAATTGCCATGGGGAAGGGTCTCAATAATACCAAATAAAAGTTATTCTCGTTGCTATTAAATACAATTTTTAAAAAATATTTACCTTAGTAAAAATCTTTATTGTCTGTGTCAATTTCCTCAGCACCACTGAAAAGTGATTGCACTCAATGGAAAGTTTTCAGAACAGGCAACTCACACTAGAAGAAAAGAAAGCTATCATATGACAAAAATTATTCCTGAGATAAAAAGTGAATCACACAACCATGGTTTTGCAGAATATATTAAGAGAATCAACCTATTCTTAGAAATCAGTTGCAAGACTGTGTAGTTAAATGTCAGTTTTAGCAAGAACACAATCTAAAATTTAAAGCTTATTTTACAAATAGAAGTCAAATTTCTAAATTAAAAACATGTTATTCTAATCCAGAGTGACATGAGACATAGCCAACATGAATCACACATAACATCCAACAGAGTCAGAAAATAAAGACAAATCAAACGACAAACAGTGATTGTTCTCTTACAGACAGTGCTTTCTCATCATTTCTTTAAAGGAAGTATAATGTGTAAAGTCCATGATATCATATGTAAAGCCTGTGAAGAGAAAAGAATTTTAAGATTAATACTTTTTATTAATAAGCATTACATATGAATACATAAATGAATTAGTTCCCAGTGAGGTCATTTGAAAATCAAGTATAATAATATTTGTTCAGCAAAATGTAAAATGGGAAATCTATAATTAGCTTAGTTCAGGCCCTGGAGCCAAACAGATAAAAATGTTTTACTTTACAAAGATATGGATTTTGGCATTGTGGATAAGGGATAAGACACTTGTATCTCTCATGTCAGTATATCAAATAAAGTATTCTCAATTCTTTTTTTGCCAAACATGTTTTCAATACAACACCCCTTCCCACCATTCCTGAACCCTTCTACACATGGTTCCATATTGATAATTTATCTTAGTGATCTTACCCACGTGTCACAATAAAGAAGCTGACATGCAGATTAGACAAGATAGGTTTAATGAATCTCTTCACAAAATAACTGTGTTAACAAGTCACACTTGTGATTGGGTACAAGAAATCTCTCCCCCAAAACACTGTGGTCCTTTGTCCTTGGGAGACCTGCTTTCTTCCACCCTGTGTCAGTCACTACCCTTTTTGTCCCCCTCCACTTCCCCTGCTCTGCTCCTAACTCAGGTGCTGTTTCCCACAAAATATATGTCAATTTTCACGCCAACCAAATCCGGTCCAATTCAGTCAGTGGGAGCAAGTGGCTCGACATTTGAAAGGTGGGAAGTGGTGAGAAGCCTGGTGTTCTTGCATCTCTCTCTCTGCTTCAGGCTACATCTCCCACCATGGCTACATCTCCCACCATGGTTACACCAAATGGATTTAACTCCTGCCAAACAGCAACTGCCTCTGCTTCCCAGCCTCCACCAGACACCATCCCACCAACTGGAACTGTGGTCCTGGTTCCCACTAAATGGCTTTGGAGACCCACCTGCTCCCTCATCTCCTCCAGCCCTGGGAATGGTCCCCACTTTCTGTTTTGCTCATCTCTGGGCTGTCTTCTTTCTCCCTGTCTTTTCAGATCTATAACTGCTTTGGAAATATTTTCCTGTATTAAATTCCCTCCATTTAATGATCTGGCCTGGGCTTAGTGTACCTTACTGGACCCTTACCAGTGCTGCTCCCTTCTTCAAATAAGATCCAAACTAATCGACACATCCTTGCTTGCCTGACTAGTCCTCCAGTCTCATTTCCTATCCCTCTTCTCTTCATTCACTCAGCTCTGGTCACAATGCCTTCTTGCTGTTCCTCAAACAAACCATGCCATCTTGCATCTGAAAGCCTTTGCATTGTTTTCATGGCTCCTCCCCAAAATGTTTTGGAGGCTTGCTCCTTCATTTCGTTTATATTTTGTGCAGGTTTTATTCCTGGAAAATCCTCATGGAGCCCTGTACCTATAGTTGTCCTCACTGGGGCAGTGAACTTGCACCGATTTATTTTCCAATCATGACCATCCCCTCAAATCAGACATCCTGTGTCCCACACCTTCTGTTTGAGCTCTATATTTAAAAAATATATATTTATGTATTTATTTGGCTGTATCAGGTCTTTTTTGCAGCACAAGTCATCTTTGTTGTATCATTCAGGGTCTTTGATCGTGGTGCACCAGCTCTCTAGTCATGACACACATGCTCCAGAGTGTGCAGACCGAGGAACGCCATGGCATGTAGGACCTTTGCTCCCTGACCAGAGACTGAACCCAGCCCCCTGCAAGACCCTCAGGGAAGTCTGGTTGAGCTTTATATTTGACTAGACAATATTCTTATATAGTTGGAGAAGGGAATGCAACCCACTCCAGTATTCTTGCCTTGAAAATCCCATGGACAGAGGAGCCTGACAAGCTACAGTCCATGGGGTCACAAAGAGTCCGACATGACTGAGTGACTGCGCACATTCTTATATAGTATCTATATTTGTTTGCTATTGCTACAGCAACGAATCACTACAATCTTAGTAAGTAAATGAAAACAACAAAAATTTATTCATAGTTTTGGAGGCTAGAAATCTAAATGAGGGCCAGTGTTAAGATTTCATCAGGACTGGTTTCATCTGCAAGCTTAAAGTCTCATCCTTGTCTCACCCAGCTTTTGTGGCTGCCAGCATTTCTTGAATCGTGGCCACATCACTCCAGTCTCTGTTTCTGCAGCCACATCACTTTCCCCCCTCTCAATGATCACCTGTCAAGGCGCACTCTACTTCCATCCTGAAAGGACACTTGTGATTACATTTAGGACACATCTGGATAATCGAGAATAATCTTCCTATCTCAGGATTCTTAATTTGCAAGCTTAGAGGTGTGGGAACATGGACATTAGCATTATCAGTTGGGCATACATTATCACAAGTAATAGAATTAGCTTCAAAATCATGATTGCTTTTATTTGGAAGAGGAAGGAAGGAGGAAGAAGAGACAGAAAAAAAATGTGAAATAATATGAGGCTGGAAAAGTCTTTAATGAAAGTTAGAATTATATTAGGATGGAGAAATCATTAATGCAAGTCATATATATGATGATATAAATGTTACAATCATATTCTAAATGATATATTTATTCCCCAGAGATTTCTTTTCAAGTGAGTGCATTGAGCAACATATTTTTTAGAAGAAAATACTGGGAAAGAAAATGCATTAACAGGAAAAGCTCCCAAATACTTGGCATACTTTCCACTTCTATTAAAAAAAATAAAATTTTTTGAAAACTTGAATTATTCCCCCTTAGGGAACTAAATTGTAATTGGACAAGAAAGTTATAAGAACAGATATATAGATATTCATGCTAAGCAAAACAGAAAACTAGACTAAGCAACCATGGTAAAAATAATTCCTAAAATAATAAGTGAATGAGACAGGCATGAGTTACAGAATATGTGGAAGGAAACAATCCATTCCTAGCAACCAGCTCTAAAACCTCTGTATTTAAATGGAAGTTTTTGGAAGATTATAGAAAGCTAAGAATTTAAAGCAATAAGATTTTAAAATCCATGTTTGTTATGGGATAAAACCTTAAGAGATGAATAAGAAAACTAACAGACAATAAAAAGGGTTAAAGACAGCACCAGTTCAGGGATTGTGTTAAGTACAAGATACGGTCACACTACTTCTTTTCTCTCTCTCTCTCTGTAGATTTATTTAGAGAGAAACACATTCCACAGACAGAGAGTAGCCATCTCAGAAGGCAAGAGGCCCCAAAATATGGGGTGATTAATTTTTATGGACCAGGTAATTTCAGTGCTTCCCTGATGGCTCAGCAGATAAAGAATCTGCCTGCAAAGCAAGAGACCTGAGTTTGATCCCTAGGTCAGGAAGACCCCCTGAAGGAGGAAATAGCAATGCATTCCAGTTTTTTTGCCTGAAAAAAACCCATGGACAGGGGAATCTGGTGGGCTACCGTCCAAATAGTCATAAAGAGTCAGACACAACTGAATGACCAAGCACACACAATGAATAGGAGAATTTTTCCAACATTTTGGGGAAGGAGCAGGGATTTCCAGGACTTGGTCCAGTGCTCACTTTGTTTCCTTTTATGGTCAGCTTCAGAACTGTCATGGTGCCTGTGGGTATGCCCTTTAGCTTATGCTAATGAATTATAATGAGCATATAAAGAGGCTCAAGGTCTACTGAAAGTTAAATCTTCCACCATCTTGGACCTAGTTGGTTCTAACTACATTTTCTTTTTCCAGTAATAGAACTACATATAGATGCCAAATCCCTTATATGTTTTATTTTTGGTTGAAAATACACACACACACACACGCATGTATCTTTCTGGGGAAAGCCTCATTCAGTGATCAAATTGCTTTACTAAGAAGAAGGACCAGAAACTATAAAACTCCTAGAGGAGAACATAGGCAAAACACTCTCTGACATACATCACAGCAGGATCCTCTATGACCCACCTCCCAGAATATTGGAAATAAAAGCAAAAAGAAACAAATGGGACCTAATTAACCTTAAAAGCTTCTGCACATCAAAGGAAACTATTAGCAAGGTGAAAAGACAGCCTTCAGAATGGGAGAAAATAATAGCAAATGAAGCAACTGACAAACAACTAATCTCAAAAATATACAAGCAACTCCTACAGCTCAACTCCAGAAAAATAAATGACCCAATCAAAAAATGGGCCAAAGAACTAAATAGACATTTCTCCAAAGAAGACATACAGATGGCTAACAAACACACGAAAAGATGCTCAACATCAGTCATTATCAGAGAAATGCAAATCAAAACCACTATGAGGTACCATTTCACACCAGTCAGAATGGCTGCGATCCAAAAGTCTACAAATAATAAATGCTGGAGAGGGTGTGGAGGAAAGGGAACCCTCTTACACTGTTGGTGGAAATGCAAACTAGTACAGCCACTATGGAGAACAGTGTGAGATTCCTTAAAAAACTGGAAATAGAACTGCCTTATGATCCAGCAATCCCACTGCTGGGCATACACACTGAGGAAACCAGAAGGGAAAGAGACACGTGTACCCCAATGTTCATCGCAGCACTGTTTATAATAGCCAGGACATGGAAGCAACCTAGATGTCCATCAGCAGATGAATGGATAAGAAAGCAGTGGTACATATACACAATGGAGTATTACTCAGCCATTAAAAAGAATACATTTGAATCAGTTCTAATGAGGTGGATGAAACTGGAGCCTATTATACAGAGTGAAGTAAGCCAGAAGGAAAAACACCAATACAGTATACTAACGCATATATATGGAATTTAGAAAGATGGTAACAATAACCCGGTGTACGAGACAGCAGAAGAGACACTGATGTATAGAACAGTCTTAAGGACTCTGTGGGAGAGGGAGAGGGTGGGAAGATTTGGGAGAATGGCATTGAAACATGTAAAATATCATGTAAGAAACGAATTGCCAGTCCAGGTTCAATGCACGATACTGGATGCTTGGGGCTAGTGCACTGGGACGACCCAGAGGGATGGTACGGGGAGGGAGGAGGGAGGAGGGTTCATGATGGGGAACACATGTATACCTGTGGCGGATTCATTTTGATATTTGGCAAAACTAATACAATTATGTAAAGTTTAAAAATAAAATAAAATTAAAAAAAAAAAAAGAAAAGCATTCACATTAAAAAAAAGAAGAAGAAGAAGGAAAGTAGAGTCTTTCTTTCATTTCTTTCATAAATTTTTGAAGAAGCCATACTAAAAATTAAAAACAACTAGATGCCCAAGAATGATATGGGTCATGGTGATCCATTAAATCACAATGGTCAGAATATAAATAATCTCAAAAACTGAGGGCCTGGTACAGAGTAAAGTCGTGTTGCTGGAATTGGTTGAGTAAGGTGAAATAGAAACACTATTGCTTAGAAAAGTGCTGACAACAGTGAGGCATCATGGGTACCTCCAAGAAGGGGTCAAGCATCTGATGTAATTAATCTACCAGGAGTAGGAAAGGAGAAATGCCCAGTGCTCTGTGGTCTCCTCCACCAGGAAACAATAGAGTCAACTTTAAGAATCAAAAGTCTGGTACGTAGTAGAAGCCTATGCAATCAGAAGCAGTCCTATACTTTGTGCTAATCTGTGATAACACTGCACCAAAACCCGACTGAATTCCATGAAGATGGTGAAAATGAAGTCATCATTTCTGGAAGTATGACTATAAAAGTAAGGCTGCCAAAGGAGCTCTAAGGTGCAAATATAAAACCTTGCCCATCTTAGGAAAAAAAAATCAGTGGAAATTAATATCAATTTTTGTGTGAAATCTGAACATCACATATAATAACATAGATGAATCACACAAATATTACACGGAAAGAAAAAATGTTTTATACAAAACATAACAAAACAGAATTTGAAATAATTCTTGAAAAAGAATATACAAAATATACTAGAGAAATATCAGAATAGTGGTTGACTTTAAAGAGTGGGTAGGGATCTATTGGAATGAACTTGAGGGAATCTTCTGGGAAAGAGTAATAATCTTCACCTTTTTAGAAAATAATTTAATTTATTCATTTGTTTATTTTTGGCTGCACTGAGTCTTTGTTGCTACGAGCAGACTTTCTCTAGTTGCAGCGAGCAGGGGCTACTTTCTGGTTGCGGTGCAAGGCTTCTCATTGTGGTGGCTTCTCTTGTCGTGGAGCTCAGGCTCTAGGGCAAGCAGGCTCAGCTGTTGTGAGCCTCATGGACTTAGTTGCCCTATGGCATGTGGAATCTTCCCAGACCAGCAATCGAACCTGTGTCCCCTACACTGGTAGGATTCTTAACCCCTGGACCACCAGTGAAGACCAATACTCTGCATCTTGATCAGAATTTGCAGCAGACTGTATGATAAACTTATTGAATAGTTACACTAAAATCTGTGCACTTATTGTATGCAAATTATAATTCAAAAGAACAAGAGAATTGTAAACAAATATTGAATTCTAGTGAGTGATATACATGCTATAGTACTCAGGAGGGAAGTGTGCTGATATCTGGAAATTATTTTGAAATGTATAAAAAATAAGGTGTATCAAGGTAGATAAAAGCATAGGAGATAGGTAATGGAGAAAATATACTCAAATATTAATGGTACAATCTGGGTGATGAATATATCTATGCTTGCTATAAAATTCTATCACCAGTTCTGTTAGTAAATTTTCACAATGTAACAATGATATGAATGGCAGTGCTTAATTTATTCTGTGGTTCAACAGCTTTTCAGGTTCTTCTTCAAAGGATAACGTTAATATATAGTTCAGGGATATTTGGGGGAAATGTCTATAAATTATGTATGATATTTGCCTGTTTATACTAATAATTCAGTTATATTATTCACTGACTTCTAAACAAGATGAGCTGTAACACGGCATGTCAATGCTTCAGATATTGCCCTTCAACAGTAGGTAATAAAACCATGTATTGTATCACATGGGCTACGTTGTTGTAAGTAATTATATAACTTTAAGGGAATCAAGTTGAAGGCATAGGCAGAGCACTCTCTGACATAAATCACAGAAAGATATTTTTGATCCACCTCCTAGAATAATAAAAATAAAAATAAACAAATCAGACCTAATTAAACTTAAAAGCTTTTACAAAGCAAAGGAAGCCATAAAGAAGATGAAAGACAACCCACGGAATGGGCGAAAATATTTGCAATGAAGTGACGCACAAGGGATTTATCTCCAAAATATACAAACAGCTCATGCAGCTCAATATCAAAAGAACAAACAACCCAATCAAAAAAATGGGTGGAAGATTTAAACAGATCTGCCAAAAAAAACACATGAAAAGATGCTCAACATGATGAATTATCACTGTTATTCAATTCAATTGTGTCCAACTCTTTTCAAACCCATGGACTGTAGTGCGCCAGGCTTCTCTGTCCTTCACTATCTCTTGAAGTTTGCTCAAACTTATGTCCATTGAGTGGATGATGCCATCCAACCATGTCATCCTCTGTAGCCCCCACTCCTCCTGCCCTCATTCTTTCCCAGCACTAATTATTAGAGAAATGCAAATCAAAACACCAATGAGATATTACTTCACACCAATCAGAACAGCCATCACTAAAAATTTTACAAACAGTAAGTGCTGGAGAGGGTGTGGAGAAAAGCAAACCCTCCTATACTGCTGCTGGGAAGGTAAATTGGTGCAGCCACTACGGAGGGTAGTCTGGAGGTTCCTTAAAAAACTAAATATAGAACTACCATCTGCTCCTACAATGTCACACCTTGCCATATATCAGAGAAAACCATAACTCAAAAAGGAAACTTTAAAATAAATCCTCATGAAACTACATACCAGAGTACAAAGCTAATAAACTCTGAAAAGTTGCTCTGATCTGCTTTTTTGCTTAGAATGACCATCTAGGAAAGAAATTTTTTGCTTAAAATTACCATCTAGGAAGGGAAATTTTTTTGCTTAGAATGACCATCTAGAAAGGGAAATATTTAAAGAATAAAAGCATAGTCAAGTAAGTATGGAGGAGTGGAAGAAACCGACAAAAGGAGTTTTGACTTATTGAGGGATGCGGAAGTCATTCTGGCTTATGCATAAGTTAACTTGAATTTTATATTAAAGTGAAAGTGTTAGTTGTTCAGACATGTCTGACTCTTTGTGACCCTATGAATTGCAGCCTTCCAGGCTCCTCTGTCCATGGAATTATCCAAGCAAGAATACTGCAATGGGTTGCCATTCCCTGTCCAGGAGATCTTCCAGACAGATCAGGGATTGAACCCAGGTCTCCCACATTGCAGGCAGATTATTTGCCATCTGAGCCTCCAGGGAAACTAACACCCTATTGCTGGCCTATCAAACATACACTGTACATCTGCTTTAATTATTAAAGAAAAGGACACATTGATCAAAAGTAAAGAATGTCCATGTTAAAAACAAAGATTAAATGCTCCCTTCTGGGGATGCCAATGCTGATCCTCCTTTGATAATAAGACTCTCTTCCTAGGTGCCACAGCCACACTGACCCTCTGCATACATGCTACTCTTTTTTCTTTTTTTGTGAATCCTTGAAGGAACGCTGGGCTTCCCTGGTGGCTCAGAGGGTAAAGCGTCTGCCTGCAATGCGGGAGACCCGGGTTTGATCCCTGGGTTGGGAAGATCCCCTGGAGAAGGAAATGGCAACCCACTCTGGCACTCTTGCCTGGAAAATCCCATGGATGGAAAAGCCTGGTAGGCTACAGTCCATGGGGTCGCAAAGAGCCGGACACAACTGAGCAACTTCACTTTCACTTTGAAGGAATGTATCCCTGACTTGCTTGTTGTTCTTTGTTCTAACAAGATATGAAACGATGCTGAAAATCCTGCTTCTCCAGAGAAGTTATTGGAGAGTCTGCCATCCAGATTATAGTCCTCAGTTTGCCTCAAATAAAGCTCTTTTCTGCTCCTATTAGAGATTATTTATTGGTTATTTTCATCAATGGAAATGCTTGGATTAAGAACAAATACAGCACAGTTGGACCTCTGCACCATGGGTTTTGTATCTTCCAATTCAACTAATCATGAATTTTTAAAAAGCTAGAAATTTCTGAAAAGAAAATCTTGAATTTGCCACACCCAGGCGACTATCTACATAGTACTTACATTGTATTAACAACAACGTATATAGTATTTACATTGTATTAGGTATAAATAACCTAGATAGGACTTATATGTACATTTGTTATATGTAAATAATACACCAAGGTTATTTTTTGTACATAAGCCATACATTTATATGGAGAAAGCAATGGCACCCCAGTCCAGTACTCTTGCTTGGAAAATCCCATGGGTGGAGGAGCCTGGTAGGCTGCAGTCCATGGGGTCGCTTGGAGTCGGACACGACTGAGTGACTTCACTTTCACTTTTCACTTGCATGGAGAAGGAAATGGCAACCCACTCCAGTGTTCTTGCCTGGAGAATCCCAGGGACCGGGGAGCCTGGTGGGCTACCGTCTATGGGGTCGCACAGAGTCGGACACGACTGAAGCAACTTAGCAGCTATACAAATATTGTAAAATATATGCTAATATTTTATATGAGGACCTTGACACATCTACACAGTTTGGCACCCACCAAGGGTCCTGGGAGCAATCTCCTGTAGATATCAAGGGACGATTATATATCTAATTCTGTCATTATCACGTTGCTTCTGCTCTAGTGAAATAAGAACTTTGGTAAAGCATAACTTTTGCTCTTTGCATATAATTTTAGACCAAATCTTATTAAATAAACATAAAAGGGAGCTTATTGTGTCTGTATGTGTAAAAGGTATAGAGGGTTTTAAGACTAAGAGAAGATGAACCACAGCTTGTCATCACTGTTGTTTTAATAATTCTAAAGGCTTTGATACAATTAAAATGAAATAAATACTAATCATTTATTTTTTTAAAATACTATGCAACAGAATACCTTAAAGGAATGAACATTTCACAATTGAGACTTTAAAGCAAAATCCTTTTAAACCACATTGTCACCTGTGGGTCTAATTAGCTATCTCAGAGTCACCATGTTACCAAATAAATTGGACTTTTGGGTAGTAATCAAGCTGAAAACTAATTTTGAAAAAATTATGGAACAATTCTATTTCTTGTGCAGTTATACTAATCTCTACATCTGGTCGTGTTCTATCGCTTAACAATATATTTTGACAATTTTATAGACAAAAAAAAGCAATACATATATCAGTGACAATAGTGTAAGTTTACATAAGACAACTGTTTAATGTCCAACACAGTCTAACCTTGTCTCATTAACTTTATCTCATAGCGTAATTCAGAAAATATTTAAGGCAATGTCTCCTAAAGTGCATTGGCATATATATTCTAAGTATTACCACAGTGTTATTTCATGAAAAGTCATATAAATGAAAGTATATCCACTCAACAAAATTATAGTACATTTATAAAATAGCATTGCAGTATATTTTAAGAACATTCCATTTTTACTAAAGGTGTTCATTTACATATTTTCTCTATAGACCAAGATAGTGACCATTGGCGATTCTATCAAGGTGTAGAATTAGATAAGTGTAATGCTCATCTTTTCTGTGAATTTACAGAATAAATAAGGTGATTCTATTTTTTATTTCTTATTGGAGTATAATTGCTTTACAACAATAGGTCACCATAGAGCATTGAGTAGAGTTCCCTGTGCTGGATAGTAGGTTCTCATTAGTTATCTATTTTATATATGGCAGTGTATATAGGTCAATCCCAATCTCCCAATCCACCCCACTCCCCCTTTCCACCCATCTTGGGGTCCACAGATTTGTTCTCTACCTCTGTGTCTCTAGCTTTGATAATAGGTTTTGCAAGTAGGTTCATCTGGACCATTTTTCTAGATTCCACCCACATATATGTATCAAAAAATAAGGTGATTCTTACAAATGTAAGTCTGTTTAATTTCACAGCTTTCACTTAGATAAACTTCTCTTGATTTGTAAGATAGACAGTTATGTCTTAATACAGGTGTAGGAAGAGAAAACCTAAAACAGAAGAAATGGCATAGTCTTCGTGAAATTGTATAACAAGTAAATACCAGAGAAAAGAAATATAAAACTTTCATTTCATATATAAACACTTAAAACACAATGTACATATAATATAATTGAATCAAATTGAATTTCTATCAGTAGCACAGATAACTAAGATTTTTACAAATTTAAAAGTTATTGATAGATTACTACTACTGCTAAGCCACTTGAGTCCTGTCAGACTCTGTGCAACCCCATAGATGGCAGCCCACCAGGCTCCCCCGTCCCTGGGATCCTCCAGGCAAGAACACTGGAGTGGGTTGCCATTTCCTTCTCCAATGCATGAAAGTGAAAAGTGAAAGGGAAGTCACTCAGTCGTGTCCGACTCTTAGCGACCCCATGGACTGCAGCCTTCCAGGCTCCTCCATCCATGGGATTTTCCAGGCAAGAGTACTGGAGCGGGGTGCCATTGCCTTCTCTGTATTGATAGATTACAGAACCTTAAATATTTCATAAAAACTCAAGTAAGGATGTAAGCGTCTGAGAGGATGGAGAGCAGGCTGATTATCATTGCTTATAGAAGTAGACAGACAACTTAAAAGAGTGAAAAGCCTATGAATAACAGGTATCATCACATTTTTCTGTGAGGAAAATAAACATTTTTAGTGTCCATAGTGTTTAGGCAGATGGTGGGTAGAATGTAAAAATGCAGGGAGATTTTAAAGCTATATTAATGACGTGGAAGTTGGGTCTTATCGAGCACTATGGTTAGTGAAGAAGTAAGATTTTAATCCATGATCTGTGTTATGAGCTGAATTGTGTCCCATTAAAAATGCATACATTGGGATCCTACCCTCCATTACCCTAGAATATGAGTGTAGATAAGGTATTTCAAGAATTATTTCAGTTAAAAGAGGTCATTAGGGTGGGCCCTAATCCAATATTGCTGCTGTCCTTACAAGGGGAAATTTGCACATAAACAGGTATAGGGGGAAGACCACCTGTAGACCCACAGAGTAGACAGTCAAGGAGAGAGGCCTCAGAAGAAACCAAAGTGCCAACACCTTGGCCTTGGACTTCTATCCTCTGCATTCAAGAAAATAAATTTCTGCTGTTTAAGCTACTCCATCTGCAGTGCTTTGTTATGAGAGCCCTAGCAAACAGATGATGTGTAAGAAAAATTCTCAGGAGAGGACTTATTAAGGATCTGAGTTATGTTATCTGCTTCTGGAGGCTACAATTCTGAACATGGGATTGGATTTAAGTTACTGTCTCTTTTCCCAATTACCTAAATGTCCTTGAAATTGTGTCTCGGGCACCCTTTATTTCTATTATTATGGGCAATTGCAGCAATTAAACCAAGGGCAAAGAAGATTGCATTATGTCAGATAGATACTTACATATCATAAGGCAGAAGTGAATCATTTTCCCACAGCCAGTGCCTGCCAGTTTCATTATAGTAGACTCCAATCCAAAAGAAAGACTTTAAGGAGAAGAAATGCTAGTGATAAACAAATACATGCAAATACAAAGTTCTCGTCATTATCTTTTCATCAACTGCATGAGAGTCCTCTTTAAAAAGTTCAACATCGTGTTTATCTTTATTCAATTCATCCTGTCCACAAACTCATTATCATATGCTATATTCCAAAATCATTTTGAGATTTAGCTAATGATACAGCAAGAAACAAAACAAAATTTCCAGTTCTCATGGGAGACACAGAAAATAAATAAATATGAGTAAAAAGATAGTGTGGGTTTGGTGAATAAGGGAGTAAGGTTTTTAAAGGAATGGCAGCAAGGTCTATAAGCAAGACCTTTATAGATGTCTTGAAGATTAATTTTACCCCCAATGTCCAACTCCTGTCTCTTCAGGTGCAGAATGGAGAAAACATCCTCTGTCAGAAGAATTCTTATAGTGGATGCTTTAACCCGATGCTGATGTCCATTGGCAGAGTGAGGGAAAGCTCCTCCATCTCCTCGCATCCTGTTCTAGATTGTGAGGCACTGCTCACACATTGCCATTAACTTTCGGGCCACAAAGGCTATATTATCTGGTTGTTGGGCTATATACCAGGTTCTTTTTCCTCTGATTGGGATAGTTCTGGTAATAACTGTCTCCTTCAAAATTCATTCAACATGCATATTTTCTAAATGTCTTTTTTTGAGGGGGGTAGAATTCACCTGGGCTAGGAAGCTCCCCTGGAGAAGGGCATGGCAACCCCCTCCAGTATTCTTGCCTAGAGAATCCCATGGACAGAGAAGCCTGGTGGGTTACAGTCCATGGAGTCACAAAGAGTCAGACACAACTGAGCGATTAACATGTTCACATAACATAAAATATATGATTTGAACTATATTTAACTGTACAGTTAATGATGGCACTAAGTACATTCACATTGTTATGAAACTCTCAACCTTCATCTGTCTCCAGAGTTTTGCACCTTCCTAAACCAAAGCAATCAATACAAAGAAATACAGGAAAACAAAGAATGGGAAAGACTAGAGATCTCTTCAAGAAAATTAGAGATACCAAGGGAACATTTCATGCAAGATGGGCTCGATAAAGGACAGAAATGGTATGGACCTAACAGAAGCAGAAGATATTAAGAAGAGATGGCAAGAATACACAGAAGAACTGTACAAAAAAGATCTTCACGACCCAGATAATCACGATGGTGTGAACACTCACCTAGAGCCAGACACGCTGGAATGTGAAGTTAAGTGGGCCTTAGAAAGCATCACTATGAACAAAGCTAGTGGAAGTGATGGAATTCCAGTTGAGCTATTTCAAATCCTGAAAGATGATGCTGTGAAAGTGCTGCACTCAATATGCCAGCAAATTTGGAAAACTCTTCAGTGGCCACAGGACTGGAAAAGTTCAGTTTTCATTCCAATCCCAAAGAAAGGCAATGCCAAAGAATGCTCAAACTACCGCACAATTGCACTCATCTCACACGCTAGTAAAGTAATGCTCAAAATTCTCCAAGCCAGGCTTCAGCAATACATGAACTGTGAACTTCCAGATGTTCAAGTTGGTTTTAGAAAAGGCAGAGGAACCAGAGATCATATTGCCAACATCTGCTGGATCATGGAAAAAGCAAGAGAGTTCCAGAAAAACATCTATTTCTGCTTTATTGCCTATGCCAAAGCCTTAGACTGTGTGGATCACAATAAACTGTGGAAAATTCTGAAAGAGATGGGAATACCAGACCACCTGACCTGCCTCTAGAGAAACCTGTATGGCAGGTCAGGAAGCAACAGTTAGAACTGGACATGGAACAACAGACTGGTCCAAATAGGGAAAGGAGTACGTCAAGGATGTATATTGTCACCCTGATTATTTAACATATATGCAGAGTACATCATGAGAAACACTGGGCTGGAAGAAGCACAAGCTGGAATCAAGATTGCTGGGAGAAATATCAATAACCTCAGATATGCAAATGACACCACTTTTATGGCAGAAAGTGAAGAGGAACTAAAAAGCCTCTTGATGAAAGTGAAGGAGGAGAATGAAAAAGTTGGCTTAAAGCTCAACATTCAGAAAACTAAGATCATGGCATCTGGTCCCATCACTTCATGGGAAATAGATGGGGAAATAGTGGAAACAGTGTCAGACTTTATTTTGGGAGGCTCCAAAATCACTGCAGATGGTGATTGCAGCCATGAAATTAAAAGACGCTTACTCTTTGGAAGGAAAGTTATGACTAACCTAGACAGCATATTCAAAATCAGAGTCATTACTTTGCCAACAAAGGTCTGTCTAGTCAAGGCTATGGTTTTTCCTGTGGTCATGTATGGATGTGAGAGCTGGACTGTGAAGAAGGCTGAGTGCCAGAGAACTGATGCTTTAGAACTGTGGTGTTGGAGAAGACTCTTAAGAGTCCCTTGGACTGCAAGGAGATCCAACCAGTCCATTCTAAAGGAAATCAGTCCTGGGTGTTCTTTGGAAGGAATGATGCTAAAGCTGAAAGTCTGGTACTTTGGCCACCTCATGCGAAGAGTTGACTCATTGGAAAATACTCTGATGCTGGGAGGGATTGGGGGCAGGAGGAGAAGGGGACGACAGAGGATGAGATGGCTGGATGGCATCACCAGCTCGATGGATGTGAGTTTAAGTGAACTCCGGGAGTTGGTGATGGACAGGGAGGCCTGGCATGCTGCAATTCATGGGGTTGCAAAGAGTCAGACAAGACTGAGCGACTGAACTGAACTGAAACCAAAACTCTGTCCCCACTACACAATAACTCCCCTTCACCCCTCCCCCGAAATGTACTCCCCTGCCGCTAGCATCTACCAATGTACTTTCTGACTCTGAGTTTGACTATTCTAGGTGCCTTGTGTAAGGCGATTCTAACAGTATCTGTCTGTACATGAAGGTCTTTCTACTTATTATTTCAAAACATCTCTCCCCTTTACATAAGAGCCTGGTCCAGTGGCACATTTTGCATATGAAAATGTAAACAAAAGATAAACTAGTCATATCCTTCAGCCATTTGTCTAGTGCTGAGGTCAGGTAAGTGCAAATAATTCTCAGCTTAATCCACTCAATCGACTTCACATATTTCGCATACCATTATGATGCTCTGTTTCACAACTTACCATCTCCTCCTTGTTTATCTTGATGAGACTGGAATTTAGAGATGAACAGGCACTTTGACTCTCTATCCAAGTTAACATTTCCTTGGAAAAGTAGTAACAGCTGCATCTGAACCAAACCCAATTCTCTGGACAAGAATGACACTGAGGTCCAAGACACAGGTTCTCTATGATTGCATTGGGGGAAAAAAAAAAAATCACAAAGCTTGACTTTATTATTTCTTAGATACGCCTTGTGAACAGAAGTACACCTTTGTCATGAGAGTAACATTTCATAAACACAAAAATTACTCAAAATAAAATTATGAATTGGAATGAAAATTTTTCTTTTTCTCTCACTTCTGAGACGTGTTGTACCCTTCATATAGTATATGATACTGGTGACCTAGAATCTATTCATGTTCTTATCTCCATACTTTGATATTACAGCATTTCAGGGCTAGAATGTCTTCACATTACATCTCCATTAGATTAATGTTTGTTAATATTTTGCCCCTGTAATATAAACTCTACTTCTCCAAAATTTGTTCTCATTACAAGTATTTCTATTCCCCTACAAACATATGAAGTCTTACAACAATTTCTTAAAACATCCCAGCAAACCTTACCCCTGTCTTCCTGTATTTCAGTTAATTATACACAAACCTCAGTTTCACAAGACTGTAAGTTATTTGATGGCCGGAATTATGTCTTATATTTTCTATTACACATCCTAGAGTAACTTGCCCAGAGAAATCTGTGTGTGTGTGGATAGACAGTGATAGTGTTAGTCGCTTAGTCATGTCCGACTCTTTGCGACCCCGTGAGCTGTATCGCCCGCCAGACTTCTCTGTCCATGGAATTCTTCAAGGCAAGAATACTGGAGTGGGTACCCATTCACTTCTCCAGGGACCCAGGGATAGAACCTGGGTCTCTGACCAGCACAATAATACTTTTAAATCAGTTTAAGAAATCAGTCTGTAAAACCTACCTTTCTGCTGGATTTTGAGAGGTGATTTTTTGGAAGATGCTGCAAAAACAGTCAAATATCATGAGCAGTTCTTATTTTAAATTGAAACCTCAAAAATGAGATACTCAAGGACTATATTTCATAAAAATAAATCAGCAATTTTCAAGAAAATAAAAAAGGAAGAATTTTGGTAAGCTAAAATTATTCTCAGCCTGTTTTGGCTTATCATATTCTATGAAATGAAACAGCGCTCCTGAGGGGAACACAATTTGGAAGTTTCTGTATTTACTTACAGTTTGCAGTAACAACAGCTACCACCATGGCCATGGCCATTAGGAGAAGGCACAAGACACCCAGGATTTTAGAAATGAGCCTCCATGGAAGAGGCAAGACATCTCCTGAGAGGACTGAAAACACAAGCAGAATCAAAATTAGATGAAGCAAGATGACTGGATGAATAAACACAATGCTGAAAGAGTAATTTACAGTTAAGAACACATCAAATACATGTCAATTCTTGATTCTCACAACAGGCCTGCAAAATATTTTCAAACAGTTTTAGATAATACTGAAATAGAAGTTTTAAAAAATCTCATTTTTTTCCATAGGCTTTTTGTCTAATATAACACAATCAATTCACAGCAAAACAGAGTCCCTAATTCACTAATGCTGCCTCCAAAGCTTACCATCACTTTTCTCCCCACCCCAAAAAAAATAAAAGAAAGATAAGCTGAGCAAGAAAACTGCAGAATGCCAATTGATTCATTTAGGCACTGAGCAGTTTTCCAACATGAAAAGTTAAAAGAGGCTACAATTTAGATTAGGAAGTCAACAAATACTGTTTGTTTATTCTTCTGTCATATATTAAGGTTCATAGTGTTTCATGCAAGTATAGAACCAGTGATGGTGTTATGGTAAGAATAAGAAGCTAGGGACTTCTCTGATGGCCCAGCGGTTAAGACTTTGCCTCCTAATACAGGGGCTGTGGGTTTGAGACCTGGTTGGGGAGTTAAGATCCCACATACCTCACGTCTAAAAAGCCAAAACATAAAACAGAAATAATATTGTAACAAATCCCATAAAGACTTTAAAAATGGTCCACATCAGGAAAAAAAAAAAAATCTTTAAGAAAAAAAAAAAGCTGCCAGCATCCTTGATGGACCTATATTTCACCAGTTGGAAGATCAAAAGCTATACAAGGCAGGCTTATTTTTGTCATTCAACTCTGGGACATTTAATATGTAAAAAAAAAATAATTTTTGAGTATCACCTTTATCTTTCATATCAACTTCCTTCCTCCCACTGAATTTCTTCCCCAATATGATTGTCAAGCATCTCTTACAGTCTCTTCATTAGTTATCACCACCATGCCTTAATCACCCAACTTAGACCTAGCGATGGGTCACCTGAGTGATTGCACTGATGCCAACTGCTCATTTTCCATGTTATACACCTTGTGCACTGTTACAGATATCTGATGAAGGAAGTCAAACAGCTTGCTGCTAATTCACATCAGGATCCCAAACTTCACCTGGATTCTCAGTGGCACTTGACAATGATTTACCCAATCTATTTTGTGCTCCAAATTTAAAAGAAATACATTTATGTTCTGCTTATGTAAATAGTTACATCAAAGATTATGGCACAAAGTATACAACACTCTAGCCCAGAGATCAATCAGTCGAAAATATTTATTTCTCACACTATACAACTTCTGGCTTCCAATCAAGGTATCTAACTCAATCCTCTCAAACAGCCACAGCTAGTCATTGTCCTTCATTTACCATTGTTGTCTCAAGGGAATTACTTTCCAACGCTTTTCTATTCAAATCATATTCTTCCTCTAAAGTCTAAATAAACTCCCACTTTAGCAGTGAAATTTCTAAACTATCCAAGGTATCTTTTAAATTATTTACAGCATTTAACATTTGGCCTTTAGCGTTATCTGCACTAAATTAACATTTACATTTTTGCTTGTACATTTTCATTTTCTAACTAAATTTAGAAACTGTTGTATTTTTGTATCCCCCAGTGCATAGCATGTCAGTATACAATTTTAGGCATTCTCTACATGTTTACTGAATACTCTGTTTTAATGTAGCTTACCTTCATCATTGACATCTTCTGCTACATTTTTGTGCTGTCTTTTACAAGGTTTCTGGTGTTTCAGCTTCTTCTTGGTTAATGGCAATTCATTAGGATCCAATTTATGCTTAATATTTTTTGGTGTATGCCTCTGCTGAAAATCCTGGTTTAGAGTAGTAATACTATAAATTATGGGTTCTTCATCCATCTTTATGTAGGAAAAAAACTGTAAGGGATAAAGTGCTCAAATATCAGTATATCCTTCTATAATTTGGGAAGGCATATTATAATATAGAAAAATGAAACAATAATATAAAATCTGAGTTGTGGGAAATTCCCCAACAGTCCAGTGGTTAGGACTCTTAACTTGCACTCTGAAGTCACAGGTTCAATCCCTGGTCAGGGAACTAAGATCCTGCAAGCCACGTGACATGGCCAAAATAAAATAAAATGAAATAAAATCTGAGTTTATAAATAGATACATCTATTACACTTCCCGGAAGCATGTTCTCAACAGTTTGAAGCCCTGAGTACAGGAAAAAAAATGTCACCGAGAACATAAAAGTAAAGGAAATAGAACCCTACAAAAGTTAAGCTGTCTTAATTCTTAACCAGTTCTTATATAAAAAGTAATCATTGCTTTTAGTACAGAATTTAAAATTTAAAAATTCTAGGTCTGCAATGAAGTCACCCAAAAACCCAAGCCTGTTTCTAACATAGTTCCAGTTTGCCTCATGGAACTGAATAGTAAAAGACAGAGCTGGTGTTCTGCTATTATTAGGATTTGAAATATGTTTATTAGCTGTGATTCTCGGAGGCATTGCACAATTTACGGTTAGAACACAAAGTTAACCATTTCACTTTTCCTAAGTGACTCTATGATTAACAACACGACTTATGAACAATATCTTTTGTATTATTTTGTAACTGAAATAAGACACCCCATAAGTGGACCTAATAGCTTGTTTCTACATTTTATATAAATTCTCTTTATTGTTAAAAAAATAAACAAAATAGGTTAAGTATCCAAATAGCTAAACTTCAAAAGTGTGAAGAATTTTGTTGTGAACACGGGCTATCAGATTCATCGCTGGCAAAACACTAAACGGGATGAAGTCCCTTACTTGTCAGGGTTCTAAATACCTTCAGTTTAAACTTCTCAGAGAAACTTTATTTAAAAAAGATTACTGGACATACATCAAAGAGTTGAACATAGTCAAATAAAGCAAAATACAATATGTTGAAGCAGAAAAAAAATATTATACTTTATGTTTAAATTTATTTAAAATGTTTAAAACCAGAAACTGCACAAAGAAGAACTGTCTAGTGGTCACATCTTTCAGGAATTAGAGGAGGAGGGATTAGAAAAGAGCCAGAAACAGGAAAACATACCTGAAATGAGGAGGGAATTCCTTGTGCTACAAATTAGTTTGTGTAAGTCTGAGGAAGCAGGACCTGGTAAGTTGGCACAGAATCAGAAACTGGGCCTCAGTAGAAAAACTACTTATTGTGCAAGGTTTTATAATTAACCAACAGGAAGCTTTATTCTTTTTTTTTTTTTTTCTGCGTTTGTCCTTAGCACCCACAATATTGCTGATATAATCTTATTTCTTGTAACTTAGGCCAAAGTTATAAAAAAATATTACCTGCATTTTATTCTCAGCCATACTAAATAATAATGTTTGTGAACTGAAAAGAAAACATCACTCCTCTATATTATTTACTATACTGCATTATAATTTTGTGTTTGTGTATCAGTCATTCCACTGGACTAAAGTCCTGAGAGAGACCATATATTTTGATAATTTTACCTCTAGGTAATTTTATGTTTATGAGAACATAGTAGACATAGAATTCATCTATAGTGGATAAAGAAATTCCTTGCAATTTCTTCATTCAGGCTACATAGACGACTTTGCACTGACATCTTTCCCATCATTTCTCTTCACACATTCATACACAGAGAGAAATTTAAAAAGGTAGGAACAATTTGCAAGTTAGAGGGGAAGATTACCTTTAAATAAATCTCAAGGAAATCACAGTATTGGCTCTCTCAATGACAATATGATAATAAAATGAAGTTTATTATATCAAAAAGTATCACAAAATCCTAAAATAAACAAAGGGAGAGTGAGCTATTTTTTATGTCAATATATGCTCTAGGATTCTTGCCTGAAGAGTCCCATGGACAGAGGAGCCTGGCAGGCTACAGTCCATGGGCTCACATAGAGTCGGACACGGCCTAGGGACTAAACCACCACCACTGTGCTCCTTAATGGACAGAACACGGGGAAAGAAAAACACTAGGAAATAAGGCACTTCATGGAAGCATGCCAAAATTCCTCAAACTACTGTGCTTATGACAAAATTGACAATATACCCCAAAATTTATGTTTTGGCTCAATGAAGATGGGTAGATAGTATGCAGTCAAGTGCTATATACAGCAATTAATGATTAAATAATCAAGGCACATGTAACACGTGCATGCCTGTTGACAAAGCTAAATTTAAGCTACAAAATAACTAGGGTAAATTACATAAAAAAATACTTTCTGTATGCTTATCTCTCTGAAGTGAGACAAGCCTTTTTTAGGCTATTAGTTCTTTTTTTAATTTTATTTACTTATTTATTTTTGGCTGCAGTGGATCTTTGTTGCTGCACACAGGCTTTCTCTAGTTGTGGTGAGCAGAGGCTACTCTTGCTGTGGTGCTCAGGACTCTTATTGCAGTGGCTTCTCGTTGCTGAGCACAGACTCTAGGGTAACCGGGCTTCACTAGCTGTGGCTCGTGGGCTCTAGAGCGCAGGCTCAGTAGTTGTGGCCCATTGGCTTAGATGCTCCCATGCATGTGGGATCATGCCAGACCAGGGATCGAACTCGTGTCCCCTGAATTGGCACCCAGATTCTTAACCAATAGACCACCAGGGAAGCCCTGTTACCAGTCTTTTCCCCGTGCTCAGCCATTGGCCCAGGATTCAGTATCTAATCTCCCTATACTGAAGAAATATCTTTAGGTCTTTGGAGTCTTTCTTATTAAACTGTTAATAAATCAGTTGAGTAACTAGCCACAACAAAAACCAGCATAAGGTAACAGGAAAAACTTTGGTAAACGTCAGGCTTCCCAGTCAAGACTTGCAGAATTTCTGAGCTTCTAGAACAATTTAGTAATAATTAAGTGGCTGCCCAAGAAAAGTGGGGGGTGGCAGTGCAGTGGGAGGGAAATCCAAGAGGGAGGGCATATGTGTGTGTATATAGTCGAAGAATTGATCCTTTTGAACTGCGGTGTTGGAGAGGACACTTGAGAATCCCTTGGACTCCAAGGAGATCCAACCAGTCAATCCTAAAGGAAATCAGTCTTGAATATTCATTGGAAGGACTGGATGCTAAAGCTGAAACTCCAATATTTTGGCCACCTGATGAGAAGAACTGACTCATTGGAAAAGTCCCTGATGCTGGGAAAGATTGAAGGCAGGAGAAGAAGGGGACAACAGAAGATGAGATGGTTGGATGGCATCACTGACTCAATGGACATGAGTTTGAGAAAGCTCTGGGAGTTGGTGATGGACAGGGAAGCCTGGAGTGCTGCAGTCCATGGGGTTGCAAAGAGTCGGACACGACTGAGCAACTGAACTGAAATGAACTGATAGCTGATTCACTTTATTGTACAGCAGAAACTAACACAACATTGTGAAGCAATTATCCTCTAACAAAAAAATTAAAATAATTGCAATTTTTTTAAAAAAAAGCTTTGAAAGTCTGACTGAGTAGATGGATGAACTGGAAAAATCACAGGTCAGAGACCACAAACACCACCTTAAACTCACATTGTTATCCTTCTTCAGATCAGAGTTACACAATCCTAATGAAAGGAAGGTCACAGTAACCACAGGTTAAAGTTGAAACATCATGCTAATTTAGACCCTAAATGGGCTGGCTTTGTCTCATGTCACCAAATTTCAATTCATCACTTTGTTCAACTAATATTGTATGTTCAATTATTTAGGTTACATAGTTCTGGTTCTGGGATATGTGTTCCACATATATAAATTTTTAGGTTAGTGATGCACTTTTCTCTTATATATCTTAATAGGTGTATATATCACATTACTTCCTTACTGATATGGAAATAGGATCATGTGCTTATTTCAATTTCTGAACTTCTGAAAAGTTCAAGAGTTTGGACTTTTACTACTTGCTTCTCTTTATTTGTATATAGAAAATTTAAAGGAGAGAGGGTTCCCTCTAAAGAGAAACTGTTATTCATTTAACAGTTATTGAGTGCCTAATGCTATACTACCTGATAAAGAGTAGACACACAGTGGGCTTCCCTGGTGGCTCAATCTGCCTGCAATGCAGGAGACCTAGGTTCCATCCTTGGGTTGGGAAGATCCCTGGAGGAGGGCATGGCAACCCACTCCAGTACTCTTGCCTGGATAATTCTATGGACAGGGGAGCCTGGCAGGTTACAGTCCATGGGATCACCAAGAGTCAGACATGACTGAGAGACTTACACATACACACACACACATTAAATATTTAAGTGACAAAATTATGGAATAATTAAAAAACAGACATGGTCTCTGTTGGTCTCAGGATCTCCATGGTCTCTGGACTCATGGAGATTATACTCTTCCTAATAAGAGAAATTTTAAAATCTAAGTAAAAAGGCAAATTTAAAAAATGCAAGTTCCAGACTTCCCTGGTGGTGTAGCAGATAAAAATCTGCTTGCCAGTGCAGGGGACATGGGTTCAATCCCTGGTCCAGGAAGATCCCGCACGCCACAGCACAACCAAACCAGTGCATCACAACTACTCAGCCCAGGCTCCTAGAGTCTGTGCTCTGCAACAAGAGAAGCCCAAGAACCACAACAAAGAGTAGGCGCGGATCGCTGCAATTAGGGGAAGCCTGCACAAAGCTATGAAGCCAAAGATACAATAAAAAACACAAGTTCCAATTCCTGTTACAAATGAAACAAAAAAGGGTTTGAGATTCAGAGCAATAGTGAAGGGGGCCTATAATCTCTAACATGGAGATCAGAGATTATAAAATTTAAGCGAAAACAAAGTATAGGAATGAGCTGGACATTCAGAGTGAAGGAAGGAGCAATTCAACAGAACATGCGAGCATGAACACAGCCCTCAAATAGGAAACTGCTTAGTGTAGTTCCCCAAAGAAATAAAGGACTGGTGCAGTTCAAGATTAATTAGTGAGAGGGCAATTGACAAGTAGCGGTTGAGCCTGCAGAGATAAGCCAAGGACTACTGTATATGTGTGTGTGTGTGTGTGTGTGTGTGTGTGTGTATACATAAAATCTCTTTAGATCTGAACATTATAAACAAACTGAGGACTGTATTTTCCTAGCTTCAGAGGTTCTTTTTTTTTTTTTTTTCTTTTTTCTGCTTGCCTTTTTTCTAAGGAAGTACCAAAATGTAGTTCTAGTCTTTTATTCTTGAAAGCTTGCATGCATGCATGCTAAGTCACCTCGGTCATGTCCAAGTCTTTGCGACCCCATGGACTGTAGCCCACCAGGCTCCTCTGTCCATGTGATTCTCCAGGCAAGAATACTAGAGTGGGTTGCCCTGTGCTCCTCCAGGAGAGCTTCCTGACACAGGGATCAAAGCTGAGTCTCTTATGCTTCCAGCACTGGCAGGAGGGTTCTTTACCACTAGCGCCACCTGGCAAGCCCCCAGTGAAAGGTTAGTCTCCTAAACATGAGGAGTAGAGCACATTTGGAAAAAGATGCCCAAAAGTGTTCAGTTCCTGCCTCATCTTCCTCTATCACCTACCACAGGAGGAAGTTCTTCATTAATTGGTAACACTGAAGCAATGAGACCAAAGTCAGTTTTGAGAGACATTTAAAGGAATTTATCATTGATACCTACTTTTTGGATTGTATTGATGGTCTGTTAACAAAACTTCACCTTTTCCAGAGGCAAATACTCTCAGAGGTAGAAAAACAGAGACAAAGCATACAGCATTTTGCTTCCCTGCGCTGCCCCCCACCCCCATAAAATCTTTACTTGGGCTTCGCTCTTTTTTTCAACTTTTTAGGTAACTCAGACAAAACAAACAGGGGACCAGGTCTCTAGCTGTATTACAGATGTGGCATTCTTCACAAATTGAAGATCCGTGGCCAACCTTCGCCAAGTCTGTCGGCATCACTTTTTCCAAGACCATCTGCTCACTTCATATCTGTGTCACATGTGGTAATTCTCACAGTATTCAAACTTGCTTATTATTATTCTGTTTATCATAGTGACCTGCGATTGGTGATCTTGCAAAGATTATAGCTCACTGAAGGCTCAGGTGATGGCTAGCATTTTTTACTAATATAATATTTTTAATTAAAGTGTACAGATTTGAACAAAATGTCATTCTACTCAGTAGGCTACAGTATAATACAAACATAGCTTTTATATGCCCTCAGAAACCAAAAGAAACTTGTGACTCACTTTATTGCAACATTCATTTTATTGCTGTCGTCTAGAACCAAACCCACAATATGCCACAATAAAATTACAGGTATGCCTGTAATTGCATTCCTAGATTCCCATCACTGTTAGCTCTTTGAACAGAGACATTTCCATGTATCTGAAATAAGAGTGTTAGTGTTTTTCTTAGATTCTGGAAGGGACACTGGAAGATCAGAATAACAATTTAAAATGTGTAAGCAACCTCCCTACTTTGGAAGATATTAAAAGACAATCAATGATCAGGATCATCTCATATTTCTGTCTAGTTCTAAGATTCTGTACTCTTCATTTGTAGAAGGGTGATAACATTCTTATTAATAACAAATGGGAAAATCATTGCTGCTGGTGGCAACTGAAGCTAATGAAATTGTCTGGCCCGCCACCTTGTGGCCATTAAGTGAAATAACATAATTTTTTTTTTTTTTTTCCCCCAAAACCTAGTTGTGACTGAGTACGAGTCAGGTCTTGAGGGGGTGTCTTGCTCATCAAAGTCTTTCAATCCGATCCAAACAGCAACAGGGTTACTGCGGAAAGACAGGTGGCTTGTTTTCTTAAAGATGTGCGAGAAGCCTTGTAACGCCTACTCATATGTAGCAGAAATCTAGTTCATGGTATTGTCTTAGATTCTGCAGCCCTGCAAGGATTAATGGAGAAGGAAATACAGATCTGGCAAGAATTATTCTAGGACTAGGAAAATGATGCTTGAACTTTGGTGTTGGAGAAGACTCTTGAGAGTCGCTTGGACTGCAAGGAAATCAAAGCAGCCAATCTTAAGGGAAATCAGTCTTGAATATTCATTGGAAGGACTGATGCTGAAGCTGAAGCTCCAATACTTTGGCCATCTGATGAAAAGAACTGATTCATTGGAAAAAACCTTGATGCTGGAAAAGATTGAAGGCAGGAGGAGAAGGGGATAGCAGAGGATGAGATGGTTGGATGGCATCACAGACTCAATGGATACGAGTCTGAGCAACCTCTGGGAGTTGGTGATGGACAGGGAAGCCTGGCGTGCTGCAGTCCATGGGGTTGTAAAGAGTCGGACACAACTGTGCGACTAAACTGAGCTGAAGGAAAATGAAGTAAAGTCAGAAGAAAAGCCATTTTCAGAACTGGTACCAATGAGTTTGTTAGACAAAAAGCATCCAGTTAAGTTGTTCAGAACCCTGGCTGCAGAGATTCCTTGAGAGGTTTGTGTAAACGTAAAGATGCCACGACCCCGCTATGTCCTGATGCTAAAGTGGGGCCCTGGTTGGTATCAGTGGTTTTTTAAAATGTACCACTGATGCCACGCAGCTGAACCTGGAAATACATACCTTAAACCCATTCAGTGGGATGTTGGTAGTTGTTTTGTTTTGTTTTGTTTTTTTTCATTTTATTTATATCTATTTTTGGCTGCATCAGGTCCTCATCGCTGTCCCTGGGCTTCTCTAGCTGTGGTGCACTGGCTTCTAACTGTGGTGGCTTCTCTCGTTACAGAGCACGGACTCTAGGGCATGAAGGCTTCAGCAGCTGCGGCTCCTGGGCTCTAGAGCACAGGCTCAATAGTTGGGGCATAAGGGCTTAGTTGCTCTGAGGCATGTGAAATCTTCCTGGACCAGGGATCAAACCCATGACCCCTGCATTGGCAAATGGACTCTTAACCATTAGACCACCAGGGAAGTCTCAGATGGTTGGAAATTTTAATTGAGTGTGGTTATAAAATACAGGTTATTCTGTTCAAGAACAAAACTCCCTACCTTACAGCAAGTCACATGCAGATGATAACACAGCAATATTATCCAAATCTTTAGAATGATTATATGAAAAGAAACCCCAAATCTTTCTAGAATGGGCTCAATAAAATTCATATATCCCAAACGGTAGTCTGGTTTTCATTCCTTTTTTCCATTCCTTTTTAAGTCTAGGTGCATTTTAGTGTGGCCATTCCTATGTTGTGAGTTTCTGTCATTGTTTGGCAAGTATTAATATTCTCCCTAGTAAGTCTCAAGATTCCATCTGTTTAGGTAAAGCCTTGCTTAAAATTCAGTTTCTTTTATTTACCCCTCAGAAGTTCACATGACTAACTTTGAAGGGGTGAGTAGAAATCTCCTACATTTAGCCACCAATTCAGGCAAGTCAGATGCTAGTGATTTTCCTTTATGTTCTTTTTCCATAGCAATACATTTAAATCCGATTTTTTTTTAATCATTGTAATCAGATAACTGCTTTACAATGTTGTGTTTCTGCAGTACATGAATCAAAGGTAAGCATACATACATCCGCTCACTCTTGAGCCTCCCTCTCCCCACCCCACCTCCAGCCCACCCCTCTAGGTCATCACAGAGCACCAGGCTGAGCTTCCTATGCTACACAGCGACTTCCCACTAGCTATCTATTTTACACATGGTAGTGTATATGATTAATTGTACTGTATGTTCTCATCAGTAATAAAGTTTTGAACCAGGATAATGGCCGCCTAGGATAGAGACTAAATTTTACCAATTCTATTTACAAGTAGGAGTGGCTGTGTTACTCAGTTCCAGCCAGTAGAGGTCAGTGGTGCTGTCCTTAGTACCTGTAGGGAGCTTTCCTTCAGAGAGCTGGCCAGTATGCTGTCCTCTTCTGGGTCTCTTCCTCCATCTGATTACAAGAAGTAGATCTTGTGTCTGACTTTCAGGATGAGGATTACACCCAACTGATGTGGAAGAGAGGGCAGAAGTAGCCTGGGCCTCAAGAGGTAGTTTGTTGTGACCCACACAGTCAAAGGCTTTAGCATAGTCAATGAAACAGAAGTCAATGCTTTTTTGGAATTCCTTTGCTTTTTCTATGATCCAATGGCCGTTGGCAATTTGATTTCTGGTTCCTCTGCCTTTTCTAAATCCATCTTTAACATCTGGAAGTTCTCGGTTCACATACTGTTGAACCCTAGCTTGAAGGATTTTGAGCATTACCTTGCCAGCATGTGAAATGAGCCCAATTGTGAGGTAGTCTGAACATTCTTTAGAATTGCCTTTCTTTGGGATTGGAATGAAAACTGACCTTTTCCAGTCCTGTGGCCACTGCTGAGTTTTCCAAATTTGCCGTCATATTGAATGAAACACTTTAAAAGCATCATCTTTTAGGATTTAAACAGCTTAGGCAGAATTCCATCACCCCCACTAGCTTTGTTAGAAGTAATGCTTCTAAGGCCTACTTGATTTCAAAATCCAGGATGTCTGGCTCAAGGTGAGTGACCACACCATCATGGTTATCCTGGTCATTAAGACCTTTTTTGTGTAGTTCTTCTGTGTGCATTCTGTGTATTCTTTCGTGATGTGAAAAGCCGACTCATTGGCAAAAGACCCTGATGCGGGGAAAGATTGACAGCAAGAGAAGAAGGGGGCGATGGAAGATGAGATGGTTGGAGCGCACCATGGACTCAGGCAGATAGTGAAGGCCAGGGAAGCCTGGCATGCTGCAGTCCATGGGGTCACAAAGTGTCGAACACAACTTGGTGACTGAACAACAGGAGGCAGAGTCATTATGCCAAACCTGGACATTTTTACACAAGAATGGAGTCGATGTCTTGTGCATGTATTTTAAATATACAAATACTTGTGTATTTAAATTTTAATATACAAATATTTGTGTATTTTAAACATATGTGCTTTAAATATTTTTTAAATACTTATATATTTCAAATATTTTCACATATTCATGCTGGTTCTAGCCTGACAAAGCTCTGAAATGTTCTAGCTACTCTGTCCCACATCTAGGTTTTACCTGCACCCGAGGAAAAGGAGACCGGGCAAGATCATCTTCAAAGATGATGATCAGCTATTTCGATCAAGAAAATCAATCCTCAAGGAGAGTTTACTAATCAAAAGAAGGAGAGCCTTCTCAGCTGTATTTCCCATCAAGTCTGAAAACTGTTTTTAGAGACACCCAGCTCAACATATGCTACACTTCCCCTGACTCATGCCATATCCTGTATTTTCCAAATAGATGCAGGATTTATTATAATAAATGTCCTGCAATATTCAGTCAGTTCAGTCACTCAGTTGTGCCCGACTCTTTGTGACCCCATGGACTACAGCACTCCAGGCTTCCCTGTCCATCACCAACTGCCAGAGCTTACTCAAATTCATGTCCATCGAGTCAGTGATGCCATCCAACTATCTCATCCTCTGTTGTCCCCTTCTCCTCCTGCCTTCGATCTTTCCCAGCATCAGCGTCTTTTCCAATTAGTCAGTTCTTTGCATCAGGTGGCCAAAGTATTAGAGTTTCAGTTTTGCATCAGTCCTTCCAATGATTATCACCAGTGAAAAAAAAATAAAAACCTATTCTGGCTAGTTAGCCTAAGTCACTGCCATTTTAGTCTTAAATAAAACTTACTCCTAATATGCAACGTCATTTAATTTGCAAAGGATTTCATAGTCACAACCTCTGATGTAACTATATCTAACAGGAAGGAAATTCACCACTTCCTTTCTACAAAAAATAAATTGGCCCACCCATGTCACAGAGCTAGTTTAGTGGCAAACCTGGGATTTGAGCCCTATGCCCAGCCTCCAAATCTTTCTAGTAAGCTCCAAGGTGTTCCCAACGGTCCTTGAATGGCCCATTTGAAACTTGTACTTTTATGGATAATTTGGTTCTTCATGACCTAATCCCTGAACTGAAACCTTCAAGCCTATCAGAAGCTATCATTCTTTCACTTTTTTTTGAGCATCAGCTCTAGGCCAGGCACTGTTCTGACCAGAGTGTATGAACCATTGAACAAAATAAAACTTCTGCCTTTTGGAGCTTACAATCTAGTAAGAGTGGACCATGAACTTCAGAAAATGTTAGGATCTGTGTTCAGCAAACAGGACTAAAGTAGATCAACGTGGGAATTAGTGAGAGCTGCGAGTGGGTGAAGGTTGCTGAAATATTTAAAAAGGTGCTCTGGGTAGCCTGAAGTGATAGCTGAGCCAAGACTTGAAGGAGGTAGGGAATCAGAGCACCTAAAACACAGTTTTTTTCTTTGAATGGCAAGCAATGCAAAACCAAGCTTTGATTGAGTGATATAAGGCAACACAGGCCCCAGGAGATGAGTACAAACCGTTGTGTTCCATACCTCCAACCCAGGAGCTCAGGATCACTTTTTGCAAGCTTCAGGCGCTAAACACATCTAAATGGAAGTCTTGAGGATCTTAAATACACTGCTGTGTTGAAAACAGAACTGTCAAAACTGATGGTCCACACTGCAAAATATACACGCAGAGTGACGAGGGTTGTCTCTTAGTCACTGTTGAAATATGCACAGGCCTGCATGGTGGCACATGGAAATGTCATTTGACTCCTTCTGGAGTAATCGCTTCCTGTTACTTCAAAATGAAAATAATCTGTTTGCCTGTATTTACAAACTATTAAAGTGTCCTTAACCGCAAGAATAAAAGTAAAAAGAAAATATATGGTAAAGTAAACAGACTGAGATCACAGGCTAAGAACATCTTACAGCTTTGGGAACAAGGACTGTTTTTTGTTTGGGGGATGGGGAAGGTTAAAACACAAGAAAAACAAGCTCTGTGGCCCTGATTACCCACCGGAGAGCATGCCACAGGCTGGAGCTGACCAGATTGCAGGCCTAGCTCTGTAAACAAAGGGGCGAGTGAGGAGCTGGACAGGAGGCAGGGCCAGGAAGTTAACAGTTACTTGGGGCTGCAGTAGAGTGACCAGCTGGACTCAGCCACTTAAGGACAAAGTAGACCAGTTTCTCAAAATAATTGGTTTCATGCAGTAAAAACAAAATGAGGATGAATGCTTGGAGCTTATTCAAATAAGAGTAAAAATAGATCCAAAAGAAAACACAGCTAGAAATAGTTGAATACAAGTTTTGTATTGAGTTAAAAACTGGACACAATCAGTTTATCAACTAGTTTATTTTTCTGGAAATGACTGGTGTGTTATTACAGCTGACGTGGGGCTGTATTCATGGGCAAGAGCACCCCCAACTCACACACAAGACCTCAAATCACACCATACCTATTATATTGGGTGGTTACCGACACAGTCACCATAAAGAATTATGTGGTTAATATGTGGAACATTTTCACAGCAACTTGGGATAACTGACAATATTATGTCCAAAGGGTGAATGCAACAAGGCAGAGACCTGGGCCCTACCCAGCTCTGGAGAATGCCATACATACCAGCAGGGTAGAGCGCCCCCCGGAGTTTGAGCATGGCGGTGCATTTGTCTGCCTAGTCACCGCTATTCACGTTTGTTGTTCTTTCGCACTTTTAACCTGATTTCACAATACAGTCCTACGAACCTTCTTAGGTTCATAGAAAGCACCAGGCTTTCCAGGGAAAAAAAAATTTTATGTTGGGGAAAAAGTGGAATAAAGCAGAACCACCTGATTTCTTTCAGAAAGGAATTTCCACTCATCTGTTTTTTGCTGTCTCTTAACTTGTATCCCAACTGCCCACCTACATATGGGTTCCTGACTGAAGGTTCTAACCTAAGGTTGGAAGGGGCACCAAGCTTGTGCCAAGCCCAAAAGCCATCGAGGTGCCTTTTGCTGCTCTGGGAGACGGTGGCCTCTTACAGACCAGGACGTGACAGCAAGAACAGGCTGGCTTAGGACTTACAGGGAAGCCAGGTTAACAGAGCAGTGCCTCTGCAGTTTCGGTCTGCAGCAGAGTCACAAGGAGCCAGTTAACAATACAGCTGCCTACGCTGAGCTTCTGAGTCAGCTAAACCCGGGACAAGGCCTAGACATCCGCATTTTAACAAGCACCCCCCAATCTCCACTCCGCTATCTTCTGATGTAGGCGTCTTCCACCTTCAGCTCTGAGGAGCATGTAAAGCAGTGACAAGGCATTTATCTATGGAGGAAAAAACCACGCACATTCCGCCAACAGACACCCTGTGCACCCCGCCCCCAGCTCCCTTCGCCTTTGGCCTTTGGACAGTGACTCCTGGGTGGTGAGGGGTGGAGTACACGTCTGACCACATCTGGGCGACGCCTCACAAGGCCACATCCTCCCAAAGTTTACTGCTCGGAGTCCACACACTGTCTACTCTAATACCTACTAAATAAAGGCAACATTTCTAACTCATTTTAAGGTATGCAATTCTTTTATTTCCTTGGTCTGACAGCAGAAACTTCATTATACAAGAGCCTGCATCTTGACAGAGCTGACCCTCAGACTTCCCCCACGGGAAGGACCCTTTTCATTCACGGAGATGAACTGAAGTGTCTTGAGATGAATTGAAATGTCCCATCTGGGTGCAAATTCCTGCTTCCCACCCAGATCATAACCCTAACGTGAAAATAATCAGAATCAAATGGAATCCCCAAGAACTATGAAAAGTCACCCTTCTCAAATTTTTCTAACTAGCAGCCGCGGGAAATTAAGACCCAAGGAGGGGGTGCCACTGGCCCTCACCATGCATCTCTGTGCATTGAGAAAGTGGAGGACAGCAGGCCGGGAGCAAGAGTTCTGGATAAGCGGGAGGTGCAGACAAGCCATCTTACCCCATACCTGCCCCTTCTGTACGTTTAACTCCGTTAACTCATGGAGTGAAGTCTGGGAAATGTCAAGACGAGTGGTTTTAGCCTGTTACTGAAATGGGTGATGCTCATTCAAGTCCAAGGTAGGTGTGGGGAAAACGGGCACCAAAGAGCAAAGCAGGTTAGACAGAGATGCTCAGTACTCATTCAGTTCCAGTTCTATGCTATGGAGACTATCTTTGCAATCCTGATGTCCCTCACGCCTGGCCTCTACTCTCCAGCAGAAGGGGAGCTCCATCTAAGTGTCTACAGCCACCACAGGGGTGGTGGGCTGGGTACTGTGATGCTTGTGAGATGACCACTGGGATGTGGGAGGGATGTGGGAGACAGGAGAGGTCAGGGGCTATAATACTTCAATTCCAGTGGGTCTCTTTTGGTCCCTGGGAATGGTCCACTACCAGCCAGTAATCCTGCAACATTCTCAACCCCTTTCCCCACCTGTCTTGTGCAAATGTCAAAAATAGAATCTCTGCCCAAAGCAAAGGAGAGCAGGAAGTTATTGTCGGTTCACGGTCTCTGGCCCCAGCTTGCCCACTCCGGTTCTTCCATGGAAATCAGATTTTGCAGCAGTGTTTGTTGTGAGACTAAAGTATCCCTATTTTTTTTTTCTATCAAAGCCAACCCAACAGCTCTGTCCTGACATGCTTTCTCCCAGGGCCGAGAAAGCAGCAAAAAATGTCAATCGAGCGTGTGAAAATATGGTGATGGTGTGTGTGGTGTCGTGTTTCCAGGTGTTCCTCCTCTGTCTCCTTCACGGGGGGAGCCCTCCCTCTGTCTCTCTCTCCCCAAGCCCCACACTTGCCCCTCCCCCTGCCCCGAGTCCAGTCGCTCCCACTGGCCGGTTTCCGCCACTCACTTCCCGTAGACACTCTCGTCACTGTAGGCCACATACAGAAAGTAGTCTTCCTCATGGTTGTCCTGGGCGAAGAGGGGAGAGAATGGTTTAGAAACATAATCAAGTTCGTCATCCCTAGGGGCTGGAGTCTCACACAACCTTGTAGGGTAGGCATAGGAGGTACCCTGCATCCCCCTTCAAAAGGGGATAGCGTGACTCCCCTGGTGGTCCAGTGCTTAGGACTCTGAGCTTTCAGTGCAGGGGTCACCAGTTTGATCCCTGGTCAGGGAACTTGGATCCTGCATGCCACTGGGCAGGGCCAAAAAAACAGGGATCAAAGAAGCAGCAGAAGTGGCTGGGATTCAACTTTGAACTCTTAAGTTCACAAAAACCTTCATGGAGAACATCATACACATCAGAGATATGAAGCTCATTCCGGCAAGAACGACGACACAACATGACTATATATTGTTGTTGACTGCTGTTCAGTCACTAAGTCGTGTCCAACTCTTCTGTGACCCCATGGACTGTAGCCCACTACGCTCCCTTGTCCATGGGATTTCCCGACAAGAATACTGGAGTGGGTTGCCATTTATTCCTCCAGGAGATCTTCCTGACCCAAGGATTGAACACGTGTCTCCTGCATTGGCAGGCAGGTTCTTTACTGCTGAGCCACCAGGGAAACCCATTAACTATATATATTTGAAACTGAAAGTCGCTCAGCATGTCAGACTCTTTATGACCCCATGGACTATACAGTCCATGGAATTCTCTAGGCCAGAATAATGGAGTGGGTAGCCTATCCCTTCTCCAGCGGATCTTTCTGACCCTGGAATCGAAGGGATAATTATATATATTGGGATATAAAAATATATATATTGGGATATAAAAATATATATATTGGGATATAAAATTATATATATTGGGATATATATATATGGATATAAACCAGGGAATGTATGCTGTGGAATAAAAACTAGAAATTATTAGAAAAGTTCACTAATAGGATAGAATTATAAGACAGTATTGTGTGAAACCCTTTGAGGAATAATGATGCAGTTACAATCTAAGGTGATAAATCATGATCAAGTTCTCTACTATAGTTTATCATCATATTTTTACAGTTTGCCAAAAATTAAACCAAATAAAATCATTCAAGTTACTCCCTCCAACTGAGTTGATTTGTGAAGACAAATGAATCCACTGAAACACTGCCTGGTCTTTAAATTTGATTTGATTTGGTATATCTGTGGTCAGAAAGCACTTCCTGCTGTTTCAATAAGGACACTCCAATGTTAAAACACTACGGCAGGGCAAGACTGAGAAAATAATTCAAAGGGACTGAATCCCGTGTGCCGCTCAATTGCTGAGGGACAAGAGACACCTGATTTCCCAGAGCCTGACACGGCCATGTGAGAGCATCCTGATAAATGACACCTCTACCACCTGCCCCACTTCCCGGGTGTGTGGAAGATAACACCTGGGACGGAGGCTAGAGAAAGCCAGGCGGTACAGCCTTATCGCCAGGACCATTACCTCATACAGCTGGCCCATGGTCGCACTAGTGGGAGGTATGGTGTTGTTGACAAAGAAGAATAAGGCGTCCTCAGGTCTCAGGTGGATTCTCTTCCGGATTAAGAAGTAGAACTGGCCAACTGGATGGGGGGTGCGGGGGTGGCATTTAGAAAACAAAGACGAAGCAGAAGAAGACAAGAGGTTAGCAGGAGGGTAGTAAGATCCGGAAAACAATTCTACTGCACCTGTTTCCCAAAGCACCAGACAGGCATTATCATCTGAGCAGAGCCTAACACTGTCCTGCAGCTTCAGAAACAAAAAATGACATGGCAAGAAGCCTGTGTGTTCCCTGACGTGCCATGGAGTTTAATTCCTCAATCCGTCTCCACTTTACTCAATTTCAGACCTAATGCTAACATTCCCATGGTCTAAATCTGATTTGAAACACACTTTTCAGAATTCTTTGGGGTCCAGCGGTTAGGACTCTGGTGCTTTCAATGCCAGGGCCCAGGTTCTATCCCTGGTAGGGGGAACTAAGATCCCAAAGCCACATAATATGGGGAGAAAAACACACACACACACCAGACACTTTCATGTCCATTTCCGCCTAAGACAAACTTGTGATGGAAGATATCTATTGGACTCCAGTAATCTTAGTACAATCCCTCATCCCAATGTCGGGGCAATGAGTGGCGTTCAGTGCTTTATTTTTCACTGAGTACACTGAAAGGTTTCTGCTGCTGCTGCTGAGTCGCTTCAGTCATGTCCGACTCTGCGACCCCATAGACGGCAGCCCACCGGGCTCCCCCGTCCCTGGGATTCTCCAGGCAAGAACACTGGAGTGGGTTGCCATTTCCTTCTCCAATGCATGAAAGTGAAAGGGAAGTCACTCAGTCATGTCCGACTCTTAGCAACCTCATGGACTGCAGCCTACCAGGCTCTTCTGCCCATGGTTTCTAGAAGGCTGATATTCAAACCTAATCACTCTGGAGCAAACACAGCAACCAATATCTTTCCAAGTGTCTCCTGGATGCAGTGGTTATTCCATTAAACATCAACATGAAGAATTAATGTATCTTTTGGAAATCCAAACAGTATCTACAAGATGTATGAACAAGAAAACCATAACTTGAAGAGGTCAAGGTATTCAGCTGAGAATCTCTATAATGTTATCTTCCCAACAAATTAGTCTGGTTTTCCTTATGGTGTAAATTGGTATCACAATAACAAACCTGAATTTTAAGCGGCTTATATAATACGCATCTGGTCTTTTCTTTCAAGCTCTCACACTCTGCTGCCTCTAAATCAAACAAGGCCCTACAACAATGGGAAAAGCTTAAGGAAATCAGTGATGGGAAAGAACAATTACATCACCATCGCTGAATCACCCAATTCTCTGGGGCATCCCACTCACTTTCCTCTGTTCTACCTCCCCTCAAGCCCACGATCACATGCACACAGGAAGGACTGGGAAGGAGGGAGGAAGGGTCTGCTACTGTAGGAGGAAGGGTCTGCTGTGGGAGAAGGGTCAGGGGAGGGACAGAGCATTACCAGTGAGGTCAGAGGGCACGAGGTACTTCCTCTTGTCCAGGTCAGGCACCCTGGCCTTGGGAGCCTTCTCCACGATCACCTGGGAGGAGAGACAAAGGGTGGGAATGAAAACTGCAGAATCCAACCTAGTATGTTGCCTTCTACACCCTACAATTGCCCTTATCTGAAGTGAGTTTCTCTAGGCTCAATACAACTTTTCCATCTCTTATTCTCTCTTACCCTTTACAAAATGTATGGGGAAACAAACTTTCTTAATAAGGTTATAATTTTATTACTGAAACAACAAGAGGATAAGGAAGGGATATTATGAAAAGTAAAGAGGATCTTGATTTTAATTACAAGTTACCTATAAGACGTGTGTACGTGCATGCTAAGTCGCTTCAGTCATTTCCATCTCTTTGCAACCCTATGGACTATAGCCCACCAGGCTCCTCTCTCCTTAGGTCTCTAGGCAAGAATACTGGAGTGGGTTGTCATGCCCTCCTCCAGGGGATCTTCCTGACCCAGGGATGAAACTAGAGTCTCTTATGGCTCGTGCATTGGTAGGCAGGTACTTTGTTATAGGATATATACTTTCTGGCATTTAGTTGAAGCACCAAGAAAATTGTCTGGATTTTCTCAAGTGGTCCTGAGTACCTACTAGGTTTATTCTTTCTCATAAATGATATTTATCTGTAAAGGTACAGATAATGTGGTTTAAATTTTGTACTTCATCAAAATTTTTGAGAATGATTGCAAAAAAAATGCATTCAAGGCACTATTAAGTAAAAAAAGTGTAAAAGTAGTGCTTATATTAATAGAATGTCAGTACAATAACCCATAATAACCCGTATTGATTATCTGTTAGGATTTTAAGGGATTTTCAGTGTCTACATTAAATATTTCTACAATACTTTCAAGTTTAGAAGGGTCATTTATTTCTGTAATGAAAAGGAAAAAAGATCAAAAGTGAGGAGATATACGTATACCTATGTTGAGGTTTGACAGAAAACAAAATTCTGTAAAGCAATTATCCTTCAATAAAAAAATAATTTAAAAAAAGGAAAAAAGATACATAAAAGTTATACATGTAGATGTATAAAACAGGAAATATTTTATAAATAAAATTTCAAGCAATAATTTAAATAATGTACTTAAATTTAAATATTACAAAAACACATTCAGTATTTATATACTATATAAGTGATGTAATATGTAATTTGATTTAAATTATAAATACTTTGAATTGATTATAAAACCATCAGTTTTAGATTTTTAGTCTAGAAAATATAATCATTTTAGGTAGAAGATAAGGGAAGTACAGAAAAGTTAAAGCATAAATAAACACTGGGTACAGGTCACATAAATTCTCTTAACTTCAGCATTCCAAGGAGTAAAATATGTATGTATGTTTAGTCACTCAGTTGTGTCCGAGCCTTTGTGACCCCATGGACTATAGACCACCAGGCTCCTCTGTCCACGGGATTCTCCAGGCAAGAACACTGGAGTGGGTTGCCATGCCCTCCTCCAGGGGATCTTCCCGACCCAGGGATCAAACCTGGGTCTCCCACATTTCAAGCAGATCCTTTACCATTTGAGCCGCCAGGGAAACCTGATAAAAAGGAACACGGTAACCTTCAAACACATCTTTTACAGACACATGGAATGGACACAACAAACTCACTGCTACTGCTAAGTCACTTCAGTCGTGTTGGACTCTGTGCGACCCCATAGACGGCAGCCCGCCAGGCTCTCCCATCCCTGGGATTCTCCAGGCAAGAACACTGGAGTGGGGTGCCATTGCCTTCTCCAAATAATCCATAAATCCGTAAAACTTTTATGTGAAAAGGCTTTGTAAACTGTAAAGATCTAAACATAACGATTTGGAGAAATCTGAAGCTTTTAAATTTAAGGGGATAGGTTAACATAGTGGAAAAACCTGCTTATTTTTGCAGAGAAAGAGAATTCTGCACCAGGAAGACCAGAAGAACATTATCACAAATAAGTCACAGGCACAAAATGTAAACTGTGAGGAACAGAGTAGTAACTAACAAAGTGATGTTATCATAACTAGACTTATCATGGTGTCTTGAAATGTGCATAAAAAACACTATGTTGTGTAACAGGAATTAACAGTGTTGTAGGTTAATTATACTTTGAGAGTAAATCCTAAGAGTTCTTATCACACATTTTTTTTTTCTATTTCTTTAATTTTGTATCTGTATGAGACTGTATGGACAGTCACTAAATTTATTGTGACCATCATTCCATAAGGTATGTAAGTCAAATCATGATGCTGTACACTTTATAGGTATTCAGTGCCATATGTCAATTATATTTCTATAAAACCAAAAGAAAAAATTAAAAAAAAAATAAAAATTAAACCTGGAGTACTGATATATGAATCAGAAATGAAAACAAAGTCAGAAGAGCATAGGAATAGACCAGTGAAGACCCAACAATGAGGCAGCAGGTAAATAAAATTAAAAGGGAAGGAGGGAGCATAGCATTGTGTTATGCAGGAACTCTGAGACCTGGCAGCTCCAGCCCCAATTAATAAGAGATGGAAACCACAAGAAAGGAGCAGGAAAAGAGAGCAACAAAGACAAGTGCAATTGAAGCAGGGTACGTGACTGCTTTAATAACAGAACAGTCCAGTGAGAAAGGGCTTTGGAAATCATTTAACCCTCTTTTCTGTCAACACAACACTTCAGCACAGTAAGATGCAGAGTTCTGCTCAGAACTAACACCAAATCTCAGGATTCAGAGGGCAAAGCTCCTTCTTTTTTTTTTTTTTTTTTTTGTCATCAGAAAGAAAGCCACACACTGAGCAGCTGGAAGGAGTTTGGCCACTGGTTAAAATCCAACTAGAGAAATCATGAGATCTGAGTGAGTCATAAGAGCTTACAAATTATCAAATAAGTAAAATATTTAACAGCAAACAATGAGAAAAAAATAGAGGGATTAGCTGAAATTCTGGGTGAATGCATGGAAACAACTGAAATGGGAAGGGCTGTTTTGAGGAAATATAGGAGAATTTTAACTAGATTTTGGAACAGGTACAATTCTGAGCTTGTAGCTTATACAGAACTATTATTGGAACAGAGCTTTAATCTTGGAGTTCTGAAAAAAACGGTCATCATTTTGCTTACTGGAATGTTTTTCTGGCATCATACTGCCATCTGAACTGGTGAGGGCAGCAACAGTTGACTTCTCTATTTCCAATACCTGACAGCACAATGCACGCTTAAATCATTCTTAAATCACGAACTGCCTCGGACCTTGAGAAACACTATGGCCTGGAGGATCCAACAGCCAGGATCAGAATCCCAGCTCAGGCACACATCAGCCACTTGCAGGAAGTTACTCCATTTCTTCAGATCCTTCTTCTGTAGAAAGGGATTATAATGGTGTGAGGACTAAGTGAATGACTACAGACAGGGCACTGAAGATATTCCCAGGGATGTGGTAAGCTATCAATCAAAGTTAGTTGTCACTTGAAAATATTATAAGAGGATAGGATGGGCGTCACCAAGACTTGGTGGGAAACTTTTAAAGCAGTCATCCAAGGTCCAGAGACCAGGAAAGAAATTTGCGAAGCATCCTTTAGTGGGTAATAGGGCTAGTTCTCCTTTTTAGCTGAAAACACCTTTGTATGTAATTCCCCTAATGCAACAGCCCTCATGTCTCCCTTAGATTATAGAAAAAGTACTCCAAGAGGTTTATACGGCCCAGGTCGCTTCTGGCAGCTGTAAGAACATGAAAAGTTAGATGGAAGACTGGAAAGGAATTCACCATCAGATAACTGCAATTCCTTTACACGTAAATTACCTGTAATATTTATCCTAAAGTCCCTGCCCTAAGATAAACAACACAGTCTTAGGGTCTTTAATCCTCCCATCTCCAAAACTCAAGGATTGCTGTTCCCTCTATCACACTTTAAAAGCCTTCTGCCCTCAAATCCAGCTACGCAGCCCACAATAGCGAAAACCAGGCAAGAGGCGGGGGAAGGGTAACAGGAAAAACGCCCGGATGCAGAAAGACACCTTGGTATTTCTTCCCTGTTCCTTCTCTCCGCCTGCGCTAAGTTAAAGAACATAAACCTGAGTCCAAAAACCCGAGAAGAAGGTCTCAGTCCTTGCTGATTGTGTTCAGGTACAATGTGTTCAGAATAAACACCGGCCCACACGCCCTGGAGCCAAGAATGATGAGGCAACCGGGTTGCTGCGCAGAGAACGTGACCTTGTTTTCTGGGCCAGGACTCTTGTGGCATCCCCTTCCCTTCCTAATTCTCACAGAATAAAACAAAAGATCCAATGGCTTCCGAATATTTCCCTCCCAAACCCAGGGCTACAAAGGGCCAAAGTCCTCCCGGTTAACGGAGAACCACCTAAGGGTGGAAATTGATGGGAGCAAATCCCCGTTCATTCCTGAACAGTTCCATGCTATCTTAAGGCAGCATATGGGTGGTCCCGACCTCATCATTCTCTCCCCAAAAAGCTACATTTTGAGTACATCCCAGCCAACACATCCGCTGAACGCTGCTGAGTCACTCAATCGTAGGATCCGTTCTAAAACTGCGGTCAGCTCTAAAAGATGGGGACAGGCTCTAGGGATACGAGTTTTTAAAGGTCCGCAGTCCGAACGTCCATTCCACTGGCTCTCCCCGCGGTGAAGGGCGTGCAGGTTGAGTAATGTTAGGGGCCACCCTTCTGTGCCTTTTGGCAGCCATCGCGACTCCCCCGCCCCCATCCCCATCCCCCCCCCCCCCTGCCCCCCTAGGACACTCACAGGGACCCGGTCCGGGTATTTCTTTCGGATCTTTTCTCCTTCCTTTTTCCGATACTCAAAGGGATGGTCCTCCTTATACTGGAACTTCATGATGAACCGCAGGATTTCTAAAATCCCCGGACGGGGCCTGCCTCTCTCGCGGACGAAGGCGTCTCTCCCGTCTTTTGATGATGATCCCTTTGGGCAATTCGCAATGAGTCTCAGATTCGCTTCCAAGAGGCCAGCCCACGTCGCAGCGCCGCTCGGCAGAGCTTTCAGAAAGGAGGGACTCGGGGCCTGGGTTCCAAGACAGGGTAGGGCCAGGTAAAGAATTCCCGGTGGCTTTTACCGAGAGCTGCGAGCACAAAAACAACCCGACGGCCCGCTGATCCTGTGACGTCAGGAAGCCCCGCCCCCGCGAACCTTGGACCGCGGGATGGGGGTGGGCAGGCGCCGTCCATTTCAGTGGTTTCTCTTTCTAGTTTCAGTTTCCCCGAATATAGTCCATTTAGAACACGAGGAACTTTCACATTTTATTTTATTGTGAAAGTGACATTAGAGGTGTTTTTAAAACAACAGCAAAAAATAATGTTCTAAAGAGGTATTCTACCCTCTCCGCCATTTCTTGGTTGGGCCCCAAAACAAATACAGATGGTAAAAATCCAGCTTTTTTTCAGCCTGTTGGGATCTGGTGTCTGGAAAGAGGTGGGATGGGAGTCCTGGAACTTCTTTGGCCCATTCAGGGGTGCCCCGGGCTTGTATTTCGCCCTTTGCTCGTTCATTGATTACACTGGTGCCTCGGATGCTGGGCTGGCTGCCTCGGATGCTGGGCTGGCTGCCTCCGCCCCGTGACCTCTCGTTCACCACGTTGGCGTCATGTTTGGGTTTTTGCAGCAAATCTGCCCCTAGAATATAAACAGAGCATGACTCAGGGAACTGAAGAGATGTAGCCGGTGAAGGGCAGGAGGTGTGATCAAGGTCCAGGGAAGTGACGTCAGTCGTTACTACTAAGGACTTTGCATAGGTTACAGCTATGGAAATGAATGACAGATCTCAGAAGTTAGGTCTGTCTTCGGAAAAGAAAATATCGTGCGATTCAGGCGATTAACTCGGTAGTCCTCAATTTTTCCCCTGATGCAAAAATTCACGGGAGGAGGGTACTCCTTTCCAGCCATGAATACAAAGCGCCACCTGAAGGGCTGGTGGAAGACTGGAGGTAACAGTGTCGCCTCCCTCTTGCCCTCCACTTTCCCTGCTAAGACAGAGGAATAAGGCCTTTCCAACCACTGCTAACAAGTGATTATAGGGACCTGTAAGGGAAGAGCAGCAGAAACTGTAATATTAAAAAAGAATGAAGATACAGGATGAGGGGCTGCTGTGCCCTAAAGAAGTCCAGGAAGTTCTGAAAAATGACAACAGTGGGTCACTTGTCATCTTTCATCAAGGTCTCAGGGTCTCTGATTGAAAAAAAAAAAAAAAAAACATGAAAAGAAACAAGGAAAATGAATTGCATAGCCCTACATTTTTTAATTTTTAGGATTTTTTTTTCTATGTGGGCCATTTTAAAAGTCTTCATTGAATGTGTCACAATATTGCTTCTCTTTTATGTTTTCGTTTTTTGTTCACAAGGCATGTGGGATCTAAGCTCCCCAACCAGGGACTGAACTGGCACCCCTGCATTGCAAGGTGGTCTTCACCACTGGACCGCCAGGGAAGTCCCTAACCTTTGTTTTTAATGCTAATCATTTTTCTCCATGGCATTTTTCAAGCCTTATTATGTATGGAAATCCAGGAATTCTTGTATCGCATTATATTTTTGTAATGTTTAGTCCTTGTTTTCAAAGTGGTTATTTTAGCTGATTTGAGCTTTGACCCAAATATAGCTAAATCTCTCAAAGGAATACTTTAAAATCAATGGAGAAGAGTGTTATTTTCCCATCAAATCTACTGGAAACAATCATAGCTAGTTTAAAAATGATTTTAACTTTTATTTTGAAAATACCTATTCATGGTAGCAGATTACATAACACAGATACTCAGGAGATGAAATTTCATTAACCTTTATGCCTTAAGGCCTTTCTAAATGCAAATACTTTTTCACAGACTAGCCACTCTGTCAACCCTTTACAGCTTGCTACATATACTTGTAGCAGAACATTTAGAATATTATACAGAAGGTAATTTTGTAAGGAGATCAGTCCTGGGTGTTCTTTGGAAGGCATGATGCTGAAGCTGAAACTCCAGTACTTTGGCCACCTCATGCGAAGGGTTGATTCATTGGAAAAGACTCTGATGCTGGGAGGGATTGGGGGCAGGAGGAAAAGGGGACGACAGAGGATGAGATGGCTGGATGGCATCACTGACTCGATGGACGTGAGTTTGAGTGAACTCTGGGAGTTGGTGATGGACAGGGAGTCCTGGTGTGCTGCGATTCGTGGGGTTGCAAAGAGTCGGACACGACTGAGCGACTGAACTGAACTGAACTGAATTTTGTAAGGGCTTCCCTGGTAGCTCAACAGTGAACAATCTGCCTGCAATGCAGAAGACATGGGTTCCATCCCTGGGTTGGGAAGATCTCCTGGAGAAGAAAATGGCAACCCACTCCAGTATTGCCTGGAACATGCCAGGGATAGAGGAGTCTTGCAGGCTGCAATCCATGGGGTCACAAAGAGTCAGGCACGACTGAGCAACTAAACAACAACAACTTTCAAAGTCAATTGGTGGTTTTGTGGAGAACTAGACATACTCTAACAATACAATACAGCAAAATTTAGTTCACATGTGTCGTGACAGGGCTTCCCAGATGGCTCTAGCGGTAAAGAACCCACCTGCCAATGCAGAAGATGTAAGTGACATGGGTTCAACCCCTGGGTCAGGAAGAGCCCCTGGAGGAGAGCATGGCAACCCCCTTCAGTATTCTTGCTTGGAGAATCCCATGGACAGAGGAGCCTGGTGGGTTATAGTCCATGGGATCACAAGGAGTCAGACATGACTGCAGCAACTTGACATGGGTGCACACACATGTCATGACAAGTAATATTTTTCTATTTATTCCAATATATTACTTCTTAGTTACTCTATTATTGTTGTTGAGTCTCTGTCAGGTCAGACTCTTTTATGACGCTATGGACAGTAACCTGCCAAGCTCCTCTGTCCATAGAATTCTTTAGGCAAGAATACTGAAATGGGTAGCCATTCGCTTCTCCAGGTTGTATCTTCCTTTCTCCAGGATATCTTCCCCACCCAGGGATCAAACCCAGGTCTCCTGCACTACAGGCAGATTCTTTATAGTTAGAGTCGTCAGGGCAGCCCAGAGGGCAGAACATTTGTTAATCAGATGAGAAGCAGTCACAAAACCACCTGAGACAAGATTAAAGGGACCAGAGAGGCTCATTAAGATTAAGAGACTGGGCTACCTAAGACCCTGCACACACCCTAATCTTGTCAGCAATCCCATCCTTTTGAAACTTTGCAGAAGAAAGAAGAATGCAAGACTTACTTGCATTGATCCTTATTACATACCCCTGCTTGACTTGGCCAAAAGCAAAGAGGAAGCCTCAAGGAGCCTCTTGATGAGGGTGAAAGAGGAGAGTGGAAAAGCTAGCTTAAAACTCAACATTTAAAAAACAAAGATCATGGCATCCGGTCCCATCACTTCATGGCAAATAGAAGGGGAAAAACTAGAAACAGTGACAGGTTTTATTTTCTTGGTCTCCAAAATCACTGCAGACAGTGACTGCAGCCACAAAATTAAAAGACATTTGCTCCTTGGAAGAAAAGCTATGACAAACCTAGACAGCTACCCATTCCAGTACTCTTGCCTGGAGAATTCCATGGACACAGGAGCCTGGTAGGCTACAGTCCATGGGGTCTCAAAGAGTCAGACACAACTGAGCAACTAACTTCATACTTCATTTTTGCTGTTCATCCCAGGCTTCCCTGTTCTTCACTATCTCGCAGTTTGCTCAAACTCATGTCCATTGAGTCGATGCTGCCATCCAACCATCTTATCCTCTGTCACTCCCATCTCCTCCTGCCCTCAATCTTTCCCAGCATCAGGGTCTTTTCCATTGAGTCGGCTCTTCGCATCAGGTGGCCAAAGTACTGGGGCTTAAGCTTAATCAGTCTTTGCAATGAATATTCAGAATTGATTTCCTTTAGGATTGACTGGTTTGATCTCCTTGCTGTCCAAGGGACTCTCAAAAGTCTTCTCCAACACCATAGTTCGAAAGCATTAATTCTTCAGCCCGAAGCCATCTTTTATGGTCCGACTCCCCAATCTGTACATGACTACTGGAAAGACCATTGCTTTGACTACATGGACCTTTACTGTACACCTGAAACTAACACAACATTGTATATCGACTATACTTCAAAAAAAAAAAAAAAAGGAATATAAATTTATGCATAGTATTTGAAGTAAAGTAGATTTTAAAAGTCAGCTAAAATGTAGGGATTTTACATGTGTGTGGTGGAAAGGTGCTTCTCTTCACAAGCCTTGTAGAGCTATTTGACTTTGCAATCTGTCTGAAAGTATATATTTGAGTAAAAGGAATAAAAATTAATCTAAAGAACTAACAGCAAAAGGTTTTTTGGTTTGGTGTTTAAAGTCTGAGGAAATTGAGTGCAAAGCCAGCTCAGGAACTCAGTTTTCTGCCAGTCATATCACTTCTCTGTAACAGCTTTAGCCTCAAAAGCTGACCAAACGGAGCACATTGTTTGGAAAATTAAAAGGGCCCTTGTAGGCATTCAGAAGGTTATGGTTACCTACTAATTGTTTGACCCCTCATGAACTTTTGTCCACTTTGAATTGGATTTGCATTTATCTACTTTGGTGTTCACTGAGTTTGAATTTACACCCCTTTTGGAGAGAGAGAGAAGAGAGGACCTAACTCCACCCGCCATAGTAATCAGATTAACGTTGGAAGGAAAATCAAGTCCTAAGTCTAGTGCAGGAGGGGTGTACCACACAAATCCTGTATAGGCAAGTTTGCTATATAAACTGGGACCAAGAAAGGTCCAGGCACTCAGAACACTGATATCATTTGCGGAACAGCACAGTAAGAACCAAAGGGTAGCATAAACACTTAGTCTGTGTTCTACCTGGAAACTGAAACACAATGAAGAGGCATTAAATTTAGTCTGCCTTGTTTCATAACTTTGCCTATAACCAAGCTCTTACAAAAGGTATTAGAGTGTTGTCTTTGGCGTGGCTGAATAGCCATAGTGGTCTCCCTGAATTCTACATCTCACTTCTCCCATTCATCCTCTAGTGACAGTAATCTTACAGGTTACATGATCTTTTTCCCCCTCTTCAAAAACTTTCAATAGCTTTTCATACAATGCAGGATAAAAACCAAACTCCTTAAACTCATATGGTAAGTATCTCCTTTGCCTCTCCTTTCTGTTTGTCCATCCCTGTTTCCTTTAGACCTTGATCATAAAGATGAGACCATTAGACAACATTAATAACTTAGCTCATTAATAACTTAGCTCCTGATTTCTGCTTTCCTAAATATATGTAACACCTTACTGAATCTATTGATTGCTTTCTTGGAGTAGAAGTAAGAACGAAGAATTAAGTTGTTAAATAACTGACCCTCTCTCCCTAGCTTCCTCTTTAGTAAATTTGCAGGTGGATCTTTCAAGCACAAGTGGATGACACAGGCAAGAGAACGTCCAAGCACAGGTGGACCATGGGAGCAAGACAGTGTCCCGAGGAAGAGACATCAGCAGGTTTGCATGCAGTGGAAAGATGATGAAGAATCTGACCTCCTGCCTTAATGACTAACTAAGATTGTTTCTCCTTGTTCCATTTAAAAATTGGCATGACGAAGCAGGATCATCAGAGTTGGTGTCTGGACATAAGTCCACCATCTCCTCAGATTGCTGACTTTTCTTCTTTATCAAAGCTTGCCCTTCAATTTATTGGCTATTGAGCAGCAAGCAGCCAAGCCTGCACACAGTTAAAATATGTAATTTGGTGTTTGTTTAGTTGTTCAGTTGTGTCTGACTCTTTGCGACCCCCTGGACTATAGCCCACTAGGTTCCTCTGTTCGTGGAGTTTCCCAGGCAAGTGTACTGCAGTGGATTGCCATTTCTTCCTCCAAGGGATCTTCCCAACCCAGGGATTGAACCTGCATCTTACCGCTGAACCATTGGGAAAGCCTCATACTATGTAATACTTACTTGTCATCAAAAGATCCCAGCCTATCTTTTCAGAATCTTTCTTTTTCTATTACTCTTGGGATTTTTAACACTCTCCATGATTCGCATTCCCATCTTTCCCATCTTTGCTCATAGACAGAAAATGGACTTATCATGCATATTTGATGTTTACATTCTATAATCTTTCAGGTTTCAACTCAGACATGACTGCTTCATGACACCCTTTCCAAGTTCTAAAGTTCTGAGCAATTCTCAGGTGGAAAATAGTGCAATTCTGGCTTAACAGAGGCGAAGGTTCCAACAGATGGGTATTGGCCAACATTATTCAGACACAGCTTGTAAATTATCTTCTACAAATGTATCTTGGACAATCCATAAATCACTGAAATTGTTTTCCCTGTCAGTCTGTTCAAGGGCGGACTTCCCATCCTGTCTTCTTTATTACCTTCCAGCCAATCTGCTCAGCCGATGAAAAGAAAACAAAACTCTGCTGTTCCCAGACTTTGCAGTTTTTCTCCCCTGCCTCTTAAATTTGTTACATAAATTTCATTTTTGCTTTAGTTCCATGCTCTCATATACATGTAAACTCCTAATGTTTAACTAATCAGACCCTTTGATAGTCTTCTCAGCCAGACCCTATAAATCCCGACTTAGACTTGGACCAGAAACAAACCACTACAAGGTTTCTTGTGCTGTTCTATTTGCCTCTAAACCACAGAGGAAACCAGTCATCACAACCCAGTCAATCTTCTCTCAGACTCATCTTCCCGCAGAAAGGAGCTCCTGTATTATTCTTGTGTAAACTAGTCCACATCTGGTCCATTTCTCTCAGACTGGGAGCTTCATGCTCTCAGTGTCTTCTCCTTCTGCTATGTAGATTTTTTTTTTTTTATAATGAACCTTGTTTTTTAATTGTTGACTCATTTTTTTTTAATTTACTTATTTTTAACTGAAGGACAATTGCTTTACTGCATTGGTTTATGCCATACATCAACATGAATTAGCCATGGGTATACGTATGTCTCCTCCCTCTTGAATCTTACTCCCACCTCCCATCCCTTCCTACTCCTCTAGGTTGTGATAGAACCCCAGTTTGGATTTCCTGAGGCATACAGCAAATGTCCATGGGCTATCTGTTTTATATATGGTAGTGTATATGCTTCCATGCTACTCTCTCCATTCATATAGATACTGACACTTCCTTTCAGATATCCATGCCCCACTGGACATGTTTCAGTTTTGGCAAATAAAAAATGATTTTTTTAAAGTGTGGGTTTTTTTTTCCCCCACTTAGTGTAATCACCCTCAGTTCAGTTCAGTCACTCAGTCGTGTCTGAATCTTTGCAACCCCATGGACTGCAGCACGCCAGGCTTCCCTGTAAATCACCAACTCCCGGAGCTTACTCAAACTCATGTCCATCGAGTCAGTGATGCCATCCAACCATATCATCCTCTGTCATCCCCTTCTCCTCCTGCCCTCAATCTTTCCCAGCATCAGGGTCTTTTCAAGTGAGTCAGTCCTTTGTATCAGGTGGGCACAGTATTGGAGTTTCAGCTTCAGTATCACTCCTTCCAATGAATATTCAAGACTGATTTCCTTTAGGATTGACTGGTTTGGGAAACACCTTAGAAAACCCAAATTAAGCTCTCTCTATATATACAGATTAAGCTATAGAGTTTGGATAATGAAGCTTCATAGGCAGGCTGCAGGATGTTACCAGGGTCTCCTGCACTGCAGGCAGATTCTTTACCATCTATGCCAGCAGAGAAACCCATGAGGATGGTTAAAAGGAGTGAAACAAAATTAAACCAGTGGTGAAAGTGATTGAGCTGATGAGCAGATGTCTTAGACTGAGTAAAGAAGTGAAGCCAAATAGCTGCTAATGGCTTGTGACAAAATGGGAGTGGGGACAGGGGCGGGAGACTCCATGTGGCTAAGGACAGGGCAAGGGGGGAGGCAAAGTGAGGCAGATAGATCTCTTTAGAACAAGATCCTTACAGGCAGGGTTTCTTTCCAGATCTCCTTGTACCTGAGGACATTTTAACTTCTTTAAGGCTGTAGCATCCTGAAGGTTGAAAGGATCTAGAGTACTTTATGGAATATGTGACACTGAAGAGATTCATTTGGCAGTGCAAAACAAGGCCCCCTTGGGTGTTATTAACAATTCATGCATTTAACAATTTCCAGAGGCAGTGTCTTAAATGACTCAGAATAAAGTAGATCACCAGCAGATTATACTCACTTAGAACATTTTCCCTCCTGGCTCAGTGAGCGTTCCAAGAAAGGGTTTAATGAGGTGGTGCATTAATCAGCCACCCCTGGGTCTGTATTGCTCCCTGAAATGGAGCTAATTGACTAATAAACAAATTTTCTAAAATATTCCGTACCTCTACACAGGATATATTAAGACGGATCACATGTCTCCAGCTGTTTACCTCAACCAACAAATATTTATTGATGAAATAAAGCTACGTGAGGGGTGACTTAGCAATAATACAGCAAGCTGACTGGCAAAAGGACAAATCAGAATATAATTCTCAGCAACATCATAGGAGGCAAGTGAAAATAAACTGTCAAAAGTAATAGTAACAAATGCATGTGTATAATAATTTACAAATCTTGTCATTTCTAGACAGTTTATTTGATTTTCACAACTATCATCAGTGGTGTTATTATCCTTTCTTTTACAAATGAGAGACTGTTCTTGAAAGAGTTTGGTAACTTTCCTAAGGTCACTGGCAAGTAGTTTTTCCCCAAATGTACTTCATTTCCTAAATTTTCCAATAACAGGAAATTTTGGAGGTAGTGTGTTATGTGGACAGGTTAGCAATGCAACAGCAGGATGGTGCCCTGGGAAGGACTCCAAGCAGTTAGTGCTCCAAAGATTGGAGAAGTACGCATTTGCCAGGCTAGAACACTGGAGTGGGTTGCCATTTCCTCCTGCAGGGGATCTTCCTGACCCAGGGATCGAACCCACGTCTCTTGCATTGGCAGGTGGATTCTTTACCACTGAGCCACCAGGGAAGCTTTAGGTGCCAATAGGAGAATGCATTTCTACCATCGCTCCACCAGGTGGCAGTGAAGGTCACCACTAGAAACAAGTGTTGTCACTATAGAGACAGGACTTGAAAGCAGTCAAAGCAGGAAGGAGGAAAGAGGCAAAACAATGCTATTCTTTTAGAGTTACAAAAGCATACGTGTGCATATGTGTGCATGCCTCCATGTGCGTGCATGTGTTTGCAGGGCAGAGGAACTAAAAAATGAATGGAACTGTTACTGCATTCTATTCAGTTTCCCGTTCTGTTAGTGGGTAGAAGAATGAAAGAAAGACCTCAATATTTGCACTTCAGTACTTTACTGTGCCCTCTTAGCCCATGCCCGCAATCCCACCCCTGGATTTTGGATGTCCAGTGAGGTACTACATGATGTCCCAAATTATCACTGTCATTTAGCATAAAAGTGAATGTTCTCATGAGAGGAAGGCTGTGTGAATTCAGTGCATTAACAGCTCTGGCTGTGCCTATACGAGTGTCTTTCTCCACAAGTGTACACAACCTGTTTGCTGCTAGGGAAACTTGCAGCGTCCTCTAGGGAAAAGAACTTGATAGGTGAAGGAATCCAAGCTGCCTCTGGTGCTTTCCAGTTTAGTAGTAATCAGCATCACTACAGGTTAATTGCAAATTTTTTACCCCTGGATAAAGAAGAGTTCTCAACAAGAGCATCCCATAGCAGAAAATAGATGCACCTGGAAATGAAGAGTTAGAATCTATCTTTCCCACAGAATGATGTTTAGATGCCATCCTAACCCTTCTGAAAGTTAGGAAAAATTTTTCCATTTGTCTGGGCATATTTACCAACCCTGAGGACACCTCCACTCCATTAATAAAACCAGATTTTGAGGGGTGGGAGGGATGTTCAAGAAGTAGGGGATATATATATATATATGTGTGTGTGTGTATATATATATGGCTGATTCATGTAGTTTTACAGCAGAAGCCAACACATTATAAAGCAATTATCCTCCAATTAAAAATAAATTAAAAAGGAACTTCTAAGGTACTATGACTACTATACTTCAGCAGATGAGACATTAAATTACAGAGAATTTAAATCACTTATAAATGTAATATTTTCCCTATAAATCACTTATAAATGTAATGTGAATTACTTATAAATGCAAATTAGTGTGCTAATTTTAAGTTGTGTTGCAAGCAGGAACCAAAGAAGGAATGTCTGACATATTACAAGAGAAAATATGTGTAATATAGTAACTGTTACTACTAGCAACTAGTGGCCATGTCTGTTTATAATTACATTTCTCTTGCTGGGTCTATAGGCTTATCTCAAATTTAACATAAACAAAAGTTTTAGCAATTTGATTTGTTACAGCTAAATAAAATACAACGGTTAAAAAAAAAAAAAAGGTCCCCATCAATCAGAAGAGTGTTGTACTCCGGGAGACTCTTTCTCCATCGGGGGCAGCTGCTTTTCTTCTGGCACTGATGGTAGATCAGGTGCTTTCTGCCCGCACCTTGAAACAGTGAAGCGAGTCATGCGAAGTGCTTCCTCATACCCTGGGAGGGTGTCCAGAGAGGAGGGCAGCTGGCCCAGGGAGCTGGGGGAGTGAGCCACAGCCAGGATCCTTCGAGCCGCAGGGCCGAACACTGACTGCAGGGCTAGGCAGGAAAGAACCGGAGTTCAAGTACATGTGGCATCTTCAGAAACCAGAGACTTACAGCACATGCAGTTCCCCTTGATTTATATTATTTTATGAAAAGGGTGTCTAGCCTCTGTCCCTTTTCTTTATTTACTCATTGGCTGCACTGGGTCTTCGCTGTTGCCCACAGGTTTTCTCCAGTTGTGGTGAAGAGGGGCTACTCTCTAGTTGGTGTGTGGGTTTCTCATTGCGGTGGATTCCCTTATTTCAGAGCACAGGCTCAGTAGCTGAGGAAGATAGGATTAGTTGTCTCACAGCATGTAGGATCCTCCTGGACCAGGAACTGAACCCGTGCCTCCTGCATTGGCAGGCAGATTCTTTACCACTGAGTCCCCAGGGAAGCCAAATCCCCCTTCATTTTCAACAAGTGTCAAAACTCATTGTCACTCTTGGCAACAGATGTTATAAAAGTCCTGTGAAGCTTGTGTAGAAACCAACTTCCCTCTTTGCTTTCTCAAATAATCTAAAATGTGTCCCCACATGTCATAACCCCTTTCTTTCCCCTTTACTAATTTAAAACCCTTTATGCCAACCCACTGAAGTTGCAGATCCCTTAGAAGTAATTGTTTCTGCCTATTTATGTTTCCCCGTAGACTGACAGTGAGAAAAGAAGCAGGAAAAGGTGAACAATGTGCTATAGCTCTCTCTTTTTTCAAAATAAATATTACAGCATATTTCCACCTGCTGTTCTGCCCAGTAGGTCACTCTCCAATTTTAGGAAAGAATATAATCCAAAGAAGAGAACAGAGGGAGATAAAGGAAAGTGTCTTATAACTATCAGGTGTTGGGCCTAATATTTAACAGAGTAAGACCTGGTGAATAAAGAATTTAAAGTATCCCATGACTAATTTTTCTAAAGATAAAAAATATAGTAAAGAGAAATATAAGTTTGGCTTTCACAAAATCTAAGATGTTTTCAAAAAAGGGATATGTGCAGTGCTTAAAACAGTTTTATCAAAGTAATTGTTTATCAACTTGTAAATTTTTCCTATAAGACATTTCCAATATCGTCTCTAACATTTCATTTCTTCCTTCATTCCATCATCAGACCATAAGTACAGCATCCGTGAGGGGCAAGGTCACCACACCATCAGGCATCTGGAAATTAAAGCTGCCCCAAGATTTAGAATCTTTAACACTATTCCCTCTTGGTACAGTGGGCTTCCCTGGTAGCTCAGCTGGTAAAGAATCCACCTGCAATGCGGAAGACCTGGGTTTGATCCCTGGGTTGGGAAGATTCCCTGGAGAAGGGAAAGGCTACCCCCGCCAGTATTCTTGCCTGGAGAATTCCATGGACTGTATAGTCCATGGGATCGCAGAGTCAGATACAACTGAATGACTTTTTATTTCTTGGTACAATGGATAAGAATCAACCTGACAATGCAGGGAACAAGGGTTCCATTCCTGGTCCCCGAAGATTTCACATGTCACGGAGCAACTAAACCCCTGTATCACAACTGCCGAACCCTGCTTGCTCTAGAGCCCATGCTCCCCAACCAGAGAAGCCATCACCATGTGAAGCCCTCATACCGAAACCAGAAAGTAGCCCCTTCCCCGGGGCAACTAGAGAAAGCCCGAATGCAGCAACGAAGACCCAGTGCAAGCAAAAATAATACGTGAATAAATAAATAAATCTAATACTGTTTGATCAATGTTTTTAAACCTTCGCACCAGGTGTTCTTTTAAACCCGGCTTCACTTCCCGTGTTACATGTCCATATACTCACAAGTGACCGTACTCTGGAGAGTGCTGTCATGGTCAAAAGCGATGACCGTCACTTCATAGGGTGGCTGGCCCTCCTCTCCCCCATTTTGCTGGCGATCCAGACAGCAGCGGAAGCACACAGAAGTCAGGCCGCACAGGAGAAGCAGTGCCCCGATGACCACCAGCAGCCTGCAAGGACCCCACGGAGTACTGAGAGCTCTGTGCTCCTTGTTTTGTTTTTTAAACCAATTTGCATAATCAGCCTTCAATGTCTGCATTTTAATTCTTGCTTGAATATTTTTTAGAATGCTTTTAAGATTTCAGTTCCAGGCTTTCCTGTCATATATATACTTCCTTATTTTGTCAGCAAGACTAAGTCAGTTCACTTGAACAATTCATGAGAGATTTAAATGCATTTTGGAGGGGCAAATTTTTACTGAAGTAGTCTCCTTTCTGTGGCTATTTCTAGAGTTGACCCTGAGAAAATACACAACAATCTGTTGATGTTAGCCCAGGAGATGGTATTGAAATAGGAAATCCTGCTATATTGTCACATAGGTTAGTGATGAGGAAAAGAGGCTTTACTCCGTGAGATGTTAGGTAAGTAGGCTCAATATCTCAGATTTTTTCCCCTCTGTTGTCAATATATTTAAAAATGAAAAAAAAAAAAAAAAAACCACTTAAAAACTAATACCCCTGAGAAACGCTTCCTTTTAAATGTCTTTTTGGGTAACATAGCTGAAACTTACCATATATACCAGAGATGTACCCAGTCTGTGGTCAGGCAGCTATGGAGAAAGAATAATAATTTTATTTTGCAATAAAAATATAATCAATGCCTGTTATACTTTCAGAATCAGAAATATGAGTTACAAAAATGTATGATACCTTTATAATAAAAGCGTTACAGGTTATGTTAACTTCAATGTAACCAGCTAAATCTATCATGAAATGGGATGCCTTTAGTAGTGGTTTATTCATCGTGCATGCTGTTGCTTCAGTTGTGTCCGACTTTTTTGCAACCCTATGGACTGTAACCCGCCAGGCTCCCCTGTCCATGGGATTCTCCAAGCAAGAACACTGAAGTGGGTTGCCATGCCCTCCCCCAGGGGATCTTCCTGACCCAGGGATCGAACCTGAGTCTCTTACATCTCCTGCATTAGCAGGCAGGTTCTTTACCACTAGTGCCACCTGGGAAGCCCAGAAGCGGTTTATACCATCAGGTAAATCACTATAAGACAGACTAAACTAGTTATCATTAAAGTAATGTTAATAGAACATGTAACCACAATCATTGTAAACAGTTTTGATGACGATTATCAAGAAAGAACTTGCAGAATAAGCTTACAAAGAGTAAAAATGAATGTGACAGTTAAGGTTTGTATATATTTGAAGTCAATAGCTTAAATATAAAGAATATTTCAATTATAAGCATGAACATTTATAATTTGTTTTACAAGCTGTTGCAAAAAGGGCGACTATATAGGTAAACAATAGAGCCCTACTATATAGCACATGGAACTATATTCAGTGACCTGTAATAATCTATAATGGAAAAGAATATGAAAAAGAATATGTATATATATAACTTAATCCTTTTGCTGTACCCTAGAAACTAACACAATATTATAAATCAACTATATTTTGATAAAAAATAAAAAGCAGAAACAAAGGGGAAAAAAAGAAAAAGAGGGGGGGGTCACAATAAAACCATAAAAACACCCACTATAAAAAGGGCTTTAAATTTTCACATCCAGGATCAAAACTGATAAGCATATCCCCTGAGGCCAAACAAGAAGGTGGGGGGGGGTGGGGGGGTGGGGGGGGTGGGGGGGGTGGGGGGGGTGGGGGGGGTGGGGGGGGTGGAATGTAAAAACCAACTCCATCATGATGAAAGCTAATTCAATACTCTGAATGAACTAGGGCAATTATCAATTTTCTCTACAGAATGAAGAAAATATGGATTGCATGGGACAAGAAGTGGAATAAGTTTGTAAGTAGGAAGAGAAGGGGAAGGAAAACATTTGTTACTGAAGATAATTATTAATGCATTTAATAATCCTTTCTGATATAGTGATCTGTTGAAATCTATTGAAATCTACTTCTCTATCCTCTCTGCACAGTTGTAGACCATACAGTTTGTTTCATCAATAAACAGTGTCTCTAAGTGTCCTCATATTTCTCATTCGTTCAAAGCCTCTTCCAGTTCTACAGCGTTATGATTCTGATTCTATTAAAAGTAACACTCCTACAGTGGTAGGCGTGTAAAACCTCAAAGAGCATGTGACAAGTAATGAAGGCCATTGCCATTCCCCCTGGGTTTAACAGACTTGGCTGTTGGGAAACTCTTTCCGTGGCTAAATATGTATTTTTCTTCAAGCTAAGTAAGTCTTTTACTCAAACTGTCCCTGCTTCCTTAAAACAGTTTACCTCCAAGAGGAGTGAATCTCTTCCCTTTTTCATCTTGGTGTCCTGTGTCTACACGAGACCTAATTGTGACAGATTTAGATGGAGGGATAATCACCTCAAAGTGAGAGCTAAGTGACACCTGCAATAAATACTGTTGTTACTGTGATTGTTGTGTAGTCTCTAAGTTTTGTCTGACTCAGTTGACACTGCATGGACTGTAGCCCACCAGGCTCCTCTGTCCATGGGATTTCCCAGGCAAGAATACTGGAGTGGGTTGCCATTTCTTTCTCCAGGGAATTTTCCTGGCTCAGGGATCAAACTTGCACATCTCTTGCATCTTCTGTGTTGGCAGGCGGATTCCTTACTACTGAGCCACCAGGAAAGTCCAATAAATATTAACGTGCCCTAAAAAATAGGAAATGCTCTGCATATCTGAAATGGTGGTTCTACTCTAGCAATCACCCAGGTTTATCTGTCTGAGTCTAGTGAATTCTGTCTGCCCCAGTGAGTCACTGAGAAGCATGGGAAAGAAAATCTTTCCCAAATCTCTGTGACTGTATAAACTGAGATTACTTCCTATCAAAAAAGTTTTGATAGGAAGATTGGCTTTGGAAAAAAGTGCTGTCAGCAGTATTATTTTGAGTGTTTAGGATGACTGGAATGCTTACTTGTTTTTGGAGAACCCGTCTGTGAGATCAGTGGGTGGAGGCCCATTTAAGTAGAAATAGGGAAATCACAGCTATCTGATGACATTTGACCCTGTTTGGGGTGTTGATGTTTTTGTCTGTCTCGCCTTCCTTCCACTGAGCATTCTCAGATACTTACTGTTCAGGACTGACACAGTTCTCCTCACATCTTGCCCGAGGAAGCTGTAGGAAGGGAAATAATCTCAGACAGGGAAATGGTCTCATTTGCTCTGCTCAGCAGCCTATGTGTCACCCTCATGACTGTGCCGTCAGGTTAGCGGGTGAGAGCGTAGTAAATACAAGGACAAGGTCATAGGGTCAATCATGGTTAGGACTGTTTTCATCTCTCCTGTGCCTGATCTTTATTAAATTCAAAGTGGGAAAGCCTGCAAGAGCAAATGTCTACTCTGATTTGGTTCTTCTTTTTTTCCGTGGTGGGGAGGGAGCATCTTTTATGAATGAGATGCAGTGTTTATACCAATTTGTTCATCTTAGAAACTTTCTCATCTGTCCCCCAGACAGATCCTTCAAATTCTCTCTCATTTACAAGTTGAATTCAACCCCAGTGTTCTTTTTTTATTTCCTCTGTACATCAATAACTCACTGGCAATACTTCAATCTAAAATTAAGAGTTAAAAAAAAAGCAACTCAGTGCCTTAGTGGTGGTAATTCTGTATTTAATTCTGTGTAGTACTATTTACTATCTGAGTAAAACATTTTGAAAACATGACTTAAGATTAAGCTAGATATGTCATTCAGCTTGTTCAGAGGGCAAATATTAAAACAAAAGCAAAAACTCACCATACAAGAGAAGAAGGGGGGAAGGGAGTGGAAGAACTATTTATTGAATAGCTACTCTCTGCCAGCCAGATTGCTAAGAATTTTTAAGATTTCATAACATTTCAGCACAGTAACCATGCCAGTGGGTACTTTACTTTGAAATGTTAAGGGTCTAAGGCATAGACATTTAAGTAACATGACAACTGCACATACCTATAGATTTGGCCAGAATTCCAAACCAAATTCTATCATGTGTTCATGTTGAATGAATTACTGGAACCAGAGACAGACTGCTCTAACTCCTTGACATTGCTGTCAGATCCCTTCTACTCCCAGGAAAGAAATCTTCCACCGCCTCTTCTAGGTATGTTTCAGTTGACTTTCTCCTTCTAAGACTCTCTAGGTAAATTTTTGTTCTAAAAACTGTTTCACTCTTCCAGTAACTTGGATGATTTGATATTATAGGAAATCAACAATAAATGCCCCAAAATTTCTCTAAGGAGATGGAAATTTGTACTTATTGAGAATTGGGAGCAGGGGGACACTCAGACTCATGACTTTGGGTGAAAAGGACTTATAAAAGAACTAACAGCTGACTTCTGCAAAAAACACTTGAGAAACTCCTGGTTTCACTAAAGATGACAAAGTATGGGTTTCCTCCATCCATCCACAGGACTTCGTTTTGCTTTCTTTACTAAAGGAAAATAAAAAAGCCTAAGGTGGTTAGTAGATAAAACATCCCTTTTCAAGCCTGTTACAAAAAGAGAAGAAATGAGAAAAGAAATTTGGAAGGGAAGAACAGGAAGAGAAGAGGAAGCAAAAAGAAAATACAAGGAAAAGATATGGGTTCAGGCCCTCAATTAACTGGTGTATAGGAAGCAAACAGACAGCAACCTTCCTGTTAGGAGCTGTACAGAAATTGGAAGCCAACCCATTTCATCATTTGCTTTTCTTCTTAGTAGATTTCATAACTGAATAAACTTCTCTCTGACAATGGTCTGGAATCCCTCAGTCCAATGACCCTTTCTCAATTGAGTTACTTAGAATCTCCTGCTTCTCAATGGAGAGAAATAAAAGGCCCAAATTACCTTTAAAGAGTTTTCTGTCTCTTAACTTATCTCTGACCGGGAGGCACCTAAACTGCTAGAGTGGTATTAAGGCTGATGTGGGACATACCGTTTAGGAGAATTATGTTCTTGGTTTTAATAATTTACTTGAGAACCTTTTTCTTTTTTTGGCCACATGAGTGGCTTACTTTTTGGACCTTAATTCCCCCACTAGGGATTGAACCTGTGCCCCCTGCAGTGGAAGCATGGTGTCCTAACCACCAGACCACCAGGGAAGTCTCAATAATTTACTTGAGATTTTGAGGGCTAGGTGATAAGACACTAAAAGAGAGAAATATACATAACAGACACTTCTAAATTGCCTTCGCTATCCTACTTGTATATATGTCCTTCTTTTCATTGATGTCATTCGTCACAGGTCACTATGTAACCCTATAATACTAAGGGAACATTCTAGTTAATTCTTTTCCCCTCCCACCCCTTTGGTTCGAAAGTATATGTCTTTCCCCCTCATTCAGTTTTCGCCCAGGTTCTTTTGACAGTTGGCTTATCTGAGAAACAAACAAAAGTCTCCTTCCTGCATTTTCACGACTCACCTGGGTGAAATACACCAGGGCGGAGGCCATCAGAGCTGGGGACTGCAGTCCCATCTGGCTGGACTCTTACTTCTCCAGATCAGGCACTGGGCATCCGTCGTCTCCCTTCTGTGCTCTGGGCCATGTCTGACTTCTTGACCTAGAGGACTTAAGGACAGAAACTTCTCTCAGCAATACTCTGGTTTTTCCTCCTCTGTCTCTTTCTCTCCTCTCACTCTCTGTAGTTGTTGTTTTCTGTAATTTTTCTCTCCCCTTTCATCCTAGCTTCTTTCTCTACTTCTGCCCCTGGGCTCAAGGTCTCTACATTTGCTTCCCTGCCCCTCCTTTTCTTCCATTCTACTTTTAGTCCTTTCTAGATGCCTTGTCCACACTGCCTCCAAAAGGACAACTCTCAGGAAGGACACGTAAGTCCTGTGAATTAGGTATTTTTCTAGGCAGTGGTAAGAAACTGGACTTGAAGGGGGATCAAAGGGAGACCAAATAAAGTCTCTTTTCCATCAGAAAAGGAGTAATATTCTTGGCCCTTCACCCAAGCACTCCAGGATGACTGTTGCTGGTTGAAAGTCACCCTGCCAACCTCCATTCACACTGGCTCTCCATGTGATTAGCCCTCCTCTCTTGCTCTTGGAAACCACCCCCCTTTACTATGTTGATAATCAACTCTCCTGGTTCTGGGTCATTTATTTCTAGACACTGGAGTAGGGCTGAGAGGTTGCCAAATGAACTGGAAAGCTATAGCATCTTTGGAAAAGCAAGTTTGGAAATTAGAATTTCTGGATGCTGTCCTTGAAGTTGCCCTCCACACTGACTTCAATTCTTATTGAAATAGTGAAAAATCAAACAGACATTTCTAAAACAAGACTCAAGATCTATATGTCTCTCTGTCTCTCTCATTTAATCTAAAGTCAGAGCCAAAATAAGTACCCATGGAAAGGACATAGAATATTTATAGAGATACACCTCTCTAGGGACAAATGAATGCTGCATAAATGATGTGTGGTTAAGCCAATAATCTTTTAATACAAAATATTAAGAATTTTTTTAAAAGAAATTATTTCATAGGAAAATTGGGCATTTGTTTACAGGGATCTATCTCATAAAAATTGAGAGAAAAAAAAAAAAAGCAACTTTTGTATCCTTCCTAACTCTGAAAATCTGATTTTACTGAGTTATTGAAGGAAGACCATTGGGGGCAGTTGGTTCTAAAAACCCTCACACAGCATAACAATGTGATACAAGAATGGAGAATATAAACTCAATTTTTTTTTTCTTAGCCAAGGAATTCAAACAGTGAGAGAAAAAGTTGGTACAATACTGATGATCCAAAATCATTCATTTTCAGAAATAAATGAGCACTACGTCATTTTTTGTTTGTTTTGGGTTTTTTTTCTTTTTTTTTAATTTTATTTTTAAACTTTACATAATTGTATTAGTTTTGCCAAATATCAAAATGAATCCATCACAGGTATAAATATAACAGTATGTTCCAAATTTCAGCAGAAGAGGGGCCAGGTAGGAGGCATTTTACAGGACAAAGGTGGCAGAATCTTGGCCCTTCACTAAATTATCATATAATTTCTCAGTCCTCAATTTTCCGATTCATGAACTAGGAATGGAATGCCCGTGAGACCTGCCCTAGATGTTGTTCCATAGAAAAAATACAATCAGAGACATGAAGGCATTTTGATTAGAGTATTTCTATTCAGAGTGTGATGTAGCATCATTAAACTTGCTCTTCTCTTACTCATGTCAGAGACAGTGGGCCATCATGGCTAAGACTCCAGCTACATTGTCTGTGGAGTGAAATACTTACTTGGTCACTTATTAGCTGTGGGATCTTGAGCAAGATATTACATCTCTCTGTTGGCTCAGTTTCATCCTATATAAAATGGATAATAGTAATAATAATAATTGCTGTTATTGTTCATTGTTTAGTTACTGAGTTGTGTCTAACTCTTTGTGACCCCATGAACTGCAGCACACCAGGCTTCCCTACCCTTCACTGTCTCTCGGAGTTTGCTCCAACTCATGTCCATTGAGTTGGTGATGCCATCCAACCATCTCATCCTCTGCTGCCCTCTTCTCCTCTGCCCTCAATCTTTCTCAGCATCAGGATTTTTGCCAATGAGTCAGCTCTTTGCATCAGGTAGCCAAAGTATTGGAGCTTCAGCTCCAGCATCAGTCCTTCCAGTGAATATGCAGGGTTGATTTCCTTTTGTATTGACTGGTTTGATCTCCTTGAAGTCCAAGGGACTCTCAAGAGTCTTCTCCAGAACCGTAATTCAAAAGCATCAAGTTACTTCATACACTTATGGCGGCTCAGATGCTAAAGAATCTGCCTGCAATGCAGGAGACATGGATTCAATCTCTGGGTTGGGAAGATCCCCTGGGGAAGGGAATGGCTACCCACTCCAGTATTCTTGCATGAGAAATCCCATGGACAGAGGAACCTGGTGGGCTACCGTCCATGGGTTTGCAAAGAGTTGGACATGACTGAATGACTAACACTAACTTTTATACATTTAGATTAAATATGTTAATGTGTATGAAATACATATACCGTGAATGTAGTGAAAAACGGCTTAGTCATGTCTGACTCTTTGTGACCCCATGGACTGTATTCCACCAGGCTACATATACAACCCTGATATGAAAAAAATATTTTGTGAGTGTTAGCCAGGATTATTTTGATTTCCACTCAGTTTCAGCAATGACTTTTACCATCAATAGACTGCAAAACGTGTCCTCCTGCTTCATGTATTGTCACCATGACCTTGTTTTAGCTTTCTTGGGATTCCTGTTCTTGAATATTTCCCCTTGCTACCCTGGCCCTCTTCTCTCCCAATCATGCCAGCCGTCACCTGCATGAACAGGTTTTCCTATTAACATGACATTTTTCACCCCCATTGCACTTTCCTGCCTTGTGATTGCCATCATCTCTTTGCCCTCCAGCTTCCTAACAAGTTAGAACAAATGGAATTCTGTTAATGACCTTCTTGTTATTTTTCTTAGAATTACTGCTGCCGCTTCCCCTCCCCCACCCCTCCCTCCACCACTGGGTTAGTGAAAGAGAGCTTCTTGTTTATTCAAATGGAAGTAATTATGCCTTGTGGCAGTTTTAACTCTGAGCTCAGTCTCTATCAAAGCATCCATGTAGGGACTGATGAGAGAGGAAAGAGAAGGCAAGTGAGAAGACTGAAGACAATCTGCATTGGAAGGGCAGGTGGCTGAGCCAGAAGGGAATGATCTCATTACAACCCTACACAATTTTGCGGTTCCATTATGCTCGTGAATCATTAGCTTGTACCCAGGTTGTTAAGGACGTGGTGTGGAACCAATGGAGGGGACTGTACACAGGTCTTTTCACCTATGCTTCAGGGAATTGTTATACAATACCTGTAATAAGTGGGGCTAAGGAATTTTTTATGTCTGGTTCCTTTGATTATTCTCCTTTGGACCTTGCCTAGGTCAGGTCAGTGTTGCTGTTGCTGTTGTTGTTTAGTTGCTAAGTTGCAACCCCATGGGCTGTAGCCCGCCATGTGATTTCTCAGGCAAGAATACTTGAGCGGGTTGCCCTTTCCTGCTCCAGGGGATCTTCCCCACGCAGGGATTGAACCCTCATCTTCTGCATTGGCAGGTGGATTCTTTACTGCTGAACCACTAGGGAAGCATTCAGCAAAACAGAGACTAAGACTATTACTATTCTGAGGCATCTAGGGTGAGCTATGAAGTGTTCAACGGTGGATCTTCAAAAATATATACTATAACAGGAGAAACCAGTTCTATCTTACAACTACTGGAAGCTCCACCAGGAAGACAAAATATAGCGTCTCTATTTTACAAACCAATATTCCAGTTTAAGTATTGAGTGGCAACTTGAGAGGCACTAAAAGTCAGTGATAGGACTAGACTCAAGGAAGTTTAACAAAATAGGAGGATTAAGACTATCATAGAATTACTGGTTTTATATGCCATGTAACACATTACTACAAATTATGTAAGTAGTGATATAAAATGATATACATTTATTATTTCACAATACCTGTGGCTCAGAAATGTGGGCACAGTTTAGTTAGAGCCTCTCCTTAGGGTCTCATGAGGCTGTGCTCAAGGTGTTTTCTGGCTTGCATTTTCACTGAAAGGCTTAACTGGGAAAGGATTCATTTCTAAGCTCCCCTAGGCAGAATTCATGCACATTTGTCTTTTGAGATAGGCACAATACCTTATGTAAACACATATACATGATCACGTACATTACATCACCTTTACTTCATCCCAAGCCACAGATTCCACCCACGTTTAAGAGGAAGAGATTACAGAGGAATAATGAGAACCACTTTTCTGCCACATAAAGATTGCAGAAATTATCCCCAAGATCTTTCCAAAACAGGAAAAAGCCAAAAATTCCTCAATGAATCAACGGATAAACAAGACGTGACATACTTATGCAGTGAAATATTATTCAGCCTTAAAAAGGAAGGAAATTCTGACAGTTGCTACAATGTTACTGCTGTTGTGTTCATGCTCTAGTCATGCCTGACTCTGTAACTGCATGGACTGTAACCTGCCAGGTTCCTCTGACCATGGGATCCTCCAGGCAAGAATATTGGAGTGGGTTGCCATTTCCTTCTCCAGGAGATCTTCCTGACTCAAAGACTGAACCCACATCTTTTGCATCTCCTGCACTGCAGGCGAGGTCTTTACCACTGAGTCACCTGGGTATATATGGGTAAAGCCCATATACTAAAACATTGGATGAATCTTAAAGACATTATGCTAAATGAAATAAGACAGATATAAAAGGACAAATATCATAAACTTCCACTTGTATGAGGTTCCTAGAGTAGTCAGATTCATAAAGGCAAAAAATAGGATGGTGGTTTCAGAAACTGGGGGGAAGAAGAAGTGGGGTGTTGTATGAGTCAGGGTTTTCCAGGGAAATGAAACCAATAGAATTTGTTTATATACCTAAAGAGATTTATTATAAGAAATTGACTCATTCAATTATGGAGGCTGCAAGTCTAAATTTGTAGTGTGAGCTGGCAGGGTCTAGACCTAGGCTAGTCAGCAGTGAGTTCCTGTCCAAGTCCAAAGGCTATCTCTTGGAGAATTTTTTTTTTTTCCCTTTTTTGGAGGAAGGCTAGTCCTTTGTTCTATTCAGGCTTTTAACTGATCGGATGAAACCCACTCACATGGAGAGAAATCTGCTTTACTCTACTGATTAAGTGTTAGCTGGTTAGTCGTGTCTGACTCATTGCTACCCCATGGACAGTAGCCCACCAGACTTCTCTGTCCATGGGATTCTCCAGGCAAGAATACTGGTGTGGGTTGAAGAATACTCCTTCTCCAGGAGATCTTATCAACCCAGGAATCGAACCCGGGTTTCCTGCATGGCAGGCAGATTTTTTCCATCTGAGCCACCAGGGAAGCCCATATTGAAATGGTAATTGAAATGGTAATCTCATCCAAAAACACCCATGCAGAAACACTCAGAAGAATGTTGGACCAAATATCTGGGCAGGCTGTGACCCAATCATGTTGATGCATAAAATCAACCATCACAGGAGTTATTGTTTAAAGGATACAGTTTCAGTTAGAGAAGATGAGAATGTTATGGAGATGGATAGTGTGAAAGGTTAAGCAGCAATGTGAATGTGTTTAATGCCATGAAACTGTACACCTAAAAATGGTTAAAATGGTATATAACATTTGTCACAATTTAAAAAAATCACTTATTTCTAATGGGCTTGAATAGCAGAAGGCAAAACATGGCTCTCAACATGGCCGTGCTGAGGAACTAGATCACGTGGAAGACAGTGACTGATCTAGTTTTTCACACTGTCCACATGACGGCACCTCCATGTGAGCTCTGAGTCCCTTCTTCAAGAGACATCAAGAAAAAGTTTGCAGGACTTCTCTGGCAGTCCTCTGGTTAAGACTCTAGGCACCTGTTTGGGGACACTGAGATCCTGCAAGGGGTAGGGTGTGACCAAAAATAAAAACAAATGAAAAGAAAAGGTTTGAGAGTGAATGCAGGTATCCTCTACCAGACAACATGTTTAAAGTCTTGTGTGAAATTGATATTCTCTGTCTTGGTGATATGAAAACTCTCTCACTGAATCCTTTGAGAGAGTTTCATACTGCATTAGAAGGCAATGGTAATCCACTCCAGTACTCTTGCTTGGAAAATCCCACGAATGGAGGAGCCTGGTAGGCTACAGTCCATGGGGTCTTGAAGAATCGGACATGACTGAGCGACTACACTTCCACTTTTCACTTTTATGCATTGGAGAAGGAAATGGCAACCCACTCCAGTATTCTTGCCTGGAGAATCCCAGGGACAGAGGAGCCTGGTGGGCTGCTGTCTCTGGGGTCGCACAGAGTTGTGCATGACTGAAATGACTTAGCAGCAGCAGCAGCAGCAGCATACTGCATTTATAATACCACTCAGAAGAAATCACCTATGTCTTTTATGATCTGATATAACTGAAAGAACAGTGAACTGAGTTTTTGTGTAGCATCAGACAGAAAAAAGATAGTAAACCACTTAATAGAGTTGTGGTGTTGGGGGACGGCTTTAGTTCTACTTTCTCAAAATAATACAATTGAGATAGATTTTCCTTAAATTTCTTTGTAGTTTAAAAGTCTAGTTAATGCTGGTGATGTCTTGATAGTTAAGAACCTCATGTGCTAACTGTTAACTGTTTGTAGAATATAACACAATTTACATGGTATGCCTGGTGTAGAAAAGAATGAGATTTCCTTAACAGAAGGCAATAAATCCTTACTTTTCAAGAGTTTATAGTTTAAATGGAGAGATGGAATAACACCAAAGTAATTGAGAATCAACACAGTGCATGTTAGAACTGGAGATGGAACAATAGACTGGTTCCAAATTGGGAAGGGTGTACGTCAAGGCTGTATATTGTCACCCTGCTTATATAACCTACATGCAGAGTATATCATGAGAAACACTGGACTAGATAAAGCAGAAGCTGGAATCAAGATTGCTGGGAGAAATATCAATAACCTCAAATATGCAGATGATATCACCCTTATGGCAGAAAGTGAAGAAGAACTAAAGAGCCTCTTGATGAAAGTGAAAGAGGAAAGTCAAAAACTCAACATTTAGAAAACTAAGATCATTGCATCTGGTCCCATCACTTCATGGGAAATAGATGGGGAAACACTGACACTATATTTTGGGGGGCTCCAAAGTCACTGCAGATGGTGACTTTAGCCATGAAACTAAAAGACGCTTGCTCCTTGGAAGGAAAGTTAAGACTAACCTAGACAGCATATTAAAAGCAGAGACATTACTTTGCCAACAAAAGTCCATGTAGTCAAAGCTATGGTTTTTCCAGTAGTCATATGTGGATGTGAGAGTTGTCCTATAAAGAGAACTGAGTGCTGAAGCATTGATGCTTCTGAACTGTGGTGTTAGAGAAGACTCTTGAGAGTCCCTTGGACTGCAAAGAGATTCAACCAGTCCATCCTAAAGGAAATCAGTCCTGAATATTCATTGGAAGGACTGATGTTGAAGTTGAAACTCCAATACTTTGGCCACCTGATAGGAAGAACTGACTCATTTGAAAAGCCCCTGATGCTGGGAAAGACTGAAGGCGGGAGGAAAAAGGGACAACAGAGGATGAGATGGTTGGATGGCATCACCGACTCAACAGACATGAGTTTGAGTAAACTCCAGGAGTTGGTGATGGACAGGGAGGCTTGGCATGCTGCAGTTCATGGGGTCGCAAAGAGTTGGACATGACTGAGCAACTGAACTGAACTGAACTGACAGTGCATGTTAGAATATAGAAAATGAAGGTGGAAAAAGAAATTGACGATGACAGTCCAACCTCTAAATGTTAAGTTGAGAGGATTTATTAAAACAAAAAAGAATTGTTTCTGAAGGAAGTACAGGATTTGTAGAGCTCGGCACCAAGTCCCAGACTGCTTAGGGAGATTCCTGTGAGTGTTGGCGCAAAGGACAATGGATGATTATGCTTTTCTGGGTCTCATAAGTGAAGTGTGGAGGTGAATATCAGAATTCTTAGAGATCTAGCTCAATCTTAGGGCTTCTATAGTTCTTTCTGGTCGTGTGATTTTCTTTGGGTATTTTAACTATGTACTCACATGCATCCTTCTGATACACTACTTCCCAAGACAACCCGTAAAGGCTAGGAGGATGGGATATGCTCTAAGAAGCATGTGTCATGTCCCTTCTCTCAACAAAATTACCTATATGTCTCATCTTCTAGTGTATGTGTGCTCAGTCGTGTCTGACTCTTTGGGACCATATGGATGGTAGCTTGCTGGGTTCCTCTGTCCATGGGATATTCCCAGCAAGAATACTGGAATGGGTTGCCATTTCTTCCTCCAGGAAATCCCCTGGATCTTCCCAGCCCAGGATTGAACCCATATCTCCTGTGTCTCCTGCGTCACAGGCAGATTCTTTACTGCTGAGCCATGGGGGAAGCCCATAATGGCTCATCTTAATCCACTAGAATATTGATGGCCTCCAAAATAGCTGTCACTGTGAGAAATGAAAAGGTTTCTACTTCATTGTGGTGTCATTTCAGTATTTATTAATCATCATTAAAATAATTTCCTGAGATTCTATTTATGTGAACAGTTACTGTGGCAAATGCAGTAATGTATTTAATCTTGCTTCCTGGCATTCACAATCAAGGGAGATGGAATGGGTCTTTAGTTAAAAGGAAAGTAACACTGATTTGTTACAAGCTGATTGGAGGAGGACATATCGGCTACATGCTGAGTTTTCCTTTGTGAACTGTCTCACAGAGTAGCACTTTAAGTGATAGACAAACTATTTTCAATTTGGTCTCCGGTACCCTGTACAGAAAAAGGGAGGGCAAAAAACTTAGGGACAGAAATGAAATCCTAATTAAACTATCATATTGGTGAGTTTTCCTAATGGTTTCCTAAATATTTTATTTATTTACTTTTCCCCAATCTTCTTTTATGTAGTCTCTGCTTTTTAAAAAGTATTTATTTATTTGGCTACACCAGGTCTTAGTTGCAGCATGTGGGATCTAGTTCCCTTCCCAGGGATTGAACTCGGGGCCCCTGCCTTAGCAGCACGGAGTCTTAGCCACTGGACCACCAGGGAAGCCTCCCTATGTAGTCCCTTCTTTATATATTTTAAAGCATATATTAGCTATCACACCATTTTTGCCCATAAATAATTCAAAAAATATCTCTCATAGATAAGGATTTTTTTTTTTTTTTTTTTTTAAGCAAGGATAATTGCAAGGAGAGATTTCTTTTCTGGTTAGGAAGTTGTCGGGGGTGGAGGGGGGATAGGTGAGAATTTTATCAGTGAATAAATGGCAACCCACTCCAGTACTCTTATCTGGAAAATCCCATGGACAGAGGAGCCTGGTAGGCTACAGTCCATGGGGTCGCAAAGAGTCGGACATGACTGAGCAACTTCACTTTTCATTCTCATGCACTGGAGAATGTATTCTTGCCTGGAGAACCCCAGGGACAGAGAAGCCTGGTGGGCTGCTGTCTATGGGGTCGCACAGGGTCAGACACGACTGAAGTGACTCAGCAGCAACACATATAGTATCTTTGTTGAGATTCCATAGAAATCTTTGTGACTTAAGGCAAACACATATAAAATGTATTCTTTGATGAAAAATTCAACTCTGTTGAGTGTAAACCTGTATGCAGGTCAGGAAGCAACATTTAGAACTGGACATGGAACAACAGACTGGTTCCAAATAGGAAAAGGAGTACGTCAAGGCTGTATATTGTCACCCTGCTTGTTTAACTTATATGCAGAATACATCATGAGAAACGCTGGGCTGGAGGAAGCACAGGCTGGAATCAAGATTGCCAGGAGAAATATCAATAACCTCAGATATGCAGATGACACCACCCTTATGGCAGAAAGTGAAGAAGAACTAAAGAGCCTCTTGATGAAAGTGAAAGAGGAGAGTGAAAAAGTTGACTTAAAGCTCAACATTCAGAAAACTAGATCATGGCATCCAGTCCCATCACTTCATGGGAAATAGATGGGGAAACAGTGGAAACAGTGGCTGACTTTATTTAGGGAGTTCCAAAATCACTGAGATGGTGATTGCAGCCATGAAATTAAAAGACACTCACTCCTTGGAAGGAAAGTTATGACCAACCTAGACAGCATATTAAAAAGCAGAGATATTACTGTGTCAACAAAGGTCCGTCTAGTCAAGGCTATGGTTTTTCCTGTGGTCACATATGGATGTGAGAGTGGGACTATAAAGAAAGTTGAGCACCGAAGAATTGATGCTTTTGAACTGTGGTGTTGGAGAAGACTCTTGAGAGTCCCTTGGACTGCAAGGAGATCCAACCAGTCCATCCTAAAGGAGATCAATCCTGAGTGTTCACTGGAAGGACTGATGTTGAAACTGAAATTCCAGTACTTTGGCCACCTGATGCAAAGAGCTGACTCATTTGAAAAGACCCTGATGCTGGGAAAGATTGAAGGCAGGAGGAGAAGGGGACGACAGAGGATGAGATGGCTGGATGGCATCACTGACTCGATGGACATGGACTTGGATAAACTCTGGGAGTTGGTGATGGACAGGGAGGCCTGGTGTGCTGCGATTCATGGGGTCACAAAGAGTAGGACACGACTGAGTGACTGAACTGAACTGAGTGTTCAGTTCAGTTCAGTTCAGTTTGTTCTGTCGCTCAGTCGTGTCCGACTCTTCGCGACCCCATGAATCACAGCACACCAGGCCTCCCTGTCCATCACCAACTCCCGGAGTTCACTCAGACTCAAGTCCATCGAGTCAGTGATGCCATCCAGCCATATCATCCTCTGTCGTCCCCTTCTCCTCCTGCCCCCAATCCCTCCCAGCATCAGAGTCTTTTCCAATGAGTCAACTCTTCGCATGAGGTGGCCAAAGTACTGGAGTTTCAGCTTTAGCATCATTCCTTCCAAAGAAATCCCAGGGCTGATCTCCTTCAGAGTGGACTGGTTGGATCTCCTTGCAGTCCAAGGGACTCTCAAGAGTCTTCTCCAACACCACAGTTCAAAAGCACCAATTCTTCGGCGCTCAGCCTTCTTCACAGTCCAACTCTCACATCCATACATGACCACAGGAAAAACCATAACCTTCACTAGACAGACCTTTGTTGGCAAAGTAATGCCTCTGCTTTTGAATATGCTATCTAGGTTAGTCATAACTTTCCTTCCAAGGAGCAAGCATCTTTTAATTTCATGGCTGCAATCACCATCTGCCGTGTCACTACTGCTAATAATAATAGCTATCATTTATTGAGTTGTTACTGTGTTTGAAGTACAAAGCTTAGCACTTTCACTCAGTATCTTATTTGCATCCCTACAGCAACTTTGTCTACATTATCAAGTAGACATTGTAGTATCCCAATTTATAGCCAAAGACATTCCCCTGGATTATAGAACAAGGGAATAGTAAAGGAAAAAAACAAACTAGCTCCATCTGCTGCAAATTTCTCTATACTGCCACTATATGAAATAGCATTCCTAAGTTCTAAGATTACCAAGGTTGTCATGGCTAGAGAGATGAGTCATATGTGATTAACTGCCAAATTCCTAAGCCTATCGCTGACCAAAAATATATCAAAATTAAAAAAGAAAATGTGAGACTTATGAAAGACACCAGTGTAGAGATAGTCTGTTATAGTGAAATAAACATTTATGGATATTGGAATAAAAATCTGGGCTAAATGCACACTCTTCTACAAATTTTGTGGGACTTAGCCTTTTAAATTTCAGTTTTCTTATCTGAAGCATGGGTAAAAATCCACTCCTCTAAGGCTCATGGAAAATACAATTTTCCCTTTCATAAATTACTTGGTGAAATATCCTGAAACACTCTCAGATTCACCACTTTCCCTTCCTGCAATAGACATATCTCAAGAATTTGCGTCAGCCAACTTCCCAATATGAAGCAAAGCTGCTCCTTCCTCCTACCAATGATTGAGTCATTCCACCAGATATCAGTAGCTATTTAAACACTCCAGCAGGAACTCACAAACTTTTACTTTGTAGAAGTCCTCAACAGCTTCACTCTCTCATTCTTGGAATACATTTGAAAATGACTGTTGATGACCCCAAGGGTATGAAAGATCAACTTGATCAGAAGCCAAATGGCAAGACAGCAAAAGGTACTACAGGTGGGTAAATGAATACAAGGACAGAGTTAATTTAGACATGTAAACTAACTAAATATAGGAGTAGAAAACTACAATGCCTGGGTGTGGGAAAGTATTAGAGTTAATAACATTTACTTAAAAGGAAAACAAGTCAGATATAATGGTTATTAAAGAAGATAATGATAAGCCAACTTGGTATGAATGATGATGTAGTAGAGGGTGCTGATAACCAACTCTTATTGATCATTTGCTATAGGCTAGTTTCTATGATATTCATTTTATATGCATTAAAGCTTTACACCTTGAGGTTGGGACTACTATCATATCCCTTTTACAGAGGACTAACTGGTAACCAGGAGGATTAACTAAATTACCCAGTTTTATGTGGCTATTAAGTGGTAAAGTTAAGACTGAGCTATAATATGGGAGGAATATTGACCAGAGGGAAATGTCGATTGAAAGATTTACCCAGATATTTTCTCCTAATGCTAGGATTGAGCAATTATTTGCAAGACACATAATTATCTTCAACTTCCTTTCTACTAATTTGCCAGACATATTGTAGAAGCTTAATCACTCTTGAATCAGTGAATCAACCATATTCCTTCCTGTCAAAACTTCTATTTGGTTTGATTCATCTGTAGAGTGCATTTAATACTTGAGAACTCAGTGAAAATAGTAATATTTGATCACTGATTGATTTGAATCATTATACATTCACACTGGAGCTTTTGTGATGTGATGGTCCAAGCCATGTAGCTACTCGCAATTGGATTAAAGATCTCTGTTTGGATCTTAACATCTGTGTGATCTTAGGCAACTCACTGAATTGTCAGTTTCCTTATTTGCATATAGAGTTAACATTTTCAGTGCCTTATTTGTTTATCTTACAAGGTGAGGAGTCCAAATCCTTTATTTGAAATGTTTTCTTTCTGAACCGATAGTATCTGTGCTTTTTTGGTGATGAATAATAAGATATTCATACGCTAGTGAGCTACATGATTTGCTTTTATAATAATAGGGAATTTTTTTCTCGTAACAAGAGTGCTATAGCTGATATGAGTGTAGGACATGATATTAATATGAATCGAGTGAATAGAGTTTCATTTATATTTTTTCTTTGGTCAATAACCCCAGGTCCAAGATGTATTTATTTTTAATGAAATAAAAACTAAATAGCATAGAATTATATGTTAGTTCTTTGAGACTTTCTCAGTTGGTTAACTGACTAAAGACTTTACTTGTTTGATGTCTAGTATTCATTTATTATATGTTACTTATAACGGTGGTTATGTGTGTAGGGAGTGTGGGTGTGTGTGCACACATATGCATACATACACATGGTCTATACTGAAAATATCAGACTCTCTGCCTTGTGGTGGAAGTTGATCCAACCAAGCTGCACTGAGAGTTTCTTGAGACAAAGTATATGCTTTAGAATCAGATACTTGGAGAATTCCCAGGTGATCCAGTGGTTAGGATTCCATGCTTCCAATGTCATGGGCATGACTTTGGTCCCTGGGCAGGGAAGTTTAGAGTGGCAAGGCCAAAAAAAAAAAAGAAAAAAAAAAATGAACTTAACTAGAATCAGATCCTTGGAGTCAAATATCTGATATTGAATCCCAGCTCCTAAATTTCATCAGTTGTGTGACCACGGGTAAATTACTTAAAGTTTTTAACTGCTCATATTTTTTGCCTGTAAATTTGGATAGTGAATTATTTGCAGAGTCATTGGAAAGACTAGAAGTAAGTAATGCAAAGTGCCAGGTACAGGCTGGATCCAATGAATTGTTTGACCACTTACCTCCATCATTTTTGTCTTTCTGAATCACTCTAGGTTTTGTTTCCTCTTGGAGGTGGTACCCTGCTGCTGTGACTCTAGGGGTCCTTTGTCTGGGATTACTGGTGACTGTTATATTGTTGATACTGCAATGTAAGTGCTGAAGCAGGAAAGAAGGGAGAAAAAAAAATGAGGGCTTATAAACAGGGTTTATTAGTTGGTTTCATAGTAACTATAAGCCACCTTGATTTAGATACATTTGAGGCAGACTGTTTTTAGGAGTGAATGGGAAGATGAATGAGTTTATTGTGTTCTTCCCTCAAATAGATTGAGGCATGGATGAAGATTACGGATATTAGGTTTTTGTTTGATTTTGTTTCCGGAACTTCATGGATAGAGTCCATTTAAATCCCAGAATAATGAGGAAGGAAATAATTTGAAGTTACTAACCCATAAGACCACCGGAGGGACCCATAAAAAGACACTTCATTTAGTTCACATTGAGTTTTAATACAAATGATTAAATACCAATTTAAAGTTAACTCAGAAACACAGTCTTCATAAATACAATATTTAAAATAAAACAGTCTTTGGATTTACAATATGGCCATTTAGGAAAGAGGGGATGTCAAAGGAAAAGAAATGAAAAGGTGAAAGTGACCAAGAAGGGAAAAAAATGGCGATGATCATACATCTAATCCACCTATATATTTAGGTTATAGCTTTGAGCTATTTTGGCTCTCTAGAATCCTAGAATCCAATTTATGAACGCCTTTGAAGTGCTAATTTGTTCCTCAATGGTGTTTAAGGTCAAAAATCACTTATTTTTTCAATCTATAAACACTTTGGACCTATAAATCCTTTCCTAATGATGTGGGAGAAGAGCCCTTGACTCAGTGGTGGTCATTGGAAGAGTCTTCCTTTGAGGTTCTGATCACTTTTTAACAGGGTCAAGTATGGGTTTCAAGCCAAAGGGTCTACTTCGTACTGAACCATAAAACTTATAGAATCGAGACACTGGACCCTTAACATTTGTTGCCTGCTTGATTTCACAACCTTCCTTTCATCTCCACTCTTTCTAAAGACAAAAAAAAAAAAAACAAGCTAAAATTGAAAAATTGTTTTCATATTCTTGCGAAAGCAGCTTAAAATAGTCCCATGGGAGAGTTTCTCAAAAACAGGGTGAGTGTCACAGTTTTTATGTAAAATCAGGAAGTGTGGAAGGTGGGGAGAGGGCAATTAAGACACAGAATTAATACACAGTAGAGTAAATCATTAATGACAAGTGCTACTAATAGTCACTGAGTATGATTGGTGTCTGCCTATTTTATATTATCTACATTTTACTTATGCCACTGATGAATGATTTAACTTGTGATTTCTTTTAACTTGTGTGTAACTCTCAGTAACAAGTAAATTCCTGTTTGTTTGTTTTTTATCACAAGTATCTGAGACATTTTTCAACATTAATATATATATATGTATGTATATTGCAGAAATATAAAATAACTTCCAAATCCATAATTTGAGTAAAGTTGGGTTGATTTGTTGTCAAAACAGATGGCTTGATTCTGCTCTTTGATTTCTTCAAAATCCAGTGGAGGAATTTTTTTATTGGGAATTGGAATTGGAATCTAAATTTATTTCTAATTTAGTATCCCAGGTCTCTGATCTCATAAAGAAACAGCAAGCAAATATTACTCACCAGGAAGATATCCTGGAGGGACAGATTTTAGCCCAGCGCCGATCAGAAAAATCTGCCCAGGAGTCACAGAAGGAACTCAAAGAAATGATAGAAACCCTTGCCCACAAGCTGGATGAGAAATCCAAGAAACTAATGGAACTTCACCGCCAGAACCTGAATCTCCAAGAAGTTCTGAAAGAGGCAGCAAACTATTCAGGTATGAGGGAGAGAGGGGTCCAGAGAGACAATAGAAGTTTATCTGTAAATCTTAACCTTTCTTTTGAAATGTCCCAAGGACAATATTGGTGTATAGATGTCTGTATCATTTTTCATTCATCAGGTTCTACATTAGAGGTCCTCTATTTTTGTCATCCTAGCTCTGGAGAGTGAAGTTGCTCAGTCGTGTCTGACTTTTTGTGATCCCATGGACTGTAGCCCACCAGGCTCCTCCGTCCATGGAATTTTTCAGGCAAGAATACCAGAAAAGGAAAGTTGCCATTTCCTTCTCCAGGGGATCTTCCAGACCCAGGAATCTAACCTAGGTCTCCTGCACTGCAGGCAGATGCTTTACCCTCTGAGCCACCAAGGAAGCCCCTATTCCATGTCATCCTCACTCTATCACATGTCAAATTCTTGAGATTATCTGATTCAATCAACCACACTTTCTGGTGGGTTTAAGATTTCCTTCCTCACAAGAGTTTTCTCTTTCTTTTTAAGACTTTAGTTTTGAGATTTTCTGGCAGAATCCTCCCACTTCTTTGTACAGATTCTCATCTTTTTCCATTCCAATGTATCATAATCACTGATTTCTTTTCCCAAGTGGTCTCCTTTGTCCTGAGGATTCCCACCTCTTCATTAGCTTTATTCTATGGGACTGTTTCTTAAAGTATACAACTACATCAACATAAATTGAGTCAATAGAGGTGAGCTGGCTTTTAAGTGTTAAGTAGACACTTCAAATCAGACAAAAATGTGAGGGACCCAGGAAGTCAGTGCATATGAGAAAAACTGATTGATCTCAGTCAACGAAGTGAACTCAGAATCTAGGAGGTGGTAGAAATAGTAGCATCTGTAACCAGGAGAGGATAATGTGAACTCTGATAATATTACAGAAGTGATCCATATGTACTATTTCGTTTTTCAACAGTGTATAATTAAATCAGGTATGTGTTTTATTCATGGGGAGCATTAGAAAGTGTGAAATGTAGTCACTTTTGGTAATACCTTGCTTTCTTGGTGGGGTGCCTGAGAATCTTATTCTGGACACTAGCACCTAACTGCCACTAATAAACAGATTTCTCCAGCTTCTTGCTTATATCGCTCATGGCCTCAACCATGTAATTTTGTTGACTAAAGATTACATAGTAAGAGTTTACAGATACCCATGCATTTATTTTATAGATCAAAAAGTTGAAACCCAGGTAAGTTTAATGATAAGTAGGTTCGTATAAACTTTTGCAGTTTACAAATACCTTCAGTACGTATGTGCTCAGTTATGCCCGACTCTGTGACTCCTTGGGCTGTAACCCACCAGGGTCCTCTGTCCATGGATTTCTCTGGGCAAAAACACTGGAGTGGGTAGCCATTTCCTACTCCAGGAGATCTTCTCAACCCAGGAATTAAACCCACGTCTCCTGCATTGGCAGGCAGATACTTTACCACTGAGCTACCTGGGAGGCCCTCAGTATGTACAGTTCAGTTCAGTTCAGTGGCTCAGTAGTGTCCGACTCTTTGCGAACGCATGAATCACAGCACTCCAGGCCTCCCTGTCCATCACCAACTCCCCGAGTCCACCCAAACCCATGTCCATCGAGTCAGTGACGCCATCCAGCTATCTCATCCTCTGTCGTCCCCTTCTCCTCCTGCCCTCAATCCTTCCCAGCATTAGGGTCTTTTCCAATGAGTCAACTTTTCACATGAGATGGCCAAAGTATTGGAGTTTAAGCTTCAACATCAATCCTTCCAGTGAACACACAGGACTGATCTCCTTTATGATGGACTGGTTGGATCTCCTTGCAGTCTAAGGGACTCTCAAGAGTCTTCTCTAACACCACAGTTCAAAAGCATCAATTCATCGGCACAGCTTTCTTCACAGTCCAACTCTCACATCCATACATGACCACCGGAAAAACCATAGCCTTGACTAAAAGCACCTTTCTTGGCAAAAGTCTCTGCTTTTTAATATCCTGTCTAGGTTGGTCATAACTTCCCTTCCAAGGAGTGAGTGTCTTTTAATTTCATGGCTGCAGTCACCATCTCAGTGATTTTGGAGCCCAAAAAAAATAGTCTGACACTGTTTCCACTGTTTCCCCATCTATTTCCTGTGAAGTGATGGGACCAGATGCCATGATCTTAGTTTTCTGAATGTTAAGCTTTAAGCCAACTTTTTTACTCTCCTCTTTCACTTTCATCAAGAGGCTTTTTAGTTCCTCTTCACTTTCTGCCATAAGGGTGGTGTCGTCTGCATATCTGAGATTATTGATATTTCTTCTGGCAATCTTGATTCCAGCTTGTGCTTCTTCCAGCCAGGGTTATTTAAATTTCCAAAATAAGCAGAAATTTTTAGACAAGCTGATTTTTTAAAGCAAGTGTCAATTAATCTCTTTAAGGAAAGAACAGCTGAGGAAATAAAACCATCTCAAATAAGGCTTAAAGGAAGGATCCTAATATATCAAGGACAGGGATGTTTATATAAGCAGACATAGCTACATATCAAAAATAGTTTATTTCACAGGTGGGGCCATAAACTAGTCTTGTTTTTATCAGTCGTATGGGAGTAAAACTATGTCAGGACTGTTCAGAACCATCTTCTAGAGGTGCCAAGTTTAGACAACTAATCAAAAATACTAGATGTTGTGTCTTCTGCTGGCAGACATGCCTTTCATCAAGCAGCTTTGAGAAGATTCTCAAAAGCAGCAATAAAATACTATGCAGAAAAATATGCCAGTTTTCCCAAGTTTGAGATAAGTTTTATCTTTCTTACTGACAAGTCTGTGATTCTCCATAAAAGTATGAAGAGGGTAGATGCTGGGAAATTTGCATATGTAGTTTGCTTGAGGTCAGCCAGCTAGAAAGATGCAGTGCCTTCCAAGTAACAGATATTTTAGCACTGAAATTAGCGGTGGTTCTCAACTTTTAGTGTACGTAATTGTCACCCAAGTAGTTTGTTAAAAGTGGCAAGTTCCAGATTTACCTCAAAACACTGTGTCAACATGTCTTGATGGGCACCAAGAAGTATTTCCTCAATTCATTCAAACTCAGGAGCTTGAGAGGTAATGTGATATAATGGGGGCTTCCCAAGTGGCTCAGTGTATAAATAATCCGCCTGCAATGTAGTAGTAGCTGGAGCCACAGTTCAATCCCTGGGTTGGGAAGATCCCCTGGAAGAGGATATGGCAACCCACTCCAGTATTCCTGCCTGGAGAATCCCATGGACAGAGGAGCCTGGAGGGTCACAAAGCGTCAGACACTACTGAAGTGACTGAGCACACACACATGGGATATACTGATAAAACACACAGATGCTGGATTTAGACTGCCTAAGTTCAAATTCTCATTTTCTCTTCCAAATGAAGAAAATGAATGAACTTATACATACTGTTGTTATGAGGATTAAATGAGCTAATACATAAAATTATTGCCAACCATTAATGGCACCTAGCAGTTTTTGGGTTTGTTAAATAAAAAATGATTAAAGAAATACAGGTGGTTTGAATACATTATGAGATTCATCTTTTTCACTTTTTCATGACTTGGAAAACCTACCTAGACTTTTCTTTTTGTTCAAGAAAGCCAATATTCTCTTTCCTTCAACATAGTAAGACAGGACTATGCAAATTGAGAAGAATCTTGCATTCTTTGCTTTCAGCCTGGTGTTCTGAATGTCCTCTTTCATTCACTTTCTCCTTTTGTAGTTCACTGCCTTCTATTTTGACCTCTCTGATAAAGCCTGTTCTTACAAAATTATCTCATGATTTTATGCCATAAAGTGAAATTGAAATGTTGCCTTTCTCAAGGATTTGATTTTTATATTTTTGGTCACAGAGTAGCACAAAGGGCTTTGTTCCCTAGTAGAGAGGTTTCAAGTATTACTAACACACAGGAGAGATGGTGATGATGGTAATGAAGAAAGGAAGAAAGGGGAAGGATGAGAGGGAGAAAAAGGTGAGGTGAAGTGAGAGGAAGAGGGAGCGGAAGAGAAGGAATCGGGGAGTGTTTAAAATATCTGTAAACACATAGACAGGTTTCCCTGGTGGCCCAGACAGGAAAGAGTCTGCTTGCAATGCAGGATACCTGGGTTCAATCCCTGGGTCGGGAAGTTCCCCTGGAGAAGGACATGGCAGCCCACTCTAGTATTTTTGCTTAAGAAATCCCATGGACAGACGAGCCTGGCAAGCTACAGCCCACGCGGTCACAAAGAGTCAGACGTGACTGAGCAACTAACACACACAGACACACAGACACCATCACGTTTTTGCCTGTTGCCTAAGCCCTGAGGTTTTTGGACTTCCTGGGAATTTTGCTGCTGAAAACTCTCTACCTACTGAAATCTTGTTGAAATGGAGATGCCCACTTTGCCTCCATATACTGTTCTCCCTAAAGTAGCTCTGTCCAAAAGAAAATACAGGGTATACCACATATGGAATGTTAAAGCTTCTATTATTCTATAAAATATTACAGAAAAAACTTGAACAAACTTTTTGGCCACCCCAATAGGAGCCACATGAAAAATTAAAGAGATGAAATTAATTTTAGTGACGTATTTTATTTCATCCAATATACTTGAAATATTATTGCAACACTAATCAGTATAAATATTATTCATGCATTATTTTACATTCTTTTTTTCATACTAAGTTTTCAAAATTAGGTATATTTTATACATACTGCAAATCTCACTGCAGATGAGCCATGACTCAAGTACTCAAAAGCCTCACAGGGCTACCTATTCAGAAGTAAGAGTTACAGGATCTAAGCCTAAATTTGTTATTCAAAGAGATGAAGTTTTAAAATATATAAGCACATCTTTTAGTTACAGAATAGCTACTAAATATTCATCCCCTAACTCTCATTTCCATAGTTCCAAACATAATTTTTTAAAAAATAGATCAGTTTCTAATATTACATCCCAGCTCAAGCCTTGCTTTTTAATAGCCTAGCTTTTTAATTTAGTTTTCTAAAATCAGAATGCATTTCTTTTTCTCCAAAAAAAAAAAAAAATGGAGAAATAAAGACTCTAGGCTATTTAGAGATTTGCAGAGTCTGGGTGTAATTCTGACTAAGAAGAGATGGTATGCATGTGGGAGTCCTGAGAGGTGAACTGAGTTAAGAATTGTAGAAATATTAATATCTTCTCAGGCATAACTCACTGATTAGATATACTATATTTCCTAGGTCCTTGTCCCCAAGACTGGCTCTGGCATGAAGAAAACTGTTACCAATTTTCCTCTGGCTCTTTTAATTGGGAAAAAAGCCAGGAGAACTGCTTGTCTTTGGATGCCCACTTGCTGAAGATTAATAGCACAGATGAACTGGTGAGTGTTCAACAGATGTATGGGATGTGTGTCGGGCTGGAATATTGGGTCATAGGTAAGTAGATCTTGTTTAGACCCTCAGTAGAGGAGTGCTTGCTTAAGAATCAGAACATGTACATGATTTCTAGCCTTGTGTGGCCACTGGATATGTGCATGACCTTGGATGGACAGGTTACTAAGCATTTCTAGGCTCCACTAGACATCGCTGTAAAGCCATGGAGAAGATGTCAAAGTTCTTTTTGAGTTCTTTAGTTTTGTGACTCTAATCTAAAAAGTCCACATCCACTCATTCATCGACACAGAAATGTTACTCCCCACAGGAATTCATCCAGCAAATGATTGCCCATTCCAGTTTCCCCTTCTGGATGGGGTTGTCAATGAGGAAACCCAATTACTCGTGGCTTTGGGAAGATGGTACTCCTTTGACGCCCCACTTGTAAGTTTGATGCTCTTTTTTAGTTTTGTTTATTTATTTATTTCTATCTTTGACTGCACCGGGTCTTTGTTGCTTTGTGTAGGCTTTCCCTAGTTGTCACGCGCATGGGCTGCTCCCTCATGTGATGTGTGGGCTTCTCACTGCAGTGGTTTCTCTTATTGCCAGGCATGGGTTCTAGGGGATGGGCTTCAGTAGTTGTGGCTCTTGGGCTGTAGAGCACAGGCTCAGTAGCTGTGGCATATGGGCTTAGTTGCTCCAAGGCATATGGGATCTTGCCAGACCAGGGATCGAACACATGTCTCCTGCATTGGCAGGCAGATTCTTATCCACTGAACAACCAGGGAAGTCCGTAAGTTTCTTATTCTTCACTGAACCTACTAGTGAAGTTACTGCTGCATTCCATGCAGTGTCCTACTCTTGCTGGAAAAAAGCCTGGGGAATTTCTGAATCTCTCTCTCCAACTCTCTCACACAAGGACCTGCCCATTTACCCATTCAGATCTTCTCTTACCTTTTCCTGCTCACATTTATTAATGACTTGAAGCTTTAAGACAAGGTGGCAGTAAATCTAATTTTTCTGTTTTTTTTTTTTCTCCCTGCCTGCAGGTTTAGAATTCAGGGAGCTGTTTCCCGTATGTATCCTTCAGGGACCTGTGCATATATTCAAAGGGGAACTGTTTTTGCTGAAAACTGCATTTTAACTGCATTCAGTATATGTCAAAAGAAGGCGAATCTATTGAGAGCACAGTGAATTTGAAGGATCTGGAGGAAAAGAAGGAAACCTTTGAATTCTCTTCTGGAATTTAAGCTATACTTCATCACTTAGATGTAAACCATTAGAGCCCAGGGAAATGCCTGCTACTGGTTGAGTGCAGAACTCCTTAGCAGAGACTGGCCCAGCTGCCTGGCACCTTGATAGCAAAAGTTGCAATTCCCTCTGTATATTTTTCCCTAACTTGTTCCAAGTCCTCCCCTGCAGGACTTCAGAGAAGTCAATTTTTCTGTTTCCATTGTTTCTAAGAACTTGTTGCCTAACTCAAGGTCACAGCATTTTTCTCACTTTTGTCCTATGCTTTCTTCTAGGCATTGTAGAGTTTTAGATTTTACATGGAAATCTAGAACTTATTTTAGATTAATTTCTAAGTGATATATGGATGTATGGAAGTTTTCTGTTTGTTTTTTGCTTGTGAGTATTCAATTGTTTTTGCAACATTTGCTGAAAAGACTATTCTTCCTTCACTACATTGCCTTTGCACTGTTGTCAACAATTATCCATACATGCCTGGCTCTATTTCTGGATTTTCTATTCCTTTCCATTTATTTATTTATTATTCTTGGCTTACAACATCACCATGATATTTTGAATTCTATGGTTCTTTAATATATCTTGGAATCACATGGTAGTAGTTATTCATTGTTGTTCTTTTTTAGAGTTGTTTGGTTAATCTATGCTTTTGTATTTCTGTCTTAAATTGGCTTGTCCATTTCTAAAAAAACTTGAAATTTTGAATTGCACTGAATCCATACATAAATTTAGGGAAAATTGAATTCTTAAAAATACTGATTTGTTCAACTCATGAAAAAGGTGTATTGCTCTATTTAGGTATTCCTTATTTTCTTTAAGCAATGCTTTTTAATGTTCTTTGTGTAGATATTGTTAGATTATCATCATGTATTTCACATTATTTATGCTACTGTAGATAGTATTGTTATCATTTGTTGTTCTTATTTTCAAAGTCTTCTGCTAGTATGTAGAATTATAATAAAGTTTGATATTAATATTATACCCTGAAACCTTGATAAACTCACTTATTTCTTCTGGTAAGTTTTTTCTGTGTGTATTTCATTGGATTTTCTATATATATAATCATGTTATCTGAAAAAAAAAAATACTTTTTTTTTTTTCCTTTCTGGATGTTTTATTTTTCTTTCCCTTGCCTGATTTCATGGACTAGAATCTCTAGTCAAATATTGAATAAGAATGGTGAAAGTACATATCTTTATTTTGTTCTTGATTTTGGAATAAGTCATTCAATGTTATACTATTAAATATGGTGCTGTGTATTTTCCACAAATGAAATTAACCAGTTTGAGGAATTTTCCTTTTATTCCTATAATACTGAGAGGTTTTATTAGGAATGGGTATTGATTTGTCTTGAGAAGAAAATGGCAACCTACTCTAGAATTCTTGCCTGGAGAATTCCATGGACAGAGAAGCCTGGTGGGGATTCCTATCCAAGGAATCACAAAGAGTTGGACATGACTGAGAGACTAACACATTGATTTGTCTAATATTTTTCCTACATCTATTGACAACGATTATATAGTTTTATTTTTTTTCTAACAAGGTAAATTACACTGTATAATTAGAGAAGGCTAAGCCATCTTTGGATTCTTGGGATTAAAATTATTCTTGGGGTTAAAATTATCACTTTAATATATCACCAAATTTAAATTCACTAAAGTTTGGTTTAGGATTTCTGCAACTATGTTTATGAAGGATACTGATATGTAATTTTTTTTCGTGTAAAGGCTTCGTCAGGTTTAGGTTTCAGAGAAGTACTTCTTCATGTCAATTTTTGGAAAGATTTTATGTAAAATTGGTACTATTTGTTTATTTAGTGTTTGAAGCAATTTACCATTAAAGTCATCTGGGCAAAAATTTTTCTTTGTTTTATAAGGTTTTTAACTACTTACAGTTAAACAGTCTGTTTATTTAATAGGTGCAATGCTATTCGAATTATTTATTCTTGAATGAGCTTTGGTGGCTCTGTCTTTCAAGGAATTTGTCCATTTCATCTAAGTTTCTATTTTTTTTTTTTTTCTGTTTTTGGCCTAACATTTTTCTTTATATTTTCTTATATTTTAATATTTCTAGAGTCGGTAGTGATGCTACCTCTCTCATTCCTGACATTGTTTACTTGTGCCTCCCCCCACCTTAAAAAAAAAAAATCAGTTTGGCTGTATAATGTTTGTTTTGAAATCTATTTGAATGAAATGAATACAGGCAGTTCTGTTTTTCTATGATTAATGTAAACCTTGTGCATCTTTTTCCATTCTTTGACTTTTTAATTTATTTTTGGTTGCACTGGATTGTCACTGCTGCATGTGGGCTTTCACTAGCTGCAGCAAGCAGAGGCTACTCCTCTGTGCGGTGCCTGGGCTTCTCATTGCAGAGATGTCTCTTACTGCGCAACATAAGCTTTAGTGGTTGCAGCATATGGGCTCAGTAGTTGTGGCACGTGGGCTTAGCTGCTTCACGGCATATGGGTCTTCCTGGACCAGGGATCCAATCTGTGTCCCCTGCATTGGCAGGCAGATTCTGATCCACTCTACCACCAGAAAAGTCCCTATTCTTTTACTTTTAATCATTTTTTGTCTTTGTACTTTGAGTGTGTTTCTTTCAGGTGACAGACAGTTGAGTCTTGCTATTTTATATACTTTGACAATTTCTGCCTGTGTTTGTGTGTTTAAACCATTATATTTATTGTGACATTGGTGCAGTTAGATTTAAGTCTCTCATCTTGATATCATCTTCACTTTTTTCAACTCATCTTTGTTGCCTTTCTCGCTTGCCTTGTCTACTTTGATGTTAATTAAATATTGCTCCAGAAATAATGAAGGGATGGAGCCAAAGCAAAAACAACACCTAGTTGTGGATGTGACTGGTGATAGAAGCAAGGTCCGATGCTGTAAAGAGCAATATTGCATAGGAACCTGGAATGTTAGGTCCATGAATCAAGGCAAATTGGAAGTAGTCAAACAGGAGATGGCAAGAGTGAATGTCAACATTCTAGGAATCAGTGAACTAAAATGGACTGGAATGGGTGAATTTGACTCAGATGGCCATTATATCTACTACTGTGGGTGAGAATCCCTTAGAAGAAATGGAGTAGCCATCATAGTCAACAAAAGGATCCAAAATGCAGTACTTGGATGCAATCTCAAAAATGACAGAATGATCTCTGTTTGTTTCCAAGGCAAACCATTCAATATTACGGTAGTCCAAGTCTATGCCCTGACCAGTAACGCTGAAGAAGCTGAAGCTGAAAGGTTCTATGAAGACCTAGAAGACCTTTTAAAACTAACACCCAAAAAAGATGTCCTTTTCATTATAGGGGACTGGAATGCAAAAGTAGGAAGTCAAGAAACACCTGGAGTAACAGGCAAATTTGGCCTTGGAGTACAGAATGAAACAGGGCAAAGGCTAACAGCATTTTGCCAAGAGAACACACTGGTCATAGCAAACACCCTCTTCCAACAACACAAGAGAAGGCTCTACACGTGGACATCACCAGATGGCCAACACCGAAATCAGATTGATTATATTCTTTGCAGCCAAAGATGGAGAAGCTCTATACAGTCAACAAAAAAAAGACCGGGAGCTGACTGTGGCTCAGATCATGAGCTTCTTATTGCCAAATTCAGACTTAAATTGAAGAAAGTGTGGGAAACTACTACACCATTCAGGTATGACCTAAATCAAATTCTTTATGATTATACAGTGGAAGTGAGAAATAGATTTAAGGGACTAGATCTGATAGACAGAGTCCCTGATGAATTATGGATGGAGGTTCATGACATTGTACAGGAGACAGGGATCAAGACCATCTCCAAGAAAAAAAATGCAAAAAAGCAAAATGGCTATCTAAGGAGGCCTTACAAATAGCTGTGAAAAGAAGAGAAGCCAAAAGCAAAGGAGAAAAGGAAAGATATAAGCATCTGAATGCAGAATTCCAAAGAATAGCAAGGAGAGATCAGAAAGCCTTCTTCAGTGATCAGTGCAAAGAAATAGAGGAAAATAATAGAATGGGAAAGACTAGAGATCTCTTTAAGAAAATTAGAGATACCAAGGGAACATTTCATGCAAAGATGAGCTCAGTGAAGGACAGAAATGGTATCAGATAAGATCAGATCAGTCAATCAGTCGTGTCCGATTCTTTGCGACCCCATGAATCGCAGCACGCCAGGCCTCGATGTCCATCACCAACTCCCGGAGTTCACTCAGACTCACATCCATCAAGTCAGTGAGGCCATCCAGCCATCTCATCCTCTGTCGTCCCCTTCTCCTCCTGCACCCAACCCCTCCCAGCATCAGAGTCTTTTCCAATGAGTCAACTCTTCGCATGAGGTGGCCAAAGTACTGCAGTTTCAGCTTTAGCATCATTCCTTCCAAAGAACACCCAGGACTGATCTCCTTCCGAATGGACTGGTTGGATCTCCTTGCAGTCCAAGGGACTCTCAAGAGTCTTCTTCAACACCACAGTTCAAGATGTCTAGCCTTGACTAGACGAACCTTTGTTTGCAAAGTAATGCTTTTGAATAAGCTATCTAGGTTGGTCATAACTTTCCTTCCAAGGAGTAAGCATCTTTTAATTTCATGGCTGCAGTCACCATCTGCAGTGATTTTGGAACCCCCAAAATAAAGTCAGCCACTGTTTCCACTGTTTCCCCATCTATTTCCCATGAGGTGATGGGACCAGATGCCACGATCTTTGTAACGTTTTTGCTCTCCACTTTCACTTTCATCAAGAGGCTTTTGAGTTCCTCTTCACTTTCTGCCATAAGGGTGGTGTCATCTGCATATCTGAGGTTATTGATATTTCTCCTAGCAATCTTGATTCCAGCTTGTGTTTCCTCTAGTCCAGCGTTTCTCATGATGTACTCTGCATAGAAGTTAAATAAGCAGGGTGACAATATACAGCCTTAACGTACTCCTTTTCCTATTTGGAGCCAGTCTGTTGTTCCATGTCCAGTTCTAACTGTTGCTTCCTGATCTGCATACAAATTTCTCAAGAGGCGGAGCAGGTGGTCTGGTATTCCCATCTCTTTCAGAATTTTCTACAGTTTATTGTGATCCACACAGTAAATGGCTTTGGCATAGTCAGTAAAGCAGAAATAGATGTTTTTCTGGAACTCTCTTGCTTTTTCCATGATCCAGAGGATGTTGGCAATTTGATCTCTGGTTCCTCTGCCTTTTCTAAAACCAGCTTGAACATCAGGAAGTTCACGGTTCACATATTGCTGAAGCCTGGTTTGGAGAATTTTGAGCATTACTTTACTAGCGTGTGAAAGGGAAGTCTCTCAGTCGTGTCCAACTCTTTGTGACCCGATGGGCTGTAGCCTACCTACCAGGCTCCTTTGTCCATGGCATTTTCCAGGCAAGAGTACTGGAGTAGATTGGCATTTCCTTCTCCAGGGGATCTTCTGGACCCAGGGATCGAACCCGGGTCTCTCGCATTGCAGGCAGATGCTTTACCATCTGAGCCACCAGGGAGATGAGTGCAATTGTGCAGTAATTTGAGCATTCTTTGGCATTGCCTTTCTTTGGGATTGGAATGAAAACTGACATTTTCCAGTCCTGTGGCCACTGCTGAGTTTTCCAAATTTGCTGGCATATTGAGTGCAGCATTTTCACAGCATCATCTTTCAGGATTTGGAATAGCTCAACTGGAATTCCATCATCTCCACTAGCTTTGTTCATAGTGATGCTTTCTAAGGCCCACTTGACTTCACGTTCCAGGATGTCTGGCTCTAGGTCAGTGATCACACCATCACGATTATCTGGGTCGTGAAGATCTTTTTTGGACAGTTCTTCTGTGTATTCTTGCCATCTCTTCTTAATATCTTCTGCCTCTATTAGACCTAACAAAAGCAGAAGATATTAAAAAGAGGTGGCAAGAATACACAGAACTGTACAAAAAAGATCTTCACGACCCAGATAATCATGATGCTGTGATTAGTCACCTAGAGCCAGACAGCCTGGAATGCGAAGTCAAGTGGGCCTTAGGAAGCATCACTAAGAACAAAGCTAGTGGAGATGATGGAATTCCAGCTGAGCTATTTCAAATCCTAAAAGATGATGCTGTGAAAGTGCTGCAGTAATTATGTTAGCAAATTTGGAAAACTCTTCAGTGGCCACAGGACTGGAAAGGGTCAGTTTTCATTTCAATCCCAAAGAAAGGCAATGCCAAAGAATGCTCAAACTACTGCACAATTGCATTCATCTCACATGCTAGCAAAGTACTGCTCCAATTCTCCAAGCCAGGTTTCAGCAATATGTGAACTGTGAACTTCCAAATGTTCAAGCTGGTTTTAGAAAAGGAAGAGGAACCAGAGATCAAATTGCCACCATCCACTGGATCATCAGAAAAGTGAGAAAGTTCCAGAAAAACATCTATTTCTGCTTTATTGACTATGCCAAGGCCTTTGACTGTGTAGATCACAATAAACTGTAGAAAATTCTGAAAGAGATGGGAATAACAGAGCACCTAACCTGCCTCTTGAGAAATCTATATGCAGGTCAGGAAGCAACAGTTAGAACTGGACATGGAACAACAGACTGATTCCAAATAGGAAAAGGAGTATGACAAGGCTGTATATTGTCACCCTGCTTATTTAACTTATATGCAGAGTACATCATGAGAAACGCTGGACTGGAAGAAACACAAGGTGGAATCAAGATTGCCGGGAGAAATATCAATAACCTCAGATATACAGATGACACCACTGTTATGGCAGAAAGTGAAGAAGAACTAAAGAGCCTCTTGATGAAAGTGAAAGAGGACAGTGAAAAAGTTGTTAAAGCTCAACATTCAGAATACTAAGATCATAGCATCCGGTCCCATCCCTTCATGGCAAATAGACGGGGAAACAGTGGTAACAGTGGCTGACTTTACTTTGGGGGCTCCAAAATCACTGCAGATGGTGACTGCAGCCATGAAATTAAAAGACGCTTACTCCTTGGAAGGAAAGTTATGACCAACCTAGACAGCATATTAAAAAGCAGAGACATTACTTTGCCAACAGAGGTCCGTCTAGTCAAGGCTATGGTTTTTTCAGTAGTCATGTATGGATGTGAGAGTTTGACTATGAAGAAAGCTGAGCACTGAAGAATTGATGCTTTTGAATTGTGGTGTTGGAGAAGATTCTTGAGAGTCCCGTGGACTGCAAGGAGATCCAACCAGTCTATCCTAAAGAAAATCAGTCCTGAAAAGATCATTGGAAAGACTGATGTTGAAGCTGAAACTCCAATACTTTGGCCACCTGATGTGAAGAGAGCTGACTCATTTGAAAAGACCCTGATACTGGGTAAGATTGAGGGCAGGAGGAAAAGGGGATGACAGAGGATGAAATGGTTGGATGGCATCACCAACTCGATGAACATGGGTTTGGGTAAACTCTGAGAGTTGGTGATGGACAGGGAGGCCTGCATGCTGCAGTCCCTGGGGTCGCAAAGAGTCGGACACAACTGAGCAACTGAAGTGGGCTGAACTGAAATATTGCTTACTATCCTGTTTTATCTTCCTGGTGGCTTATTAACATTACTCTTTTTTTGTTGTTGTTATTTTAGTAGTTGTTTCAAGATTTATATATCGATTGTGACTTACTGCAATCTACTTTGAAGTGATGGGGCTTCCAGGTTTCTCAGTGGTAAAAGAATCTTCCTGCCAATGCCAGGAAATGCAGGAGATAGTGAGTTGGATCCCTGGATTGGGAAGATCCCCAGGAGGAGGAAATGGCTCCAGTAATCTTGCCTGGGAAATTCCATGGACAGAGGAGCCTTGCCAGCTACAGGTCTCAAAGAATCAGACAAGACAAGCAATTCAGCATGCATGCATGCAGTTGAAGAGATATTATACATCTTCATGTATAGGAATCATCTAGGAATGGAACCTTAAAATATTATTCTTCCATGTCTTTTCTCCCAGCCTTCACCTTAACATCGCCATACATTTTATTTTTATATCTGTTATCATTTTTGCTTAAATAGTAAATCATCTTTTAATGACATCTAAACAATAAGTAAAAAAATCTTAAATATTTACCCATGGAGTAAACATTTTGGGTGCTCTTCATCCCCCCCCCCCTTTTTTTTTAGATCCATATTACATCATGTGTTATTTTTATTTTTCTTAAAGGACTTTTATCATTTCCTGTAGTGAAGGTCTGCTTGTGAGGAAATCTTTATTCTTTTCCATCAAGTTTGAAAATTTTTAAGTTGCTTGGCATTTTTAAGTTGCTTGGCATTTCAAATATTTTTTCTGCCCTGCCTCCCCAAACACCCCTGCCTCCACTCCACCTCTCTCTCTTCCCCTCTCCCTGCCCCTATGCACACACACACTGTTCAGGGACTCCAAATATATGAATATTGGGCTGCCACAGTGCCATCTGATGCAAAGAGCCAACTCATTGGAAAAGACCCTGATGCCTGGAAAGACTGAGGGTGGGAGGAGAAGGGGGCAACAGAGAATGAGATGGTAGGATGGCATCATCAACTCAATGGACATGAGTTTGGGCAAACTCCGGGAGCTAGTGAAAGACAGGGAAGCCTGGCGTACTGCAGTTCACAGGGTGGCAAAGAGACTGAACAACAACAATGGTGTACTTTCTTCTTTCTTGCTTGCTTACTTTCTTCCCTCCCTCCCTCCCTCCCTGTCCTCAAACCTTCCTTTCCTGCTTACTTTCTTCTTGCTTACATTCTTCTTTCTTGCTTGCTTACTTTCTTCCCTCCCTCCCTCTCTGTCCTCAAAACTTCCTTTCCTTTTTAAAATTATTTTCTCTCAGTATTTCAGTTTTGATTGTTTCTATTGTTATATCATCAGGTCCATGAATCTCTTGTATTGAGTGTCTCTCATTAATACACACATATTTCCCATCTCGCACTTCGTAGTTCTCATCTCTAGAAGTATGCTTTAAAAAAATCTTCCTTGTCCACAAATGTACAGAATAAATATAAGGATACCAAGGGGGAAGGTGGGACAGAGGAATTGGGAGATTGGGATTGACATATATATACTACTAATACTATGCCTAAAATAGATAACTAATGAGAACATACTAATAGCACATACTGTCTATTCAACACTCTGTAGTGACCTAATTGGTAAGGAAGTCCCAAAAAGAAGGGATATACATAAACATATAGTTGATTCACCTTGCTGTACTGCAGAAACTGGTAAAACATTGTATAGTGACTATATTCTGATAAAAAACCAATTTTCAAAACCCTGCATTTACAAAGCAAAAAAAAAAAACCAGAATCTTCCATGTCTCCATGGAGCACTTTTAATCTAGGGGTACCAGCCCTTCATGTGGTGGAAAATCCTCATATAACTTTATTTTTATTTTATTTTATTTTTAGTTGGAGGATAGTTACTGTACAATATTGTGCTGATTTATGCTATACATCAACATGAATCAGCCATAGGTATACATATGTCCCTTCCTTCTTAAGCCTCTTCCCCACCTCCCTCCCCATCCTGCCTCTCTACATTGTCACAGAGCACTGGCTTTGGGTTCCCTGTATCCTTGTATAACTTTATAGTCAGCCTTCTGCATCCTCCATTCCAAATGCAGATTGAGTAGTATGGTAGTATGGATTTAGTGGAAAAAAAAAATGCATGCATTTGTGGATTCATGCATTTCAAATCTGTGTCATTCAAGGGGCTACTGCATAATTGACTTATGATGTTATATCAGGTCAAAGCTAGATATTTTTTTGTTCTTATAAATCTTCCTGAGTTTTATTGTGGAGCAATTTAAGTTGCATAGAAACGGTGAGATGCTTATGGCTATTACTTTTCTGATTATCAGGCAGTACCAAAGAAGTTCTCAGTCTGGGGTTAATTATTCTCCATTGTGAAGGAAGAATTTTCTGAGTATCCTACCCAACAATCCATGAGCTGTGATCCTGTCTAGTCTTGTTGTTGGGAAAGGGCAGTGTTTCCTGCCCCATGTGAACTTTGGCATTATCTCCTTTATTTATTTTTTTTTTAATGATTATTTATTTTTGGTTTCACTAGGTCTTCACTGATGCACCTGGGCTCTCTCTAGTTGTAGTGAGCAGGGGCTACTCTTCCTTGCAATTCATGGGCTTCTCATTGTGTGGCTACTCTTGTTACAGAGCATAGACTCAAGGCACCAGGGTTTCAGCAGTTGTGGTATACAGGCCCAGCTTCTCCTCGGCATGTGGAATCTTCCAAAACTATGGATCAAACCTGAGTCCCCGCATTGGCAGGTGAATTCCAATCTACTATACCACCAGGGAAGTCCTCTTTTGTTTATTTTTGATGGTTCTTTCTTATGGCTCAGCTGGTAAAGAATCCACCTGCAATATGGGAGACCTGGGTTCGATCCCTGAGTTGGGAAGATCCCCTGGAGAAGGGAAAGGCTAATCTCCAGTATTCTGGCCTGGAGAATTCCATGGACTGTATAGTCCATGGGGTTGCAAAGAGTCAGCCATGACCGAGCGACTTTCACTTCACTTCTCCAATCCCTCTGGTAATTCTCTCACATTATGCTCTTATGTGTAGGAGATTCTCTGCAAGTGTATAGGATTCTTTCTGTGCAGCTCTCCCTTCTCTTGTACTTTCCTTTGAACTCTTGCTGCCTTTTAGTCTTTCTCAATTCAGGGGTTTTCCAGCAAATGCCTCAGTTCCCCTTTCCCTTGTGTGTGGCCTGCAAACTCTATAAACATGATAAGCTGGGCAGTCCCAGTACTCACCTTGTTTGTTTCCAACTCTCATGGATCACTGTCCTTCTTTATCATTTGATAGCCAATGTTTTAAAAACTGCTGATTCGTGCATTTTGTCTGTTTTGTTTGTATCTATCAGGTTGGAAGGTAAATCCTGTTGTCAACTGAAAAAAATTGTGCAACATGAGAGTTGTGACTTAAGTTCTATTTGGGGCAAAATGAGGACTATAGCCTAGGAGGCAGCAGTTCAGGTAGCTCTGAGAAACTGCTTCAAAGAGGTAGGGGGTGAAGATCAGTGTTATGTATGATTTTAGAGAAGAGGAGTGTGTGCAGTCAAGCACACATTATGGCAGATGCTTGCTGCTAGTCACGAAGAACAGATGTCACCATTAATGATTTTAGTGTTTTTCTAAATACAAGGAGATGCAAGAATGGGGGTCATAAAATCTTCTCCTGACCTGTTCTGCCAGTTTCACCCAGAACACAGAGTGCCTTTTTCTGGATCTCCACCCTGAATTCCTTCCAGGGGGTGTTGAAGGTCAGCAGCTGCAGTGGCTCATGATTTAAACCTTGTTGAGGTAGATGGCAAGTGTCAATTTATAGTTGGCACAGCATTTGTTATTCCATTTGGCTCTAGGCAAATGTCCAAGAGAAGGATTTTCTAAGTAGGGACTTTAGTTTCTCTTTCTGTTGGAACTACTGGTATCTCTGAACAAAAACATGTTTACCTGAAAGGATCTTCGGGGCGGGGGGAAAAATCTGGTCAAGATTGGAAGATGAATTTCTTGCCTCTGTGTCTGGTATAGAAATTTCAAAGTTGATGACAGAGCTATCTTGTTTAGCCAAGCTGACAGGGCCTATGAGTCATTGTTCAGTCACTTCTACTATTTCTGTCTCTAATTCTTCCAGACGTTGGCAACTTGTCTTCCTAAACTTTAGATTTGGAGGAAATTGCCCTAATCTGATCTATTTTGGGGATATGTCTCTCAGTTTATGTACTGCTTCTTAATCCCAAACATAGAAGGCAGTGGCACCCCATTCCAGTACTCTTGCCTGGAAAATCCCAGGGACGGAGGAGCCTGGTAGGCTGCAGACCATGGGGTCGCTAAGAGTCAGACATGACTGAAGCGACTTAGCAGCAGCAGCAGCAGCATCTTTGTTATTATTTAAATTAGGGCTACAACCACAGCCTTGGCCTGCAGTTTATTTAGGTATGCCCTGAGGGTTAAGACTGGTTTCTAGGAATGCAAGGGATTTCTGTGTGTTGATTTTATATCCTGCAACTTTACTGTAGTCATTGATTATTTCTAGTAATTTTCTGGTGGATTCTTTAGGGTTTTCTATGTAGAGGATCATGTCATCTGCAAATAGTGAGAGTTTTACTTCTTCTTTTCCAATTTGGATTCCTTTTATTTCTTTTTCTGCTCTGATTGCTGTGGCCAAAACTTCCAAAACTATGTTGAATAGTAATGGTGAAAGTGGGCACCCTTGTCTTGTTCCTGACTTTAGAGGAAATGCTTTCAATTTTTCACCATTGAGGATAATGTTTGCTGTGGGTTTGTCATATATAGCTTTTATTATGTTGAGGTATGTTCCTTCTATTCCTGCTTTCTGGAGAGTTTTTATCACAAATGGATGTTGAATTTTGTCAAAGGCTTTCTCTGCATCTATTGAGATAATCATATGGTTTTTATTTTTCAATTTGTTAATGTGGTGTATTACATTGATTGATTTGCGGATATTGAAGAATCCTTGCATCCCTGGGATAAAGCCCACTTGATCATGGTGTATGATCTTTTTAATGTGTTGTTGGATTCTGATTGCTAGAATTTTGTTAAGGATTTTTGCATCTATGTTCATCAGTGATATTGGCCTGTAGTTAAATCCCTTGCATTCCTATACACTAATAATGAGAAAACAGAAAGAGAAATTAAGGAAACAATTCCATTCACCATTGCAACGGAAAGAATAAAATACTTAGGAATATATCTACCTAAAGAAACTAAAGACCTATATATAGAAAACTATAAAACACTGGTGAAAGAAATCAAAGAGGACACTAATAGATGGAGAAATATACCATGTTCATGGATTGGAAGAATCAATATAGTGAAAATGAGTATACTACCCAAAGCAATTTATAGATTCAACGCAATCCCTATCAAGCTACCAACAGTATTCTTCACAGAGCTAGAACAAATAATTTCACAATTTGTATGGAAATACAAAAAACCTCGAATAGCCAAAGCGATCTTGAGAAAGAAGAATGGAACTGGAGGAATCAACCTACCTGACTTCAGGCTCTACTACAAAGCCACAGTTATCAAAACAGTATGGTACTGGCACAAAGACAGAAATATTGATCAATGGAATAAAATAGAAAGCCCAGAGATAAATCCACGCACATATGGACACCTTATCTTCGACAAAGGAGGCAAGAATATACAATGGATTAAAGACAATCTCTTTAACAAGTGGTGCTGGGAAATCTGGTCAACCACTTGTAAAAGAATGAAACTGGACCACTTTCTAACACCATACACAAAAATAAACTCAAAATGGATTAAAGATCTAAACGTAAGACGAGAAACTATAAAACTCCTAGAGGAGAACATAGGCAAAACACTCTCCAACATACATCACAGCAGGATCCTCTATGACCCACCTCCCAGAATATTGGAAATAAAAGCAAAAATAAACAAATGGGACCTAATTAACCTTAAAAGCTTCTGCACATCAAAGGAAACTATTAGCAAGGTGAAAAGACAGCCTTCAGAATGGGAGAAAATAATAGCAAATGAAGCAACCGACAAACAACTAATCTCAAAAATATACAAGCAACTCCTACAGCTCAACTCCAGAAAAATAAACGACCCAATCAAAAAATGGGCCAAAGAACTAAATAGACATTTCTCCAAAAAAGACATACAGATGGCTAACAAACACATGAAAAGATGCTCAACATCACTCATTATCAGAGAAATGCAAATCAAAACCACTATGAGGTACCATTTCACACCAGTCAGAATGGCTGCGATCCAAAAGTCTACAAATAATAAATGCTGGAGAGAGTGTGGAGAAAAGGGAACCCTTTTACACTGTTGGTGGGAATGCAAACTAGTACAGCCACTATGGAGAACAGTGTGGAGATTCCTTAAAAAACTGGAAATAGAACTGCCTTATGATCCAGCAACCCCACTGCTGGGCATACACACTGAGGAAACCAGAAGGGAAAGAGACACGTGTACCCCAGTGTTCATCGCAGCACTGTTTATAATAGCCAAGACATGGAAGCAACCTAGATGTCCATCAGCAGATGAATGGATAAGAAAGCAGTGGTACATATACACAATGGAGTATTACTCAGCCATTAAAAAGAATACATTTGAATCAGTTCTGATGAGGTGGATGAAACTGGAGCCTATTATACAGAGTGAAGTAAGCCAGAAGGAAAAACATAAATACAGTATACTAATGCATATATATGGAATTTAGAAAGATGGTAACAATAACCCGGTGTAGGAGACAGCAAAAGAGACACTGATGTATAGAACAGTCTTATGGACTCTGTGGGAGAGGGAGAGGGTGGGAAGATTTGGGAGAATGGCAATGAAACATGTAAAATATCATGTAGGAAACGAGTTGCCAGTCCAGGTTCGATGCATGATGCTGGATGCTTGGGGCTGGTGCACTGGGACGGCCCAGAGGGATGGTATGGGGAGGGAGGAGGGAGGAGGGTTCGGGATGGGGAACACATGTATACCTGTGGCGGATTCATTTTGATATTTGGCAAAACTAATACAATTATGTAAAGTTTAAAAATAAAATAAATTAGAGGAAAAAAAAAAAAAAAAGACTGGTTTCTACATTTTTAAAGTTTTATTAAAACAAATATGTTTTGTGGCAGCCTGGATGGGAAGGGTGTTTGGCAGAAAATGGATATATGTATATATAGCTTAGTCTCTTCACTGTTCACCTGAGATTATCACATCATTGTTTGTTAATCAGTTATACCCTAATACAAAATACAAAGTTTAAAAAAAAAAGCAATAATAATAATATATAATAATAATAAATATACAGTAGACTGTAAGTGATCCACAGAGTCTGCAATATTTATTCTCTCATCCTTTGTTGGAAAAGTTTGCTGATTCCTGATGTAAATAACTTCATGTTTATGCCATGTTTATTTTTCATTAAAGGAATGCACTCTAAATTTGGACTACCTGATTTGAAATCCCTTTTTAATATATCTTTGCTATAAAAGGAAAGTTACTTAGCATCTTTATTAACTTGACTTCCTTAACTGAAAAATAGGAATAACTCTAATAGCTCATAAATTCTCATGTTATATCTAGTAGTTCATAGATATGTGAGGATTTAATGAAATAATGTTTGTATAATAGCTCACACAGTGCCTAGGATTTGGTTAGAGTTCAAGAAATGTTAACTATTTATACTATTAGTTGTTGCTGTTTTAATAGGCTCGTACAAGTGTTTCTGTTTTTGGTAGAGGTTCTTAATCTCATACAGTAAATTGACCAAATAACTTCTTAACTTAGGTTTAACTGTGTTTATAAAAATTGCTTAGAATTATTTGTTGTTGTTGAAATAGTGTCCTGTGGATCTTCTCCTGACTTGGCATTTGTTTCCTGAACCATAAAGAGTATTGTTCCACAGTTCTTCAATTTCTTATTTGTAGAGATTTTCTGAGTTATTAGGGCTTGCAGGGCATTTGGGTTAATGGGAATAGATGGCATATAAATGAATATTATTTCAAATATAGAATTACTTTAGAGTATTTCACAGAGTTAGACTGTTCTGGTTTGGAGAGATGAGCAGAATATATATGCTGTCCTAGCTCTGTTGTTCAAGTTTTTAAATTTTAACAAGTACAATGAGCAAATTTAAAGTATCTAATCCTGGGACTTCCCTGGTGTCGCTAAGACTCCACACTTTCAATGCAGGGGGCTCAGGTTTGATCCCTAATCAGGGAATTAGATCCCACATGCTATACTTAAGACCAGGGCAGAGCCAAATAAATAAACAAATATTTTTAAAATACATAATTAAAATAAAACATCTAATCTTTATACCTTATGTCTCCAAATGTACCTTCTTTGCACCTCTATTTACTTCCAAAATCCCCTCAACCTCGGCCCCCATGATCAGTCAGACTCATTCCAGTGGTGTGCAAGGTATTAATCTGTGAAGGATGCCATAAACCAGAAAATTAATGAACCACTCATTTCCTGGAAGCAAATTTTTAAAATGAGACAGAAGAACATGGTCCTAGGCATATACACAGTTGGGAAAACTCAGAATTTTAAGTAAGGGTATTAGGCATTTGACTTACATGGACCATAAGAAAATCTCAGGGACTTTGACAATTATTAAACTGGACATTTGTAGAACCCATTTAAACTTAATGGTCCAAGTTATACTCCAGTGAACATAACTCAGCTCTTCCCTAGTTTTTTACTCCATTAAGAAAGAGCACAACTGATAGATAATTTATAATTTTCCTTTTAGAGAACATAAATAATTTAAGTTTACTAAAGCATCCTATAAGGCTGACAGCAGGAAACTACCTGAATGTATTCATAAGCATCAAACTATTTGTGTTTATTAAATTCTTTTCTGGGATACTCATCTATAGCACTGTCTTTTATTTATTTATAACAAACCCCAAACATTAAAAAAATTAAGTGAACAGATTTAATATTATGCCTATCTTATTAAGCATGTGGGTTATATATTGGAAATGAAGTAGGATGCCTAATATAGAATTTCAAAATACTTGCTTATATACCTAAGTGACCTAAACATCTGAATAATAGTTTCAGGCTGTTTTGTTTTCCCCAAGTTATTCTAATTTACTGTTACAAAGAGATGTCGATTAGAAATTATTCTCACTTTTGGGTGAGAATTTATTCATTTAACAAGTCTCATTCATATGTCTTCTTTCTTTAGTGCTAACAGAGTAGGTAGTAATTAATATACAGAGAGCTTATTCCCAGGATGCTTATAATCTAGTGTGTAGGAAGAAAATAAAAATAGCTACATATATACAGTTTTATCCTCTTAATGTATGAAGCACTACTTTACATGCTGGGAATTTGTAGTGAACAAGACAAGCTTCCTGCCCTCCAGGAACTAACACATTGTCAGGCATTGAAAATTAAATGTACAATAAACATATCTGGTAATTACTGGGGCTTTCCTTGTGGCTCAGCTGGTAAAGAATCCACCTGCAATGAGGAAGACCTGAGTTCGATCCCTGGGTTGGGAAGATCCCAAAGAAGGGAAAGGTTACCCACTCGAGTATTCTGGACTGGTGAATTTCATGGACTCTATAGTCCATGGGGTGACTGCTCACAATAGAATAACTCCCAAAGCCATAACTTATTAGGAATAAAGAAACATAGATGACTTTAAGCAGACTGAAAACCACATTTTTTTTGAAAAGTTACTTTTTTATTAGGAGTCCGATGCAGCCTGCAAAAATTCAATTTCACTCACAAATGAGTAAAACGTTAACTTCCTCTAACTTGCCTTGAAATTCATAATATAAAGCAGCAGAGGGCACCATCACCTCATGCACCCTGCCCGATTTTGCTAAATTTTTTGATCAATTCATATTGACTCAGTTCAGATCACACACCACATGGAATCTATTTTCATTTTTTAGTTACCCTGTAACTAAGGGTACCTAAAAAGCAACAAGGTAAGATGATTGATTCATTAGATGGAATGCAGACTTTGAATCTGGTAGTTCTGCCCAAACTTGGAGATTGTTTTCCCCTCTCTGAAATTCAGTTGCCCTATCTCAGGTGGCCTCCCCTCTTAAAAAAAAAAAAAAAGAGTGGAATACACTGGGGGTGTGTGTGCGCTCAGTCGCTCAGTCCTGTCTAACTCTTGCGATTCCACACACTATAGCCTGCCACAGTTTGTCCTTTGTCCATGGGGGTCTCCCAAGCGAGAATACTGGCATAGGTTGCCATTTTCTCTTCCAGGGGAAATTCCCGACCCAGGGATTGAACCTGCGTCTCCTGTACCCCCTGCATTTTTTACCACTGAGCCACCTGGAAAGCCCATATAACAGATGAAGAACTTCCAAATATTTGATGAGTTCAATTGCTTTTTTTTTTTTTCTAGATAAAATTATATATTAACTTTCCAAATATAAAACAATAAAATCAGAGATGCTCTGTTTGTAGCGGTACTGGGGCAGTCTAGACACTTTCCTATTTGACTTGTACTACATCACATTTTGCTATATTTCTCTTCCTTTTAAAGATGATACTGAGTTTAAGGGTATAGGGAAAAAAAGAAAATATAGTAAACGTAGCTAACCAAGACATTAATGGCCCATACAGCAACAAAAACAAATACAATGGAGAAAGAAGAGCCACAGTGAGTTTAAAAAAAGAGAGACAATGCCACATGTAACCTAAAATGCACAAGCAAACGTACATACAAGAAAAACCTCCCATTTGAAAATAATACCTGTCATACTTTGTTTTTTCCTTGCTCTCCAAAGGCAATTTAAGGACAATTTGATTGTGATTTGGGATTAGAAATTGGAATCACCAATAGCTTAGCTCTTAGTTCATAAGAAGCATAACTGCTAGCCTTCTTATCTATTTCCCCCAATAAACAGGACTGTTAAGATGCTGACTTAGAAAATGGACACAGAACACAGATAAAGACAGAATGCTTATCTTTTTGGGGTTTATATAGGTAGTTTTCGGACTCGACTGAGCGACTTCACTTTCACTTTTCACTTTCATGCACTGGAGAAGGAAATGGCAACCCACTCCGGTGTTCTTGCCTGGAGAATCCCAGGGACGGGGGAACCTGGTGGGCTGCCGTCTATGGGGTCGCACAGAGTCGGACACGACTGAAACGACTTAGCAGCAGCAGCAGCAGCATAGGTAGTTTTAGACTATAGTATATGAAGGCACTTTTATATATTTGTACATGTTTTATTATTTTTTAAGTATTTGTTTACTTATAATCTTTTTTATTGGAGTATAATTGCTTTACAATGTTGTGTTAGTTTTTGCTGTACAATGAAGTGAATCAGCTATATGTATACATATATCCCCTCCCTCTTGGAACTCCGCCCCCTTTAAGGTCATAACAGAGCACTGAGCTGAGATCCCTGTATATACAGCAGCCTCCCATTAGCTATCTATCTTACACGTGGTAATATATATATATATGTCAGTGCTACGTTTCCAATTTGTCCCACCCTCCCCTTTGTAATCTTTTATACATATATTTATTGATAACCTACAGTGACTCAGAAACGAGTCTAGTTTCTTGGGATATATGTATGAATGAGACAAGCAGATTTCTAATTTATGGGGACTTCTCCAGTGGTCTGGTGGTTAAGACTCCCTCTGCCTTCCAATGCAGGGAATGAGGTTTTAATCCCTGGTCAGGGAACTAAGATCACATGCTGTGTGGTGTGGCCAAAACAAAACAAACAAAATCCTAAGTCATGGGACTTACAAACATCTGGACATGGAGAGTCTAAGTATAAACAGATGAGATATATTCAACATTGGTAAGTACTTCGAAGAGAAAAAGAAAAGCTATATGTTGTGATTAAGAGTGAAAGGAAAGTGCTCTGGCTATATTCTGCTTCATTATCAAGAAAAATCTCACCATGCAATGTTCTCAAGGCAAAGCATATCAGCCAACATGTATGTGCGAAGTCCCTGACCTTGATGTGTTTGTGTGATCACTTACATGTAGAATCTAAAAAATACCACAAATGAATTCATTTACAAAACAAAAACAGACTCCTGGACATAGGAAAAAAAAAAAAAACTTATGGTTTCCAAAGGGGAAGGAATAGGGGAAGGACAAATTGGGAATATGGGATTAAAAGATCCATACTATCATATATAAAATAGATAAACAACAAGGACTTACTGTAAAGCACAGGGAACTATATTCAATATATTGTAATAATCTGTAATGGAAAAGAATTTAAAAACCAAATATATACATACATACATATATATATACACATATATATCTGAATCATTTTGCTATACATCTGAAATTAACACAGCATTGTAAATCAACTGTACTTATTTTTTTATAAAAAAGCCAGTATTTCAAGACCATGGTTAATAGCGGGGAGACAGCTAAGGCATGAAGTTAAAAAGCTAGTCAGACATCAGATTATTTAGACCCATATAGAATAGAGAAGATAAAGCCAATGAGTGTTCAGCAGGCAATAAGGAGGTGGTCAATTGTCTTAGGAGAATTAAAATAATAACATTTTCTAGAAGTCACTTTGCTTTTTATAATTATCATGTGTTAGCAATACTAAACAACATCAGTGATAAAATATTCCCTGAAAATGTCTTTTGTCGCCCAAAGTTTTAAACAATTATGGTGATAACAGTTGAATTTTAGCTTTCCGTTTATCTATTTATCTACACAGTAGTTATTATTCATGGTTGTTATGTTGTATAGAGCCACAGAGAATACTGAACAACCATTGTTTCCAGGGGAAACACAAGATTAGTTTCCTCTGAGTGTCTTATTCATAACATTTTAATCAACAAATTTGTAACTGAAAGTAGAGTCTGGTTGCTTGCTGGCCAAAAGCTAATAAAGAGGTCAGTTTGGGGGAAAGGGAAGTTTGCTTAATTTTGGATGCCAGCAAGTGTGGGTGGAGGAGTGGGGGTGGGGGTGGTGAGACAGACGTCTGTCCAGAAGTCTTCCCCCAACCCACAACCAGTGGGCAAGAGCTTTTATAGGCTGAGGGAAGGGGCTACATGCAGAAGCGGCACAGTCAGCTCAGACAGACCAATCCTGAAACTTGTAACTGGTAGTCTGACCAGCATCATCTTGGTTGTTTTAGGTTTGGTCCCATTTCCTTGAGGCCAGTTCTAGGAATTGTGGAAGCTTATGTCATGGTTACAGTCTCGCCATTATGTAGTTAACTTCTTCACGTGGTGGGAGTTTCAGGATTTATTATCTAAGACAGCGCACAGGATATGGCCCAGAATATTATCTATAGTCCTTGAAAAGGAACTAAAAGTCCTTGACTTTGCTCACGGACTGAACAATTATTGTTAGGTCTCTTTGATTGTTTTCCTTTGTTTCTGCTTGTTTTCACTTCTCTGATTAAACTTATTCTTTGTCTCAAGTTTTCCACAGACAAAGGGAGGCTGAAGACATGTGGAACAAGGACCACAGGGTCTTGTTCTGTTTCAGGGAGGAGATATATGTTTACGTATAGCAGATTCACTGGTTGTACAGAAGAAACTAACACAACATTGTAAAGCAATTGTATACCAATTAAAAAAAAAAGAGTTTTGCCTCAATTAAAAAATTTAAGGACTCTAGAAAGCGTTCTATGTTATTTGAAGTAAGCATAAATTTAACACTGGAAAGAGTGTTGTGAAAAAAGTTAAGTGATTTTTGTGGTCTGCCCAAACCAGGGCATTCTTAACTAATTTAAGTAACTTTTAAGTCTTCACCCTCCAGATATAATCTGAAACCAGTTAGGATGGAGATTGGGCCTTATGCTTCTTTGTATCCTGGCTACTGAGAATATGGTAAATGCTCAGTTCATGTTTAATTGTTTAGTGGATGAATGGAGGAAGGAAGGGAAGAAGGAGACCCAAGTTTGCATTCAAACTAGAGGTGAAATGTGAGGATTTTTTTTTTTAATTTGTGATAGGTAAGTTATTTGAAATGTGTCCTGAAGACATGTTTTCTTCTTCTACAAGGGTTTTAAGTGAATGCCTAGTTTATTTTGAATAATCTTGTTTTCTATATAACTCATTTATTTCTACATATTTATATATTTATTTGTCTTCACTCATTTATTTACATCAGATCAGATCAGATCAGTCACTCAGTCGTGTCCGACTCTTTGTGACCCCATGAATCCCAGCACGCCAGGCCTCCCTGTCCATCACCAACTCCCGGAGATCACTCAGACTCACGTCCATCGAGTCAGTGATGCCATCCAGCCATCTCATCTTCTGTCGTCCCCTTCTCCTCTTGCCCCCAATCCCTCCCAGCATCAGAGTCTTTTCCAATGAGTCAACTCTTCGCATGAGGTGGCCAAAGTACTGGAGTTTTAGCTTTAGCATCATTCCTTCCAAAGAAATCCCAGGGCTGATCTCCTTCAGAATGGACTGGTTGGATCTCCTTGCAGTCCAAGGGACTCTCAAGAGTCTTCTCCAACACCACAGTTTAAAAGCATCAATTCTTCGGCGCTTAGCCTTCTTCACAGTGCAACTCTCACATCCATACATGACCACAGGAAAAACCATAGCCTTGACTAGACGAACCTTTGTTGGCAAAGTAATGTCTCTGCTTTTGAATATGCTATCTAGGTTGGTCAAAACTTTCCTTCCAAGGAGCAAGCGTCTTTTAATTTCATGGCTGCAATCACCATCTGCAGTGATTTTGGAGTACAGAAAAATAAAGTCTGACACTGTTTCCACTGTTTCCCCATCTATTTCCGGTCCCATGGGGACCGGATGCCATGATCTTCGTTTTCTGAATGTTGACTTTAAGCCAACTTTTTCACTCTCTACTTTCACCTTCATTAAGAGGCTTTTCAGTTCCTCTTCACTTTCTGCCATAAGGGTGGTGTCATCTGCATATCTGAGGTTACTGATATTTCTCCCGGCAATCTTCATTCCAGCTTGTGTTTCTTCCAGTCCAGCGTTTATCATGATGTACTCTGCATAAAAGTTAAATAAACAGGGTGACAATATACAGCCTTGACATACTCCTTTTCCTATTTGGAACCAGTCTGTTGTTCCATGTCCAGTTCTAACTGTTGCTTCCTGACCTGCATACAAATTTCTCAAGAGGCAGATCAGGTGGTCTGGTATTCCCATCTCTTTCAGAATTTTCCACAGTTTATTGTGATCCACACAGTCAAAGGCTTTGGCATAGTCAATAAATTTTCCAAAAAGTCACATTGGACTTATGTCTCAGAATCTCCTGTTTCCTTTTCCTGATATAACACTCATTCTGGTAAACCTATCAAAATAGGTACTTATTTAGGAAGGTTATTTTCAAGATTTAGTTCTGAGAGCAAACACTAGCGTTAACAACAGTTTAACATATGTAGAAATGAGAGAACTCTCATGCACACTTAGTCGATTCAGTTGTGTCCAACTCTGTGCGACCCCATGGACTGTAGTCAGCCAGGCTCCTCTGTCCATGGGCTTCTCCAGACAAGAATACTGGAGTGGGTTGCCATTCCCAGGCTAACTCAACTGTACTGAATGTATGTTGTTTTCTTGGTGCAGTAGTCAATTTGACTCGGTTCAATTAATTGTCTTTTTATTTTATAAAGTATATTTTCACTTCTAATAAATTTTCTCAGATTTTTCATTTTTCTTGAAGAAAAAACTTGCTGTATAAACACAGTTTTTCATTAACTCTCACTAAGATTGTTGCTATTTACTGGGTTTTGTTTGTTTATTGGTTAGGTGCTTTGTTGCATTAATGTTTAACCTGTTTCTTACATTAAAGTTTAACCAGGGGACCAGGGGTATTTTTCTCTGAATATGCAAACTCTCGGGCTTCCCGCTGGCTCAGATAGTGATGAATCTGCCTGCAATGTGTGAGGCCTGTGTTTGATCCCTTGTTATTTGGGAAAATCCCTGGAGGAGTGCATGGCTGAGAGTAGGACTCGACTGAGTCACTAAAACACAGCACATGCAAACTCTTACTCTCTCCTGCTCTTTTTTTTTTTTTAATTTGGCCATGACTTGCAGCCTGCAGGATCTTAGCTAAGCTGTCAGGGACTGAACCCGGGCCATGGCAGTGAAAGCTCTGAATACTAACCACTGAACTGCCAGGGAATTTCCCCTTCTGCCTTTTAAAATGCTGAGGGATTATTTTTTCCTAATTGTCAATGATTTGTGTATTCACTGTTTAATTGTTTCAGTCCCAGACAAACGAAAAGACTAATGTTTACATTTATGGAAAATTTTCTTTGATAACTTAGAAAGCCAATTGTTTCTGTAGGATTGTGATTGAATAGAGGGTAGCAGTTATAGAACCTAAAAGCTAATCTGTAAAGATTCTCCCACTGAGTGTGCGTGTGTGGCATGGGGGGTGGGTGTTGGAATCAATAGTAAAATCTTTTTGTTACTGTCTAGAATATTCTCTCCTCATTTCTATGCTCTAGCTCTATTTAGTTAACTGAACTTTCTTCTTTGAACCAATTTATTCATTCAGAAAAATCCTATGTTTTCTCAAGGGCTGCATCATAGAGCTGGACATCTGATGGAGGTTGAGATTAGCTCCATCCCACTACTTTGCAATGTGTCTTGAAAAGTTAGTAAACTTTTATGGCAAGTAGGTACGAGGGAGAAATGTCTCTCTCTTTTTTCTTTTTCCATTGACCTCTCTTCCATTTTGCTATGTATTGATGAGAACTGTAGAACTCTTGGAATAGAACCATTCTATCCAAACCTCTGCACTAAGGGATTTGACAGACTGTAACTTGGTTTCCAGCAGTTTAAGGCTGTGTCCTGCAATGATCCCAGGTCCCTTAAAATGCCTGCCTGAGAAAACTTAATGTTTCCAGGAGAATTTACTGCTTGCTCCAGTCAAAACTTGGTAATAAACAGATAGACCTCTGAGACCCCTCGTAGAGCAGTTACTTCAGAAATCCTGCAATTAAAGTCCTCTCTCTGCCCTTTGACATGTAAATCTACCATCTAAAACGTTCTTCAGGGTCCTGACAGCCATCTCTGAAAGCAAACATGTAGGAACCTAGGGAGACAACATGCCCAGTCCCCATGGGAAGGAGGAAAGTGTCTAACTTGGGTAGGAACACCACCCTGCTTCAACACCAACCACTGTCTCCTGTCAAAAAGGGAAGTTTGTTTCTCTTCTGAAGAAGCAGCAATTAACAAATCTGAATGGTCTAGTCACATGGATTAACCCTCAGAGCCTGTTCCTTAGCACACTCCAGCCTTTAAAAAGTCTCTTGTCTTCTTTTTTGGGGAAGTTGAGTTCAGTTTATTCTGGCCGCTTTTCTGTTGTAACCGTGCTACTGAAACAATTACTGTCCTAACTGCTTTAATGAAGTCTGGCTTTATGTTTGATAGCAACCAGATGTCTGCTTCTTTCTGCCTGCCTCCAATTCTTGTGAACAGATGGTACCTCTCTAGTTTCTAGCAATGACAAGTGTTTTCCGTATCTCATTAACTTGGGCATTTCTGTGGAAATTGGAAAAGAGGAAACATTAAGCATGTAACACAATATTTCATTTCCTGAATTCTCCATAAGCTGTCACTTGTAATTTAAGTGTACAGAATGGTGAAGGAGGCAGTGTAGCATAACAGGAAAGATCATGAGTTTTACAGTAAGAGTAAAGTTTGGTTTGATTCCTTGCATCAATATTTTTATTAGCTTCTTAAAATTATACAAGGAACTAAAATTTCTATGTCTCAGTTTTGAAAAGAAGACTAAACAACAAGGTCTGACAGTATAGATCAGGGAAGTACATTCAATATCTTGTAATATACCGTAATGGAAAATATTATGAAAAATAATATATATTATATGAATATCTTATATATGCATATATAAATGAGTTGTTGTAAATGATAAACTAGCTCAACATTGTAAATCAACTATGCTTTTAAAAAAAGAAAATAGTTCTAATTTATAGGTGCCTACCTCCTAGACTTATTGGAAAACTGAGATTGTATAAGAACATGTGCAATAGATAGTATCAAGCTTATTATTGAATAAGTAATTTTCTACCTTGTATCATTAACCTCTGACCAGCACTGAAGAGATTTGCTTCCTCTCTCTGTTGTTACAACAATGTATCTCCTTATGGCATCCTCCATACACCCATCTGTGGGTTTGCTCTATTACTCAGTGAGCTTCTTCACAGGTATCATTGATCCCTTTGTCCCCCAGCTACTGTCAATTTAAAATATGGGCATTTGATAAATGTTTATTGATAGAGCCAGTACATGAATGAATGAATGGTTATAACACTGTATTGGTGAACTCAACGAACTAAAATTGTTTTAGGTTTACATAGGTCAAATCCTTTAATGATGTCCAATTCAGATGTGAGAATAGTGAAAGCAGCATAAAATATTAATTGGTTTATTTTTCTTACGTTTGGTCTGAAACAAAGATCTATCTATTGTGCTGCATTATAATTTTTTAAATAATTAAAATTTTATTTTATTTTATTTATTTTTAGCTACACTGGGTCTTCATGGCTGCACAGGCTTTTCTCTAGTTGCAGAGAGCATAGACTACTCTCTGGTTGCTGTGTGCGGGCTTCTCATTGCAGTGGCTTCTCTTGTTGCAGAGCACGGGCTCTAGAGCTTAGGTTCAACAGTTATGATAGGTGGGCTTGGTTGCTCCTCAGCATGTGGAATCTTCCTGGATCAGGGATCGAATCCATGTCTCCTGCATTGGCAGGTGGATTCTTTACCACTGAGCCACTAGGGAAGTCCTACCTTATAATTTTCTGAGGAGTCATCAGTCTCTGAAACAGGATCTAAAGGTACCAATGGGAAATTACCACAGTATAGTTTTTCATTTCCTGCTTTTGGGTATCTGGTTGGACTACTTTAGTTCAACTTGTTTAAGCCTAATAAATGCATCTCCCACATGATCTGACTCACAGATCCTCTTTTGTCCACAGGCAGTTGTCTTAGGAGAGAGAAGAAAGCTCTCAGATGCTGTGTCAATTCAGGAACTCAGTAGAACAATGGAATATCAATCTTCAGTAGAAAATTTGGATGAAGATGGATATACTCAATTAGACTTCAGCTCTTGCAACATCACCAGGAGATCTGTAGTCTCAGAGAAAGGTATATATTTTTGTTTCTGATTTCAACATTCGCATTCTTATAACTAAAACTAGAAGTGGAAAAAATTGGACAGACTTCTGATTTTCCAGGCTTTTATTAATGTATTTTAAAAGGTTTTCAGAAGTCACTGAAGATAATTTGAATGAGCACTAAGACTGTTCTCTGGGCAACCATTCAATGGCTAATCATTAGCACAGTTGATCTTTGGATAACACGGGTTTGAACTGCACAGATCCGCTTATACATGAATGTTTTTCAAAAGTAAATAGCACACTACTAGATGATATGTAGTTGGTTAAATCCATGGATGCCAAACTGTGAATATGGAGAAACTGCAGATATAGAGGGCCAACTATAAGGTAGAGTGTGGGGAGGACCAGTGCCCCTAAACCCTGTGTTGTTCAAGGATCAACTGCATTGAAGTTAATTATTATGATGATAGAAAATACTCACACTTTTTCTGTTCTATAGAGACAGATGCTTCAAAAGTAAGGAGTTGATGATAAATGTGATGAAATGCAAAGATGAAGGAATTTCAATAAGAGTGACTTGTTTGACAGAAAATAGTAAATTGTAGAATGAAGGTTAAGGGAATGTAAAGAAGTGCATATGAACAACATCAGGATATTGGAGTTAGAAAAGAAAAGAAAGAAGACAGGAAAAACAACAGGATTTTGTGGAAAAGGCCAAAGGGTGGTCAGAGGTCAGGGTTTAGATAATAAGAACCTACTGTATAGCACAGGGAACTCTGTTCAATGTTATGTGAAAGCCTGGACTGGAGGGAGTTCAAGGGAGAATGGATACATGTGTAGATATTGCTGAGTCTCTTTGCTGTCCACCTGAAATATCACAACATTGTTAATCAACTATACTTCAATATACTTCATTTTTTTGTGCTTAGTCGCTCAGTGGTATTTGATTCTTTGCAACCTCATGGGATTTCCCAGACAAGAATAACCCTCACCCAGAGATCGAACTCATGTCTCCCATGGCTCCTGCATTGCAGGCAGATTATTTACCACTGAGCCACCAGAGAAGGCGTACTCCAATACAAAATAAAAAGTTTAATTAAAAATAAAAGAAGTCAAATGGTTTAGAATCCCAAATCTGATTTTTTTATGTGTATCATGAGATTGATTTGGAAAAAAAAAATTTAAACAAAAAGTTCTAAAAAAAAAAAATGTTCTTTGTGTAACAGTGAAGAAATATATATGAGTTAGATAAAAGATTCCATTATCAGGACATGAATCTTAGACATTATGTAAAAAAAGTGAAATCTGGAGAAGGGAGTTAAAATATTTCTCTCTTCACTGAGTGAGCAATTTAATCTCCTCTACGAGTCTTCTATTTGACAGTTCTCTGAAATGCTCTTATTGCTTATTCTCAGTCTTGATGTGGTGATATTAATATAAAGTGAATTTCCTGTTATCAAGAAAGAGATTATTCACAGGTTTTGACATCAGCATTTGCTTTCTTCTGCTTTCTGGTCATTCCCATTGCACAATTATTTTCCTCTTGTCACACAGTTTTGTTTTCTTGGGCAACCTACTGGGGAAGAATGGAAAAACATGGTGAAGCAAGAGATAGGAAGGCATGTGTGTGTTTATAGGTGTGTGTGGACAAACTGTGGGTTGCCTATAATGTGCTAGTAGTCTCTAAACTAGGTGCTTTTACTTGTGTTGATTCTCACAGTCATTCTTTGATGCATCATTACCCTAATTTTTCACAAAGAGAAATGGAAAAATGGAAGAAGTAATTTGCCCAGTGACAGGCAAGAAATAAGTGAAAGAGGAAGATTACCCTTCCTAACCAGTGTTATTTCTGTTGCATTAAGCTGTCTCTTCTAAGAATGGATGGGAATCCTGGTAGTGTCAAAACCTATAGATATGAATGTGGAGCTGAAATTAGGAGTGTACAGCTCTCAAGGCACTGTGCTCAAATTACAGTTGCTGACCCTGAAGAGGTACACTAAAGAGGGAGAAAAATTCAGACTAACCCTAGATGAGTAGGTTATCTGGGTATCAGATTTTGATGAACTGCAGAACTGAAGTGCTCAGTGATTAGTCATCCTGTTTCTTGATTCAGTTTCTGCTCCCTTTGGCTTTCTAGGGCTTTGTGCTGCATCCTCTCATTGGCGTCTGATTGCTGTGACTCTGGGCATTTTATGCTCAGTGATGCTGGTGATAACTGTGGTCCTGAGTACCTCGGGTAAGTATTGGTGGGGAAGATGAACAGCAATAGACATTTAATAAGCATTTATGATGTTTCAGGCGCGCTTTTAAGGAAACTTTTTTTTTTTTAATGTGGGCCATTTTTAAGGTCTTTATTCAATTTGTTACAATGTTACTTCTGTTTTATGTTTTGTTTTTTTGGCCCTAAGGCATGTGGAATCTTAGTTCCCAGAGCAGGGATAGAAGAACTCATACCCCCTACACTGTACAGTCAAGTCTTAACCACTGGACTACAAGGGAAGTCCCTCAGGTACTCTCTTAAGAGTATAACATAATCTACCTGGATCTGAACACCGACCCTTTGAATTGATGTTATGAGTTCTAACTTTATTTCTAGGGTCATAAACTAGTTAACATTAGGACCATGATTAGAAATGCAGGTGATCTGTCTTGATAACTCATACTCTTATCTACAAGATCTGCTTGAATAGCTGGTTTCAAAGCTGTGAAATTCCTAGGATAAATTAATGAAAGGAAACCAGTGGAGGTGAAGGAAGTGCAATTGGTGCTTATCTTCCTAAGAGATTAATTCCCTAAAGAATTTAAGCTATTTTTTACATCTCATGAATTAAGGAAATTGTTTTACACCTGTCTTTAAACTCCTTTGGATAATATCAGGAAATATTCAAAGCACTTATGAAATTCTAGGTAGTTATTTTGTAATAGATGAATACATTTCCTTAGATTTTATCATTCATGAATTCCATTTTGGATAAAGTATTATTGTGCCTTTGAAAAGGGTATATGAAAACATGAAAGATTTCTTAACTAGTCATGTGTTTATTGAATACATTCTATGTTATAGTCACCTGGCAGATTCTCAAGGAACTCTCATTTTTAAAATATTATAATAAAGAAGATTTATTACTATTTCAAATCCATCGTGGTACCAAAGGACTATATTCCATTTGCCTCTTACTTTCCCCCATCCTCCTATCTACTTCATTTTTATCTTTTGTATTAAATCTTCTTTATGGAAGTTATTTCTTTTTTCCATCTATTCAAGCTATCACCTATCTATCTACCATCTGTCTCTACCTCTCCATCATCCTCTCCATTATTTATCACTAATCAAGAATGTGTCCCTTTATATTCCAACAAAAATATAGGTTTTTGAATTTTAATTCTCAAACATAGTAAAAATGACTTTTTTTTTTTTTCTGTCATTACTATTGTTGTTGGTATATGAAGGTATTTGGAGATCCAGTTCAGGGAACAACCTGTTGAAGAGTGACAGCTTTCCATCAAGAAATAAAGACAACCAGAGTCAACCCACACAATCATCTTTAGAAGATAGTGTGATACCTACCAAGGCTCTCACGACCACAGGCAAGGGCAGAATTAAGGATTAATAAAATCCTTGATTCAGAAGGCTTAATTTTTGGTACTAAGGCTTGGAGCAGGGGATGAAGAAAGTACTTTTACATGTGGTGATTCTGCATTCTAATAAAGCCCACAGCAATATTATCTCAGTAAAATAAGTCTTCTGTAATATACAAGGGCTTCTCTAGAGGCTCAGATAATAAAGAATCTGCCTGCAATGCAGGAGATCCAGATTACAAAGTGATAGCATAAATACCTTATGAACTTAGCTGAATCTCCAACTTAGTTGGATTTTTTTCACGTCACTGATTTTTCACATATTTAAGCTTTTAGAGGTTTGTGTAATTTGATTTGAAGAAACATAATGTGTTCTCACACCATAGGGAAAAGACATTTTAAAGTGATATAGTTAAAATAAGAAATAGGACACCAGAAAAGGTTAAAAAAAAAAAAAAACAGAATAGAAAAAGGAAAGAAGGTAAAGTGTTGCTAAGAATTTAAAGGTTCATAGATATGTTTAATATCTATAAACCTAAAAAATGTTTCTTTTTTATATAAATTTATTTTAATTGGAGGCTAATTACTTTACAATATTGTATTGGTTTTGCCATACAAAACCAGTTAAGTTTGTTTTTCTTTAATTATGCAAGTTAATTGATTTAATTACCATTTTGTATACAGTAGACTTTAATTCCTAATTGCACTGTTATTGAGTATGACAATATTTGGACTTTAATTTTCCATCTCTGGACACATACCTCTTCACTGTCTTTATCACATTACTCTGTAATGTGAATGAGTGCTCTTATACTTTTCTTATTTGGTGAATTGCGTTCTGAAATAGATGTCACACTTGTAAAATAAGTCAACATGAAATTATTGTGTATCTCAATGACTGACATTGCATTGGTTTATTTTGAGAGTTATCATGGAGAAAAGGAGTTCTGAGCTGACTGTAAAGGCATGCAAGACAAGACAAGAAAGAAAGGAGAGTTGATAGTCTACAACACTGTAGCCACTCAGTTATTTTTTAGCTGTAAATGAATAAGGGGTTTTAATATGATCCCTTCTGTAAAGTTATATCTATATAGTTTGAATTGAAAATGAAATATATTCATGGCAATTTATTGATTATTATGTCCTTAGGATTAATGGTACCTGTACTGAAGTACCATTCATAGTATGAAACTCATTGTATTTATCTTTTATTTCCAGGAGTTTTCTCTAGCTCTTGTCCCCCTAACTGGATCACACATGAGGATAGCTGTTATCTATTTAGCACACTATTAGATTCCTGGGATGGAAGTAAAAGACAATGCTTTCAACTGGGCTCCCATCTCCTGAAGATAGACAGCTCAAAAGAGTTGGTAAGTGTAGATTTTGGTTATAATATCTGTGGTCTATACTGAGCAGAAAAGTAGAGGTAGTTTCCAGATAACTATTTTCCCTAAGAGAAAGTAACTTTACGTATTCTCCATAATTATAATAATAGCATATATTGAGTAAAGTATATAATACACGCTTTTCTTTTTAATTAATTAAAATATGAATACATTTTGGATTTCCCTGCTAGCTCAGTTGGCAAAGAATTCACCTGCAATGCAGGAGACCCAGATTCGATCTCTGGGTTGGGAAGGAAATGACAACCCACTCCAGTATGTTACACTTTAAAATTAATCCTTTAAACACAACTCCAAGTTGACTCTAATAATCAAGCCACACTCATTTTTGTGGGTTTGGACTTTAGGTTTTAAATGTGGTACAGTAAAATAGAAGGTTCTTCCCCTTATCACCATAATTATCAAGCTATGATAATATATACTTATAAATAATTTATTCCTTGCAAGATACTGGGAAAGGCAAAGAGGTTTAAACTTCTAGCCATGCTCAACTAATTTTTAAGAAAATAGAAACGACTCAACAGCTGTTAAAAGTTAAATATCTTGTATTGGCACCAAATGCCATAGAAATTCAGAGAGAGAAATTCCTGTAGACATAAAAATTGCACAGAAAAAGAGCAACTTACAATGCATCTTGCCTGAAGGATAGAACTCAGATGAGATACAAGGAGGAGTTAATAGTCAGGGAATATTCTACCTTATAAATCTGAACAACCTACAACTTCTATACTTACTTTTACTACTCTCAATTTTTGTGTTTCTGTTTTGTTTTCCCCACAGTTGTAGTTGACATAAAAATTAATGGAAGTAAATGTATGGCAAAAAAAAGGGGGCATGGGACTGGAAGTCTGTCTGGCTTTTAGACCTTCCTATAATTGCCACTTTGTTGAGTTATATTTGTCAACAATTCAAATATGATCATTAACCCCTAGATTACTTATTCATATAAAGTGTAGTAGAACTAAACTGTTTTAAGATAGTCATTTAACTCTGCGAAGCATTTCTTGACAAAGGCTATATGAACTTATATTTTCAATTAAAATTGTGGCGATGATAGTAGCCTGTCATCCATGAACATGGCCTACAGACTCTGTCGTTCTTGGATTTATTCTGGTAGATTGAATGCAGGAAGCACAATTTTGACATCAAGGATTTATTTATTTATTTATTTATATTAAATTTTATTGGAGTATAGTTGCTTTAGGATGCTGTGTTAGTTTCTGCTATAAAACAGAGTCCCCTTTTTTTAAGATTTCCTTTCCATTTAGATCACCACAGACCATTGAGTAGAGTTCCCTGTGCTATATGGTAGGCTCTCATTAGTAATCTCTTTTATACATAGGCATGTATGTATGGGACTCCCCTGGTGGCTCAGTGGTAAAGAATCTGCCTGTGATGCCGAAGATGCAGGAGACCTGGGTTCCTTGGGTCAGGAAGATTCCCCTGGAGAAGGGCATGGCAACCCACTCCAGTATTCTTGCCTGGAGAATCCCATGGACAAAGGAGCTCAGCAAGCCACAGTCCATAGGGTGGCAAAGAGTCAGACACGACTGAGTGACTGAGCACGAGCATTGAGCACAAGTATATATTTATATATCAATCCCAATCTCTCAAGTCATCCCTCTCTCCTTTCCCCCTTGGTATTCTTAAATTTGTTCTCTATGTTTGTGTCTCTATTTCTTCTTTGCACATAAGTTCATCTGTATCACTTTTTCCAGATTCCCCATATCAGCAACATTATATGGTATTTATTTTTCTCTTTCTGACTTACTTCATGGTGTATGGCAGTCCATCTCTAAGTCCATCCATGTCTCTGCCAATGGCACTATTTCATTCATTTTTATACCTGAGTGATATTCCATTGTTTTTACGTACTACATCTTCTTTATCCATTTCTCTGTTGATGGAAATTTAGGTTGCTATAATGTCCTGGCTATTCCAAATAGTGCTGCAATGAACATTGAGGTGCATGTGACATTTCGAATTACTGTTTTTTCTGGGTATATGTCCAGCATTGGTATTGCTGGGTCATATGGAAGTTCTACTTCTAGTTTTTTGAGAAACTTCCATACTGTTCTCCATAGTGGCTGTACCAATTTACATTCCTACCAACAGTGTAGGAGGGTTCCATTCTCTCCACAACCTCTCTAGAATTTATTGTTTGTAGTTTTTTGATGATGGCCCTTCTGACTGGTGTCACCTCTGACTGGTGATACTTCATCGTAGTTTTGAATTGCATTTCTCTAAGGCAATGGCACCCCACTCCAGTACTCTTGCCTGGAAAATCCCATGGATGGAGGAGCCTGGTGGGCTGCAGTCCATGGGGTCGCTAAGAGTTGGACACGACTGAGCGACTTCACTTTCACTTTTCACTTTCAAGCATTGGAGAAGGAAATGGCAACCCACTCCAGTGTTCTTGCCTGGTGAATCCCAGGGATGGCGGAGCCTGGTGGGCTGCCGTCTATGGGGTCACACAGAGTCGGACACGACTGAAGCGACTTAGCATAGTTAGTGATGTTGAACATCTTTACACGGATTTGTTGGCCATTTGTATGTCTTCTTTGGAGAACTGTCTCTTTAGGTCTTATGCCCATTTTATTCTGTTGTCTGTTGTGCTGATACTGAGTTGCATGAGCTGTTTGTGTATTTTGGAGATCAACCCCTTGTCAGTTGTTTTGTTTGCAAATATTTTCTGCCATTCTAAAGACTGTCTTTTTGTCTTGCTTATGATTTCCTTTGTGGTACAAAAGCTTTAAGTTTAATTAGGTCTCATTTGTTATCTATTTTCATATGTTTTTATTTTCATTATTCTAGAAGGTGGGTCAAAAAAGATCTTACTGCTATTTATGTCAAAGAGTGTTCTGCCTATGCTTTTCTCTAAGACTTACAGTGTTCAGCCTTACATTTAGGTTTTTAATTCATTTTGAGTTTATTTTTATATATAGAGTTAGGGAGTGTTCTAATTTAACTTACCATTGCAATAGAAAGGATAATACCTCAGAATAAACCTAACTTATGGAGGCAAAGAAAGTGCAGAAGAATTGATGCTTTTGAACTGTGGTGTTGGAGAAGACTCTTGAGAGTCCCTTGGACTACAAGGAGATTCAGCCAGTCCATCCTAAAGGAAATCAGTCCTGGGTGTTCATTGGAAGGACTGACGTTGAAGCTGAAACTCCAATATTTTGGCCACCAGATACGAAGAGCTGACTCATTTGAAAAGACCCTGATGCTGGGAAAGATTGAAGACGGGAGGAGAATAGGACGACAGAGGATGAGATGGTTGGATGGCATCACTGACTCTATGGACATGAGTTTGGGTAAACTCTGGGAGTTGGTAATGGACAGGAAGGCCTGGCGTGCTGCAGTCCATGGGGTCACAAAGAGTCGGACACGACTGAGCGACTGAACTGAACTGATGGAGGCAAAAAACCCGTACTCAGAAAACTATAAGATACTGATGAAAGAAATCAAAGATGACACAAACAGATGGAAAGACACACCATGTTCTTGAATTGGAAGACTAGTACTGTGAACATAACTATACTACCCCCCAAAATCTACAGATTCAATGAAATTTTCCTATTAAATTACAAAAGGCATTTTTCACAAAATTAGAAGATTTTTGCAATTTGTATGGAAACACAAAAGACCCCAAATAGCCAAAGCCATCTTGAGGAGAAAAAACAGAGAGGGAGGAATCAGGCTCCCTGACTTCAGACTATACAGTCATCAAGATAGTATGGTGCTGGCACCAAAGCAGAAATATAGATCAATGGAATAGGATGGAAAGCCCAGAATTAAACCCATGCACCTTTGGTCACTTAATCTATGACAAAAGAGCCAGAAATATACAATGCAGAAAAGACAATCTTTTCAATAAGTTGTTCTGGGAAAGCTGGACAGCTATACGTAAAAGAAGGATCTATTCTTTGTTGGAAAATTAAATGATAAGGACTCTGAAAAAATGAGATATGCTTTTTGAGACAGTGAGTGGCATTCAAGAATTGGCACATCTATCTAGGCTGATGCCAGTATACGCATGCATCCTCCATCAAGGTGATTCAATCTCTGTCTCTCAAAATCTCCTAACAGTCTTTCTCTGTATCTTACCTGTCTCTATCATCTCTGTCCTTCACTGTCTCTCCTTCTTTCTCCTTGACTTGTATTTATGTTTCCTTACAGGAGTTTATATCAAGGCAAGTGTCTTCCCAGCCTGATCATTCATTTTGGATAGGGCTTTCTCGCCGTCAGACAGAAGAACCATGGCTCTGGGAGGATGGCTCCACCTTGTTGTCTAACCTGTAAGTATCCAGAGAGACAAAGCTTCATACCTTCTCTCAGAGAGGTAAGAGCATGTCACACAGTTAAGGATCCAATCTGTTGGCCATAATAAGGAAGAGAGAGAAAAAGAAACATAGTGATGGGAAGAGACACCGAGCCAGGGGAAAAAAAAGTAAAACAAGAGAATAGAGGAGGACTTACAGGTCAAAAAGTGTTGAGTGGTCACTTCAAGATATCAACACAAGTGGTTCCTCAGCCTTCTTACCAGGAGGGCGTGTGTTCGAAGCTTCCCAGGAAGGAGCAATCACTCAGTGTAAAGATGTGGTTAAGAGCAGGGCTTTGAAGTCAGTTTTCAGCCTAATTCTGGTCCTCTCACTGTGTGGAACCGGACAAGTTGCTGAATCTTATCTGTGCCCCCCTTTCCAAATCTGTAAAGGAGAATAAAAATAATTCCTACCTCTATAGATTTTGAGATAAAAGTAAGATCACTTGGCACAGTGTCTGGCACATACTTTTTACCATGGGTTCAGATAGAGAAATTGTATGAGTAAGCAGCTTGGGGCTCATCATCCTGGGGATATAATTTTTTCCTCCCACCTTCCACCTTGCCTGGTGGCTCAGATGGTAAAGAATCTACCTGCAGTGCAGGAGACCCGGTTTAGATCCCTGGGTGTGGAAGATCCCCTGCAGAAGGAAGTGGCAACTCACTCCAGTATTCTTGCTTGGGAAATTCCACGGACAGAGGATCCTAGTGGGCTACAGTCCATGGTGTGGCAGTTAGACACGACTGAGTGACTAACACTGGCAATAACACTCCACCTGGTGGCAAGATTGAGAAATGCACATTTTTTGTTAGTCTTTTCTGTTGGGCAGGTTTTTTTCATTTACCCCTGCACCAAAATAGTCATTTGTTTTCCAGCTTCTGCTGGGTTTTCTGCTACATTCTCATTTCGGATGCATTTATTTCACAGTATTAAATTAAATAAATGGGAACCAACCAACAATTGATGTCATCTCGGAGTCAATAAAAATATAGCCCTAGAAAACAATAGAGATCTATGCGGTTTATTAGATTTTCCCCACAGATTCATGGTTTTCACTGCTTCTTATTCCTCTCTGCCTCTCCTACCTTCCATTTTGAATCATTTTTAAAATCTGAAGAATACATTTGTATTTCCTTTAGAGTTGAAGTTTTATGGTTGAATTCTCTGTGCTTGTCTAAAACTCTTTATTTCAACTTTTCTAAAAAATATTTTGAGTATAAAATTAGAAATCTGTAGCTTTTTTCTCTTAGGCATTCAAAGATATTATTATAATGTATTCTATTTTTATTGTTGTTTTTGAAAGGTCAATTATTTGAAAGCAATATAAGTTTTATGTCTTTTTTCAGTTTTGACGTTTTCAGCCATACTTGCTTCAAATGTTGCTCTTTCCTGACTTTCTACCCTTCCATAATTCCAATTAAATGTATTATAGACCCATTCACAATATCCTATATGTCTCATTTACGTTTTCCTATAGTTTTGTCTTTTTTCTTTAACCTATTTACCTGTCGTACATCTTTCAGTTTCGTTATTTTTCCTCTTCTTCAGTTAAACTGCTGTTAAAAGCCTTGATTAAGCTTTTAACTTTGTTTAATGAATTTTTAAGTTTTATAATTTCTCAAATCTATCCAGTTGCAATTTATAATTCTTAGCTTTTCCAAAACATTCTCAATATTGTCTTTTCACTCCTAGAATACACTGTATAGTTGCTTTACTATTTGTGTTTGATAACCTAGTGTTTTTTACTCATGTGTATCTATTTCTGTTATCTTTTTCTTCTAATTAAAAACATGTATTTATCTGATTGGGTGGGGTCTTCATTGTAACATGCGGGTTCTTTTTGGTTACAGTATGCATGCGAACACTTAGTTGCAGCATGTGGAGTCTAGTTTCTCAAACAGGAATCGAACCTGGGCTCCTTGTATTGAGAGCGTGGAGGCTTAGCCAGTGGACCACTGGGGAAGTCGCATTTTTCTTCTTATTTTTATTCATTTATTTATTTGTTTTCGTCTATGCCTGAATTGTTTTTGTTGTTGTTGTTGTTTTTAATGCACTTAACATACGTTAAACTTTTGTAGAATTAATTTGAATTTTACAGAGTGGCTTTTCATTTGCTTCTGGCAAGCACTATTGGGTGTGAATAGTACAAACTGTTGAGTATGATCACACTTTGATTTTATACCACTGAACTATCTCGCTTTGGCCAAGCACATTGAATTTATTAACGAACGACCTTGACAAAATATATGTCTTATTTTTCTATAGCACTTGTTTGTGTTGAGTTTTCGTTTGTTATTTTAAAAACTGACTAGTGGACTCCCTAAAGTCGTAAGAGTAGGTCCAAATTAACATCTTGATGTGTAACTATTCATCAGTGACAGTCATTTTAATCTGGCTCTGTACATTCTCCAAAATCTCTTAGATGTCAAAAAGATATTTTGGAGAAGAACACTGGCCAGAATTCTCCCTGAGGCTGGATCAAAGTTGTTTCATGACCTTGGCCTAATTATTTCAACAGAAGAATTCTCTCAATCCTCCATCCTCAGTACCAAGAAGAGATATATGTACAGGATGTACAGAATGTACAAGATGTACAGGATGAAGATGTACAGACCTTAGCTTTTACACTGAGGCTCAGTAATGCCCTTTGAGCTTGACTAAATAACTAACACTTCTCCCTTATGAAACTAAGGGCAAATAGAACAGAGCCATGCTTCTATTTACTCATGGTAATTCTCATAAGTGAAGTTGCTCAGTCGTTCAGGACTCTGCAATCCCATGAACTGTAGCCTACCAGGTTCCTCCGTCCATGGCATTTTCCAGGCTAGAGTACGGAAGTGGGTTGACATTTCCATCTCCAAGGGATCTTCCCAACCCAGGGATCAAACCCTGGTCTCCTGCATTGTGGGCAGACACCTTACCCTCTCAGCCACCGGGGAAGGCCAATTCTCATTGTCTATCATTATATTGCAAAACAATACAACCTTCAGGATGTATTAAAAAATATAGGGTTGTTTGGGACTTCTCTGGTGGTCCAGTAGCTAAGACTCTACATTCCCAGTGCAGGAGGCCCAGGTTCAATTCCGGGTCAGAGAACTAGATATGTCTCAACTAAGACTTCACATCTTGCAACCAAAAATACTGTATGCCACAACTAAGACTCAGAGAAGCCAAATAAATAAAATAATAAGTATTTTTTTTTAATATAGAAAGTTGTTTGAATTGCTTTTCAATGGTCTTGATATCTGTGATTCTTCACTTAATTCTCAGTCACCATGAGCAAGAACTCTTCTACTTGGTCTACTCACTAAATATACCCAATAATAATTTTACTAAACTGCTACTTTATTTAATAAGTATCAGTTCAGTTCAGTCGCTCAGTCCTGTCTGACTCTTTGCAACCCCATGAATCGCAGCACACCAGGCCTCCCTGTCCATCACCAACTCCCGGAGTTCACTCAAACTCACGTCCATCGAGTCGGTGATGCCATCCAGCCATCTCATCCTCTGTCGTCCCCTTCTCCTCCTGCCCCCAATCCCTCCCAGCATCAGAGTCTTTTCCAATGAGTCAACTCTTCGCATGAGGTGGCCAAAGTACTGGAGTTTCAACTTTAGCATCATTCCTTCCAAAGAACACCTGGGACTGATCTTCAGAATGGACTGGTTGGATCTCCTTGCAGTCCAAGGGACTCTCAAGAGTCTTCTCCAACACCACAGTTCAAAAGAATCAATTCTTTGGCGCTCAGCCTTCTTCACAGTCCAACTCTCACATCCATACATGACTATTGAAAAAACCATAGCCTTGTCTAGACAGACCTTGTTGGCAAAGTAATGTCTCTGCTTTTGAATATGCTATCTAGGTTGGTGATAACTTTCCTTCCAAGGAGTAAGTCATAAGTATACCTCTAGGTAAAAGGTTTAAAGATAAGTAAAGAATTAGTATGTATTATAATTTAATATTATAAAGTATTAAATGATTTTTCTTTTTTGTCAGAGTAGTAGTATTTAATTTTATTTTCAACTAGTAGTATTTCTTAAAAAATTTTTGAGTCCTTTTTATGCCTTAATAGTGAAAGTTGTTATGCTACTATTTGGAAAATTTGAATTTAAATTCAAGGTTTTTTTTCAATAATATGCACTTCGGAAACTCTTTTTAACCCATATCTTTACCAACTATGCCAGTATTGTGGAGACAGTAGATATTAACAGTATTCCCTATGCTTGTACTAATTATCATATTGCATTTTATTTTAACAGGTTCCAAATCAGAAGTACAGTTACCGAAAAAGACTCATCTCACAACTGTGCATGGATCCATGTGTCAGACATTTACGACCAACTTTGTAGTGTGCATTCATACAGTATTTGTGAGAAGAAGTTGTCAGTATAATGGTGAGGAGCAGAGAGATGTATGTAAGATACTAAGGAGGGTATAAACCCAAACAGAAAAGAGACATATTTGAGGTCAAAATAATTGCTGAAAAAAATATCAAGAGAGCTCAGCCAACTTCAATCTTAACTGAGAAACAGGATGGAAGACTTCGATTTCCATACTCCCCAAGTCTATCCGGTAATCAGTATTGTGTTCTAATTATTAGAGTCCTAGAAATGGAGTCAGAACACCTGACCTTGAATTTTCATTCTATCAATGGTAGAATTTTCATTCTGCCATTCTATTTACCTGGATTAGCTGTGGATTCTTGGTGTTTCAGGAGATCTTAATTTCTGACTATACCAGAGTTGTATTTTGTCCTAAAAAGTGCCACTGGAGTACATGTGCTGTGTTTCCACTACTTATTCTTGCACTTTTAGCAATGAATCAGACACAGATAGAAATATATTTTGAATAGCTAAATGAAAAAAAAAAAAAAACATGCTTTACTAAAATCAGAGCCATTTTATTATTTTAAACATCATGATTATGATCAAAAGCATCATAAAAACCATTAGTTGCATCTTTTTTTCCTTAATTAAATAACCGAGATAATATGTCTGCCATATCTCTAAGAGAATCTTGTATAATGTGAAATTGTAGGGAATCTGCTTTGGTAAGAAAGATTTATCTTTTTAAATACTATCAATCAAAAAAAAGATCTGATTAATAAATATAAAAAAGTAACCTGTCCTATTGACTAAGGTATTAACATTTTGTAATGCTGCTGCTGCTGCTGTTGCTAAGTCGCTTCAGTTGTGACTCTGTGTGACCCCATGGACTGCAGCCTACCAGGCTCCCCCATCCATGGGATTTTCCAGGCAAGAACACTGGAGTGGGTTGCCATTTCCTTCTCCAATGCATGAAAGTAGAAAGTGAAAGTGAAGTCGCTCAGTCGTGTCCGACTCTTAGTGACCCCATGGACTGCAGCCTTCCAGGCTCTTCCATCCATGGGATTTTCCAGGCAACAGTACTGGAGTGGGGTGCCATTGCCTTCTCCTTTGTAATGCAAAACGTTTTATTATTTTTATGATGACTGTTTTGCAGTTTTCAGCAATTTTTCAGAAATTACTATAAAATGTATTATTGGAACATAAATAAGTTTCCTTGTATGATGATTTGTCTCTTTCTTATTTTTTTTTAAACTTTCCCATTGGTGTTATTTATATTTCCAGTGGGGATTTCCATAATTACTGGAGAGATATTCTAGTGTTTATTAATATGTGAACAGAAACTGTGTCAAGTTCACTGAATTTTTCACTTTAAAATCGTTACTGTTATGCGATTTCATTTTAATAAAAATGTTAATTAAAGAATCTTTGGCATTTAAATTATGTGCCATGTGTAATTAACACTATTACTGTTTGCCTTTTCCCCCAAAATGACGATAAATTTGGCACTGGAGACAAAGTAGTATAGTAGGTAGTTTTGTGCTGAAGAACAAATTGTAGATTTTAAATATTTAAAAATCTAAGAGAAGGAGAAAAAATTTTCGTGAAGTGACTATGACTTTTCTAATACACTAACTGGGGTTGTCACTATCTGGAAAGAAATGTGAAAATGAAAATGTTATTAAAGCTGAGTTAAATTAAGGCATAAGGTGGGATTTTGAAAAGATGCCATGTATTTTTAATTTTGTTTTTGGTTTAATTTTTTTCTCCTGTATCCTTAAAATGGAATGCATGAGTTGAAGAAATCATGATAATCAAAGAAAATAGTTCTGGATGCTGAATGTTCAGCTGTACTTATCTAGAACAGATGGGCTAGGCAACAATAACCTATAAGTGAAAATTGAAAGCATGATTTTAACAAGAGCTAGGCTGTCTAAAATATGCCATACATTCCTTGTTACTATTACAGCCAATGTGGAATCGTGCCTGATAATGAACAGAAAACATCCACGCTTTTCCAAGTGACAGAAAAATGAAAAGAGCAGCTAGTAGACCTTATGTCTCAAGGGTAATTCAAGATCAGGAATGATCATGTTACGGAAAACACTTGCGTCTTCAAGGATCACCATCTCCTCTTGCTTGAGTTATTGCAGTAATTTCAAAGGAGTCTTCTAGCACCTACAAAGCAGCTGTTCAGTCGCTAAGTCATGTCTGACTCTTCACGATCCCACAGACTGCAGCACGCCTGGCCTCCCTGTCCTTCCCCATCTCCCAGAATTTGCTCAAACTCATGTCCATTGAGTTAGTGATGCCATCCAGTCATCGTCTTCTGCCTACAATCTTTCCCGGCAAGGGTGTTTTCTAATGAGTGGGCTTTTCGCATCAGGTGGCCAAAGTATTGGAGTTTCAGTTTAAACAAGTCATACCAGCCCTCTACTAAAACTCTCCTTGACTTCCCATGTATCTGAGTTAAAAAAAAAAAAAAAAATCTAACCAAAAAACTAAAGACCTTTACAATTATATATTGACCAAGACAATTGCTGGCCAGTATAGCATGCCATAGTCTTGATTGAAAGAAGGGTGTTAGTCTCCCAGTAATATCTGATTTTTTGCAACCCCATGGGCTGTAGTCTGACAGACTCCTCTGTCCATGGAATTCTCCTGGCAAGAATAATCTGATGTTCTTTGCTATTAAATCTTTAGTGAGCTTAGGTGGCCATGTCTTCTTATGTCTTTTGTCTTATATATAGATTTTATTTTTGCCCAGAAACTGAATATTTAATGCATCAGAAATATTAAATAAAAATAACCGAGTATTACTCTAAAAAATTTTACTCTTTCAAGCTGAGGGTCTCTTCTCATCACTCATTAGATTTATGACAATGGTTTCCTTGCAGTTTCTCCGTCACAGCCAGCATGCTTGCCTCTCGGGGCCTTTGAGATTCCTGGTCCCTTTACCTGAAGTATTCTTACCCTAGATTTCTGCAGACTCTTTCAAGTCCGTGTGCAAGTCCTTAATGAAGCTGACTCTCACTACCTTATTGAAAATGTCCAACTCCTTTCCGGTACATTCTATATTCTTTTTAACATTTGTTTATTTTGGCTACGCTGGGTGTTAGTGGTGGCTCTCAGGTCTTCATTGAGGCATGTGGGAAACTGACCAGGAATGGGATCCAGATCCCCTGCATTGGAAGCACAGGGTTTCAGCCACTGGAACACCAGGGAAGTCCCTGTATGTTCTTCATCTTCCTCATTTTCTGTATTTTTCCGTAACTCTAATCATAGTGTAATATATTCTACAGTTTACTTACTTACTATCTTTCTTGTATAGCATCTGACTTCCTCCATATCATGTAGGCTGTACAAGTACAGAGAGTTTTGTTTTCCACTGATGTGCCTCAGAATCTGAGAATAGAACCTACAATGAAGTAAGAATCTTTGTCATGGTTGAAAAAAATTAAGCATTTAAGGACAAATAGTAAAAATCTTAATGTAGATTCTTTGGTAAAAATTATTAAGGATCTCCTTGAATAACTAATTCGTGTTAGTCGCTCAGTCATATCTGACTCTTTGCAACCTCGTGGACTGTAGCCCACTAGGCTCCTCTGTCAACAGAATTCTCCAGGCAAGACTACTGGAGTGGATTGCCATTCCCTTCTTCAGGGGGATCTTCCTGACCCAAGAACTGAACCTGGGCCTCCTGCATTGCAGGCAGATTCTTTACTGTCTGAGTCACCAGTGAAGCCCTTGAATAACTGAAGTTCGAGAAATAATTCGAATGACTATTTCATTAGAATCATAATTATCAGCATCTCCTAAATTGTAACATCTCAACTGTGACTATTTCTGATATTCTGTCGTCTTGCTTCATTTTCATATGTAGCTTCACTTACCTCTCCCTTCCATTTTTTTTTTTTTTTACTGTCTTTTCTCTTGTAACATTTTCTAATATTTACATCAGTCCAATGCAAATGGCCAAATACTTTTTGATCTTCTGCTTCTTACAGGGCATTATGCAAGGGAAAGGTCTCTTCATATTTGTTTAATTTAAAATAACTTGATGAATAATACACAGCTGGAGACACATAATGAATTCAGGAGATATGTTTCCTGGCTGCCCCAGCCCAATTGTCTTCCAGTCTCCTCTGCATTTAGTATGTTTGATTTAACCAAGTTATTTCCCCCAAATACAGAAAAGCATTGGTAGAGTAATGTAATTCTATTGTACTTATTTGGGAAAACAATTTGGATATTATCTAAACCAATCTTCTTGTTTCCTTCTCAGCTTAGTAAATTTAGGCCAAAAAAAAAAAAAAGGTTACCTGGCTTTCTAAAGTCATAGGTAGTAATAGACCTAAAATTTCTGACTTGCAGTATAATATGTGAATGTTCAAGATCATCAGGTACCAAATGTGTAATTATATAATAAAATCTTTAATTGAGTCCATATACTGTACATAAGGGCTTCCCTTGTGGCTCAGCTGGTAAAGAATCCACCTGGGTTTGATCCCTGGGTTGGGAAGATCCCTTGGAGAAGGGAAAGGCTACCCACTTCAGTATTATGACCTAGAGAATTTCACGGACTGTATAGTCCATTGGGTTGCAAAGAGTCGGACAGGACTGAGCAACTTTCACTTTCATTGTATGCTATGAAGAAAGATCATTGAATTAACTACTACAACAGAGTATTTTTAAAGCTCACCAGCGATGTGTCTTTAGAGTAATCGCTTCATCTGACTGGACTCAAATCTCCCTTTTTGTAAAATGAAAGTGGAAGACTTCCACTTCCCAATTTAAGTGGAAGTCAATCTCCATCTTTTTTCTCTAACGCTAACCCTGCAAAGCAGAATTGGAAGGAGTTTTGAGATTAGTGCCACATTAAATTCATAGGACTTCTCTGGTGGCTCAGATGGTAAAGAATCTGCCTGCCAATGCGCGAGACACACATTTGATCTCTGAGCCAAGAAGATCCTCTGGAGAAGGAAATGGCAACCTACTCCAGTATTCTTCCCTGGGAAATCCCATGGACAGAGGAGCTGGTGGGCTACAGTCCATGGGGTTGCAACAGTGACTAAAACAGCAACAATGAAAGGACCCTCCTAGGCTGACATTTGTTGTACTTGATGCTTTACCATGTAAAGCCTATAGGGTGAAGTCTCCCCACTTTCCATGTACACACTGGTTCCCACACTAACCTTTTTGACACCAGAGACCGATTTTGTGGAAGATAATTTTTCCATGAACCAGGGGTGCAAGGAGTAGTTTTAGCATGATTCAAGTGCATTACATTTATTATACACTTTATTTATTTTTTTTAATCATTTTACTATTTTCTTTCTTTTTTCTTTTCTAAATTGTGAAAATATGATAACAGATTTACAGGAGACTTGGAAAATATAAAACAAGGTCATATATCGCAATTATTTTTAAGTAGATAAATTAAGATTTTTAGTTGGAGTTTCAATATCAAACTCTCAAAAATTAATAGCATGAATATACAGAGAAGTAGAAGGATACAATAAACCTGAAAAACACTATGAACCAATTCAGCATAATTAAGATTTATATAATTTTTACACAACGGTAGGATACAAATTCTATTCAAGTTCCCATAGACAATAAACTGGGAGATACTGGAACATATCCAGAGATCTAAGACCAGGTGTGTACTTTATTTCTAACCTAATGCCAAGGCTGATCTGACAGCAGGTACCAGTCCATGCCCACAGGTTGGGGACCCTGCTTTACCTTATGCCCTCGGAGAAAGGAAGAGGCCAGTCCAATAATTTCTTTTCACAAAGGCACAGGCAGACTAAACTAGATCTGAGTAACTCAGGGAGTGTGTGGTGGATAAGAGCCCTGTGAGGTCCTTCTGCGATTATTGCTGGGAACCTTCCTTCTGGCGATTGTAAATTCTTGCCATTTTTTTAGGTTGTAGTTGCACAGGAAGTACTAACAAATAAACAAAAGAGAACCGAGAAGGGCAACCCCTCGGATGATTGTTCAGACGGAGACCGCCCAAATAGAAAACACACGCTGTTTCCCCTTGGCCTGACAGATTTGGCAATCAGAGCTCAAGTTCACAGGACAGGGGCCGGGCCTCTGGTGGCAGGAACCGGAGTCGGAGGCTTCCCCTACTACTTGCTCAGGGAGGAGAACCTCAGGCATGCCTTTCAGTGCCTCGGTCTCTGAACCGTCTCACTTGGGGAAATCCAGCCACAGACCACGGTCATCCGTGCAGGAATCCAGATGCTGGCCAAATACAGCAGCACGCGGGACATGCTGGATGCTGATGGAGACACCACGATGAGCCTGCATTCTCAAGCCTCTGCTACATCGCAGCGGCCAGAGCTTGGCCATACAGGTACCCGTAGTCCAAGTTGGTCAGACCCTTGAGAAATGAAATGAGCTAGGGTACCAGCTTCCTAGCCTAGGAGGGTACGAAGTGGAGGAAAGAGAGAAAATGTTTCTGTGATTTACAATGACGCATATCTGTGCACTTAACTACAACTTGTATGCCACATATATGAACACGTGAGAAAATTAAACTCAGTATATGCACAGAGGTTTTTCTAAGAGTCTGTCTCTGGCAGAGTGGTTTGCATTTGAAAGTGTGTTACTTTTACCGTTTTGTGTAGCACACAGGCAAACATGAGACTGAATGGACAGTTAGAGCAATGTCTTTTCTCCTTCCTGTGTTCAGATCCAATGCTGTTTTAGTTACCATCTGTGATCTGATCTGGAAATTTAGATTGATAAAGGCTACCTTTCTGCTAGTTTTGAACTCATGGCTTTAGAGAGGCGTTTCCAAGCAGATACGCCAACCCTGATAATTTGTTGTAGTAATTCTGCTTCTTGAAGTTGTGAGGCCTAGGGACAGTCATGCCAACATCAGGGGTTTGGTTTTATTATCTGTGAAATGAGAGGGGATCAAAACAAATGCTTTCTAACATCCCTTCACCTCTGAAATTCCATGATTTGGTGGTATAAATAATGGCTGCAGTTGCAATGACATCCCATCTCGTTCCCTTTTATTCTCTTGACTCCTAGAATGTTATTGAAATGATTGGATTAAATTGTGAAAGTAATTTTTGTCCTATCTTATGCTATTTCCGATAGTTCACCTTTTTGCATAATATATATATATATATTTATATTTGCATTTATACGTAACTATATATACATACGGGCTTCCCAAGTGGATCTAGTGGTAAAGAACCTGCCTACCAATGCAGGAGACATAAGATGTGGGTTTGATCCCCTGGGTCAGGAAGATCACTTGGAGAAGGAAATGGCAACCCACTCCAGGGTCCTTGCCTGGAGATTCCCATGGACAGAGGAGCCTGGCAGGCTACAGTCCATGCAGTTACACAAAGTCAGACACAACTGAAGCGGCTTAGCAGGCACACATTTATACATATGTATTTTTCTCAGTCCAGAGAAGAAGGATTCTATTTCCTAGAAAACTCAGACAACCCAAGGCAGAAATGCAACCTACGTTCTGGTAAAAAGATCTCAAAACTGTAGTAGAGACGGGACTAGGTTCTAAAACCACAAGGTGTTATTCAGTCGCTCAGTTGAATCCGACTCCTTTGCCATCCCCTTGGACTCTAGCCTGCGAGGATCCTCTGACTATGGGATTTTCCAGGCAGGAATACTGGAGTGGTTTGCCATTTCCTTCTCCAGGGGATCTTCCTGACTGAGGGTTTGAACCCATGTCTCCTGCCTTGGTAGGTGGTTTCTTTACCACTGTGCCACCTGGGATTCTTGTGGCAGCTTTTTAGATTTTATTCATTGATTTATTTATACTAATGTATCTAGTTTCTGGTACTAGATCTTGGAAATTTTCAGCCTCCTTGATATGAAACAAACCGATAACTTTGAGATGTCAGTTTCTGTAGCCACTGGATATGTGTAATAGGATATTGTATGTTCCTCCAACAAATCCTGTGAAGAGTCAGCTCTTAGGACTGTGGTTTCAAGTAGCTTGTATACAGCTTCAGTTTAACCTTTGACTAGAGCTGGGAACTAGCACAAGGCTTGGTCATCAGCATGATCAGGAACAGGGTGTACCAGTAAGTTCTGCTGAGGTTAGAGGGTGGAGAGAGGGGTGGAGCAGGATAAAACACCAGCTGAAACATCTGACAACCTTTTTGTAAGAATGGCAATTGAAGCAGGAGGAGTGGAGGTCAAAGTGTCTTGAAGGCAAACATCTGATAATAGTTGTCTTACCCTACATGTCTGATATTTTGTTTCCATCTCATGATAATGCAAGTATTTAGAGGAATGTCACAATAGAAGCCTCATTATTTATTAAAATAGACCTGATATCATTTTGCTGCTAAAAATAATAACAACTACTACTTTGGAAGTTTTTCAGCAATGCAGAAGATTCAGATTCAATTTAAGATTGTGACACAATTATGCCTGGGAAAATTTAATATTTTCTATAGAATGAATAAAATAAAGTCTACATATTCACTTTATTTTCTAGTTTTCAATTTTTGATATAAAATTCACATTTGTGTTTAAAACATGTGAAATAATTCAAAGGATACAAAATAAAAATGAAAGACAACACTCTCAGACCTCCTTTCCCTAAACTTATGCTTGAGGTCTGTGTCATGCCAGGCATGTTGCAAAGTACTGAGGATATAATTTCAAATATGATATGATCCCTGCTTATGAGGAAATTTAAAGAATAAGAAAGTTGTTAAGTGAACAGCATGTGTGATGCAGTGCTGTGATGGAGCATGCTCTCCTAGAGGAACTGGTCATTTCTGTCTGGTAAGGGTAGAGATCAGGAAAGATTTGAAAGAGGGATGACCATTGAGTGGACTTAACTTTAAGGTGTTTCTTGTGATATGGGAACAGAAATGGGAAGGTTTAAGGGGCTGAGGTTACTACAGGCAGCCATACACATAAGAGGAAAGCCATGGCAGTCTTATGTAACTGTATTACAGAGAACGAAATATATTATGGCTGAAGGGTAGAGTTGGAGGGGGATGTTTTGAAGGAATATGAAGCTGGATAAGCTAATACCCAGCTTTTTCTTTAGTCTGAGCATGAGGTGAGAAGAACCTGAGCTAAAGTAGTGTGGGAATGAGGAGGAGGAATTAGATATGAAGGATACTGAGAAGTGAGAGTTTAAAGTATTGGTGACTGGTTACAAAGGGGGAAGGCAAGGAGGAGCAGAGCGTAGGTTGACTGGGTTTCATCTGACGTTATGTAGATGACGCTTACTAAGAAAGCTACAGGAGGACTAAGAAAGAGGATGGATTCAGTGTGAATGTGACATGCTTGTAAGAGAAGGCACAAGGAGTTGGAGTTGCCTAAAGGCACTTGTGTGTATCGCATGTGGGTCTGAGCTAAACGTATGAAGTGAAGTGAAAGTCGCTCAGTCATATCTGACTCTTTGTGACCCCATGGGCTATACAGTCCATGGAATTCTCCAGGCCAGAACACTGGAGTGGGTAGCCTTTCCCTTCTCCAGGGGCTTTTGGATTCTTTCCCAGCTGAGCCACAAGGGAAGCCCATAGGCTTGGCCAAAAAGTTCATTTGAGTTCTTCCATAAGATGTTACAGAAAAACTCAAACATTTTGGCCAACCCAACACACGTGAGAATTGATGGCTTTTAGGTAGGGATTAAACTTTCTGAGTGAGATCACTGAGGAATGTAAAATGAAAACAAAGTAAGACAAAACACAGGAGAAGAGTGCCAAGGAGAGAGAATCTTGGGGAATATAACTGGAGGGCAGGCTGAGACAGGGACCCAGTAGGACCCACTAACATGAGTGACAGACAGTAATGGATGTGGAGCAGGAGAGAGAGGCTTCTAGAGAGCCAAGAGACACTGACTTTGAGAGAAACAGACAAGCCAGTGGTAATAAATAGCAAATTTTAAAAACAATAAACAATATGGCAGAGAGTTCCAAGCAAGAAGAAGGTTAAAAACAATTTATTAGAAATAGGAAGCAAAATGGATTATTGGTCATTTTTCATAGCAGGGGTTTGAAAGGAACTAGTAGTTAAGAAGGAAAATACATAATTTAAGTAATTTTGTCTTCATTCCTTTTTTTCCCCCTTTCTGTCTTCTTTTTTGAGGAGCCTGGCTGTAAAGAGGAAAGGTAAAAAGTTAGAGCTAATGTGTTGTGCGTTTGTATGAGTGCTGTCTAAAATTATTTTTTACAGTGTAGGAGATTCTAACTCAATTGTAGATTGGAAAGAGGTGCAATTACAGCACTTCCCAGTAATAATGTATCAGAGAGAGAGAATGAAATAATTATGGGTCAGATTTCCTGTCTAAATATAGCCTTATCAAAAAATATGAAAACGTATTTGTGTTTAAGGGGAAAATAATAGTAAGAAGAGAACCTTTATTAAATTCAAGTTCCATTTTCTCCTTACTCATATTAATTATAATATTTTTGAATTTTTCCAAGATTTTTAGCTTCATTTCCTGAACCACAGCACAAACCCTTCATTCAAGAGACATGGCAGAGGCACCTCTCTGGCAGTCCAGTGGTTAAGACTCCGCTCTTCCAATGCAGGGTGCTTGGGTTCTGTCCCTGGTTGAGGAACTAAGATCCCATATGCTCTGCAGCCTCCCTCCCCCGCAAAAAGCAAAGGGCTCCATGACGAAGTAAATAAAAGAAAAAACTGTATAGAAAAAGAGTCATGGCATAAACCACTTCTAATTGTTCCAACACATCTTTAATTCATGCCTACTAAAAGTCAAACATTATGGTAGGCACAGGGGAGGCTCTATTTTTAGGTGCTTGGAGAAGTGGAAGGAGTGATCTTAATTGCTGATTAGAAGAGCATGTCATGTACTGCTATTGAACATATGTAGGAAGTCACAGAAGCGAAGAGGAATGCATAAGTTACTGACAGTGTTTACACATGTGGGTATCTTTGAACGAGGTGACATTTGATCTAGTCTGTAAGTCTAAGTTCAGGTTTTCCAGGAAGAGCAACTCTGGCCCTGGGTGGCCTTTCCAGAGTGACGACCACATGTGGAAAGACAAAAGCACAGAGATAAGAGCTGGCTTGGTGCGGTATATTCATGGATAAAAGAAGGAAGACAAAGCTACAAAGAGAGGAGATGAGGTGTTGATGTCAGATTGGGATTTAGATCCAGACAATTTTGGGAATCACCAGCAAAGTCAAACAGGATGGCAAGGTAGACTATTGGTCTGAAGAATGTGTGTTCCTCAAAGGGAAGGAGTGATGGGGGAGAGGTTGGGGCAACTGAGGCTGAAGAGTAGGAGGGGATGCTTCTATGCAGGACCTTTTATAGCTGGAGGAACATTTTAACGTTAGTGAAAGTGAAAGTGAAGTCGCTCAGTCGTGTCCGACTCTGCGACCTGTGGACTATAGCCCACCAAGCTCCTCCATCCATGGGATTCTCCAGGCAAGAATACTGGAGTGGGTTGCCATTTCCTTCGCCAGAGGATCTTCCTGACCCAGGGATCGAACCCAGGTCTCCCACATTGCAGGCTGACACTTTAACCTCTGAGCCACCAGGGAAGCCCATCTTAACCTTAAGGGAAACTTAAATTTAGTAAGCTCACCTTGCTGGTAGAGTAGAGAATATATGAATTTAAGGTGACTCTTATTAAGATATTCACAACACAGATGTGAAAAGTTGCAAGTGGTGAAATGCTAGTGTTTCTGTAATTCCATATGGAGCTCCCTTATATAGGCAAATATTAATGTGGGATTTGTTGAGAGGATTGGGAAATGATTTAAAATATTCAGGTCCAGGACTTCCCTGGTGATCCAGTGGTTAGGACTCTGTGCTTCCAGTTTTAGGGGACACAGGTTCAACCCCTGATCAGGGAACTAGGATCGCACATGCTGCTCAGCCAATAAATAAATAACAAAATAAAATCACCCTTAAAAATATTCAGCTCTAGAATGAATGCTTGGATAGCATATCTGGTTCCATCATTTACTAGCTGTGCAACCATAAGAAAATTAAGCAGCTCTTGGGCACTGCAGATTTCTTATCCAAATAAAAGTTTAAAGTAGTGCCCTCTTGAATAATTATTGGGAGATTCAAATGAAATGCTAAAACATATATAACACAATAAGTACTATTATCAGTAGCTGTGTATCCTTGCCTTACTAACCTCTAACTAATTAATTGCCTTACTAACTTCTCTAGGACTCAGCTGCTTATCTGTAACACTGAGATGATAATAGTATCTACCTCATAAAGTAGTTGTAAGGATGGATGATATTAATTCCTATACAGTATTTACCTCAGTAACTCAAAAAATGTTAGCAATTATCATTAATAGTAATGTTATTTTTGAAATATATTTCAGAAACCAAACTCAATTGGACATATAAATTGTTGTTTAGTGTTTAAGTCATGTCTGACTTTTGGGACCCTGTGGACTGTAGCCCATCAGGCTCCTCTGTCCATGGCATTTCCCAGGCAAGAATACTGGAATGGGTTGACATTTCCTTCTCCAGGGGATCTTCCCGACCCAGGGATCGAACCTGCATCTTGTGCATTGTCAGGCGGGTTCTTTCACACTGAGCCCAGTTTACCTGGGAAGCCCAGTTTGCAATGTGATTTTATGCAAATTATTTAAATTCTTTGTGTCTTTTCAAGCTTTTAGGACCCTTCTTATTTCAGAGGCATTTAAAAAGTCTACATTCAGCAATGCTGTTTTTTATTTCTTGGAGGCCCTGTGAGAGGAGGTGTACAAACTCTTCCTTGGTGGCTGATGAAGGGCAGTTGTTCAAGTAAGACAACTGTTTTCACCAATGACATTTCTTGTAACTACAAAGGGATTTTTATTCAAAACTTGACCTTAGCACTACAGCCTTTTATGGCATATTATAGTGAGAGGTTACAGGAAAGAGATGTTTTTTTCTATATATATCTTATTATTCCTGGGGATGTTTGGTATCATTCCTTGGCCTGACCACACCTTTTTCTAAACAAGCCTCAGGAGACAGCATCGGAGTTGTCTTCCAAAAAATAAAGCCAAGCTAAACCGAAGCACCTCCAGGCAGCTTATTTTTCTTATTTTAAGGTGGGAGTGGTCCCCAGAGAGAGACTTAATTATGATCAGGGTACTTGGAACAAAACTCGGGAAAATTAAATTCACAGTTAGAAAAAAACATACCTAGAGGAAAAATAACTTCAAAGAAAAGGAATAAGTAAAACTTTCAATACTATAGTCTCACCATCATGGAAGTCTGGTTTCCTAGTGCTGGGTCAGTTCTCCCACAGTTCTTCCCCGCTACCCCAAGTAAATAGGATATATAATATATTTGATGGTAGGAAAGCCTGGTGTGCTGCAGACCATGGGGTCACAAAAAGCCGGACATGACTAAACTGAATAGATAAGAGAGAAAAATAAAGTTACCATGGTGGTGGGTCTACATATACACTTTCCTCTGGAATCTAGAAACATGCATCCAGTTAATTTTCTTGAGCTACATAGGCTTATAGAACTTTAAAGAGACAGAGTTTGCAGGAGGATGTTTAGCTTAAGCTGTATCTCTGATCTTACTCTTTCATGTTCTGCTGATTTGAGATATGCTTAAGGATGCTGTCATGAGTAGCTAGCAATTTCCAGAAAAATTTAGACCAAACCTGATAGACGAGCCACTTGAAAGAAACAGAGAAGAAAGCAAGTCTCTGCTATATCTGCTTATGCTTCAGAATGTCACTTAAGTCAGTGTCTAGAAACCAGTTTGGCCAGGAGATGAATTTAGCTGAGTCTGCCCTCTGCTGACAGAAATCTTGTTGAAAAGTCAATAGATTGAAAAAATAAAAAATCAACCTGTAAAGCTTAATGTTAGACAATGCTCTGTGCCTCTGTAAAAATTACATAGTTTAGATAATATTAGTTTTTCATAATTACATCCTTCATGCATTTGCTCCTTCAAATATGTGGTGGTGACGGTTTCGTCGCTAAGTCGTATCCAACTCTTGTGACCTCATGGACTGTAGCGTGCTAGGCTCCTCTATCCAGGGGGTTCTCCAGGCAAGAATACTGGAGTGGGTTACCATTTCCTCCTCCAGGGGATCTTCCTGACCCAGAGATTGAACCTGGGTCTCCTGTACTGCAGGCAGATTCTCTACAGACTGAGCTGTGAGGGAAGCCCTCAAATATGTATTCAGCCCTTATGTGGCCAGGCACTATTTTCAGTGGTGGAAATACACTGATGAACAAGATGGACAAGATCATTGTTTTTATTATTTGTATTATCTTATTTATTTGGATGCTTCAAGTGTTCGCTGTGGCACCCAGGCCTCATGTAGGATCTTACACTGCAGTGCACCAACCCTCGGGTTGTGACATGCAGACTCAGGAGGTGCAGCCCCCAAGCTTAGTTGCTCTGCAGCATGGGGGATCCTAGTTCCCTGACCAGGGATCAAACCTGTGTGTCCTGTACTGCAAGGTGGATTCTTAACCATTGGACCACCAGGGAAGTCCCGACAAGATCACTGTTTTAATGCAATGTACATTCAAGCAGAGGAAATAGACAAAATCACAGAAAGGTGATGGAATATCACTTAGTAATCTTTTTTTTTTTTTTTGATATACATACATAATGGGATGATGTGCTAGAGATGAACTCCCAGTGACATCTTACAAGGATGCACCATTTAAATGGGAACCTCGATTGCAAGTAGGCTACTAGTAATCCACCTGAGGATTGATTAATGCAGGAGTATAAACAGAGCTAATACAAAGGTACTAAGACAGGGACACTTGTGGCTTCCCTGGTGGCTCAGAGGTTAAAGCGTCTGCCTCTAATGCGGGAGACCCTGGTTCGATCCCTGGGTCGGGAAGATCCCCTGGAGAAGGAAATGGCAACCCACTTCAGTACTCTTGCCTGGAAAAACCCATGGACAGAGGAGCCTGGTAGGCTACAGTCCATGGGGTCGCAAAGAGTCGGACACGACTGAGTGACTTCACTTTCACTTTCAAGACAGGGACACAGCGATTTGGATCAAGGATAAACGGAAGGTCACTGTAACTAGACAGTTTGAGTGAGAAGAGGATAGCTCAGAAATGGATGAGAGACCTAGATAGGCTCCAGATGAAAAAGATGCTTGTAGAATTTTATTCTAAGTGCAATAAAGCTATTGGCAGGTGTTGTTTTTTTTTTTTTTTTTTTTTAATTTTTATTTATTTTGGCTGTGCTGGGTCTTCATTGCTGGGTGTTGGCTTTCTCTGATTGAACTGAACAGGGGCTACTCTCTAATTGTGGTGCATAGGCTTTCCACTGTCATAGCCTCTCTTGTTGCAGAGCACAGGCTCCCTAGGGCAGGGCATGCCAGGCTTCAGTAGTTGCCACACTCTCAGGCCTAGTTGTCCCACTTACGTGGGATCTTCCTGGACCAGGGATCAAACCTGTGTCCTCTGCATTGGCAGACAGATTCTCAACCACTGGACCACCAGGGAATTCCCCCTATTGGCAGTTTTTAAGTTGAGAAGTACAATAATAAAATGCCCACTTTTTAAAAAGAGCCATCTATCTTTAGGAAAACTGATAATGGATTTTATCCTAAAAATAATGCACACCATTGAAAGTTTTTGTGAAAAGATATGATCATAAAATTAAAATAAGATTCACATTTTAAAATATATCAATATCTGGATCCTGATTTTTACTTATTTTCCCTCTTTGGTGGTAAGTTTCAGAGGATATTGATCATATTTTCTACTTCTGTATTATCTTTACTATTAATAGTTACCATTCCCCATTTAGAAATAATGCATAGTACAAATCTCTGTATCTGAAATTTATCATGCAGGGGACTTTGCTAAGGAGGAAATGAATTTATATGTCTTTAATCTTTCTGCTTTTGAACTTATTTGAATTCCCAATGAAGTGAAACTCATAGGTCATGAAGAGACCAGGGTTTGAGAGTTTAACGGCCCTTTAATTTTTATCAGAATGCTAGAGGATACTTGCATCTGACTGTGGGTTTTCCTGGTCAGATATTGCTAGTTATTCAGATTGATAGCTGACCTCACAAGGTGATGAGCTTATCTCTGACTCAGCAGAATCTATGCAATCACCAGAAGACAAGCTTGTGGCCTGTGGGCAAGCAAAAGATGCTGGCTAGAGTTTTGTTTTGTTTTGTTTTTCCCATTCCTTAATGGGTACAAGGTTGAGATTACTTAAATCCGTCATTGAAAAACTGATGGTCATGTTGCATTTATCATCTATTTTTGGAGCTATAAAATCAAATGAATGAACAAGCAAAATAAGAATGACTTTCAACAAAGAAATTCCAAAACGAAACAGTAAAACAAGAACTTCTTATTGTGTGTGCCTGTGTTCAGTAGCTCAGTTGTGTCTGACTCTTTGCTGCCCCAGACTGTAGCCCGCCAGGCTTCTCAGCCCATGGCATTTTCCAAGCAAGAATATTGGAGTAGGATGCCATTTCCACTTTTCTTGCATTGGCAGGAAGGTTCTTTACCAATAGTGCCTCATTACTGACAGGCAATTTGCTTTTTCAAACTGGGAAAGGGAGTGTTTTGCAAAAAGTAACAACACATTACTTCTTTTCTGATGATGTGAAAAATTGTTCTTTGTTAAGGCATTTTCGTGAGAGTCTTCTGCAACTTTAATTTTGACAAAAAGAAGGTTAACAGTAATGCATAAATTGATTCAATGCAAAGTAGGACTGAGTAGAGGAGGAAGGTAGAAGTGAGCAGGGTTTATGAAAGAATCTAGCAGAGATTAAGTCAGGCCTGGCCTGGAGCTTTGTTACTATTTCCCAGGACCAAGGGAATGGTAACTAGACCCTGAAACCTGTTAGAACGAACTCCTCTTACTTCCTTGCTACTGATGTAGATCCAAGAGGAAGAAAAAGTGAAACCCTGTCTTTGCTTCTGTTCCCCGCAGAGCACCAGCGTCCCTCTTCTGCTTGGCGTCCAGTGGCCCTGATCCTGCTGACTCTCTGTTTGGTGCTGCTGATTGGCCTGGCAGCTCTGGGGCTTGTGTGTAAGTCCGCACTCTGACTTGGGGGAGGATCCTGGTTTCAAGGTTTGTCTAGGATAAGAAACACTTATTATTTTTTTTAACTTTGATTCTGGAGCCTGTGAATAAGTCCTTATTCGGATGAAACCCTGTAAATGATGAATATAGTGGAAGAAGCATTAAAATACGACAATCACTTTCCAGCTAAACATTTACATTCTGTTTGCGATAAGAAGGTTTTTGCCTGTTAATATATCAATATTTAACAACAGCAATTTTTAATGAATGTACACATCAGCCCTTTTCCATTTCACAAAAGACTACAGCTGCAGTGATTTTTGTTTCTGGCATTTATGGCTCAGTGGGCCATGCAGAGGGAAAGATTTAATTTATATCCAATCTCTTCAAGGTACAGAGAATAGACCAAGTCTTTAATCACTATAATATCTAATATTAAATATTATTTTTAAAAGGGGGCTTCCCTGTGGCTCAGATGGTAAAATATCTGCCTGCAATGCCAGAGACCTGGGTTTGATCCCTGGGTCTGGAAGATCCTCTGGAGAAGGGAATGGCAATCTATTTCCGAGAATATTTCAGTATTCTTTCCTGAAAAAGTCCATGGGCAGAGGAGCCTGGCGGGCTACAGTCCATGGAGTTGCAAAGAGTCAGACACGACTGAGCGACTAATACACACTCACACTCACACACACACTATTGTAATAAAGAAGTCCAAGAAGTTATATAATCATTTTGCAGAGACTTGTGGAAATCAAATAAAGAAGAATTCATGTATAAAAGTCTTTAATTTTCAAACTAGTAAGAATAAAGTTTAAAACTCAAAAACAAAAGGGGATAAATTTATTTCAACAGATGGGACCCTTTAACAATATGGCCTGAACAGTTGAAGAAAGTTGTTAACAGTAAAAGCAGGTTTTAATGTCAAAAATTTCATTTTTATAGGAAATTTTAGACCTTGTTTGTAATCTTAAATTAAATTTTTTTTAAAAAATGTATCTTAATGTTTCTACCCTGGATCCCCGATTTTGATATAACTGTTGTTTTGCAGGCAATATTCTTTTCAGTGATAGAAAGTGACTCTCATGATTCATGGAGGATGTTTCTACTTAGATTTAGAAACTTGGAATTTAAAGCTAAGTTGAAATTTTCTAGCCTAGTCACATTGAGAAAATTACTTGTTCTCGCTGAGCCCAGTTTACAAAGCTATAAAATATAGAAATGATAATATTACTATGAATGTGATAAAAATATATGGTACATTGTCAATACTCAATATAATGATTAATAGATAAATGATGTATACTTTTAGGTTGAGTAATGGTTTGACAGTATACACAGAAAGATTTATTGAACAGTAAATATATTTAAGGAGTTTATCCCTGAAGCTGGGAACAGTTATTATAACTCTACATTTTCAGATAAGGAAATAGAGAAATTCATTTGCCCAGGGCAATACAATTTATTATAGCTAGAGTCCAAACTTGAATGTAGGCAATATGAGATCTCAGAGCCTGGGATCTCAAACAGCATACTGTTTTGTTTTCCCCAGGTGTAGACAATAGAAATAAAAGTGAAGAAATACTCTGTCCAGCCTCACTTGGTAATTTGATTTAGTTTTTCAGTTCTACCAGCTCTCCAACACTCAGCAAGACAGCATTTTGCAAAAGGAGGAAAAACTGGGGAATCTCTCCCGACAGCTGCAATCTCTCCGAACCCAAAACAGGAAACTTGCAGAAACTCTGCATCACGTGGCTGAGAAACTCTGTCGTGAGCTCTATAACAAAACTGGAGGTGAGTGCTGATCACTGAGCTTCTCTCTGTTCTCAGCACATCTGTCCATACAGAGCTGATTCTCCCATCAGAGTACCTGGGAACCATGTATTATTCAGCAAGTCATCTGGCAAACTTAAAGGGTTTGAACAGCCAGGTCATCCCCAGTTATCGAGATCATGTAGTGCAACTGTGTCTGTTTTACAGTATAGGATGGGATTCATCAAGTTCAGACATTTTTAAATAATAAGTACAATTAACTTTGAATAATCAAAATAACACTACAAGTAAATAAAATACAGGATTACCTTATGAAATATTTCAAATAGAAAAATACAAACAAGAATATAATAACCATTTGCATGTTGACCTCAGATTTTAAGATGTCAACATTTTGACACTGTATTGCTTTTAAAGTAAAGATATTTTTGTGGAATGATGGGATTTTCATCTCACTGCATACCCACAAGGGACTTAGTTTCAGATACCCAACTCTTAAAGGCCCAGGACCATGTGCCCACATAGGTGTTAGACCATGGCTCTGAGAGCCTAGTTCTTATATTTATAGTCACTCCCCACTCAGTCCATCTCACCCTTGGTCTGTGCACTTACTTCTCTGACTTTGATGTCCATCTTAACTTCTGACTCATGGAGATTTGCTGGTTTAATTCATGCATGGCTTAGTATTTATGTGGTCTTTTTCTAAAATTTTATTTATTTGAGTGAGAAAATAATCCATATCCTATTGCTATATATTTCATTAAAAAAATCCTTGTACTACTGTATAAGAGGATATTGAGGAAGAAAATTATAGAAACTTCAATGGTTTCTCAAATCCAATGCATATTGAGTTTCTGAACAGGTAAAAAGGTTCTTTATGAAATTAAATATACTTTTTTTTGTGCTGAATTACACAGGGCAAGAAATTTGAAGTTCTAACCACTTACAACTACAGTCCATTGCCCATGAAAGCAGATCATGTCTGTTTTAACTCCCACTGTGTTGTTTTTGTTCCTGCTGTAAACCCAACTATAATTCCTGGCGTACAGTGGGTATTCAGTAAACATTTGTAATTATCATTGCCTGGGCAATTAAATATCTAAGAGAGAGAAAGAATCAATTGTTTCTTGGGTCATCAATATTATGTGATTTTACGAGAAGGAAGACAGGGTAGAAAATAACTTACTAAATTTGGTTTCTTTTCAAGAACACAGATGTAGCCCTTGCCCAGAAAAATGGAAATGGCATGGGGACAAATGCTACCAATTCTATAAAGAAAGTAAGAGTTGGCAGGGCTGTGAATATTTCTGCATTGCTGAGAACTCGACTATGCTGAAGATAAACACACAGGAAGTGCTGGTAAGGTCCTGAGGCTTGGTGAGTGTTTGAAGTATTCTCAGAAAGAGGTATTGGGATTGACATATATATACCGTTATATATAAAATAAATGACATATACACAGTGTTATATATAAAAATCCCTCTATAGCACAGGGAACTCTATTCAGTACTCTGTAATGACCTATATGGGAAAAGAATCTTAAAAAAAAAAAAAGGATATATGTATAACTGATTCACTTTGCTGTATACCTGAAACTAACGCAATATTGTAAATCAACTATACTCCAATAAAAATTAATTTAATAAAAAGATTCTAAGAAATCAAGGTCCACAGACTCTCTCATTTGTTGTAATCAAGGCTTAATCTTATTTTTATTGCTCTGAGTGATCCCCTGTGGTCATCATTTGTGGAACGATCTCCACAAATATCCACTCCTTAGAAACATGAAAGAAAGGCTTTCAAATTCACCATCAGTCAGGACTCAAATAAAGAATGTCTCAATTTCCTAACCTCTTTTGGCTTATGTAAGAAGGGAGCAATATTGGTGCCATACCAGAGGAACGAAAATTGCACTTCCTGCCTTTCTGTGAAAGTGACAAAACTTTTGATTGAAAACCATGCAATTAAATCATTTCCATAATCTGCAAATAAATATCTTGCCTTCTGGAAGTTTATAACCCTAACATAGAGTGGTCAAGAAAAATATGAAAATAAAATTGGCATTTATTGATAGGTACATACAATTCAAATTCACTATTAAAATGCTGTGGTTGTTTCCTTTCCTCTTACATTTGTTATTGACTTTGAATTAAATTCCTCAAGCAGTATAACCATTGTTTACCTATCATTGTTTCAGCAGGGACCATGGCACAGAGTAGTTTATCAACAGAGTTATTTAATTAAAATTAATACTCAACTAAGTCTGCAAACTCTTAACATCTTTCTGTAAACTTGTCTCTGTGCATCATGCTCAGTCGTGTCCGACTCTTTGCGACCCCAAGGACTTTAGACTGCCAGGCTCCTCTGTCCATGGGATTTTCTAGGCAAGAAGACTGGAGTGGGTTGCCATATCCCTCTCTAGGGGATCTTCCAGACCCGGGGATTGAACTCGGGTCTCCTCCTGCATTGCAGGTGGATTCTTTACCCGCTGAGCCACTGGGGAAGAACATCTTTCTAGTTGCATCTTAATTCCTTTCCACTTCCTGAAATCTATGATTATGATGAATGAAACTCTGCAGTCTCTCTCATCTACTAAAATAATCTTTTTCATCCTTTCTTGATGGCTTAGTTTAGGCAGAAAATGAGGTAATTTATTTGGCCAAGCCAGTGTAACCTGGCATAAACTCTGTTAATTTTTCTTATTCTCTTCTTTTCCTCCACCTCCAGCATATACTGAGGATTCAGATATACCACTGAAGAACACTATATTCAGTGGTTGGAAATATTATTATGAAAGTTATATAGTAATTTTCTCTCATGTACTTTGTATATTTATATATATTTAAATCACTTTCATATGATTTATTTATAGAACTTTTAACATGAAGGGATCACGATTTATTTGGTGATAATATCTTCAGCTACAGTTCCTTTGATATGCCTGTTTATGACTGTTGCTTAGCAATAGCTTCATTTATATTTGCGATAAACTTTTATTGAACCATTATGTGCCATTAATTATCTGAGGGGTTAAGAATGTGAAAATAAATAAAATGAAATGTATGTCCTTAAGGAATTCATAGTATTGTGGAAAAAAAAGACATAAAAATGTATAATTATAACAGATTTAGATAAATTTAATGTTAAAGAATGAGAATAGATAGAGGGAAATAATCAAACATTTTTCAATATGGACAGTAGAAAAGGAGTTCTATATATACAAATATATGAAACATTTTCCTTCTTAATCTGAGACATGAATCATCCTTATAAATTCCTCTTTTACCTAATTTTTTTTTTTTTTTGCATTATTCTTTTCTCCTTCCTGGTTGGTCCCTGTCACATATATTTGTGAAGATTCTTCACATTCCTGTACTTTTCCTTCCAGATTCTTCCATTTCCCAAATGTCTCCAAATCTGTCTCCCACATTTTTTTATATCAATCTTATTTAATCCTGTGACTTGAAAATAACGGATCATTTCTAAATCTTGGCTGATGTGTTTCTTGGTTTTAGCACATCAGTATTCAGTCCATACTTACTAAGACAAAATAATTCTTTAACTTGGGCAAATTAGCTGACTTCAGGATGGACACTATTTTTTGTAAATGTCCTATTAGTTACATGGGCAGGACTCGTGTTGTTCTTGTATTAAAATGCAAGCCAGCCAATATATACGCATTTCCATGTATATATTATAACATCTAAAGCTAAAGGTTTTCTTGTGTGCCTTTCACAGGAGTTTGCCATGCCTCAGAGCTACTCTGAGTTTTTCTACTCTTATTGGACAGGGCTATCCCGCAACAGCAGCGGCAAGGCCTGGCTGTGGATGGATGGAACCCCTTACTCCTCCGAACTGTAAGCCTTTAGCATGTTACATGGGAAAAGCATTTAATAGATTTTTCTTGAGTGACAAGATACTGTGTAGGAGGACATCAAAGATATATACAGAATATAGTCCTTACTCTCAGCTGCTGCTGCTGCTGCTAAGTCGCTTCAGTTGTGTCCGACTCTGTGCGACCCCATAGACGGCAGCCCACCAGGCTTCCCCATCCCTGGGATTCTCCAAGCAAGAACACTGGAGTGGGTTGCCATTTCCTTCTCCAATGCATGAAAGGAAAAGTGAAAGTGAAATTGCTCAGTCATGTCTGACTCTTAGCGACCCCATGGACTGTAGCCCACCAGGCTCCTCCGTCCATGGGATTTTCCAGGAAAGAGTACTGGAGTGGGTTGGCTCGTAAATCAGTGAGAGAGACTAAATGGGATTCATTGACAGAGAGCAAAAAAGAGAGAGGGAGAGAGGAAGCTCTGCTATAGAAGAATAAACTGAAGCCCAGGTTGTAATGGTGACCTGTGTAAGGTCACACAACTCTACAACTTGTTAATACCTAGAGATAAAGTAAAACCTTAGATCTCTTGGTTTTCTGTGCAATGAAATGGGGAGCACGTTTTTCAAAATACAGTCTCTGAGGATTTACAATATAAACAATTATATTATCAAAAATTAGTTTAACTTATATGTGCATTTAGATAGGAATAAGTATGGTATATTCTTCGAGATTGGTAAATGTAATATCTATATCATCAAAATATATTACAAATATCATATGTTAATGCGTATATGTGGAATCTAAAAAAATGGTATAGACGATTTTATTTGCAAAGCAGAAATAGAACACAGACATAGAAAACAAATATATGGATATCAAGGGGGAATGGGAGGGGTGAATTGGGATGAATTGGGAGATTAAGATTGACATATATACACTATTGATACTAATGTGTAAAATAGATAACTAACGAGAACCTACTGTATAGTACAGGGAACTCTGTTCAGTGCTCTGTGATGACTTAAATGGGAAGGAAATCCAAAAAAAAAAAAAAAAGATATATGCATGCATATAGCTGATTTGGGCTTCCCAGGTGGCTCAGTGGGTAAAGAACATGCCTGCCAATGCAGGAGATGTAAGACATGTGGGTTTGATCCCTGGGCTGGGAAGATCCCCTAGAGGAGGGCGTGGCAACCCACTCCAGTATTCTTGCCTAGAGAATCCCCATGGACAGCAGAGCCTGGCAGGCCACAGTCCATGGGGTTGCAATGAGTCGGACATGATTGAAGCGACTTAGCATGCACGCGTGCATAGCTGATTCACTTTGTTGTACAGTAGAAACTAACACAACATTGTAAAGCAACTTTACTCCAATAAAAATTAATTTAAAAATATATAACAATTTAAAGCCATGTTTGAGCAGACATCTTTCTGTATAACTATAATGAAAAGTGTTAGTCGCTCAGTCATATCTGACTCTTTGCAACCCCATGGACTGTAGCCCCCCAGGCTCCTCTGTCCATGGAATTCTTCAGGCAGGAATACTGGGGTGGGCTGCCATTCCCTTCTTTAGGGGATCTTCCCAACCTAGGTATCAAACCCGGGTTCCCTGCATGGCATGCAGATTCCTTACCATCTGAGCTGCCAGGAAAACCCCTATAGAAGTATATAAGATTTATTTTTCTAGGAGAAAGTATATATTCAATGTGATTATTTTTTATTCTACAGTTAAATAAACTGAGTCACAGAGAAGATAGATAATTTTTCGGATGGCAGTAAAATCATATGATAAGCTGGATGACAATGTGTATTTTAATTTTAGTCATAAATAGCTTTTGTTGTTTTCAGTGACCTGATGCCCCTGGAATGTATGTGGAAGTTGAGGGGCTGAGAAGAGAGGCTGGTGACCCCATCTTTTCAGTAAACTCATTCTGGGTGTCTATTCTATAAGTTTATCTAGCTTAGGACCCTCCCTATGTACTTTCCTTATTTTAGAAATAAACTATGATAAAATAACTTTTTTCTTTCTTTTTTGAGGTTTGATGTTATGATAGATTTGACCAGCCTGAGAAGCAGGGACTGTGTGACCATCCTCAATGGGAAGGCTTTTTCCAAAGACTGCAGAGAGCTGAGACGATGTGCCTGTGAAAAAGCTGCAGCCATGGTGAAGGTGCAGAGTCTCCATGAGCCTCTGAGTCGGAGGTGGAGGTGAACGGTTCTCCAGCTACAACCGCAACAGCAGGCCCCCTTCAGAGAGCTGGAAGCTTCTGCTCTGCAGATCACAACTCTTGACTCTTTATGTGCACCTGGCCTAATGTGGGTCCAGTTCCTATTTCTGTCCATTTAGTCCCTGTTATACCTTCCAGGTGTTGCTGTGGTTTAGTCACTAAATTGTATACTCCCCCAGGTACTGAAGATTTAATAATAACAAATATAAATAATGGAAAGTGTTGGCGATTTTAGAATGGACTTATGATTTAAGGAAAAACTCAGCTTCAAGGTGCTGTTCCACAAAATATGATAGCAGTCAGTGTTGTGGTTATACGTGTCTTATTGAGAGTTTGTAGTTGCTTTTGCAATAGTACTGATTATTTCATTATTCGAGGAAACTAAGAGGTCTGGGAGAGGCATGCTTTCTTCAGGAGGATAGTTTTAACATTCTAAATTTTAAATCTTTTTAGTTATGTGTATGTTTTCAGCATATGGCTAAGGATGAGTCAACTGAATTGTGATAGGGTAAGTTATCTAATCAGATTGTGGCAAATGAAAGGGACACTGTGACATCAGACACAGCTGGCTTCTTGCGCAGGTGTCCCCTGCTCAGAATAACAATATACACACACCTAGCAGAAATTCCAAATAACACCATCACGACACACTGACTTCATTGGCTTAGAGAGAAGTCAATTTTAGGAGTTTAACACTAGAAGGGATAATCTGTTATCATTCTTTGTTTTTCAACAGTGGAAGCTGGGATTCTTCACTTTTATTTTTCGTAAACATCTATCTCGTGGTGAAATGACATAAAATTGGCAAATACACAATAAAAGAAGATGGTTGTATTTACTCCCATCATACTGTGCCACTTATCAATTGTTGCTTGTAGATTTCCTTCTTATGAATTTTCCCTTCAGTTTTCCACTGATTAGCTAGGAAATTTCTTCATTGTTGAACAAATTTTGCATTAATTTATTGTGTCATGCAGAAAGAACTACATTTATGGCCATAAAATGAAAGTTAAAGACCCCTTATTGTAATTTATTATCAGACAAATCTCTTTGCTCTTTTTTTAAATTTTAAGAATAGGAAATCATCATGACTTGACTTTGAAAATATGACTTGTGAGAACAATTTTCTGTCAAAAATCAGAGAGGATAGCTCCCTGTGAATGGGTTTTCTAAAACGGGAAGACTTTTTATTTTCTAGATTCTTGCGCATTTAGGTAATTCTGAAGAAATTGCAGGGAAAAGTCAAATGAGGAACATGACCTTTCCTGGTAGATCTGAGTTCCCCAGGGTACGCAGTGAGCTATTTCTTTTCCTGAGGATATTGAACCGCTCTTAAAAACTTATCAACAGGAAACAGGTCAGGAGCCCTGTAGCAGCAGGAAATGTGAAAAGTCTGCTGGGAACTTTTGCTTTAGAGATAGTAGCTGATTGTGAAATATGTAGGAAGGTCTAGAAGACTGTCTCAGAGTTGGCCTCAATATTTGGAACTCAGATACTTTCTAATGGAATTCTTCTAGTTTTCGAAGAATACAAAAAGCAGCATAATCTGATTTAAGATATATGTAACTTCTGGTACAAGTTTCATTGTATGAATACATTTTTGGAATCTAATGTATTATTATTCTTTCAATGTTACTAAAGTTTTTCTTTTCATACATTTAATGGCGTTTGAATAAAGCATGTTAAAAAAAAGCATCTTTACATTTGCAGGATAGGGTTTTATTTTTCCTATCCTTTTACTTTTTAAAAACTAATCTGAAAAATGGTACTGATGAACGTATTTGCAGGGCAGGCATAGAGACGCACATGTAGAGGACGGACTTGTGGGCATAGCTGGGGAAGAAGAGGGTGAGATGAACTGAGACAGCAGCATTGACATATCTACATTGCCGTGTGTAAAACAGATAGCTAGTGGGAAGCTGCTGTATAACACGGGAAGCTCAGCTCAGTGCTCTGGGATGACCCAGCAGAGTGGGATGCGGATTGTGGGAGGGAGACTAAAGAGGGAGGGGATATATGTATACTTATAGCTGATTCATGTTGTTGTACAGCAGAAACTTAACACTGTAAAGTAATCCTCTAATTAAAAATAAATCTAAAAAGAACTAGTCTGAAACTCAATGAGATGGATCAGATACCCAGTTCATTATTTGCTGGGCATCAGCGACGCAATGGACATGATTTTGAGAAGGCTCCAGGAGTTGGTGATGGACAGGGAAGCCTGACGTGCTGCAGTCCATGGGGTCGCAAAGAGCCGGACACAACTGAGCGACTGAACTGAACTGAGGGTATTAACTTGACTATCCCGGTGCTAAGGTCCAGTATCTTACCATTGTGTTGAAAAAGCCTTGTTGTTCTGGGCCAAAAGAAAAATGCAAGGAAAAATCTTCCACCCTTGCGATCTGTGTGGAAAGCAATATTGCTACTGAGGAAATCTGTAGAGGTTTATGCCAGCTGCTCTGTAGATAAAACTCAGACTTGTAAATACTGCATCACATGCTGACGGATGATGTCAGCCGAAGGATGTTTGCCTCTGGCTTCATTGTACTTCTTCTCAAAAGAGTTATTAAATGCTTCCTATCCTTTCTCTAAACACAACTCCATGACAATACTTTGAAGAGTCTCGAAGACAAACAGTCTTTCCTACTAAAATTTGCCATTGTTTCTCCTTTATTCCAGGTTATTATATTGAACTGCCAGCTGCCAGCTGTGCAAACCAGAAGAGACAGCTTATGTTTTCTTTGCTATTCTCCTTTTATGGGTTCAGCAGAAAACTAGAGAAAAATCCCTTTTATTGAAATTCCCATTTAAACTCCAAGTCAAGGGTAAATAAAGAAACAAATACAAAAACACACTCATCTCATTCTTAAAGGAACTTCTCCTTCTGAGGTCATCTTTTACAAGAGACTTCCAGATTCATTTAAATGATATCTCAGTTCAGTTCATCTCTCAGTCGTGTCCAACCCTTTGTGACCCCCATGAACTGCAGCATGCCAGGCCTCCCTGTCCATCACCAACTCCCAGAGTTTTCTCAAACTCATGTCCATTGAGTTGGTGATGCCATCCAACCATCTCATCCTCTGTCATCCCCTTCTCCTCCCACCTTTAATCTTTCTCAGCATCAGGGTCTTTTCAAATGAGTCAGCTCTTTATATCAGGTGGCCAAAGTATTGGAGTTTCAGCTTCAGCATCAACCATTCCAATGAATATTCAGAACTGATTTCCTTTAGGATGGACTGGTTTGATCTCCTTGCAAATACAAGGGAGTCTCAAGTGTCTTCTCCAACACCACACTTCAAAAGCATCAATTCTTCAGCACTCAGTTTTATTTATAGTCCAACTCTCACATCCATACATGACTACTAGAAAAACAATAGCTTTGACTAGACGGACCTTTGTTGGCAAAGTAATGTCTCTGCTTTTTAATATGCTGTCTAGGTTGTTCACCATTAAAAGATGCTTACTCCTTGGAAGGAAAGTTATGACCAACCTAAATAGCATATTTAAAAGCAGAGACATTACTTTGCCAACAAAGGTCCGTCTAGTTAAGGCTATGGTTTTTCCAGTAGTCATGTATGGATGTGAGAGTTGGCCTGTGAAGAAAGCTGAGTGCCAAAGAATTGATGCTTTTGAACTATGGTGTTGGAAAAGACTCTTGAGAGTCCCTTGGACTGCAAGGAGACCCAACCAGTCCATCCTAAAGGAGATCAGCCCTGGGTGTTCATTGGAAGGACTGATGCTAAAGCTGAAACTCCAATACTTTGGTCACCTCATGCGAACAGTTGACTCATTGGAAAAGACTCTGATGCTGGGAGGGATTGGGGGCAGGAGGAGAAGGGGACACCAGAGGATGAGATGGCTGGATGGCATCACTGACTGGATGGACATGAATTTGAGTGAACTCCAGGAATTGGTGATGGACAGGGAGGCCTGGCATATTGCAATTCATGGGGTCACAAAGAGTTGGACATGACTGAGTGACTGAACTGAACTGAGGTTGTTTACAACTTTTGTTCCAAGAAGCAAGCATCTTTTAATTTCATGGCTGCAGTCACTATCTGCAGTGATTTTGGAGCCCAAGAAAATAAAGTCTTTCACTGTTTCCACTGTTTCTCCATCTATTTGCCATGAAGTGATGGGACCAGACGCCATGATCTTAGTTTTCTGAATGCTGAGTTTTAACACTCTCCTGTTTCACTTTCATTAAGAGGCTCTTTAGTTCTTCTTTGCTTTCTGCATAAAGGTGATATTATCTGAATATCTGAGGTTATTGGTATTTCTCCTGGCAGTCTTGATTCTAGCTTGTGCTTCATCTAGCCCAGTGTTTCTCATGATGTACTCTGCATAGAAGTTAAATAAGCAGGGTGACAATATACAGCCTTGATGTACTCCTTTCCCTATTAGGAACCAGTCTGTTGTTCCATGTCCCGTTCTAACTGTTGCTTCCTGACCTGCATATAGGTTTCTCAAAAGGTAGGTCAAGTGGTCTGGTATTCCCATCTGTTTCAGAATTTTCCTCAGTATATAGTGATCCACACAGTCAAAGGCTTTGGCATAGTCAGTAAAGCAGAAATAAATCTTTTTCTGGAACTCTCTTGATTTTTCCATGATCCAGAGAATGTTGACAATTTGATCTCTGGTTCCTCTGCCTTTTCTAAAACCAGCTTGAGTACCTAGAAGTTCATGGTTCATGTAAAATTGAAGCTTGGCTTAGAGAATTTTGAGCATTACTTTACTAGCGTGTGAGATGAGTGCAATTGTGCAGTAGTTTGAGCATTCTTTGGCATTGCCTTTCTTTGGGATTGGAATGAAAACTGGTCTTTTCTAGTCCTGTGGCCACTGCTGAGTTTTCGAAATTTGCTGGCATGTTGAGTGAAACACTTACACAGCATCATCTTTTAGGATTTGAAATAGCTCCACTGGAATTCCATCACCTCCACAAGCTTTGTCTGTAGGGCCTTTCTAAGGCCCGCTTAACTTCGCATTCCAGGATGTCTGGCTCTAGGTGAGTAATCACATCATCTTGATTATCTGCGTCATGAAGATCTTTTTTGTACAGTTCTTCTGTGTACTCTTGCCACCTCTTCTTAAAATCTTCTGCTTCTGTTAGGTCCATACCTTTATTGTGCCCATCGTTGCATAAAATATTCCCTTGGTATCTCTAATTTTCTTGAAGAGATCTCTAGCCTTTCCCATTCTATTGTTTTCCTCTATTTCTTTGCATTGATCACTGAGGAAGGCTTTCTTACCTTTCCTTGCTATTCTTTGGAACTCTGCATTCAAATGGGTATATCTTCCCTTTTCTCCCTTGCTTTTGGCTTCTCTTCTTTTCACAGCTATTTGTAAGGCCTCCTCAGACAACCATTTTGCCTTTTTTCATGCAGTGGAAGAAAGAAATAGATTCAAGGGATTAGATCTGATAGACAGAGTGCCTGAAGAGCTAAGAACAAAGGTTCCTGACATTGTATAGGAGGCCAATGATTTCTACTGTTGCAGTAAATTAGATTTCATTTTACTCTAAGTGGTGTCTTTATTATAAGGAGAGAATGATAAGAATCTTACATATCTCAGCTACTTTTGGTGAGAAATGAGAGATTAAGTAAAAGTATTTTTAATTTAGCATGTATTTGATGAGAGTCTGCTTTATGGTAAGGTGTTGTTCTAGGGATGGTAGATAAGTGGTAGAAAAGTAATAGTATAATCAGTTCAGTTCAGTTCAGTCGCTCAGTCTTGTCTGACTCTTAGCAACCCCATGAATCGCAGCACACCAGGCCTCCCTGTCCATCACCAACTCCCGGAGTTCACTCAGACTCAGATCCATGAAGTCAGTGATGCCATCCAGCCATCTCATCCTCTGTCGTCCCCTTCTCCTCCTGCCCCCAATCCCTCCCAGCATCAGAGTCTTTTCCAATGAGTCAACTCTTCGCATGAGGTGGCCAAAGTACTGGAGTTTCAGCTTTAGCATCATTCCTTCCAAAGAAAGCCCAGGGCTGATCTCCTTCAGAGTGGACTGGTTGGATCTCCTTGCAGTCCAAGGGATTCTCAAGAGTCTTCTCTAACACCACAGTTCAAAAGCATCATAGTATACTATTATATTATATATAATATACTGTATATATATATTATATATATATTATATTATATATAATATATAATAATTATATTATATAATAGTATACTAATAATAATTAGTGAAATATTACTAGTATAATAATAATAATTAGTGGAAATTATTATATATTTTATATATATAATATATATATAATATATATATATTTCTCTAACACCACAGTTCAAAAGCATCATAGTATACTATTATATATATTTTATATATATTATATATTATATATATTATATAATATATAATAATTATATATAATAGTATACTAATAACAATAATTAGTGAAATATTACTAGTATAATAATAATAATTAGTGGAAATTTCCTTCCTGTAAGTCTCAAGACACTTTCACATCCACTGTCTCTAGAGAACAAGCTAGTCCATGCTTAGGGGAGCCTGCAGACCTAGGACAAAGATTGTCTATAGATTCATTAGGTTTAAGACAGGTATCCTCTCCGGAAACTTGGTGACAATTTACCTGTAAACTTTATCTTCTTGATATCCTTATAACATGAGCAGTAAAGGGATCATTTTAATCTGGAGTACACAAAGCGGTTGATGTCTAGAGATGACTGGGGATTTACCCAGACAACAGCAGCAAGCACAAGTAGAGTGTAAAATTCCATGTAAGATGCTCTTCTCAGCAAATTTACATATATGGATAATCTCATCCTCAAACAATATTTGAAGCAAAGTCTATATTTATTTTCAAAGAGGAAATTGAGGCATTGAGAGATGTAGTTAAAAGTGCTGGAGTGTTAGTCTCAGGGATCCAGGTCATGAGTCTTTTTTTTTTCTCTCTTAAAATTGGAATGTAATAGCTTTACAATGTTGTGTTAGTTTCTGCTGTACAATGAGGTGAATCAGCCATATGTATACATATATCCTCTCCCTCTTGAGCCTCCCTCCCACCCCCACCCTCCATTCCACCCAACTAGGTCATTACAGAGCACCAAGCCGAGCTCCTTGTGTTATACAGTAGCTTCCCACCAGATGCCATTCGACACATGGTAGCTACACTCTCAGTTCGTCCCACCCTCTCCTTTTCAACCCTGTGTCCACAAGTTTGTTTTCTACACCTGTGTCTCTATTCCTTCTTACTCTGCAAGTAGGTTCAGCAGTACCATTTTTCTAGATTCCATATATATGCATTAATATGTGATATTTGATTTTCTCTTTCTGACTTACTTCACTGTGTATAACAGTTCATTGCAGCAACTATTTTAGCCAGGACAAGGAAGCAAACTAGATGTCCATCAACAGATGAATGGATAAAGATGTGGTACATACATACCAAGGAATATTATTTAGCCATAAAAAGGAATGAAATTGAGTCATTTGTAGTGGTGTGGGTGAACCTGGAGTCTGTCATACAGGTCTTGAGTCTTTTGATATGTGAGCAGTGGGGATGGTCAGTAAGAGGTAGAAAGGAAGATCATAGTTCTTCTATTTTTGTAGTTTTTTTAAAAATTTATTTTGAATTGAAGGATAATTGTTTTACAGTGCTGTGTTGATTTCTGCCAAACAACAATGTGAATCAGCCATAAGCATACGTGAACCTGAACCTTCTTCCCAACCCCCTCATCCTATCCTGCCTCTCTAGGTTTTCACCAAGCACCGGGTTGAGCTCCCTGTTATACAGCAACTTCCCACCACTAGCTGCCTATTTTACATATGGGTCACAGCTCTTCTTTACTGGATACACGCTGCTGTGCCAGCCTGACTATTCCTTCCACATACATGTAGCTCTGGTTCTTCTTCTCTCCAGTAAAATTCTACAGTCCTAAAAATGATTTTGTCTTATAGGCAGCAGATAGCAGCCTATCTTCCTTCCAGTTTGAAAATCCATGTCACTGTCTTCCCATCCTACCAGTCTGATAACATAACGCCTGGCAAGCCTAGCAAATGCATAGAAAGATTTTGCAAACAGAGTTTGAAAGATCACATTTATTCATTTATTAAAAAGGGTATCAGTTAGCTAAAATTGCATCATCTCATCAGTGATTTATTGATTTTTCTGTAGAGTTTATAGTCACTCTAAATTTTAAAAAAATAGAAAGAGAGAGAAAGAAAAAAAAAAAAGACAAATGGAAATGGTTTTTCTTCAGCTTGTTCTCCATTCTTTACCGATTTGTCCTCTGTTGCTCTAAACCAATTTTATTCTTGGTAATTAATCTGAACAGTGTCAAAGAAACATCTGGAAAGCATTGAGGAATATTACCAAGTGTAAAGGCAAGATAGGTTTTGTGTTCCAGGTAGCTGGTTTTATAGCTCTTGCACTGGTTTAGTTTTGCGCTGGCTCTTAGGCTCATTATTACAGGGTTTTGAAGGATCTATTGCAAATATGGTCATAATGGAGTCATCACTTTAAGCAAAATTTCTTTCAGGTAGAAGATCTTAGTGCGTACTTCTCACAGATGAAATATTTCCAAACGCTGCAGTTAGCAGAAGAAAGGTCGTTGTCTCTGAGGTATCCACAGACCTGATTTGTTGACTGGGGTCCCTGTCTTGGCAACCTGGAGCGGCAAGTCAGTGCATCTGAGGTTAGGTGTGGGCTTACGGAGATGTTCTTTGGGCAATAAAATGAGAGAGGCACAGCTTTTTGTTTTAATCTGTCCCCCTCTTGTGGTAGTTTTTCCCTTCTTCTTCAATAACAGAGCTATTTTCTCAAAATAAAATGTGCAAATATTATTTCAATGGGCAGCATATTTTTAAAAATGCTTGAATACACAAAGGTAGGCTCTAATTTCAAATCTCTTTTCTGACTTTTAATTTTCAAAATATGAAGGCACTGCTGACCAGTCTCTCCAGTTCTTTCTGAAATCTTACTATGGGACTCACTTACTTAGCACTCTCTCCATTCAATGATACAAAGGAAATGTACTTAATAATCACATAATATCATTCATTCAGACTTTCAGATTTTGATGTGAATGTGCTCGCATGGGGCTGAGAAGGAGAAAGATTTAGAAGCCACATAGCTACTCTTTATCGTGGCTTGGATTCCAATCAAGCCTATGAAATTATCATGCTCATTATATCTCCTGGAGGAAATGTAAGGTATAAGATAAAATGAATGGCAGATTTCCCACCTGTGTCTAATTCTTGGAACATTTCCCTTAGAGACTTACAGGTCAGCAGAAGGAGAGGAACCATCCTGCCAAAGCCAAGGTTGGTTGGACCCATTCTGTGACAGTCCTACCCAGTAATCATAGTTTCTCTTGATCTTCTTCAGGCTGCCCGTGATAAAGTCCTATAAGAAACAAGACTTGAACAGGTACTCCAAAACAAACAAAAAGCTAATAAACTACCATGAAATAGAAGTGTGATATTTTGCCTCTACAAATGCAATTGGAACTTGAAGGCTGGAAAGAGAGAAACCTTAAAGAAAGTATACTTTCCCCCTTATTGCTAAATGATCAAGGTGGTGTTAAAAACTATGAAAAAAATTGGCATCTGATGTCAAAGTAATTTTAATGGATTCAGAATTTGGCAGATAGTATATATATGTCTTTTCCAGGATACGTCAGTGTGAGAAATAGTTTAGAAGACTCCAGAAGCAATTAACTGCAGACATATTTTGTAGGAATAAATACTTCTAACTTTTATCACTTAATTTGCACAGAAAAAATAGTGCAAACCCATAACTGTCATTAGCTAGTCCAATTTGCTTTGGTTTATTACCTATCCTTAACAAATTGTTCTATTATTCTTATAAAAATGAGCTTTGACTAATTACTGAATATGGTAGATGTACATTTTTAATAAATTCAGAAATGTGTAACTGTGCTTTCTACTTCACACATAATTTATGGGTATAATGATTTCAAGGAAACATCTTACTCATTAAAATATTAGTAAACTAGGTATAATGTCAATTAAACAGTTCATTTAGCAAATGTTTATTTTCACAAATCTCTCCATTTCATGATGTCACCTCACTTTTTGTACTCCTACTTTTCTTGATAATTATATAATTGTTATAGTTTAGTATACCGCCCTAAAGTGTTGAAACTTCAAATTTAAAACAAATTAAACATATATACAATCATAATGTGTGCATATCTGGGAGTGGATTAGCGTGTTACAAAATGGAATTTCTCTTGCTCCCTCCTTTTTGAGTAACAAAGAACATAGAACTAACATTTTCTCCGTGATTTCTGAATAACCATCCTGTATTTTGTTTCTCCAATTAAAAGGAAAACAAGCCATGCCAATTCCTACTTTGAATATTAAAACATTTTTTTCCCAACAAATATACCATTGTTACAGAGTATTAAGGAATTCTATGAGAATCAGTCTTTTCATTTCATAGGTATTTTCAGAATGATATGAAATCATAAAGCAGTGTTTACCATTTCTTCTTTGCTCTCTATTTGCAGAAGATCAGAGCCCTTCTTCCAACAATCCTTTCTACTAGTGTGCCAGAATGTCCAGCTTTCAAAGACATGATAACAACTTTCTCCATTCTGAATCCAGTTGTCTGGACAAGGGCTGCAGTTATAGGCTTCAAATATAAACATTTCATTAAAGTTATTGTAAAAATATTGGTAGCACACCTCTGCAAAAGAACCCCTTGTATTATTCCCAGGGAAGCTGAATTCTCTCCAATGATCCCCAACTTTTTTTTGCACCAGGGGTCAGTTTTGTGGAAGGCAATTTTTCCATGGACCTGGGAGTGGGGTGTGGTTTTAGGGTGATTCAAGCACATTACATTTATTATGCACTTTATTTTTATTATTATTACATCAGCTGCAGCTCAGATCATCAGACATTAGATCCCATAGGTTGGGGACCCCTACTTTAACCCAGTGGCTCATATGATGCAGTTCTCAGCAATTTAAGCTCCTTTGAAGCTGAATACAGTAAGGTTTGTACAATTACTTCCAAATGCAATAGGTCTCTAAGAGTTTAAGATAAAATTAATTTGGGAATATTTTCCCCAGATTGTTTCTCTTCTACAATAATTGATCTGATTATTCTATTTTTAGATATCTTTCCACCTTTTAATTTTACATCATTTATAATCTTCACTTGTTTGCTTATTGTTTTGTGTCCATTAATATTATTGGCCCAATTTAATTGAGAATGTAATGAGCCATTAGGTGAGTAGAGTAGTAAGCCTCAAGTTGATTTTTAAATTCTGAGAGTCAAGCATGAAAATGTTTCTCATATAGTGGAGAGAACAAACAGAGCACCTTGAGGAGTGATTAAAAAAATGGGCCAAAGAACTAAATAGACATTTCTCCAAAGAAGACATACAGATGGCTAACAAACACATGAAAAGATGCTCAACATCACTCATTATCAGAGAAATGCAAATCAAAACCACTATGAGGTACCATTTCACACCAGTCAGAATGGCTGCAATCCAAAAGTCTACAAATAATAAATGCTGGAGAGGGTGTGGAGAAAAGGGAACCCTCTTACACTGTTGGTGGGAATGCAAACTAGTACAGCCACTATGGAGAACAGTGTGGAGATTCCTTAAAAAACTGGAAATAGAACTGCCTTATGATCCAGCAATCCCACTGCTGGGCATACACACTGAGGAAACCAGAAGGGAAAGAGACACGTGTACCCCAATGTTCATCGCAGCACTGTTTATAATAGCCAAGACATGGAAGCAACCTAGATGTCCATCAGCAGATGAATGGATAAGCAAGCTGTGGTACATATACACAATGGAGTATTACTCAGCCATTAAAAAGAATACATTTGAATCAGTTCTAATGAGGTGGATGAAACTGGAGCCTATTATACAGAGTGAAGTAAGCCAGAAGGAAAAACATAAATACAGTATACTAATGCATATATATGGAATTTAGAAAGATGGTAACAATAACCCGGTGTACGAGACAGCAAAAGAGACACTGATGTATAGAACAGTCTTATGGACTCTGTGGGAGAGGGAGAGGGTGGGAAGATTTGGGAGAGTGGCATTGAAACATGTAAAATATCATGTAGGAAACGAGTTGCCAGTCCAGGTTCGATGCACGATGCTGGATGCTTGGGGCTGGTGCACTGGGACGGCCCAGGGGGATGGTGTGGGGAGGGAGGAGGGAGGGGGGTTCGGGATGGGGAACGCATGTATACCTGTGGTGGATTCATTTTGATATTTGGCAAAACTAATACAATTATGTAAAGTTTAAAAATAAAATAAAATTAGAAAAAAATAAATAAATAAAATATGTAGGTGAGGAAAATTGAACAAGTGACCAATATGTTTAATTTAGGACTTTGATATAACTAAGAAGTAAGTCTTAATGTTTCACCAGTTTTATAGAACTTATCTTAAGAAAAAATGTATTCATGAAAGAAGGATGCTCAGATGTGTAAAAGGGGAACCAAAGATCAAGACTTTGACCAAGTGTTTCTAGCACAATTTTATAGAAGGAAAGACTCTGATACTTCCAGAACTGTAGTCTCCAGGGAAAAGCCTTCTACTTAGGGTCACAAATAGTTCATTATCAGTTTCCGTGGCTCAGATGTCAAATTATTTAGGGCTCTTCTTCAATATCCTTTGAGAACAACTCTAATCAGTATCCTGAATATTATTAAAGTTATAGCATAAGCAGTGTTGACAGTGGCAGTTGAAAGGCTGAGAACATGCGGGATTTGAATTAATCTCCAAAATGGATTTTGTCACTGATTTAAGTGATCACGTGACTGAGCAACTAAACAACAACGCTGATTAAGTAAGGTTGATGATTCAGAGGTAGGCCTAAGCCATGCTTTCAGCAGATCATAAAATGTTATTTTTTTAAATATTTACTTGACTAAATCTCAGTTAGAAGGAACTAACTACCTGACTTATTGACGATTACTAAAATGATAGCCACTACAGAGAAGTTAATTTTCTAAATTTTATGTGTAAGTGTACGAGTGTGTGTTCAGTTGTACCCGACTCTTTGTGAACCCATGGACTGCATGCAGCTCACCAGGCTCCTCTGTCTGTAGAATTCTCCAGGCAAGAATACTGGAGACACACAAAAATTTGAATGATTGGATAAAACATAAAATGCATTTTTTGTTTAATCTTACCTACTCATCTCACTCATTACATTTTGACATTTGACTGTATATTTTCCTTTTTTTCTATTTCTTGGAACCTCAGTATTTTCCACATACTATTAATGTAATGTGGGCTTACCAGGTGGCATTAGTGGTAAAGAATCAGCCTACAATGCAAGAGATGCAGAAGAAGTGAGTTCCATCGCTGAGTCAGGAAGATTCCCCTGGAGGAGGGATTGGCAACCCACTCCAGTATTCTTGCCTGGAGAATCCCATGGACAGAGGAGTCTGGCGGGCTACAGTCCATACAGTCACAAAGAGTTGGACACCACTAAAGTGACTTAGCATTGATGTATGTATAAATGACATTGAACTAAAGAGCAGATCAAGAGTATCTCTATCCTATTTTTTATGAAATCCTGACTATAATTTACAGAGAAATATGTGTTGCTGTGGGTTTTTTGTTTTGCTGTTGTTGTTTTGAGGAACTGGTGTATACATTGTTATCTGTACAGTGAAAATTGATTTTATATCAATTACCTGAACTGAGAGACTTCTGCATTAAGGTTTGGCAATATGTCATCTGTAGGTTGGGGTTTCTCTTCCACTGTGTGAAGTTGAGCAGTGCTCTCTCCTGTTGGATGAGTTTTTCTTGCTGCTTCATTATAGTAGTGGACATCTGAAACACTTCAAACAATAACAACCATTCCTGATAAAATACTGACACATAACAAAATAAGCCTTCAATCTAGACTGAAGAGAACTACATATTACTCATTATATTTGTGATTAAAAGCTACAAAGGATATCTATTTAGGTGTTCTGCCCTTTTTTTTTATTGTGTTGTTCGCTTTTTTATATTGAGCTACATGAGCTATTAGTATATTTTGAAGATCAATCCCCTTATTGGTTGCTTGATTTGAAAATATTTTCTCCCATCCTTAGGGTTGTCTTTTAGTCTCATTTATGTATTTCTTTGCTTTGCAAAATCTTTTAAGTCTCCTCTGTTTATTTTTTATTTTTTTCATTACTCTAGAAGGTGGGTTAAAAAAGATCTTGTGATTTATGTCAAAGAGTGTTCTTGCCTATGTCTTCCTTTAAGTTTTACATTGTCCAGCCTTACATTTATGTCTTTAATCCATTTTGAGTTTATTTTTGTGTATGGTGTTAGAGAATGCTCTTATTTCATTCTTTTACATATAGTTGTCTGGTTTTCCCAATGCCACTTTTTGAAGAGGCTGTCTTTTTTCTAATGTATATTTTTGACCATAGGTTCATGGGTTTATCTCTGGGCTTTCTATCCATTGACCTATATTTCTGTTTTTGTGCCCATACCATACTGTATTGATGACTGAAGCTTTGCAGTATAGTCTGAAGTCAGGGAATCTGATTCCTCCAGCTCCGTTTTACTTTCTCAAGCTTGCTTTGGCTACCTAGGGTCTTTTGTATTTCCATACAAATTGTAATTTTTTCTAATCATGTGAAAAATGCCCTTGCTAATTTGATAAGAATTGCATTGAATCTGTAAATTATTTTGAATAGTATTTCACAATATTGATTTTTCCAATCTAAGAACATGGTATATCTCTCTATCTCTTGGTGTCATCTTTGATTTCTTTCTTTCATCAGTATTCTATAGTTTTGCCATCACTAAAAAATCTACGAACAATAAATGCTGGAGAAGATGTGGAGAAATGGGAACCCTCCTATAGTGTTTGTGGAAATGTAAATTGATTCAGTTTCTATGGAGAACAGTGTGGACGTTCCTTAAAAAACTAAAAATAGAAGTATCATACTGCTACTGCTAAGTCGCTTCAGTCGTGTCCAACTCTGTGTGACCCCATAGACAGCAGCCCACCAGGCTCCCCCGTCCCTGGGATTCTCCAGGCAAGAACACTGGAGTGGGTTGCCATTTCCTTCTCCAACACATATGCTACTTCTACCCATTTCCCTTGTTCCTCACAGAACCAGTCTAATTGTAGAACAGAATTATACGTAAGAGACCCTCCAAAGGGCCACCGTTCGCCGTCCTCCAATGGATACCATGGCCATGCAGTATCACATAGGAAGACCAGGTGTGTCTTCTTTAAGCCCTGGGGATCAAATTTATCCCAGTTTTTCAGGATACAGTTCAAAGGAGTGAGGCTGGAATTGTTAGCTCCCATCTTGTCCTGAAGGATCCCGGACGAGCCCCCAAGATGAAAGGTTGTTGTTGAATCACACAAAGACACCGGGATTCTTGGCCCCCATAGGAGAAGAATTCAATCTGGGGCCAGACACGAGGCTTAATCACTCAGAGCTTTTGTGTAATAAAGTTTTATTAAAATATAAAGGAGATAGAGAAAGCTTCTGACATAGGCATCAGAAGGGGGAAGAAAGAGTATGACCTAGCAATCCCACTACTTGGCACATACTCAGGGAAAACCACAATTCCAAAAGACACATGCACCCAAATGTTCATTGCAGCCCTATTTACAATAGCCAGGATGTGGAAGCAATCTAAATTTCCATCAACAGAGGAATGGATCAAGAAGATACATACAATGGAATATTATTCTGCCAAAAAAAGGAATGAAATAGTGTCATTTGCAGAGACATAGATAGACCTAGAGACTGTCATACAAAGTGAAATAAGTCAGAAAGAGAAAAACAAGTATCATATCATATTACTTATATGTGGAATCTAGAAAAATGATACAGATGAACTTATGTACAAAGTGGAAATAGAGACACAGATACAGAGAACAAATTTATGGACACTAAAGGGGAAGGGGAAGTGGGATGGATTGGGAGATTAGGCTTGACACACATATACTACAATGTATAAAATAAATAACTAATTAGAACCTGTTGTATAACACAGGGATCTCTACTCAGTGCTCTGTGGTGGCCTAAAAGGGAAGGAAATCTAAAAAAGGGGGGAAATATGGATACATATAATTGATTCACTTCACAGTACAGCAGACACTAATACAATATTGTAAAGCAACTATATTCCAATTAATTTTTTTAAAAAGCTGCAAAGGATGTACAGCAAAAAGCTCTTTGCCATCCCTGATTCCTTACCCACTTAATTCCAGCTCTTTGATGCACTCAGATTTATCAATTTATTTTTTATTCTTTCAGAGGTGTTTTGAAATTTACATGCAAATGAATATAAAGTTCCCTCAATCTTCTTTACACAAATGATAACAATCTTTTTACATGGTTTTTCACTTTTCATTTGATCACTTAAAATGTATTTTTGACATAATACTGTTAGTACATAAAGAGCTTTCTCATTCTTTTTTATATTGGAGTCTATTGTATGAATATATCATGATTTATTTTAATAATGCTTCATTGACTTTTACACTATTTGTAATCTTTTTTTATTGTAGAAAGAAATACTATCATGAGGAACCATAGTTATACATAGTTTCACACATAATAGGTCAAAGTTTTGTGCATTTACATTGCATTAGATATTTCCAAATTACCTTCCATGTATCCTGATGCAAACTGCATAGGTTTGAATCTCCTTGACTTTTACACTACTACCACACTCACACTTCTGACACTTCTGTTCACCAAATGTATTGTCCCCATTCCACCCCACCCCCTTGCCCTGCTCTACAACACCAATTGGGTGTCCTATAATTTAATTTAATCTGACACTATCTTCCTGGAAATAGTGTCAGTTTCCAAAGGTTAAGAGCTCAGCCCCAAAGACTGCTCCCCACCTCAGATGCCAATGCAAGTAGTAGATTCCCAGGTTAGCATGACTTCTTTTTGATTTGCCTACAAATTAGAAGTTTCCATGACTTCCTCCTGGGTTCTATTCATTTGCTACAGCAGCTAATTCCTCCTAGATGGAGAAATGATTTGCCAAGGCATACAAGACATAAGAATTATCTAGACAATTACTCTTCATCACTGTCTTTCTAAGCGTATTTCTTTGTGCTAGCATAAGTGGCAATAAAGGTTCTTGGTCTTTTTTCTGGAACCTGTGCTTCTGTAATTGTTACACTTTATAAAAAATTCATTTGCTATATATAAAAGCATGTATTTCACTTTGAACTGAAAGAAAAAAAGAAATATGGCAAAATATTGGCCCAAATAAAATCCTCACATTTGCCTTAAACATACTAAATTGTACCTTGTCTAATATAAACTGAAAAGTTCATAAAAAATAATCTGTATAATTTAGAATAAATGTATATTAGAAAAGGAAGAGCATATTACTGAAAACCTTCAAATTGCATGCTTTGGCATATTAACATAATTCATAAATTGGATCATAATATAAGCAATTATTTGCATCATTTTTCCCAAAGAGACCTATGGTATTAGATTTGAGTTAAACAGCTTACCATTGAATATTAAAAGTTATCAGTGGCATCTGAGTGCTTTAGAGAGTTATAGCTAATGGATGTCCCATAACTTAAATAAGGAAGTCATTATTTTATATAATTATATTCATTTAGGTGTTTCTAATTTATTTATTTATCAATTTATAAATTATGAAGTTCCAGTTAAAATGATATGCATACTTCTAGGTAATGCTACATGTAGTATGCAACCTATCTATCTATATAGATTATTTTGAAGATATCTTTTTATACTTACATTTGATGCCCAAGAAAATAGAGGTTGCTAATGAGCCAATGCAGAAAATACATAAGATCACCATCACAAGACACCATACTCCTAAACAAGAAATAGAGGCAATGAAATTGATTTAGAGAAAGTAGGGGAAAGAAGTGGGTCAGTTCAGTTCTGTTCACTTGCTCAGTCATGTCTGACTCTTTGCGACCCCATGAACCGCAGCATGCCAGGCCTCCCTGTTCATCACCAACTCCCAGAGTCCACCCAAACCCATGTCCATCGAGTCGGTGATGCCATCCAACCATCTCATCCTCTGTCGTCCCCTTCTCTTCCTGCCCTCAATCTATAGGAAAAGACTAAACCGAGTAAAATGAGGAGGTAATGTTGTAACTGTGTATAACAGGAAAATGTGAACTCAAACTCTTTGAAATGCAAGACATAATATAACTTGGAAAAATGCCAGCTTGGACAGCTTTCACAATATACTTCCTTTATCCTTGTATGACACCACCAGCTCAGTAACTTGTTAGATGTATTCTCTTCCAACAGTCTTTTAGAGATGATGGCAAACTAGGCAGTAAGTTTTGATTTTTGAGAGCAAAAGGGCTGTTTCCAGGACTTCTTGGGAGTCTAGTGGTTCAGAGGTCTTCCCTGGTGGTTCAGAGACAAAGAATCTGCCTGAAATGTGGGAGGCCCAGGTTCGATCGCTGGGTCAGGAAGATCCCTTGGAGAAGGGAAGGGCAAACCCTCCAGTATTCTTTCCTGGAGAATTCCATGGACAGAGGAGCCTGGTGGGCTACAATCTATGGGGTTTCAAAGAGTCAAACACGACTGAACTACTAACACTTTCACTTTCAGTGGTTAAGAATCCTCTTGCCAATAAAGGGGACACAGGTTCGATCCCTGGTCTGGAAAGATCCCAAATAACATGGAGCAACTAAACTCCTGTACCTCAACTACTGAGCTTGTGCTCCAGAGCCCGTGCTCCACAACAAGAGAAACCACTGCAATGAGAAGCCCACACACTGCAACTAGAAAGTAGCTACCACTTGTCATGACTAGACAAAGTCCACGTGCAGCAAGGAAGACCCAGTGCAGTCCCCCAAATTAAATAATAAATTAATTAATTTTAAAAAGCTGTCTCCAATCTCCTCATCTCTGGTCAGTGTCATTTGAGCACGATTGATTCAAAGGTATTTCCCTTTGAACGTATGATTTTGGATAAGGAACATTTTTAAAGACAATTTTGCAACAATTCAGGGAGCAAAAATGAGTGAGTGATTTGTTATATTCTTAATGCTAGTGAGAGAAAAAAGCATACAATTTATCTCTGGATAATGATGAAGACTGAATAATGACTCTACCCAAAATGCCTATGTTCTAATCTCTGGAACCAATAAATATTTCCTTATGAGGAGAAGGAGACTTTAAATGTATAATTAGGTAAAGGATCTTTGAATGGGGAGATCATCCTGTTTTATCTAGCCCTTATAAGTGAGACATAGATCAGAGGAACAGACTGCCATATAATAAAGGAAGCCAAGACACATCTGAAGATGTGCCACTATAGTTGAAGGTGGAAAAGCAGCCACAGGTTAAGGAAAGCAAGGATGCAACTCTAGAAACTGGAGAAGACAGGGAATGGTTTGTCCCCTAGAGCAGTGTTCCCCAATCTTTTGGCATCAGGGGCTGGTTTCATGGAAAATGGTTTTTCCATGATGGTTTGAGGATGATTCAAGTGCATTATGTTTGTTGTGTACTTTATTTCTATTATTATTGTATCAGCTCCAGTTCAAATCACCAGTCATTAGTTCCTAGAACTTGGGGACTCCTCCCCTAGAGCCTCTTTATGGAAGGTAACCCCACGACACCTTGGTTTCAATCCAGCAGAATCCATTTTGGACTTCTGATCTCTAGGACTATAAGAAAATAAAACTATGTTGTATTATGCCCCTAAGTCTGTGGTAATTTATTACCTAAACAAAAGGAAACTGATATAAATATTTTATATTAAAGACAGAACTGACCCAGGCTGATGAGTGTTTGCCAGTTTTCTCAACCTATGTTTTCTCTTTTATTTCTTAGTATTTATCAGATAATTTACAGGATATTTTTTATGTGGAAGCTAAAATTACACAAACTATGTGAGTTCTTTCACTTATTTTCCAAATCCAGGAATTGTCTTTCCAGCAAGAGAGAGAGAGAGAGAAACCCAATGTACTACATATGTCAAGTCCATTTCTCTTTTCCTTTTTCACCTCTACTTACTCCTCCTCCACTTTATTTCATTTTTAATATTATGCATATTATGCATATTATTATAATTTTAAGTGGGTTATCTCAGGTTATAAATGTCACCTTGGGCTCATCATAAAACAGGAGAAAAGAAAACCCATAAACCACAAAGTCTAAGTGTAAATAGTTAGAACTGGTTACCTGAATTTTTGGTAGAAGACAGATGTTTCTGATATGGGTTTGATGTTGGAGTATCCCACTGAAGAGAGGTGTATATTTCATCCTCTTGCATGTCTGGGGTGCTTTGATGGATAAGGCAGTCCACATGAAAGGCTGAGACAAATTCTCCTTTTGTAGTCAGGAGCAGATTAATGCAAGAACTGAAATTAGTTAACTTTTCACACCCCTGGGAAAACATGTTGAGTTTAAGGAATAGGATACATACATCTTCATCCAGAAAGTAGAAGTTTATGAGGTTTTAGCCAAAGCATAACTTGGTAAAGAAGGAAATGAGAAAGAAACTGAACCAATATGGCCAGTTACAGAATAGATTATTGCTCTGGTTTTTACAATGTAGCGGATGTTGAAGGTGATAGTACTGGATTACTGTCAAGATGAAAAGGACAGAGAATGAGCTTATATTTTGGATAGAATATGAAGACGAGAATGACCTTGATAGCAAAGAATGAGGATAACTCACATTGGGCAAACCAGTATGGAAAGAGTTGTACATTACTGTATATCTTTAAACAAGGAAGCTGGAAAGGGATTTAATCCCTAAAATAAATATACACATTATATATTAGTTGGTGATGCAGTTGTTGTGACACATAAACCTCAAAATAATTATTGTTTAACACAGAGTTTATTTCTCACTTACATAACATTTTGTTACCTAGTCCAAGCTCACTCTGCTCACCACTCAACAGGCCAATTAAATGAGAGATGAAGTATTGAGGCAACGAACAGGAGAAGATGGCAGACAAATGTCTCAAAATAACCATCTTATGGGGACTTAATACCAGATTCTTTTATAGAACAGATGGGATGGGGATGAGGAGGTAAAATAAAAAAGGCCATTAATCTCACAAATATTTCCTGGAATGGCCAGTCTCTGTGGAATGAGCATGGGGGATGTGTTAATTTTTTCCTTTCTGTAGCCATCCACAGGTGGACAGGGTCCCGAACAAAGGTATTTTTGTTTAACATTAAGGCACAGGGGCAGGGTTCCCCAAGGCAGGTTATTATGTGTGAACAGTATCCTTTTTTTTTGTTGTTACTGTCTTCGATCATTGCTATTTTAATCTTAGACTCAATAATGCTAACATATGCATTTATTATTGTGTTATTTCTGTTTTTTCCCTGTAGAGGCGGGGGAGGCTAGGGAAGGAGGGGATGTATGTATAATTATGGCTGATTGGCATTGTTGTATGGCAGAAACCAACACAACATTGTAAAATTTTTTAAAATATTAAAAAAAATTCAACAAGGAAAAAAAAAAAGAAAGAGAATACATTATCCTTGAAAAAAAAAAAAAAGGTATTCTTTTAGTGAACAAAGCAACAGGAAGCAAAGGTTAAAGTAAAAGATAACAGATCCGCATGGAGTAAATTCTCCCCTGTAACAATTTTAGCTCCAGTAATCCTGATTTAATGGGCTTCCCAGGTGACTTAGTGGTAAAGAACCCACTTGCCAATGCGGATTTGATCCCTCATCCTGAAAGATCCCCTGCAGAAGTAAATGGCAACCCACTCCAGTATTCTTACCTGAAAAACCCAATGGACAGAGGAGCCTGGTTACTATAGTCCATGGGGTCACAAAGAGTTGGACACGACTTAGTGATTGAACAACAACAAATCCTAGTTAATGGGTAGTTGTCTTCTGAATGTAGCCTTGCTCCTTCCGTCTTGTGAGTGATTAAACTGTCCTACTTCTAGCCATTGGATAGAAAAGGAGAAGCTGGAAAATCTACAACCATTTCTTAAAAGCCATGACCTTGAAATACTGGGTATCACATTCACATCCACTAATAATGTCTGTGTTTGGTTCTAAAGGTTGGGCCAGATCAAAATATTTTTTGCCTGGCTGGTGTAATTTCACTGTAGAAGGGAAGCATGAATTATTTAATGGATGGAGGGTTGTTTCTGCCACATCCTGTGACTACAGTATTGGTATTGAGGAACTTGATACTTTAATCCTCATTCGTATATTGGCCATTTGTCCTCGTGGCCAAAAGTCATATCTTAGTAATTTACAGTCTGCAAATCCCAACTAGCTGCAAAAGTCTCTTTTGTTTCAGTGTCTCACTGGATCAGTCATTGATCTCTGTAACAGAAGAAATCAAAGGGCACACTCCAGGGGTCATCTGAGGGCATTTAACAAGGACACTTTTATACAGTTTTGGCAAGGATTAAGGGACTCATTGGAAAAGACCCTGATCTTGGAAAAGATTGAGGGCAAGAAGAGAAGAGGGCAACAGAGGATGAGATGCTTGGATGGCATCACTGACTCAATGGACATGAGTTTGAGCAAACTCAGGGAGATAGTGAAGGATAGGGAAGCCTGGAGTGCTGCAGTTCATGGGTCACAAAGAGTCAGACACAATTTAGTGGCTGAAAAACCACAGCAACAAGGGAACCAAAAAGGGGTGGTGAAATATGCATTGGTGAGTTATTATCACCCCTGGGCCTGAAAGGTTAAGAAAAGGGTGTTTGTTGGAACTTTGTGACCTATCTGATAAGGTCATGGCCTAAGGTATAGAATGTGCAGCCTTTGCCAGACCACAGCATGATAGGAGAAAGCCAGTGGAATAAACACCAGGACCATTCTCCCCTTCCACCCCATGAACATTGCTAATACCTCCCAAAAGCTGAATTAACGGGAAATCAGAGGCCAAGTTTGCCCAGATATTGCTGTATATTTGAGTTCTGCTTCCCAAGGTGTATGATGGGACCAAGAGCATCTCCAGAAGCAAAGAATATTCAGAAAATTCTCCAAATATTTCATATGATATTTATGTGACCTGAGATTCTGACATAAAAAATAATGTGACTTAACTCCCTTCAATCTTTTCAATAGGGCAGTTTCTATCTTGAGGTGACAAAGAGGAAGAAACAATATACATAAAAATATGCATTAAGAGTCATGTCAAGAATGAAGAAATGGAACTTCAGTGACAGACATTAATTTCCAGGGGCTCTCAAATTTTATCCTCACTAAATATCAGGCTCAGAAAGATCTAGTTTTTTCCCAATATGGTATATTCTCTGATAAATCTCTTTGGGAAAAACACTGGGACCTCTTAACCAAAGATTAATATGTTACTTGTATTACTTTTAATGTTTTTAATCATACTGTCTTATTTATTGTTCCAAGTACTGTTTTGAAGGTCTTTTATATGCATTACTTTGACTCACAGCAGCTCTGTGAAATAGTTACTATTATTAGTATGTTGTAACTAAACTGCAAATAGAGGCATAGACAAGTTAAAGTATTTACCCAAATTCATTCATGTATTAAGTGGAAGAGTTAGTATGTAAACTAGGTGAGCTGATCACAGAAACTGTGCTACTAAAATCCAAGCTATTCTGACGTCTTGTACAAGATACTTTTGGTATGAGTATCAGATAAAAAGAATCTTTGTAGGTATGGCTTGATTGGTTTACATTTTTTAATTATAATTTTTCCATCCACTAAAATATTTTTCTTTACAATTCAGTCATATATAGTGATATAAAATCTGTGCTTTTCCGTTGGGGAGAGATAAAACACTAAATTGCAGAGACATGGCTGATCTTTGGAACTAATAATTTGGTTTTCTCAGTTATTAGTTCCAATTTGTACTTTCTAAATGGACAAGTGAAAATAGGAAAATAATGACATTATGCTCCAAAGCCAAATCTCAAGATATTTAAAGTAGCAGCAGAATCCTTAGTATTTCTGTTTTTCCTCAGTGTCCCTCCCCCTGCCAAATCTGCTTGTTTATTGATTGTTTACAGCAAAACAATCAAGTGTCTTTGGATGTCAGAGTCCAGAGCTATAAAAGTTACATGTATGTGTTGAGTATTAATTATATGCTTGGTACTCTGCTCAATGCTTTACACACTGTATTAAATGATCCTCACATTACTTTATAAGTAGGGTAATAATATTAAACTCATTTCATAGATGAATAAACTGAGTTTTAAAAAGACTAACCAATTTATCAAAAGGCAGATAGGGAATAAGCTATAAAGTAGTGTTTCTCAAGATGTATTAAAGGATATTTGTGTCAGAATCAAGTTGGAACACTTATTAAAAACATAGGACTCTGGGTTATCACAAAGCACCAAGCTGACTTTTCTGTTCCATATAACAGATGAATGAAACTGGATGGGAGGGAGGCTCAAAAGGGAGGGAATCAGTTCAGTTCAGTCACTCAGTCATGTCCGACTCTTTGCAACCCCATGAATCGCAGCACGCCAGGCCTCCCTGTCCATCACCAACTCCCGGAGTTCACTCAGACTCACGTCCATCGAGTCAGTGATGCCATCCAGCCATCTCATCCTCTGTCGTCCCCGTCTCCTACTGCCCCCAATATATAGCTAATTCACTTCATTGTACAGCAGAAACTAATACCACATTGTAAAGCAATTATACTCCAATAAAACAAAACAAGAAACAGGACTTTTCCTTCTCGGCCTTCCCACTGAGTACCATAACTATTTGTGTTTGAACTTCTGCATGTTTTAACAAGCACCTTAGCTGGGATTTTGAGAATCATGTTCATAAATTTTAATACCACAAATTTAAGAAGAAAGAGTACCTTTAGGGAAGCTGTGAAAAGAAATGAAAATTTTGCCTGTTATCCTGTTAAAGGGTGCCTCTGTCTCCACATATCTATAAATATTGCATGAGTTATTCAGCAAAAACCAAACATAGGACTGTCAGGAAAAGAACTAGATAAAGCATTTGTGCTTGCTGCTCAACTAGCCTGTGAACCTTGCATTTACTCATTTTCAAGCCCCATTTGTTTTCTTGTAAACTTTTTCTTCTCTTGGACAGAAAATTACTGCTATTGAGTCTGACCAGAGGTAGACTTTGAATAGAAATTATATATTTGTATAGTGTTTTACTGATTGCTGTGCTTTTAGGAACTGTCTCAAACAATGAGAAGCAAATATTTTTGTTTTTTATGAGCCAGGAGCTGTGCTTAAAGGCATAGAATAAAAATTAGGAGCAACATTGCGTTTGCTTTCATGGAATCTCTGATATAATTAATGCTCTGAGGTTTTATTTTAGGTTGTAGGACTGTGAGGTATATGATGGGTGTTATCTTATTTTTAAATGTGAGAAAATGAAAGTTAAGAGGCCACATGACTGGTCCATGGTTGTACTTGGGTGATCACGCCATCTAAATTATTCTGATTCCATCCATGTCTCTAGAGACTATCATACAGATCAAAGTAAGTCAGAAAGAGAAAAACAAATATTGTATATTAATGCACATATGTGGAATCTAGAAAAAAAAAGTATAGATGATGTTATTTGCAAAGCAGAGACACAGACGTAGAGAACAAACATATGGACACTAATTGGGGAAATGGGGGGTGGGATGAATTGGAAGATTGGAATTGATGTATTTTCACTATTGATATTACGTATAAAATAGATAACTAATGAGAACCTACTGTATAGCACAGGGAACTCTACTCAGTGCTCTGTGGCTACCTAAATGGGAAGGAAATCCAAAAAAGAGGGAATATATTTATATGTAGAGCTGACTCACTTTGCTGTACAGCAGAAACTAACACAACATTGTAAAGCAACTATACTCCATTAAAAATTAATATAAAAATAAATAATTCTACTGATTCCAAGTTTAGTATACTTTCTCTTACCTTATATTGTCCTTCAAACTTAGACATTTTGCATAGCTTAAGTCACTGAAGCCCTAACTTTTTTGTTTCAATGTAAAATGTATGTATTTATGTCTAAAGATGCAGTGAATCATAGTATTAATATCTTGTGATAATTAGGAATGGAAGACAAGGAGAATGAAAATTAATGGAAACAGAACAAGTGGGAAACAAATGATGGGTTCACACACTGGCTTCTGGATGTTTAAAGAAGGCACTAACCTGTTCCTCAGTATAAAGGGCTATATAAAGAAGGAACTACGTGTTGTTGGTAGGGTAGATAATGCAAAGTCATGGATAATGACTCCAAGCAGAAAAAAAGGGAAAAACAGGCAATTCTGTGGCTAGTGGTTCCTTCGCCCAGATCTTTTATTGTCCAATCAAGCACTTATCCGTGACATTCTGCCCCTGTCTTTGCATTAAAGTAGATGTTCCACCTTTACTACGCCTGCTTTCCTTTCACACATTAAGTAATGTCTATTCTCACAGAAGGTAGGGTGAATGTTTCCGTTATGAAAATAAGCACAGTTCATATTTTCTGTTCCAGTTCCAGAAAGCTTCAACCTGTGAATGGAAAAGATAGAATGAGCTCCTTTGAAAGCTAAATAAACAATCAGCAATCAAACTCTGGGTCTGGGCTTCTTGGATGGCTCAGGTGGTAAAGAACCTGCTTGCAATGCAGGAGACCCAGGTTCGATCTCTGGGTTGGGAAGATGTCCCGGAGAAGGAAATGGCAACCCATTCCAGTATTCTTGCCTGGAGAATTCCATGAACAGAGGAGCCTGGCGGACTATGGTTCTTGGGGTCACAAAGAGTCAGACACAACTGAGAGACTAACACTCAGTCAAACTCTGTGTGAAGTAGTCTGTTGAACAAAGTGAAGATAAGAAGTATGAGAGAAAAAAATAAAAAGCAACATTCAGATCTTTGAGGAACTTCCAGCCTGCTTTGGAGTATAAAGTATGTACATGTGAATAACACAATAGCAATTTAATATACTTTAGGATTAAGTAGAAGTGAACAATAGGTACAATAAGAATCCAGAGGAAAAGATGGATGGGGATCTGAAATGATGAGAAAGGCTTTACTTTTTCACCTTTTCATGGAAGATCATGCTTTAGTTCTGTTTTGAAAGAAGGGCAGGATTTAGATAGAGAGAAGCCCTGTCAGACAAGTACCTACACAGGGTGGAAGTGAGCTCAAGGAAAATTAAATCGATTAGTTATTTCTGAAATGAGGATTTATGTTACAGGGTAACAGATATAAGACTGCATTATAATTGCTTGTTCACTTGTCTATATTTCCTGCTACACTACTATAACAAGAGGAAAAAAATGGATATTTATTAATTCATTTGCCAATATCTATGGGATACCTAGGTAGCTCAGTGGTAATAATCCCCCCTTCCAATGCAGAAGACTCAGGAGACTCAGGTTCAATCCCTTGGTCAGGAAGATCCCTGGCAGGAGGAAATAACAATCCACTCCAGTATTCTTGCCTGGAGAATCCCAAGGACAGAGGAGCCTAGTGGGCTACAGTCCATAAGTTCGCAGAGTTGGACATGACTAAGTTAGTACAAGCACAAGCACGAGCATGGGATACCTACTACCTGCCAAAGTTGTTCGTGTGCTGCTAATAGAGCGATAAACAAAACACAAGGTCTTTTCCACTGGGGAACTTACATTGTAGTGAGGGAGTTGGTAAGAAGCCAGCAAATAAATAGAAAATCTCAGAGACTGGTAAAAGTAATAATGGAACAGTGTGATGTGATAGACTTGAGTGGACGCGGTGGAGGGAGGCTAGTTTAGTTTGGGTAATTAAAGATGGTTTCATTGAGAAAATGATGTTTAAATGGACTTGAGTGACAAGAGGGAGCCTGCCATGGAGGAGGGCATTCTAGAAGGAAACAGCAAGTACAAAGCCCTAAGACCACTGCTGCTGCTAAGTCGCTTTAGTCGTGTCCGACTCTGTGCGACCCCATAGATGGCAGGTCACCAGGCTCCCCCGTCCCTGGGATTCTCCAGGCAAGAACACTGGAGTGGGTTGCCATTTTCTTTTCCAATGCATGCAAGTGAAAAGTGAAAGTGAAGTCACTCAGTCGTGTCTGACCCTCAGCAACCCCGTGGACTGCAGCCTTCCAGGCTTCTCTGTCCATGGGATTTTCCAGGCAAGAGTACCGGAGTGGGGTGCCATTGCCTTCTCCACCCTAAGACCACAAAGCATGTTTAATTTATTGAAGGAACAGAGGGGTCACCAGTGTACCTGAACTACCGTGAAAAGTCAGCAAGTGATAAATGTAAGGTCCAGATCTATGAAGAAGCTTGCTTGTACTCCTAGTACTCTTGAGTTCTGTCCATAATAAAAATTAATAAGTATCTGTTGAATGAATTAATTAAAAATTAAGTAATGATCAAATTATGCAAGTTTGGGTTGTCAATTTACATTTTAAATGTAGAGACATTGCACAACGTGAACAAAAGGTGACTGGAGATTAGAAAATCATTTTGAGTAACTCAGCATAATTGATCCTTTTCCCTGGATTGTCTGTAGAAGGTTAGAGCCTTTTGACATGGACTTTAGAATCCTCTTGTAATTGATAATGTGCCTGATTCTTGGAGACCTCTGAGGTAAAAAGTGAAAGTCGTTCAGTCATGTCCGGCTCTTTGCGACCTCATGGACTCTATAGTCCATGAATTCTTTAGGCCAGAATACTGGAGTGGGTAGCCTTTCCCTTCTTCAGGGGGTCTTCCCAACCCAAGGATTGAACCCAGGTTTCCCACATTACAGGTAGATTCTTTACCAGCTGAGCCACAAGGGAAGCCCAAGAATACTGGAGTGGGTAGCCTATCCCTTCTCCAGAGGATCTTCCCAACCCAAGAATCAAACCAGGGTCTCCTGCATTGCAGGTGGATTCTTTACCAACTGAGCTATCAGGGAAGCCCCCCTAAGGTAGAAGACAAGGGAAAATGATACTGAAAAGTCAAAAAAAGACTAAAAGTAAGATGTTCCAACCATAAATTATAAGGATGAAAATTTTGTTCTCAAAATAAGTGAAGAGAATCAGATCATGCTACTAAAAAACCAAAACCAAACCAAACACACGTTTAAAATGTTCAATGGTAAAGTTAAGGGTAGAAACAAGTGGGAAAAAAGTATCAGGAGTAAGGGTGGATTACAACTTAGATAAAGAGCAGAGAATGGGAGAGTCGGAAAATAGATTCTAATTGCAAGCACTCTCTTGTTAGGATTAGGGAGTAAGTAACTCAGTCATCACCTTTGTAACACACAGTACAACATAGAGCCACTTCCCAACTTTTAAGTAACTTGTACTCAAGAGCAGAGAAGATCTCAGGAATGAAAATTCCTAGTTGTGCCTTGTGTTCTGAGTGTTCTATGACTTACATAGTTTTGGAAAGAACTGAGCCGTCTTCCCATCTCCAGACGTCACTGGATTTCTGGCGGGACAATCCAATCCAACGAATTAATCCAGTCCTGCTATTGAAATATTGCTATTGCAAATGCAAATAATTATAATGGTCAGAGTGTTTCTACAGTTCTTATAATGGCATAAAGGAAAAACTTCATAATATGACTCTGGAAAAACAATGGATTATATGTCTATATTAATGCTAACTGATTATATTTGATATTTAGAATTATACCAAGTTTACTTGTTTTAGCATAAAAATAGTTGTAGGATACCAGGAAAAACTGTAAACAAGATAGACAATATTCTAATAATCCTATATATTTATCTTCCATCAGTTGAAGGTTAGAATCCCAAATAAAGTACCACATATGAGAAGGAAAATGAAAAATACATTGTTGATGAGATTTTATATTCCCTAGAATTAAGCTCTGCTTGCTTTGGTTTCATTGCTTAGCTTGTCTACAAAATCTTCATATAGAAATATCAATTTCTTTTAGTTGACTGGATAAAAGAGATGTCTTTCTCAAAAGGATTTACAAAGACATACATCTACAATTTTTTACTTTGAAATTATCTCTATTTACTATACTATATGGGCTTCCCTGGTGGCACAGCAGTAAACAATCCACCAGTAATGCAGGAGACAGGGGTTTGATCCCTGGGTTGGGAAGATCCCCTGGAGAAGGAAACAACAACCCACTCCAGTGTTCTTGCCTGGGAAATCCCATAGACAGGAGCCTGGCAGGCTACAGTCCATGGGGTCTCAAAGAGTTGGACATGACTTAGTGACTAAACACAGTAATAATTATTTATTTTGTTCATTGCCTGTTGCTCCAACCGGAATAAAGTTCCATGAAGCTAAGAATTTTTGTAGGTTTTATTAACACACAGGTTCAAGTCCTGGAATTTGTTGAATTAATGGAGGATCAGTCAATCAATCAATCTATCTATGGGTAGCAAAATTAGAAAAAAGTCAAATGTTCACATGCTCGCATACCTCCCAGAAAAAAATAGATGAGAACATGTTCTTGGCAAATAAAAATGGCCTGAGCATCTTGGCAGGAACGTGAAACACAAGATGGCATTCCATCAGGGGGATTTCGTGAGAGTCCCTTATTTCTTAAATGTGAGCTACTTGTCATGTTTCTATTAACTTTTGTTTCTTTAAAATACATCCGCATTATATACTTCACTATAGAATTGACAGATAGATTCTACCTGAAATTCTGCCCAAAATTCAACTATATTCCTCCAAAATCACATTACTTCTTTTAATTGTAGATCTTCAACATGATATTGGCCTATAGTAATAAGACTTGAGAAGACATGTTTAGTCTCTAATTAACCTCCTTGTAATAGAATTGAGATTTTAAGGCACTCTCTTATTTTGTCTGATTTGAAAGAAATTAATTTATCTGAATATCTTCTCTATGAGCCTGAGCCCACAAGAAGAGCAAATATGTGGTACAGCAAGTTAGAATAACAGGACATACAAATGAGCATGAATGTCACTGGGTTAATTTCCTCTTTTCTGGTCAGTTACTGGTTATTTCAGCTCTCAATAAGGTACAAGTCAATTTTGCTGATTAGTCATAGCAGTTCTATAGAAAATGACTTGCCTAAATCTTTGAATTCTATTGAATCTCTGTCTGCATAGAACCCAAATCCTGATCTATTCCAATTTACATTTGATTTAATTTTAATACGCAAAAATGTGAATGAATACTATATTCAAATTGTGGGATAAATACAATAAACAATTTCTTCCTTTTAAAGAATATGTGCTTTCATGTATATGTATGGCTGAGTCCCTTCACTGTTCATCTAAAACTACACAACATTGTTTATGGGTTATATCGCAATACAAAATTAAAAGTTTAAAAATATGCATATATATATATATATATATATATATATATATATATGCAAGAGTCTCTTGATTAAGGTGAAAGAGGAGAGTGAAAAAGCTGGTTTAAAACTCATCATTCAAAAAATGAATATCATGGCATCCAGTCTCATCACTTCATGGCATAAAGATGGGGAAATGATAGAAACAGTGAAAGACTATTTTCTTGGGCTCTAAAATCACTGTGGATGGTGACTGCAGCCATGAAATTAAAAGACACTTGCTCCTTGGAAGGAAAGCTATGACAAACCTAGACAGCTTGCTAGTAAGCAAACATTAATTTGCTGACAAAGGTCCATTTAGTCAAAGCTATGGTTTTTCCAGTAGTCGTGTATGGCTGTGAGAGTTGGACCATAAAGAAAACTGAGTACCGAAGAACTGACACTTTTGAACTGTGGTGTTGGAGAAGACTCTTGGGTTCGTTCTACAAGGATATCAAACTAGTCAATCCTAAAGGAAATCAACCCTGCATATTCATTGGAAGGACTGATGCTGAAGCTGAAACTCCAATACTTTGGCCACCTGATGCCAGGAGCTGACTCATTGGAAAAGACCCTGATGCTGGGAAAGATTGAAGGCAGGAAGAGAAGGTGTACAATAGAGGATGAGATGGTTGGATGTTATCACTGACTCAATGGACATGAATTTGAGAAAGCTCTGGGAGATGGTGAAGGATAGGGAAGCCTGGCGTGCTGCAGTCCATGGGGTCGCAAAGAGTTGGACTGTCCGAGTGATTGAACAACAATGTTTTGACAAACTGTTATTGGGTAGAAGGGAAACTTCAGTTCTTGGCTCCTGGCTTGCTTCCAAGATTTACAAAAAGAGAAGCTACATTCAATAAAAAAAGGGAGAATGCAGTAGTGGATGTGAATGTGTTTTGCTTGGAAAGAGCTTTTGTTAAAAGCTGTCAAAGAGGGAAATGTAGAAGAGGAGAAACGTTTTAAAATGTTTTCAACTGTGTCAGTCTCAAACTCCCAATTCCTCCCAAAACACCTCCTTTCCAGACTTGGTATCCATACGTTACATCTGTGTCTCTATTTCTACTTTTCAGATAAGATCAGCTATACCATTTTTCTAAATTCCACATAGCACAGGGAACTCTACTCAATGCACTGTAATGACCTGAATGGGAAAGAAATCCAAAAGCGAGGGAATACATGTATACATAGAGCTGATTCATTTTGCTGTGCAGTAGAAACTAACACACTATTGTAAAGCAAACCAACTCTACTCCAATAAAAATAATTTAAACTATTAATTTAAGTTAATAAAACTATGTCTGGAAGAATCTGTGAAAAGAGAGTTTGCACCATGGTTCATTCAAAGAGTCAACAACTTAGCAAAAACTGAGAAGGCATGTTATGTTGGGATAACACTGATATTTATATTTCACAATCATATTGAGTTTCTTTATACTTTCAGATTCTTTTTTGAATTCATGAATTGAGTTAAGGAAACTAAGAAATTATCTTAACTTTTGTTATAATACCAGAACTCAAAGTTTCGTTAGTTCTATTTCAGTACTTTCTACTCTCAAAGGTTGTAATTTTTACCTAGCTTGATAAACTTCTCAGATGAGAAAAAACTGGACAACATAGACATGTGAAAAAAAGGAAAATGCTGAAGATTTGTCTCCTTTGAAATTTATCTCCTTATGACTCCCAAGATATTTGACATAGAAATATCCTTACCAGGATGCTCTTGCTGGAGATCTTCACAAGAGTAGCATTTACGTCAATACAGTACTTCTTACTCTCTTCCCATGTCAGGTTGTGCCTGAAGAATCCATAGCAACTGTCTCCATAGTATCGCCAGTGTGTGTCACATGGGTTACACTTATGGCCTTGAGGAGAAACCAAGCATAGGATCCCTTTCATTCTGAATTTAGTGTACTTTTTCCTCATCTTCCTTGTTTCCTGCATATCTCAAGATTCTTTACATATAGCATCAAAAAAAAAAAAAATACTCCAGAATTAGGGGAGATGAAGAGGTTACCAAACCATACTTACTTTGCTTTTGTCCTGATAGTTGTATTAAATCTTGGCAGACCTTCTTTACTAACAGTTTCATAGTTCCTGAGAGATTTTCATTCTCAGCTTGTAGGTAGTTTTGCTGCATGACAGCTAGATGGAAACATTAGATAATCATTTGTAATTAGGATTAAAAAGGTGCTGCAAAAAATGTCCTCTCTATGAACTTTAAATTCAGTAGAGTTGTCAATCTATGAAGTATTTACTAGATACATATGAGTAGTGTGTGTGTGTGCTCAGTCACTCAGTTGTGTCCAACTCTTTGCAAACTAATGGACGGTAGCCCACTCAGTTCCTCTGTCCACAGAATTTTCTAGGCAAGAATACTGGAGTGGGTTGTCATTTCCTCCTCCAGGAGATATATGAGTAGATGAGTGCTGAAGAGGGATCAGGGTAAAATGGGTATAAAGAACACATTAAGTACTGTGCAGAATGGCAGCTGAGGGTTCTCCAAAAAAATAATAATAATAATAAGAGAACTGTCAATACTTGAAGGAGATAATCACAAGTAAGAACATGCCGTGATCAAATCATATGCCCAAAGCGGCTGCTTTGACTTTTCCTTGAACACAAACTTCTAAGCGCGTTTCACAGAGGTGAATGACCTCTATTATTATGCTTCCATGTAATACCAGAATATTCATTCTTGTTTTGCTCAAAATACAGTGACATTGAAATCAATCAAAGGTGGTGAATGAAACATTCTAAAATATCTTATGGAAAAATAAATAGTATATGAACAATTTTATACAGATTTGTTATTGTTTATTAGCTCAGTTATGTCCGACTCTTTGAGATATCATGGATGGCAGCCCACTGGGCCCCTCTATCCATGGAATTTCCCAGGCAAGGATACTGGAGCAGGTTATTATTTTCTTCTCCAGGGGATCTTCCGGACCCAAGGATTGAATCTGAGTCTTCCACATTGTAGGCAGATTCTTTACCATCTGAGCCATCAGAGAAGCCCAATTAATTTAATCTAAAATTTAATTTTAGTCAGAAGGTAAAGGTCAGAATTCTCCCTTACTGAGAGCATCCTGGCCCCTAAGCATAGGATGACTGGTGTGGTGACAAATATACAAATCGTGACAATTAGGCTTAGTGACATACACCAGGACACTTAGTTATGTCACGTCATTAGGAAAAAGTCAATACTTACACATAAGCCCCAGAGCCACCAGCCCAACAACCATCCCCACGCATAAGACCAGCAGAGTCAAAGCCATCACACGCCACAAAGGGGAGGGAGCAGGTTCCACTGTGGGCATACAATAAAGATGTCAGAGGGCGGGCAGCATGGCATAGCTATGGGACAGCATCACCCCATCCCTGCCCTGTCAGGATTCTCCAAGTGATATAAACTGCTTCTTCCATCCATCTTGCCTTTGCTCCCATGGTGATCACCAACGGTAAACACAACCCACTCCATTCCCACTCCCACTGGGCTTCTCTCTGAGTCAGAATGTAACTAGTTGTTAAGGTCTTGTGTGTTTGTGTTTGTATTTGTCTTTGTTTTGTGCCCAGCCGTATAAACAATTGTGGTGATAAGGAGCAACTATAGAATCACACTCATTTGCTGACATCTTATAAAATGGAATTTCTGAATGTTCTCTTCTCTTATCCCCTAGATTTCTATTCCCTCCACATTTAACTCTGTAAACCTTAATATAATGTGCCCTGCTTGTATCCTTTGTTGTTTATGTGAAGTGTGTAGTGTTAGTCACTCAGTTGTGTCCAACTTTAAGGATGGTAGCCCACCAGGCTCTTCTGTCCATGGAATTCTCCAGGCAAGAATACTGGAGTGGATTGCCAGGCCCTCCTCCAGGGGATCTTCCCAACCCAGGGACTGAACCTGGATCTCCCACATTAAACGCAGACTTGACCAACTGAGTCAAGGCAAGACCTATGTTGTTTATATTCTAAGTAAATCTATCTGAGTTTATGCAAATACCACTTAAATGCTGTTGGGAAAAAAAGGTCATTCAGGAAAAGAAAACAAAACTATACATGCTATCACTAGTAGAAAAATGGACTCTAGGGTAGAACCATTTCAATAGTTCATTTGCAAGTTGCTAGCTCTGGGCGTTCTTACCTGAAGTCAGAGCTGGTTTTTGAGTTTTAATATTTAAGGTGACATATCCATCTTCATCCTGCATGGCTTTCCTTGGGCTGCAAGTGAGTTCAGTGTTCAGTGGCTTCACAAAATTTGTCCACTCTGATGATCTCAATGTCTACCCGCCTGTGATTCTTCTCTGTTTGCTAAGTTGGAGCCACATGAGTTGGGGCACATGTTTTTTTGTTTTTTGTTTCTTTCCAGGAAGCCCTTTGATAGCTTCTCAGAGATACATGGACCTTGAACACAAAAACACTAAAATAATAACTTGTGGTAAAGGAGTAGATATGGCATTTGTTTCCTGTTTCCTTAGCTTCCATTCTGAATCTTCCATCATGTATATCCTTTCCAAGAACAAAAGTTCATGTGTCATCTTAACCTCAGCAGAGTGCAAATCATGTTGTTTAAGCAGACTGGCTTCTGATGAAAATTCATAAATAAAATATCATCAGATAAAGAGTTTATCTCTCTGTGATAAATGAGTCTGATATAATTTGATCTAAGAAGAGCTATATTCGATGTTCCATGGTCTTGTGTTAGAATTTCTAATTATGGCCTAGAATTCTTCTGAATTATTGCATCTTTTTCATGTCAAAGTTTTTAAAAAATCAAGAAATCCACATGAGGCAGGATTTATATGGGTTAGGTTTATGCATCAAAGGAAAAAAATCTAATACAGTGAAATAAAACAAAATTGATATATTGTCTTTTAGTAATGTTTTCACTTTAAACCAGGATTCCCTGGTAGCTCAGATGGTGGGGGGGGGGGGGGGGGGGGAAATCTGCCTGCAGTGCCGGAGACCCTGGTTTGATTCCCTGGGTTGGGAAGATACTGGGAGAAGGGAGTGGCAACCCACTCCAATATTCCTGCCTAGAGAATCCCACTGACAGACCATGGGGTCTCAAAGAGTCGGACACGACTGAGAGACTATCACACTTTCACTTTAAATTGCCAGTAATGATAACTTTAACCACAGGCTGAGTGTCTCTTGCTTGGATCTATGTTCCATGAGAATATATTTGCCTTTATTTGTATCTATCAAGTGTGGTTTTGTGGTGTTAGAAGTATGCTGGGTGAGTACAGACTCTCAGGGTCAAAGGAGGCCTGATAACATTAGTCTTAATTCTACTTCCTCTCTCTACATACCCCATAAATGCAAGCTGAATTACTCAGCAAAAATTAAGGAGAGAACTGCAGGAAAAAGTGGTAGATAAATGCTTTTCTTTTCCCTTCTCCAAAATCCAGAAGTTTGCAGATGTTTCTCAGTCACCCCACAAAGCCTGCCACTGACATTTTATTTCTACTTGCATATTTTTTCAGTAGGCTCTTGTTTACCTATTTTATGATAGTAGTGTATATATGTTCCATAACTTTTTCATATCTTTTTAAAATTCTTTTCTACTTGAGTAATGTTCCTTCTTCTCTTGGCTTAGGAAAGCACAGCTGAAGTTTTTATTCCAAATAGCCTGATGAGTTTTCATTTGGAATAAAAACCTTTGTTTAATATTTTAGAGATGGACTGTTACATAAATTACCTCTTTTTAAAAAGCCTTTATTGAATTTGTTACAATATTGCTTCTGGTTTGTTTTGGTAATGATGGATAGAGGACGTGTAAAAAAGAAAGAAAGAGAAGCCAGAAGGAGAAGAGGGAGTCAGAAAAGTGGAATAAGCATTATCCCTTATGGCAGAAAGTGAAGAGGTACTAAAAAGCCTCTTGATGAAAGTGAAAGTGGAGAGTGAAAAAGTTGGCTTAAAGCTCAACATTCAGAAAACGAAGATCATGGCATCTGGTCCCATCACTTCATGGGAAAATAGATAGGGAAACAGTGGAAAAAGTGTCAGGCTTCACTTTTTTGGACTCCAAAATCACTGCAGATGGTGACTGCAGCCATGAAATTAAAAGACGCTTACTCCTTGGAAGGAAAGTTATGACCAACCTAGATAGCATATTCAAAAGCAGAGACATTACTTTGCCAACAAAGGTGCGTCTAGTCAAGGCTATGGTTTTTCCTGTGGTCATGTATGGATGTGAGAGTTGGACTGTGAAGAAGGCTGAGCACCGAAGAATTGATGCTTTTGAACTGTGGTGTTGGAGAAGACTCTTGAGAGTCCCTTGGACTGCAAGGAGAGCCAACCAGTCCATTCTAAAGGAGATCAGCCCTGGGTGTTCTTTGGAAGGAATGAGGGTAAAGCTGAAACTCCAGTACTTTGGCCACCTGATGTGAAGAGTTGACTCATTGGAAAAGACTTTGATGCTGGGAGGGATTGGGGGCAGGAGGAGAAGGGGGCGACAGAGGATGAGATGGCTGGATGGCATCACCGACTCGATGGACATGAGTCTGAGTGAACTCCAGGAGTTGGTGATGGACAGGGAGGCCTGGCATGCTGTGATTCATGGGGTCGCAAAGAGTTGGACACGACTGAGAGACTGAACGGAACTGAAGTGAATAAGTTAAGTAATGCATAATTATCAGATGATAACTGTAACAGAGCTTTTGGTAACACACAAGAGAGAAAATGAAAGGGGGAAAATGTATTAGATCACCTTCACAACGCTGACTGAGATGTTCATCATGCACGTGTGTGCAAAATCCCTGTAAGTAAAAAGGTTAGATAATGGAATGTGCATGCTAAGTCACTTCAGTCATGTCCAACTCTTTGTGACCCCATGGACTGTAGCCCATCCGGCTCCTCTGTCTGTGGTTTCACCAGGCAAGAATACTGGAGTGGGTTGGCATGCCCTCCTCCACATCTTATCAAATGGAATAGACAAGATTTGAAGAAAAGGCACAGATTGCATAAGAAAAGAGAAGGAAAGGGGAAAGTTTATCCAAGGGGGCACACACCTGAAATAAAGCTAGTTAAGTCTGAAGGAGTATGCTGTGTTCTGTGATTGAGGGATGTGAACTGATTAAGCTTATTTGCATGAGAATTCATGTCATGGTATACTGGGATACAAGACATCTTATTAAAATCACTGCAAAACTTACATTTCATGGAAAGTTAACCAGTCAGTTGAATGTGTATCCACTGATCACTGTGTGTATGTCTTAAGCACTGTTCTATTTTCTGGGGGATCAAATGGTGAAAGAAACATACGAAAGTTGTGCTCTTATTCAGGTTATGTTCTAGGGGAGGGTGGTGAATGCAGATAGCAAAGAAGCAAAGAAAGGAAAGAGCTAGACTATTTCAGATATCATGAGGACTATGAAAAAAGTCTTATAATAGAGCCTTACTGGTGAGGCTTCTGGCAAACCCTGGTTGTGCTCATTTGAACTTGACTAGGGGACGGGGGAGTCTGATAGGCTGCCGTCTATGAGGTCGCATAGAGTCGGACACGACTGAAGCGACTTAGCAGCAGCCGCAGCAGCAGCAGAAGGGGGCTGGAGAATTGGGCAACTTTTTTCCATTTTTTAAACTGAAGTTCAGTTGATCTACAGTATTATTTTTTAAGGTGTAGAAAATGGAGATTCAATGTTTTTCTAGATTATACTTGTAATAAAGTTATTACAAATTGATGTCTATATTTTCCTATGCTGTACAATATACCCTTGTGATTCATCTATCTTATACATAGCAGTTTGTATCTCTTAGTCCCATACCTCTAATGTGCCTCTCCTCCCTGCCCCTTCCCTACTGGTAACCGTTAGTTTGTTCTCTTTATTTGCAGATGTGTTTCTATTTCATCATACACATTCATTTTAACTTTTAGATTGCATATACAAGCGATATCTTTTGATATTGGTGTCTCTCTGTCTGACTTATTTCACTAAGCATAAAACTTTCTAAGTCCATCCACAGTGTTGAAAATGGCAGAATTTTGTTCTTTTTTTTTGGCTGTAGTATTTCATTTTGTGTGTATATATACATGTATATATAATATGGTATATATATATATGCCACATACGTACCTAAATTGGAATGTATATATATGTATATATACACACACACACATACACATATATGTGTATATATACACACACCACATCTTTGGGCTTCCCTGGTGGCTTAGTGGTAAAGAATCCACCTGCATTGCTGGAGCTTTGACAGGTTCGGGCTCAATCCCTGAGTTGGGAAGATCCTCTGGAGAGGGAAACAGCAGCCACTCCAGTATTCTTGCCTGGAGAATCACATGGACAGAGAAGCCTGGTGGGCTACTGATGGGGTTGCAAAGATTTGGACACAACTGAAGCGACTTAACACACGCTCGCACCACATCTTTATTCATCTGTTGATTGACTCTTAGGTTGCTTCTGTATATTGGCTATTGTAAATACTACTGCTGTGAACATTGGAGTTCTATGTCTTTTCAAATTAGTGTTTTTGTTTTCTTCGATATATACCCGAGTGGAATTGCTGGATCATATGGTAGTTCTATTTTTTTAGTTTTCTGAGAAACCTCTGTACTGTTTTTTGAAGTGGCTTCACCAATTTACATTCCCACCACCGTGTAGGAGGACTCACTTCTCTCCACATCCTCACCAAAATTTCCTATTTGTGGTCTCTTTGTTGATAACCATTCTGAAAGGTGTGAGGTGATATCTCACTGTGGGTTTGATTTGTTATTTCCCCTGATGACTAGAGATGTTGAGCATTTTTCATGTGCTTGTTGGCCATCAGTGTATCTTCTTTGGAAAAATGTCTATTCAGGTCTATTCTGTCAATTTTTTAATCAAGTTGTCTCTTTTTAAATATTGAGTTGTATGAGCTCTTTATATACTTCGGCTATTAACCCCTTATCCATCACCAATATTTCTCAAGTATTTTCTCCCACTTAGTAGCTTGTCTTTTTGTTTTGTCACTGGTTTTCTTTGTTGTGCAAAAGGTTCCACTTTTAAGAGCATCCAGAATAATTTAAGGTTAATTCTGGTATAATAGTGATACCATTTGTTATTACTCCTATTTGCTTTAATTAATTACCCTTGTGGTAGATTTTACTCCAATTTTACAAATAAGAAAAAGAAGCACAGAGAATAAGGGACTTGCCAAAAGTCACTGGACTTTTGTAAATGCTTATCAAATGTTCTGGATTTGAATCAATCAGTCTGTCTTCATAGCCCTTTAGTTTAAGCAAAATATTTTATTACCTTGTTTGGATAAATATACATTAAAAAAAAATTCTTTCCTATATTCATCCTTTGGCTCCACCCAGTGGTCATTCTTTGTTACCGTTGCTTTTATCTTTTCTTTAGATCTGATAACCTCCAGTTTAATTTTCACTTTTGTCCATTCCTTTTTCTAAATAATTTTGAATTCATTCCTATTCTTCTCATTCTCTAGGCACTATCCAATATAGGTCCCTCTTTAAAAGCATACTCTGAAATAAGAATAATATATGGGAATGGAATGATCATGGAAGAATGAAACAAGAACACAATTTTCTGTCATGTAAACTCATTATTTCTTTTAATATATCCCAAGTGAACAATACTCCTATGTTTAATGCCTATGTTCCCTTATTTTCTGCAATGAATGTATTTTCTCACGGGTTTAATTCATCTGAAAGCAGCAGGGGAAGTCAAAGATGATTTTAAGTTTTTGGCTGAGAAACTGTTAAGTGTGAAGTTTTCATTTACCGAAATGGAGAAGTACAGTAAAACAGCTAGAAAAGGGCTGTTCATTTTTTTTATGTGTTCAGCCTGAAAATTCTATTTGAAATACGACTAGAATGACTGAGGAATTGAGTTTTTAATTTTAATTCATAGAAGTTTAAACTGTCATATGTGGCTAGTAACTACAGTAAAGAAAAGCATAGCTTTAATATATGATCACCATAATGAGTGACTAATTTGTGGGTGTGGTCAAGGTTATTGGAGGTAAATCCAGTATCTGAGCACACAGGGTATTGGAATTTCACCTACAAGAGCACTGAAATTACTGATGATCACGACAGGAATAGAGGTGAACAAGGAGATTTAAGACAGTCGAAAAATGGTGAAGAAATGAGGAGAAATGTCCTAGAAATTGTAGATGATTGCAACAAGCAGTGTTATTTGCTAGTATAATCTGGCACAAAGTGCTATTGAGAGGCAGGAATTATTTTTTTACTCATATTGATTTTATTTACTTATTTTGCTCTGTGCTGGTTCTTTGTTGCTGCATGGGCTTTTCTTTAGTCGTGGTGAGTAGGGGCAACTTTCTAGTTGCAGTGCACAGGTTTCTCAATGCAGCGGCTTCTTTTCTTGCGGAACGCAGGTTCTAGGGCACGAGGGTTTCAGGAGTTGCAGGACATGGGCTCAGTGGTTTTGGCTCCTGGGCTCTAGAGCGCAGGCTCAATAGTTGTGGCCCATGGGTTTAAGACATGTGGGATCTTCTTAAACTAGGGATCTAACCCATGTCTCCTTCGTTGGCAGGTGTATTCTTTACCACTGAGCCACCAGGGAAGGCAGAGATGCTGGAAATTTTTAAGGGAGAAAAGTATAGGCAGTAATTTCTAAAATCAATGAATAATAGATGATATAGCATTTAAGGACCATAATAGTAGAGTGTATATAGGATCAATCTTCATTATAGAAATAATTCAGAACCAGGTGAGATTCTTCATATTTGTTTTACCAAAGTATTGTTTCATGTAAGATAGTAAAAAATTAATTAGTTTTTAAGGGAACTTTAAGGCAAATGAAAGAATTGGGGAAATGAAAACAAGAACTCCATCTTTGCAAAATTTAATGAAATTCCAAAACAAAGAAAAACAACCTTGAGTTCTCCCTTTTTTTAATTGGTCAGCTAATATTTATTTATTATTATTTATTTATTTATGGCAATGCAGCTTGCAGAATTTTATTTCCCAGGATTTCAGTTCCCCAACCAAAGATGGAACCCAGGTCCACGGCAATGAAAGTTCCAAGTTTTAACCATGGGACTATCAGGCAATGCTCAAGTTCTCATTTTTGTAATTACTTGTTTGATTTAACTTTTGCTCATACTAATGGTCTGTGCCTTCACCTAATTTACCTAGAACAGAACATGAATGTAGATTTATTATTCATTTCCACATTCTTGACAGTGAGATTTAGAGCTGCCCCACGTTTCCCTGGTGGCTCAGAGGTTAGAGTGTCTGCCTCCAATGAGGGAGACTATGGTTCGATCCCTGGGTCGGGACGATCCCCTGGAGAAGGAAATGGTAACCCACTCCAGTATTCTTGCCTGGAGAATCCCATGGACGGAGAAGCCTGGTAGGCTACGGTCGGACACGACTGAGCGACTTCACTTTCTTTCACTTTCATGTCTTTTAGTTTGTTAGCTTGCTTTGGACTGAGCACTGCATAAGTTTGAAAAAAAATAAACAAGAAATATATGTACATTTATGTATTTAGAGATCATGCCAAAGTGTTACTGAATAATAATTTGTTGCATTTCTGCAGCTTGTTGGATATTAATTCATGCCCCTAAAGTGGTTGCCGTTCATTCTGGAGACATTTGACTAAGCTAATCTTCACACAGAGGTGAACCTTGAGACCTTTCAAACCACTTCCCCAGTCATGTGAAAACAAAAACCTAACCCACATTCTCTTCCTGAGTACAGTTACCTAATACCCCAAAGGAAGCCTTTAGAAATGATTTCTTTGTTTCCTTCCTCATGTATAGTCTCCAAATATCTGTAGAGTTTTGTGTTTGTTGCTTTACCAAATTACACAGAAACAACAGCTTAAACAATACAAGTTTATCGTCTCACAGTTCTGTAGGTTAGAATGCCAACCCCGATCTCGGTAAAGTCAAGGCTGAACTGCGCTCCTTCTGAATGTTCTGTGGGAAGAATCCATTTCCTCGAGTTTTTATCCTTTAGCTTCTAAGCTTCTTTGTATTCCTTGGCACCTGGCCCCTTTTCTGTGTATTCACCCAGAAACGTTATATCTCTCTGACCCTTCTTTGGGTCTCACGTCTCTCTGATCACATCTAGGAATGGTTCCCCACTTTCCTAGGATTAAATTGGGAGCACTCAGAATGCAAACTGATGCAGCCAGTATGGAGAACAGTATGGAGGTTCCTTAGAAAACTAAAACAGAGCTATCATATAACTCTGCAATGCTACTCCTGAGCATGTATCCAGAAAAAAAAAAAAAACAAAAAAAAACATGATCTGAAAGGATCCATGCACTCCAATGTTCATTGCAGCACTGTTTACAGTAGTCAAGACATGGAAGCAACCTAAATGTCTATCAGCAGAGGAATGGTTAAAGAAGATGTGGTACATTTATATAATGGAATTTTCAGTTCAGTTCAGTTGCTCAGTCGTGTCCGACTCTTTGTGACCCCATGAACCGCAGCAAGCCAGGCCTCCCTGTTCATCACCAATTCCCAGAGTTTACCCAAACCCATGTCCATTGAGTCAGTGATGCCATCCAACCATCTCATCCTCTGTCGTCCCCTTCTCCTCCTGCCCTCAATCTTTCCCAGCATCAGGGTCTTTTCAAATGACTCAGCTCTTTGCATCAGGTGGCCAAACTATTGGAGTTTCAGCTTCAACATCAGTCCTTCCAATGAATATTCAGGACTGATTTCCTTTAGGATAGACTGGTTGGATCTCTGTGCAGTCCAAGGGACTCTCAAGAGTCTTCTCCAACACTACAGTTCAAAAGCATCAATTCTTTGGTGCTCAGTTTTCTTTATAGTCCAACTCTCACATCCATACATGATTACTGGAAAAACAATAGCCTTGACTAGACGAAGTTTTGTTGGCAAAGTAATGTCTCTGCTTTTTAATATGCTATCTAGGTGGGTCATAACTTTCCTTCCAAGGACTAAGCATCTTTTAATTTCATGGCTGCACTCACCATCTGCAGTGATTTTGGAGACCAGAAAAATAAAGTCAGCCACTGTTTCCACTGTTTCCCCATCTTGCCATGATCTTAGTTTTCTGAATGTTGAGTTTTAAGCCAACTTTTTCACTCTCCTCTTTCACTTTCATCAAGAGGTTCTTTAGTTCTTCTTCATTTTCTGCCATAAGCGTGGTGTCATCTGCATATCTGAAGTTATTGATGTTTCTCCTGGCAATCTTGATTCCAGCTTGTGCTTCTTCCAGCCCAGCGTTTCTCATGATGTACTCTGCATATGAGTTAAATAAGCAGGGTGACAATATACAGCCTTGACGTACTCCTTTTCCTATTTGGAACCAGTATGCTGTTCTGCGTCCAGTTCTAACTGTTGCTTCCTGACCTGTATACAGGTTTCTCAGGAGGCAGATCAGGTGGTCTGGTATTCCCATCTCTTGAAGAATTTTCCACAGTTTATTGTGATCCACACAGTCAAAGGTTTTGGCATAGTCAATAAAGCAGAAATCAATGTTTTTCTGGAACTCTCTCGCTTTTTTGATGATCCAGAGAATGTTGGCAATTTGATCTCTGGTTCCTCTGCCTTTTCTAAAACCAGCTTGAACATCTGGAAGTTCATGGTTCACATATTGCTGAAGCCTGCCTTGGAGAATTTTGAGCATTACTTTACTAGCGTGTGAAATGAGTGCAATTGTGTGGTAGTTTGAGCATTCTTTGGCATTGCCTTTCCTTGGGACTGGAATGAAAACTGACCTTTTCCAGTCCTGTGGTTACTGCTAAGTTTTCCAAATTTTCTGACATACTGAGTACAGTACTTTTACAGCATAATCCTTTCTCTCAGAATGAAATAATGCTATTTTCAGCAACGTAGTTGGACCTAGACATTGTTATACTGAGCGAAGTAAGTCAGGCAGAGAAGGAGAAATATCATGTGGCATCCTTATATGCAGAGTCTGAAAAGAAATGATACAAGTAAACTTACTTACTAAACAGAAAGAAATTCACAGAGAATGAACTTATAGTTGCCTGTATACACTACTATATTCAAAATGGATAACCAACAGGGACCTACTGTGTAGCACATGGAACTCTGCCCAATGTTATATGGCAGACTGGATGGGAGGAGAGTTTAGGGGAGAATGGATAGTGTATATATATGTATGGTTGAGTCCCTTCAATGTCCACCTGAAACTATCACAGCATTGTTATTTGGCTATGCATGCATGCTAAGTTGCTTCAGTCATATCCGAGTCTTTGTGACCCTATGGACTGTGGCCCACCAGAGTTCTCTGTCCATGGGATTCTCCAGGTAAGAACACTGGAGTGGATTGCCATGCCCTCCTCCAAGGGATCTTACAGATATATGGATTGAACCCATGTTTCCTGAGGCTCCTGCATTGCAGACAGATTATTTACTGCTGAGCCACTGGGCGGGTGGGGGGTTCGGAATTCTGCAGGCTGGACTGGAGTGGGTTGCCATTCCCTTCTCCAGGGCATCTTCCTAACCCAGGAATTGAACATGGGTCTCTTGCATTGCAGGCAGACTGTCTGAGCCACCAGGGAAGCCCAATCGGCTATTCCCCAATACAAAATAAATAGTTAAAATTTAGGACCACCCAGATAATACAGGATAATTTCCTCTCTCAAAAATTCGTTATCTTAATCACATTTGAAATGTCCCTTTTGCCATGTAAACTACCCTATTTAAAGGTTCTGAGGACTAGAATGCAGACATCTTTTGGGGGCTTTTCTTCTGCCTACCACAGGTTCTTAACAACAATTTACTTTCTTGTATAAATGAGAATGTTTTAAAAAGTTTGATGGGATTGGAAATACACAGTCCTCTAAGAACTGTTAAATCTGATGATTGTTGCTACTAAATGACAAATCACACATGTGGTGTGCTATTTTTTCTCATATTCACCCCCAAAAAACAGCCAGAATGCTTTCTATATAAATTGTCAGCTCTTTATTGCTCATTGGGGTATTGCTGAAACCTATAGTCCCAGCTGTGGATTAACTTCAGTTTTTGTGCAGTTGGTTTATTTCAGTTTTATTGGAAACACTTTTTCAGAGCATTTTTAGGCCTAAGAAAAGATATAGGTTGGTTATTTCATCAATTTTTTTTTAATGAAATGTTAAGTAAATTGTAGCTGAAAGAGAAACCCTCGAGAGGCATAAAAACACACTGACCATTTCCCCATTATCAGTGTTCCTTATGAATATCCAGCACTACCCATCCCTGTGGTTTCCCCAAACTCTATCTTCTGATTTTTTGTACCTAGAAGACCACGTTTTCTATAGGAATTTCACCTGTCCCTCAACAATGACTGTGGGCTGCCGTTGGGCTAAAATCCAAGCAAGCAAACACATTAAAAACAGAAACAAAAGCATTTTCCCATGGGCCAGCCTCATTCTGTCCCTAACCTGCCTGCTTTTTTCACTCTCCTAAGCATCAAGCAATCATTTTAAAAATCTTGTTCTAAGTGTTAGCTATTATATAAAGGAGCATTATTCTGTTAAGAACATAGTCATGTAGGAAGGAAACTCCCATATAATGTCCCATTTCAATAGCTGTTCATTTTTCCTCTGAGCCTATTGCCAACACCAGCTGTCGGTCTGTCTCTCACCAACATTTTTTTTTTCTTTAATCAGCAGCCATATATGAGTGGTTTTCAACTGTACAGCTCTTCCTGTCTTGGTATGTGTAACTACAGAGCTCTTGCTGTCTTATGTGTGTCTCCTTGATATCCCATATGAGTGAGGGTAAACCAAGATCCAGGACTTCACTGATGGTTTAGTGGTCAAGACTCTGCAGTTCTACTGCAGGGGGACATGGATTCAATTCCTGGTCAGGGAACTAAGATCTCACATGCACAAAGCACTTCCAAAATATATTTTTTTAAAGAGCAAGTAAATCAGATTCACAGGATTAGCTGACCTTAGACACAAGTGAAGAGGACAACCTGTGTCATTATTAAGACACTCAGAGAAGCCTGAAATGGAAACATTCAGTCCCCAGGCTCTGTGCTGAGAATCATGGGAACTTCCCCACAAAGCCATCATCCCTGCTCCACTTCCAAGTATCCCTTCTTTGTTTCAGCAAGAAACAATGCTGAAGGAGCAGTGAGTTGAGATCTATAGTATTTTGATTGCTAAAGGCAACAGTTGCTTTGTCTCACTTTTTCTGCAGAAAAACTGGTCTTCATTCCGTCCTGATGGGGGGATGGTGGGATGTGTCTTGTGTCAGTTGGGTGTGGACATAAGAACTCCCAGCCTTGCAAAGAACATTGTGTTCCCGGGTCTGATGATATTGAAACATTAATTACCCAAAGAGCAGAGCTTTCTTCTACAATGTCTGAAGACGTGACCTATGCGACACTCACGTTTCAGGATTCTGTTGCAGCAGGAAATAATCAGGATAGAAACAACCTAAGAAAAAGAGGTAAGGGTTCAGAGATGGCAAGATGTGATCTTGGGGGATGGACACATGTTAGATACCCTGAGGTGCTGGCTTTGACATTGATGCTGTTTGAGAAGTCTGCTTTGAAATTTTCAAAATGGAGGCAAAGTTGGAGAAATTTTTGGTAGAGTGGTGTGCTTTACATTGAGGAGGAAATATGTGGCTTCCAGGACTTTTTAAAATTGGGAAATATTGCTGTGTGTCACCAAGCTCTGTGTTATAGTGAATTATTTCAGCTGAAGATGCCAGAGATTGAGTTTGGGGACTGAGATTTCTTTTTATAAATGTAGTCCTTGATGTTTATACCTCGTGAGAGATGCCAAGGGAAATATCCTTTTACAATCCAGTTTGGAAACTTCTAAACTAGAGAAGTCAGAGGGATTTTTTTTTTTTTTTTTTTTGTAGAGTTATCTGAACTTTATCTGAAAAGATAAACTGGAGGATGAGTGAGGTAAAAATAGACAAGAGCTTGCTTCTGTCTTATAAGTACTTACAAATTTTCAAAGGGAAGTTGAAATTCCCAGTATAATTAGTCATGCTGAATCAATGTTGATATGTGTATAGTATTTTATATACACGATATCATGCTTTCATCAAACTAAAATTATGAAAGACATGGAACAATAGTAGTACTTTCTCTGAAGTATTAGTGACAAAACTGAGCTGAAAAACATTAAATGACTTAACCAAATTCATGCAATTGTTACGTGGTAGAGTTGAGACTCAGTTCTTATCCTCTGCTCATTCTCTCGTACCAAATGGAAAGAAATAGCTGTTTCTGTGATCAGGAATCCAATTTAATGAATCAGACTACATCCTTTACATTCAGGAATCTGCTGATGGTTTAGGACAGTTTGTTGTCCTGAGTCATCTACAACATTCTCCTGCTTTTTAGCTTTGTTTTCATTTTAAGCATGTATGTGTATATATGTGTATGTGCGGTTTTGGGGATGAGATACAAAAAGATGATAGGATAGATTTTTCATGTGTCTAATAAAAGTGGTTATGCATTTATGTTTTGTTGTTAAAAAAATCTAATACTTGAGAAAAAGGGAGTGGTGAATATGGTGCATATGTCAGGGCACCTGGAGATTGCCTTCATCTATCTGAGACACTAAGCTAGATGCCCCTGGATCCAGAATTAAGGAATAGGAAGGTGAGGTAAGTATAAAAACTATATATATATAATATATATACATACATATACATATATGTATACATACATATATATAGGTAAGATATTACATTTTGAAGAGTTATCCTCTGGCTTTGTGGTCTGTTCTGCTGTTGGTAGGTTATCTTGTATATTCACTCATTCTCTCGTTCAGTATCAATTCATTATCTACTAGGTGAAAAATAGTACACATAGTAGATATAGGCAGAATTCACAAAACACCTGCCTTGTGGAGGTTTGCAGTTCTAAGGGTTTCTTCCATTGTCGAGATCATCAGAGGATTTTCCACAATATCTCATTCATGAATTCAGTCATCTTGAAGAAGAAATATGTGTGGTGATGTAAAACAAAAGCCTGAAAATTAGGAGACTCTTAAAGCAACGGAGGATGGTGGAGAAAAAAAAATGGAGAACTGTGGCAGGGCCCTTGTTTTGTATCATTTTAGATATTTTGGAGATAGAGGATTTGAAGAAGCAAGAGAGAAATTTTAATATCTGGATGGTTGTTAAGTAGGAGAAGTAAACAACTCAATGTGTAACAACCACAAGGCAGTTCTGTTTGCTAATCTTTGTGTTGGCTTTTTTCAGGGTATCCAGCTCCATCCTCTATATGGCGTCAGGCTGCCCTGGGTCTGCTAACTCTTTGTGTGATGCTGCTGATTGGGCTGGTGACCTTAGGAATTATGTGTAAGTGTGCTTGCATCAAACTCAGGGCAAGGGGTTAGGAAATATAGCTGTAAACTATATAAATTTAGATTGGATTATATTAATATGATGGGTGCTAGCATCATAAACCCTTTAATACTTTCTGCCACCTCAGCTATCTCTCATTCTCTATGCCTCCAAGATAAACCTGAACATTATGTACTTCATTGTTATGAGGATTTTGCCCTGAATACATGGTTTTCTCTTGACAAACTAGACTATGAAGACAATTTTTATTTTTCTATTCTTTTTTCTTTTTTTTTTCTAATTTTATTTTATTTTTAAACTTTACATAATTGTATTAGTTTTGCCAAATATCAAAATGAATCCGCCACAGGTATACATGTGTTCCCCATCCTGAACCCTCCTCCCTCCTCCCTCCCCATACCATCCCTCTGGGACGTCCCAGTACACCAGCCCCAAGCATCCAGCATCGTGCATCGAACCTGGACTGGCAACTCGTTTCCTACATGATATTTTACATGTTTCATTGCCATTCTCCCAAATCTTCCCACCCTCTCCCTCTCCCACAGAGTCCATAAGACTGTTCTATACACCAGTGTCTCTTTTGCTGTCTCGTACACCGGGTTATTGTTACCATCTTTCTAAATTCCATATATATGCATTAGTATACTGTATTTATGTTTTTCCTTCTGGCTTACTTCACTCTGTATAATAGGCTCCAGTTTCATCCACCTCATTAGAACTGATTCAAATGTATTCTTTTTAATGGCTGAGTAATACTCCATTGTGTATACGTACCACAGCTTGCTTATCCATTCATCTGCTGATGGACATCTAGGTTGCTTCCATGTCTTGGCTATTATAAACAGTGCTGCGATGAACATTGGGGTACATGTGTCTCTTTCCCTTCTGGTTTCTTCAGTGTGTATGCCCAACAGTGGGGTTGCTGGATCATAAGGCAGTTCTATTTCCAGTTTTTTAAGAAATCTCCACACTGTTCTCCATAGTGGCTGTACTAGTTTGCATTCCCACCAACAGTGTAAGAGGGTTCCCTTTTCTCCACACCCTCTCCAGCATTTATTGCTTGTAGACTTTTGGATCGCAGCCATTCTGACTGGTGTGAAATGGTACCTCATAGTGGTTTTGATTTGCATTTCTCTGATAATGAGTGATGTTGAGCATCTTTTCATGTGTTTGTTAGCCATCTGTATGTCTTCTTTGGAGAAATGTCTATTTAGTTCTTTGGCCCATTTTTTGATTGGGTCGTTTATTTTTCTGGAGTTGAGCTGTAGGAGTTGCTTGTATATTTCTGAGATTAGTTGTTTGTCGGTTGCTTCATTTGCTATTATTTTCTCCCATTCTGAAGGCTGTCTTTTCACCTTGCTAATAGTTTCCTTTGATGTGCAGAAGCTTTTAAGGTTAATTAGGTCCCATTTGTTTATTTTTGCTTTTATTTCCAATATTCTGGGAGGTGGGTCATAGAGGATCCTGCTGTGATGTATGTCGGAGAGAGTTGAAATAAAAAGGCATCAGTTGTGTTTTTTCCGTGATACCTGATTAGAGACTACTAATAAATATTAAACCTAAGCAATGTTTCTGTGTTAAGAGAATTATCTACAGCTGTCATAAAGAATGGAAGGATATATATGAGTTTGTCTTCTGTCTTGGAGTTTTGCAGATGTCCAGCGAAATTAACTCAGATTCAGACAAACTGACTCAACTCCAGAAAATCATCCACCAACAGCAGGACAACTTATCCCAGCAGCTGAGCAAGTACAGGAACTTTCCTGTGGAGGAGGAATTTCTCAAATCACAAATCTCCAGTCTATTGAAGAGGCAGGGACAAATGGCCATCAAACTCTGCCAAGAGCTAATCATTCATACTTCAGGTAATCAGGATTTGCTGACCAGTCAGATCAAATCTGTTGCTCTGGTTTAGATTGATGATGTGCAGCACATCAGAATACGAGAGGGTGTTACCAATGACTTCTAATGATGCTGCCATAAATTTACAGAAGACCAGGGAAGATAAAAAGTTTTTCTCTTTTTTTTTAAACATGGAGGTGAATTTGGGAAACATCTTGGGATGATATTAATCTGGATATTTCAGCTCCTCATTTTATGAACTATTTTTAGGTGATCTTGTTGTTATAAGGAATTAAAAAATATAACTGGTATTTCTGGGGCCAGAAGACTGAGCCCTGAAAAGAGTATTTCAGTTACCATTGTCCCAACACATAATATTGGATGACTTTATTTCCAGGGGCTCCTAAAGCGGTTTGTTTTTAGGGTTGCTGGTTTTGAAGCCCTATTGTCAATTTGAATGATTTATTTTCCAGGTCCTGGTCTCTCCAAAGTTGTTGAGTTTATGCTACTGGGTGTAATTTCTTTTTCAGACCACAAATGCAATCCTTGTCCTAAGACCTGGAAATGGTACCAAACCAGCTGCTATTATTTTGCAGTAAATGAGGAAAAAACCTGGCCTAACAGTAGAAAAAACTGCATGGACAAGAACTCCACGCTGGTGAAGATAGACAGCCTAGAAGAAAAGGTCAGGTTGAATCTCCTTCCCTGGTTAGAGAAATTATTCATGTATTTGAAAGTAAATAGAATTTCTGAATCACATGGTAGGAATTCAGTGCATTTTGAGTAAGAATTGGGCTTCCCTGGTAGCTCAGCTGGTAAGGAATATGCCTGCAATGCAGGAGACCCCCAGTTGATTCCTGGGTTGGGAAGATTCCCTGGAGAATGGAATGGCAACCCACTCCAGTATCTGGCCTGGAGAATTCCAGGTCACAAAAGAGTCGGACACAACTGAGGGTCTCAAAGAGGGACATGACTGAGCAACTTTCACTTTCACTTTTCACATGAATTCGATGAATGGTCCCATCTCTCTTACTTCAGCAAACAGGAATGTGCCCCTCACAGAACTTTTTCCTGTTTTCTCTTTCAGGATTTTCTGAGGTCACAACCATTACCCAAGTTTCCTTTCTTCTGGTTGGGACTATCTTGGGACCCATCTGGCAGAAGTTGGCTTTGGGAGGATAGCTCTAGACCCTCTCCATCCTTGTAAGTCTCTAATTATTGGGGAAAGAAACAAGCAAAAGATATTAAAAATGGAATGTAAAGAAAATAAATGTGAATTATAAGAATTATACATCTAGATACAAAAAAGTACAACCTCCAACAAGAAGAGAGCTTCATTAATAGAGATGGAAATGAGGAGGACTTCATTTCATGTGTGAGATAAATTCATGGCAGGACACTGAATTCCATCTATTAGTTTAAGCTTATTTCTCTATTTAACAAACACAAGTAATACTTATGATGTTAAAACTATTATTATCCCTATGATAAAAGCACTGTTATATTCCCATTTTATAGATTAAAAAATTATCATAGAGTAAACAAAAGTGTACACATCGCAAGTAAGATTTAGTGAGCTAAGCCTTGAAGTGAGAAAAGAATATTATAGTGTAGTACAGATCATTTGAATAAAAGCAGTCCAGGGCACATGGAAGATTTAGACATGATCATCATTTTCTGATGTCATTACTTAAGAATTATCATCAATTCTTTAGCAGAAGAACTAGGAACCAATATCAGAACTACATCTATGTTGTCATTCATTTCCTCTAACCCCTGTTTTATTCTCTTTTCACTCCCCACGTATGTATAAATATATACAAAATGATATTTGTACATAGTAAAATGTAACGTATTTTTATACAGAATGTGATTGTATTTTTCTGTTTTTCTTCAGAAAGTTCCAGAGTAAAGGAATTCTAGTTCTTTTAATGTATAATCTGCATGGGGTAGTTTCTATCATGTTATGGAGAAAATAGAAATTCTCAACTCCTGATTTAAGCTTACTTCTTAAATAATTCTATCTGAGATCATGAGTAATTGGAAATTTTTAAAAACTCAAATATGCAAGCTTTAGGGATTTTTATGGTTGCTGGCCACAGAAGTCCTTCAACATTCACACGCATGAGTTTCATTGTCAGGGAAGCTGAAAACAATGAATTGTGGTCGATTCAAAGGTGATATTTGTAATTAATTTAAAATTGATTCTTTTTCAGATTTAGTGCTTATGAATATGCTCAGATCAATGAATCCAAGGGATGTGCCTATTTTCAAAATGGGAATATTTATATATCCCGCTGCAGTGCTGAAATTTCTTGGATTTGCGAGAAGACAGCTGCATTAGTGAAGACTGAAGACTTGGATTAATATGCTTCCTCCAAGATGTAAGGGACTTATGATTAAGGTGATATGAGGAAGGAAAGAGCTTTACTATTAAAGGGAAAAAAAAAAACAGATTAAATAGTGACTGTCTGTATATTTAAACCATCAGGCAACAGGCAAATAAACTTGCTACACAGAACACATTACATGTCATTGTCTGATGCCTTCTGATCTGATGTTCTTGTTATTTCATCTCAAGGTCACTGGAAACCTACAGGAACGGCTGTTCTATGACCATCTTCAATCTCAGACTCATTTCACTCAATTTCCTTTCTTTCAAATAACAGACTTTTCTTGCTTTGTTGTTAAATATGCCCAAGTGAACAGGGGCGATGTGTAAATATTTAACAGCCAGAACTGAGACAGGCCACAGCAGTGGAACAAGGTCCAGGAAACCCTGTTGTGACAGTTGCTGATTCATGTAGAAATCTGGGGGATCCTGGAGAAGGGATGGGCTTCCTAGGTGGCTCAGTGGTAAAGAATCCAGCTGCCAATGCAGGAGACAGAGGTTCGATCCCTGGGTCGGAAAGATTCCCTGGAGAAGGAAATGGCAATCCACTCCAGTAGTCTTGCCTCATAGTTCAAGTAAACAGGTTTACTAATTCTCATATAAGACTGAAATGGAAGTCTCATATACACAGATTTAAAAAGCAACTTTATCATTTCTTTTTAAAAGTAGCCTACTGTCACTGTCATTCCCAGAAAGATAAAATTATTCATTGAAGGTCAAAAACTCTGCACTTGACCTCCATACACTGGCTTTTTCTTTATTCTCATGGGAAAGCTAGTTTCTTCTATTGTTCCTCTCCAGAGAAATATCTGCTATTAATAATTTTGATATCTTTGTTGGCTAGTTTGTTTGCAAAAAGAGGTTACAGTTCTTTTCCTTGAAATCTTGTGTCTTTTAATTTTTATTTCGTGGACTCTCTTTCATATTCACTAAAAATTACTATTTTTGTTTCTGACCTTGGAGTGACTCTGAAATTTGATCAGATTCTATTGCTCATAGTCCTCTCCCTGCTGGCCTGCTATCATCATGTTATCCCTGGCAGCCTCTACAGCGTAGGAGTAAATCCAGAGGTTTTCTTGAGGATATATTAGCTTCTTGTGTCAGAATAGTTTATCCCTCATTGCTTTTTATGATAGCTTGGCATATGAGACACAGTGTGTCTCAAGAATCTCAACCAGTCTCTCTCTCTCTGTCTACTATATCTTTTTCTCCTGCCCTGGTTAGAACTCCTGGGAGCTATTACACGCACACACACACACACACACACACACACACACACTGCCTTGGGAGAGCCCAATTTTGTATTTATTTTGGATAACTCTTTCCTCATTGAATAATTACATGATTTCCAAACCTGTCTTCACACCAGATTTATGTGGAGAGTCCCCTTAGAACTTTACATTTATTGATTTATTTGTTTCTCACAATAACCCTAGGGCCTCCTGGGTGGCACTAGCGGTAAAGAACCTGTCTGCCAACACAGGAGATGCGGGTTTGATCCCTGGGTCTGCAAGATCCCCTGGAGATGGCAATGGTAATCCGCTTCAGTATTTTTGCCTGCGAAAATCCATAGACAGAGGAGCCTGATGGGCTACAGTCCATGGGGTTGCAGAAGAGTCAGACACAACTCAGCAACTAAATAACAACAACTCAGTGAAGGAAGTATCCCATGTAGAAATTGTTTTTTGGAAAATGTTTGACATAACTTAGTCTATTCACTGGAGAAGGCAATGGCGCCCCACTCCAGTACTCTTGCCTGGAAAATCTCATGGACAGAGGAGCCTGGTAGGCTGCAGTCCATGGGGTCGCTAAGAGTCGGACATGACTGAGCGACTTCACTTTCACTTTTCACTTTCATGCATTGGAGAAGGAAATGGCAACCCACTCCAGTGTTCTTTTTTTTTTTTTTTTTAATATGAAAAGGTACGTAGTTGCTTTATTCATAATCATCCAAAACAAGAAACAACCAGAATATCTTTCAACTGGGAATGGATAAGCAGGCTGTGGTACATTCACACAAAGGAATACTATTCAGCAATTTTAAAGGATCTGATATTGACACAAGAAACAATCTGAATATGTCTAAAATGCATTCTGCTAAGTGGCTACATACTGAATAATTCCATTTACATGGGAAAAGGCATAATTACAGAACAGAAAACAAATCTGTGGCTGCCTGGGCTGGGAGTGGGTGGAGGGCTTGATTTCTTTGGTTAAGGAACTGGTTATAGTTACAAAAACAGACACAGAATTTGTCAAAATTCACAGACTATAGACTAGAAGGGGCGCAATTTACTGTCTATAATTAAACCTTAAAAATGAGAAAAGTAAAAAAATCAGGGAGTGATAAAGAAAGGGCTTTGGGTGGAAAGAGAGTAGTTAAAAGAAGTACTGTCGAATGAGCAGGAGAAAGGAGGTGGGAAGAGGACAGTAGAGGAGGAGGAAATGCTGCCTAGTATGCATTTGAAAAGTGAACAGGACTCTTCCAGGTGGGCAAGGGTGGGGAGAGCATCATCGTCCCAGGTGATGTGACTCGCAAAGGCACAGATCTGTGAGTCTGCAGTGTGGGTACAGGGTTGCCACCAGCATAAACAGTTGAGCCTCAGGAAGAAGGTGAGAGGGGATAGATCATGGTAGGCCTTAGTGGTTTTGGCCAAGGGTTTGGAACTTTTTTTTAATTTAATTTTATTTAACTTTACAATATTGTATTGGTTTTGCCATATATCAAAATGAATCTGCCACAGGTATACATGTGTTCCCCATCCTGAACCCTCCTCCCTCCTCCCTCCCCATACCATCCCTCTGGGTCTTCCCAGTGCACCAGCCCCAAGCATCTAGTATTATGCATCGAACCTGGACTGGCGACTCGTTTCATATATGATATTATACATGTTTCAATGCCATTCTCCCAAATCATCCCACCCTCTCCCTCTCCCACAGAGTCCAAAAGACTGTTCTATACATCAGTGTCTCTTTTGCTGTCTCGTATACAGGGTTATTGTTACCATCTTTCTAAATTCCATATATATGCGTTACTATACTGTATTGGTGTTTTTCTTTCTGGCTTACTTCACTCTGTATAATAGGCTCCAGTTTCATCCACCTCATTAGAACTGATTCAAATGTATTCTTTTTAATGGCTGAGTAATACTCCATTGTGTATATGTACCACTGCTTTCTTTTTTTTTTTTTATAATTTTATTTTTAAACTTTACAATATTGTATTAGTTTTGCCAAATATCGAAATGAATCCACCACAGGTATACCCGCGTTCCCCATCCTGAACCCTCCACCCTCCTCCCTCCCCTCCCCTCCCTCTGGGTCGTCCCTGTGCACCAGCCCCAAGCATCCAGTACCGTGCATCGAACCTGGACTGGCGACTCGTTTCATACATGATATTATACATGTTTCAATGCTATTTTCCCAAATCTCCCCACCCTCTCCCTCTCCCACAGAGTCCGTAAGACTGATCTATACATTGGTGTCTCTTTTGCTGTCTCGTACACAGGGTTATTGTTTCCATCTTTCTAAATTCCATATATATGCGTTAGTATACTGTATTGGTGTTTTTCTTTCTGGCTTACTTCACTCTGTATAATAGGTTCCAGTTTCATCCATCTCATTAGAACTGATTCAAATGTATTCTTTTTAATGGCTGAGTAATACTCCATTGTGTATATGTACCACTGCTTTCTTATCCATTCATCTGCTGATGGGCATCTAGGTTGCTTCCATGTCCTGGCTATTATAAACAGTGCTGCGATGAACATTGGGGTACACGTGTCTCTTTCAATTCTGGTTTCCTCAGTGTGTATGCCCAGCAGTGGGATTGCTGGATCATAAGGCAGTTCTATTTCCAGTTTTTTAAGGAATCTCCACACTGTTCTCCATACTGTACTAGTATGCATTCCCACCAACAGTGTAAGAGGGTTCCCTTTTCTCCACACCCTCTCCAGCATTTATTGCTTGTAGACTTTTGGATCGCAGCCATTCTGACTGGCCTGAAATGGTACCTCATAGTGGTTTTGATTTGCATTTCTCTGATAATGAGTGATGTTGAGCATCTTTTCATGTGTTTGTTAGCCATCTGTATGTGTTCTTTGGAGAAATGTCTATTTAGTTCTTTGGCCCACTTTTTGACTGGGTCATTTATTTTTCTGGAATTGAGGTGTAGGAGTTGCTTGTATATTTTTGAGATTAGTTGTTTGTCAGTTGCTTCATTTGCTATTATTTTCTCCCATTCTGAAGGCTGTCTTTTCACCTTGCTAATAGTTTCCTTTGTTGTGCAGAAGCTTTTAAGTTTAATTAGGTCTCATTTATTTATTTTTGCTTTTATTTCCAATATTCTGGGAGGTGGGTCATAGAGGATCCTACTGTGATGTATGTCGGTGAGTGTTTTGCCTATGTTTTTCTCTAGGAGTTTTATAGTTTCTGGTCTTACGTTTAGATCTTTAATCCATTTTGAGTTTATTTTTGTGTATGGTGTTAGAAAGTGCTCTAGTTTCATTGTTTTACAAGTGATTGACCAGTTTTCCCATCACCACTTGTTAAAGAGATTGTCTTTAATCCATTGTATATTCTTGCCTCCTTTGTCAAAGATAAGGTGTCCATACCTGTGTGGATTTATCTCTGGGCTTTCTATTTTGTTCCATTGATCTATATTTCTGTCTTTGTGCCAGTACTATACTGTCTTGATGACTGTGGCTTTGTAGTAGAGCCTGAAGTCAGGCAGGTTGATTCCTCCAGTTCCATTCTTCTTTCTCAAGATAGCTTTGGCTATTCGAGGTTTTTTGTATTTCCATACAAATTATGAAATTATTTGTTGTAGCTCTGTGAAGAATACTGTTGGTAGCTTGATAGGGATTGCATTGAATCTATAAACTGCTTTGGGTAGTATACTCATTTTCACTGACATGGTATATTTCTCCATCTATTAGTGTCCTCTTTGATTTCTTTCACCAGTGTTTTATAGTTTTCTCTATATAGGTCTTTAGTTTCTTTAGGTAGATATATTCCTAAGTATTTTATTCTTTTTGTTGCAATGGTGAATGGAATTGTTTCCTTAATTTATCTTTCTATTTTCTCATTATTAGTGTATAGGAATGCAAGGGATTTCTGTGTGTTGATTTTATATACTGCAACTTTACTATATTCATTGATTAGTTCTAGTAATTTTCTGGTGGAGTCTTTAGGGTTTTCTATGAAGAGGATCATGTCATCCGCCAACAGTGAGAGTTTTACTTCTTCTTTTCCAATTTGGATTCCTTTTATTTCTTTTTCTGCTCTGACTGCTGTAGCCAAAACTTCCAAAACTATGTTGAATAGTAGTGGTGAAAGTGGGCACCCTTGTCTTGTTCCTGACTTTAGGAGAAATGCTTCCACTTTTTCACCATTGAGGATAATGTTTGCTGTGGGTTTGTCATATATAGCTTTTATTATGTTGAGGTATATTCCTTCTATTCCTGCTTTCTGGAGAGTTTTTATCATAAATGGATGTTGAATTTTGTCAAAGGCTTTCTCTGCATTTATTGAGATAATCATATGGTTTTTATTTTTCAATTTGTTAATGTGGTGTATTACATTGATTGATTTGTGGATATTGAAGAATCCTTGCATCCCTGGGATAAAGCCCACTTGGTCATGGTGTATGATCTTTTTAATGTGTTGTTGGATTCTGTTTGCTAGAATTTTGTTAAGGATTTTTGCATCTATGTTCATCAGTGATATTGGCCTGTAGTTTTCTTTTTTTGTGGCGTCTTTGTCAGGTTTTGGGATTAGGGTGAGGGTGGCCTCATAGAATGAGTTTGGAAGTTTACCTTCCTCTGCAATTTTCTGGAACAGTTTGAGTAGATTAGGTGTTAGTTCTTCTCTAAATTTTTGGTAGAATTCAGCTGTTAAGCCGTTTGGACCTGGGCTTTTGTTTGCTGGAAGATTTTTTATTACAGTTTCAATTTCCGTGCTTGTGATTGGTCTGTTAAGATTTTCTATTTCTTCCTGGTCCAGTTTTGGAAAGTTGTACTTTTCTAAGAACTTGTCCATTTCTTCCACATTGTCCATTTTATTGCCATATAATTGCTGATAGTAGTCTCTTATGATCCTTCGTATTTCTGTGTTGTCTGTTGTGATCTCTCCATTTTCATTTCTAATTTTATTGATTTGATGTTTCTCCCTTTGTTTCTTGATGAGTCTGGCTAATGGTTTGTCAATTTTATTTATCCTTTCAAAGAACCAGCTTTTGGCTTTGTTGATTTTTGCTATGGTCTCTTTTGTTTCTTTTGCATTTATTTCTGCCCTAATTTTTAAGATTTCTTTCCTTCTACTAACCCTGGGGTTCTTCATTTCTTCCTTTTCTAGTTGCTTTAGGTGTACAGTTAGATTATTTATTTGACTTATTTCTTGTTTCTTGAGGTATGCCTGTATTGCTATGAACTTTCCCCTTAGGACTGCTTTTACAGTGTCCCACAGGTTTTGGGTTGTTGTGTTTTCATTTTCTTTCATTTCTATGCAAATTTGATTTCTTTTTTGATTTCTTCTGTGATTTGTTGGTTATTTAGCAGCGTGTTTTTCAGCCTCCATATGTTGGAATTTTTAATAGTTTTTCTCCTGTAATTGAGATCTAATCTTACTGCATTGTGCTCAGAAAAGATGCTTGGAATGATTTCAATTTTTCTGAATTTACCAAGGCTAGATTTATGGCCCAGGATGTGATCTATCCTGGAGAAGGTTCCGTATGCGCTTGAGAAAAAGGTGAAATTCATTGTTTTGGGATGAAATGTCCTATTAGATATCAATTAGGTCTAACTGGTCTATTATATTGTTTAAAGTTTGTGTTTCCTTGTTAATTTTCTGTTTAGTTGATCTATCCATAGGTGTGAGTGGGTATTAAAGTCTCCCACTATTATTGTGTTATTGTTAATTTCTCCTTTCATACTTGTTAGGATTTGTCTTACACATTGCGGTGCTCCTATGTTGGGTGCATATATATTTATAATTGTTATATCTTCTTCTTGGATTGATCCTTTGATCATTATGTAGTGACCTTCTTTGTCTCTTTTCACAGCCTTTGTTTTAAAGTCTATTTTATCTGATATGAGTATTGCTACTCCTGCTTTCTTTTGGTCCCTATTTGCATGGAAAATCTTTTTCCAGCCCTTCACTTTCAGTCTGTATGTGTCCCCTGTTTTGAGGTGGGTCTCTTGTAGACAACATATGTAGGGGTCTTGTTTTTGGATCCATTCAGCCAGTCTTTGTCTTTTGGTTGGGGCATTCAACCCATTTACATTTAAGGTAATTATTAATAACTATGATCCTGTTGCCATTTACTTTATTGTTTTGGGTTCAAATTTATACACCGTTTTTGTGTTTCCTGTCTAGAGAATATCCTTTAGTATTTGTTGGAAAGCTGGTTTGGTGGTGCTGAATTCTCTCAGCTTTTGCTTGTCTGTAAAGCTTTTGATTTCTCCTTCATATTTGAGTGAGATCCTTGCTGGGTACAATAATCTGGGCTGTAGGTTATTTTCTTTCATCACTTTAAGTATGTCTTGCCATTCTCTCCTGGCTTGGAGAGTTTCTATTGAAAGATCAGCTGTTATCCTTATGGGAATTCCCTTATGTGTTATTTGTTGTTTTTCCCTTGCTGCTTTTAATATTTGTTCTTTGTGTTTGATCTTTGTTAATTTGATTAATATGTGTCTTGGGGTGTTTCGCCTTGGGTTTATCCTGTTTGGGACTGTCTGGGTTTCTTGGAGTTGAGTGATTATTTCCTTCCCCATTCTTACCTGGAGAATCCCAGGGACAGGGCAGCCTGGTGAGATGCCGTCTACGGGGTCGCACAGAGTCGGACACGATTGAAGCGACTTAGCAGCAGCAGTAGCAGCAGTCTATTCATTGATCTTGTTTGGATGAGCTGTCATTATCTTTACAGAACTTTTCTTTAACATTTTTTCCCATAATTTTGTCAATTACAGTCTAGGTTTTCCTGCTCTGGTAGCAACTCTTATGTATTTTTCTACTCTTGGGCCTCTGCTCCAGGAAGCTATGATTCTACTTATCCGTCTCTTCAATTTTATGGTATGGTGATTTGCCCTGTGACCGCGGTTCTCTGATGGATATAAGAAGGGTTGCTTACTTTTAGTTTTTTTTTTTTCTTAAACTTGTTGTGTGAATGGGCATGATCATGTCTAGACTCCTTACGTGTCAGACTAAAAACCACAAATATGTAATTTATTGTGTAATCTTAAAAGATAAAGGCAAAAGGAGAAGTGGACAGCAGAGGATAAGATGGTTAGATAGCATCACTGACTCAGTGAACATGAATTTGTGCAAACTCTGGGAAACAGTGAAGGACAGAGGAGCTTGGTATGCTATAGTCCATGGGGTTGCAAAGAGTTGGACATGACTGAGCGACTGAACAACAACAACTACCATTTCTGTGATTAGAGCATGCTCATTGATTGACTGGCTGGATAATGAATAAGTAAGTGAATACAGTAGGAGTTAAGTAAAAAAAGAAGCAACTAGAGTCATATATGACAACATGTTTTTATTCCTTTAAAAATATAAAATGAATCCAGAAAATAATCACTTTAGCTTTTTTTTTTTTTAATATGTAGGATTCCTCAGCAAATAGTCTCTAAAATTCTGAGATTTCTATGTAGAAAATTTAATGCTATATGTTCTTGAGAATAAGCACTTAGAGGGTAAGACAAGCAACACTGGATAAAGGTAAAAGTTCATCCATACAACACAGTTGAGGATTAGGCCTCAGCTGATGAAGGTGAAAGAGGAGAGTGAAAATGTTGGCTTAAAGCTCAACATTCAGAAAACGAAGATCATGGCATCTGGTTCCATCACTTCATGGCAAATAGATAGGGAAACAGTGGAAACAGTGTCAGACTTTATTTTTTTGGGCTCCAAAATCACTGCAGATGGTGACTGCAGCCATGAGATTAAAAGACATTTACTCCTTGGAAGGAAAGTTATGACCCACCTAGACAGCATATTAAAAAGCAGAGACATTACTTTGCCAACAAAGGTCTGGCTAGTCAGGGCTGTGGTTTTTCCTGTGGTCGTGTATGGATGTGAGAGTTGGACTGTGAAGAAGGCTGAGCGCCGAAGAATTGATGCTTTTGAACTGTGGTGTTGGAGAAGACTTGAGAGTCCCTTGGACTCAAGGAGGTCCAGCCAATCCATTCTGAAGGAGATCAGCCCTGGGATTTCTTTGGAAGGAATGATGCTAAAGCTGAAACTCCAGTACTTTGGCCACCTCATGCAAAGAGTTGACTCATTGGAAAAGACTCTGATGCTGGGAGGGATTGGGGGCAGGAGGAAAAGGGGACGACAGAGGATGAGATGGCTGGATGGCATCACTGACTCGATGGACGTGAGTCTGAGTGAACTCCGGGAGTTGGTGTTGGACAGGGAGGCCTGGTGTGCTGCGATCCGTGGGGTCTCAAAGAGTCAGACACGACTGAGCGACTGAACTGAACTGAATTGAATCCTATAGGGAGGAGAAGGCAATGGCACCCTACTCCAGTACTCTTGCCTGGAAAATCCCATGGACGGAGGAGCCTGGTAGGCTGCAGTCCATGGGGTCGCGAAGAGTTGGACATGAATGAGCGACTTCACTTTCACTTTTCACTTTCATGCATTGGAGAAGGAAATGGCAACCAACTTCAGTGTTCTTGCCTGAAGAATCCCAGGGACGGGGGAGCCTGGTGGGTTTCCGTCTATGGGGTTGCACAGAGTCAGACAATGACTGAAGCGACTTAGCAGCAGTAGCAATCCTATAAGGAACTCTGGAGCTAAGCTGGTCCTTCAAATTTGCATCTCTGGAAGCCAGAAGGCTGAATCTTTATACCCCACACCTGTTACCTTGTCCATTCATTTGATGTAGGCTGTCCCTGAGAAGGGTGACTCACTTTGGCAGACAGCAATTCCCAGAAAAAGACTCAGCATAGAATTCAGTTGCTAACCTTCTCAGTAGCTTGGGAAGTACATCAGTCCTGATGGGAGAATCTTGGTAGCAAACCAGAGTACTTGCTGTACTCACTGCTTGATTTGCTTGATTAGTATGTGACTTTCCTTTACCAGCCCCTCCAGTGTCCTATCCAGTCTCTTTTCTTGATGAAACTCACAAAAAATTAGTGGGACAAACTACACTCCCAATCGTTGCAGCCTGTCCTGAAACGGCAACTAATATTCATCACCTTCCTATCCCACTACAATTCTAGTTCCATGACCCTTGACAACACCTTGAACTAGACCAGACATTTCACCTGGTAGGGTGACCAAGGTACTCATCACTAAGGGGTTTAAGCCCCTGTATATAATACCCCATTTCTACTGAACTTACCTATTTTCTGTCAAAACTTAACAGGGGACTATCAAGAGATATCTAGTGGATCAGCTTGGAGTCAAATACATGCTTCACTTCCAGCCTTAGGCAACAGCCCTACATTCTCCTGATAACCAGGATTAATGAGTCCTGTTAGGACTGTGACTCATTTTCTTTCCTGCTGGGCTCCTGGCATAAGAAATCCAGAGGAGCAGACATAGCTTAAAATTTTATGAGATTCTCACCGTGTTGCCTGAGTTTGCACTCAGGAAACCAGAGCTTCTGACAGATCCTAAAATGGTGAGGACATAAGCACAAATTCCCCTTTTACTAGCATAATCATGCATTTCAGAAAAGGAAATAATCAGACCTTTCAGAAAATACTAGTCTCTGGCTCTGAACCTATACTAATTCCAGGAGACCCATAACATCATTGTGACCCACCAGACAGAGTAGGAGCTTAGGGAGGTTAGGTGATCAGTGGAGTTTCAGTTTAGGTCCATCTCACTGTGGGCCCAGTGTTTCCCCAAAATCTATTCTGTGGTTATTTCCATTTCCAGAATGTACAATTGGAATAGATTGGCTGGCAGAATTCCCCCTTACCAGGCATTTGGTCCTGTCCAAAACATCCATAAGACCCATACTGAAAGGTCTTTGATACTTGGTCATACTGAAAGGTCTTTGATACCTGGTCATATTTGGTCTTGTCTAAAACCATTTCTTTCAGTCCAGTGTTTCTCATGATGTACTCTGACTATAAGTTAAATAAACAGGGTGACAATATACAGCCTTGACGTACTCCTTTTCCTATTTGGAACCAGTCTGTTGTTCCATGTCCAGTTCTAACTGTTGCTTCCTGACCTGCATATAGGTTTCTCAAGAGGCAGGTCAGGTGGTCTGGTATTCCCATCTCTTTCAGAATTTTCCACAGTTTATTGTGATGCACACAGTCAAAGGCTTTGGCATAGTCAATAAAGCAGAAATCGATGTTTTTCTGGAACTCTCTCGCTTTTTTGATGATCCAGAGAATGTTGGCAATTTGATCTCTGGTTCCTCTGCCTTTTCTAAAACCAGCTTGAACATCTGGAAGTTCACGGTTCACGTATTGCTGAAGCCTGGCTTAGAGAATTTTGAGCATTACTTTACTAGCATGTGAGATGAGTGCAATTGTGTGGTAGTTTGAGCATTCTTTGGCATAGCCTTTGGGATTGGAATGAAAACTGACCTTTTCCAGTCCTGTGGCCACTGCTGAGTTTTCCAAATTTGCTGGCATATTGAGTGCAGCACTTTCACAGCATCATCTTTCAGGATTTGGAATAGCTCAACTGGAATTCTATCACCTCCACTAGCTTTGTTTGTAGTGATGCTTTCTAAGGCCCATTTGACTTCACATTCCAGGATGTCTGGCTCTAGGTCAGTGATCACACCATTGCGATTATCTGGGTCGTGAAGATCTTTTTTGTCCAGTTCTTGTGTTTATTCTTGCCATCTCTTCTTAATATCTTCTGCTTCTGTTAGGTCCATACCATTTCTGTCCTTTATCGAGCCCATCTTTGCATGAAATATTCCTTTGGTATCCCTGATTTTCTTGAAGAGGTCTCTAGTCTTTCCCATTCTGTTGTTTTCCTCTATTTGTTTGCATTGATCCCTGAGGAAGGCTTTCTTATCTCTTCTTGCTATTCTTTGGAACTCTGCATTCAGATGTTTATATCTTTCCTTTTCTCCTTTGCTTTTCACTTCTCTTCTTTTCACAGCTATTTGTAAGGCCTCCCCAGACAGCCATTTGGCTTTTTTGCATTTCTTTTCCATGGGGATGGTCTTGATCCCTGTCTCCTGTACAATGTCACGAACCTCATTCCATAGTTCATCAGGCACTCTATCTATCAGATCTAGGCCCTTAAATCTATTTCTCACTTCCACTGTATAATCATAAGGGATTTGATTTAGGTCATACCTGAATGGTCTAGTGGTTTTCCCTACTTTCTTCAATTTCAGAAATATCAATAGTCTAGTGGTTTTCCCTACTTTCTTCAATTTCAGAAATATCAATAACCTCAGATATGCAGATGACACCACCCTTATGGCAGAAAGTGAAGAGGAACTCAAAAGCCTCTTGATGAAAGTGAAAGTGGAGAGTGAAAAAGTTGGCTTAAAGCTCAACATTCAGAAAACGAAGATCATGGCATCCAGTCCCCTCACTTCATGGGAAATAGATAGGGAAACAGTGGAAACAGTGTCAGACTTTATTTTTCCGGGCTCCAAAATCACTGCAGATGGTGACTGCAGCCATGAAATTAAAAGACGCTTACTCCTTGGAAGGAAAGTTATGACCAACCTAGATAGCATATTCAAAAGCAGAGACATTACTTTGCCAACAAAGGTTCGTCTAGTCAAGGCTATGGTTTTTCCTGTGGTCATGTATGGATGTGAGAGTTGGACTGTGAAGAAGGCTGAGTACCGAAGAATTGATGCTTTTCAACTGTGGTGTTGGAGAAGACCCTTGAGAGTCCCTTGGACTGCAAGGAGGTCCGGCCAGTCCATTCTGAAGGAGATCAGCCCTGGGATTTCTTTGGAAGGAATGATGCTGGAGCTGAAACTCCAGTACTTTGGCCACCTCATGCGAAGAGTTGACTCATTGGAAAAGACTCTCATGCTGGAGGGATTGGGGGCAGGAAGAGAAGGGGACGACAGAGGATGAGATGGCTGGATGGCATCACTGTCTTGATGGACATGAGTCTCAGTGAACTCTGGGAGTTGGTGTTGGACAGGGAGGCCTGGCGTGCTGCGATTCATGGGGTCGCAAAGAGTCGGACATGACTGAGTGACTGATTTGATCTGATCTGATCTGAAAACCATTTGGCATGAACAAAATATGTTCATGGGCTTTTTGAGTAGCTCAGCTGGTAAAGAATCCATTTGCAGTGCAAGAGACCTCAGTTCCATTCCTGGGTCCAGAAGTTCCTCTGGAGAAGAGATAGTCTACCCACTCCAGTATTCATGGGCTTTCCTGGTAAAGGATCCACCCACAATATGGGAGACCTGGGTTTGATCCCTGGGTTAGGAAGATCCCCTGGAGGAGGGCATGGAAACCCACTCCAGTGTTCTTGTCTGGAGACTCCCCAAGGACAAAGGAGCCTGGTGCACTACACATGGGGTCACAAAGAGTTGGACATGACTAAGCACAGCACAGCACAAATATGGTCATGGACATTTCGGATAGGAGGAAAATGTCAAGAAACTTTTTGCATGGACCAGATGTCTCATGGACCTTTTGGCAAGGATCCAATGTGTGCTAATCTCCTGACCTGCAAAGCTATTTCTGGGACTTTCGGTATACTGACCCTAGCCATCAATATGCATACTCCCTGGTATGGTTTTCTTCTAGATCCCTTAGTATATTTTTTGTTTTTAGAGAAACTAGGTGTTCCTTGGCCCTTTTAGGCTATCCTGTACCTGTGTATCAGGGTGTAGAGGTGAGGCTTTCCTTTTAAAAAAAAATTATTTATCTATTTGTATGGGCTCTCAGTCACCTGACATGGGATCTTCATTATATCATGCAGGATCTTTCCTGGCAGTGCACGGACTATCTAGTTATGGCATGTGGGCTTCTCTCTAGTTGTGGTGCATGGCTCCAGAGCATGCAGGTTCAGTAGTTGTGGTGCATGGGCTTAACTGTTCTGCAGCATGTGGAATGGGTGGCTCAATGGTAAAGAATCCACCTGCAATACAGGAGACGCAGGTTAGAGCCCCTGGAGGAAGAAATGGCAATCCACTTCAATATTCCTGCCTGGAAAATTCCCATGGACAGAGGAGCTTGGCAGGCTACAGTTTGTGGGGTTGCAAAAGAGTCAGACATGACTTTGGCAACCAAACGAATGTGGGATTTTAGTTCTCCAACCAGGTATTGAACCCATGTCCCCTGTGTTGGAAGGTGGATTCTTAACCACTGGACTACCAGGGAAGTCCTGGGGTGGGGCTTTGCTCTCCCTCTCTCTGTGCATGTGTGATCTCCCAGCTAAGCAAATCTCTCTATCAAGACCTCTGCCAAGACACATACAGAATATCTATGCCAAGTCACTGCTGTACACTAGTGAGAGTTTGAGGGCCGTGTCCTTTCTGTTATTTTTTTTCCTTGAGAGATTTTCTCCAAGAAACTCCATGTTATATTTGCACCATGTTAATTTGTGCCCCTTTGCACAATACTAATAATACCCAAACACAATTTTAAAAAACACTTTCTGTGGTCCGTAGATTCAGAGAAATGAGAAAGGGAAGAGACAAGAGGAAGAAAAATGCTCTCTGTTCTTCTCTGAGGTCACGTATAGCAGCTCATTTCCGGAGCTGTGAGTGACTGGTACTGTGGATTTAAAAAACAGAAGTTTAAAGATATGTTTAAACTTTGGCTTATAAACAGAGATCGAAATCACAGCTGTTTATTATCCAACTCTATTACTTTGTCCTCTCCTTTTTCCCAGTTTGTTGGGCTTTCTTTGCATAACATCAATGTCTGAAGAAGTTACTTATGCAGATCTAAAATTCCAGGACTCCAGTCAGACAGAAAATATCCAGAAGTTTGACAAATTTGAGAAAGAAGGTAAGATTTTGAGCTATAGATGTGTTGTAAGGTGGTCAGGGTGTACAAAGTGGCAGAAGCGTTAAGAGTAGGTTCCGCTTGGATGTTAGTGAATTGGCAATGATTTCTCTATTTGAATTTTTAATTAAGCATCTTAATTTTATCCAAACTACCAAAAATGTCCATACAAAATGACTGTAAAGTTTTTTTAAGGCAATGATCAAGGTACTGGACACTTAATCTTTTACAAATTTTCTGGGTTTTTTTTTTTTTTTCATATCATAATCAAGATAATTATGATAGGATAATATTTTCATATGACTGGATTGTGAAACATTTTTCCCCCATGAAAGGAAACTATGGAACAATGAACATGTGCTGTCCAAGAAAGTCAAGGCTTTGTACCTTCTTTTTCTAAATAAATGCTAGTGTGTATGTTTGTGTGTTTGGGGCACAAGATACCAGAGAGACAGAGAGAGAGACAGAGAGGAACTTTAGAGGATTTCATTTGAATTTTTTTTTTTTTACCAAACTGAGCCTATATTAATCTCTAAAATTGTTTCTACTTCTTTTGGAGATCTTTTCCCAATTTAGTAAAATAATAGAAGGGGTTAAATTAAATGAAAGGATACATCAAGTATTAAAGGAAGAAAAGAGATAAAGAAATATCAGAAGAGACACATTCAAATCCATCCTGTGCCAGGAAGTTTGATATTTTTTAATCCTAATTTATTTATGAGATAAATGGACTACTTGTGTTTACTTCCTATACTGTAATTTCCATCTTATTCACAATTATGTATTTCTCCAATTGTATGTAGCTTCTACCTCCTGGCTTTTTGTCTTTTGGATGAAATCTGTCCCAGAATATGCAAACTTAAAATCAGTGTGCATAAATTAAACAATAGATATGGATAACATGAAAAGTTGGTAGAAGCAGTGAAATTAGGAGACAGAACCAATAGAAAAATTCTCATATAGTCTTTAAGTGTTCTCCCTCTCCCCAAAATGTAGCATTCTTTGAAGTTCTAACTTTATTGTGAACAGCATTTTCATTGTTGAATCTTGGGTCCATTTATCATTAGCATTGTAAATCCTGAGAAGGGATAACACCTTAATTCTGTGGCCTTTTCCTCTAATACAAACTTTTTTTTTTTTAAGGACAGGAAGTTAAGGATTTTACAATACTTTCTGCCAACTTCCTTGTTGGTATTTCTCCTTTTATATGGTTTGAGAGGAATGGAACATATCATGAACTTAATATACCATAATTGCTCTTAACATATCTCATCACATTCTATCTCATTTTCTGTCCTACTAATTGTCCTTATTCTAAATTTCCACTTCAGAAATTCTTTGACTCCAAAAAAATCTTGAATCCATGTCTTGTTGGCTTTCTCAATTTTGTCTAATTTTCTCATTATTCAGCTTAAAGTTTATACTGTATAATATAAACTTTGTATTATTTAACATCTATCCCTTAGTCTCATATGCTCCCTCCCTGTGCTTTTTCCTTGAAAAATTCCAGTTCTTAAATATCTACCCACTTTGTGCCCCATCTGAGCAGCTGAACATTGCCACATAAAAACGCACAAACTCTCAAACCCAGCTTACTCTCATTTGCCAATATATTTATATGTGTGTTCAGTATTGTCCAACTTTGTAGCCTCTGTGCAACTCTATGGGCTGTAACCCACCAGGCTCCTCTGTTCATGGGATTTTCCCAGGTAAGAAGAGTGGAGTGGGTTGCCATTTCCTTCTCCAGGGAATCTTCCTGACCCAGGAGTTGAACCCATATCTCCTGTGTCTCCTGCATTGCAAGCAGATTCTTTATCGCTAACCCACTGGGGATGTCCATTTCATTTGACAAGCTTTGCTTCTATTTCATTCTATCCCTTTTCTTTCTACTACAAAAATTTCTATTCTGCTTTATTTTGACTCATACTCTCTGTTTCACTTCTAGATGATATTTACAATATCCTGTTTCACTCATCAAAAACCAAATCTTTTCATTTGGTTCTAAATTTCAATCCAAGTATCCTTCTCAAACACATTTCTTCAACAATTTTCAACTTTCTCTCTTGCTTTATTATTCTCTCTCCTTCCTTTAGTTCATTACCCCTTTCTGGTACAGCGACATACTTTTTGGTGGCCATGGTAGTTTAGTCACTAAGCTGTCTCCAACTCTTTGCAACCCCTGAACTGTAGCCCACCTGGCTCCTCTGTCCATGGGATTGTCCAGACAAGAGTACTGGAGTGGGTTGCCATATACTACCCCTATTTTAACAAAAAATAATCCTCACTTGACCACTTAAGTCTCTCCATTTTCCCTCCATTTCTTCATCTCCTTCCACAACTCAACTTGTTGAACCCATTGTCTTTGGTCACAGACTCCTAGTTATCCCTCTCTCTCTTCTCATCTAACTCTACTAGGTTTCTGCTCTCAGTGTTCCATGCGGATTATCCTTGTTTCAGTCATGGATGACCTCATCCCTGACCCATTGTGACAGTCACATCTCTGCTCTAATCTGTCTCCTGACTTCTCCTTTGACCACTTCTAATATCATTTCTCTTGGAAACAGTGTCAGGCTTTATTTTGGGGGGCTCCAAAATCACTGCAGATGGTGACTGCAGCCATGAAATTAAAAGATGCTTACTCCTTGGAAGGAAAGTTATGACCAACCTAGACAGTATATTCAAAAGCAGAGACATTACTTTGCCAACAAAGGTCCGTCTAGTCAAGGCTATGGTTTTTCCAATGGTCATGTATGGATGTGAGAGTTGGACTGTGAAGAAAGCTGAGTGCTGAAGAACTGATGCTTTTGAACTGTGGTGTTGGAGAAGACTCTTGAGAGTCCCTTGGACTGCAAGGAGATCCAACCAGTCCAATCTAAAGGAGATCAGTCCTGGGTGTTCTTTGGAAGGAATGATGCTACAGCTGAAACTCCAGTACTTTGGCCATCTCATGCGAAGAGTTGACTCATTGGAAAAGACTCTGATGCTGGGAGGGATTGGGGGTAGGAGGAGAAGGGGACGACAGAGGATGAGATGGCTGGATAGCATCACCGACTCAATGGACATGAGTTTGAGTGAACTCCGGGAGTTGGTGATGGACAGGGAAGCCTGGCATGCTGCGATTCATGGGGTCACAAAGAGTCGGACACGACTGGGCAACTGAACTGAACTGAACATCATTTCTCACCTTGGCCACAATTCTTTAGCCACTCTGAATCTTTTCTGTTTTTTTTCAAACAGGTAAAACTTTTCTCCAAATTAGAGTCTTTGAATTAGGTGTCCTTGCTATCTGCAATTTCTTTGCACTGATTTTTCGTTCCCAGTGGCCATAAGTTCTGAACTAAATGCTCTTTATAATATAGCTCAGTTTCAAACCTATGCATACCATTTAACAGTTAGAGATATCTCTCAGCCCTCTCATAATTAAAATTTGTCTCCTGTGAAAGCAGGGGCTGGTATGTCTTGCTCACTTTTGTATTGTTAGTATCCAGACTACTGTCCAGTGTACAGATATATTCAATAACTATTGATTAACTGAATATATAAATAAATTAGAAAATGCATGTAAAAATAATAGCACTTGAAGTCATGTTTCTGACCTTAGAAATGATCTTGACTATGTAATCCTTTCACTGTTAACTATTGTCCAAGGTCTAAAAACATTGTTTCACATTTCATTTTCAATTCTCTCTCTATTTCACAGTATCATGGTATCACCAACTGTGATATGAAGGACATAGGTACAGTATAGGAAGTATAGTAAGGTTATGTTATCTCTGAATTATATTTTCAAGAAATATCTAGTATCCATTTATACAAGTAATGATTATTGAAATCACATAGTAATTTAATAGCAATTAATTTATAATATAAAGTTTATAATTTCTTGAGTTTTTTTTTTAATAGGGAAATGATCTTTTCAACAAATGTTCACAGTTCAACAAAAAAGAAATATTCAATCAAAGTTTGCTGCTCAAAGCATGAAAAAATTCTGAGGAAACTATTCAGTCTGACCTAAGAACTGGCTGATGGGAGAACACCCAGGACATTACAGGGACACTTTCTCATGTATGTTCCACAGCCAAACTCTCAGTATTTTCTGGGGAAAACATAGACAAAGGAAATTATTTTCTCTGATACCCCACATTTGTCAACTCGAGGAAGGAATGCTTAAATTGACCTTGCTGTTAGCCGCTTGCTGCTCAGTTTCCCCAGTTTTGTACAGACAAGATATATCTTTTTCAGATTAATTGGTCTTCTCACTTCTTTTTCTTTCTCTTTTTCATAGATTTACTATTTATTTTTATTGGAGTGAAATTGCTTCCACTGTTAGTTTCAGGTGTAAAGCAAAGTGAATCAGAAATACATATACATATGGTCCTTTTTTGGATTTCCTTTCCCCCTTGTTGTTGTTTAGTCACTCAGTCATGTCTGACTCTTTTTTGACCCCGTGGACTGTAGCCACCAGGCTCCTCTGACCATGGTATTTCCCAGGCAAGTATACTGGAGTGGGCTGCCATTTCCTTCTCCAGGGGATTGTCTCAACCCAGGGATTGAATCATGACTCCTCACGCATCTCCTGCTCGGCAGGCAGAGTTTTTACCATTTGGCCACCTGGGAAGCCCTTTCTTTCCCCTTTAGGTCAGTACCTTCTCACTGGTTTTTCATCCCCATTTTTGCTTTTGTTTCTCGAATCAGCCTATCAATCCCAAGCTTCTGCTTTGAAAACCAGTTTGCATGCAAAACAATTAACAAAATGTTTTTTGACTTCTTCTTGACTTACTTGGCCTTTAAAAAGTTATTTTTAAATGCCTTTGAGTTTCTAGCAAAACACATTCCTTTACCACAGACCTATGAGGAAAGAAATAAAGACAACATAAATGAACACATGAACCGAATTAAAATGTACACCGTTCTAAGTGTCTTTACTAATTTTGCTTCCCACAGACCCACCTGTTCCTTCCCACGTATGGCGTCAAGGAGCCTTGGCTCTGACTCTTCTGTGCCTTCTGCTGCTGATTGGCCTGGGAGTCTTTGGAGCCATATGTATGTATTCCCTATGTTTTTACTGCCAGGGAAAACACTTAGAAGTGAGTTTTGCTCTTTAAATCGAAGCCTTGGAATAGGTGATATGTCCACAAAGGGACTTAAAACTAGGCAGTTACAACATGGTACTTACTCTCTTTCTAAAATTTTACAATTAAAAATTTTTTAAATGTAAAATTTTATTTTTAATTGGAGGATACTTGTTTTACAATATTATGTTGGTTTCTGCTATACAACAGGGTGAATCAGCTATATGTATGCATATATCCCCTCCGTCTTGAACCTCCCTTCCAATGCCTCATCCCTCCCCTCTAGGTTAGCACAGAGCATCGGTTGAGTTCCCCATGTTATATATAGCACTTATATGTAAATACCTGTTTATTTTACATATGGGAATGTATATGTTTCAATGCTACTCTCTCAATTCATCCCACCCTTTCCTTCCCCAGGTGTGCCCACAAGTCTGTTCTCTATATCTGCGCCTCTATTCTTGTCCTCTAAATAGGGTCATATGTATTCAGTCTCTTTCCCTTACTTCTGTGAAATAACTGCTTCCCTAGACATTTAATGTTCTTAATTCAGCGGAAAGGAGATGATGGTTGTACTGAGAGACTGCAGTTTTTTTTTGTTTGTTTGTTTGTTTTGTTTTTATCATTTCTCTTTTCTTCAAATGTGACATTCACATATCAGATTTAAAAACTTTGAAGACAGGCATGGAAAAATTGAATAAGCTACAAAATTTCAAAGAAGAACTTCAAAGAAATCTGTCTCTACAACTCATGCAGAACACAAATAGTTCCCAGAAAATCAGGAACCTTTCTATCAAACTTGAAGAAATAGCCACCAAATTATGTCGTGAGTTATATACAAAAAACAAAGGTAATCCATTATTTCTTTCTGAATTATTTATTAGACAATGAACTAAACCTTGGAGTCACTTGATCACTTCACCAAAAGCTAGCAGCCTTTCCCAGGAAACTATTATTTGGAAGAAAGAATTAAATGTGGGTGATTGAAGACCCATTGATGTTTCTGTGCAGTTAGAAGAAAAACAGAAAAATAACTATAATTCCCAAATTATCAGGAGATGATACTTACTGAATAAGATGGTCTGCAGTTTCTATATTCTGACGTTTACCACTACTATTTTGGGCATGGAAGTCAATAGAATATAGAGAGGAAAGGATAGATCACCTCTTTAATTTATTTTCCTGTGGGGTTCAGTGGCAAAGAATCCACCTGCAATGCAGGAAGTGTGAATTCCATCCCTGGGTAGAGAAGATCCCCTGAAGAGAAAATGGCAACCCACTCCAGCATTCTTGTGGGGAAAATCCCATGGACAGAAGAGCCTGGCAGGCTACAGTCCATGGGGTTGCAAAAAGTCAGACACAGCTGAACATGCATAAGGCACATCTGAGCACTATATGATTTTTGGCTACACTGAGTCTTTGCTGCTGTGTGCAGTCTTTCTCTAGTTGTGACAAACAGGGGCTAGACTCTAGTTGTGGTGCATAGGCTTCTCACTGCAGTGGCTTCTTATTGTGGAGCCTGGGCTTCAGTAGTTGGTGCACGGGCTTAGCTGCTCCATGGCATATGGAATCTTCCAGGATCAGGAATTGAACCCATGTCTCCAGCATTTGAAGTTGGATTCTTAAACATTGGACCACCAGGGAAATCAGATCACCTCTTTATGTTTTTTAAAAAGAAGAGCAATAGAAGATATATCACCTTTTTATAGATGACCTTGTTCCTAAATGTCACTCAATGTTTGATAAGAGTTAATAGAAAAAAAAAATTCAAGTTTAGTCTTACCTTTGGAATTGGGAGGCATTAGTCTTTTAATATCTCTAGCAGTTTCTATAGTTATTATAACTAAAACATATTGTCATCTTAAGAAGTCTCCCGAATATTCAAAAAGTCAAAGAGCTGGAAATGCTCTAGTTGGAAAAGGCAGTATGTCTTGTGATTGGCCTTTATTGCCATGTAGAAATACACAAAATGACAAAGTGAAAGAAGAAGATTAATTAGTTGCTTATCAGGGCTCCTGAGACTGGAAAATAGACTGAAATCCAAGTGTTTAATTTCAAATGTGTTCAAATTATGTTTCGGACACATTGTGGTTGTATATGGGAGCCTGGAATACAAGATTTATTTTCTTCACTTTTGGTGTTAGAAGAAGAAAGACAAGTAAATATGCTTTATTTTTTTAAACTGAGAGGACAATGGGAATAATAAGAATTATGAAGATATCTACACAACCAAACGAAAGTATGCTCTTCTTCCAGAGCACAAATGTAAACCTTGTCCAGAGGAGTGGATGTGGCATGATGACAAATGCTACCTTCTACATGCCTACCAACGTCAGGAAACGTGGCAAAAGAGTGATGAGATTTGTTCTGGCTACAATGCCAGCCTGTTGACGATTAAAAGCAAAAGTGTGTTGGTAAGATCACATGGATCTCTGCCTGTAAGGGAAGAAGTCACTTTCCCCAACATAGAATAGAGGGGGAAGACATGTTGGGGAAGATTTGTATTAGTCCAGACATGAATCTGGCTTATTTTAGTTGGGGTATGAGGTGAACGGAACTTAGTATACTCATATCACGATACCGAGTCAAGACAGGCCATGTGAAACTTTAGCTTAGCACCTTAGCATCAGTGGATTCTCAGAGGCTGATGGGCAGATGGTAGATGTGGAGTCCCCAGAATTTTTAGGTCTGTGAATATTTCCAAACTAGAACTTTAGAATCAATTCTCAGGACATAGGTTTGAGCATTTATCTAAAAACAGAAGATTTGTAATTATTTCTGAGTTTTACCAATTCTGTAAAATCACACAGAAGGAGGTTCACCGTTTCCACCCTTTTGCATTTTGCATTTTTTTAACTAAGAGGAAAAGGCTACATATGCTAGAATAATGATGCTTTCGAACTGTGGTGTTGAAGACTTGAGAGTCACTTGGACTGCAAGGTGATCCAACAAGTCAAACCTCAAGGAAACCAACCCTGAATATTCATTGGAAGGATTGATGCTGAGGTGGAAGCTCCAATACTTTGGCCACCTGATGCAAAGAGCCAACTCATTAGAAAAGACCCTGATGCTGGGAAAGATTGAAGGCAGGAGAAGAAGGGAAAGACAGGATGAGATGGTTGGATGGCATCACCTACTTGATAGACATGAGTTTAAACAAACTCTGGGAGATAGCAAAGGACAGGAAGGCCTGGCATGCTGCAGTCCATGGGATCACAAAGAGTCAGATGTGACTGAGCAACTGAACAAAAGAATTAAAATTAGGTGGCAAACGGGAATCCCCTGGAGGTCCAGTAGTTTAAAGACTTGGCTCCTTCACTGCTATGGTCCCAGGTTCAATCCTTGGTTGGGGAACTAAGATTCCACAAGTTGTGTGGCACATCAGGGCCAAATAAGTAAATAAAAGAGAGATGGCAAAGGCAAGTGCCAAGCAGATATATTGCACTGAGTTCCTGGGTCCCAGGAAAAGGGAATTCTCTGAAAGATTTAGTTATTTATTTATCTTATTTTTTTCTAATATTTAAATTATATCTCTATATTTTGGAGAATATAAAGAATCCCATGGAAAGAGGAGTCTGGTGGGCTATAGTTCATGGGGTCTCAAAGAGCTGGACACAACTGAGCGACTAACACACACACACACACACACACACACACACACATTTTGGACTTCCCCTGGTGGCTCAGCAGTAAAGACTCCACCTGCCAATGTAGATGTGGGTTTGACCCCTGAGTGGAAAAGATCCCCTAGAGTAGGAAATGGCAATCCACTCCAGTATTCATTCTTGCCTGGAGAACTCCATGGACAGAGGAACCTGGTGGGCTATAGTCCGTGGAGTCGCAAAAGTGTAGGGCATTACTTAGCAAATAAACAATAACAACAACAACAACTCTCTAGAGTTTACTCATTCATTGGCATTTGTGGTTTTTCAGATAGTAATCCCATATTTATTTTAAAACAAAAATATATTTTTTTCAAAAGTCTCAGCTTCCTTACTGTCAGAATTCTTTTTCTTCTTTATTAAAGGGGGGAAGTCAATCTAGTTTCTGCCTAGTCTTATTATTTTCAAATGATCCATTCATAGTTATTTGCTTACCAAATGACTGGCATATAAGAAAAGAAAAAAAAAAAACTATTACTTTGGCTACATATCTCTGAACTGGGTTTGAATTCTAGTCTATAACCATTCTTCTCTGACCTTATTACATTTTTCTCATACTCATGTTTCTCTTAACTTGGGTTTTTTGACGATGAACCATCTCTTTGTCCCCATACAGTAACTGAGATATAAATGTTGAAAGACATCTCTCAGTAAGGGGCACTCTGTCTCAATTTTTTTTTTTTTTTTTTACGTGGGTGAACAAAAGCATTTATTTATTTATTTTTAAGTGAAATCAATTTATAAGTGAAAATATGTACCATGAGGTACTTTAGTTATTTTCAGTATTCATCCCACTTGCATAATATCTAAGACAGAACTATGTCATACCATATTCTTTTTTTTTTTTTTTTTTCTGAAAAATTTCACAATATAATGTTGGTAGTTTACCATGAAGAAATTAAGAAAAGAGAATAGTTTCTAATGTTTATCCATGTATTGACTGTTCGTAGTGCTCTTTACTCCTTCCTGTATTTCCAAGTTTTGTTTTGATATTATCATCATTCATAAAGGACTTTATCATTTTTTATAGCTCGTGCATGCTTCCTTAGCTTTCATTTCTCTGAAGGTGTTTTCACCCCCATTTCAAAAGATACTTTCAATGAATATCTATTACAGAATTGACAGCTTTAATTTTTCAGCACTTTATTTTTTTTTTTATTTGATAAATTTAACGCCTTTTATTGCCATACCTCATTTTACTGTGCTTTGCTTTAGTGAACTTTATAGATACATGTTTTTTTTTTTTTTTCCTTGTTAATTTTCTGTTTAGTTGATCTATCCATAAGTGTGAGTGGGGTATTAAAGTCTCCCACTATTATTGTGTTATTGTTAATTTCTCCTTTCATACTTGTTAGGATTTGTCTTACATACTGCGGTGCTCCCATGTTGGGTGGATATATATTTATAATTGTTATATCTTCTTCTTGGATTGATCCTTTGATCATTATGTAGTGACCTTCTTTGTCTCTTTTCACAGCCTTTGTTTTAAAGTCTAATTTATCTGATACGAGTATTGTGACTCCTGCTTTCTTTTGGTCCCAATTTGCATGGAAAATCTTTTTCCAGCCCTTCACTTTCAGTCTGTATGTGTCCCCTGTTTTGAGGTGGGTCTCTTGTAGACAACATATGTAGGGGTCTTGTTTTTGTATCCATTCAGCCAGTCTTTGTCTTTTGGTTGGGGCATTCAACCCATTTACGTTTAAGGTAATTACTGATAAGTATGATCCCGTTGCCATTTACTTTATTGTTTTGGGTTCGAGTTTATACACCATTTTTGTGTTTCCTGTCTAGAGAATATCCTTTAGTATTTGTTGGAGAGCTGGTTTGGTGGTGCAGAATTCTCTCAGCTTTTGCTTGTCTGAAAAGCTTTTGATTTCTCCTTCATACTTGAATGAGATCCTTGCTGGATACAATAATCTGGGCTGTAGGTTATTTTCTTTCATCATTTTAAGTATGTCTTGCCATTCCCTCCTGGCTTGAAGAGTATCTATTGAAAGATCAGCTGTTATCCTTATGGGAATTCCCTTGTGTGTTATTTGTTGTTTTTCCCTTGCTGCTTTTAATATTTGTTCTTTGTGTTTGATCTTTGTTAATTTGATTAATATGTGTCTTGGGGTGTTTCTCCTTGGGTTTATCCTGTTTGGGACTCTCTGGGTTTCTTGGACTTGGGTGATTATTTCCTTTCCCATTTTAGGGAAGTTTTCAACTATTATCTCCTCAAGTATTTTCTCATGGTCTTTCTTTTTGTCTTCTTCTTCTGGAACCCCTATGATTCGAATGTTGTAGCGTTTAATATTGTCCTGGAGGTCTCTGAGATTGTCCTCATTTCTTTTAATTCGTTTTTCTTTTATCCTCTCTGATTCATTTATTTCTACCATTCTATCTTCTAATTCACTAATCCTATCTTCTGCCTCTGTTATTCTACTATTTGTTGCCTCCAGAGTGTTTTTAATTTCATTTATTGCATTATTCATTATATATTGACTCTTTTTTATTTCTTCTAGGTCCTTGTTAAACCTTTCTTGCATCTTCTCAATCCTTGTCTCCAGGCTATTTATCTGTGATTCCATTTTAATTTCAAGATTTTGGATCAATTTCACTATCATTATTTGGAATTCTTTATCAGGTAGATTCCCTATCTCTTCCTCTTTTGTTTGGTTTGGTGGGCATTTATCCTGTTCCTTTATCTGCTGGGTATTCCTCTGTCTCTTCATCTTGTTTAAATTGCTGAGTTTGGGAGTCCTTTCTGTATTCTGGCAGTTTGTGGAGTTCTCTTTATTGTGGCGTGTCCTCGCTGTGTGTGGGTATGTAGAGGTGGCTTGTCAAGGTTTCCTGGTTAGGGAAGCTTGTGTCGGTGTTCTGGTGGGTGGAGCTGTATTTCTTCTCTTTGTTCAGTCGCGCTATGGGGAGGGAGGGAGGGATGCTGCAAACAAATGACACTGGCGTGCGCTCGCAGTGCCTCAGCCACACTGGGTCTGCCCCCACTCACGGCGCGTGTAGCCTCCCTGCCCACACTGCTCGGGCTCTAGGTTGTTCCGCCGGGAACAATCCGAGGCTGGCCCTGGGTTGCATGCACCTCCCAGGTCCAGGCCGCTCAGGTTCAGGCACTCGGGTAGTCCTCAGAGGCACAGACTCAGTTGGGGCTGCGTTTTGTGCTCTTCCCAGGTCCGAGCAGCTCAGGTGATGAGGTGTTTGGCGAGCGCCAATGCTGCGACTTATCGCCTCCCCGCCACTTGGTTATCTGGGTGTAAAACCGGCGCACCTTCTCAGGCAGATGTTGACCGTCCAGACCCCCAATAAGTTTTAGTTAGCAAAGAAGCCAGTTTTATAGATAATGTCTCTCTGGGGCTGCGATTGCCCCCTTCCGGCTCTGGCTGCCTGTCACCGGAGGGGGAAGGTTTGCAGCCGGCTACCTCTGTTTAGTCCTTTGTTCCGTGCGCGGGCTGGCGGTGTCTTAGGTTAGGGCTGGCTTTTCGCATGGTAGATATCCCACAGTCTGGTTTGCTAGCCCAAATTATTTCGCTCAGATAGTGCTCAGGGTATTCAGGCCAGATTCTTACTCTCAGCGATGCAGCCCGCGCCGCGCCTCCCTGCCCAGCCCCCGCTTGCTAATGGCGGATGCAGGTGTCTGCGCTGCTTCTCCGCTGGGGGAGTTACCGTAGGGCTCGCAATCTGCGAGTTTTAATTGTTTATTTATTTTTTCTCCCTGTTACGTTGTCCTCTGTGCTTCCAAAGCTCGGCACGGGTTCGGCAGTGAGAAGGTTTCCTGGTGTTTGGAAACTTCTCTCTTTTTAAGACTCCCTTCCCGGGACGGAACTCCGTCCCTCCCTCTTTTGTCTCTTTTATTGTCTTTAATATTTTTTCCTACCTCCTTTCGAGGAGTTGGGTTGCTTTTCTGGGTGCCTGATGTCCTCTGCTGGCATTCAGAAGTTGTTTTGTGGAATTTACTCGACGTTTAAATGCTCTTTTGATGAAGTTGTGGGGGAGAAAGTGTTTTCCCCGTCCTACTCCTCCGCCATCTTGGCGCCTTCCCTCTCAATTTTTTTTAATGGCATAGAAAATAGTAGAAAAGTGTCAAAGATGTCACCTTGACATAGTAATTTGTAAGAAATTACACTGTGAGGTAATTTACAGAAAAGGGAGACAATGATTTTAACAAGCCACCTCCGTTTCTTATAGGAATTTATAAAATCTCTGATGTTAAGTAACTTTTGGTTGGGATTATCTCCCAGGAAAGATAACCCAAGATACAGGAACTTGGATACAGTTATCCTCCTCCACTGGTAAGTCTTTATTATTGTTGAATTTTAATAGCTGGTTTCAGTAAAGGTGAATTTTCTCAGGGGCACTGTAGCTTCTACTGAAATTGTATCCTCAAGGAACCCTTTCCATCAGACTTCTATGATGTGTTTAATAATGAGAAAATTATTGCAAATGTTTTCCCAATATCTTGACAACTACCAGCCAAATAAGGGAGGATTTCTGTGAATAATGCTTTTACCTAAGAAAACTATAGAAGCCAACACAATTCACTGGGCTTGAAAATGTATTTAAAATTGTGCAATGCTAGGATTCTAAAACAAGTGAAAGATTGATTCTTCCTTTTGTTACTTAACCATTGATTGGATGCAGAGACAAATTAATTCAACAGATGAAAAGAATAAAATGTGTAAATGCTTCAGTAAGAATACACAGAATAACAAAAAATGATTTTATCTTTGAAATTTATGTTATAACTGAAATTTGAAGTGGACATTTTTGAATAAAAAATTTAGAGATTGACTAGAAGAGCATTTCTGGTAAAGAGAATAAAATGAACATAGGCATGATATAAAAAAATATTTTGTTGCACAACATACTAAGAAATTGGTTATAAATATGCCAGTATAAGTAGACTCATATGTTGTATTTGTTCTGCTTATAATGGGGTGGGGTCAAGGCGTATATAAAAAGAATGCCAAAATTCATTTGTGTTTTATAATTCCTTAAATTTAGGAAGCAGGCAGGATTCAACTAAAGAAAGAAACAACAGCCTCAAACTGCTAGATGTTGTTTAGTCGCTAAGTTGTGTCTGACTCTTTGAGACCCCATGGACTGTAGTCTACCAGGCTCCTGGATTTCCCAGGCAAGGATACTAGAGTGGGTTCCCATGCACTACTCCGAGGGATCTTCCCAACTCAGGGATTGAACCCAGGTTGCCTGCATTGCAGGTAGATTCTTTATCACTGAACCATCGGGGAAGCCCACTGGATGCCCTTACAATCTCACAAATTTATACAGATTTGTTTGTTGAGGACACATGAAGCTGAAGTGAACTCAATACATATGTGCTGGGGTGCTGCCATTCTGAATCTAAACCCCGAGATTCCTCCATATACATGACGTTGGGCAAGGCAGCAAATAGAATCTTTGGTTGTGTTTTGATTATTGTTTTGTTGTGTCCTGCTTGTTTTTTTCCATCAGATAGAAATAGTATGGTAGGAATATGGGTCATAAAGATACTGCAGCTCCATCTTTGTCAGTCTGCAATGATAGCACAGAACAGGGGATATGCTTAGTTGCTTAGTCCTGTCCAACTCTTTATGATCCTATGGACTCTAGCCCGCCAGGCTCCTCCATTCATGGGAATTCTTCAGGCAAGAATACTGGAGTGGGTTGCCATGCCCTCCTCTGAACAGGGGATAGGATCTGCACAAAGGAGAGAAAGATGTATATTCTAAAGGTCTCATTTGGAGTGAAATTCTAGAAGTAAAGGTAGTGTGAGCATAAAGGGACAGTATAGATGTAATCTTGTTTCAAAAGCTAGAGTTTCCTTGTGTTTATTTATAATTATTGCTAATGGGAAAGTAAACTATAATGGGATGGAAAACGCAGTAGCTATTTCAAATCACACAAAAAAATATAGAAATAGAAATATATCCTAGTATATGTATATAATACACTTTTACATGTATCATGTATGTACACTATATGTAATTCCTTTTTTTTAATCTTTGATGTTATTTTGGATTTGTTCCTGGAAATGAGCTAGGATTAGTATAATCTGTGTTATGCTACTTCAAATAGAAAATTAAAGTTATTTGAGGAACTTACTTATTAATGATCATTAGTTACTAATCCAAGAGGTGATGCGAGATTTTTTCCCCAAAGATAATATATTCAGTTTATAAGTTTATCTTTGATCTCTAGTCTCTCACCAGTCATCTTATGTTGGGAGCTGGCAATCATTCAGGGCTTCATTGTAAAATTTCTGGAAAATGGCTGAGGGAAATGTCACTTGGAGATGATGCTGAGCTTAAAGTATCACAGATGAGGTTAATTTCTGATTTTGGTGATTATGAAAAATATTTGAGGAGGATAGCCTCAAAATTTATTACTTGTCCAGTTTTCCTGAAGAATCTAATGGAATTGCATTACTTTATTCATACTAGGTGCTGTGGAAGGGAGGTGCTAGATCTGGAAGAAAAGGACAACAAATACTCCAGCTGTGAGAAACTAGAAAAGCCTGAGAGAAATCAGGCATATTGTGACACTGCACATCTGTCCATAAAAATAAGTAACTTGGACACTTGCCATTCTAAATAATAATTAAAATTAATTTTAGACAACACAGACCATAGGAGCAGTGATATGTTGGATAAGTGATGTTTTTCTGGGACTGTGTTTCAAATGTTTGACTCGCCAAGTGTAATTCTTTATTTTCTCTTTCAGGTTTACAAGAAATACAAGCGTCATAAATGATAAGATGTATTGTGGATGGATACATTATACAACCGTTTATTATACTAAGTGCACTGAAACTAAAAGTATTATATGTGAGAAGCTTGCCCAATCAGTGAAGATTGAGAGTATACTAATGAGTGAAGTATTGGATGGAAGAAAGTAGTTAGTGCAATTATTTTGTCCCAAGCATTATCCTGCACTTAAAGGACACTTTGGGGACCATACATCTTGTTGACCACACCAATAGAATAAAGATACAGTACGACTACATTTCTGCCTCCCTCCTAACAATTTACATTTTCAAACTTTCTTCTTTCTCTTCATTTGCTGAGTAAATGGAGCCTAACGTCATAGTTATACTTTATGTTTCATTCACTCAATCCAGATACTGCTGAACATAAATACAGTATTTTGGGTGAGAATACAGAAAACTGATGGAGGAAATGGCAACCCATGCCAGTATTCTTGCCTGGATAATTCCAGTGGACAGAGGAGCCTGGTGGGCTGTAGTCCATGGGGTCACAAAAAGTCAGACACGACTGAGCACACACAGAAAACAGAAGCGAATTTTTCTTGCTTCTCCAGAAATAAGGTAAATATAAACTTTACAGAAATCAAAGAAAATGAAATCTTGGAATATATAAAGAAGATAATACCATCATGACCAATTAGGACAAGACAGGTTGATTTACTTACTTTGGGGGAAAAAAAATAAAAGAGAGAATACAGTGCCATTTAAATAGATATAGAAAAAATGTTAGATAAAGTTCAACACCAAATCTCTTAGAAAACTAGAAGCAGAAGATATCTCTAATCTGATAAAGAATGTTAACATTAAAAAGAGAAAAAAAAAAAAAACTAACAAAAGCAGCAGCAGAAACCCCTAAACATAACATATTTCTAGTAAAAGAGTGAAAGTTTTTCTTTTGAACCCTGGAAGAATATAGAAATTATCTTTATCAGTTATTTTATTCAACAACCTCTACTGTCTATTGGAGGTCCTGAAGGTGAAATAAAGCAAGAAAGAGATTAAAAATATAAAAAAAATAACAGAAATAAGATTTTATTTGTAGATCACTTAATTATTTACATAAACCAATATAATTTATAAACTATTAATTTAACAAGCTCAGTGATAAATTATATATAGTATATTCTCAGTGTATGCACATCAATCATATTTCTATATATTAGCAATAAGTAGTGCAAAATAAAATTTACAAAAGCAATACCATTAATAATAGCATCTAAAAACATAGTAATAATAAAGATTAAAATGTGGAAAATCTTTACATGTAAATATTATATGCAGTGTGATCCTAATACCTCACCTAAAGTTACATCTCCTTCTAAAGATCTGTAAATCCAGAAACTGGTAATAACAGCATAGCAAGGGCCAGGACTCCACTGTCATGCCTCAAAGAAAACTACAAGCTGTTTGCTGCCAAATTAGCTAATATATACCCATTCCACAATGGAAAGAGCTTTGACAGGAATAGATCCATATTTGGGTATGGAATTCTTGTCCTGTCCATAGGGTTCATCCAGAACCAATATCCACAAACTGGAATAGGACCTTACATAACATCATGTCTGATGCTCTCTAGCATTCAGATAAGGGAATGGAGGATTGACCATGGGATCCACTAGTTACATAAAAACAGAATCAACACACAGCTTCAAGTCAGACAGAGCAATGGAAGGCTAAAGGTCCATTGAAAGCACAGTTGGAGATCCATCTCAAGAGTTAATATTACAACATGATGCCATCTTCCAAGTTGTAATGTATCCTTTAAACCAATAACCTTTATATGGTACTGTGTCTTCAACAGATAGAATACATGGGTCTGGAAACCAAAGGGAGAGGCAGGAGTGACCCTTCTTACCATCATTTCCAGTAACTAACTTGGGAGATGCATGCCTTCTGTCAGAGTAACTCTGGGTTTAAGAAAATCTTGTCTGTAAAGAACAAAAGCTTCCACCAAGGAGCACAACATCTCTTTAGATGAATCGGGATGAGCTATTTACTCTGTCCAACAGAAGACGGGGCTGTTTTTACACCATAGGGGAACAGAAAGAAAGACATTTGGCATCCAGTTATGCCATTTGAGGACATATTTATAATCCATCCTCTATTTTGATGGTATAAAGGCAAATTCTGCAGTCTCAGCTTGAGAATGGTATGATGGGTTCAAACCCCTGGTAGGCGAAGGTGACTAAGATCAGCAGATGTGTGGAGAGTGAGAAGAGTAGCCAAGTCCCTTTGCTGTTCACCTGAAACTATCATAACATTGTTAATCAGCTATACTCCAATATAAAATAAATAGTTGAAAATTTTTCTTTAAAAATAGGAGAGAGAGAGACAATGAGTGTCAGTTGTGACTCTGAGCTCAGCTGCAGGGTCGGGAGCTAGAATTAATGCCACACACCTTCCACTTACAATTTATTCCAAGAGAAGAGACATACCTTTAACCTCAACTTGGTTCATTTCCATGAAGAAATACATCTAGGCTGAAGAAAGTTAAATTGTACTGGACCCTATGACATGATGTACAGATTTCTCTTCAGGACTGAAGGGCTTATTCTCCTAGCTGCTGGGAGAGCTATCAGCATCCAGCTATCAAGTGTGAGCCCTTGCCTCTGTTGAAGGGAATGAACTCAGTCAAGGTTATATTCCCTTCCCAGAACAGCTCGTTTCTGCGATGTGGAGATGTGAAGGCCTTGATGCCTTGGCCTAACCGGGGAAAACTCAGAAGCTCTATTCCAGCCTCAGAGCTCCAACTTCCCTCTCTCCAATTCTGCTTTCTTCTGTTTTTTTCCACAAGTGGACACACCAAGGATGTCCCTGATAAACCTCCATCATACTAATCTTGACTTCAGAATCTGCTTCCCTGGAAATCAAGACTGTAGGGGTTGCTGACAAAATTAAAGAAAACCTCAATAAGTGGAGAGATAACTACATACTTGGATTAGAAAAGTTCATATTTGGGGGATGTCAACTTTCCTAAATTTGCCTCTAGATTCAATACAATCCCTGAATTTTTCAGAGGGATTTTTAAAAAGTGATGTGCTAATAGTAAGATTAATACAGAAATGCATAAGATTTAGAATAGCCAACATAATATTAAAAAAGAAGAATATTTGCAGAAATTACAGTCTTCAATAACAAGACTTACTCTAAAGCCACAATAATAAAAATAGTTTTGACTTGATACCAGGATAGGTATACATCCACAAGCCCAGATCAAGAGTCCAAGAAGAGAGGATATAGAATGAGGTGGTCAGAAAGTAAAAACTTCCAGTTATACCATATAGTTATTGTCCTGAGGATCTAATGTACAACACAATGACTATAGTTAATACTGCTATGTGGTACAATTGAAAGTTGTTAATGGAGCAAATTCCAAGAGTTCTCCTCACAAGCAATTGTTTTCCTTTTTTCGTATCTATATGATATGATGGATAACTAAATTTACTGCACTAATCATTTCATAATATATGTGAGTCAAATCATTATACTGTATACCTTAAGCTTCCACAATGCCATGTGTCAATTATATCCTAATAAAATTGGGGGAAAAAGAGTTTTGTTTGTTTGGTATCTTCAGCAAGACTGATATACGTCTTTCTGTTTCTTTCTTTTCTTTTTTTTTTTTTTACATTCTAATAGTTATGTAGGGGTGTCCCTTGCTGGCTATCTTTTCTTGTGCTTATTTGACATTTGTATAACTTCTCTGATAGTGTCAGTGTCAATCTTTGGCCTATTTTGTAATACTTTATTTTTAGTGTTGAGAGTTCCTGTTGAGAGATATAGTCTGAATATCAGACATGTTATATCAATTACGTGAATGGCAAATATTTTTTTCCTAGTGTTTGATTTGTGGAAGTTCTTCATTTTCATTGTCTAGCTTTTTATTTATTTTGTTATTTTTGGATCATGTTTTTGCTGTTATGGGCTTCCCTGGTGGCTCAGATGGTAAAGAATCTGCCTGCATTGCAGGAGACCTGTGTTTGACCCCTGGGTTGGGAAGATCCCCTGGAGAAGGGAATGGCAATCCACTCCAGTATTCTTGCCTAGAGAATTCCAAGGACAGAGGAGCCGGGTGGGCTACAGTTCATGGACTCACAAAGAGTCAGACATGACTGAACAACCACACTTTCAATTCACTTTGTTGTTGTAGCTAGAAAATATTTTTTGCCCCCAAATTGTAAAGATTTCTCCTTGATGTTGTTTTTGAAGTTTCATCATTTCAGATTTTACCTTTAAGTCTGTGGCCTATTGTGAGATTTTGTTGTGGGGCTGTTTTTTTTTTTTGTTGTTGTTGTTAGCTATTTTCTATGGTGCAAAGCATGGATAAAAATTCATTTTTTTCCCATAGTGATAGCCAGCTTTAGAAATTAACATGCTGTCTTCACTGAATCACCTTCGTATCTTAGTGAAAATAATCAGTCGACCACATACATAACAATCTATTTTGGACTTCAGTATTTTTCACTGAATTATTTATTTGACAAAAACATCACACTGTCTTACATATGCTAGTTTTTTTAAGTCAGGTAGAGATTAAGTTTTCCAACTTGTCTTTTTCAATATGTTTTTCATTATGTTTCAATACATTTGCCTATTCATCATCGGTGCTATAGAATGTCAATCAGGCCAAATTAGTTGATAGATGTGCTCAGGTATACTATATACTGTCAAATTAATGTGCTTCATTTCAAATGAAGCATGGCAATTGATTGAATTGCCTCTTTAACAAACTATTTTGTTGAAATAGTTCTCATATGTCAAATACTAGAATGAGAACAGGATGCAGGGGATAAGTTGGATCAGAAAGCCAATGATCTGGCCAATGTAAAAATCAACTATATGTAAGGAGATTCTGTTCTCTGAGACACTTTCAAATTCTATTTCTACAATACTTCTGTAGTACTTTGAGACAGTCGAAGAGAAAGGGTCTATTCATGGGGAATAATTTATTAATTTATCCTATACCCATGTTGTGAATTAATACATTTTCACTTGGGAAAGAATGTCCCAAGTTTTGAGATACTGTGTTTTGGTGGGAATTGTTTGCCAATTTTTTTTTTTGCAATTTTTTGCAATTGTTTGCCCCATATTTTCCCCCCAAGATAAAGTACATATTGCTACATGGAAAGTAACCAAGGAATGACTTTTGCTTTTGCCCAAATGGCAAAGTGAAGTTTTGTTTATTTATGAAATCTCTTGACACTTGTGGGCTATTCTGAAATGAGACACGTGATGGTGAGTTAGGAATAATGCCAAATTGTGTTTAATTACACTATTTCCTCAAGGAAAAGTTCCAAGAGAGTAGAGCTAAAATTAAGCATTAAAATGTTTAGTTTTACTACATCAATGTTAACAAGATGTTTTAACTACTCTGAATTCCTCTCTCAAGGATATGTTGTAAGTTGGAAAATCACCTCTGAATATCCAAAACTTAGTAGGTAAGTAATAAATGATTCTCTTTCTGTTGACTGAAGCTTTTTCCACATTTGCCAATTTTTAAAGTCAATTAATAAAACTCAAGGTTAAACTTTCATTTGATTTTTAAAAATAACTTGTCTGTGTAAAATATGAGTCAAATTCTATCATAATCTATCTTTTCCAATCATAGCCAAGCCTCATTTTATTTTATAAAGTATTTAATAATTTTTAACTTCCATTAATAGAGATATTATATGCTGGTTGTTTAATAAAGTAGATTACAATAGGACAATATATACATTTTTTTGGCTATTTCGTTATATATGTTGGAAAATTTGACCATGAACTTGATTCGTGCATGTGTATACACATATATATATATAAACATGCACACAACTATTTGATAAAATGCAGTGCCTTTTGTTTTATACTGTACCTCATTTATATTTGGGCTTCCCTGAGAGCTCAGTTGGTAAAGAATCTGCCTGCAACGCAGGAGACCTGGGGTTGGGAAGATCCCCTGGAGAAGGGAAAGGCTACCCACTCCAATATTCTGGACTGGAGAATTCTATGGACTGTATAGTCCGTGGGGTCACAAAGAGTCGGACACGATTGAGTGACTTTCACTTTACTTCATTTATATCTTGGAATCTTATCGACATTATGCCTTGCATGATTAAAATAAGAAGCAATGAGAATAGCATATTGATTGATTACCTTGCCTTTATAACACAAAAGTGTATAAATTAATTTTATTAGGTCTACATTATTTTAAATGTGATTTAAGTGTTTTGATGTAATAAATGTAGCTCATAATATATTTTTAGTGGTTTTAATGCATCTTAAAAATGTGTATTAGCTGTTAACATGACTAAGAATAAGGTATTTTTTGACACTGAGTAAGTCAGATTGGATGATTTGATAATGGTTACTGATTTTGCCAACAGGATTATGAAAAATATTTTTATAAATTCATTGCACCATGTGCCTATCCTTTATTGACACAGACATACTTAATACAATAAAAACATTTTGTTTTAAAAACACATTCATGGAGTACAGTGAAATTAATAGGGTTTTGATATTTAAATATATTATGTGTATATTGGGTTAAAGAAGTAGTCTCTAAGTGAAAAAATATGTTAGAGTTGTCATAGAGATAAATTTTTAACTTTATATAGTATATAGTACTTTCCCCGGAGAAGGCAATGGCACCCCAACTCCAGTACTCTTGCCTGGAAAATCCCATGGATTGAGGAGCCTGGTAGGCTGCAGTCCATGGGGTCGCTAAGAGTCGGATATGACTGAGCAACTTCACTTTCACTTTTCACTTTCATGCATTGGAGAAGGAAATGGCACCCCACTCCAGTGTTCTTTCCTGGAGAATCCCAGGGATGGGGGAGGCTGGTGGGCTGCCGTCTATGGGTTCACACAGAGTCGGACACGACTGAAGTGACTTAGCAGCAGCACCAGCAGCAGTACTTTCCCCCCAAACTTGAGAAAATGGCTCTCTCTCTCTCTCTCTCTCTCTCTCTTTAGTTGGTAAGTCATGTCCAGCTCTTGCGACCCCATGGACTGTAGCCTGCCAGGCTCCTCTGTCCACGGGATTCTCCAGGCAGGAATACTGAAGGGGGTTGCCATTTCCTTCTCCAGGGATCTTCCCTACCCAGCAATTGAACCCAGGTCTCCTGCATTGCAGGCAGATTCTTTACCAAATGAGCTATAAGGGAAGCCCAATTCATCTCTAGATTACATATAATCCTTGGTACAAAGTAAATGTTAGGTAAACAGTTGCTAATGCAGCAAATTTGTGTTCCTTTTTGGAACTTCCTGGAATTTTTTTTTTTTTTTCTGAATGTATTTTATCTTATTTGGTTGAATTTTTGGATGTTGAAGGTGAGGATACTGAGGGCTAACTATACTACAATTATAATGGTTTTTAAGAAGTTAATTTTTAACACAATGTTCCCACAGAGTAAGTCATATATTATAGGGTACTTTTCTAAGTTAGCTTCTGATACAATTACAAATGAATCTAGTATCTGATATGTTATTTTATAAACAAAAGTAGGAAGCAAACTATTTTTGCAATTCTCATGGTTTTTAATTCTTTCACCAAAATTGGGAGATTTAATCAACGTATTGGGTAATTAAGTGATATTTGCCATTAAATAATTATGTAACCTTAGAAGGTAATGCAGAAGAAATCCAAATAGTTGAATGGCATTGTTAGAATGAATCTTTTTATTTCATCTTTTTAGTTTTATGAACAAGAATTTTCTTAGTTTATATATCTACAAATAATAATATAAACTGCTTAAAATTGTCTCAGTATTATGTAAACATACCTGAACAAATTATAGAATGTACTAGTGTCTTTAAAGAAAACATTTCTAAACAATATTATGTTTGTGTTCAAATGTTATTGAAATGAGTAATACATTTATTCCGATTTCCAAATCGGGAAAGAAGTATGTCAAGGCTGTATATTGTCACCCTGCTTATTTAACTTATATACAGAGTACATCATGAGAAACCCTGGGGTGAAGGAAGCACAAGCTGGAATCAATATTGCCAGGAGAAATATCAACCTCAGTTTATGCAGATGACACCACCCTTATAGCAGAAAGGGAAGAAGAACTAAAGAGCTTATTGATGAAGTGAAAGAGGAAAGTGAAAAAGTTGGCTTAAAACTCAACAATCAGATAACTAAGATCATGGCATCTGGTCCCATCACTTCATGGCAAATAGATGAGGAAACAGTGGAAACAGTGGCAGACTTTATTTTTGGGGGGCTCCAAAATCACTGAAGATGGTGATTGCAGCCATGAAATTAAAAGACACTTGTTCCTTGGAAGAAAAGTTATGACCAACTTAGACAGCATATTCAAAAGCAGAGACATTGCCAACAATGGTCTGTCATGTCAAAGCTATGGTTTTTCCAGTAGTCATGTATGGATGTGAGAGTTGGACTATAAAGAAAGCTGAGTGCTGAAGAATTGATGCTTTTGAACTGTGGTGTTGGAGAAGACTCTTGAGAGTCCCTTGGACTGCAAGGAGATCCAACCAGTCCATCCTAAAGGAAATCAGTCCTGAGTATACATTAGAAGGACTGATGTTGAAGCTGAAACTTCAATACTCTGGCCACCTGATGTGAAGAATTGACTCATCTGAAAAGACCCTGATGATGGGAAAGATTGAGGGCAGGAGGAGAAGGGGACAACAGAGGATGAGATTGTTGGATGGCATCACCGACTCAGTGGACATGAGTTTGAGTAAAACTCCGGGAGTTAGTGATGGACAGGGAGGCCTGGCATGCTGCAGTCCATGGGGTTGCAAAGAGTTGGACATAGCTGAGCAACTGAACTGAAATGAATACATTTATATTGTTTTTATAAATATCTACTAATTATTTTAATTGCAAAGTTTAATTCTTAGAGATTAAATTGATATATATAGGAATAAAACAAATATAAAATTCATTTCTATCTATATATTACTGCAGAAAGTTTAATATGCTAATCAGTGGATTTTAAGTTGAGGGCAGAATCTACAGCAATGAAATCTACTGGGACAAGGTCAGAATGAAGGCAAATTATGAAATGGAGACAAACTTGCTCAATAGATGTGAATATACACAATTGCTATTATTTTCATTTTTTCAAAGGAATATGTTTAAAACAAAATAGACCAGAACAGCTGATTAGCCAATAAAAACATCTCCCCTCAAAAGACTATTTTGCTCCTCAATGGCAATTGTTTAATAATTTGTCTATATTTTTTATGGTGATTGTATCTTTAATATTTGTCTTATGCTATATAGATTTATAACTTTAGAAGTTGTCTACTAGCTTTTGTTTTGATAAATGAATTCTTTTTTTTCAAGAATTCACTCTCTCAATTCTTTTCCCTGACCCCCTCATGTGAGTGAAAGTCACTCAGTTGTGTCCGACTATTTGTGACCCCATGGATTGTAGCCCACCAAGCTCCTCTGTCCGTGGAATTCTGCAGGCAAGAATACTAAAGTGGGTAGCCATTTCCTTCTCTAGGAGATCTTCCCCACCCAGGGATTGAACCTGGGTCTCCTGCCTTGCAGGCAGATTCTTTACCAGCTGAGCCACCAGGGAAACCCCCTCATACAAACCTTTATTTCTTATTGTCACAGCCATGTATCTCTTAAAAAAAAATACAACATTTAATTTTGTACTAGAGTGTAGCCAAATAACAATGTTGTGATGGTTTCAGGTGGTCCACAAAGGGACTCAGCCATACATATACATGTATCCATTTGCCTCCAAACTTCTCTCCCATCCAGGCTGCCAATAACATTGAGCAGAGTTCTCTACGTTATACAGTAGTTCCTTATAGTTCACTTCCTCCTATTTCTTCTGTCTTCCCTCCCCCTGTCTCTTAATCTCTGTAATTTGATCCTTTCCTTTTATCCTGCTAATATTTCAATATTATGAATAGCATGCCTATGCACCATAGCCATAATTATTTCATGATTTTACCACTGGTTGATTTTAAGAGTGAATTTTTAAAATGCATTTATTTATCACATTCAGTTCAGTTCAGTTCAGTCGCTCAGTTATGTCTGACTCTTTGCGACCCCATGAATCGCAGCACGCCAGGCCTCCCTGTCCATCACCAACTCCCGGAGTTCACTGAGATGCAGGGAAAGATTTGCAGTCACTTCACTGAAATTAATCATTATGCAATAATAATGTGATAAAAAATTTATCCACTAAGCAATTCAAAAGACAACATTCTTAGCATAAATTTCAGATTGAATACTATTACTATGTCTCACTAATTGTTCAGTCATGCTAAATGTGTGTTTGCCCCACATTTGAAAAAGGTATTCCTGTATTTGCTTTTGCTCTTGATTGTCTAGTTCCCATTCTTCTTTCCTTATTTTTTAAAATATCATAATCTCCATATTTTTGGATTGTCTTTATTGCATATTCTGTGGTGTGTCCTGTTCTCTCACTGTCCTCCTTCTCAGGGTTCCTAGTTCTCTGAGCTCATTTTGTACTAGCATTTTGTAAAAACTGTTGCAATTATCAGTCTGAAACATGTTACTGCCCCTGGGAGGATTGTGCACTGTTAGCCAGATTCCATTTGTCAGGTTTTAGTCACTGCTTTCTTTTGCTGACTTGTTATTTTTCAGATAGTACTGTGTTTGTGAATCAGTCATTGTGGGTATATCTGGTGATGAAGGAGATCTGATTCAGGCTATCAGGATAAAGAATTTTTGGTCGTGAAACACACCCAGAAGTCAATGTGCATCAAATTTCTGGGACTGGATCAGTGGATCAGAAACTGAGAACATGAAGTTATTCTTATTCAGGAGAGATGAAAACCAAATATTTGACATACTTCTCATTGTCAAATTTGTCAAGGGAGTCAGAAGTTGAAAATGAGGAACATATTATGAAGAAATTGAAAAGAAAGGGGAAATTTAAAAGGAACTGAAACCTTTGAAATTGAAGAGTAAGTAACTTCTGACTTTTAGATTTCAGAAACTGAAAAAGTTAGTAGGTATTACAGTATTAAATTAGCATGTTTTCATAGGATAATATTTTTGTCATTGCTATTCTCTGGTTGTTTTAAATGACAACCCCATAGAGAAGTCTTCCATACATCTTCTATTTGGGATAAGCCTCCTCTCCTTTCTCTGTCACACTTTCTTCTACCCTACTTTATTTCTATTCTAGTATTTTTCACTACCTTATATTATATTGCTTATCCATTGATACTGTAAAAAATATCAATATAAGCTATATATTTACAAGTAAATACATGAAGCATAGAATGTAAACTACCTTATGAAAATAAATGCTTCTATCAGATGGTCTGGAATATTGCTTACCATACAGTGGGTACTCAGTCTGTTGAATAAAGGAAAGAATAAATGGATGAATAAACAAATGTTTCTGAATGCCCAGGGAAAACTATTTATTACATTTTTCAAAGTTACATAGGCAGATCTTGTTTAGTCTCTAAGTTGTGCCTGACTCTTTGTAACCCTATGGACAGTAGCTGCTCTGTCCATGGGAATTCCCAGGCAAGCTTACTGAAGTGGGTTGGCATTTTCTCCTCCAGGAGGTCTTCCCAATCCAGGGATCAAATTCACGTCTTCTACTTGGCAGGCGGATTTTTTTACTGCCGAGTGACCTGGGAATCGGCAGAACCCACTTATAAAATTAAATACATTGCATTTGTATTTATGTAGAGAAAGTTTATTATGATATGATTAGAGTAGGATGAATATCTTTATCTGGTAGAAGAGATTTGATCCTTTGAAAATTTAGGAAATCAACTACTATTCAAGTTTTCAGTCAATTAAAATAGTGAATGAGTTTTTCTCAGGTAGTAGGCTTTGTTCTTATTCAGTTTCTCAGTCGTATCTGACTCTTTGAGACCCCATGGATTGCAGCACACCAGGCTTCTCTATCTTTCACTATCTCCTGGAGTTTGCTCAAACTCATGTCCATTGAATCAATGATGCCATCCAACCATCTCATCCTCTTTCACCCCCTTTTTCACTTGCCCTCAATCTTTCCCAGCATCAGGATCTTTTCCAATGAGTTGGGTCTTTGGATCAGGTGGCCAAAGTATTGGAGTTTCAGCTTCAGCATCAGTCCTTCCAGTGAATATTCAGGGTTGATTTCCTTTAGGATTGACTGGTTTTATGTCCTTGCTGTCCAAGGGACTCTCAAGAGCCTTCTCCAACATCACAGTTTGAAAGCATTAATTCTTCAGCACTCAGCCTTTTTATGGTCCAACTGTCACATCCATACATGACTACTGAAAAAACCACAGCTTTGACTATACTTGAGAATGTACATTTAGGAGGATGGTGAAAACACCTATTGCTCCAGAATGAATTCAAGCCAGTGAAAATTCTGGGCTTCAGGGTAAGAGTTTTAGGGATTTCCTTTTATGTCAAGGTTTACATATCAGAACATGGTTTTCATATATACACTTACATATATATGTACATGTGCAAATATTGTCTTTCTCAACAACACATGAAATATTCCTTAACTTCTACCTTTATAGTGTTTTTATCTACCCCAGACATCATACTCCTTAAACATGTTTTCTGTTAAGAGAGGTACAAAACATCAACTTGGCTTCTGATCTCATTATCTAAATGGTCAAGAATGTCAACTTTTCCTTTGTTCAATATTTAACTCATTAATCATTTCTCACATGTATAAACTGACAAAATGATGAGCATGCAAGTGCATAGATCATTGTCTAATCTCTGCATCATCTAAACAATGAGACTACTGGCTCAAAGCAAATGTATGTTTTAAGATCTCAGAGAAGCATTATATTCACTCTTGGAAGGAGAGGTAGAATAAGAACATCATATGCATTTAGAAAAACAGTTAAAAACTTTAGGTTCATCTGTTCAATTCAGTTCAGTCACTAAGTCGTGTCCAACTCTTTGCGACCCCATGAACCACAGCATGCCAGACCTCCCTGTCCATCACCAACTCCAGAGTTCACCCAAACCCATGTCCATTGAGTCAGTGATGCCATTCAACCATCTCATCCTCTGTCGTCCCCTTCTCCTCCTGCCCTCAATATTTTCCAGGATCAGGGTCTTTTCAAATGAGTCAGCTCTTCACATCAGGTGGCCAAAGTATTGGAGTTTCAGCTTCAACATCAGTCCTTCCAATGAACACCCAGGACTGATCTCCTTTAGGATGGACTGGTTGGATCTCCTTGCAGTCCAAGGGACTCTCAAGAGTCTTCTCCAATACCACAGTTCAAAAGCGTCAATTCTGCAGTGCTCAGCTTTCTTCATAGTCCAACTCTCACATCCATACATGACCACTGGAAAAACCATAGCCTTGACTAGACAGACCTTTGTTGGCAAAGTAATATCTCTGCTTTTGAATATGCTGTGTAAGTTGGTCATAACTTTTCTTCCAAGGAACAAGTGTCTTTTACTTTCATGGCTGCAATCATCATCTGCAGTGATTTTAGAGCCCAGAAAAATAAAGTCAGCCACTGTTTCCACTGTTTCCCCATCTATTTGCCATGAAATGATGAGACCAGATGCCATGATCTTAGTTTTCTGAATGTTGAGTTTCTAATAAATGAGAAAAATGAGACCTAGAGACTTCCCAATTTACTTAATATTAAATAAAACACTAAAGCTCATGCTACCTACATATTCCCTCCCCATCCCTGTCTCCACCCCAACTCCTGTTTTTAAAAAAGTTTCAAACTCTATAGGTTAAAGCAATTTCCTTTTTCCTTGAGTCAATTTTCAGAACACTTTTCTAAATTTACTCCTTACAGTTCTTTTTTTCTTTCTTCTTTTAAATTCTGTGGTAGGTATCTTCTGTTCATTGCACAATGCTCCAATCTTTCTTGACAGTAAATAAAAAGGAGGGTGGGGTACAATATTTAGTGTAGTTCATTGTAATCCTTTTCTTCTTGATTTTTGTTTTGATCCATTAATATTTTGCTTTTAAATTCTCAGGAATCTGCAATCCACAAAAAATCACGTAAAAATGGAATGAAAATTTTTGATTAGAATTAACTCACCTGTGGTTTTCAGGGAGTCAGCAATGGGTTATGCACTCCATGCAATTCTAACAGAGTTCTCACAGGCACATGCTTTCTAAGAACTGATTATACATGCAGAAATAAATACATGTTTATTTGTATTTCCATAGGGTAGTGTTGAGTCTGGAGATACAGATGTTTTCCCCTCTAGTTGAAAAATGAAAGATTGTTTATATTTAAAACCCACATTTTTCTCTTAGTCATTTCTTCAATTTGGTGTTTTAGTGGAGGAAGTTAGAAAAAGTGAGATAAGAGGGATGTACAGAGGTGAGAATAGTGCAGTTATGAAATTCTCAGGGGAACAGTTCTGTTTTCTGATACTTCTTTTGTTTGGTCTTTACAAAGATAGATCAGTCAGCTCAGTCCCTGCATGCACAGGCCATCTAAGAGTGGCTTCTGTGAGATCAAGGTGATAGCACAGCACATCGGTTGACTGAACTGTGCTTTGTTCAATAATGTCTGAAGAAGTGACCTATGCAACTCTCAAATTTTCAAATCCTAAGACAAAGAAACCCCAGGAAAGCCACAGTCTCAAGAGAACAGGTAAGAGTTTCCTTGAGGATCAAAAAGACCAGAGAAGGGGTTATCAGCTATACTGGTGGGTTCTCCTGTCTTCAATTCAAGGCTGTTAGTCCATTCTGAGATTTAAATTCTGGAGAACTAGTCCATAGATCAGTCACTATGCCAGAGCCTAGTTATGTCTATCTTATTTAGTTTGAAACATCATCACTGCGGCTTCCTGATGGCTCAATGGTAGAGAATCAGTCTGCCAATGCAGGAGACTTAGGAGACATAGGTTTGATCTCTGCATTGGAAAAATCCCCTGGAGAAGGAAATGGCAACCCACTCCACTGTTATTCCCTGGGAAATCCCAAGGACAGAAGAGCCTGCTGGTCTATAGTCCATGGGGTCGCATAAGAGTCAGACTTGGTTTAATGAATAAACAACGACAACAACAAAGTTCATCATAGTATGTGAAAAAAGACTGTGGTCTAAACCTCTGAAAATTCAGATTGCTGTTGCCACCAAAATAACATTTCTTACATTTTTTAGACATTTTAGGATGATTTTACATACAGGCTATTAGAGGAAGAAAAAGACAGCAATAGTGTGAGCATAGCTATCCAATATTTTTATTTAATTGCTATAAGATAAGAAATAAGTATATCGCTATGAGTTTCATAGGATCATGGAACACCCAGTCAGTGATTATGCATTAAACATTTATTTCTTTCTGAGAAAGAATAAGACTGAAGGTTCCTTATCTCAGCATAATAGAATTGCAGTCTTCTTTATCCAGCAATTTAATTCCCAGACAGTTAATAACAATGAAGCAGTAGGAAGATATTTTTTCAAAACATGATAGTCATATTCACTGAAATTTCTTTATTGCTATGAGATATTTTATATTTAAATAATGAAGTAAAAGCCCTTTGTGTGAAAATCTCTGATTAGAGGCATCAGGTTAGTGAATCATGTGTTAGGGACTTGTTTCCCTCCAAAGAGTCATTTTCTCTGTCTCTATAACATCTGATGAAAGAACTGCATGTATTTGGGAAAAATACTACATCTTCATCATACAACAAACACCATAGACCACTATGGTGGTATCTATAAAATTGGAGATGCAATTTATGTTCTGCAGTGCTGTGCTAAGTTGCTTCAGTCGTGTCTGACTCTTTGAGACCCTATGGACTGTAGCGTGCCAGGATCCTCTGTTCGTGGGATTTTCCAGGCAAGATAACTGGAGAGGGTTGACATGCCCTCCTTCAAGGGATCTTCCCAACCCAGGGATCGAACCCACTTCTTTTATGTCTCCTGCATTGGCAGGTGGGTATTTTACTATTAGTGCCACCTGGGAAGCCCTTATGTTCTGCTACATATTTTCTAATGTGTATTTCCTTATGTAACAATTTTATCCTTTTCTATATATCTAAGTAAACAGAGGATGAGATGCTTGGATGGCATGACTGACTCGATGGACACGAGTTTGAGTACGCTCTAGGAGTTGGTGGTTGACAGGGAAGCCTGGCATGCTGCAATCCATGGGGTCACAAAGAGTCGGACACAACTGAGTGACTGAACTGAACTGAAACTGTTTCAATTTTATTTTTATAAAAGGTTACTTCATGTTTGTCTATTGGAAAAATCTATCATCAGAATCAGAATCAAGCCACAAACACAGGACTACCTGGATAATTAGAAGGCAAAAAAGATTATAGAGAAAAGAATGATTTTCTAAAAACATTGCCACTGTTTATCTTTCCTGAAAAAGATAGCCATGAAACTCCTGACTTGGAGCTGGGTGGTGAAGCTGAAACTGGAGCAGGGAGCATCAGGGGCACAGCTGAGGTGACTGAGAGCAGAGCTATGAAAGGTGAGACCTACTGGAGCTGGGAGAAAAGTAAGAAGGACCTAGTGGGAGATGTTGCAGCAGAAAAAACAAAGATTTCCTTTGAAAATAAAAGATATTTTCTGTAGAGGTTGTGGAAGAAAGGGAACTCTACTAACTGTGGGTGGAAATGTAAACTGATGCAGCCACTATGGAAAATGGTATGGCAGCTCCTTAAAAACTAAAAATAGGGCTACCATATGATCCAGCAATCCCACTCCTGGACATATATCTGGAGAAAACCATAATTTGAAAAGATATGTGTAACCCCAATGTTCATAGCAATATTTACAATAGTCAAGACATATTAGCAACCTAAATGTCTACTGAAAGATAAATAAAGAAAATATGGTATATATATATATATATATATATATATAAAATGAAATACTACTAAGCCATAAAAAGAATAAAATATTGCCATTTGCAGCAAAATGGATGGACCTAGAGATTATAATACTAAGTGAAGTAAGTCAGACAAAGACATATACCATGTGATATTACCTATATATGGAATCTGAAAAATGGTACAAAAGGAACTTAGTTACAAAACAGAAACAGACTCACAGCCATGGAAAACAAACTTATGGCTACCAAAGGGGAAACTGAGGAAAGAATAAATTTGGAACTTAAGATTGACATATGTACACTACTATATATAAAATAGATAACCAACAAGAACCACTGTATAGCACAGGGAATTCTACTCAATATCTTGTAATAACTTATAATGGAAAAGTATCTTAATATCTATATACATGCATATATACACATGTGTATATATATATATATATACACACACACACATATATATGTATATAAACATATTTATGTATAACCAGAAACTGACACAGCATTGTAAATCAACTATACTTCAACAAAAAATAAAATAAAAGACAGAAATTTTTTGAGAAAATAAGGAAGACAAACCAAAGATGATAAACTCATGACCTTTAATTATGGAGAATCAGCTCTTTTTAATTACTTTCTCCATCCATCCCCAGAGAGTATTCGTGTACTTTTCTGAATCTTTCCAACTTTTATAATATTAAACCTCATTGACTTTTTTCCTCCCATTTTTCATCATTTTATCCTTTATTATATTTCATGGATAATTTTCTTAAATTATCTTTTTCCATTAAAAATGTTTCTGATATTATTTTATTTTCAATGAACTTCTGCTATTGTTTTCTAAAGGCTGTTTCTATGGCATTCTATTCTTATATGTGGATGAAAAATTGTATCTTAATTCTCTGATGGTTTTAAAAATTGTACTTTCAAGTCAACGTTATAATTTAAATACAAAATAATATGCTCACTTAAGCATATGGTTGACTGGACTTAAAAAATATATACCCATACAACCAACTAAAATTAAGATTTACAGTATTTCTGTCACCACAAGAAGACAACTTGTGTGCCTCCATCTTATCCTCACCACCTATCTTAGTTTTAGCCCCAGCTTTTACTTTTTGTCATTCTAGACTATTCTGTTAAGTCTAGAGGTTTTATGTAGTAGTAGCAGTGTAGTTGCTCAGTTGTGTCTGACTCTTTGCGACTCCACAGACTCTAGCCTGCCAGGGTCCTCTATCCATGGAATTCTCCAGGCAGGAATACTGGAGTGGATTGCTATTTCTTTCTCCAGGGGATCTTCCCAACCCTGGGGATTGAACCTGGTCTCCCACATTGCAGGCAAATTCTTTACCATCTGAGCCACCAGGGAAGAGTTTTTATATAAATAGTTTCAAATAATATGCAATGATTGACTGTGACTTCTTCTATGACTGGCTTCATTCAGTAAACACAATGTTTTTGAGATTCATCTGTGTTCTATGCGTTGGCAGTGAATTTCTTTCCATGGCTGAACAATATTCCAGAGTGTGACTACACCATACCATGTAAACTCACTCATCTGTAGATGAACATTTCAGTTGCTTCCAGTTTGGAGCTAGTATGAATAAAGCTGATAGATATACAAGTCTTTGTAGAGACCTATTTTTAGAAATTTTTGAAGGATAATAAAGAGTAGAAGCCTGGTTTGGATGGCTTATGTTTACTGTATAAGAAACTGACAAAATTGTTTTCTACATTTATATACCTCCATGCCTTATAAGGTCTTCCCTGGTGACTCAAATGGTAAAGAATCTGTGTGAAATGAAGGAGACTTGGATTTGATCCCTAGGTCAGGAAGATCCCCTGGAGAAGGAAGTGGCAACCCACTCCTGTATTTTTGCCTGGAGAATTCCATGGACAGAGGAGCCTGGCGAGTCCATGGGAATGCAGAGTCGGACGTGACTGAATGACTAACACAGTCATATAAGAGAGTCTGTTTATTTACAGAGTTTTTGAACTGTTCTCATTGCATTATTTATGCTTTCCCTAAATTCTTATTGTCTGTGTTTTCTGTTTCTTCAGCCTCATATTGGCTGCTTTCCTCAAATACCAAATGATCCTTGGTTGTCTCTACTCAGTTAAGTGTGTGGTACTAAACTGATTTAATGAGAGCTTGTGTAGGTGAGATGGGCTTGCTAAATGGTAGCATTCATCAGTCAATTCAGTTCAGTTGCTCAGTCATGTGTGACTCTTTGTGACCCCATGGACTTCAGCATGCCATACTTCCCTGTACATCACCAACTCCTGGAGCTTGCTCAAACTCATGCCCATTGAGTCAGTGATACCATCCAACCATCTCATCCTCTGTCATTCCCTTCTCCTCCTGCCTTCAATTTTTCCCAGCATCAGGGTCTTTTCCAGTGAGTCAGCTCTTCACATCAGGTGGCCAAAGTATTGGAGTTTCAACATCAGTTCTTCCAGTGAATATTCAGGACTGATTTCCTTAGGATTGACTGGTTGGATCTCCTGTCAGCAAGAGTCTTCCGCAACACCACAGTTCAAGGGCATCAAATCTTAGGTGCTCAGCTTTCTTTATAGTCCAACTCTCATATCCATACATGACAACTAGAAAAACCATACCTTTGACTAGTTGGGCCTTTGTCGGCAAAGTAATGTCTCTGCTTTTTAATATGCTGTCTAGGTGGTCATAGCTTTTCTTCGAAGGAGCAAGCATCTTTTAATTTCATGGCTATAGTCCCCATCTGTGGTAATTTTGGAGCCCAAGAAATAAAGTCTGTCACTGATTCCATTGTTTCCCCATTTATTTGCCATGAAGTGATGAACTGAAGTAGCATTCATGAACTGGAGCAATTCACTGAGAAACCCAATTTTTGATATTTGAAATTTTTTCCCCCTTCTTGAGCCAGTTGACTATTCTGGAGTTGAATGAATCTTCCAGTACTCCTCCCTGGGCATTCTTCTGTTATAATGGGTAAGAGAGGGTAACCATTTTACAAAGTGGAGAGAAAAATACATAGGAGGGAATATGCATATCTTATATCAACTTTCGGGCATTTTTTTCAGTTTTCAGACTCACCCATACCTCCACTTGGAAAGATAAAATACCAGGAGCCTTTGGGGTTCTTACGCAAGAGTCAGCTCACTTTTGTTTCCTCACTACTGACTTTGCTTCAGTTTCTAAGTGCCTACAAAGTTAGTAATAGCTTTTGTATCTGTTACCTACCTTCCCAAAGGCCATTTCTGTGGTTTCCTTTCTTTGTTATTATGAATCTATATGCCTTCTTTAACTACTTTCTATATTTTATTGGAGTTTTAAGAGAAAAATCAAGGTAAAGGGATGATGCATCTATAACTGTTCATTTCAGACTGGTTTTAATTAGCATTTCAATCAGCTCAAATGTACTTTCATTCTGCCTTTTTTTCCCATTTCCTACTGGCAAATACCTAAGCCCATGTAAGGAGCTACTGTTGGGGCTAGCAACCAGGCAGTGGATTGATGGTATGTACTCCAAACTCTTATGGTGCCAATCAAGAAAAGATTTGTGTACCACTGACCTCATTAAGAGCCTGAAGATTCACAAATAAAAGGCTTAGATTCAGGTCTCTCTGGTGCCTAGGAAGGATTCAGTCTCTTGAGATTTATTAGACTCTGTAGAAAAAAGATGGTGCCAACTTTCTTATGTGGTCCTGGGAGGACTTGCTTATCTTTTTGGCCTCTGAGGGTTAGTGTGGAAACTAAATAAGAATGCAGGAAAGGTCTTCTATAATCCTAAATCATGGAAAGCCTCAGACTTTGCATCTCAGAAGACAATGGACCAGGTTTCTTCTTTTATGGGGTATAAAATGAAGACCTTGTTTTCTGACATTCCACTGGCACTCAGTAAAAGAAACACCTGTGCATTCCATCACACATAGATTTGATGCCACTCAAAGTACTCAAAGTGACTTCCTGGTGGCTCAGACGGTAAAGCATCTGCCTAAAATATGGGAGACCCAGGTTTGATCCCTGGGTGGGGAAGATCCTCTGGAGAAGGACATGGCAAACCACTTCAGTACTCTTGCCTGGAAAATCCCATGGATGGGGGAGCCTCGTAGGCTACAGTCCATGGGGTCACAAAGAGTTGGACACAACTGAGTGACTTCACACACACAAAGTACTCAAAAGCTTGGTATCAAATCTTAAAAGTCAGTAAAGCCAAGGGAAAACAAATAAAAGTTACTAATTTTATGGAACCCAGAACCATAGGAAACACAGAACCAGAGGAAAAGAAAAAGCCCAACAAACAGCTCCAAGTAAAACAGAATCCCTACAAGAGAAAGATAATCAAACTAATTTATGATATTAAATTATGGCACTAAAAGTTTTCAATTTGAAAAAACATGACTTTCATACAAAGAATGAATGATCATTAAGGCCCAGTTGCAGGTCCTAGAATGTCATACAAAAAATAAAATAAAATAAAGAGACATGAAAATCATGATGGACTTGGATAATAAAACCAAGTAATCTAAAATATAAATAATAAGATTCCATAAACAATAAAAAGAATAGATATAAACAAGGAAGTAATTAAAGTAACTAGTTACCATTTAGTATTGAGTAGATATGGAAAGAAAATATCTTCAATTCAGTTCAGTTCAATTCAGTTCAGTTGCTCAGTTGTGTCTGACTCTTTGCAACCCCGTGAATTGCAGCACCCCAGGCCTCCCTGTCCATCACCAACTCCTGGAGTTCACTTAAACTCATGTCCATCAAGTCAGTGATGCCATCCAGCCATCTCATCCTCTGTCATCCCCTTCTCCTCCTGCCCCCAATCCCTCCCAGCATCGGACTCTTTTCCAGTGAGTCAACTCTTCACATGACGTGGTCAAAGTATTGGAGTTTCAGCTTTAGCATCATTCCTTTCAATGAACACCCAGGACTCATCTCCTTTAGGAGGGACTGGCTGGATCTCCTTGCAGTCCAAGGGACTCTCAAGAGTCTTCTCCAACACCACAGTTCAAAAGCATCAATTCTTCGGTGCTCAGCCTTCTTCAGAGTCCAACTCTCACATCCATACATTACCACAGGAAAAACCATAGCCTTGACTAGACGAATCTTTGTTGGCAAAGTAATGTCTCTGCTTTTCAATATGCTACCTAGGTTGGTCATAACTTTCCTTCCAAGGAGTAAGTGTCTTAATTTCACGACTGCAATCACCATCTGCAGTGATTTTGGAGCCAAGAAAAATAAAGTCTGACACTGTTTCCCTATCTATTTGCCATGAAATGATGGGACCAGATGCCATGATCTTAGTTTTCTGAATGTTGAGCTTTAAGCCAATTTTTCATTCTCCTCTTTAACTTTCATCAAGAGGCTTTTTAGGTCCTCTTCACTTTCTGTCACAAGGGTGTATCATCTGCATATCTGAGGTTATTGATATTTCTCCTGGCAATCTTGATTCCAGCTTGTGCTTCTTCCAGTCCAGCATTTCTCATGATGTACTCTGACTATAAGTTAAACAATCAGGGTGACAATATACAGTCTTGATGTACTCCTTTTCTTATTTGGAACCAGTCTGTTGTTCCATGTCCAGTTCTAACTGTTGCTTCCTGACCTGTATACAGGTTTCTCAAGAGGCAGGTCAGGTGGTCTGGTATTCCCTTCTCTTTCAGAATTTTCCACAGTTTATTGTGGTCCACACATTCAAAGGCTTTGACATAGTCAATAAAGCAGAAATAGATGTTTTCCTGGAACTCTCTTGCTTTTTTGATGATCCAGCGGATGCTGGCGATTTGATCTCTGGTTCCTCTGCCCTTTCTAAAACCAGCTTGAACATCTGGCAGTTCACGGTTCACGTATTGCTGAAGACTGGCTTTGAGAATTTTGAGTGTTACTTTACTAGCATGTGAGATGAGTGCAATTGTGTGGTAGTTTGAGCATTCTTTGGCATTGCCTTTCTTTGGGATTGGAATGAAAACTGACATTTTCCAGTCCTTGGCCACTGCTGAGTTTTCCAAATTTGCTGACACATTGAGTGCAGCACTTTTACAGCATCATCTTTCAGGATTTGAAATAGCTCACCTGGAATTCCATCACTTTCACTAGCTTTGTTCATAGTGATGCTTTCTAAGGCCCACTTGACTTCACATTCCAGGATATTTGGCTCTAGGTCAGTGATCACACCATCATGATTATCTGGGTTGTGAAGATCTGTTTTGTACAGTTCTTCTGTGTATTCTTGCCACCTCTTCTTAATACCTTCTGCTCCTGTTAGGTCCATACCATTTCTGTCCTTTATCGAGACCATCTTTGCATGAAATGTTCCCTTGGTATCTCTAATTTTCTTGAAGAGATCTCTAGTCTTCCCCGTTCTCTTGTTTTCCTCTATTTCTTTGCATTGATCGCTGAGGAAGGCTTTCTTATCTCTCCTTGCTATTCTTTGGAACTCTGCATTCACATGCTTATATCCTTCCTTTTCTCCTTTGCTTTTTGCTTGTCTTCTTTTCACAGCTATTTGTAAGGCCTCCTCAAACAGCCGTTTTGCTTTTTTGCATTTCTTTTCCATGAGGATGGTCTTGATCCCTGTCTCCTGTACAATGTCACGAACCTCTGTCCATAATTCATCAGGCACTCTGTCTATCAGATCTAGCCCTTTAAATCTATTTCTCACTTCCACTATATAATCATAAGGGATTTGATTTAGGTCATACCTGAATGGTCTAGTGGTTCTCCCCACTTTCTTCAATTTAAGTCTGAATTTGGCAATAAGAAGTTCATGATCTGAGCCACAGTCAGCTCCTGGTCTTGTTTTTGCTGACTGTATAGAGTTTCTCCATCTTTGGCTGCAATTCATTTATCCTAAAATCAGAAAAGATACAATTTATCCATTTTAGCAAAATTAAAAAATCATCATATACTCCATTTGAGAAATACTCAAGAAAATTTTCAGTCCCATGATTAATTAATTAGAGTTTAAGGGGACATTTAGAGGTGTGCAAAAAAGCAATAGCTGATAATGGCATGACTATGAAAATTGCAATAATAAAAGTGCTAAACAATCTTTCAGTAAAACAGATATATTGTAAGAGAAAGTTTATCATAGTCTAGAATCATTTATAATAAACTCTCACCATATAACCTAGAGTTAGGGAGAGAAGCAGTGAGGGAATGAAAGCATTATACAAGTTTGGGTTGGAGAGTCGATTTTTCTACTAACATATTAAATACATCACTTGAAAAAAAAATTAATCATCAGAGAAAGGATTAGCAATTATATTAAATAGCATATTTCAAAACTATCCTGGACTCAGCCCAGAGCTCTGTGATGAACTAGATGGGGGAGGGGGGGCTGAAAGGGAAGTTTTTTTTTTAATTTAAATTTATTTATTTTAATTAGAGGCTAATTACTTCACAATGTTGCAGGATACAGGATGCTTGGGGCTGGAAGGGAAGTTTAAGAGGGAGAGGATATGTGTGTACTCATAACTGATTCATGTTGCTGTAAAGCAGAAACCACCACAACATTGTAAAGCAACTTTATTCCAATTAAAAATTCAAAAAATTAAAAATAAAAGGAAACAAAAATCTAGCCTGGAAAACATAAGGAAGAACACCCAGCAGGTGGTTAACATTAATCACCTGGGGCTAGGAAGGTAGATCAATGAGAAAAAGACTAAGAAGTTAGTGAGGAAAAACTACTGCTAAAATATAAGTGAGAGTGTTCATAAAATATCCAGAATATGTCATATGATCACATTTATATAAAATTCTGTGTTTTTAGTGTCAGATGTGAATGTACAGGTGTGTTTATGTTGGCCGAATATAAATGAGGTCTCATTGACTTTGCAAGCAATTTTTTAAATTAAACTTTAGAAGTCTGATACCACTATGTATAGAAGAGCAGGAGTTGGAGGGAATTAAGGAAAGAGGAAGTAACATAAAATGCTTGACTTCTTGTCATTCTCCTCACAGGACACAGCGCTCCATCAAAGGTGTGGTACCCTATTGCTTTTGTTTCACTGTCATTGAACCTGGTGGTGCTGGCTGGACTGGGAGCCCTGGGCTTAATGCGTAAGTGTTCACTCTTTTCTGAGGCTGTCCCTTACTTTTCTTAGGCATATTGCAAATGAATCCAAATCCCAAGACATATCCGTATAAAACTTCCAGATAAACAGAGGAAAACAGGTTTCATTTTTGTATGCCCATGTAACACTAGTCATTCTTTTTAGGCTACCTTAATATCAGATTCCTTCAGTACAACCAATGCTGAAGAGAGTAATGTAAAGCCTATGTTTCTAAAAGTTATAAAATTAATGCAACAGAAATATACTAATTTATACCCTGAGAGTTTTCATGAGGAGTCCATTTATTAGAAATAAATTCTTCATTTTCATGACATTTTTGAAGTATCTCTTCTCAAGCCTGGATGCCATTGGGAAACACTTATTCCCTTTCCATTCCCTCCTACAAGAGTGGGTACAAAGGCATTCTAAGGAAATAGAGGATGATTACGGCAATAATTGGAGAAGGCAATGGCAACCCACTCCAGTACTCTTGCCTGGAAAATCCCATGGACAGAGAGGCCTGGTGGGCTGCAGTCCATGGGGTCGCTAAGAGTCGGACACGACTGAGCGACTTCACTGTATTTTTTCACTTTCATGCATTGGAGAAAGAAATGGCAACCCACTCCAGTGTTCTTGCCTGGAGAATCCCAGGGACGGGGGAGCCTGGTGGGCTGCCGTCTCTGGGGTCGCACAGAGTCGGACACAACTGAAGCGACTTAGCAGTAGCAGCAGCACGGCAATAACTGTTTCTTTGTGTCCATTCTTCGTGATTGTTTCTCATTTAATTCTCATAAAACTTAAAGATTCTGTTAGGATTAAGGGCTGGCAAGTAAACTAATATCAGTCTTGTAGAAAAGATGGGTTTTGTTTAATAATCCACAAAATGGATATATTATGTTTTTTGAATCTTCTGATATTCTTAGGTACATGATTTCTGTTTTCTGAAATTCTTATTTTTTTAATTCTGAGGCTAGTATTTACTAATTCTATATCCATAAAATATGGTTATTTCTGTCCAAGAAACTCAAAAGTTACAACACGAAGCCTCACCAATGTATTCTGGTGACTCCTGGTCTCAAAAGTGTGGTTTGCATTTTTAAAAACTAACTATTGAATTACAGTCTTTTATTTTGAAATCTGTGCATCACATAGACATTTTTCGTTTTGTATTTTTAAACTTATTTGGGCATTTCCTTATATAAGAACTAGTACTCTGTTGAGTAACATCAAACATTATTATTTCAAATAAATGTTAATCTTAAAAGTATGTAAAGTTGATATTCTACTCTTATGTAGCTATCATTTTAAAACATGCTTTTTATTAAATTTTTAAATAACTGCTGTGTTATTAGTATAATTTATTGGAAGATTCTATGTGAAAGTTATTAATCTCCTTATATGAATTACAGATTACTACAAGCTCATTTTTAACAGCAAGACAGTTTATGATGTACAACTGAATGTAACAGATCATATGGAAACAACCACATTACCCACAGATATGCCTACAACTGTCTCAGGTGAGCACATCATTTTAATATGTTAGAATATACACTAAAGTGTTGAATAACTTTACTTCCAAGTACTTTGAAGAGTTAAAGCGGAAGGAAAATAAAAGTGAAAGATCTTTCTGTTTCAGAGTTATCAGTAACATAGTGTTCTCCAGTTTTCTCTCTTCTTTTTCATTGTGTTCAAAGTCCTGAAATATTTACAAAATTAAAGAAAAACCATAAAAATATGGTAAACATGTATAGATTCTTCTGTTAAATAAGCATTTTCATCTATCTGTACTTAGTTTCTTTCTATGTTTAATTATTTTTTTTCAAATGAATTGCCTTCTGTCTCCTTAGACTAGGTTTTCTTAAAGCCCTTCTTTCTTCCTTCTTTAGTACTGACATTTAAACATTTTAATGGAGTTTAGCTGTGATGGTGTTTAGCTGGGTATATGGAAGATAAATATTCTGTATTCTCATATGTCTGAAATAAGTCTTTAACTTGGCTAGCTATAAATTTCATGGCTAAAAATTCACTTCTTAGAGAAAATTAAGGGAGTTACTTCATTGTCTCTGGGAAACAATGTTGTTAATAAGTCTGTCCCCAATATAATTTTTATTTTATAAAAATGACCCAACTTTAGCTGCTGGGGTCCTGACATTTTGGGTTTTTCTTGTGTATGAGTGTTTTGGAAGAACTAATGCTGATGCTCCAATACTTTGTCCACCTGATGCGAAGAGCTGACTCATTGGAAAAGATTCTTTTGCTGGGAAAGATTGGAAGCAAAAGGAGGAAAGGGCTGCAGAGGATGAGCTGGTTAGATAAAATCACCAACTCAGTGGACAAGAATTTGAACAAACTCCAGGAGATAGTGAAGGATAAGGGAGCCTGGCGTGCTGCAGTCTTCTCAATCTGAAAGTTTAGGGCTTTCAAATTTAGGGAGTATATGTGCTATTCCTTATAGTTTATTTTTTACTTCATTTCATTTCCTCTGTTTTTTCCATGACTTCTCTCTTTTGGATGTTCAGATTTACAAGTTTTCATCTTTCCTTTATATTTTCTGTTTGTTTTAACACTAGATTCTGGAAGATTTCTTAAATTTCACTTCTTAATCTATTGATTATTTTTTGGCTATCATATTTTTGAATGATTCTTAAGTTTGTTTGTTTGTTTGTTTTTGTAGCATCCTATTCTTACCTTATGTATATACTCTTTTGGAGACATCTTTGTAAATTGATTAGAGATACATTTTAAAATATCAGTCTGTTTTTTTGAAATCATTTTGAGGAGGAAGGCTGTTTTTTCTTTTCGTTTTCTTTAATCATGAGAATTCTCTTTCATGTACTGCTTCTAAGTCGCTTCAGTCGTGTCCGACTCTGTGCGACCCCATAGACGGCAGCCCACCAGCCTCCCCAGTCCCTGGGTTTCTCCAGGTAAGAACACTGGAGTGGGTTGCCATTTCCTTCTCCAATGCATGAAAGTGAAAAGTGAAAGCGAAGGCACTCAGTCGTGTCTGACTCTAGCGACCCCATGGACTGCAGCCTACCAGGCTTCTCATCCATGGGATTCTCCAGGCAAAAGTACTGGAGTGGGGTGCCATTGCCTTCTCCTTTCATGTGCTGGTGCTCCTATATACCCTAGGATTTTTGCTTCTCTGTTGATACTCAAGAAAGGAAGTGATGGCTAGTGTGGATTGCCTCTATTGTTATTTTAAAAAATAAAGAAGATAGTTTTTCCATTAGATCTCTCTAGAAGTGAGAACTCTGAGTACTTTTTTCTTTTGGCCCTCTACTTTATTTCTTAAAATTTTTGTTGTAGTTTTACAATGTTTTAGTTTCTGCTGTACAACAAAGTGAATCAGCTATATTTATACATATATTTTAAGGGTGGAAGACCAGGGAGGAGTGATGAACAGGCAACTTTCCTGTTCAGATTAAGTTGGATATAAAGTATGGTGTCAACAATGATAGTAGAAACCAAGGCCTTGCCAGATAGCTCGTTCAATATTTTTAGAGATTAACAATATCCTTTCCTCCCCTGAAAATTGTATAAATGTCACTGATTTTCTTCCTCCCTCTCTTAACTTCTTATCTTCTTTTATCAAAAAGATGCACTGTGCACCATATGTCAAGCACCTGGGAAACCTAGAGAATATAATTTTTTTTTGGTATAACAGTTACAACAATTTCTCATCTTGAGTGTGACAGGAGAAACAGACAAGTAAACAGAAAAATTATAATTCAGTGTAATAAGTGTTCATAAACATGAACACATAGTGCAATAAACCATATAGTTGGAGGAAACAGTTCACACTGAATGGGGTACAATATTTAATGCAGGGATTAGATGAGTGTTTCCATAAAAGTAATGAGATAGCAAGACATTCTCAAGAAAAATTTAAGATTTTCAAGATAAATGGATGACAGGAAACTAAGTGGATTAAGAGATAACACTGGAGTGCCATGAGGGTTCCTATAAATAATGGGAAGAAGTTGGATTTCAACCTGAAATCTATTTGAATCATTTAGAGAAGAGTCTTATAGAAATATCACTGAAAACACTGAGGTGGTAAATATCAGAATAGATACAGACTAAGGTCTTGCTTTTTTTTTTTTTTTTTGCAGCAAACAAAACATTCTGAAGTTTTCTCCGAGTGCTTTGAATATTCCCTTCATTATTTTTTCCCTTTATAGCCATGACTTTTCTTCAATCTTCAGATTGCTCCAGATCCAAATCTATTTCATCTCAGGCTGTGTTCTTTTCCTTCTCTCATATTTTAAGCAATCATCTCTTTCAAAATATAACTCCTGTTAATCATTTGAATGTATAATGCAAATATTTAGAAATTCTGATGTATATGCTAATTTATACTATATCTGTGCATACCTGTCATGCATGTGTGTGTATGTATCATATCTTTATAGACTGTCCTTATTCAGACCCAGCGCTTCACTTATGTTCAGAGATATGGATACAGTATGGAAGTAACTTCTATAACTTTTCTACCAAAATAATTTGTAATACGTGCGACAGCGACTGTGAGAAGAATCACTCCTCCCTGATGAATATGGATGATGGGGAAAACAGGAATAGAACCAAGGTTTGTGGTATGATTTGTGGTATGTCTGCAGCTATTTCTTGGTATTTTTAAAGTACAGGCACAGAGAATTTGGGTAAGAACATTAATTCTTGGCCATTCCTGATAAATGGCTTTCATGCCCTTCACTTTTGCTCTCTCCATCTGAGTGGAAAATTTCTTTATCATTGAAAAATTCCTATATCACAGTTTCAGAAAGCAAGGATCTACAGTGATTAGAGTTGCTGGTTCATATGGTAAGCTATGGAAGTCTATTTCTTTGTTATTTCTTGTTCCCCGTGATTTCTGTTTTTTTGTTTTTTATAGAGTCAGGAAGGAGAGGGCAATTATGTATTTCCAATTGTGAGGTATATTTTAAATAATCACTCCTGCAGATTAAGTTACAGGATTCTCTTCCCCCTTAGAATTGTCCACTGATAAAAAGTCATCCTCTGGACTATAAGCCACTTAATTATCTATCTTATCCTCACATATTACAACTCTACTTGATCTTACTTAAGTTAAAATACAGGAAAATCAGATCAAGTTATGCTCATGCTTATTTTGCTGTTGTTGTTTTTCTTAATATTTGACTGTAGCAAAAATACCAAATTCCCAACTGTAGAATGCCCCAACCCCTACTATCCAGAACAATATACCTGTTCATTTTCTTATAACACACAGCAAGCTCCAATCCAAAAGATTTTGTCCTCAGCATTAACCTGAATGTGGTTAAATGTCTCAGTGACCTTTGCCCTTTCTGGTTTTACTACCTGGATTATTTTGTATCTTTTGAACTTGATTAACCCAACTCAGGTTTCCAGTATGTGGCTTAATATAGGCATATAGTAAATAGTTTTTGTCACTACTCTTAATGCATTATTTAAACTTTTTGAGGTTTTTCACTGTTAACTGCATTATTCTTGAAACTCTTTCTTTGTTAGTTCCCATGGCATCATGCCTTCTAGCTGATGTTTTACTTAACTTCCAAACAGGCTCTATACATTATTCCTAAATTTAAGATTCAAAAACTGAAATTCATAGAGGATAAATAAATTTCTTAAGGTCACATGAGCAATAAGAAGCAGAAAGTAAGCTCAAAACCTAGTCTGCTTATCTCCAAAGACTGAAGTGTGTCTAAAAATAATTGGTTGACAATTTACAGATGACTCTGACAAGGGTATTTTTCATGTAATAAGTAATTTGGGTGAAATATTGATAACATTTCACACAAGTACTTCTTAAGTGTTTACTAAGGTCTGCAATGTGGACTGAATGCTGGTAATATGAGTGATACACATAATAAAGCTTTTAAACTAAGGTGGATTGAAATAATAAATAAAAAATTATGCAAATGATTATCTAACTGCAATTATGATGTTGCATTTATAAAAAATGAAAAACATAGCTTTCAAACTGGAAGAAAAGAAGAACAGATGTGTGCCATTAATGGCTTCCTTACTGAGTGGTTGTGAGGTCTTTTCGGAAATTACCTTATCTGACTGCTACTTACTTCTTTTCAGAGATCATTCTTCTGAGCTGGTTTTTCCTTAAAGAAGGAAGTTTCAAAGTTTGGGGCTTCCAGAGACCTTCACTACCTTGGTTACACTCCTCTCATCCAATTAAAAAAATTGTTTTAAATTGTGGTAAAATATGCATAACATTTGGAGAAGAAATGGTAACCCACTCCAATATTCTTGCCTGGGACTTCCCATGGACAGAGGAGCCTGGAGGGCTGCAGTCCATGGAGCCACACAGAATTGGACACAACTTAGCAACTAAAGAACAATAAATAACATTAAATCTCCTGGCTTAGCCAATTTTAAGTGTACAGTACATTCCCAACGCTGTGCCATCAATCTCTGCAACTCTTTTCATGTTGCAAAACTGAAACACCATACTCACTAAACAACTCCTCAATTTCTGTTTCCTCTGCCTCCTGGCAAGCCTGATTCCACTCTTTATTTCTGTGAATTTGACTAGGGTAATAGTCAATAAATGAATTTTACATTTAACTTTACATTTAATTGAATCATATAATATTTGTTTTTCTGTGACTGTTCATTTCACTCACCATAATGTCCTCAAGGCTCATCCATGTTGTAGTATGTGTCAGACCTCAAAGAGGATAGTTAGAGACCACTTGAAATCTGAATGAAGAAGAAGCATGAAAACAAACCTTAAACTCCAGATTTCCTCTTAAGAATCTTGGAAGTTAATGCAAGATAAAATACCTTTTATATCTCAAGAGAAGATTCATGATGCCAGGAAAAGTTTTAAAGATACTATGACTCATCTCAGCATAGGGCCCAGTGAGGAGGGAAAAATTAAAAGAGTAGGATAGACTACTGTTGAGTGAAAATTGTATAAATCTTAATTATGTTGAATTGGTTCATGGTACTTTTCAGGTCTACTATATCCTTATACTTTTCTGTATATTCTTTCTATTAATTTTTGAGAGTTTGATATTGAAACTCCAACTGAAAATCTTAATTTGTCTACTTAAAAAATAATTGTATTTTTTTAATTTCTAAAAATTTTCAGGCTTCTTTTTTTAATTAATTTAATTGGAGAATAATTACTTAACAGTATTTTGATTTTTTTGCCATACATCAGTGTGAATAATCCACAGGTATACATGTGTCTCCCCTATCCTGAATCCCGCTCCCTCCTCCCTCCCCACCCTATCCCTCTGGGTTGGCCCAGAGCACTGGCTTTGGGTGCCCTGCTTCATGCATCAAAGTTACACTGGTTATCTATTTTACATATGGTAATGTACATTTTTTTAAAGTAGTAATTGTAATATATAGTGGAACTAAGGGCTTCCCTGGTAGCTCAATTGGTAAAGAATCTGCCTGCCAATGCAGCAGGTGCAAGAGACATGGGTTCTCTCCTTGGGTGGGGAAGATTCCCTGAAGGAGGAAATGATAACCCACTCCAGTATTCTTGTCTGGGAAATCCCACGGACAGAGGAGCCTGGCAAGTTGCAGTCCATGAGCTTGTAAAGGGTCTAACACAATCGAGTGCACGTACATGCACACATGCAGTGCAACTATATATAACTTTGTTCTATGTTTTCCAAGTCTCATGTGGATGTGTTATCATACTTTCATAACTTAAAAAAGAGAGAGAGAGAAAAAAGAGTACATAAAGACAGGTAAATTGGAAAAGAATTGGGAGGTCTCATGGGAAAGGTTGAATGAATGTGATCCTATTCCATGGTGAATACAGAAAATTAGAATCTCTGCAGATGTCTACATGATGGGTTACCTGATGACTTGTTTTCACCTATCACCTGCTAACTGTTAAGAGTGTAGTAATGGTGTTAAATAGAACACTTGAGAAGAATAGAGAAGGTCTTCAAATCCCACTGAGGGTAAGGGGACAATGAACAAGGGAGCAGTAACATGAACGTTGAATGGAATTTTGATGACATGAACTTGTTTTTGTTGCACTTGAATTAGCTCCAAGCCATTCAAACTAACTGATGTTTCCTTTATTTATAGCTGTTCCTTAGATGTCGTCCATTATATATCTTCCAGACGCTTCTGAATTCTGTTTCCAACAACACAAATCAAACAGAAAGGAATGTTTCAGATATCTCCATTTTGACTTGTGAGTTAACCTGTTTCTTCCTTTTTTTTTTGTCAATAATAAAGGAATACCTTGTGTGTTAATTTTGTTGATGTTTCTCTGACAGTCACCCTCTTACATGGTCAAAGATGTATGAAGGGCAAGAAAGATATCCTGGAAGCTTTTCTCTATAACTTAGGCAATTCTTTTTTTGAAAAAAAAAAAAAATCTATTCTATACAGAAATTCCTTGGAATTGAAAGCACTGGGGGAAGAAATTCAGAAGTGTTGCTATACTTCCCTGCCTTTATTTTACATGACTGCTTCATGCTTTCCTAGGACATTAAGGAATGGAGACAAGGTATAAGGACAAAGTCAAATCAGGGTTAAGGACATTATCCAGTGCAATAAAAAATAAATTATCTCCTTGGAGCCAAGAAATTCTGCTTTGTTTCTAGTACTTTACATTGTTAAAGTAAATAATATGAGCTTATATACTTTACTAAAGGAAGATTATAACAATATTTTAAGTGAACTATAATCCAGATGACTATATGATTTATTGGTCATATGATTCATTTATTGACCGTATGATTTTGAGAGTGAAATGAGGCACTATTGATAATTATACCAAGTAATTATACCAATTGTACCAGGCATAAATCAATAGTGTCCTGGGAAAGCCAAGGTTACTCAATGACCTCTTGGGTAAAATTGGTAACAGACACATATATTCCCTCTTTTTTTTTGGATTCTCTTCCCATTTAGTTCTTCACCAAGCACTGAGTAGAGTTCCCAGTGCTATATAGTAGGTTCTCATTAATTATCTATTTTATACATAGTATAAGGGATTGAATAATCAATGCCAATATCCAAATACAGTAGAAATTAACACATCATTGTAAAGCAATTATGCTATGCTAAGTCGCTTCAGTTGTATCTGACTCTATGATCCTATGGACTGTAGCCCACCAGACTCCTTAGTCCATGGGATTCTCCAGGCAAGAATACTGGAGTGGGTTGCCATTCCCTTCTCCAGGGATCTTTCCAACCCAGGAATCAAACCTACGTCTCTTATGTCTTCTACATTGTCAAGGGGGTTCTTTATCACAAGTGCCACAGGAAACCCTGTGGAACAATTGTACTTCAATAAAAAATAATTTTAAAAATTCTAACAGCAGATGATAATAAAAAATAAAAAGTGGTAATAGATAGACCAGAGGTAGTTTTGAGTCCAAGAAAGTTGAGGGCACTAGAGAGTTCTAACAATAGTAGAAAGAATCAGCAGAGCTATTGGCACTGTCTTCTCTCTTAACTAAAATGATTTAACACGAAATGAGCAAGTTTTGGAAGTAAGAGTTTATCTTTACGAGGTAATTGTTTTTCAAGATAAAGAACAGGACCCATTTTTATTTATCTTTTTCTTCCAGGTTTGGTACCTCCATAAGTATTTCAAGTGCCAAAACAGTGAAGCATGCAGTGTTCAATGGAAATTTAACAATTGGAAAATCTAATGAGTCTAGTAGTTATTGTACCTGTGAAAACAAAGTAGATGTACCAAATTCTCAACCTTATGTAAATTCAAGCACTTACAAGAGTTTAGGATATAGAAATGACTGTGTAAGCTGAAACTATGCAAAAACAATCTCAGAAACAAATGTGGTAAATTTGATTGGTTTGTGACCTTTAAAACTTTTTGTAAAAACATTAAAAACTCATCTTCAGTTGATTATAATTATACAGCAAAAGGTTTTTTTTTAAATAAAATTGATATTATCTGGTCCAAATTTAATTTGAAATATTAGAAACTTTGAGAATTAAAGTGGTTTATTTTGTTTATAAAGAGTAGTATAAACAGGGCTACAACTTCTTTCAATACACCTTATTATGTCTATACTGAAGGAATTGTTACACTCCTTTCTAAGTTGGGATAAGCTTTTATTGTTTTATCCTTTCTGTGCTCAAAGACATGAAATATTTTCAACAGTTTCTTTAATTGTGAAGTTTTTTTTTTTGTTTTTTTGTGTGTGTTTTTTTTTTTTTTTTTTTGGTGGCATCACTTCCTTTAGACAGTTTCAGTGTCATTTTCTTCACACAACTACTTTTGTTAATATACTTTCTTCACTAAGTTCCTCTGACTGCATATTGAGACTCTCTAAAATGATGGTAGAGTCAATATTCCCACAGTGAGTGATTTCTTTCATACCTGTATTTAGATTATTATTTGTACAATGTGGTAAAAGTTCCTGTCATGCTATAAACATGTTATTCACTCCTTCTGACAGGATATTTGAGTATTTTCAGCTAGATGCTTTATGTCAGATTTCTAAAACTCAGCTAGAGAGTTTTTGATTGCATTATGATTGTATTATCAATAGTCTGCCCACATGTCCATCAAACATAAAAGGTCTTAAAAGACAAGATAATTCCTTGACCCCTTGACTGGATTAATGATGCTGCATTTAATGATAAACAGAAAATTTTCACAAGTTCACTCAAGCCCCTAAGAGAATTAGCATGACCTAGAGCATTATCTGAGTAGAAGTGGTCTAAAAACTATATTATTTTGCTGACAGTATCTCAACAACATGGAAACAAGGAGAAAAAGGAACGGTACACATTACTATCTATATCTGAACTGAATAAGAGATTCTCAGTGACCAACCCTGGAGAAAAAAAAATTTTTAAAGTGACAAGATTGAGTATCTGTTGTTTACATAGGAGCAAAGTTTGTACTTCATGTGATTACTCAGAGTTAATACACTTTGGTAAATGAAAACTGAATCCTGTAGGTGGGAGGCTGATGTTTAGGTGAATCATAATCTCTGAAATTTGCACTTGTGAGAATCATGTAAAAATAATTTCTGATAGCTTTCAAAGTTCAAACAATAAATTAAAACAAACATCTGAGGTGTGCTCCATTTTATGATAATATGATTCTTTTCCTCCAGATTATTACATATATTTATCAACAGGAAATCTGTGAAGGATTCTCAAGACAACAGAGCTGATACTTAAGGAATATGTAATCTACCACTAATCCTCTCTTTTATGTTAATATATCCTTGGTGGTGGTGGTTTAGTCACTAAGTTGTGTTCGACTCTTGTGACCCCATGGACTATAGCCTGACAGGCTCCTCTGTCCATGGGATTCCCAGGCAAGAATACTGGAGTGGGTTGCTATTTCCTTCTCAAGAGGATCGTCCCAATCCAGGGATCAAAACAGGATCTCCTGCATTACAGGCAGAATCTTTACCAACTGAGGTACAAGAGACGCCCTAGATGAAAATATCCTTAGTCATTGATTAAAGCTAAGAAGTAATCAGGCCAAAACAGGAGAAAACAGGAGCTCAGAGAACTAATTTAATCATTATGCCTTTTTTTTTTTTTTTTTCTGAGAAGATGCTTGCATTTTCACGCAAATTTTAACTTTTATTTAGACAGATCCTGGGTGCTGGAGGTCTTCCTTGATGGTTCAGTTGGTAAAGAGTCTGTCTGCAACCTGGGAGACCCAGGTTGAATTCCTGGGTTGGGAAGATCCCCTGGAGGAGGAAATGGCAACTCACTCCAGTTTTCTTGCCTGGAGAATCCCATCGACAGAGGAGCCTAGTGGGCTACAGTCCATGGGGTTGCAGAGAGTCAGACATGACTGAGAGACTAACACTACACTGGGTCTTGGAGAAATGAAAGTTAGAACAAAGTCATCTCCATACTATGAGCTCAGTTCAGTTCAGTTGCTCAGTCATGTCTCTCTCTTTGTGACCCCATGGGCTGCAGCATCAGGCTTTCCTGTCCATCACCAACTCCTGGAGCTTGCTCAAACTCATGTCCATCTCTAGTCGGTGATGCCATCCAGCCGTCTCATCCTCTGTCATCCCTTCTCCTTCTGCCTGCAGTATTTCCCAACATCAGGGTCTTTTCCAATGAGTCAGCTCTTCTCATCCGGGGACCAAAGTATTGGAGTTTCAGCTTCAGCATCAGTTCTTCCAATGAACATTCAGGACTGATTTCCTTTAGAATTGACTGGTTTGATATCCTTGCAGTCCAAGGGACTCTCAAGCATCTTCTCCAACACCACAGTTCAAAAGCATCAATTCTTCAGTGCTCGGCTTTCTTTAATGGTCCAACTTTCACATCCATACATGACTACTGGAAAAACCATAGCTCTGACTAGACTGACCTTTGTTGGCAAAGTAATGTTTCTGCTTTTTAATATGCTATCTAGGTTGGTCATAGCTTTTCTTCCAAGGAGCAAGTGTTTAATTCCAGGGCTGTACTAACCATCTGAAGTGATTTTGGAGCCCAAGAAAATGAAGTTTGTCACTGTTTGCATTGTTTCCCCATCTAATTGCCATGAAGTGATGGGACCAGATGCCATGATCTTCATTTTTTGAATGTTGAGCTTTAAGCCAGCTTTTTCACTCTCCTCTTTCACTTTCATCAAGAGCCTCTTAAGTTGCTCTTCACTTTCTGCCATAAGGGTGGTGTCATCTTCATGTCTGAGGTTATTGATATTTCTCCCAGCAATCTTTGATTCCAACTTGTGCTTCATCCAGCCTGGCATTTCTCATGATGTACTCTGCATATAAGTTAAATAAGCAGGGTGACAATATACAGCCTTGACATACTCCTTTCCCAATTTGGAACCAGTCTGTTGTTTCCTGTCCAGTTCTAATTGTTTCTTCTTGACCTGCACACAGATTTCCCAGGAGGCAGGTAAGGTGGTCTGGTATTCCCATCTCTTGAAGAATTGTCCATAGTTTGTTGTTATCTACACAGTCAAAGACTTTGGCATAATCAATAAAGCAGAAGTAGATGCTTTTCTGGAATTCTCTTGCTTTTTCGATGATCCAACAGATGTTGGCAATTTGATCTCTGGTTCCTCTCCCTTTTCTAAATCCATGATCTCTGGTTCCTCTGGCTTTTCTAAATACTATGAGATAGGGACTCAAGTAATTCTACCTTCACTATAAGATTGAACCAAAAGGAAACAAGCCCTTTGAAAATCTTGCAGCCCCGGTTGTGATCATCTGTGTTTTCAAGAAATTTCAACCTTTATTCAGGGATTAAGGGGTCAAAATTCATAAAGTCCTGGATCCTGAGAGAAGTAACTTGTGACTCTTTTCTGGAGAAGGGTAACTTCATTCCAGAATACAGAGACAACAGTCATAGTGACATACTCAGTTTCAAAAAAGAGACCCACAGAGAGGTTCCAAAGAGAAAAACAAGTACAATCATTAAAAATGGAATTTTTATGCCAGTGGCTAAACACTTTTATCTCTTGAATTCCCTTTTGCCCTCATTTTTCCAGTGGTCATGTATGGATGTGAGAGTTGGACTGTGAAGAAAGCTGAGTGTCAAATAACTTTTGAACTGTGGTGTTGGACAGGACTCTTGAGAGTCCCTTGGACTGCAAGGAGATCCAACCAGTCCCCCCTAAAGGAGATCAGTCCTGGGCGTTCATTGGAAGGACTGATGCTGAAGCTGAAACTCCAATACTTTGGCCACCTCATGTGAAGAGTTGACTCATTGGAAAAGACTCTGATGCTGGGAGGGATTGGGGGCAGGAGGAAAAGGGGATGATAGAGGATGAGATGGCTGGATGGCATCACCGACTCGATGGACATGAGTTTGGGTAAACTCTAGGAGTTGGTGATGGACAGGGAGGCCTGGCGTGCTGCGATTCATGGGGTCGCAAAGAGTCAGACATGCCTGAGCAACTGAACTGAACTGAACTGAATCCTTAATTAAATTATTTTTAATGTCATTTCTAACTCATTTAGGTTCTGGAGTTTTCATTTGACCCCTGAATTATTTCTATGCTGTGGAAATTCTTTACACTTTTCTCTCTACTTGAACACACTGATCATTTTTATTTTAAATTTCCTATCTGATATCATCAGTATCTATAGGTCAGTTTTTATTACTTGACTTGTCAATTAATGTTTTGTCATTTAGTCTATTTTTTTTTTAGGATGCTTCACAATTTTTCATTAAATGCCAACCATGTATGCAAGAGACCTGGGTTCGATCCCTGGGTTGAGAAGACCCCCTGGAGGAGGGCATAACAACCCACTCCAGAATCCCATGGACAGAGGAGCCTGGCGAGTTACAGTCCACAGGGTAGCAAAGAGTCAGACACAACTGAAGCGACTTAGCACATGCACATGTATATAAAAACAGTAAAGATTATGAGTGATATTTTTCTAGAAAGAGAAGTTTTTATTTGTTTGTTTTCTAGCAGGCATGTAGGATATAAATCCCTTATATTCTACATGTAAAGCATGTAGAATATAAAAAGTCCCTTGAGTTTGCCTTTTCAGTTGTTTTACAAATTCTGTTCAACTTGGATAATAATTTTTTGGTAGGAGGTTTTATGTGATACAAGCCACAGTTTTGTGGTAGGAACAGGGAGATCTCCCTTCTTTGATTACACAACACCTACCAAGCACATACATATTTAAAAGCTAATGGTCAAACAATGCATTCCCAACAGAACATTTATTAAGGAACAGTATCACACATACAGAAAGCATGGCAGTTGCTTAGCTCTCCTCTCCTTTTTCACAATATGGAGTTATGCACAGTGATCAGGCAGGTCTGCATGTCAGATTCCAGGAAGGAGATTCTGATGCTGCAAGTGGGTTTTATGTGCCTGACTAGGAACTTAGCACTTCCTTGCTAGTGTGTTCAAGGGCTGGGTTCTACGTGGTTTGGTCACAGCACTATTGCATGGGAAAGCCTTACTTCTCCCACATTCTGCTGCCTAAGCATTTAACCACAGAAACCACCAGACCCCATCCTCATGTCTGTAACTTCAGGATGTGTCAAAACCTGTCACCTCAACTGTGATGCAATGAATCAAATGGTTGTCTTAAGCACTGCAGCCAGTTACTTTGGAGAGTTACAGGACCTACCCTGAAGCATCAGTTCAGTTCAGTTCAGTCACTCAGTCGTGTCCGACTCTACTCAACCCCGTGAATCGCAGCACACCAGGCCTCCCTGTCCATCACCAACTCCCGGAGTTCACTCAGACTCACGTCCATCGAGTCAGTTATGCCATCGGTATCCGTTAATTCCTTCAGGTCTTGACAGAAAGCTTGATGGCAAGTGGCAGAAATTTATCCCACTGCACTGAGCAAACACGTCAACCTGTAAGGGCTGCAAGGCTGGGTCCCTGGAACAAAGCCCCTGGAAGGGAAGAAACAGTGACACTCTGAGGGCAGGGTGGGAAGTTGATCACTCCTGCTTTTACAACTACATAGAGCTGCATCATTACCAATTCATAACTTTGCTTAAACCTATCAGAGCTCTGAGGTTATAGTGCAGTCAGCTAAGCTGAAATCTGAAAAAGACAGGTACCTTCAAAGAAAGATAGGGCATGCAATCTTGCTCACCGGGGGAAACGACTCAATTCATAGAAGCTGTTATAAAGAATTCAGCCAAAATGTTTAACAAGTTGCTAAAGGCAGACTGTGGTTTTGCTTGAGAGCACAGACACCCTGAGAACTGGGGACACAGAGGTAAATCACAGATACCTGGAGGTACTTTACAAACTGCACCGGATTCTGTAAGTCTGAAAGCAGGTCACAACATATCAGCAAATTTCCCTTATGTTTCAGGTCTGAGGAGATGAAGAACAGTCACTGTTGAAAAGACACAAAGCCTGAAATTTCTCCCCTAGGGAACAAGAGCCTTATTGCCACTGAAGGCAAAACATCAAGCTCTCCTTCTCAGGCTCAAGAGAAGCTCATTACAGCTGAAAATGACAGAGAAGGGAACAGCCTGATGGTGTTAACCATGGCTGCTAGAATTTCTCTGCTAAATGAACCTCCAGATATCCACAGTGGTGACTTGCTTGACAGGTCTCCTGTTTCAATTCTCTTGTTCCTTCACTGTTGCTCTCACTTTCAAAATAAACTGCCTGCACTAAGTTCTCCACATCTGCTTCTCAGCACTTCATGTCCTCTTTTTCTGCTTCCGCTTGCTCTAGTTTCTTTCCACCTTGAAAGGGGCAGCAATCTGTCTTCTCTTTGTTCCCTGCTCCTTTCCTGTTCTCAGTCCCTGGGCTGCATCACAACCTAAGGTTCACAGAGAAATGTAAACAGAGAATCGAGGAAAAACCTCCAGCCAACCCCTGGAACACCTAATAATTTAAAAGATTTAAAAAATGTTGTGATCTAAGTAGAGTTGTCAGGTAAAATACATCTTGTATTTTGAATTAACTGAATAAGATACCTGAATATCTTATTCAGTTAAATTGTAAATTTAGATTAAAAATAATATGTTTTTCAAGTAAGTATGCCTTATGCAATATTTTTATTTATTTGTAATATGTATTGTTGATAACTAAAAAGCCTCTTGATGAAAGAGTGAAAGAGGAGAGTGAAAAAGTTGGCTTAAAGCTCAACATTCAGAAAACAAAGATCATGGCATCCGGTCCCATCACTTCATGGGAAATAGACAGGGAAACAGTGGAAACAGTGTCAGACTTTATTTTTCTGGGCTCCCAAATCACTGCAGATGGTGACTGCAGCCATGAAATTAAAAAACGTTTACTCCTTGGAAAGAAAGTTATGACCAACCTAGATAGCATATTCAAAAGCAGAGACATTACTTTGCCAACAAAGGTTCGTCTAGTCAAGGCTATGGTTTTTCCAGTGGTCATGTATGGATGTGAGAGTTGGACTGTGAAGAAGGCTGAGTGCTGAAGAATTGATGCTTTTGAATTGTGGTGTTGGAGAAGACTCTTGAGAGTCCCTTGGACTGCAAGGAGATCCAACCAGTCCATTCTGAAGGAGATCAGCCCTGGGATTTCTTTGGAAGGAATGATGCTAAAGCTGAAACTCCAGTACTTTGGCCACCTCATGCGAAGAGTTGACTCATTGGAAAAGAGTCTGATGCTGGGAGGGATTGGGGGCAGGAGGAGAAGGGGATGACAGAGGATGAAATGGCTGGATAGCATCACTGACTTGATGGACGTGAGTCTCAGTGAACTCCAGGAGTTGGTGATGGACAGGGAGGCCTGGCCTGCTGCAATTCATGGGGTTGCAAACAGTTGGACACGACTGAGCGACTGAACTGAACTGATATACTGTTGACCTGAAATTCAAATTTAAGTGGAAATTCTAGGTTTTAATTTGCTAAATCTGGTCAGTCTGCACATAATTGCATTGGAAAGGGTCAGCTAGAAAAATGAAGACAAATTTGTATAGGCAGAAAATGTTATTTTAAACCGAAGGAAGCTGTTTCCTGACCCCCCGACCCCCCCCCCTCCACCCACATATCTGTCATTGTATCTATTTGTAATATTCATTACAAACCTCATGCTTTAACCTTTTCTTCTTTGTGTCTGAAACTTTTAAACACTCCTTCTGAAGTAAGTGCGTGCGTGCGTGCTCAGTCGCCTCAGTCCTGTCCGACTCTTTATGACCCCATGGACTGTAAGCCCACCATGTAAAATTGTCCCAGATTTGAGCTTTTCGGGAGACTGTAAAAAGAAGCCAAAACTGGATCACAGTGGCTTTTCTGGGCTCTGCTTTGAGTAGTTAGGGTGAGAGAGAAGGAGCCAATCAGATATGAAATTCTCAGAGTTGCCACTGTGCTCCAACCAATCCCAGGCTGCTGATCCACCGCCCCTGCAGCTAGAGTACCGGTTGGTAATTTCCTGGTAGCCGTTACTACCCAGATTCATGAAAACCTAAAAGAAAAGGACACATGATATGCGCCGGCCAAGGGGGCATCTGCCTGAAGTTCGGTTCTGAGATTGAGTGGAGGATGCTAGATTTCTGCACTGTTTCCAGTTGAATCTTGTTTCCGCCCGCTCCCCGAAGAAAACTGGCACCTTGCTTTTCTGCAGTGAGGATCAGATATAATCATCAGTTCATCCCCAGGATTATTCCACCCTCTATGACTGTCAAAGAGCCTTCTCCAAGAGCGTCTGAGATGGAGAGTGAAAGGATTGAGAATAGGAAGGTTGTGGAGCAGAGGATCAAAAGGCCAGGTAAGAGGGAAGACAGAAGTTGCCCTCAGATACAGGAACTGAGCATCCTTTCTTGATCCCACCTTGCATCCTCAGAATTTTGGTTTATATCATACATAATCTGACCCTTAAGTAGAAACAATCTTCTTTATAAAGCAAAGACGTCAGAGAAGTTGTGGATCTACCCTTCTCCGCCGGATTAACACCCATCTCTTGGAAAGGGCAGTATTTCATTAAAAAGCACCAGGAGAAACTTGTTTTTCTGTTCTGGAATCCAGACAGAAGATTGAGTAACATAATTCTCAGAAATGGCACCAAAAAGTAGAGCCAAAGCACTTTTGAGACTGCTGCTGCTGCAAATTAGATCTCTGTGCCTTTCCTCATTTTTCTAAGTGTTAATTACTGGGTTGTGAACTATAGCATGTAGAGAAGATAGAGGGGAAAAATTATTTGGGCCTTTTGTTTCTTTACTTGTTTGCTTTTCTTTACAAGATAAACAGTAACATGTTTTCCACAGGTATAGTAACAAAGAAAATGCTAATCATGTCAAGTATGATTTGTGGAGGTATTGCCTTTCTTCTTTGGGCAGTGTTAGGATTTCCTCAAAAATGTGAGTAAACAATTGCTGCTAAAAATATATTGATTGTATTAATATTGATTTGGTTATACCAGTAACTAGCTTTTCCTTCCCCTTCACTGAACAACTGGACTCAGAAAATATTTTCCCTACCAGAGCCATCTAGTTTTTCTTCAAAATTAGTTACTCTGCTTTGTCTTCTAGAGTGAACATTCCTTTAATAAATATCTCTTGAACTTCAGGCATATGATGATACCAAAAAAAAAGTAGATTTTTCTGCCCTGGAAGGAATTCATTATTAACTGAAGAAAAAAGCATGTAAACATGATAAGAAAAAAGTGTCAGTTGCTCAGTTGTGTCTGACTCTTACGACCCCATGGACTGTAGCCTCCCAGGTGAGATTTTCTAGGTAAGAATACTGGAGTGGGTTGCCATTTCCTTCTCCAGGGTGTCTTCCTGACCCAGGGATCGAACCTAGTTCTCCTGCATTGGCAGGTAGATTCTTTACTGCCTGAGCCATGATAAAATAACTACTAAGTAGAAGTACATTCAGTTTGAAGCAGAAGAGATTATAAGTCTACCTCGAGTAGTTGGGCTTCCCTGATAGCTCAGTTGGTAAAGAATCTGCCTGCAATGCAGGAGACCCTGGTTCAATTCCTGGGTCAGGAAGATCTGCTGGAGAAGGGATAGACTACCCACTCCAGTGTTCTTGGGCTTCCCTTGTGGCCCAGCTGGTAAAGAATTCGCCTGCATTGTGGGAGACCTGGGTTCGATACCTGGGTTGGGAATATCCCCTGGAGAAGGGAATGGCTACCCACTCCAGTATTCTGGCCTAGAGAGTTACATTGACTCTATAGTCCATGGGGTTGCAAATAGTCAGACACTATTGAGTGATTTTCACTTCACTTTGCTAGTAGTCAAGTGAGACTTTGTGATGGGAGGAGTGTTTGTGCTGAATCAGGAGATCAAGTAGGCATTTATCAATGAGCTTGCCTTTGAGGAGAAAAAAAACATTAGCATCAGAGAATCATACCAGGTGCAATTAGGATAGAGTTAAAAAGAAGTGGGTTGGGGTCTAGCAATTATACTACATTCCCCTAGTGCATCCTAAAGGAGATCAGTCCTGGGTGTTCACTGGAAGGACTGACGCTGAAGCTGAAACTCCAATACTTTGGCCACATCATGTGAAAAGTTGTCATTGGAAAAGACCCTGATGCTGGGAGGGATTGGGGGCAAGAGTAGAAGGGGACGAGAGAGGATGAGATGGTTGGATGGCATCACCAATTCGATGGACATGAGTTTGAGTGAACTCCGGGAGTTGGTGATGGACAGGGAGACCTGGCGTGCTGCAATTCATGGGGTCACAAAGAGTCGGACACGACTGAGCTACTGAACTGAACTGAGTGCATTAATTCTCTCACTTCCATAGATGATTATTTTATACTTTATCCTTTCTATCCAAACCTTTAGGGAGTCTTTCCACATCTTCATTATTAAGTCTGTATATTTGCTTCCAATCTTACAGTTTAGTTCAGTTCAGTCGCTCAGTCACATCTGACTCTTTATGACCCCATGGACTGCAGCATACCAGGCCTCCCTGTCCATCACCAACTCCTGGAGCTTACTCAAACTTGTGTCCATCAAGTCAGTGATGCCATCCAACTGTCTCATCCTCTGTCATCCCCTTTTCCTCCCACCTTCATTCTTCCCCAGCATCAGGGTCTTTTTCAAGGAGTCAGTTCTTCACATCTGGTGGCCAAAATACTGGAGCTTCAGCTTCAGCATCAGTCCTTCCAATGAATATTCAGGACTGATTCCCTTAGGATTGACCGGTTGGATCTTCTTGCAATCCAAGGGACTCTCAAGAGTCTTCTCGAACACCACAGTTCAAAAGCATCAATTCTTCGGTGCTCAGCCTTCTTTATGGCCCAACTCTCACATCCATATGTGACCACTGGAAAAACTGTAGCTTTGACTAGACAGAACTTTGCTGGCAAAGTAATGTCTCTGCTTTTTAATATGCTGTCTAGGTTGGTCATAACTTTTCTTTCAAGGAGCAAGTGTCTTTTAATTTCATTGCTGCAGTCACCATCTGCAGTAATTTTGAAGCCCAAGAAAATAAAGTCTGTCACTGTTTCCATTGCTTCTGCATCTATTTGCCATGAAATGATGGGACCAGATGCCATGATCTTAATTTTTTGAATGTTGAGCTTTAAGCCAGCTTTTTCACTCTCCTCTTTCACTTTCATCAAGAGCCTCTTCAGTTGCTCTTCACTTTCTGCTGTAAGGGTGGTGTCATCTGCATATCTGAGGTTATTGATATCTCTCCCGGCAACCTTCCTTCTAACTTGTGCTTCATCCAGCTTGGCATTTTTATGACAATTAGTAGAAAACTTCCAAATAACTCTCATCACCACACCTATTGTATTACCTCTTATCTCTACCCATAAACTCTATCCAGATTCTTGGTACTATATAGATGGAGTGTTCATGTTCTATGCTAGATCCTATAGCCTCTTACCTGATTAGTATTACTCTAGTAAATCTTGTCTCTCTTCTCTATGTCATCAGCCTTTTCATGCTCAACTGAAACATCCTCATGGGCAACATGATACAGTGATATCTCTCCTACTCCCCCTGCCAAAAAAAACAAAACAAAACAAAACTCTCTAGACTTTACTCTTCCTTCATCTACCCATTTGTTTTCTCCTCTGTACAGTAGCCTCCTTGAAAAATCTTTGCTAGCTTTTCCTAATGTCTGTTTTGCTGTTTTCTGTTAAATCTACTTTGCTCATATTCCCATTTCTTTTTCTACCAAATTTACCTTACAAGTCCATTAGTAACTTCCAGGTCAATTCCTAGTCTTTATCAAACTTGATCTGTGTAGTAGTCAGCACTGTCTCTCTCCTTGGAAATGATTTGTTCATTTGACTTCCGAAACAGCATTTTCTCATGCCTTGCTTCCTACCTAATCTGTTGCTTATTTGCAGGTTTCTTGTATTTGTTCCTTCTTTTCTCCCTGACCTCTTACCTTTGCCCCGGGTTCAGTCCTAGAGCAGGTCCCCTCTTCATCTGTCTTTGTACTCTCGGTAACCTGAACCAGACTTAAAACTTTTACATTAATATTGATGATTTCCAAATATACATCTCCAGTCTGATTCTTCTCACTGAATTCCAAATTGTTAAATCCACCTACTTGACTCTCTAACAAACATCTCAAACCTAGCATTGTCCAAGATGACAAAAGAAAATGTGATAGATAAACTTCTATCTTCTATAGCCCCTTCTATCTGTGGTTTTCCTCATCTCAGGAAATACCAACTTTATCTTTCCATTTTCAAGGCAAAAATTTTATAGTCCTTTTTTGACTCTCTTCCCCACTCTCAAGCCCCAAATATAATCAGAAAATTCTGCCTGGCCTGTCAAAATATGACCACAATCTGAGTACTTTTCATCATTTCTACCCTCTTGATTATTCCCAGTCCACATCTTCCATCTTCTAAATCTTCTTCTCTCTTCCACTCTTGACCTTCTAAAGCAATATGCCCAGTGAAAATGTAGTGTGAGTCACAAATGTCATTTAAATTTTAACAGCCACATTGAAAGTAAAGAAAAATTGAAACAGTTTTAATTGCATTTAATTCAAACGTAGTCAATGTATTATCATTTCATCATGTAGCTATGTAAACAATTATTGAGATCTTCATATTATTTTTTGTAGTAAGTGTTTGATATTCAGTGTGCATTTTATACTTACAAGACACCTGGATTTGGACTAGCAATATTTCAGGTGCTGAATAGTCACACCTAGCTATGGCTACCATTTCAAGCAGTACAGTTCTAGAGTATATTTTTAACAATTTTTTGAGACAAATCAGATCTGTGCAAAATGCTGCAGAGGTCTTTTATTCTGTTGGAGCAATGCCAAAATCCTACTAATTGCCGTAAGGCTCTGTTGGATCTGGTCATTCAACTATCTCTGTGATCTCATCTCTTACTATTTCATTTTTTCTCCAGTCCTCTGGCATCCTTACTATTTTGTGAAGAAGGAAGACACATTTATCTTTGTCTTTTGTCCTAGGTCTTCTTTTTGTTTGGGAAGCTCTTCCCCTATATGTGAATATGCCCCTACCCAGCTACCTCCTTCAAGTCTATAATAAATATCTCGTGGAACACTGTCTGGACTATTGCATTAAAATTGCACCTCTTTCCACCAACAGTCCCAATCCCCTTTACTTTGATGCATTTTATGACAAACTAGTAAGGCAATGGCACCCCACTCCAGTACTTTTGCCAGGAAAATCCCATGGATGGAGGAGCCTGGTAGGCTGCAGTCCATGAGGTCGCTAGAGTCGGACACGACTGAGTGACTTCACTTTCACTTTTCACTTTCATGCATTGGAGAAGGAAATGGCAACCCACTCTAGTGTTCTTGCCTGGAGAATCCCAGGGACGGGGAAGTCTGGTGGGCTGCCATCTCTGTGGTCGCACAGAGTCGGACACGACTGAAGCGACTTAGCAGTAGTAGCAGCAGTATAGTTTACTAGATGTGTAAGTCCCATTAAGCAGAAGGATTTTTGTATCTTATTTATAGAGTTGTGCTTCTAAAGCTACAAAAGTTTATCTGGCACATGGTGGAAGCTCAAATGATAATTGTTGAATGAATGAACAAATTAGTGAGTGAATTAGAAAACATGGCTTTCTGGTGACCCAAGTTCTGAGCCAAATACTTGATTTTTGAACAAGATGTTTATTTGAACTTGACATTTTAAAATCATGTTGATGTATGGCAAAACCAATACAATATTGTAAAGTAATTAACCTCCAATTAAAATAAATAAATTTATATTTAAAAAAATAAAATAAAATCATTTTTAAATTAATATTGGTGACCTGAGATGTGTCCCAGCCACCATAGTAAATTACAGGGGCAAAAACAGGTAAATAAAGAAAATACCAGTAGTATGAAAAAAAAGATGGAAGAAAAAATGTCTAAAGAAGATTAAGTTTCTGAAAGTTTGTTTATTATCACCATTTTAAAGTATGCATAGATCTGCATTCTTCAGTGGTGATTTGTTTTATGCTCTGTTCTTGATCTTTAATTTTCCTGAATTATGTCAGTTATATAATTTGAATTGAACATGGAAATAACATATATTTTCTCAGTCTGAAATATATGAGAATCTTTTACAGTGAAGGTTAAACTTTTTCATTTTCTTACACTTTCTTCATTTTCCCCCCTCAATTACTGTGTTAATTTTAGCTAAAAATCCAATGATCTTCAACAAGACATGCTCTGAGGATGCAATTATATGTCCACAAAGCTGGAACCGAATCAATAATAGTTGCTTCTTTCAATCTGAACGTGAAAAAACTTGGATGGATGGCCAGAAAAAATGCATGGCTCACTCTGGATCTCTGGCCATATTCAACTCCAAGAATGAAGTGGTTAGATATCTCTTTCACAATATATATTCCATTTAATTTATTGAGTAGCTGCTCTGTAACAGGTATACCTCAAGGGTGTAATAGATCAGTCAATGAGACAGTCAAAGATCTTTGTCTTTATAGAGGTTAAATCACATAGGAAGAGACAAGGAATACAAAATAATCATAATAAACATATAAATTATATAGTATGTTGCAAGTTAGTAAATTAAATTTTATGCAAAAAATTGTAAGTTGAGAGGATTTTATGAGTGTTTTCAGTGGGTAGACTGCAAGTAAGATAGTCAACTCAGTGATAACACTTGAGCAAAAATGTAATGTAGATAGGGGAGTTAGTTGGTCAAGAGAATATCTGGGGGACAAACTTCCCAGAAAAGGAAATAGTGAGAACATGAATCTTAAGGTAGGTACTTGCCTGGAAAATTCAATGAACAGAAAAGAGGCAGCCAGTCAATGTACCTAACATGAGAATGTGAGTGAGGGATAGGGACCATCTAGCTCTTGTAGGCTTTTTTAAACTAGAATTAGGAGATATTGCAGAAAATGAAAAATAAAGAATATGGCATGATTTGACTTAAGTTTTAAAATAATCATTTTCTTTTAAATGTAATGTGCCCATGAATTACAAATATAAAAGCAGAGTATATGTTATTAGGCTGTTGCAATAACTCTAGCAAGAGGGTAGTGGGCTCAAAATGACCTTAGCATTGGAGGTAATAAGAATGAGAAAACTAGGAGAGCACTCTGTATTTTGTGAAAGGAATCTTTGATGCCCTATCTGGGACCGTCTTACTATTGGATTGGACTGAAAATGGACAGCACAAGAAAACTCTGGGTATGGACAAATGGAGATGTATTCAGCAACTGGTAAGCATTAATAGCGTGTATTTGTTCATAAATGTGTTAAGGATGGTAAGAACTCTGAATCTATAATTGTTCTTGTTTGTTTAGTTGTGCCTGACTCTTTTGTGATCCCATGGACTGCAGCCTGCCAGGCTCCTCTGCCCATGGGATTTCCCAGGCAAGAATATTGGAGGGGGTCACCATTTCCTTCTCCAGGGGATCTTCCCAACCCAGGGATCAAACCTGAATTTCCTGTATTACAGACAGATTCTTTACTGCTGAGCCATCAGGGAAGCAGAAATCTATGATTAGCCACCTCCATAATTTCCTCTACACCATCTCCCAAAAAGGCCCCTCAACAAATTAAATGCCAAAGAGAAACTTCAGACAAATATATGATCTTGGGCGAAGGTCAAATACCAATATTTATTTCTACACATTCAGATGGACTATACTACTCGTGAGCCACAAAGATTACTTTTATTCTAGACGAAATGAAAATCCAGCGTGTATGAACCTTGCCTTATTCTCAGGGCTTTGCCTTTGGTTTGTTTGTTTACTATTGCTTCAAATTCTCATTGGCATGGGAGTCTTAGAAAGTTTACTCAAACCTACACTTACTACACCCACTGGTGGCCTGAAATGGAAGAAAATTAAGTGATAAAGGCAAAATGTTTGCTTCCATTGACCATTGAAAATCTAGACTTTCTCTATGTTCCTAAGCTTGAAGAACTGATTGTGCCTGTAGACTTCACTTCTGTTCTTGAAATATTTAAGATCTTCTCCAACTTCATGGAGGAGAAAGAAATTGGAAAGATACTGATTTCCCCATAGAGAGAAGGCACTAGCTACAATTTATTGAGCACCTACTAAAGATAGATGCTGTCTCAGTCCAGTGGCATTTGGTGCTAGACATGATAGAATGTGTATGACGTAGCAGAGTAACAGGAGTTGCTAAATTTAGAGAAATTTCTGTCATCACTGTGTTTATATCCAATTTGGGGTGAAAATACACATGCAATAATTTGAGCCCAATAATATAGCCAATCATTATGTTTTCAACTTTGAAAAATACATGACAAAGTATAACAAACTTTCTGACTACCAAACTTAACAATTATGGAATTTTCTTGAGAGAAGATATTGTGTATTATATACAGCTCCACTTCGAAAAAAAGATGAGAGAAGTACAACTAAGTTGGTTAAAATTGGTGCAATAGTTTGCTGAGGCAGGCTACTGTAATAAATACCACAGACTCGGTGGCTTAAACAATAGTTATGGAGACCGGAAGTCTCAGATAAAGGTTTGGCAGGATTGATTTCTTCTGAGGCCTCTCTCCTTGGCCATCTTCTCCTCTGTGTCTTCACATGGTCTTCCCTCTGGCATTTGCCGATCTGTGCCCAGATTTTTTCTTCTTATGAGGAGATCAGCCATATTGGAATAGGGCCCCCTGTAAAGACTTCTTTTTAACTTAACCAACATTTTAAAACACTTCATCTCCTAAGATAATTGCATTCTGAGCTATGAGTAGTGAGGTCCTCAATATATATATTTGAAGAGGGGGGTACATAATTCAGCCTATGACAATTATTGAGCTCTCAACACCAAAGAATGCATAGGAAAAGAAATCGCATACATTTTGGAAACAGGCAGATAAAAATTTCAAGTTACACTAGAAGTTAGGAAGTGACACCAGTGTCACAAAGTAACTCCCTATGGCTGAAAGCATTTTAATTAACAGAAATTATATACCAGGAATCATCGTAACTCTCCATTCTATTTTTCTTTTCCTTATTTTGAACTCTCAAATTCCTCTCTTTATATATGACCCAAGATAGGAATTTAGTAAATCCTTTCAAGATATTTTATTTATAATTATTTATGTGTGTCATAACCTATCCAGCAAGAAATACCCAAATGACAATGATTGCAAGAGTAGATGAGTGAACATCTATTTCAGCCTTAAGACTGTCTGATTTTTTTTTTTTTTAACAAGTGAAGAGTGGTCAATTTAATGTCAGTTATAATGTCTACCTTTATATAATCTTTAAATGGCAAAAAATTTATTTGATCATTTTTATTCTGAAGTATATTGCTTCTCAGGTAGCTCAGTGGTAAAGAGTCCACTTGCCAGTGCAGGAAACACATTAGACATGGGATCCATCCCTGGGTAGGGAAGATCTCCTGGAGGAGGAAATGACAGCCCACCCCAGTATTCCTGCCTGGAAAATCCATGGACAGAGTAGCCTGGCAGGCCTACAGTCCATGGAGTCACAAAGAGACCATGACTTAGTGACTGAAAATGCATGATTTTGAAGTATAAAAGGAAGAATTCCATCCTTTATAAAATGATTTATCGTGTTTCAGTTCAGTTCAGTTCAGTTGCTCAGTCGTGTCCAACTCTTTGCAACCCCATGAACCGCAGCATGCCAGGCCTCCCTGTCCATCACCAACTCCTGGAGTCCACCCAAACCCATGTCCATGGAGTCGGTGATGCCATCCAACCATCTCATCCTCTGTCGTCCCCTTCTCCTCCTGCCCTCAATCTTTCCCAGAATCAGGGTCTTTTCAAATGAGTCAGCTCTTTGCATCAGGTGACCAAAGTATTGGAGTTTCAATTTCAACATCAGTCCTTCCAATGAACACCCAGGACTGATCTCCTTTAGGATGGATTGATTGGATCTCCTTGCGGTCCAAGGGACTCTCGAGAGTCTTCTCCAACACCACAGTAAAAAGCATCAATTCTTCAGCACTCAGCTTTCTTTATTGTCCAACTCTCACATCCATACATGACCACTGGAAAAACCATAGCCTTGACTAGATGGACCTTTGTTATAGCGTTTACTACCCTGATAACCCTTTCTACTCACCATCACAGGTTAAGTTTTGAGGTAAAAATTGGATAAGAAAAGAAATGCAGCTTATTTCTCTTCCTCTATTCCTTCCACATCCCACATGTTGAAACATAGTCACCAGAGTTTGCACTGCATATTTTAGGTTGTGCTTTATTGTTTCTCATGAAGTTCAGTCAATAAAGAGTGAATCTTTTTGTTTTGTTCTAGGTTCAGTATTGATGGAAGTGGAGAGTGTGCCTGCATGTTTCAGAAGGGCATAAGTAGTGACAACTGTAGTGATGCAAGAAAGTACACATGCAGCAGAAAAGGGTTTTGTCCTTAGATAAATAATTTTTCCCATACAGGAAATAAAGTGATTAAATAAAAACTTATCTTTTTATACTTTATAAATTCATATAGTTGCATTTTCTTTTCCATCAGACATATTCTTTTTTAAAGCTCATTGATGAAATATTCAATCATTTTTATCTTCATTTGAATATTTATCTAAGAAGACAGGAGTCAAGGTGGTAGATTAGTAGAACATGGAGTTTGCCTCTCCTGACAAATGCATTAAGAATAGAACTACAGGGACTACCCTGGTAGTCCCGTGACTAAGACTTTGCACTCCCAATTCAGGGGGTCCAGGTTCAATACCTGGTCAGGAAACTAGACCCCATATGCTGCCAAATATATATATATATATATATATATATATATATATATATATATATCAGTACATTTATAAATGGAGCAATTTTCAAAGAGCAACTGTTGAACACTATTAGAGGAATTTGGACATCTAAAAAGACAAAAAGTCCTCACACAACTGGGTTTGACAAAAGAAAGGAAGAAAAAGAGGAAACAGGAAGGGACCAGGACCCCAAGGAATATTTGAAAAAGAGGAGAGGTTCCTTCACTCAGAGAAGCCCACTCATAGCTAGGGGTACTTGCTGGGGAAGGGAGGAATCTTCAGGGGACCTGAGTGGAATGAAGCAACAGGTCTGTGGAGGGCAGGAGGAGTAGGACCTATGTGCAAGTTCCATGTCCCAGACAGTGCACCTCAGCTTGAGACGTAGGTCTTTGGTGCAAAGGGAGACTAGGTGCTAGAAAGAAGAGTTTGGAGAATGGACCCAAGAAGGAACTGCGGTTGGCTGTGAGAAATGCCTGAATAATCTCGTTCATTCTGTCAAAATTCTTTCAGGAATCATCTTCTTTCTGTCAGATATTCTTGAGAAATTTCTTTCTTTCGGTCGTGTTTCCCTCAGATACATCCTTCTTAACATTTGATACATTCTGAAATCTTTCTATCAGAAATCCTTCAGAAACCTTTTTGTTAGAATTACTTTACTAGTCTACATCATATATGAAAATTCCCTTAGACATCTCCTTCTTTCTATCAGGTGTCCCACAGAAATCTCTTTCTGTCAGATTTTATCACAGCACTTCTTCATTTCTTTCAAATTTTATATCAGAGCCTCGTCCTTTCAGAATATTCTCTGAAATTTCCTTCCTCTGTCAGTATTCCCTCAGTAATCTCTTTCTTTCTGTCAAGTTTCCCTTAAAAATTGTCTTCTTTTTGTCAGGCTTTCCTCAGATGTCTCCTTCTTTCTTCTGGCACCCCCTCAGTAATCTCCTTCATTTTTTCAAATTTCTTTCAGAAATTTTCTCTTTTGTTTTATGTTTCCCTTGAAATGAAAATGTTAGTCACTCAGTTATGTCTGACTCTGCGACCTCATTGACTGTGCCCGCCAGGCTCCTCTGTCCACGGAATTCTTCAGGCAAGAATACTGGAGTGGGTGGCCATTCCATTCTCCAAGGGCTCTTCTGGATCCAGGGATTCAGTCACCTGCACTGTGGGCAGTTTCTTTATCATATGAGCTACCAGGGAAGCCCATGTTTCCCTTAGTAAGTCTCTTTATTTCTGACAGAATTTTCTCATAATTGCCCTCTTTCTCTTAGGTTTTTCCTCTCACGTAGCATTTCTTTCAGCATTCTCTTAGAAATCATCTTCTTTTGTCAGAATTTCCTTCAAAATTACCTTTTTTCTGTCTAGTTTTCCTTTGATATAGCCTTCTTTAAGGTTTCTCTTAGAAATCTTTTTTCTCTCATGGTTTCCTCAGAAATATCTTTTCTGTCAGATTTCCCTCAGATATCATCTTTTTTCTGTCAAGTTTTCCTCAGAAATCTTCTGTCAGGTTTCCTCAGAAATATCCTTGTTTCTTTCTTGTTAAAATAGTGCAGAAAGAAGGTGAATTATACAAGAAGGCAAACAAAGAAAACAGAAAAGAGGTACCAGAAGATATGGGTTCCAGCCCCAACATATCTATATTTAGTTTGTTGAATGATCTCAGGCCAATCTCTTGATTTTTCTGAATCTTAATTTTGTTATCAACATTTCTAATGCCTGTTGCATAAATATAATTTTGTAATGTAAGTATAATAATACAGATAAAAAGAGCTTTGTAAATTGTAGATCACTGACTAAATATTTCTGGTTGTTGGTCACTATCTCCTTTGAAATCAGTAAGAACTGTCCCAAGAAAAGAAAGTTCCCCAACAAAACACCCTTAAAATAAAAATTATCCACCTGCAGGGTTTTTTATAAGCCACGAAACTCAAAGCAATCTGAAATCAACTTGTAACCTACACATGAACCACCTCTGAAATGTCCAGTTCAACACATTAACATAGATACCCATGAAAATTAATCAACAGTAGACAAAAACAATGATTTTATTAAATTTTATTAGATGATGTCACATTTTTGGTGGAAATATAAATTGGTATAATCCCTTTGGAAAGCGATTTAGCCAGATCCATCACAATTTACATGCATAATTTTTGACTCCACTTATAAGATTTAGCCCTCTAGATATACTTGAAGATGTGTGCAAAGATAAATGTAAATGGATTTGTACTTCAGAGACTGAGAAACAACCATAATATCTAAAGGAGCAAGCTAGATTTGTTTTACCCATACAGAATATCTTGTATTCATATAATTCTTAAAAAGGAGTTATATGAACACCTTTTAAGATTTATTGTTAAAAAAGAAGGTGTAGAATAATATACATTATATGTTAATATTTATATAAAAATATAAACACCCATATGTGAACATATGTGCATAAATATATGTGTGTGTGTTAATTTCTATTTGTGTCCGACTCTTTGAACCCCATGGACTATAGCCTGCCAGGCTCCTCTGTCCATGGGATTTTCCAAGCAAGAATTCTGGAGTGGGTAGCCATTACTTTCTTCAGGGGACCTTCCTGATCCAGGGATTGAACCCAAGTCTCCTGCACTGCAAGCAGATTATTTATTGTCTAAACCACCAGGGAACCCCATGTGTATATACATATATATGACATCTGAGTATACATATCTTCCTCTGGCATTTACTGAGCCTGAGGAGAGAATGAACTGAGGTTCACATATCCTATGTTTAAATATGCATATTTATAATTCAAGCTAACAGAATTTTCTATGCTCTATCCTCCTATCTGGACAAAAATAACTTCAGTTCAGTTCAGTTCAGTTCAGTCACTCAGTCATGATGGACCCTCTGTGACCCCATGAATCGCAGCACCCCAGGCCTCCCTGTCCATCACCAACTCCTGGAGTTCACTCAGACTCAGATCCATCAAGTCAGTGATGCCATCCAGCCGTCTCATCCTCTGTCGTCCCCTTCTCCTCCTGCCCCCAATCCCTCCCAGCATCAGAGTCTTCTCCAATGAGTCAAATCTTCACATGAGGTGGCCAAAGTACTGGAGTTTCAGCTTTAGCATCATTCCTTCCAAAGAAATCCCAGGGCTGATCTCCTTCAGAATGGACTGGTTGGATCTCCTTGCAGTCCAAGGGACTCTTAAGAGTCTTCTCCAACACCACAGTTCAAAAGAATCAATTCTTCGGCGCCCAACTTTCTTTTTTTTTTTCTTTCTAATTTTATTTTATTTTTAAACTTTACATAATTGTATTAGTTAACAGTCCAACTCTCACATCCATACCTGACCACTGGAAAAACCATAGCCTTGACTAGCCAGACCTTTGTTGGCAAAGTAATGTCTCTGCTTTTGAATATGCTATCTAGGTTGGTCATAACTTTTCTTCCAAGGAGTAAGCATCTTTTAATTTCATGGCTGCAGTCACCATCTGCAGTGATTTGGGAGCCCCAAAAAATAAAGTCTGACACTGTTTCCACTGTTTGCCCATCTATTTTCCATGAAGTGATGGGACTAGATGCCATGATCTTGGTTTTGTGAATGTTGTTTCACCTTCATCAGGAGGCTTTTTAGTTCCTCTTCACTTTCTGCCATAAGGGTGGTGTCATCTGCATATCTGAGGTTATTGATATTTCTCCTGGAAATCTTGATTCCAGCTTGTGTTTCTTCGAGCCCAGCATTTCTCATGATGTACTGTGCATATAAATTAAATAAGCAGGGTGACGATATTCAGCCTTGACGTACTCCTTTTCCTATTTGGAACCAGTCTGTTGTTCCATGTCCAGTTCTCACTGTTGCTTCCTGACCTGTATACAAATTTCTCAAGAGGAGGCAGGTCAGGTGATCTGGTATTCCCATCTCTTTCAGAATTTTCCACAGTTTATTGTGATCCACACAGTCAAAGGCTTTGGCATAGTCAATAAAGCAGAAATCTATGTTTTTCTGGAACTCTCTTGCTTTTCGATGGTCCAGTGGATGTTGGCAATTTGATCTCTGGTTCCTCTGCCTTTTCTAAAACCAGCTTGAACATCTGGCAGTTCACTGTTCACGTATTGCTGAAGCCTTGCTTAGAGAATTTTGAGCATTACTTTACTAGCGTTTGAGATGAGTGCAATTGTGCGGTAGTTTGAGCATTCTTTGGCATTGCCTTTCTTTGGGATTGGAATGAAAACTGACCTTTTCCAGTCCTGTGGCCACTGCTGAGTTTTCCAAATTTGCTGGCATATTGAGTGCAGCACTTTCACAGCATCATCTTTCAGGATTTGAAATAGCTCCACTGGAATTCTTTTTTTTTTTCTAATTTTATTTTATTTTTAAACTTTACATAATTGTATTAGTTTTGCCAAATATCAAAATGAATCCGCCACAGGTATACATGTGTTCCCCATCCCGAACCCTCCTCCCTCCTCCCTCCCCATACCATCCCTCTGGGCCATCCCAGTGCACCAGCCCCAAGCATCCAGCATCGTGCATCGAACCTGGACTGTCAACTCTATCACTTTCACTAGCTTTGTTCGTAGTGATGCTTTCTAAGGCCCACTTGACTTCACATTCCAGGCTGTCTGGCTCTAGGTCAGTGATCACACCATCGTGATTATCTGGGTCGTGAAGATCTGTTTTGTACAGTTCTTCGGTGTATTCTTGCCACCTCTTCTTAATATCTTCTGCTTCTGTTAGGTGCATACCATTTCTGTCCTTTATCGAGTCCATCTTTGCATGAAATGTTCCCTTGGTATCTCTAATTTTCTTGAAGACATCTCTAGTCTTTCCCATTCTGTTGTTTTTCTCTATTTCTTAGCATTGATCGCTGAGGAAGGCTTTCTTATCTCTCCTTGCTATTCTTTGGAACTCTGCATTCAGATGCTTATATCTTTCCTTTTCTCCTTTGCTTTTTGCTTCTCTTCTTTTCACAGCTATTTGTAAGGCCTCCCCAGACAGCCATTTGGCTTTTTTGCATTTCTTTTCCAATGGGATGGTCTTGATCCCTGTCTCCTGTACAATGTCACGAACCTCTGTCCATAATTCACCAGGCACTCTGTCTATCAGATCTAGTCCCTTAAATCTATTTCTCACTTCCACTGTTTAATCATAAGGGATTTGATTTAGGTCATACCTGAATGGTCTAGTGGTTTTCCCTACTTTCAATTTCAGTCTGTATTTGGCAAAAAGGAGTTCATGATCTGAGCCACAGTCAGCTCCTGGTCTTGTTTTTGTTGACTGTATAGAGCTTCTCCATCTTTGGCTGCAAAGAATATAATCAATCTGATTTCGGTGTTGACCATCTGCTGATGTCCATGTGTAGAGTCTTCTCTTGTGTTGTTGGAAGAGGGTGTTTGTTATGACCAGTGCATTTTCTTGGCAAAACTCTATTAGTCTTTGCCCTGCTTCATTCCGTATTCCAAGGCCAAATTTGCCTGTTACTCGAGCCGTTTCTTGACTTCCTACTTTTGCATTCCAGTCCCCTATAATGAAAAGGACATCTTTTGGGGGTGTTAGGTCTAAAAGGTCTTGTAAGTCTTCAAAGAACCATTCAACTTCAGCTTCTTCAGCGTTACTGGTTGGGGCATAGACTTGGATTACTGTGATATTGAATGGTTTGCCTTGGAAACAAACAGAAATCATTCTGTCGTTTTTGAGATTGCATCCAAGTACTGCATTTCAGACTCTTTTGTTGACCATGATGGCTACTTCATTTCTTCTGAGGGATTCCTGCCCCCAGTAGTAGATATAATGGTCATCTGAGTTAAATTCACCCATTCCATTCCATTTTAGTTCGCTGATTGCTAGAATGTCGACGTTCACTCTTGCCATCTCCTATTTGACCACTTCCAATTTGCCTTAATTCATGGACCTGACATTACAGGTTCCTATGCAATATTGCTCTTTACAGCATCGGACCTTGCTTCTATCACCAGTCACATCCACAACTGGGTATTGTTTTTGCTTTGGCTCCATCCCTTCATTCTTTCTGGAGTTCTTTCTCCACTGATCTCCAGTAGCATATTGGGCACCTACTGACCTGGGGCATTCCTCCTCTTTCAGTATCCTATCATTTTGCCTTTTCATACTGTTTATGGGGTTCTCAAGGCAAGAATACTGAAGTGGTTTGCCATTCCCTTCTCCGGTGGACCACATTTTGTCATGTTTAAATATGCATATTTATAATTCAAGCTAACAGAATTTTCTATGCTCTATCCTTCTATATGGACAAAAATAACTTCAGAACCACATAACTGAAAAATATGTAAAAGGAGCATAGGAATGATGAGTGTGTGATTTCTATTTTTTTTTTTTGATTCAACAGAAACTCAAGATATACTTCTCACAGAGAACAAAAAATATACAATATTGTAAAGTAATTAACCCCCAATTAAAATAAATAAATTTATATTAAAAATAAAAAAATAAAACAAACAAACAAAAATAGACATTAATTGTGTTATTTAAATTTTACAAGTGACCACTGAATATACACACATACAAAAGTTTATGTGTGTCTGTGTGTGTATAGATAAGAATCAAATAAGAAGAAGTAGGGCTGCTATTTTCCTCAGGATTTTTATTGATAATCCTCAGTTATCAGTAAGAAATTTAAAAGAGAGTATCTATAAAAAATAATATAAGCATATTTTTGATAGTTGCTTTTGGAACCACCAGAAAGCCACAAACAGTACTTTAACTTCATCCTTTTATTTCTTAGTGAGAAGATTTATTTTAAACACCCTTTATTACATTAACAAATATTTTGAAAATTCTTTTTTTAAGGCAAAACAAATCATCAGCCTTTTAGATATCTTATAAGTAAACAGCAGTCTTTCTGTTGGTGCATTTTGTATTGTGAAAGGTTGGAAGTTGCCATTCCAACATAAGCCAACCCAGAGAGAATGGCATGGGATTATTCACTAATAATAAAGTACAAAGCAGAGACCCTCAAGGTCAACAGGAAGACCCCCAAATAGGCTAAATATATTTAAATTCTCTAGCAGATAGAGGTTAAAGAAAACTATGTGTGTGAATTATTGAAGAAAAATAACGTAGCTCTAAAGAAGCTTGGATATAGGTGTGAAATCAATGCTTACTGAGAATCTGTAATGTAGAAAACAGCCTCACCATCTTTGTTTCTGGATATCCCACGACCATATTCCCCAGGTGCAAAAGTAGAGTCACTGGTTTAATGTTACCCCAGAAACTGAAGTGCATCAAATAATCTGCATTTTTAAAGTATGACCAGATAATGACAGCATTCTCACAAGTTACCAGGCCCTAGTAGTATTGATACATATGAGTATTTTGTTGTCTCTGTCAGGTTTAAGAAAAACAACAATGGTGATTGCAAGGCAAAAGGTGGGGTGCTTTAATACAAGTCCCCAACCTCCAGGATCTAATGCCTGGTGATGTGAAGAGCTGATGTAGCTGATGTTGAGCTGATGTAATAACAATAGAAATAAAAGTACACAATACATGTAATGTTCTTGAATCATCTCGAAACCAATCCCCACCCTCCGCCCCCATTCATGAAAAAATTGTCTTCCAGGAAACCTGTTCCTATTGCCTAAAGGGTTGGGGGTTTAAGAGAAATGTAAATAAGACTGTGAGGGAACACATAAGGGGAATTCAGTTCAGTTGCTCAGTCGTGTCTGACTCTCTGTGACCCCATGAATCCCAGCACGCCAGGCCTCCCTGTCTATCACCAACTCCCGGATTCCACCCAAACCCATGTCCATAGAGTTAGTGATGCCATCCAACCATCTCATCCTCTGTTGTCCCCTTCTCCTCCCCTCAATCTTTCCCAGCACCAAGGTCTTTTCAAATGAGTCAGCTCTTTGCATCAGGTGGCCAAAGTACTGGAGTTTCAGCTTCAGCATTAGTCCCTCCAATGAACACCCAGGACTGATCTCCTTTAGGATGGACTGGTTGATCTCCCTGTGGTCCAAGGGACTCTCAGGAGTCTTCTCCAACACCACAGTTCAAAAGAATCAAGTCTTCGGCACTCAGCTTTCATTATAGTCCAACTCTCACATCCATACATGACCACTGTAAAAACCATAGCCTTGCCTAGATGGACCTTTGTTGACAAAGTAATGTCTCTGTTGTTTAATATGCTGTCTAGGTTGGTCATAACTTTCCTTCCAAGGAGTAAGCATCTTTTAATTTCATGGCTGCAATCATCATCTGCAGTGATTTTGGAGCCCCAAAAAATAAAGTCAGCCACTGTTTCCACTGTTTCCCCATCTATTTCCCATGAAGTGATGGGACCGGATGCCATGATCTTGGTTTTCTGAATGTTGAGCTTTTTTTTTTTTTTTTTAATTTTTATTTTTTTTTAATTTTATTTTATTTTTAAACTTTACATAATTGTATTACTTTTGCCAAATATCAAAATGAATCCACCACAGGTATACATGTGTTCCCCATCCTGAACCCTCTTCCCTCCTCCCTCCCCATACCATCCCTCTGGATCGTCCCAGTGCACTAGCCCCAAGCATCCAGTATCGTGCATCGAACCTGGACTGGCATCTCGTTTCATACATGATATTTTACATGTTTCAATGCCATTCTCCCAAATCTTCCCACCCTCTCCCTCTCCCACAGAGTCCATAAGACTGTTCTATACATCAGTGTCTCTTTTGCTGTCTCGTACACAGGGTTATTGTTAGCATCTTTCTAAATTCCATATATATGCGTTAGTATACTGTATTGGTGTTTTTCCTTCTGGCTTACTTCACTCTGTATAATAGGCTTCAGTTTCATCCACCTCATTAGGACTGATTCAAATGTATTCTTTTTAATGGCTGAGTAATACTCCATTGTGTATATGTACCACTGCTTTCTTATCCATTCATCTGCTGATGGGCATCTAGGTTGCTTCCATGTCCTGGCTATTATAAACAGTGCTGCGGTGAACATTGGGGTACACGTGTCTCTTTCCCTTCTGGTTTCCTCAGTGTGTGTGCCCAGCAGTGCGATTGTGGGATCATAAGGCAGTTCTATTTTCAGTTTTTTAAGGAATCTCCACACTGTTCTCCATAGTGGCTGTACTAGTTTGCCTTCCCACCAACAGTGTAAGAGGGTTCCCTTTTCTCCACACCCTCTCCAGCATTTATTATTTGTAGACTTTTGGATCGCAGCCATTCTGACTGGTGTGAAATGGTACCTCATAGTGGTTTTGATTTGCATTTCTCTGATAATGAGTGATGCTGAGCATCTTTTCATGTGTCTGTTAGCCATTTGTATGTCTTCTTTGGAGAAATGTCTATTTAGTTCTTTGGCCCATTTTTTGATTGGGTCATTTATTTTTCTGGAGTTGAGCTGTAGGAGTTGCTTGTATATTTTTGAGATTAGTTGTTTGTCAGTTGCTTCATTTGCTATTATTTTCTCCCATTCTGAAGGCTGTCTTTTCACCTTGCTAATAGTTTCCTTTGATGTGCAGAAGCTTTTAAGGTTAATTAGGTCCCATTTGTTTATTTTTGCTTTTATTTCCAATATTCTGGGAGGTGGGTCAGAGCTTTAAGCCAACTTTTTCATTCTTCTTTTTCACTTTTATCAAGAGGCTCTTTAGTTCTTCACTTTCTGCCATAAGGGTGGTGTCATTTGCATATCTGAAGTTATTGATATTTCTCCCGGCAATCTTGATTCCAGCTTGTGCTTCTTCCAGTCCAGCATTTCTCATGATGTACTCTGCATAGAAGTTAAATAAACAGGGTGACAATATACAGCCTTGACAACTCCTTTTCCTATTTGGAACCAGTCTGTTGTTCCATGTCCAGTCTAACTGTTGCTTCCTGACCTGTATATAGGTTTCTCAAGAGGCAGATCAGGTGGTCTGGTATTCCCATCTCTTTCAGAATTTTCCACAGTTTATTGTGATCCACACAGTCAAAGGCTTTGGCATAGTCAATAAAGCAGAAATAGATGTTTTTCTGGACCACTTTTGCTTTTTTGATGATCCGGTGGATGTTGGCAATTTGATCTCTGGTTCCTCTACCTTTTCTAAAATCAGCTTGGACATCTGGAAGTTCACAGTTTACATATTGCTGAAGCCTGGCTTGGAGAATTTTAAGCATCACTTTACTAGCATGTGAGATGAGTGCAATTGTGCAGTAGTTTGAGCATTCTTTGGCATTTCCTTTCTTTGGTATTGGAATGAAAACCGACCTTTTCCAATCCTGTGGCCATTGCTGAGTTTTCCAAGTTTGCTGACATATTGAGTGCAGCACTTTCACAGCATCATCTTTTAGCATCACTGCAGACTCATATGCCCACTCCGCAGCCAGTGTACTTTTTAAAATATCATTTTATTTAACAACTTTTGTAACAGAATGATGAAGTCATGTGTTTAAATTGGGAAAGGCATGTTTTTTGTTGTCTTGAGAACCCCATGAACAGTATGAAAAGGCAAAATGATAGGATACTGAAAGAGGAGGAACTCCCCAGATCAGTAGGTGCCCAATATGCTACTGAAGATCAGTGGAGAAATAACTCCAGAAAGAATGAAGGGATGGAGTCAAAGCAAAAACAATACCCAGCAGTGGATGTGACTGGTGATAGAAGAAAGGTCCAATGCTATAAAGAGCAATATTGCATAGGAACCTGGAATTTCAGGTCCATGAATCAAGGTAAGTTGGATGTGGTCAAACAGGAGATGGCAAGAGTGAACGTCGATGTTCTAGGAATCAGCAAACTGAAATGGACTGGAATGGGTGAATTTAACTCAGATGACCATTATATCTACTACTGGGGGCAGGAATCCCTCAGAAGAAATGGAGTAGCCATCATGGTCAACAGAAGAGTCTGAAATGCAGTACTTGGATGCAATCTCAAAAACGACAGAATGATCTCTGTTCGTTTCCAAGGCAAACCATTCAATATCACAGTAATCCAAGTCTATGCCCCAACAAGTAATGCTGAAGAAGCTGAAGTTGAATGGTTCTATGAAGACCTACAAGACCTTTTAGACCTAACACCCAAAAAAGATGTCCTTTTCATTATAGGGAACTGGAATGCAGAAGTAGGAAGTCAAGAAACAGCTGGAGTAACGCAAATTTGGCTTTGGAATATGGAATGAAGCAGGGCAAAGACTAATAGTGCTTTGCCAAGAAAATGCACTGGTCATAACAAACACCCTCTTCCAACAACACAACAGAAGACTCTATACATGGACATCAGCAGATGGTCAACGCCAAAATCAGATTGATTATATTCTTTGCAGCCAAAGATGGAGAAGCTCGATACAGTCAGCAAAAACAAGACCAGGAGCTGACTATGGCTCAGACCGTGAACTCCTTTTTGCCAAATTCAGACTGAAACTGAAGAAAGTGGAGAAAACCACTAAACCATTCAGGTATGACCTAAATCAAATCCCTTATGATTATACAGTGCAAGTGAGAAATAGATTTAAAGGACTAGATCTGATACACAGAGTGCCTGATGAGCTATGGAATGAGGTTCATGACACTGTACAGGAGAACAGGGATCAAGACCATCTCTATGGAAAAGAAATGCAGAAAAGCAAAATGGCTGTCTGGGGAGGCCTTACAAATAGCTGTGAAAAGAAGAGAAGCGAAAAGCAAAGGAGAAAAGGAAAGATATAAGCATCTGAATGCAGAGTTCCAAAGAATAGCAAGAAGAGATAAGAAAGCCTTCTTCAGCGATCAATGCAAAGAAATAGAGGAAAACAACAGAATGGGGAAAACTAGAGATCTCTGCAAGAAAATTAGAGATACCAACGGAACATTTCATACAAAAATGGGCTCGATAAAGAACAGAAATGTTATGGACCTAACAGAAGCAGAAGATATTAAGAAGTGACAAGAATACACACAAGAACTGTACAAAAAAGATCTTCACGACCCAGATAATCATGATGGTGTGATCACTGACCTAGAGCCAGACATCCTGGAATGTAAAGTCAAGTGGGCCTTAGAAAGCATGACTATCAACAAAGCTAGTGGAGGTGATAGAATTCCAGTTGAGCTATTCCAAATCCTGAAAGATGATGCTGTGAAAGTGCTGCACTCAATATGCCAGCAAATTTGGAAAACTCAGCAGTGGCCACAGGACTGGAAAAGGTTAGTTTTCATTCCAATCCCAAAGAAAGGCAATGCCAAAGAATGCTCAAACTACTGCACAATTGCACTCATCTCACACGCTAGTAAAGTAATGCTTAAAATTCTCCAAGCCAGGCTTCAGCAATATGTGAACCGTGAACTTCCTGATGTGCAAGCTGGTTTTCAAAAAGGCAGAGGAACCAGAGACCAAATTGCCAACATCCGCTGGATCATGGAAAAAGCAAGAGAGTTCCAGAAAAACATCTATTTCTGCTTTATTGACTATGCCAAAGCCTTTGACTGTGTGGATCACAATAAACTGTGGAGAATTCTGAAAGAGATGGGAATACCAGACCACCCGATCTGCCTCTTGAGAAATTCGTATGCAGGTCAGGAAGCAACAGTTAGACTGGACATGGAACAACAGACTGGTTCCAAATAGGAAAAGGAGTATGTCAAGGCTGTATATTGTCATCCTGTTTATTAACTTCTACGCAGAGTATATCATGAGAAATGCTGGACTGGAAGAAACACAAGCTGGAATCAAGATTTCCAGGAGAAATATCAATAACCTCAGATATGCAGATGACACCACCCTTATGGCAGAAAGTGAAGAGGAACTAAAAAGCCTCTTCATGAAGGTGAAAGTGGAGAGTGAAAAAGTTGGCTTAAAGCTCAACATTCTGAAAACCAAGATCATGGCATCCGGTCCCATCAATTCACGGGAAATAGATGGGGAAACAGTGGAAACAGTGTTAGACTTTATTTTTCTGGGCTCCAAAATCACTGCAGATGGTGACTGCAGCCATGAAATTAAAAGATGCTTACTCCTTGGAAGGAAAGTTATGACCAACCTGGATAGCATATTCAAAGGCAGAGACATTACTTTGCCAACAAAGGTTCATCTAGTCAAGGCTATGGTTTTTCCAGTAGTTATGTATGGATGTGAGAGTTGGACTGTGAAGAAAGCTGAGCGCCGAAGAATTGATGCTTTTGAACTGTGGTGTTGGAGAAGACTCTTGAGAGTCCCTTGGACTGCAAGAAGATCCTCCAGTCCATTCTAAAGGAGATCAGCCCTGGAATTTCTTTGGAAGGAATGATGCTGAAGCTGAAACTCCAGTACTTTGGCCACCTCATGTGAAGAGTTGACTCATTGGAGAAGACTCTGATGCTGGGAGGGATTGGGGGTAGGAGGAGAAGGGAACGACAGAGGATGAGATGGCTGGATGGCATCACCGACTCGATGGACATGAGTCTGAGTGAACTCCCGGAATTGGTGATGGACAGGGAGGCCTGGCATCCTGCGATTCATGGGGTTGCGAAGAGTTGGACATGACTGAGCGTCTGATCTGATCTGATATTTTTCTAGAGGAGCAGTGAAATAACACAATGAAAAGAGTTCATGTAACTTTCCAGAAGTCAAAAAAAATAGCAATTTAAACCCAAAATTAGAATCAGATTGATCCAATTCCATAAGTGGCTGCTTCCAAAAATTCACCAGACATGGACCAACCACAGTGAAGTTACCCAAGCCTCTAGCAAGATTGAGTAAAACTTAGGGGATGGTCATTGATCCTTGTATATAAGCTTCTCAATTCCACAGAAATGAAAGAGTACTGGCTCTACAAAGCAAATAAAAGGTATGCACAGATTTTTGGTTGTCATAATTGCAGGTATTTCAATACATTAAAACCTAGAGAGTAATGCTGACCACCAACAAAAGTGAATCAGTGATCTAACAAAGGACATGAAGATGTAACTTTCTTTAAACATAATATAGCTTCATACATAAAATTATTCACAAAGAATTGCTTTATTTTAGGTCACATAAATGCTGGGGTTCAAAAGCAGATTCCAAAGTAACACAAAATATACCAGAATATATGTGTACAGATAGATAGGAGAGAGAGAGAAATATGTTTGACATAAATGCCAGGTATGGACATTCTGAGCTTTGTCCATATAGTGTCTCATCTGATCGTTGTATCATTTTTACAAGATTAGTACAATTTTCCTCTCAATTTTACAAAACAGACAACTGAGAAAGAGCATTTAGGTAACTTGCTCAAAGTTACACAAATAATAAATGTGTTTGAATCTATACAGACAATGTCTGTGTATAATTATTATTAATGATTGGTGTATAGGTTTTCTATAAAAATGAAAAGTGAGAGACCACTTCAAAAATAGCATGAAGTGCTATACAAGATAAATACTACTTTCTATGTGCTCCACTCAAGATGTTTTTCTTGTTAGAGAACAAAAAGTTGTCACTCATTTCATGATGTTCCTTGCCTGTGGATGAGTCAATTTTCTGATTTCTTTTCTGAACTAACAAGTTTGTCTACATTTATATTTGATTTAAACCAGTAGTGAAAGTTTATTTGGATTGCAAGAGCCTATTTTGATCATCAGTTGTTTCCATTCTATCTTGTTAGTCAAGCCCAGTGTTTTTTTTATAAGTGATGTATACAAGGATCTTGGTTTCCTCCTATTGATCTGGATTAGTTTACCACCTTTTCTATTATTATTCTGGAGCTATATATTGACAGGCATGACAACTGGATACACATGACAGTTAAGTTGCATAGAATGAATGAGAATAAAAGGAAGAGAAATAAAAATCAAATACAAGACAGCCTCAAAATGCTAACTTTCTTACTTGGGAGGAAAACTGCTAAAGGAAGTGAGGTATGGTAGGGGTGAAAGTACTGCTGCAAAGTAGCAGAAGGTTTGGGAGAATATGCAGAGTTTTATATCTGCAAGAGAGGGCATACATAAGCTTGTGTGTATATAAAGATACTCGGAGTTGAATTTTGTGGCATGCGTATTATATTCCAATACAAAAGATTTTTTAAATGTGCTTTTACAGAAATGAAAGAGGTTGTTTACTACAGTTTTGCCCCATCCTGTAATCAAGATATTTTTCCCCCGATTCAACTGGCACAGCCCGAGAATGGGTGGAAATAGCTAATGTCTGGCTAAAGTGAATGAAGTTGTTTTTAAATGACTGATCTTAACTCTGGTTGACGTCAAGAATCATTAGGCATCTAGCAGCTTCTGTTGTTTCCTCCTTACCACCTTAAAATCATGGAAAATATAAATAGAAGTAAAGAGGAGGGTAGGAGGGAGTCTCAAGAGGGAGAGGATATATGTATATATTTGACTGATTCATGATATTGTACAGCAGAAACTAATGTAACGTTGTACTCCAATTATATTCCAATTTAAAAAAAAAAAGAAATAGAAGTAGAGAAAGTCTGAAGGTGGCTTAAGGATGCATAATGAGACCTAAAAGTGCTTTTAAAGAAGTATAAGGATCGAATGAACCTAACAAAGTTGTAGTTAGTGCCTGAAATACGAACAAACAAGTGACAACAGCAAGGCACAAAAACAGAACAAAACAAAACCCCACCAGGCACAACAATTCATAGGGTTTATGTTAGACAAAATGAGTGAATTGTGTGCCAAAGGACTGGAATAGGCAACCTATAAAACTTCAAGATAAAGACAGTAAAGGGAAAAATTAAGCGTTTGATATGAATTGCAGATAACAATTGAAACCACTGATAAAAATTCCAATGCTGGCTACTCGATAACTCTCTTAATAAATAAATCTGATCATCTTAAAAGTTAAAGAGACTTCAGCAGTCACTTAACAAAACTTCTTGTCTAATGTGGTATTCCCAACTACAGCATTCCTAGCAGCCTGTATTAGAAGACCTTCAGTGATGAGAATATTTCTGCCTTTCAAGGCTGTCTATCTCAATTTTGACAAATTTTAACTAGAAGTGTCTTTCTTTAGTGAATGGATATAATGTCACTCATGATTTATTTAAAAGTGGATAAAATGCTTACACATATGCATAGAGTAGCCTTAGATCTCCAAAAGAGTTTCCAGCATTTCCTCATGGAATGTTCTCTAAGCTATGAACTAGCAGAAATTAAATTCAAACGAGAAGAATACAAAAGAAGTGGGACAGGAAAAGAGCTCGAGAGCAAAAGGACAAAAAATATTGAGTGTACATAAGTGCTTTTTATAATTTTAAACTGACCTTGCTGCTGCTGCTGCTGCTAAGTCACTTCAGTCGTGTCCGACTCTGTGCGACCCCTGAGACAGCAGCCCACCAGGCTCCCCCGTCCCTGGGATTCTCCAGGCAAGAACACTGGAGTGGGTTGCCATTTCCTTTTCCAATGCATGAAAGTGAAAAGTGAAAGTGAAGTCGCTCAGTCGTGTCTGACTCTTAGCGACCCCATGGACTGCAGCCTACCAGGCTCTTCCATCCATGGGATTTTCCAGGCAAGAGTACTGGAGTGGGGTGCCATTGCCTTCTCTGAAAGTGACCTTAGATGACCTTAAATATTATCTCTCTGAGCATTTGTTTCTGCATTTATAATATGAAGATAATTAATCCTGTGTTCTAGCTATTGTTATAAGGAATAAATAGGACAGAATCTATGAAGACATTTTATTTCATTGCCAGATTAACACGGAATTCTTGGTAAAGGGTAACTACACACATGTTTACACACACCTGTGTTTTGGGTGTGCATGTGAATGGACAGATGGATGGATAGATGGGTGTGTACATGACAGATAGAAAGGTACAAATAGATTACAGTAATAAATGCAAAAAAGTGAGAATCAGAAGCTTTATTAATATGTCTACATTCACATCATTAGAGGTTCCCTTTCACCACTGGTAACCAATAGTGTGTTTCCTATCTGTGAATCTGCTTCTTCTTTTTTCAAATTAATTAATTTGTCTTAATTTTGCATCAGGTCTTAGTTGCAGCAGGCAGAATCTTGTTGTCTTTTATGGGATCTTTGTAGTACATGAATTGTCTAGTTGTGAAGTGTGAGCTTAGTTGCTCCATGGCATGTGAGGTCTTAGCTCCCTGACCAGGAGTCAAATCCACGTCCCCTGCATTGCAAGGCGGTTCTTTTTTTTCTTTTTTTTTTGTAATTTTAATTTTATTTTATTTTTAAACTTTACATAATTGTATTAGTTTTGCCAAATATCAAAATGAATCCATCACAGGTATACATGTGCTCCCCATCCTGAACCCTCCTCCCTCCTCCCTCCCCATACCATCCCTCTGGGTCGTCCCAGTGCACTAGCCCCAAGCATCCAGTATCGTGCATTGAACCTGGACTGGCATCTCGTTTCATACATGGTATTTTACATGTTTCAATGCCATTCTCCCAAATCTTCCCACCCTCTCCCTCTCCCACAGAGTCCATTTGAATCAGTTCTAATGAGGTGGATGAAACTGGAGCCTATTATACAGAGTGAAGTAAGCCAGAAGGAAAAACACCAATACAGTATACTAACGCATATATATGGAATTTAGAAAGATGATAACAATAACCTTGTGTACAAGACAGCAAAAGTGACGCTGATGCAAGGCGGTTCTTAACCACTGGGCCACCAGGGAAGTCCTTGTGTCCTTTTTTGTGTCAAGATCCAGAAGACCCTGAGGTTGTTGCCTGCCCTCTAGTGGGTGAAACCAGGTCCTGGGGTTAGTGAAGAACTACCTTCAGGTAGAGCAGCCCTGGAGTCTGATTGCAGGGCCCAGGGATCCCAGATCTGGTGTCAGGCTGCTGGTGAGGGGGTGCTGGTTCCTGTCACGATTGGGTACACGGTCTGGCCTAGGGTGTCCTAAAGCTTGTGTTGGCCTGCTAGTGGTGAGGGCTGAGGTTAAGCTGATCCCAGGGCATGGTCTGGCCTGCTGTGAACAGGCTGTCTGACTATCATTTTCTCACCTCTGGTGTTTGCTCCCTAGTGGGTAAGGCTGACTCAGAGTCCAGAGTGGGCTCCTTGGAGAGCAAGATCACTGGTAGGTGAGCCTGGGTCCTGGGGCCCTCCTGTGGGCCAACCATGGCCATAGGCTACTGTGGGCTCGGAAGAACTTTATGCAGCCTATGGCCTGTCTTCTGTGGGTGGGGCTGGGTGGCCCCACCGAGCAAGGGGTGTGACCTGAAGCCTGCCATTACTGGCATCTACTTTCTATTGAGCAAGGTCAGGTCTTGGTGCCAAAGAGCTAGAGGGAAGATTCCAGGATGACTTCGTCCTACACCAGCATTTACCTGCCAGAAGAAGCTCCCAGTGTGGAAGCCGTTTGCTTCCACCAGTGTCCATGTCTCCACGATGAGATGCAGGCCCTCCCAGCCTCTACAGGAGATGTTCCAAGAGAAGCAGGTGGGTCTGGCTCAAGCTCCTATCAAATTTCTGCTTTTGCCCTGGGTCCTGAAGTGTGTGAGATTCTGTGTGTGCCTGCCGGGGTCTAGCCCTGGCTGATTCAGGGTATTCGAAGGGGAGACAGCTTCCGCAAGGATCAGGATACAATAGCTTCAATTATACATTAATTAGAGATGTAAAGAGTAATAGAATGTGGATAGCTCAGTAGGAAAATTCAGTGGAGAAAAGAGGCTGAGTAGCTTGATTTACGTGGGAGACCAATAAAACTTCAAGACAAGAAGCTTGCACCACTTACGTAGGCTGCAGGCGTCCTTCCATTCTCCCGAAGGAGAGGAGAAGGAGAGGAAACACTGAGGCCTCCCCGGTCGGATCTTAGAAGCCCAGGCATAATTAGTAAGCATGGCGGGTTCCACGCTCCAGATGGAGACTCAGCCAGAGTTTGAGAGAGAGAGAGAGAGACATGGGGAGACCAGTATTTCGAGGAACTGATCCCAATTCTTTATTTTCCAGAGTCTGTTTTTATACACTGAGATGTTATACAAAAGTCACCTGGGGACAGCAGTCCTGACTTTTATTAAAGTCAAGTGCTTCATACAAATGTATACAGAGGTCTTAGAGGTGTTACATCATCTTCTGGCCAGGGGGGCCTGCTGACAATTTTTGACCCTCTTCTTGTGACAGTGGTCAGTCAACCAGAACACTTTTTTCTCCAAGGGTGATTATTCTTAAAACAGACGCCACCCAAATAAAGTTACATTCCTACAGGGTGAGGGTGTAGTGGGTTTTGGTTAAGGAAAGAATTTACTTAGCCTAAGGTCTAATGTGATTTATATCAAAGATTAATACTTATTTCTTCTATATATTCATTAATGTGTGTAAGGGCAGGGGATGTGGAGTCTTAGCAACAAACATTGGCTCAACAAATGAAAAACCCTTCACCAATACAATTTCTAATCAGCCCACTATACTTATACTAATGGTTTTCTAAGGAACCTGTTTTTAGAAGATTTAAAGCATCTCGTGCCTCTCACGGTTGGGAGGCTGTGAGCAATCACATGTGGCCGGACAAGCCTGTCAGGTAGGCTAGAGAACCTTCAGAGGAGTTTGTAAGTTGAAACACTCCTGCCACGCCCAGGAATTATTATTAACTGGAGCTCTAAGTTAACTCCTTCTCCGAAAGAGGTGATGGGGGACAGCCCCCCGTAAAGTCAGAGGTGTAGGGTAGAGCACAAAGTAGTAAAGTAAGCAGGCTCTGGTTATGGGGGTAGATGCTCGAGAATTTCCAGGGGAACTCCTGAGGCTCGATCCCGCCTTTGCGTATGTCGAGCCTCCTTCCTCATGACCTTTGCCATGGGCGGAGTGCCTCATGCCGGCCCCCAACATGTGCCCTTTAAGAGTGACGGTTCTATTTCCCCAGTCCTATGAGACTCCTAAAATTAAACCCCGCTGAACTTCAGAGCCAAATGCCCTGTGTGCCCATCCTTCAGGTGCGGAATCCCTAGGCTGAGGGATCTGAGGAGCCTAAGGAACTCTCACATCTGTGGGAGAACCTCTACAATATAATTACTCTCCAGTTTGTGAATCACCCGCATGGGGCATACGGGACTTGACTAAACTGTGAGTTCACCCCTCTTACCCATCTCTTTATGGCTCTTTATTTATATCCTTAGTTATAGAAGATATTTTCTGGTAGGTTTCAGTCTTTTTCATTGATGGTTGTTCAGCAGGTAGCTGTGATTTTGATGTGCCTGTGAGTTGAGGTGACCCCAGGGTGTTCCTACTCCGACATCTTCACCCATCTCTCTTTTATATGTTAAGTTTATGCAGCATTTTTATGATGTTCAGTAATGAAATGTTATAGATTTAGGATTAAGAACAAGAAAAGGTGCTCACTCTTGTACCCTTCAACCTAGTGGAGTTCTAGCTGTTGTCAGTGATACAAGAAAATTAAAGGAAATAAAAGTTGATTCTGTTGGTGTTTCTTTTTATGTAATCATACTGTCTGAAATCATTGCAGATACATCTCTTCCATTAGAATCCTTTACCCTTTTTATTGTGATAATGAAACTGAAGGAAACCGGAACATGTCACCTCAAAATTTGCCTTTTGATATAAAAATGACTTTGAGTTGAAGGCATGTAGAAACCAATAAACAGCAGGGAAAATTCATTGTGCCTGCCTTTGTTTCTGCCCAAAGACAGGATACAAATTCTCTCAATTACTCTATTAATTTCTCCCTAAATATTTGCCTTCTCACAGTTGGCCACCCATAAAAGTCAAAAACTGCTTTTTCTGTCCTCTCATTTTTTCTAGAAATGTATTGTCCTTTGTGGAAGATGCTCCATTAGTTGGGGTTCTAAGCTATTGCTTTTAATTATTCTTCATTTAGGTTTTTCCCAAGTGGTGTGCACCATGGTCATTAATAAATTGTTTTTCTCTTATTAATCTGTCTTTTTGTTTAAAAAAAAAAAAGCCAGCTGAAAACCCAAGATGTGTATAGTTAAAGTTTTGCCTCCCCTACAAAACCTAAAAACTTCACTTTCAACCACTAAGTCTGTGATACAACTCTGAATAGAGACAGAGTGTATGACATCTTTTTTATTTTTTTCTTCAAATTTTTCTTTTTCTGGTATTAAATGTGTGTGTGCCTGTGTGTACACAATCTTCCCAGATTGTTTTTATATCTGCTAATGGTATGACAGAGGATGAAATGGTTGGATGGAGTCACCGACTCAATGGACATGAGTTTGAGAAAGCTCTGGGAGTTGGTGATGGGCAAGGAAGCCTGATGTGTTGCAGTCCATGGGGTCACAAAGAGTCAGACATGATTGAATGACTGAACTGAATAATGTGTCAGACATGGCGATCTTAGTCATTAATAGAATTATTACTGTTTGTTCCTAATGTCCTAACATTTCCACAAGTGCTAAATTCCTTCTCCTTTGTAATTTATTCTGCTCAGTACAAATTGCTGTTTTTAGCTTAACATGCTTTTGCTCAAAGAAATTAAACTTCTGCCCTCTGTTGCTTACCAAATTAAAAAAAAAAACAATTTATCTTACATTTCAATTCTTCTGTCATACATACTTATGACTTTCTTTTCTTCCCTATCTTTGTTTTGGTTGATTCATATTTCCTTTGTAGCCATTTGTCTGATTATAGCCCTTTTGTTGATTATGATGCTTTCTTGACTCTAATCTTTCATTCACACTATTTCCACCTTAGGGATAACCTTGTTTTTCTTTCTTCCTTCCATCAAATCTAAGTACTCTCCTCACTCCCCACTGCCAATCTGAGCAGTTACAGCAGTCACTGGGGCTTATCTTCCTTGTATTAGTACTTTGTAAGGCCAGTATATCCTTTATTAATTTAAAATGTAGATGCTTTTAGTGAGAGTTTCTTGATTGATTATTATGGCAGAGGAATAAATGAATAATCAGTTCCCAGTCAGAATTTCTCTGGAAATTTTACAATAATTTTTTTTTTTCATTTTACAGTTTGCAAGTTGAAAAAAGACTGGTGTAAGGAAAATAAATTTCTTATACTTGCCCTGATTTTTATAGCTGTCCTTGTAGTAGTAACAGGTGGGTGACTTGTGAATTTTCTTTGGTTCTTTATGCAGCAGGCTATGCATTTATACCTCATGCTTAGTCCCAAATCTCTCAACTCTGCAGTAATAAAAGGACTGTAGAGACAACCTCAGGTTCCTACTAGCTTGGCAGCTTTTGCCACCTTCCTTGGGGCTTTCCAGTAGTTCCACTGTGAAGAATATGCCTACAATGCAGGAGACGCAGGTTTGGTCCCTGGGTCGGGAAGATCCTCTGGAGGAGGACATGGCTGCCCACTGCAGTATTCTTGCTGGGAAAATCCCATGAACAGAGAAAGCTGACTATGTACGGTTCTTTGGGGTCACAAAGAATCAGACATGACTGAGGCGACTGAGCACACATATACCACCTTCCTTGCCTCTCTTAAAAATACTCTGAGAACTTAGTCATCTTCTTGACTTCGTAAGAGTTCTTGATCTTTGACTAAAATAATCATAAATTCTCAGATAACCCTCAGACAGCAACAGCAATTACTGTTTAATTGAGAGTATTTTGTGTGAACTAATAAATAATAATTTATTAATTTATTAATTAATAATTTAATAATGTTAAATATACTATATTTATTATTATATTTTTTATATTTAATCTACACAAGACTATGAAATAGTTACGAAATCCATTCACACCCAAAGAAATAGCAATCAGAGTGAGTTAGTCGCTTTTTACAAATAATAAATTCCAGGGCCAACCAGAATTGAGATTCTTTTCTGCTGGCTAAATTCCAGTTCTCTAATTTCTGATATTTTAACTACCATACAACACTGTCCCCATAATTGCATTATTTCTTTAATTTCTTTTGGATCAAGAGTGAGTTATATTACTAATAGTTGCTCTATGAAAATATTTGCTTATTTCTATTATGTTAAAAGAAAAAAGGAAAATATGGAACTAGGGATTTACTTCAAGATTTTCTCTGTTGGAGTAAATTTTCAAAGATGAAGAAGTTTACATTTTTTTCTGGATATCATGGGTCTATTTTGTGAAAAATACCCAAAGGTAGATTTTAATTTATGACTTGTAGCCTAATAGTCTCCAGAATTTGATTTTCCATCTGCAAGTTTTGCTGAATTTAGCTCTGAAATTAAATTAACAGTTAACATTCTTGAGTCTCGTTTTCTTTCTTTCTTTTGGTCATTCACAAAAGTTCTGATATTATTCCTGCTTATAGGCTCTTCTGTCATTATAAAGTTCTGAGAGCACAATACTAATTATATTTAAACATCTGTAAATTAAATATTTAGAGGGAAGAGTTTCTCTAAGACATATTTTCATTCATTTATTCACTAAAAAGGTAAAATTGAAACGATGTATTTTATTACCTGTTTGTGGTAGTCTGGATCCAGTTCTGAGTATTACAGAAGAGAAAAAGTCAGGAGTTAGGAGTTGGCTCTACATTTAAATGTTTACTTGACACTGTACCCGTTAATTAGCTTTAAACATTTGGAGGGCCAGGACTTTATCTAACCTAATTACTCAGCACCTCACTAAAATCCAGAAACAGTAAATTCTCAAAACAACGTACAGAGAAATAAAGTCATCATTATTCCAGCTTCTTTGGCACTAAATATTGGTTACATAGAACCAATATTTGATTAATTCAGATTTCAATGATTCATTGTCCTTTATGATGAATTTCACTTCCTTAGCTCATATGTCCTCTCCTGTCTTTAACCTTTACATTTCTTTGAGGTAAAAATAAGCCTTTATTTCTTACATTGGTCCTTGACACTATATTATATTTATGTCTCTTCCTTGGTTGCTAAATCTGCAGCATAATTTTTGGTAGGATGTCAGTATAGACCATGAGAGATTTGCAGTTCCACTTCTCAAAATAGAAGCCAGGAAAATAAAATAAAGTCTAGACTTCTCAACCACTAAATGGTCTTCGTTATGGACAACAGAGGAATTGAATTCATCCATCATTCCATGAGTGAAGCTAGTTTTCAGGTTTCAAACCATGGTAGTGAAAAATAAAATTGATTCACCAGAATGAGTACAAACACTTTGTAATTGTTTTTATTCATTTCTTTTTTTTTTTTTTTTTTCAGTATTATGTTTGATATCTTCAGAAAGTGCCAAAGCTATGGAATGTTCAGAGGAGTGGATTGGTGTAAGAAGGAAGTGCTTCTATTTTTCGGATGATACCAGAAATTGGACAGCCAGTAAAAGATTTTGCAATTCACAGGGATCAGAACTTGCTCAGATTGATACACCAGAGGATATGGTAAGAAAAGGGAAAAGTTTTCAATTATTTCAAAGCTAAATTTTGTACAAAGGGAAAAAAAAATGATAAAAGCTAATACTTCATGATTATGTCAGAGAGGGGAAAAAATTCCCCTACCCTTCTATGTTCTTCTGGCTGATCTAAGAATTCAACTGACATGAGACAGATTAACAGGAGAAAACCAAATTAATTATGTACATATGAGGGCTTTATAAGAAATGACTCTCATGGACAAGTTAGGCAATTGAGGCTTATATGTCATCTGAGAGAAGAAGAAAGGAGTAAGGGTTTGGAACATCAAAGTGAAAGAAAGCAATTCACATGAGATGGAAATACAAATTATTTATTTTTAATTAGCTTTTATTGTAGTATAATTGCTTTATAATGTTGTGTTAGTTTCTACAGTACAGCAAATTGAATAGGCTATATGTATACATATATCCCCTTTTTAAAAAAATTTTCTTCCCATTTAGGTCACCACAGAGCACTGATTCTGAGGTTCACATAAGCTATCTATTATATGCATATTATCAAAAGTGTGTATATGTCAATCCCAATTTTCCAATTCATTCCTCCTCTCCTCTTCCCACCTTGGTATCCATATGTTTGATCTCTATGTTGAAAGGCAAATGTTTGGTGGAGCGGTTTGTTTATTTATGAAGAAAAACTATAGGTTTGTGGTTCAGTAGCAAGGAATCAGTAGGAGAGACTGTGGAATATATTTTATTAGAAGAAATCATATTCTCCCAGAAATTAGATTTCTGATTATAGGAGACAATGTGCAATGGAAATTACATTGTCTCTTCTAGTTTTACTGAGATATAATTGTATAAGTTTAAGGTATACAGCATAATGATTTGACTTACATACACCCATCATGAAATGATTATCACAATAAATTTAGTGAACATCCATCATCTCCTGTAGATATAAAATTAAAGAAATAGAAAATAGTTTTTTTCTTGTGTTGAGAACTCTGAGCATCTCTCTCTCAACAAATTCTATACATAACATACAATATGTTAATTATATGTATCATGTTGTACATGACATTCCTGGCACTTATTTGTATCTGGAAGTTTTTACCTTTTGACCACCTTCATCCATTCCCCCCTCCTCCCACCCCACCTCTAGTAACCACAAATCCCATCTCTTTTTCTATGAGTTTTTTCATTTGTTTGTTTTTGAAGTTTAATTGACCTGTAACATATGTTAGTTCCTGTTACACACAATAGTGATTTGATATTTCAATACTTTTCAAAATGACCACCAGGATAATTCTAGTTATGATATGTCACCATATGATATATATCCCCAGATGCTATCAAGCATTTATAGATTATATTCCCCACTTTGTACATTTCATACCCATGACTCATTATTTTGCAACTGGAAGTTCAAAGCTCTTTCAACTATTTCTTTTCTCTCCCCACCCATCTCTGCACTGACAACCACCTATTTGTTTTCTGTATCTGAGACTCTGTTTCTGTCTTCTTGTGTTTGATCATTTGTTTTGTTGTTTAGATTCCACATATAAGTGAAATCATACAGCAATGACATTATTATTCTGGTATCTGTTGTTATTCAGTCACTAAGTCATGTCTGACTTTTTGCAACTCCATGGACTATAGTACACCAGACTCCTCTGTCCTCCACTATCTCCCAGAGTTTACTCGAATTCATGTCCACTGAGTGGATGATGCTATCTCACCACCTCATCCTCTGGCGCCCCCTTTTCTTTTGCCTTCAAACTTGCCCAGCATCAGAGTCTTTTCCAATGAGTTATGTCTTTTCATCAAGTGGCCAAAGTATTGGAGCTTCAGCTTCAGCAGCAGTAGCCACTGGTATCTATTCAAAGTAGTTTCTGAGTTTTCCTATTTTAACAGTACTTATACTTTCCTTTAAACACCCTCACCTCTCTATAATTTGGGAGAGAAGATCTGTGCACAGAATAAGACATGTGTTAGTCTTCTGCCACCCTTAAGAAACATGATATGCCTGTTCTTATAGAAATACTCAGCTCCTGAATTTGTCAGCCAGACATAACATCCTGTCAGTTTAGAGTCTCTGTCCTTTACTCTGTGAGAAACATACTGGTGTTTTATGCAGTAGAACTTGTAGGAAAGGAAGTCAAATATGATTTTTTCATCAGTTTCTCATTTGAGAGAGAGAAGTTATCCTTAATGGTAATTCAAGACATAGTAGCTCAAAGAGCTTTGATGACTTGTTAGAAGTCACTCTACTACTTAGATATATTTAAGAAGTAAAAGAGCAAAGTGAAAATTATTCTCATAAAGCTAACCTGAACATCACCATCTGTGTTGTTTGTTGCTATGGAAGCATTAGGGCACACAAATTAGGATGTAAATCATAAAATGGGATGTTCCAGTGAGAAGTATGTTAGCTATAATGCTATAAAATATCGAGTAATGGATAATTCTCTGATTTGTGTGAAAGAAATTTTTGAAGAAGCATGCAGGAACTTCTATGTACTGGATTGGATTAAGCAGAAAACTAGGAGAGTCTTGGAAATGGACAAATGGCACTACATTCAATGCTGGGTGAGTTTCAAATTTACTAGGAAAGGTTCTATTCTGGTGCTGTATAAAAACTTTAAATCAGTTTGAGTTGCATTATTGTAAATAAGTCTCCCTGTTTTCTATGTGTAATTGTCTTTCTCAGTTTCTACCCTGTGACATGTGTCTTCTTAGATTGAAACATACCCTAGACCAACCCACCTTCCTTCTAATTTTGTTATATGGCATGCAGTGAAATTTTCCATTTTTATTTTTGTTCCTTGTTTCATTTTATTTTTATTGTCAAGCTCTTGCTAATAAACCCTCCTATTGCTAACTGAAATTCAACTCTTCTGCAAATTCAAAGTCAATGCACATGTATTGTACTTTTAAAATTTTTGTAAGATCTCTTTTTTTTTTCTTTAAAGTGTTAGAGACCATATGGAAATAACCATATTTCCAAGTTAGAAGTCTTTAACTCTCCAAGATTTCTTGGAGGAATATCAGCAACCTCAGATATGTGGATGATACCACTTTAATGGCAGAAAGCAAAGAAGAACTAAAGAACATCTTGTTGAGGGTGAAGGAGGAGAGTGAAAAAGCTGGCTTAAAACTCAGTATTAGAAAAAACTAAGATCATGGCATCTGGTCCCATCACTCCATGGAAAATAGAAGGGGAAAAGGTGGGAGCAGTGACAGATTTCTTCTTCTCGGGCTCTAAAATCACAGTGGATGGTGACTGCAGCCATGAAATTAGAAGAAGATTGCCTCTTGGCAGGAAAACTATGACGAATTTAGACAGTATGTTAAAAAGAGAAGACATCACTTTGCTGACAAAGACCTGTGTAGTAAAGGCTATGATCTTTCCAGTGGACATGTATGGATGTGAGAACTGGACCTTAAAGAAGGCAGAGCACAGAAGAATTGATGCTTTCAAATTGGTGCTGGAGAAAACTCTTGGGAGTCCCTTGGACAACAAGGACATCAAACCAGTCAGTCTTAAAAGAAATCAACCATGAATACTCATTGGAAAGCCTGATGCTGGAGCTGAAGCTCCAGTAGTTTGGCCACCTGATATGAACAGCCAACTCACTGTAAATAAATTTTATCAATTTGCTTAGTTGATAATCAATCTTTTTCTTTTTATGCAATGAGTATAATCTTTCATCTTTCCATAGTTCTAAATTGGTTTCCATTTTTCTATTTAACAATTAATAATATTAAGGCAGGAAGACATGGATACAAAGTCAGGAAACAACATTCCCTCAAGAAATAGTTATATAAATAAATAATATTGCTTTTGTTGTTGTTCAGTTGCCAAGTCATGTCTGACTCTTCTTGACTCCATAGACTGCAGCATGCCAGGCCTCTCCGTCCCTCACCATCTCCTGGAGTTTGCCTAAGTTCATGTCCATTGAATTGGTGATGCAAATTGATAAAAATTATTATAATTAGTCTCCTTGGTTTCCATATCAGTATATTTCAAAAGTGCCAAATGAATATAAATCTTGTTCCTTACTTTCAAAACTGAACATTGGCTAAAAATATACCAGGTAATATGCTAGGGAACTGCTTTTAAAAAATTCCATATATCACTTGATTTAGAAACACTTTCTCTCTCTCGAAAGAAATAAATATAGTTAGATAAAGTTAGATAAATGGAGATAGATATAAGTTTTTATTTATATCTATTATTTCTCTTTGTCTATTTGTATCTCTGTCTTTCTACCTATTGCCCTAAATAAGTTGACAGATTATGCTAATAATAATAGTAATATTAAATACCTACATTGCTTTAAAAAAACAGATATTTGGGGAGTAGAGTATTGTGATAGGTGAGTAAAGCTCAGTGTTTTGTATAAAATGCTTCAAATTGCTCTATTCTTAATTATATTTTTGATTATAGCTGAAAATGGTCCCAAACTGATTTTTATTGTTTCTTTTCAGGTTTGAAATCAGTGGGAATGGACCCTTTGCTTTTTTGAATTCTGATGGAGTCCACAGTTCCAGGGGATTTGTTGATATCAAGTGGATTTGCAGCAAACCAATATCTAAAACATAGAATAAATTGAGAAATCAATAAAGAATTTTGTAAGTTTTTTTTTTTTTTAATCGAAGTGTAGTTGGTTTACAAATGTTAGTTTCTGGCATACAATAAAATTTTTCAAGAATTAAAGGAACTTAAAGTTATTGAATGAATGAATGATTATATATAGAATCTTATTAATTCAAGGCACATAATTGCCCATCATGAGCACAAGTCAGGAAACTTCTGTTAAATAGGACCAAACAAAGTTACAGTATACAATTAGATGACATTTACTGCATTAGTAGTTACGATAAATTTAAAGGGATTTATATTGATAGGTCAGCCAAGACCTACTGCTTAAAAGTTAGAGAAATATATGTGCTTAATATGTGTAAATATTACAAACCACTAACCATAGCAACTTTGGTTTAAATAAATGTTACAAGAGAGTCATCTATGAACAAACATGTACTTAAATAATATCTTACAAATAAGGGAAAGGAAGGACCCTAACTCTATAAGTATAACACAGATACATTATCAGAGTTCTATATTAAAATTACAAAGCTTAGATTACAGAAGATAAACTAGAAAAATAACATTAAAAGTTAATAGAGAATAGATTATTGAAAAATATTTCCCTTTTCCAAGTAAGAACAAGGAAATATGATAGGATGCAACCCTAGATGTGTCATAAAATTCAAACTCTGTAGGGTGTGGGGAAAATTATATTAAGCCCTTCTTTGTTACATTTGTTTGAGTTAACTTCCTGCCTAGGTAACTGTAACCTCTCAGTACAAGAAGGAAGGAGAGTGTAGGAGAATACATAGACACTTAGGATGGAGAAGCTGGAGAAAAAGAAAGAGTCTAGGTTACAGGATAAACATACAGAAACACACAGACTAATCTTTCTTCCATATCTTTTTTTTTTTTTTAAACTTTACATAATTGTATTACCTTTGCCAAATCAAAATGAATCCGCCAATGGAGGCTCACTCCTAAATTAGTTTCAGATGAAACTTTCTGATAAATGAAAAGGAGATTCTTGTGAGTCCCACCCATAAATGTTGTTCCTGGCACTACATGTGAATGCAAATACTTGGAAAATATCAGCATGTAAGCAAGCACAGGCATATTGTATCTATTCATCATTTGTCACCAAGAAAACTTGAAAATATGAAATTTAGCCAAAATTACATTTTGGCACAGATTAAGTTCAAATTTTGCTTGATTTATAATGTGTTTTATTTTTGTTGTTGGTTCATGATTACAAATTAATTTTAACTGCTTAATGGTTTAAAGTAATTCACTCCTTGTTTTCCTTTAAGTCATACCTATCAGGGTGAATCAATTCCTGATGGCTCAGCATGAACTACAGAGAACTTTCTGATGATGTTATGTCATACCTCCTCACCTACTTAGGGCACACAAACTGTTGAATTTACTTTGAAATATGAGTGCATTTTGGATAAATGAGAGAAAAAATAAGGTACTTTGTATAAAATTTCAGTTAGAAAACTAAGGGAGTGAGACAATTCTCAATATAACAATGTTTAAATGCAAATTTGATTAAAGGGAAATGAATTGTAAAATCACATTAAATACAAGATTGTATATTACTTCAGAAAGCCACTCATAATTACAATGGCTGAGTACTTTATTACCAGTTGAAAGTTTGATTTCTTTTTGATAAAAACTGAAAGTAATTAAGGACAAAGCCCACCATGAAGAAAAAAAATGTTGTATAACCACATCTATGCACTGGTCTATTATTTCATCAAATGCACAGGAAGAGTTAGAACCTAAGAAATAGAGAATAAGCAGGATTAGAAAATTAAATTTCATATTTTTTAGACACTGCAGCAACAGGGATAAATAAGAATGTCAAAGACTGAAGTCAGAAATCAACATTCTTCCCCAACCAAAACATGTTTTGTTTTGTGTTAGGAAATTGTCAAACATATTTAAAAGTAGAGAAAATAATACAGTAAGTCGCATATACTCATTATTCAGTTTTAAGTTATTAACTCATTGTCAATCTTGTAACCAGTCAATCTTAAAGGAAATCAACCCTGAATACTCATTGGAAGAACTAATGCTGAAGCTGAAGCTCCAATACTTTGGTTACCTGATGTGAACAGCTGACTCATTGAAAAAGACCCTGATTCCAGGAAAGATTGAAGGCAAAAGGAGAAGAGTGTGTCAGAGGATGTGATGGCTGGATGGCATCACTGATGCAATGGACATGAACTTGGGGAAACTCCAGGAGATAGTGAGGGACAGGGAGGCCTGGCATGCTGCTGTCCACGGGGTCAAGAAGAGTCAGATACGACTGGGTGACTGAACAACAACAACAACAATCTTGTATCATTTATAAATTAAGCAAATTCTAGACATAATATCGTGAATGTTTTCCTATCTGTCTGTACAACATAACCACAATACAATTACCACATTTAAAAGTAATTTATAATAATCTCTAATAGCATTATAAAAAAAATAGGGAATTATGTTTTCTAGTTTAAAAATAAGTTATTCCATTTTCTAATTTTGGAGTGTTGTATCTGTACAGAATACATGAAAATTTTTTGTTTGTATTAAAAAATAAGTTTGTATTCCAAAAAAAGATAGGCACTGTTAACATCCATATATTTCTCTTCCAATTATTTAAATGCACAGATTTGCTTTCGTTGTTCAGACAGCATCTCTCTGGCAAATGCCATTAAATTTGGAGTCACAGTCTTCGGAATACACCTGATTTCTTGTTATGACAGCACAGCTCATGTTATCAATGGGTCCAATCACCGAGAAACTAGAAGACACAAGGCAGACTTTAGAGCATTTATCTTAAAATAATGGTTATACTTCTTAAAGTTTCCCCCAGCCAAGTTGTGCAGGTAATTTTTTTTTTTTCCAGCAGTCAAAATGTTGCAGAGATTTTAGAAAAGACTCTTCTTTTGTTGCCAGGGACAACAAAAGATTTAGAATAACAACAACAGATTTGTTATAACAAATCTGTTATATTATTATAACAACAACAACAAAAGATTTTAGAATACATTCTTTTGTTGCCAGTGAGGCACTCTTGATTTGCTTATCCTACACCCTCTCCCTTCTGGGATGGCTCTTATTTGAGTATCAATACTATGGGAGTGCAAGTCTGAAGACTAGGCGCATTCCTGACTGTTCCTGCCCTCTTAACCCTCGAATTACATGCATCAGCAAGTCCTGGGCATCCCATCTCAAAATTAGTCCTGACATCCATTTACTTCTCTCCCAAGCTACCATTACCTCTCTTTCTCCCTGGTCATAGCCTTGTGATTGAAAGTCCATTTCCATGTCACTTTCCATCTACTCATTTTTCACATAGCAGCATAAATAATGTCCTTTCGAGACAGCTAAATGCTAAAATGAAAGTTTTTGATAAAGGTTATGTGGTGACAGATATTCTACATACCAGTGGGAGTTTCAGGAGTTTTGAAGTTGGAAACTAGGGATATTTTCAAGTTAAAACTGTTTAAATAACTGCTAATTCTTCAGTGGTATGATAGGGTTAGGAATAGGTGTGAATAGAATAATTTTTGAGAGAGCTATTTCCTTAACTATTTTTTCTAGTCATTGATTGCGTGTTTGTTAGTCACTCAGTCGTGTCCAACTCTTTGCAACCCCATGGACTGTAGCCTGCCATGTTCCTCTGTCAATGGTATTCTCCAGGCAAGAATACTAGAATGGGTTGCTATACCCTTCTCCAGAGGATCTTTCTGACTCAGGGATTTATCTGGCATCTCCTGCAACTCTTGCATTGGCAAGTGGATTCTTTACCACTGAGACATCTGAGAAGCCCCATCTGCATACCATTTTTTCTTAAATAATTAAATGAAAGCTTTTAAAATGAAATATGTTACTCGGTTATCTACTCTCCTTCTACAATAAATTTCTCTTTTGGCTACAGGATTAAAAGAGAGAGAGAGAGAGAGAGATGCTGCCGTAACAATATTCTGCTTTCCAAATAAAAGAATAAAAAAAGAGCCTAGTTATTTCTAACTAAATTTTGTCAAGTTTGCAACCAAAGCAGGTCCAAAGAATGAATACTACTTTATATTTTAGTTTAATGTTTGTGAAAGACAAGAATGAGTGGCGAATAGCAATCAGATCAGATCAGTGGCTCAGTCGTGTCCGACTCTTTGCGACCCCATGAATCACAGCATGCCAGGCCTCCCTGTCCATCACCAACTCCCGGAGTTCACTCAGATTCATGTCCATGGAGTCAGTGATGCCATCCAGCCATCTCATCCTCTGTCGTCCCCTTCTGCTCTTGCCCCCAATCCCTCCCAGCATCAGAGTCTTTTCCAATGAGTCAAATCCGCATGAGGTGGCCAAAGTACTGGAGTTTCAGCTCCAGCATCATTCCTTCCAAAGAAATCCCAGGGCTGATCTCCTTCAGAATGAACTGGTTGGATCTCCTTGTAGTCCAAGGGACTCTCAAGAGTCTTCTCCAACACCACAGTTCAAAAGCATCAATTCTTCAGCGCTCAGCCTTCTTCACAGTCCAACTCTCACATCCATACATGACCACAGGAAAAACCATAGCCTTGACTAGACGAACCTTTGTTGGCAAAGTAATGTCTCTGCTTTTGAATATGCTATCTAGGTTGGTCATAACTTTCCTTCCAAGGAGTAAGCGTCTTTTAATTTCATGGCTGCAGTCACCATCTGCAGTGATTTTGGAGCCCAGAAAAATAAAGTCTGACACTGTTTCCACTGTTTCCCCATCTATTTGCCATGAAGTGATGGGACCAGAGGCCATGATCTTCGTTTTCTGAATGTTAAGCTTTAAGCCAACTTTTTCACTCTCCACTTTCACCTTCATCAAGAGGCTTTTGAGTTCCTCTTCACTTTCTGCCATAAGGGTGGTGTCATCTGCATATCTGAGGTGATTGATATTTCTCCTGGAAATCTTGATTCCAGCTTGTGTTTCTTCCAGTCCAGCATTTCTCATGATGTACTCTGCATATAAGGCAAATAAGCAAGGTGACAATATACAGCCTTGACATACTCCTTTTCCTATTTGGAACCAGTCTGTTGTTCCATGTCCAGTACTAACTGTTGCTTGCTGCCCTGCATACAGATTTCTCAAGAGGCAGGTCAGGTGGTCTGGTATTCCCATCTCTTTCAGAATTTTCCACAGTTCATTGTGATCCACATAGTCAAAGGCTTTGGCATAGTCGATAAAGCAGAAATAGATGTTTTTCTGGAACTCTCTTGCTTTTTCCATGATCCAGCAGATGTCGGCAATTTGATCTCTGGTTCCTCTGCCTTTTCAAAAACCAGCTTGAACATCAGGAAGTTCATGGTTCACATACTGCTGAAGCCTGGCTTGGAGAATTTTGAGCATTACTTTACTAGCATGTGAGATGAGTGCAATTGTGTGGTAGTTTGAGCATTCTTTGGCATTGCCTTTCTTTGGGATTGGAATGAAAACTAACCTTTTCTAGTCCTGTGGCCACTGCTGAGTTTTCCAAATTTGCTGGCATATTGAGTGCAGCCCTTTCACAGCATCATCTTTCAGGATTTGGAATAGCTCAACTGGAATTCCATTACCTCCACTAGCTTTGTTCATAGTGATGCTTTCTAAGGCCCACGTGACTTCACATTCCAGGATGTCTGGCTCTAGGTCAGTGATCACACCATCATGATTATCTGGGTCGTGAAGATCTTTTTTGTACCGTTCTTCTGTGTATTCTTGCCATCTCTTCTTAATTTCTTCTGCTTCTGCTAGGTCCATTTCTGTCCTTTATCGAGCCCATCTTTGCATGAAATGTTCCCTTGGTATCTCTGATTTTCTTGAAGAGATCTCTAGTCTTTCCCATTCTGTTGTTTTCCTCTATTTCTTTGCACTGATCGCTGAAGAAGGCTTTCTTATCTCTTCTTGCTATTCTTTGGAACTCTGCATTCAGATGTTTATATCTTTCCTTTTCTCCTTTGCTTTTTGCTTCTCTTCTTTTCACAGCTATTTGTAAGGCCTCCCCAGACAGCCATTTGGCTTTTTTGCATTTCTTTTCCATGGGGATGGTCTTGATCCCTGTCTCCTGTACAATGTCACGAACCTCATTCCATAGCTCATCAGGCACTCTATCTATCAGATCTAGGCCCTTAAATCTATTTCTCACTTCCACTGTATAATCATAAGGGATTTGATTTAGGTCATACCTGAATGGTCTAGTGGTTTTCCCTACTTTCTTCAATTTAAGTCTGAATTCGGCAATATCTAGGACTAAATAAACAGATTGAAATGAACTGACATTTCATGGTCTTTGTCCCAAACTTGCCAAATCTCAGGTGCTCTAGCATGTTAGAATGTTAAGAAAATCAAAGCACAGAGAATATGCAAACATCTGTGACACCTAAGAATCTTAAAGCCTCTTACATAACGTAACATGTATTACGTTATAGTGTTCACACAAGAATATTGTGGGAAAAGCTTCATTTTCTTTTCATACATACAAAAAACATATTTTTTTCCTACATGCAAAAAAAATTATTCAATGAGATTGAAATAATTTTCTAAGGGCAAGATTGCAAATTCTCACTTTCTGATATCAGCTCAAGAGATGTTTGTATATATTTCAGGTGTTTTTCATTTATAAGTAAAATTTACCTTTGCATTTTGTATATGGAAAATATTTGCTTGGTAATATTTTAAAGGAGATTTAAATCAGTTTAACAATTTAAAAGTAACTATCATTTTTTGCAATTAATAATTTACATGTTCCATAATGAATACCTTCTATTCCCTTTGCATGCTCAGTCACTCAGTCATCTCTGAATCCTTGCAGTCCCACAGACTAGCCCACCAAGCTCCTCTGTCCATCAGATTTTACCAGCAAGAATACTGGAGCAGACTGCCACCTCCTCCTCAAGGGAGTCTTCCCAACCCAGGGATCAAACCTGTGTCTCCTGCATTGGCAAGCTGATTCTTTACCACTGAGCACCTGGAGACCCCCTCTATTCTCTTCAGTAAATGTTAAAAGGAGAAGGAGAGGAAGGAAAGAAAAGAGAGTAAAGGAAGAAAGAAAAAAGAAAGAAAGTAAAAAAAAAAAGGAAAGAAAATGTTTTTCAAAAGAAATGATAAAAGAAAGAAGAAAAAGACCAGAAAGCAAAGAAGCTTAAATACAAATACTTTTCTATAAATAAAACATCAATACCTCTACCATCTCTGCCCCGCAAATAAGTACTTACATTTCTTGTTCCACAAAAAGGTGTTCATTTATCCATACCCATTGTTTTCCTGGGGATGTAATACATAGTCCAAGCCAACTAGGTTGTCCAGATTTCAAACTCTTCTGTATGAACTTCTATAGGAAAAATAGTATATTCATTCGTTCAAAAAAAATGGGGATGTGAGGGCAATAGGGTTGTGACATCTGTCATCACATTGATCACCAGGGTTGATTCAGCTGATCTGGCTGGCTAGATGGGTGTCCCTTCCTCCCTTGCCACTCCGAGTGTGTCCCTCCAGAAGTTGCGAGTTCCATCAAAGAAGATGATCATCGCAATAGAGGAGGACTTGTCTGCTGTCAAGAGTATACAAGTAAATGTACTCCCCTGCTAGAACCTCCAAACAAGCTCTCAAAAATTTTTTTGATGCCTTTTATACAGTAAGGCACTGAGCCAGGCATTAATGAAATGATAAATAACCATTTCTTTCAGAATAATAGGGTTTTAAAAAATAAACAATAGTAATTGTAGGCCCCCCGGGGGGGCCAGAGGGAGCACAGAGACCAGGGTGCCCTTTACTCCTCCATGTCCTCCAAATTTGGCTCCAGCCTCTCCCACAACCCTTCCCAGTCACTCCAGCAGGGCCTTTGTCTGACCCCAGGCTGCTTGTTGACCAACACCCAGTGGCCAGTGAAGGTTTTACAAGGCTCAAAAGAGGACCAGCAGTGGGACAGCCAGGACACCAGGCATGTCATCCAACTACGTGGAGCAGCTGAAGGGCATGTCCCTGCTAGTTAGGGCCAGACAAAATGTGGTTCCCTGGAGAAGGAAGTGGCAAACCACTTTAGTATTCTTGCCTTGAGAACCTCATGAATGGTATGCTGGTTAAGGAATGTTCAAAAGCAATAACTATGAACCACCCACACTTAGAATTGTACCTAGTGATTCACCCTTGAACACTTAAAAACTGTTTTTGACTCCTCACCAGCTCTTTTGAATTTTGAATCACAGGTAAATGTGCCTGTAGCTTTAAACAATCACGTTGACTTTCATTCCAAGTTTTAGAAAAAGTTGAAAACCTGTAACATTTTCCTTGATTTAGTAGCCAGTCACTTGGGCACACATAATTATTTCCTGAAGGAAAATACAGGGGAAAGAAATCAGTTAAACTACAGTCATTAGAGAAAGTGTGAATAGTATCAAACATGATTGAGTGGAAAATAGATTTTTGCCAACTCACTTTTTGTAATTAAAAAGTACCTCATTAGCAGAAGGAGAATGAAATTAATTCAGAATCTGTATATTTCCTGGAAGGGAGGCATTGTTCGAGGCTATGGGTTGCAGAGAGCAAAGCTTATGAATTCTGACCTCATAATTAGGAGAGACAAATATATAATATTTTTAAGTGTTTATAACTAATCAAAAATTAAAAACCTGTTGTTTGATTCTTTCCCCTGTTTCTAATTTCTTTTCCTTGAAATTGTCCTTATAACCTGCACTTCCTTCCTGTGAGATTACTTTCATCATAGTTTCTTACCTTATTGTGTTGATTGCTTTTCAATCACACTGTTTCCGTAGTCTTGAATAGCCTTCCCTTCCTCTTCATCCTCTAAATTATGTGTATCTTTTAATGATCAACTGCATTTCTGAGGTACGAGATAGGTCCCTGAGCCAAACAGCTGCTGTTTGTTAAGTGTACTAAAATTGAAGTTTCCTTCTCACCCAGACCCTCCAAGGACAAAGCTAGTGGCAGAAGCTGAGCACTACTAAAGTAAAGAGATAAGATGACCACTTCTGAGGTCAAGGAAAACTCCCCTGTCTGCATGTATACAGGAAGACTCTTTGGGGGTCAAAATGGAGGGTGCACCATCCCATAATAAGTGTGGACGTGTACCCACAGGCCTCTGCTGTGCGATCCATCTCAGCAAAATGTTTTTGTGCACCCACGTTGGGGAGGGTCCAGGACTAGTCAAGTGTGGGAAAAGAACTGAGATAATTGGCCAAAGGTAAACAAAGACCCAGAAGAACTGTCCTATACCAGTGATGTAAATTGCCTCTTTACTGTGCTCTGCCTCATTAGCAAGGACGCCCACTCTCTTCCTCTATGGGTGTGTATCTCTGCCTTGATTGGGTCTTAAATAAACAAACTGCTTCTCTGGGTGCTTTCCCACTTTTTACACTGTTTCTAATAATAAACTTTGTGCATGTGTTTACAGTTTTTGCTTCCTTGAAACATTCTTGCTTTCAAATGAGGGAAAGAGCCAGGGCTGCTTTTCTTGGAGTTTGTAACCCCTGGTGGACTAGGGGCTAGGATTCCTGATTATCATCGAGGCTACCTAGGTTCGGTTTTTGAGGAGGGGAATAAGATCGCTCTTTAGGACTGCTCACTGCTATCTCTCAGCGATCATTTTTCACGTCAGGAACAAAGTTTTCAAACAGTCATAATTTCTGCCACCTCTAAGAATCAGAACACCCAGGTGCCACTTAACTAGGGATGAATTGTCCATGTCATTGTCACCTGTGAATGACTCCATAACTTTTATCTGATTGGAAGGTTCTTCAGGTAACTGACATACTCATCATTGAATCTCCTATCATACATCACTTTAATTATAGTGCCTGAAGGTTGATTGTTGAATGATTGAATTAAATATCCATAAGTTACAGCATGTCACACTTTTCATGGCTAATATTTTAGTCTGTCATCTATAAGCCTAAATTTTTAAAAAATTCATTTTAGGAAATTGAATTAAAGATATCTAGCTATGATGGGAAAACAAAGTTACATCAGCAGACATGACTTGAAGAAGACTATCATGGACTAATTTTCAATATATAAAACATCAAATATATCTTTAACTACTTTCTACTAGGGCAAGAGTTGACAATTCTGAATAATTTTAATCTTCCAAAATTATATGATGTATGGCAAAACCAATACAATATTGTAAAGTAATTAACCTCCAATTAAAATAAATAAATTTATATTTTAAAAAAATTTAAAAAAAAGCAAAAACGAAAACAACAACAACAAAAAAAGTATGTGATGACTCAGGGTAATTGGATTCTAATCTCAGCTATAGAAGTATATACATGCCTGTGTGTGAAGTCACTTCAGTCGTGTCTGAGTCTGTGCGACCCCATGGACTATATAGCCTGCCTGGTTCCTCTGTCCATGGGATTCTCCAGGCAAGAATACTGGAATGGGTTGCCATTCCCTTCTCCAGGGGACTTTCCTGACCCAGGGATTGAACTCACGTCTCTTATGTCTCCTGCATTGGCAGGCGGGTTCTTTACCACTGAGGCCACCTGGGAAGCCTGTACAAGTACATAGTCATGTGCTAAAATGACCTTAAATACACGTCTCAATATATGATTGGAGAGATGCTATTTATTCACTAGTGAAAAGGAGTCATTTGGACAAACTAATTCTATTACATGGATTCTGATAGACTAGTCAGTAAAGTACAGGTCTAGAGCTGCAAAACACACTGAAAGTACTCCAAATGATCAATGTAATATGTTAAAACGACAAAAAAATGCAAAATGTGGACACTTATTGTCCAGAAGAGTTATAAGAGTTAATTCAGTTTCAAGTACCACGTTCTACAATAAGGAGAAATATCATGAGGATGAGGATGGAGAAAAATACTTATTGAGCAACACTTTGTATCAATTCCTATCTCAGATGGTTTGCATAATAATAACTAACACAAAATGTCATTACTGTGGGCCAAGCAGGTTTCTAAGCACTTAACATATATTTATTTTTAAAAACAACTTTATAAAATAGATACATTCAATGAAGCAATAGAGATAGACACAGTAAAATCCAGAACATGAGAAATTAGACACAACCATAATCCATTTTTTTAACATTAAATAAATGTCTAAGAAGGAAACAAAAGGAAGTAAGGAAAATGCACAGATTTAGAGACTCAAGAGACATTTTAGCTGATGTAACTGGTCTTTGCTCTGATTCTAACAAATAAAATGGAAACAAAAATCTAATGCTGATGGAATAGTAGATGATATTAGGAGGTTATTGTCAACTTGGTTTTAGGAATTGTGGTAGAATTCTAAAATGGGCCCAAGGAGACAGCAAATCGTGCAGTTGTTTGGAAAACAGTGGCAGTTCCTCCAAATATTCAAGCAAAGAATTGCTATGTAACTCAATAATTCTACTCCTAGGCATTACCATATATGAAATGAAAACACACCCACACTCACGTCAAGAAAGAAATGGTAACTATGTGATGTGATGGAGATAGAAATCATCTTGCAATATATGTATATTAAATCAGCCCATTGTACACTGTAAACAAACACAGGACTTATAGTGACATTGTGATTATGTTAAACCCTTAACTGTCAGAATCACATACTAAAATATTTAAATATTAAATGGCATGATAGCTGGTAATTGCTTTAATAAAACCTAGTATGAGAGTGTGATGGAGGCGGAGATATAGATGAGATAATCTTCATTACATATTAATAAGTGTTGATACCAAATGAAAGGCACATGGAGATTTATTATATAATCCTTTCCACTTTTAGTTATATTTTGCATAATACAAATCTGTTGTTTAGTGCTAAGTTGTGTCCAATTCATTTGTGACCCCTTGGACTGTAGCCCACCAGGCTCCTCTGTCCATGGGATTTCCCAGCCAAGAATACTGGAGTGGGTTGCCATTTCCTCCTCTAGGGGATCTTCCCCACCCAGGGATTGAACCCATGTCTCCAGCATTGGCAGGTGGTTTCTTACCACTGAACCACCAGGGAAACGTAATAGAAATACAAGAATATAATAAAACAAAACCTTATGAAGTAGATATTATTATGCTCAATTTACAGATGAGAAAGTGAGTCACACAGACATTATCACTTTCCCAAAGTCATACAGCAGATAAATATTAAAGCTGAAGTTTCAACCCAGTTACTTTGGTTCCATAACCCACGTTACTAATCACTGAATCATGCCATCCTGCCCAATGCTAATTGGTATGTTAGGGTTCTTCAGAGAAATAGAACTAACAGAATTTTGTGTCTGTGTGTGCATGTTTAAAGAGAGAGAAAGAAAGAATCAGAATGAAAGGAGAGAGATTTTAAGGACCTGGCTCATGTGATCATTAAGGCTAGCAAGTCTAAAATGTTCAGGCTAGCAGGTTGGAGACCCAGGGAAAAGTTGGTGTTGCAGCCCAAATCTGAAGGTATTCTAGAGTCTCAATTTCCTCTTCCCTTGAAAACGTCAGTGTTTGTCTCTTAGGGCTCTCAACTGATTGGGTGAAGCCCACCCACATTCTGGAAGGTGATTTGCTTTACTCAAAATCTATTGACTTACATATTAACATAACCTAAAAAGTACTTTCACAGCAACATTTAAACAAGTGTTTGATCAAATATCTGGGTATTGTGCACTACCTAATCAAGTCCACACATATAATTTGAACAGTTATAATTGGTTCAATCTACACTAAAAGTTCTATGATGTTAGTTACTACATTCTTCCTTTGCAAGTTTTCAAAACTAATGTTTAATTTTCCTAAATTCATGTGACCAGTTGATTGAAATCTTTGATTCAAACAGAACAGCACATTACAGACAGATGATTACCTGCGAGGCTGGTGATATTAGCTTTCTGAAGGAAATCCATTTCTCTATCTGCATTCAATGCAAAGGGGAAGATATAAAGAGAAACTTAAAATGGATAGAAGTCTAGGTATATGAAAATAAGTATGCTAGCACAAAATAAAAACATACAAATAAAAATTCAAAATCTCTCTTTTCTGCTATGCCTCTATTCCTCTCTGTCCTGAGAGTTAACTACTTTTTACCATATCTACTTTTACTGCTCTAAGTACTAATCAAAATTCCAAATATTCTGTGCATTCTTAAAATTCATTTCTTTTACTTTTTTGTGTATTATGTTCTTCACTGAACTTTTTAATTGATATTATTTCATCTTGTTGCAGGCATACACTCAAGAATCTTATTAAGTTCCTTCAGCTTCTTATTTGCATTATCCATAGATTTTTTTAACACAGAGTGAATTAATTGCTTTCCAGAACACAGAACAGCTGATAATCTGAAAGGTCTTTAGATTACATTCCCAGGCTAGTTTCACTCTATCTAAAATTAGCCTCACCCCCTTATTTGTTCCAAAAGAATGCATAAAAACTTACATTAAAATCAAGTTGTTCATAATTTTTAGAACATTGCTACAGTGGTATAATTTTATGTACATTTGAAAATGCAAGGCCAATTTGCCTTTGAGAGGAAATGAATTCTTCATGTAAACATTTAGGATTGTGTCTTTGTCTATGGTGTTCTGAAATACAAATGAATCTATTCTGTCTGTCTATCTAATTGCTTTAGGAGCATTTTCATTTGTTTTTGATATGATATGATGGGAAATGCCACTATAAGCAGAGTAAGAGGCTGTCAAGACACCAGTCTAAAGAGCATTCCGTAAAGTCTTCCCATTAATAACTTTGCTTCTGCACTCTTATCTCTGAAATTGGGCTCCTCTTCAGGTTTCGCTGTGAGGAACCGCTTCATCTAGATTGAAGCCATCTATTAACGGTTTTCTTTTTTTTTTTTAATTAATTTTATTTTATTTTTAAACTTTACAATATTGTATTAGTTTTGCCAAATATCGAAATGAATCCGCCACAGGTATACATGTGTTCTCCATCCTGAACCCTCCTCCCTCCTCCCTCCCCATACTGTGGTTCCCTCCCTTGATTTATCAAATAATATTAACCCATCCACTTTTCATTTTCTTTAAAATTTTCTTCATTTACCCTTTTGTGTTTCTATTCATTATTCTACTTTTTTTTTTTTTTACTATTCTAATATAAAATCTTGGGAAAGAGTGTAAGTAAATATTTATGGTCAACACTTTGTTTTGAACTAGAAGCATGGAAAGTATTTTTAAACTGGTCAAAGTATAAGCACACATCTAAAAGAAATATCAATATTAAAATTGTCACTAATTTATTAAAAAAATATATATAAATAGTAAAGAATATTATCCCCACTAATATTTTAATTAATGTATTAAATTTTATCGGTTTCCTTGAGCCCTATATTTTCAAGAACTACAGTTTCAAGAAAAAGTTATAGAAACCATGAATTAGTCTTGTTACTTCAAAAAGAACAACTACAGAATATGCACATTAACTACTACTTCAGAAAAAAAAAAGTGTGTAGATACTTTTAAATCACTGTCCTGTCTCTCAAGGTGATGCCAATGAGCACATACTTTTAATAAAAATACAGTACTAATTCTTTAATAAAATGGTGCCAATCTTTTACTGGAGGTTCTTCATAAGAAGAGATATGGAGTAAGTGTTAATTTTATACTTGAGTGTTTCCTAATTTTTCTTAATTTAAAAATAATTTTGTTATATGAAATATATAACTGGTCAGCTTACCAATATTGAGCTACAGTGTGGAGGTTATCTTGATAGTAAAAGGAATTAAAGATCAACTATTATTTTTGAAAGTGAAAATATAAATTATAATTCCATACTCACTCCAAAAGTTCAAGCCAATTACTGCCATCATGAAAATAAGGATGCCAATGCATCCAAGTACTAGCATGAGACAGTAACACTGTAGATACAGGGCGAAATCTGAAATATTGAAATTAAAAAAAAAAGTTTTAGCAGTCTGTGACTATTTACTTTGTATACATTTTTCTGTTTTGTTTTTATTACAGAGAAAATCTGTTCATTTTAGATACAGCATTAGAATCTATGATTAATTTATGTATAAGCTTTTCACTTTAATTTATTTTTATTTAATCTTTAGTTTATAATTTTAATTTATACCCAAATTATGACAAAAAGTATGATTAATTGAAATTTCAAAATACAATACAAAAACAAAGAGATGCTATGGTTATTGAATGTGTTGGATTATGCTGAAATTGTCTTGCTTTGATTGTTTGGTGACTTTTGATGACTTACAATGACATTAAATTATCTCTGCATGAATAAATATAATGTATATATATATATGAATAATATATCATGTATATAATGTGCAGTAACATATTAAGGAGTTTGAGAGAGAATGGATTCAGATTTATGTACGGCTGAGTCCCTTTGCTGTTCACCTGAAACTACCACAGCATTATTAATAAGCTATACCCCAATACAAAATAAAAAGTTTAAAAAATTAAAAAAATTTAAAAATATAAAATAAGAGGAGATGCAAAAGTAATATATTAAAGACATGAAGCATTAGTGTATAAAATACAAAATATATAATTTATATTCTATATGTAGAATAATATATATATATCAGCTATTGTCATGTATATTATTTATTTTAATGACTCACTATAATAAATAAAAGAACATTTATTGAAGTTCTATTAATGTACCAGCCACTGTGCTGGAAATATTTCCATGTTATTCCACTTTTACATATGCTATACTGTATTTTCCTGGCTTTGATATTTTGGACAGAAATCAACATCAGACTAAACAGCATAGATCTCTGATTAGTGAAGCTTGTCTAGAATTTATGCCCTAGTACTCCTCTGGCTCAGATTTGGCAGGAATGGTCCCTTTACAGAGGAGAAAACAGGGAACTTCCAAATATCTTAAATAGGGATACTATGTTAAGATCCTCTTTTAATTTTAATCTATTTTTGGTTACATACAAAAGTAGAAAAACCTCTGAAAAAGTGAAAGTGAAGTTGTATCTGACTCTTTGCAACCCCATGGACTATACAGTCCATGGAATTCTCCAGGCCAGAGTACAGGAGTGGGTGGATAGTCTTTCCCTTCTCCAGGGGATCTTCCCAACCCGGGGATTGAAACCAGGTCTCCTGCATTGCAGGTGGATTCTTTACCAGCTGACCCACCAGGGAAGCCCAAGAATACTGAAGTGGGTAGCCTCTCCCTTCTCCAGGGGATCTTCCTGACCTGGGAGTTGAACCGGGGTCTCCTGCATTACAGGCAGATTCTTTACCAGCTGAACTACCAGGGAAGCACCAAAGATCTCTGCTGCTGCTAAGTCACTTCAGTCGTGTCTGACTTCAGTCGTGTCCGACTCTGTGCGACCCCATACGGCAGCCCACCAGGCTCCCCCGTCCCTGGGATTCTCCAGGCAAGAACACTGGAGTGGGTTGCCATTTCTTTCTCTACTTCACCAAAAATCCTCATAATACATTTTCTCAAGTTTATGACCACATAGATCTGCAGTTAATAGATTCCATACTTGCCAGAGAGGGAAATTTTAAGCTTAATGCCAAATACTATTATAGGTATAAATTAAAAGCCAATGTTCTTTTACATAAGCCACAACTTATATGTATCAAGCCAGATACCTGAAGTGCATTGTACTGGTCCATTCTATACCCACTTAACTGTTTGCCATTAGCCTAAATGGTTCAATATTAAGAAACTGCTCTTTGAATTCCATTATAATCACTCCTGCAAGATTATTAGTGCTGTTATTCATATCTGCTTTATGTTGGGAAATTTTCCTTGCCTGGTGGACTACAGTCCATGGGGTCGCAAAGAGTCGGTCACAACTGAGCAGTTAACACTTACTAGCTTACTTACTTACTTATGCAATAAGTGTAACTTTATTTTACAGTATGAGTCAAATAACTGGGCAGATTTTCTTTTCACTCATCAATAATAAGCAAGCTTAGAATCCAATTTATCAAACACAAACATGTTTAATATGTAATTTCTGCTGAATTACAAACTTAATATGGGAGAAGGCAATGGCACCCCACTCCAGTACTGTTGCCTGGAAAATCCTATGGATGGAGGAGCCTGGTAGGCTGCAGTCCATGGGGTCGCACAGAGTCGGACATGACTGAAGCGACGCAGCAGCAGCATAAGCATAATATATGTTGCCAGTACTTTTCATCTTTCACTCATAATTTAAATGGATATTATCTTACATTCTATGTATCTATACTAAGATTTCATATGTCTCTACTCCCTTGTCTATTACAAGATGGTTTATACATTAAAGAAGAAATAGCCAATAATTTAGTTTCATTTACTGTAATGTCTACATTAAAAAAATCACAATATAGGGACATCCCTGGCAGTTCAGAGGTTAAGACTTCACACTCCCAATTCCGGGGGCACAGGTTTGATTCCTGGTCGGGGAACTAAAATCCTGCGTGCTGCATGCTGCTGCTGCTAAGTCGCCTCATTCGTGTCCGACTCTATGTGACCCCATAGACGTCACACGGTAGCCCACCAGGGTCCTCTGTCCCTGGGATTCTCCAGGCAAGAATACTGGAGTGGGTTGCCATTTCCTCCTCCAATGCACGAAAGTGAAAAGTGAAAGTGAAGATGGCACAGCCTAAAAAATAAATTAAAAATAAAATAAAATAACAAGAAGAAATGTCCATAAAAAATAAGGGAGCATAAAATGAAAGTAGATATTTAAACAAACATTAAGAAGAGAGAGAAAAAAATCAGTATATATATTTGCTTTATTATAAATAAAAGAATTGAGATTTAAAATAAAAAAGAAATTGTCAAAGGTCAGTCACTTTGTGGGGCTTAGGGTCAAATTCAGTCAATTTGACTCAATTTGACTCTCATTCCCAATGGATTATTCTGCCAATTCCATGGATCTTTTGTGGACATTGAAAATAGATATGTATAAAAATGACTTTAAGGCTGTAAAACACTATATACCACTGCTACTCCCACCGTCAGTACTAGCTCTTTACTTTTGAAGTATAATAGATGTCTTCATGTACATAACACATCCAAATTGTCGCTTATGTTTTGTAAAAAAAAAAATGATTTATGCAAAATACTGTTTTTGACCTTTTAGTTGAAAGTTGCATTCTTATTCTCATATTGCTACTTTGAAGGGATTATACATTATCCTATTAGCATTTCTCTGTACCCATGGCTGCAAAAATCATCTTTTTATGGTTGATGCTTATAGAAGTCTGAACAATTTATCTTAGACGATTTATGATCATCTTTTAAAATCCCAGAATATGGTTAATTTTAAAACATTAGGGATAATTTTGCTTCTAAAAGAATAATGCAGTTTTAAACTGGAGTCTAAATAAAGGGGAATAATATTCTTACCTTTAGATTTTTTTCTTGATTCAAAGCGATTCTTGATTTTCAGCGTCATATAGCCATCTTCATTCTCCATTTCCTTAAACGTTTTCATATAATATTACCCAGAAAATAGGAAAAATAAAACAGAGAATAGCCTCAGCCTTGAATATTTCTCCCAAGCACGATATACCAAAAGCTAAAAGGAAGTCCAAAAATAATCAAAATTCACTCTGGCAGGGCTATCTAAAACCACACAGGATATGTTGGTGAATGAAAATGAAAAGACATGTTGATTTCTAGATAAAATTCTGTGTGTTGCAAGGTAAGAGTGGCTATTTTATTTGACTCTTTTCTAATACCCTGTTATAAATAGACAAATAACTTGGCTGAGTTAGGTTCTGGTGTTATGGAAGGTAGAAATTGTGAGAAGTGAAATTGAATATTTTGCTAAGGAGATGTATAAGCAAAGTGTTGAAGGTTCTTCCAGGGTGTCCTTACTATTTATAGTAATATGTAAGAGGAGAGAGATAAATTAAGGAATCATTAAGCAAAAAAGAAACCAGAAATTGAAGATTTGGAAAATTCTCAGCCTACCCATATAAAGGAAGTAAAAAAGGCATGCTCTGCAGAAAAGACCAAAAGTATGGCCAGACAATCATTCCATAAAGAGACTATGCATAATTTTAATTAGCCATATCATCAGCCCACTAGGGGTTGCAGTGGTAGAGAATCTGCCTGCCAATGCAACAGATGTGGGTTCAATCCTCGGTGGGTAGATCCCCTGGAATAGGATATGTCAACCTGCACCTGCATTCTTGCCTGGGAAATTCCATGGACAGAGGAGACTTGTGGGCTAGAGTCCATGAGATCGAAAAGAGTCGAACACAACTGAATGACTGAGCACACACACACAAACACACATCATCACCATCATCAGAAGCCATGAGTAAAGGTAGAAATATACCAACAGAGACATTGCAAGTTTGAAATAAATGGTGCAGAGGTAAGCTAATATAAAGGACGGTTTTCAGACTTCTGGAGCTATCCAGCTGTGAACATGATTTATCCTTCAAGAAAGAATGGTCCTGAAGACCATTTGGGAATCATCACGGTTACTACTCCCACCATAAGCCTAGAGCATGCAGAAACAGGCAGGGGTGAGGAATGGTGACAAGACTATTTCCTCCTGGATTTCTGAATGTGGGGCCACCTCGTCAGCTTCAGCAGACAAGGCCGCCCCCATTCAGAACCTCAGGGACAAGGCCGTCACTCAGATCAGAGGAGGCAGGGCCTCCAACTAAGACCTTGGAGATGACACTGCTGCTCCAGTAGACCCAGAAAGCAGAACATCCAGTCAAAGAGGATAATTCTTGAGCCTTCAGGGCCAGTGGAATTTGCCTCTCCAGGATTTGGACTGGCATGGAACCCATGACTACTTTATTCTTTCTGATTTCTCCCTTTTGGAGAGGGAGTATCTGCCTTGAGCCTGCCTGATCCTGTATTATAGAAGCACATAACTTGGATGGTTTCACAGCTACAGAGGCATTTTGCCTTGGGATGAATCACACCTGGAGTCTCACCATCTCTGATTTAGATGAGACTGTACACTTGGAATTGATGGATGGGTTGAGATTCTTGAGACTGTTGGGTTAAATGTATTTAACATATTAGAAAGACATGACTTTTGGGAGCCAGAAGATGGAAAATTATGGGCTAAGTTTTGTCCCTCAAAGTTCAGACATTGACGCCCTAACTTCAAATGTGACTGTATTTGGAAACAGGGCCTTGATTGAGATAATTAAAGTCGAATAAAGACACTGGGTGGAGCCCTAATCTGATTAAGATTGGTGCCCCTGTTAAAAGGGATGAGACTCCAGAGAGTGCTCTCTCTTCTTGCACACAGGGGAAAAAAAAAGGTAACATGAGGACACAGTGAAAAGACAGCCATCTGTAAACCAGGAAGAAAGATCTCAGCAGCCATCTGCCTTCTGGCACCTTGATCTTGGATTTTCAGTCTCCAGAACTGTGAGAAAATAAATTTCTATTGTTTAAGCCACCACGTATTTTTTTTTTTACAGTGACCTGAGAAGTTGCCATAACAAAAGTCACTTTGAGGGTGGACTCGGCATTTATTAGGATTTATACTAGTCGTGGTATTGAAGAGAACTTCCTTCTGAGGACCTGCTTTCTCTTTCAATAACTGAAGTCCAATCATTAAATAGAATCATTATTGAAAATTACATTATCTAAACTTAAATAACTCATATTAAATGCAAAGTATCTACACTACTATGTATAAAATAAATAACTAATGAGAACCCACTGTATAGCCCAGGGAACCCTACTCAATGTTCTGTGGTGACCTAAATGGAAAGGAAATCCATAAACGAGGGGTTATGTGTATATGTATAGCTAACTCACTTTGGTTTACAACAGGAATTAGCACGAAGTTGTAAACACTATGATCCAGTAAACTTTTTTTAAAAAAACAAAGGTGATTAAAAACACACAAAAATTCAAAGCAGTGGTTTCTCTAGCAGTCATGTATGGATGTGAGAGTTGGACCATGAAGAAAGCTGAGCACCAAAGAATTGATGCTTTAGAACTGTGGTGTTGGAGAAGCCTTTTGAGAGTCCCTTGGACTGCAGGGAGATCAAACCTGTCAATCATGTAGGAAATCAGTCCTGAAGATTCTTTGGAAGGACTGATGTTGAAGCTGAAGCTCCAAACTTTTGCCACCTGATGCAAAGAACTGACTCATTAGAAAAGATCCTGATGCTGGGAAAGATTGAAGGCAGGAGGAAATGGGGAAGGCAGAGGATGAGATGGTTGGATGGCATCATTGATTCAAAGGACATGAGTTTGAGCAAGCTCCAGGAATTGGTGATGGACAGGAAGCCTGGTGTGCTACAGTCCATGGGGTCGCAAACAGTCAGACATGACTGAGCGACTGAACTGAACTGAATAAAAACACAGAAGTCACCAGTTTTTTTATTAGTAGTAGTAGTATGAAGCTATTTATATCTATTATATCTATATAATAGAAATACTGTGTATTTATACACAGATCTGCTACTGCACATCTCTATTAAATTCTGGTATTCAGTAATGTCACAAAGGTAGCTTGCAATCAGCCACATTGGGCATAATTGCATCATAGAAACCACTGAATTATTACAATAAAGAGACTGACCATATCAAAAGTTGCCATTGATGTGAAATCACTGGAACCATTCTACATTAATGATGGGCATAGTACAATTTCTTTGGAAAATGTTATATTTTTATAAGCTGTTTTAAACATATTTTCATCTAATAAGAAAATAGCTTGAGGTAAAATTTATAACCAAAATGTTTGTATTTAATGCATGCAATCTGAAGAGTGTGGACATAAGCCAATGATAACTTCAGCACAACTAAGATGGTAGACATACCCATCACCTTCCATATCACAACTGGAGGGTTCTTATCACAAAAGAGAGGGAAAAGACAAAAATACATATTTTGTATGTGACCTAGCAATTCTACTCCCAGGTATTTCCTCAAAAGATAAGAAAATAAATGTCCACAGAAAGACTTTAACAGAAATATTGATGCCAGTTTTATATGTAGTAGCAAAAAGTCAGAAACAACTCAATGGGCTAATGATAAGCAAAACTTTATAAATCCACACAATGAAATACCATGTAGCAATAATAAAGAATGAACCATTTGTCTATGCAACCATATGGATGAAACTCAAAAGCCTTATGCCGAGTAAAAGACACTAGACTTACAAAGAATTTATACTGTGTGTTTCCATTTATACAAAATTCTAAAACCAGCAAAATTTATCTCCATTAATAAGAGGTTAGTGGCTGCCTGCTTCCACAGGGTAGGGAAATGAATTGCAATGATACATCAGGGAACATTTTGAATAAATGAAAATGTTTTATATTTTGAGTCAAATTTTATATCTTGACCTTCCTTTGGAACAAAAGTAGATTTCACTCAACCATGATATTGTGGTTTTGGTTTCAGACCACCACAATAAAGTTAAGATTGCCATAAAGCAAGTCGCACAAATGTTTTGGTTTTCCAATGCATATAAACTTTATATTTATATGATATTATAGCCTGCTGCTGCTGCTGCTAAGTCACTTCAGTCATGTCTGACTCTGTGAGACCCCAAAGACGGCAGCCCACAAGGCTTCCCCGTCCCTGGGGTTCTCCAGGCAAGAACACTGGAGTGGGTTGCCATTTCCTTCTCCAATGCATGAAAGTGAAAAGTGTGAAATAGTTATGTCTAAAAAATGCACATAGTTTAATTTTTAAATATTTTATTGCTGAAAAATGCTCACCATCTCTGACACACTCAGATCAGATCAGTCCCTCAGTCGTGTCCGACTCTTTGCGACCCCATGAATCGCAGCACTCCAGGCCTCTCTGTCCATCACCAACTTCCAGAGTTCACTCAGACTCACGTCCACAGAGTCAGTGATGCCATCCAGCCATCTCATCCTCTGTCGTCCCCTTCTCCTCCTGCCCCCAACCCCTCCCAGCATCAGAGTCTTTTCCAATGAGTCAACTCTTTGCATGAGGTGGCCAAAGTACTGGAGTTTCAGCTTCAGCATCATTCCTTCCAAAGAAATTCCAGGGCTGATCTCCTTCAGAATGGACTGGTTGGATCTCCTTGCAGTCCAAGGGACTCTCAAGAGTCTTCACCAACACCACAGTTCAAAAGCATCAATTCTTCGGCACTCAGCCTTCTTCACAGTCCAACTCTCACATCCATACATGACCACAGGAAAAACCATAGCCTTGACTAGACAAACCTTTGTTGGCAAAGTAATGTCTCTGCTTTTGAATATGCTATCTAGGTTGGTTATAACCTTCCTTCCAAGGAGTAAGAGTCTTTTAATTTCATGGCTGCAGTCACCATCTGTAGTGATTTTGGAGCCCAGAAAAATAAAGTCTGACACTGTTTCCACTGTTTCCCCATCTATTTCCCATGAATTGATGGGACCAGATGCCATGATCTTCGTTTTCTGAATGTTGAGCTTTAAGCCAACTTTTTCACTCTCCACTTTCCCTTTCATCAAGAGGCTTTTTAGTTCCTCTTCACTTTCTGCCATAAGGGTGGTGTCATCTGCATATCTGAGCTTATTGATATTTCTCCCGGCAATCTTGATTCCAGTTTGTGTTTCTTCCAGTCCAGCATTTCTCATGATGTACTCTGCATATAAGTTAAATAAACAGGGTGACAATATACAGCCTTGACGAACTCCTTTTCCTATTTGGAACCAGTCTGTTGTTCCATGTCTAGTTCTAACTGTTGCTTCCTGACCTGCATACAGATTTCTCAAGAAGCAGATCAGGTGGTCCGGTATTCCCATCTCTTTCAGAATTCTCCACAGTTTATTGTGATCCACATAGTCAAAGGCTTTGGCATAGTCAATAAAGCAGAAATAGATGTTTTTCTGGAACTCTCTTGCTTTTTCCATGATCCAGCAGATGTTGGCAATTTGATCTCTGGTTCCTCTGCCTTTTCTAAAACCAGCTTGAACATCAGGAAGTTCATGGTTCACATATTGCTGGAGCCTGGCTTGGAGAATTTTGAGCATTACTTTACTAGCGTGTGAGATGAGTGCAATTGTGTGGTAGTTTGAGCATTCTTTGGCATTGCCTTTCTTTGGGATTGGAATGAAAACGGACCTTTTCCAGTCCTGTGGCCACTGCTGAGTTTTCCAAATTTGCTGGCATATTGAGTGCAGCACTTTCACAGCATCATCTTTCAGGATTTGGAATAGCTCAACTGGAATTCCATTACCTCCACTAGCTTTGTTCATAGTGATGCTTTCTAAGGCCCACTTGACTTCACATTCCAGGATGTCTGGCTCTAGGTCAGTGATCACACCATCGTGATTATTTGGGTCGTGGAGATCTTTTTTGTACAGTTCTTCTGTGTATTCTTGCCATCTCTTCTTAATATCTTCTGCTTCTGTTAGGTCCATACCATTTCTGTCCTTTATCAAGCTCATCTTTGCATGAAATGTTCCTTTGGTATCCCTGATTTTCTTGAGGAGATCCTTAGTCTTTCCCATTCTGTTATTTTCCTCTATTTCTTTGCATTGATCGCTGAAGAAGGCTTTCATATCTCTTCTTGCTATTCTTTGGAACTCTGCATTCAGATGCTTATATCTTTCCTTTTCTCCTTTGCTTTTTGCTTGTCTTCTTTTCACAGCTATTTGTAAGGCCTCCCCAGACAGCCATTTTGCTTTTTTGCATTTCTTTTCCATGGGGATGGTCTTGATCCCTGTCTCCTGTACAATGTCATAAACCTCATTCCATAGTTCATCAGGCACTCTATCTATCAGATCTAGGCCCTTAAATCTATTTGGTACAAACCTTCAACCTGTAAAAAATGCTGTATTCAAAAAGCACTAAAATACAAAGTGGTCTGTATTTTCTTGTATGCGTTCCTAATAGTCCTATGGATAGAATGATTTGGTGATGGCATAAGTAGAATATGTTCATCTTCCCTCAAACATTCTGTCTTCTTTCTGTCCCCAAATGGAAACTGTGGAATCCTATACCAAGGTCACAAGTGAGAGGCCTTGTACGAAGGCCACGGACAAGGAACCCACACCAAAGTCATCTCCAGAACTTACTGAGCTCCATAGCAACTGTTGCCATGAACCCCCCTAATCTAAACTGGCCAGCTCCCTGATATCATATTAGGTAAATACTAACCAGTCACCTAATAACTTCCTTCCACAGGAATTTTGTTTGTCTTGAGGCTATAAAAATTGGCTACTAGCCCAGGAAAGTGTCAGCTCTTCCTTGAACTGGACGGCTGTTCCAAGAGTGTCTACCATCCTAATGAACTCTATTCTTCTCTCATTCGGTCTCATGTCTGGAAATTTTTTTCCAACCCATGCAAAGACCATGGAAAAAACAGTTTTATCTGTCCTTCCTTCTGCATTTTACCTTGCATAATTTCACTTCAGATGGTGACAGAACTGACCAGCAGAATATCTTTGAGACCACCTGGAAGAGTTTAAGCCTTTACTTCTTATTTTCATCACACTTTCTTACTCTACTTTCCTTTCTGTTCTAATTTCCTTCCCCTGCCTCGGTGTCCCTGTCAGACAAATGTAGTGTTGATCGCAAAGCAGTCACTGGGACACCAGCTGCTTTTCTTTAGTCTTCTGCCTCCTCTTTAATTTTTTAATACATTTTATTTATTTATTTTGGTTGTGCTGTGTTTTTGTTGCTGCGCCAGCTTTTCTCTAGTTACAGCGAGTGGGGACCTCTCTCTAGTTTCTGTGTGCAGGCTTTTCATTGTGGTGGCTTCTTTTGTTGCCCATATGGGTTCTAGGGCACTCAGGCTTCATTAGTTATGGATCCCGGGCTCTAGAGCACAGGCTCAGTAACTGTGGTGCTCGGGCTTAGTTGCTCCCCTGTGTGTGGGATCTTCCCAGATCTGGGATCAAACTACGTCTTCCACATTGGCTGCTGCTGCTTAGTCGCTTCAGTCGTGTCCAACTCTGTGCGACCCTATGGACTACAGTCTGCCAGGCTCCTCTGTTCAGGGATTCTCCAGGCAAGAATACTTGAGTGGGTTGTCATGCCTTCCTCCAGGAGGTTTTCCCAACCCAGGGATCAAACCCAGGTCTCTTTCAGACCAATTCTTTACCACTGAGCCACCAGGATTGGCAGGCAGATTCTTTACCAGTGAGCCACCAGGGAAGCCCTAGTATTCTTCTTAATGTAAATACATTTGACCCTTCATATTAGCAGCTTTTACACTGGGGAGTCAATCATGGATGGGGAACTCAGGGTAAACAGGGCACGTGGGAGAGCAGACTGTAAGGAACCTGAGTGTGCTCAGATTCTGGTATCTGTGGCATCCATAGCAGGGAGAGGAGGATCTGGGCCAAATTCCCCACAAATACCAAGAGTCAACTATATTTAGATGTATTGAGGGGAAACAGGAAATCACGTCAAAGTGCTGATGGGGAAAGATGTGAAAAGGAAACAAGAGCCCTGATAATATTGCAGCAAAAATAGAAGTGAGCCTTTTCTTAAACAAAAATAAGACTTTTCTGATAAGAAAAATAAGGAAACAATGAACAGGTGGGGAAATGACAGAAACAGGCCTGAGAGAGTTAAAGCAATCTTGATTACTCTTTAGCTGTTACTACTAACAAACACTTGTAGCTGTACTTGTCCTTCCCAAAGGTAAACAAAGTCAATTACTCTCTGACTCTGTATGAATTATACTCTGTATCTGGCATTCTTTTCCTCTTGTAACATTTTTCATTTCAGAAAGAAGGCCATAGGCGATAACTTCTGAAAAGACAAGCCCCAGATATCCAGTTGCCTGATGCCAGCTCTGGCTGTTTTGAAATTTTGCAAAAGAAAAAAAAAAAGGAAGACCTTCCTTAGGATACAAAACCTCTCCCTATTTCCCAGAGGCAGAGCAGTTTTTGAGGCGCTAGCCTCCTGAGTTTTGCATTTTGCCTGCCAAAGAGTAAAGCTCTTTTCTGTTTCTCCAAAACTCTGTCTCTGTAATTTTTTGCACATCAGTATACAGAGAAGGCAATGGCACCCCACTCCAGTACTCTTGCCTGGAAAATCCCATGGGCGGAGGAGCCTGGTGGGCTGCAGTCCATGGGGTCGCTAAGAGTCAGACACGACTGAGCAACTTCGCTTTCACTTTTCACTTTCATGCATTGGAGAAGGAAATGACAACCCACTCCAGTATTCTTGCCTGGAGAATCCCAGGGACGGGGGAGCCTGGTGGGCTGCCATCTGTGGGGTCGCACAGAGTCGGACATGACTGAAGCGACTTAGCAGCAGCATACAGAGAGTCCGGAGAGGGCAATGGCACCCCACTGCAGTACTCTTGCCTGGAAAATCCCACGGATGGAGGAATCTGGTAAGCTGCAGTCCATGGGGTTGCTAAGAATCGGATACGACTGAGCGAATTCACTTCCACTTTTCACTTTCATGCATTGGAGAAGGAAATGGAAACCCACTCCAGTGCTCTTGCCTGGAGAATCCCAGGGACGGGGGAGCCTGGTGGGCTGCAGTCTCTGGAGTCGTGCAGAGTCGGACACGACTGAAGTGACTTAGCAGCAGTAGCAGTAGCATACAGAGAGTCAAGATTTTTGGCATCAATAACACTAGCATAATAACATTATCATCTTGAATATTCATGTAACATTCTGAGTACTTTTTAAACTTTCTTTTTCTCTTTTTCCGTGTGTGTGAGTGTGCACGCATGCGAATATGCACACACACGCTTTTGTACACTTCAGCTCAGGATGTTTCTGTTTGAAACAGAAACTGCTTTTATTTCAGTTTCAGTAGCCATTTTAAAGCATACCTCTCTTCTCTTTAATTTCATCACCTTTGAGATGGCCTTTCTTAACACTTGATAATGAAACCATAACGTCCTAAAACTTGCCTTTTAATGAATCAAAGAGAGTCGTGTGTCACTAGTTACGTGTCACTTTCTTGAGAATTTAAGTGCCATTTGAAGGTTTTTTCTTTGTGGATCAGGTGATGATTCTTTGTTATGTAAAGAATATATGCATTTCTCTTCACTATTTACCATAACTTCCTTCCTTTCCAGTAATTGTTTTGTGTTTGTTTTCCAGGGAGCAAACTATATAGATAATTGTATGACTCAGTCTTCATCACATGATTTCTTTCCTTTTGAGACATCTACTTAAATAAACTGTGTTTTACTTCAGAGTAGCTTAACTCTAGTTTGGAGCTGTGTTGTAAAAACGTTGTTTTTGTTTTTGTTTTTTACATTAAAATTAAAACTTTGAAGAAAGGAGTCATCAAGTATGCAGTCAGCTTACAAAGATGCGAGCAAACAAGAAGCTGATGAAAAGAAGCGAGGTAAGAACATTTTCAGTTGTTCAAAATGAAAGCTATTTATTGAAATTATGAATCATAACTTCAAAACAAAAATTTTGAAAGGCCTGAATAGGGTTTTGTAGTTTTTTCCATCAAGGAAAAAAAAAAAAAAGAAAAAAATCCCTTTTTTCTGTTAAATTAAAATCGGTAATTGATTATTTTGTCCTTGTAATTCAGATTCACTTTATCTTAATTGATCATGGAGGAAGATTATCCATACTGTAAAATTGTTCAAGATTAGGTTTCACTTTTACTAAATATTCAGTTAAATCTGTACTTCAAGAGAGGTTAAATATGAACCATAGCCATTCAATGTCTAGAATACATATGTGATATGAAATAATTGGCAAATATTTGTAATATTTTAAAAGATTGTTTATGGGCCATGAGTAGAGTCAAAATAAACTACTCTTTAGAGGTACTTAATAGCAGGGTGATTATCTCCTTCTTCTATTCTTATCTAAGCAATTGCTGGTACCCTAATATTTTGAGATGTCTCTGGCAATTTTTAAATGGAGAAGGAAAGAAAATGTACTAAAACAACAACACAAAGCTTAGAAAACTATTTATAATAGCCAGGACATGGAAGCAACCTAGATGCCCATCAGCAGATGAATGGATAAGAAAGCTGTGGTACATATACACAATGGAGTATTACTCAGGCTTTAAAAAGAATCCATTTCAATCTGTTCTAATGAGATGGATGAAACTGGAACCTGTTATACAGAGTGAAGTAAGCCAGAAAGAAAAACACCCATACAGTATACTAACGTATATATATGGAATTTAGAAAGATGCTAACAATAACCCTGTATACGAGACAGCAAAAGAGATACTGATGTATAGATCAGTCTTATGGACTCTGTGGGAGAGGGAGAAGGTGGGGAGATTTGGGAGAATGGCATTGAAACATGTATAATATCATGTATGAAATGAGTCACCAGTCCAGGTTCGATGCACGATACTGGATGCTTGGGGCTGGTACACTGGGACGACCCAGAAGGAGGGTATGGGGAGGGAGGAGGGAGGAGGGTTCAGGATGGGGAACACATGTATACCTGTGGCAGATTCATTTTGATATTTGGCAAAACTAATACAATTATGTAAAGTTTAAAAATAAAATAAAAATTTTAAAAAATATTTAAAAAAAAGAAGTTCCAGCCTAAAAAAAAAAGAAAAGAAAACAATTTGGTAACATTGGGTGTTTTAAATAGAAAGTTCAGAGTAGGTAAGATCCAAATTCTAAATCTATTAGTAACAGGACAATCTTTCAAAGTTTTTTGAACAGGAGTCCTTAAATAGGTAGAAGCAGAGTTGAGGAAATGAAGCTAACATGCATTAAAGAAAGCAATCTGTGACTTAGTGATGGTGGTGAGTTTTAAAATTTGCCATTTATTTTTGTTTTAGTCTACCAGTGTTATGGGCTTCCCAGAGGATGCAGTGGTAAAGAATCTGCCTGCCAATGCAGGAGATGCGAGAGACTTGGGTTCAGTTTCTGGGTCAGCCAGATCCCGTGGAGGAGGAAATGGCAACCCACTCCAATATTTTTGCCTGGAAAATTCCACGAGCCTGGAGGGCTACAGTTCAGGAGCTCACAAAGAGTCAGACACAACTGAACACAAAAACATATACACCAGCATTATGCAACAGTCAAAAATATTGTTGCAGTTCATATTAGCATGTATAAATGCTTTATTCCTCATTTTTTTCACAATTTAATAATTCTAAAGTTAGATCAAAGAAGGTTAGGGACAATGGTATCAAATATTAGATAACATGAAAATATCTAAAATAAAGTTTTAAGAGTGTTTTCTACCCACTCATAAGACCAGTGTTAGTTTTTGCCTTATATATCAATAAACAGTATAAATTTATATATTTTATCTATAAATTTATATGTATCACATAAATATATAAATTAAATTTTATGTGGTATATATAATATCTATATCATGTATATGTATTTTGACATTTTAAACACCATTGAAATAGTAATAACTTAGTGTCATGTAATTCATTTCTAAACGCTTAATATTTTTAAACATTTTATTTTCTCTTATTCTTTCTGCATATTGGTATTTTGTGATTTTTTTCTATAGCTGTAAACTCGGAAAAAGGGGATTTTATCTGGTTTTAAATTCATTGGTCACCCTGGATCTTTTCTCATATCTCCTTGGAGAAGATCAGAGTCAGAAACAGAGAAATTAGTTGCCAGTAAAGCTTCTCTATGGGAAAAATAATTGGAACATTTAGCTATTTATAACAGCGATGAATGTAGAACTATTTTAGTTACATTGTTAATAAAATATATTTTTATTAAGCTGCCCTGGACTTTTTTTTTTTTTTTTCATTCCTTCATTGTACACACTGGGATTCCCCAGTGACTCAGCAATAAAGAATCTGCCTGCAATGCAGGAGACTCAGGAGATGTGGGTTCGACACTGGGTCAGAAAGATTCCCCTGGAGGAGGGCATGGCAACCCACTCCAATATGCTTGTCTGGAGAATCCCCAGGACAATCTTTCAAAGTTTTTTGAACAGGAGTCCTTAAATAGGTAGAAACAGAGTTGAGGAAATGAAGCTAACGTGCATTAAAGAAAGCAATCTGTGACTTAGTGATGGTGGTGAGTTTTAAAATTTGCCATTTAATTTTGTTTTAGTCTACCAGTGTTACAGGCTTCCCAGAGGATGCAGTGGTAAAGAATCTGCCTGCCAATGCAGGATCCCGTGAACAGAGGAGCCTTCGGGCTACAGTCCATGGGATTGCAAAGAGCCAGACACGACTAAAGTGACTGAACATACATTCATTGTACACACTATGACCAACTTCTTTGAAATTCATCTTTCAATACCAACTTCATACTGAGAGACCAACATTTTCTGTTGCTTTTGTTTTTTGGATATTTTTGCAAGTTGCAGGTATTGAGGATTGAGTAAAATAGTAGAAACAAGGAATTTTAAAGATGAAAACTAACTATACTGAGTGTGCAAAACTAGATTTTTAGGCTTAGGGAGTAGGCAGATTAAATAGAGAATAATTGTGTAGCAGATTAAAGTATGCACCTGCATATTCAGAAGTGAAATAAATTTCCAATTCTTTAGAGCTTTAAATCAAACTAAATATCACTCCAAGTTCCTACATCACTGAGCTGACAATATATTTAATCTTGGTGATTTTCCTACAGGGTTATATGAACTTTCCCAAATTTTGTAAGACATTGAATTTGAGGTTGAGGGTTTTTACTTATCTCTTTTCACTGATTACTTTGTTCTTTAGTCAAGAAATCTTGGGGGATTTTCCAGATAAGAATACTGGAGTGGGTTGCTATTTAGTATTTCCTTCTCCAGGGGATCTTCCCCACCCAGGGATCAAACCTGAGTATCCTGCATTGGCAGGCAGATTCTTTACCACTGAGCCATCAGGGAGGTATTTATATCAACATTCATAACCCCTTTGGTTCTAGTTCTGCTATTTCTGTGCTAATATAACAAAAGCCACTCTGTTTGCCACACTCATGACATGCATCTTTGTTGAGACTGGTTTTTCTGCAGGTAGGATATCTCCATATGCTCCACAAAGTTGAATGATTTAGTATTTTGCCAACTTTGAGTTATAAATGACTTATATCACTAGTACCTGGAGCATTTCTCATATTAGCAGGATGTGCACCATCTTCTTGTGGCTTATAAGTACTTCCTCTTTTTAAAGCCCTTTATGATTCTCAAAATATTCCCTTTAATAAACTAGAATTTTCTTTTCTTTTTTTTTAAATGAAGGAGTCACTAATTTCAATAATCATTCTGGAGAAAAGGATGGCAAATAGCTGAAGACCTCCTTGAAACAATGAATAGGAAAATGATTTTAAAATAATTCTGCTTAATAGAGCAATAATTAACCTTCAACTCCTACTCATATGGTAATTAAAATATGGAAATATGGGAGAGCTAACACAGGAAAGTTAATAAAAGTTTTGACTATCCCTTCTCCAGCAGATCTTCCCCACCTGCTGGAGAGGGGATAGTCAAATACTCACTCTGGTATTCTTGGGCTTCTCTTGTGGCTCAGCTGGTAAAGAATCTGCCTGCAATGCAGGAGACCTGGGTTCGATACCCGGGTTGAGAAGATCCCCTGGAGAAGGGAAAGGCTACCCACTCCAGTATTCTGACCTGGAGAATTCCATGGACTATACAGTCCATGGGGTCACAAATAGTCGGACACAACTGAACGACTTTCACTTTCTTTTATTTAATTCCTGTTATAAGCCAGATCTGAAAACATAGTACATAATATATCCTTTAACTTTAAAAAAGAGAGATGTTAATGGTCGAAGTCTCTTAAGGTCTATGTTCTGAAGTCCCAGAGTGTCACTTGTACCACATTCTATTGGTCAAAGGGAGACACAAGACCAATTCATATTCAAGTGTTGGGAAATGCAGTATATACCTCGTGGTAGGAGAAATAGCATGATTGTGTACCAAAGGGGCGGTGGACATAGAAAGGCATGATTCTTTGGGGGCCATTTTAACAATTTGTTACAGATAGGCAGAACAACAAAATGTTAACTGAAAATATTAGAATATAAAACAGTGGGCAAATGATGATCGTACTCGTTTAAAATTACCAGTATTTGGGAGGGAGGTTATATATGTAAAAATGGATTTGAAAGATCTATGTGTGGAGGGATCTTAACACAAATGATAACACTGGCTATTTCTAAAGAGGGTAAATTTAGATTTATTTTAAATTTAATTTCTTAGGAGGACTTCCCTGGCAGTTCAGTGGTTTAGACTCCAGGCTCCCAAGGCAGGGGGTTCAGATTCAATCCCTGGCCAAGGAACTAAGATCCCATGTGCCACATGGTACAGCCAAAAAAAAAAAAAAATTCATGATTGAAAATAATTATTTCTTTTATATATCCACTAAGGAAAAAATTTATCCAACAAAAAAAGCAACTAGTTCTTCACTAAGTAAAAAAAGACAAGGAGAATCAATTTTGTCAATAATTTTATTGTCCATCTTAAAGTATCTGCTATAATTTTTTACATTTCATGAAATTTTACATTAAGGATAAATATTTTATAATCACATGAAATAATAAAAAGTTTCATTTCAAGAAACTTGCATACCAATTTTATTTTTTCCTAAATGACCACTAACAAAAGAAAAACAATTCCTCACAAAGATTTGTTCTGTTCTACTGAATTTGTAGATCAGGACATACAGAACTAGAAAACAAAGTGACTCATCCAAGTTCCTTTGTTAGTGGTGAAAATCTCAATTCTAAATTATTTGATTGTTTATTGATAATTATTACTGATTATTATTATTATTATTGATTATTCCGTGGTCTTTCAAATATACTATACTGTCTATCCTTTAAAATTAAACTTTTTATTAGTTATAAAGTAGATTTTCTTAGAAATATTCAAGAATTGTTAGGATGTGCTAATATTTCACCATAGAAGGTTGTTGAAGGTCTGGAGGTGGCTTCAGACTTGAGGAAACCCTACCAGAAAAGTCATATGTTTTATCCCTTGGGCTGTGGCAGTAAAGTTCATAGTAACATCTGGATTTGATAAAAGGTTCTCCTGAGAAATTTCAGCCAAAAGGAAAAATTATGTTTCTTTTTTTTCCCATATGACAAACAGAGAAAGTACGTTTTGTGTCATCTCCTTGTGAAATATTGGCGTAAAGAAGTTTGTCAGGTATGGTTTTGAATGCAAATTAGGTCTTTCTTTTACCTGTTTCTTAATCTAAGTGGTGTTTTGTTTTGTTTTGTTTCAGATGTTAAAGACACACAGTGCAAGTGGTGTACAATGGGACTTATTTCTGCATTAGCAATATCTGTAGTTATTAATGTTTTAACAAGTATATATTTTTCAGGTGAGTAAATTACATCCTTTTATTTCTTCAATTTTATTTTTTGTTTTCAGAGCTTCCTACTGTATGATACTTTTCCTTTCTGCCTCAGTCATTATCTTTTCTCATTATTCTCACTCCCTTCCCATTATCCATGATATATATAGTGGGTATCAATGAATGAATGTTTATGAATTATGCAATCTACATTAAGGCACAGGGAGATGTAAAGATGATTACGACAAAATCTTTCACCCTGATAGTCTGAGCGACTGAACTGAACTGATGCATAGGTCAGTTTTTGTAGATAATACCACAGATAGGCCAACAGAAAGAGTATGCAAATGTCTGTTGCTCAAGAATTTTGTCAATGATTTGTTGTCAGCTTTACCCAGTTTAGTCATTCTTTCTTTCTTTTTTTTTAATTTTATTCATTTATTTGTTGGCTGTGCGGGGTCTTCATTGCTGTATGTTGGTTTTCTCTAGTTGCAGTGAGCAGGAGCTACTCTCTGGTTGCATGTGGGAGCTTCTCATTGTGGTGGCTTCTCTTGTGACAAACTACGGACTCAGTAGTTGTGGTACACAGGCTTACTTGCCTCGAGGCATGTGGAATTTTTCTGGGTCAGGGATCAAACCCGTATTCCCTGCATTGGTAGGTGGATTCTTAACCACTGGATCACCAGGGAAGTCCCATTTTAGCCATTCCGATGAGTGTGTGTTGGTATGTTTGTTGGTACCTATTGCAACTTTAATCGACATTCTCTTGATGACCAATACTGTTAAGCTCCTTTTCACATTTTGGTGCTCAGTCACTCAGTTATGTCCAACTCTTTGCGACCCCATGGATTACAGCACGCCAGGCTTCCCTGTCCTTTATCATCTCCCGGAGCTTGCTCAAACTCATGTCCATTGAGTCGGTGATGCCATCCAACCAACTTCATCCTCTGTTGTCCCCATCTCTTCCTGCCTTCAACCTTTCCCTGCATCAGGGTCATTTCCAATGAGTCAGTTCTTTGCATCAGGTGGCCAAAGTATTGGTGCTTCAGCCACAGCATCAGTCCCTCCAATGAATATTCAGGATTGTTTTCCTTTAGAAAATTCTTTTCACAGTTACTGCTCATTTAACTGCAATATTTTGTGAAGGGGTATCCTTACCCTGATTCTAGAGGGGAAAACCTCCAATTTTTCACTATTAAATAAGAAATTAGCTGTAGGGTAGTTTTGTTTGTTTGTTTGGTAAATTGTCTATCAGATTGGCATAGCTCCCCTCTATTCCTACTTTACTGAGAATTTTTGCTGTGAATGAGTGTTAAATTTTTCAGATGCACATATTGGTATGATCGTGTGATTTTTCTTTTTTAGCCTATTGATAAGATGGATTATATTAATGGATTTTCAAATGTTGAATCATCTTTGCAGACCTGGGATAAATCCTACTTTTTCATAGTGTATAATTCTCTTTGTACACTGTTAGATTTGTCTTACCAATATTTTGATAAGAATTTTTGGACCTATTCCCATGAGAGATATTGTCTATAGTTTTCTCTTCTTTTTGAATGTCTTTGGTTTTGTGGTTAAGATAATGCTGGCCTCATGTAATGAGTTAAGATGCATTCCCTCTGATTTTATACTTTAAAAGAGGTTGTCGTCAATTGCTGTTTTCTTCCTCAGTTGTTCGGTAGTGGACACATCTGAGCCTGTTGCTTACTGTGTTTTAGGACATTACTGATTATTAATTCAGTTTCTTTAATAGATATGAGCCTATTTACATTGTTTATTTCTTCTTTTGTGAGTTTTGGAAGATTGCATCTTTCAAGGAATCGGTCCATTTTACATAAGTCATTAAGCTTGTGGGCATTAACTTGTTCGTAGTATTCCTTTATTATCTTTTGTGGCATGTGTAGTGATGTTGTCTCTTCTATTTCTGATATGATTAATTTATCTCTCCTTTATTTTCTAAGTTAACTTGGCTAGAGGCTGACTGATTTTATTGTTCTTTGCAAAGAAAGGGCTTTTTGCTTTTGTTGACTTTCTCTATTAATTCCCTGTTTTCAGTTTAATTGTTTTTTTGCTCTGTGATTCTTATTATTTCTGCTCTGTTTTTCTTGGGTTTAATTTTCACCTCTTTTCCTAGTTTCCTAAGAAAGGAATGTAGATTGATGATTTTAAAACTTTCTTGTTTTCTAACGTATGAATTCAGTGCTATTTATTTTTTTCTAAGGACTGCTTTTGCTTCTTCCCATCAATTTTGAAGAGTTGTGTTTTCATGTTTGTTTAATTCAAATTGCTTTTAAAATTCTCTGTATTTCCTTTTTGACCCATGTGTTATTTAATAGTGTATTCTTTCATCTCTACATACTTTAGGGATTTCCAATTATCTCTCTGTTCTTTATTTCTATTTTAATTTCACTGTGATCAGAAAACATAATTAATTTTTCTTTAGATTTTGTTAGTGTTAATAGTTATGTTAACTATTAATTTTAATATTTTATCTTCATTTTCATTTGTATGTTTATGTAAGCATTCAGATTATCTGCAAATAATAGTGATTTTATTTATTGTATTGAAATACTTATATCTTTTTATATATTTATATTGCCTCATTTCACTGGCTAATACTTCCAATAAAAGGTTGAGAACTAGTGAGAACTTGCATCTTTATCTCATTCTTAATATACATAATAAAGTTTTAAATATTTCTCTACTAAGAATGATTATTTATGGATATTCTTAATCAAATAAAGATTATTTGATTATTCCTAATTAAATAATTCCTAGATAGCCAAAGAGTTTTATTCTAAAAGGACATAGAATGTTATCAAGTACTATTGAGAAATGCTTAGTTTGTCTCTTCTTTCTGTTAATGTGTTGAGTTACACAGAGTTTTACAAAATGTTAAAGTAAACCTTCCTATCTGGAGTAAACTCAATTTGATCATAAAATATTAACCTTTGTAACATTCTTGAGTTAACCTGGCTAATATTTTGTTTATAATAATATGTGCATATGCTCATGCAAGGCTGAACTATAATTTCCCATTTGATAATAGTGTTGTCAGCAATATTGAAATTATGTGAAAGTGTTAAGTGCTCAGTCATGTCAGATTCTTTCCAACCTCATGGACTGTAGCCCACCAGGCTACTCTGTCCCTGGGCTTCTCCAGGCCAGAATACTGGAGTGGGTTGCCATTCCCTTCTCCAGGGGATTTTCCCAAAACAGGGATCAAACCCAGGTCTCCCACACTGCAGGCAGATTCTTTACCATCTGAGCCACCAAGATTATGCTAGCCTCTAAAACTGAGCTGTTAAAGATTCCTTCCCACTCTATTTTCTGAAAAAGATTGGGTGACATTGCTACGTCTTACCTAAATAATTAGATGTGTTCACATCTGAAGCCACCTGGACTGGGAGATTTCTTTGTGTGGGATTTTTTTCATTAAAAGTTTAATTTCTTCACTACATAGAGTATTTATTCACATTTACCTTTCCTTTGTCAGTTTTTCTGTGTTGTTCAGAAATTTCTCTTTTATTCCTAGTATTGCTAATTTGTCTACTTCCCTTTAAAAAGGTGTTTTTCTTTTTTCAGCTAATGTTCTGTCTATTCTAGATTATTCAAAAAGCCAACAATGAGTTTCTTGACTTTTTAGCTTTATATTAGTTTCTATTCAATTGTTTTCTGGTCTTATTTTTTTAATGGAGTCTTTCTACTTTTTACTTTTAATTTATCACTCCAATTGTTTGAGAGAGCTAATTAAAAAAAAAACATAAATTTAAACCAATAAATTTTCCTCTAAGATTAAAGGAAATGTACTGTGTGGTTCAGTGGTTAGGATGCCTTGCTTTCATTGCTGAGAGTCTGGGTTCTATCCCTTGTCAGGGAACTAAGCTCCCACAAGCCAAATGGCATGGCCAAAAACAAAAGAGAAAGACCCACAAGCTTAGTTATATCCATAATTTTTAATACGATATATATCACATATATAAAAAGATATGTAATTACCTTTCATTTAAAACACATTTTATTTCCCAAGATTTCTTTCTTTTTTTTTTTCCCCTTTGATTCATGAACTATTTAGCATTGAGTTTCTTAATTTACAGCCTTTGGTGATTAAAAAAAAAATATTTTTATTGGTATATGGCTCAATTCCACTACAGTCAGGTGGCACACTGTTAATGTTTTCAACCTTTTAAAATCTGTAGTTAAAACTTTATTGTCCCACACTTTAGTAAATGTTTTGCGTGCTTTTTTGGGAATGCATATTCTGTAGTTACTGCTTTTAGCTCTCCTTTATGTCAACTCAATTTTGTTACTTATGGTGTTCAAATGTTATTATTCTTAGACATTTAGACATGGGCTTCCCTGATAGCTCAGTTGGTTAAGAATCTGCCTGCAATCCAAGAGGCCCCAGTTGAATTCCTGGATCAGGAAAATCCGCTGGGGAAGGGATAGGCTAACCACTGCAAAATTCTTGATCTTCCCTTATGGCTCAGCTGGTTAAAAATCCACCCACAATGCGGGAGACCTGGGTTCGATCCGTGGACTGGGAAGATTTCCCTGGAGAAGGGAATGGCTACCCACTCCAGTATTCTGGCCTAGAGAAATCCATGGCCTGTATAGACCACAGGATCGCAAAGAGTCCGACACAACTGAGCGACTTTCACTTTCACTTAGACGTTTGGACCGTTGTTTTATCAACATTTAAGAGAAGGGCGCTAAAATGTTTACCATCTACAGGTACCTGGTATGAGGTGTTTAGGAGTGATAATTAACTAATAGTTTTACCTCTATGCACCATAGATCACCAGCATCCCATTTACAACTGGTGACTGGGTAAATGCCTTTAATGCAGATCACATTGGAAAACCAATAGCATATCTCATCCTTAAGGTTCTGTTCCCTTAGAACCACTTTTGATACCAAAAACTGATTGTCTGGGAGTGTTCAGAAAAGTTGATGGCATAAATATTACAAGAATACAACTTTATTTTATTTTATTTCTACCATTTCTATATATTTCAAAATGATCACCACGATAAAACTAGTTACCATAGAAAAGACTTTAATATAAGAACTATGCATGACACAACTGGAAGGAACTGTGAAGAGATGATGTGGAAGGCTAAAGAGGAAATAGTCACTAATGATTTTGGCTTAAAGCACTAGTATGTTTGGAGATCCCCCAGGTGAGGAAAGTCTAGAAACATCTAACTGCAGCGACTACAAAAGGAAACTCATGAAAAGGCTTGTGAACTTCCTATGCACAATGCCTCCAACTACAATGAATTCTGCTTTATTTTCATCTTCTAAATTTCACATGAGTTCTTTCTGTTGATTAACCTAGAACCACACAATGATGGTGGTGTCTAGTTACAACTGGAAACCGAGTACATGTCTTGTTAGTTATATAGTGTTTTGTTATTTTCATTGCTTTTTTAGAGATTAAAATCTGTCCTAGATTTATAACAGTCTAAAATAAATCAGTATTTTTAGTACCACCTGATTTTGTTATATTTTATTTACCTGGAAATGACAAAAGTGACTTAACATGTGTGAAATCACATTAACTGCTCTAGGAAGGCCTATGAATCACTGAATTTGGAGTTGAGACCAACGTGAGTGTCCTGTCACATTCTGGACGGTTCTCGTTTAACCTAACATGAAGTCTGTTTTCAACTTGTTATGGGATAGACATGCAATTCTGGCCATGAGCATCATCTTTTTTGTCACAATCCCGTCCTTCTTCAATGATCTCAAAACACAGTGACATATTATTTCATCTGATTCTTAAAATACGTATTTATCTCCGCCCTAGCTAAAGAAGATAGGGGTGCTCAGTATTTCTGCCCAGATAATTGGATTGGCTTCCAAGATAAATGCTATTATTTTTCTGAAGAAGAAAAAGATTGGAATTCAAGCAGATACGACTGTTTGTCTCAAAATGCTAGCCTAGTTATGATTGCCACTACAAAAGAAAAAGTAAGTAATTTAATATGCATTCCTTATCAATTGCATTAATTAGAGGTACTGGAAGTATTCAAATTCCGTTATGGTCTTCAAAGCATTTCAAACATGCCTGTTTATATATGCAAAATGTCGCAGAAGTTTAGAACATGCCATAGAAGATACAATTGAAAAAGCTAGTGATATTTTGTTTGGATAGTTTAAGACTCTGATCAAGTTCTAGACTTGGTAGCTAGCTTTTCCATTTTAAGGAATATGAATAGAAGAGCTTAACACTATTTGGAAAACTTTTAAAACCATCGAAGAGGAAGGATGGCATTCTCCATTTCACTTCCTTGGTGAAAATTTCCTCTAGCTACTCAATCTTGCTTCCCCGTGTTTCTCTGAGATATCATGGCAGCCTTCTGTCAGAGTGCTCACTATCAACATTGCAATAGGTATAATTGAAAGTTTCCCTGTAGGCTGAAGTTATGAGTTTCCAGTGGCCAGATCACCACCATATTTTATCTGAAATTATATCCATTGCTGTAGCATATCAGTTCAGTCAGTTCAGTCGCTCAGTCGTGTCCGACTCTTTGCCACCCCATGAATAGCAGCACGCCAAGCCTCCCTGTCCATCACCAACTCTCAGAGTTCACTGAGACTCACGTCCATCGAGTCAGTGATGCCATCCAGCCATCTCATCCTCTGTCGTCCCCTTCTCCTCCTGCCCCCAACCCCTCCCAGCATCAGAGTCTTTTCCAATGAGTCAACTCTTTGCATGAGGTGGCCAAAGTACTGGAGTTTCAGCTTTAGCATCATTCCTTCCAAAGAAATCCCAGGGCTGGTCTCCTTCAGAATGGACTGGTTGGATCTCCTTGCAGTCCAAGGGACTCTCAAGAGTCTTCTCCAACACCACAGTTCAAAAGCATCAATTCTTTGGCGCCCAGCTTTCTTCACAGTCCAGCTCTCACATCCATACATGACCACAGGAAAAACCATAGCCTTGACTAGACGAACCTTTGTTGGCAAAGTAATGTCTCTGCTTTTGAATATGCTATCTAGGTTGGTCATAACTTTCCTTCCAAGGAGTAAGCGTCTTTTAATTTCATGGCTGCAGTCACCATCTGCAGTGATTTTGGAGCCCAGAAAAATAAAGTCTGACACTGTTTCCACTGTTTCCCCATCTGTTTCCCATGAAGTGATGGGACCAGATGCATGATCTTCGTTTTCTGAATGTTGAGCTTTAAGCCAACTTTTTCACTCTCCTCTTTCACTTTCATGAAGAGGCTTTTTAGTTCCTCTTCACTTTCTGCCATAAGGGTGGTGTCATCTGAATATCTGAGGTTATTGATATTTCTCCCAGCAATCTTGATTCCAGCTTGTGTTTCTTCCAGTCCAGCGTTTCTCATGATGTACTCTGCATATGATTTAAATAAGCAGGGTGACAATATACAGCCTTTACGTACTCCTTTTCCTATTTGGAACCAGTCTGTTGTTCCATGTCCAGTTCTAACTGTTGCTACAGGTTTCTCATAGGCAGGTACAAATTAAAAGGTTAATAAATCTTTGTTCAAAAAACATTGATGGAAACATGCAATAAATAAAGAGACTCTCCAAGAGCTTTAACAAGCAGGAGACTTTGTACCTCTGCACTTATGAAATCTGTTCTTTCCCTGGGTGACTTACGTGGCAAGTATATTTTTTACTTTTGTTTCGTTTCTTTTAAAGTAAAAGGTTAATTTAAAAGGTAATTAACTTCTTTAAAATTGTGGTGTTTTGTTGGTGGTCAACAAAGTGGTCAACATTGTTAAAAGTGGTCAACATTGTTAAAAGTGGTCATTTAAAGGTGGTCATTTTTAAATGACATTTAAACATTTAAAAGTGGTCAACATTGTTAAAAGAACTGTGTATTACTTTCAGGGTAAACAATGTATAGTTATGCAATCTACCTGATTGGTTCAAGTTTAAGTAGCTACAAACTGCTGCTGCTGCTGCGGCTAAGTCGCTTCAGTCCTGTCCGACTCATAGCGACCCCATGGACTGCAGCCTACCAGGCTCCTCCATCCATGGGATTTTCCAGGCAAGAGTACTGGAGTGGGGTGCCATTGCCTTCTCCGAGATACAAACTAGGCTGGGGTAATTTATAGATCAGTGTAAGGAAACTAAACCATTTTGGAAGCAAGAAAAGACAGAGAAACCTGAATAAAATGTGAAAAACTAGATATGTTAAGAGTAGATATACCAAGTCAAAAAGTAAGATGCAGGCTTAATTTAATACAAAGAACTTCTGTAGCAAATGGTTTCACTGCTGAATTTAACAAGACTCTTGATATGAACATTCTGAGAAATCCTTAAACAGTCCTTACAGTTCCTTTTGTGGAAAAAAGGCTAACTTGGCAGTAAGATGGAAAAAAAAAAATAACAAGTGACAAACAGAATGAGGTTGTTATTGCATATGGTATCTGTGAAGAAGTAATGAAAGTAATGTATAAAAGAATTTTAAAAGGCCATTTTTAAATAGTTTAATTAAAATATTACAAATGTTTATTTAAATTGCAAAGTATTTTCTTAGTTAAAATGAGATGAAGCTTGCTTCGTGAAAATTTTCCCCTATTTATTTGCACCTATTTAGAATTACCTTGTCTTTTTAACAAGCAGCTCCATGAGCTACTCTTTATTAAGCAAATAATGTTCAATATTTTTCATAGGACACTTCCCTGTACCTTGTCACTTCCCAGTTCCCTGTCATCAAAAGCTCAGCTCCACATCTTCATCCAATTTTTCCAGCTATTCAGTGCAATATATCCTGTTGTTTTCCAATACATACATCCTGTCTTGCTTGTTTTTTCTGCCTTAAAACAAGCTCTTTCCTAAGCCTAGAACATGAATTGTCCTTTTCTCCCTGGATTCTGTATTTGTCATGGAATCTTTTACTCTTTCCAGATATGCCTCTTACAGTGCATCCTGTGTGATGGTCTCCTGTAAAGACTGGGACACTTCTTCTATAAACTAAAATTTCACTCTGTATTTATTATACTCATAATCTTCCCATTTAGTAGAATGTTTTCTAAGTTTGCATGGATTTGCTCACTCTACAGGAAACTCTGTGAATCCAGGGACACTGTTTTCTTAATAGATTCCTTTGTAAACCCATAGCTTGGCTCAGCAAATTGGATTTTTTTTTTCAAATAAATTCATGAAATGCTATAGAAGATGGTATATTAAAATGCCAAGGTTATTGGCATCACTGTTACCAGGTAGGAATGGACCACAGTGTTGTGATCTGTCATAATTCCTTTGCATTTATATAAAACTGAAATGTAGAGTGATACAAAGTCAAGTTTATGGTTTTGCAACTATTTTGGGGGCAGGTAGACTCAGTGACTTTCTGTGTAGAACATAATTTTATGGCATGAAAGGCTCTAAGGTAGGAAAAATTTTCAACATCAAATGAATAAGGAGAAATATCAGAAAAAAATAAAAATTTCCCCCCAAATTATGTCTTTAGAAATGTAAATATTTGGTAAAAAAAAAAATTGAAATTTGGGAATTAGGTTCTTCTAAAGGAACTGGATACATGAAAGATGTGTGTGTATGGGTGTGCAAACATGATAGTTGAAAGAAATGTTGAAGTAAAATATTACATTAAATTCAATATACTAGTATTTACTGGGAAGTGAAAAAAACATTATAATACATATCTGATGATTAGGAAGTCTATGTAAGAACTCCGTTGAAAAGTCTAGCTTTCTAGGAGTTCACAGACTAAAAATCTTGGAGGAATAGAGTTTCAACATATTTATATTGAATATTTATCAATTTGGAATCGAAAGTGTCTTAAAGAAAATTTCTCTGACAAATTTCTCTCTTTGTTTCATAAATGAGAAAATTGAGAGTCAGAAGGTAAAATACTTTTTCACAATCACATAGCTATTTTCCAGTGAAACTAGGATTTGAAGCTTTGTCACCTTTTTCCTCACAACCTGCAAAGCAAGAGGGACACAGTAAGTTGTAGTGAAAACTGCCAAATAAAATTACTAATTTTATTTTGCCTCTAAAGCATTTTCTTAAGCGATTCAAGTGCACTTCTGATCACTGGATTTGGAGAGACATGACAGAAGATCTAACAGGACAATGGGTGGATGAAAACATACATAACAAAGGGTGAGTGTCTTTTTTCTGGGATTATTTAAGTGTAGATAGTACAGCTTTCTGGGCTTCTCTGGTAGCTCAGCTGAAAAAGAATTCACCTGCAATGCAGGTGACTCAGGTTCAATTCCTGGGTTGGAAAGTTCCCCTGGAGAAGAGATAAGCTACCCACTCCAGTGTTCTTGGGCTTTCCTGGCAGCTCAGTTGGTAAAGAATTTGCCTGCAATGCAGGAGACCTGGGTTTGATCCCTGGGTTGGGAAGATTCCCTGGAAGAGGGAATGGCAACCCAATCCAGTATTCTTGCCTGGAGAACTCCCATGGACAGAGGAGCCTAGTGGGCTACAGTCCATAGGGTTGCAGAGTCGGACACAACTGAGTGGCTAAGTGCACACACACAGTGCAGCCTTCTAGAACCTGTACATTAGTATATTTCTGTACAGTCCTTGATTTGTCTTCATGTTGGAAAAGTGGACTAAGGATTAGTGTATCATGTATTAAGACTGGTTTCAAGAGTCAACCAGAGAGGTTGGAAATCAAGATATAAGAGAAAAACAAATATTGTATGTTAACACATATATATGGAATCTAGACAAATGGTCCTGATGAATCTATCTGCAGGGCAGGAATAGGGGCACAGACATAGACAATGGACTTGTGAACATAGCAGTGGAAGAAAAGGGTGGGACAAATTGGGAGAGAAGCATTACGCATTACCCTCTGAGCCACAGTGGGCCTATATATACACAACCATGTGTAAAACAGATAGCTAGTGGGAAGCTGCTGTATAACATAGAGAGCTTAGCTCAGTCCTCTGTGATGACCTCGATGGATAGAATTGGAGGTGGGAGGGTGGCTAAAGAGGGAGGGAATATACGTATACATATAGTTGATTCATGATGCTATAAAGCAAAAAATAACACAGCATTGCAAAGCAATTATATTTCAATTTAAAAATGAAAAAAAAAGATACAAGGGAAAAGACTTCTTAGTTGGTTACTTTGAAGGTAAAGACCTGAGATTCACATACACAGTAAAAGTAGACTTTTTTCATGATTTTACCCTATTTTCTCTAATCTTATATCTCTTTCACAAGCTTCATGCTATCTGTTTGCTGACAAGTTTCACAGTTCAAGGTAAATTTGTTTATTTTAAGTGCTTTTATTTGCACTGATGGTTGCAATTTAACCTGGGCTTCATACCTTCTATTTTACAACATGGAGAATTGGACCTAAAAATTTGAGTTCACTGCATATATGACCCAGTGTAAACACCCCAAATTGTGACTGCCAGCCACTTAGGCATTTCGTCTATGCTGCTGCTGCTAAGTCGCTTCAGTCGTGTCCGACTCTGTGCAACCCCATAGACGGCAGCCCACTAGGCTCCTCTGTCCCTGAGATTCTCCAGGCAAGAATATTGGAGTGGGTTGCCATTTCCTTCTCCATTAGTCTATGCTAGAATTTCTCAATAGCAGAAAAAAGTGGACATTTTGGACCACATTGTTCTTTCCTGTGTGGAGGGAGCACTTTCTTGTGCACAATAGGATGTTGGCAACATCTCTGGCCTCTACTCATGAGACAGTAGCAATCCCCCCTGCCCCACTCCTCTTGAGGCAACCAAAAACGTCTTCAGATATTTCCAAGTGTCCCTTGCAAGGGCTGGTGGAAGGCAAACTCACCCCAGGGTTAAGAACCATTGGTTTTTACAAATTGACGACTCTACCTATAACATGTAACTTAGTTTAACAAATACAGATTCTTGGAAGGGAGACTCCTTTGGTCCAATTTGGTACAGACATCTTAACCCTAGCAAGAAAGGACTGTGTAGAAACATACTTTTTCACAGCTCTAGACATAATATTTTTTTAAAAAGTGTCATTGACCAAGAGAGAAGTCACAGGACTCCCTAATGCATAGTGTTTGATTCCTTTATTGTAGGACTAATATGAAAGGGAATGAAATATGTTTTTACCTTAATGAAGATGGTGTTGCAACAGCTAGATGCTACACAGAGAGGAAATGGATTTGCAGGAAAAAAGTGCACTGAATCAGTTTCCAACAGTGGACTTAACATCCAAGAGTAAGATGGTTTTAATATTTATCAACTTTTTCCCTTTCCTTTTGTTGAAAATTCAACATTTCACTGCTTTAATATTATAGCCTGATGACACAGTTGGCTGATTGTGAAAGCAATTTTCGTATTAGTTTTCTACTTTTTAAATGGTCTGGATCTTTGCTTATCTGTAGCAATTTTAAAAGAATCATGCAATTTCACAGAATCTTTAAGTTAATTTTGGGAGTGTTGTATTTATATATTATTTTCTTATTCATTTAAAACATATTTCTTGTATTGATTTTTGTCTTATATAACATAATTTTCAAAACAGTTCCTGCATAGTATTTATTATATGTGTTTCTATTATATATATCTATTGCTTTTGCAATTATATACTTTTATTATCTTTTAAAACAGTTGTTTTTATTAGCAAGGTAACTCTTTTAGGTATTCTTGTTCTGTTCAACATGCTTTCTGACAATTCATAATTTTCTAATAATTTGTGGGTTCATTTAAATACTAGAAAACACAGCATCTAGTAGTAACAATTTTATTTTTCCTATATTGTAAAAATTAGTTATTTTTTGTATAATTAAAATAGGTGGAATTTCCAGGACAATATTGATGGTAAAAAATTTGTTCCACATTTTAAAGAAAATGCTTCTGATATGTTAACATTAGTTGTGTTGTATCTAGTTTTTTCTATCTTTTTCTTAAAAGTTAGGTTGGTTCTTTTCTATTTCTATTTGCTAAGAGATTTTTTTTTTTTTTGTAGGAAGAGACTTCATTTTCTTGTATGCTTTTGTTTGCTGCATCTGTTTCAATGTTGTCATGGTTTCTATTCCTTTATCTTTTAATGTAGTGAATGACATTTTAAATTGTCTAATGTTAAGAGACTGCTTTACAATCCTAGGTAAAATTCAATTTGGTCATGATGTAATATCCTGTTTATTTTAGATATATTCATTTTGATATTTATTTTTTAACACTCTAGAGTGTGATTACCCTAAAATTTTCCTTAGGAAAGCAGGGATTATAGTTTGAGTAATTCAGTGATGACATGATTGAAAAATGTGCTGCTTTACAATTATGCTATAAAATTATGAATGATAAATTTCATATGTCTTGAGAATTCATTCCTGATTGCATTTTCTGCATATTTTTTTTTAGATATGCACTTGTGATTTTCAATGAAGAGCAGTAGCAGCCTTTGAAAAAGCTGCTAGAAAAGAGTACTCATGGACATCATGACATAGTGATGTCACCAATGTTGAATGCTGCTACTAGGGAGCTGCAGCCTCTAGAAGATTTATATTGTTTCAATGGAAAAAAATCTCATTTTCTCCTGATAGGAGAAATAAAATTAGAAAGGACACATTTGACAGTAACGAAGTCTGATATTATCCCTGGCTCTTAACAGGAAAGGGGCTTCCCAGGTGGCTCAGTGGAAAAAGAATCCACCTGCCAATCCAAGAGTTGCAGGAGACACGGGTTCAAACCCTGGGTCAGGAAGATCTTCTGGAGAAGGAAATAGCAACTCACTCCTGTATTCTTGACTGGAGAATCCCATGGACAGAGGAACTTGGTGTGCTCCAGTCCACAGGGTTGCAAAGAGTCAGACACAACTGAGCAACTGAGCACACATGCCCTGAACAGGAAGAAATAACATCTGAACACCATAAACAAACTGAATGCACCCTCACTGGATAAGCCAATATATAACCAATTCCCTTTTCCCACTGTTCTGAAGATTTTTTGCTAGATAATAATGCTCTTCATGGGCTTATGAGTTCTGTGATGCACAGAACTTTATGCAAAGTGTTTGTTTAAAGAAAGACCCTACCATACATGTTTGCCCTAGATCTCACACCCAGGGGGAACCTTTAAAAGACCAAATATCCAGTAATCAATAATTACACAGGATCTTTGCAGTTGAGGGTAACTTAATTTATGTAATATCTATGAATATTTAATATGAAAAACTACACAATCTATCCCATGGGATAGAATTAATTTTTGTAAACTTCTGAAAAGTGAAAGTGAAGTCCTTCAGTTGTGTCTGACTCTTTGTGATCCCTTGGACTATAAAGGCCTACCAGGCTCATCGGTCCATGGGATTTTCAAGGCAAGAATACTGGAGTGGGTTGCCATTTCCTTTTCCAGGGGATCTTCCCAACCCAGGGATGGAACCAGGGTCTCCCACATTGTAGGCAGACGCTTTACCATTGGAGTTATGTATATTGTGTGTAGACTCAAGAAATTTCCTCTTCCTATATCTTATGAGGTTGAACTATGAGCCTAAAATGTTGTGTTGACATTCTAATGCTCAGGACCTCAGACTGTGACCTTATTTGGAAATTAGGGCTGGGCTGAATGTAATAGTGAAGACATCACTATAGGCCTCAAGCTCTTTAGCACCAGTGGTATTATAAGAAGAGGAAATTTGGAGTCAGACAAAACTCTTAACAAAGTGAAGACAAAGGGAAAAGACAGCCCTTTGATTGAAGTGATATACCTATAAGTCAAAGAGCGCTAGGCATGGCCAGCCATTACCAGAAGCAGGAAGAGGCAAGAAAGGACTGTCTCCTAGAGCAGTCTGAGAAAGCATGACCCAGAGGACATATTGATATTGGGCCTTTCAGGCTGTAGTACTGAGACAATCAGTTCCTGGTGTTTTAAATCATGCAGTGCATGGCACTTTGTTATGGCAGCAGTAGCATTAACACATTGTATTTCTGAAATGTACAAACCCCTGCATCCTTGTTTTTAAAGTAGAAGACTGACTCAAGAATCCATGATTAATTCATTTTTTGTCAGTTGTTTCATGAGGGCTGTCTTTCCACCTTGCTTATACTTTCCTTTGTTGTGGCAAAGCTTTTAAGTTTAATTAGGTCCCATTTGTTTATTTTTTGTTTTTATTTCCATTACTCTGGGAGGTGGGTCATAGAGGATCTTGCTGTGATTTATGTTGAAGAATGTTCTATCCATGTTTTCCTCTAAGAGTTTTATAGTTTTTTGTCTTACATTTAGGTCTTTCATCCATTTTGAGTTTATTTTTGTGTGTGGTGTTAGGAAGTGTTCTAGTTTCACTCTTTTACATGGAGTTGACCAGTTTTCCCAGCACCCCTCGTTGAAGAGAGAAATGTGAAGATGTAGAAACAAAGACTAGCTATTGGACTGGGGAACTGGTAACAATTTAGATTGTAATTCAACCACATAGCAGAATCACTGAACTCCTATTTCTCTGAAATACGTGAAGGCATGACACACGCTGCTAAGTTATTTTTACAAGAAGCAGACCAGCTCCAAATGAAAACTGCTAACCATGAGAACATGGACTCTAGACTGGTTGAAACCGGAAAATTGATGATGCTTGAAACCTCACCTTGATGCCAAGAATTGTCTATGAGTTGGTGACACATTGCTCCTTGAACACTATAAAACTCCTCACTATCCCACTCCTGGGTGGGTCACACAGTCTTGAGTGCATTAGCTCTCTGTTGGCCTCCTTTGCCTGGCAGCACAATAAAAGTTACTCTTTTCTACTTCAGGCAAAACCTGTCTCTATGTTTCTATTCGGCAACAGAGAACACAGGCAGGGTTTTGGCAACATTATCAATATCAGCTTCTTCTCATTTCTATGTTTCATCTTTTTCAGATACAAGCATAACCTAGAATGTCCACTGCTTCTTTCAGGAAATGTATTTTAAAGAAAATACATTCTCTCAGCATTTAAGTGCAGTCAAATCTAGTTTTGTCTATCACTCAACAAAAGTGAATAAAAGCAGCCCTCACCACGTCACTCCTATCTTTATTGCTGTATCCAGTGACCTTGCTTCAGTAAATAACTCCCATGTCCTCTTGAGCACCATTTCCTTTTCTTCCTTACTAAAGAATAGTAGATTTACAAAATTAACTTCGAATGTACAATATAGCAGTTCAAAATTTTTATACTGCGTATATATAGTTATAGATGCAAATAACAAATATGTGTTTGCCAGGAAGGAGTGGGGGGAGCAGAGGGAAAGAAATAGGTGAGGAAGAGTGAGAACCAAAACCTCCAGTTACAAAATAAATGAGTTTTAAGTATCAAACATGCCGTGCAGGGAATATAGTCAATAACTGGGTAATATATTTGCAAGCTGACGTGTCGTAACTGGACTTATCATGGTGATTAGTTTGAAATCCATTGTCTTGCAATTAAAGTACTATTCAGGAAATAGCTTCATTGTCTTTTTAAACATTCATACAAAGCCCAATCTTCTGTGTGTGTTTGTGGCAAGTGGCCTTCTGACGAAAAATGTGTGGTTCACTGTGTGAATCTTTCACTATCCAAATTAGTTTAGCTTGACATTTTAAGTTACTTAGGAAGTTCCGGCCACAAACGGTTGACTGTAGTCTTAGTTCTCTAATAAGAGCTGGAAGTAAAATGCCTGATATAAATGTGGTAGAGAAAGATGTTTTCCAACTGTGTGGATTGTAAAATGAGGTAAGAATTTGGGCTGTAAGGAATGAGGGTGAGGACTGAGGTGATAAAATAATGCTACTGATAAGACTCTAGTGTCTACACAGGGAAAGTGGTTCACAGTTACAGAGTTTTCAAGGATGAGAGACCTTGAAAGAGTGCTATAATTTATAAATTGTAAATGTGTTTATAACTTGTTTAAGAATAAGCAGATATGGAAATTCTTGTTCTCACAGGTAATGAAAGGGAACTATTAAGAGAAAGAGGTAAGAGAATGGAAACAGGTAAAATTTATGACTGACAATGGAATGATTAATTTCACTGGGAAAAATACATACTGTAAAGTGTTACACAGATGCAGCATATTATTATTGTGAAATAAAGTATAAAACTTATCATGGAAGCTCACAGGAGGGAAAACATTAAAAGGAAGTAAAAGATATTTACTAATTTAAAAAAGTGAACAATTCCAGATAAAAATTTAGGAGAACATTCAAATAAAATATCTTACATTAGATGCCATATAGAAAGAAAAATGTGTGTGTGTGAGATTGAAATTAAAAGTCATGTATTAAGATTTTGTTTGATGATTTACTAAGTGAAAAAAGTGACTTTTACCTATTGGAGAAAATTGAGGTATCATAATTTAGGATGGAAAATTTTCTTTATCCTTGATAAAAGTAGCAATCAATTTAGATAGAAGGCAATTCAGAGGAAGAAAAAGATGATTTCTAATTCTTGTTAAATGACTGCATTTATTTCTTAATTCCTTTGGTATTTTGAGTATCTTTATAAATCTGCTCAAAATATTTGCTAGATAATTCCAACATCTGTGTCACATCAGCACAGCTTCTGTTGATTGTCTTTCTCCATGCAAGTCCAAATTCTCATGGCTATCTGTATGCTGAATAATTTTGAATTGTCTTCTGGACATTTTTAATAAACATTTTGTTAGGAGACTCTTTGTTTAAACGTGTGGAGCACATCCAAATATTTGGTTTGTGCAGACAATCACTCTGGATAGGTTCAGGCCTTCTGTGAACTCTGTTCCAGTTCAGTTTTCAGAGCCCTTGTAGTTTTATTTGGATATTTCTTGGAAGTGCATCAACTAATCGCCAATCTGGAATGTGGGCAATGTTCCTCTATAAATTTAGGTCTCAGTGTCTTTGGTACATTGGAGTCGGGTGTAGGCATGCACAGCTGGTGTGTCTGTGGACAGGGGGAATGCAGGAATTTGCTACCCTCTAATCACATGGTGTGCTGTGATTCATGGGGTCGCAGAGTCGGACACAACTGAGCGACTGAACTGAACTGAACTGAACTGAATCACATGGTGATGGTTTTTTTCTGGTGATCAGACACTCCCTTGAAACTATACAGAACCTTCACAATGAGTGATCACCAGCATAACAAAGTTACTTCTTCTATGACTCAAGAAATGGACAAAATTATAATGATTTTTGAAGCTCCTTGCCAGGAATCAGAGGTAAAGATCAAATATATCTATTACAACACAGTTTTCATTCACTCAGATGGTGCTAGTAGTAAAGAAGCCCCCTGCCAATGCAGGAGATGAAAGAGATGCAGGTTCAATCCCTGAGTGGGGAAGATCCCCTGAGGTAGGCAATGGCACCCTGCCCCAGTATTCTTGCCTGAAAAATTCCATGGGTAGAGGAGCCTGGTAGGCTATAGCCCATGGAACTGCAGAGGGTCACACATGATTAAGCACAGAAAACAAAAGCAAAAAGTTAAGCACAGTTTGAAAAGTATCAGAACTTAGATATGGCAGAAATATTAGAATTATCACACTGGAAACTTTTTAAAAACTCTGACTGACATGCTAATGACTCCAATGCAAAATATAGACACCATGAAGAATAAATAGGTAGTGTAAGGAGAACATAGAAATTATAAGAAAGGAAAAAAAGCAATGTCAGAGAATCAAAAACACTTACAAAAATACAGTGTCTGATGATCTCATTAATAGATTAGACATGGCTGAGGAGAGAATCTCTGAGTTTAGGTCATAGCAACAGAAACATCCAAAACTGAAAAGTTAAAACAAAACAACTGAAAAAAAAAAAAGAAAAGAAAACCCAAAACAATATCCAAGAACTGTGGGATAACTACTAAAAGTGTAACATGTAATGGGGACACCAAAAGGAGAAGAAAGAAGTAGAAGCAATATTTTAAGAAATGGACTGAGAATTTACCTCAAATTAATATCAAACAATAAAGCACAGATCTAGGAAGCTCGGAGAAAACCAAGCAGCGTAAATCCGCGCACGCACACACACCTCCCGCAAATACATCTGGGTATATCATAGTCAAACTGCAGAAAATCAAACAAAAATTGAGAAAAAATTTGAAAAGAAGCAAGAAGAAAAAAAATTACTTTGCCACCTTTTGTTATCTAAGAAGCCAGGTATATAAGCAGAGTGGAGTGAAATGTTCAAATTGTTGAGAGAAAAAAAATTACCAACCTAGAATTCTATATTCTATGAAATCACCTTCAAAGTGAAGGGGAAAATAAAGATTTTTTCCAGAAAAAGAAACCTTCAGGGAATTTGTAGCCAGGAGACCTTCCTTATAAGTATGTTAAAATAAGGAAGGACTAGAAAGAGGTAGGAGAAGGCAATGGCATCCCACTCCAGTACTCTTGCCTGGAAAATCCCATGGATGGAAGAGCCTGTAGCCTGCAGTCTGTGGGGTCGCTAGGAGTCGGAGATGACTGAGCAACTTCACTTTCACTTTTCACTTTCATGCATTGGAGAAGGAAATGGCAACACACTCCCAGTGTTCTTGCCTGGAGAATCCCAGGGACGGGGGAGCCTGGTGGGCTGCTGTCTATGGGGTTGCACAAACTGAAGTGACTTAGCAGCAGCAGCAGCTGCAGAAAGAGGTAAGGAAAGCGATACAGGTCAGAAACTAGAATCTACTTTGAGGAATAAAAGAAAATTTTAAATGTATTTTTCCTATTCTTAATTGATCTCACTGGTAACAGCTAGTTTCAAAATAATGACTGTATTAGTTCCTTGTAGTTTATGCATAAGTGGAATGAATGACAGTAACAATGTAAGGGACAAGAGTATAATTAGGATTATTTTGTTATTATAAGATATTGCACTATTCTTTTGAGGTTTACAGTATTAATTGAAAGCACATTTGAGCTAGTTGTAATTTTGTATTACAAGCTTCAGGGCAATCACTAAAAATATTTTTTTTAAAAGAAAGGAGTGCAATGGATACAAGATAGGAGAGAAAATGCAATAATCTAAGCTGCCGAACTAAAACTACCTAAGGCTTAAAAAGTAGAAGATAAAATGGAAACAAAGAACAATAGCAACAAATAGAAAACATTAACAAACATGGCAGATATTAATTCATCTGTTTAAATAATCATCTTCATGGCAATGGTTTAAATATACCAGCTAAAATAAATTGTCAGAGTGAAACAAACAAGATCCAATTTTGTATTTTCTATAAAAAATCCATTTTAAAGATGAAGATATATGTAGTCAAAAAAGGAAAAAGGAAACCAATGGAGAAAGATATTCCTTGTGAATACTAATCAAAAGAAAGCTGGAGTAGCTACACTATATTAATTTCATTTTTTTAATGTTTTATTGTAACATTGAGTTGATAGTAGTTTGGGGGTATTAACATTAAACCAAAACCCTATGAAGCACTTGGAAATAATTTCATGCAGAGCAACTTCTAAACAATCAAACTTATCAGGGAGAAAGAAGGACATTACATAATCATAAAACAATTCTCCAAGAAGACAATTGTTTTGTATGTGAACCTAACAACAGTGTCAAAATGTAAGGTAGAACCTGATAGAACTGCTAGGAGAGACAGGTGAATTCACTATTATGGCTGAAGACTTCTGTAACCGTCTGTCAGAAATGGGCAGACCCATCTGGCAGAAAATCACAACACAGTTGTACTAACAGCACCATCGATCAACTGTACACAAAATAATTGACATTTATAAGCTACTTTATTTAATGACAGCAGAATATACATTTGTCTTGAGGTTATTTTGAATATTTGCCATACTAGACCACATTCTGAAAAATTATAGCTTAAAAAATTAAAAGAATAGAAATCATATAATGTATGCGCTCAGGCCATAGTGGAATTAAACTAGAATCAGAAGGCTACATAGAAATATAACTAGAAAATCCTAAATACAGGAGATTTAACAACATATTTCTAAACAATACATGAGTCAAAGAGGATATTTCAAGAAAAATTTTAAAATATTTTTAACTAAATGAAAATGTAACTTAAGAATTTGTGACATAGAGTAAAATAAGTGTTTAGAGGAAAGTTTACTACATTGAATGCACATATTCAAAAAGAATAAATATCTAAAAACAAGTATCTAAGCTTTAACCATAGTAAACTAGAAAAAGAAGGGAAAATGCAAAGTGAAAAGAAATGAAATTGAACAGTAGAAATTAATAGAGACAATCAATGCAATCAAAAGCTGGCACCTTGAAAAAGATCAATAAAGTTGATAAGCCTCTAGAAAACAAAGCTGGTTCTTCAGCAGAAATAAATACAATTGATAAACCTCAAGCGAACTGAGGAAAACGGAGAGAAGATACAAATCAGTAATATTAGAAATAAAAAAGGGGAAATACTACAGAATCTTTGGATATCAAAAAGATCATGAAAGAAAATTATGAAAATTCCTAATTCTACAAATTCATTGTACAGTCTTGCTTCACTTGGATCTTAACAGTCCACGGGATTGCAGAGTTGGACAGGACTGAGCAACTAACACACACACACACAATACTACAGAGTCTTTGGACATCAAAAAGATGGTGAAATAAAACTATGAAAAATATTAATCCCACAGATTCATTGTACAGTCTTTCTTCACTTGGATCTTAACATCTATACATTTTACAAGCACACATACTGAAGAAGGCTAATGTTTCTAATTACTATAAAATGTATTGAGCTACATATGGTTCAGTGTTTAAAAGCAAGTTAGCTGGAGTTCCTTTTGTTCAACATCTGGAAGAAAACTATGATTTTTATTCTAGATCAGCACTTTTGAATCAACTTTCTACAGTGGTGGAAATATTCCACATCAGTGCAACCACAATTGTAGCCACTAGCCACATGGAGCTGTGAGTACTTGAAATGTGGCTAGATTTTAATTTTTTATTTAATTATAATTGATTTAAATTGTAATACTCAAATGTGATTAATGACTATTCTATTGCATAGGAGTTTAAGACTTCCTTGTGGCTCAGCTGGTAAAGAATCCTCCTGCAATGCAGGAGACCTGGATTCAATCCCTGGGTTGGGAAGACCCCTGGAGAAGGGAAAGCCAACCCACTACAGTATTCTGGCCTAGAGAATTCCACGGACTATATAGTCCATGGGGCTGTGAAGAGTCGGACACGATAGAGTGACTTTCACTTTACTTCACTTCTAAAGGTGTGGTTTGGATTTAGACCTTAAAGCACCTAGAGAAGAATTTTTTCACCACCGTTTTTTACCACCAATGTCAGGAGAGGAGTAGCAAAATCAACGCATATTTGAACACAAGTTCTTGTTTATTTCTTGTGAAAAAGTGTACAGTTATAGATGGTAGACAATGATCAGATATTTATTTGTTGTGTTTACACAAATGAGTACCTGAACAGGGTATTACTCAAGGATTGATTTCAAAAGATCGGATGCTTGTGGTCATGCAGAAGATATTATGTTGGAAAAGCTGTAAACATGCAGTGCAAGATTAAAGCCTTGACAAAAATTCTAATTGGGGAAAACTATGGTAGAAGCGTAATTCATAGTTACAAAGATGGGCTTTGAGAATGAACAAGAGAATGTGAGTATTGGTTGGCCAATGGTAGCTGTGTGATGCTGCCAAGTAATATAGACTCTGTGACAGTCATTCATTTTACTAGTAAAGTAAAATGAATAATAATAATAGTTTAATAACTTTTAGGATACAATGACTTAGACAATATAATCACTATATATGTTAAATTCCATATAATTAACTGCTTGTTGTGTGTCTTAAGCATAAAATTATACAGATTCAAAGAGATGTAAATAATAAAAAAAAAAACCAGAATCCTTGGTATGCAGGAAAATTGCTAGTAAACAAGTAAATAGATCTTCAGTATTTCCAAAGGCCTAAGAATGGAAATACCTAACTATTGATTTACAGGTGCCTGTGAATATACATTTATACCACTGGGAGGCAGTATAACATTAGATTAAATAGGACTTTAGCAGAGAAACAAATTTGCGTACAAATCTCAGCTATTTTATTCAGTGATTCTGTGAATTCAACCAGATATGGTAACTTTTTTTTTTTTTCCAGATATGGTAACCTTTTTTAAGCTCAACATTCAGATCATGGCATCCGGTCTCATCACTTCATGGCAAATAGTGGAAACAGTACCTGACTTTATTTTTCGGGGCTCCAAAATCACTGCAGATGGGAATTGCAGCCATGAAATTAAAAGATGCTTACTCCTTGGAAGGAAAGTTATGACCAACCTAGACAGCATATTCAAAAGCAGAGACATTACTTTGTCAACAAACGTCTGTCTAGTCAAGGCTATGGTTTTTCCAGTAGTCATGTATGGATGTGAGAGTTGGACTTATAAAGAAAACTGAGTGCAGAAGAATTGATGCTTTTGAACTGTGGTGTTGGAGAAGGCTCTTGAGAGTCCCTTGGACTGCAAGGAGATCCAACCAGTCCATCCTAAAGGAGATCAGTCCTGGGTATTCCTTGGAAGAACTGATGTTGAAGCTGAAACTCCAATATTTTGGCCACCTGATGGGAAGAGCTGACTCTTCTGAAAAGACCCTGATGTTGGGAAAGATTTAAGGCAGGAGAAGAAGGGGACGACAGAGGATGAGATGGTTAGATGGCATCACCTACTCAATGGACATGAGTTTGGGTAAACTCTGGGAGTTAGTGATGGACAGGGAGGCCTGGTGTGCTGCAGTTCATGGGGTCGCAAAGAGTCAACACGACTGAGCAACTGAACTGACTGACTGACTAACAAATCTATGTCTGTGAAGTAAACCGAAGCAATTCCAGGTCTCACCAAAGGATCACTGCCCTTCATTGATTGGTGCCCAGTGATGGAAAGGAATTTTTTTCTGCACGTTTTATTTAACCTTTTTGATTCAGGCAAGAAAATAAAACTGGTCTGTGTTATTTTGACATTTTGACAGGGAAAGAAGATTGTGGAGTAGATTGTCTAAGTTAAAAGCACTTTGCATTTTATACATCTAAAACTCTTGTGAACTTGACTTATCTTGTTGCAGCTCACTTACTGGATGTGAGTTTACTGCTTTCACTTCTCACTTCCTGTTTTTGCAACTACTTATGAAACAGTGCCATATGCTTTTGATTAAATAGAGACATTACTGTGACAGAGACTTTGAAAATGTTTCAGAAAAACTCTATCTCCAGAGAAAACGTGGAAGAGGGGCGATCTGGTAAGTGAAAATTAATAAACTTTGACAAAGTAAAATGGGAGCTGGGGAGGGGAATAATTCTTATTCCACTGACTACCAACAGGATAGAAATTGCACTTGAGGAATATCAGTACCTCACAGTTCACCTCTCTAGAAGGAGAGATGGTTTAAAAGTCTAGAGGTGGCTGAGAGGACAGGTAAGTGTTACATCAGTTATTACGCTACTGTTTATGTTACTTAAATATTTCACACGAATTACATTACAGGAGGTTAATAGAAAAATGCTCTTTGGGTTTATTTTATTAGTCTTTATATTTTCTCCAGGTTGCTGGCAATTTGCACTCTGGCAAGTCACATTATGATATTAAATAACAGACGATTATATCTCAGAGTAATGATAAACAGACACCAACATTTGGTAATACATATACTAGTAAAAGTTGCCCAAACCTACTGTATAGCACAGGGAGCTGTGTTCAATATTATGTAACAACCTAAATGAGAAAAGAATTTTTAAAAGAATAAATGCATATATATGCTTTAAAAAACTAACTATGGCACCTTTGCTGTAGTGTGATTGAATCTAGTAATCGCATGTTTGCTGCTGCTGCTGCTGCTAAGTCGCTTCAGTCGTGTCTGACTCTGTGCGACCCCATAGACGGCAGCCCACCAGGCTCCCCTGTCCCTTGGATTCTCAAGGCAATCACGCTGGAGTGGGTTGCCGTTTCCTTCTCCACTGCATGAAAGTGAAAAGTGAAAGTGAAGTTGCTCAGTCGTGTCCGACCCTCAACGACCCCATGGACTGAAGCCTTCCAGGCTCCTCCATCCATGGGATTTTCCAGGCAAGAGTACTGGAGGAGGGTGCCATTGCCTTAATCACATGTTTAGAGCCTGCCATTTGTTAGACATAGAGCTACAAAGACAAATTACATTTAGACCCTGATTTCAGGGCTTCATCATCTCAGGGACAGACAAATGAGTTACTATAACTTGATGTGATTAGAGTGAGAAGATGTTTAATGAAACTTAGGGAGTTGGTGATGGCATAATTGTGAAGTTACTTTTCACCTGGGCCTTGAATGATACTGTCACTTTTTCTGAAAGAAATAGGAATAAAAGTCAATTTTCTTCAAAAAAATTCTAAGTAAATACAAAAGTATACTTTCCTTCCCTTGGTCACAAAAATGCCCTGCAAAGTTTCCTTTTGGAGTAAAGGGTAAATGTGATTTTTCAGTGAGATCATTAAATGTTTCAGCTAAAATCAATTGAGGCCTATTTTGTGTCCAGATAATTTTCTCTTGTCTCTCCCTCTCTGTCTGTCTTCCTCTTTATGTCTCACGGGGTCTGCTTTACTTTTGTGTTCTCTCTGTCTTTCATTCTCTATTCATTTGATTATAGTGGATCTTATATGGCCAAGCTTTATGTCATCCTATTTAGAGTACAATACCAAAGTAGTTTATATAATGTGTCTTACCAGAGATTTTCAGTAGTGAACATAAAAAATATGAGCATATTTTAAACCTAACCATTTTAGTTAAACAGGTTTTTTTTAATTAATTTATTTTTAACTGAAGGATAATTGCCTTATAATATTGTGTTGATTTCTGCCAAAAATCAACATGAATCAGCCATAAGTATAACAGTTTTGATTTAGTGAGAGCATCAGTATTAATTCAACATAGTGATTTATTATTAAAAGCATTTGTTGAAATATAGTATCTAGTTAATACTAGATTAATATAGTTAATAAATTAGTTAATATAGTTAATGTTGTTATTTCAACATCCCTGCATTACAAAAAATAATTATAACCTCCTTCTAATCTCCCCAGTTGATATTAGCTGAGAATTAATTTCTTGCTGTTGCTAAGTCGCTTCAGTTGTGTCTGACTCTGAGCGACCCCATAGACAGCAACCCACCAGGCTCCCCCATCCCTGGGATTCTCCAGGCAAGAACAATGGAGTGGGTTGCCATTTCCTTCTCCTGTTCCCTAAAGAGACTTTTGTTTATTAAAACCATGAATAATTATTGACTAAAATAAAAGTTGCCCCCAAACTGGGAATATTGATATACAGATCCTACTTTATAATTTAGAAAACAAATGTGTGGGTTTGGGAATAGGATGCTAAAGCCATCCACCAGAAAATGCTTTAACATTTTTAGTTTATAACAAATTTGATGAGAAAGATAAAGAGTATATCTCATGCATGTTTGTACTTCAGCCCAGCAGAAAGAATATCTTTTACTGAACATCTATTTTCTGGTAAAAACATGAATTTCCATCTTTCTTTCCTTCTCCCTTTCTCTGAATTTTACTTTTTTATCAAGGACAAGACGATATTGAATTTCCTGAAACACAGGGTTCACGCTTAATCAAAAAGAAAATTCTTAAAGAGCTTTAATGTTTACTAGCTAAGCCAAGGGCTTATGTAGCTGAAACTATTTGAGCAGTGCAAGTGTGAAAGCTATTATTATTTTTTTTTAAATTTAAACTGTTTCTGTAAGTTAACTAAGTTTTCTAGAACATAAAACTAAAGTTAAAACCAATAGACCACTTGTAAAAGAATGAAACTAGAACACTTTCTAACACCATACACAAAAATAAACTCAAAATGGATTAAAGATCTAAACGTAAGACCAGAAACTATAAAACTCCTAGAGGAGAACATAGGCAAAACACTCTCTGACATACATCACAGCAGGATCCTCTATGACCCACCTCCCAGAATATTGGAAATAAAAGCAAAAATAAACAAATGGGACCTAATTAACCTTAAAAGCTTCTGCACATCAAAGGAAACTATTAGCAAGGTGAAAATACAGCCTTCAGAATGGGAGAAAATAATAGCAAATGAAACAACTGACAAACAACTAATCTCAAAAATATACAAGCAACTCCTACAGCTCAATTCCAGAAAAATAAATGACCCAATCAAAAAATGGGCCAAAGAACTAAATAGACATTTCTCCAAAGAAGACATACAGATGGCTAACAAACACATGAAAAGATGCTCAACATCACTTATTATCAGAGAAATGCAAATCAAAACCACTATGAGGTACCATTTCACACCAGTCAGAATGGCTGCAATCCAAAAGTCTACAAATAATAAATGCTGGAGAGGGTGTGGAGAAACGGGAACCCTCTTACACTGTTGGTGGGAATGCAAACTAGTACAGCCACTATGGAGAACAGTGTGGAGATTCCTTAAAAAACTGGAAACAGAACTGCCTTATGATCCAGCAATCCCACTGCTGGGCATACACACTGAGGAAACCAGAAGGGAAAGAGACATGTGTACCCCAATGTTCATCGCAGCACTGTTTATAATAGCCAGGACATGGAAGCAACCTAGATGTCCATCAGCAGATGAATGGATAAGAAAGCAGTGGTACATATACACAATGGAGTATTACTCAGCCATTAAAAAGAATACATTTGAATCAGTTCTAATGAGGTGGATGAAACTGGAGCCTATTATACAGAGTGAAGTAAGCCAGAAGGAAAAACACCAATACAGTATACTAACGCATATATATGGAATTTAGAAAGATGGTAACGATAACCCTGTATACGAGATAGCAAAAGAGACACTGACATATAGAACAGTCTTATGGACTCTGTGGGAGAGGGAGAGGGTGGTAAGATTTGGGAGAATGGCATTGAAACATGTAAAATATCATGTATGAAACGAGATGCCAGTCCAGGTTCAATGCACGATACTGGATGCTTGGGGCTGGTGCACTGGGACGACCCAGAGGGATGGTATGGGGAGGGAGGAGGGAGGAGGGTTCAGGATGGGGAACACATGTATACCTGAGGTGGATTCATTTTGATATTTGGCAAAACTAATACAATTATGTAAAGTTTAAAAATAAAATAAAATTAATTTAAAAAAAAAAAAGGCAGGGAGGGTGGGAAGCCAATAAAAAATTCTCTATAAAAAAAATTAAATTAAATTTTTAAAAAATTAAATTAAATTAAAAAAAAAACCCCAATAGACCAGTATTATGGTTCATTTCTCTGTTCTTCTGTGAGATAATCCCTAACACTATTTTTCAAATTAGAAAATTGGTTATTTTGTTCAGAGTATAATATAAGGCATTCGAATTTAGAGGGAGACAAGAAGAGACAAACCATAGGAGATGAGAAGAAATTTTCCTTTGCTTTTCTGGTTGGTTTAAGAATTCAGTTGATTTGACATAGGTAACAAGAGAAAATCAAAGAAAAGTTGGCTAACAAATATACATGGGACAGATTCAGGAAAACTGAGTAACTGGTCAAAATGGCCAAAAACTTCACATGAAATACCATCTCCAGCTAAAGACAAAAGATGCTGGGGGTGGCGGCTTGGGTTGCAAAGGGGCAGAAGGTCATTGACATGGACATGAAAAAAGGGGAAGTTGGGTGAATAAACATTTGCAGGGCCACACAGAAATGATAGACACAAAGCTAAGTCTGAGAGTCTGATCTCCAGGGCCTGCCCACTGTTCCCCACCACATTCAGGCCCATATCTTTGCCAGAAGTCCTTGAGGTGAAAGGAGGTCTGGGTTCCCAGGAGCCTGCCAGGAGGCTGGTGTCTCTTGGGTCACTGGGGCTGGCAAGCACTGGGGTGAGGGGTCCTGGGTTTGTGGGAGCCTGCAGGGAGTCACATAAGCCTGCAGAATCAAGCCTGATGTGATGCTGGGGAAGGCAGATCTGGGATGTATAGTGAAGTCAGGTGCTGTTTTACTCCCCTTTTCCCAAGAGGAATGGGTCTCTCTCTTTTCTGGACTGCCTAGTCCTGAGGGAAGGGTTTTGGGAGGCTGATCCCAAAGAGTTCATCAGGAGCCAAGTGTCACATGAGCCCCACCTGGAACTGCTGGAGTTGGCAGGTGCAGAGGGGCGACAGGAGCCTGGGCTCCTAGGAGCCCACAGGAAGCTCTGGGTGGAAGCTCTCTGAGGCTGCATTCAGTGAAGTCACTCAGTCATGTCTGATTCTTTGCGACCCCGTGGACTGTAGACTACCAGGCTTCTCTGTTCATGGGATTCTCCAGGCAAGAATACTGGAGTGGGTTACCATTTCCTTCTCCAGGGGATCTTCCTGACCCAGGGATCAAACCCAGGTCTCCCACATTGGAGGCAATCACTTTAAGGCTGCATTATCTGCCTGGAATTGGTGGAGTACAAGGAGCTGGGATGAGGCAGGGAGTAGGTGTGCCTGGAATCCTTGGCTCTGGGGAAAGTATTTTCATGTGCAGATAATTTTCAAATTGATATTTCTACTGGGAGGTGAGTGGATGTGACTTCTAGAAACACTTTCACTTCTTTCTAATCTTTATGCTTTTTATGTACTTTTCTTGCCTCATTGGCATTGATAGACCCTCTAGTAAAATGTTAAATTGGATTGGTGAGAGCAGACATCCTTTCCTTGTTCCTGGCCTTTGGTGGAAGGGGTTCACTTTTTCACCATTAAATATCTTGTTAGCTGTACTATTTCTGCAAATGACAAGTATCGGTTTATGTCCTTCAATTCCTAATTTGTTGGAATTTGTTATCTTGGTGAATATTATGTTTTTCACATATTTTGTCTATACTTATTGAGATGATCATATCCTTTCTCTTCTCTTATTCTGTTAATATGATGAATTGCATTGATTAATTTTCTAATGCTCTTCTCAATACTTCTAACCAGATTTCTCATTTAAGGAGGTAAATCTGGACTTTTTTTCATCCTGATTTCTACTCTTTTTGTTTCTTACTATTTCCCTATCTGTTCTTCCAATTACTGGAAGATTCTCTAGGGGAAAAAACTCAATTTCTCTTACTCTCGTCCCCTTTGGGTCATGGCCATCATTTGTGGACTTTGATCTCTTGTGAAGAAGGTTGACAATAGGAGAGGTGAGGTACAGCTTACTTTACAGGTTTATTCTGTGTTAAATCAAGTCAAGTTTTTCTCCCTAATATGTCCATGAGATTGAGATTCTGACATTTGCATTTATAGGTAAATTACTCGGAATTCTTTACCTGCTGAGCCAATCGGGACAAATACTCCAAAGGATATGCCTACCAATTATATCTTTTGTAACTTCTGCCAAGTTTTATCGTTTCATCTTCATTGCATCCCTAGCTGCAAATCTAATGCTATTTTATCCTCTTTTCCCAGGTAAGTTGGGTGTTCTCTAAACTTTACAATGTTCTTTGCACTTTTGCTGCTAAGTTGCTTCAGTCGTGTCCGACTCTGTGCGACCCCATAGACGGCAGCCCACCAGGCTCCCCTGTCCCTGGGATTCTCGAGGCAAAGAACACTGGAGTGGCTTGCCATTTCCTTCTCTTTGCACTTTTATATAGTCAATAAATGTTTATTGAGCTCCATTATGAACCAGGCACTGTGTGAAGTGCTTGAGGTATGGTATACCATGAACAAAACATGCACGCACACACACACACACACACACACACACACACACACAAATCCCCATGCCAGTGAACTCCTATTCTATCAGGAAGACACAAATACTATAATAAAAAGTAACAGGGTAAGGAGTACAAGGGGCTTTCCTGTTAGAGGTGGTGAAGAATTCACCTGCAATGCAGGAGACCCCAGTTCAATTCCTGGGTTGGGAAGATCTGCTAGAAAAGGGATAGGCTACCCACTCCAGTATTCTTGGGCTTCCTTGTCGCTCAGCTTGTAAATAATCTGCCTGCAATGTGGGAGACTGGGTTCAATCCCTGGGTTGGGAAGATCCCCTGGAGAAGGGAACTGCTACCCACTCCAGTATTCTGACCTGGAGAATTCCATGGACTGTATAGTTATTGGGGTCGCAAAGAGTCGGACACGACTGAGCGACTTTCACTCGTTCACTCAAGGAGTACAAGTGTATAGGCAAGCCTCCTTGAGAGGATGACTTTTCAGCAAACTATTGAGGGAGATGAAGGAGCCATTGGCTATGTGAGGAAAGCATTCCAGATGGTGGGAACAAGCAGAATGAAAGAAGGAATCTCCTGATAGGTTTGAGGAACAGCAAGGAAGCTTCTTCAGCTAAAGCAAGGTGAGAATGAGGAAGAGTAATGGGCTGGGAGTCACAGTATTATAAGTCAGTTAAAGATTTTGGATTTTGTTCTGAGTGCAATGAGGAGGAACTAGATGAGAAAAATTGTAGGAGAGGAATGTCATGATCTGAATTTCATTGTAGAATAATCATTTTGACTATTACATTGGGAACAGATTGTTAGAAGAAAAGTTAGACATAGGAACAGCTACTAGGACAAAGTTGTAGAAATCCACACCAGATAGGACAGTGGCTTGGCCCTGGTGATAACAGTGGAGGTGGGACAGGGTATCGGAATCTGTCTATTCTGAAAGTTGAGTCAACAGTATTTCCTATCAGGTTGGCTAAGGGAGGAAAAGCGAGATTATGAAGCAAAAACATCTATGCTTCCCATAGCCTATACTCTGAAATATTGCTGGTTACAGAGTATCTAATCAGGGCCCGTATATTTTTACACATATTTGACAGAAATTCACATAAAACAAAAAACTTCTGGAAACCCTACATCGTATTTTTGGTACTAAAATCAGTATTTGAACTATGCTATATTTTGTCTACTAGAAGATTTTTTTTTTTTTACTAGAAGATTTTTTACCCTTAAAAAATGTAGCATAGTAAAATCTAGGAAAGGTAAGGAATTTGCCTTTCTTTTGTCAAGAGAAGAAGGACAGATATAAAGAGGCTGTGGGGAAAGGGAAAATCTGTACGATGCTTGGAAAGAGTACTACAGAAATTAAATGCTACAGAAATTGATTTCTTTATAACAGTTAGTGTCCATGGACCCCTGGGAAGTGAGGTACACAGATTCTCTGCTTGAAGATCAGTGGACTGATGGCTTTTGTACCTGAGATAAGACTGTTAGTGATGACTCCAGGAGGCAACAATTGAATGTACAATACATACTTCAAGACTGACCTTGGGTAAAAGTTCACCATATAAAATATATATGCATTTATTCATATATTAGTTTCTGTAGTACATTTTGTTCCAAGGCAATTCTCGATCTAATAAAATCATTTAGGGAAAGCAACTACCACTAGCTCGCACTCAGCAAGTGATCACATATCTCAATACTGCATTTTCCAAGAAACCAAAAGAAGAAAATGATCTTAGAAAAGACTGTTGTTTGGGGAAGCAGTGAAATGCAAACAAATTTCCAAATATTGACTAGCAGTTGGCGCTTTATAAATCGTTATGGCTAGCAGCATCCTAAGAGGCATTAGTAATACTAGTTGGCAATGCATTATAGCTCAGCAGTTCTGCACATAACTGAGAATTGGGCAGCATCCATAGAGGGTATTTATTACATAGCCAGGCATTTGAGATGTCTTTCTGGAAGCAAAATATGATGAGGAGGAAAATTATGTAATGAATGGTACTAAAATACATATAATGGAAAGCTATTTATTGGGAAAAGCAAACACATTTGGGCATTGAAGTCATTTCTAAAAATCTGTCTACCAATTGAAAGTAGCTCCTGCTCGGATGTGAAGAAAAACAAAATGCTATTTCCAAAAGTCCTAAAAGTACAAGAGTCTAGTTGATATTCTATCATGTTTTTCTTCAAATCCCTCATTTTGGAATTTCCCTGGTGGCTCAGACGGTAAAGACTCTGCCTGCAGTGCGGGAGACCTGGCTTCAGTCCCTGGGTTGGGAAGATCCACTGGCCTGGAGAATTCCATGGACTGCATATTCAGACATGACTGAGTGACTTTCACACATATATACTATGCAAGATTTATGCATATGTGTGTATATATGTGTGTATACATACATATGTAAAGAAAAAAAGGCTGACCTCAGGGTGGTAAGTGGAAAAATAGATGAAAGGGATGAGAAAATTTGTTATATTCACTGTGTTTGTCCAACTACTAGTGAGAAGAAGAGAGCTGGACTCACATGTTCTGTATGTTCCCTGCTCAAAAGGATGGATAGGATTTGGAAGTAAATGTTTTTATTTTTCGGAAGACACAAGGAACTGGACATTCAGTCAGACATTCTGTACTTCATTGGAAGCTGTCCTTGCTCAGTTTGAAACTAAGGATGAGCTGGTAAGAAATATTTTTGGATCATGTTCTTTGTTAAATATTTAGCCCCTGAGAAGGCTATAGGCTGCATAGGGTGACAGCTGAAAGAAGAGGAAGGATCCCATTCCAGGCAGACTTGGGGACTTGGAGTGCATATTGGTGCCTGATATTTCTTGGGTATGTTCTCTGCCTGGAACCCTGTGAGACAATTTGGACACATTCTCTCTTGTATCCTCATAGTTAACCTTTAGTTAAAAGTATTGTTCCCATTGTACAAAGAAATATGGTAATCATGTAATTTATCATCCAAATCAGGACATTTTGGGGAGTGAAAATGACGATATTAATAATATGTTGGTGCCACAGTTATAACCTGGGACTTTCTCAGTAAAACTGAGATGTGTGGTCACTTTAATGTAATTTAGGATCAGAGATGTTTGAGTGACTTAAGCTGAGAACTGGGGACTAGTCTCCCACCAGATTCTAAACTTATCAATTATTTAGGCTGCCATTTAAAGAGAGATGTCTAAGGGGAAGAGGACTCAACGGTAAAACGAAGGAGACATGTGTTTTCGCTTTCTGTGTTTTATAATAGAACTTCCTGATAAGATACAAAGGCCATTCTGACCATTGGATTGGCCTTAGTAGAGAATCATCACATCATGTTTGGAAATGGACAGACAACTCTAAATATAATGCCTCGTAAGTTTATAGACTTTCTTCTACTGTATTCACGTGTGGTTTGGGGTATGAATTGTGTTTATGAGAAAATAAATTTAATATCATGGAAAAGTTATGAATTAAGAAATAGAAATCCTTTGTATGCTCTTCCATTTATTAGTTGCACCTTTGGAAAAACTTTAATATGATTTCAGCTGAAACCTTTTTCATGACGATAACATTGGATGTAGTTCTTCCACTCTCACCCACTGACTTAAACTGTGCTAATTCCCTACTTAAAAGGCAGAGAGAACAGCTGAGGCACACGAGGGTCCTGCAGTCTTAGAAAGCCACTAAGAATTGATATCCACAGACCCTCAGTCCACTCTTTCATTTGCTACATTCATTCTTAAAAGGAAGGTTGTCAGGGAACCAGTGGGAATCCTCTGTAAATTGTCTCTGGGAGGAACTTAGTAACATTCCTTGGATTGTGAGTGCTTCAGTGGGGATGTTTTGAATGTAATCATTACATTGGAGCAGATAGAATATAAGGGTGCAGTCACTTCCCTCAATCAAAACTAAGCCCTTTTAATAATTTACTAGTAAGTAAACACGTTATTTTCACACATGTATGAAACAGGTCAGTAGAGCACTGAAAATATTCTTCACTCAAGGCCACTGGCAATGAAAATAATCAATAATAGATCAATAAATTATCAATAATAATAATAGAAAATGTTTTTTAGTCTTCAACCAAGTTGAGGACTAAACTAGACCATTTCCTAGATTACTCGGAGAAACTGCTCCAGAGAAACAGGGTTTCTAGCTCAGTTTTACATCTTGTCAGAACAGAGAACATTAAACAAGTCAGGGTTGCCTTTCTTTGAGGTTTCCCCTAGGAAAAAAAAAAAAAAAGAATAGACCAGCACATACACAGTGGATCAGTATGGCCCTAGCACCTGGGAAGGGAGTCTTATCACCAAAGGAGACCAGCACTGATGTCTCAAGAAGGGGGACATTTAATCTTTATTTCTAACATGGACATTTTTACTTCTGGTCAATGTATCTTTTTCTTAAATAATTAAAGCAGAAGTATAAAATATGCTTGATAGGCCACAAATAGGTTGTTTTAAATAGCATAAAATTTAATTCATGTATAAACCAGAATGACTTCCCTATATCTCCATATGTGAAATTTTCATTTATCACCACCCATGGCAACAGTTTACTTGGCTACCACAGCAAGCACTGGTTAAATACCTAGTCAACAACATAACTAGATTTGGGATGGATAGTGATAATCTTCTGATACTCCAGCAGAGACTTTGAGAATATAAAAGGAACTAAATACAGAAATGATATATATTTACTCAGAAGACTTATGAACAACAGATTTTCACTTTTCTCTTGTTCACATTAGCAGTAACTGCAGTGGGGGTGCTGAAGCATACATAGGAGGAATGAATGTAGATGTCCAGCCTATGCTTTTTTAATATTTTTGTGCTTGGTTTTAGGTTTGCCATCACAGGAGATGCAACATGTGGCTACCTGAATGACCTTGGAGTTAGCAGTGCCAGGAGTTATACAGATAGAAAATGGATTTGCAGCAAACAAATAATGTTTCCATGTCCTTAAATTCTTCAAGTCCTTTTTAGGGAATTTCATACACCATCTCAAAGAGATGCATTATAAATTATGCACAGTTGCTGCTTTATTGCTTGCTCTTCCAAAAATATCACCAATATTCGTTTATAGCATTGTTAACAGTAAGGAGACAAGCTATACTTGAACGATACAGGGATTTGGAAGAGCATGATTCTAAATTAAATAAGCCTTATATAATATGAGTTGATATTTATGTTTTGAACCCAGTCAATGTGAATAAATGCCTCTTCCTATATACAAACAGTACTTTCTTTGCACACATGGGACCATAAAAATAAGTATGATAACTGAAGCCATGCAAAATGAGTTTAATCACTGATGTTATTAATTGGTTAACACAGTTGAAATTCTCTTACCATCAGTTACAAATGTATAGGGAAAATTGTTTTGGACTTCCCTGGTGGCACGGTGGATAAGCATCTGCCTGCAAATTCAAGGAACATGGGTTCGATCGCTGGTCCAGGAAGATTTCACATGCCACGGAACAGCTAAGCCCATGTGCCACAATCCTGAGCCTGGATTACAGAGTCCATGAGCAGCAATTATTGTAGCCCAAGTACCCAAGAATCTGTCCTCCGCAGCATGAGAAGCCACTACAATGAGAAGCCCGTGCACTGCAGTGAAGAGTAGCCACCACTCTCTGCAACTAGAGAAACTGCAAGACAAAGAAGACCCAGTGCAACCAAAGATTAACTCATTCATTAAATTTTTTGTTTTAAAAAGACACATATATAGGGAAATTTTTAAAACTCCCAAGACTAGAGACTTACCTGATTGTCCAGTGGCTAAGACTCTGCTCCCAATGCAGGAGGCTTGGGTTCAATCCCTGATCAGGGAACTAGATCCTGCATGCTTAAACTATAACATTCCCCAGGCTTGTTTGAGCCAAAAGTTCCCACTTGCAGCAACTAAAAATTCCACATGCTCTCTAACAAAGTTAATCGGCTGTACAGCATGTGAAATCTTTGGTTGATGCATGTGAGATTTTACTCCAATTAAAAGAACAAAATCTTACCACAAAAAGCAGGGGAAAAAAAAAAAAGGCATCACAGAAGCTGGCAAGGAAAAAAAAAAAAAACAGGATTCCACATACCACAACCCATATAGAAGATTCCTCATGCTGCCAGTAAGATCCAAGCAGCACCCCCCCCAAAAAAGTTTACTAACCATAATATTTATTGTAGAGTCTATATTTTAAAACATTAGAAACACTGAAAAAATGCTTTGTATACTTTAATTCTCGGTGTTTATAAGTTACAGTGTGCTAAATAAATGTTATCCCTATAAACCAATATTTTGGTTTTGGTATTTTATATATCAATCTTTTGTTTACCCTTTATTGGATTTTAAATTCCTGCTTCCACTCTAATTAAATCACAAATAGTTACTTCTACCCATTAGCCATGTGATACCCAATCTCAGAATATATGATTGAGTTTGATAAACAAAATGTTTTAAATTTTTACAGCATTAACTACACTGTATTCATGAGTATACAAAAGTAGAAAATAGTAACTTATATCCTCTCTATGTACCTCCATTTCTCTTTGACTCCTTATCCCCTCGTTTTAACTTGTTTTCAATATCTGTGACACTATTTCTGTTTTATAAGTTCATTTGTAGCCTTTTTTTGTTTTTTAGATGCTACATGCAAGTGATATCATGTGATATTTGTCTTCCTTGTTAGTTTCTTAGTGTAATTTTATGCAATCTTGTATATATTAATTTTCCATATATGTATAAATATTATATGTTTAGGGGCTTCCCTGATGGCTCAGTGGTAAAGAGCTGCCTGCAATGCAGGAGACCTGAGTTGCATCCCTGGGTTGGGACAATCCCCTGAGGAAGGAAATGGCTGCCCCTTCCGGTATTCTTGCCTGTGAAATCCCATGGACAGAAGAGACTGGCAGGCTACAGTCCATGGGGTCTCAAAGAGTCAGACACAACATAGTGGCTAAACAACAACATAATCAAATGAACCAATTCTTCAAAGTAAATCTTCCACACATTCTGTTAGTTCTGTTTTCCTGTAGAACCCTGACTGTCATAAGAAATTAATTCCTTAGAAAGCAAACTTTGACTGAAGGGGACAGGGGACAGGAAGAATGCAAGATGCGTTCTGTCTATTTCCTTTGCTTCCTTGGCTGGACAATTTGGAAGCACAAGTGCTTGACAGGTTCACAGGAGGCATCAGAAAGAATGAACAGTCTGCTCAGCTTTTTCTAAAGATGTAACATTAAACACCTTAACCTTTTAAAATGTATTTATTTATATACTTATTCATTTATTTGTAAGATTTATTCATATTAAAGATTTAAATTTATAGAATTTATAACTACAAAAAACATAATATAAATCAATAGAAGTACTGCTAAGCAAAATTGATATGTCCATAAAGTGAAATAGTATACAATAATAAAGTAAAATTATAATGGTGTGTGGAAGGAGCTATAAGATGTTGAGGAACTTGCTTGGTCATATGATAGTTCTATTTAAATTTTTTTTTAATTTAATTTTATTTTTAAACCTTACATAATTGTATTAGTTTTGCCAAATATCAAAATGAATCCGCCACAGGTATACATGTGTTCCCCATCCTGAACCCTCCTCCCTCCTCCCTCCCCATACCATCCCTCTGGGTCGTCCCAGTGCACTAGCCCCAAGCATCCAGTATCGTGCATCGACCTGGACTGGCAACTCGTTTCTTACATGATATTTTACATGTTTCAATGTCATTCTCCCAAATCTTCCCACCCTCTCCCTCTCCCACAGAGTCCATAAGACTGTTCTATACATCAGTGTCTCTTTTGCTGTCTCCTACACCGGGTTATTGTTACCATCTTTCTAAATTCCATATATATGCGTTAGTATACTGTATTGATGTTTTTCCTTCTGGCTTACTTCACTCTGTATAATAGGCTCCAGTTTCATCCACCTCATTAGAACTGATTCAAATGTATTCTTTTTAATGGCTGAGTAATACTCCATTGTGTATATGTACCACTGCTTTCTTATCCATTCATCTGCTGATGGGCATCTAGGTTGCTTCCATGTCCTGGCTATTATAAACAGTGCTGCGATGAACATTGGGGTACACGTGTCTCTTTCCCTTCTGGTTTCCTCAATGTGTATGCCCAGCAGTGGGATTGCTGGATCATAAGGCAGTTCTATTTCCAGTTTTTTAAGGACTCTCCACACTGTTCTCCATAGTGGCTGTACTAGTTTGCATTCCCACCAACAGTGTAAGAGGGTTCCCTTTTCTCCACACCCTCTCCAGCATTTATTATTTGTAGACTTTTGGATTGCAGCCATTCTGACTGGTGTGAAATGGTACCTCATAGTGGTTTTGATTTGCATTTTTTCAGGAAATTCCATAATGTTTTCCATAGTGGCTTACCAATTTAAATTTTTACCAGCAGTGCACAAGGGTTCCCTTTTATACACATTCTTGCCAAAACTTGTCTTTTTTATAATGTCCAATCTAACATTGTAGCTTTGATTTTTGTCTCTGATGATTAGTGATGTAAAACATCTTTTCATGTTCCTGCTAACTGTCTCGATGCATGATACTGGATGCTTGGGGCTGGTGCACTGGGACGACCCAGAAGGAGGGTATGGGGAGGGAGGAGGGAGGAGGGTTCAGGATGGGGAACACAGGTATACCTGTGGCAGATTCATTTCGATATTTGGCAAAACTAATACAATATTGTAAAGTTTAAAAATAAAATAAAATTTTAAAAAAATGTATATTCATTTCCTCTCATGTTTTAATTAAATTATATGGTTTTTGTTGTTCTTGCTGTCGGATTTTGGGACTGTGGGCTGGGACTCCAGTTCTGTTGTTCGTCAAGGCTTCTCTGGACCAGTACTTAACCCACACATACACTCAATCAACATGTGTAGGGATGACACAGCTGGGCTTATGGGAAGCAAGTGGGACTGAGAATTTGTGAGCTCTTCCCAGGAGGATAGAAGTTAAGACTCTGAGTTTTGTCACCACTGCCAATGTGGCTTTAGCAGGGTAGAGGGCCTGCTAAGCTGAGACCCATCGTCCTGCCCAGAGTTCTACCAGGGCTTGGTATCATCATCCACATTTGGTGGGAGAGCAGGTCTCTGTGTTCAGAGGGAGCTATGGTAAAGAATCAGCCTGCAATGCAGGAGACTGGGGTTCAATCTTGTGTTGAAAGATCCCCCGGAGAAGAGAATGGAACCCACTCCAGAATTCTCACCTGGAGAATTCCATGGACAGAGGAGATTGGCAGGCTGCAGTCCATGGGGTCACAAAGAGTTGCACATGACTGAGAGACTAACAATTTTTTTTTGCTGCTGAAATGTGGAAAGTTTTCTTAACAAAAAAAGGCTAACAGAGTTTTGCCAAGAGAATGCGCTGGTCACAGCAAACACCCTCTTTCAACACAAGAGATGACTCTACACATGGACATCACAGTATGGTCAACACTGAAATCAGATTGATTATATTCTTTGCAGCCAAAGATGGAGAAGCTCTATACAGTCAGCAGAAACAAGACCGGGAGCTGATTGTGGCTCAGATCATGAACTCCTTATTGCCAAATTCAGACTTAAATTGAAAAAAGTAGGGAAAACCACTAGACCATTCAGATATGACCTAAATCAAATCCCTTATGATTATAGAATGGAAGTGACAAATAGATTCAAGGGATTAAATCTGATAGACAGAGTGCCTGAAAAACTATGGGCAGAGGTTCATGACATTGTACAGGAGGGAGTGATCAAGACCATCCCCAAGAAAAAGAAATACAAAAGGGCAAAGTGTTTGTCTGAGGAGGCCTTACAAATAGCTGAGAAAAGAAGAGAAAGAAAGTGCAAAGGAAAAAAGGAAAGCTATATGCATTTGAATGCAGCGTTCCAAACAACAGCAAGGAGAGATAAGAAGCCTTCCTCAGTGATCAATGCAAAGAAATAAAGGAAAACAATAGAATAGGAAAGTCTAGAGATCTCTTCAAGAAAATTAGAGATACCAGGGAACATTTCATGCAAGGATGGGCACAATAAAGGACAGAAATGGTATGGACTTAACAGAAGCAGATGATATTAAGAAGAGGTGGCAACAATACACAGAAGAACTATACAAAAGAGATCTTCAGGCTTCCCTATCTATCCATCACCAAATCCTGGAGCTTGCTCAAACTCGTGTTCATAGAGTTGATTGTGCCATTCAACCATCTCATCCTCTGTCATCCCCTTCTCCTCCTGCCTTCAATCTTTCTCAGTATCAGGGTCTTTTCCAGTGAGTCAGTTCTTTGCATCAGGTTGCCAAAGTATTGGAGCTTCAGCTTCAGCATCAGTCTGGGGATTAAGGGGTTGGAAAAGCTGGGAGAGGGTGACAGGTGTTCCTAGTGAGCTGGTTCAGGATCTTGCCCCACTTTTTTCTCAGTCTGCCCTGCCCCCTAGGAATGGCATCTTAATTGGAAACTAGAGATTCCTCTGGGACTGGCCTGAATCCCCCTCCTTTCCAAGAACACAAACACCCAATGTTCTTGGGGAGACTTGTCTTTAAGCTTAATTAGAATGTCCTCAAGCTTTCTCTGGCAGAATAAGTATGTTTTAAAAAGAAGTTCCCTTCTTGAGGTCATACAGGTTAAGTGTGTCACCATTTTCATGACTTAGTGCTCTTATTAACTGACATTTCAGAAAGAAAGACCTGCCTGAGATAAAGAGGCATTTATTGTGGGAACTGTTAGAGCTTCAGCCTGCAGATACAGACTCAGGAACTTCTCAAGTTGTGATCTGCCAGGCTAAAAATTGGGAAGTTTATTAAAGACAAAAGCGCAAGAAATCATGGTTAGTACTCATTTCGTTTGTCCAAAATTGTAATTGGAGCTGTTGAGAAGTGAGGGTGCTTGTTAAGGCAGAATTCATTGTATAACCACAAGGTGGAGGAGGCAGGACCCTGAGACCAAAAGATTGCAGTGGGGGAAGGGGTACTTTTAGGCTGTCAACTGCAATTGCTAAGAGCATTTGCCAGCGCCTGAGCAACAACAACAAGGACATTTTCCATCTGCCTGTGCTACGGAGAAGGCAATGACACCCCACTCCAGTACTCTTGCCTGGAAAATCTCATGGATGGAGGAGCCTGGTGAGCTGCAGTCCATGGGGTCGCTAAGTTGGGCACAACTGAGCGACTTCACTTTCACTTTTCACTTTCATGCATTGGAGAAGGAAATGGCAACCTGCTCCAGTGTTCTTGCCTGGAGAATCCCAGGGACAGAGGAGGTGGGCTGCTGTCTGTGGGGTGGCACAGAGCTGGACACGAGTGAAGTGACTTAGCAGCAGCACTGCTACTGCAGCTGCTGACTTCGACACCCCCTGAAGGAAATTGAGGGTGGACAGTGAGGTACTCTGTGTTCCACGGAAACTGGTGGAACAAGTCTTTAGAGAGTTAGATATTTTCAGGAACTGATTTCATGATCCCAACCTTTGCATCTCCAAATATCCTCAAAAGCACTAAATCCTTTCATGGTGACAGCTCCTCTGGACTAGTGGAAAATCTTTTATAAAGTAAGCACTTGATTGCATTGGACTCACCAAAATCTTATATATTCACCTCCCCTCACTGCTGCTTTGGAGCAGCTTCTTGGAGCTATCTGAAGTGCTGTCTCCCAGGCTGCAGTCCTCATTTTGCCCCTAATAAAACTTAACTCACAACTCTTCCATTGTGCATCTTTTTAGTCAACAAGGCCAAAGGAGCTGACAAAAGAAGATGTGTATCTGTTCTTGGGTGTGGTACAATGCAAAGAAAGTTCTGGTTCTTGAGTTCTGAAATCAGAGGCCTCAGTGGCCTCCCAACTCCATTTTTATTTGCTGAACTGTGATTACTCCATTATAATTTCAATTTGTCATTACTCTTAACTCTGTCAGGGTTTCCATGGTACTATAACCGATGATCTTTTAAAACATCCATCTCTTGACTAGACACCAGAGAAGACACCTGCCTTTCTGGGCCATCCCAGGTGCCTGCTTCACCCTCTTCATCAAAATTTGCAGAGCTTTTGTTTCTCAGCACCTACAGCAGAAGTGAACATTCTGCAGCTGTTTGGTGATTGGATAAGAAATTATTAGGCATGCAAAAAAACCATGAAAACATGTGGTTGCCACTCTAACTAGGTATGTAACACAGCTGCTGCAATAAATAATCTCCTAAATTTCACTGATAGAACAGAATATATTTACTTATCTCTTATATAGCTGTGGAATATAGGAGTTCCTGGTTAGAATGCAGCTTTTTTCCACATGGAAATTCAAGGACATAAGTTTCTCCCTATGTCTAGGGCTTCCCAGGTGATGCCAATGGTAAAGAATCTGCCTGCCAATTCAGGAGACATAAGAGATGTGAGTTGGATCTTTGGTTTGGAAAGATGCCCTGGAGAAGGGCATGGCAACCCGCTCCATTCTTGTTCCTTGGAAAATCCCCATGGATAGCAGAGACAGGCAGGCTATAGTCCATGGGGTCGCAAAGAGTAGGACACAACTGAGCACCCATGCATGCATGCACATAAAGAAATGGAGTATTGATTGCTAGAGTGAAACTTGTGTAGCTGCCCAAAAAACTCAAGTATTTTTTGCTTTGTGGGGTTTTGTTGTTGTTGTCTGGTTGGCTGGTTGGTTTTTGTTTTGGGGTTGCTTTCTGTTGTTTAATTTTTTTAAAAAAATCTGAGTTCATTTACTAATGGGGCGCTGCTGACCTTTCTGTTTTATATCCTTAAAACTTCTGTATACTGAAATCAGAAAGCTCAAGTTATTGGCAAATGCTTCAATCCACATTATTTCATTTGATACATTAATATCTGCCTTATCCAGGCATTGGATTTTTTTGAATTTATGGATGAGTAAGGAGCAAGAAAAGTAATGCTCAAAATTCTCCAAGCCAGGCTTCAGCAATATGTGAACTGTGAACTTCCTGATGTTCAAGCTGGTTTTAGAAAAGGCAGAGGAACCAGAGATCAAATTGCCAACATCCACTGGATCATGGAAAAAGCAAGAGAGTTCTAGAAAAACATCTATTTCTGCTTTACTGACTATGCCAAAGCCTTTGACTGTGTGGATCACAATAAACTGTGGAAAATTCTGAAAGAGATGGGAATACTAGACCACCTAATTTGCCTCTTGAGAAATTTGTATGCAGGTCAGGAAGCAACAGTTAGAACTGGACATGGAACAACAGACTGGTTCCAAATAGGAAAAGGAGTACGTCAAGGCTGTATATTGTCACCCTGTTTATTTAACTTATATGCAGAGTACATCATGAGAAACGCTGGACTGGAAGAAACACAAGCTGGAATCAAGATTGCCGGGAGAAATATCAGTAACCTCAGATATGCAGATGACACCACCCTTATGGCAGAAAGTGAAGAGGAATTAAAAAGCCTCTTGATGAAAGTGAAAGTGGAGAGTGAAAAAGTTGGCTTAAAGCTCAACATTCAGAAAACAAAGATCATGGCATCTGGTCCCATCAATTCATGGGAAATAGATGGGGAAACAGTTTAAACAGTGTGAGGCTTTATTTTTGGGGGCTCCAAAATCACTGCAGATGGTGAATGCAGTCATGAAATTAAAAGACATTTACTCCTTGGAAGGAAAGTTATGACCAACCTAGATAGCATATTCAAAAGCAGAGACATTACTTTGCCAACCAAGGTCCGGCTAGTCAAGGCTATGGTTTTTCCTGTGGTCATGTATGGATGTGAGAGTTGGACTGTGAAAAAGGCTGAGCGCCGAAGAATTGATGCTTTTGACCTGTGATGTTGGAGAAGACTCTTGAGAGTCCCTTGGACTGCAAGGAGATCCAACCAGTCCATTCTGAAGGAGATCAGCCCTGGGATTTCTTTGGAAGGTATGATGCTGAAGCTGAAACTCCAGTATTTTGGCCACCTCATGTGAAGAGTTGACTCACTGGAAAAGACTTTGATGCTGGGAGGGACTGGTGGCAGGAGGAGAAGGGGACGACAGAGGATGAGATGGCTGGTTGGCATCACTGACTTGATGGACGTGAGTCTGGGTGAACTCCGGGAGTTGGTGATGGACAGGGAGGCCTGCGATTCATGGGGTCACACAGAGTCGGACATGACTGAGAGACTGAACTGAACTGAACTGAAGGAGCAAGACTGACCATTTGTTTCCCACCTCAAAACCCAGGCTCCTTTTGCAACCTACCACACCACATTTTGCTCCTGTAATACCTACAAAACCAAGTTCTGCAGAGAGAAAAAAAGCTAAAATAAAAAATTTTGCTCAAGGCTGGCCATTGTATCACAAACAGCAGCTCTGCTCCTGGGTGGGTAGTTTGTCTAAGTTAGAGTGGATGAAAACAGTATTTACTGTGTTGCTTATTGTGCCAGGGTACCTCTGAACAAGATTGATGTATATATATATGGTGACCTAGATCGCCTTGATATTTCCCTAACTTTGTGTACACTTTGTGCTTAGTCATTCAGTCATGTCTGACTCTTTTGTGATGCTATGGACTGCAGCCCGCCAGGCTCTTCTGTCCGTGAGGATTCTCCAGGCAATAACACTGGAGTGGGTTGCCATGGCCTCCTTCAGGGATCTTCCCAACCCAGGGATATAACCCAGGTATCCTGCATTGAAAGAGGATTCTTTACTGTCTGAGCCACCAAGGAAGCCCATGGATAATGGAGTGGGTAGCCTATCCCTTCTCCAGCAGATCTTTCTGACCCAGAAATCGAACTAGGGTCTCATGCATTGCATGCAAAGTCTTCACCAGTTCAGCTACCAAGGAAGCCCCTTGTTTAAGCTCTAAACAGGTGTTAGCCTAAGTCAAGAGATACCTTCTCCAGGAGATCTTCCCCACTCACAGATTGAACCCACAATTCCTGCAGTGGCAGGTGGCACTTTATAAAGTGCCACCTGGGCAGCCCAACTCTATAGATGGATATCACCATCAGATTATTTGCAGCTGAAGATGGAGAAGCTCTATGGTGGTGGTAGTTTAGTTGCTAAGTGGGTCTTAGTTGCAGCATGCAGGGTCTTTTTTTGTGGCATGGCTATTCTCTAGTTGCAGCCTGAGGGTTTAGTTGCCCCCACAGCATGTGGGATTTTAGTTCCCTGAGCAGGGACTGAACCTGCTTTCCTTCCACTGGTAGCTGAATTCTTAACCACTAAACCACCAGGGAAGTCCCAATTATATTTACCCTTCAGCAAGGGTAGTTGGATGGATAAAAATTCTGTTTCAAAGGTTACTGTGGTCATAGCAAAGCAAAAGTAGAGATTTCAGCCTCTTTTTCTTTTTCTCTTGATGGTTTAGTGCTTTAATTTGTTCAGCATTGTCTCCAGTGGTTTCTAAGGTGCCCTTTTCAGACTTACACTTTAAGTTTAAAGGATTCTGACAGCAAATAATCTTTGACCCTTAACTCATGTCACACAGAACACACTAGAGCTCCATATATGTCACATCTTTAACTTCTAGTTCTAGTTTAAGGATGAGAGCAGTTCCTAGGTCACTGAGCTAAAAACAATGATAATGCTGACCAAGAGTCAACTGCTCTTTTAAGTTAATAGACTCCATTTTAGGTTTATGGGGGAAAAAAAAAGGCAGTTTTAGGTTTGGGAAAATTTTAGCAGAAATGCAGAGTTCCCACAGGTAATTCTTCCTCACAGCTTTCCTTATTTTAAACACATTGTATTAGCTTGTTTTATTGGTTACAGCTGATGAACAAATTTTGCTACAATATTATGAACTGAAGTCCATAGACTACTGCTGCTGCTGCTAAGTCACTTCAGTCGAGTCCGACTCTGTGCGACCCCATAGATGGCAGCCCACCAGACTCCCCCGTCCCTGGGATTCTCCAGGCAAGAACACTGGAGTGGGTTGCCATTTCCTTCTCCAATGCATGAAAGTGAAAAGTGAAAATGAAGTTGCTCAGTCGTGCCCAACTCTTAGCAACCCCATGGACTGCAGCCTACCAGGCTCCCCGTCCATGGAATTTTCCAGGCAAGAGTACTGGAGTGGGGTGCCATTAGGGTTTAATCTTTATGTTCTATATTCTATGGCAAGATTGGGCTTTCTTGTTGGCCCAGACAGTAAAGAATCCACCTGCGAAGCAGGAGGCTGGGGTTCAATCCTGGGTCAGGAAGATCCTCTGGAGAAGGGAATGGCTATCCACTCCAATATTCTTGCCAGGAGAATTCCTTGACAGAGAAGCCTGGTGGGCTACTGTCCATGGGGTCACAAAAAGTCAGACACGACTGAGCAACTAACACTTTCACTTTCATAATGACATGAATTTGATAGAGATAGGGTAAGGGGACAAAGTAGGTAATTAAATGGTTAATCCCACTGCACATTGTAAGTAAAAAAGTATGAGAACAGGAAACCCCTGTAAATTAATGATTGCTTAAGAAAGCAGTTTTGCTTTACTACAAAACCAAGTAGGGTTGCTTAGCAACAAAACCTTGCAAAACAGAAGCATGAGACATCTCCTAAAACAATAGAACAATGATGGCATGAGACCCACATCCCACCTAGTGAGCTCAGTAAGTTAATGACCCCCTAGGACAACCTCTCTGCACATATAAAAAAACAATAAAATGGAAAGGTGAGATTCAAAGTGAAAGACCCTCATGGTCCTGAGACTTGAAATAATTTTTCCATAGTGCCATGACTGTCCTGGCTTAACCACATAGGGAGAAGAAAACTCCCCAGCCTGACGTGAAGGCAGAGCTGACTATGGAAGCTTGACATCTACTCAAGAATGAGGAAAAAAGTGGTATTTTTCCTTTGATTATTAATATAAAACTATAGCCCACTAAGTTCTCAGGCACAGCACCGTCTCATCCACCCACTTGTTAGCCTCACAAACTTCCTATTCTAATAAATCACTTCTTATCTATCACGTTGCCTCTCACTGGATTCTTTCTGTGCTGAGACATAAAGAACTAGAGCTCTTGAGAATCCCCCAAAACACCACCTAATAGTTTTAAATCCATCATTATAGAATCACAGAGTATAGTTTCATTGTCTTAAAAATCCCCTGGCCTCCCCCATTCATCCCTCCCAATCTTTCCACCTTGGCCCTTCAGACATGTCTTTTCAACATCTCCATAGTTTTGCCTTTATCTAAATGTCAAATTGTTGCAATTTTACAGTATGCAGCTTTATTAGATTGCCTTCTTTCACTTAATAACCTGCATAAAAGGTTCTTTTTATGTCTTTTCTTCACTTGAGAACTTTTCTTAAAGTCCCCTGAACATTATACCATTGTTTGGCGAGTCTACAGTGTGTTTAGCCATTTATATATTAACAGGCATCTTGGTTGCCTCCAAGTTTTGGCAATCAAAAATACAGCTGCTATAGACACACCTGTGTAAGTTTGCATAAACATCAGTTTTCAACTCGTTTCTGTAACTGCCAAGAAGTGAGACTGTTGGATCATCTGGCAAGTATATTAATTTCATAAGAAACTGACAAACTGTTTTCTAAAGAGTCATCTGCTTTTTATTGTCACCACTTGGTGAAACTTCTAAATCATTTCAAGGATCAAAATAATTCACCAGGAAAGAAATTTTGTTCATCAAAGACTGATTTTCTGCTGTTACTGTCTTGTTTTAAGACTCTGTTTGTAAACTCTGTTCCAACTGGACCAATCTCACTATAGCTGATCCTCAGGGTTGAAATCTTATCACCTCACAAAAGTCCAAAAAACGGGTGATGTAGACAGGTGATGATATATTTGCTGCTGCTGTTGTTTAGTCACTAAGTCCTATCCAACTCTTTTGCAACCCCATGGACTGTGGCCCACCAGGCTCCTCTGTCCATGGGATTTCCCCAGCAAGAATACTGGACTGGACTACCATTTTCTTCACCAAAGAATCTTCCTGGACTGGGGATTGAACTTGTCTCTCTTGCATTGTCAGGCAGGTTCTTCATCACAGAGCCACCAGGGAAGCCTGATGATGTATTTAAGATCTTTCAAAAATAAAAATGGAGTAACTATGGTTCACACATACAAAATGGAGCCAGATGGCCTTAGGTGGAGGTAGTTTCAGATGCATTCTTGCATCTGAGAACTTGCAGATGCATCACTGAGAACTTAAACTTTCTGAATTATATCAAACTCAAGACCATCACCAGACATTTTCAAAACAGTATCTGCGAGCACTGCCAGGTACAAACATAGTTTCAAAGCACCTCCCTCCTACACCTGCAAATGTGTAACCATCCTGAACCCCAAAACAACTCCTGTTTAAACAAGCATTCTTATTTCTTCCCAACTCTAGTCCTAATTCCTGACAATTTATATAACCTTGTAGTTTTTGGCCTTTATAACCTTTCCTCATTTTGTAGCCTCAGAACGTAATAGCCTGGGGTTTTGATCTGTGTATGATCTCCTGAGAACAGTGGTGCGAACAAACCACAGATCAACACCTTTTAGAGTAGGTTTGTGTGTGGGTGGCTACACACAACAGGGTTTCTGTTCTCAGGGCTCTTGGTTACCACAGGTTGAACCTCAGAGAGACAGAGCCTTGTCCCCATCTCTGCTAGGCCAGGGAGACTCGCAGGCTGTGGAGATTTATGCAGACGTTCTCCTGCTCTGCTAGGAAGGGACCCAGCGTGGCAGACAGCCTGAGCAGAGGGCTGTCCTCTTAGATCCACTGTTAGTCCACCAGGTCCCCATGAGGCGTTTGGCAGGTTGGAAAGGAGCCAAAGACCCTTCAACCGCAGGCATCCTGTTTACAAGTGTTCTGACTTCCTTTTCTGCCTCAACATCCTGAGAAATGAAACACGGGAAGTGGGGCGTAACATCTAGGGCGGAGCGCAGAAGATGGAGGATGGGGAGGGAGGGTTATATAGTACCATCTGGGGTACCATCCGGTCCATGGGCTTATTTTCCAGACCCTGCATCCGGTGTTTTCCTTAGAACTTGGCAGATGGTTGGGACCTGGATGTGGGAGACGGCTGCAAATGGAGAGGGATGTGGTCGCCCCACAGAGAAGCTGAAGCTGCCGGGAGAGGGCAGTGGTAGCAGCCCTGAGACGCCGCATCCCCGTTTGGCCACCTCTGCTGCTGCTGCTGCTGCTGCTGCTGCTAAATCGCTTCAGTTGTGTTAGACTCTGTGCGACCCCATAGACGGAAGCCCACCAGGCTCCTCCATCCCTGGGATTCTCCAGGCGAGAATACTGGAGTGGGTTACCATTTCCTTCTCCAATGCATGCACGCCTGCTAAGTCGCTTCAGTCGTGTCTGACTCTGTGTGAGCTATGGACAGCAGCCCACCAGGCTCCTCTGTCCACAGGAGTCTCCAGACAAGAAAATGGAGTGGGTTGCCATTTCCTTCTCCATTGGCCACCTCTGGTCCAGAGCAAATTCATAGTGAAAGAAGAACCGCTACCACCCAGAGGAGAAGAGAATGAAGAAACTGCCTTCTTGGTCTCAAACAGGTTGCAAACTCTCCAGGCCTGTTCCAATACGGGGTGAACATCTGGCCTGGTTGGGTGATTTGAAAAAATTTGACTTGATTTCTCCCCAGATGACGGTGCGCCTAAGCCGCCCTCTTCATAGGAGTTTGCAGAACTTTAGTGGGTGACGAGGAGATTCCTTAGGGTAAGCTCGGTGGTCTAGGGATTAAGGGCTTTGAAAGGCTGAGAGAGGGTGGAGGCGTTCTTAGTGACCTGGTCCAGGGTCTTTCCCCTTTTTATTTCTCTGTCTGCCTCACTCCCAGGATTGTGTCATTATTGAAAAGTTGAGATCCCTTTGGAACTGCCTGAACTCCGCTCATTTCCAGAAACACAAAGGTCCCAGGTTCTTGGGGAGACTTGTCTTTCAGCTTTGTCTGAAGAGCCTAAAACTCCCTCTGGCAGAATAAGAGTGTGTTTAAAAAAAAAAAAAAAAAGGTTCCCTTCCTGGTGTCATGCAGGTTGAGTGTGTCACCTTTTTCATAATGTATTGCTTTTATTAACTGAAATTTCAGAAACAAAGACCTGATTGAGAAGAGGCGTTTTTTGGCTGGATTGTTAGAGCCCCAGCTTGGAGATACAGATGATACAGATGTAGCTCTGAGTTGTGACTGACAGACTTAAAAAAAAAGGAGGAAGTTTATTTATTTTTTTAAATGCGAGAAGCCATGGGTTCATTACAGAGCTTGTTTCTCAAGCATTAAAACTTCAGTTGATGAGAAGTGAAGTGTGTTAAGGATTGGTTGCACGAACACAGGAAAGGGAGGGAGGGAGATCTTGAGGGTGACTATAAGATTTCTCAGGGTACCTTGAGGTCACAGGAATTGGCAGATGTTGCTCTTTTTGTGTGGTACAATACCAAGATACAAAGAAGTTCTAGTTCTTAAATTCTGAAATCAGACCCTCGCCTTCCAACTCCATTTTTGTATGCTGAACACTTCATTATAATGATTATTATAATTACTCTATTACTCTAATTATAATGATCACTCTATTATAATTTCAATTTGTCATTGCTCTTAGCTCTGTCAGGTTTTCAGTGGTACTATAAACCGTAATCTTTTAAAATGTCCCTGTCTTGACTAGACACCAGAGAGGACACTAACCTTGCCTCAGCCATTCTGGAAAATCCATCCAGACCTCTCCCACACAAGACCCAGGTACCTGCTTCATCCTCTTCATCAGAATTTGCAGAGCTTTTGTTTCTCAGCACCTACCATAGTAGTAAACAATCTGCAGATATTTGGTGACTGGATAAGAAGTGATTAGTAATGCAAAAAATATGGAAAAAATGAGGCTGCCACTCTGACTAGATACATTACACAGCTGCTACAATAGATAACCTCCTGAATTTCATTGATAGCACAGTGTATGTTTACTTATCACTCATGTAGCAGTGAAATATAGGAGGTTCTAGTTAGAATGCAGCTTTCTTCCACGTGGAAATTCAGGGACATAAGTTTCTTTTATCTTGAGGCTGTGCTACCTCTCAGGTCTCCTTGTTGTTATTGTCTTTTCATGAACAGAGAAAGGTAAAGGTTTTTGTGAAGATGTGTCTGAACTTAGGTGGCCTCAACCTGCAGGGACTTGAAACAGGACTTTGGTTTCTGGCCAGAAATTGAAGTCAGGCCAAGTGCTGAGTCCTGGCCATTAGGATTCATTTCCAGAAAATGAATTTCCACAGAGAAACCAAAACTAGTGAAACAAGTGAGACATTTATTAGGAGGGAAAAGAGTACCTGGCATAGGCACACACTGGCAAGCCCAGAGCGTCGGGTCCTTGTGGTAGTCGAATCACTTTTATGCGATTTTCTTCTGGGTTTCCTTTGGCCAAACGTCTTGCTTTGGCTGGTTCTGAGTCCATATTTGGTGATTATCAGTGTCCTCCCAGGTGTGTGCCCACATTTCCTAGCCAAGATGGCTTCTAGTGAAGAGGCCTGTGGACAGGTTGACATTATTCCCTTTATGATCTGCAAAGAGTCTTGCTGCAGGTGTGTTCTTGGAAAGGTCCTCTGGACCCTGAGAATGAGAAAAGTACTATCTCATTTCTGGGCAGGGCTTAGCTCCTCCTCCTCTTTATCTTGGGATACCTGTCCACAGGGGACAAAATCCAGCTATACAGCCCCAAGTCCATTTAGCTCCTGCCTCATGTACATTTCCAACAGCACAAGAGATGACTCTAAACATGGCCACCTGATGTGAAGAGTCGAGTCATTGGAAAAGACCTTGATGCTAGGAAAGACTGAAGGCAGGAGGAGAAGGGGATGACAGAGGATGAGATGGTTGGATGACATCACTGACTCAGTAGACATGAGTTTGAGCAAGCTCCAGGAGATGGTGAAGGACAGGGAACCCTGGTGTGTTGCAGTCCATGGGGTCATAAAGAGTTGGACATGACTGAGTGACTGAACAACAAAAACATGTACATTTTTGGAAGATCTGCACCCAGTGACATAGTGACATGATGCCATTCAGTTGCTAAGTCACGTCCAACTCTTTGTAACCTCGAGGACTGTAGCATACCAGGATCCTCTGTTCTCCATTATCTTCCAGAGTTGGAAGTTCACTTTCACTTTCATCAAGAGCCTCTTTCGCAATGAGAGGCGGAGTCTGAACTTGGAGGGTGCTAACTCCATCCAGTTCAGGTAGAGTCTGAACTGGAAGGAAATGTTAACAGAATTTCCTTTCAATTCACATTTCCTGCTTTGCAACTACTGAGAAAAGGTACCACCAAATGCTTTTTTGAAACATGACAATGACAGAGGTGTCTTTAAAAATCTTAGAGACAGACTCTACCTATAGAGTGAACATGGAGCAGTGGAAATCTGGTAAGGTAAAATTGATAAACTTTGACATAACAAAATGGTAGTTGTGGAAGGGAGTTCTTATACTACTGACCACTGACAACAGAGGAGAAATTGTGCTTCAGAAGTATCAGTACTTCACAGTTAACTTTCATAGAAGGAGAGATATTTTGAGGGACTAGAGGTGGGTGAGAGGGAAGGTGTGTAATTGTTATATTAGTTATTCTGCTACTAGTATGTTACTTAAATATTACTGCACAGTGAATTATGTTATAGGAGGTTAAGAGAAAAATGGTCTTTGGGTTTTGTTTTTAATTAGTCTTTGTATTTTCTCCAGGTTGCTGGCCACTTGCATCCTGGAAACTCACATTATGATGTTAAGTAATAGATTACTGTATTTCAGAGGTGATGGCAAACAGACACTAATAATTTTGTAATACATATACTAATAAAAGTTGCCCATACCTACTGTATAGCACAGGGTACTCTGCTCAATATTATGTAACAAACTAAATTGGAAAAGAATTTTAATAAGGTAAAATAAAATAAGATAAAATTTTAAGTAAATACAAAAGTATGTTTTCTTTCCATTGGGCACAAATTTCCCTGCAAAGTTTCCTTTTTGAATTAAGGGTAAATGTGATTTTCAGTAATATCATTAAGTGTTTCAGCTGACATCTATTGAGGCTCATTTATGTGTCCAAATAATTTTCTTTGTCTTTCCCTCTATTTCCCTCTTTATGTCCCTTTCTCTTTCTCATGGAGTCTAGTGTACTTCTGTTATTTATATATAGTTATTTATGTATATATAGTATATATAGTGTACTTCTGTTATTATATCTCTCTCTTATTTTCATTCTCTGATCCTTTGATCATAGTGGATCTTAAATGGCTAAGCTTTATATCATCCTTTTCAGAGTACATTACCAAAGTAGTTTATATAATATCTTACCAGATATTGTCAGTAGTGATATAAAAATATGAACATCTTTTAAATATAATCATTTTAGTTAAACAGTTTTGATTTAATGAGAGCATCAGAGTATTAATGTAACATAGTGATTGATTATTAAAAGTATTTGTTGAAATATAGTACCTATCTGGTTAATGTTATTATCAATATCACTGCATTAAAAAAAAAAAATTGTAACCTCCTGTCATTCTCCCCTGATGTTAGCCAAGAATTAATTTCTTACTGTTCTCTAAAGAGACTTTTATTTAATAAAGCCATGAATAATTATTGACAAAATAAAAAGGTTAACTGCAAAAACTAGGACTATTGGTGAAACTGTTTGGTGTCATTAGAGGGGCTCCAAAGAGCTCCGGTACCACAGTTCTTTATCTTTGATCCCAGAAAGAATTCAGTGAGAGGCAAAGTGATCCATAAGTAAACGTGAAAGTCACAGTCGTGTCTGACTCTTTGCGAACCCGTGGACAGTAGTCTGCCAGGCTCCTCTGTCCATGGAATTCTCCAGACCAGAATACTGGAGTAGGTAGCCATTTCCTTCTCCAGGGTATCTTCCCAACCCAGGGATCAAACCCAGATTTTCCATACTGCAGGCAGATTCTTTACCATCTGAGTCACTAGGGAAGCCCTGGTGATAGATAAGAAGTGATTAATTAGAATAGAACACTTGTGAGGCTTTCAAGTAGGTGGGCAGTGTCCTCCTGCACTGCAGAACTTACTGGGCTACAGCTTTATAATCAAAGGAAAAGTAGGTGGGGGAGAAGACCTCTGTCTTTGCTGAGTACATGTCATGCTTCTATCATCAGCTAATCCAGGTTGATCAAGAGTTTCCTTTGCCTAGATGGTCAAGCTAAGTCCACAAATTTTTTTTTTTTTTTTTTTTAATGTGTGCAGAGAGCATATCACAAGAATCGTTAACTTACTGAGCTCACTGCACAGGATTAGGGTCTCACTGTGCCACTGTTTTATTGTTTTGGGATGTGTCTCATGCTTCTATCACATGATTCTGTTCTAGACAAGTCTGCTTGGTTTTGTGGTTAAGCAAATCTGCTTTCTTGAATAATCATTAAATTACAGTGGTTTCCCATATATTGCTTTTTGCTTTTCTTTTGTAACTGAAAAACAGATGTGGAGGTTCAGGGCAGGACTAAATCCATCTATCAGCAATCCTTTAGCATTTTTATTTTATAGCAAGTTTAATGAGAAAAAGAACGTAGTTCATACATGTTTGTACTTTAGTCCAAGAAAAAGAATTCCTTTTACTGAACATCTAATTTCTGCTAAAATATGCATTTTCTTCTTTTTCTTTCCTTATCACCTCTCACTGCATTTTATTTTTTATCTGGGACAACAGGATATTGAAGGTATTGAGACACAGGGTTCATGTTTAATGAAAAAGAAAGTTCTTAAGGAACATTAATATTTTTCTAGTTAAGCCAAGTGCTTATGTAGCTGAAGCTATTTGACCAATGCAAATGTGAAATCTTTTTTTTTTTTTAATTTAAACTTTCTGAAAACTAAGTTTTCTAGTATCTGAAATTAAAGTTAAAACCAGTAGACCTGTAATATGATTCACTTCTCTGTTTTTCTGTGACATAATTTCTAATACCACTTTTTCAAACTAGAAATTTGAAGGTTATTGTGTTCAGAGTGTAATATAAAAGCCATATGAATTTAGAGAGAGACAGGAAGAGGACACACCACAGGAGAGTGTACAGGAGGAAGACATTTTCCTCTGCTCTTCTGATTTAAGAATTAAGTTGACATGAGACAGATAACAATTAAAAATCAAACAACAGCTTACAGACTGAAACATACATGCAACTTAGTGTTGAGAGTTAACTTTTATTTATGGGAATTTTTAGGGCTTCAAGCCTGAAAGACAATGTCTCATGTAACCCCATAAAAACTGCTATGAGGAGAGGGGGGAGGAGTCAGGTTATGTAGAAGTTTGGAACAAGGGACAGGGAATCTGAACATCCAAAGATTATTGTGATTTAAAGAAAACCAGATATCCCAAGCTAAGGAATGTAGTGATTTCTTTGTACTAGAAGATGCAAGAGTCTGGGCTCACTGAAATCATTCCCTTGATATGCACCTCAGCTGTCTGGGGCTGGTCTCCTGCACTTGTCCTTAGTGCTTACGGCAGGGAGTGACTGCACTTAATGACTGCCAGGTAGGAACCATCATTCTCCTTCCTAAGCACACTCCAGGCTCAGAATTTCACATTTGGAGGGTCAAAACTGCTGACGGCTGTGACATCCTTGTTTATTGATACGGCAAGAAATTCCACATCTCAAGTTGAATCATATGTATACATGAGACAGACCCAGGAAAACTGAGTAACTCACCAAAATGGCCAACAGCTTCACCTTAAATAGCATCTTCAGCTAAAGACAAAAGATGTTGGGGGTAGTGGTTTGGGACTTCAGAGAAAAGGAAATAGAAATGGAAAAGCAAAAGTTTGATGAATAAATATTTGCACGGCTGTGCAGAGACAAAGATCTTTAGGGCCATGATGGACTCTGATTTCTAGGCCCTGCCCAGTCTCCCCCACCACACTCAGGCCCATATTCTTTGCAGGTATTTCTGGTGATAGCTCTCTTTTAAACAGCCCCTCTATCTAATTTTTTTTAGACAGATAGGGAGAAGATCAAAGATTCTTCCTGGATTTTGGGTGCTTTGCTGATTTCCAGGTTGAAATAATCTACATGCTGAAGAGACATTTTTGGGGTGGCAAATTTTATTTCCATACAAAAAAAACAGAACAGAAGTAAGGAAGCAAGAAAGAGAAATGAAACATGGAACAATGGAGGGTGTTAGGAGAAAGATATAGAGAAATAAAGAAGAAGAAAAAGGGAGGACTTTTAGAATACCGTACTTAGTCACTCAGTCACGTCTGCCTCTTTGTGACCCCATGGACTGTAGCCCACCAGGCTCCTCTGTCCATGGGGATTCTCCAGGCAAGAATACCACGACCTCCTCCAGGGGATCTTCCCAACCCAGGGATCAAACCCAGGTCTCCTACATTGCAGGCAAATTCTTTACCAGCTGAGCTACCAGAGAAGCCCCTTTTAAAATATAAGTAAGGGGCAAATAGGAGATTCATTGGAGAGAGGTAAGGGGAGATTCACATCTTACTCTTCTAACAATGAAAAAAATTGTGGAAATGGAGAAAGCAATGGCACCCCACTCCAGTACTCTTGCCTGGAAAATCCCATGGATGGAGGAGCCTGGTGGGCTACAGTCCATGGGGATGCTAAGAGTCGGACACAACTGAACGACTTCACTTGCACTCTTTGCTGTCATGCATTGGAGAAGGAAATGGCAACCCACTCCAGTGTTCTTGCCTTGAGAATCCCAGGGACAGAGAAGCCTGGTTGGGCTGCTGTCTACAGGGTCGCACAGAGTCAGACACGACTGAAGCAACTTAGCGGCAGCACCAGCAAACTTAAAAAAGTATTCACAACCTAAAAGTTGAGAGTATTACCGAGCCCAAGTTCACTCTGCTCACCCCTGACAATAGGCTAATGAATCTGAGAGACAAGGTGTTAAGGCAAGGAATATGACTTTATTCAGAAAACTGGCTGACCAAGAAGATGGCTGACTAACATCTCGAAGTAACCATCATGTTGGGGTCTGGATTCCAGGTTATTGTATGGATCAGGTGGGGAGAGGTGAATCAAAGTAAAAAGAAAATAATTGATTTTTGTCGGTATCTCATAGAATAGCAAGCCTCATGCAGAGGGATGTGTTAGTTTCACTTCTTTACATCAATCATGGGTGGTGTGACATGAAATATTTGCTGTGATATCAATAAACAAAGATGAAAGAGCTCTCTGCAGTTCTGGCCGCCAAATATGAATTTCTCAGTCACGCTGGTAATCAACAGGGGAGGGGTGTCATTTCCCACACAAAGAACAGGAATGTCATAGCCCTTCACAGATGAGAGGAGTCAGACTCTCTCCCTGTGAGCCAAACTAAGGCACCCTCGCCCAAGAGGCAGGCAGAAGTGGGGCAGGCAGGGCTCCCTGAGGCAGGCCAGTGTGTATGCCTGTAATAACAAAAGCAGTGAAATGAGAGTTAAAGTCGAAGAAACAGATCCTGTATGGAGTCAAAATTAACCCTTCCTGGTTACGAGAGTTATGTTTTATTCAGTGGGAAGTTTTAGAACTTAAGCCAGGGAGAGAGCATCTCAAATAACCCTGAGAGAACTGCTCCAAGGAGGCAAGAGAGGAGCCAGGTGGTATAGAAAGGTTGCAACAAACAGCATGTAGCCTTTGAATATCAAAAGATTTTTTTGTAAAAAACCAGATATCCCAGGTTAAGGAATTTAGCACTTTGCTATGTATGGGAAGATGCAAAATCTGGTCTCACTGAAATCATTCCTTTGATACGCACCTCAACTATCTGGGGTCAGTATCCTGTGTTTTCATATCCTGAGTTCCTTCAGGGCTCAGCATAGAGAGTGGCTGCAGTCTGAGGGTTACTAGAAGGAGGGATTTCTCCTCTTCCTGAGTTCCCTCAGGGCTCACCAGCTCACCATTCTATGATGACTGCGATTGCTGATTACTGTGGGATCCTTTGCTTACTGTTATGGCAGGAAATCTTCCATTTCTCAGAAGTCATAACATACGGAATTTCAAGACAATTTTGCTTTAATGCAGAACCAAAAGAATGAAGATGGAAAGTTTCATATGGAGCCAAAATCCAAATGCCATTGTATAGCATTTAAAGAAGTCATTCCTATATTCCCCGCCGCCTAGCATTTAAACTGAGGCTCCTGAACATTCTAGGAGATATAGGTGCAATGAGTGAAATGTGGCAGTTAAAAGAAAGTTAGCAGGAACTTCTTAAAAGTATGATTAACATTCAGTAAAATTCACCTTTTGGTGTACATTTCTATGAGTTTTGACAAATACATATAATCATGTGGCTATCGCACAATAAGAGTACCCCCCACACCCCTTAACACACACACACATGCTCTCTGTATATATTTCTTTCCTCTCTCCTCATCATTTGGCAACCAATGATTTGTTTTCTGTTTTGAAACTCTTGCATTATAAGAATGCCTACAGAGTCAGGCTTTTCTCACCAGCATAATGCATTTGAAATTCATTTATATTATACCGTATATCAATAGTGTAGACTTAATAAAGAGAGACATTATTCACAAGGACTATCACCATAGGAAACACTCTGTGAAAAAGATTCTCATTTTTAAGTAAGGCAAGGAGGGGAACAGAACACTGTTTGGAAGGGAGAGTGAGGTGGAAGAGCAGGTGGCATTTCCAAAGTCACACTTCTCCCTTGTGTTCTAGGAACATGAGGTAGTGATCACACATGAGTTGGGAAGCATCTCACTGCTTTCTTTAGTGCCTTTTTACATTTTCAAGCAATCCAGAGTTTTTGAGGTCTTTGGGGAAGAGAAAGTCTCAGTAAAATTTACTGAGTCAAAGCAAAATAATAAATGAGCAATTGTAAGCATGGGGTGAAGCTTTTCTTTTTCTTAGTACAAAGTGGTCTTTATTTACCTTTTTCCCAGCTGAAGGATATTTGAATTGTTGCCAGTTTTTGGTGACAATAAATAAAGTTATCATAAATGTTCAAGTATAGGTTTTTGTGTAAATGGAAATTTCCATTCCTCTTGCATAGATACCTAGGGATGGCATTGCTAGGGCATGTGATGAGGTTATGTTTGCCACACCTCACTGCCAAGCTGTTTTCCAAAGTGGCTGTACTGTTGCATTTTCAACAGTTTATGAGAATTCCATTTGTATCATTTCTTCACCATCATTCAGTTTTGTTATTGTATTTGCCACTCTGATACACATCTTGTGGCAGCTCACTGGATTTTATGTTTCCCTAGTGACTAGTTGGAGCTTTCCAGGTGGCTCAGTGGTATAGAGAATCCCCCTGCCAAGCAGGAGAAATAGGTTTGATCCCTGGGTTGGGAAGATGCCCTGGAGAAGGAAATGGCAAACCATTCCAGAATTCTTGCTTGGGAAATCCCGTGGACATAGGCACCAAATCCTACAGACAGAGGAGCCTGGCAGGCTACAGTCCATGGGGTCGCAAAACAGTCAGACAAGGTTTAGAAACTAAACAACAACAATGACTGGCTATGTTGGTTTCTTGATCCATGGGAGCCAGCAGGAGTGATAGGAGCTGCCTATGGCCACGCAAGTCCACAGTCCCTAGGGTGAAAGGTGGCCTGGGTTACCAGGAGCCTGCCAGGAGTCTAATTTCACAGTAGTCACTTGGCTCACTGGAGCTGGCAGACACTGGGGAGAGGGGACCTTGGTTAGTGAGTCTGCAGGGTGTCACCCAGGGCTGAAGGAGTCAGACTGATGTGATGCTAGAGCAGGTAGACCTGGAATCTGTAGTGAAGTCAAGCACAGTTTTACTCTCCTTTTCCCACAGGGAGAGGGTCTCTCTCTGTGCTGGACTGCAGAGTCCTGAGGGAAGGGTTTGGGGGGCCTGGTCCCCAGGAGTTCACCAGGAGGCAAGTGTCACAGGAGCCCCACCTGGAGCTGCTGGAATTGGAAGGTGCAGTGGGAGACAGGAGCTTGGCTCCTAGGAGCCCACAGGAAACCCAGGGTGGAAGCTGTCTGTGACTGCATTATGTGCCAGAATTGCTGGAGTGCAAGGAGCTGGGATGAGGCAGGGAGTGGGTGTGCCTGGAATACTTGTCTCTTGGGAAGGTATTTTCATGTGCAGATAATTTTCAAATTATTTCTAGTGGGAGGTGAGTGAATACCATGTCTAGAAACACTTTCACTTCTTCCTAATCTCTATATGTCTTTTATTTACTTTTATTGCCTTTATTGGCACTGATAGAACCTCTAGGGAAATGTTCAATTGGATTGGTGAGAACAGGCATTCTTGCCTTGTTCCTGACCTTTAGAGGAAGGCATTCACTTTTTCACCATTAAGTATCATGTTAGCTATACTATTTCTATGAAAAGTGAAAGTTCAGTTCATAATTTGCTGGGCTTTGTTATTTGGGATGACTCATGTTTCTCCACATTTTATGTCTATGCCTGCATGCATGCGTGCATGCTAAGTTGCTTCAGTCATGTTTGACTCTGGGCGACCTTACGGACAGCAGCCCACCAGGCTCCTCTGTCCACTGCATTCTCTAGGCAAGAATACTAGAGTGGGTTGCCATTTCCTTCTCCTTTTATGTCTATATCGATGGTCTTATCCTTGCTCTTCTCTTGTTCTGTTAATGTGATGAATTATATTGATTAGTTTTTTAATGTTCCTCTTAGAACTTCTAACCAAATTTGTTATTTGTGGAGGTAAATCTGGATTGTGTGCATGTTTCATTTTCATTCTGATTTCTAGTCTGTCTGTCTCTTACTCTCTTATTAGCTCTTCTTAGAATAACTGGAAGACTCTCCAGGTGAAAAATGCTGTTTCTCTTATCTCTGGGTCGTTTTTAGGCCATGGCCATCTCTCCTGGACTTGGACCTTTTGTGAGAGATTTTGGCAATAGGGGAGGTGAGGTACAGTGGATTTTACATGTTGATTCTGTGATAAATTTAAGTTTTTCTTTTAATGCTTCCTTGAAATTGAGATTATGACATTTCTATTTATAGATAAAGATCTCCGAAAGAAATGCCTAGCAATTATATCTCCTGTTACACCTGCCAAGTTTTGCTGCTGCATCCTGATTATTTTTATACTTGTAGCTCTATATTTGGTGACACTTTCTGCTCTTCTGGCAGGTGAGTTCCCTGTTCTCCAAACTGTACCATGTTCTTTGCACATTCACATTGTCAATAAGTATTTACTGAGCTCCATTATGTGCCAGGGTGTGTGATATGTTTGAGGTATATCAGTAAAGAAAACATAAAATATTCCCAGGGAACTCCTATTCTATTAATAGCAGGAAGATGCAGATATTCTAATATAAGGTAACAGATTGACATGAATATAAGTGTCCAGGGTAAGCCTCCTTGACAAGATGACTTTTCAGCAAACTTGAAGGAGATGAAGGAGCCATGTGGCTATGTGGAGAAAGCACTCCAGATGGCAGGAACAAGTAGAATGAAAGGAAGAATCTCTTGGTAGGTTTGGGGAACAGCATGGAGACTTCTACAGCTGAAGCAAGGTGGGAATGAGGAAGAGTAACGGGCTGGGGGTCAGGGAGGTCACAGCCTAATGAGGCAGGTAAAGACTTGAGCTTTTAATCTGAGCGCAGTGGGGGGTACCAGGAAAAGGGAAATTGTAGGAGAGGAATGCCATGATCTAAATTTCATTAGAATAAAACCATTTTGACTGTTGGAAGAAAAGTTAGACTTTGGGAACACCTACTAGAGTAACCTTATAGAAATCCACACCAGAGGGGACTGTGGCTTGACCCTGGTGATAACAATGGAGGTGGGACCTGGTGGCACAATCTATCTCGAAAGTTGAACCAACAATATTTCCTATCAGATTGCATAAGGGAGGAAAAAGGGAGGTTATGAAGGAAAAACACTTATTCTTCCCATAGCCTATACTCTGATATCTTGCTGGTTTCAGAGCATCTAACAAGGGCCCAAATATTTTTATACATATTTAACAGAAATACATATAAAGGAGCATTTCCAGAGACACTGGAAATACTACATCGTATTGTGGTACTAAAATCAATAGTTGAACTATGCCATGTTTTGTCTACTAGAAGGTTTTATACCCCTAAGAGATGTAGCATAGTAAAATCTAGGAAAGGTAAGGAGTTTGCCTTTCTTTTGTCAAGAGTAAGAAGGACTGATATTAAGGAAGATGTGGGGAAAAGGAAATCTGTATGATGCTAAGAAAGCGTACTACAGGAATTAAATGCCACAGAAATTGATTTCCTTAAAACCACTACTCTCCATGGACCCCTGAGAAGTGAGATGCACAGATTCTGTGCTTGAAGATCAGTGGATGATGGCTTTTGTGCCTGAGATAAGACTGTTAGTGATGACTCTGGGAGGCAACAATCAAATGTACAATATGTACTTTAAGACTGACCTCAGGGGAAAAAGTCACCATATAAAAAAATATATATATAGATATATATTATATATATATATATATATATATATATATTCATATGTTAGTTTTTCACAGAACATCTTTCCAAGGCAAATTCTCAATCTAATAAAATCATTTATTAGATTACTACACTAAGCTAGTGGTAGCAACTACCACTAGCTTGCACTCAGCAAGCGACCACAGATCTCAATGTTGCATTTTCCAAGAAACCAAAAAAAGAAAAGAGATCTCAGAGAAGTCTGCTCTTCTGGCAAGCAGCAAAGTACAATCACTTTTCCACACACTAACTAGCAGTTGGTATTTTATAAATGGTTAAAGCTGGTAGCATTTAACGAGGCATTAGAGATATTAGTTGGAAGTTCATTCAGTTCAGTTCAATTCAGTCACTCAATCGTGTCCGACTCTTTGCGACCCCATGAATCACAGCACGCCAGGCCTCCCTGTCCATCACCAGCTCCGGGAGTTCACTCAGACTCACGTCCATCGAGTCCATGATGCCATCCAGCCATCTCATCCTCTGTCGTCCCCTTCTCCTCCTGCCCCCAATCCCTCCCAGCATCAGAGTCTTTTCCAATGAGTCAACTCTTCGCATGAGGTGGCCAAAGTACTGGAGTTTCAGCTTCAGCATCAATCCTTCCAAAGAACACCCAGGACTGATCTCCTTTAGGAAGGACTGGTTGGATCTCCTTGCAGTCCAAGGGACTCTCAAGAGTCTTCTCCAACACCACAGTTCAAAAGCATCAATTCTTGGGGCTCAGCTTTCTTCACAGTCCAACTCTCACATCCATACATGACCACAGGAAAAACCATAGCCTTGACTAGATGGACCTTTGTTGGCAAAGTAATATTCATTACAGCTCAGCAATTCTGCATATAACCCAGAGTTGGGTGGCCTCCATAAAGAGTGTTTAGTACATAGACAAGCATCTGAGAATATGACTCTGGAAGCAAAATAATATGAAATTGTGTAATGGATGGTGCCAAAATACATATAAAGTAAAACTGTGCATTCTGATAAACAAACGCATTGGGCATGGAAGACGTTTCTAACAATCAGTCTGCCTATAGAAAGTAGGTCCTGTTCAGATTTTAAGAAAAACAAAATGCTGTTTGCACAGCCATAAAAGTACAAGAGTCTAGTTTATATTTGGCCATGTTTTTCTTCAAACTCCTCATTTTGGAATTTAGTTTTGCTCTACTTACATATATGAACACATATGTGTATATATGTACATACATACATATGTTATATATATAAAAAAAGACCAACCTCAGGATGGTAAGTGGAGTAATAGGTAAAAGGGATGAGAAAATTTATTTGTTATGCTTCACTGTGTCTGTCCAACTTTTAGTGAGAAGCAGAGAGCTGGTTCCACAAATCTATATGTAATGAATGGTGCCAACACACATATAAAGAAAAACTATTCTTTGGGAAAAACAGAGTTTGGGCTTGGAAGACATTTCTAAGAATCTGTCTACCTATAGAAAGTAGCCCCTTTTCAGATTTTAAGAAAAACAAAATGCTATTAGCCAAGGCCATAAAAGTACAAGAGTCTAGCTGTTCTTTGGCATGCTTTTCTTCAAACCCCTCATTTTGGAATTTAGTTATACTGTACCTACATATACATGTACACACGTGTATCTATGTATATATACATATGGAAAAAAAGACTGACCTCAGGATGGTAAGTGGAAAAATAGATAAAATGGATGAGAAAATTTATTTGTTATGCTTCACTGTGTCTGTCCAACTTTTAGTGAGAAGCAGAGAGACAGACTTACTCATTCTGTATGTCAGCTGCCCAAAAGGATGGATTGGATTTGGGAGTAAATGTTTTTATTTTTCTGAAGACTCAAAGAATTGGACATTCAGTCAGACATCCTGTACTTCAGTGGGAGCTGTTCTTGCTCAGTTTGAAACTGAGGAGGAGTTGGTAAGTAATATTTTTGGATCATGTTCTTTGTTAAATACTTAGCCCCTGAGAAGGATATAGGCCGCACAGGGTGACAGCTGAAAGAAGAGGAAGGATCCCATTCCAGGCAGACTTGGGGGCCTAGAGTGCATATTAGTGCCTGATATTTCTTGGGTATGTTCTCTGCCTGGAACCCTGTGAGACGATTTGGACACATTCTCTCATGTAATCCTCATAGTTAATCTTCAAATTAGATATATTGTTTCCATTGTAAAAAGAAGTATGGTAATCATGTAATTTATCATCCAAGTTGGGACATTTTGGGGAGTGAAAGGGACAATATTATGTTGGAACCACAGGCATAACCTGGGACTTTCCCAGTCAAATTGAGATGTGTGATCACTTTAATGTAATTTAGGATCAGAGACATTTGTGTGACTTAAGCTGAGAACTGGGCACTAGTCTTCTCCCTTCAATGTCTAAGCTTCTCAATCTTACCAGGCTGTCATCCAAAGAGAGAAGGCTGGGGGGAAGAGGACTCAAGGGTAAAATGAAGGAGACATGTGTTTTTGCTTTCTGTGTTTTATAATAGAACTTTCTGAGAAGATACAAAGGCATTTTTGACCATTGGATTGGCCTTAGCAGAGAATCATCACATCATGCTTGGAAGTGGACAGACAACTCTAAATATAATGCCTCGTAAGTTTTAGACTGCCTTCTATTCTATGTGCATATGGGTGTGAGTTGTATTTATGGGAAGGTAAATTTAATATCATGGAAAGTTTGCTGCACTATGAGGTATAAAATAGAAATCCTTTGTATGCTCTTCTGTTTATTATCTGTGCCTTTGGGAAAACTTTATGTATCATGTTTTTAATTGAAATCTTTAGCATGATGACGACACTGGACATAGTTCTTCCGCTTTCACCCACTGACTTTAACTGTGCTGAAATCCGTATTTAGAATGTAGAGAGAGCAGCTGAGGTACTCTGGGATCCTACCATCTTGGAAAGCCACTGAAGAGTTGGTATCCACAGACCCTCAGTCCACTCTGCCCGCTGCCCTGTCCATTCCTGAAAGGAAGGTCATCAGAGAACCAGTGGGAATCCCTCCTGTGATAATTTATCCCTGGAAGGAACTTAGGAACACATCTTGGGTTGTGAACACTTCAGTGGGAATGTTTTCAATGTAACCATTACTTTGGAGCATATAGAAGGGGCAATCACTTCCCGCAATCAAAGCTAAGCCCATTTAAGAATTTACTAGTAAGCACATATGTTTATTTTCACACATGTATGAAACAGGTCAGGAGAACACTGAAAATCATGTGTGATATATCATGTGATATAATTAAAATAATCAGTAAGCGATCAAAAATAAGAATAGAAAAGAGTTTTATTTGAGCCAAGTTGAGGACTAGCCCAGAAGCCCACTTCCCAGATTTACTCTGAGAAACTGCTTCAGAGAAACAGGGTTTCTGGCCCTGTTTTATATCTTGTCAGAAAAGAGAATATTAAACAAGTCAGAGTTACATTTCAGAGTTACATTCCTTCAAGGTTTTGCTTTAAAAAAAAAAAAAAGAATAGACCAGCAAGTACATGGTGGGTCAATACGGCATTGGCAGCTGGGAAGGGAGTCTTATCATCGAAGCAGGACCAGCATTGGTGTCTCAAGAAGAGGGACATTTAAACTTTATTTTTACTTTGGACATTCTTTACTTCTGGTCAGTGTGCCCTTTTGATTAATAATTAATGTAGATGTACAGTGGATGTTTATTATGGTACAGACAGACCTTTGTAAATTAAAGAAAACCAGATATCCCAGGTTAAGGAATTTAGCACTTTTCTATGTATGGGAAGATGCAAAAGTCTGATCTCACTGAAATCATTCCTTTGATATGCACCTCAACTATCTGGGGCCAGTATCCTGTGTTTTCATATCCTGAGTTCCTTCAGGGCTCAGCATAGGGAGTGGCTGCAGTCTGAGAGCTACTAGAAGGAGGGATTTCTCCCCTTCCTGAGTTTCCTCAGGGCTCACCAGCTCACCATTCTGTGGTGGCTGCTTTGCTGATTACTGTGGGATCCTTTGCTTACTGTTATGGCAGGAAATCTTCCATTTCTCAGAAGTCATAACATATGGGATTTCTAAGACAATTTTGCTTTAATGCAGAACCAGAAAGAATGAAGATGGAAAGTTTTACATGGAGCCAAAATCCAAATGCCATTGTATAGCATGTAAAGAAGTCAATCCTATATTTCGCCCCCTCCCTGCCTAGCATTTAAACTGAGTAGATTTTTAATATGTCACAAACAGACTATTTTATAGCATAATATTCAAGTTAAGTGATGTATAAGCCAGAATGACTTACCGATATTTCAGTATGTGACAATTTGTTTTATCACCACCCATGGCAGCAGTTCACTTGGCTACAACAGTGAGCCCTAGTTAAATACCTAGTCTATAACATAACTGACTTTGGGATGGATGATGATAATCTTCCAATATTCCAGTAGCGACTTTGAGAATATAAAAGGAACTGAATACAGAAATGGTGTATACTTACTCAGAAGCCTTATGAGCAACAGATTTTCATTTTTCTCTTGTCCACATTAAAAATACCTGGAGTTGGGGTGCTAAAGATCATAGAGGAGGAATAAATGTAGATGTCCAGCCTATGCTTTTTTAACATTTTTGTGTTTGGTTTTAGGTTCATCATCACAGGAGATGGGGAACGTGGCTACCTGAATGACCTTGGAGTTAGCAGTGCCAGAAGTTATACAGATAGAAAATGGATTTGCAGCAAACAAATAACGTCTGCATGTCCTTAAATTCTTCAAGGCGTTTTTAGGGAATTTCACACACCATCCCTAAGAGATGCATTAAAAATTGTTTATATATAAATATTTTATTATAAATGTTTATATATATACATTATAAACAGTTGCTCTATTGCTTGCTTGCCAAAAATATCAGCAATATTTATTCATAGTGTTTGTTAACCGCACAGAAGCAAGCTATACTTGAATGAGATAGGGATTTGGAAGAGTGAGATTCTAAATTAAGTAGGTGTTAAATGAGTTGATGTTTATGTTTTGAACCCATAAATATTAATGAATTCCCTTTTTTCTATACAAACAGCACTTTTTTTGCATATATGGGACCTTAAAACGACAGATGTGGTGGTTCAGGGTAGGAATAGAGGCTAAATCCATCTACCAACAAATACTTTAGCATTTTTATTTTATAGCAAGTTTAATGAGAAAAAGAAGGTAGTTCATGCACATTTGTACTTTAGTCCAAGAAAAGGAATTCCTTTTGCTATATGTCTAATTTCTGCTAAAATAAAAATTTTCTTCTTCTTCTTTCCTTATCTCCTCTCCCTGCACTTTATTTTTTATCTGGGACAACAGGATATTGAAGTTCCTGGGTCACAGGGTTCATGTTTACTGATAAGAAAGTTCTTAAGGAACATTAATATTTTACTAGCAAACCAAGTGCTTATGTAGCTGAAGCAATTTGACCAATGCAAATGTGAAATCTATTTTTTTTATTTAAACTGTTTCTGAAAATTAACTAAGTTTTCTAGTACATGAAATTAAAGTTAAAACCAGTAGACCTGTAATATGATTCACTTCTCTGTTTTTCTGTGACATAATTTCTCACACCATTTTTCAAACTAGAAATTTAAAGGCTATTGTGTTCAGAGTGCAATATAAAAGCCATGTGAATTTAGAGAGAGACAGGAAGAGGATACACCACAGGAGAGTGTAAGGGAGGAAGACATTTTCCTCTGCTCTTCTGGTTTAAGAATTAAATTGACATGAGACTAATAACAAATAAAATTCAAACAAAAGTTTGCAGACTGAAAAAATACATACAACTTAATGTTGAGAGTTACCTTTTATTCGATGGGAATTTTTAGGGCTTCAAGCCTGGGAGACAATGTCTCATGTAACCCCATAAAAACTGCTCTGAGGAGAGGGAGGAGGAGTCAGGTTATGTAGAAGTTTGGAACAAGGGGCAGGTAATCTGAACATCTGTAGTTCTGGCCTCCAAATATGAATTTCTCAGTCGTGCTGGTAAGCAGCAGAGGAGGAGTGCCATTTCCCACATAAAGAACAGCAATGTCATGGTCCTTCACAGATGAGAGGAGTCAGACTCTCTCCCTGTGAGCCAAACTAAGGCACCCTCTCCCAAGAGGCAGGCAGAAGTGGGGCAGGCAGGGCTCCCTGAGGCAGGCCATTGGGTATGCCTGTAATAACAAAAGCAGTGAAATGAGAGTTAAAGTCACAGAAACAGATCCTGTGTGGAGTAAAAATTAACCCTTCCTGGTTACAAGGGTTATGTTTTATTTGGTGGGAACTTTTAGAACTTAAGCCAGAGAGAGAGCATCTCAAATAACCCTAAGAAACCTGTCCAAGGAGGCAAGGAGGGGAGCCAGGTGGTATAGAAACGTTGCAACAAACAGCATGTAGCCTTTGAATATTAAATTAGGTAGGTGTTAAATAATATGAGTTGATGTTTATGTTTTGAACCCATAAATATGAAAGAATTCCCTTTTTCCCACACAAATGGCACTTTATTTGCACACATGGGACCATAAAAATGACTATGATAGCTGAAACCATGCACAATTATTTTAATAACCAATGAGAAATGTTACAATTGGTTAACACATTCAAAATTCCCTTACTGTCAGTTCCAAATGTACATGGTCACTTTTTTGGACTTCCCTGGTGGCACAGTGGATAAAAATCTGCCTGTCAATGCAGCGGACACGGGCTCCAACCCTGGTCCAGGAAGATTCTATGCACCACAGAGCAGCTAGGCTCTTCTGCCACAGCTACTGAGCCCACTCTCCAGAGCCCGTGAGCCACAACTATGAGCCCGAGTGCTGCAGCTACTGAAACCTCACGCCTAGAGCCTGTGCTCCACTGCAGGAGACGGCACCACAGTGAAAAATCCACACACTGCAGTGACGGTCCAGTGCCGCCAAAAACTAATAATTAATTAATTAAATTAAGAAAACACATATAGAGAGAAATTTTTAACACTACTAAGACTAGGGACTTCCCTGGTGGCCCAGTGGCTGAGACTCTGCTACCAGTGCAAGGGGACTGATGGATCCCTGGTCAGGGAACTAGAACTTGCATTCTGCAAGCAAGAGGTCCCACTCGCGGCAACTAAAGATTCCACATGCTGTGCAACAAAGTGAATCAGATGTACCTCATGTGGAATCTTTAGCTGTGGCATGTGGGATTTTGCTCCAGTAATAATAAATTCTCCATTTACCACAATAAGTAGGAAACGAAAGAAATCATGAAATTGGAAGAAAAACAAACAAACTAGATTTTATATGCTAAAATGAATCAAAGATCCCACATGCTGCAACTAAGATCTGGGGCAGCCAAAAAAATTTTAAAATTACTAAGACTAATCTTTATTTTAGATTCTGTATTTTAAGGCATTAGAAATACTGTAAAGGTGCCTTTTACACTTTAATTCTCAGTGTTTCTGTTTTAAATTGCAGTGTGCTAAGTAAACATTATACCTATAAACAAATACCAATATGTTTTTTACACTTTAATGGATTTTAAAAATCCTGCTTTCACCCCATTTAAATCACAAATACTGAATTATCACCACTCATTACCCATGTGATACCCAATCTCACAAATGTTTATGTGTGACTGAGTTTTAGAAACAGAATGTTTTAGATTTTTAGAGTATTAGCTGCACTGTACCAATGAGTCCAAAAATGGACTAAATAGCAATTTATAATGCATCTTCTGTCTTTCTGTATTGGGTTGTCCAGTGAATAAGATCTTACAGAATAGAAAATCCAAGTGACATTTTTGGCCAACCCAGTGCTTCCATTTCTCCCATCTTAGTGGTGTGCTTCTCGTTTTCTTCTTCTTTTTTTAAAAATTTTGATCTACAACTATAGTCCAATGAAAATTGTGTTAATTTCAGGTGTACAGCAGAGTGAATCAACTCTATATGTACATGTATGCACTCTTTTTTAGATTCTTTCCCCATAGGAATTAACACAGTATAGAGTTTCCCTGGGCAATGCATTATTCCTTACCAATTATCTATTTTAGAGAGAGTGGCGCATATATGTCAGTTTCAGTCTCCCAATTTATCCCTCTACTCCTCTTTACACCCCTTTACCACCTGGTAACCATAAGTTTGATTTCAAATCTATGACTCTATTTCAGTTTTGTAGATATGTTCATTTGTACCCTTTTTTTTAGATTCCATGTATAAGCAATATCATATGTTTGTCATCAATTTCTCCTTGTAATTTTATATAATTTTGAAGATATTTAGTTTTGTATCTATTTATATATATTATATATTTATATTATATAATATATGTGATTTTATATACTTGAAATTATGTATTTGATGATTTTTGTCTTACAGTCCCTTTTACCTCAGGTTTTGTAAGATGCATGGACTATGTCTAGTTCACTCCGTGTCCTCAGAGACTATTACAACGTTCCAAGTACAGAATGTTCTAAACATACCTGTGAATATATAATATCTTCCTGACTATGAGGTGCTGCCCTGTTTGCTTGGTTTCTGCTAATTTTCTCATAAAGAAAGCTAAATTTTTACAGAAATCTGGACAGTAAAATAAATCAATCAGTAAAACTTATATTGGTAAACTTGGTGTGATTAACTTACAAATGATGTTTGAGTCAAACTGTGACCCTAACTGACTTAGTATTCTTTTACAAGCTAGTTTCATTAACACAGATTAGGAGAACAATGTATGAGTAAAACATACTGGTTTGTCAAGTCTCTTCTGAGTCTCAGGCAGAACCCGCTTGAAGATAGAGTCTGGGGTAAATACATAGTACATAAACAGAGCTTAGGACAAACATTTCCATAAGAAAAATGCATTGGTTAACTCAAGGTTTGAGAAAAGTTAAATTCAGGTGAATGACAGAACTATCTCTGTTTATTTCCAAGGCAAACCATTCAGTATCACAGTAACCCAAGCCTATGCCCCAACCAGTAACACTGAAGAAGCTGAAGTTGAATGGTTCTGTGAAGACCTACAAGACCTTTTAGAACTAACACCCAAAAAAGATGTCCTTTTCATATAGGGGACTGGAATGCAAAAGTAGGAAGTCAAGAAACACCTGGGATAATAGGCAAATTTGGCCTTGGAATACAGAATGAAGTAGGGCAAAGGCTAGTAGAGTTTTGCCAAGAGAACGCACTGGTCATAGCAAACACCCTCTTCCAACAACACAACAGAAGAATTGACATATGGACATCACCAGATGGACAACACCAAAATCAGATTGATTATATTCTTTGCAGCCAAAGATGGAGAAGTTCTATACAGTCAGCAAAAACAAGACCAGGAGCTGACTGTGGCTCAGATCATGAACTCCTTATTGCCAAATTCAGACTGAAATTGAAGACAGTAGGGAAAACCACTAGACCATTCAGGAATGACCTAAATCAAATCCCTTATGATTATACAGTGGAAGTGAGAAATAGACTTAAGGGACTAGATCTGATAGATAGAGTGCCTGAAAAACTATGGACAGAAGTTTTTGACATTGTACAGGAGACAGGGATCAAGACCATCCCCATGGAAAAGAAATGCAAAAAAGCAAAATGGCTGTCTGGGGAGGCCTTGCAAATAGCTGTGAAGAGAAGAGAAACAAAAAGCAAAGGAGAAAAGGAAAGATATAAGCATCTGAATGCAGAGTTCCAAAGAATAGCAAGAAGAGATAAGAAAGCCTTCCTCAGCGATCAATGCAAAGAAATAGAGAAAAATAACAGAATGGGAAAGATTAGAGATCTCTTTAAGAAAGTTAGAGATACCAAGGGAACATTTCATGCAAAGATCGGCTCGAAAAAAAGACAGAAATGGTATGGACCTAACAGAAGCAGAAGCTAAAATAAATAGAGGGAACTGCTTTGGAAGTGACAGGTGTAATAGATTCAAACCCTGTAGTTAGCACCGACTACATAGAAAGGGGCCTATAAATCTTGAGAAATATAAGCTGGATCAAGGAACTATCTGAAAATGAACTGACCCCACACTGTCTGCAACAGATCCAGAGAATGTCCTAGATATATTTTTACTATTATCATTTAAAAAAATTTTTTTTATTTTTAAGTCTTCTATTACTCCTTTAATTTTCATTTTTATAACCTACTGCAGAGAAATACTCAGGAGGTAAAGGAACAGGATAAATGTCCACCAAACCAAACCAAAGAGGAAGAGATAGGGAGTCTACATGATAAAGAACTCCAAATAATGATAATGAAAATGATCCAAAATATTGAAAAAAAAATGGAGTTACAGATAAATAGCCTGGAGACAAGGATTGAGAAGATGCAAGAAATGTTTAACAAGGACCTAGAAGTAATAAAAAAAGAATCAATATATAATGAACAATGCAAAAAATGAGATCAAAAACACTCTGGATGGAACCAACAGTAGAATAACGGAGGCAGAAGATAGGATAAATGAGGTAGAAGATAGAGTGGTACAACTAAATGAAACAGAGAGGATAAAAAGAAAAAAAAAACAGTTAAAAGAAATGAGGACAACCTTAGAGACCTCTGGGACAATGTTAAACACCCCAACATTCGAATCATAGGAGACCCAGAAGAAGACAAAAAGAAAGACCAGAGAAAATACTTGAGGAGATAATAGTTGAAAACTTTTCTAAAATGGGGAAGGAAATAGTCACCCAAGTGCAAGAAATCCAGAGAGTCCCAAACAAGATAAACCCAAGGCAAAACACCCCAAGACATATGTTAATCAAATTAACAAAGATCAAACACAAAGAACAAATATTAAAAGCAGCAAGGGAAAAACAACAAATAACACATAAGGGGATTTCCATAAGGATAACAGCTGATCTTTCAATAGAAACTCTTCAAAACAAAAGAGAATGGCAGGACATAAAGTAATGAAAGAAAAAAAACCTACTGCCCAGATTACTGTACCCAGCAAGGATCTCATTCAAATATGAAGGAGAAATCAAAAGCTTTACAGCCAAGCAAAAGCTGAGAGAATTCAGCACCACCAAACCAGCTCTCTAACAAATGCTAAACGATCTTCTCCAGACAGGAAACACAGAAAGGATGTATAAACTCGAACCCAAAATAACAAAGTAAATGGCGACAGAATCATACTTATCAATAATTACCTTAAATGTTAATGGGTTGAATGCCCCAACCAAAAGACAAAGACTGGCTGAATGGATACAAAAACAAGACCCCTATACATGTTGTCTACAAGAGACCCACCACAAAACAAGGGACACATACAGACTGAAAGTAAAGGGCTGGAAAAAGATATTCCACACAAATAGAGACCAAAAGAAAGCAGGAGTAGCAATACTCATATCAGATAAAATAGACTTTAAAACAAAGGCTGTGAAAAGAGACAGAGACACTACATAATGATCAAAGGATCAACCCAAGAAGAAGATATAACAATTATAAATATATATGCACCCAACATAGGAGCACCACAATATGTAAGACAAATGCTAACAAGTATGAAAGGGGAAATTAACAATAACACAATAATAGTGGGAGACTTTAATACCCCACTCACACCTATGGATAGATCAACTAAACAGAAAATGAATAAGAAAACACAAACTTTAAATAATACAATAGACCAGTTAGACCTAATTGATATCTATAAGACATTTCATCCCAAAACAATGAATTTCACCTTTTTCTCAAGTGCACATGGAACCTTCTCCAGGATAGATCACATCCTGGGCCATAAATCTAGCCTTGGTAAATTCAAAAACATTGAAATCATTCCTAGCGTCTTTTCTGACCACAATGCGGTAAGTGAAGTGAAGTGAAGTCACTCAGTCGTGATGTCAATGACAGAAGAACAACTATTAAAAATTCCAACATATGGAGGCTGAACAACATGCTGCTGAATAACCAACAAATCACAGAAGAAATCAAAAAAGAAATCAAAATATGCATAGAAATGAATGAAAATGAAAACACAACAACCCAAAACCTATGGGACACTGTAAAAGCAGTGCTAGTGGGGAAGCTTCATAACAATACAGGCTTACCTCAAGAAACAAGAAAAAAGTCAAATAAATAACCTAACTCTACAACTAAAGCAACTTGAAAAGGAATAAATTATGAACCTCAGGGTTAGTAGAAGGAAAGAAATCTTAAAAATTAGGGCAGAAATAAATGCAAAAGAAACAAAAGAGACCATAGCAAAACTCAACAAAAGCAAAAGCTGGTTCTTTGACAAGATAAATAAAATTGACAAACCATTAGCCAGACTCATCAAGAAATAGAGAGAAGAACCAAATCAACAAAATTAGAAATGAAAATGGAGAGATCACAACAGACAACACAGAAATACAAAGGATCATAAGAGACTACTATCAGCAACTATATGCCAATAAAATGGACAACTTGGAAGAAATGGACAAATTCTTAGAAAAGTACAACTTCTCAAAACTGAATGAGGAAGAAATAGAAAATCTTAACAGACCCATCACAAGCACAGAAATTGAAACTGTAATCAGAAATCTTCCAGCAAACAAAAGCCAAGGACCAGAGGACTTCACAGATGAATTCTACCAAAAATTTAGAGAAGAGCTAATACCTATCCTACTCAAACTCTTCCAGAAAATTGCAGAGGAAGGTAAACTTCCAAACTCATTCTATGAAGCCACCATCACCTTAATACCAAAACCAGACAAAGATGCCACAAAAAAAGAAAACTACAGGCCAATATCACTGATGAACATAGATGCAAAATCCTTAACAAAATTCTAGCAAACAGAATCCAACAACACATTAAAAAGATCATACACCATGACCAAGTGGGCTTTATCCCAGGGATGCAAGGATTCTTCAATATCTGCAAATTAATCATCGTAATACACTACATTAACCAATTGAAAGATAAAAACCATATGATTATCTCAATAGATGCAGAGAAAGCCTTTGACAAAATTCAACATATATTTATGATAAAAACCCTCAAGAAAGCAGAAATAGAAGGAACATACCTCAACATAATAAAAGCTATATATGACAAACCCATAGCAAACATTATCCTCAATGGTGAAAAATTGAAAGCATTTCCCCTGAAGTCAGGAACAAGACAAGGGTGCCCACTCTCACCACTACTATTCAACATAGTTTTGAAAGTTTGGGCCACAGCAATCAGAGCAGAAAAAGAAATAAAAGGAATCCATATTGGAAAAGAAGAAGTAAAATTCTCACTGTTTGCAGATGACATGATCCTCTACATAGAAAACCCTAAAGACTCCACCAGAAAATTACTAGAGCTAATCAATGAATATAGCAAAGTTTCAGGATATGAAATTAATACACAGAAATCCTTTGCATTCCTATACACTAACAATGAGAAAACAAAGAGAAGTTAAGGAAACAATTCCATTCACCATTACAAAGAAAAGAATAAACTACTTAGGAATATATCGATTACAGTGAGAAATAACAATAACCTCAGATATGCAGATGACACCACCCTTATGGCAGAATGTGAAGAAAAACTAAAGAGTTTCTTGATGAAAATGAAATAGGAGAGTGGAAAAGTTGGCTTAAAGCTCAACATTCAGAAAACTAAGATCATGGCATCCGGTCCCATCACTTTATGGGAAATAGATGGGGAAACAGTGGAAACAGTGGCTGAGTTTTTCTGGGTTCCAAAATCACTGCAGATGGTTATTGCAGCCATGAAATTAAAAGACGCTTACTCCTTGGAAGGAAAGTTGTGACCAACCTAGACAGCATATTCAAAAGCAGAGACATTACTTTGTCAACAAAGGCCTGTCTAGTCAAGGCTACGGTTTTTTTAATGGTCATGTATGTGTGTGAGAGTTGGACTATAAAGAAGGCTGAGTGCCGAAGAATTGATGCTTTTGAACTGTGGTGTTGGAGAAGACTCTTGAGAGTCCCTTGGACTGCAAGGAGATCCAACCAGTCCATCCTAGGAGAGATCAGTCCTGGGTGTTCATTGGAAGGACTGATATTGAAACTGAAACTCCAATACTTTGGTCACCTGATCTGAAGAGTTGACTCTTTGGAAAAGACCCTGCTGCTGGGAAAGATTGGGGGCAGGAGGAAAAGGGGACAATGGAGGATGAGATGGCTGGATGGCATTGCTGACTTGGTGGACATGATTTTGGGTGGACTCCAGGAGTTGGTGATGGACAGGAAAGCTTGGTGTGTGGTGGTTCATGGGGTCACAAAGAGTTGGACACGACTGAGTGACTGAACTGAACTGAAAAAAACAAAAGTCCTATATATAGAAAACTATAAAACACTGGTGAAAGAAATCAAAGAGGACACAAATAGATGGAGAAATGTATCATGTTCATGGATTGGAAGAATCAATATAATGAAAATGAGTATACTACCCAAAGCAATTTATAGATTCAATGCAATCCCTATCAAGCTACCAACGGTATTTTTCACAGAGTTAGAACAAATAATTTCACAATTTGTGTGGAAATACAAAAAGCCTCGAATAGCCAAAGCAATCTTAAGAAAGAAGTATGGAACTGGAGGAATCAACCTGCCTGACTTCAGGCTCTACTACAAAGCCACAGTCATCAAGACAGTATGGTACTGGCACAAAGATAGAAATATAGATTAATTGAACAAAATAGAAAGCCCAGAGATAAATCCAAGCACTATGGACATTTTATCTATGACAAAGGAGGCAAGAATATACGATGGAGAAGAGACAATCTCTTTAACAAGTGGTGCTGGGAAAACTTGTCAACCACTTGTTAAAGAATGAAACTAGAACACTTTCTAACACCATACACAAAAATAAACTCAAAATGGATTAACGATCTGAACATAAGACCAGAAACGGTAAAACTCCTAGAGAAAAACATAGGCAACTCACTCTCTGACATAAATCACAGCAGGATACTCTATGACACACCTCCCAGAATATTGGAAATAAAAGCAAAAATAAACAAATGGGACCTAATTAAACTTAAAAGCTTTTGCACAACAAAAAAGCTATAAGCAAGGTGAAAAGACAGCCTTCAGAATGGGAAAAAATAATAGCAAATGAAGCAGCTGACAAAGAATTAGTCTCAAAAATATACAAACAACTCCTGCAGCTCAATCCCAGAAAAATAAACGACCCAATCAAAAACTGGGCCAAAGAACTAAACAAACATTTCTCCAAAGAAGACATACAGATGGCTAACAAACACATGAAAAGATGCTCAACATCACTCATTATCAGAGAAATGTAAATCAAAACCACAATGAGGTACCATTTCACGCCAGTCAGAATGGCTGCTATCCAAAAGTCTACAAGCAATAAATGCTGGAGAGGGTGTGGAGAAAAGGGAACCCTCTTACATTGTTGGTGGGAATACAAACTAGTACAGCCACTATGGAGAAGAGTGTGGAGACTCCTTAAAAAACTGGATATAGAACTGCCATATGATCCAGCAATCCCACTACTGGGCATACACACTGAGGAAACCAGAATTGAAAGAGACACACGTACCCTCAATGTTCATTGCAGCACTGTTTATAATAGCCAGGACATGGAAGCAACCTAGAGGTCCATCAGCAGACGAATGGATAAGAAAGCCATGGTATATATACACAATGTAATATTACTCAGCCATTAAAAAGAATACATTTGAATCAGTTCTAATGAAGTGGATGAAACTGGAGCCTATTATACAGAGTGAAATAAGCCAGAAAGAAAAACACCAATACAGTATACTAATGCATATATATAGAATTTAGAAAGAAGGTAACGATAACCCTGTATGTGAGACAGCAAAAGAGACACAGATGTATAGAACAGTCTTTTGGACTCTGTAGGAGAGAGCGAGTGTGGGATGATTTTGGAGAATGGCATTGAAACATGTATATTATCATATGTGAAACCAATTGCCAGTCCAGGTTCGATGCATGAGACAGGGTGCTCAGGGCTGGTGCACTGGGATGACCCAGAGGGATGGGATGGGGAGGGAGGTGGGAGGGGGGTTCAGGATGGGGAACATATGTACACTCATGGCAGATTCATGTCAATGTATGGCAAAACCACTACAATATTGTAAAGTAATTACCCTTCAATTAAAATAAATAAATTTATATTTTAAAAAAGTAAAGCAAAAAATACACAACATATCAAAGCAATTATATTCCAATTTAAAAAATGAAAAAAGATATAAGAGAAAAGACTTCTTAGTTGGTTACTTTGAAAGTAAACACCTGAGATTCACATACACAATAGAAGTAGACTTTTTCATGATTTTACCCTATTTTCTCTAATCTTATATCTCTTTCACGAGCTTCATGCTATCTGTTTGCTGACAAGTTTCACAGTTCAAGGTAAATTTATTTTAACCTGCTTTTATTTGCACTGATAGTTGCAATTTAACCTGGGATTCATACCTTCTATTTTACAACATGGAGAATTGGACCTAAAAAATTGAGTTCACTGCATATACGACCCAGTATAAACACCCCAAATTGTGACTGCCAGCCACTTAGGCATTTAGTCTATGCTAGAATTTCTAAATAGCAGAAAAAGTGGGCATTTTGGACCACATCATTCTTTCCTGTGTGGAGGGAGCACTTTCTTGTGCACAATAGGATGTTGGCAACATCTCTGGCCGCTACTCATGAGACAGTAGCAATTCCCCCTGCCCCACTCCACTTGAGGCAACCAAAAATGTCTTCAGATATTTCCAAGTGTCCCTTGCAAGGTCTGGTGGAAGGCAAACTCACCCCACGGTTAAGAACCATTGATTTCTACAATTTGATGACTCTACCAATAACACATAACTTAGTTTAACAAATACAGATTCTTGGAAGGGAGACAACTTTGGTCCAATTTGATACAGACATCTTAACCTTAGTAGGAAAGGACTGTGTAGCAGCATGCTTTTTCAGAATTCTAGACAGATAATTCATTCAGAAAACTAAGACCATGGCATTCGGTCCCATCACTTCATGGCAAATAGATGGGGAAACAATGGAAACAGTGGCTAAGTTTATTTTTATCGGCTCCAAAATCACTGCAGATGGTGATTGCAGCCATGAAATTAAAAGACGCTTACTCCTTGGAAGGAACGTTATGACCAACCTAGACAGTATATTCAAAAGCAGAGACATTACTTTGTCAACAAAGGTCCATCTAGTCAAGGCTATGGTTTTTCCAGTGGTCATGTATGGATGTGAGAGTTGGACTGTAAAGAAGGCTGAGTGCCTAAGAATTGACGCTTTTGAACTGTGGTGTTGGAGAAGACTCTTGAGAGTCCCTTGGACTGCAAGGAGATCACCCAGTCCATCCTAAAGGAGATCAGTCCTCGGTGTTCATTGGAAGGACTGATATTGAAACTGGAACTCCCGTACTTTGGCCACCTGATGCAAAGAGCTGACTCATTGGAAAAGACCCTGATTCTGGGAAAGATTGAGGGCAGGAGGAGACGGGGACGATAGAGGATGAGATGGCTGTATAGCATCACCGACTCGATGGACATGGGCTTGGGTGGACTCCAGGAGTTGGTGATGGACAGGGAGGCCTGGTGTGCTGTGGTTCATTGGGTCACAAAGAGTCAGATATGACTGTGAGACTGAACTGAACTGAACTGAAACAGATAATTTTTTTTTAAAGGTGTCATTGACGAAGAGAGAAGTCACAGGACTCCCTAATGCATAGTGTTTCATTCCTTTATTGTAGGATTAATATGACAAGGAATGAAATATGTTTTTACCTTAATGAAGATGGTGTTGCAACAGCTAGATGCTACACAGAGAGGAAATGGATTTGCAGGAAAAAAAGTGCACTAAATCAGTTTCCGACAGTGGACTTAACATTCAGGAGAAAGATGGTTTTAATATTTATCAACTTTTCCCCTTTCCTTTTGTTGAAATTTCAGCATTTCACTGCTTTAATATTATAGCCTGATGACACAGCTGGAATGATTTTGAAAGCAATTTTCTTATTAGTTTTATACTTTTTAAATTGTCTGGATCTTGGCTCATCTATATCAATTTGAGAAGAATCATGAAATTTAACAGAATCTCTAGGTTAATTTTGGGAGTGTTGCATTTATATATTATTTTCTTAATCATTTACAGTGTATCTCTTGTATTGATTTTTGTCTTGTATAACTTACAATTTTTCTAAACAGTTACTCCATAGTATTTATTATATGTGTCTCTATTATATGTATCTATTGCTTTTGCAATTATATACTTTTATTATCTTTTAAAATAGTTGTTTTTATTATCAAGATAATTCTTTTAGGTATTCTTGTTCTGTTCAACATGCTTTCTGACAATTCATAATTTTCTAATAATTTGTGGATTCATTTAAATACTGGAAAACATAGCATCTAGTAGTAACAGTTTTATTTTTCCTATATTGTAAAAATTAGTTATTTCTTGTATAATTAAAATGGGTGGAATTTCCAGGACAATATTGATGGTAAAAATTGTTCCACATTTTAAAGGAAATGCTTCTGATATGTTAACATTAGTTGTATTGTATCTAGTTTTTTATATCCTTTTCTTAAAAGTTAGGTTGATTCTTTTCTATTTTTATTTGTTAAGAGATTTTTTTTTTCTGTAGGAAGAGACTTCATTTTCTTGTATGCTTTTTTTTGCTGTATCTGTTTTGATGTTGTCATGGTTTCTATTTCTTAATCTTTTAATGTAATGAATGGCATTTTAAATTTTCTAATGTTAAGAGACTGCTTTATGTTCCTAGATAAAATTCAGTTTGGTCATGACATGATATCCTATTTATTTTAGATATATTCATTTTTATATTTATTTTTTTAACAGTCTTGAGTGTGACTACTCTAAAATTTTCCTTAGGAAGGCCGGGATTATAGTTTGAATAATTCAGTGATGACATGGTTGAAAAATGTGCTGCTTTACAATTATGCTATAAAAATGTGAATGATAAATTTCATATGTCTTGAAAATTCATTCCTGCTCACATTTTCTGCATATTTTTTTTAAGATAGCTGCCAGGAGCCAGCACAGGATTTCCCACCCATGACAAGGTCATGCGGGAGAACCCTGACGGGCAAGGCAAGTCAGGGCTAGAGGAACCCACCCCCCCAAAAAAAAACCCCGCTGGACCTGCCTGAGCGTCTACCCCAAAACCAGAATCTGTCTGTTTTACTGTTTTACGACTTTCACCAATTCCTCCGACATTAACGGGGGGCTATCCCCGACCACCTTTCTCTGAAGGAAATCAACTTAAAGTTCTAGTTAATAAGCCTCCTGGGCATAATAGGAGTGTTTAAATCCAAACCCCTCAGAGGGCTCTCTTACTTGCTTGACAGGTTTACCCAGACTTCTACAGCTACGCATACGATTGTTTACAGTCTCCCAACCACGAGAGGCACAGGAAGCTTAAGATATTCAAATAGTATAGAGCCTCTCTCGGAGTTAGAAATTGTTAGAATAGAACTAGTAGAAGATTTCATTGTTGAGCCAATGCTTGCTGCCAAGTTTCCACATCCCTTGTATTGTATCCTTGGAAGTGTATTAATTAATACAGTTGGTATATAGAAAAAATAAGCAGTGGCCTTGGTGTTAACAATTTTAGACCCTTAAGGTAATAAATTCTTTCCTTTGTTGGAAGCCCACTGCATCTTTGCCCTATAGGAATGCAACTTTATCTAACACCTTTGGAGGATGGCACCAAACTTTAAAATAATTACTCTTAGAGAAAATAAGTCTTATGGTTGACAAACCTTTATCAGAGTCATAAAATGTTAACAGACCTTCTGGCCAGAAGACGATGTAAATCACCTAAACCATTTGTATATGAAAAGTTTGCAGAAAAGAAAACCTGGTCTTGTAAGGATCAAAGACTGCTGACTTTGCATGATTTCACACCCCCTATTATCCTCTATGCACAACTTAAGGTATATAAGCTCCCTTTGAAAATAAAGCTACGGGCCTTGCTCAAAGCTTGGTCTCCCCGTGTTGTTCTTTCTTGCTTCCTTTTCTCTCCTTTTCTTCTCTGTTCTTCCTTCAGGGTGACTGACTTAGAGCGTGGGGGCTCTCTGAGACCACTTACTTGCCTGGGCATCTAAGACCCACTCAAGAAGGTGCCTAAGGTGGGGCACCTTCTGCTATTCAAGAGGGCAGCTGCGACCTCCGTGGTCAGAGCAAACTTGATGTCACAGGTTTTATTGGCTTTCCGCGTAAACCAGATAGTTCACCTCTGTCTTTTCCCTTTTATTTATCTTTTAATCACCAACGCCGTCCTCCTGAGGGAATCCCTGGATCCAACGGGGGCTGGACCCCATTAGATATGCACTTGTGATCTTCAATGAAGAGCAGTAGCAGCCTTTGAGGGAGCTGCTAGAAAACAGTATTCATGGATATCATGACATAATGATGTCACCAAAGTTGAATGCTGGTACTAGAGAGCTGCAGCCTCTAGAAGACTTATATTGTTTCAATGAAAAAAAAAAAAAAAACTCATTTTCTCCTGATAGAGAAATAAAATTAGAAAAGACACTTTTGACAATAACAAATCTGATATTATCCCTGGCTCTCAACAGGAAAGGGGCTTCCCAGGTGGCTCAGTGGAAAAAGAATCCACCTGCCAATCCAAGAGTTGCAGGAGACATGGGTTTGGGCTGGGAAGATCCTCTGGAGAAGTAAATGGCAACCCACTCCTGTATTCTTGACTGGAGAATTCTATGGACAGAGGAACTTGGTGTGCTCCAGTCCACAGGGTTGCAAAGAATTGGACACAACTGAGCCACTGAGCACACATGACCTGAACAAGAAGAAATAACATCTGAACACCATAAACAATCTGAATGCACCCTCACTGGATAAGCCAATGTATAACAAATTCCCTTTTGCCACTATTCAGAAGATTTTTTGCTAAATAATAATGCTCTTCATGAGCTTATGAGTTCTGTGATGCACTTTAAGCAAAGTGTTGTTTGAAGAAAGACCCTATCATATATGTTTGCCCTAGATCTCAGACCCAGGTGGAAGCCTTTATAAGGTGAAATATCCAGTAATCAATGATTACACAGGGTCTTTGCAGTTGAGGGTAACTTAATTTATGTAATATCTATGAATTTTAATATGAAAAACTACACAATCTATCCCATGGGATAGAATTATTTTTGTAAACTACCAAAAAATGAAAGTGAGTCCTTTAGTTGTGTCTGACTCTTTGTGACCCCATGGACTATAGCCTACCAGGCTCCTCGGTCCATGGGATTTTCAAGGCAAGAATACTGGAGTGGGTTGCCATTTCCTTCTCCAGGGGATCTTTCCGACCCAGGGATCGAACCCAGGTATCCCACATTGTAGGCAGACACTTTACCGTCTGAGTTACGTATATTGTGTGTAGACTCAAAAAATTTCCTCTTCCTGTATCTTATGAGTACCCTCGTCTAGAAAATCCCATGGGCGGAGGAGCCTGGTAGGCGGCAGTCCATGAGGTCGCTAAGAGTCGGGCATGACTGAGCGACTTCACTTTCATGCATTGGAGAAGGAAATGGCAAACCAATCCAGTGTTCTTGCCTGGAGAATCCCAGGGATGGGAGAGCCTAGTGGGCTGCCATCTATGGGGCTGCAGAGTCGGACATGACTGAAGCAACTTTAGCAGCAGCAGCAGCATATCTTATGAGGTTCAACTATGAGCCTAAAATGTTGTGTTGACATTCTAATGCTCAGGACCTCAGACTGTGACCTTATTTGGAAATTAGGGCTGGGCTGAATGTAATAGTGAAGACATCATTACTTTAGGCCTCAAGCTCTTTAGCACCAGTGGTGTTATAAGAAGAGGAAATTTGGAGTCAGACAAAACTCTTAACAAAGTGAAGACAACGTGAAGACAAAGGGAAAAGACAGCCCTGTGATTGAAGTGATATACCTATAAGTCAAAGAGCGCTAGGCATGGCCAGCCATTACCAGAAGCAGGAAGAGGCAAGAAAGGACTGTCTCCTAGAGCAGTCTGAGAGAGCATGACCCAGAGGACATATTGATGTTGGGCCTTCTAGGCTGTAGTACTGAGACAATCAGTTCCTGGTGTTTTAAATCATGCAGTGCATGGCACTTTGTTATGGCAGCAGTAGCATTAACACATTGTATTTCTGAAGTGTAAAAACCCCTGCATCCTTGTTTTTAAAATAAAAGACTGACTCAAGAATCCATGATTAATTCATTGTTTGTCAGTTGTTTCATGAGGGCTGTGTTTCCACCTTGCTTATACTTTCCTTTGTTGTGCCAAAGCTTTTAAGTTTAATTAGATCCCATTTGTTTATTTTTTGTTTTTATTTCCATTACTCTGGGAGGTGGGTCATAGAGGATCTTGCTGTGATTTATGTTGAAGAATGTTCTATCCATGTTTTCCTCTAAGAGTTTTATAGTTTTTTGTCTTACATTTAGGTCTTTCATCCATTTTGAGTTTATTTTTGTGTGTGGTGTTAGGAAGTGTTCTAGTTTCACTCTTTTACATGGAGTTGACCAGTTTTCCCAGCACCCGTCGTTGAAGAGAGAAACGTGAAGATGTAGAAACAAAGACTAGCTATTGGGCTGGGGAACTGGTAACAATTTAGATTATAATTCAACCACATAGCAGAATCACTGAACTCCTATTTCTCTGAAATACATGAAGGCATGACACACGTTGCTACATTATTTTTACAAGAAGCAGACCCACTCCAAATGAAAACTGCTGACCATGAGAACATGGACTCTAGACTGGTTGAAACTGGAAAATTAATGATGCTTGAAACGTCACCTTGATGCCAACCAATCCAAAAATGTCCATGAGTTGGTGACACACCGCTCCTTGAACACTATAAAACTCCTCACTATCCCACTCCTGGGTGGGTCACACAGTCTTGAGTGCATTAGCCCTCTGTGGTCCCCTTTGCCTGGCAGCACAATAAAAGTTACTCTTTTCTACTTCAGGCAAAACCTGTCTCTATGTTTCTATTCGGCAACAGAGAACACAGGCAGGGTTTTGGCAACATTATCAATATCAACTTCTTTTCATTTCTATGTTTCATCTTTTTCAGATACAAGCATAACCTAGAATGTCCACTGCTTCTTTCAGGAAATGTATTTAAAGGAAAATACATTCTCTCAGCATTTAAATGCATCAAATCCAGTTTTGTCTATCACTCGACAAAAGTGAATAAAAGCAGCCCTCACCACGTCACTCCTATCTTTATTGCTGTATCCAGTGACCTTGCTTCAGTAAATAACTCCCATGTCCTCTTGAGCACCATTTCCTTTTCTTCCTTACTAAAGAATAGTAGATTTACAAAATTAACTTCGAATGTACAATATAGCAGTTCAAAATTTTTATACTGCATATATATAGTTATAGATGCAAATAACAAATAAGTGTTTGCCAGGAAGGAGTGGGGGGAGCAGAGGGAAAGAAATAGGTGAGGAAGAGTGAGAACCAAAACCTCCAGTTACAAGATAAATGAGTTATAAGTATCAAACGTGCAGTGCAGGGAATATAGTCAATAACTGGGTAATATATTTGCAAGCTGACGTGTCGTAACTGGACTTATCATGGTGATTAGTTTGAAATCCATTGTCTTGCAATTAAAGTACTATTCATGAAATAGCTCATTGTCTTTTTAAACATTCATACAAAGCCCAATCTTCTGTGTGTTTGTAGCAAGTGGCCTTCTGACGAAAAATGTGTGGTTCACTGTGTGAATTTTTCACTATCCAAATTAGTTTAGCTTGACATTTTCAGTTACTCAGGAAGTTCCGGCCACAAACGGTTGACTGTAGTCTTAGTTCTCTAATAAAAGCTGGAGGTAAAATGCCTGATATAAATATGGTAGAGAAAGATGTTTTCCAACTGGGCGGATTGCAAAACGAGGTAAGAATTTGGGCTGTAAGGAATGAGGGTGAGGATTGAGGTGATAAAATAATGCTACTGATAAGACTCTAGTGGTTCACAGTTACAGAGTTTTCAAGGCTGAGAGATCTTGAAAGAGTGCTATAATTTATAAATTGTAAATGTGTTTATAATTTGTTTAAGAATAAGCAGATATGGAAATTCTTGTTCTCACAGGCAATGAAAGGGAACTATTAAGAGAAAGAGGTAAGAGAATGGAAACAGGTAAAATTTATGACTGACAATGGAATGATTAATTTCACTGGGAAAAATACATACTGTAAAGTGTTACACAGATGCAGCATATTATTATTGTGAAATAAAGTATAAAACTTATCATGGAAGCTCACAGGAGGGAAAACATTAAAAGGAAGTAAAAGATATTTACCAATTTAAAAAAGTGAACAATTCCAGATAAAAATTTAGGAGAACATTCAAATAAAATATCTTACATTAGATGCCGTATAGAAAGAAAAATGTGTGTATATGTATATACATATATATATATGTATATACATATACACACATATGTATGAGATTGAAATTAATAATCATGTATTAAGATTTTGTTTGATGACTTACTAAGTGAAAAAAGTGACCTTTACCTGTTGGAAAAAATTGGGGTGTCATAATTTAGGATGGAAAATTTTCCTTATCCTTGATAAAAGTAGCAATCAATTTAGATAGAAGGCAATTCAGAAGAGTAAAAAGATGATTTCTAATTCTTGTTAAATGACTTCATTTATTTCTTCATTCCTTTGGTATTTTGAGTATCTTTATAATAGCTGCTTAAAATATTTGCTAGATAATTCCAACATCTGTGTCACGTCAGCACAGCTTCTGTTGATTGTCTTTCTCCATGCAAGTCCAAATTCTCATGGCTATTCGTATGCTGAATAGTTTTGGATTGTCTTCTGGACATTTTTAATAAATATTTTGTTAGGAGATTCTTGTTTAAATATCTGACGCATATCCAAATTTTTGGTTTGAGCAGACAATCACTTTGGCTAGGTTCAGGCCTTCTGTGGGCTCTGGTTCCAGTTCAGTTTTCAGAGCCCTTGTAGTGTTATTTGGATATTTGTTGCAAGTGAATCAACCAACGGCCAATCTGGAATGTGGGCAATGTTCTGCTATGAAGAGTTTAGGTCTCAGTGTCTTTGGTACGTTAGAGCCACGTGTAGGCATGCACAGCTCATGTGTCTGAGGACAGGGGAAATACAGGAATTTGCTACCCTCTAATCACATGGTGGTGGTTTTTTCTGGTGACCAGACACTCCCTTGAAACTATACAGAACCTTCACAATGAGTGATCACTAGCATAACAAAGTTACTTCTATGACTCAAGAAATGGACAAAATTATAATGATTTTTGAAGCTCCTTGCCAGGAATCAGAGGTAAAGATCAAATATATCTATTGCAACACAGTTTTCAGTCACCCAGGTGGTGCTAGTGGTAAAGAATCCCCCTGCCAATGCAGGAGATGCAAGAGATGCAGGTTCAATCCCTGGGTGGGGAAGATCCCCTGAGGTAGGCAATGGCACCCTGCCCCAGTATTCTTGCCTGAAAAATTCCATGGGTAGAGGAGCCTGGTAGGCTATAGCCCACAGCACTGCAGAGGGTCACATATGGTTAAGCACAGAAAACAAAAGCAATAAGTTAAGCACAGTTTGAAAAGTATCAGAACTTAGATATGGCAGAAATATTAGAATCATCACACTGGAAACTTTTTAAAAACTCTGACTGACATGCTAATGACTCCAATGCAAAATATAGACACCATGAAGAATAAATAAGTAGTGTAAGGAGAACATAGAAATTATAAGAAAGGAAAAAAAGAAATGTCAGAGAATCAAAACACTTACCAAAATAGAGTGTCTGATGATGTCATTAATACATGGCTGAGGAGAGAATCTCTGAGTTTAGGACATAGCAACAGAAACATCCAAAACTGAAATGTTAAAACAAAACAACAGAAAAAACAGAAAAGAAAACCCAAAACAATATCCAAGAGCTGTGGGATAACTACTAAAAGTGTAACATGTAATGGGCACACCAAAAGGAGAAGAAAGAAGTAGAAGCAATATTTTAAGGAACGGTGACTGAGAATTTACCCCAAATTAATATCAGACTCTAAAGCACAGATCTAGGAAGCTTGGAGAAAACCAAGCAGCATAAAACTGCGCGCACACACAACATCAAATACATCTGGGTATACCATAGTCAAATTGCAGAAAGCCAAACAAAAATTGAGAAAAAATTTGGAAAGAAGCAAGAAGAAAAAAAATTACCTTGCCACCTTTTGTTTCCAAAGAAGCCAGGTAAACAAGCAGAGTGGAGTGAAATGTTCAAATTGTTGAGACAAAAAGAAATTATCAACATAAAATTATATATTCTCTGAAATCCTGTTCACAGTGAAGGGGAAATAAAGATTTTTTCCTGGAAAAAAATCTTCAGGGAATTTGTAGCCAGGAGACCTTCCTTGTAAGAATGTTAAAATAAGGAAAGAATAGAAAGAGGGAAGGAAAGTAATATAGGTCAAAAACTAGGACCTACTTTGAGGAATAAATGAGAAAATTTAAAATGTATCTTTCCTATTCTTAATTGATCACACTGGTAACAGCTTGTTCAAAATAATGACTGTATTAGATTCTTGTAGTTTATGCATAAGTGGAATGAATGACAGTAACAATGTAAGGGACAAGAGTATAATTAGGATTATTTTGTTATTATAAGATATTGCACTATTCTTTTGAGGTTTACAGTATTAATTGAAAGCATATTTGAGCTAGTTGTAATTTTGTATTACAAGCTTCAGGGCAATCACTAAAAATATTTTTTTAAAAAGAAAGAAGTGCAATGGATACAAGATAGGAGAGAAAATGCAATAATCTAAGCTACCCAACTAAAACTACATAAGGCTGAAAAAATAGAAGACAAAATGGAAACAAAGAACAATAGCAACAAATAGAAAACATTAACATACATGGCAGATATTAATTCATCTGTTTAAATAATCATCTTCATGTCAATGGTTTAAATATACCAGCTAAAAGAAATTGTCAGAGTGAAACAAAAACAAGATCCAATTTTGTATTTTCTATAAAAAATCCACTTTAAAGATGAAGATACATGTAGTCAAAAAAAGAAAAAGGAAACGAATGGAGAAAGATATTCCTTGTGAATACTAATCAAAAGAAAGCTGGAGTAGCTACACTATATTAATTTCATGCAGAGCAACTTCTAAACAAGAAAACTTACCAGGGAAAAAGAAGAACATTACATACTCATAAAACAATTACTTCTCCAAGAAGACATACCAATTCTTTTGTATGTGAACCTAACAACAGTGTCAAGATGTAAGGTAGAACCTGATAGAACTGCTAGGAGAGACAGGTGAATTCACTATTATGGCTGAAGACTTCTGTAACCCTCTGTCAGAAATGGGCAGAGCCATCTGGCAGAAAATCACAACACAGTTGTACTAACAGCACCGTCAATCAACTGTATACAAAATAATTGACATTTATAAGCTATTTATTTAACGACAGCAGAATATACATTTGTCTCAAGGTTATGTTAAATATTTGCCATGTTAGACCACATTCTGAAAAATTATAGCTTAAAAAATTAAAAGAATAGAAATCATATAATGTATGCACTCAGGCCATAGTGGAATTAAACTAGAATCAGATGGCTACATAGAAATATAACTACAAAATTCTAAATACAGGAGATTTAACAACATATTTCTAAACAATACATGAGTCAAAGAGGACATTTCAAGAAAATTTTAAAAATATTTTAACTAAATGAAAATACAACTTCAGAATTTGTGACATAGAGTAAAATAAGTGTTTAGTGGAAAGTTTACTACATTGAATGCACATATTCAAAAAGAATAAATATCTAAAAACAAATATCTAAGCTTTAACCATAGTAAACTAGAAAAAGAAGGGAAAATGCAAAGTGAAAAGAAATGACATTAAACAGCAGAAATCAATAGAGATGATCAATGGAATCGAAAGCTGGTTCTTTGAAAAAGATCAATAAAATCGATAAGCCTCTACAAAACAGAGCTGGTTCTTCAGAAGATATAAGTAAATTTGATAAACCTCAAGTGAACTGAGGAAAACAGAGAGAAGATACAAATCAATAATACTAGAAATTAAAAAAGGGAAAATACTACAGAATCCTTGGATATCAAAAAGATAGTGAAAGAAAATTCTGAAAATTCTTAATTCTACAAAGTCATTGTACAGTCTTGCTTCACTTGGATCTTAACAGTCTGTGGGATTGCAGAATTGTCAGGACTGAGCGACTAACACACACAATACTACCGAGTCTTTGGACGTCAAAAAGATGGTGAAAGAAAACTATGAAAAATATTAATCCAACAGACTCATTGTACAGTCTTTCTTCACTTCGATATTAACGTCTATACATTTTACAAGCACACATACTGAAGAAGGCTAATGTTTCTAATTACTATAAAATGTATTGAGCTACATATGGTTCATTATTTTAAAGCAAGTTAGCTGGAGTTCCTTTTGTTCAACATCTGGAAGAAAAGTATTGTTTTTATTCTAGATCAGCACTTTTGAATCAACTTTCTACAGTGGTGGGAATATTCCACATCAGTGCAACCACAATTGTAGCCACTAGCCACATGGAGCTGTGAGCACTTGAAATGTGGCTAGATTTTAAATTTTTATTTAATTATAATTGATTTAAATTTTAATACTCAAATGTGATTAATGACCATCCTATTGCACAGCAGTTCTAAAGGCTTCCCTTGTGGCTCAGCTGGTAAAGAATCCGCCTGCAATGCAGGAGACCTGGATTCAATCCCTGGGTTGGGAAGAGCCCTGGAGAAGGGAAAGCCAGCCCACTACAGTATTCTGGCCTAGAGAATTGCATGGACTATATAGTCCAGGGGGACACGAAGAGTCAAACACAATAGAGTGACTTTCACATCACTTCATTTCTAAAGGTGTGATTTGGATTTAGACCTTAAAGCACTTAGAGAAGAATTTTTTCACCACTGTTTTTTACCACCAATGTCAGGAGTGGAGTAGCAAAAATCAACACATATTTGAACACAAATTCTTGTTTATGTTTTGTGAAAAAGTGTACAGTTATAGATGGTAGACAATGAACAGATATTTATTTGTTGTGTTTACACAAATGAGTCGGAGAAGGCAATGGCACCCCACTCCATACTCTTGCCTGGAAAATCCCATGGATGCAGGAGCCTGGTAGGCTGCAGTCCATGGGGTCGCTAAGAGTCGGACACGACTGAGCGACTTCACTTTCACTTTTCACTTTCATGCATTGGAAAAGGAAATGGCAACCCACTCCAGTGTTCTTGCCTGGAGAATCCCAGGGACGGGGGAGCCTGGTGGGCTGCCGTCTATGGGGTCACATGGAGTCGGACACGACTGAAGCGACTTAGCAGCAGCAGCAGCAGTAGCAGTAGCAGTACACAAATGAGTACCTGAACAAGGTATTACTCAAGGATTGATTTCACAAGATCTGATGCTTGTGGTCATGCAGAAGATATTATGTTGGAAAAGCCGTAAACATGCAGTGCAAGATCAAAGCCTCGACAAAAATTCTAATTGCGGAAGAACTACGGTAGAAGCGTAATTCATGGTTACAAAGATGGGCTTTGAGAATGAACAAGACAGTGTGAGTATCGGTTGGCCACTGGTAGCTGTGTGATACTGCCAAGTTACATAGACTCTGTGAGATTCATTCATTTTACTACTAAAGTAAAATGAATAATAATAATAGTTTAATAACTTTTAGGATACAATGACTTGGACAATATATATGCTATATATGTTAAATTTCATATAATTAACTGCTTGTTGTGTGTCTTAAGCATAGAATATACAGATTCAAGAGATGTAAATATTTTAAAAAGAGCATCTTTGGTATGCAGGAAAAATTACTTTGCTAGTAAACAAGTAAATAGATCTCCACTATTTCCCAAGGCATAAGAATGGAAATATGTTAACTACTGATTTACAAGTGCCTGTGAATATAAGTTTATACCACTGGGAGGCAGTATAACATTAGATTAAACAGGACTTTAGCACAGAAACAGTCTTCTTGCCTGGAGAATCCCATGGTGGGCTACAGTCCACGGGGTGGCAAAGAGTCGGACGTGACTGAGCGACTTTACTTTCACTTTCTTTCACTTTTTAGGACAGAAACAAATTTGTGTACCAATCTCAGCTATTTTACTCAGTGATTCTGTGAATTCAACCAGATAGGTAATTTGTTTTTTTTTTTTCTTTCCAGATATGGTAACCTTGTTAAAGCTCAACACTCAGAAAACTAAGATCATGGCATGCGGTCCCATCACTTCATGCCAAATAGATGGGGAAACAGTGGCTGACTTCATTTTGGAGGGCTCCAAAATCACTGCAGATGGTGATTGCAGCCATGAAATTAAAAGACGCTTACTCCTTGGAAGGAAAGTTATGACCAACCTAGACAGCATATTCAAAAGCAGAGACATTACTTTGTCAACAAAGGCCCGTCTAGTCAAGGCTATGATTTTTCCAGTAGTCAGGTATGGATGTGAGAGTTGGACTATAAAGAAAGCTGAGTGCAGAAGAATTGATGCTTTTGAACTGTGGTGTTGGAGAAGACTCTTGATAATCCCTTGGACTGCAAGGAGATCCACCCAGTCCATCCTAAAGGAGATCAGTTCTGGGTGTTCATTGGAAGGACTGATGCTGAAGCTGAAACTCCAATATTTTGGCCACCTGATGCAAAGAGCTGACTCATTTGAAAAGACCGTGATGCTGGGAAAGATTGAAGGCAGGAGGAGAAGGGGATGACAGAGGATGAGATGGTTGGATGGCATCACCGACTCAATGGACATGGGTTTGGGTGGACTCCGGGAGTTGGTGATGGACAGGGAGGCCTGGCGTGCTGCGATTCATGGGGTCTCAAAGAGTTGGACATGACTGAGCACATGAACTGAACTGAACCTTTTTAAGTCAAATATAAAGTGGAAATAATGATGTCTGTCTTGACTGCATCACAGTAGAGCTTGTGGTAAGGCATCTTCAATTTTATTAATAACATATTATACATACATATTCATCCTGCCCATCGTTTTGTATGATGTACTCTGCATGTAAGTTAAATAAGCTGGTGTCAACATACAGCCTTGACATATTCCTTTTCCAGTTTTGAACCAGTCCATTATTCCATGTCCAGTTCTAACTGTTGCTTTTTGACCAGTTTCTCAGGAGGCAGGTAAGGTGGTCTGGTACTTCCATCTCTTTAAGAATTTTCCACAGTTTGTTGTGATTCACACAGTCAAAGGCTTTAGCATAGTCAGTGAAGCAGAAGTAGACGTTTTCCTGGAACTCCCTTGCTTTCTCCACGATGTAACAGATACTGGAAATTTGATGTCTTCCTCTGCCTCTTCAAAACCTAGTTTGAACATCTGGCAGTTTTCCGTTCATGTTCTGCTGAAGCCTAGCTTGAAAAATTTTGAGCATTACCTGGCTAGCATGTGAAATGAGCTCTATTGTACAGTAGTTTGAACATTCTAAAAGAAGGGCACTGCCCTTCTTTGGGAGTGGAATGAAAACTGACCTTTTCCAGTCCTGTCTGTGGCCACTGCTGAGTTTTCTGCTGACATAGTGAGTGAAGCAGTTTAAGAGCATCATCTTTTAGGATTTGAAAGAACTCAACTGGACTTCTGTCACCTTCACTACCTTTGTTTCGGGCTTCCTAAGGCCCACTTCACTTCACACTCAAGAATGCCTGGCTTTAGGTGACTGACCACATCGTTGTGGTTATCCAGGTCATTAAGACTTTTTTGTACAGTTCTTCTGTGTATTCTTGCCACCTCTTCTTAATCTCTTCTGTTTCTGTTAGGTCCTTGCTATTTCTGTCCTTTACCATGCCCATTCTTGCATACAATGTTCCCTTGATAGCTCCAATCTTCTTGAAGAGATCTTTAGTCTTTCCCATTCTACTGCTTTCCTCTATTTCAGTATAAGTATGCATTTTATTAATATAGAAACCTTTTTAATAATATTTCAAAATATTTTATATATCAAGAAATTTTGGACCAAGCAAATCTCCTTCAAAGAATTTATCATAAGGAAATAAATGGATTCCTATATGATACTTATTTCAAAAATATTTAAAATAGTAAAATAATTATAAACAACTTTAATGTCTATATATATGAGCTAGGTTAAATTATGGTACATTTATACTATACACTTAGCAAAGGAAACAGCAACCCAGTCCAGTATTCTTACCTGAAAAATCCCATGGACAGAGGAGCCTGGGGGGTTATTAAACAATACTACAGAAAACAATACAGACATTAAAAACAATAATGTAGTGCTACAAATATTGCTATAAAGATCTACAATGTTATTTTTTTTTAATTTTATATTGCAGTATAGCCAACTGACCATGTTTTGATAGTTTCAGATGCACAGCAAAGGGACTCAGCCATACACATACATGTATCCATTTCCTTCCAAACTCCCCTCCCTTCCAGGCTACCATATAACATTGAGCAACGTTTACTGTAGTATACAGCAGGTCCTTGTCAGTTATCCATTTTAAAAATAGCAGTGTGTACATATCTATCCCAAACTCCCTAACTATCCTTCCCCACATCCTTCCCCATGGCAACCATATATTTATTCTCTAGGTCTGTGGGTCTGTTTTGTAAATAAGTACATTCATATCATTTCTATTTAGATTCTGTATATAAGGGATGCCAAACAGTATTTCTCCTTCTCTGTCTGACTTACTTCACTCAGTATCACAATCTCTAGGTCCATCCATTTTGCTGCAAATGGTGTCTTGTTCTTCTTAACAGTAAGTAATATCCCACTGTGTATATGTACTGCATCCTCCTTATCCATTCCTCTGTCAATGTACACTTATGTTGCTTCCTTATCTTGGCTATTGTTAACAGTGCTGCAGTGAACATTGGGATGCATGCATCTTTTAAGACCATGTGTTTCTCAGGATACATGCCCAGGACTGGAATTGCAGAATCATATGGTAGTTCTGTTTTTTGTTTTTTAAGGCCTCTCCATACTGTTCTCCATAGTGGCTATACCAATTTACATTTTCACCAACAGTGTAGGTGGATTCCCTTCTCTCCAAACACTCTCTAGCATTTATTGTTTGGAGTTTTTGATGATAGCTATTTTCACTGGTATGAGGTGATATCTCATTGTAGTTTGTTTTACATTTCTCTAGTAATTAGAGATGTTGAACATCTTTTCATGTGTCTCTTGGCTATCTGTGTGTCTTCTTTGGAGAAATATCTATTTAGGCCTTCTGCTGATTTTTCTATTAGGTTATTTTGATGATATTAAGCTGTTTGCAATTTTTGGAGACTTAATTCCTTGTCATTCATATCACTGGGAATATTTTCTCCCAATCTGTGAGTTCTCCTAGTCTTTCTAAATTTTGTCTATGGTTTTCTTTGCTGTCCAAAAGCTTTGGAGTTTAATGAGGTATTATTTGTTTATTTTGGTTTTAGCTTCCATTAATCTGCAAGATGGTTTGAAAGAGATATTGCTGCAATTTATGTCAGAGAATGCTCAGCCTATGTTTTCCTGTAGGAGTTTTATTGCTTCCCATTTCACAATTAGGTCTTTAACCCATTTTGAGGTTATTTTTGTGTATGGTGTTAGAGCATAATCTACTTTTTATGTAGATTTTTAAAAAAAAACATGTTTTTTTAACATGTTGCTGCCCAATGTTTTCAACAATTGAAGATACTGTCTTTCCACCACTGTGTAGGCTTGCCTCTTTTGTCATAGATTAACTGACCATAGGTGAGTGGGTTTATTTATGGGCTTTCTATCCTCTTCCATTAATTTGTAGGTCTATTTTCGTGCCAGTATCACACTGTTTTGAAGACTATAGCTTTGCCCTATTGTCTGTAGTTAAGGAGACTGATTCTTCCAGCTCTGTTTTTCTTTCTCAAGATTGGCTATTCAGGGTCTTTTGTGTTTCCAAGCAAATTGTAAAACCTTTTGTTCTAATTCTGTGAAGAATGCCCTTGGCAATTTCATAATGATTACATGAAATCTGTCGTTTGTTTAGGGTAGTATTGTCATTTTCACAATATTGATTCTTCCAATTTAAGGACATGTTATATCTCTTCATCTCTTTGTGTCATCTTTGATTACTTTCATTAGTATCTATTAGTTTTCTGAGGACAGGCCTTTTGCCTCTTAGGTAGATTTATTCCTAGGTATTTTATTCTTTTTGCTGCAATGGTAAATGGAATTATTTCTTGGATTTTTCTTTCATAATCTTATGTTGTTAGTGTAAATGAATGCAAGAGATGTCTGTGTATTAATTATATATCCTGAAACATTACTAAATTCATTGATTACCACTAGTGGTTTTCTGGTGGCATCTTTAGGATTTTCTATGTATACAATCATGTCATCTGCAAACACTGACTGCTGTCTTTCTCGTCCAGTTTGGATACCTTGTCTTGTTCCTGATCTTACAGGAAAGGCTTTCAGTTTTTCACTATTGAGAATGACGTTTGCTGTGGGTTTGTTGTATATGACCTTTATTATATTGAGGTAGGTTTCCTCTGCCCATCTTCTGGAGCGTTTCTTTAATCATAAATGGGTATAAAATTTTGTCAAAAGCTTTCCTGCATCTTTGGAGATGATCATAAGGTTTTTATCCTTCAATTTGTTAATATGATGTATCACATTAATTGATTTGCATATATTGAAGAATCCTTGCCTCCCTGAGCTAAATCCTACTTGATCATGGTGTATGACCCTTTTAGTGCATTGCTGGATTCAGTTTGCTAGTATTTCATGGAGGATTTTAGCAACTATGTTCATCAGTGTTATTGGCCTATAATTTTCTTTTTTGAAATACCTTTGTCTGGTTTTGGCATCACGATGATGGTGGTTTCTTACAATGAGCTTGATGGTGTTCCTCCCTCTGCAATTTTTTGGAAGAGTTTGAGAAGGATGGATGTTAGCTCTTTGCTACATTACTATTATCTGAAGTCTATAGTCTAGGGTTTACTCTTTGTGTTGTGTATGCTACAGATCTTGAAAAATGCATAATGACTTGAATCCATCATTGCAATACCATATAGCATAGTTTCAGTGCCTTAATAGTCCCCTGGGCTCCACCTTTTCATTCCTTTCAACCTCTCCACCTTGGCCCTTCAGACAGATCTCTTCACTGTCTCCATAGTTTTGCCTTTTCCTGAATTTGGAAAGATTACTTGTTGAAATTTACAGTATGTAGCCTTTTCAGATTGACTTCTATCACCTAGTAGCCTGCATTAAAGGTTCTTTCATGTTTTTCTTGAATTAAGTGCTTCTTTGTTAAGTCCCAGGATATTATGCCATTGTTTGGAGAGTCTAAAGTGTGTTTAGTCATTTATATATCGACAGGCATCTTGGCTGTTTCCAAGTTTTGGCGATCATGAATACAACTGCTAGAAACATACCTGTGCATATTTTGCAAAAACATTCGTTTTCAAATTATTTGTGTAATTTTTGGATCATATGATGAGCATATGATCAAAAAGTGAGATTTTTGGATATGATGAGTATAATAATGTCTTAAGAAACTGCCAAACTGTCTTCTAAAGAGTCATCTGCTTTTTATTATCAACACTTGGTGAAACTTCTAAATCATTTCAAGGACTAAAGTAATTCACTAGAAAAAAAAATTGTTCAAAGGCCACTTTCTGCAGTTACTGTCTTGTTTTAAGAATATGTTTGTAAAGTCTAATCCAACTGAACCAACCTCACTGTGGACAGATTCTTAGCTTTGATATCTGATCACCCCAAAAAAGGGTGATGAAAACAGGTGATGACATATTGAAGATCATTTAAAAATTAAAAAGAAATATCCATGGTTCACACATTCAAAATGGAGCCAGGTAGCCATCCATGGATGTGGTGTCAGACATATTCTTAAATCTCTGAGAACTTGAACTTTAGGGACTATATCAAACTCAAGAATACCACCAGCATTTTTTTTTTTTTGGACATGCCCTGTAGCATGCAGATGGAATGTGTGCCCCATGAAGTAGAAGCTTGGAATCTTAACCACTGGACCACCAGGAAGATCCCAACGGTTCTCAGAACAATGTCTGCAGCTGCAGGCCAGCTACAAACATAATTTCAAAGTACCCTCTTCCCCTACATGCAACTATGTAACCATTTTGACCTCCAATCAATTCTTACTTAAAGAAGCACCTTTATTTCTTGCCAACTCCAATCCTAATTCTTGACAATTTATGTAGCATTGTAGTTTGGGTTTTTATACATTTCCCCTATTTTGTAATCCAGGGGTAGTTTCAATGATTTTGATCTGTGGCTCCTGAGAGATAACACTCCTAACAAACCACAAATCAAGGCCTTCTGAATATGGATGTGTGTCCTCAACCAGAGTTTTTGTCCTGGTCACCTCAGGACAGAAAAACCAAGAAGTCTTGGTTACCTCAGATTGAACCTCAAAGAGACAAAGCCTGTCTGCATCTCTGCTAGGCCAAGGTGATTTCCAGGCTGTGACACCTTCTGCAGACTTTTTTTTGCTCTGCCAGGAAGGCACCCAGAGTGGCAGACAGCCTGAGCAGAGGTTCATTCTCTTAGATCCACCAGTAGTCCACCAGCCCCCATCAGACATTTGGCAGTTTGAAGAGGAGCCCAAGACCAGCAACCTTCAGGCATCCTGTTTCCTCCTGTTCTGACTTCCTCTTCTGGCTTGAAGCCCTGAGAAACAAATCACAGGAAGCAGAGCTGGATTGAAACAAAGCCAGTAAAAAAAAAAAAAAAAAATCAATAAATAAAACAAAGCCAGTATGTGACATCCAGACTGAGGGATACCTAGTGTAATCTGGTCTACCGTCAGACTTATTTTCTGGTCCCTGTATCTGGTGCCTCCCCCATGTCTGGGCAGAAGACTGAGGCCTGGAAGTGAGAGACTACCCAGGAGAGGCCGTGGATGGTGAGGGGTGTGTGTGAGGATCCAGGAAACCGGAGGGCGTGGCAGTAGCAGCAGTGTTTGCAGTCCTGAGACCAGCCGACCCCTTTGGCAAGCGGCAGCCCACAGTGAAGAGGATCTGCCACCAGGAGCGCCAAGGAGAGGATGAAGAAACTGCCTTCCCTGCTTTCACTCGGCCATGACTGAACCCATGTACAACTCCCTGTGTTTTTGTCTTTTGAAGTAGAATGCCAGCTCAAGAGTCAGTCATCAGGAAATATGAAGATGCAGAAACAAATACTAGGTGTTGGGCTGGGGAATCGGTAGCAGTTTAGATTATAATTCTGCCATATGGCTGAATCACTGAACTCCAAGTTCCCTGAAAGATATAGACAAAGGCATGACACACATTCCTAAGGTGTTTTTACAGAAGTGGATCCTCTCCAGATGAAAACTGCTGACCATCACAACATTGATCCTAGACTGGTTGAGACCAGAAGACTGAAGATGCTTGAAACTTCATCTGGATGCCAACCAATCTGAGAATTGTCCTTGCTCTGCTCCTTGAACATTATAAAACTCCTCATGACCACATAGTCTTGAGGGCATTAGCCTGCTCTGGTCCCCTTTGCCTGGAAAAGAAATTAACGGCTATTCTTTTGTACTTCACCCAAAACGGTCTCCATGTTTCTCCTTGGCATCCGTGAACAGAGGCCAAGTTTTGGCAACATGACCTCTCCAGGGCTTTGTTTCCAATGTGAGTATCTGATCTAGTAACTAGTATCTGAACTAGTTACCTAGTAACTAACTAGGTATGTAACATAGTTGCTGCAATAAATAACCTCCTAAATTTCATTGATAGCACAGTATATATTTACTTATCTCTTATGCAGGAATGAGTACCTGGCCTGGACAGGTAATTTGGGAAAATATAACCTGATTTCTCCCCAGATAGCTGTGCCCCTAAGCTGCCCTCTGCATGGGAGTTTGCAGAATGTTAGCAGATGACTGGGAGATTCCTTAGGACAGGTCCTGTGGTCTGGGGATTAAGGGCTTTGAAAAGCTGGGAGAGGGTGGCCAGTGTTCCTAGTGAGCTGGTTAAGGATATTGCCCCCTTTTTTTTCTCAATATAGCCTGCCCCCCAGGAATGGCATCTTAATTGGAAACTAGAGATCCCTCTGGAACTGGCCTGAATCCCCCTCTTTTCCAGGAACACAAATGTCCAATGTTTTGGGGGAGATTTCTCTTTAAGCTTGGTTTGAATGTCCTCAAGGTCTCTCTGGCAAAATAAATGTGTTTTAAAAGAAGTTCCCCTCTTGGTGTCATACAGGTTAAGTGAGCGTGGTTACGTGTTATGTGTTGTGAGTGTGGTTAAGTGTTATGTGTTGTGAGAGTGGTTCTGTTAAACTGGCCTGAGGTGATCTTCTAGAGGAGCTTCTCTGGTCCCTTTAATTTGGAATGAAGAATCTTCATTCTGTTGGGGATCTTCCATCTGTTGGGGATTTAGTTCTATAAAGGGCTTAAAGATATTGTTATACATATATATGCCTCGAGGTAGAACCAGGATCCTTCCCCAAGCCTGCTCTTTTGTTTCTTGGCTGTTCCTCCTCCCTTGTCTTGTGTCCCTTTCCTTCCCTGATTAGCACCTGTTCTAATCTGCTGTTTAGAACTCAAGGGAAAATTTGAGAAAGTAACACTGATATATATAAACTACCACGTGTAAAACAGATAGCTAGTGGGAATCTGCTATATAAAACAGGGAGACTAGCCTCTTGCTCTGTAATGACCTAGAGGGGTGTAATGTGGGGAGGAGAGGTGGGAAGCTCAAGAGGGAGTGGATATGTATGTATATGTATATATATATATATATATATATAGTTATGTCTGATTCCCATTCTTGTATGGCAGTAACAAACACAACATGGTAAAACAAGTATCCTCCAATTAAAAATAAATAATAAAAAGAAATACCATAGGAAAATGTAAAAAACTATTAAAAAAAAAAAAGAACACAAGGAAGATCTTAGGGCTGGAGTCTCTAACCTACAAACAAGAAATGGGGGGCAGAAAGACTTCCCTACCCAGGAGCCCCACAGGGTCCTGCTCGGTTTCATTCCTGGGTTGGTTTTTTTTTGGGGGGGGGGGTCACTTTCTCCACATCAGGGGTCATACTTCTCTGCTTCTGTGCCATCTTTGCACTCCAGAGATTGTGAGTTTTTACCTTTGGATGTTGGGTATTTTTGCCTTTCTCTAAATATTCTTGAATTTGTTCCAAGTGAAGTTAAATTATTTGAAAGCAGTTCTATCCTTTTGGGTCTTCCTTTTAAGATTTGGGTAAAGGAAAAATCCAGTTCTTCCTCATTGGCTTTTCTTTCCTGTGAATCTCCATTATTATGCACACAGACCTCTTCACTTCTGACACTTCTGGACACCAAGTGCACAAGACTTCCCTACTAAACAAACGACTGTCTGTGACACTAGCCTGGCGTTCCACAATTTAGCTCACTTCTAACACTATCAACCTGGAGATAGCATCAGATCCCACAGGTTAAGAGCTCAGCCCCACAAGATTGCCCCCCCACCCCTACCTCAAGATGCCAATGCAAGTGGCAGGACCCAGGTTACAACTCCTGTTCAATTTGCCTACAAATCAAAGAGATTATGAACCCTTCTCGATTTTGATTAATTTGCCAGAGTGGCTCATAGAGCCCAGGGGAACACTTGTGCTTACCAGTTTATAAACGGGTGTGATAAAGGACACAGACAAACCACTAGATGTAGAGATTATACAGGGTGAGATCTAGGAGGGTCTTGAAGGTAGGAGCCCACACAGTGCCAGTCCCTGCACACAAGAAAGACTTTTCTTTGCCAACACATTCATGGATATCTCTGCTGTGTATACTTCACATTCTTTCTTTCTGCTGTGTGCTGTGCTTAGTTGCTCAGTGTTGTCTGACTCTTTGAGACCCCATGGACTGTAGCCTGCCAGGCTTCTTTGTCCATGGGGATTCTCCAGGCAAGAATACTGGGGTCAGTTTCCATGCCCTCCTCCAGAGAATCTTCCCTATCCAGGGATTGAACCCAGGTCTCCTGCATTGCAGATGGATTCTTTACCAGCTGAGTTACCAGGAAAGCCCAAGAATACTGGAGTGGGTAGACTCTCCCTTCTCCAGGGATCTTCCCAACCTAGGAATCAAACTGGGGTCTCTTGCATTGCAGGCAGATTCTTTACCAGCTGAGCTACCAGGAAAGCCCCCATGTATACCTATCAGAGCTCAAAAATGTAGATTACCTTAATAGAGAAAAATTGTTTCTCATGGGGATAAAAAGAGGTAAAGGGTGGGAGGCTAGAACTTTCTTTCCCTTCCATCCAATTTGTTCTTCCTAAATAAATTCTAATATTACATCTTTTTTTGCCCCTCTCTCTTTCTGAAAACTGACTTTCCACCTTTGTTATGGTTGTGAATAAAACGCTTTTGATCCAGAGATGTGCATTAAAATACATTTGTACAGAGAGATGTGCTGGGAAATGAAGCTTTCTTTGAGAGGCCATCATTTGCCAATCTTCATCTGGCTGCTGTGAGACCACTGGAAAGCACAGCATTGTCTGCACAAGGCTGGGACCGCTTCTTCACCACGGGGCCTCTTTGTCAGTCAGTCTCTGTTGTTTGTCATATCGCAGAAGTTTGTCCAGAAGATCTAGGGCCTCAGGGCTGATAAGGCTTCTGTTTTCACTATGGATAAAATGTTTCCAGCGTTTCCATGAATGTTGTCCAAAATATCGTTGAAGTGTAGATCTAGGTCTATGTGATACTTATTCCGATTCCCACGTAGCTCCTCTGTACCCAGAACTTTGGCGATGTGAACAAGCTGGTCATAGTCCTCCTGTCCATGAAAGAAGTGCATGCGTGCTAAGTCACTTCAGTCATGTCCGACTCTTTGCAGCCCCATGGACGGTAGTCCACCAGGCTCCTCTGTCCATGGGATTCTCCCAGGCAAAAATACTGGTGCGGGTTGCCATGCGCCCCTCCAGGGGACTTTCCTGACCCAGAGATCAAACCTGAGTCTCTTACATCTCTTACATTGGCAGGCAGGTTCTTTACCACTAGCGCCACCTGAAAGCAGGGTTCCTTTCGAAAGATCATGCTTGCTAACATACAGCCCAAACTCCACATATCCAAGCTGTACTCATACATCTGCTAGTCCACAAAGTGCTCTGGTCCCATGAAGTACCTGGAGGTCACTTGGACATTGTAGTCCTGGGCAGGATGATAAAGTTCCCCTCCAGACCCCAGTATATCAGTCACAGTTTTTCTTGTGGTGCTCTTTCATGACATCGTGAGGTTTCATATTCCTGTGCATATTCCCTTGATGTGGCAAGTAATTCAGAGCTTTAAGTAGTTATAAAATAAGGGTATTTTTTTATTAAGGACATGTAAAACCAGATATCAAAATCTGTCAGGATATGGGACAGATCTTAAAATCTGTATTATTGATATATTCAAATACCAGAGCTGGTCTTTCCAACACAGAATCCTTCATGGTGTTAACCAGCTAAATGATAGTTGTTCCACCAGGAGAGTCCTCCAGAATGGTCAACTTCTCGTTTTTTCATTTTTTTCTTCCCTGGCTTAAGGATTTTTAAAATCACTCTGTCACTGTTGGTGATGTTAACGGCCTCAAATACTTCACTATAATTTCCCCGACCCAAGTTTTCCAACCAGCTGGTTTTTGTTGATCAGCTGCTTGGTCGTGTCCGACTCTGTGACCCCCATGAACTGCAGCATGCCAGGTTTCCCTGCCCTTCACCATCTGCCAGAGTTTGCTAACACTCCTGTCCATCCAGTCAATGATGCCATCCAACCATCTCATCCTCTGCCACTCCCTTCTCCTCCTGCCTTCAGTCTTATCAGGGAGTGAGTCAGTTCTTTCCATCAGGTGGCCAAATTATTGGAGTTTCACCTTCAGCATCAGTCCTTCTATAAATATTCAGGGTTGATTTCCTAAGTTTAGGATTGACTGGTTAGGTGTCCTTGCTGTCCAAGGGACCCAGCTGGTAATCATCTTGATTACCTCAGCGCAGTAAGTGCTCCTAAACTTCCTAGCCCCTGTAGGAAGGCTCTGTACGTCATAGCCCCTGTAGTCCCTGTTGCTCAAGGGAGGCTGGCCAGGCAGGCGGAGGCGGGGCCGGCGGGGCGGAAGCCCAGGCAGCATCCTGCGGGCGGAAGCCAGGCCAAGGCGGCAGCGGGTTGGCAGAGGCCGAGGGGGTGGCCAAGCGGAAGAGGAGGTTGACGTCACTGCCGGAGAAGGAGGAGCGCAGCTGGCCCAGGGGCAGGCAGCCACACCAGGGTAGGTTTGCGAGGGGCAGGCGGGCGGCGGGCCTCCAGGGTCGCTGGCCTAGCTGCCCAGTCTTTGGAGCAGCCGGAAGCCAGGCGTGGCAGGCGGCCCTAGGGCTTCAGGCAGCCTCCCTGGCTTGGCTCTCAGCTGCGAGTCTACCCTGGGGTCATGGGCACCAGCAGAGGCAGCTGCCCCTGAAAGTCACGGGACACGATTTAATCCTTGTAGAAATGAAGTTGCTCAGTCCTGTCTGACTCTTTGCGACCCCATAGACTGTAGCCTACGAGGCTCCTCCGTCCATGGGATTTTCCAGGCAAGAATACTGGAGTGGGTTGCCATTGGCAAATGCCTATGGCAAGTGCCAGTTTGTAGTTGACAGGGTTTTGTTTGTTTTTTTTTTTCCCCCCTCCATCCTCATATACACGTGATCGGTAAGCTGCTGGATATACAAAGGGAACACTGTACCTCCCTCGAGTTCTCTCCCTTTTGTCTCTCTCTCTTCTGATACTCTGTAGTCTTACCCCTGTGCTTCTCCTGTTCACCTCAGGGAATCTCTTGGCATTTTGTTGGTTTCCCTCTGCTTTGGAAAAGATCCTGATACTGGGAAGGATTGAGGGCAACAGGAGATGGGAAGGACACAGGGTGAAATGGTTGGATGGCATCACCAATTCAATGGACTTGAGTTTGAGCAAATTCCAGGAGATAGTGAAGGATAGGGAAGTCTGGTGCGCTGCTGTTATGGGGTTGCAAAAAGTCTGACGACTTAGCATCTGAACAACAAAAACCCACCCCTACAAAGTTGTCTATGGGCTATAAGCTGGGGCAAGTGTAAGGCTCACTGTCCTTCATTGAAAGGTGCGCAGTGATTGAAAAGGATTTTTTCTAACAGTTTTTTTTATTTTTAGTTTTTTCTTTTTAGTTGATTCAGACAGGAAAGTAAATCTGGTCCCTGTTACTCCATTGTGATAGGGAACAAAAGTCTGTGGAGTAGATCTTTCTAAGTTAAAAGCACTTTGCATTTTAAATTTAAGATCTTGTCAACGTTAAATTTAAAGGTCTTGTCAATTTCACTTATCTTGTTGCTGCTTACTCATTGAATGAGAGTTTCCTGCTTTACTTCTCAGTTCCTGTTTTGGCAACCACGTGAAAAGCAATGCCGAATACTCTTGCTTACTAGAAACATTACTCTGACAGAGACTTTGAAAATGTTCCTGAGTGACCCTACCTCCAGAGGAAGTATGGAAGACGGGAGATCTGGTGAGTGAAAATTGATAAACTTGGACAAAACAAAATGAGAGTTGAGGGAGGAGGAACTCTTATACCACCAGCCACTGACAGGATAGAAATTGCACTTTAGGAATATCAGTACTTCACAGTTAACCTCCACAGAAGGAGATACGTTTTGAGAGTCTAGAGGTGGGTGAGACGACAGGTGTGTAATTGTCACATCAGGTGTTTTGTTACTGGCATGTTACTTAAATATTTCTGCACAGATTAGGTTACAGAATTTTAAGAGAAAAATGTTCTCTGGATTTATTTTATTAGTCCTCATATTTTTCCCATGTTGCAGGCAATTTTCACTCTGGCAAGTTACATTATGATATTAAATAACATGTTTATATTCCAGAGGTGATGGCAAACAGATACCAACAATTTTGTAATACATATACTAATAAAAGTTGCCCGTATCTACTGTGTAGCACAGGGTACTCTGCTCAATATTATGTAACGAACTAAATAGGAAAAGAATTTGAATAAAAATAGATTCATTTATATGTTAAAAAAATTAACCATGACACCTATTCTGTAGTCTGATTAAATGTAGTAGTGAGGTATTTAGAACCTGTTATTTGCTATTTGCTACAAAGACAGATTGTATTTAGACCCTGCTTTCAGGACTTCATCGTCTCAGGGACAGACAAATGAATTTACTATCATTTGATGTGATCTGTGCTACAATGCATTTAATGAAACCTAGGGAGTTGGTGATGGCTGCTGCTTCTGAAGTTTTTTTTGACTTGGGCCTTGAATGATGGTATCACATTTTCTGGAGGAATAGGAGTAAAAGTCACAATTTCTTTTTCTTTTTTTAACTTTAAGTAAATACAAAACTGTGTTTTCTTTCCATTGGGCACAAAAGTGCCCTGCAAAGTTTCCTTTTGGAATTAAGGGTAAATGTGATTCAGTAATATCATTAAGTGTTTCAGCTGAAATCTACTAAGGCTCCTATTTGTGTCCAAATAATTTTCTTTGTCTTTCCCTCTGTCTCTTTCCCTCTTTATGTCTCTTTTTCTCTCTCACGAGGTCTGGTATACTTCTGTATTTATATATAGTGTTATTTATATATATATATCAGTTCAGTTCAGTTGCTCAGTTGTGTCTGACTATTTGGGACCCCATGAACTGCAACTCGCCAGGCCTCCCTGTCCGTCACCAACTCCCAGACTTTACCCAAACTCATGTCCATTGAGTTGGTGATGCCACCCAGCCATCTCATCCTCTGTCGTCCCCTTCTCCTCCTGCCCTCAATCTTTTCCACCATAGGGTCTTTTCAAATAAGTCATGTCAGCTCTTCTCATCCGGTGCCCAAAGTATTGGAGTTTCAGCTTCAGCATTAGTCCTTCCAATGAACACCCAGGACTGATCTCCTTTAGGACGGACTGGTTGGATCTCCTTGAAGTCCAAGGGATTCTCAAGAGTCTTCTCCAGCACCACAGTTCAAAAGCATCAATTCTTCTGTGCTTAGCATTCCTTATAGTCCAGCTCTCACATGGCTACTGGAAAAAGCATTAGCCATTTAAGATCCACTATGATCAAAGGACCAGAGTATGAAAATAGAGAGAGAGATAATAACAGAAGTATACTATATATATACACACACACATATATAGTATATATACTCATGTATATACTGTAATAGTTTATATACTGTAATATATACTATATTCTATAATGTATATAATAGTTTATGTATATTATACTTCTCTGTATATACCATATGCTATATATGGTATATATAGTATATAGATAGTATATATGTGTATGTATAAAACACATGTATGTATATATGCATACATATATGTACATACATACATCTAAGTATACTATGTATACTATATATACATGCTATATGTATATATACTATGTATACTATAACATACTATATAGTATACTATATATAGTATACATAGCATACTATGTGTATATATACACGCACATGTACATGTATGTATACATATATGTATGCATATACATATACATGTATGTATACATGTACATATATGTACAGGTATATATGTATAGTATATACATATATGTGTATGCACACGTGAATACGTATACATGTACATGTATACATGTGCATATACACGAACATGTGCATACATGTACACATATACATGCACGTGTACACATATGCATACATACACACATGTACACCGAAATACATATACATACATGTAAATAATGTATACATATACATTCACATATATGCATATGTATATATGTATGCATATATGTACACACATACATATATGGTATATATACTATATACTCTGCTCATGTTGTTGCTGCTAAGACGCTTCAGTCATGTCCGACTCTGTGTGACCCCATAGATGGCAGCCCACCAGGCTCCTACGTCCCTGGGATTCTATAGATTATATATACTATGATTGTTTACATACTATAATATACTACAATTTTCGTTATCTGGTCCTTTGATCATAGAGGATCTTAAATGGCTAAGCTTTATATCATCCTTTTCAGAGTACATTACAAAGTAGTTTATATACTACCAGACATTGTCAGTAGTGATATAAAAATATGAGCATCTTTTAAATATAACCATTTTAGTTCAACAGTTTTGATTTAATGAGAACATCAGAGTATTAATGTAACATAGTGATTGATTATTAAAAGTATTTGTTGAAATACAGTACCTCTCTGGTTAATGTTATTATCGATATCACGGCATTAAAAAAAATTGTAACCTCCTGTCACTTTCCCCTGATGTCAGCTGAGAATTAATTTCTTACTGTTCTCTAAAGAGACTTTTGTTTAATAAAGCCATGACTAATAATTCACAAAAAAAGGTAAACTGCAAAAACTAGGACTATTGGTGAAACTGTTTGGTGTCATTACAGGAGCTCCAAAGAGCTCCGGTATCACAGTTTTTTATCTTTGAGCCTAGAAAGAATTCACTGAGAGGCAAAGTGATGAATAAGTGAAAGTCGCTCAGTCATGTCCGACTCTTTGCGACCCCGTGGACAGTAGCCTGCCAGGCTCCTCTGTCCATGGAATTCTCCAGATCAGAACACTGGAGTAGGTAGCCCATCTCGTCTCCAGAAGATCTTCCCAACCCAGGGACTGAACCCAGATCTTCCATATTGCAGGCAGATTCTTTACCATCTTAGTCACTAGGGAAGCCCTGGTGATAGATAATAAGTGATTTATTAGAATGGAACAATTGTGAGGCTTTCGAGTGGGTGGGCAGTTTCCTCCTGCACTGCAGAACTTACTGGGCTACGGTCAAAGGAAAAGTAGGTGGTGGAGAAGACCTTCTTTCTCTTTCCTGAGTACATGTCATGCTTCCATCATCAGCTCCTCTCTGTTCTTCTGTGAGATAATTTCTAATACCATTTTTCAAACTAGAAATTTGAAGGTTATTGTGTTCAGAGTGTAATATAAAAGCCATATGAATTTAAAGGGAGACAGTAAGAGGACACACCACAGGAGAGTGTAAGGGAAGAAGATATTTTCCTCCACTCTTCTGGTTAAAGAATTAAATTGACACGAGACAGATATCAAATATCAAACAAAAGTTTGCAGACTAATGAAATATATGCACCTTAATGTTGAGAGTTACCTTTTATTCGATGAGAATTTTTAGGTCTTCAAGCCTGGAAGACAATGTCTCATGTAACCCCATAAAAATTGCTCTGAGGAGAGCGGGGAGGAGTCAGGTTATGTAGAAGTTTGGAACAAGGGGCAGGTAATCTGAACATCCAGATTATTGTGATTTAAAGAAAACCAGATATCCCAAGTTAAGGAATGTAGTGATTTCTTTGTACTAGAAAATGCAAGAGTCTGGGCTCACTGAAATCATTCCCTTGATATGCACCTCAGCTGTCTGGGGCTGGTCTCCTGCACTTTTCCTTAGTGCTCATGGCAGGGAGGGCTGCAGCGTAATGACTGCGAGATAGCAAGTATCATTCTCCTTCCTAAGCACACTCAAGGCTCAGAATTTCACATTTGGAGGGTCAAAACTGCTGATGGCTGTGACATCCTTGTTTATTGATATGGCAAGAAATTCCACATCTCAAGTTGAATCATATGTATACATGAGACAGACCCAGGAAAACTGAGTAACTCACCAAAATGGCCAATAGCTTCACCTTAAATAGCATCTTCAGCTAAAGACAAAAGATGTTGGGGGTAGTGATTTGGGACTTCAGAGAGAAGGAAATGGAAATGGAAAAGCAAAAATTTGGTGAATAAATGTTTGCAGGGCTGTGCAAGGACAAAGATCTTTAGGGCCACGATGGATTCTGATCTCTAGGCCCTGTCCAGTCTCCCCCACCCCACTCAGGCCCATATTCTTTGCAGATATTTCTGGTGATAGCTCTCTTCTAAACAGCCCCTCTATCTAAATTTATTAAGACAGATAGGGTGAAGATCAAACATTTTTTCTGGATTTTGGGGGCCTTACTGATTTCCAGGTTGAAATAATCTACATACTGAAGAGACATTTTTGGGGTGGCGAATTTTATTTCCATACAAAAAAACAGAACAGAAGTAAGTAAGCAAGAAAGAGAAATGAAACATGAAACAAGGGAGAGTGTTAGGAGAAAGATATAGAGAAATAAGAAGAAAAAAGGAGGACTTTTAGAATACTGTACTTAGTCACTCAAGTCATGTCTGCCTCTTTTCAACCCCATGGACTGTAGCCTCCCAGGCTCCTTTGTCCATGGGGATTCTCCAGGCAAGAATACCATGACCTCCTCCGGGGGATCTTCCCAGCCCAGGGATCAAAACCAGGTCTCCTACATTGCAGGCAAATTATTTACAGCTGAGCTACCAGGGAAGCCACTTTAGGAGTATTCAGTTCAGTTCAGTCGCTCAGTTGTGTCCGACTCTTTGCAACCCCATGAATCGCAGCACGCCAGGCCTCCCTGTCCATCACCAACTCCAAGGCTTCTCCCAGACTCACGTCCATCGAGTCAGTGATGCCATTCAGCCATCTCATCCTCTGTCATCCCCTTCTTCTCTTGCCCCAATGCCTCCCAGAATCAGAGTCTTTTCCAATGAGTCAACTCTTCGCATGAGGTGGCCAAGTCCTGGAGTTTCAGCTTCAGCATCATTCCTTCCAAAGAAACCCCAGGACTGATCTCCTTCAGAATGGACTGGTTGGATCTCCTTGCAGTCCAAGGGACTCTGAAGAGTCTTCAACACCACAGTTAAAAGCATCAATTCTTCGGTGCTCAGCCTTCTTCACAGTCCAACTCTCACATCCATACATGACCACAAGAAAAACCATAGACTTGACTAGACGAACCTTTGTTGGCAAAGTAATGTCTCTGCTTTTTAATATGCTATCTAGGTTGGTCATAACTTTCCTTCCAAGGAGTAAGCGTCTTTTAATTTCATGGCTGCAGTCACCATCTGTAGTGATTTTGGAGCCCAGAAAAATAAAGTCTGACACTGTTTCCACTGTTTCCCCATCTAGTTCCCATGAAGTGATGGGACTGGATGCCATGATCTTCGTTTTCTGAATGTTGAGCTTTAAGCCAACTTTTTCACTCTCCACTTTCAATTTCCTCAAGTAGCTTTTTAGTTCCTCTTCACTTTCTGCCATAAGGGTGGTGTCATCTTCATATCTGAGGTTATTGATATTTCTTCCGGCAATCTTGATTCCAGCTTTTGTTTCTTCCAGCCCAGCATTTCTCATGATGTACTCTGCATATAAGTTAAATAAGCAGGGTGACAAGGGGCAAATAGGAGATTCGTTGGATAGAGTTAAGTGGAGATTCACATCTTACTCTTCTAACAATGAGAAAAATTGTGGAAGTGTAAACTTAAAAAAGTATTCACAACCTAAAAGTTGAGAGTATTACCGAGCCCAAGTTCACTCTGCTCATCCCTGACAATAGGCTAATAAATCAGAGAGACAAGGTGTTGAGGCAAGGAATATGACTTTATTCAAAGACCTGGCTGACCATGAAGTTGGCTGACTAACATCTTGAAATAACCATCATGTTGGGGTCTGGATGCCAGGTTATTTTATGGATCAGAGGTGGGGGGAGATGAGGAATCAAAGTAAAAAAAAATAATTGATTTTTGTCGGTATCTCTTAGAATAGCAGGCCTCACGCAGAGGGATGTGTTAGTTTCACTTCTTTACGTCAATCTTGGGTGGTGTGACATGAAATATTTGCTCTGATATCAATAAACAAAGATGAAACAGCTCTTTGCAGTTCTGGCCGCCAAATATGAATTTCTCAGTCAGGCTGGTAATCAACAGAGGAGGGGTGCAATTTCCCACACAAAGAACAAGAATGTCATAGTCCTTCACAGATGAGAGACATCAGGCTCTCTCCCTGTGAGCCAAACAAAGGCACCCCAGCCCAAGAGGCAGGCAGAAGTGGGGCAGGCAGGGCTCCCTGAGGCAGGCCAGTGTGTATGCCTGTAATAACAAAAGCAGTGAAATGAGAGTTAAAGTCGAAGAAACAGATCCTGTATGGAGTCAAAATTAACCCTTCCTGGTTACAAGAGTTATGTTTTATTCAGTGGGAACTTTTAGAACTTAAGCCAGGGAGAGAGCATCTCAAATAACCCTGAGAGAACTGCTCCAAGGAGGCAAGAGAGGAGCCAGGTGGTATAGAAACGTTGCAACAAACAGCATGTAGCCTTTGAATATCAAAAGATGTTTTTGTAAATTAAAGAAAACCAGATATCCCAGGTTAAGGAATTTAGCACTTTTCTATGTATGCTGCTGCTGCTAAGTCGTTTCAGTCGTGTCCGACTCTGTGCGACCCCATAGACGGCAGCCCACCAGGCTCCCCCGTCCCTGGGATTCTCCAGGCAAGAACACTGGAGTGTGTGGGGTTCAAGCCCCAGTGGATCCAGGAAATTCGAAGCGGGGACAGCGTCGGCGAGATCAGGAAACAACTGCTTAATTAAATGTTAATTAAGGATATAAGAGTAGTAGAATAAGAATAGCTCAGTGAGGAAATTCAGTGGAGAAAAGAGGCTGAAATAAGGATAGCTCAGTGAGGAAATTCAGTGGAGAAAAGAGGCTGAATAATTCAGCCAGAAGGTGAGAGAAAGAACGACATGGGGAGACCAGTTTCGGTGAACAAGGCCCACACTTTATTTTCCAAAGTAGTTTTTATACCTTAAGTTATGCATAGAGAATAATGGGGGAAGGGATAGAGTCATGCAGTAAGCCAGGCTTTCTTCCTGCAAACTTATCATATGCAAAAGTTTAGGTGATTTGCATCATCTTCTGTCCCGGAGGCCTGTTAACATTTTAAGACTCTTCGGAAAAGTTATTTTTCTCTAAAGGTGATTATTCTAAAGTCAGGAGCCAGCCTCCAAAAAGCATTGGATACAGTTGCATTCCTATAGGGCAAAGGTGAGGTGGGCTCAGTCAAGAAAAGAATTAACTCAAGGGTCCAAGGTTACAAACACTGAGGCTACTACTTACATTTCTATACACCCATTATATCAATCAATACACTGCCAAGGACACAGTAGATAAGGGATATGGAGACTTAGCAGCAAACATTGGCCCAACAAGTGAAAAACCCTTCACCAATACAATTTCTAATCAATCATTTAACTACTCAAAGGAATCTCTGTTTAGACAGTTTAGAACATCTCTTGCCTCTCACAGTTGGGAGGCTCTGAACAATCACATGTGGCAGGAAAAACCTATTCAGGCAGGCTAGAGGATTTCCAAAGGAGTTTGTAGGTTGAAACACTGCCACACCCAGGAATTATTAACTGGAGCTGTAAGCTAACTCTTTTTTCAGAGAGAGGTAGTGGGGGACAGCCCCCCGTAAAGTCAGAGGTATAGGTGAAAGCACGAAGCAGAAAGTAGGCACTCTGGTTTTGGGGGTAGATGCTCGAGAATTTCCAGGGAGATTCCTGAGGCTTGATCCCGCCTTTGCGTATGCCAAGCCTCCTTCCTCATGACCTTTGCCACGGGCGGAACTCGCTCCCAGCAGGTGTGGGTTGCCATTTCCTTCTCCAGTGCATGAAAGTGAAAGTGAAGTCACGCAGTCGTGTCCAATGCAAAAGTCTGGTCTCACTGAAATCATTTCTTTGATATGCACCTCAACTATCTGGGGCCAGTATCCTGTGTTTTCATATCCTGAGTTCCTTCAGGGCTCAGCATAGAGAGTGGCTGCAGTCTGAGGGCTACTAGAAGGAGGGATTTCTCCTCTTCCTAAGTTCCTTCAAGGCTCACCAGCTCACCATTCTATGATGACTGCGATTGCTGATTACTGTGGCATCCTTTGCTTACTGTTATGGCTGGAAATCTTCCATTTCTCAGAAGTCATAACATACGGAATTTCAAGACAATTTTGCTTTAATGCAGAACCGGAAAGAATGAAGATGGAAAGTTTCATATGGAGCCAAAATCCAAATGCCATTGTATAGCATTTAAAGAAGTCATTCCTATATTTTTTCTCCCTGCCTAGCATTTAAACTGAGGGTCCTGAACATCCTAGGAGATAGAGGTGCAATGAGTGAAATGTGGCAGTTAAAAAAGTTAGCAGGAACTTCTTAAAAGTATAATTAACATTCAGTAAAATTCACCTTTTGGTGTACATTTCTATGAGTTTTGACAAATACATATAATCATGTGGCCACCGCACAATAAGAGTACCCCCCACACCCCCTAACACACACACACATGCTCTCTGTATATATTTCTTTCCTCTCTCCTCATCATTTGGCAACCAATGATTTGTTTTCTATTTTGATACTCTTGCATTATAAGAATGCCTACAGAGTCAGGCTTTTCTCACCAGCATAATGCATTTGAAATTCATTTATATTGTACTGTATATCAATAGTGTAGACTTAATAAAGAGAGACATTATTCACAAGGACTTTCACAATAGGAAACACTCAGTGAAAAAGATTCTCATTTTTAAGTAAGGCAAGGAGGGGAACAGAACACTGTTTGGAAGGGAGAGCGAGGTGGAAGAGCAGGTGGCATTTCCAAAGTCACACTTCTCACTTGTGTTCTAGGGACATGAGGTAGTGATCACACATGAGTTGGGAAGCATCTCACTGCTTTCTTTAGTGCCCTTTTACATTTTCAGGCAATCCAGAGTTTTCAGAGTCTTTGGGGAAGAGAAAGTCTCAGTAAAATTTACTGAGTCAAAGCAAAATAGTAAATGAGCGATTGTCTAGTCAAGGCTATGGTTTTTCCTGTGGTCATGTATGGATGTGAGAGTTGGACTGTGAAGAAGGCTGAGCGCTGAAGAATTGATGCTTTTGAACTGTGGTATTGGAGAAGACTCTTTAGAGTCCCTTGGACTGCAAGGAGATCCAACCAGTCCATTCTGAAGGAGATCAGCCCTGGGGTTTCTTTGGAAGGAATGATGCTAAAGCTGAAACTCCAGTAGTTTGGCCACCTCATGTGAAGAGTTGACTCCTTGGAAAAGACTGTGATGCTGGGAGGGATTGGGGGCAGGAGCAGAAGGGGACAACAGAGGATGAGATGGCTGGATGCAATCACTGACTCGATGGATGTGAGTCTGAGTGAACTCCAGGAGTTGGTGATGGACAGGGAGGCCTGGGGTGCTGCAAATCATGGGGTCTCAAAGAGTTGGACACAACTGAGCGACTGATCTGATCTGATCTGAACTGAAGCATGGAGTCAAGCTTTTCTTTTTTCTTAGTACAAAGTGGTCTTTATTTACCTTTTTCCCAGCTGAAGGATATTGAATTGTTGCCAGTTTTTGGTGACAATAAATAAAGTTATTATAAATGTTCAAGTATAGGTTTTTGTGTAAATGGAAATTTCCATTCCTCTTGCATAGATACCTAGGGATGGCATTGCTAGGGCATGTGGTGAGGTTATGTTTGCCACACCTCACTGCCAACCTGTTTTCCAAAGTGGCTGTACTGTTGCATTTTCAACAGTTTATGAGAATTCCATTTTTATCATTTCTTCACCATCATTTAGTTTTGTTATTGTATTTGCCACTCTGATACACATCTTGTGGCAGCTCACTGGATTTCATGTTTCCCTAGTGACTGGTTGGAGCTTTCCAGGTGGCTCAGTGATATAAAGAATCCCCCTGCCAAGCAGGAGACATAGGTTTGATCCCTGGGTTAGGAAGATGCCCTGGAGAAGGAAATGGCAAACCATTCCAGAATTCTTGCTTGGGAAATCCCGTGGACATAGGAGCCAAATCCTACAGACAGGGGAGCCTGGCAGGCTACAGTCCATGAGGTTGCAAAACAGTCAGACAAGGTTTAGAAACTAAACACAACAATGACTGGCTATGTTGGTTTCTTGATTCATGGGAGCCAGCAGGAGTGATAGGAGCTGCCTATGGCCACACAAGTCCACAGTCCCTAGGGTGAAAGGTGGCCTGGGTTACCAGGACCCTGCCAGGAGCCTAATCTCGCAGTAGTCACTTGGCTCACTGGAGCTGGCAGACACTGGGGAGAGGGGACCTTGGTTAGTGAGTCTACATGGTGTCACCCAGGGCTGAAGGAGTCAGACTGATGTGATGCTAGAGCAGGTAGACCTGGAATCTGTAGTGAAGTCAAGCACCGTTTTACTTTCTTTTTCCCACAGGGAGAGGGTCTCTCTCTGTGCTGGACTGCAGAGTCCTGAGGGAAGGGTTTGGGGGGCCTGGTCCCCAGGAGTTCACCAGGAGTCAACTGTTACAGGAGCCCCACCTGGAGCTGCTGGAATTGGCAGGTGCAGCGGGGAGACAGGAGCTTGGCTCCTAGGAGCCCACAGGAAACCCAGGGTGGAAGCTGTCTGAGACTGCATTATGTGCCAGAATTGCTGGAGTGCAAGGAGCTGGGATGAGACAGAGAGTGGGTGTGCTTGGAATCCTTGTCTCTTGGGAAGGTCTTTTCATGTGCAGATAATTTTCAAATTACTATTTCTAGTGGGAGGTGAGTGGATACCATGTCTAGAAACACTTTCACTTCTTCCTAATCTCTCTATGTCTTTTATTTACTTTTCTTGCCTATTGGCACTGATAGAACCTCTAGGGAAATGTTAAATTGGATTGGTGAGAACAGGCATCCTTGCCTTGTTCCTGACCTTTAGAGGAAGGCATTCACTTTTTCACCATTAAGTATCATGTTAGCTGTACTATTTCTATGAAAAGTGAAAGTTCAGTTCGTAATTTGCTGGGCTTTGTTATTTGGGATGACTCACGTTTCTCCACATTTTATGTCTATGCATGCATGCATGCATGCTAAGTTGCTTCAGTCACGTTCGACTCTGGGTGACCTTATGGACAGCAGCCCACCAGACTCCTCTGTGCACGGGATTCTCTAGGCAAGAATACTAGAGTGGGTTGCCATTTCCTTCTCCTTTTATGTCTATATCGATGGTCATATCCTTTCTCTTCTCTTGTTCTGTTAATGTGATGAATTACATTGATTAGTTTTCTAATGCTCCTCTTAGAACTTCTAACCAAATTTGTTATTTGTGGAGGTAAATCTGGATTGTGTGCATGTTTCATTTTCATTCTGATTTCTAGTCTGTCTGTCTCTTACTCTCTTATTAGCTCTTCTTACAATAACTGGAAGGCTCTCCAGGTGAAAAATTCTGTTTCTCTTATCTCTGGGTCGCTTTTGGGCCATGGCCATCTCTCCTGGACATGGACCTTTTGTGAGAGATTTTGGCAATAGGGGAGGTGAGGTACAGTGGATTTTACATGTTGATTCTGTGATAAATTTAAGTTTTTCTTTTAATGCTTCCTTGAAATTGAGATTATGACATTTCTATTTACAGATACAGATCTCCGAAAGATACGCCTAGCAATTATATCTCCTGTTACACCTACCAAGCTTTGCTGCTGCATCCTGATTATTTTTATACTTGTAGCTCTAAATGTGGTGACATTTTCCACTCTTCTGGCAGGTGAGTTACCTGTTCTCCAAACCTTACCATGTTCTTTGCACATTCACATTGTCAATAAATATTTATTGAGCTCCATTATGTGCCAGGGTGTGTGATATATTTGAGGTATATCAGTGAAGAAAACATAAAAAATTCCCAGGGAACTCCTATTCTATTAATAGCAGGAAGATGCAGATATTCTAATATAAGGTAACAGATTGACATGAATATAAGTGTCCAGCATAAGCCTCCTTGACAAGATGACTTTTCAGCAAACTTGAAGGAGATGAAGGAGCCATGTGGCTACGTGCAGAAAGCATTCCAGATGATGAAACAAGTAGAATGAAAGGAAAAATCTCCTGGTAGGTTTGGGGAACAGCATGGAGGCTTCTATAGCTGAAGCAAGGCGGGAATGAGGAAGAGTAATGGGCTGGGGGTCAGGGAGGTCACAGCCTAATGAGGCAGGTAAAGACTTGAGCTTTTAATCTGAGTGCAGTAGGGGGTATCAAGAAAAGGGAAATTGTAGGAGAGGAATGCCATGATCTAAATTTCATTAGAATAAAATCATTTTGACTGTTGGAAGAAAAGTTAGACTTTGGGAACACCTACTAGAGTAACCTTACAGAAATCCACACCAGAGGGGACTATGGCTTGGCCCTGGTGATAACAGTGGAGGTGGGACCTGGTGGCACAATCTATCTCGAAAGTTGAACCAACAGTATTTCCTATAAGATTGGATAAGGGAGGAAAAAGTGAGGTTATGAAGGAAAAACACTTATTCTTCCCATAGCCTATACTCTGATATCTTGCTGGTTTCAGAGCATCTAACAAGGGCCCAAATATTTTTATACATATTTAACAGAAATACATATAAAGGAGCATTTCCAGAGACACTGGAAATACTACATCATATTTTGGTACTAAAATCAATAGTTGAACTATGCCATGTTTTGTCTACTAGAAGGTTTTATACCCGTAAGAGATGTAGCATAGTAAAATCTAGGAAAGGTAAGGAGTTTGCCCTTCTTTTGTCAAGAGTAAGAAGGACTGATATTAAGGAAGATGTGGGGAAAAGGAAATCTGTATGATGCTAAGAAAGCGTACTACAGGAATTAAATGCTACAGATATTGATTTCCTTAAAACCACTACTCTCCATGGACCCCTGAGAAGTGAGATGCACAGATTCTCTGCTTGAAGATCAGTGGACTGATGGCTTTTGTGCCTGAGATAAGACTGTTAGTGATGACTGGGAGGCAACAATCAAATATACAATATGTACTTTAAGACTGACCTCAAGGAAAAAGTCACCATATAAAAAATATATATTCATATGTTAGTTTTCACAGAACATTCTTTCCAAGGCAAATTCTCAATCTAATAAAATCATTTAGGAAAAAACAACTACCACAAGCTTTTGTGCCTGAGATAAGTCTGTTAGTGATGACTCTGGGGGGCAAAAATCAAATGTAAAATATGTACTTCAAGACTGACCTCAGGGGAAAAAGTCACCATAAAAGAAAAAAAAAAAAAAAAATATATATATATATTCATATGTTAGTTTTCACAGAACATTCTTTCAAAGGCAAATTCTCAATCTAATGAGATCATTTATTAGATTACTACACTAAGCTAGTGGTTCCTACACTCAGCAAGTGACCACAGATCTCAATATTGCATTTTCCAAGAAACCAAAAAAAGAAAAAAGATCTCAGAAAAGTCTGCTCTTTTGGCAAGCAGCAAAGTACAATCACTTTTCCACACACTAAGTAGCAGTCGGTGTTTTATAAATGGTGAAAGCTGGTAGCATTTCATGAGGCATTAGAAATATTAGTTGGAAGTTCATTCAGTTCAGTTCAGTTCAGTCACTCAGTCGTGTTCGACTCTTTGTGAGCCCATGAATCGCAGCACGCCAGGCCTCCCTGTCCATCACCAACTCCTGGAGTTCACTCAGACTCACGTCCATCGAGTCAGTGATTCCATCCAGCCATCTCATCCTCTGTCGTCCCCTTCTCCTCCTGCCCCCAGTCCCTCCCAGCATCACAGTCTTTTCCCATGAGTCAACTCTTCGCATGAGGTGGCCAAACTACTGGAGTTTCAGCTTCAGCATCATTCCTTCCAAAGAACACCCAGGACTGATCTCCTTTAGGATGGACTGGTTGGATCTCCTTGCAGTCCAAGGGACTCTCAAGAGTCTTCTCCAAACCACAGTTCAAAAGCATCAATTCTTTGGCTCTCAGCTTTCTTCACAGTCCAACTCTCACATCCATACATGACCACTGGAAAAACCATAGCCTTGACTAGATGGACCTTTGTTGGCAAAGTAATGTTCATTACAGCTCAGCAATTCTGCATATAACCCAGAGTTGGGTGGCCTCCATAGAGAGTGTTTAGTACATAGACAAGCACCTGAGAATATGACTCTGGAAGCAAAATAATATGAAATTGTGTAATGTATGGTGCCAAAATACATATAAAGTAAAACTGCATTCTGATACACAAACACATTGGGCATGGAAGACATTTCTAACAATCTGTCTGCCTATGGAAAGTAGGTCCTGTTCAGATTTTAAGAAAAACAAAATGCTGTTTGCACAGCCATAAAAGTACAAGAGTCTAGTTTATATTTGGCCATGTTTTTCTTCAAACTCCTCATTTTGGATTTTAGTTTTGTTGTACCTACATATATGAATACATGTGTGTATATGTGTACAAACATACATATGTTATATTAAAAAAAAAAAAGACCAACCTCAAAATGATAAGTGGAGTAATAGGTAAAAGGGATGAGAAATTTGTTTGTTATGCTTCACTGCATCTGTCCAACTTTTAGTGAGAACCAGAGAGCTGGTTCCACAAATCTATATGTAATGAATGGTACCAACGTACATATAAAGAAAAACTATTCTTTGGGAAAAACAAAGGAGTTTAGACTTGGAAGACATTTCTAAGAATCTGTCTACCTATAGACAGTAGCCCCTGTTCAGATTTTGAGAAAAAAAAAATGCTATTAGCCAAGGTCATAAAAGCACAAGAGTCTAGTTGTTCTTTGGCATGCTTTTCTTCAAACCCCTCATTTTGGAATTTAGTTATACTGTACCTACATATACATGTACACCCGTGTATCTATGTATATATACATATGTAAAAAAAGACTGACCTCAGGGTGGTAAGTGTAAAAATAGATAAAATGGATGGGAAAATTTATTTGTTATGCTTCACTGTGTCTGTCCAACTTTTAGTGAGAAGCAGAGAGACAGACTTACAAGTTCTGTACGTCACCTGCCCAAAAGGATGGATTGGATTTGGGAATAAGTGTTTTTATTTTTCTGAAGAGTCAGAGAATTGGACATTGAGTCAGATATCCTGTACTTCACTGGAAGCTGTTCTTGCTCAGTTTGAAACTGAGGAGGAGCTGGTAAGGAATATTTTTGGATCATGTTCTTTGTTAAATACTTAGCCCCTGAGAAGGATATAGGCCACACAGGGTGACAGCTGAAAGAAGAGGAAGGCTCCCATTCCATGCAGACTTGGGGGCTTAGAGTGCATATTGGTGCCTGATATTTCTTGGGTATGTTCTCTGCCTGGAACTCTGTGAGACGATTTGGACACATTCTGTCATGTAATCCTCATAGTTAATCTTCAAATTAGATATATTGTTCCCATTGTAAAAAAGAAGTATGGTAATCATGTAATTTATCATCCAAGTTGGGACATTTTGGGGAGTGAAAGGGACAATATTATGTTGGAACCACAGGCATAACCTGGGACTTTCCCAGTCAAATTGAGATGTGTGATCACTTTAATGTAATTTAGGATCAGAGACATTTGAGTGACTTAAGCTGAGAACTGGGGGCTAGTCTTCTCCCTTCAATGTCTAAGCTTCTCAATCTTACCAGGCTGTCATCCAAAGAGAGAAGGCTGGGGGGAAGAGGTCTCAAGAGTAAAATGAAGGAGACATATGTTTTTGCTTTTGGTGTTTTATAATAGAACTTTCTCAAAAGATACAAAGGCCCTTCTGACCATTGGATTGGCCTTAGCAGAGAATCATCACATCATGCTTGGAAGTGGACAGACAACTCTAAATATAATGCCTCGTAAGTTTTTAGACTGCCTTCTATTCTGTGTGGTTATGGGTGTGATTTGTATTTATGGGGAGGTAAATTTAATATCATGGAAAGTTTGCTGCACTATGAGGTATAAAATAGAAATCCTTTGTATGCTCTTCTGTTTATTATCTGTGCCTTTGGGAAAACTTTATGTATCATGTTTTTAATTGAAATCTTTAGCATGATGATGACATTGGACATAGTTCTTCCACTTTCACCCACTGACTTAAACTGTGCTGAAAACCGTATTTAGAATGTAGAGAGAGCAGCTGAGGTACTCTGGGATCCTCCTGTCTTGGAAAGCCACCGAAGAGTTGGTACCCACAGACCCTCAGTCCACTCTGCCCGCTGCCCTGTCCATTCCTGAAAGGAAGGTCATCAAAGAACCAATACGAATCCCTCCTGTGATAATTTATCCCTGGAAGGAACTTAGTAACACATCTTGGGTTGTGAACACTTCAGTGGGAATGTGTTAAATGTAACCATTACTTTGGAGCATATAGAATATAAGGGGCAATCACTTCCCTCAATCAAAGCTAAGCCCATTTAAGAACTTACTAGTAAGCACATATGTTTATTTTCACACATGTATGAAACAGGTCAGGAGAACACTGAAAATCATGTTCCCTGAAAGCTAATTAAAATAATCAGTAAACGATCAAAAATAAGAATAGAAAAGAGTTTTATTTGAGCCAAGTTGAGGACTAGCCCAGAAGCCCACTTCCCAGATTTACTCTGAGAAACTGCTTCAGAGAAACAGGGTTTCTGGCTCTGTTTTATATCTGGTCAGAAAAGAGAACATTAAGCAAGTCAGAGTTACATTCCTTCAAGGTTTTGCTTAAAAAAAAAAAAAAAAAGAATAGACCAGCCAGTACATGGTGGGTCAATACGGCATTGGCACCTGGGAAGGGAGTCTTATCATCGAAGCAGGACCAGCGTTGGTGTCTCAAGAAGAGGGACATTTAAACTTTATTTTTACTTTGGACATTCTTTACTTCTGGTCAGTGTGCCCTTTTGTGTAATAATTAAAGTAGATGTACAGCGGATGTTTATTATGGCACAGACAGACTATTTTATAGCATAAAATTCAAGTTAAGTCATGTATAAGCCAGAATGACTTACCGATATTTCAGTATGTGACAGTTTCTTTTATCACCACCCATGGCAGCAGTTCACTTGGCTACAACAGCGAGCCCTAGTTAAATACCTAGTCAACAACATAACTGAATTTGGGATGGATGATAATAATCTTCCAATTTTCCAGCAGCGACTTTCAGAATATAAAAGGAACTGAATACAGAAATGGTGTATATTTACTCAGAAGCCTTATGAACATCAGATTCTCATTTTTCTCTTGTCCACATTAAAAATACCTGGAGTGGGGGTGCTAAAGATTGTAGAGGAGAAATAAATGTAGATGTCCAGCCTATGTTTTTTTAACATTTTCATGTTTGGTTTTAGGTTCATCATCACAGGAGATGGGGAACGTGGCTACCTGAATGACCTTGGAATTAGCAGTGCCAGAAGCTATACAGATAGAAAATGGATTTGCAGCAAACAAATAACGTCTCCATGTCCTTAAATTCTTCAAGGCATTTTTAGGGAGCTGGCTCAGAAGTTATTGGGAAGATCCCCTGGAGAAGGAAATGGCAACCCACTCCAATATTCTTGCCTGGAGAATCCCATGGAGGAAGGAGCCTGGTAGGCTACAGTCCATGGGGTCACAGAGTCAGACTCGACTGAGCTACTTCACTTTCACTTTCACTTTCATCCCTAAGAGATGCATTAAAAACTGTTTGTATATAAACATTTATAATAAAATTTTATTATTTTTATTATAAATATTTATGTATATATTATAAACAGTTGCTCTATTGCTTGCTCTGCCAGAAATATCAGCAATATATATTTATAGTGTTTGTTAACCACACAGAAGCAAGCTATACTTGAATGAGATGTGGATTTGGAAGAGTGAGATTCTAAGTTAAGTAGGTGTTAAATAATATGAGTTGATATTTATGTTTTGAACCCATAAATATGAAAGAATTCCCTTTTTTCCATACAAACAGCACTTTATTAGCACATGTGAGACTATAAAAATGACTATGATAGCTGAAACTATGCACAATTATTTTAATAACAAATGAGAAATGTTACCATTGGTTAACACATTCAAAATTCGCTTACTGTCAGTTCCAAATGTACATGGTCACTTTTTTTGGACTTCCCTGGTGGCACAGTGGATAAAAATCTGCCTGCCAATGCAGTGGACACGGGCTCCAACCCTGGTCCAGAAAGATTCTATGCACCACAGAGCAGCTAGGCTCTTGTGTCACAGCTACTGAGCCTGCTCTCCAGAGCCCGTGAGCCACAACTATGAGCCCGAGTGCAGCAGCTACTGAAGCCTCACGCCTAGAGCCTGTGCTCCACTGCAGGAGACGGCACCACAGTGAGAAAGCCACACACTGCAGTGATGGCCCAGTGCCGCCAAAAACTAATAATTAATTAAATTAAGAAAACAAATCTATAGAGAAGTTTTTAACACTACTAAGACTAGGGAATTCCCTGGTGGCCCAGTGGCTGAGACTCTGCTGCCAGTGCAAGGGGACTGCTGGATCCCTGGTCAGGGAACTAGAACTTGCATCCCGCAAGCGAGAGGTCCCACTTGCGGCAACTAAAGATTCCACATGCTGTACAACAAAGTGAATCCGATGTACCTCATGTGGAATCTTTAGTTGTGGCATGTGGGATTTTGCTCCAATAATAATAATAAATTATCCATTTACTTCAATAAGTAGGAAACGAAAGAAATCATATAATTGGGGGAAAAAAAAAAAACAACTAGGTTTTACATACGAAAATGAATATCAAAGATCCCACATGCTGCAACTAAGATCTGGGGCAGCCAAAAAATTTAAAAGATTACTAAGACTAATATTACTTTAAACTCTGTATTTTAAGGCATTAGAAATACTGTAAAGGTGCCTTTTACACTTTAATTCTCAGTGTTTCTGTTTTAAATTACAGTGTGCTAAGTAAACATACCTATAAACAAATTCCAATCTGTTTTTTACACTTTATTGGATTTTTAAAATCCTGCTTTCACCCCATTTAAATCACAAATAGTGAATTACCTCCACTCATTACCCAAGTGATACCCAGTCTCACAAATGTTTATGTATGATTGAGTTTTAGAAGCAGAATGTACATAATACACTAACATAGCTTTAGACAAACATTTCCATAAGAAAAATGCATTGGTTAGCTCAAGGTTTGAGAAAAGTTAAGTTCAGGTGGAGCCAGGTGTTGTCATGGCAACACAGAATTTTAAGGAAACCTCCTTTTAAATTTATATAGAGAAGGGGAAGAAATCTAACACTTGTTTGTTTTCTCCTGCCGCTTAAGAGAGAGTTAAAAAATGTCTGACACTTGCAGCCTATTTCCTCTGTTTGGAGACCCCTGGCCTTCCTGCCTGCTACCCTCTCATTGTGACCTTTATAAATTACTTCAAAGCAGAGGTACTTCACATGAAAAATAAATCGATCACCAGTTTCACTGGCTAGTTTAAAGATTCAAATGAGGTAACAGCTGAAAGTTTCTTGTTACTCTATTTGACTCTTTAAATATTTAATACATAATTTTCTTTCATCATTGCTCTATGGAAATGAAAGTAAAAATAGCTCCAATAGCATTTTGTGTTATTTTTTTGTGATGGGTGTTAGATTAGCATTTAATTTGTATATGTGTGTGTGTGTGTTGTATGTTCAATTGTTCAAGTACCATTTTTTTAAAAAGACTACTTTTTCTCTGTTGTATTTGTTTTTTTTTTTAATTTTATTTTTATTTATTTTATTTTATTTTTTAACCTTACAATATTGTATTGGTTTTGCCATATATCAACATGAAGGAGGAGGGTTCAGGATGGGGAACACGTGTATACCTGGGCGGATTCATGTTGATATCCGTTGTATTTGTTATAGCCATGCGTCTGGGAAACAAACTTACTCAGAAGGACAATGCAGATAGTGGAGTGCAGTTTATTACACCTGCAGGCCCAAGGCAGAGTCTCCTCTTAGCCAAGGACCCCGATCAGTTTTTGTGAAAACCTTACATACCCTAAGTGTACGTGCTCAAACCCACCTCCCCAGATTCCTTGAAACTAGTCAGGACAAGATAAAAGAGAGATAAGATCAAAGTTAACCCATGATTCATGTGTCATAAGCCTAGATAGTTAAACAGTGAACATTTATCAATAGGCCTGTGGTCGTATCCCGATAAGCATAATAGGATTTATGACTTTGTTCTGTTACAGAGATAATTAGCATAGTCTTTTAGATGATGGAGAGTCTAGGTACAAGTCCTGAGGCTCCTTCATCCGGGGTCTGGTTTTCCATCGGTATATCGTTTCCATAGATACTGGGCATATAGCTCAAAGTCCACAGTCCAGCCCAAGATGGAGTCCTGCTTTCAAGATGGAGCCTGTTCTGTTTCCTCCTTCATATTGCCTTTGCTCTTTGGTCCAAGTTCAGTCGACTGCATTTATGAGGGTCTATTTCTGGTCTCTCTATTCTGTCCCATTGATCTGTTTGTCTTATTTCAGCACACTAACTTGCTTACTGTAGCTAGATAGTAAGGCTTGACATTGAATAGGGTCCATTCCCCAATTTTCTTCTTCAATATTGGGTTGGCTATTCTGGGTATTATGACTCTTCATATAAACTTTGGAATTATTTTGCCAAAATCTATAAAATGACTTGCTGCATTTTTATTGTGAGTATATTGAACCTATAGATGATGTTGTAAAGAACTGACATCTTGAAAATATTCTGTTTTCCTATCTACAGACATGGTGTATCAGCTGATTTAAATTCTTTGATTTTGTTTACCTGAGTTCTGTACTTTTCTTCATATGGAACTTGTACACATTTTGTTGGATTTGTACCTAAGCATTTCATTTTTTTAGAGTACTGTTATAAATAAATGATATTTTGTTCCTAATTCCACATTTTGCTTGCCAATGTTGGTGTCATAGAAGTCAGTTGACTGGGATATTCTCTTTACATTCTTGGACAGAAAGCTACTCAGTCTCAAATGCAACTCAAAGTCATGACTCTCTACTCGCATGTGCTCGCATGGTTTTTCTTTCTGGTATTACTACCCTCATAGTAGCATAAACTATTGTTGACTGAAAATATGCACAACCTATAAGTTGGGAATTATGTTTTCTTCAACAGACTTACCGAGGACTATAGCCCATGATTATCGTCCACTTAGATAGCTAAGGGGACTGTTCCCAAGGGGTAAGTTGTAAGGCAGGAGCTAGAATATATAGGAGCTTCTGCTGAGAAAACACCCATGTAATTGAACATCATCAATATTCCATTGTATGCATGCACAGTGTTTTAAACTTTTGTTCATTAAAACCTTTGTCTTTGTTCTTAGTGGCCCCAGAAGTTTGAAGGATACTAGGTCCAATCAGAATTATCATATGCTGGGCCTCCTTAGTTCTCTGAGACAGGCAAATTGGAAACCAGATTCTTGGGTAACAGACTAAAAAGTTGTGGTGCAAGTTGTGTGGTCCAACTTCTTCTAATGAGAAGCTGGAAGTGGACATTATTATCTCTTCTTTCTGCTCTGAGATGAAGGAAGGAGTGATATAAAGTGCTTTCAGAGTGCTCATTTAAAACCACCCCTTTGCCATATGAGCCAGTGATCCCACACCTGGGCATATGTTCAAAGAAAGCAGTAATTTGAAAAGATACATGCATCCCAATGTTCATAGCAGCGCTATTTACAATACTCAAAATATGGAAGCAATCTAAATGTCCAGCAACAGACAAATGGATTAAGAAGATGTGGTACGTACTTAACAATGGAATATTACTCAGCTATAAAAAGGAATGAAATAATGCCCTTTGCAGCAACATGGGTGTGTCATGGGAGTGTGTAATTTCCTTGGTTCTGTCTCATCACAACAAAAATTTGAAGTGACGGATGTTAAAGCCCTTGGACAGACCGTGTCACAGCTCTTGGACAGATCAATGTTATAGATCTCAGAGGAATCAGTGTTACAGCTCCATGTTACAGCTCAGTTTTATTAGAAAATAAAAGAAAAATACATCCTCGAGGTGTGAGTGCATGCCAACCCAAAAGACACAAAGAGAAGAGAGCAAGGGACACCATGCCCTTTAGCTCCTCTTTTTTATATGTTTTTCCTACCCCCTGTCCACCCTGGGTCTGCCCTATGTAAATTGGGCTAGCCAGGAGTGCTGTTTTTTCTACCTGATGTCCTCACTCCGGTCTTCGGACCTTCCTTTGTTCTATTTTTGCGGGTTTTTCCCTTTCTTGTCTTTTAGCCACCTCCATTCTGGACTCCCTTTTCCTATTCTAACTACCTAACAGATGGACTTAGAGATTGTCATACTAAGTGAAGTAAGTCAGACAGAGAGAAACAAATATATGATATCACTTATATGTGGAATCTAAAAAAAAATTAAAAATGAATTTATTTATTATACAAAAGAGAAATAGATCCATAGACACAGAAAACAAACATATGGTTACCAAAAGGGAGATTAAGGGAGGGATAAATTAAGAGATTGGGATTAATATATGCATATTGCTCAATATAAAATAATCATCAAGGACCTACTGTATAGCACAGGAAACTGTACTTAATATTTTGTGATAACATATGACAGAAAAGAATCTAATATATATATATGCATATGTATACTAGATATATATATATATATATAACTGAATCACTATACTGTACACACACAGCATTGTAAATCAACTATATCTTAATTAAAAAAAAAACAACACTGTAAATCAACTATACCTCAATTAAAAAAAAAAAAAAAAAAAGGCCCCTTATTCTTTGTAGTCCTCAGGAAAAGAGGTATGCCTAGCCCCTTAGGTAGCACCTGGAAAAACTGAGATACTAGATATGGAGTCCAAACTTTTTGCTCCTCAGGGAGAATCTTGGAGCAGGACTTACTCTCCTGATTTTATGTTGAGGTGAAGGGGATGGGGAGTGTGGTGGAAAAGTGTTGTCAGCTTTTCCTACTAGTTTTGATGTGGTTAGTTTCACAATTACTCTGCCTCTTGAACAGTTTCTGGATTTCTCACAGAAGAATTCATCCATGTGTGACTGTTGAACTTGTGTATTTTAGTAGGAAAAACAGTCCAGAACCTATTTTGCCATCAAGTTGGTCACAGTGTCTTTTAATACTAAGCATGCATCTTTGTAATAGTCAAACCTATGAAGAACCAGAAGTCATAAGATGGGTGTAAACAAACATTGTATCAGATCAGATCAGATCAGATCTGTCACTCAGTCGTGTCCGACTCTTTGCGACCCCATGATTCGCAGCACGCCAGGCCTCCCTGTCCATCACCAACTCCCAGAGTTCACTCAGACTCATGCCCATCGAGTCATTGATGCCATCCAGCCATCTCATCCTCTGTCGTCCCCTTCTCCTCCTGCCCCCAGTCCCTCCCAGCATCAGAGTCTTTTCCAATGAGTCAGCTCTTCGCATGAGGTGGCCAAAGTACTGGAGTTTCGGCTTTAGCATCATTCCTTCCAAAGAAATCCCAGGGCTGATCTCCTTCAGAATGGACTGGTTGGACCTCCTTGCAGTCCAAGGGATTCTCAAGAGTCTTCTCCAATACCACAGTTCAAAAGCATCAATTCTTCGGCGCTCAGCCTTCTTCACAGTCCAACTCTCACATCCATACATGACCACAGGAAAAACCATAGCCTTGACTAGACAAGCCTTTGTTGGCAAAGTAATGTCTCTGCTTTTGAATATGCTATCTAGGTTGGTCATAACTTTCCTTCCAAGGAGTAAGCGTCTTTTAATTTCATGGCTGCAGTTACCATCTGCAGTGATTTTGGAGCCCAGAAAAATAGTCTGACAAACATTGTAACAGCCATACAAAGGCTTACAACTCAGCAATCAAAAGGAATGGGCAGTTGATACATGGAACAATTTGATTGAAGCAATGAAAAAAGAAAAGCTAGTCACACAATTTTACACATTGTTTGATTCCATTTTTTATAACATTATTGCAATGACAAATTTATAGAGATAAAGAACAACAGCTAAGGACGATGATAAGAGAGGAAAGAGGAGTGTGGCGATGAAAGAGCTACAGGCTGTATCTATGTGGTGATGGAATCATTCTGTATCTCCACCATGTCAGTGTCCACATCTTAGCTGTGATTTCACACTTTAGTTTTTAAGATGCTACCATGGGGTCCACTAGGTAAAAGGGACCTAATATTTTCTGTAATATTTCTTACAACTGAGTGTGAGTCTGTAATGATCTGAAAAGTTTTTTTGAAGCTTAATTTAAAAAAATGTAGGTATAATAAAAAACAATTGAGGTTCAACCGCTCACTGCTCCAAAAATCAATACTCGAGGGAAGCAAATACTGGTAGAAAGGAAATTTGCTTTTAATCAGAATGCTGTAAATCTGGAGAGACGGTAGACTCAGTGTCCCTGAGAACCACCTCCAAGATTCTGCTCAGCTCTGAAATATTTTAAAGGGAAAAGGGAAGTAATGTCAGTTAATCCTTGAAATAAGGGGTCAGAGTCATCACTATCCTCCAGTGTGTGGGCTTGTTGGCTTCTTGGCTGCTTGTGACCTTTCTTTCTAAGATATCTTGTTTACACTCTTCATGAGATTACAGAAACTAGGGAAAGAGGTAAGATCATCTGTTAATTGGAAGCTAATGGTTTGAAGACAGAGATAAAACAAGGGGGCCTTAGGCATGCAAGGTGCTCTTTGCAGAAAACAGATCTCAGCAGTGAGAAATGGAGTATTTCCTGCCATGCCAGTAAACAAGGATCTCACAGGCCTCAGTAGTTGCCGCCCTCTGATGTTAGCCTGTGAGAGCTAGGGAAACACAGGAAGGAGAAGAATACCTGCTATCTATCAACCATCAGACCACAGCCACTACCCTATGGTGAGCCCTGAGGGAAACTTTAGATGTGAAAACACAGAATATTGGCCCCAGATAGGTGAGGTGGATAGGAAAGGAATGATTTCAGTGAACCCAACTCTTGCATCTTCCAGTATGTAGAAAAGTGCTAAATCCCTTAACATCGGATATCTGGCTTTCTTTAATGAACAATAAAATCTTTTGATTTCAGACTTCCTGCCCTTTGTTGCAAACCTTCTGTATAACCTGGTTCTTCCCTTTCACCTCCTCAGAGCAGTTCTCTCAAGGCTACTTGAGAAGTTGCCTCCCAGGCCTAAAGTCCTAAAAATTCCCATCAAATAAAACACAACTCTCAACTTTTAGGTTGTGAATATATTTTAAAGTCGACAGCAGGGGGCTCTTTTCCTTGTCATTAGAAAAACTGTATTGTAAATGACTTTTAATCAGATACCCCCATGCTCTACTCATCTCTGACCCTTGAGCACACCTTACAAATATTTTAATCATACAGCAACTTGGCTAACTTGCTAGTTCTTTTCATAGATTAAAGAAGTAGGAATTGAGAATAAGTAATTAACAGATGATCAGATCTCATCCCTAGCTTTTTCTTCAGCGATCTTGATGGGGACAGAGTAAATAGCTAATCCCACTAGGGGATTATAAATTAAAAAAAAAAAAAAGTATGAGAGACCCCTGTAAGTTAAAGCTAATGGTGTGAAGGATCCTGTAAGTTAAGGATCACTTAAGAAAATAGATTTGCTCAACCAGAAAACCAGCAGGTTTGCTTAGCACCAAAACCATGAAGTATGCCCCGAAACAATAAAAGAATGGTGGCACAAAACCCACATCCTGCCCAGTGAACTCCTTAAGTTAATGACTCCTAGAATATGCTTTCTACACACATTAAAAAAAAACAAAACAATAATTTATGTAAAGGTGACATTTCAAAGCAAAGATCCTTATTGTATTGAGGCCTGAAATAGTTCCTTAGTGCCATGACAATCCTGGTTTGATCATTTAGGGACAAGAAAACTCCCCAGACCAACCTGAAGGAGATGCTGATAATGGAAGCATGATGTCTACTCAGAAATGAGGAAGAAAGTGATTTTGCCCCTCCCCACTTTCCCTTTGATTATAAAACGGTGGCTGATTTAGTTCTTGTTGCAGAATCCTCTCACCCACCTGTTTCTAAGCCTCACAAATGTCCTGTTCTAAGAAATCACCTCTTATCTATCGCTTTGCCTCTCGCTGAATTTTTTCTGTGCCTAAACATAAATGAACAGAGTTCTTCAGAGCACCCCGCCCTCCCAAAATGCCACCCAAGAGTTTCAGTCTCCCAGATAAGCCATGTGAACAAGATAGAGGAAGGAGTCTAGAGGAAGACTGCCAGGAGGCCACAAGCCTGCATGCAGTGGGGGGTGGCGGTTCCCCTGTCTCAACAAGAAACTGAGATCACTTCCTCCCTTTTCTTTACAACTTTCAGGGCCAAGAAGAATCTTCGGAGGTGGTTCTGGGGGGACATTGAGTCTACCATCTTCTCGGGTTGCCGGCTTTCTGATTAAAGACAGCTTGTCTTTCCACAAATGTTCATAAGTTTGACTTGGTAAGCCATGAGCAGCTGGGCCCAATTCAATTGGTAACTTGTAGAGAGCTCTTTCCTGCGAAGAACTCTTTCCTGCCAAAAGCTGCTTACAATAAAAGCTAGATTAGATGAAGGAAAAAACCAATTCATCCCTTCCATGCACATGGAGTTAGAATCCACTACATCATTTGCACAGTCAAGTGCAAAATAAAAAGGGTGGAGTGCTTTGTTTAAATTTGTTAATAATTTTAAGATATCAATGGTAGGGCATTTAGTCAAGTATGAAGCCCCTTTTCAGAATGGAAAAGTGTGCTCCCAGATGGTCTGCATGTCCACATAGCTGATGGTGCACACAGAATCATTTTTAGTTACCATTCACCACTGACTGTGCACACTTTATATTCTTGCTTCTTGAAGAGGGTACTTTCCTCTGCTGAGCTACCTAACAGGAGTTGCTTTGATTATTGGGTTTCACTCGTTTCTCTCAGATATTTTTCACGATGCACAAGGACAAAATATACTTTTCTCCTACCATTGAAGAAACAGTCGCATTCAGAATATTTAAACTCAGTCACTGGCCAATTAGAAGAGTCAATGGTCAGTGTTCTACACTTGGGGGTTACAGCTTTATCTTGAAGAAGGAATTCATCGGGCCTGGACTCCATCTTAGGCCTGTTCATGTTGATCATGCTCGGCCACCTCTCCAACAGACTCTGAACTCTGTGTTTAGTGTCTATGAAAATGACAACAGAAGGATAAGATCCCCTCCAGACAGGGGAACCTTGAAGATCATATCTAGGTTATTCATCACCTAAGAGAAAATATACACTAATCACCCCTTCCTCCAGACAGGCCATAAATGTTTCTGTATCTATAGGAGTGTAACCTCGGGTTTATTGATTATTGGCTAATTGTTTGACTGAGCACATGAGCACATAGCACGTGAATGATGGGATTATTGGGATTGTATTATCCTTGGTTTATGTAAGTCTCAAGGAATTTGGAGTGGTGGGTTCAGACACGCACACTTGGGGTATAAAAGATTTTCACAAATGCTGGTCAGGGTCCTTGGCTAAGATGAGACTCTGCCTTGGGCTCGCTGGTGTAGTAAACTGCACTCCACTATCTGCATTGTCCTTCTGAGTGAGTTTGTTTCCTGGAATGCATGGCTACAACATTTGGTGCATTGGCCAGGAAACTCCTCACATTGAGGAGACAGGTCTCATTTGAGGCCACCCCAAGGCTTTGTGGCTTGAATCTCCTGGAGGGGTGAAGGTGCCTCGCCCCTCTGAAAGAATTTAGCCTTTCAATGCCTGGTTTCTTCGCTTTGGCAGGTAGTGAACAGCAGCAAGGGAACTGAGCACTCAGGTGAGGAGGAACCCACCTGGCAGGGTGGAAGAGGGGGCCTGATCACTCCCCTGGGAGGGACTAGAAGGGGCACGGACCCATAGGGGCCTGGAATAGGCAAGCAGCAGCGATTGCTTGGTACACAGGTCGACAAGCGTGCTAGGGTTTAGGAAGGAAATTTGTAAGGTCATTTAGGAGGTATGTCCACACCGTCTCAGGGAAAATTATTACCAGCGATCGCCAGGGGATTTTTAGGATAGGAAACTGGTCCTTGTATGCTCGTATTCTGCACTCCCCCAGAAGGTGTCCTGTCTGCTGTGAAATTCTTGACCCCCTCGGAATTGTTAGGCTAAAAGAAAGGGGATACGTAAATGAATATGAATTGGCTTTTCCAGAGATGGCTGGGACGTGGGATATTTAACCCATCTGTGTTTTCATCTGCGCCTGATCAAGCCCATCAAGGCAGAACGGACTTTAAGGGAGAAACAGTCTTGGACCACGTGGTGTTCTGGTTTGGCTGTGCTGACCGGCAGGTGAAGGCACGCCGATCCCCCTTCTCCTTCTGGGATCTGGCAGGTAAGGCTTTTCTCACCCCAATTGGGAAGGAGGCAGAATGGCAATTTAAGTGTCATTGAGTGGAAATATCAGAAGTACATAGGGTACTGAGAACTTCGTAGACAGAACGAAAAGGAAAAGTAGAAGGTCTGAGAAGGTAAGCGAGATGGGAGGAAGTGAATCTAAGACAACTGTATTGGAGCACATGATTAAAAAATTTAAGAATGGATTAGGAGGAGACTATGTGGTGAAGATGAAGCCTAACCGCCTCCATATACTCTGTAAGGTAGAATGGCCCTCTATGGGAGTAGGATGGCCATCAGAGGGCACCATGGACTTAAAAATAGTGAAAGCAGTCTATACAGTAGTCACAGGAGAGCCAGAACACCTGGATCAATATCCATATTGATCTCATGGCTAGGGTTAGCCCAAGACCCGCCTACTTGGACAAGGTTCTGTATCCAGAAAGGAAAGGGATAAATAATAATGGCACAAAAATTAACTGATGATAAAAAAGGAAATTCTACAGGATTTGGACGGGACGACGTGACCCCCGCTCCATACTGGATAATGACATGTCTGCTTCCCAGTGCTCCACCAGGACCGGAGGCCGCCTTAATGCCCAATCCAGGGCCAGGTGAAGTCCTGCAGCAGCCGCTGCTCCTCCACCAGCTCTCCCCTAGGTTGTACAGCCGCCACCTCGGAAGGCTCCAATCCCAGTGACAGAAGCCTCTGGCCAGCACTTCCAGGATCCGACTCCAGCCGAACCGCCCAAGCTATACCCGCCTCTCCCGGTGAGTACTGACAAGAAGGGGAGGGAGACGTTGGAATTAAGCAGAGACTGCGCTCTGGCAGAGAGCTGGAGGGAACGAAAGAGAACAGACAAGAGATTTACAATGCTAGCTGCTGCTCTGGGAAAGCTTATCTCGGGCCCTTCAGAAAACCTCATCTGCCCCAGGGACAGGACAGTCCTTCAACCATTCCCAAAGGAGGCTCCGGGCCCCGTTACAGCCAAACCAGTGTGCCTGGTACCAAGTTTTTGGCCACTGGAAGAATGAATGCACTAAGACAAGGAAGGAAGAGGAAGCTCCTGCAGTTGTGGAGCTTGTTGGCTTGGAAATTAAATAGGGCTTCCGGGGCTCAGAGGTATCAGGTCTCCGAGAGCCCATGATAACCTTAAAAGTGGGGGACCAAAACATTGACTTCATGGTGGATACAGGAGCAGAACTGTCAGTAGTAACAAAATCTGTGGCACCACTGTCCAAAAAGACTACCACTGTAGCTAGGGTATCAGGAGAAGAGATGATTAAATCATTTTGCCAGCCCAGAAAATGTCAGATGGGGTGGTGGGGGCGGGGCACCAAATGATTCATGAATTCTTCTACATTCCTGAGTGCCCAGTACCCCTGTTGGGAAGACACTTGCTCTCCAAACTGGGAGCACAAGTAACTTTCTCCCCTGAAGAGAGGCCCACCTTCTGGATGGATACTATGACTTATTTGCTCTCTCTCATTACCACCCCAAGATGAGTGGAGGTTGCATAAGCCTCCAAAGGAAGAATCAGGTGGGCCGGAAGAGCATAAGAGAGAGCTAACTCAATTATTCCCTGAGGTCTGGGCAGAAGACAAACCCCCTTCCCCACAGGCTGGCTAAACATATAGCCCCAGTGATAATAGAACTCAAACCAGGCACCATCCAGGTTAGAAAGTGCCAGTACTCGCTACTGATAGAGGCCTGGGCTGGCATACTGCCCCACATCAATAGATTGAAATAAGTGGGCATTCTAGTAGAGTGCCAGTGGGCTTGGAATACACTGATCCTGCCAGTCAAAAAGGAAGGAGGACAGGCCTATAGGCCTGAACATGATCTCAGGCTAGTCAACCAGGCTACTGTGACTTTACACTCCACTGTTCCAAACCCCTATACCTTACTTAGCCTCCTCCCACTGAGGACTAAAGTTTACACTCATCTAGATCTCAAGGATGCCCTGTTCTGTGTACACCTCGCCCCAGCGTCACAGCCCATCTTTGCCTTTGAATGGGAAGATCCAGTTGGGGGCACCAAACAACAGCTCATCTAGACTCCCTCACAAGGATTTAAGAACTCCCCAGCCATATTTGGGGAAGCCTTGGCTTCTGACCTGAACTCATTCCATCTGGAAGAGTATGGATGTTGGCTCCTACAATATGGAGATGACCTGCTGCTGGCTGCCAAGACCAAGGAAAAATGCTGGAAAGAGACAAAAACACTGCTCCAGCTGCTGATGGAAGCAGATTACCAGGTGTCAAAGAAGAAGGCACAGATCTTCAAGGAGGAGGTAAGGTATCTGGGGTTTGTTTTAAAGAAGGACACAAGGTTCCAGACCCTAGTTGGGTCCTATATACTGATGGCACTAGCCTGATAAAATGGCTGTCAGGTTAGCCAAAGTGGAAGGGGCCATCAAGACTGAAAAGGCATGGTGAGAATTGCCAAGTGGCAAATTATTGGTACCAGAGGAGCTGGCACACAATCTACTAAGCCAAACACACCAAGCAACCTACCTAGGCCATGCTGCCTGCTCACAGGTTAATGCTGCCTCTCAGGTATTCAGACAAAACCTCCAGGTATTTAGCTGAAAGGCATGCTGCCCTTTGAACACCTGGGAGTGGACTTCACTGAAATGAAACCTCACCAACACTACCATTACCTGCTGGTCATGGTATGTACATTCTCGGGATGGGTAGAAGCTTTTCCTACCTGGACTGAAAGAACATCAGAAGTAGCCCGCTGCCTGCTTAGGGTAATAGTTCCCAGATTTGGACTTCCTACCACGTTGGCTCAGACAATGACCCAGCTTTTGTAGCTGATTTAGTACAATACCAGGGTCCAGCCCCGGTAGGATCCAGGGATTCCCTCAGGAGGACAGCGTCGGCGATTAAAAGGATAGATAAGAGATAATGAAAGAATTTTGCAGTTAAGAAAATAGAGGAGAGAAAAGAGGCTGATATTCCTTGTTTTACGCAGAAAGCCAATAAAGCCCCAGCACGAGACTTGCTCTGTTCATGTAGGCCGCAGGCGCGCTCTCGAATCATGGAAGGTGCCCCACCTTAGGCACCTTCTTAAGTGGATCTTAGAAGCCCAGGCAGGAAAGTGAAAGCAGAGGGCCCCTGAGCTCCAAGGGATCAGCCTGAAAAGGAAAAGGAAAGAGAAAGAACAACATGGGGAGACCAAGCCTGATGAGCAAGGCCCACACTTTATTTTTCAAAGTAGTTTTTATACCTTAAGTTGTGCATAGAGGTTAATGGGGGAAGGGGTAGAGTCATGCAAGGTCAGCAGTCCTTGATCCTTATCAAAGCCAGGCTTTCTTTCTGCAAACTTATCATATGCACGTTTTAGGTGATTTACATCATCTTCTGACCAGGAGGCCTGTTAACATTTTATGACCCTTTCTTTAGAAAACTTATTTTTCTCTAAAGGTGATTATTCTAACGTCAGGCGCCACCCTCTGAAAACATTAGATAAAGTTGCATTCCTATAGGGCAAAAGTTTGGTGGGCTATAACAAGAAAAGAATTAACTCAAGGGTCCAAGGTTACAAACATTAAAGCTACTACTTACATTTCTATACACCAACTATATTAATCAATACACTCCCAGGGACACAGTAGGTAAGGGATATGGAAACTTGGCAGCAAGCATTAGCTCAAAAAAGAAATCATCTACTAGTTCTATTTTAACAATTTTAACTCTCTGAGAAGCTCTGCATTGTTAGAATATCTTATGCTTCCCGTGCCTCTCATGGTTGGGAGGCTATGAATCTGAACAAACCTGTCAGGCAAGCTAGAAAGTCATCAGAGGGGTTTGAATTGAAACACTCCTATTATACCCTTTTCATACTGTTCATGGGGTTCTCAAGGCAAGAATACTGAAGTGGTTTGCCATTCCCTTTTCCAGTGGACCACATTCTGTCAGATCTCTCCACCATGACCCACCCATCTTGGGTTGCCCCAAGGGCATGGCTTAGTTTCATTGAGTTAGACAAGGCTGTGGTCCTAGTGTGATTAGATTGACTAGTTTTCTGTGAGTATGGTTTCAGTGTGTTTGCCCTCTGATGCCCTCTTGCAACACTTACCGTCTTACTTGGGTTTCTCTTACCTTGGGCGTGGGGTATCTCTTCACGGCTGCTCCAGCAAAGCGCAGCCATTGCTCCTTACCTTGGATGAGGGGTATCTCCGCACTGCTGCCCTTCCTGACCTTCAATGTGGGATAGCTCCTCTAGGCCCTCCTGCACCCGCGCAGCTACGGCTCCTTGGACGTGGGGTTGGTCCTCCCGGCCACCGCCCCTGGCCTCGGGTGTGGGGTTGCTCCTCCTGGCCGCTGCCCCTGGCCTCGGGCTTAGGGGCGTAGGGTAGCTCCTCCCGGCCACCGCCCCTAACCTCGGATATGGGGTAACTCCTCTTGGCCGCCCCCCCTGACCTTGGATGCGGGGTGGCTCCTCACAGCCATTCCTGCACCGTCGCAGTCTGGTACTCTCGGCCGCTGCCCCTGACTTCGGACGTGGGGTAACTCCTCTTGGCCTCCGGCCTTCGGGCATGGGGTCCTCCTGGCTTGTGGCCCTGACTTCAGACGTGGGATGGCTCCTCTTGGCCGCACTGAGCGCGCCGGTCGCAGCCACCTGTGCTTAGCGTGCCGGTCACAGCCACCTGCACTCAATATGCCAGCAAATTTGGAAAACCCAGCAGTGGCCACAGGACTGGAAAAAGTCAGTTTTCATTCCAATCCCAAAGAAAGGCAATGCCAAAGAATGCTCAAACGACTGCACAATTGCACTCATCTCACATGCTAGTAAAGTAATGCTCAAAATTCTCCAAGCCAGGCTTCAGCAATATGTGAACCGTGAACTTCCTGACGTTCAAGCTGGTTTTAGAAAAGGCAGAGGAACCAGAGATCAAATTGCCAACACATGCTGGATCATAGAAAAAGCAAGAGAGTTCCAGAAAAACATCTATTTCTGCTTTATTGACTATGCCAAAGCCTTTGACTGTGTGGATCACAATAAACTGTGGAAAATTCTGAAAGAGATGGGAATACCAGACCACCTGACCTGCCTCTTGAGAAACCTATATGCAGGTCAGGAAGCAACAGTTAGAACTGGACATGGAACAACAGACTGGTTCCAAATAGGAAAAGGAGTACGTCAAGGCTGTATATTGTCACCCTGCTTATTTAAATTATATGCAGAGTACATCATGAGAACACTGGACTGGAAGAAACACAAGCTGGAATCAAGATTGCCGGGAGAAATATCAATAACCTCAGATATACAGATGACACCACCGTTATGGCAGAAAGTGAAGAGGAACTAAAAAGCCTCTTGATGAAAGTGAAAGTGAAGAGTGAAAAAGTTGGCTTAAAGCTCAACATTCAGAAAACGAAGATCATGGCATCCAGTCCCATCACTTCATGGGAAATAGATAGGGAAACAGTGGAAACAGTGTCAGACTTTATTTTTCTGGGCTCCAAAATCACTACAGATGGTGACTGCAGCCATGAAATTAAAAGACGCTTACTCCTTGGAAGGAAAGTTATGACCAACCTAGATAGCATATTCAGAAGCAGAGACATTACTTTGCCAACAAAAGTTCGTCTAGTCAAGGCTATGGCTTTTCCTGTGGTCATGTATGGATGTGAGAGTTGGACTGTGAAGAAGGCTGAGCACTGAGGAATTGATGCTTTTGAACTGTGGTGTTGGAGAAGACTCTTGAGTGTCCCTTGGACTGCAAGGAGATCCAACCAGTCCATTCTGAAGGAGATCAGCCCTGGGGTTTCTTTGGAAGGAATGATGCTGAAGCTGAAACTCCAGTACTTTGGCCACCTCATACGAAGAGTTGACTCATTGGAAAAGACTCTGATGCTGGGAGAGATTGGGGGCAAGAGGAGAAGGGGACGACAGAGGATGAGATGGCTGGATGGCATCACTGACTCGATGGACGTGAGTCTGGGTGAACTCCGGGAGTTTGTGATAGACAGGGAGGCCTGGCGTACTGCGATTCATGTGGTCACAAAGAGTCAGACACGACTGAGCGACTGATCTATTATGCCCAGGAGACTTATTAACTAAAGTTTTAAGTTGATTTTCTTACAGAGAAAGGTGGTCGGGGATAGCCCCCCGTTAAATGTCAGAAGAGTTGGTGAAAGTCGTGAAATAGTAAAACAGACAGATTTTGGTTTTGGGGTAGATGCTCGGGCAGGTACAGCGGGGCCCCTTGAGCCCTGACTCGCTTTTGCATATCAGGCCTCTCCGCATGACTTTTGTCATGGATGGGAACTCCCGTGCTGGCTCCTGGCAGTACAACAAGTAAGCAAAACTTTAAACATCAAATGGAAACTGCACACTGCATATAGGCCCAGAGTCCTGAGATGGTGAAATGAACCAACCGGACATTAAAGAGACTCTCCAAGTGGATCATAGAGACTCATTGCTCCTGGGTGGACTTGCTTCCAACGGCTCTGCTCAGACGCAGGATGATCCCACAGTCCCAAGGCATATGGAGATATGAAATTGTGTATGGGAGGCCCCCTCCCATAATAAAACAGGTGTCAACAAATTTGCCTCAGGTAAGGGGGAATAGGATTTCACAGCAGATGGAACTGGGTAAGGTAATAAGTCGGGTAACTACATTTGTACAAGAAAGGGTGCCATTCCCCCTTGGGGAACAGATTCATGAGTTTACGCTTGGTGACCAAGTATGGGTCAAAGATTGGAAACATGATTTGCTAGCCCCTTGGTGAAAGGGCCCTTATGTTATTCTAACTACCCCTACTGCAGTTAAAGTTGCAGGTATTGTCCCTTGGATCCAGGTGAAGACATACCGATCCCCCTTCTCCCTCTGGGATCTGGAAGGTAAGGCTCTTCTCACCCCAGTTAGGAAGGAGGCGGAATGTCAATTTAAGTGTCATTGAGTGGAAATATCAGAAGTACATAGGGGACTGAGAACTTCGTAGACTGAACAAAAAGCAAAGGAAAAAGAAGGTCTGAGAAGGCAAGCAAGATATGGGGAAATGAATCTAAGGCAACTGTATTGGCGTGCATGATTAAAAATTTTAAGAATGGATTAGGAAGAGACTATGGGGTGAAGATGATGCCTAACCGCCTCTGCATACTCTATGAGGTCAAACGGCCCTCTGTGGGAGTAGGATGGTTAACAGAGGGCACCATGGACTTAAAAATAGTGGAGGCAGTCTATACAATGGTCACAGGAGAGCCGGGACACCCGGATCAATATCCATATACTGATATATGGCTATGGTTGGCTCGAGATCCTCCCCCTTGGGCAAGGCTTTACATTCAGAAAGGGAAAGGGAAAATAATGGTAAAAAAAGAATTGACTGATAACAAAAAAGAAATTCTGCGGGGTTCGGACAGGGATGATTTGCCTCTTCCCACATACTGGATGAGGCGCCTGCCATCTAATGCTCCACCTGGACCAGAGTCCGCCTCACACAATCTAGGGCCTGCTGGGGCTCCTGCAGCTTCCCTCCCACCAGCTCCTTTGGAGAAGGTAGAGCTACCACCTTGGCAGGCTCTGATCCCTGGGATAAGGAGCCTCTAGTCAATGCCCACAGGATTCAGCCCCAGCAGAACCTCCTAAGCTATACCCACCCCTCCCAGTGAGTACTGATGGGAAGGGGGAAGGAGACACTGGAATTAAACAGAGGCTGCACTCCACCAAGGAGGCTGGGGGAAAGGGCTCCACTACAAATGCCCCTCAGAGAGCTTCAACAGCCCCCAGTTCAGGGAGCAGACGGACATTACCACCAGCCTCCGATAGCCTATTATTACAAGCCATTTTCCTCAATGGACATATTAAATTGGCAGAAACACACTCCGTCATACTCGGAGGAGCCACAAGCCATGATCAGGCTGTTGGAGACTATTTTTCGAACCCACTGCTCTACATGGGATGACATAATCCAACTACTAGTCTCCCTTTTCAGCACTGAGGAAAGACACGGGATCCTAACTGAGGCCAGAAAATGGCTAAGAGAAATGGCACCTGACTGCAAACCTGCAGCAGTGGACAGAACTAGCCACCCCCGATGAGAGGCCCAATTGGGACTATAACACAGAGGAAGGGAGGGGCCACCTGGAGAGATATTGGCTGGCTATTTTACAAGGCCTGAAGAGGGGGGCCTGAAAGCCCATGAATATGGCAAAGCCCACTGAAATAATTCAAAAAGAAACTGAATCACCCTCTGAGTTCTACAAAAGATTGTGTGAGGCTGATAGGCTCTATACACCAGTAGATCTTGAGGCTGCTAGATTTCAGATGATGGTAAACACAGGCCTTGTGTCTCAAGCCCACCCCGATATCAGACGCAAGCCTCAAAAGGTAGACAGACTACTGGCCATGACTCGCTCACAGTTGATTGAGATCACTGATAAGGTATTCAGGAATAGAGACACGGAGGTTGTATGACCCTTCAGGAGAGAAGTCAGATGAGTTAAATAATCGAGAAAGAGAGTTGATCCAACAGTTCCCTGAGGTTTGGGTAGAAGATAACCTCCCCTCTTCCGGCTCACCAAATATCAAGCTCTGGTGGTAATAGAACTCAAACCCAGTGCCATAACAGTCAGGAAACGTCAGCACCCACTACCGCTGAAGGGGGTTGGCATTTTGCCACATATAAATAGGCTATGACAGGTGGGCACCCTGATTGAATGTCAGTTAGCCTGGAACACACCAATCTTTCCTGTTAAGAAGAGGAACTAGACTGCAGGTCTGTGCAGGACCTTAGACTGGTCAACCAAGCCACTGTGACCCTACATCCCACCATTCCTAACCCCTATACTTTACTTAGCCTCCTCCCACCTAGTGCTAAGATCTATACTTGTTTAGATCTCAAGGATGCCTTCTGTATATGCCTTGACCTGATATTTCAACCCACTTTTGCTTTTGAAAAGGAAGACCCAGCAGGGGGCACCAAACAACAGCTTACATGGACTCAGCTCCCACATGGATTTAAGAATTCCCCAACCAACTTTGGAGAAGCCTTGGCTTCTGACCTGGACTCATTCCAGCCAGAGAGGTTCAGATGCAGATTGCTACAATATGTGGATGACTTGCTTCTGATTGCCAAGAACAAAGAGGACTGCTGGGAAGGGATCAAGGCTTTACTGGAGCTCTTGATGGAGTCCGGCTACCGAGTCTTGAAAAAGAAGGCACAGATCTGCAAGGAGGAGATAAGGTATTCGGGATTTGTTGAGAGGAGGCACAAGGCTGTTAGACAAGTCCAGAAAAGACATCATTTTGAGAATCGCACAACAAAAAACCAGACAACAGGCCCAAGAGTTCTTGGGAGCCATTGGGTTTTGTAGGATTTGAATTCTGGGTTATTCCCAGATGGTCCAGCCATTATATGAACTCTTAACTGGACCAGAAGGAGATTCACTGAATTGGATTGAGAGACAGCAGCAGGCCTTTGAGGAACTAAAGCTGGCAAGTACATCAGCACCCGCCTTGGGCCTGCCAGGCCTTACCAAACCGTTTACTCTTTACATAAATGAAAAAGACAAGATGACTATGGAAGTGTTGACCCAGCCTATGGGGACATGGGACAGACCCATGGCTTATCTCTTGAAACGACTGCACAATATTGCCACTGGGTAGCCAGGATGCTTCCAGGTGATTTCTTCATTTGCCTTACTAGTCCAAGAGACAACCAAGCTGAGTTTGGGCCAGGACTTAACCATAAAAGTCCCCCATGAGGTCAACACTCTCCTACAAGAGGACCGCACAAATAGCTGTCAACATCTCAGATTACTCAATATCAGGGACTTTTATGTGAGAACCCCCATGTCACTATTGAGCCTTGTCAAGCAGAAGGTGGACCCTCACATGATTGCAAAGAAATCCTAGAGAAAGTTTATGCTAGCAGACCTGACCTGAGAGACCAGCCAATCCTGGACCCAGATTGGGTCCTGTACACACCAGCCTGGTGAAACAAGGACAACGGTTGGGATATGCAGTAGTCACAGAAGAAATCATTGTCGAGGCTGGCTCCCTGCCATCACACTGGTCTGCTCAACAGGCCAAACTATATGCTCTAATCTGGGCCCTCCAGCTGTCAGAAGGTAAGAAGACAAACATTTACACTGACTCTAGGTATGTTTTTATGGCACCCCACTCCAGTACTCTTGCCTGGAAAATCCCGTGGACAGAGGAGCCTGGTAGGCTGCAGTCCATGGGGTCACAAAGAGTCAGACATGACTGAGTGACTTCAATTTCACTTTTTGCTTTCATGCATTGGAGAAGGAAATGGCAACCCACTCCAGTGTTCTTGCCTGGAGAATCCCAGGGATGGGGGAGCCTGGTGGGCTGCCGTCTATGGGGTCACAGAGTTGGACATGACTGAAGCGACTTAGCAGCAGCAGCAGGTATGGTTTTTCTACTTTACATGTGCATGGGGCTTTATTTAAGGAGAGAGGTCTTCTGACAGTCAACTGAAAGGACATTAAAAACAAGGAAGAAATCTTGACTCTATTAGATGCTGTATGGGAACCTGAAAAGGTAGCAGTGATGCGTTGTTGGGGTCACCAAAAGGAAGACACCCCACAAGCATGGGGGAACCGACTAGCAGATAAAGCCACAAAACATGCGGCTGAGGAATTTGGGGCTGCTGGTGGGGGATCTATCAGAACCTTTGTTAACTTTGACTCTCCTACAGTATACCCCAGCCCGAGACCAGCTGGCTGAAGCAGAAAGGGCCACCAAAAATAAAAAAGGTTGGTGGGAACTGCTGGATGGCAGATTACTGGTACCCGAGGCATTAGCCCCCACACTGGGATCTCAGGTTCACCAGATAACTCACTTGGGATATGACAAAATAGAAGAATTAATTCGAAAATATTTCCTAATTCCACGACTTTCCTCCTTGTGTAGAATGGAATCCCAGAACTATTCTGCTTGCTCGAAGGTCAATGCTGCCCTTGGACATAAACAAAAATCCCCGGGGATACAACTAAAAGGCACTCTGCCTTTTGAACATATAGAAGTGGACTTACTGAAATGAAAACCTGCCAACACGGTCGCTATTTACTGGTCATGGTATGTACCTTCTCAGGATGGATGGAGGCCTTCCCTACCCGAAGTGAAAAGCAAACGAAGTGGCTCACTGTCTGCTTCAAGGAATTATCCCCAGATTCACGTCCCCAACCAGCATAGGATCAGACAACAGCTCTGCCTTCGTAGCCGACTTAATTCAACAGGTTTGCAAAACTCTAAATGTCAAATGGAAATTGCATACAGCATACAGGTCCCAGAGTTCCAGAATGGCAGAAAGAACCAACTGAACTCTTAAAGAAACACCAAATGGATTACAGAGACTGACTGTTTATGGATGAACTTGCTTCTGGTGGCCTTGCTAAAATTAAGGGTGACCCCGTGTTCCCACAGTTATCCGCCTTATGAAATTATCTATGGGAGACCCCCTTCCATAGTGAGACAGGTGTCAACAAACTTGCTACAGGTAAAGGAGGATGGGATTTCACAGCAGATAGAACAATTGGGTAAGGTAATACATCAAATAACTAAGTTTGTACAAGAAAGAGTGCCATTCCTTCTTGGGGAACAGAGTTACGAATTTGTACCCGGCAATCAGGTGTGGGTCAAGGACTGGAAACAGATTCCTTGGCCCCACATTGGCAGGGTCCATATACTGTTGTTCTAACCACCGCTATGGCAGTTAAAGTTGCAGGTGTCACTCCCTGGATTCACCACACGAGGGTGAAGACAGCATACCACACAGACCTGGAGAACACCGAGTGGACTGCACAGAAGGACCCCACTGATCCATGTGAAATCAAGATCATCTTGAGATAGAAGAAAAAGAGATGAAACTCTACAACGAACTCCTGCGAACTCTACAACGGACTTTCTGGTATCATCTTGAGACTAGCCATAGTTTCTGCAAAGGACAATGTTTTCATTTCATGGGCACATTCCTATGCTGACTTCATTAAAAAAAATTAACTGCGGGGTGTGTGAAGCCATGCCCATGTCTGTCATGGATGGACTCCCTTGGTGGGTATCACCTCTACAGAGGGGTGATATGCCTAGCTTATGTGATTTTTTGCATCAGGCAAAACAACAAAAATCGAGTATGGAAACTGTAATCACCACCCACTGGTTATGTGGGACTAATTTATGGCCTTGGCTGCCCCCAGGATGGATAGGGATGTGTACTTTGGGTCTAGCCTTTGCCCATGGAAACATCAGGTCAACAATACAAGAACCTTTAAATTTACCCTCCTGCAGGCTAGATGGTCATGATCAGTTTTCCACTGGTATGATTATTTGTCTGCTATATTTGTTCCCTCATTGGGTACTATGGACATAATGATCAGAGTTGAAGTTCTAGCCAATTTCACCCAAAGAGCCCTAAATGACAACCTGAGAATGATTCAAGCTCTAAATACTGAACAAATACAAATGAGGAAAGCGGTAATTCAAAATAGAATGGCTTTAGACATACTTACAGCCACTCAAGGAGGGGCCTGTGCTATAATCAAAGCTGAATGTTGTATATATATTCCTGATTTATCTGACAATATATCAGCCACTCTAGATGGCATGAAAGGTCAAATAAAAGCTATGTCTGATGATAATCTTCCTTTTTGGGCTTCTGTTCTCTCACAGGTGAAGGGTGTTTGGTGGAAAACTATATGAGCCATTGTTATAGTTGCTCTGTTGATTCTGTTATGTCGACCTTGTATTCTCCAATGTGTTGTTAACTTTATATCACAGAGGCTGACTTCATTTACCCAAATATATACCAGGAAACCTAAAATGCAGTACATCCTGATGAGTGATGCTCACACTGGAAGTTGAGAGCATCAATAGAGGGGAATGAAGGAGGAAAGGAACATGCTGAGCTGACTCCATCTTGGAAAAGAAGGAAACTTCATCTTACGTTCTCAGTGAAACTTTGAACTATGTTATAGCCATGGAGATAACATACCTACAGCCTAACAGGCCTCCTGGACTGATAAATACAAGATTCCATACCAAGATTTCCCATTGCCAGAAAGAATGTAATAATGCCCTATGTAGTCAGTCACCACTGTAATCTTTATGCTACCCATTGGTGTAGGCTACAATGTATAACCAGCGGACCCTTCTGATTATGAATCATGGCTGTAACATGATTGTATCTCCCTTTGACATTTTCCAGAGTAGGATTGGGGAATTTGGTGATGTGGGCTTATTCCCGTACACTTAGGGTATAGAAGGTTTTCACAGAAATTGGTCGGGGTCCCTGACTAATGAGGAAACTCTGCCTTGGACCCGCCAGTGTAATAAACTACACTCCACTATCCACATTGTCATTCTGAGTGAGTTTGCTTTCCGGAGCATCTGACTGCAACATAGAGAGTTGGGATGGACATGTACACACTGCTATGTTTAAAATACATAGACAACAAATACTTACTATACAACACAGGGAACTCTGCTCTATGTTACATGGCAGGCTGAATAGGAGGGGAGTTTGGGGGAGAATGGATACATATATATGTATGACTGAATCCCTTTACTGTTTACCAAAAACTATCACAACATTGTTAATTCTCTATACTCCACCCCAAAATAAAAAGCTTTTTTTTAAAAGAAAGAAAAGACTTAATGATTAAAAAGTTGTAAACATGTAGTGACAAAAATAACTGGGGCCAGGAAAACTGATAACAGTTTTACAGTAATCAGCCATATAGCAGTCAAAGAATCTTTACCTCCTCTCTGAATTACCAGGATAGTACTATCTGACACACATTTCCAGAGATGCTTAAACCTCTACCAAATGGAAGCAGTTAACTGCTTGATGCCCATAAACAGTGGCCCTCAGAGCTACTGGAGCCCAAGGATTGATAATGTTAACCCCTGTGATGCCACCCTGGTTCATCACCATCAGACAATCAGAGAAATGAGAGGATCACACACCCTGAGAGGCTCACACACCCTCACTCCCCTCCCCCAGCATGCCTTTAAAAATGCTTTCTTGAAACCCATTGAGGAGTTAGAGTTTTTGAGCACTAGCTGTCCTGAACTCCTTGTCTGGTACCTGCAGAAAAACTTCTTTCCTCGGTGAAATTAAAACAACTGTGTACTTTCTCCCCTTACACTGCAGCTCCCTAGGAACCATGTAAAAAACATCACTGTGTCTTATGTATGGTATCAGGTATAGGGTTTCATGGTGGTTTAGTCGCTAAGTCGTGTCTGACTCTTAGGACCCCATGGACTCTAGCTGATGAGGCTCCTCTGTCCATGGGATTCTCCAGGCAAGAATACTGGAGTGGGTTGCCATTTCCTTCTCCAGAGGATCTTCCCAGTTCAAGAATTGAACCCTGTCTCCTGCATTGCTGGCAGATTCTTTACTAACTGAGGCCTTCCTGGTGCTCAGATGGCATAGAATCCACCTGTAATATGGGATACCTGGGTTGGGAAGATACCCTGAAGGGGGAATGGCTACCCACTCCAGTATTTTGGCCTGGAGAATTCCATGGACAGAGGAGCATGGCAGGCTACAGTCCATAGGGTTGCAAAGAGTCAGACACGACTGAGCGACTTTCACTTCACTTCACATAGGGTTTCATAAGGAAGTAAACAGGAAGATAAAGTTTAGGAATTATAAAATTCACAGTTTAAAAATGAGATTTTTGTGTTAAAGAGAGTTATTTTCTCATACTTCCTCTTTCATCACTTGTGCTCAAAAGTGAAAGCGTTAGTCACTCAGTCATGTCCAGCTCTTTGTGACCTTATGGACTGCAGCCTGCCAGGCTCCTCTGTCTATGGAGTTCTCCAGGCAAGAATACTGAAGTGGGTAGCCATTCACTTCTCCAGGGGATCTTCCTGGCTCAGAGATTGAACCTGGGTCTCCTGCATTGCAGGTAGATTCTTTACCCTCTGAGCCACCAGGAAAGCAATTTTTGCTTGAGCCATCTTAAATTTCAAAGGATTATCCAACTGCTATATACGTTCTCTTCTCTTTTGCAGTTCCCTTCAACTGAAACATTTCTCCCTTCAAACTCAATGCCTTACTTTTTAGTTTAGCCAATGTATACTCAAGTCTTCAGTCTGTACATTTATTTGACATTTCCTTGGGAAAATCTCCCTGAGTTAGATATCACATTAAGTTCTCTCATAATAACTTACTCCACTGCCTTTTGTAATTTGTATATAAAGTTTGTGACTTTATATACCCAGTAAATGTTTCAGTTTTCTATTAAGTTGCTCAAATGAAGGAATCACATCTCTTCATTATTATACATTCAGAACACATCATGAAGCCCAGTAACACAAACATATTAAACTTCAAAAACATGTTCTAACTGGTAAGTGAATAACCATATCAATGATATGGACTATTACTTTTTAATGACTTTCCTAAGAATCAGGAGTGGTTACAGAAATGTGAAATTGAGGGACTTTATATTCACAGACTCTGTGACTAACCCAGAAATGCCATGAGTCAACACTAACATTTATTTGCTGCCTTAATTTCAAACTAACTTTCAAATGAGATCATTTAATCATGGATTCTGTCACCAATTTGAGAACAAATTTACTTGGTCTCTCAGTCAAAAAGCTCATCTTAAAATAAAAGTAATAATAACAGCTTCATTATGTAGTTGGACCAATTACTTGAGACACATTCACATCTTTTTCCAATGTTTCTGGATCATGGCAAGTGATAATAAACTGTAGCTTTTTGTTATCACATCATGATAATAATGATAATTATGAGCTCTGTCAACTGTTTGGGAATTACAATAAAATGAAATTTATTAAGGTTTACTTCCTTTTCTCTTTGACAACAAAATCTTGAAATGATGTAAAAAGGATAAACTTGAGAAAGTTCTTATGTACTTCTGTCTTTAATAATGCAAGTGGATACAGACCAGCTGATGCTGAGAAAAATTAGAAGAGCAGGATCCAAACAAACAAAATTTTTTTAAAACATTGGAAAGTTTTCAAGATAAATGAAGAAACAGGAAAGATTCAGACGTAAAAAAATAATTTGGGAGTTACTCTTCTCCTAGCAGTATTTTGGTGAAGAGTCATCTGCTCAGAATCTGGGCAGAAAGTCATGGCCAGCAGACACTGTCTTAGTTGAGATAAAAATTGCTGTCAATTCACTTGAAAAAACCCTGAAGACAAAAGAGGGCCAAAGATATTTAGCTTAATATTTTTCCTTCAAGCTACTTGCCAAATTACTAAACTTCACAGGGAAAGAGGCTAACAAGAAAAATGTGAAAAGCAGAGTAGCGTGTTGAGAGTCGTAGCATTGAGGAGAAAAAATTCAATCTCCAACAAGGAAAGGAGCTTTAGTAATAATCCAGGCTCTCAGAATTTCTAGAGGTCTGGCCATGGGTGCTAAGATAAATAAGAAGTGTTGGAATGGTAGAAAACAACAAAATATTAATTGATTACAAAGACAAGAGAGAAACTTTACAATGAAGTCTGATAAAATGAAAGTGAAAGTCGCTCAGTCATGTCTGACTTTGGTGATCCCATGGATGGTAGCCTGCCAGGCTCCTCTGTCCGTGGAACTCTCCAGGCAAGAGTACTTGAGTGGGTTGCCATTAATAGGCACCATATTAGCCATGTGAACAAAGTAAGCATCATAACAATGGAACAAAAAACTTCATCCTCTGAAAGAATGAACAAAGCTTCACTACATTATTGCTCTGCTATTCCTGCCAAGGAGACATAACTTGAATATAACTATGAGAAATAATCAAACAAATTTAAATTGAACATTTTACAGAATATCCAGCTTGTAATATTTAAAAGCATCATCTTATGAATGTCAAAGGTTAAGGAAGTCTTCTAGATGTTGAGAGATTAGTCAAAGTAACTAAATGCAGAAAATATTTCTGATCTGGATATTTAACTCAAAAGAACAGTATTTGACAATTGGCAAATGTTATAGAGACTTAGAGATGATAGTACTGTGACAGTATTAATTTGTTGATTGATAATTATACTTTAATTAAGTAGGTTATATATTTTGTAGGAAATACATATTAAAATATCCAACGATACTTGAAATTTTATAATGAAATTCATCAAATTGGCAACTAATTCTCAAAAGGTTTGGGGAAAAAGTAAGTTTTTTCCACTGTACATATAGGATTCTTATAAGTTTGTGATAGTTTCTAAATTTAGATAAAAATTGCATAAAGTCAGCAGTAAACCAAAAACATTAACACTTTTTTACCCAGAATATCCAGTTTAAAAGTATATCATAGAAATAAAAATGCTACCATTTAAACAGATATTCAGAATACTGCATCATAGTTTATAGAAGCAAAAATCTGAAAAAAAAGTTAAAGTTAATGTTCATCAATAAAGGAATGTAAAATATAAAGCCATGTGCATGTATGCTAAGTCGCTTCAGTTGTATCTGACTCTGTGCTATGGACACAGCCTGCCAGGCTCCTCTGTCCGTGGGATTCTCCAGACAAGTACACTGAAGTGGGTTGCCATGCCCTCCTCTAGGGGATCTTCCAGACCCAGAGATTGAACCTGTGTCTCTTACATCTTCTCTTACATTGGCACATAGGTTCTTTACCACTAGTGCCACCTGGGAAGCCCCATAGGAAGTCACACTATGATGTAACTCAGAACTATATGAAATTTGCATAGGATATTGTTAACAATTTTAAAAAAAGCAAAATAACAGAAAAGCAGACATAATTTATTCACATTTGTTGTAAAAGAAAAGATGAATTACATCATGAATATAAATGTATGGGTTCACTTTGGATTATATTATCACATAAAGAATCAGAGGGTATATTTTAGATTGTTAACATGAGTTACTCTGTGACTAGGACCCATGAACATGACTGAGGGAAAATAGAGAAGCCAGGGGGTGTTTAATTGCAATTTTAAATTCTTATTCCTAAAGATTCATGTTAGATCAAAATTTTGATCCTTGATAACTCACTGTCACTTTTAAAATTTTAATATTGGCAAATCCATTTGAAAACACTGCTGCAAGTTTCAGAGTAAATTCCATTTTCTTTGACGGCAGCACAGCTATTTTCTTGAGCTGGTCCTTTTATGAAAAATCTGAAAAGGAGAAGATAAAGATATTATTCATCATCATTGCTGAAGACATCCATTCTGTTCTCAGTTAAAAACCTCCCTTAATTAAAAGATAATTCAAATATTTAAGGCATTTTCAAATACTTAGAGTCATGAAACATTTCAATACCTCTGTAATTTAGTATTACTGTCTGTGATAGAGAATTCCAAAGTCTGTTTGTAAATGACAGAGCTAAGAAGATATCTGTGCTCACATTCTATCCTAGTCTTCTTTCCATTGTTCCATGTCATCCATTTAGATTAAAAACTGGGAGTGTCACATGAGTAGCTCATTAAATCTTTCTTGGTTTTTCATATCCATTTGTACAATAGTGATACAAATATTTACCTCATTATGTTGTTACAGAGGTTAAATGACTAGATGTTTGTAAAGAACTTAGTACACAAACTGACCCGCTTGCATTGGTGGTTCAGTGGTAGAACTCACCTGCCACAAACTGATCCATGTAAGCCCTAAGTAAATTATACACTTATTGTAATACTTATCCATAAAGTGATGTGTTGAATACAATAATGAAGTTATATATAAAATATTGTACTGTTAGTGATTTAGTCTGTTAAGAATTTATTTAAACTGAGAAAAAAGGTTTAAGAAGGGGTCACAGAAAAGATATACATGATTTTCAAGGCTTCCAGAATAATAGCGGAAAAGTAAGTGTTGGATTTTCATATTGGAAAATACACCTACATTTGAATTTATATATGTTTATGCTTGAATTTTGTATTGAATGTTTGTGAACAAAAATCCCTAGGCATAGTCCAGAGTTAAAACTCAATCCTAAAGGTAGTGTTTAGTGGATTTGGCATAAGGAAGAAACCTAAGTTAGCATCTTCATAAGTAGCCAATCAGGTCATGTCCATTGATACAACTTAGATCTCACCCATAATTTTATTCTCCATTCCAAATAATGTCTTCAGTTGACTTCCTTAGATTTATTAATTTAGTGCAGTGAGATAGAAAATGTGTGTGTTGTTCAGTCGTGTTCGACTCTTTGTGACCACATGGACTGCAGCTCACCAGGCTCCTCTGTCCATGGAATTCTCCAGGCAAGAATACTGGAGTAGGTTGCTATTCCCTTCTCCAGAGATAGAAAGTAAGTAATATTTATTACTTCACTCCTTTATTACTTAAGTAATAACTTATTAAGTATTAACTGAGTAAGTAATAACTGATTACTTAATAACTTAAGTAATTACTTAATAACTTAATAAGTAATAACTTAATTACTTAATAACTAATAACTTAATTACTTAATAACTTAAGTAATAACTGATTAAGTGCTTAATCAATATAAGTAACTACTTCTTACTTAAGTAATAAGGACAATAACATAATAGTATTCATTAACCAATAGTACTGGTTACCATAGTGAATGTTTCTTTTCACTGCTGTAATAAATTGTCAAAAATGTGGTGGCTTAAAGCAGCACAAATTTTTATCTTACAGTTCTAGATATCAGAAGCTCAAAGCTGGTCTTAAAGAACTACAATCAAGTGTCTTTGGAGCTGTCTGCTGCAGTCACTGGGGAAAAACTTGCTCATTGCCTTTTGCAGGTACTAGAGGTTGCCTGCACTCCTTGGCTATCAGACAACTTGGACCTCTGCATTTATCTTCAAATCTCCTCTGAGCCTGCCCCTACTTTCTCCCTCTCATAAGGACTTGTGATTACATTGGGCCCACCTGAATAATCCAGCATAACACTTCTATCTCAAGATTATTAATTTAATCACACTCATGAACTCTCTTTTAGACTTAAGGTAACATTCACAGAATTTGGGGATTAGAACATTTAGGGGCACCATTACTTTGCCTACCAACATAGGGATAATATTTGAGTTTGCTGGTCCTACTATAGTATAATATAATTTTATAAATTAATACAAGTGCACAAAAGCATTCATAAAATTTTCAAAACCTCAATAATCTCCTGCAGCTGCTGAGAGCATTTAGGATTATTTTGTTCTGTCTTGTATTTCTTATTTGTTTTTTTAGCATTGTGATGATCTTACAGTATAAAAAAATCATGTAGAGGTTTTTTTTAATTACTAAAAATGACTAAAAGAATCACTGATACCAGGGAAGGAACCAAGGAGGAAAAGGGAGAGGATGACATTGGGAGATTGGGACTGACATACATATACTATTTGATACCATGCATAAAATGTATAAAAAAGGTAGCTAATGAGAACCTACTGTATAGCTCCAGGAACTCTACTCAGGGTTCTGAAGTGATTTAAATGGGAAGGAACTCCAAAAACAAGGATGTATAGCTGATTCACTTAGGTGTACAATAGAAACTAACACACTATTATAAAGTAACTATAGTCCAATAAAATTAATTTTAAAGATAAAAATTTTAAAAGTATTGAGAACTTTGAAAGCAGAAGACTACATTGTTTCAATGTACCTTTCCCTTATAAAGTGTGAGGAGTTTTAAAATCAGTAAGTGAACAATCATTATTGTTTTCAAGTCCTTTTGCTTTAAAAACCAAGCCAAAATTTGTCATTACTCCAGCCAACATTCATTTTCATCCTTTCAAATTCTTTAGTACCAAGAACTATTTGAGTTCATTTTGATATGTTTATAGATGCTTTAAGGAGATAAATTCTCTGATAGACAATAGATCATACTGCCTTTTGGGAAAGACTCACATCTTTGAATCCAAAGGAGAATCATCCACCCAGGTCCATGTTCTTTTCAGGGAAGTAAAGTTAAGCCCAATCCACACATAGTTTGATTGTTTTAGAGTTTTCTGTATAAAAGCCTAAAAAGTGGGTGATGAGTAATTAAATGAACAGGATAGCTTAATGATTTAGACATACTAAATAAGATTTTAGAATTCTACTGGACAACTCACACTCTACATGAAGGCTTTTATCCTAGTCAATCATCTTATTTACACATACATTATATATCATATGGATTTCCCTGGTGGCTCAGCTGGTAAAGAATCCTCCTGCAATGTAGGAGACCTGGGTTTGATCCCTAGGTTGGGAAGATCCCCTGGAGAAGGGAACAGGCTACCCACTCCAGTATTTTGGCCTAGAAAATTTCATGGGCTGTATAGTCCATGAAGTTGCAAAGAGTCGGACACAACCAAGCAGCTTTCACTATATATCATGTACCAGGACATACGCTGTGAAGTGAAAGTGAAAGTGGCTCAGTCGTGTTTGACTCTTTGCGATCCCATGTAGCCCACCAGGCTCCTCTGCCCATGGAATTTTCCATGCAAAGATACTGGAGTGGGTACCTGTCCCTTCTCCAGGGATAGAACCACGCAATCGAACCACGGTCTCCTGCATTGCTGGAGGATTCTTTATCAGCTGAGCTGCCACTACCTATAAATTAAACATCAATATTCAGACCATAATTACCCCAAGTCAAGGGAAGCACTGGATTCCAGCTCAGAATTTAAAAGGGCACCAAAAGTTCAGTAGCCAAGATAAAAGATAATTTAATGAAAAGGTGGGAAGAAATTTGAGATAAGCCATTTTAATGGCAAAGCAGCAAGTATCATAAGCTTGATACTAAACCACTTACCAGTTCAAGTTGGTTCTGAATAATTAGTAGATGAGATTTTTCCCCCAAACAATACTTATAACTGTCACTCCAATTTTTCATCTCATTAGAGAACCAATAGCACTTTTCTTGATATTTCAGCCATTCTGATGAGCACATTCCTACAAATTGACAGTGAAAATACTTGCATATTGTATGAAAAAGAGTAGAGCTATGATAAAATCATAACAAAGTGTTCAGACTCAGACAAGCTATCCAAAATACAAATGAGAGTCCATGAAAATTAAGAAAACTGATTTATTTTAAAATATTTCTTTTATATTTTTGTCTGTGTCAGCTCTTCATTGCAGCATGCAAGCTTCTCTCTAGTTGTAGCAGGCAAGCTCAGTAGTTATAGCATGCTGGACTAGTTGCCCTGGGGCATCTGGGATCCTAGTTCCTCAACCAAGGGTCTAAACCAGGTCACCTGCATTGGAACTTAGATTCCTAACCACTGAACCATCAGGGGAAGTCCCAAGAAAATTAATTTAGTAAGATGAAGCAAAACCTGTGTGTGTGTGTGCTAAGTCACTTCAGTTGTGTCTGACTCTTTGCCACCCTATGGACTGAAACCCACCAGGCTTCTCTGTCCACGGGATTCTTCAGGCAAGAATACTGGAGTGGGTGGTCATGCCCTCCTCCAGGAGATCTTCCCCACCCAGGGATAGAACCTGCATCTCTTATGTCTCCTGCATTGTCAGTAGATTTTTACCACTATTGCCACGTGGAAAGTCTGAAGCAAAACCTAGACAGATATAAAGGGATTTTTTTTCATGTCATAACCTAATATGATTACTAAAATAACATGTACCAGTCAAGATATACATAGCATTAACGCTATGAGAGATTAACTATTATCTATACCATTTGCCGGAGAAGGCAATGGCACCCCACTCCAGTACTCTTGCATGGAAAATCCCATGGATGGAGGAGCCTGGTAGGCTGCAGTCCATGGGGTCGCTAAGAGTCGGACACGACTGAGCGACTTCACTTTCGCTTTTCACTTTCATGCATTGGAGAAGGAAATGGCAACCCACTCCAGTGTTCTTGCCCGGAGAATCCCAGGGACCGGGGAGCCTGGTGGGCTGCCGTCTATGGGATCGCACAGAGTCGGACACGACTGAAGTGACTTAGCAGTAGCAGCAGCATACCATTTGCTTAGCATTTATCCACATAATGTTTTAGAAATCTTTCTCATTGCTTTATGTGTGTAAATTGTTTTTAATATTTCCTTTTTGATATTAAGTAACATTGAGATGAATAACAATTTTTTATCCTCTTTATAATTGCAGGTCCTTTGATTTTCTTAAATTTAAATTAAGGCATTCTCAAATTGAAACTGAGACTTTCAGAATAACAATGAAGAAAAATGTAGTATAATATAAAAATATAAGCACGGATCAACATAACTGTTCAAACTTCTGGCCTTTACAATCTCTTTATTTTCTGAGACAAAATTTATGTAACATAAAATTCACAATGCTAACCTTTTTAAAGTACAAAAGCCATGGGTTTTATAACATCCAAAAGATGTACAAACATGATGCACACCTATCTAACTCCAAAATAGTTTTCTCACCCCAAAATGAAAAGAGGAGTGTGGGATTTCTCTTTAGGGTGATGAAAATGTTTTGGAAGTAGATAGATATGATAGTTGCACATTTGAATGTCATAACACCATTGATGTTTAATTTTAAATAATTATATTTGTTAACATTACCTGAATAAGAAAATTAACAGGAAATTAATTTCTTATAATTATGCAGTATTTAGACTGACTTTAATGAATGCTTAATGGTGTCTATTTGATCCCATGTTTACCCATCAAAGCTTTCTTACTTCTGAAAAAGTTTCATTACATAAAGGGAAATTAGATAGCCAGAGTATAAAAAAGTGGTAAAATTATAATATTTCAATTGGATGAGGACTTGTACATGTAAACAGACAAGTAATCTGAAAGAAAAGAGTGTTAATAAGCAAATATAATACATATGACATTTTTACATGGGATAAGGAAACTGTAAACTAGTGGATTTCAGAAAAATTCTTTGACAAGTAATTATAGAATAAATCAACTGTACCTTTTTCACATATCAAACTATCAAATAAAAGTCAAAGGTTCAAAGAATAAGTGTTAAAAATTTAAACTAAAAGAAAAGTTGAAAGTAGGAAGAACAGTTTCCCAAAAGTCTGGATGGTTGGAAGTTCTAACTTTAAAATCATAACAGATAGCCTGTTAGATATAATTACTTTTATCCATTTTGTATTTGAAAAAAGGATAAATGAGACAAAAAATAGTTATTTACATCATTCCTTACGATCACAATTAATTTTCATGTTTATATATTTCAATACGATTTTATATTCCTAGAGGGAAGGGCCTTTTTATGTTGTTTTACAGCTGTCCTTCCACAACAACAACAAAAAAAAATTTAAAAATATGTGAATCAAGTTTTGAGTAAAAAGTAGATTTATATCAAATCTTCATTAATTTAGTCTACTGCATACCTCTTCAATGGGATTTTTTTTTCAAACTTAGAAAATCCAAATGATTAAAAGTGATAGAGGCCAAAGCCTTGAGAAATACCTTTATGACCTGTAGCTCTAGAAACACAGTGGTCTGCATCTTTCTTATGTATATTGCCTCTTGTGTCACTATTGACTTCCAAGTATCCAGTATCATCATGCTGGGTGATGTTTGAATTATACTGTTTTAGGCATTTTGGCAGCACTTCCTGAGAAACTTGAAAAGAGGATTATTTTAAGGTTGAGAAAACATCTTCTCTAGGCAATGTCTCAGAGACAAATTCTTCAGAACAATTCAGATGGTTGGAACAAGAAATAACTGAAGGGATAATGATAAATTTTCTTTTAAAACATGTTTGTGTTTAATGAAAAGTGAATTAAAGTATTACACAATGAATTCATGTATAGCACCTGTATTTGCTTGGGATCTATTCTGTGCCAGGCATTGTCCTAAGAATTTGTCATACAATAATAAATACAGCAAAGTTCTAGTTCTAGGGGTTATGCATGCTCTTTCCATGCTTTTTTTTTTTTTCCATGCATTTTTTAAGTGCACCAACAGGTGCATTTTCATTCCTTTTTTATTTAATTATTGGAATATGGTGGCTTTACAAATGTCGTGTTAGCTTCTGTTGTACAGCATAGTGAATTATCTATATATACACATGTATTCTCTCTCTCTTGAGCCTCTCCACAGCCATCCCACCCCTCTAGGTCATCACAGAGCACCGAGCTGAGCTCCCTGTACTGTACAGCAGCTTCCCACTAGCAATCTATTTTACACATGGTCATGTACATATGCCAGTGCTACTCTCTCAATTCGTCACACCCTCTCTTCCCACTCTGTGTTCACAAGTCCATTCTCTACATCTGCATCTCTATTCCTGCTCTGCAAATATGTTCATCAGTACCATTTTTCTAGATTTCATATATATATATATATATATATATATATATGTTAATATACAATATTTGTTTTTCTCTTTCTGACTTACTTCAGTCTATACATTGTATTTAGCCCAGTCTACCCTAAATTTTTTTAATGTTTTTTCCACTAAAATATGGGATTTCTCACCATGACTATTCCTTTTTTTTTGAAGGATTTGTAGCAATGTTTGGAGTCTAAAGATTGTTCAGCAAATATTTGGACAAAATCAAGAGTAAACTGAATTCAACCTTAAATAATAATGTATAATTTTTTTAAGAAAAATAATGTAATTCAATCTATTCACAGATATCTAAGAAATCCTGAAGTATGATTTCAAACACATTACATACACACACACTTACATACACTTTTCTCCTAGTAAACTGTATGCCACTTGAGGACAAAATATGTACCTGATTCAAATACTTAATCAATATGTTACTGTGGGGCATAATATATTGCTTTATACATAGTTAAATCATTAAATCTTTAAATTTAATCTAGTTAAATCTTTGTTAGTGTAAAGAATAATGAATGAATATGAAAAGAGTAATAAGAAACAAGTAAACATTTTTCATATTTTTATTTAATTAAGATCATTTAACTTACCTAACAGACTCAGGGTGATCAAAGTCAAAACCAGAATGCCATTTAGTCCTCCAGATATCCCCAATAAGATTTTATATCGGTGTGACATCACAGAACAGTCTAACAGATTAATCACATAAATTAGCTTGGAAAGTGCATTCCTGTGAAGTGATGGCAATTGTAATAACAGGTTGTACACAATATAGATTTTGAATATCATAGAATATTAGGCAATAGCAACATAAAATCTAAGGAAACAGAAAAATACATATTTATCTTATTTAGTAATGATACTACTCCGGATGATCAGAATGGTGGGAAGAGAAAAGCTACCTTTGAAGTTGCCAATCCCGGTCAGGAAAGAGTGTAATAAATCACACAGAACAGTATCTCAGGGAATTAGTGCACACCTTTTCTCTTATAGTAATATTAACAAAAATAGTAAAATAAGTTTTATCAGAGTTCAATTAAGGAATATTTTACATTTCCCAGATTGCTTTTGGATATTTTGATATAGTACTAATGATAGTCAATAAATTTCAACACATGTAATAAAATGCCATTATATTAAAAATCAAACAAATGATTATCAGAAAATGTTAGGATAAAGAGTGTAGAAGCCTACTCAAATTCAACTCAGACTTAATTATTTCTCCTAAGTATCATGGGATAACTTTCAAAATATGAATTTAAGGCATGTTAAATTCAGCATTATGAAGAAACTAACATTTTCATTACCCTGAGAAGTGGTATAATTTAACTTAGAAGCTTAGAACACAAGCACTTTACCATCAAAAATAAATGTATTTTAAACAAGCAAAAACCAATGAATTTTAAGAGTGTTCACACAAAAATCTTAAACATATTAGTAGTAGTCAAAACATACCATGATCATGTTGAATTTATTCTAGGAATACAAGAGCTGTTCAATAGTAAGAAATTCATTCATCTCACATTCATAGAGCTTGGGTAAAATATATCATCATCTTACAGAAGTAAAAAGCAAATAATAATATCCACCACTTTATGCTAAAAATTAAAGATGAAATTGATGGGCACTTTTTCAAGAGAATAGTTCTTTGCCTAATGAAGCTAACATCATCCTTAACAGAGACAAATCACCAAAATAAAAAGCAAACAAACAAAAAAGTCAGTATATCATGAATACAGACTTGAACAAGTGGAAATTCAGCCATGAGTGCTTTAAAGGCTAAATGTCAGAGATAAATGTTCCTTAAGTTGATTGATAAATTAGGAAGCATTTAATATACCATAAAACTACATCTCTTTTTTTTTTTTTATTTTGTTGTTTATAATGAAAGTGTCTGCAAAATGTATTATAAAATTATTCGGAAAATAAACAAGTGAGAACAGTTAGACAAACACTGAAAAAGATGGAAATATAAAATTGTTGATTAGATTAAAATGTCATGTCTAATTCCCAACTTTACAAAATGTTACCAAAGTTTACTAAATACCAGCAAAACATATTAGTAAATAATGATTATTAGCACATGCCACTTAAATTACTAGGAGTTGCAAATTTATTATTTTACACTTTCCTGACCTCTTTTTCTGTGCTAAGACACATTTTGGTTTACAGATGCCGTCTACAAACTGAATGTGAGAAACGTTTTCACGGAAGAGCCCCTACATTTTGTGGTCTTTCATGTTAATATCTCTATTGTCCAAACAAGTTTTTTCACCTGATGAAAAACATATTTTAAAATTTTTGACATGCTGAATTAAAAGTTGATACTTTAAAATGTCATTATTTTATAAATGGTAAAAAGGTGAATGACTGGCACCAAAGATTCACTTTTTAATTATTAATTTTAACTAGATGTGTATATTTCCTAGGTATATCCTTAATAATATGAGGCAAAATATTACTTCAAAGCAAATAGCTGTTAGTCCCATATTGATAAAGAGAAAGAGAGAAAAGATAGACGCAGAGACAGACAATGGGAAAATATCACAAAAATGAAACAGTCCAAGAACAGAAAAACAAAAAAACAATAATGGAAACTTCTATCCACATTAATATTCATATGAATATTATTGTTCAATCTCCAAGGCACGTCCAGCTCATTGCAACCCCATGGAGTGCACCATGCCAGGCTTCCTGTCTCACACCATCTCCCAGAATTTGCTTAACTTCATGTCTATGGCAGGGCTCATAGATTTACGAAGTTTCTCAAACCCCTTCACCATAACAAGGCAGTGATCCAAGAAAGGGCACATGAATATCAACTTATAGTAAATCCTCATGCATATTAATCCACAACAATTAAAAAAAAAAAAAAAAACCTGAATTCCATACCTTGACATTTAAATTGAAATGTTTGGATAGAACTCCTTTTCTTCAACTGTGTGTTCAAGGTCATGTATGTTTCTTCATCTTGCATCTTCAAATGTGGGTGGATGTGTATGTAAAATTTTATGTTTTGTTTTTTTAAATATGCAATAAGAGAAGAATAATAAACCCACTGCTAATCAGAAACTGGCCTCAAATGGTCCACTCAAGGTACATACAACAGGTTCACAGTTTCATCCACTGGTCGAAAACCTCAAAGGAAATGCTATTTTTGATTTCCGAGCAAAGATAACACATAATTTCTCAACTGTCCACCACATATTGAACTTAATATAATGTTTTTTTTTCTTTTAAAACTTCCTCCTGATAAATTTGTAAGGTCAAGGAAATGAAAATTGTACACTTCTTCAGTTCAGTTCAGTCGCTCAGTCATGTCCGACTCTGCGACCCCATGAATCACAGCTCACCAGGCCTCTCTATCCATCACCAACTCCCGGAGTTCACTCAGACTCACGTCCATCGAGTCAGTGATGCCATCCAGCCATCTCATCCTCTGTCGTCCCCTTCTCCTCCTGCCCTCAATCTCTCCCAGCATCAGAGTCTTTTCCAATGAGTCAAATATTCGCATGAGGTGGCCAAAGTACTGGAGTTTCAGCTTCAGCATCATTCCTTCCAAAGAAATCCCAGGGCTGATCTCCTTCAGAATAGACTGGTTAGATCTCCTTGCAGTCCAAGGGACCCTCAAGAGTCTTCTCCAACACCACAGTTCAAAAGCATCAATTCTTCGGTGCTCAGCCTTCTTCACAGTCCAACTCTCACATCCATACATGACCACTGGAAAAAACATAGCCTTGACTAGACGGACCTTTGTTGGCAAAGTAATGTCTCTGCTTTTCAATATGCTATCTAGGTTGGTCATAACTTTCCTTCCAAGGAGTAATCGTCTTTTAATTTCATGGCTGCAGTCACCATCTGCAGTGATTTTGGAGCCCCCAAAAATAAAGTCTGACACTGTTTCCACTGTTTCCATCTATTTCCCATGAAGTGATGGGACCAGATGCCATGATCTTCGTTTCCTGAATGTTGAGCTTTAAGCCAACTTTTTCACTCTCACCTTTCACTTTCATCAAGAGGCTTTTTAGTTCCTCTTCACTTTCTGCCATAAGGGTGGTGTCATCTGCATATCTGAGGTTATTGATATTTCTCCCGGCAATCTTGATTCAAGCTTGTGTTTCTTCCAGTTCAGCGTTTCTCATGATGTACTCTGCATATAAGTTAAATAATCAGGGTGACAATATACAGCCATGACGTACTCCTTTTCCTGTTTGGAACCAGTGTGTTGTTCCATGTCCAGTTCTAATTGTTGCTTCCTGACCTGCATATAGGTTTCTCAAGAGGCAGATCATGTGGTCTGGTATTCCCATCTCTTTCAGAATTTTCCACAGTTTATTGTGATCCACACAGTCAAAGGCTTTGGCATAGTCAATAAAGCAGAAATAGATGTTTTTCTGGAACTCTCTTGCTTTTTCCATGATCCAGTGGATGTTGGCAATTTGGTCTCTGGTTCCTCTGCCTTTTCTAAAACCAGCTTGAACATCTGGAAGTTCACGGTTCACGTATTGCTGAAGTCTGGCTTGGAGAATTTTGAGCATTACTTTACTAGCGTGTGAGATGAGTGCAATGTGTGGTAGTTTGAGCATTCTTTGGCATTGACTTTCTTTGGGATTGGAATGAAAACTGACCTTAGAGCCAAATTAATAATAGCTAGTTGGTCTTTTGCATTAGCTTAAATAGGTGAATTTTCAATTATATTCCCAAATAGATGGATGTTTGATTTATTATAATAGCTTGCAATTACTCAACAGTTAAATTCTTTCCTGATCTTAAAACAACACTGATTATAAATTATACCAGTAATTTAATAGTATAATTTAAAGAAAAAAACACTGGCAATATTTTTTGGCATTCTAAAGACCCTTATAGAAGAAAGTGAAGAGAAACTAAAAAGCCTCTTGATGAAAGTGAAAGGTGAGAGTGAAAAAGTTGGCTTAAAACTCAACATTCAGAAAACAAAGATCATGGCATCTGATTCCATCACCTCATGGGAAATAGATGGGGAAACAGTGGAAACAGTGTCAGACTTTTTTTTTTGGGGGGGGGGGCTCCAAAATCACTGCAGATGGTGACTGCAGCCATGAAATTAAAAGACGATTACTCCTTGGAAGGAAAGTTATGACCAACCTAGATAGCATATTGAAAAGCAGAGACATTACTTTGCCAACAAAGGTCCGTCTAGTCAAGGCTATGTTTTTTTCAGTGGTCATGTATGAATGTGAGAGTTGGACTGTGAAGAAGGCTGAGCACCGAAGAATTGATGCTTTTGAACTGTGGTGTTGGAGAAGACTCTTGAGGGTCCCTTGGACTGCAAGGAGATCTAACCAGTCTATTCTGAAGGAGATCAGCCCTGGGATTTCTTTGGAAGGAATGATGCTGAAGCTGAAACTCCAGTACTTTGGCCACCTCATGCGAATATTTGACTCATTGGAAAAGACTCTGATGCTGGGAGGGAATGGGGGCAGGAGGAGAAGGGGACGACCGAGGATGAGATGGCTGGATGGCATCACTGACTCGATGGACGTGAGTCTGAGTGAACTCCGGGAGATGGTGATGAAAAGGGAGGCCTGGCGAGCTGCGATTCATGGGGTCGCAAAGAGTCAGACACGACTGAGCAACTGAACTGAACTGAACTGAAAGACTCATCTTATGTAAAAACAAATTTACAAATTTGAAACTTCTAAATTTTCAAGAAGAATTTAGGAAACAAATCATATTATCCAATGACCTTTCCTGGTATTCAAAGAGGTTGCCCAATATTCATGAGATAGTGCAGGTATTTGAGATGTTTTTTTTTCTCTTAGCTTTAGCGAGGTCTAATTTACTTACAGTGAAATCCATCCATTGTTGGTACATGACTGGATGATTTTAAACAAATATATAGATGTGTGTTTCTGACTCTTTGTGACCCCATGGACTGTAGCCCAACAGGCTCCTCTGTCCATAGGGATTCTACAGGCAAAAATACTGGAGTGGCTTGCCATGCCCTCCTCCAGGGAATCTTCCCAACCCAGGGATCGAACCCAGGTCTCAGGCATTACAGGTGGATTCTTTACCATCTGAGCCACCAGGGAAGCCCATAGATGTGTGTAACCATCACCAAATCCAATTTTGGAACTTTTCTATCACTCTAAAAACATTCCTCAAGCCCAAACTAAAAAGAGACCTACAGTTCCGGAAACACTAATTTAATAAGTTGAGATAGAGTTTAAAATGTGGGCAACCAAATTCCAATTCTCTGACAATTATAGCAAATCTAGAATGGAACCCCAGAGATTTTAACCTAGAGGCTTCACTGGTGGGACAGAAAACTGTGGAGAGAGAGCTGACTACACCAGACATCCTGAAAGGAGCACAGCCAATCCTGGCCTCACAGAAGGACCCAGGGCCCATTAGCCATGACTCTTAGCACATTTGTCTGTTTTTCCTGCTGGGCACCAATTGTGCAAAGGCAAGTAGAAGGCACAGGACACTGTCCCTAAGATGAGTCTCCTCAGATGAAAACTAAGATACAGAAGGTTGAGAACAGAGCTGGAGGGGGAACCAATGGCATAACATTTGCTATGATCTTCCTTTTCAAGTCTGTGCTTAGTCGCTCAGTCACATTTGACTCTTTGTGACCCCATGGGCTGTAGCCTGCCAGGCTCCTCTGTCCCTGGGGATTCTCTAGGCAAGAATACTGGAGTGGGTTGCTATTTAATATTGCCTCCTCCGGGAGATCTTCCCAACCCCAGGACTAAACCCAGGTCTCCTGCATTGCAAGCAGATTCTTTACCATCTGAGCCACCAGGGAAGCACCGTTTTCAATTTAGCAGTAGCTTAATAGTTATTGAATTCAATATTTTCACAGTTACTGCAGGGTTATTTTTGTTACTGCTTCTCTATTATACATTTTTTCCACCATGAGTCTTCAATTTTGTGGTATGTTTATCAGTAATTAGGCAAAGTGATCTACCCTTTGGATGTCAGTCAGCTTCTTTCTTCAGCCATCCTGTAACCTATAAAATGGGCACCTAAAAAACTGTCTAAAACTCCAAGGATGGGGACTTTACTGGTGATCCACTGGTTAAGAATCCACCCTGCAATGCAGGGAACATGGGTTGATTCCTAGTTGGAGAACTAAGATCCCATGTGCTGTGGAGCAACTAATGTCACACAACACAACTGGAGAGTTTGGGCTGCAACAAAATACCTTGCATGACACAAATGAAGATACTGCATGCCACAATTAAGACCTGACACAGAAAAAAAAAAAAAAAAAAGAAAATTCCAAAAAACAAAAATAAAAAAATATCAACAAGGTTGGAAGCTATCTAAATGTTCATTAATATTGTTGTTCAGTCACTAAGTCATGTCTGACTCTCTGTGGCCCCATGGACTGCAGCACTCCAGGCTTCCTTGTCCTTCACTATCTCCTGGAGCTTGCTCAAACTCATGTCCATTGAGTCAGTGATGCCACCCAACTATCTCATTTTCTGTCTTCCCCTTCTCCTCCTGTCCTCAGTCTTTCCCAGTATCACAGTCTTTTCCAATGAGTCAGTTCTTCACATCAGGTAGACAAAGTATTGGAGCTTCAGCTTCAGCATCAGTCCTTCCAATGAATATTTAGGATTGACTGATTTGATCTCCTTCTGTCCAAGAGACTCTTAAAAGTCTTCTCCAGCACCACAGTTTGAAAGTATCAATTATTTGGCACTCAGCCTTCTTCATGGTCCAACTCTCACATCCATACATGACTCCTGGAAAAACCATAGCTTTGACTAGACAGACCATTGTCAGCAAAGTGATGTCTCTGATTTTTAATATGCTGTCTAGGTTTGTCATAGCTTTTCTTCCAAGGAGCAAGCATCTTTTAATTTCATGACTGCAGTCACTTTCTTCAGTGGTTTTGGAGCCTAGGAAAATAAAGTCTGTCACTGTTTCCATTTTTCCCCCCATTTATTTCCATGAAGTGATGGGACAGATGCCATGATCTTCATTTTTTGAATGTTGAGTTTTAAGCCAGCTTTTTCACTCTCGTCTTTCACTTTCATCAAAAAGCTCTTCAGTTCCTCTTCACATTTCTGCCATTGCATATCTGAGGTTTTTGATATTTCTCCCAGCAATCTTGATTCCAGCTTGTGATTCATCCCGCCTGGCATTTCACATGATGTACACTGCATATACGTTAAATAAACAGGGTGACAGTATGCAAGCTTGATATACTCTTTTCCCAATTTTGAACCAATCTGTTGTTCCACATCTGGTTCATGGAACCTAGGTTGAGCCTGCTCCAGGTTTGGAGCCAACAAAGAAACCAGCAGGTTTAACGGGCTCTTCCTGATATGCTTCTCTCTCTAGTATCTCTTAACCTGGGGCCACAGGAATGAGTGAAAATGAGGGGAGTAGAGATAAATATGTGGGAAAGTGTTGCAGGACCAGACACTTTAAATACTCTTATTTTTAACCAGTGTTTTATTTTTTAATTAATTTTTACTGGAGTATAGTTGCTTTAACTGTTGTGTTAGTTTCTGCTGTGCAGCAAAGTGAATCAGCTCTTCGTATACATAAATCCCCTCCCTTTTGGATTTTCTTCCCATTTAGGGCATCACAGAGCACTGAGTAGAGTTCCCTGAGCTATGCAGGAGGTTCTCATTTGTTATCTATTTTATACATAGTAGTGTGTATGTGTCAATTCCAGTCTCCAAGCTCATTCCACTTCTCCCTCTTTCCTGCTTCGTGTCCTTTTGTTTGTTCTCTATGTCTATATCTCCATTTCTGTTTTGCAGTTAAGATCATCTATATCATTTGTTTCTAGATTCCTCAGATATGCATTAATATACAACATCTGTTTTTCTGTTTCTGACTTACTTCACTCTGGAGGACAGTCTCTAGGTCCACCCACATCTACAAATGATCCATTTTCACCCCTTTTTTCAAATGCTTCCTTTTGATTCATACATTGATACTCTAAATGCTCTTTCTTTCTCTTGGATTGCTTCTGGGGACTTTTCAGAAGTTCTGCTTCTGAGGAACTTTTTCTTCAGTTCCTTACGTGGTGTTTCCTTTGGCAGTCCTACCTGGGAATCATGGTACTGCATCCACACAACTCCCTATATGTCACTTTCTGCTTCCTACCCTGAACTCTCATGATCTTCTCATTAAGGTTGACTTTCCATGGCAAGAAGCACCTTAAAGTGAATTTCATTTCTGAATTCTAAATGGCTGGTTCCTTTTCATAAGATCCACACCCAAGAAAAAGATTCAATCTTACTGTTGGTGGGAGGGCCTGGTTACTCTCATCATATCCACTTTTACTCTGTGGTTATATGTAGTTCTAATCGCACATCCTTTCACACTGAAATCACCAGTGTCTGAATCTTCCAAATCTCTAATAACACTACCTACATATGTCAGAATTCTCACCTGGCTTAAGGCAAAAAATAAGTTCTTCTGCTTTCAATCACGGAAGGATGTGGGCAGGAGCAGGGTGGCATGTGAAGTACACTGACTACTCACCCCAAATAATTCTCACTTCTCGATTTCTGAACACTCATAAACATTTTTTTTTTCTGGATTTCTTTACTTCCTTTCTTCTTCTTCTTTTTTTTTCCCCCGAGGAAAGAAACTTAACTTGAGATCTATCCTCAACAAAATTTTAAGTACACAATACAGTACTAACTACACTACACTATTGTGAAGCACACCTGTAAAATGTTTATTTTGGGTAATTGAAGCTTTATACCTGCTGAGTAATAGCTTCCTATTCCCTGTCCCACAGCTCTTGGCAACAACTGATATTTTTCAAGTACAGTGGTCGTAAAACAAATGAAAGTAAATAGTTGCATTGTATTTAAAATATTAGATTAAAATAATAATTAGTTTTGAAATAAGAATTTAATTTTTTTAGGAAAAAATCTAATTTCAAAGAATACAATCATCCAGTATCTGCTTTCAGTCTACAATGGAATTAAACTAGATGTCATTTAAAAAGATAACTAGAAAAGGATATAGTTGATTTACAATGTTGTGCTGGTTTCAGGTGTACAGAAAATTGATTCAGTTATGTGTAGCAGATATTCATTCTTTTTAAGACTCTTTTCTTATATAGATTATCCCAGAATATTGAGTAGAACTCCTTGTCCTTGTTGATTGTCTATCTTATATAATATATTGTGGCATGTGTGTTCATTCCAGCTACTGATTAATCCCCTCCTCCCCATGTTTCCCCTTGGGTAACCATAAGTTTGTTTTCAACATCTGTAAGTTTGATTCTTTTCTGCAAATAAGTTCATTTGTTTCTTTCTCTCTCGCTCGCTCACTCTCTCTCTCTCTCTTTTTTTTTTTTTTGGCTATGCTGGCCTTCAGTGTGGCATGCAGGCTCTTTCTTTCATCATGCAGACTTCTCTAGTTGTGGCATACAGGTTTAGTTGCCCAGCGGCATATGAGATCTTAGTTCCATGACCAGGAATCAAACCTGCATACCCTGCATTGGAAGGTGGATTCTTAACTTCTGGACCACCAGGGAAGTCCCAATTTGTTTCTTTTCTTTTTTTTAAAATTGCATTCTACATATGAGTGATATCATATGATATTTGCCTTCCTCCAACTGACTTCCTTCACTTAGTATGATAATCTCTAGGTTCACTCATGTTGCTGCAAATGGCATTATTTCATTCTTTTTTATGGCTGAGTAATATTTCACTGTAAATATAGCACCACATCTTCTTTATCCATCCTCTGTCAATGGACATTTAGGTTGCTTTCATGTCCTGACTATTGTAAATAGTGCTGCTATGAACATTAGGGCACATGTATCTTTCAAATTATTGTTTTATCCAGATATATACCCAGGAATGGGATTGCTGGATCATATAGTAGTTCCACTTTTAGTTTTTTAAGGACCCTCCATACGGTTCTCCATAGTGGTTGTAACAATTTACATTCATATCAACTGTATAGGAGGCTTCAATTTTCTCTAAATAACACTTGAATCAAAGAAAACTCTCAAGAGAAATTTAAAATATTTGAACTAAATGAAAATAAAAGAGACGTTATCAAAACTAGTGAGATGTAACAAAATCAGAATCATCTCTGATTCTGAATGATCAGAATGACCAAAATGAATCAGGATGGATGATCTTTGTTTCCAAGACAAACCATTCAATATCACAGTAATTCAAGTCTATGTTCCAACACATAATGCTGAAGAAGCTGATTGAGCAATTCTATGAAGAACTACAAGACCTTCTAGAGCTAACACCCAAAAAAGATGTCCTTTTCATCATAGTAGACTGGAATATAAAGATAGGAAGTCAAGAGATACCTGGAGTAACAGGCAAATTTGACCTTGGGGCACAAAATGAAGCAGGGCAAAGGCTAACAGAGTTTTGCCAAGAGAACACACTGGTCATAGCAAACACCCTCTTTCAACAACACAAGAGAAGACTACACATGGACATCATCAGATGGTCAGTATCAAAATGAGACTGATGATTTTCTTCGCAGCCAAAGATGGCTGTATGACAGCTCTATATAGTCAGCAAAAACAAGACCAGGAGCTGACTGTGGCTCAAATCATGAATTCCTTACTGCCAAATTCAGACTTAAATTGAAGAAAGTAGGGAAAACCACTAGACCATTCAGGTATGACCTAAATCAAAGCCCTTATGATTATACAGTGGATGTGACAAATAGATTCAAGGGATTAGATCTGATAGACAGAGTCCCTGAAGAACTATGGATGGAGGTCTGTGACATTGTACAGGAGGCAGTGATGAAGACCATCCCCAAGAAAAAGAAATGCAAAAAGGCAAGACAGTCATCTGAGTAGATCTTAAAAATAGCTGAGAAAAGAAGAAAAGCAAAAGGCAAAGAAGAAAAGGAAAGACATCCCATTTGAATGCAGAGTTCTGAAGAATAGGAAAGAGAGATAAAAAGCCTTCCTCAGTGAACAAGGCAAAGAAATATAGGGAAAAAAATAGAATGGGAAAGACTAGAGATCTTTTCAAGAAAATTAGAGATACCAAGGGAACATTTCAGGCAAGGATGGGCACAATAAAGGAGAGAAATGGTATGGACTTAACAGAAGCAGAAGATATTAAGAAGAGGCGGCAAGAATACACAGAAGAACTATACAAGAAAGATCTTATTCACCCAGATATTCACAATGGTGTGGTCATTCACCGAGAGCCAGACATGCTGGAATGTGAAGTTAAGTGGGCCTTAGGAAGGAAGCATCACTATGAACAAAGTTAGTGGAGGAGATAGAATTCCAGTTGAGCTATTTCAAGTTCTAAAAGATGATACTGTGAAAGTGCTTCACTCAATATGCCAGCAAATTTGGAAAACTCAGCAGTGGCCACAGGACTAGAAAAGGTCAGTTTTCATTCTAACCCCTAATAAAAGCAATGCCAAAGAATGTTCAAACTACCACACAATTGCACTCATCTCATACGCTAGCAAAGTAATGCTCAAAATTCTCCAAGCCAGGCTTCAACAGTATGTGAACTGTGAACTTCCAGATGTTCAAGCTGGATTTGGAAAAGTCAGAGGAACTAGAGATCAAATTGCCAACATCCACTGGATCATCAAAAAGCCAAGAGAGTTCCATAAAAATATCTACTTCTGCTTAATTGACTATGTCAAAGCCTTTGACTATGTGGCTCACCACAAACTATGAAATATTCTTCGAGATGAGAGTACCTGACTACCTGACCTGCCTCTTGAGAAATCTGTATGCAGGTCAGGAAGCAACAGTTAGAACTGGACATGGAACAACAGACTGGTTCCAAGTTGGGAAAGGAGTACACCTAGGCTGTATATTGTCACCCTGCTTTTTTAACTTATATGCAGATTATATCATGTGACTTGCTGGGCTGGATGAAGCACAAGCTGGAATCAAGATTGCCAGAAGAAATATCAATAACCTCAGATATACAGATGACACCACTCTTATGGCAGAAAGTGAAGAAGAACTAAAGAACCTCTTGATGAAAGTGAAAGAGGAGAGTGAAAAAGCTGGCTTAAAGCCCAACATTCAGAAAACTAAGATCATGGCATCTGGTCCCATCATTTCATGGCAAATAGATGGGGAAACAATGGAAACAGTGACAGACATTTTTGGGGGTTCCAATATCACTGCAGATGGTAACTGCAGCCATGAAATTAAAGACACCTGCTCCTTGAAAGAAAAACTATGACCAACCTAGACAGAATATTAAAAAGCAGAGACATTACTTTGCCAACAAAGGTCCATCTAGTCAAAGCTATGGTTTTTCCAGTAGTTATGTATGGATGTGGGATTTGGACTATAAAGAAAGCTGAGCGCTGAAGAATTGATGCTTTTGAACTGTGATGTTGGAGAAGACGAGAGTCCCTTGGACTGCAAGGGGATCAAACCAGTCAATCCTAAAGGAAATCAGTCCTGAATATTCATTGGAAGGACTAATGCTGAAGCTAAAACTCCAATACTTTGGCCACTTGATGTGAAGAACTAACTCATTTGAAAAGACCCTGATGCTGGGAAAGATTGAAGGCAGGAGTAAAAGTGGATGACAGAGGATGAGATGGCTGGATGTCATCATTGACTCAATGGCCATGAATTTGATCAAGCTCTGGGAGTTGGTGATGAACTGGGAAGCTGCTGTGCTGCAGTCCATAGGGTCTCAAAGTGCTGGACATGACTGAATGACTGAAGTGAACAAAACCAGTCCTTAGAAGGAAGTTTATATAATTTAGTGTTTATATTAGAAAAGAAGGGGTTTCCCAGGTGATTCTAGTGGTAAAGAATCTGCCTGCCAATTTTGGATACTAAGAGACATGGGTTCAATCCCTGCATCTGAAAGATTCCCTGGAGGAGGTCTTGGCAACCCACTCCAGTATTCTTGTCTGGATAATCCCATATACAGAGGAGCCTGGTGGTCAACAGTCCATAGGGTCACAAAGAGTCAGACAAGACTGAAACGACTTAGCATGCATGTACATTAGAAAAGAAGAGAAATTTAAAATCAATAATCTAAGTTTCCATCCTAGAAAACTAGGGGGAAAAAAGGAAAACTCAAAACAAGCAGAAGAAAAGAATTAATAAGAAATAGAGCAGAAATCAATGACATTAAAAACAGGACATGAATATAGAAAGACAATGAAACCAAGAGCTGGCTCTTTGGAAATACCAATAAAACTGATAAGCCTCTGCCAGGGCTATGAAAAAGAAGAAGACAAAATATACTAATATAAAAAATGTAGTAGGAGACATCACTACAGATTCCATGGACATCAAATGATGATACAAGAGTAGTATGAACAACGTTAAGATTACAAACTTGATTACCTAAATTAGGTAGGCCAAGCCATTGAAAGATAAAATCTTCCAAAGCTCACAAATGAAGAAATGACTGGATATGAAGATAAGATTTGGTGAAAATATTCTGTTTGGTGAAGGAAGATATTTTCAGGGAGAACAATACGAGAACCTCCACTTCAGTCTCCTCCCAGATGGGTTTATCTCACAATCACAGGGTAGCAGGCTCTTTCTGTAAGGTCTTACAAAACCACTAGAGGGCACTAACTCATAAGAGGAACCGAGGTACGCCTGGAACAGTCCTTGTTGAAATTAAAAAAAAAAAAAAAAAAAGAGGCTGAAGGCAGCATTGTCAAGTTAGCCTGTTGATTTCCCTTACTCCTATGCAGTAATTTAAAACACAAAATCTTCAAGCTGTGTGTTTAACTCACTGAATCCCTGGCATCTATTAATATAATTCTTTTCCTGAGACATACAAAGACAATCAATCTAGTTATCTTTGTTTAATGTTCAGTGATCATCTACACTGATCTGGTCTTTGGGTTCAGTACTCAGTACTGCTATGTAATGGATGTGAGAGTTGGACTGTAAAGAAAGCTGAGCACCTAATAATTGATGCTTTTGAACTGTGGTGTTGGAGAAGACACTTGAGAGTCCCTTGGACTGCAAGGAGATCCAACCAGTCCATCCTAAAGGAGATCAGTCCTGGGTGTTCATTGGAAGGACTGATGTTGAAGCTGAAACTCCAATACTTTGGCCACCTGATGTGAACAGCTGACTCATTTGAAAAGACCCTGACGCTGGGAAAGATTGAAGGAGAGAGGAGAAGGGGACGACAAGGAATGAGATGGTTGGATGGCATCACTGACTCAATGGACATGAGTTTGGGTAAACTATGGGAGTTGGTGATGGACAGGGAGGCCTGACGTGCTGTCGTCCACGTGGCCTCAAAAGGTTGGACATGACTGAGGGACTGAACTGAACTGAATATCTGCCTTCATTTTCCAAGTTTATTATATAGAAAAATAGATCATTCTTTTAAAATTTAATTTTTAGGACTACTTTCCTTAGCAAAATATTTAAATTATTTAAATGAAATGAATTAATTTAAATTTAGGGTTTTTCTACATTATTTAGTAATATACAAAATAGCTAAATATCCATTTGAAATATATGGCTGAAAATAATAAATATCTATGCTATTGATTTAATAGTGCAATTGTATTAAAGTCAGCTCACCTGAAATCAGTAATAATGCTTCTTTTTTCAGTTTTATTATTTAAAAAATATATGCACCACAAATAAATTTTATTGCTTAATAAGCAAGTTTCTGCTTCAGAATACTATTTACCAAAAAAACTATATAAAAAAAAAACTTTCAAAAAGTAACTTACAAACACTTAAATTCAAATACCTTCAATCTCTTTAGGAAAGCCTGTGTCAAATATCCTTCTTCTCAATAGGCCTTAAGACTCTAATGTAACTGTAAAATGTTATGTTTCCATTTCTCCATTTACTGGGAGAGTCCTCATTTTTAGTTCTTTTAAACAAAAGATGAAATAAACATTTAAAACTCTGTGATCCTGAATAAATTAGAACTAGATATGGACTTTTTCTTTTTCATCACTCATACATAAAAATATACATATATATCTATGGGAGGAAATTATCAAAAATCTCACCAGTGAGTATGAAATTTCCATGCAGGCTCATGAAAATAACATCTCACATAAACCGTCCACTGTCATTTTAGATCATGTAGCAGACTGCATATTAGTAACTGCATATTAGTTACAAACATGACTAATTTAAATAAAACATCCAAGAAAGTTAATATAGGACAAAGAACAAATTTTATGCATATTTCATATCAGAGAAATGATAGTGGTGAAGTCAGCGGGAGTGCTAAAGGTAGTGAAGATGGTAATTTTGATATTAATGATATTATTCTCTCTAGAAGTCAAATGAAGTTTGTAAAGGAAAGGATAAGATCAATTGTATCAAATTCTTCTGAGAATTCCAGTAATAAGAAAATTGAGTACTGAATACAGAATATAGCAGTAGGTCAATAATGATCTTGACAATATTGGAAAAATGATTTTAAGATTTATCCAAATCAAAACCACAATGATGTATCATCTCACACCAGTCAAAATGGCCACCATTAAAAAGTCTACAAATGATAAATGTTGAAGAGGGTGTGGAGAAAAGGGAACCCTGTTACACTGCTGGTGGGAATCCAAACTGGTACAGCCACTTTGGAGAACAGTGTGGAGATTCCTTAAAAAACTGGAAATAGAACTTCTATATGACCCAGCAATCCCACTGTTGGGCATACACACCAAGGAAACCAGAATTGAAAGAGACACATGTACCCCAATGTTCACTGCAGCACTGTTTATAATAGCCAGGACATGGTAGCAACCTAGATGTCCATCAGCAGATGAATGGGTAAGGAAGTTGTGGTACATATACACAATGAAATATTATTCAGCTTTAGAAAAAAGGGCATATTTGAGTCAGTTCTAATGAGGTGGATGAAACTGAAGCCTATTATACAGAGTGAAGTAAGTCAGAAAAAGAAACAACACAGTATATTAACACATATATATGGAATTTAGAAAGATGGTAATGACGATCCTATATGCAAAGCAGCAAAAAAGCTGCAGATATAAAGAACAGACTTTTGGACTATGTGGGAGAAGGCAAGGGTGGGATGATTTGAAAGAATAGTATTGAAACATGTATATTACCAAATGTAAACTAGATGACCAGTGAAAGTTCGATGTGTGAAGCAGGGCACTTAAAGTCAGTGCTTTGGGACAACCCAGAGGGATGGGGGAGGGAGGGAGGTGGGAAGGAGGTTCAGGATGGGTGGACACATGTGCACCCATGGCTGATTCATGTTGATGTATGGCAAAAACCACCACAATATTGTAATTATCCTCCAATTAAAATAAATTAAGTTTTTTTAAAAAAGATTTATCTAGAAACAGACAGCAGAAAAGTCAAGATTACTTGCCTTCTGAAGAAATAACACTATAGTATCTTCAACTACCAGATATTACAAATAAAAACAACAATAATATTAATGTCTTCCCAAGCTAAAACACAATCACTGTATTAGGTCTCAGCTCAATTTTTAATTTTTGATTAGTCAGACTAGATATAAAGACTAGGCGTCAATCAAGTAGATCTGTCAGAATCTCATGCAAAGTCCAACCAGTTCATCCTCACAGTATGTCCGCAGTCTACACGCCAGTATTCCTTGAATTTCCATCATTCTCCTATGACAAAGATATGAACAGTCTCAAGGATGGAAACAAATTACAATAACTGTTTGATGATCACCTGATACAAGAGAAATCAGTGCAATACAAACTGTATGAAAAACTTTGATTACCCAGACTAGATTCTTTAACAAGATACCACCAATGTCATCTGCCTGGGGAGCGGGGATGGGGCCGGGGGGAGAGATGGGGGCGGGGGTGGTGGTGTGTGGAAAACAGGAGATTTTTCCACAAACTCAAGTTGGGTATATAAGGTGCTGGGTGGGCTTAGTTGTTCAGTTGTGTCTGACTCTTTGTGACCCCGTGGACTGTAGCCTGCCAGGGAGTTCTCCAGGCAAGAATACTGAAGTGGGTTACATTTCCTTCTCCAAGGAATCTTCCCAACTCAGGGATCAAACCCAGTTCTCCAGCATTATGGGAGGATTCCTTACCACCTGAGGCACCAGCGATGAACCATTCATAAGGAGGTTTGAGGGGAGCGAGAGTCATGGCACCTTCCAAACCAGGATACAACTGAAAGGATATGTGGTATCTCAAAATTATAAGACTTCTGTTTCTTATTCTTAGAGTTGGTATATGCACATTACTTTTCCAGGATCTAATTCTTGCCTGGGCACTACTGTAGACAGAAATGTGAAACCTAGAGGAAATCAGAATGATTCAGGGAAGTCCTCTCTGACCATCTGTTCTAATACAACCACCCTCAATCTACTCATTTGGTTGCTATCACATGCACAGATTTATCTATTTATTCATTCATTCAAAAAATAATTACTGAGTATCCACTCCCTGGCAATGTGCTAGGTGCTGAGGATGGACCACTGAACATGCTGTTGTATTCAATATCAACACTGATGCTCTCATCCTGCTTACATGCAAACGGAGGGAGATAATAATGAAATGATCAAGAAAACAAACAAACACTGTGTAATAATTTAGTTGATGAGAAAATGGCAAGTTTTTCTCATCAATGATGAAAAATAAAGCAAGTTTCCAACATAAAAGTTGGGGTTGATTTGAAATTTCTGCAAGGTAAGAAGTTGAAAAATCACAATTAAATAATAGGCAAAAGTCAGTTGAAATACAGCAGTCGCAGTGGAGGTGGAAACTTTATATGTATCAAGAAATAATTCACAGATGGATAAGATGTAGTAACTATGACAAAAAGTGGAGTTACTGATGCTTCAGGGTACTTTTGGCCTGAGTTACTGGGATGAAAATACCATTAATTGAGGGACTTCCCTGATGGTCCAGTGATTGGGACTTTAACTTCTAATTCAGGGAGCATGGGTTCAATCCCTCATCTGGGACCTAAGATCCCACATGCCTTGTGGCCAAACAACCAAAACAACAGAAGCAATATTATAGCAAATTCAATAAAGACTTCAAAAATGGTCCACATCAAAAAATCTTTTTCAAAAAAACATTAATTGAGATGTGAATGAGTGGAAAATAACCCTGTATGAAAGGCAAATTTTGAAGATCAGTTTTGAACATTTTGAGAACAAGGTGCTTATTTAATTATGGAGTAGGAAGGTTGGGTAAGCAGTTGATGGACAGGTATGGAAAGAATAGACTTGTGGACATAGTATGGGAAGGAGAGGGTGGGATGAACTGGGAGAGTAGAACTGAAACGTATGCATTCAGTTCAGTTCAGTCACTCAGTCATATCAGACTCTTTGATACCCCATGGACTACAGCATGCCAAGCTTCCCACGGACCATCACCAATTCCCAGAGCTTGCTTAAACTCATGTCTATTGAGCCGGTGATTCCATCCAACCATCTCACCCTCCGTCATACCCTTCTACTCCTGCCTTCAATGTTTCCCAGCATCAAGGCCATTTCTAATGAGTCAGTTCTTCTCATCAGGTGGCCAAATTACTGGAACTTCACCTTAAGCCTCAGACCTTCCAATAAATATTTAGGACTGATTTCCTTTAGGATAGACTGGGTTGATCTCCTTGCAGTCCAAGGGACTCTCAAGAGTCTTCTCCAAAACCACAGTTCAAAAGCATCAATTATTAGGTGCTCAGCTTTCTTTATAGTCCAACTTTCGCATCCATACATGACTACTGGAAAAACCAGAATCTTGACTAGATGGACCTTGTCAGCAAAGTAATGTCCCTGCTTTTTAATATGCTGTCTAGGTTGGTCATAGCTTTTCTTCCAAGGAGCAAGCGTCTTTTAATTTCATGGCTGCAGTCACCATCTGCAGTGATTTTGGAGCCAAGAAAATAAAGTCTGTCACTGTTTCCATTGTTTCCCCATCTATTTGCCATGAAGTGATGTGACTGGATGCCATGATCTTTGTTTTTTGAATGTTGAGCTTTAGGCCAACTTTTTCACTCTCCTCTTTCACTTTCATCAAGAGGCTTTTCAGTTCCTCTTCACTTTCTGCCATAAGGGTCGTGTCATCTGCATATCTGAGGTTATTGATATTTCTTCCAGTAATCTTGATTACAGCTTGTGCTTCATCCAGTCTGGCATTTTGCATGATATACACTGCATATAAGTTAAATAAGCAGGGTGACAATACACAGCCTTTCTCTACTCCTTTCCCAATTTGGAACCAGTCCATTGTTCCATGTCTGGTTCTAACTGTTGCTCCTTGACCTGCATACACATTTCTCAGAAGGCAGGTAAGGTGGTCTGGTATTTCCATCGCTTTTAAGAATTTCCCACAGTTTGTTGTGATCCACACAGTCAAAGGCTTTGGCATAGCCAATAAAGCAGAAGTAGATGTTTTTCTGGAATTCTCTTGCTTTTTCTGTGATCCAATGGATATTGGCAATTTGATCTCTTGTTCCTCTGCCTTTTCTAAATCCAACTTGAATATCTGGAAGTTCTCAGTTCACGTACTGTTAAACCCTGGCTTGGAGAATTTTGAGCATTACTTTACTAGCATGTGAGATGATCGCAAATGTGCAGTAGTTTGAGCATTCTTTGGCATTGCCTTTCTTTGGGGTTGGAATGAAAACCGACCTTTTCCAGTCCTGTGGCCACTGCTGAGGTTTCCAAATTTGCTGGCATATTGAGTTCAGCCCTTTCACAGTATCATCTTTCAGGATTTGAAATAGCTCCATTGGAATTCCATCACCTCCACTAGCTTTGTGCGTAGTGATGCTTCCTAAGGCCCACTTGACCTCACATTCCAGGATGTCTGGCTCTAGGTTAATGATCACATCATGGTGGTTATCTGGGTCAGTAAGATCTTTTTTGTATAGTTCTTCTGTGTATTCTTGTTACCTTTTCTTAATATCTTCTGCTTCTGTTAGGTCCATACTGAAACATATACAGTACCATATGTAAAATTAGACTGCCAGTGGGAATTTGCTGTATGACACAGCAAGCTCAAATCAGGTGGTCTGTGACAACCTAGATGGGTTGGATGGGTTGGGAGATGGGAAGGGACATATGTATACCTATGGCTGATTCATGTTGCTGTATGGCAGAAACCAACACAATACTGTAAAGCAATTACCCTACAATAAAAGTAAATAAGTTTTGAAAGAATATAGGTAGTTTTTAGACCATGGAGCTGGATGGGCTTGTCTGAGAAGCTGATATAGATAGAGTATTATAAGAAACAAAAGAAAAAAGAAAGGATTCTACAGACAGAAGGAATATCTAGTGGCTTAGAAAGAGAAAGAGTTTCATGTAAGTCAAATAGAGAGAGAAAGTGAGAAGAGAGTGAGAGAGAGAGGAGAGATGGAGGGAGGGAAAAATAAAGAAATCTAGAGTTATAGGAACCCCCCTGGCAGTCCAATGGCCAAGACTCTGCATTCCAATGTGGGGGATGTGGGTTCAATCCCTGGTCAAGGAACTAAGATCCCACATGTCACATAGTGCTGGAAAGAAAAAAAATCTAGAGTTACATATACTTTAAAAAAAGACGTTTAAACAAATCTTTGTGTTATTCTCCAGCTAGATAGATCTATTCAGTTTCAGATATAAGGTAGACACAAAAGTGGATTAAATTATAGAGGAATAACCAAATTGTATTTGTTAACTCACATAGCTGTGACAAGAAACATGAAATAGTGATTCTGCTGTTACTAAAAGAAATTTACAATCTCATTTGTGCTCCTCCAGAAACAAACATTTAAAGAGAAAAAAAAAATATATATATATAGGCATCACTGAATTTAAAGGTACATCAGGTTCTATATTTCTACTCCTTATTAATATTCTCATTTTATCCTTTTCAATTAACTCAGTTGTTTGCTTTTTTGACCTATGTTTTGTATTAGGGTTTTCCTATAGAAGTGTTATAAACCAGACTCATTATAATAAGTTATATTTAGAGTATCAAGCTATGACCTTAGTTACCTCTTTTTCTTAAGATTTGATTGAAATTGTAAACTTCCATTACCTTTAAAAAATACCCTTGAAATGTGTAACTTCCTGTTTCTAAGAAAAGAAGTTCAATTAACTTCCTATAAATTGCATAGCTTTTGTGATGAAATCAAGAGAAACATGTACAGGAAACAGATGTGTGGGAGTTACATCTTTATTTGAGTACAAAAAATTCTGAGATTTTAGTGAAAAATGAGTTTTCTTAAAACCTGGCAAATTGAAAAGTTACTCCAACATTGAAAGTAAGATGTTGCCTATATTGTCTATTTATTATGCAGCCCCTTTGCAAGATTTATTGGGCTTCCCAGTGGCCCAGTGTTAAAGAAACCGTCTGCAATGCAGGAAACATAAGAAATGTGGGTTTGACCCCTGGGTCAGAAAGATCCTCTGGAGAAAGGAATGGCAATCCACTCCAGGATTCTCGCCTGGGAAATCCCATGGATAGAGAAACCTAGTGAGCTACAGTCGGTGGGGTCACACAGAGTCAGACAAGACTGGAGCGAATGAGCATGAACAAGATTTATTATTAAATATCTCCTTTTAACCAACTTATGTAATTGTGTCATTTTAGAATTACACTTTTGCAGGTTCAGTTCTGATCAGTTGCTCAGCCATATCCGACTCTTTGTGACCCCATGGGCCGCAGCATGCCAGGCCTCCCTGTCCATCACCAACTCCTGGAGTTTACTCAGACTCATGCCCATTGAGTCGGCGATGCCATCCAACCATCTCATCCTCTGTTGTCCCCTTCTCCTCCCACCTTCAATCTTTCCCAGCATCAGGGTCTTTCAAATGAGTCAGCTCTTCACATCAGGTGGACAAAGTATTGGAGTTTCAGCTTCAACGTGAGTCCTTCCAATGAATATTCAGGACTGATTTCCTTTAGGATGGACTGGTTGGATCTCCTTGCAGTTCAAGGGACCCTTAAGAGTCTTCTCCAAAACTGCAATTCAAAAGCATCAATTCTTCAGTGTTCAGCTTTCTTTATAGTCCAACTCTCACATTCACACATGACTACTGGAAAAGCCATAGGCTTGACTAGATGGACCTTTGTTGGCAAAGTAATGTCTCTGCTTTTTAATATGCTGTCTAGTGAGTGAACTCCAGGAGTTGGTGATGGACAGGGAGACTTGGCGTGCTGCGATTAATTGGGTCGCAAAGAGTCGGACACGGCCGAGCGACTGAACTGAACTCAACTGAACTAGGTTGATCATAACTTTCCTTCCAAGGAGCAAGCGTCTTTTAGTTTCATAGCTGCAGTCACCATCTGCTGTGATCTTGGAGCCCCCAAAAATAAAGTCTGCCACTGTTTACACTGTTTCTCCATCTATTTGCCATGAAGTGATGGGACCAGATGCCATGATCTTAGTTTTCTGAATATTGACCTTTAAGCCTACTTTTCCACTCTCCTCTTTCACTTTCATCAAAAGGCTCTTTAGTTCTCCATTTTCTGCCATAAGGGTGGTGTCATCTGCATATCTGAGGTTATTGATATTTCTTCCAGCAATCTTGATTCCAGTTGTGCTTCATCCAGCCCAGCGTTTCTCATGATGTACTCTGCATATAAGTTAAATAAGCAGGGTGACAATATACAGCCTTGACGTACTCCTTTTCCTATTTGTAACCAGTCTATTGTTTCATGTCCAGTTCCTTTTTTTTTTCCCATTGTTACTTAAGTTTTATTGGCTACATAGTATTTTACCAGTTAGGTATTCCATTACTATTAAACTATTCCATAGTTTATTCCACATGTCCAGTTCTAACTGTTGCTTCCTGACCTGCATACAGATTTCTCAAGAGGCAGGTCAGGTAGTCTGGTATTCCCATCTCTTTCAGAATTTTCCACAGTTGATTGTGATCCACACAGTCAAAGGCTTTGGCATAGTCAATAAAGCAGAAATAGATGTTTTTTTCTGGAACTCTTTTGCTTTTTCGATGATCCAGGGGATGTTGGCAATTTGATCTCTGGTTCCTCTGTCTTTTCTAAAACTAGCTTGAACATCTGGAATTTCACAGTTCATGTATTGTTGAAGCCTGGCTTCCAGAATTTTGAGCATTACTTTACTAGCGTGTGAGGTAAAATGATTTATTTATAAGGTTTATATCTCAAATTGGGCTGTAGACATTCAAGGCAAGGACCATGGCATTCATCATTTTACTTCTCATGGTTCTTACCTTTTTGATATATATTGAGAAGCATGGTACTCTAGTGTTTTGCAGTTAAAAGTCTCAATAAATAAGGATTTTCCTATTTTATTAATCAATTTAATATTGGATAAGCAACAGAGGATGAGATGGCTGGATGGCATCACCGACTTGAAGGACGTTAGTTTGAGTGAACTCCGGGAGTTGGTGATGGACAGGGAGGCATGGGGTGCTGCAATTCATGGGGTCACAAAGAGTGGGACACGACTGAGCAACTGAACTGAACTGAACTGAAGCTATATTGTATTTTTGAATATTAGATGTTTATTGAGTTTAGCATTAAATTGTCTTTAGTTCAGTATACCTGTCATTCAAACCCATTAGTCATTGGCCTTTGAAAAAATGTATACATATATATAGGTTTTTGCCATTTCCTTCTCCAGGGGAATGATAATTATAAATATAAATTTTGTCTTCTCGGCATCTTCCTTCCTATTTCTTTGGAAAAATTTTCAGCTCACATAATGTGGTCTTGGGAGATTGTCAACCTGATTGTACCATTCTCTTGGTTAAAGTGATTACTTTAAAAATGGGCAGCTGACCAATAGACACATGAAAAGATGCTCAACAGCAACTAATCATCAGGGAAAATGTAAGTCAGAATCACAATTAAATATCACCTCACATCTGACAAAACAGTTACAAAAAGAAAACAAAAAAATAAGTGTTGGTGAGGATGCAGAAAAAAGAGAACTCTGCTGCACTATTGTCCGGAATGTAAATTGGTGTGGTCATTGTGGAAATAGTATGGAGAGTCCTCCAAAAATTAAAAAAGAATCATATGATCCAGCAATTCCATTTTATCTGAAGAAAATCAAAACATTAATTTGAAAAGACGTAGGCACCCCTATGTTCACAGCAGCATTATTTACCATAGCCAAGAAATGGAAGCAACCTAAGTGCCCATCAGTAGATGGATGGATAGAGAAGATGAAATAAAATATTAGTCAGCCATAAAAGAGAATGAAATCTTGCCATCTGCAACAACATGGATGGATCTAGAAGGTATTATGCTAAGTGAAAGATCACACAAAGACAAATACTGTATGATTTCTCTTATAATGGGATCTAAAAGAAAAATGAACAAAAGTAATGAAACAGAAACCAAGTAATATGCACAGAACAGTTGGTTACCAGAGGGAAGGAGAGTGGTTGGGGGTGGGACATAGGTAAGGAAGATTAAGAGAAACAAAGTTCCCTCACTTTTCTTTTTCTTTCTTTTCTTCTTTTTTTTTTTTTTTTTTTTGATGCTGTCTGTGTTCTTTCTTCCTTTTTTTTTTTTTCTATACAGTAGAAAAGAACACAACATTGTAAATCAACCATACTTCAATAAAAAATAATTTTAAAAAGAGATACAAATTTTAAGTTGAAAAATAAATGAGTCACAGTTATGGGAGAGGGAGAGGGTGGGATGATTTGGGAGAATGGCATTGAAACATGAATAATATCATATATGAAACAAGTCACCAGTCCAGGTTCGATGAACGATACTGGATGCTTGGGGCTGGTGCACTGGGATGACTCAGAGGGATGGTACAGGGAGGGAGGAGGGAGGAGGGTTCAGGATGGGGAACACGTGGATACCTGTGGCGGATTCATGTTGATATATGGCAAAACCAATACAATATTGTAAAGTTAAAAAATAAATAAATTAGGAAAAAAAAAAGAAATGTACTATCTGGGGAATATAGTTAATAATTAAGTAAAATCTTGTTTGGTGACAGATTAAAACTAGATTTATTATGTTTTGAAATTTAGAGGAATATTGAATCACTATGTTGTGTATTAGGAATTAATATAGTGTAAGTCAACCATACTTCTAAAACCAACAAACTCATAGAAAAAGAGATCAGATTAGTGGCTATCAGAGGTAGAGGAAAGGGGATAGAAAGGAAATTGGATTAAGGTGATTAAAAGTTACAAACTCTAGCTGCAAGATTAATAAGTACTAGGAATGTAGTGTACAATATGATAATTAACACTACCCTACATTATATGTGAAAAGTATTAGGAAAGTTAATCTTAAAAGATCTCATCTCAATAAAAAAATTATTTTTCTATTTCATTTTAGTTCAATTCAGTTTAGTCTCTCAGTTGTGTCCGACTCTTTGAGACCCCATGAATTGCAGCATGCCAGGCCTCTCTGTCCATCACCAACTCCTGGAGTTCACCCAAACTCATATCCTTCGAGTCGGTGATGCCATCCAGCCATCTCATCCTCTGTCGTCCCCATCTCCTCCTGCCCCCAATCCCTCCCAGCATCAGAGTCTTTCCCAGTGAGTCAACTCTTTGCATGAAGTGGCCAAAGTACTGGAGTTTCAGCTTTAGTATCATTCCTTCCAAAGAACACCCAGGACTGATCTCCTTTAGAATGGACTGGTTGGATCTCCTTGATGTCCAAGGGACTCTCAAGAGTCTTCTCCAACACCACAGTTCAAAAGCATCAATTCTTCGATGGTCATTTATGTTGTATCTATATGAGATGACTGATATTCAGTCAACCAGTTGTTGGAATCATTTCATGATGTATGTAGGTCAAATCACTGTGCTGTACACCTTAACACTTCTGTAAATAAAATCATGTATGCTTTGCTTTTGTATGAGTCATTTTTATGTTTTCTACAAATGTGGGGGGGAGGCAGTTCATGCAAAATATGCACTTCCATGTGTTTCCTGGAGAATCAAAACATTCATCTTAAGTACCTTCTGAAACGTCAGATGCAAGAGAGTTGGAAAAGCAGGTATTACCAAGACATAGGCTATCGAAAAATTATGCATTTGCTCATTCCTCCTGTAGTACTGCTCTCAGGGAGAAAAGATTACATGGATAATCCAAAAAATAAATAGAGCAAGGATGAAACTCTACTTTTTTTTTTTTTTTGCTATTTTGCCCCCAGTGTTTCTTTAGACTGTGTTTTAGGTCAGGTTCCTCAGGAAACAAACTCTCAGGTGGAGCTTTGCATACAGGTGGTTAACTAGGGAGGTACCCCAAAATCAACACCTGTGGGAGAGAAAGAGAAACTTCTGTCCGGGTAGAGAGAAACTGAACTGTGTGACTCAGTCCAAACAAAACATTTAGTTGCCACCATAGGGAGCTCTGAATCTGAGTGGTCCTTAAGGCAGGTCTGGCATAAGGCAAGTTTATAGTCTTGCATGGAATAATCATTTGGTGCAGTTATTTCTGAGGGAGAATGTGCCTTTGAGAAGGTGGTATGTTTTGGCTGAAAGCCATACCATAGAGATTCAGCTGAAAACTTTGAAACACCAATTCCTATCAACTGAGGGAATGAATTCTTCAGTCAAGGATGGGGCCATGCCACTGTGTCTAACACAGATAGAAAATTATTTTCTAAACCAAAAGACATAAAAGTAAGAATATATATATATAATTTTCTTGATTAGAATCCTTTGCTTAGGACTAGAATCATATATTAAAATGTCTATTAAAAATACCCAGTTGACTCCCCTACAAGGTCTAGAAACTGACCTCATCATGTTGATTCTCTCCAAGTCCAGTCTTATTCTCTATGTTACTTAAGGAACACTGCCTGCTGCACACAATTTTCTTTTTTGTTTTTTTGTTTTTTAATTTTATTTTATTTAACTTTACAATATTGTATTGGTTTTGCCATATATCAAAGTGAATCTGCCACAGGTATACATGTGTTCCCCATCCTGAACCCTCCTCCCTCCTCCCTCCCCATACCATCCCTCTGAATTGTCCCAGTGCACCAGCCCCAAGCATCCAGTATCGTGCATCGAACCTGGACTGGTGACTCATTTCATATATGATATTATTCATGTTTCAATGCCATTCTCCCAAATCATCCTACCCTCTCCCTCTCCCACTGAGTCCAAAAGACTATTCTATATATCAGTGTTTCTTTTTGCTGTCTCATATACAGGGTTATTGTTACCATCTTTCTAAATTCCATATATATGCATTAGTATACTGTATTGTTTTTCTTTCTGGCTTACTTCACTCTGTATAATAGGCTCCACTTTCATCCACCTCATTAGAACTGATTCAAATGTATTCTTTTTAATGGCTGAGTAATATTCCATTGTATATATGTACTTCTGAATCAAAACACAAGGACGATATCTGACTTTCTATTTCTGCATCTCCTCTCCTTGAATTCCTTTATCAAGTTAATCAAAGACTTCTTTACTAATTGTGTCTTTAATTCAACAACTTTCCTTCATTTCAACTGCCACCACTTTAGACTTGAACACAATCACATCTTTAAGACAACTGTTTGTTCCAGTACATCCTATACAAGTCAGTCTGAGTGATCCCTCTAAAAATGAATATCTGAACCCAGTTAGTAGCCAACCTAGAACACTGCAGAGATTTACCACTGTACTTAGAATAATTCTAAACCATTTAACAACATTTATTTGGCCCTTTGTAATTTGGCTCTAACTTTTGCTTCACTCTCTAGTCTCACTTTATTCTGGTTATTGGATTTCTTTGTATGTGTGTGTATAGCTCAGTCATGTCCAACTCTCTGTGACCCCTTAGACTGTGGCTCTCCAGACACCTCTATCCATAGAATTCTTCAGGCAAGAATACTGAAGTGGGTTGCCATTTCATTCTCCAGGGGATCTTCCTGACCTGGAATAAAATCTGGGTCTTCCACATTGCAGGCAAATTCTTTACTATCTGAGCCACCAGGAAAGCCCTTTGGATTTCTTTCAGTCTCTCTAATTGACTATTCCTCCTCCCATCTTTGAGACTTGTACTATTTGTCCCAATCAAAAGCTCTTCTCCTGTCTTACTTCAGTTTAGTTCAGTTCAGTTCAGTTCAGTTTCTCAATCATGTCCAACTCTTTGCAACCACATGGACTGAAGCATGACAGGCTTCCCTGTCCATCATTGACTCCTGGAGTTTACTCAAACTCACGTCCATTGAGTCGGTGATGCCATCCAACCATCTGATCCTCTGTTGTCCCCTTCTCCTCCGGCCCTCAATCTTTCCCAGTGTCAGGGTCTTTTCAAATGAGTCAGTTCTTCCCATCAGGTGGCCAAAATATTAGAATTTCATTCAACATAAGTCCTTCCAATGAACACCCAGGACTGATCTCCTTTAGGATGGACTGGCTGGATCTCCTTGCAGTCCAAGGGATTCTCAAGTCTTCTTCAACATCACAGTTCAAAAGCATAAATTCTTCAGCTTTCAGCTTTCTTTATAGTCCAACTCTCACATCCATAAATGACTACTGGAAAAGCCATAGCTTTGACTAGATGGACCTCTGTTGGACCTGTCTTATTTACCACATATTAAATATGAAGTGAACTTTTACTCCTCATATTAAATATTACTTTTTACATAACGCTATCCTCATACTTGAGTAAACTCCCCAATATGTTTCTATGTGCTGTGCTGTGCTTAGTTGCTTAGTCATTGTGATCCCATGGACTGTAGCCTGCTAAGCTCTTCTGTCCATGGAGATTCTCCAGGTAGGAATACTGGTTAGCTCTCTTTATTTTTAATTATGTGTTTGTCTGGCCAAACATCAGTGGAAATGGAGTTATGACCTACAGAAAGTTATCCCTTTATAAAGTCAACAAGAATATTAACTAAATTATCAAAATGAATTTTCTTAGGACACTGGAAATTCACAAAGACTTGCAAAAATCTACTACAACTTATTCAAGAAAACAGCTGCATCTCCTTAAGAACAGGGACTTCAGGGGAGTTTTCACTTTGTCATCCGTTTCTTCTCAGCCACATAGTAGACTTGGAACCCAACAGTCTTGCAACTACAGTAGCTGTGAAAACCAGTGACCGAACAGGAACTGGAAAGGACATTAACAATTTGGAGGTCCTCAAAACTGATTATCAGAGTAGTCATTATTTGAACCAGCTGGCACTTCCCTGGTAATTCCCACCTGTAGGGTAAATTTTTACTTGACCTGAAACAGTCAAACAGAGCTTGCTCAGTGAAGCCAGCTTTTTCCCCAAAGACATTTGTCAAAAACTATCCGTACCAGTTGTTGAAAATTATACCTTCCTGATGTGGAAGTAAGTGTTGGGGCAAAGAAAAGTCTGATAAAGGTAGTTTAAGAGAGAAACTTGGGGGATACGACTGTCATAGAAGGCTTTGAAAATTTAACATGCTTTTAGAAATATGGAAAGTGACATTCAAGTATAAGGCTGTGAACATGTTCAAGAAAGACGTGATAAGGCACTAAATTCTCACTTCTGACTGACAAGGCTCTATACAAATATTAACACAAAGCTTTTCAGTTGGCTATTTTAAATATTTTCAAAGGAATAAGGCAACCATGCTCTCAAGCATGTATGAGAATAATGTCTTAGCAAGTAGAAAATCTCAGTAAAGATACAGAGAAACAAAAATACACAAAAGAAACAAATAGAATTTCTGGAGTTGAAAATTACAAGAAGTGAAACTAAAAACTGACTAGCAGGGCATAACAGTGGTTTTGGCTAAAGAATCAATGAACTTGAGAGTAAATTGACTGAGAGTATCCAGTCTGGGAAAGAGAAGAAAAAAAAGAAGAAGAAAAACCTCACAGAGGTTTGGAACACTAACAAGCAAATCTATGTAGGCATATAGGAGCACCAGAGGGGGAGGGATGGAAAGGAGTAGAAAGTTTTTAATTATAATTACATAAATTTCAGGTGTACAGCATTATAATTCAATGTATATGTACACAACAGAGTGATCACTAAATACTAACCATCATCATGCAGTTGCCCTTCTTCAGTCATTTAACCCATCCCACCATCACCTTCCCCTCTGGTAACCAATAATCTGACTGCTATACCTATAAGTTTGTTTTTGTTTATTTTTGTTTGTTGCTAAATTTTTTTGATTCCACATATAAGTGAAATCATATGATATTTGTCTTTCTACCTCTGAATGTTTCCCTCAGGCTAATGCCCACATATGTAGATGTTTATTTCTGGCCTCTCAGTTCTGTTTGAGCAATCTCTGTGTCTCTTTTTGTGTTGGTACCACACTATATAACTATAGTATATATAGCAGTTTCTCATTGTTTTGTAGTATGGTTCAACATCAGGCTGAGTAATATTTTCAGCATTGTTGTTCTTTCTCAAGATTGCTTTGACTATTCATGGTCTTTTTGATTCCATACAAACTTTAGAATTATTTGTTCCAGTTTTGTGAAAAATGTCATGAGTATCTTGATAAGCACTGCATTGTAGTTGTAGTCTGTTTTTGGCTTCCCTGGTGGCTCAGACGGTAAAGCGTCTGGCTGCAGTGCTGGAGACCCAGGTTCGATCCCTGGGTTGGGAAGATCCCCTGGAGAAGGAAATGGCAACTCACTCCAGCACTCTTGCCTGGAAAATGCCATGGACTGAGGAGCCTGGGAGGCTATAGTCCATGGGGTCACAAAGAGTTGGACATGACTGAGCGACTTCACTTTTTGGGTTACAGACATTTTAACAATATTAGTTCCCAATCTATGAGCACAGAATATTTTCCATTTATTTGTGTTTTCTTCAATTTCTTTCACCAATACCTTATAGCTTTAAGTACAAACCTTTTACCTACTTGGATAAGTTTGTTCCTAGGTCTTTTATTCTTTCTGGGTAGTTGAAATGGAACTTATTTTCTCTTTTGGATAGCTTGTTATTAGTATGTAAAAATGCCAGACATTTCTATATATTGATTCTGTATCCTGTAACTTTGCCAAATTCACTTACTACTTCTAGCAGGATTTGGAGGTGGAATTTTTAGGGTTTTTCTATATATAGCATTGCTCAGTCATGTCTGACTCTTTGCGGCCCCATGAACCACAGCATTCCAGGCCTCCCTGTCCATCAAACCCACGTCATGGAGTCCACCCAAACCCATGTCCACTGAGTCAGTGATGCCATCCAACCATCTCATGCTCTGTCATCACTTTCTCCTTCTGCCCTCAATCTTTCCCAGCATCAGGGTCTTTTCAAATGAGTCAGCTCTTCGCATCAGGTGGCCAAAGTATTGGACTTTCAGCTTCAGCATCAGTCCTTCCAATGAACACTCAGGACTGATCTCCTTTCGGATGGACTGGTTGGATCTCCTTGCAGTCCAAGGGACTCTCAAGAGTCTTCTCCAACACCACAATTCAAAAGCATCAATTCTTCTGGGCTCAGTTTTCTTTATAGTCCAAATCTCACATCCATAAATGACTACTGGAAAAACAATAGCGCTGACTAGACAGACCTTTATTGGCAAAGTATTGTCTCTGCTTTTTAATATGCTGTCTAGGTTGGTCATAACTTTCCTTCCAAGGAGTAAGCGTCTTTTGATTTCATGGCTGCAATCACCATCTGCAGTGATTTTGGAGGCCCCCAAAATAAAGTCAGCTACTGTTTCCACTGTTTCACAATCCATTTGCCATGAAGTGATGGGACCAGATGCCATGGTCTTAGTTTTCTGACTGTTGAGCTTTAAGCCAACTTTTTCACTATCCTCTTTCACTTTCATGAAGGGGCTCTCTAGTTCTTCTTCACTTTCTGACATAAGGGTGGTGTCATCTGCATATCTGAGGTCATTGATATTTCTCCCAGCAATCTTTTCTCCAGCTTGTGCTTCATCCAGCCTGGCATTTCTCATGATGTACTCTGCATATAAGTTAAATATGCAGGTGACAATATACAGCCTTGATGTACTCCTTTTCCTATTTGGAACCAGTCTGTTGTTCCATGTCCAGTTCTAACTGTTGCTTCCTAACCTGCATACAGGTTTCTCAAGAGGCAGGTCAGGTAGTCTGGTATTCCCATCTCTTGAAGAATTTTCCAGTTTGTTGTGATCCACACAGTCAAAGGCTTTAGCATAGTCAATAAAGCAGAAATAGATATTTTTCTGGAAATCTCTTGCTTTTTCCATGATCCAGTGGATGTTGGCAATTTGATCTCTGGTTCCTCTGCCTTTTTTAAAACTAGCTTAAACATCTGTAAATTCACGGTTCATGTATTGTTGAAGCCTGGCTGGGAGAATTTTGAGCATTACTTTGCTAGCATGTAAGATGAGGGCAACTGTGCAGTAGTTTGAACATTCTTGGGCATTGTCTTTCTTTGGGATTGGAATGAAAACTGAGCTTTATTAGTCTTGTGGCCACTGCTGAGTTTTCCAAATTTGCTGACATACTGAGTGCAGCATTTTCACAGTATCATCTTTTAGGATTTGAAATAGCTCAACTGCAATTCCATCACCTCCACTAGCTTTGTTCATAGTGATGCTTCCTAAGGCCCACTTGACTTCACATTCCAGTATGTCTGGCTCTAGGTGAGTGGTCACACCATCATGATTATCTGGGTCGTGAAGATCTTTTTTTGTATAGTTCTTCTGTGTATTCTTGCCACCTCTTCTTACTATCTTCTGCTTCTGTTAGGTCCATCCCATTTCTGTCCTTTATTGAGCCCATCTTTACATGATGGTATCTAATTTTCTTGAATAGATCTCTAGTCTTTCCCACTCTATTGTTTTCCTGTATTTTTTTGCACTGATCACTGAGGAAAGCTTTCTTATCTCTCCTTGCTATTCTTTGTAACTCTGCATTAAAATTGGTATATCTTTCCTTTTCTCCTTTGCTTTTTGCTTCTCTTCTTTTCACAGATATTTGTAAGTCCTCCTCAGACAGCCATTTTGCTTTTTGGAATTTCTTTTTCTTGGGATTTGTCTTGATCCCTGTCTCCTGTACAGTGCCACAAACCTCTGTCTGTAGATAATCAGGCACTCTGTCTATCAGATCTAGTCCTTTAAATCTATTTGTCACTTCCACAGTATAATCATAAGGCATATGATTTAGGTCATAGCTGAATGGTATAGTGGTTTTCCCACTTCCTTCAATTTAAGTCTGAATTTGGCAATAAGGAGCTCGTGATCTGAGCCACAGTCAGCTCCTGGTCTTGTTTTTGCTGACTGTATAGAGCTTCTCCATCTTTGGCTGCAAAGAATATAATCAATCTGATTTCAGTGTTGACCATCTGGTGATGTCCATGTGTAGAGTCTTCTCTTGTGTTGTTGGAAGAGGGTGTTTGCTATGACCAGTGTGTTCTCTTGACAAAACTCTATTAGCCTTTGCCCTGCTTCATTCTGTACTCCAAGGCCAAATTTGCCTATTACTGCAGGTGTTTCTTGACTTCCTACTTTTGCATTCCAGTCTCCTATAATGAAAAGGACATCTTTTTTGGGTGTTAGTTTTGAAAGGTCTTGTAGGTCTTCATAGAACCATTGCACTTCAGCATTAGTGATCTGGGCATAGATTTGGATTACCATGATATTGAATGGTTTGCCTTGAAAATAAACAGAGAATGCATCCAAGTATTGGACTCTTTTGTTGACTATGATGGCTACTCCATTTCTTCTAAGGGATCCCTGCCCACAGTAGTAGATATAATGGTCATCTAAGTTAAATTCACCCATTCCAGTCCATTTTAACTTGCTGATTCCTAGAGCGTCGACATTTACCCTTGCCATCTCCTGTTTGATTACTTCCAATTTGCTTTGATTCATGGACCTAACATTTCAGGTTCTATGCAATATTGCTCTTTACAACATCGGACCTTGCTTCTTTCACCAGTCACATCCACAACTGGGTGGTATTTTTGCTTTGGTTCTGTCCTTTCATTCTTTCTGGAGTTATTTCTCCACTGATCTCTGGTAGCATATCGGGTACTTACTGACCAGGGAGTTCATCTTTAAGTGTCCTATCTTTTTGCATTTTCATACTATTCATGGGGTTCTCAAGGCAAGAATACTGAATTGGCTTGCCATTCCCTTCCCCAGTGGACCACATGTTGTCAGAACTCTCCACTATGACCTGTCCATCTTGGGTGCCCCTAAACAGCATGGCTTAGTTTCATTGAGTTAGACAAGGCTGTGATCCATGTGATCAGATTGGGTAGTTTTTGTGATTGTGGTTTCAGCCTGTCTGACCCCTGATGTCCTCTTTCAGCACTTACTGTCTTACCGGGCTTTCTCTTACCTTGAATGTGGGGTATCTCTCACAACCGCCACTCCTGACCGTGGACATGGGGTATCTCCTCTCAGCCACTGGCCACCCCAGCACCGTGCAGCCACCACTCACCAGGATATACTGGAACAAGTTATGGACATCACCAGATCAGATCAGATCAGATCAATTGCTCAGTCGTGTCTGACTCTTTGTGACCCCATGAATCGCAGTACGCCAGGCCTCCCTGTCCATCATCAACTCCCGGAGTTCACTGAGACTCACGTCCATCGAGTCAGTGATGCCATCCAGCCATCTCATCCTCTGTCATCCCCTTCTCCTCCTGCCCCCAATCCCTCCCAGCATCAAGGTCTTTTCCAATGAATCAACTCTTTGCATGAGGTGGCCAAAGTACTGGAGTTTCAGCATTAGCATCATTCCTTCCAAAGAAATCCCAGGGCTGATCTCCTTTAGAAAGGACTGGTTGGATCTCCTTGTAGTCCAAGGGATTCTCAAGAGTCTTCTCCAACACCACAGTTCAAAAGTATCAATTCTTCAGCGCTCAACCTTCTTCACAGTCCAACTCTCACATCCATACATGACCACTGGAAAAAACATAGCCTTGACTAGATGAACCTTTTTTGGCAAAGTAGTATCTTTGCTTTTCAATATGCTATCTAGGTTGGTCATAACTTTCCTTCCAAGGAGTAAGCATCTTTTAATTTCATGGCTGCACTCACAATCTGTAGTGATTTTGGAGCCCAGAAAAACAAAGACTGACACTCTTTCCACTGTTTCCCCATCTATTTCCCATGAAGTGATGGGACCAAATGCCATGATCTTCGTTTTCTTAATGTGGAACTTTAAGCCAACTTTTTCACTTTCTTCCTTTCACTTTCATCAAGAGGCTTTTTAGTTCCTCTTCACTTTCTGCCATAAGGGTGGTGTCATCTGCATATCTGAGGTAACTGATATTTCTCCCAGCAATCTTGATTCCAGCTTGTGTTTCTTCCAGTCCAGCATTTCTCATGATGTACTCTGCATATAAGTTAAATCAGCAGGGTGACAATATACAGCCTTGATGAACTCCTTTTCCTATTTGGAACCAGTCTGTTGTTCCATGTCCAGTTCTAACTGTTGCTTCCTGACCTGCATACAAATTTCTCAAGAGGCAGATCAACACCAAAATCAGATTGATTATATTCTTTGCAGCCAAAGATGGAGAAGCTCTATACAGTCAGCAAAAACAAGACTGGGAGCTGACTGTGGCTCAGATCATGAACTCCTTATTGCCAAGTTCAGACTTAAATTGAAGAAAGTAGGGAAAACCCACTAGACCATTCAGGTATGACCTAAATCAAATCCCTATGATTATACAGTGGAAGTGAGAAATAGATTTAAGGGAGTAGACCTGATAGATAGAGTGCTTGATGAACTATGGACTGAGGTTCATGACATTGTACAGGAGACAGGGATCAAGACCATCCCCATGGAAAAGAAATGCAAAAAAGCAAAATGGTTGTCTGGGGAGGCCTTACAAATAGGTGTGAAAAGAAGAGAAGCAAAAAGCAAAGGAGAAAAGGAAAGATATAAGCATCTGAATGTAGAGTTCCAAAGAATAGCAAAAAGAGATAAGAAAGCCTTCCTCAGTGATCAGTGCAAAGAAATAGAGGAAAACAACAGAATGGGAAAGACTAGAGATCACTTCAAGAAAGATCTCTTCATTTTAGAAATACCAAAGGGACATTTCATGCAAATATGGGCTCAATAAAGAACAGAAATGGTATGGACCTAACAGAGGCAGGAGATATTAACAAGACGTGGCAAGAATACACAGAAGAACTGTATAGAAAAGATTTTAATGACCAAGATAATCACGATGGCATGATCACTCACCTAGAGCCAGACATCCTGGAATGTGAAGTCAAGTGGGCCTTAGAAAGCATCACTATGAACAAAGCTAGTGGAGGTGATGGAATTCCAGTTGAGCTATTTCCAGTCCTGAAAGATGATGCTGTGAAAGTGCTTCACTCAATATGCCAGCAAATTTGGAAAACTCAGCAATGGCCACAGGACTGGAAAAGGTCCATTTTCATCCCAATCCCAAAGAAAGGCAATGCCAAAGAATTCTCATACTACCACACAATTGCACTCATCTCACACGCTAGTAAAGTAATGCTCAAAATTCTCCAAGCCAGGCCTCAGCAATACGTGAACTGTGAACTTCCAGATGTTCAAGCTGGTTTTAGAAAAGGCTGAAGAACCAGAGATCAAATTGCCAACATCCACTAGATCATGGAAAAAGCAAGAGAGTTCCAGAAAAACATCTATTCTGTTTTATTGACTATGCCAAAGCCTTTGACTGTGTGGATCACAATAAACTGTGGAAAATTCTTCAAGAGATGGGCAATCCAGACCACCTGACCTGCCTCTTGAGAAACTTGGACTGTGAAGAAGGCTGAGCGCCGAAGAATTGATGCTTTTGAACTGTGGTGTTGGAGAAGACTCTTGAGAATCCCTTGGACTGCAAGGAGATCCAACCAGTCCATTCTAAGGGAGATCATCCCTGGGTGTTCTTTGGAAGGAATGATGCTAAAGCTGAAACTCCAGTACTTTGGCCACCTCATGCGATGAGTTGACTCATTGGAAAAGAGTCTGATGCTGGGAGGGATTGGGGCCAGGAAGAGAAGGGGACAACAGAAGATGAAATGGCTGGATGGGATCACCGACTCCATGGACATGAGTTTGAGTGAACTCCAGGAGGTGGTGATGGACAGGGAGGCCTGGCGTGCTGCGATTCATGCGGTCGCAAAGAGTCGGACACAACTGAGTGACTGAACTGAATGAACTGAACTGAGAGGGAAATGTAGTGATGTAAACACCTATAGTAAAAAAAAGAAGAGAGATCCAACTCAATAACCTACCTTTCACCCAGAAGATATTAGAAATAGAGCAGCCAACCAAATCTACAGCAAGATGATAGAAGGAAATAATGAAATATGAGAAGAAATGGAGAATAGGAAAACAATAGAGAAAAATCAGTGATACCAGAAGGGTCTTTTATAATCAGGAACATATTAAAACTTTGACTACAATGAGTAAAAGAGACAAAACTAAATTACTAAATATCTGCCTTACTTGACAGTCTGTGTACTCTTTATAAGCATAGGTGTCATGGTTGCTTTGCCAATTCTGTATCCCAAGGACCTATTTCAGTGTTATGCATAACGTAGGTGCTCATTAAATATTTGCTAAATGAATCATCCATTTGTGATTTCCTACCTAAGGGTCTACCACTTGTATCACAAGACATGTTAAACCTCTCAGTTTCTGGCTTGTATTACTGATATGAACTATCCTTATTTTGGTTCCTTTTATCTGGTTTTGTTGCTCCCCACCCATTTCCTTAAATTCTCTGCTATAGAAAATGTCTATGGTGTTTGGACAATAGTGCTTTAAATTTTTTTCTAGTTACCTGGTGTGGTTTTAAAATTTCCTGTTAGGAAACTAAGATAAACGTAAGCTAGGAACGTAAAGTTCCAGACTTGAACACGAAGATAAACAGAAAAGATTTCTTTTTGATAAATATTTTGCAGTAATCACTTCAGATCGTTATGGTTTACCAGCCCATAGACAATTCCTCACTTCATCCATCCTTACAGCAATCAGAATCAATAGGCTCTTCCATGTAGCCCTGGTGTTTCAGGAGGCAGTGGCTACCATTTTTTAACTCAGAAAATAAATCCTAACTGGTCTCCATAATTATGATGATATCAGTTCTTTGCCAGCAATTGGATTATAAAAGATCAGTGAGGTATAACAGCTCACATTTGTTAAGCACCAACTTTAAGCCATGCACTATTATAAGTGTTTTACATGTATAAGCTATTTTTTTGCAACTACTTTATGTGATAAGTATAAATATTATTTCATTGTAAAGTTAATAAAATTGAGGTACAGTTAAAATTACTAAAATTTAATTAGTATAGATTTGATACTCCCTGATAAAGAGGAATTGCCCAAATTATCTGGAATAGACTTTCTCAGAGATATGCAACATCTAGGCTAAAATATTCAAATTACCAAAGATTTTTGAAGAACCTGAAAAAAAATACTCTAGTAACTAGAACATGAGTTATCTCCAGGCAGGAAGAAGTGTAAGAACTAAGAAGAGAAGAGAAGGTTATTTCAAAAGATATGCCAATAACAATGGCCTGAGTGGAGAAAACAGAAATGCTCTCAAGTTTCCAGCAAATTCCCACTGACAAATCACATTCACTTCATCTCAGTAGAAGTGAAAGGTTAGATATTATAGAATATAATATACATTTGCATATTTATTTCTCTTTTTTGCTGGTTGCCCTCATGTCTTCAATGTCAGGAATGAAAGAGTAACTATTATTGCATATCTTGTAGACATGAAAAGGATAATAAAAACATTTAATGAGCCAACAAATTTAGCAATTCCAATGAAATGGCCAAAATCCTTGAAATTGCAATTTAAAATGTCACAGAAAATTGCCTTATATCTTTTAAAAAACTTGAAATTGTCATCAAAAATCTTCCCTTACAAAACAGAACAAACAACAAAAATCTTCAAGTCTGATGATTTTATGTGTCAACTCCTGTAAACAATTAAAAAAATAATTTCAAATATAAAGTCTTTCATAAAAATAGTGAAACACTACCAAATCTGCATTTTCTAAGGCTCCAAAATCACTGCAGGTGGTGACTGCAGTCATATTAAAAGACGCTTGTTCTTTGGAAGAAAAGCTATGACAAAACTAGACAGAATAGTAAAAAGCAGACACACCACTTAGCTGACAAAGGTCTGTATAGTCAAAACTATGGTCTTTCCAGTAGTCATGTACAGATGTGAGAGTAGGACCAGAAAAAAGGCTGAGTGCCTAAGAATTGATGCTTTCTAACTGTGGTGCTGGAGAAGACCCCTGAGAGTCCCTTGGACTGCAGGAGATTAAACGAATCAATCCTAAAGGAAATTAAACCTGGATATTCATTGGAAGGACTGATACTGAAGTTAAAACTCGAAAACTTTGGCCACCTGATGCGAAGAGCTGACTCATTGGAAAAGACTAATGCTGGGAAAGATTGAGGGCAGGAGGATAAGGGGACAACAGAGGATGAGGTGGTTGGATGGCATCATGGACTCAATGGACATGAGTTTGAGCAAATTCCAGGAAATAGTGAAGGACAGGAAAGCCTGGTGGGCTGCAGTCTATGGTGTTGCAAAGAGACAGACACAACTCAGTGACTGAACAAAACAACAATCACTGTTTACATTTTCTAAGTTATCCAGCTCTTCTTACTAACAGTTTTCACATACACATTCTTCTACATGTGTAATCATCTAAGATATATCATATGTAATGATATAATTAACTTATTTCTACCTTCAGTTTCTACCCACTCCCCTCTTCCTCTCTGAGAAATGTCTACTACTGCTGTAGCCAGAAATTATTTATTTTTTCTATAAAAATTTTAAACTAAACCATTCATTTTGCAAATTATCTAGTATGACATTAGCACATATTTCTATTACTGCCTTACATGCTTTTCCAATCTTTATTGTATTTAGATTTGTGGGATTATTTCTCCTATCTATGTTGTTGGGTCTTAGAGAACTGTGATTAGATCACAGATTTCTCTGTGTCCTGTACGACACACCCGTCACAGTGTTTGGAACCTTGCAAACAATAAAAGTATTTTGTTCAAGGACTAATTTATTGATTAACTACAGGTGTATTAGCGTTTAAGATAACTGAAGTGTTTCTTTCTATAGATAGGGGAAAATACAGTGTAATTCTTTTCTCTTAGTAAATTTCCTACTGCCATAGGTTTACACAAAAGATTTAGCTATAAAGCCCAATTTATACAGCACTGCTTCAGCTGAATTTGTTCTATTAGTCCTGGACAATTATATTACCTACAGACATTAATAATCATGGCCCAGATAATCATGATGGTGTGATCACTCACCTAGAGTCAGACATCCTGGAGTGTGAAGTCAAGTGGGCCTTAGGAAGCATCACTATGAACAAAGCCAGTGGAGGTGACTGAATTCCAGTTGAGCTATTTCAAATCCTAAAAGATGATACTGTGAAAGTGCTGCACTCAGTATGCCAGCAAATTTGGAAAACTCAGCAGTGGCCACAAGACTAATAAAGGTCAGTTTTCATTCCAATCCCAAAGAGAGGCAGTGCCAAAGAATGTTCAAACTATTGCACTCATCTCACATGCTAGTAAAGTAATGCTCAAAATTCTCCAAGCCAGGCCTCAGCAATATGTGAACCATGAACTTCCAGATGTTCAAGCTGGTTTTAGAAAAAGCAGAGGAACCAGAGATCAAATTGCCAACATCCACTGGATCATCAAAAAAGCAAGAGAGTTCCAGGAAAACATCTATTTCTGCTTTATTGACTATGCCAAAGCCTTTGACTGTGTGGATGACAATAAACTGTGGAAAATTCTTCAAGAGATGGGAATACCAGACCACCTGACCTGCCTCTTGAGAAACCTGTATGCAGGTCAGAAAGCAACAGTTAGAACTGGACATGGACCCTTTTCCCCTACCCCGTGTTTCCCCGTGTGTCCTGAGCACCACGGCGACACCATGTTGGGCATGATCAAGAACTCGCTGTTCGGGAGCGTAGAGACTTGGCCTTGGCAGGTCCTGAGCAAAGGGAGCAAGGGAGATGTCTTCTATGAGGAGAGGGCCTGTGAAGGCGGGAAGTTTGCCACAGTGGAAGTGACAGATAAGCCTGTGGATGAGGCTCTGAGGGAGGCAATGCCGAAAGTCATGAAGTATGTGGGAGGCTCCAATGATAAGGGACTCGGAATGGGGATGACAGTTCCTATTTCCTTTGCTGTGTTCCCCAGTGACGATGGGGACCTACAGAAGAAATTAAAAGTCTGGTTCTGGATTCCAAACAAGTTTCAAAGCGACCCACCAGCTCCCAGCGATGACAGCATTAAGATCGAAGACAGGGAAGGCATCACTGTCTATTCCACGCAGTTTGGTGGTTATGCTAAGGCAGCTGATTACGCTGCCCAAGCCATCCAGCTGCGGTCCGCCCTGGAGAGCACAGCCAAGTACCAGACTGACTTCTACTTCTGCACTGGGTATGACCCTCCCATGAAGCCCTACGGACATCGCAACGAGGTTTGGCTGGTGAAGAGCAGTGAATGAGTCACTGGCTGTGCCCCAAGCTCCGCGGGGGTCTGCATCTGTGCCCACTTCCCCTGGGAGGAAGCAGTGCCCCCGTGCCGCTCCAGCAGAACCAACTTCCCTTCAGAGCCAGTCACTGCCAATTTCCTGAGATAAGCACGGTCCAGATGCTGAGGCTCTGTTTCTCTTGGTGGGAAATAACGTACCCACGATACACATGCGTCCTTCTAACTGACTTATAGACAATTCAGTGGTAGGCCAGAAAAACCCAGCAGCATTTTTCCAGCTCTCTGGATCCCCTAAAAACAGATATTTACAAATCATGAAAACTGTATTTTTATTAATCCATGGAAGAAGTGTGATTTACGCGTGATCTTTCATATGTAATTCTTAGAAGAGCTTTCTTTAAAAAGAAGCCAAAAATAAAGATCTTTGACTTAAAACAGCTGAAACAAACAAAAAAAAGAACTGGACATGGAACAACAGACTGGTTCCAAATAGGAAAAGGAGTACATCAAGGCTGTATATTGTCACCTGCATATTTAACTTATATGCAGAGTACATCATGAGAAATGCTGGACTCATTGAAGCACAAGCTGGAATCAAGATTGCTGGGAGAAATATCAATGTCCTCAGATATGCAGGTGACACCACCATTATGGCAGAAAGAGAAGAACTTAAGAGCCTCTTGATGAAAGTGAAAGAGGAGAGTGAAAAAGTTGGTTTAAAGCTCAACAGTCAGAAAACTAAGATCATGGCATCCAGTCCCATCACTTCCTGGGAAATAGATGGGGAAACAGTGGAAACAGTGGCTGACTTTATTTTGGGGGGGGCTCCAAAATCACTGAAGATGGTGACTGCAACCATGAAATTAAAAGACGCTTAATCCTTGGAAGGAAAGTTATGATGAACCTAGACAGCATATTAAAAAGCAGAGACATTACTTTGTCAACAAAGGTCTGTCTAGCCAAGGCTATGGTTTTTCCACTAGTCATGTATGGATGCGAGAGTTGGACTATAAAGAGAGCTGAGCGCTGAAGAATTGATGCTTTTGAACTGTGGTGTTGGAGAAGACTCTTGAGAGTCCCTTGGACTGCAAGGAGATCCAACCAGTCCATCCTAAAGGAGATCAGTCCTGAGTATTCATTGGAAGGACTTATGTTGAAGCTGAAACTCCAATAATTTGACCACCTGATGCAAAGAACTGACTCATTTGAAAAGACCCTGATACTGGGAAAGATTGAGGGCAGGAGGAGAAGGGGAGGACAGAGGATGAGACGGTTGGATGGCATCACCGAATCAATGGATATGAGTTTGGGTAAACTCCGGGAGCAGTGATGGACAGGGAGGGCTGGTGTGCTGTGGTTTGTGGGGTCGCAAAAAGTTGGACATGACTGAGCGACTGAACTGAACTGAACAGACACTAATGTGCCTTTCTTAAGTTGGCCCAGGCACCCTACATATTTGTCTTTTTTTTTTTTTTTTTACTTCAGAAGAGCTTTAATCATGAAATATAGTCCAAGAAAAAGAGGTATCACTTGCATCAGTGCAACTCACATTTGCCTTGCCTTTCTCTTTTAACAGTCTTTGCTGTATTTGTCTTAGCAAAGTGACAAATTATTAGCCATTTGGAGTGTATGACATTAAAATTTCCCTGTAAGCAGAATTCACTTTTATTTAACAGGTCCATGGTGCTAATGATCCATCTTCTGGTGATCATTCATATTTTATAAATCACCAACTGAAAGCATTAGTTTTTAAAATAATTCTTGATCTTAAATTCTTGGTTTTAAAATCTACTATAAAGTTTGTATCTATAGTATTTAAATAACTTGCAATCAATTTATTGATTACATAACAAATTTCTAGTTGTCTAACTTAAGGGCGGTAATCTTGCAGGATGGAAATGCAGCAACAATGACAGCCACATAAAAAACACTATGTGAAACAAGAGTTGAAATATGGGTTCAAATGTCATATTGGTTAGTAAAATGCACCTCTAGTGAGCAAACTATTTATTTGAGGTTTAAAAAATCTCTTACATTTGTTTCTGTACAGTGTTCACAGTGCATATATTTAAATTGAGCTTGCTAAATGAATTAATTCTGAAATATTGAATTAAATCAATTAAATGTGTTTAGTTAAGAGTTTTTTTTAATGCTTCTCATATTTCCCTTTCACTGTTTGTGTCTTCTTACAATCATTTATCATAGAAATTCTTCTTAGATATATATATATATAAAATATATAATATGTGACATATATTATATGTCATATAATTGAAACATTTCTCTAGCAATAGATATTTTAAGATATTTGAAAGAAAAGATGTTATGTGAAAGGATTAGAGAGATTACACCATTCATAGGAATGGGGAATATAGATATGTTATGAAGAACCATGTGAGATGGAAGGAGAAAATAAAATCATCAGTTAAGTAGCAGCATCAGTAGACAAGAAATAAAAATTATAAGCTTGACAATAAAGGATAATTAGTTTTGAGGTGACTTTTAAAAAGCAGTCAAAGTTCAAATTGAATATAATCAGAAATAATATATCCATGAATTATAGTTGTCAGGTATATTCACTTTCAAAATGACTATATATGTGTGTAATTGTGTGCTTTTGTATAGAAATATACGGTAGGAAAAAGGGAAGATAGTATTTCCACAGCAAGAGATTTTACCTTACATTTCTATAAATATAACTGAATTATAATACTCTTCTTTTATCATAAACACAGAATTAGCTTGGGTAAACATTACATTAATACTAAATCTTTGTCAGTTTGCTTTTTGCATTTAGGTCTACAATCCATGAAGAAGTTATTTATGTATGGTATCATAGGGATCAAATTATCTTTTTTCATGTGATAGCTAAGCACTTCAGACCACAAAATTAACATAGGTTGCCTACACCTTACAACAAACACTACTTCTGTCTATTAAGGCAACATCAAGCTAGGAAAGAAAAACTAGGACCAGTGTCCAAGCCCAATTATTGGAAACAGGATCACCTAGTCAATACCTTGATATATCATTAAATAGTCTTTATTTGTGAATGGATATCTCCACTTTGTTCCATCAATTCAGTCAGTTTAGTCGCTCAGTCATGTCCAACTCTTTGCAACCCCATGGGCTCTATGCAGCACACCAGGCTTCACTGTCCATCACCAACTCTCGAAGCTTGCTCAAACTCATGTCCATCAAGTCAGTGATGCCCTCCAACCATCTCATCCTCTGTCGTCCCTTTCTCCTGCCTTCAATATTTCAGGGTTATCATAAGGGTTTTTCCCAGTGAGTCAGTTCTTCGTATCAGGTGGCCAAAGTATTGGAGCTTCAACTTCAGCAACAGTGCTTCCAGTGAATATTCAGGACTGATTTCCTCTAGGATGGACTGGTTTGATCTCCTTGCTGTCCAAAGGACTCTCAAGAGTCTTCTCCAACACCACAGTTCAAAAGGATCAATTCTTTAGTGCTCAGCTTTCTTTATGTTCCAACTCTTACATCCATACATGACTACCAGAAAAATCATAATATGACTATATGGACTTTATTGGTAAAGTATTATTTCCATTTTTTAATATGCTGTAAGTGTTGGTCATAGTTTTTCTTCCAGGGAGCAAGTGTCTTTTAATTTCAAGGCTGCAATCACCATCTGCAATGATTGTGGAGCCCAAGAAAATAGTATAGGACATAACTTTATTCTATATATCTGCTTTTCTTTCTGTAGCATGGCATTACACTCTCTAAATTACTATAGGTTTGTAACTATTGATGACTGGTAGAGCAAGTTTTACAATCTTGTCCTTTGTTAGGAGTGCCTGGCTTACTTACAGATGTGTGAAGAATTATGTAAACTTATGTCAGTTTGTCAACTTTATTTAAAAATTTGTTAAGATTTTTGAATGGGATTGCAATGAATTTAAAAATTAATTTGAGGTATTTCCGAAGATGGCGGAGGAGTAGGACAGGGAGAACACTTTCTCCCCCACAAATTCATCAAAAGAACATTTAAAGGCCGAGTAAATTCCACAGAACAACTATTGAATGCCAGCAGAGGACATCAGGCACCCAGAAAAGCAACCCAAGACTTCGAAAGGAGGTAGGAAAAAATATAAAAGACAAAAAAAGAGACAAAAGAGGGAGGGACGGAGTTTCATCCCAGGAAGGGAGTCTTAAAAAGAGAGAAGTTTCCAAACACAAGGAAACCTTCTCACTGCCAAATCTGTGCCGAGCCTTGGAAGCACAGAGGGCAACATAACAGGTAGGAAAAATAAATAAACAATTAAAACCTGCAGATTGCGAGCCTTATGGTAACTCCCCCAGAGGAGAAGCAGCGCAGACGCCTGCACACGCCACTAGCAAGCAGGGGCTGGGCAGGGAGGCGCTGCGTGGGCTGCATCGCTTAGAGTAAGGATCTGGCCTGAATACCCTGAGCCCTATCTGAGCGAAATAATTTGGGCTAGCAAACAAGACTGTGGGATATCTACCACGCGAAAAGCCAGCCCTAACCTAAGACACCGCCAGGCCCATGCACAGAACAAAGGACTGAACAGAGATAGCCAGCTGCAGACCATCCCCCTCTGGTAACAGGCAGCCAGAGCCAGAAGGGGGCAATCGCAGCCCCAGAGAGACATTATCTATAAAACTGTAAGCAGGCTTCTTTGCTAACTAAAACTTCTTGGGGGTCTGGACAGTCAACATCTGCCTGAGAAGGTGTGCCGGTTGTACACCTAGATAACCTAGCGGCAGGGAGGTGATAAGTCTCAGCAATAGCGCTTGCCAAACACCTCATCACCTGAGCTGCTCGGACCTGGGACGGGCACAAAACGCAGGCCCAACCGAGTCTGCGCCTCTGAGGATTACCCGAGTGCCTAAACCCGAGCGGCTTGGACCTGGGAGGTGCAGGCAGCCCAGGGCCGGCCACGGATGGTTCCTGGCAGAGCAACCTAGAGCCTGAGCAGTGTGGGCAGGGAGGCTACACGCGCCGTGAGCTGGGGCAGATCCAGTGTGGCTGAGGCACTGTGAGCACACGCCAGTGTTACTTGTTTGCAGCATCCCTCCCTCCCTCCCCACAGCGCAACTGAACAAGTGAGCCTAAAAAAAAAAAAAAAAAAAGTGTCCGCCACCGTCCCCTTTGATCAGAGCAGAAACCAGACACTGAAGAGACCAGCAAACAGAAGCTATAACAGAGGGAACCGCCTTGGAAGCTACAGGCAATAGATTAAAACCTTGTGGTTAGTACCGACTACATTAGGAAGGGGCCTATAGATCTTGAGAAATATAAGTCAGACCAAGGAACTAGCCAAAAATGAACTGAACCCACAATACTCACAACAAAACCAGAGAAAGTCCTAGATATATTTTTACTATTTTTACAATCATTCTTTTTTTTTCTTTTAATTTTTTAAAAAAATTTTAAGTCCTCTATTATTCCTTTAGTTTTCACTTTTATAACCTATTACTTTGTAAAAAAAAAAAACAAAAAAACAAAAAAAAACTTATTTTTTTAAAGCAAACTTCATATATACATTTTTTATAAATTTTTTGACCTTTTTTTTTTCTTCTTCTTTTCTTTAACATTGTATTTTTGAAATTCCAAACTCTACTCTAGATTTTTATTTATAGCCTTTTGGTATTTGTTATCAATTTTTTACCTATAGTTTTTTTTTTTTTTTATAATTTCTGTGACTTTTTTTTTCTCTGTTTCTTTCTCTTCTTCTTTTATATAACATTGTATATCTGAAATTCCAAACTCTACTCTAGATTTTTAATTTATGCTTCTTGGTATTTGTTATCAATTTTGTACCTGTATTTTCTTTATAATTTTTGCGACTTTGTTTTTGTTTGTTTGTTTGTTTTTCGCTCTTTATTTTTCGTCTTCCTTTTTTTAACACTGTATTTTTGAAATTCCAAACTACTCTAGGTTTTTAACTTTTGCTTTTTGGTATTAGTTATCAATTTTGTACCTATATTTTCTTTATAATTTTTGCGACCTTGTTTGTTTTTGTTTATTCATTTTTTCTCTCTTTCTTTTCCTTCTTCTTTTCTTTAACATCGTATTTTTGAAACTCCAAACTCTACTCTAGATTTTTAATTTTTGCTTTTATGTATTTGTTACCAATTTTGTACCTTTAAGAACCCAGTCTTCAGTACTCATTTTTCACTAGGGAGCGAGATCACTGGTTTGACTGCTCTCTCTCCCTTTGGACTCTCCTTTTCTCCACCAGGTCGCCTGTGTCTTCTCCCTAACCCCTCTCTACTCTACCCAACTCTATGAATCTCTGTGTGTTCCAGATGGTGGAGAACACTTAAGGAACTGATTACTGGCTGGATCTATCTCCCTCCTTTTCATTCCCCCCTTTTATCCTCCTGGCCACCTCTGTCTCTTTCCTCCTTCTCTTCTCTGTGTAACTCTGTGAACATCTCTGAGTGGTCCAGTTGTGAAGTGCACATAAGGAAGTGATTACTGGCTAGCCCACTCTCTCCTCTATTGATTCCATCTCATCTCATTCGGGTCACCTCTAAGTCCCTCCTCCCTCTTCTCTTCTCCATGTAATGCTGTGAACCTCTCTGGGTGACCCTCATGGTAGAGAAACTTTTCATCTGTAATGTAGATGTTTTATCAATGGTGCTGTATAGAAGGAGAAGTTTTGAAACTACTGTAAAAATAAGACTGATAACTGGAAGCAGGAGGCTTAAGTCCAAACCCTGACTCCAGGGAACTCCTGACTCCAAGGAACATTAATTGACAGGAGCTCATCAAATGCCTCCATACCTACACTGAAACGAAGCACCACACAAGGGCCAACAAGTTCCAGGGCAAGACATACCAAGCAAATTCTCCAGCAACAAAGGAACACAGCCCTGAGCTCCAAGATACAGGCTGCCCAAAGTCACCCCCAAACCATAGACATCTCATAACTCATTACTGGACACTTCATTTCACTCCAGAGAGAAGAAATACAGCTCCACCCACCAGAACAGAGACACAAGCTTCCCTAACCAGGAAACCTTGACAAGCCACCTGTACAAACCCACACACAGCGAGGAAATGCCACAATAAAGAGAACTCCACAAACTGCCAGAATACAGAAAGGACACCCCAAACTCAGCAATTTAAACAAGATGAAGAGACAGAGGAATACCCAGCAGATAAAGGAACAGGATAAATGCCCACCAAACCAAACAAAAAAGGAAGAGATAGGGAATCTACCTGATAAAGAATTCCAAATAATGATAGTGAAATTGATCCAAAATTTTGAAATCAAAATGAAATCACAGATAAATAGCCTGGAGACAAGGATTGAGAAGATGCAAGAAAGGTTTAACAAGGATCTAGAAGAAATAAAAAAGAGTCAATATATAATGAATAATGCAATAAATGAAATTAAAAACACTCTGGAGGCAACAAATAGTAGAATAACAGAGGCAGAAGATAGGATTAGTGAATTAGAATATAGAATGGTAAAAATAAATGAATCAGAGAGGATAAAAGAAAAACGAATTAAAAGAAATGAGGACAATCTCAGAGACCTCCAGGACAATATTAAACGCTACAACATTCGAATCATAGGGGTCCCAGAAGAAGAAGAAAAAAGAAACACCATGAGAAAATACTTGAGGAGATAATAGTTGAAAACTTCCCTAAAATGGGGAAGGAAATAATCACCCAAGTCCAAGAAACCCAGAGAGTCCCAAACAGGATAAACCCAAGGCGAAACACCCCAAGACACATATTAATCAAATTAACAAAGATCAAACACAAAGAACAAATATTAAAAGCAGCAACGGAAAAACAACAAATAACACACAAGGGAATTCCCATAAGGATAACAGCTGATCTTTCAATAGAAACTCTTCAAGCCAGGAGGGAATGGCAAGACATACTTAAAAAGATGAAAGAAAATAACCTACAGCTCAGATTATTGTACCCAGCAAGGATCTCATTCAAATATGAAGGAGAAATCAAAAGCTTTTCAGACAAGCAAAAACTGACAGAATTCTGCACCACAAAATCAGCTCTCCAACAAATACTACAGGATATTCTCTAGACAGGAAACACAAAAACGGTATATAAATTCAAACCCAAAACAATAAAGTAAATGGCAACGGGATCATACTTATCAGTAATTACCTTAAACATAAATGGGTTGAATGCCCCAACCAAAAGACAAAGACTGGCTGAATGGATACAGAAACAAGACCCCTACATATGTTATCTACAAGAGACCCACTTCAAAGGAGGGGACACATACAGACTGAAAGTGAAAGGCTGGAAAAAAATTTTCCATGCAAATAGGGACCAAAAGAAAGCAGGAGTAGCAATACTCATATCAGATAAAATAGACTTTAAAACAAAGGCTGTGAAAAGAGACAAAGATGGTCACTACATAATGATCAAAGGGTCAATCCAAGAAGAAGATATAACAATTATAAATATATGTGCACCCAACACGGGAGCACTGCAATATGTAAGACAAATGCTAACAAGTATGAAAGGAGAAATTAACAATAACACAGTAATAGTGGGAGACTTTAATACCCCACTCACACCTATGGATAGATCAAATAAACAGAAAATTAACAAGGAAACACAAACTTTAAATGATACAATAGACCAGTTAGACCTAATTGGTATCTATAGGACATTTCATCCCAAAACAATGAATTTCACCTTTTTCTCAAGCGCACATGGAACCTTTTCCAGGATAGATCACATCCTGGGCCATAAATCTAGCCTTGGTAAATTCAAAAAAATAGAAATCATTCCAAGCATCTTTTCTGACCACAATGCAGTAAGATTAGATCTCAATTACAGGAGAAAAACTATTAAAAATTCCAACATATGGGGGCTGAACAACACGCTGCTGAATAACCAACAAATCACAGATGAAATCAAAAAAGAAATCAAAATTTGCATAGAAACGAATGAAAATTAAAGCACAAAAACCCAAAACCTGTGGGACACTGTAAAAGCAGCCCTAAGGGGAAAGTTCATAGCAATACAGGCATACCTCAAGAAACAAGAAAAAAGTCAAATAAATAACCTAACTCTACACATAAAGCAACTAGAAAAGGAAGAAATGAAGAACCCCAGGGTTAATAGAAGGAAAGAAATCTTAAAAATTAGGGCAGAAATAAATGCAAAAGAAACAAAAGAGACCATAGCAAAAATCAACAAAGCCAAAAGCTGGTTCTTTGAAAGGATAAATAAAATTGAAAAACCATTAGCCAGACTCATCAAGAAACAAAGGGAGAAAAATCAAATCAATAAAACTAGAAATGAAAATGGAGAGATCACAACAGACAACACACAAATACAAAGGATCATAAGAGACTACTATCAACAATTATATGCCAATAAAATGGGCAACGTGGAAGAAATGGACAAATTCTTAGAAAAGTACAACTTTCCAAAACTGGACCAGGAAGAAATAGAAAATCTTAACAGACCCATCACAAGCATGGAAATTGAAACTGTAATCAAAAATCTTCCAGCAAACAAAAGCCCAGGTCCAGACGGCTTCACAGCTGAATTCTACCAAAAATTTAGAGAAGAGCTAACACCTATCCTACTCAAACTCTTCCGGAAAATTGCAGAGGAAAGTAAACTTCCAAACTCATTCTATGAGGCCACCATCACCCTAATACCAAAACCTGACAAAGATCCCACAAAAAAAGAAAACTACAGGCCAATATCACTGATGAACATAGATGCAAAAATCCTTAACAAAATTCTAGCAATCAGAATCCAACAACACATTAAAAAGATCATACACCATGACCAAGTGGGCTTTATCCCAGGGATGCAAGGATTCTTCAATATCCGCAAATCAATCAATGTAATACACCACATTAACAAATTGAAAAATAAAAACCATATGATTATCTCAATAGATGCAGAGAAAGCCTTTGACAAAATTCAACATCCATTTATGATAACAACTCTCCAGAAAGCAGGAATAGAAGGAACATACCTCAACATAATAAAAGCTATATATGACAAACCCACAGCAAACATTATCCTCAATGGTGAAAAAATTGAAAGCATTTCCTCTAAAGTCAGGAACAAGACAAGGGTGCCCACTTTCACCATTACTATTCAATATAGTTTTGGAAGTTTTGGCCACAGCAATCAGAGCAGAAAAAGAAATAAAAGAAATCCAAATTGGAAAAGAAGAAGTAAAACTCTCACTGTTTGCAGATGACATGATCCTCTATATAGAAAACCCTAAAGACTCCACCAGAAAATTACTAGAACTAATCAATGATTATAGTAAAGTTGCAGGATATAAAATCAACACAGAGAAATCCCTTGCATTCCTATACACTAATAATGAGAAAACAGAAAGAGAAATTAAGGAAACAATTCCATTCACCATTGCAACGGAAAGAATAAAATACTTAGGAATATATCTACCTAAAGAAACTAAAGACCTATATATAGAAAACTATAAAACACTGGTGAAAGAAATCAAAGAGGACACTAATAGATGGAGAAATATACCATGTTCATGGATCAGAAGAATCAATATAGTGAAAATGAGTATACTACCCAAAGCAATTTATAGATTCAATGCAATCCCTATCAAGCTACCAACGGTATTCTTCACAGAACTAGAACAAATAATTTCACAATTTGTATGGAAATACAAAAAACCTCAAAAAGCCAAAGCGATCTTGAGAAAGAAGAATGGAACTGGAGGAATCAACCTACCTGACTTTAGGCTCTACTACAAAGCCACAGTTATCAAGACAGTATGGTACTGGCACAAAGACAGAAATACAGATCAATGGAACAAAATAGAAAGCCCAGAGATAAATCCACCCACGTATGGACACCTTATCTTTGACAAAGGAGGCAAGAATATACAATGGATTAAAGACAATCTCTTTAACAAGTGGTGCTGGGAAAACTGGTCAACCACTTGTAAAAGAATGAAACTAGACCACTTTCTAACACCATGCACAAAAATAAACTCAAAATGGATTAAAGATCTAAACGTAAGACCAGAAACTATAAAACTCCTAGAGGAGAACATAGGCAAAACACTCTCTGACATACATCACAGCAGGATCCTCTATGACCCACCTCCCAGAATATTGGAAATAAAAGCAAAAATATACAAATGGGACCTAATTAAACTTAAAAGCTTCTGCACAACAAAGGAAACTATTAGCAAGGTGAAAAGGCAGCCTTCAGAATGGGAGAAAATAGTAGCAAATGAAACAACTGACAAACAACTAATCTCAAAAATATACAAGCAACTCCTATAGCTCAACTCCAGAAAAATAAATGACCCAATCAAAAAATGGGCCAAAGAACTAAATAGACATTTCTCCAAAGAAGACATACAGATGGCTAACAAACACATGAAAAGATGCTCAACATCACTCATTATCAGAGAAATGCAAATCAAAACCACTATGAGGTACCATTTCACGCCAGTCAGAATGGCTGCGATCCAAAAGTCTACAAGCAATAAATGCTGGAGAGGGTGTGGAGAAAAGGGAACCCTCTTACACTGTTGGTGGGAATGCAAACTAGTACAGCCACTATGGAGAACACTGTGGAGATTCCTTAAAAAAACTGGAAATAGAACTGCCTTATGACCCAGCAATCCCATTGCTGGGCATACACACTGAGGAAACCAGAAGGGAAAGAGACACGTGTACCCCAATGTTCATCGCAGCACTGTTTATAATAGCCAGGACATGAAAGCAACCTAGATGTCCATCAGCAGATGAATGGATAAGGAAACTATGGACCATATACACAATGGAGTATTACTCAGCCATTAGAAAGAATAAATTTGAATCAGTTCTCATGAGGTGGATGAAACTGGAGCCTATTATACAGAGTGAAGTAAGCCAGAAAGAAAAACACCAATACAGTATACTAACGCATATATATGGAATTTAGAAAGATGGTAACAATAATCCTGTGTATGAGACAGCAAAAGAGACACTGATGTATAGAACAGTCTTATGGACTCTGTGGGAGAGGGAGAGGGTGGGGAGATTTGGGACAATGGCATTGAAACATGTAAAATATCATGTATGAAATGAGTCGCCAGTCCAGGTTCGATGCACGATACTGGATGCTTGGGGCTGGTGCACTGGGACGACCCAGAGGGATGGTATGGGGAGGGAGGAGGGAGGAGGGTTCAGGATGGGGAACACATGTATACCTGTGGCGGATTCATTTCGATATTTGGCAAAACTAATACAATATTGTAAAGTTTAAAAATAAAATAAAATTTAAAAAAAATTAATTTGAGGCTTTCCTAGCAGTTCACTGGTTTAAGACTCCACTTCCACTGCAGCAGGCATGTGTTCAACCACCAGTTGGGAACCAAGATCCAGCATACTATGCACCATGGCCAAAAAGTTTTTTTAATTAATAAAGAAGTAAATTCAAGAAGAATGCCACACTTACAATATAAGCTCTCTAATCCTTAAACAGGATATGTCTATTATTTGTATCAATATTTCATAGTTTTGTTAAATGTCTTTTGCTAGACCTATTCCGTAATATTTGATTTTTGATACTGTTGAAATTATCTTTTTAAAAATATTATTTTATATTCTTTATTGGTTTCTATAAATTCAATTATATACATATAGTCTTCTACTTTCAAGAAAATTAGCTAAACTGTATTAAATATTCTAATAGATTATTTAACAGTTTGTAGATTCCTTGGCATTTCTTATGCACTCAATAATATCAACTATGAAAACTAAAATTTATGAATCTATTTCTAGGACTATATGAAGTATTTTCCCTATTCTCCCCACTTAAGTGCAACAAAATCCTTGAATATTACATATAAAAGTTCCACAAGAAAAATGAAAGATGGTGAGGATAAGACTGATTGGAAAACTCAGGACCAGAAAAATGGTACTGAGAGAGTCATTTCCTAGGCAGGTTGATAAGAAGTCTAGGGGTCCCCAAGGAGAGAGCGGTCTGGAGTTTTCAAGGAGGAAGAAAGGACAAACTTTTTTTTCCTTCTCTACATTCCTTAGAATTATATAACAATAATGTGTCCTGCCTGAGGACAGTCTCTGGATTAAACCTTCTGGCCAATTCTGTTATCTTAAAATGTAAATTATGGGAGTAGGTCTGGTGAGGTCTTTACAACCTCCAGACATTCTTTGGATTCATTGGAGAGTATATAACTTCATTGCTAACATTAGCAAGGGGGTACTCTTTCTGCCCCCTTCTGATGGCTATGTCAGAAGCTTTCTCTATCTCCTTTATACTTTAATAAAACTTTATTACACAAAGGCTCTGAGCAATCAAGCCTCGTATCTGGCCCTGGATTGAATTCTTCTCCTCTGGGGGCCAAGAATCCTGGTGTCTTCACGTGATTCAACAACAACCTTTCAGTACAGTGGTGGGTGTTCTCTTTTTGTCTCACTTGTCCCAGAGACACAGGGCTGAAGAATCCAGCAAGCCAAAAATGCTAACCAGTGCAAACAGGAAAATGTCCATACCACAAAACCCTGTTTTCCAGCAAAAATCCAAGAAAAGGCAAACTAGCAAAACAGCAAACTTTTAGTGAATAGCTACTCTATTCCAGTCAAGCACTGTGAAAAAAATTATGGTCCTACTGTCATCCACACTAGCACACTCCAAGGTTCAAACTTGAATTTCCACACTTTCCAGCCTATAAAAAACCTTCCAACTGCACCCTCTCCTGATGAGGTGGCATTAGAGAAAGCCATCCAGGGATCCAGGATCATGTTTTTGTATTTATTTTGTGTTGGAATATACTTGCTTTACAAAGGTGTATTAGTTTCTGCTGTTGTTGTTCCATCAGTCACTCAACCATGTCCAACTCTTTGCAATCCCATGGACTGCAGCATGCCAGGCTTCCCTGTTCTTCACTGTCTCCCAGAATTTGTCAAACTCACGTCTATTGAGTCCATGATACCACGACAGAGTGACTAACACACACACATACACACACACACACACACACACACACACACACACACATCTCTTCTTTAATGTTTGGTAGGTGGGAACATAAAACTGTATTTCCTTAGTCATGTCTGATTCCCTGCAACCTGTAGACTGTAGCCCACTAAGTTCCTCTATCTATGGAATTTTCCAGGCAAGAATACTGGCATGGGTTGCCATTTCCTTCTCCAGTGGATCTTTCTGCCCCTGGGATCAAACCTGCATCTCTTATGTCTCCTAAATTGGCAGGTTGGTTCTTTACCACTAGAGTCACCTGAGATGCCCCAAACTATCTGAGTATGGTGTGTTTTACTTATGTTTTTGTGTTTTATTTATTTCCCAAAGAAGATGTATTCAATTATGGATTCAATCTATTTAAAATTTATAAAACCATTAAGATTTTTTAAAATTCTTGTTTTAATTGTAGAAGAGGTTTATCTAGGATATGCCCATTTTGCTTAAATTGTCAAGTGTGTTAGCTTAAAACTATACATAATACACTTATGACATTTCATGCCTGCTTTGACCTTCCCTTTTTCATGGGTTTCATCTTCCTTCCCTAACATCTTGCCTCAGTAAAGGCCAGAAAAATCTATCAAGAAATAGTTTAATACATTTGAACTTCAAATTTATTGAGCAAAAGAGTGGTCATAATTCCTGAGTGTCTTCTACCTGCCGACAAATGTTCGTACAGTCAAAGTTGTGGTTTTCCCAATAGTCATGTATGGATGTGAGAGTTGGACCATAAAGAAGGCTGAGTGCTGAAGAATTGATGCTTTAAACTGTGGTGTTGGAGAAGTTTCTTAGGCCCTTGGATTGCAAGGAGATCAAACCAGTCAATTCTAAAGGAAATCAACCCTAATATTTATTGGAAGGACTGATGCTGAAGCTCTAATATTTTGGCCACCTGATGTGAAGAACCAGCTCATTAGAAAAGACACTGATTCTGGGAAAGATTTTGAGAAGGGGGCAACAGAGCATAAGATGGTTAACTGGCATCACCATCTCAGTGGACATGATTTTGAGCAACTCTGGGAGATGAAGGACAGGGAAGTCTGGCATGCTGCAGTCCATGGGGTCACAAAGAGTTAGACACGACTGAGCAACTGAACGATGATGTCTTCTGCCTGGAGGTTTTTCTCTCACTATGTTAGTAGATATAAATATATCCAAAGGAGGTGAGAGAAGCAGTTCTGTTGAAATTCATCATGCATCTATCAAGATTCACATACAAATAGAATTATTTGTTTCATCATTTAGTGACACAGGCCCTTATCTACCTAAAATTTCTACATGTTATATTTGCTATTTCTATACTACTATCTTTGAGAATATTCTCCCAAAATATTTTCTACATGTAAGTAGACTGGAATTAATTTACATAAAGATATATCTTATCCTTGGTATAGTTCTTTTATGTCCTTTACTTTCAAAAATAGATTTTTCAGAGTCCAGGTTTACATAATAATGAACATTGTATTTCACCTTTACTATGTCAAGTTAGGAAGAAGAAACATACCAGCTCATACTTTCCAAACCAACTCATTTCTGTGTTTGAGAAGATATTTCACCAAAGAGGAAAATTAGAAAGTTCAAAGAGTCAATTCAAAGAGAAGAGAAGGTAAGAAAGTGGTTAGCAGTGGAAATTCCCCACTTATTTACTTAAGGCTACCTCTTCTGAGCTTTTATGGTAACCAATATGAGATCACTCACACACCTGTGATTTCAAAATAAATTTGACCAATTTGCATAATTTGTTTTAATTCAAACAAAAAATGGAAGCCGTGATTCTCAAGAAGATTAAAAGTTGTTTAGAAACCTAACTCACCCATTGAAAGAAAAAGGAAACTTAAAAAAAAAAAAAAAAAAAAGATGAACAGGTTGTCTCCGGAAATTGTATCAGGTCTGAAGTTTGCGGTTTCTGTAAACGTAGGCCACCAAAAAGGATTCTGCTGAACTGCTGCCCAATAAGGACTGTATATCCTGTCTTCTCTGTACCACTTTGCATGCAGCTCACATTACTTCATTTCCTTTCTGGAACCTTCCCCCGGATTCTTCATATAAGGTCAAACGTGAAGGAGAACTGTTTTGAGTTGTAGTGGCTTCTTCCAAATTTGTCCAGGCACTAATTTCTCTATCTAAGTCTCAGTTTTCTCAATTGAACTGTGAAATCTTAATGATAATCTTTGCCCTGTGATAGCCCTCAAAGTTTTGATATGTTCTTTATGAAATGAAATTTCAGAAAGATCTCTAAAAAAGTGAAAGTTATATATTATGACCATGTATGTTTTGTAAGGAAAGAGTGTATTTGCACAAGTTTGGTTTCTTTAGGGTTTTTATGTGTTTCTTTGCTTCAGAGAACTGAATCCATCAGGGGTGACCACACAGGAAGCTGGCTTCCATATTTAGATGAATAAAGAGCAACCGAAATACCCTCTGACCCCAAAGTCTCTCTTACATCGCCCTGACCCTGTACACTTTGCTTTGTCCTATTTAGTGCCATTTCATAGGTGAGCTATCTTTCTTTGATTTAACAAACACTGATTAGTAATATAAACATAGAATTCACATGGGAAGACACTCTTGCAAGAGAAACTATAGGCTTTTAATAATTACATCATGACAACAGGTATCAACCAGAATTGTGCTTGCTAACTCCTATTCATTGTTCACACCTCTGCATGGATTTAAGTTGACTGCTTTCTCAAATATAAGGCAGATTTCTTACACCTAAAAAAAAAACGACTGCAGAAGGGGAGGGAGGAGTAATGCAGATTCATTTCGATATTTGGCAAAACTAATACAATATTGTAAAGTTTAAAAATAAAATAAAATTTAAAAAATTAATTTTGCAATGAAATTCAAGTTATTGCAGAAGACTTGAATTATATCAGGTATGAGGTATTCAATTAAGTATTGAATTGAATAGTATGAGGGCCAGTGGATACACCTAAGAAGCCCATCAATAGTATATGTTCTTGGTAATTTGATTAGGTTTTATGTTTTCAGCGTCTGATTACTCCCACCTTGCAAAGTGTTAATTTCAACAAAATACTGCTTTCATAAAAAACAAATAGAGAAAAATGATTTCAGAACAAAAATAACAGATTTTGATCAATGTTATAACATTTAAAGACATTTATTTTCATAAAATCAGATCACCAGACATCAGTTTTCTGTGTACAATGGCACATGTAACATATAATACACATATTATACATATATATATAGGGAAGATCTATTACATGTATTACATAGTAGTGTATATAACATGTAGTACATATAGTATACATATGTTATTACATACACTATACATAAATATACAATACGTATAAAGTATTTATGCATGTGCATATATATATAACCATGTTTATATAAGTATATATGTATAGTATCCATTCACCTGATTATGACTGAAGAAATAAGAAAACTTGAACACAAATAAGTGTTTTGGTGTCACAAAAGCTGTTAGAGTTATAAGAGACTACAACTTCTTCACCTGTAGTCTAGACAGACAAGAGTCACATTAAGTCATATCAGCAACTATACTGTGACTGCTCAGTTATTATCTGTTAACATCTTCCATCAAAGGAGGAATTTTTCTTTCCCATGATCTTAATCAAACTGTTATTTCTTCACTTATTACTAAAGGCCTAATCTATGCAAACACAGTGGTAGAAAACTAATTTTCTCATTTATGATGTTTTCTTTATAAAAGCCTTATAAGTTGGATATTAATATTTTCATTGTACACTTAACAAAGCCAAAGTCCAGTAGAGTTGTATATCTGCAAATCTGCATAGGTAACAAGTGCTTGAGTTGATATTCACATATATTATTTGATGTATCCATCCAGCAAGTATTCGTTGAACTCCTATGTTCTAAGCTCTATTCTAGGTACAAGAGATGCATTGTTGTAAAATACAACCATGTCCCTGCTCTTAAAGACCTTACTTCCCAGTGAGGGAAGTAAATAAAACAATTGATAGTTTAGAAAATATGCATTTATGTAAAAATTAAAAACAAAATCTCAGATGATGACATGTTCTATAAACTAAAAGAGTGAGATAATAGTGACTCAGTTAAGTTAGTCCCTCAGTTTTTCCAACTCTTTGCAACTCCATGGAGCACAGTATGCCAGGCCTCCCTGTCCATCACCAACTCCTGGAGTATAGTCAAACTCATGTCCATTGAATCGGGATGTGATCCAGCCATTTCATCCTCTGTTGTCCCCTTCTACTCCCACCTTCGATCTTTCCCAGCATCCTGGTCTTTTCAAATGAGTCAGTTCTTCACATCAGGTGGCCAAAGTATTGGAGCTTCAGCTTAAGCATCAATCCTTCCAATGAATATTCAGGACCAATTTCCTTTAGGATGGACTAGTTGGATCTCCTTGCTGTCCAAGGGACTCTCAAGAGTCTTCTCCAACACCACAGTTCAAAAGCATCAATTATTAGGTGCTCAGCTTTCTTTATAGTCCAACTCTCACATCCACACATGACTAGTGGAAAAACCATAGTTTTGACTAGACGGACCTTTGTTGGCAAAGTAATGTCTCTGCTTTTTAAATGCTGTCTAGGTTGGTCATAACTTTCCTTCCAAGGAGTAAGCATCTTTTAATTTCATGGCTGCAGTCACCATCCGCAGTGATTTTGGAGCCCAAAAAGTAAAGTCTGTCACTGTTTCTACTGTTTCCCCATTTATTTGCCATGAAGTGATGGGGCTGGATGCCATGGTCTTAGTTTTCTGAATGTTGGGTTTTAAGCCAACTTTTTCACCCTCCTCTTTCACTTTCATCAAGATGCTCTTTAGTTCTTCTTCACTTTCTGCCATAATGGTGGTGTTAAATGATAATTACTAGCCTGCAGTGGTGGAGAAGGCAATGGCAACCCACTCCAGTACTCTTGCCTGGAAAATCCTATGCACGGAGGAGCCTGGTAGGCTGCAGTCCATGCGGTCGCGAAGAGTTGGACACTTACTGAGTGGCTTCACTTTCACTTTTCACTTTCATGCATTGGAGAAGAAAATGGCAACCCACTCCATTGTTCTTGCCTGGAGAATCCCAGGGACGGGGGAGCCTGGTGGGCTGCTATCTATGGGGTCGCACAGAGTCGGACATGACTGAAGCGACTTAGCAGCAGCAGCAGCAGTCTACAGTGGTGGTGTACTTGCTAAGTTGTGTCCGACTCTTACAACTCCATGGACTGTAGCATGCCAGGCTCCTCTGTCCATGGGATTCTCCAGGCAAGAATACTGGACTGGGTTGCCATTTCCTCTTCCAGGGGATCTTCCCAAACCATGAATTGAACCTGGGTCTCCTGCATTGCAGACAGGTTCTTTACCAACTGAGCTACAGGAGAAGCCCAAGCCTACAGTAGATGTTAATTTCCTACCCACTTGACCATAACATTTTCACAAAGGCCTTATTCTGAAAACAGAATATCTTTATTCAAGTCACATTAATGACAAAATTTGAGTACTAAAATTATTAATTAGAGCAGTATTTTGATCCTCTCCTTAAATCACTGGATATAGACATTCTGTATTTATTTTTGCATTGAGCTTATTAATTTACCTGGATGACATTGATACTATGGTAATATATTTTTATAGTAATTATACTCTAATCTAGCAAATGGAAGAAAAATAGAATAAAAAGATATTACTGAGGGGAAATAAGGCAGTCCAAATGACAGTAATATATAACCTGAAAATTGAGATAAATGAAATAGATCATTTAAGATAAACAATTTTAGAACATAGAAAGGAAGTTCCAGCCACAAGGTTTCTATTTCCTGCATTAAAGCAACTACTTACTAGATAATAACTTAAGAAATTAGTTCCCAGGGAAGAAGTGAATGGCACATTTCTAAAAGCCAGTTTATAGCTCGCTAAGTAAAACACTTCCAGACTGGAGAAAGATCCATGAGGATAGATTTTTTAACCAACAATAAATCTTCTAACCCCAAATGGTGTTGGGTTCATAGCAGATGTTCAATGCATATTAGTTGTTAAACGTATGATTTAATGAATGAATGAGATTCCAGGGAAATATGACTCTTCAAATTATTTCCATCTCAAATATAGGAATCTCTAACTTTTAATTCTTTACTTGGATATTCTATTTCCTAAACTATTTGTTTTCTACAAATTTAAAAAGGATATCTCAGATTCTGGGAAATTCCCGCTTGCCTCTTCATATTGCACCTACAGTTGTGAGAAAGCACATTTCAGATGGCAGGGGAAACCCATAGCTCACCACAACAACACATTGTAAACTGTCTGAGCCTCTGGAGCATAAATTAAAGAGAACAGGAGTATCTGAGCGATTAGGAGGTGAGAGGAAGGGGGTGGAGACAACATAGCTGAATATAAATGCTGAGGTATCTCAAAGACACAGAGACGGAACAAGAGCTCCAGCAGAGACTTTCACTGTAGGTTGGCTCCACGTGGGATTAACCAGGGGGATTGTGACAAGGATGAAGATGAATTCTGAAGATTTTTCTGCAACAGAGACCAGCTCCTTGCACCTGAAAAGAGAACAACAAAGTAAGTCGATTCTTTTTCTCTAAATACTGGTAATATCTACATCTATGTTTATATCTATCTATGATATACACCAGTAGTTAGGGAGAAAATCAAGCTTGCCTTTTGTGGAAAAACTTGGCTATGTTCTATTTGATCAGGATACAAGAGAAAGTGGGAAGAAGTAAATATTTCTTTATCTATGTGAACACAGAATACCTGAGACACAAAATGAAATCACAAAGGTGAATTTTAGAAACTTCTTAAAAATCTACGTCTTTGTTTTATTTTATACCATCTCAGTTTTTCAGATTTAATTAGAAAATCCCCTCCCTAGCCCAGTGAAGTATCATTTTTTCATAGCCATCTGGACATCCCTTAGGAAGCACTGCCTCTCTTTATGAAAAATTCTATTTTTCATTCTTGACTGGCTGAACCTTGTACCATTGTGTGATTTTCATGGGCTTTATCTTGTGTTCTCAAGAAAACATCCTCCAGTTGCTAGGAACACAGGTTTCCAGACTTTGAGAGAATAGCCATATAAGCATCTGAATATTTATAGTGTCCAAAGGCAATTTATTGTGAGAACCTCATAAAGAATTCTTGAAAACACAGTCTTCTTCTCTAGTCCTATGGGTACTCTTTCCCTCCATTTCACTTTTCTATTTGTTGTTGTTGCTGTTCAGTCACTAAGTTGTGTCTAACTCTTTGTGAACCCAAGGACTGCAGCATGTCAGGCTCCCCTGTCCTCCACTGTTTCCCAGAATTTGTGCATATTCATGTCTCTTGAGTCAGTGATGCTATCTAACCATCTCATTCTTTGCTGCCCCCTTCTCTTCCTGCCTTCAATCTTTACCAGCATCACGGTCTTTTCCAATGAGTCGGCCCTTTGCATCAGGTGGCCAAAGTATTGGAGCTTCAGCATCAGTCTTTCCAGTGAATATTCAGAGTTGATTTCCTTTAGGATTGACTGGTTTGATCTTGCCCTCCATGGGGCTCTCAAGAGTCCCCCAGCACCACAATTTGCAAGCATCACTTCTTTGGCACTCACTTTTCTATTTCACCTTTCTAATCGTGGACTTCAAATTCTATATGAATCAGACATTTTTCTTCCTTTCTTTTATTTTTCATCAAAATCTACACTTTTGCTGTATCACTTTTCTCATTTTCTGTTTGTCTAATCTATCCACAGACCTTTTCATCTCTTGTCACCAGGATTTTCCCATTGTTTTCCAATAACTTTTTTGGTGAAACTTTCTTGACTTATTTCATTTCTCTCTCTCTTCCTCTCATGTTAATGAGGTGCCCCAAACACTAGAAGGTAGGAACTAGAGTTTACTTGTAAACACAACTATCCAGTAACAAAGAATGTGTTCAGAACAACAGAGGTGAAAATACCTAAAGGAGGGGGTTGTTTTCTGAATATGTGTCTACTAGCATGGTTTGCTTTAGAAAAGCATTCATTGCCTCTGATAAAACTATCTTTCACTTAGGAACACAAAATCAAGTGTGGATATTGCAAGCCACACAAATTTTTTGGTGACCAGATACCCATAACTTGATGACTCAGCTGAACTTCCTGAAAGAAAATGTATATTTAAGAATAAAACCATTCAATAATAGCATAGTTGAAATAAGAAGGAATTAATTGTAGGAATTGTGAACTTTTCCTGAAATCATCCCAATCTTCTATTGAATACTTGATTTATGAATATTAAGTCTATGCTGCTCTTGTAGCTTTATCAGTGTGAACAATCTTTGAGCACCACCCTTGAGGGATTCAATATGTACTAGAGGATTTGTTTTCAAATTTCTCCATTAATGGACAGGGCTTGTAACCAAAGCGGAAGTATACTCTTAGGGGAATGTTTTGTTGCCTAGGTGATAAAACAAACTGTGAATAACAATAGCCCTAACTAATGAACTAATGATATAACTTAAAATCAGAGAATCACCTCCTCAGCTTATCCACTGGATGTCCAAGCCAACAGTGTGAGTCCAGTGGATAAGCCAGTGGACTCTGGCATCCATGAGCTACTTGGATGTGTTGATACCTGCTGAGGAGCCAGAGATGTTCCTGCATTGAGTTTGAGCCCCTTCATTGAGTCTCACATGGTGAGAAGTGAAACTAGACAGAGAGCTCTGAACTTGCTACCCTAACTACCAAGCGCTGCTTCTGGTAATAGTTGTATGCTGATGAGAAAATACAGATTTGCTTTAACAAGTTGAGAGAAATAGAACCAGATAGGAGTGAAGAAAAGTCTTCTCTTGGAAAATTTGAAAGCAGATCTATGCTGGGAAAAACAACCTTCAGAAGAGGCAAAAGTTGTCTTAACATCCATTGCATAGTAAATTGCTTTGAAGGAAAACAGCATCTCTTTGTCTAGTTAAACCTTAAAGAATACAATTATAATATATGTTTATTTTCATAGCTACTCAGTACATATTTGGGCAAATATTTTATAATCTCATTATTGTGACTGGATTGTTTCATTTCTAGCCAAAAATAACTTATTCAAAATTTGAGGAAACGTAACTTATAAATTTCACATAAGAAGGTAGGGAGACATATATTTTTTTAAATGCCTCAAGAGAAAATCAAATATCTCTTTCTTACTTCTATAGCCTGCCTCATCATCCACTTTCTCTCTTCAGGTCATGCCACTGGGACTTATTCTGCAACATATCATGAAGGGTCCATTCAAGTTCCTATCCCATGTGCTGTAGTAAACGTGGTCTTCATCACCACTCTCATTATAGCTCTCGTTGCTCTATCAGGTGAGTCTGCACTTCATGAGTTCATCAAAAATTCTGATTAATCTTAAATCATCTCATTTTTCGTACATGGTCAATTTCCTAGGAAATATAAAATATGGTTCCACATTCCTTAGATAACTGATACAATACTTTTCTAGTTTTCTAGTGCTTTAGAACTATTAAAAATTGTCTATGATTTATATAATACCATGGGATAAAATTACATGTGAGAAGATATTTAACTCTGTAACAGAAAGGGTTGATTTAGATTCTAAACAAATTGATATTTAATTGGAAAAATGTGGGCTGCCCATTCATTGTTGATTAAAAAATGATATCTAAGCCATAGATTAATCAGGAATTGGACAGTCTCTTATCTCAAAAGACACACAATAGTGGGTATGGATAATTGAGATAATTAAGAATATATCTAGAAGCTTCCAAGAGCTAGTTTTGTTACGGTATTTGAAGCATACAGCTATACCAAGATTCATTTGTGTTTTATACACACATGAAATTTTACAATGTTAGGATACATTCCCCAGCCATAAACCTTTTTGTATTCTGAATTGCTACTCTGCTAGTATTCTCTCCTCCACCTTGCCATATAGAGTTATATCTATCACGTCTTCAAATTCTTCCCCCTCTGCATTCAAATGCAAAACCTTAATTGGAATTTATAATATAGGGCTGGCCATAAAATTCAGTTTTTCTGTTACCTTGAACCAACTTTTCAGCCAACCCCTATACCTTATACCCCTTTTCAACTAGAGTCAAAAGACTATTTTCAAGATTTTTAAATTTCCCCACCATTTTCTGACCAAAGTGACACCCTCTTATTTCTTAGACCTTGTACAATGATGATGAGGTACAATAAGAGATCAGATAAAGTGAAAAACTGCCTTCTTGCTCTCTATGGAATTTACCTTCCTTTTTTGATATCTTTAAATGGAGCATAACCTATAAAAATTCTGAATCAGTGTGCTGTACACCTGAAGCTAATATATTGTATGTCAACTATACTTCCATAAAATTTTTTTTTTAGTTCATCTTCTTTCCTCTCTTCCTTTATCACCTAGTAGAGTATCCCTGAACTACTTTGTACCCTATGGGTACTTGGTTCCTTGTGTTGCTAAAACACACCATTTTTATGTTCACAGTGGGCCAGTACAACTGTCCAGGACAATATGCATCATCAGCGCCACCAAACACCCATGTGTTTCCATGCTCAGATGATTGGATTGGACACAAGGGGAAATACTACCTTATTTCCAAGAAAACAAAGAACTGGACCTTGGCCCAAAACTTTTGCTCCAAACATGGTGCCACGCTTGCTGTCATTGATTCTAAAGAGGACATGGTAAGATGGCATTCAAAAAGAATTCCATAAAGTGTTGGTATTCTTTTTTATTTTATATAGCTAATCCGTGATTTTCTTCTGTTTCCTTCTAAGTGTAGATATTCTGTCTGTCTCTGACCCGGGAAAACTTAGTCACAAGAAACCACATGATCAGTCTAAGGTCCAAATGAGAGTCCAGTGTAGTCTTTAAGTGTGATGTGTTTAGCTTCAAAGATCAGAAATCCAAATGAGCTGAACCCACATCGCACTATTAATCATTAGTTAATACAAATGATCAGCTGAGCTACAATGCTTACTACTTGCAGATTTGAAAAACAGAATGTATTACATACATACCAAGAGGGGTGGTTTAACATACACTTCCTTTGTTCTTCCTTCAAGAACTTTTTAAAACAACATGTGGGTAGAGCTGAACACTGGATCGGGCTGAAAAATGAAGCTGGCCAGACGTGGAAATGGTCAAATGGCCAAGAATTTAACAACTGGTGAGTTTCAAGATATCTCTTTATGCTTCCAAGGCTGCCAGCTCCCAAAGCTGGCAGCTTTCCTGTTTTTTCTTTCAAAGTGTTGTTCTTTATGAGGGTTGTGCTCTTAGAAGCAGAGCTTTAACATTCTCTTTTGTATGTTATACTCTGTGGGAAGGGTCTCCAACCTCCAGGATCTAATGCCTGATGATTCAAAGCGGAGCTGATTAAAAAATATATAAAATAAAGTGTACCATAAATGTAATGTGTTCGAATCATCCCAAAACCATCCCCCTGCCCCAGTCCATGGAGAAATTATCTTCTATGAAACTTGTCCCTGGTACCAAAATGGTTGAGGACAGCTAAACTATGGAATTCTTAAAGAAGGGCTTTAATAGTAATATCCTTTTTTATCTGCTTGGAGTTCATACAATAAGTACTTCTAGTAACTTGATCTCAGTAAATTCTAGTGAAATAAGATTCAAATATTCCAGGTATAATTATGATGATGTGAAAAAAATTTCCAATCTAATATTTTTATTTAATTGACAAGATACTTTTTGGAAAGGAATTCCCTTTTAACTTTCCCAGTTCTCATATCCACAGGGATAAAGAACAATATTTCCAATACCTATTGATAATTAGAAGCTTCTATGGGTCTGAGAGAAAACTTGCCCCAAAATTAAAGATGCTTACTTAATTTCCATTACCTGTATATTTTCAAGTTTGAAGGACACCGTATAAGTTTAGTATTAATCTTTGTCACTCAGATGTGAATGAACTGTTAGGTCTCTAGTTTCATGAAAATGAGAGATTCAGAGAACTAGTTTAAATCTCTAGAAAAAGAATCCTTAGTATGCCCCACATCCACAAATGGGCACCAGGGGCTGTTACCCCCCATAACTGTATGAACTAATATGCATGATTGTTGAACGTGCGCACTTTCTGGGAAGTTTCTCGAAGGGTTTCTGCACTCAAAAATGAATAAGAGTCACTCTTGTAGTGACACACCAGCCAAATGAATGGAGCTCTTCACTCTTAAGTTTGTATCTTCTCTCCACATACTATTCTTTTCCATCTTTGTCTACTGTCTCTACAGATTGTTCTGTGATCATTTGACTGGCATACTTGCCTCATGCATTACATCTTAAAAAAAACAACAACAAAAAAAGCAGAAGCCATAACCACCACCACAAAGTTGATTTTCATATAACTGAACGGAAATGATAGGCTGAAACTAATTCCAGTTTCTTTATTGTTTGACAGGTTCAACCTTACGGGGTCTGAGAACTGTGCAGTTCTGAACAGTGCAGAGATCAGCAGCACAGAATGTGACAAGAATTTACACTGGATATGTAGCAAACCCTCCAAATAAAGAGGAATCATATTTGCTTATAGACATTCTAACATGGAACTCTAGGAAATATGACAACTGTGGGCAAATGCTGCTCTCTGGTCAGAAGTTTCCCATTAAGACTTTGTGAGAAAAAAACGTTTGTATTATTTGGGAAACTTTCTTCCACACAAGACTGGAAAAAAGGGAGAAAAATTCCAGGCATGTCTGCATTATGGAGTACTCCTGCCATGATCTGAAAGTGTCACAGGTGACTGATAAATCTTGTCCAAGGATGAGATAAATGACTGCAAAGCTTTTGAGTGCACTTTATATATTTTTGATTCAGAGATAATAAAATAACTAGGTTTAGAGTTATTATTTATTGTTGAATGACTACAAACAATGTATGCCCTTCATGCATTTGTACTGTATGAAGGAATTAGATGGTGGTATTAAAAACTGAACATAAACAAAGAAAATTTTAACTAGCAGCACAGAGATTTAGTCTAAATGCATTTTGCTAACTCCAAGGACATTAGTAAATGGGCAATGCTTATGAAATGAAGCTTTGTAATATTTCTCTCTTTTTAAAGAAGTTTGTCAAGTTTCTTTTCTTTTCTTTTTTTTTTTTTTTTTTGTCATTTCTCCCCCAAAGAATGGGGTGGTTAGGTATTTATGTTATTTTTTTCACTTCTTCACTGTAAACTTGCCTTTTTCAAAAGTATATAAAGTATTGCCTTATATACAGTCTCTCACAAAGGTAAGGACAAGAAGAACATGAGGAATATTTGTAAAACAGATAAACGTGTTGGAAAATGTGCAATATGTGATGTGGCAAATGTCTCTCAGGAAAAAGTCTGTATTGTTCAAATCTGGAAAAATAATAGTTCTATCTGCTTATCAATTTGTGGCTTTCCTGATACAATTCTATCATGTGCAATACTTCATGTGAAATATTTCCTAAGTGCAATAAGGTGTGTTTATTTGTTTGTCTTTTGTATCCAGTGCAATTACAAGCTGCCTTTATGTATGTTAAAATAAAAGTAAAATAAACAAAATGGTTTCTAAGAAGTGGTGATGCCTACAAAATATATTAAAACTTACATCTCATACTAGAAAGAAAGAAACAGAATAATATAACATTTTTTGGAAGACATACCTATTATAAAACCTTAACTTTATAATTATTTGTACCTGGAAAGTTGTTTTCATGTGTGTTTTCAGAGAGCTCTATACAGAAAAAGTTCAGTAAATAGTCTAATTGACTTGAGAGGAATTTATGTCAGTTAAAAAATTTTCACTCTATAACTTCAGTTTTTTCTTTTTTAAAACTTTTTAATTTTGTATTGGAGTATAGATTATTAATAATGTGATAGTTTCAGATGAACAACAAAGGGACTCAGCCATACCTATATATGCATCTCTCCTTCCCCCAAATCTCCTCCCGTTAAGAATGCCACACAACATTGAGCACAGTTCTCTGTGTTATACAATAGGCCCTTGCTGGTCATCCTTTTTAAATATAGTAGCCTGTACATGTTGATGCAAATGTTGTCCAAGTGAGAGGGTCATTTCCTAGACAAGTTTCTCTCCCCAAGGAGAGAAGGGTCTGGAATTCTCAAGGAGGAAGAAAGAACAAACATTTTTTTCCCTCTACATTCCTTAGGATTATGTATCCTGCCTGAGGACAGTCTCTGGATTAAACCTTCTGGCTAATTCTGTTATTTTAGAATGTAAATTATGGGAGTAGGTCTGGTGAGGTCTTTACAACCTCCAGACATTCTTTGGATTCATTGGAGAGTATATAACTCCATTGCTAACACTAGCAAAGGGGTACTCTTTCTACCCCCTTCTGATGCCTATGTCAGAAGCTTTCTTTATCTCCTTTATACTTTAATAAAATTTTATTACACAAAAGCTCTGAGCAATCAAGCCTCGTCTCTGGCCCCGGATTGAATACTTCTCCTCCAGAGGCCAAGGATGCTGACATCTTTGCGTGGTTCAACAACAACCTTTCACGAGTTTCATCTCTACCTCACTAGTTGACCAGCTGTTTATTTAGAATTCGGTAGAAATTTCATTATTAGCTAGAAATTAAGTTAGCTAATACAAGAAAATGGACTTAGAACAGTACTTAGCTCAAACTGAACCCTAGTTCAGTTCAGTCACTCAGTCATGTCCGACACTTTGGACCCCACGGACTGCAGCACGCCAGGCTTTCCTATCCATCACCAACTCCCGGAGCTTGCTCAAACTCATGTCCATCAAGTCGGTGATGCCATCCAACCATCTCATCCTCTGTCATCCCCTTTGCCTCCTGCCTTCACTCTTTCCCAGCATCAGGGTCTTTTCAAATGAGTCAGTTCTTCACATCAGGTGGCCAAAATATTGGAGTTTCAGCTTCAGCATCAATCCTTCCAATGAACATTCAGGGCTGATTTCTTTTAGGATAGACTGATTGGATCTCCTTGCAGTCCAAGGGACTCTCAAGAGTCTTCTCCAATAACACAGATCAAAAGCATCAATTCTTTGGCGCTCAGCTTTCTTTATAGTTCAACTCTCACAGCGATGCATGACTACTGGAAAAATCATAGCTTTGACTAGACGGACATTTGTTGGCAAAGTAATGTCTCTGCTTTTTAATATGCTGTCTAGGATGGTCATAGCTTTTCTCCAAGGAGCAAGCGTCTTTTAATTTCAAGGCTGCTGTCACCATCTGCAGTGATTTTGGAGCCCCCCCCAAAACAAAGTCTGTCACTGTTTCCATTGTTTCCCCATATATTTGCCATGAAATGATGGGACTAGATGCCATGATCTTACTTTTCTGAATGTTGAGTTTTAAACCAACTTTTTCACTCTGCTCTTTCACTTTCATCAAGAGGCTCTTTAGTTCTTCTTCACTTTCTGCCATAAGGGTGGTGTCATCTGCATATCTGAGGTTATTGATATTTTCCCCAGCAATCTTTTCTCCAGCTTGTGCTTCATCCAGCCTGGCATTTCTCATGATGTACTCTGCATATAAATTAAATAAGCAGGGTGACAATATACAGCCTTGATGTGCTCCTTGTCCTATTTGGAACCAGTCTGTTGTTCCATGTCCAGTTCTAACTCTTGCTTCCTGACCTGCATACACATTTCTCAGGAGGTAAGGTGGTTTGGTATTCCCACCTCTTGAAGAATTTTCCACAGTTTGTTGTGATCCACACAGTCAAAGGCTTTGGTGTAGTCAATAAGGCAGAAGTAGATGTTTTTTCAGAACTCTTGCTTTCTCAATGATCCAACAGATGTTGGCAATTTGATCTCTGATTCCTCTGCCTTTTCTAAATCCAATTTGAACATCTGGAAGTTCATGGTTCACATATTGTTGAAGTCTGGCTTGGAGAATTTTGAGCATTACTTTGCTAGTGGGTGAGATGAGTGCAATTGTGCAGTAGTTTGAACATTCTTTGGCATTGCTTTTCTAAGGGATTGGAATGAAAGCTGACCTTTTCTAGTCGTATGGCCACTGCTGAGTTTTCCAAATTTGCTGGCATATTGAGTGAAGCACTTTCACAGCAACATCTTTTAGGATTTGAAGTAGTTCAGCTGGAATTCCATTACCTCCACTAGCTTTATTCATAGCAATGCTTCCTAACACTCACTTGACTTCGCATTCCAAGATGTTTGGCTCTAGATGGATGATCACATCATCATGATTATCTGGGTCGTGAAGGTCTTTTTTGTATAGTTCTTCCGTGTATTCTTGCCACATCTTCTTAATATCTTCTGCTTCTGTTAGGTCCATATCATTTTTGTCCTTTATTGTGCCCACCTTTGCATGAAATGTTCCCTTGGCATCTGTAGTTTTCTTGAAGAGATCTCTAGTCTTTCCCATTCTATTGTTTTCCTCTATTTATTTGCATTGATCATTGAGGAAGGCTTTCTTATCTCTCCTTGCTATTCTTTGGAACTCTGCATCCAAATGGTATATCTTCCCTTTTCTTCTTTGCCTTTCACTTCTCTTCTTTTCTCAGCTATTTGTAAGGCCTCCTCATACAACCTTTTTATATTTTTGCATTTCTTTTTATTGGGGATGGTCTTGATCACTGCTTCCTGTACAAGTCACGAACCTCCATTCATAGTTTCTTCAGGCACTCTATCAGATCTAATCCCTTGAATCTATTTGTCACTTCCATTTATAACAGTAAGGGATTTGATTTAGGTCATACCTGAATGGTCTTGTGGTTTTCCCCACTTACTTCAATTTAAGTCTGAATTTGGCAATAATGATACGGTCCACAGGGTTGCAAAGAGTCAGACACAACTGAAGCAACTTAGCACACATCCCCACATTAGGCAAGATAATCCGCCCCCCAAAATTAATGATTTTGGAAAATATGAATATGTCATATTACAAGCAAGAAATTCTGATGGAGTTACTGTTATAAGCTTTCAGATAGATTACCCTGAATTGTATAGGTAGCCACAAACTAATTACAAACATACTTTGTTTTATTGTGCTTTGCCTACTGCATTTTTCACATCTTGAAGTCTTGTGGCAACTCTGGATCAAACAACCTATCAGTGCCATATTTTCAACAGAATTTTCTCATTTCATGTCTCTGTGTCACTTTTTGGTAACTCTAACAATATTTCTTTATATTTATTATGATGATCTGGGGTCAGTAATCTTGGGTGTTTCTATTGCAAAGAGATTATGACTCACTGATGGTCCAGATGATGATTAGAATTTATCAGCAGTATTTATTTAAGATTTTTTTTAATGTGGACCATTTTTAAAGTCTTTGTTGAATTTGTCTCTGTTTTACTTATTTATTTATTTATTGCCTCAAGGCATGTGCGATCTTGGCTCCCCAACCAGGGATGGAACTCACACCCTCTGCACTGGAAGGCAAAGTCCTAACCACTGGAGCGCCAGGGAAGTCCCAGAAGTAAAATATTTTTAAATTAAGGTATGTTCATTGATTTTTTTTCTTTAGACACAATGCTATTGCTCACTTAATAGACTACAGTATGATGTAAATATAACTTTTATATGCATCAGGAAACCAAAAAGTCTGCCTGACTTGTTTCCTTGTGACATATCCTTTATTGTGGTGGTCTGGAAACAAACCTGTACTATCTCTGAACTCTGCCTGTGTATGAGACTTTAAAAGCAGAGAAATGTCTCTGGCTAGAGTTAGAGAGACTGGCCTGAAGGAGAGGTCAGAGAGATTAGAAGCATTTTTGCTGGCTTGAAGATGGAGTAGGCAGCAGGATAAAGAAGGCCATTGGCCTTAAGAAGATGAGAGAGGCGGGCAGTCAGCAAGTAAGTGAAAATTAAACCACTTCAGCCAAAGAAACTGGCATTCCCAACTACTTGCACAAGCTTCAAAGAACACACATTGATAAAGAACATCGTAACACTGCTGGTAAAATCCATTATAAATCTCTGCTACCTACACTCAGCTTGGTTTAGTGATCCCTTATCCAACTCTGTTCTTTCTCCACCCCAAACATTGGCAGTTCAAACATTTCTCCACAGATGACTAATTAGATATCTTAGTTTACTGAGAGTTCATCTTAAGTTCCTGCTCTTTTAACCTTCAGGGAAGGGAAACCCTGCTGACACCTTGATTTTGGCCTCATAAACCCTAAGCAGAGAGAACTGAGTCACACTGAACGTGAACTTCTGAGTTATAGAAACATTAAGATAATAAATACATGTAATTTTAAAATGTGGGATTTGTGGTAATTATGGCATCAAGAGAAAACTAATAATTTTCATTTTCAGCTAGTTTCTGTTGAATAAAAATACAATTGATATTTTTATATTCATTTTGCATATCCAGGGACCTCTCAACTCACTTATTAATTCTAATAATTTATCAGTAGGGTTACTTGAATTTTCTATAAGTGGGATTGCATCTATGGCTGATGTGTGCTGCGATTTTTCCTTTCAGATCTTTATAACTTTAAAAAATTTATTGTATTTGCTAAGGCCATCAGTAATCATGTTAAGTAAATGTGATGACAGTGAATATTTTGTCTTGTTCTCAATCTCAAAGAGAAAGTTTTCAACAATTACCTTTAACATGATGTTTAATATAGTTTTCTTTGCTTGTTTGGTTGTTTATTCTTTGTGGAGGGGTGGTGGTAGTGATACATATTATCAAACTAAGAAAAATTCTATTTCTTCTGAGATATTAATTTTATCATTATAATTTTTAGTTCTAAAATTCCATTTTCATCATTTTTTGTAATTTCCAAGTTTCAGCCTAAATTCTAATGTATTTTATTTCCTTGAACTCATTTTAAATATGCTATTATTTCAACTATTTGTATTTCTTTTTAAAATACAAAATATGTATATTTAAGAAATAATTATATGCAAGGCTAATTATCTTTAAATTATATTTGGATTTTCCTATGTCAAAGTCTGCTTGACTTTGTATTAATACTTTCAAGTTTATTAATACTTGTGGCTCAGCTGGCAAAGAATCCACCTGCAATGTGGGAGACCTGGGTTCTATTCCTGAGTTGAGAAGATCCTTGGAGAAGGGAAAGGCTACCCACTCCAGTATTCTGGCCTGGAGAATTCCATGGACTACTGTCCACGGGGTCACAAAGAGTTGGACACGATTGAGTGACCTTCATTTACTTACTTTACTTAGAGCCCTTGGAGGTCTTTAACTGCTATTATTTCTAATTGTTATTTTTCATGTTCCTTATTTACTCAAATACCCATTTTGTACCACTGTTGTGGAATACTAGATTCTGTCTGTGAAAGACTGTAATAAATGTCTTAGAACTAAAATAATATTATATTCTTTGACCAAGCCAGACTTAGTATTCCTCTTACAGTAACTAAATCTTAGGTTTCTTCCTGACTGCAGACTCCTGACCTCCCTCTTCTTAGAGCATTATTCAAAAAATTTTGTAATTGAAAATTCTTTCTCTGTTGCTTTCAGATATAAATTTTCTTCCAGCCTCTTGCAAGTTTGACAGCCCACAAATACTTTTCTCAGGCACCTGTGAGCCATCCCTTTGAAGTATAATCACCAAGGAGAGAGCAGCCCTGCCTCCCAGTCTCAATAGAAGCGTAGGAACCTAACCTAAGAGCAAAATGTATGTGCTGTGTTCAGCTGTATTCAACTTTTTGTGACCCCATAGACTGTAGCCCACAAGCTCCTCTGTCTATGGGATCTCCCAGGCAAGAATACTGGAGTGAGTTGCTATTTCCTTCTCCAGGGAGTCATCCCCACCCAGGGATCAAACCCAGGTCTTTCCCAATCCTGGCAGATTTTTTTTTTTAAAAAACCACAGAACCACCATAGAACAATGTGGCTAAAATACTGTTGAGCAAATAAGCACCAATAAGCCAACACAAATGGCCTAAGTACATTGACTACCTTCTAACATTCTCCAGCACCTTTGACTCCAACACTCAGAAATCCTCTTGCCTTTTGTTTCAGTAGAATTTATTTCAATTTCTTCACTTACTAAAATAGGCTTCAGTAAACTCTTCCTCTCCTATACAACTCATTCAGTATAATTTTTCTTTGGCATCTGGCAGAGGTTAAATTTGCTTCTAGCAAATCATCAGAGTCATGAACAATCTAGGATCCCTTCCTTTAACTTTAGATACTGAAGGGACTTGAAGTTGAGCTTGGTCTCCTTCAAAGACCAGCCTGCTTTCAGATCAGTCTTCCTCCTAGAGCGGTGTTTTTCAACCTGGGAGGATTTTGTTTCTCAAAGGATATTTAGCCATGTCTAGAGATATTTTTGATTCTTCAACATGGTACGGAGTAAAAGCAGGAGGAGGTTTGCTCCTGGCATCCAGAAGGTAGAAGTAAAGGAAACTTCTGAACAGGCCCCAACAACAAAGAATCATCTGACTTAAATTGTCAGTAGTTTCCAGACTGCAAACTCATGTCCTTGGGTGTAGATTTTGGTGAACCAACCCAGCCAGATATACTGATTTTTCAGTCCCTCAATCCCACTCGAAGACCAGAATTATTCTCACTTCTAAGACACCAAAGCCTTGTTCAGGAACTCAGTTTCTTTTGTCCGTCTTTGAAAATCTTCTATAGATAAAGGAGCTCTTTTTTCCTGGTTTCAGCTTCTTCTAGATTTGCATTATGCCGGTTTTCATTACTTTGCCATCTCACTGATGCCTTTAATATGGTTTAAAATATTTTACCTACTTTATAAGTTGCCCTCAGTAGGGACAGGCTTAGTATGACCTATTGAATGATTACCCATGCCTTTTATGACTAGCCAAATAAGACTACTTGAAGTCTCATGCTCCCTTTAAGAAATTTCTTCTGAATAATTCTCAAACTTATTGTTGAGTGCCTAGAAACTTGTTGGTTATTTTCTATCTCTGACACTGAACTGTTGTCCCAGGCTTTCCTTAGTCACATTTTGCTGAATTATACCTGATTCCATGTGGCACAAGTTTCAACTCATACTACTTGACTAAATTTGAGGACATCTGTTCCTTATATTATCCAAAGCACCAAAAATATAAAAGTGACAAAACTTCACACTGAATGATGATATTGTTCCAATAAACATAATTTTTAAATGCAATAATTATAACAGTTTTATTTGGTGCATCTCTCCGGTACTCTTGCCTGGAGAATTCCATGGACAGAGGAGCCTGGCGAGCTACAGTTATGGAGTCGCAAAGAGTCAAACATGACTGAGCGACAACTATTATTTATATCAGTGACTAAATAAATATGATCAATTTACTTAATTCTCACATTCTGACTCAGGTGTTACTGCTATTGGTGTTTTATGTAGAAGGAAACCAAGTCACAAGGAAATTAAGTACTTTGCCCAAAGTCTTTACATTTCAGATCTAGGACCCATAGTCAGACTGGGGGAAATTTGGCTTATTTAGGCATATAAAAATATGGAATATTTAAAACTGAGTGAAATTCCATGGACTGAGGAGCCTGGCAGGCTATAGCTCATGGGGTCGCAAAATAGCTTGCTGCTGCTGCTGCTGCTAAGTCGCTTCAGTTGTGTCCGACTCTGTGCGACCCCATAGATGGCAGCCCACCAGGCTCCCCCGTCCCTGGGATTGTCCAGGCAAGAACATTGGAGTGGGTTGCCATTTCCTTCTCCAATGCATGAAAGTGAAAAGTGAAAGTGAAGTCGCCAGTCTTGCCCGACTCTTAGCGACCCCATGGACTGCAGCCTACCAGGCTCCTCTGTCCATAGGATTTTCCAGGCAAGAGTACTGGAGTGGGGTGCCATTGCCTTCTCCAAATACCTTCAGATCAGATCAGATCAGTCACTCAGTCATGTCCGACTCTTTGTGACCCCATGAATCGCAGCAGGCCAGGCCTCCCTGTCCATCACCAACTCCCGGAGTTCACTCAGACTCATGTCCATCGAGTCAGTGATGCCATCCAGCCATCTCATCCTCTGTCGTCCCCTTCTCCTTCTACCCCCAATCCCTCCCAGCATCAGAGTCTTTTCCAATGAGTCAACTCTTCGCATGAGGTGGCCAAAGTACTGGAGTTTCAGCTTTAGCATTATTCCTTCCAAAGAAATCCCAGGGCTGATCTCCTTTAGAATGGACTGGTTGGATCTCCTTGCAGTCCAAGGGACTCTCAAGAGTCTTCTCCAACACCACAGTTCAAAAGCATCAATTCTTCGGCGCTCAGCCTTCTTCACAGTCCAACTCTCACATCCATACATGACCACAGGAAAAACCATAGCCAAATAGCTTCCTACTGGCTAAACAAATCAGATTGCTGTTATTGTTTATGGTAACCACAATCGCACAGCGCCCTCTGCTGGTAGGAGGTTTTTTCCGCCGCAGTTTCCACTTTCTAAAACTTTCCAGTTCTTCAGGTGTGAAAGTGAAAGTGAAGTCAATCAGTCGTGTACGACTCTTTGCGACCCCATGGACTGTAGCCTACCAAGATCCTCCATCCATGGGATTTTCCAAGCAAGAATACTGGAGTGGGTTGCCATTTCCTTCTCCAAGAGATCTTCCTGACCCAGGAATGCACCCCAGTCTCTCGCATTGTAGGCAGACGCTTTATCGTCTGAGCCACCAGGGAAGGATCTCTTCAGGTGAGATCCTTTTAAAATCATCTACTCTTTTCCTAGGCTTCTCTAGTGGCTCAAACGATAAAGAATCTGCCTGCAATGCAGGAAACCTACGTTTGATCCCTGGGTCGGGAAGATCCCCTGGAGAAGGGAATGGCAACCTACTCCAGTATTCTTGCCTGGAGACTCCCATGGACAGAGGAGCCTGGTGGGCAACAGTCCATGGGTTTACAGAGTCAGAAATGATTGAGTGACTAACATAACAACAACTCTTTCCATAATCCCTATAGATCAGATCAGATCAGTCACTCAGTCGTGTCCGACTCTTTGTGACCCCATGAATCGCAGCAGGCCAGGCCTCCCTGTCCATCACCAACTCCCGGAGTTCACTCAGACTCACGTCCATCGAGTCAGTGATGCCATCCAGCCATCTCATCCTCTGTCGTCCCCTTCTCCTCTTGCCCCCAATCCCTCCCAGCATCAGAGTCTTTTCCAATGAGTCAACTCTTCCCATGAGGTAGCCAAAGTCCTGGAGTTTCAGCTTTAGCATCATTCCTTCCAAAGAAATCCCAGGGCTGATCTCCTTCAGAATGGACTGGTTGGATCTCCTTGCAGTCCAAGGGACTCTCAAGAGTCTTCTCCAACACCACAGTTCAAAAGCATCAATTCTTCGGCACTCAGCCTTCTTCACAGTCCAACTCTCACATCTATATATGACCACAGGAAAAACCATAGCCTTGACTAGACGAACCTTTGTTGGCAAAGTAATGCCTCTGCTTTTGAATATGCTATGTAGGTTGGTCATAACTTTCCTTCCAAGGAGTAAGCATCTTTTAATTTCATGACTGCAGTCACCATCTGCAGTGATTTTGGAGCCCAGAAAAATAAAGTCTGACACTGTTTCCCCATCTATTTCCCATGAAGTGATGGGACCGGATGCCATGATCTTCATTTTCTGAATGTTGAGCTTTAAGCCAACTTTTTCACTCTCCACTTTCACCTTCGTCAAGAGGCTTTTTAGTTCCTCTTCACTTTCTGCCATAAGGGTGGTGTCATCTGTATATCTGAGGTTATTGATATTTCTCCTGGCAATCTTGATTCCATCTTGTGTTTCTTCCAGTCCAGTGTTCTCATGATGTACTCTGCATATAAGTTAAATCAGCAGGGTGACAATATACAGCCTTGACGTACTCCTTTTCCTATTTGGAACCAGTCTGTTGTTCCATGTCCAGCTATAACTTTGCTTAGGTGTCTGTCAAAAACATCAGTGACAACTGCTTCATTTTCTAAAGCAGCAATACCATCCGTGGAGACAAAAAGCTGACCAAAATTTAAAAGGAAAAATTTTGCTCATTGGTAAATTTTTGATACTTATTTGTGCTGTTGCATGTGGATTTTGAAAAGTGGACTTTAAACCTATTCCTAGCAATCTGGAAGGTCATGCACATTTAGAGTATGAATGTCCAGGAATGATTTCAAAAAGCCCAAAACTCTCACCTCTGACTGATCTTGAGATGCTGTACCAATCGGAATTGAAGGCCAAGGGAAGTTTTTAGCTGTCTGTGTGAGTGATGAAGCTGTGTCCATAGCCGCCCAGATTCTCTTAACAAAGACTGAGATTACAGCTTAAAAAAAAGAAAAAGCAATAAGAAAAAGATAGACAATAAAATGCAAATTTTTAAAGGGGCAAAAGACTTGAAAGGGAGTTGCACAAAAAATAGACATCAAAATGTCACATCAGCTTTATCAAAACCCTCAAAATTGTCATCAGAGAAATGACATGAAAACTAAAAGGAGTGACTGTACATCTACTACAGTATCAAAATTTAAATTAAAAAATGAACAAGAATAAAAAGAGAATACCAAATGTTAGTGAGAATTTGTTTTAGTTGGAAAAAAGAAAAACTTCTAAAGGGAGTGTAAATTGAGGAGGACACCCTCGGTTTGACAATGTCTACTAAAACTGAACATGCAGGTAGCTCAGGATCCAGAAATTTGACTTATTTGCTAACAAAAATAAAAGTGGTATGCATATGAAGAATGGTGCAAAAAAAATTCACAGCAATTTTATTCATCACAGCCCTGAACTGGAAACAACACAGATGTCCATCAGCTATAAAACAGGTCAGTTGTGGTACAACTGTACTATGATGCTCTGTATCTGTGACAGCACAAATAAGGACTGAAAATCTGATGAGTAGAGCAGCTCAAAATAAAAGACTACAAACTGCGCAATTCTATTTTTATGAAGCTCTTTGAAACCCTGGAGTGACAAGGATTGCTATAAATCCTGAAGGTACTTCTTTACGGTACCTTTCTGCCTGGCTGGTCCATTTGTTCATCAGCCTTATTTGTTACTAAAACTAAATTAGTTTTTTCCTTTGATATTCACGTCTCATTTCAAGTTTCTCTCTGATGAACTTCTAGGCTGCAGTAGAACCTCGTGCTTGCTCTGCTGGATAATTTTTTTGATTCATATATTAAATGTTAGTAAATGGTTCATCTAACTCACTAAAAACTCAGCTTCCTGGGGAGAGGATACTCTTTTGAAACTCAGCGTCTGGTTCCAAGAGAAGCCACTGAGTTTAGCCAGTGAGTTTATATGTGTTGGTGTCAAATAATCTTTCAGATTTCTGATCAGCTCCTATCCTTCTGTGTGATTTTAGGTAAGTTACTTTGCTTCGTCATCAATAAATAAGGATAATAGTCACCTACCTTTTTATATTTGTTGCAATATGTGAGGTTTAAACAAGCTAATATCTGAAACACATGATGATCTTAATAAATGTTAATTTTTAGCTAATGCAATCTCTAGTATATTTTTACAGATTTAATGCAAATTAGTTTACTGTCTTTATGAGACTATCTATATTAAATTTGTGAAAAATTTATATAAATATTATAAGCTTTATATATATTTCATGAAAATTGATCTACTAATGGAAATACACTCAATGTTTCCCTGAACAGAAAATATTTGGAGATCTCTCTCTCTTTTGATGTATACCTCACAACATATAAATAAATCCAGCCAGGCACAGGAACATAAATTGGAATGATTCTGTGTATTTTAACAACAATGTGTCATCCGACAGAAAGTGCCACTAAAATACAGGGGAATTGTGACTACCCATCTAAACTTTCAAACTACATTTTAAGTTCACAAATATAAAAACCTATTCAGACAAATTACTAAAAACTGTCATTTCTCTAACATCATTTACTTTGTGTTTGTTGACAAAAATCTTTTGATTCTATTGAGAGAGTCAATTCCTAGGCAGGTTGATAAGAAGTCTGGGGGTCCTCAAGGAGAGAGAGGTCTGGAATTCTCAAGGAAGAGGAAAGGACAAATTTTGTTTTTTTCCCTCTACATTCCTTACCATACCGTTGACTGTTCAGTCGTGTCTGACTCTTTGCGACCCCATGGACTGTAGCCTACCAGGCTCCTCCGTCCATGGGATTCTCCAGGCAAGAATACTGGAGTGGGTTGCCATTTCCTTCTCCAAGGGATCTCCCCAACCCAGGGATCAAACCTGGGTCTCCTGCATTGCAGGCAGATGCTTTATCCTCTGAGCCACCAGGCAAGCCCCTACATTCCTTAGGATTATATAATAATAATGTATCCTGCTTGAAGACAGTTTCTGGGGAAAAAGCCTTCTGGCTAATCCTGTTATCTTAAAATGTAAATTATGAGAGTGGGTCTAGTAAGGTCTTTACAACCTCCAGACATTCTTTTGATTCACTGTAATAACTAATTAAAAGTATATAACCCCATTGCTAACACTAGTGAGGGGGCACTCTTTCTGCCCCTTTCTGATGCCTATGTCAGAAGCTTTCTCTATCTCTTTTATATTTTAATAAGACTTTATTACACAAAAGCTCTGAGTGATCAAGCCTCGTCTCTGGACCTGGATTGAATCTTTCTCCTCCAGAGGCCAAGAATCCTGGCATCTTTCATGGTTCAGCAACAACCTTTCACTATTTTGGACAAATTTCTGTGCTGATAAATAAAAGATGTCTCAGGTATTTTAAATCAATTACTAGTTAGAGACTACTGGTCCCTCCATTTTTGCTTAAACCTTAATCTCACTTCGTGTATTTGAAATTAAAGATTCTATTTTTCTTTTAATGTAAAATTTCACTTTACATCTTAGAACATATTTCCTCTTTTGTAACCATCTCACATTCCTGATTTGCACACTTTCCTGTTCTTACAACTCCCCAAAATGTGGTTAATTACTTAACCCACTGTATTATCTATGTCTTGGACGTTAACCATTACAGACCTTCATTTTTTTATCATGATGTTGCATCTTATTTTTCTTCATTGCAATTTAACAATGTTGGTAGAAAAAGGGACTTTTCTAAATTCTTAAGGATGCATGCAAGCTATTGTTAAATAATCAGTCTTCCTTAAGCATTACTATTTTTAGTCTCTCTTTCTAAACACAAAGGTACCTCTCTCAGAGGTAAGTAGAAGAAAAGTAAAGTACCACAAAAGGATAAGGAAGAAGTTAGAAAAATACTGGCAAAGGAAGCCAGTGGTGTACAAGAAAAAGTAGGAATATTTGTATACTTTATTTATAGTTTATTAAACTATATCATATACTTTATTATATATTACAATGTTCAAAAATATAATAGTACTCTCATATGATTATATCTGTTATAGATTAGTACTTTGGCATTGAAAAGATAAATTTGTCCAAAGGTGTTTAACTGTTACATTTTGAAGTCAAGATTTAGGCCCAGGCTTTTAAAGTTCCAATCTAGCTTACAATAGACTGTGATGGAAACTTATAATCAAATAATGTAGAAAAAAAATGAAACTAAAACAATTTAGCCTTATAATATTCAACTTTTCAAACTTCTGTTTATAGAATACAATATGAATGAAAATGTGTTTAAAATGTAAACTCTATCAGCCACAATGAAATAACAAGAATCAGACTTATAATCAATTCGAAAATTTGTGGTTCCTGGAGAAGAAAACAGCAGCCCACTCTAGTATTTTTGCCTGGGAAATCCCATGAACAGAGGAGCCTGACAGGCTACAGTCCATGGGGTTCCCAAAAGAGTTGAACACAACTGAGAGACTGAGCACAGCACAGAAAAAATGAGAAATTAAAATCTATGCTTAATACATTGCATTCAGTGGTAAATTTCTGTGAACTTCATTTAAAAAATAAGATTTATTTTCTTTTATGACAGAACCTTGAGATATTTTGACATAGAGTTATTTCTATTTCATATAGATTATTTTTCAGTTTGGAAATCTTCTGCATAATATATGCTTCAACTTAGCTTGCTGTTAATATTATAAAGTGTACAAGAGAAGAAATAGCTTTAAAGGAATTTTAAAGTATTGCCTAGGTAATTACAATGCATTTCAAAGATGAGGATTCTGTCAATTCTTTCTACTACTTTCATTAAAAAAAAAAAATCCTCTTTTTCTTGTCCATCCTTCCCAGTTGTTATTCCACTTTAGAGAAAATGCTAGAAGGTCAAAGGGTTTCTGCCTGAAAATATGTCTGATCTAAAAGAGGAAGTGGTTTATAGAAGAAAGTGATGCAATCTCTTCTGTGGTACTATTGAAGTTCAAAATCATTCCAACTGAGGGCAGAAAACTAACTGAAGTGCAAGAAACTACTGCATGGAGAGTAGTTTTCTTTCAGATCATGCAAGTGTCCAATAATCTATTGCCTTGATTGATAAGGCTGAGCACATTGTTTTTATTTTTTATTCATTGAAGGAATCTACCAAACTTGGGAGAGAGGAAGGAAATTATCTGTCTCAATATATCTCATTTACAGGAGGTTTGCAAAAATATAGGATTCTTTTTAATTTCTGCAATGGCTGGAGAGATAGTCTATGCTGATATCAAACATACATCTTCAGAACATTCATCTTCACTCCAGAAATCTGGTAAGCTGAATCTAGAACTCTCCCTTGTTTCTGTCCTGTGTTTACATCTGTCTTACTGGAAATGTGCTAAGTCATTTTGTCGTGTCCAACTCTTTGCGACCCTATGGACTGTAGCCCACCAGTCTCCTCTGTCTGTGGGATTCTCTAGGCAAGAATCCTGGAGTTGGTTGCCACTTCCTTCTCCAGGAGATTTACTGGAAATAGGAGACTGGATGCAAAGCAAAATCTACTGAATGCCAGGGTAAAAGTGAAGGATTTTAATGACACAAAGTGTTCATAAGTTAATTGTAACTTTAGTCTTAATATGTAGACCTTTGCTTTTGGTTTCCATGAACTCTATTCCTTATATTTCTTGTGGTGGACATTTATTATATTCCTGTGGTGACATTGATACTCATAACCTCTTTCTGCTCTATAATTTTACTCATCCAAATCTGAAAATAACATGATAAACTCATTCACACTGAGGAAAATATCCCTGACAATTATTCACATTGTTATTTAGCCTTTTGGAAGTTGTGTATCGGTAGGATAAAAATGTTAAACTAAAATAAAAAGATATAAAATGTTAATATCTTATTCCTGAAGTTTAGAATTAATGATTATCTGAGTAACAGAATATTTTTGAAGCACAAGTAGATAGGCATACAGCTAAAGATAAGATTGTACCTTAATCACAAATCACCTAAAAACCAATAGCTTTTTCAAATCCAGTGTATGTTCTACATACATTCTATACAAATGAAGCTTTAGGGAAAATTCCATGTTGCATTTATATTATCTCCTCTAGGGTAAGAATTTTTGTATTGTTAAAGTTACATAAAATGTTTAAAGTCTCCACAAGCTTGTCCTTGTGGAATAAAATTGATGTCTTGCTTTCCTGTTATTCCCAAGTATCCATTTCTTCTTTCATATTTTTAAGCTTGCAGTTTTCAAGTGGATCTCATGTATGGTTTTCTCCAGTTGAAAGAAATTTCCTGTGTTTAAATGGTCTCTCTCTAACTTGCTCAATGGGGCTTCCCAGGTGGTGTTAGTGGTGAAGAACCCACCTGCCAATGCAGGGGATGTAAGAGATGTGGGTTTGGTCCCTGGGTCAGGCAGATCTCCTAGAGGAGGGCATGGCAAACCACTCCAGTATTCCTGTCTAGAGAATCCCATAGACAGAGGAATCTGGTGGGCTACAATCCATAGTGCCATAAAGAGTCAGACATGACTGAAGTGACTTAACACAGCACAGCACGACTTGCTCGATATGGGCTTATCTGCTTTCTTTTCTTGATAGACTGGGAGCTTTCATTTTATGTGAGCTAATGGAACTTAGTTTGAGAAGTAATATGGACGAAACCTGTATTCTTATTCCTCCATTTCCCACAAATCTCATATAACTGGTCCATTTTTCTAGAGATTGTTTTAACTCACTTTAAGCTACAAGATCAAGATTTTTGATTCTGCATGCCAGGATTTAATTTCGTCTATTCATGGAGAGAACATTACTTTTATCCTGGTCAAAAAAAAAAAAAAAAAGGAAAGAAAATGGTACAAATGAACCCATTTACAAAACAGATACAGAGTCACAGACTTAGTAAACAAATTTATGGTTACCAAGGGGAAAAGAAGGGAGGGATAAATTGGGAGATTGAGATTGACATACAAATTTATAAAATGGACTTCCCTGGTGGCTCAGTGGCAAAGAATCAGCCTGCCAATGCAGGAGACCTGGGTTCGATCCTTGGGTTGGGAAGATCCCCTGGAGAAGGCAATGGCAACCCACTCCAGTATTCTTGCATGGAGAATCCCATGGACAGAGGAGCCTGGCAGGCTACAGTCCAAAGGGTCATGAAGGGTCGGACACAACTAAGTGACTAAGCACACAAGTCAGCTATATTCCAATAAAAATTAATTTAAAAAAGAATAGAACAAGGAAAAGAGATTTGGGGACAATGTCTTTAATGTTATCTAGTCCAATTTTATTGTAATGTTAAAAATGAGGAAATATGAATGCATAAAAATTAAATTACCTACCTATAGTCATGACTAGAAGTCAAATATTTTATTACTCTTTCACTGCATATCTCTGTTGTGGATAAATGCAACTTCTGTTCCCATGTGTCATATTCAAGAGGGAAAGAAAGATGCTACAATCCAAAGTACAATCCAGATTTGCTACATTGGATTGTAATGTCCCACAGAGCCCTACACAATTGTCCCCGAGCTTTCTCTTCGAAGTTGCTAAATTTCACTTGTTTAACTCTGGTTGTTGACTTTCTCTTTCCTCTTTAGAATTATCATAGTCCTTCCTATTTCAGAGCTTCATGTCTGTTGAAACTCTCTCCCTGATCTCTTAATCTTTGTATTTCCACTGCCTCGCACAGTACTAAGTCCTTGGTGGGCAATGAATAGATGCTTGGTAGGCAGATGAATGTATAAATGGATTTTAAATAAATGGATCTCATTTATTTTAAATATTTTAAATATTATAGTTTCATTGGTTCTCCAAGACATAAAACAAGAGGGTACCCCCATGAAACTGAGTGAAATATCAGTGAGAAAAGGTAATACAATTAAGAATATTCTGGACTAAAACTCAGAAATTCATGATTTTCTTAAACTTTACTTCAGGGGCCTAAAGGAATGATATAGTACTCCTTGTATTAGTTCCATTCATGAACTCTGATGATTTATTCTCCAACTTTTTAGGTCTGAAATATCAGTTCTTCACCCTAGAAATGTGTGTTGGGATATTATCACATTCTTCTCACTATTGCCTAGTCAGGCACAATTTGCATCGTTTTGCCTGATAAAAGAAAATGCATGGACTTCTTTTAGTGTTTTGAGAATTTAATAAATTCTCATTAAAGATGTTTTACTTAATAATAATTTGAACAAGCACTCTCTAATAGTATTCTACTAAATAAGCATTCATGTTAGTCATTCTTGACATTTGATTTTGTAATTGGTTGTATTTTCACATCAGTTATAGTAGGCTCTCAGTTTGTGAAAGTATCAGTTGTGTCTGACTCTTTGCAACCTCATGGACTGTAGCCCACCAGGCTCCCCTATCCATGGAATTCTCCAGGCAAGAATGGTGGAGTGGGCAGCCATTCCCTTCTCCAGGGAATCTTCCCTATCCAGGGATTGAACCTGGGTCTCCCGCACTGTAGGCAGACATTTTACTGCCTGAGCCACCAGGGAAGCCCCATGTAGATGTGTATATATCACATATCTAGTGGAATTGATATACTGTAACTATTTTGGATAAGAGCCTCTTGGTTTTAGTCATCAATCAGCCCAGAGCTAAAAATGTCATTTCCTTTTTATGACTTATTTATCTGATTACAAGAGATAGAATGGATAGTGAACAAAGGTCTAATTTGGTAGTCAAGAAACCTGAGCTATGATCTCAACTCTACTATCAAGTAACTGTGTTTTGTGGACTTAAAAATCCCCATTTTAACATTCAAATGTTGGACAAGATTATCCCTAAAATTACTTTTATTTTAAAATGTATAATTTTATGAAATTGCAATTACATATAACAGGAAATAGGTTTATTGTATAAGAATGCATAAAAGAGACATAAAAGAATGGATCAACCCAAATAAGTGAGGGCTGTCAGTAAGTTTATTAGAGAATCTTGAGAATGTCAGTCTTATATAAAAACGTAGGAATGCAGAGAGTAAATCATAAGTTAAGATTATGAATGGTGAATCAAAAGGAAAAAAATATATTCATTCAGTTTTATAAATTCCCCCTTCTTCACAAATCAGGGGACCAAATTTGTATGTAAGAGGAATTTAGGTCTACATATTTCAAAGGAAAGTAACTCAAGAGCATAACCGACAAAGTTTATTCATCCCTTCCTTACCACCTAAGGAATTACTTAACTGGGCTTACTAGTGAAATTTATCCAATTTTATAGATTCTCACCACCACGGAATTTTCCTGAAAGTTGGGTGTGCAATGATTATCATTCTTCTTGTAATAGTAATTGTGCTGAGCATGCTTGGTAAGTAATTACCAATAACCTTTATTTACCCCAAAGTATTATTTTATCATGACCTGTTGTAATTGTGTTTGCTGTTAAAGTGGTTTCTACACAATTCAGTACAATTTCACAAAAAGCAGGAAATTTGGTACACAAATAAAATTAGAGATTTTCCATAGAACTTCATCATGTGATATTACATATATTATGGATTCATTTCATTGATATATGAAGGAGGCTAGATTTATATTTTATGATCAAAATCAGCTTCTCTGAACCATGTTCTGTGAAAGCAAACTAAACTATGAAGCATATTTCTGTTTAAGCTTATTCAAGATCTTATTCAAGCTTACTAAAATCATGGCATCCTAAAAGAAAAAAGAAAAAGAAAATCATGGCATCCTGAAAGTGAAGTGAAAGTCACTCTGTCGTATCCAACTCTTTGTGACCCCATAGACTATACAGTCTGTGGAATTCTCCAGGCCAGAATACTGGAGTGGGTAGCCTTTCCCTTCTCCAGGGGATCTTCCCAACCCAGGAATTGAACTGGGCCTCCTGCATTGCAGGCAGATTCTTTACCAGCTGAGCCACAAGGGAAGTCCCATTATCTACTCAGGGGCATCCTCAATCTTGCATCCATGGGTGAAAATTTTGTCTAAAACCAATCAATTCACTCAGGCACTTAAAAATTATACTCATATGCTGTGGATATAGTGAAATATAGTCCAACTTTATATGGCAATTATTTTAATTGTTTATTAAGTAAATGCTTGGAGAAAAACTTCCAGATGATGTATACTCTAAGGAATTCAGGTTTCCAGATTCAACCAAACCCTAGAACAGATCAAGGCAATATCTGCCTGTATTGTCCTTGTGAATGATATTAGTAATTATGTATGTCATTAGGTACTAGAGGTCAATGAGCAGAGTCAGAATTCTAGAACTGGACAGGGCCCTAGAAATCAACAAGGTCAAGCCTCCAGTTGAGGTGAACAGTGTAAAGCCCAGAGTGATAAGTGGTTTGAGTAGTTTAATATAACTAGGCAGTGGCCAAATTGGGACTTTAACATTGAAGGGATGAAGCAAAAAATACTTAACATTCAACACCTCTGCTGGGATTTCCCTGGCAGTCCAGTGGTTAAAACAACTCTGCATTTCCACTGCAGAGGGTGCAGGTTTGATCCCTGGTCAGGGAACTAATATCCCACATGCCATGGGGCATGGCCATTAAAAAAAAAAATACTCTCTCTGTTATGTTTCTTTTTGGTATAGGTTAATAGATTTGCTTGTTATCAAAACAGTAGTTTGTTAGTAACGGATTTGTTACTATGATAGATTTTAAAGATTTAACTGATTAATACACACTATTGTGAAATTATAAATAACCAAAAGTAATTTCAGTGAAATGGCCATCAGAAAGACAAATGTCTTTCTCATGATAGAAAAGTACTCTGGGCTCACCCTGTCCTTCCATATGTAGACTTTAACAACCTCAAAAGGAACAGAATCATGAACTGAAATCAAAACACAGAAAGCTCTTTCCATGAATCAGGTGACACTTGGTACAGTTAATAGGAATTTACCAAACACAAACTATCCAAATGAAGCTTACATTCAAAGCTGGTTATTTTGTGTTTATTAAAATAAATATGAAAACTCCAGAAAAAAATCAAGTGAGTTTCCTTCTGGTCCCAGATCATATTTTACCAATTCCCCTAAATTTGATATTAATAAAATTAACATGAGTATGTGCAAAAGAAGGTCCAATCTTGGGAAAAGGAATTTTTTCCCATAAATTTTAATCACTTTAATTTCTCTGGAGTTTCCACATTAATCAACTTCACTGAGTCACTACAACCTAACTGTTTTCTGCTTTATATTTAATTAAGAAAAGATGTGTCTTCTTTCACTAGTTATTCAGTTCAAATCTGCAAGACAAACTGAAGTGGATAATGAATTAAAGAAGAAATATTGTACTGAGCAAAGTAAATCTGAAGCAAACAACTCAATAGGTAATGTTATTTTATATTGCCTAATTCTTGAGTTGACTATGATGGCTACTCCATTTCTTGTCAGGGATTCTTGCCCACAGTAGTAGATATAATGGTCATCTGAGTTAAATTCACCCATTCCAGTCCATTTTAGTTTGCTGATTCCCAAAATGTCGATGTTCACTCTTGCCATCTCCTGTTTGATCACTTCCAATTTGCCTTGATTCATGAACCTAACATTCCAGGATCTTATGCAATATTGCTCTTTACAGCATCAGACCTTGCTTCTATCACCAGTCACATCTACAACTGGATGTTGTTTTTGCTTTGGCTCTGTCTCTCCATACTGTCTGGAGTTATTTGTCCACTGATCTCCAGTAACTTATTGGGCACCTACTGACCTGGGGAGTTCATCTTTCAGCGTCCTGTCTTTTTGCCTTTTCATACTGTCATGGGACTCTCAAGGAAAGAATACTGAAGTGGTTTGCCATTCCTTTCTCCAGTGGATCACATTTTGTCAGGACTCTCCACCATCACCCGTCCGTGTTGCGTGGCCCTACACGCATGGCTCATAGTTTCACTGAGTTAGACAAGGCTGTGGTCCATATGATCAGATTGGTTAGTCTTCTGTGATTGTGGTTTTCATTCTGTCTGTCCTCTGATGGAGAAGGATAAGAGGTTTATGGAAGCTTCCTGATGGGAGAGACTGACTGAGGGGGAAACTGAGTCTTGTTCTGATGGGCGGGGCCATGCGCAGTAAATCTTTAATCCAAGTTTCTGTTGGAACAACAGACTGGTTCCAAATCAGGAAAGGAGTACATCAAGGCTGTATATTGTCATCCTACTTATTTAACTTATATGCAGAGTGCATCATGAGAAATGCCAGGCTGATGAAACACAAGCTGGAATCAAGATTGCCGGGAGAAATATCAATAGCCTCAGATATGCAGATGACACCACCCTTATAGCAGAAAGTGAAGAAAACCTAAAAGTCTTTTGATGAAAATGAAAGAGGAGAGTGAAAAAGTTGTCTTAAAGCTCAACGTTCAGAAAACTAAGATCATGGCATCCCGTCCCATCATTTCATGGCAAATAGATAGAGAAACAGTGGAAACAGTGGCTGACTTTTTATTTTGGGGGGCTCCAAAATCACTGCAGATGGTCACTGCAGCCCTGAAATTAAAAGACGCTTGCTCCTTGGAAGAAAAGTTATGGCCAATCTAGAGAGTGTATTAAAAAGCAGAGACATTACTTTGCCATCAAAGATCCATCTAGTCAAAGCTATGGTTTTTCCAGTAGTCATGTATGGATGTGAGAGTTGGACCATAAAGAAAGCTGAGCACCAAAGAATTAATGCTTTTGAACGGTGGTGTTGGAGAAGACTCTTGAGAGACCCTTGCACTGCAAGATCCAACCAGTCTATCCTAAAGAAAATCAGTCCTGAATATTCATTGGAAGGACTGATGCTGAAGCTGAAACTCCAATATGTTGGCCACCTGATGTGAAGAACTGACTAACTATAAAAGACCCTGATGCTGGGAAAGATTGAAGGCAGGAGAAGGGGACAACAGAGGATGAGATGGTTGGATGACATCATTGATTCAATGGACACAAGTTTGAGTAAACTCCTGGTGTGGGTGATGGACAGGAAGCCTGGTGTGCTGCCGTCCGTGGGGTCGCAGAGTCGGAAATGACTGAGTGACTGAACTGAACTGAACTGAACTGAATTCCTGAATAAGCAAGTGTGGACAGTAGCATGTATTTTACTTGGGTATATCTGAATAAAGGGGAAATTCCTCTACCCCTACAGAGGCATGGTTTAGACCATTGTTTTTCATGGGCCTATTACAGTTTTTGACAAAACTGTTTAAAGACTGAAGACAAATGAGAAAAATAAACTTGTATGTGTTTTAAATGAATTTAAAGGTACTATGTTGAAATCATTTTATTAGTATTTTTATTTCTACTGGGACATGTGCAGGTGTACAATATGGTAAAAAATATTTTCTTTCCTAAAATTCATGATCACACCACATAGCTTTTTGTCAGTTTTTTAATGGCACTACATGAAAAATGTTATAAATGATTATTTTATGCGTTTTTATCTTTCACATATTTATATATTTTTAAAAGTCAAGAAAACACTCAATTATTTAGCTTTTCTGTTTTCTTTTTCTTTCTGTTTCCTTTATTATTTTTAATCTGTTGATTTAAGTTTTTATTCTATATTGAAAAACTATATTCCTTTCTTTTTTTGAACCCGCATATATAATGTTATTAGAAAGACTTACCAGTCCATGTTATAGAGTAATTTCAACTTCTGGGAACTCATTAAAACTTTAAAATGGATTTTAATTTTTCCAAGTCTCCTCAACCTCATTCCAAAAACTTTAATTTTTTTAAACTAGTGAGACTATGATAGCAAATTTTCTGGGACATTATTCCCAACACAAAAGCACATTGTCCTCCTTCTACCCTTGATAGAGGTGGTAACATGGTGTTGAATAAAATTGCTTTAAATTCTGTCCAGACCCTTTTATACATAGGAAGATCAATCTATCTGAGTTTTAGAGATCACCTATCATACAAATTTTGCCCAATAAAAATTCTTCTCATGATTTTATCATTCTCAAAATTATAGTGATACATAATTCTCAAAATGTCTGGTTCATTGTTGAAATCACTAGTTGAAATCTCTAATTTCTACTTTTCCTCCCAAATTTTTATCTTCCTGAAGTTTGGATGTTGATCGCTTTATCCTAGTGTCTGTGCATTGCCTAGCTCATAGAAAACATAACATATTTTAAAGAGAATAAATTAAATGGGAGAAAGAAGAAAAGAGAGAAAGAAAAAAAAAATACAATTGAAATTCTGTTAGGTTTTATTTGTTTCAAAATCCATCCTGAGAAAAGCACATACTTTTGTCAAAGAAGCTTAGGCCATAATTTAACAACTTTTGAGAGGCATTAATTATTATGCAATATTAGGGATGCATTCTCATGTTTCTTTTAATTATTTATCCTTTTTCCTTCCAGTTTCTTTCAATTCTTCCACTGTTCATACATCATGCCCCACCAAAGATTGGAAGCTACATGGGGGGAAATGCTACTGGGTTGCTGAACATGAAAATAAATCTTGGAATGAAAGTAAAAATGACTGTGTCACGAAAAAATCACATCTCATGGTGGTCCGAGACTTCACTGATACGGTGAGGTATAAAATTTTAAGATTATAGCATCCTTCACAACTGCAGTAGTTCTTTGTGCTACAAATTTGAAAATATCGGTGAAAAAAATTTAAACCTCATTGATATTAACTGCACAATTATTGGTTGAATGAATCACTGAAACTATATTATTATTTTAGTCTTCTTTTGCTTCCTTTGTGGCTCAGCTGGTAAAGAATCTGCCTGCGATGCGGGAGACCTGGGTTTGATCCCTGGGTTGAGAAGATCCCCTGGAAAAAGGAAAGGCTACCCACTCCAGTATTCTGGCCTGGAGAATTCCATGGACTATATAGCCCATGGGGTCGCAAAGAGTCAAACACGACTGAGCAACTTTTACTTTCACATTCACTTAGCTAGGGATAGAAGAAATCCTTTTAGTAGTATATACCTAAGTTCTTCTCTATAAGGTATCCATTTCCCAGATTGCATTTTAAATGTATGACATCACTCTCATCTCCCATATTTAATCCATCATTGCTCACAAAGTTTGTAGTCAGACAGCATGGCAGCTGAAATTAAAAATGATGTTCAGAGAAAGGAAATAGAGTATACCCTTCTTATTAAGCTTTGTTTTTTGTTGAAGAAAACAAATATTTTTCTAACTCTGGCTTAATTTAAATTGAAATTTCTTACACGAAGGTTGGACACTAAACCTAAATAAGACCAGTATAGATATTAGTTGGCAAACATCAAATAAGGATTCTTAGCATAAGAATTAGTATGTTGAAATTACAAACGATGTCAAAGGCTCAGCTTCAGAAAACTCAGTGATGAACAGTGCTTTACAAGCCTGGTTAAGTCTGGAGGGTTTATATAAAGACAGCTGTTGAAACTTTTGTAGGGGGAAGAAAAAATTCCTCTGAGTTTCATAGAAATCCACAAAAACAAGAAAATCAAAATGGGAAGTAAGTTATCTTCAGTGTAACCAATGTGACCACAAATATCAAACTGTAAAACTCTTTGTCAGATCCAGTCCAAATTGGTTTGAATATGAACCAAATCCAGAATGGGTGAAGAACTAAAAAAGAGACTTTTTTCTTCTCTTAGAAGTCAGCTTAAGACAAAAAAGGGGAAGAAGGTATCAACTTGAAAGGACCTAATAAAGTGAAGTCGCTCAGTCGTGTCCGACTCTTAGCGACCCCATGGACTGCAGCCTACCAGGCTCCTCCGTCCATGGGATTTTCCAGGCAAGAGTATTGGAGTGGGGTGCCATTGCCTTCTTCAACTAATTCACTAGTTTAGTATGCAATAAAATAACAGAGGCTTTGAATAAGTTAAACTGGCTAGTAACAACTAATCAGTTTTCTTCAGTGATCACTGTTCTACATAGGCAGGATAATTAACTCATGGATAGTCTTTCTGGTCTATCTTCAACTATTCTTACACTACATAATCAATTAGGGACATCTTTTTACAGATATGTGAAGAGAACACAGGTAGCTTTATGTAAGTTGAGTTTGTTAAATCTATTCATTATGACAGGGGATTTCTGACACAAAAATTGCTCACTGCACACTGAACCCCAGAGAAGTGATGAAAAAGACAGCTGATGTTAGGAGGTATATGGGAGTGGGGTAGGGTGAGAAGTCATGGATAAATTAAAAACTGGCAAGTATCTGCTGAAGCAGAGCCACTTTTTAGGACATAATAATAAGAAAGCATCTAATAAAAAGAGACTGAGTTACATAGCTTTGTATTTGGAAATGAACACACAGTTCCTCCTAGGTCTTTAAAGTGGAGTTTCAGTTCATTATTAAGTGATTGGTTAGGTTTCTTGTTGCCCAGGAAACACATCTTTTCTGCATTTCTGCCTTTTTCCATTTGATGATGAGCAGGAAACAGATAAGGTTTTTAGGGAAGTCTTTCATTGCACTGTTTCTCCATGCATTGATTTATTGTCTGTTTCTACCCAGGAATTGAGCCCAGATGTCCCACATTGCAAGCAGTTTCTTTACCATCTGAGCCACCAACAGAATAATAAAGGGGCTGTAAGGCTTTCCAGGTGGTGCTTGTGGTAAAGAACCTGCCTGCCAATGCAGGACATGCAAGTTTGATCCTTGGGTCAAGAAGATCCCCTGGAGGAGGGCATGGCAACCCCTCCAGGATTCTTGCCTGGAGAATGCTATGGATAGAGGAGCTGGGTGGCTACAGTCCACGGGGTTACAAAGAGTCAGACACAACTGAAGGGACTTAGCACACAAGCACCCAAAGGGGTTGTATGAGTTTGTCAGAGCTAACATAACAAAGTACCACAGACTTGACGGCTTAAGCATCAGAAATTCATTACTCACAGCTCTGAAGGCTAGACGTTCAAGATCAAGGTGTTGGCAGATTTGGTTCCTTACAAGGCCTCTCTCCTTAGTTTCTAGATGGCCACCTGCTTGCTCTGTCTTCACACGGTCTTTCCTCTGTATGCATGCATCTGTGTCTCTCTGTATGTCCAAATTTCTGCTTCTTATAAGGACAGTAATCAGATTGGATTAAGATCTACCCTAACAGCCTCATTTCTGCTTAGTCACTGTCTCTAAAAGCTGTGTCTCCAAAGGCAGTCACATTTTGAAGCATGGGGGGTTAGAGCTTCAAATGCATACATTTTGAAGAGACACAGTTGAGGCCGTAATATTCTATCCTCTGGCTCCTGAAGCCTGTAATAGGGGTCAATTATACATGTGAAGCAACTGAGCACGGCATGGCATACATGTGAATTGGGCCGTGGTAAAGAATCTACCTCCCAATGCAGGAGACACAAGAGACACAGGGTTGATCCCTGGGCTGGGAAGACCTCCTGGAGGAGGAAATGGCAACCCACTCCAGTATTCTTGCCTTGGAAATCCCATGGACAGAGAAGTCTTGCAGGCTACAGTCAGTCCACAGGGTCACAAAGAGTCAGACAAAACTTGAGCAACTTAGCACATTATGGACAGCCATATACTTTGTTTCAGGGGTTATGTTATTGTACAAAAAGGAGATATTACCCACCTCCTAGAGTAATGGCCATAAAAACAAAAATAGACAAATGGGACTTAATTAAACTTAAAAGCTTTTGTACAGCAAAAGAAACGAGATTAAAAGACAACCCTCAGAATAGGAGAAAATAATTGCAAAGGAAAAAGCTGACAAAGGATTAATCTCCAGGATATATAAGCAGCTCATGCAGCTCAATATCAGGAAAACAAACAGCCCAAACAAACAAACAAAAAATGGGCAGAGGACCTAATCAGACATTTCTCCAAAGACATACAGATGGCTAATAAACACATGAAGAGGTGCTCAGCATCGCTCATCATTAGAAAAATGCAAATCAAAACTACAATAAGGTATCAACTCACATGGATCAGAATGGCCATCATCAAAATCTCTATAAACAATAAATGCTGGAGAGGGTGTGGAGAAAAGGGAATGCACTTGCAATGTTGGTGGAAATGTTAATTGATACAGCCACTGTGGAGAACAGTATGAAGATTCCTTTAAAAAACTAGGAATAAAACTATCATATAACCCAACAATCCCACTACTGGGCATATACGCTGAGAAAACCATAATTGAAAGAGACGCATGTATCTCAATGTTTGCTGCAGCACAATTTACAATAGCTAAGATATGGAAGGAGAAGGCAATGGCACCCCACTCTAGAACTCTTGCCTGGAAAATCCCGTGGACAGAGGAGCCTGGCAGGCTGCAGTCCATGAGGTCGCTAAGAGTCGGACACAACTGAGCAACTTCACATTCATTTTCACTTTTCACTTCATGCATTGGAGAAGGAAATGGCAACCCATTTCCAGTGTTCTTGCCTGGAGAATCCCAGGGATGGGGGAGCCTGGTGGAAGGCCGTCTATGGGGTCGCACAGAGTGGGACACGACTGAAGTGACTTAGCGGCGGCAGCAGCAGCAGCAAGATATGGAAGCAACCTAGATGTCCATCAATATATGAATGGATAAAGAAGTTATGGTAAATATATACAATGGAATATTACTCAGCCATAAATATAATACATTTGAGTCAGTTCTAGCAAGGTGGATGGACCTAGAGCCTGTTTTACAAAGTGAAGTAAGTCAGAAGGAGAAAAACAAATGTCATATATTAATGCATATATATGGAATATAGAAGGATGGTACTGATGATCCTATTTTCAGCAATGGAGATGCAGACATACAGAACAGACTGGTGGACATAGTCGGGAAAGGAGAGGGTGAGAGGAATTGAGAGAGTAGCATGCAAACACATAAATTACCACATCCAGTGGAAATTTGCTATATATGATGCAAGGAGCTCAAATCAGGTGTTCTTTGACAACCTAGAGAGGTGGGATAGGATGGGAGGTCGGAGGGAGATTAAAGAGGGAGGGGACACATGTATACCTATGGGTGATTCATGTTGATGTATAGCAGAAACCAACACAATATTGTAAAGCAATTGTCCTCCAATTAAAAAAAAAAAACTTATAAACAATATGTGCTCCATCAGCTCAGAGACTACTTTCTTTCTGTGTGTTTTTCCTGTGTGTTTTCTTGCTTCTAGATTATTGTTTAATACTTGTATTCAGTAATAATCACTATTATTTAGGCAAGAAGCATTCATTATGGGCCAAGCCGTGTTTAATATTACTTATTAACAAAACAATAACAGTTCTTTGAGATAGGTATGAATATTATCATAGTCAGAGTTTTAGTGACTGGAAAAATGCAGAAATAAAAAGAATAAATAACTGTGCAAAGATGTGTAGTAGTAATAGTAGCTGCAGCCTGACGCCACAGCCTTGGTGTCTACTAACACTGTCCATAATAGTTCTTTTTTTCTTTGCAGTCTCAGTTTATGTTTTTATATTGGAGTATATTTGGTGTACGTATATTCCCTCCCTCTTGATCCTCCCTCCCACTCTGCCATAATACCCCTTTAGGTCATCACAGAGCACTGAGCTGAGCTCCCTGTGCTATACAACAGCTTCCCACTAGCTATCTATTTTGCACATGGTAATATATATATATATATCCCAATCTCCCAATTTTTCCCACTCTCCCTGTCTTCTTGTGTTCACATGTTCTTACTCTATGTCTGCATTCCTGCCTTGCAAATAGGTACATCTAGATTTTTTTTTAATTTATGTTTAGATTCCTTATATATGTGTGTGTGTTAACATATGATATTTGTTTTTCTCTTTCTGCCTTACTTCACTCTGTATGACGAATGATAAAATTTCATTCTTTTTTATGGCTGAGTAATATTCCATTGTATATATGTGCCACATCTTTATCCATTCATTTGTCGATAGACATTTGGTAATTTTCCTTTGGCTTTTATCCCATTGCATTACTGTGGATTTCCCCTCCACTGTGATCTATTTGAAAACGTGAAGCCTGTCTTACCTGTTCATTCCTAGCTTCTAGTGCAGTGCTAGCCACATAGAAGGTGCTCCTGTGGTATTTTATCTTGCATCTGTAAGAATCACTTGATTTCATACAACATTTTCTATTCTTTTTAGACTTTCCTATGGCAAAATATATATGATTCATTTTGGGTTGGTTTGAGGATTCCTCCTGGAGGGAAATTATGGACCTGGTTGGACAACAGCACTTTTGACCCTCAGCTGTAAGTCTTTTGCATTTCTTTTGCATTTTTTCTTTTTGTGGTTTTTAATCCCATGTTGTATGTGACAAGAAAGAGACATATGACATCATTGGCTTTGAAGTGATCTAATGGGTATAAATTTCCTGACTGCTACAGTCTGATAAATATTTCTATAAAATGATTCACACAGAAAGTTGAGAAAGAAATCTCCCTCCATCCACTCAGAAAACTTATGTATGAAACAGGATTGCCCTGTTGCCTGATTTTAGCTTTTTATATAAAAGGTAAATTAGCAGGTATAAACTCTTTTATGAGTGCACACGTTTGTTTTACAGAGCATAACTTTCTGCTCACTTCTTATAGTGATCAATTTTTAAGCAATAAAAGTGTCAGAGCTGAGGGACTTCCCTGACGTTCCAGTGGTTAAGACTCCGCATTCCCAATTCAGGCGGCATGGATTCAAACCCATCTCCTATCATGGGGAACTAGGATCCCACACACTGCTCAGAATGGACTAAAAAAAAGTCAGAGGTGATGTTTTAGCTCTCTTTAATGAACTATCAGGGCTTCCCTTGTGGCTCAGTGGTAAAGAATCTGCCTGCAATGCAAGAGATGCAGGTTCAATCCCTGGGTCAGGAAGACCCCCTGGAGAATGAAATGACAACCTACTCCAGTATTCTTGCCATGGACAGAGGAGTCTGGCAGGTTATGGTCTATATGGTCACAAAGAGTCAGACACAACTGAGAGACTAAACAACAAAAATGAACTATTAACTTCTCTGGAGAGACGTTTGAGAAATTAACATAAAGTGGGAAGGATTGCTTTGCCTATCATATGGTTGTGTATTTAAATAGTTTTAATGAGTTTACTCTTTATTTAAAAAAATAGAAAACATTTTCTGAAGTCCTTGTAAGCCTCTGGCCATATGCATATACTCATGGCTGATGTAAAGAAAACCATCTGCTTTCTTTCTGTAGGTTTTCAAATCAACGAGAAACCCGGAGTATGAAATGTGCCTGGGTGTCTTCTACCGAGATAACCAAAGAAGACTGTCAGAAAAGTTATCCATGGATTTGTCAACTATAATCCACTTGGCAGAAAATAAGTCTCTATTTGTCTGACTAAGAGACACCACATGAAGTTTGAGCTCGGATCATAAGAAAGCTCAGAGGGCTGTGTGTGTGTGTGTGTTTTATAGCACTATTCTCAGAAGTGTGGAAAGGGAGATACACAAAATAAAATATTTTAGAAAATGAGTGTACGTGATGAATATATTTTTACATCTGAATGAAGTGGTGATTCAATCATCCATCTCATCGTGCCAGTATTTTTTTAATTTTAGCCTTTATCTTTTCTGTATCTTCAGACTGAGTGATTCACACTTTCACTTAGCTTAACTTGATATCCTTAGTTAATTTCTTACATTCTCACAGTTTCAACTACCACATACAAAGCAGTGCACATCAAAGTCATATCTGCCTTTCAGATCATTCTCTGATCACCAGACCTGTATACTCTACCGGCTATTTAACACAGCAAGTATAAAACCCCAAAGGTACTTCCAACTCAACTTACAACAGTAGTCCACTAAACTTCATCATAAAAGGAACCATCTTCCAGCACTCCATATCTCAGTAAAGGATATGCCATACAAGACATGCCATCTAAAAACCAGTTGTTGTTGTTGTTCAGTTACTAAATCATGTCCGACTCTGCAACCCCATGAACTGCAGCATACCAGGCATCCCTGCTCTTCACTATCTCCTGGAGTTTGTTCAAAATCATGTCTCTTGAATCAGTGATGTTATCCAACCATCTCATCTTGATATTACTCTCTCTCACATGCATACCTCTAGGTTGCTCTCCACCTTCATCTCATATCACCAAGTTTTATTTGTGTGTGTGTTAGTCGCTCAGTCATGTCTGACTCTTTGCGACCCCGTGGATCATAGCCCATGAGAATCCTCTGTCCATGGGATTTTCCAGGCAAGAATATTGGAGTGGGTTGCCATTTCCTTCTCCAGAGGCTCTCCCCAACCCAGGGATTGAACCCGGGTGTCCCGCATTGCCGACAGACTCTTTACCCTCTGAGCCACCAGGAAAAATACCAAGTTTTATTTATTTTTAACTAAATATCTCTGGTGAAGTACAGGAAAGCCTGGCATGCTGCAGTTAATGGGGTCACAAAGAATGGAACACGACTGAGCAACTGAAAAACAGCAGAAATATCTCTCAAACATGTCCTCCTCTCTTTAGCACCACTTTCATGATCTTAACACAAAGACACTAAAATAATTAAATAGCTTTAATAACAACATCTTCACTCCATTTCAATTATTCTCTACCATGAATTCTGTGACATTTTAAAAATAAATACTGACAATGCAATTTTTCCCTTTAAAAAACACCTCATTATCTTCCTTGTAATAATACCAAATTCCATAACAAAGCCTAACAATCCCTATCAGGTCTAATCTTTCTTTATTGTCTCTTCCTCCACCTGGGCTTCCCAGGTAGCCCAGTGGTAAAGAATCTGCCTCACAATAGGGGAGATGCAAAAGACACGGGTTTGATTCTTGGGTTGAGAAGATTCCTTGGAGTAGGAAATGGCAGCCACCCCAGTATTCTTGCCTGGAAAATTCCATGGACAGAGGAGCCTGGTGGGCTACAGTCCATGGGGTCTCAAAGATTCAGACATGACTGAGCATGCACACCAAACTTACCCAAACTCTCCGGACCACAACTTCGTTGAACTAGCTTTTGGAACTCATAATACATTTCACCACTTTGCCTTAACAGAAGTTGCTCTCTGGACCTGGAATTCTTTCCTCTCTCCTCCATCAAGTTACCTCCCAAACATTCTCTGCATCTCTGCTCAGTTTTTAAGAATTTTCCCTTGAGCTCCAGGACAGGGTTGAATATTTTGACATTACATTCCCCTCCCCAGCACCTATTACATTTTTAGTCTTAATTATACCAGTCTTTTGAGTGAATATTTGATTCATATCCTCTGCCCTCACTTGACTGTAAATAACATGAGGGTCCAATCACTGTTTTTATATTTCTACTGCCTCTTAAATTACCTACTACATAATAACTACCAAAAAAAAAAAAAATATATATATATATATATATATATATATATATATATATATATATTGTATTGAGTTTTCCCTAAGAGACCATAGAAGTAAAAATGTTGATATGTGGTTGGGGAGAAGAGGGGGGAAAAGAAGCAGACTAAGATAACAGAGGTTTAATTGCTACATCATTAAAAGCCAACTGAAAACCCAAGTACTTGTCTGCTTGTACGACTGATATGGAAACAGAATCTTATAAATAATAAAGGACTTTAAGTGCTTCAGAGACAAACTTTCTTGTGATGTTTATGCTCACAGGTGATGATATCTGTACAAGTTTTCTTGCATATCGTATGTAACACAAACCACCTTATATGTGCTGAGTTGAACATTGTGTATAAACTGGTGAGCAAAGCATTTAAACTGTGGCATGTTGGCACTGATGCTGGGAAAAACTGAGGCAAGAGGAAAAGGGGGCAACAGAGGATGAAATGGTTGGATGGCATCCCTGACTCAATGGACATGAGTCTGAGCAAACTAAGGGAGATAGTAAAGGAAGAGGAGCCTTGTGTGCTGCAGTTCATGAGGTCGCAAAGGGTCAGACATGACTTAGCAACTGAACAGCAATAACATGTTGGCACTACATCCCAACAACAACAACAAAAAAATTGTTTCATTTTAGGGACACAGTAGTGTTCATAAGACAAGGATAAAAGTCAACAAAGAACACTTGAAAGATTAGCAGAACCCAGTGGCCAAGAAGACTCAAGACAGGATATAAGACCATTGGTTGGACATGAGGAAATTGATGTGTTAATACGTGTTGACCAATGTCAGAATGGTGTCTGGTAATAGGGAGATACCCAATGATGTGAGTAAAAGGATCCAGTGTGAAGCTATGACAAAATAAGTAGATGGGAGATGTGATAAAGAATAGATCAGAACTGAGATAGGAACCAGTGAGAAGAGCCTGTATAGAGCTCTCAGGGAAAGAGGAGACAATGGGTCCTTTTACTCACATCACTGGAACCCAGTGTGAAGTTGTGACAAAAATAAGAAGATGGGAGATGTGAGGGAGAATAGATCAGAACCAATGGGAAGAGCTTTTTTAGAGCTATCAGGGAAAGAGGGGGCAAAAAGACCAGAAATAGACAGTGCTTAGCAGGGCGTGGTTAGCGATTGGAGTTAGTGGACTTGTGGTTAGTGATTGGAAAGGTGACTATGGAGTATTTGCCAGAAAAAAAGGGGATACCAGAGCTACAGAAAGCTAAAACCACAGAGCTGAGGAAACTAAAGAGGACAAAGAGGAAGACACATTCCCCACAAGTTCCTCATGCAGCAGCCAACTGCCACCATTGCTACAGCAGAGTTGCTGACAGTGTCCCTTAAGATAGAGTTTGTTCTCGTGGCTGCAAGAAACAGAAGATATAGGCTCCAGCCATAAGCAGAACAGGAACAGGAGGATCTGGTCATTTTCCCCATATCCCCAACTTCCCTCATCCCTTTTACTCTCAACTGAGGACTTTCTTCATATGGCCCTGCCTGTGGTTTCCCCTACTCAGTGTCAATGCAAACTGTGCTGGGGCTCTGGAGCTTCATACCTCGTGTGTTGAAGAAGGATACAGGAAAGAATGAAAGTCAGTTCATTACCTTTTCAGAAAAGAAAGCCAATCTTGGGTCAAGCTCTCAAAGACTGAAAACGAAGAGAATCTATTACAAGTGTTCAAGACTGTCTTATGTGAGGCTGAGAACATACTCCTAGGGAAAATCCCTTGAGAGATTAGATTTTGGTATCTCCAGTCTTTAGTATACAAGGCCAAATGATCAACATCAAAAGAGTAAGATGTGTATACAATGTGTGTATGAGTTGCTTAATAATACACAAAGAAATCATACACATATCTAGTATCCCATGTGAAACTCACAATAATTCTGTATGGAGTCCAGTTTTTGTTTTTTCTCAATTAGGAATCAAAAATATAATAAAATTAAAACACTTGTGCCAATATTCCAAGTCAACTTCTACCTTTGATTATATTTGATATGGGTGAGTGACTGATTAACATGGATAAAGTTCTCTCATTCTTCAAGTATTCTGAATTCTTATAATAAATAATAGCCATTGAATCATTGTGTTTAGGATTTTATTCTGGAGCCCAAAACCATACTTAGCTGGAAGGTCTGAGAGCTTCTATCCATGCTGCTCCTTCCTAGTGCAATCTGTCCTCTGAGAAGAATGATATCCTACTATTCTCTAAGAGTTCTCATCTTCATTGTCTCTCTGAGTTTACATAATAGAGGTAGAAAAGTGTGAAGACTGCAGGACCAATGTAGAATCTGCTAGAGGCTGAGCCTAGATTTCCCTTATCTAATTGATGTCTTTCACAGATATTAGCAAAAACTGATACTGGAATGGTAACATCTAGAGAAATAAATGTGCATTACACTCCAGGTGTGATTTTTTTTTCTTGCCCAAGGCTCTTTTGGACTCTGACTTTGATGGTCTCAAGTCTCCCCTCTCCATCCATGCCGGATCCCACACTTTCTGGTCCCTCGCTCTCATGTCCCTGCTGAGAACCAGGGGAAAAACCACATGATTGATTCTACAACCCATTGAACTCACTGTCTAGTCAGTCACAGAACTCACTTCTTATACTGATCTACTGACTTACTCTGGCTAGTGATGTCTTGGGTCTCCTGAAATTAATGTCAGTCAGAGTCGGTGTTTCCATAACTCTTCCAAAGTCTGATTCTTCAAATCATAGTCACGTAGGTAAATGGTCACAGATTTCTTTGGGGAAACATGGGGAAAAGATTAACTATAAGAAGTCTGTCAGTTTAGCAGGGCACTTCCTCAAGGGACGAGGAGATTCTGGCTCTATAAACCAGCTCATGTCTAGGAGTTGACTGAAGGGATGATGTTTTGTTGATTCAAGTTATCATTCTGTTCACTCACCCAGGACTCTTCCACTTAAGGGAGGCCATTTACAGTCTCTTCAGGCAAAATAAGGTTAACCTTCTCACACATGGGCCACAGGGGTTCTTCTAATGGTAAAAAGAGCTCGATAGGAGTTAGAGTTCCATATCCCTAGTTTGTTTGGAATCTTCCCATATGTCCCCATTCTAGTTTTCAAGACCTCATTCCTTTATAATTAGTGTTGAAATGTTAACAGAAGAGGTCTGCAGTGTTGGGAATACAGAACAACTCTCTCTCCACTCCCCATCACAACGCAGCTAACAGTGGTTTCAGGAAATCTTATTTCCCGGAAAATTCCAGATATTTCTAGGAACTTGCTTGTGCTGTGCCTAGATTGTCCCAGCATTGTGTCTGACAACAATAAGCAGTGCAGACTCTATCCAGCAGAGGGAGCCGTTCAAAAAAGTTATTCTTAGGAAAGGCATTATTAAGAAAGGTTTCCTGTTTATCATTTTCAGGACATGGAGAGCAACTCTTAACATTAATAATTAATAAATTTGTTGTTATTGTTTAGTTGCTAAGTCGTGTCCATCTCTTTTTGCAACCCCATGTACTGTAGCCCACCAGGCTCTTCTGTCCACGGGATTTCCCAGGCAAGAATAGTGGAGCAGGTTACTATTTCCTTCTTTAGGGGATCTTCCCCACCAGGGATCAAACCCACGCTTCCTGCTTTGGTGGGCAGATTCTTTACCACTGAGCCACCTGGAAAGCCCAACTGATAAGAAAGAAAATGCGTTCATATTGGAAAGGAAGAAGTAAAACTTACACTATTGCAGATGACATGATATTATATACAGAAAACCCTAAAGATTCCACCAAAAAAGCTGTAGGACTAATAAATGAATTCAGTACAGTTGCAGGATATAAAATCAATATACAGAAATATGTTGCATTTCTATATGCTAATAACAAATTATCAGGAAGAGAAATTAAGAAAGCAATCACATTTATAATTGTATCATAACGAATAAAATACCTAGGAATAAATTTAACCAAGGAACTGAAAGACCTATACACTGAAAACTATAAGACATTGATGAAAGAAATAAAATAACACAAATAAAAGGAAAGACATTCCATGCTGATACATTGAAAGAATAAATGTTGTTAAAATGTCCCTCCTACTCAAAGCTATCTGGAGATTCAATGTAACTTCTGTTAAAATTGCAATGGCATTTTTCAGAAATAGAACAAAAAAAAAATCCTAAAATTTGTATGGAAACATAGAAGATGTAGAGTAGCCAAAGAAACTGAGAAAGAACAGAACTGAAGGCATGATTCTCTCTGATTTCAAAATTTATTACAAAGTTATAGTAATCAAAACAGTATCATACTGGCATAAAAACAGACATATAGATCAATGGAACACAATAGAGATCTCAGAAATAAAGCCACATGTATACGGTCAATTAATTCATGACAGAGGAACAAGGAATACCCCAAAGGAAGGGACAATCTCTTCAGTAAATAGTGTGGGGATAATTGGACAGCCACATGAAAGGTAGTGAAGCTGAACCGCTGCCTTACTTCATAAACAAAGTTAGTGCAAAGTGAGTTAAAGATGTGAGTGTAAGACCAGGTGGAGCCATCACCATAGTCTCTCTTCCCCCACACACCAGCATCAGCAGCTGACCAATAGAGAGGCGGGCCCATCAAACACCTGATGCACTGTACTACAGAGTAGTACCCCACCCTGGGTATCCCTTAAATGCCTGACTTGCCGGTCTGCAGAGTAGGACCCCAGCCAGGGGGGGCCCTCTATGTGCCTGACTCGCCGAACAACAGAGAAGGACCCGAGGCAAGGAAACCTTGTAGGTGCCTAAATGAGTTGAGCTACAGAGAAAGACTGGCCAAAGAGGCCTTCTGATCGCCAGCCACAAGAGGCTCAGAAAAAAAGACTCTGATAGGGCCATAACTCCCGTGGTGGAGGCAGTCTGTATCCTTGCACAGTTGTCATTGCCAGGGTCCCTGCAAGCTAAGCAACTGCGCCACCTTCAGGCTCAACTCTCACTGGGGCAGAGCTGCCACAGGCAAAAAAGTATTGCACCTATTCACTCAGGGTCACTTCTGTTGTGTTTGACCCTATGTGACCCTGTAGACTGTCGCCTGCTAGGCTTCTCTGTCAGGGAGGGGGACTCTCCAGGCAAAAATACTGGAGCACATTGGCCAATACTGGTTGCCATACCCTTCTAAAGCACTGTGTTTCCTGCTGCCCTAGCTGCCAACTCCCCTGAATACCTGGCACTGCCAGAACCCCTGGGCCCAAGCAGCTGCACCACCTCCACACCTGGCCCTCACAGGGGCAAACCTAAGTCCTCCAGGGCAGCCTCAGGAGCAAACCCCAGTAGACGACCCACATGCAGATGTGGAAATAAAGCCACAATTGAAACGCAGGGGCAGTGTGGCTAAAGAAGAAGACCCAAAAGCCTTCTCACCAGCTGTACAAGTTGCAGATTAAATCCACATGATCAACTAGGCAGACCCTGTGTCTATGGAATATATAAAAGGTCATTGAGAACTCCCACAAAATAAAATGCACTAGTTCTGATAGCTGTGGACATTGGAGACAAGAACACACAGGAGGAGGACCAGATTAGAATCTGAGCTGCCCCCACAGTAGGTTCAGAGATCAAGGACAATGTTGGAGGACATCCTGGGGAGGTGAGGTGGACTGTAACTCCCAGTGAGGGAAAAGACTCTGACAGCTGTGGCTTAAGAAAAACATTTATTATTCTTATGTTTTGACTTGTTCTGTAGATTCTTTAGGATTTTTTTTCTTTTTTTTTTCCTGCTCCCACACTCCCCGCCCCCAGTTGTCAATTTTATTGGCACTATGAAATCTAATTAAGCTTCTGAGCTTTTTTTTTTTTTCTCAATCACATTTTTATTGTTGTTATAAACCTCTGTTATAAAACTCTAGGGAGTTTTCCTTTTTTTCCCCTCTCTTTTTTTAATTATAACTTTTTAAACCTATTATTATTTTTTCTACATTTATTCCTTTGTTTGCTTTTCCTACTGTACTGTTCCCCTTGCAGTTAATCATTAATGTATATAAATCTTCTTTATCTACCTCTATTTAATTTTTCATATCTATTTTTTTCTTTCTTTTATTCTTTTTTTTCCTCTCAACATATTTTTTAGTTTTATTTTCATTGTTTTATTCCATAATTGACACCTTGCTTTAGTTTTGTTTTCCAGTTAGTGCTTTAGTTATTTTTGTTCTGGTAGACATAATTTTTGGTTCCACTTGTTTGCCAGGTCATTCTATTGTACTTTTTATTTTTGTTGGACAGTTTTGATTTTGCTTATGGGTGTGTATGTGTTTATTCAGTCACATTTTTTTTGTTATAAACCTCTGCCTCTATGTTGGACTTTTGAAGTTCTGTCGAGTTTTCCTTTTTCCCTTTCTTCTATCTTCTTCTGTTTATTATTTTTTTCTTTTTTCTTTTTCATAATTTTGTTTTAATTTATTATATTTTTTCTACATTTATTCCCTTTTTTTGCTTTTCTTAATGTTCTTTCCCCCTTGCAGTTAATCTTTAATGTGTGTAAATCTTCTTCATCTACCTCTATTAACTTTGCATATCTATTCTTTCTTTACTTTCTTTCCTTTCCTTTCTTTCCTTTCCTCTCAACATATTTGTTATTTTTGTTTTCATTGCTTTATTCCCCACTTGGCACCTTGCTTTAGTATTGTTTTCCAGTTTTTGCTTTAGTTAGTTTTGTTCTTAACTGGTAAATATAATTTTTGCTTTCCTGTGTTCACTGGGTCAATCTATTGTACTTTATTTTTGTTGAACTGTTTGATTTTGCTTATTGGTGTATATGTATATATGTATATTCCATTAATTTAATTATTGTTTGCATTTTTACTGCCATTTGGGGTTCATATTTGGTTTCTCATTTTTGGTTATTTGTTTTAATCTCACTTAATATCATAACAAACCAGTTGCAAAATCTTCGTTCCTAACCAGAGATCAACCCCTGAGCCTTTGGAGTGGGAGCACTGACTCCAGAGAACTAACCCTTGGGGTATCAAATAGTGAGAACTCACACAAAGGAAACCACTGGAATACAAGACCCAGCATCACCCAACCACCAATACCATCCTGGTGCAGGACACCTCATCTAAACAACAAGTAAAACAAAAATACAACCCCAATCATCAGCAGACAGGATCACCACCTCACTCAGCCTTTCCCATCAAAGGAAAAACAAACAAACAAGAATTCAGCACAAATCTCACCCTAAAAGAAGCTTACAAAAACCACTGGACCAATCTTAGAGGGAAGAAACCAAAAGGAAGAAAGAATTCAACCTTGAAGCCTGGGAGAAATATATCTCAAACCCAGTGAGTTTAAAAAAAATAATAATGAAAAGGCAGAGAAATACTACACAAAGGAAGGAACAAACTAGAAACACAGAAATCCAAATAAATGAAAAGGAAATAGCCAAACTACCTGAGAAAGAATTCAGAATAATGATAGTAAAGATGATCAAAAACCTTGAAAGCAAAGTGGAGAAAATGCAAGAATCAACTAACAAAGGCCTAGAAGAATTAAAGAATAAATATGCAGAGACAAACAACACAATTGCTGAAATTAAAAATACTCTAGAAGGAATCAATAGCAAAATATCTGAAGCAGAAGAATGAATCAGTGAGATGAAAGAGAAAATGGTGGAAATAACTTCTGAGGAGCAGAATAAAGTAAAAAGAGTGAAAAGAACTGAGGATAGTCTCAGAGACCTCTGGGACAATATCAAATGCACCAACATTCGAATAATAGGGGTCCCAGAAGAAGAAGAGAAAAAGAAAGGGTATGAGAAAAATTTTTAAGAGATTATAGTTGAAAATTTCCCCAACATGGAAAAAGAAATAGTCAATCAAGTCCAAGAGGCACAAAGAATCCCGTACAGGAAAAACCCAAGGAGAAACACACCAAGACACATACTAATCAAACTAACAAAGACTAAACACAATGAAAGAATATTAGAAGCAGCAAGGGAGAAGGAACAAGTAACATACAAGGGAAATCCCATACACTGAGCAGCTGATCTTTCAGTAGAAACTCTGCAGGCCAGAAGGGAATGGCAAGATATATTTAAAGTACTGAAAGGGAGAAATCTACAACCAAGATTACTGTACCAAGCAAGGATCTCCTTCAAAATTTATGGAGAAATAAAAAGCTTTTCAGACAAGCAAAAGTTAAGAGAATTCAGTATTACCAAACCAGCTTTACAATAAATGTTAAATGGACTTATATAGTCAATAAATACAAAAGAAGAAAAAAGATCTACAAAATCGACCCCAAACAATTAAGAAAATGGCAATAGGAACATATATATCAATAATTACTTTAAATGTAAATTGATTAAATATTCCAACCAAAAGATACAGACTGGCTGAATGGATACAAAAACAAGAACCCTATATATGCTGTCTACAAGAAACCCACTTCAGACCTAAAGACACATATAGACTGAAAGTGAAGGATGGAAAAATACATTCCATGCAAATGGGAAGCAAAAAAAAAAAAAAAAAGCTGGAGTAGGAATCCTCATATCAGACAAAATAGACCTTAAAATAAAAAAGATTACAAGAGATAAGAAACGACACTACATAATGATCAAGGGATCAATCCAAGAGGAGGAGATAGCAATTGTAAATATCTATGCACCCAATATAGGAGCACCTCAATACATAAGACAAATACTAACAGACATAAATGGAGAAATTGACAGTAACACAATAATAGTAGGAGGCTTTAACACCCCACTCACACCAATGGACAGATCATAAAAACATAAAATTAATAAGGAAACACAAGTCTTAAATGATACATTAGATGAGATGGATCTCATTGATATCTTCAGGACATTCCATCCAAATGCAGAAGAATACACCTTCTTCTCAAATGCACATGGAACATTCTCTAGGATAGACCACAATTGGGTGAAATCAAACCTCAGTAAATTTAAGAAAATTGAAATCATATCAAGCATTTTCTTCAACCACAACACTATGAGACTAGATATCAATTACAAGAAAAAAACTGTAAGAAACACAAACACATGGAGGTTAAGCAACACGTTTCTAAATAACCAACAGGTTACTGATGAAATCAAAAGGGAAATAAAAAAGTTTCTAGAAACAAATGGCAATGAAAACATGACAACTCAAAACCTATGGGATGCAGCAAAATCATTCCTAAGAGGGAAGTTTATAGCAATACAATCCTACCTCAAGAAACAAGAAAAACATTGAATAGACAACCTAACTTTACACCTAAAACAACCGGAAAAAGAACAACAACAACAAAAAAAAAATAGTAGAAGGAAAGAAATCATAAAGCTCTGAGCAGATATAAATGAAAAAGAAATGACAGAAACAATAGTAAAGATTAACAAAACTGAAAGCTGGTTCTTTGAGAAGATAAACAAAATAGACAAACCTTCAGCCAGACCCATTGAGAAAAAAAGAGAGAAGAATCAAATCAACAAAATTAGAAATTAAAAAGGAGAGGTTATATCAGACGATGCAGAAATACAAAGGATTATAAGAGACTATTATGAACAACTATATGGCAATAAAATGGATAACCTAGAAGAAATTAACAGATTCTTAGAAAAGTTCAATCTCCCAAGACTGAACCAGGAAGAAACAGAAATTATGAACAACCAAATTACAAGCACTGAAATTGAAGCTGTGATCAAAAATCTCCCCAGGACCAGATGGCTTCACAGGAGAATTCTACTAAACATTTAGAGAAGATTTAAGGCCTATCTTTCTAAAATTATTTCAAAAAATTGCAGAGGAAGGAACACTTTCAAACTCCTTCCACGAGGCCACCATCACCCTGATACCAAGAACAGACAAAGACAGCACAAAAAAAGAAAACTATAGACCAAAATCATTGATGAATATAGATGCAAAAATCCTCAAAAACATTTTAACAAACAGAATTCAGCAACACATCAAAAGCTCATACACCATGATCAAGTTGGGTTTATTCCAGGAATGTAAGGATTCTTCAAGATATGCAAATCAATCAATGTGATACACTGCGTTAACAAATTGAAAGATTAAAAACCATATGATAATCTCAATAGATGCAGAAAAAGCCTTTGACAAAATTAACACCCATTTACGACTAAATATCTTCAAAAAACGAGCATAGATGAAACCACCTCAACATTGTAAAGGCCATATATGATAAGCCTATAGCAAACATTATTCTCAGTGGTGAAAAACTGACACCATTCCGCCTAAGATCAGGAACAAGACATGGGTGTCCACTTTCACCATTATTATTCAACATAGTCCTAGAAGTCCTGGCTATAGTAATCAGAAAAGAAGAAGAAATAAAAGAAATCCAGATCAGAAAAGAGAAAGTAAAGCTCTTACTGTTTGCACACGATGTGATACTGTACATCAGATCAGATCAAATCAGATCAGTCACACAGTCGTGTCCGACTATTTGCGACCCCATGAATTGCAGCACGCTAGGCCTCCCTGACCATCACCAACTCCAGGAGTTCACTCAGACTCATGACCATTGAGTCATTGATGCCATCAAGCCATCTTATCCTCTGTCGTCCCCTTCTCCTCTTGCCCCCAATCCCTAACAGTATCAGAGTCTTTTCCAATGAGTCAACTCTTCGCATGAGGTGGCCAAATTACTGGAGTTTCAGCTTTAGCATCATTCCTTCCAAAGAAATCCCAGGGCTGATCTCCTTCAGAATGGACTGGTTGGATCTCCTTGTAGTCCAAGGACTCTCAAGAGTCTTCTCCAACACCACAGTTCAAAAGCATCAATTCTTCGGTGCTCAGCCTTCTTCACAGTCCAACTCTCACATCCATACATGACCACAGGAAAGAACCATAGCCTTGACTAGACGAACCTTTGTTGACAAAGTAATGTCTCTGCTTTTGAATATGCTATCTAGGATGGTCATAACTTTCCTTCTAAGGAGTAAGCGTCTTTTAATTTCATGGCTGCAGTCACCATCTGCAGTGATTTTGGAGCCCAAAAAAATAAATGACACTGTTTCCACTGTTTCCCCATCTATTTTCCATGAAGTGATGGGACCGGATGCCATGATCTTCATTTTCTGAATGTTGAGCTTTAAGCCAACTTTTTCACTCTCCACTTTCACCTTCATCAAGAGGCTTTTAATTCTTCTTCACTTTCTGCCATAAGGGTGGTGTCATCTGCATATCTGAGGTTATTGATATTTCTCCCGGCAATCTTGATTCCAGCTTGTGCTTCCTCTAGCCCAGTGTTTCTCATGATGTACTCTGCATATAAGTTAAATAAACAGGGTGACAATATACAGCCTTGACATACTCCTTTTCCTATTTGGAACCAGTCTATTGTTCCATGTCCAGTTCTAACTCTTGCTTCCTGACCTGCATACAAATTTCTCAAGAGGCAGGTCAGGTGGTCTGGTATTCCCATCTCTTTCAGAATTTTCCACAGTTTATTGTGATCCACACAGTCAAAGGCTTTGGCATAGTCAATAAAGCAGAAATAGATGTTTTTCTGGAACTCTCTTGCTTTTTCCATGATCTAGCGGATGTTTGCAATTTGATCTCTGGTTCCTCCGCATTTCCTAAAACCAGCTTGAACATCAGGAAGTTCACAGTTTACATATTGCTGAAGCCTGGCTTGGACAATTTTGAGCATTATTTTACTAGCGTGTGAGATGAGTGCAATTGTGCAGTAGTTTGAGCATTCTTTGGCATTGCCTTTCTTTGGGATTGGAATGAAAACTGACCTTTTCCAGTCCTGTGGCCACTGCTGAGTTTTCCAAATTTGCTGGCATATTGAGTGCCGCACTTTCACAGCATCATCTTTCAGAATTTGGAATAGCTCAACTGGAATTCTATCACCTCCACTAGCTTTGTTCATAGTGATGCTTCCTAAGGCCCACTTGACTTCACATTCCAGGATGTCTGGCTCTAGGTCAGTGATCACACCATCGTGATTATCTGGGTCGTGAAGATCTTTTTTGTACAGTTCTTCTGTGTATTCTTGCCATCTCTTCTTAATATCTTCTGCTTCGGTTAGGTCCATGCCATTCGGGCCTTTATCGAGCCCATCTTTGCATGAAATGTTCCTTTGGTATCTCTGATTTTCTTGAAGAGATCTCTAGTCTTTCCTTCCTGTTGTTTTCCTCTATTTCTTTGCATTGATCGCTGAAGAAGGCTTTCTTATCTCTTCTTGCTATTCTTTGGAACTCTGCATTCAGATGCTTATATCTTTCCTTTTCTCCTTTGCTTTTCACTCCTCTTCTTTTCACAGCTATTTGCAAGGCCTCCCCAGACAGCCATTTTGCTTTTTTGCATTTCTTTTCCAATGGGATGGTCTTGATCCCTGTCTCCTGTACAATGTCACGAACCTCATTCCATAGCTCATCAGGCACTCTATCTATCAGATCTAGGCCATTAAATATATTTCTCACTTCCACTGTATAATCATAAGGGATTTGATTTAGGTCATATCTGAATGGTCTAGTGGTTTTCCCTACTTTCTTCAATTTAAGTCTGAATTTGGCAATAAGGAGTTCATGGTCTGAGCCACAGTCAGCTCCTGGTCTTGTTTTTGCTGACTGTATAGAGCTTCTCCATCTTTGGCTGCAAAGAATATAATCAATCTGATTTCAGTGTTGACCATCTGGTGATGTCCATGTATAGAGTCTTCTCTTGTGTTGTTGGAAGAGGGTGTTTGTTATGACCAGTGCATTTTCTTGGCAAAACTCTATTAGTCTTTGCCCAGCTTTATTCCATATTCCAAGGCCAAATTTGCCTGTTACTCCAGGTGTTTCTTGACTTCCTACTTTTGCATTCCAGTCCCCTATAATGAAAAGGACATCTTTTGGGGGTGTTAGTTCTTAAAGGTCTTGTAGGTCTTCATAGAACCGTTCATCTTCAGCTTCTTCAGTGTTACTGGTTGGGGCGTAGACTTGGATTACTGTGATATTGAATGGTTTGCCTTGGAAACAAACAGAGATCATTCTGTCATTTTTGAGATTGCATCAAGTACTGCATTTTGGACTCTTTTGTTGACCATGATGGTTACTCCATTTCTTCTGAGGGATTCCTGCCCGCAGTAGTAGATATAATGGTCATCTGAGTTAAATTCACCCATTCCAGTCCATTTTAGTTCGCTAATTCCTAGAATGTCGACATTCACTCTTGCCATCTCTTGTTTGACCACTTCCAATTTGCCTTGATTCATGGACCTGACATTCCAGGTTCCTATGCAATATTGCTCTTTACAGCATCGGACCTTGGTTCTATCACCTGTCACATCCACAGTTGGGTATTCTTTTTGCTTTAGCTCCATCCCTTCATTCTTTCTCGAGTTATTTCTCCACTGATCTCCAGTAGCATATTGGGCACCTACTGACCTGGGGAGTTTCTCTTTCAGTATCCTATCATTTTGCCTTTTCACACTGTTCATGGGGTTCTCAAGGCAAGAATACTGAAGTGGTTTGCCATTCCCTTCTCCAGTGGACCACATTCTGTCAGATCTCTCCACCATGACCCGCCCATCTTGGGTTGCCCCACAGGCATGGCTTAGTTTCATTGAGTTAGACAAGGCTGTGGTCCTAGTGTGATTAGATTGACTGGTTTTCTGTGAGTATGGTTTCAGTGTGTCTGCCTTCTTGCAACACCTACCGTCTTTCTTGGATTTCTCTTACCTTGGGCGTGGAGTATCTATCTCTTCACGGCTGCTCCAGCAAAGCGCAGCTAATGCTCCTTACCTTGGATGAGGGGTATCTCCTCACCACCGCCCTTCCTGACCTTCAACATGGGATAGCTCCTCTAGGCCCTCCTGTGCCCGCCACAGCGTGGGGTTGGTCCTCCCGGCCACTGCCCGTGGCCTCGGGTGTGGGGTTGCTCCTCCAGGCCGCTGCCCCTGGCCTTGGGCTTAGCTGGGTGGGGTAGCTCCTCCCGCCCACCGCCCATGCCCTCGGAGGTGGGATAACTCCTCTCGTCACCACCCCTGACCTCGGATGCTGGGTATCTCCTCTCAGCCACCCCCCCGACCTCGGATGTGGGGTAGGTCCTCTCGGCCGTTCCTGTGCTGTCGCAGTCTGGCACTCGCCGACGCTGCCCCTGACCTTGGACGTGGGGTAGCTCCTCTCAGCCACGCTTTAGCACACCCATCGCAGCCGCCTGCACTTTAAAACCATAAAGATATTATCAAAAAATTACTAGAGCTAAACAGTGAATTTAGCAAATTTGCAGGATGCAAAATCAATACACAGAAATCACTTGCATTTCTATATACTAACAATGGAAAATCAGAAAAAAAAATTAAGGAATCAATCCCATTCACCATTGCAACAAAAAGAATTAAATATCTAGGAATAAACTTACCTAAGGAGACAAGAGAACTATACACTGAAATTAATAAGACACTCATGAAAGAAATCAAAGACAATATAAACAGATGGAGAGATATTCCATGTTCCTGGGTAGGAAGAATCAATATTGTTAAAATGATTATACTATCAAATGCAATCCACAGATTCAATGTGGTCCCTATCAAATTACCAATGGCATTTTTCAGAGAACTAGAACAAAAAGTTTCACAATTCATATGGAGACACAAAAGACCCTGAATAGCCAAAGCAGTCTTTAGAAAAGTAGAATGGAGCTGGAGGAATCAACCTTCCTGACTTCAGATTATACTACAAAGCTACAGTCATCAAGACAGTATGGTACTGGCATAAAAACAGAAATATAGACCAATGGAACAAGATAGAAAGCCCAGAAATAAACCCATGCACCTATAGTTACCTTGTTTTTGACAAAGAAGGCAAGAATATACAATGGGATAAAGACAGCCTCTTCAATAAATAGTGCTGGGAGAACTGGACAGCTATACATAAAAGAATGAATTAGCACACTTCCTAACACCACACACAAAGATAAACTCAAAATGAATTAAAGACTTAAATGTAAGACCAGAAACTATGAAACTTAGAGGAAAACATAGGCAGAACACTCGATGACATAAATCAAAGCAATATCCTCTATGACCCACTTCCTAGAGTAACAGAAATAAAAACAAAAGTAAACAAGTGGGACCTGATTAAACTTAAAAGCTTTTACACAGCAAAGGAAACTATAAGCAAGGTGAAAAGACAACCCACAGAATGGGAGAAAATAATAGCTAATGAAACAACTGACAAAGGATTAATTTCCAAAATATACAAGCAGCTCATACAACTCAATGCCAGAAAAACAAACAACCCGATCAAAAAATGGGGGAAAGACCTAAACAGATGTTTCTCCAAAGAAGACAAACAGATGGCTAACAAACACATGAAAAGATGCTCAACATTGCTCATTGTTAGACAAATGCAAATCAAAGCCACAATGAGATATCACCTCACACCAGTCAGAATGGCCATCATCAAAAAGTCTACAAACAATAAATGCTGGAGATGGTGTGGAGAAAAGGGAATGCTCTTGCACTATTGGTGGAAATGTAAATTGATACAGCCATTATGGAAGACAATATGAAGATTCCTTTAAAAAACTAGGAATAAAAGCACCGTATGACCCAGCAATCCCACTCCTAGGCATATACCTTGAGTAAACTAGGGTTGAAACAGATACACGTTCCCATTGTTCATTGCAACACTATTTATAATAGCTAGAACATGGAAGCAATCTAGATGTCCATCGACAGATGAGTGGATAAAGAAGTTGTGGTACATATACAAAATGGAATATTAACTCAGCCATAAAAACGAACACAACTTAGTTCTGATGAGGTGGATGAACCTAGAACTTATTATACAGCATGAAATGAGTCAGAAAGAGAAAGATAAATATAGTATTCTAACACACATATACGGAATCTAGAAAAATGGTACATAGAATTTATTTACAGCAATGGAGAAACAGACATAGAGAATTGACTTAAGGATATGGGGAGAGGGAGAAGAGGGTGAGATGTATGGAAAGAGTAACATGGAAACTTACATTACCATATGTAAAACAGATCACCAATGGGAATTTGCTGTATGGCTCAGGAAACTCAAACAGGGGATCTGTATTAACTTAGAGGAATGGGATAGGGAGGGAGATGGGAAGGAGGTTCAGAAGGGAGGGGATATATATATATATATATATATATATATATATATATATATATATACATATACATATACATATACATATACATATATACATACATACATACCTATGGCTGATTTATGTTGAGATTTGACAGAAAACAACAAAATTCTGTAAAGCAACTATCCCTCAAGGTCGGGGTGGGGGAGGGAGGAAATCTAGAACTTTAACATCAGGAATTAGTTTCCTAAGGCTTAGAACACTGAGATAAAAAATTAAAAATACAATCAAAGAGTTGAGAGAAAGCTTTTTTAAAAAAGTTAAAAATAGAACTGCCATGCCATCCTGCAACCCCAGTTCTAGACATTTATCCAAAGAAAATGAAAACACTGACTTGAGGGAACTCCCTGGTGGTCCAATAGTTAGGACTCTGCACATTCACTGCCACAGGCCTATGTTTGGTTGGGGAACTAAGATCCCACAAGCCTTACAGTGCAACCGAAAAAAAAGGAAAATAGTAACTTGAAAAGATATATGCACCTTCATACCCACTGCTGAATTATTTGCAACAGGCAAGATATGGAAATGACCTAAGTGTCCACTGATGTCTGAATGGATAAAGAAAATGTACCATATAAACAAGGGTATAATTCAGCCATAAAAAAGAATGAAACTACCGTTTGTGACAAGCTGGATGGACCTTGAGAGTATCATGCTAAGTGAAATGAATCAGAGTAGAGAAAGACAAATATCATATGACTTCACTCATATGTGAAATCTAAAAAACAAAAAAGTTCCTGGATATGGATACAGAAATCATATTGGTGGCTACCATATGCAGAGGGTGGAAGGTGGGCAAAAGAAGTTGAAGGATAAAAGAAGTCAGGGATACAAACTTCCAGTTATAAAACAAATAAATTCTGTAAATCCCGTAGCTGTCATGTAAAGCATAGCAACTCTAGTTAATAACACCGTGTTGCATAGTTGAAAGTTGCTGAGAGACTGGATCTTAAAATTTCTCATCACAAGAGAAAATACTCTGTGATGATGGACGTAAGCTAGACTTGTGATTGTTTCATGGTGCATATTGAAGGGTTGTTGCTGAACCACGCAAAGATGCTGAGATTCTTGGCTTCTGGAGGAGAAGAATTCAATCCGGGGCCAGAGACGAGGCTTGATTGCTCAGAGCTTTTGTGTAATAAAGTTTTATTAAAGTATAAAGGAGATAGAGAACGCTTCTGACATAGACATTAGAAGGGGGTAGAAAGAGTACCCCCTTGCTAGTGTTAGCAATAGAGTTATATACTCTCCAATGAATCCAAAAATGTCTGGAGGTTGTAAAGACCTCACCAGACCTAGTCCCATAATTTACATTTTAAGATAAAATAATTAGCCAGAAGGTTTCATCCAGAGACTGTCCTCAGACAGGATACATTATTATTATATAATCCTTGTAAAGACCCTGGTGATGCAGAAGTTAAAGTATCTGCCTGCAATGCAGGAGACCTGGGTTCAATCCCTGGGTTGGGAAGATCCCCTGGAGAAGGAAATGGCAACCTACTCCAGTATTCTTGCCTGGAAAATCCCATGGACAGAGGAGCCTGGTGGGCTATAGTCCATGGTGTAGCAAAGAGTCAGACAAAACTGAGCAACTTCACTTTAAAGACCAGACCTACTCCCATAATTTACATTTTAAGATAACAGGATTAGCCAGAAGGTTTAATCCAGAGACTGTCCTCAGGCAGGATACATTATTGTTATATAATCCTAAGGAATGTAGAGGAAAAAAAAGTTTGTCGTTTCTTTGTCCTTTCTCCTTGAGAAGTCCAGACCCCTCTCTCCTTGGGGACCTCTAGATTTCTATCAACCTGCCTAGGAAATGACTCTCTCAATATGAATAACAAATCACTATGCTATATACTTGAAACTAAGATCCTGTTGTACATCAAGAATACCTCGATTTTCAAAAACAGAAAATTTAAAAACAATCAGTAACTGACTTCCCCACTAGAGATTAGTAATAAGGAAGGAAAAAGGGGAAAAGGCAATGAGTTGATACCCTATAAGAACCTTAAGGAATAAGAGAAAAAATCTTTAAAAAACTCTGACCTCAAGAGAGGCAAATGGATATGGAGACAAGAGCATAGAGTGTGCCCTAATCTGTCTTCAGAGCTTGGCCATACACTGTGTGATTCCACACACCGGAAAACATCTCTGGTGATTTCCAGAAATAAAGGAAGTATATCTGGATTTTCCAGAGACTGGGAAAGGGAGAAGGGCAGAGGGGATGTTAAGGCCCCTGCAGTCAGGCAAACTGTCTGTTGGTATTGCTGAAAAAATACCTAAATCTAGAAACTGTAAAAACTGGGAAATATGAGGATTCACCATGACCCCCAGACAGTGCAGTGGAAGAATAACAGTGTTTCTACACAATTCTGTGTTCTGTGCTTTACTTCCCAACATTTCGTAGACCTATTCTATGTTGCTATACATGCTATAAAGTACAGTGTCAGTATTTGCAATTTTAGAGCTATATTATATTCTTTTGGGGCTTCTCTGGTGGCTCAGTAGTAAAGAATCTGCCTGCCAATGCAGGAGACCTGGGTTTGATCTCCAGGAAAAGATTCCCTGGAGAAGGAAATAGCTACCCACCATGGTATTCTTGACTGGGAAAGCCCATGGACAGAGGACCTGATGGGCTACAGTCCATGAGGTCACAAAAGAATCAGACATGATTTAGTGACTACCGATCAGATTAGATACTTATTTGAACAATGACCAAAGTTTATATTACCCTTTATTTATTTTGGATACATTGTTTGATACTAATTTTTTGTACCACAAACAGAATTGAAACTAAAACAAAATACATGTCCGTCCATTATTAACAACAATGAGTTTATTAATCTCTCAATTTCATGTTTTCTAATAGAAATGATTTCTATCCAATACCTCTAAGAAGAAAACTAACTTGATTTTATGGGCTAAACAGACACATGAGTCTGTAAGATAAAAAGAGATTGTAAGATTGGTCAAGAGATACCTGGAGTGACAGGCAAATTTGGCCTTGGAGTACAGAATGAAGCAGGGCAAAGACTAATAGAGTTTTGCCAAGAGAATGCACTGGTCATAGTGTCACGCGAGTATGTTCCTCGGTTCTTTGTCTCATCACAACAAAGATTTGGAGCAACAGACATTAAGCCCTCGGCGCGTCACAGCTCTCGGGTCTTGGACAAACTGAGCTACAGCTCTTAGGAAAATCAGTGTTACAGCTCCATTTTATTTAGAAGATAGCAGGAGAATCCAAGACTGGAAGAGAAGAGAGTGGAGGAGTGCGTGGGGAGGGAGGGAGGGAGAGAGAGAGAGAGCGCACACATGGGAGAGAGAAAGAGAGAGAGTGAGAGAGAGAGAGAGAAAGAGCGCACGCACGCGGGAGAGAGAGTCTGTGAGAAAGTGCTTTGGCTCCTCCTTTTATATCTTTTTCCCTCCACCTGGGCCTGCCCTATGCAAATTGAGCTTAGCCAGGAGTGCTGTTTGTTCTGCCTGAAGTCTTCACTCTGGTCCTCGGACCTTCCTTTGACATTCCTTGTCTTTTAGCCACTGCCATTTTGGACTCCTTTTCCCTATTCTACCTACCTAACATTCCCCCCTCAAGAGATGGGAGGCCCAATTCTTTGGGAATAGGGGCGTCGAGGTCTTTCTGGCTACTTCCTGCTGAACTGGGACGGTGAGGGGTATTAGGCCTTCCCCTCTTGCTAGTCTCAATCCTCAGAGTCCTTATAGCAGTGTCCAAGGGTGTGTGATATTTTCTGTGGTCGGCTGTAGTTTTATATCTTTGTTGAACTGGTACTGCATGTTGTAGCTGGTTGACCTGGGCAGAGACAAAACAGGTTAGACAATTGACAGTACATGGAATTGTCATAGGGCATCATCAATATAGCATAACAAGGACTAGTAGGGACACTGGTCAATTTTAAATTCACATGGCCAGGATGGCTCAAGTCTCTCCTTGTTCAGGGATCAGAAGATCTATCTCCTGTCTGTTTTGGAGTACAGTCTCTGTCAAGCTGTGTTGGCTCTTTAGAGTTATCCTGAGAAATCTTATTCCCAGCAACCAGATTTTGGGGGTGTTCGTTAGAATGACACTCATTGGTAGTCCTGAATAGGTATCTGAGATCTCCCAGGGGCTCACAGGTATATTGAGTGTCCTCTTCAGTTTTCTTCCATGGCTTGACTCATGAATAATGAATCCAACAGTCATGTCCTGGTACCTTGACTGCTGTGGGGGTAGAAAGTATTACAGGGTAGGTGCCCTTCCATGTGGGCTGGAGTTGAGCCTTTGGGGACTCATCTTTCCAGACTTTAATTAGGACTTGAGTTCCTGGAGCATATAGTGGTGACTCTTTAGAATCTTTTGGGTCCTGGTTCATACCCCACAAGTGTATATCCTGTTGGAATTGCCCAATGGCCATGGTATAAGACTGGAGGATCTGAACCTCTGTATCTAGGAAGAGGTCATTGACATAAACAAAAGGCCTCCCATATAGCATCTCATAAGGACTAAGACCAGCTTGTTCTTCAGGGGCAATGTGGGTGCGGAGGAGAGCTATTGGTAAAGCCTCTTTCCATCCTAGGGAGGTCTCCTGGGTTATCTTTTTTATCGCTGATTTTAAGAATTGATTGGCTCTTTCTACTTTTCCTGAAGATTGAGGCCTCCAGGCACAATGAAGATAATAAGTAATGCCCAATGTTTTCGAGACCCCTTGGGTGACCTTAGAAGTAAATGGTGTCCCATTGTCACTTTGTAATGACCTGGGCAGACCAAATCTTGGAATGATTTCATGGAGCAGTTTTTTTTACTACCTCCTCAGCCTTCTCAGTCTGGGTGGGAAAGCCTTCAATCCATCCTGTGAATGTATCTATCATAACTAATAGGTATTTATACCCTTGAGAAACTGGTATCTGGGTGAAGTCCATCTGCCAATCCTCTCCTGGGTAGGCCCCACGTCGTTGGACGGGCTGGGCCAGCTGGGGTCTTCGAGCTCCTTGGGGGTTGTTTAATTGGCAAGTGGGACAAGAGGAGACCACCTGTCTTATAGTTGTTTGGAAGCCTGTTCCTCTGAAGGACCTTTCTAGTAATCTTTGGAGGGCCTTTTCTCCTAACTGAATAGTGGTATGTAAGGAGTTAACCAACTTCCATTGGAGGTTTCCAGGCAGAAAAAGGAGTCCCTCCTTTTGGAACCACCCCATATGATCTTCTTGAAAGCCCTTGCTCTTAGCTTTAAGAGTCTTGCCTTCAGTTTATGAAGCAGTTTCTGGCAAATTAGTCTGTGGAACTAAGGTGGCAATCCCTATTAGGTCATGGTTTTGTAATGCTGCTCTCCTAGCTGCCTGATCAGCTGCTTGGTTCCCTCATGCCACTTCTGTGTTCCCTTTTTGGTGTCCTTTACAGTGGGAGACTGAAACCTCAGTGGGCAGATGGACTGCCTCCAAGAGTCGAAGAATTTGATAACCATATTTGATTGGGGACCCTCGGGTAGTCAAGCGGTCCCTTTCTTTCCAAATAGCCGCATGTGCATGTAGCACCAGAAAGGCATACTTGGAGTCAGTGTAAATGGCTATTCTTTTTCCTTTTCCCAGCTCTAAAGCTCGAGTCAGGGCTATGAGCTCAGCTAATTGGGCTGTTGGCAGAGGCTTAGCCTCTATGGTCTCAAAATTGGAGACTACTGCATACTCGGCTCTTCTTTTTCCATCCAAGACAAAGCTGCTTCCATCAGTGTATCAGATTTCCTCAGGATTGGTCAGAGGATCTTCTGACAATCCCTTTCGGGGTTTTGTCCAGTGGTCCAAGGTATCTAGACAAGAGTGAAAGGGGAGAGAGCCCTCGGGGGTAGGTAGGAGGGTGGCTGGGTTAAGAACCTCACAAAGGGATATAGTGAGGCCTGGATTTTCCATCAGCATTACTTGATATCTGAGGATTCTTTGATCAGGCATCCATAAATGGCCTCTCCCATTTAGGAGTTGTTCTACTTGGTGGTTGATAAAAATAGTTTGCCCCCAAAGGAGAGTTTTAAAGCATCTTCTATCATAATTGCAATAGCTGCAAGATTTCGAAGGCAGGGGGCCAACCTTGGAAAGTTGGATTGAGACTCTTGGATAAGCAAGCTACAGGCTGGGGCTCAGATCCCAACCTTTGAGTTAACACTCCCAAGGCTATTCCCTCTCTTTTATGGACATAAAGTTGGAATGCTATTTCTGGGTCTGGCAACCTCAAGGCAGGTGCCTGAGTTAAAGCTTGTTTTAGTGTAGCCTCTGCCTTCTTTTGAGGAGTTCCCCACATCAGTGAGATTGAATCATCTCATCCCTTTAAGCTTTCATATAAAGGCTGGGCAATTAGACCATAATTGGGTATCCAGATTCTACAATAACCAGTTAGCCCCAGGAAAGCTCGCAATTGTTTTCAAGTCGTGGGGGAGGGCAACTGGAGGATTCCTTGTACCCGATCAGAGGACAGCCTCCTGGACCCGTGCGTAATCTGAACTCCCAGGTAAGTGACCTTTGTCTCGACCATCTGTGCCTTAGCATGGGACACTTTCTGCCAAGAAGTTTAGAACCTGAATTGCATGTTTTTGGGCACTTTTCCCATCTGGAGAGCAGATTAGTAGGTCATCTACGTATTGTAATATTTTCCCATTAGGTCCTAGGTCCAGATCTAGGAGATCCAGGCTAAGGGCCTGTCCAAACAGGTGGGGGCTATCTCTGAACCCCTGAGGTAATACTGTCCAAGTCATCTGTTGGTGTTTTTCTCCTGGGGCTTCCCACTCAAAGGCAAAAAGGTATTGGAATTCTTTAGCCAGTGGTATGCAAAAAAAAAAAAAAAAAAAAATGCGTCTTTGAGATCCAAGACTGTAAACCACTTGGCACTGAGTGGGATTTCTCCCAAGATTACATAGGGATTGGGTACTGTGGGATGGAGGGGGACTACAGTTTCATTTATGACCTGGAGATCTTGAACCATTCGCCAGGTTCCATCTTTTTTCTTTACTGAGAGGATTGGGGTGTTACATGGCGAACTGGTAGGGACCAATAGCCCACAAGCAAGGAATTTATTTATTAAAGGCTGTAGTCCCTTCTGAGCCTCTCTTTTGAGAGGGTATTGTTTCCGGCTAGGAAACTGAGTGGGGTATCGGAGGACAAAGATGACCGGTTCAGCTTGGTGGGCTTGTCCAGGAATCCCCTGATCCCACACCTTGGGGTTAATTTTGTCTTCCCATAGTTTTTGGTCCCTCTCTATTGAAGGTGTAATGGGTTCTTCAGTAGTAACCAGGAGCTGTAGAGCTCTAGGGGCTGAAAAACTTCCCATCACAAGGGTGGTCCCCAGTTTAGTGAGTATATCTCTTCCCAATGAGGGGGTAGGACACTCAGGGGCCACCAGAAACTGGTGGGAAAATATTTGTCCATCTCAACAACAAAGAAGTGCTTAGGTGAATCTTTTGGTAGTTGCTTTTCCTGTAGCACCCAAAATGGTACAGGTTTGGGAGGAGAAGGCTCCAGAGCAGGAGATCAAGACAGAGTAGGTAGCCCCTGTGTCAACCAAGAAATTCTCAGACCTACCTGCCACATCCAGTTGCACCTTTGGCTCCAGCCCCGTGATGGTTATCTGTGACAAGCAGGCTGGTGCACAGTCTCACAAGTAATAGGCTTCCTTTCTGTTTCCATAGGTAGACTTCCTTAGGGGTGAGTCTTTCTGAAGCTTATCCTACCCAGAACTGTTGCAACCTGAGAGCCAGGCATCCCTGGGTCAGGGTGCTGATCCCCAGGCAGGCTGAGGCATGACAGCCTCCTAGAGATTGAATCCCCGGGCAGGTCGAGGCATGACGGCCTCCCGAGAATTGGGTCCCTGGGCAGGTCGAAGCGTGACAACCTTTTGAAGACCGATCCCTAGGCAGGTCAAGGCGTGATGACCTCCTGGGACCCCCCAGACTGGAGTTTGGGCATCCCCAAGATCTCCAATGTGACCAGTATTGGGTAGGATTAGGGGGTTGAATATTATAGAGTATTTCCCTCCCAAGGCCAGCTATTTTCTGATTGTCTCTCCAGAAGATTGTAGAGGCAACCTTGTGGGTCTGGATGGGGCTCAGGAAAAGAGCATGAAACAGGAGGGAAGGGGGCAGAGCACAACCTTTGAAAGAATAACATAGCACAAGGGTATAATGTAAACCAATTAAAATCAATTGGGTCCAAGATGATTCAAACAAAGCTTAATCCCCAATCTATAAGCCAACAGACACACCCAGAGGTGGCAGGATATCCCCAATGGCTGGGATGATCCTCTTACTCATTAGCATATGAATTCCACCCCCTCACAAAACCTAGCCAGCCCTAATTTCGTGGCCCCAGCCCTTGCCCTCAGCAATGGTTCACACCCTAAAGAGTGGCTTCTCTCTGGATCCTAACAAATCCACCTCTTATCGCTTTGTCTCTCAATAAATTTTTGCAATGAGACATCAGAGCCTGAGTTTCATTAGTTTTGGCCGGGCTTGAGTCCCGGGAGAGAGCTGAAGGACAGGAGGAAAAAGCAGTGGGAAAAACGTGCCAAAGAATCTCCTTCATAGCCCGCCGGAAAATTTGCTAAATATCTGACCAGTGCTCACAGTTTCATTGGTCTGATCCTTGGCACAGAGAAGAGAAAGGACAGAATAACCCCCACCAGCTTGGGTAACAGCTACTGGGGCTCAGCAGATAGCGCCTTTGGGACATGTTGAGGAGTAGCCTCTCCAGAGTCCCTCAGTTGTGCCCCCTGCCGCCCGCCTGTTTGCTGGAGGTTCGAGGAAACAAGAAATGAGAGATTGTAAAGGTCCCTCCAGTCATAGGAGCGAGGACCTCTTACCTTAACCAGAGGTCTTCTGGAATCTGAGACTGGGCCACGTGAGCTTTCTGCTGAGTTTGGTTTTCGATGTCCCGGTTTCCAGCACGATGGGCCTTCCCCTGCGCTGGGGTTCTTTGCCTTCCGCTTCTAGCGCGGGAGCTTCACTGAGTTGGGCTCCTGCTGTGTTTGGCCTCTTCCCCGCAGAGGTTGTTTCAGCCAGGTTAAATCCGAGTCACGGCACCATAGATGTCACGCGAGTGTATGTTCCTCGGTTCTTTGTCTCGTCACAACAAAGATTTGGAGCAACGGACATTAAAGCCCTCGGTGCGCACAGCTCTCAGGTCTTGGACAAACCGTGCTACAGCTCTTAGGCAAATCAGTGTTACAGCTCCATTGTATTTAGAAGATAGCAGGAGAATCCAAGACTCAAAGAGAAGAGAGTGGAGGAGTGCGTGGGGAGAGAGAGAGAGTGAGAGAGAGAGAGAGAGAGAGAACACAGACACACGGGAGAGAGAAAGAGAGAGAGTGAGAGAGAGAGAGAAAGAGCGCACACATGCAGGAGACAGAGTCCATGAGAAAGCGCTTTGGCTCCTCCTTTTATATGTTTTTTCCTCCACCTGGGCCTGCCCTATGCAAATTGGGCTTAGCCAGGAGTGCTGTTTGTTCTGCCTGAAGTCTTCACTCTGGTCCTCGGACCTTCCTTTGACGTTCCTTGTCTTTTAGCCATGGCCATTTTGAACTCCTTTTCCCTATTCTACCTACCTAACAATAGCAAACACCCTCTTCCAACAACACAAGAGGAGACCCTACACATGGAAATCACCAGATAGTCAATAAAAAATCAGATTGACTATATTTTTGCAGCCAAAGATGGAGAGGCTCTACACAGTCAGGAAAAACAAGACCAGGAGCTGGCTGTAGCTCAGATCATGAACTTCTTATCCACTCCACTATACAGTGGAAGTGACAAATAGATTCAAGGGATTAGATCTGATAGACAGAGTGCCTGATGAACTATGGATGGAGGTTCGTGACATTGTACAGGAGGCAGTGATCAAGACCATCCGCAAGAAAAATAAATGCAAAAAGGCAAAATGCTTGTCTGAGGAGGCCTTACAGATAGCGGTGAAATGAAGGGAAGCAAAAGGCAAAGGAGAAAAGGAAAGATATAAGCATCTGAATGCAGAGTTCCAAAGAATAGCAAGAAGAGATAAGAAAGCCTTCCTCAGTGATGAGTGCAAAGAAATAGAGGAAAACAATAGAATGAGAAAGACTAGAGATCTCTTTAAGAAAATTAGAGATACCAATGGAACATTTCATGCAAAGATGGGCTCAATAAAGGACAGAAATGGTATGGACCTAACAGAAGCAGAAGATATTAAGAAGAGGTGGCAAGAATACACAGAAGAACTGTACAAAAAAGATCTTCACGACCCAGATAATCACAATGGTGTGATCACTGACCTAGAGCCAGACATCCTGGAATGTGAAGTCAAGTGGGCCTTAGAAAGCATCACTACGAACAAAGCTAGTGGAGGTGATAGAATTCCAGTTGTGCTATTCCAAATCCTGAAAGATGATGCTGTGAAAGTGCTGCACTCAATATGCCAACAAATTTGGAAAACTCAGCAGTGGCCACAGGACTGGAAAAGGTCAGTTTTCATTCCAATCCCAAAGAAAGGCAATGCCAAAGAATGCTCAAACTACTGCACAATTGCACTCATCTCACACGCTAGTAAAGTAATGCTAAAAATTCTCCAAGCCAGACTTCAGCAATATGTAAACTGTGAACTTCCTGATGTTCAAGCTGGTTTTAGAAAAGGCAGAGGACCCAGAGATCAAATTGCGAACATCCGCTGGATCATGGAAAAAGCAAGAGAGTTCCAGAAAAACACCTATTTCTGCTTTATTGACTATGCCAAAGCCTTTGACTGTGTGGATCACAATAAACTGTGGAAAATTCTGAAAAAGATGGGAATACCAGACCACCTGACCTGCCTCTTGAGAAATTTGTATGCAGGTCAGGAAGCAACAGTTAGAACTGGACATGGAACAACAGACTGGTTCCAAATAAGAAAAAGAGTACGTCAAGGCTGTATATTGTCACCCTGTTTATTTAACTTATATGCAGAGTACATCATGAGAAATGCTTGTCTGGAAGAAGCACAAGCTGGAATCAAGATTGCCGGGAGAAATATCAATAACCTCAGATATGCAGATGACACCACCCTTATGGCAGAAAGGGAAGAGGAACTAAAAAGCCTCTTGATGAAAGTGAAAGTGGAGAGTGAAAAAGTTGGCTTAAAGCTCAACATTCAGAAAACGAAGATCATGGACTCCGGTCCCGTCACTTCATGGAAAATAGATGGGGAAACAGTGGAAACAGTGTCAGACTTCATTTTTCTGGGCTCTAAAATCACGGCAGATGGTGACTGCAGCCATGAAATTAAAAGATGCTTACTCCTTGGAAGGAAAGTTATGACCAACCTACATAGCATATTCAAAAGCAGAGACATTACTTTGCCAACAAAGGTTCATCTAGTCAAGGCTATCGTTTTTCCTGTGGTCATGTATGGATGTGAGAGTTGGACTGTGAAGAAGGCTGAGCACTGAAGAATTGATGCTTTTGAGCTGTGGTGTTGGAGAAGACTCTTGAGAGTCCCTTGGACTGCAAGGAGATCCAACCAGTCCATTCTGAAGAAGATCAGCCCTGGGATTTCTTTGGAAGGAATGATGCTAAAGCTGAAACTCCAGTACTTACTTTGGCCACCTCATGCGAAGAGTTGACTCATTGGAAAAGACTCTGTTGCTGGGAGGGATTGGGGGCAGGAGAAGAAGGGGATGACAGAGGATTAGATGGCTGGATGGCATCACTGATTCGATGGACATGAGTCTGAGTGAACTCCGGGAGTTGGTGATGGACAGGGAGGCCTGGCGTTTTGCGATTCATGGGTTCGCAAAGAGTCAGACACGACTGAGCTACTGATCTGATCTGATCTGATAGAAATAATCATGTTTTCCTCTCAGTTCTGACTACCTTAAAGCTCAAAATTTAATCCTTACTTACTAATCACAAGTTTGCTTAGCTTTTTAAATGGCAGTATACCAAACTGCTTTCCTTTCTTTGGTCCTGATAATTAATAACTATTTCTTTAAGTGTATATGTTTTTTAAATCAACTCATAAACTTTTAAAATAAAATTTTGTGGATATAAATGTGGGGATTGATTTGTTTCATTTCTTTTTTTAAGTCAACTCCAGGATATTTCTTCTATTAGCAGATATCTAGATTGGGATTTATACCTGAGTACTTCCAGAATGTTTTGACAGATTGCTGAATACAAGGAGCCTCATTTATTACTCTCCACTGAGGAACTGTATATTTTGCATCTCCTATAGCACTAAGCACAAAGCTATGAACAGAGGAGGCATTCAAATAAATGAATTAATAAGTCAATGAATAAAGTGAACATCCTCAACCTTAAGGTGTTCGAAACCAGTCAAACCTCCAACTCCTTTCTGGAAGTAGGACAGGGACTTCCCAGAAAGAAAATTGCAGTTTCACACATTTCCATGTAAGAGGTGAAACCAGAAGTTTGTCTTTCAATATTGAGAATTGAGGTTAGAAATCCATTTCCATAACATTCCATCCCTTCCCACTATCTGTTCTCATTATGAGTCAACTTTATGGTTTGGTAGAAATAAAGTCACTTTCTTCAAAAATCTCTAATTTCTGCTACTATATTCTACTGCTCTAGGGTTGGATAGTTAGATCAATCTACAAAGACATTATTTTATTTCTTAAGTAAAACAGGAACTAGATATCTATCCAGTATACACTTACTATAATAAACAGGCAAGTGCAATTTTTTAAATTGGAAAAAGAGTCTTCACTTCATTACACATAAGATGGGTACAGACATACTAGTTTTAGCTGTATGAAACTAACTTATTCAGTCTTTTGATTTCTGATCTGTAAAATGCATATACTAAAATATGGCCTACCTATAAAACATAGGCGTTACATCAACTTTGCCATACCTAGGAAAGCATATTGTTTCATCAGCTCTGTCTTCTGGCTGGATGTGGGAACTCATCTGGTTTCTCCAAGGATCTGCACTTACCACTATATTTTTGTTTTTTATCCCATGGATCTGGACTTTGTTTGTACATTGCTTTCTTCATGAGACTGGAAAATAACTTCTGCATTTTAACTCTTTATATTTCCTAACCCTAGAGAAAGAGAGATGCCTTTCCTCTCCCAGAGTTCATATGTTAAATATCAGGTAAGTTAATTAAGAGGGCTAGTAAAGAATCTGCCTGCAATGCAGGAGACACAAGTTTGATTCCTGGGTCCGAAAGATCCCCTGGAGGAGGAAGTGGCAACCCACTCCAGTATTCCTGTCTGGAGAATTCCATGGACACAAGAGCCTGGAGGGCTACAGTCTGTGGGGTCCCAGAGAGTTGGACATGACTGAGCAACTAAGCACACACACAAAAGCTAATTAAGAAAGATTTAGTTTAGGACAATATCTATTTCTGAAATAGTTTCTGTTTAGGAGAGATGGAAAACTCTAATTGATCAGTCTAGTTTATGTGCATAACCCTTGGCAGGTAGGGGAGGCCCAATATGTGGCAATTCCAATGGGTCCAGATTAGATTTGGGAGAGAATTTGCTGCAAAGGAAAATTAAAATTCTGGAAGCTATTCCCAGACAAAACATGCTTGTAAAAAAAAATAAGAAAATTAAGTAGATAGGGCAGAGAGAAATTAAAGAAGTGGCTTCAAAAATTGTGCATGAAAAATTACTATGTAGCAAAGAGTAACAGTTAGTCTTTCTATGCTCACAAAGAAAAAAAGTAGCTGAAAGCCCATTATATGAGATTTGGAGAATAATTTTTTGTTCTTTTGTTGTTGTGGTTCTTTTTCTTTCTTTCTACTTTGATGTGGACCATTTTTAAAGCCTTTATTGAATCTGTTACAACTTTGCTTCTGTTTTATGTTTTGTTTCTCTGGCGAGAGGAATGTGAGATCTTCAAGAGGCATATGAGATCTTAGCCCCCTGACTAGGATCAAACCCACACCTCCTGCATTGGAAGGCAAAGTCTTAACCCCTGGACCACTAGGGAGAATAATTTCTAATAATAATATAATATATAATAATAATGATTTCTAAAAAGAGAAAAACATGCTAAATGTATTTTTTCCAAAACTTGGACAAATTATTTTAGGCCATGGGTTATATACCACACTTTTGACCTCAAACTTTACTTTCCCTTTTGGAAAAGAAGAAGTAAAGAAAAGCACAGATGAAATAATTAACTTAATAAATAAGAAGTATTAAAATAAACAACACTTTTTCTCCATGAGAAAAAAGATATCTCACATAACAATGACAGGTTATGGTGAGTTTTTACATTATTTTTTCTAAAAATATGATGTAATTTAAGTAGCAATACTACCCCCTCTAACATTTTATAATATACATCTCATCTGCAGTAGCAAGTACACTGCATTTAACATTAAGAGGAAGGTGGGTGGCAATGAAGAAATTCAGAAGCACTGGTCTTTCCTTTCTTTGGGCATGTAGCAAAATTCTTTATCCTGGAGGATTTTATACATTGATTCTTTTGAACAATATTTATTAAAAGAAAGAAGGAATACACATATAAAAACAAAGCTCATAAAATGTATACATGAAAAGTTCCAAATAAGTTTTAGGGCTTCCCTGGTGACTCAGTGGTAAAGAATCTGCCTGCCAATGCAGGAGACAAGAGTTTGACCCCTAGGTGGGGAATAGCCCCTGGAGAAGGAAACGGAAACCCACTCCAGTATTCTTGCCTGGGGAAGTCCCATGGACAGAGAAGCCTGTCAGGCTACAGTCCATGGGGGTGGCAAAGAGTTGGACAAGACTGAGTGACTAAATAACAACAACAAAGTAAGTTTTATCAACACTTTGAGAAGGGATAGTAAGAATCTTAAAGGCAGATTAGAATATGAGCAAATAAGGAGAAAGACATTCCTAGGGATATGGAAGAGAGTTAAGGTCTGTGCTTGACCTTTCCAGGTATTTCCAGTTTGCTCAGCCCCTACGGAGTCCGCACTTCTCACCCATGCATTTGCCTTTTTTCTTTGGGAGATTATTTGTTTGCTTTTTTGTTTATCCTCAAGTATATAGACCCATGGTTAGGTCTGATTGCATTTAGGCTCTGAGGTTCTTGGTTGCTCGTCATTGTCCCAGGCCCTCTCTTTCCCTCATACAGCTGTAAATGGGAGTTTTTTTTTTTTTTTTTTTAATTATTGCTTCAGTAAGATCTTAGAACAGGGAACCCTGAGAATTAAATTGGAGAGCTAATATAATTTTCTATGATTCCTCATCTTGCCTCTGTAGGGACAGTGCTCTGAAACTTATCTAATAGATGTCAAATACCTGTAAAGGTATCACTGAGCTACAAATAGTTTGAATAGCACTTGATAGGACCACAGAGAGAATATCTGTGACTATATGAGCCCAGAAGGCAAGATATGGACTTGGAAAGAAAAGAGGTCTCTTAGTTTTCTCCTGAATTGCCTGTAGAATAGTGATTGCTGAGTTGATTGAATAAGTTTAAAGACCATTTAGCAAACAATTTCAAAGTTAAAATAAGGAGTAATTTCAAAATTATATGGGCTTCCCTGATGGCTCAGAGGGTAAAAAATCTGCCTACAGTGCAGGAGACTTAGGAGACTCAGGTTTGATCCCTGGGTCAGGAAGATCCCCTGGAGGAGGGCATGGCAACCCACTTCAGTATTATTGTCTGGAGAATCCCCAGGGACAGAGGAGCCTGGCAGGCTACAGCCCATAGGGTCACAAAGACTTGGATATGACTGAAGCAAATGAGCATACACAAAATTATATAACCAGATGGATGTTATGGGATGATTCAGTGATAAAATTAAGCTTGTGATCTGTCCATTATTAAGTGTTTCTGGTCACTCTTTGTTTAACAAAAGATAAATTTGAAAGGGAATTGATAATATACAGGAGAAATGTGAAAAGTTTATATGCAAATCATTTTGAAAAAAGATGACCCTTACCTTATATAAGTAACTGCCTATCACTATTGTCCCTAAAGGATGCCAACAAGCTGAAAACAGCTTTCTTATGTAAGTTCAGTTCAGTCGCTCAGTCGTGTCCAACTCTGTGAACCCATGGACCAGCATGCCAGGCCTCCCTGTCCATCACCAACTCCCGGAGTTCATTCAAACTCTTGTCCATTGAGTCAGTGATGCCATCCAAACATCTCATCCTTTAGGTAAACTCCTTAATTAAAAAACAAACAAAAAAGATTCCAGATTGATTTAAAACACAAAACCAGACCAATAGTAGATAAAGCAGATTTGAGCAGGAGAGCTCCATAAATGCTCCAGCGAGCTGCATTGTGTGGATTACTGTCCCCAAGAAGGGCTTCCCAAATGTTTCTAGTGGTAAAGAACCTGTCTGACAATGCAGGAGATGTAAGAGACATGGGTTCGATCCCTGGGTCAGGAAGATCCCCTGGAGGAGGGCATGGTAACCCACCCTAGTATTCTTGCCTGGAGAATCCCATGGACAGAAGAGCCATAGGGTCTCACAGAGTCAGGCACGACTGAAGCAACCTAGCATGCACAAATGTCCCCAAAAAGGTCCTTGTAAACATGTGGTATGGCTTTCACTAGAAGTCAAGGGTACTTCCCATGGGTTTGCGGTCAGCCAGAAAGGAGCACCAGCCAATGGGATAGTAACAGTGACTTGAAATTTGGTGAGTGGCTAGGATTAGTGTCTTGTACCTCTGACATCTCTAGGAGAAGTGCTTCTGGAGCAGCTGTTGCTGCCTCAACCTGGACAGGAGGATAACAAAGATAACAAGAGACAAGCTGCAGTGTGAGGCAGAGCTGCAGAGTTGCCAGCTTCTGTGGGATAGCACTCAACCAACGCAGCACAGTCTGGTAAGTGCTCAGGGTTTAGGGTGTGGTTTATAACAGAGCACTACTGTGGCAATAGCTGAGTGGTACTCCAGCAAAATGTATAATTATAAGACAGCATGTAAAGTTTAGGAATAATTTGTGCTCCAGGTGAAGTCTTGATTGAAATAATCTAGCCATCAGTTTCCCTAATCTCTCTCTTTCTTTAATGCACATACGTATGCACACAAACACAAAATCTGCCCGGCTCCTGAAATAATTGTTTGTGGGATGCAAAATAATGATCACACATTAAAAAGCTTAACATACAAAATTAGAGGGAACTCTATGCCTTACAATCCAACTTTGAAAAAATGCCAACCCATTACTGTTTGCTTGCCTCTCAAGGAGGTGACTTTGAAATTCAGGTTGCCATGGTTTCATCCTCACTTCTGTCAAATAATATAACTTGGTGATCATTATCTGAGCAAAATGCTCACAGCATAATACTTTTGTTGTTGTTGAACCTGAGGGAGGTCTGCTTTCTAAATCTGGAAGGAGAAGCTTAGCACATCAGAGCATTCGTGGCAACACTCCTAAACAGAGAGAAGCAGTAGAAGACAGCAAAATGGTTAAATGATCAGAGCCAACCTCTGCCCCATATTGACTGTGTTACTTCAAGAAAACTTTAACCTCTCTGTTACATTAAGGAAGTTACCTCATCTATAAATTAATAATAATGATATGCTCCTATTTGATAATGTTATGGTGAATTTAAATTACTTCATAAAAGTTAAAAGCTTAGAACTAGACTTACTGTCAAGGAAACATAATAAATATTAGATATGATTTTTTTCTGTTATTATTATTATTACTAAAGCAAAATCATGTTCTTTTCAAGAAGTCTGAGTTGCTATTTTGTGGCTCAGCTGGTAAAAAATCCATCTACAATGTGGAAGACCTGGGTTTTATCCCTGGGTTGAGCAGATCCCCAGGAGAAAGGAAAGGCTATCCACTCCAGTATTCTGGCCTGGAGAATTCCATGGACTAAGACCATGGGGTCGCAAAGAGTCAGACACGACTGAGCAACTTTCACTTTCAAAACTTGTTATTTTGCCCTTAAAACTTTGGGGCTTGGATCTGTGGCTGGGATCCATAATCAGTTCAGTCGTTCAATCATGTCCGACTCTTTGTGAGCCCATGGACTGCAGCACGCCAGGCCTCCCCATCCATCACCAACTCCCGGAGTTTACTCAAACTCATGTTCATTGAGTCAGTGATGCCACCCAACCATCTCATCCTCTGTCATCCCCTTCTCCTCCTGCCTTCAATCTTTTCCAGCATCAGGGTCTTTTCAAATGAGTCAGCTCCTTCCAACAGGTGGCCAAAGTATTGGAGTTTCAGCTTCAGCATCAGTCCTTCCAATGAATATTCAGGACTAATTTACTTTCAGATGGACTGGTTGGATCTCCTTGCAGTCCAAGGGACTCTCAAGGGTCTTCTCCAACACCACAGTTGAAAAACATCAATTCTTCAGTGCTCAGCTTTATAGTCCAACTCTCACATCCATACGTGACTACTAGAAAAACCATAGCTTTGACTAGCTGGACCTTTGTTGGCAAAGTAATGTCTCTGCTTTTTAATATGCTATAATGGTCAAATTAACTAAAAGTATGTGAAGGTCAGGGTCATGGTATGAAGGCTTAACCTGTTGGCTTCATAAACCACTGAACCTCACTTCCTTCACACTGAATCCAGCAGTTGGAAAAATTATTTCAGCTGCCAGCCCTCTCTAGTAGCTTCTCAAGCTGCACTGATAATTATTTGTGGATAGCGTGTGCCAAAGAGGAAGCAGTTCAGATTCTGAGGAACTTTTATTATAATTTATATACTACTGTTGTATTCTCATTTGAGATTTCCCTGACATGATATTCTCATCTTAGATTGCCTTAACTTTGCATTCTCATTTGAGATTGTCTTCCATCAGATTACTGAAGCAAGTTCAGATATTGAGCCGGAATCTTGAAACCAGTGTGTTCACTCCAGCCTGTCTGTATTTTTTTTTTTTTGTCTTACTCAGAAAGAAACATGAATGACCATGAAAGACTGACAAGTGTAGGAGATTTCCAATCTTCAGGTAAGAAGCACAGGTGTGACAGGCACTATGATCTATTTGTGAAATAAATTTACAGTTTGTGAGTTTCTGCTTTCAATTCTGAATCCTAACCCTCCAGAGGGAGTCAGCATTTCATTTCTCCTATCCGTGCCAAATTATTTCCAGCTGTGTATCTAAGGGAGCTTATAAATACTATAAACAGATACACACTGTGAATTAAAGATACCTGATTTTCATATTAACAGCTTTATTGAGAGAAAACTGACATTACATTAAAATGCACATATTTAAAGTGTACAACCTGATAGATTTTGATGTACATGACAATATACAAGAAACTATAAATGCATTCAAGATAATGAAATATTTATTAACACCAAAATTTTTCCCATATCCCTTTATTATATTTTTCTCTTGCTAATTTCAGCATGCCCTCCTTGAAAGAATCACACATCAAATTTCTGACACTATAGATAGATATGCATTTTATAGAATTTTATATAGATAGAATCACACAGTATATACTCATTTCAGTTTGGCTTCTTTTGTTCAGTTATAAAATTCATCCATGTCATTGTTTGTATCAGTAGTTCATTTCTTTTTTGTTGCTGACTAGTGTTCCCTCATATAGATAAAACACTATTTATTTACCCACAGTTTGGGGTTATTACAAATTAAGCTTCTATAAAAATTTAGGTACCAATCTCTGTATGGACATACTCTTCCATTTCTCTTGGGGAAGTACCTATGCATAGAAATAATGGATCATATCATAGGTGTATATTTAGCTTTTTAAGAGATTTTTACAGTGCCTTCCAAAATGGTCTCACAGTGAATGAGTGAGTTCAAGTTCTTCTATATTCTCACTAATACTTGGCTATGGTCGGACATTTTAACTTTAATTATTCTAATAGGTACGTAGTAGTTTCTAAATTTAGCTTTAATTTGCACTTTCTTTATGACTAATAATGCTGAACATCTTTTTATGTGGTAATTTGCCATCTATATATTTCATCTATATATTTATTTCATGAAATGTCTGTTACACCTTGTTTGTATTTTTGTTATGTTGTGTGTTTTCTTAAGTATCAAGCTCTTTGTGTATTTTGGACCCAAGACCTTTATCAGACTTTGAATTTGAAAATATTTCTTCCAGCCTCTGGTTTGACTTTTCATTTTGTTAAAACTGTTTTTTGAGGAGCAGAATTTTAATACAAGTCCAATTTATTATTTTTTTGACATCATGTTTTTTGGTTGGATTGAATATTTCTCTAATCCAAAATAACAAAAAACAATTCGTGTTTTCTCTGAAACTTTTTATAGCTTCAGCTTTTACATTTATTTCTATGATCCTTTTTGAATTAGTTTTTACATATGGGATGTGGTATGGATTAAAAAGTCTTTTGTTTTATATGGATATCCAATATTTCCAGCACTGTTTATCAAAATGACTATCCTCTTTTGCATCTTTGCCAAAAATCTGGTGTCTGCACATGTGTGGGTCTATTTCTGCTGCTGCTACTGCTATATTGGCAACTGTATTTTTTATAAGTCTTTAAGCCAGGTAATACTTGTGCTCAAATTTAGTTCTCTTTCAAACATGGCTATTCTAGTTCTTTTTACATTTCAATAGGAATTTTAAAAACAGCTTACCTACTTCTACTCAAAAAAAAAAAAATGCTGAGAACTTTGTGTATGATTGTGATAATGTATAGATTAGTTTTAGCATATTGACATCATAACATTACTGTGTGTTCTGAAGCATGAAGACAGTATCCTTCCATTTATTTATGTCTTCAGTTTCTTTCAGTAATGTTTTGTATCTTTATTGTACAAGTTTTATATGTCTTCTGTCACACATAAATCCATAAGCATTCAATATTTTATGCTATTGTAAATGGTAAGCTATATTTTAATTTCCTATTGATAAATGGTAGTATATAGAAATGTGGTTGGTTTGTATATATTAATCTCAAATTCTACAACAGTATAAGGTCACATAAGTACTAAAGAACTGATTAATTTTTCTATAGGAGATGTTATCTGTTCCAACCTTATTATGGAATCACAAGAACCCTCAAAAGAAAATAAAAAGAAATTTTGTATCACTAAAATGATCACAGTCGTCATCTTTCTGGTGCTCCTAATACTTACACTGGCCACAATTTTAGCAGGTGGGTGTCCATTTCCCAAATATGTTCGTATTAACTCTCCTCTAAAATGTTTCATAGTGCTTGTGTCTTTCATACTTCAGCTCAGAATTAAGGGTAATTTCAGACATCTTACATGAAATAACCCTATGTTTCCTCCTATATAACTTGAGAATAACTTTGTTGTTGCTATTTTTCAGTCCCTAAGTCATGTCCGGCTCTTTGCAACCCCATGGACTGTAGCACGCCAGGCTCCTCTGTCCTTCACTATATGTCCAAGTTTGCTCAAATTCACATCGAGTTGGTGATGCTATCTGATCATCTCATCCTCTGCCACGCCCTCTCCTTTTGCCTTCAGTCTGTCCCAGCATCAGAGTCTTTTTCAATGAGTCAGCTCTTCACCTCAGGTGGTCAAAGTATTGGAGCTTCAGCAACAGTCCTTCCAATTGATATTCAAGGTTGATGTCCTTTTGGATTGACTGGTTTGACTTCCTGGCAATCCAAGGGACTCTCAGGAGTCTTCTCCAGCACCACAATTCGAAACATCAGTTCTTTGGTGCTCAGTCTTTTTGATGGTCCAACTCTTACATCTGTACATGACTAATGAAAAACCATAGCTTTGACTATACAGACCTTTGTTGGCAAAGTGATGTCTCTGCTTTTTAATATGCTTTTTTATACACTTTCAATATGCATTTAAAAATATGCATCTAATATAATAGCCATACTAAATAATGTGTACTCCTGAACATTTGTTGTTGAGAGGATGAGTATCTATTAGGTTGTTATATGGAAGAGATGTCTGATGAGAGGCCTGGGTTGGACATATCAGTTTACCAATATTAGTACATATATAATAGTTAAGGTCATGAAAATGAGAGTGACTTCCTAGAAAGAAATATCACTTGAGAAGTACATCAAGCCCCAGTTTGAGCAATAACAGCATCTACTTAAGTGGCATTCATCAAGATTTTCTTTCAACCTAGCAAAATAGGAGTATAGAAATTTAGGAATGATGAACTCTAATACCATCAGACAGAAGGGCTAACCTGGTGAATTTTATTCAAATGAACAACTGTTTGAAATTAATAGATTTCCACTCCTTCAGTACTTAATATATTATTCAATCATTTTTAGTTGAAAAATACAAATCTTCCTCTGAACACATATCATGCCTGGAAGGCTGGATTGGTTTCCTAGGAAAGTGCTTCTATTTTTCTGAAAATACAACCACCTGGGAAGCAAGCCAGAACTTCTGTGCCTCTCATGATGCAACTCTTGCTGTATTCAACACCATGAAAGAACTGGTAAGCCAATGCTTTTGAACCATAATTATATTTTCAGAGGTTATACCTGGTGTGGAGAATAAGAATGGTCCAGAAGAGACCCTCTGATAAGTAGAGAGGGGGCTCCTACTTTCATATTTACTCAAACCATAGAAAGAGCTCATATCAAGTCAGATCTCATTCATATCACAGGTCACCTCAGATGAACCCTCATGGTAAGTTATCAGGCAACATTTAGGAGATGACTTTCCCTTCCTATTTAGAAATGTTACACTCTGAGGCATTTTCCCTTGGCCCCATGTAAAGCAATTTAAGTACTACTGCCCATGAGAAAGACCACAACTGTTCTTCAAAGAAGTTCAACCACATAAGTACCTAGGCTGTGTATTTTCAAGGGCTTCCCTAGTGGCTCAGTGGTAAAGAATGCGCCTGCCAATGTGGGAGACATAGGTTCAATGTCTGGTTGGAAAGATCCCCTGGAGAAGGAAATGGCAACTCACTCCACTATTCTTGCCTGGGAAATCCTGTGGATAGAGGAGCCTGGAGGGCTACAGACTATGGGGGTCACAAAGAGTTGGAAATGACTAGTGACTAATTAACAATAAGAACAACAGCATTTTCAAAAGGAATTATAGCAATGAAACTCAGAAAAACTAAAACCATTTCCACAATTCAGAATTGAAAAGTTATAATAAAGCTCTCAGTATGAACTGATATTAATCTGTTTTATATCAAATAAAAGTTGCTTTTTGTGGGACTATATGAAAGCAATGATAAACAGAATCATAACAGTTTGTCAGAGATGCTGGAGAGAATTAGTACATGAGTTGTTATAGCCAAGATGGTCTAGGAGCTCTGGGGTACAAAAAAGTCTAAAGTAGAAAAATTCAAAAATGTACAATACGAAATGCCTTGAAACAGAAACAGTAGAGATGTAGAATGCCAGAGGTGATAAGAGACAGAATGGTTAAGACCTTAAGGAGCATAGGGACATATTTAACATTTGCTGACAATTTGCTCTACTAGGAATAGACAGAAGAGGAATTGACCCACATTAACATTAATTTTGTAGAAAATTCTGGTAAAAATATTTAAATGAATACACTAGAATGGTGGAAAAATGCAAAGTTATAAATTCTATTCCATAGAATAATAAATTATGGAATTAAAACAGGGGGAAAATGAGAAATATCAGATGGATATGGAAACAGAACAAAAGCTTTATTATTTATTTGTTAAATTAATAGAATAAGCATAAGAGAAAAAGAGTAGAACAAAATAATAAGTGAGGATATACAGGAGGAAAACTGGTTCTCTGAATAGACAAGATTGATTACAGAAAAGGAGAAAAGACTACTCAGCCTAAGAAATACAATTACAAACTATGGAGATGTAAAAAAATTATGGCACCCAGTTAGAAGACCTTGAAGAAAAGGATAATTGTCCAAACAGTTATTTAAAGAATTGTTTATACATAGACAATCTAAAAATTAGAATATATATATAGATAGATAGGCATATTTCTTAATTCAGTGGTAATCATGAAAGAATAAAAAAATGTTTAAAAAGGTGTTCAAATAAAGACATAAAAAATCAATCCAACAGAATTTAGCAAAAATAAAGATGAAAAAATAAATAAAACACATTGATAAATCCAAATATAACAAAAATCATGATAAAATGTAAATATTTTTAATTTATCTCTTAAAAGACAAAAATTTTTAGATTGGCTTTAAAAAACAATGAAGTTTAATTATGTCCTACTTACAGAGACATAACTAATGCACACACACACACACACACAGGAAAGTTAGAGAAGATGTACAAAGAAAAGATATGCAAGGCAATTATTAACCAAAATCAAACCAACCCATAAAGCTAGGTTCAGTTCAGTTCAGTCACTCAGCCGTGTCCGTCTTTTTGCGACCCCATGAATCGGAGCACGCCAGGCCTCCCTGTCCATCACCATCTCCCGAAGTTCACTCAAACTCACGTCCATCGAGTCAGTGATGCCATCCAGCCATCTAATCCTCTGTCGTCCCCTTTTCCTCCTGCCCCCAATCCCTCCCAGTATCAGAGTCTTTTCCAGTGAGTCAACTCTTCGCATGAGGTGGCCAAAGTAAGTACTAGAGTTTCAGCTTTAGCATCAGTCCTTCCAAAGAACACCCAGGGCTGATCTCCTTTAGAATGGACTGGTTGGATCTCCTTACAGTCCAAGCTAGGTTAGTGGTAATAAATAACAGAAAATATAATGTATCAGAATAAATACAGAGATATATAAAATCTGAATGAGCCAATAACTATTCAATACAATTTACTGCTGAACAAAATTCTCCCATCCTAAAAGCCACCAAACCTAGAAAGATTTGATCAAGTTAGATCAAGCCTTCACAGAAAAATTAATTTCTGTTTTATAAAAACTCTTATAGAAAGTAAAAAAGAAAGAAAGCTACCCAGTGCAATTTGCTACAAAAGCTGTTACAAGAGTAACATGCCTGTGAATTGAGTCATGAACCAGAGAAGGGCAAAGTCACCCTCAGATCATTTCCAAATCTGAAAGTCTCTGTGTTTTTTTTTAATGTATAATGACTTAGACCAAAAAATTCAAGAGAAGGAGGCATTTGCTATTTATTCTATAAATATTCTTTATTAAAGAATTTCCTGAAGCGATATTCTGACCATTCTCAATATTGGATTGGACTGAGGCGAAAACCAGGGCAGACTTGGAAGTGGATCAATGGAATGCTATACAACCAGGACTGGTAAGTCCTGAGTATATAACTGACACCCCTGAAACCGGTGCTTAGAGCCTTTCCCATCATGGAGAGATCTGAGTTATAATCCATACACACTGTTCTCCTGGAAGTTTCCCTCTGGTGGAGAAAAAATGAGCCCAGGAAACAAAATGGTAACACAAGTTATTATACAGATTATTTAAAGCCTATAATATTCCAAACACAATGCTTCATATAATCATTGTACCATACAACCTGTACAGAAACTGTGAGAGGTGTAATATGTATTATTCCATAATAATACAGGTGAAATAAAAATTAGTTTTCAAAGATGTTAAATAATTAGAATATTATACAACATTTAAAATATATTTGGTAATAGAGCCTTCCCTTCTTCATCATATAGATTATTGATATTTTGAGTGTATAAGGGCTTCCTTGGTAGCTCAGCTGGTAAAGAATCTGCCTTCAGTGCAGGAGACCCCAGTTTGATTAGTGGGTTGGGAAGATCCCCTGGAGAAGAGATAGGCTATCCACTCCAGTATTCTCGGGCTTCCTTTGTGGCTCAGAAGGCAAAGAATCTGCCTACAGTGTGGGAGAGCTGGGTTTGATTCCTGGGTTGGGAAGATCCCCTGGAGAAGGGAATAGCTACCCACTCCAGTATTTTGGCCAGGAGAATTCCAAGGACTATACAGTTTATAAAGCTACGTTTTAGGACAGGCAAAACATATGAATTCACTTTGCCTTATATTCAAATAATATGATGTTGGGTTAGAATAAAATCTGAGAGAAGACAATAATTTTCTTCAGTATCCACTCATTCTGTGGCCCTTTCCCCCCCCCCTTTTGTGTTTTGTTTCAGGTTTAAAATAATTGGGATTGGTGAATGTGCCTATTTACACAAAATTGGGGTCAGCACTGCCAGTACCCATTTAGTTAGAAAATGGATTTGCAGCAAACCAGACATATGCACATCAAAAAGTTAAGACACCCTAGATTTAACATCCTTTACATAAAATGTAATTTTTATTCCTTCAGAAAGAAATATGTTAATATAAAGGTACATGAAATTCATGCTTAGAAATGTTCATTGATATTTCACTCAAAACCTCTAAGTCAATTTTTATAAATCTGTTACATTCTTGGCATTCAAGATGTACATGCCACAGCATATTTAAAAGTTCCCAAATTGCTTTTAGAATCAAATCTGATAGGTAATACATTAAAATATGTATGAAAATTTTCGATGACATTTCAAGAGATTTAATAATATGCATTGACTAATGTCATTCAAAATTGCTTGTTTTGTTAAGTAAGAATTCTGATATTTTTACTGTTAATTTCATTATCAGTCCTAGTTGATTTTCTTTTAGTTTTGCAATATTTGCATAACTTCATGAGATTCAGTCATGAATAATGTAGTGTAGTTCAACACAAGAATAGTGCATAACATGTTGACTTACTAGTTGAGTGAATCACTTTCACACACCGAACACATAGAAGAAAAAATGAAACAGTAATAAAAAGATTTCACATTCAGACTGTCATGTGACAGAATCAAGGTGATGAGTAAACAATGTGAACTCGCAGAGTGCTATTTGTGAATGCCAAGGACCTACTGTGTGATGGACATCATGAATAGTACAACTTTGGGGGGCAGGTGGGTGAGGAAGTGACTTGAACCTTGCTGCGCAAACTGCTCTCTATTTGAGAAAATGAATTAGGTTGTATGTCAGAATGTGTAACTCTTCAGAAGATATTATCTTCATGTTTACTCAAGGTTAACAATATCTCTTTGTAAAACATTGTTTTCTTGAAATAATTGTGAAATCTGTGTTCTGCATCCTACGGGTGCTTCATGTATACTCATTGATAGAAATTTAAACAGTTGTAAAAAGAGAACACATACTGGACTTGTAAGAATTTAGGAAAATAACTTAGCAGAGTCTCGTTGTTACATCTTCTGTTATCGACCATATCAATTCCATTTTTCTAAGCTCTCTTCTCACCCTCATTCTCATTTTGTTTTTTCCTCTCTGTTCTCTCCTCGTTCCCATTGTTTATAAATGTTTATTTGATTATTTCAATCTCAACATGAATAGGGGAAAGAACCATACAGAGTCACATAAAAGACAAAAAGAGAAAATCTCTTTCCTAATTAAAACCAACCATTGCATGGTTTCTTAGAAAACTCAGGACTTTGTTCTTAAGGTCTTAATTTTAACAGCTGGTGTTGTATTATTACTTCATTGTTCTCCTGTATTGGGAGTAAATAAAATTATTTTAATTGAAAACTAGAATAGAATAAATGGGACAAGAAACTTAGCATTGCCTATAATTTGTCTAGAAAAGCAGACACTGAATAGATGAACCTTCAAACATTGAATTATCAAACAGTGTAAAAAGTACAAAATTAAATGGATATGAAGTATGCAAGGTTCGCTGGTAGCACAAGAAAGAAAGTGTCCGAAATTTGAGAAAGAGGTGCCTAGAGAAGATATTTTTTAATTGACAAGTTAAGAAAGTGGAGATATTCAAGGAAGAACATTTTCAGGAAAAACACTGGCAGCAGAGTGAAAAGCATATATGAGGTTAGCAAATGCTACAAAATTGAGAAGCTATAATTGTCTGGAAGCACCAGAATGAGAGGGGAAAGAATAAAATTTGGAGCTGAAAGTGGGGATCGGGGAGGGAGAAAAAGAGGGAAGGAGACCCAGGGCCAGATTCAGGGGGAATTATTTGCTATACTAACTGAAGTAGTGAAGTTTAGAACTGATGCTCTAAACTTCAAGTACCTTTAGGTTATTTCTTTAAAGATACTAGATACTTGATGGGTCAAGAAATTATTTGAAAGTCTTTTCAATTGATTGAAAGAAGAAACGATAAGAGCAGTGTCAGAAATGGTGGTAGAAGAATAGAGAAGAGTTAAGTGACTCAGAAACTCTTTCAGAGATAAACTCCCAGAAAATATCAGACAATGAGATGAAGAATAGATGTTAAAAAAAAATAAATTCCATGTTTCCCTTTAGGAAGTTAATCAGAGGAACAGTGGGATTACTAACTGACACAGCAGGAAAAGGATATTTTGAAATTACTGAATTTTAGGAGTTGGCAGGAATTCCAGGGGGAAACGCTTCACAGGAAGTGGGATGTACAGTTCTAGAATTCAGGAGAGAGTCTGGGCTGGTATGTGACACGGATGCAGACAGAGGTGCACAGATCTCAGCTGTAAGCTCACATGACAAAATGAGGAAAAGTGCATGGTGGCAAAGACGACAGTTATCTGCCTAATGAAAAAATTATTTTCTTCTATATTACTTATTGATTTTTAGGTGAAGTTTAAGGTCATTTTCGTTTGGTCAGAGAGCTGAATCTGGGCCTCTGAGAGCACCAGTGCAGCAACAGTTTAACTTCAGACACATAAATCCGTTTACATATATTTGCAGAAGCATAAAATGAGAACAATGCATATTTTCTAGGATACAGATGCTGTAATACTCACATATTAGACCTGTAAGCCTTCTAATACTGGAGTGTCCAAAATCAAATAGAAAAATACACTGTTTCAAGTTATAATTTTAAAAATTATATGGTCATTGTATCAGCCTTCTCTAACAACAGAGTAACAATGTCAAAAAATCCCTTTCTTTGACTCATGGCTTTTATGGGACCTAATGCTATTTCATTACTTAGTGACATAGATTTTTTAAAAGCCTGCCCTAAGTATATGAATTAGTATTAAAATAAAGTTACTTTGTAAAAGCAAATTGAGAGTTTTGGTGTTTTTTAAATAAAATCACAAATATTCTCTCACATGTCCATTGGGGGGCGATAATAGATAAGTATGGTTAGAATTGGACATTTAATATCTCAAATTATGAGAAGACAACTTCTAAGAGTGAAAACTTTTTTATCCTTGATTATAATTTGTATTATACTTTAAGTATAATGCATATGCATGTAAATATAAAGATACACATGCATATATGTATTTATATACTAATAAGCATAAACAAAACAGGAAAGTAACATGCTAATTTTTACAATGATTGATGGGAAACCCAAAGTGTTCAACACTACTGAATATAAATGGAGAAAAATGAGAAATATAACTTCATCATTGTGTGAGAGTGAACATGTGACACTTCATTTGACTTGAGAGGAATCACTTAGGAGAAGGAAACGGCAATCCCCTCCAGTATTCTTGCCTGGAGAACCGCATGCAGCTTGGTGTGCTGCAGTCCATGGGGTCACAAAGAGTCAGACAGGATTTAAGTGACTCGACAGCAATAGTGGTTAATAAATCTTCAAACCTTATCATTCAATTTGTTGGAAAAAAAAAGAGGGCTCACTTGGAAATGGGGATATGAACTCCGTTAATATGTGGTATCTATGGACGGATGTCCCAGAATAGTAATTCAATACTTATGGGTAGCTTACTATTTGGATTTTAGTTATTGATTCTCTTATCTTCTTGGAGTTGTATTTTTGGTTGGATCTAAGGCATAGATTGCAATGCAGGAGACCCTGGTTCCATTCCTTGGTCGGGAAGATCTGCTGGAGAACGGATAGGCTACCTACTCCAGGATTCTTAGGTTTCCCTTGTGGCTCAGCTGGTAAAGAATTCGCCCACAATGCGGGAGACCTGGGTTCAATCCCTGGGTTGGGAAGATCCTCTGAAGAAGGGAAAGACTACCCACTCAAGTATTCTGGCCTGGAGATTTCCATGGACTGTATAATCCATGGGGTCGCAGAATCAGACAGCAAAGAGTTGGACGGAAAGCAAAGAAAGAGTTGGACAGAGAGCAAAGAGTCGGCCGGACAGCAAAGAAAGAGTTGGACAGCAAAGAGTTGGACACGACGGAATGACTTTCACTTTCTTTCCAAGGCAATACTCAATGTGCAAACAGACTAATTATTTCACAATATTTAAATGTTTAAACGTTTGCATCAAAACCAGTGTTTCAAAAATCATTGAAACAAGAGATCCTCAGATCTCTTAATCTTTCTCCCCTTCCCTTCAACTGTAACGTTTATCAATTTTTTTGACATTTCTCAAATGTTCATATTAATAAAACGGTACATATTTTTGCATTTGTTATATTAAGTAAGCATGGTTTTATGCTCTTTGCATTTAAATTTTTTGAGTTGAACATTTTATATTTCTTTCCCTACAAAGCTGTAATTATTTCTGTTTATACATATGAATTTGAAATACATTTTTAAAATTCTTTTATGATCTTTAAATTTTGCTGTTAATGGATCTAAGACCTTAAAATAGTTCTCTTGGTGAATTTAAAGTCAATCAGCAAACATTAGTAATCTCTCAGCTCCACGCCTCAATGTAGGTTCTTGGTTAAAAGCACAAACAAGCAAGAAACCTGGAAATTTTTATTTATTAGTCTGTAAATCTAACACTGATATTTATTTAAAAAAAAAAAAAAAAAACAGCAGTGACTTTATTTCTCTGTATGCAGGTTTTGTTTATCAAAACTAGGGAAAACTCTACCTAACTAGTAAAAATGATGCTGGGGAACATATTGCAAATACATACTTGATAACATTAAAAAGTACTTATCTACCAGTATGAATCACACATCTTGTTCGCACAATGATGAGGATTATTCACTTTACAGAGTTTACAGCACATGAAGAAATATGAATAATTAAACAATGGTTAAGAAAAAAAAAGTTTCTAAATGTTAAGATTAAAATCAGCACAGGGAACTATGAAAATATATATTAAATCCTTACAATTTAGCCTGGAGTGGACAATAGTCACAGAAGTATTTTCTTGCAAATGACATTTCACTGGTGACCTGAAAAATAAGGAAGAGTTGAACAGAAGAGTGAGAAAGGGAACAGTGTTTGTTGAGCTGAGGCAAACATATGATTAGATTAGAGGCAAAAGACAGCATGCCACATTTGAGGAACCGAAACAGGGTTAGTGTGCTTGCATCATTACCAGCATGGAGGTGGGGGAGGAATAAAGAGTGGCTGGAGGAGCTGGTAAAAGGTTTAAACTGTGAAAAGCCACTGAAGGAAATAAGGTGGTGAGTAATGTAAGGGATGTGAGGTTCAAGAATCTAAACCATGATGACAACATGGAGAATGGACTGTAGCAGACAGAAAAGCTAGAGCAATAATCTAAGATGATTGGGTGATTAATAAAGTCTGTATAGAGACAGACTCCAGAAATAATCGTGTGATAAAATTGACAGGGTTTAAATGAATTTTTGACTATTGAGAGAGAGAAGAAGGAGGAAGTCATGGTTGACTCCAAAAGTTCTGGCTTGAACTAGAGTGAGCATGTTACTACCAATCCACTAAGCTAATCTGTTTAAGTTCATTAGTTAATGGGTCTTGAGATGTAGATGTATATAGAGATGTCCAATAGGCAATCCTCTATAATAAGGTCTGGGCTAGAAGTATGGGTTTGGGAGTAGTCAATGAATTGGGGAGATTGGGACTGACATATACACCCTTGTTTAGTAGTTCAGTTGTGTCCAACTCTTTTGTGACCCCAAGGACTGTAGCCTGCCAGGCTGCTCCATCCATGGGGTTTCAAAGGCAAGAATACTGGAGTGGGTTTTCTCTAGGGGATCTTCCTGACCCAGGGATCAAACCCTCATGTGTTGAAAGCAAATTCTTTACCACAGAGCTACCAGGGAAGCCCCAACATATACACTCAAGTACATATAAAATTAGTTGTTTTATATGTGTAACTGATAAGAACCTGCTGTATAGTACAAGGAACTCTACTTAATACTCTGTAATGACCTATATGTAAAAAAGACTCTTTAAAAAAAGAATGAATATATGTATATGTATAACTGTAAGTGTGGTGTTGGATAAGACTCTTGAGAGTCCCTTGGACTGCAAGATCAAACCAGTTAACCCTAAAGGAAATCTGTCCTGAATATTCATTGGAAGGACTGACGCTAAAGCTGAAACTCCAATACTTTAGCCATATGATGCAAAGTACTGACTCATTGGAAAAGACCATGATGCTGTGAAACATTGAAGGCAGGAGGAGAAGGGGATGACAGAAGATGAGACGGGTGTATGGCATCACTGACTCAATGGACATAAGTTTGAGCAAGCTTTGGGAGCTGGTGATGAACAGGGTAGCCTGGCATGCCACAGTCCATAGGGTCGCAAAGAGTCCAACATGACTGAGCAACTGAACTGAACTGAACTGATAACTGATTCACTTTGCTGTACACTTGAAACTACCACAACATTGTAAATCAACTACACGTCAATAAAAATTATTTAAAAATAAAATAAACTGATAGCAATTGAAGTTATAGAGTGGATGAGTTTAGCCAATAGTTGCGTGTAATAGAGGACCCACAAGAACTCTGAGGAATATCATTATTTAAGAGATCAGATGAGAGAATAGATGTTGCAGAAAATACTGAGGAGGACTAGTTGGACAGGTAGAGAGAATTTCAAGAAAACTTTGCATCATAGGTGCTAAGGTTAAAAAATATTTCAAAAATGAATGCCAGGTCAACAAGGAGCAACACTGCTGAGAGATAAAGTGAAAGTAAACAATCCTGACTGTATTTAGTCAAAAGTGTGGAGAGAACACGTCAGTGCAATAGTAGGAAAAGCAGAAACTACATTTTAGAATGTGGACTGAGAAACAGAAAGAGGAAGGCAAGTATAAAAAATTTTAGGAAATTTGACTTAAAACGGATGAGGAAAACTGGGTGGAAACCAAAAGACTCATGTGGTTAATGAACAATTTTCTTGTAAAGGAAGGCATAAGAAGACAGAGGTTAAAGAAGACATAATCAAGGAAGGGATCTCCTTGAAAAAAATTAAGTGGATGCAATCCTGACCGTAGACTTGGAGATCTGATTTAGATAGAAAGAAGTGTGGCTTTTTTTTTTTTTTTTTTTCTTTTTGGAAATGGAGAGAAAAAAATGACAAGACACAGACAAATGTGTAGATTCAATGGTAGAAAATTCAAAAATGTAACATCCAATGGCTTATCTTTGAAAAAGTAAAAAGTTTTTCCATTAATGGTGAAGGCAAGGTGTAGGGAGAGAATTCTTGAGGACACAAAGCAATAGTTTCTGTCTGAAACAGTCAGTATCATTCATGAGAGATGACTATGAAAATGTCATTTCAGTCCTCCAGTAGAGCCAAGAACTCAAGGCTGATTGCCTTGATGGGTAGTGACCCACGTCCACACTATTATCAGCACTACCACAATAATATTTGTTGTAGAAACAAAGTGTTTCCACAAAAATGCATACTTTTTTTAAAGAGGAAGATTTATACCTGTGATCAATTCAGAGGTCATTGTCTGTAGATGAAGGAACAACACCTTGACAAATCCAGTAATTCTGAATGGGGCACTTTTCAGAAAAAACACCCTTTTTTGTTATTAAAGCACAAGCATCATCTTCAACCTCTCCAAGAACTTGAAATCTATGGAGGAAAAAGCAACATACTAGTGACTCCCATGAAAGCTGGACTCTTTCCCAGACATCTGTTCTCACTCTGCTAAAAGCACAATTCTGTGTATCTTGTGTTTTCTCTCTTCTTAGGAAGAATGTACTCTCCAATCTGGAGTTTTGAGACAGTGCAATATTTAGAGAGCAAATGCACATTAAAAGCAATTTATTTAATGAAGGAGTTCCTCTAAATAGTTTTCTAACCTAAACAGTCATTTGTAAATATTACTATGTGGAATTAAAATGAAAATTAAAATGTAAGAAACATTGGTTTCCCAATCCATTCCATCATGCAAAAACTAAAGATTTTAGGAGACCACTAGGATCTGCATGTTTGTATCACCCCAAAATTCGTATGTTAAAATCCTAACCTCAAAATGATATATTAGGAATTAGGACCTTTGAGAGATGCTTAAGTCATGAGGGTGGAACCTTCATGAATGGGATTATTTCCTTACAAAGGAGATTCTAGAGAGATCTCCAGCCCCTTCCACTATGTGAGAACATATTGAGAAGGCTCTGGCTGCAAACCAAGAAGCATCCTCTTAACAAAACAAGATCATTCAGGTACTTTTATCTTGGAATCCCACACTCCAGAACTGTGGGAAATACATTTCTGTTGCTTATAAGCTACCCAGCCTGTGGTATTTTGTTATAGGAGCCAGAATAGAATGAGCCCTTTCAAAAATCTTTTTTCACTGTTTGTAATGAGCCTCTTTGCTTCTACAAGAGATCAACTCCCTTTTAAAATTTGTAAACTCACATAGACACCTCAACAAGAAAATTTCTGTGCATGTGGGTGTATAAGGATATACCCAGATTCTTTATCCTTAACATAAAAGAAGGAAACTTCCCCTAAATTCTGGTTTTCCATGATGTTCAAACCAACTTTTCCTGTCTTAAACAAATAAGCTGCAAAATATCTTAGAAATCAGAAAATACTCAACTTAAAGAATCAGATTAGCAAATTAATAATTCTAAGCAGGTTTGCATGTGGGTGGCCGAGTATCACATTCTATATGAAAAATATAATGGTAAAAGGAGTGGATATATGTATAACCGATTCACTTTGCTGTACATCTGAAGATAATGCTGCTGGTGGTGCTAAGTCGCTTCAGTTGTGTCCGACTCTTTGCGACCCCATAGACGGCAGCCCACCAGGCTCCCCCATCCCTGGGATTCTCCAGGCAAGAACACTGGAGTGGGTTGCCATTTCCTTCTCCAATGCATGAAAGTGAAAAGTAAAAGTGAAGTCGCTCAGTCGTGTCCGACTCTTTGCGACCCCATGGACTGCAGCCCACTAGGCTCCTCCATCCATGGGATTTTCCAGACAACAGTAGGGGAGTGGGGTGCCATCACCTTCTCTGTCTGAAGCTAATTGGACATGTTAAATCAACTATACTCCAACAAAACTTAAAAATAAAATATTTAAAAATAAAAAAGGGTCAATGCTGATTTTCTAGAAAAAAATATGCTGGGTGATATCCATTAAAAATAATCAGAGATAAATTTTTTAAGTTAATTTAGTGTGGAGGGTGTACAGAGATTGTGGCATATGTGAGTACAGAGTATGAATTTTAACAAAAGATATTGTAAATAGTCTCTGGTTAAGAACATTCATTTGCTGAGTTACTTCCTTCTTTTGAGCAATTTTTTATTCCCCTCAGCCAGCCTGATAAGTCTGCTGTATCACTCTCAAACATCTCTATTTTCTTTCTTCATTTCCTCCATATCACATCTCTTTAAGAGATACCACAAATTTCAAATTTTCAAGAAGTTAAATCAACTTTTAATGATCCTCCAAGCCTTGATAATAAGAATAGAAGTTTTTGCCCTGGACACTCCAAACCTTCTGCCTGTGTTTTGAGGATCAGCACAGAATCCCCAAAGATTCAGTACTCTCTACACATAGAATTTAAACAGAAATGAACGAGGTACATAAAATAGATACAGATATTGTTTATTGGGATAATAGAATTTGAAGAGAGTCAAATGGCTGTCTGTTGTGTTACATGTAAATTTTTCCTTAATATTTCCCAGTTATTGGGGTGGGGGAAACTACCTTTGTGAAAGCTCCACCCTCATGATTTAAGCATCTCTCAAAGGTCCTATTTCTTAATACATCATGATGTATTAATACATTGTGGTTAGGATTTTAACACATGAATTTTGGGGTGATACAAACATGCAGATCATAGCAGTCTTCTAAGATCTTTATTTTGCATGTGAGAGAGGGGATATATGTATACATGTGACCATTTCATGCTGTACTACAGCAAAAGCTAATGCAACACTGCAAAGCAGTTATACTCCAATTTAAAAGATAAGAATTATTCTGTAAACCTCTTTTCTTAAGAAATACGTAATAAGAATTTAAATTTAGAGAATTTTGCATTGATATGATTTTCCATTTATACCTCTAGCATTATCTGTAAGCTAAAAGAAAGCCAAATATGAAAATAAATTAGTTTAGGAGTCTGTTTCTCTAAGGCAAATTTCCTGATCATTTATACACTAACAAAGATTAATGTCTTCAATCTGTAGGAACAAGTTGGCTCCCTGCAGGTTCAGGCAGCCCCTAGTAGGGACTGGCTGTTGAACTATTAAGTTCCCCCTATAGAACTCAAATGCCAGGTGATGCAGTGTTAAATAATCTGCCTGCCAATGAAGGAGATGCAAGAGACTCTGGTTTAATCCCTGGGTTGGGGAGATCCTCTGGAGTGTAACCCACTTCAGTATTCTTGCCTGGAAAATTCCATGGACAGGGCAGCCTGACAGGTGACAGTCCATAGGGTCGCAACGAGTTGGACATGACTGGGCACACACACACACTCAAATGCCAAATACTCACAGTTGTAGATTTAATGGGGTGCCATCCAGCCAGGTCCACGTATTTTGTGGATAAGAAATGTTCAATCCAATCCAAAAGTAAATTCCATCTTGTATACTGCTCTGTAAGAAATCCTGTGACAGGGATCCAGAGGAAATGAATTGTTACACTATTAAAACAGCTTCTTCTGACCTTTGTTCAGACTTTAAAAGGCTTTGCTATTTATCCTCCTAATCAGGAAAATCTTAAGAAAGTTGAAGAGGTTTTCTACATACTTAAGGTAGGAAATTAATATGGAAAAGTTTCTGAAGTATTCTTGCATATATTGTGTAAAGGTATTTGCTACTTAATGGAATTCATGAGGATGATATACACAGCAACTGATGAAAGGGTGCAAAGAGAATTTGAAGCAAAAACTAGGAATTAATGTCTTCCCAAAGGAGAGATAGCTATCCTTTTGCCTACCAATGTGCAGTCTTGAAGAAGACTGATGTTTATGGGGAAAATAAATAATAACACTAAGGAGCCTCCATCTGTCCTATCCAAGATACCAGGAATATTGTCAGATATAGGTAGCGCCTTTGATGAGTACCTCTCTGGGCTTCCCTGGTGGTTCAGTCGGTAAAGAATCTGCCTGTAATGCAGGAGACCCAGGTTTGATCCCTGGGTTGGGAAGATTTCCCTGGAGAAGGAAATGGCAACCCATTCCAGTATTCTTGCCTGGGAAATCCATGGACAGATGAACCTGGTGGGCTATAGTCCATGGGGTCACAAAGAGTCAGACACCACTGAGCACACAGAAGCTCTTCTCTTAGTTTTAAAAGGGCTTTTTTGTTTTTTTGTTTTTCCTTTTTCATGGCAAATGAGCTCTTACCAATTCAGCCTTATCTTGGATCACCAAGAGATGTGATTTCATTGTTGAACAGAGTTTTTGGCTATCGATCCATGATTGATAGTTTTTGAAAAAGTTATAGCATTTCCCTTTCTTCTGCACCCAGCCATTAGGGCATAAGTTTTGGCTATGGTTTCCTAAAACATAAAAAAAGCAGAAATAGACTTGAAAACAAGGTTTGGATATCAAAATCAATTATGGCACTAATTTTGTAAACAATTTCTTTTAAAAAAATTTTTGTCTCACTTTTAAGAGATGAACGCCTCCTCCACTGATGGTCTTTAAAGAGATTGTTGTTGTTCAGTTGCTAAGTCACTTCTGACTCTTTGCAGACAAAGAGATAAATGCCAGAAATAGTCATTTTTGTTACTCAGTAGCTAAGTGGTAGCTCAGCTGATAAAGAATCCGCCTGCAATGCCGGAGACCCCAGTATGATTCGTGGGTCAGGAAAATCCCCTGGAGAAGGGATAGGCTACCCACTCCAGTATTCTTGGGCTTTCCTTGTGGCTCAGACAGTAAAGAATCTGCCTGCAATGTAGGAGACCTGGATTTGATCCATGGGTTGGGAAGATCTCCTAGAGGAGGGCACAGCAACCCACTCCAGTATTCTTGCCTGAAGAATCCCTATGGACTGAGGAGCCTGGTGGGCTACAGTCTATGGGGTCACAAAGAGTTAGACATGACTAAGCACACAAGTGGTGTCCAGCCCTTTGTAAACCCATGGACTGCAGCCCGCCAGTCTTCCCTGTCCCTACTATTAAGGGCTACAATTAAGTAATTTCCTGAGTTCTTTATTCATATGAATGTATAAAATGTTTTTCTTTATATGACATTTATGACATAAAATTATTAACTTCATGTTCCACATTTCATAAATAAAGGCGCTAAAGCTAAGGTTAAGCAAAGAATAAAGAGGGCAACTAAAATAACTTACTAAAGGTCGTATAGTTTAGAAATAGATAGGAGATAGAAAAACTTAAACAGAGAGGCTAAATGCCTAGATATCTAAAAGGCATCAGGGGAAAACCACTCTGAAAAATAAAATGTCTATTTAGTTCTTTGGCCCATTTTTTGATTGGGTCATTTATTTTTCTGGAGTTGAGCTGTAGGAGTTGCTTGTATATTTTTGAGATTAGTTGTTTGTCAGTTGCTTCATTTGCTATTATTTTCTCCCATTCTGAAGGCTGTCTTTTCACCTTGCTGATAGTTTCCTTTGATGTGCAGAAGCTTTTAAGGTTAATTAGGTCCCATTTGTTAATTTTTGCTTTTATTTCCAATATTCTGGGCGGTGGGTCATAGAGGATCCTGCTGTGATATATGTCAGAGGGCTAACAAACATGTGAAAAGATGCTCAACATCACTCATTATCAGAGAAATGCAAATCAAGACCACTATGAGGTACCATTTCACACCAGTCAGAATGGCTGTGATCCAAAAGTCTACAAATAATAAATGTTGGAGAGGGTATGGAGAAAAGGGAACCCTCTTACACTGTTGGTGGGAATGCAAACTAGTACAGCCACTATGGAGAACACTGTGGAGATTCCTTAAAAAACTGGAAATAGAACTGCCTTATGATCCAGCAATCCCACTGCTGGGCATACACACTGAGGAAACCAGAAGGGAAAGAGACACGTGTACCCCAATGTTCATCGCAGCACTGTTTATAATAGCCAGGACATGGAAGCAACCTAGATGTCCATCAGCAGATGAATGGATAAGAAAGCTGTGGTACATATACACAATGGAGTATTACTCAGCCATTAAAAAGAATTCGTTTGAATCAGTTCTAATGAGGTGGATGAAACTGGAGCCTATTATACAGAGTGAAGTAAGCCAGAAGGAAAAACACCAATACAGTATACTAACGCATATATATGGAATTTAGAAAGACGATAACAATAACCCTGTGTACGAGACAGCAAAAGAGACACTGATGTATGGAACAGTCTTATGGACTCTGTGGGAGAGGGAGAGGGTGGGAAAATTTGGGAGAATGGCATTGAAACATGTAAAATATCATGTATGAAACGAGATGCCAGTCCAGGTTCGATGCACGATACTGGATGCTTGGGGCTGGTGCACTGGGATGACCCAGAGGGATGGTATGGGGAGGGAGGAGGGAGGAGGGTTCAGGATGGGGAGCACATGTATACCTGTGATGGATTCATTTTGATATTTGGCAAAACTAATACAATTATGTAAAGTTTAAAAATAAAATAAAATTTAAAAAAAAAGAAAAAAAAAGAAAATGTCCTTTTCAGAGTCACATTTGATGCAGAATAATAGGTTTCACAGCATACTTTATCAGTAACTTTGTAAAACAAAATGTTTATCATGATCCCAATATCTCTATGCCCCAAGGACCTCCAGACATATCACCATGAAAAGGAAAAACTTGGAAAAAAAAACATTAAAATAAATCTATACTCAGAAATGAATAAAATCTATACTCAGAAAATAAATCTATATTGAGGAATTTATTTATATATTCAGAAAAATTAATAATATTTGTACTTCAAGCTGAGTCCTTGCATCTTAAAAGATACCCTGGAGAAAGAAATAGCTACCCACTCCAGTATTCTTGCCTGGATTCCATGGACAGAGGGGAGCCTGGTGGGCTTCAGTCCATGGGGCTGCAAAGAACGGGACAAGACTGAGTGAATAACACTTTCAGTTCTTCATGGGAGGGGAGACACAGTTTTTGAGGTATGAGCCTACTGTTTTGCCCTCTCCACTGGTTGAGAATTAAAGCCACCTTTCTATCTCCTCCAAACTCTCCATATTTTTTATTAGGCTTTGGTGGGCAGAGAAAGCCAGGATTTTGGCCATCAACAGTTCCATCTCAACATCAAGACTATACATATATTTTAGCATAACTCATGGCATTTAACTATGCAAAAGCTTATAGCTTTAGGTGGGTTTTATACTTAGAAAATGATCATAACTTATGAGAAAGGTTAATTTTCATATTTTAAAATAAACACATAAATAAGAAAAAATAAGCACTCCTTTTTTTTTTTTTTTTGCAAAAAGGGCAAAGAGGATGAACAGGCATTTTACAGAATAAAAATAAAAATATCTAATATGTGCAATTTTGCATTTAATTTCTCTGTTATATAAGAAATGCAACTAAAATCAACTATGTGTACTTTTATCATAGTATATTAGCACATATAATCTGAACTCTGTGTGTGTGTGTGGGTGTGTGTGAGATAGAGAGAGAGTCCAAATCCTGCTCTCTCTTCCTGGTATTGACATTCCTTAGCAAGTCCTTATGGTAACTTGAATGCTGATTCAAGTTCATCTGAGGAGAGGTATGTGAGTGTGAGGGAGTGATGTTACTTCTTCAAATTTAAACTGAATCGGCTATTTAGAAAGGTAACCCCCTGGTGGCTCAGACAGTAAAGAATCTACCTGCAATGCAGAAGATGGGGGCTTGATCCCTGGGTGGGGAATATCCCCTGGAGACAAGAATGGCTATTTAGAAATTGAAGGAAATCTTGCCCCAAAAATGCTCAAGATGAAACTCTTTGAGCATCCTGAAACTGGTTTTTGCGTATTCAGTTTCTGTTGTTGTTTAATGGTAAGTCATGAACAACTCTTTTTGATCGCATGGACTGTAGCCCACCAGGCTCCTATGTCCATGGAATTTTCCAGGAAAGAATACTGGAGTGGACTGCCATTTCCTCCTGCAGGGGATCTTCAGACCCAGGGATCAAATCTGCATCGCCTGCATTGGCAGGTGAATTCTTTACCACTGAGCTGCCTGGGAAGTCCACATATTCAGTTAGTGGAAGCTAATTTTCTAGGAGAAACTTGCATTTCTCTCTGTGTGCCTTGAGATGTAAATGTTCTACCACCTTCCTCAAGAATATTTTATCTAGATCATCTCTAATTCCTGAGACTGAGGGAAGGAAGAAAGGAAGGGGTAAAGAGACTTTTTAAAATTTAACTTTTTCCCACTATATTTTTTACAAATAGTGAGTTTTGTACTCTAATATCTGATTCATGAGTGTTTTTAAATTAATTTTTGTTGGTTTGAAATATATTAGTTTCTGCTGCATAGCAACATGAATCAGCTATACATATACACATGTGTGTGTGCTCAGTCTTGTCTGACTCTTTGTGACCCCACAGACTCTAGCCTGCCAGACTCCTTTGTCCATGGAATTTTCTAGGCAAGAATACTGGAGTGGGTTGCCATTTCCTACTCCAGGAGATCTTCCCAACCAAGGGATTGAATCCATATCTTTTGTGCCTCCTGCACTGGCAGGCGGATTCCTTACCACTGCAGCACCTGGGAAGCCCATATATACATACATCCCTTCTTTTTTTTTGGATTTACTTCCTATATAGGTCACCACAGAGCACTAAATGTGCTATTCAGAAGGTTCTCTTTAGTTACATATTTTATACAAAGTAGTGTATGATTAAGTTTTTAAATGAAGCTATGAGAAGGGGTTGACAGAGGATGAGATGGTTAGATGGCATCATTGACATGAGGGAGCAAACTCTAGGAGATAGTGAAGGACAGGGAAGCCTAGCTGTGCTGCAGTCCAAGGGCGTCGCAAAGAATCAGAAATGACTGAGTTACTGAACAACAGCGACAAATACATAGAAAAGGGCTAAATTCCTTAACTTGTGATTTCTGGATTTCTTTATTTAACAGTAATCTTTTGACTGCCTGATTATCTGCCCTTTGATGCAAAACTCCTATATATCCTAGCTCCCACATCACCTCCCCAGAGCAGTTCTCTTAGGGTTACTGCCTCTCAGGCTCAGAGTTCCAAAAATCCCCACCAAATAAAACATAACTCTTGACTTTCAGATTGTGAATATTTCTTTAGTCAACACATGCCATATCAGAAATTTCACATATCACCCTCCCCCCCTAATTCATAGAAGCATGATTGAAACTCAGATTAGGAAGACAGATTAACAGACATGTCTGCTATCTCCTTATTGGTTGACCTCACAATAAAGCTTCTCCTTCTCTCAAAAGCTCATGCCAAGTATGGAATTTTACATGTGTTAGGCAGCAAGCCCTTTGCTCCAAAACAATATCTATTATCATATCATCCTTAACCACACTCCACATCCTGGGCTCACCTTACCTTTCAAGTTTCTAATGCCTCACACAGGAAGCTACTCTAGACCTCTGTCAGGAAAAAGTTTCATCAGTTAAATCTCACATGAAAAAGGCATTTGATTATATCTTCACTATTTCTCATACACACATACGCATCTTGTGGGTAGGGACTTTTTCTTAAGTTTCTTGCCATCTCATCATTAAACCAAGTATTTTATATTTGCCTAATAAGTATGTGATATAAAATTAATAAATTAAGAATTTGAAAAATAGGAAGAGATAGTGATATGTTTATTGACTAGTAAGAGAATTGTAACATTCGAAGTAGCAACAAGTTGACTGCTGGAGACAGTGGTATTTAAGAGTTTTAGCAGCTGCAAGGTAAGTGAGCAGTACTTACCTAAGTAGTGAACCTGAACAGATTAACAGGAACCAGAGTGAATAATTACAATAAGAAAACCATCTTCAAAATACTGAAAAGGACCTGAATTCACCAGCCTAAAATATTCCATTTTTATATGAGAATTATTTTAAGCTGAAAAACAACTTGAGATTCAACAGATGCAGGAAGAAGCCTCCTCTGAGCTTTGCTTATCAGACAAAAAGTTAACTTGTTAACTCCAGGTCATGTGTCAAGCAAAGCAAAGCATCAGTCTGGAGCAAGGTTTATTGAAAGGCCATGCAAGGAAGGGTGGCTTCTGCCCTAAAAAAAGGTCACAGCTCCCTGAAGGGTTTTGGCAAAGAACTTTTGAAAGCCAGATGAGGAAGGGAGGTTGCAAGGTCTGTGATCAGCTCATGCACAGTTCTCTGATGGCTGACGGTGAGGGAATAAGGCAGTGTTACAAGGGTGAACATCGTCAGTTCTTAGGCTCCAGCAGGCCTGGGGCTCTGTACTCAAGGTCATCAAGTAGTTAACATCTTCCATTTGTTGGAGAGGGGGAGGTTTTTTTAACATCTACAAAACACCTCTGGAAATATGTACCAAATACTATTAGCCAGACCCTTCAGAGAGGAGCTAAAGCAGAGGATTTGGGGGAAGTTCTGTCCCACCCAGAAAGGCCCCATGGGGTCCTGCTCAGTTACTTTCTGAGAAGTGAGGCTGCCATGAATACCCTCTTCAGGGTAAAAACAACTCCCATGAAAGAGACTGATAGGAAACCTACCTTAAGTTCCTTCTCTGGGGAAATTTTATGGCCACGAAGAAAAGGGAAAGACTACTCATGCCTGCTAAAATAGACACTGTCACAAACTTCATTAGTTCCAATGTGTTCTGAAAAACCCACTTGTCTTTCCCAAAAACCCATACTGTTTTTCCCATCAGAGTCAATTCTTCTGTCTTTCTTTCCCCAGGTGGCTCAGTGATAAAGAATCCATTGCCAATACAGAAGATGTGGGTTTGACCCTTGGGTTGGGAAGATCCCCTGGAGAAGAAAATGGCAATCTGCTCCAATATTCTTGCCTGAGAAATTCCATGAACAGAGGAGACTGGCAGGTTACAGTCCATGGGGTCACAAAGTGTTGGACACGACTTAGTGACTAAGGAACAATTCTTTTCCTTATTGAAGCATAAATATGTAAACAATTAACTTTGACCATTTAGCCAGCCACTTCTTTTGTTAGCTCTCGTATGCACACAGATGAACCATTTTCTTCTGTTAACTGGTGTTTTCCTCCCCCAAAACACAATGAAATAAAACCACTTACTTATGAAGTTTGTACTGTTCTGCTGCTTCCTGGGAGAAAGATTCATGCAGTTGCAATCTTTGGTTCCATTCTCACTACTGAACCTCTCGCTGGGGTTGTCACTGCAGGAATATATGCTTAGGTGACTTACTAAGAAATGAAGAAAAGTAGTAACACTAGTTAGATTCCTACAAATATAAGCCTTGGCCTTTTAATTATCTGTCAGTGTTGTTGATCAGTTGCCCACTCTTTGCAACCCCATGGATGCAGCACGCCGGGCTTCCCTGTCCCTCACCATCTCCCAAAGTTTGCCAAAGGTCATGTCCATTGTATAGGATAATATGAAACTGCAAACAAATTTACAAAATACTGATTGAGAGGACATTTGTTTATAGCATTTTAGCCTTATAATTTGACAAAGGATAATAAGCTTTGAGACTCAGAGAATTTCACTTAGGAAAATGTAAGTAGAAACAACAAAAAAAGTTATCTAAATAATAAAAATTTTTAAAAATATATATTTACATTTGCACCTATTTGGTGTCAGTTCAGTTCAGTGAGTTGCTCAGTCGTGTCTGACTCTTTGTGACCACATGAACTGCAGCATAGCAGGCCTCCCTGTTCATCACCAACTCCCAGAGTTCACTCAAACTCACGTCCATCGAGTCGATGATGCCATCCAGCCATCTCATCCTCTGTCGTCCCCTTTTCCTCCTGCCCCCAATCCCTCCCAGCATCAGAGTCTTTTCCAATGAGTCAACTCTTCACATGAGGTGGCCAAAGTACTGGAGTTTCAGCTTTAGCATCAGTCCTTCCAAAGAACACCCAGCACCAATCTCCTTTAGAATGGACTGGTTGGATCTCCTTACAATCCAAGGGACTCTTAAGAGTCTTTCCAACACCAGAGCTCAAGAGCATCAGTTCTTCAATGCTCAGCTTTCTTCACAGTCCAACTCTCACATCCACACATGACCACTGGAAAAACTATAGCCTTAACTAGACGGACCTTTCTAGGCAAAGTAATGTCTCTGTTTTTGAATATGCTATCTAGGTTGTTCATAACTTTCCTTCCAAGGAGTGAGCGTCTTTTAATTTCACAGCTGCAATCACCATCTGCAGTGATTTTGGAGCCCCCAAAATAAAGTCTGACACTGTTTCCACTGTTTCCCCATCTATTTCCCATAAAGTGATGGAACCAGATGCCATGATCTTCGATTTCTGAAAGTTGAGCTTTGAGCCAACTTTTTCAATCTCCTCTTTCACTTTCATCAAGAGGTTTTTTAGTTCCTCTTCACTTCCTGCCATAAGGGTGGTGTCATCTGCATATCTGAGGTTATTGATATTTCTCCCGGCAATCTTGATTTCAGCTTGTGCTTCTTCCAGCCCAACATTTCTCATGATGTACTCTGCATATAAGTTAAATAAGCAGGGTGACAATATACAGCCTTGATGCAGTCCTTTTCCTATTTGGAACCAGTCTGTTGTTCCATAATAACAGACTGCTTGCTTCCTGACCCTCATATAGGTTTCTCAAGAGGCAGGTCAGGTGGTCTGGTATTCCCATCTCTTTCAGCATTTTCCACAGTTTATTGTGATCCACACAGTCAAAGGCTTTGGCATAGTCAACTCTTGCTTCCTGACCCGCATGTAGGTTTCTCAAGAGGCAGGTCAGGTGGTCTGGTATTCCCATCTCTTTCAGAATTTTCCACAGTTTATTGTGATCCACACAGTCAAAGGCTTTGGCATAGTCAATAAGGCAGAAATAGATGTTTTTCTGGAACTCTCTTGCTTTTTGCATGATCCAGCTGATGTTGGCAATTTGATCTCTGGTTCCTCTGTCTTTTCTAAAATCAGCTTGAACATCTGGAAGTTCATGGTTCACGTATTGCTGAAGCCTGGCTTGGAGAATTTTGAGCATTACTTTACTAGCGTGTGAGATAAGTGCAGTTGTGCAGTAGTTTGAGCATTCTTTGGCATTGCCTTTCTTTGGGATTGGAATGAAAACTGGCCTTTTCCAGTCCTGTGGCCACTGCTGAGTTTTCCAAATTTCCTAGCATATTGAGTGAAGCACTTTCACAGCATCTTCTTTCAGGATTTGAAATAGCTCAGCTGGAATTCCATCACCTCCACTAGCTTTGTTCATAGTGATGCTTTCTAAGGCCCACTTAACTTCACATTCCAGGATGTCTGGTTCTAGGTGAGTGATCACACCATCGTGATTATCTGGGTCATGAAGATGTTTTTTGTACAGTTCTTTGGTGTATTCTTGCCACCTCTTCTTAATATCTTCTGCTTCTGTTAGGTCCATATCATTTCTGTCCTTTATCAAGCCCATCTTTGCATGAAATGTTCCCTTGGTATCTCTAATTTTCTTGAAGAGATCTCTAGTCTTTCCCATTCTGTTGTTTTCCTCTATTTCTTTGCATTGATCACTGAGGAAAACTTTATTTTCTCTTCTTGCTATTCTTTGGAACTCTGCATTTATATTGTTATATCTTTCCTTTTCTCCTTTGCTTTTTGCTTCTCTTCTTTTCACAGCTATTTGCAAGGCCTCCCCAGACAGCCATTTTGCTTTTTTGCATTTCTTTTCCAATGGGATGGTCTTGATCCCTGTCTCCTGTACAATGTCATGGACCTCTGTCCATAGTTCATCAGGCATTCTATCAGATCTAGTCCCTTAAATCTATTTCTCACTTCCACTGTATAATCATAAGGGACTTGATTTAGGTCACACCTGAATGGTCTAGTGGTTTTCCCTATTTTCTTCAATTTAAGTCTGAATTTGGCAATAAGGAGTTCATTGTCTGAGCCACAGTCAGCTCCTGGTCTTGTTTTTGCTCACTGTATAGAGCTTCTCAATCTTTGGCTGCAAAGAATACAATCAGTCTGATTTCAATGTTGACCATCTGATGATGTTCATGTGTAGAGTCTTCCCTTGTGTTGTTGGAAGAGGGTGTTTGCTATGACCAATGCATGTTCTTGGCAAAACACTACTAGCCTTTGCCCTGCTTCATTCCGTATTCCAAGGCCAAATTTTTCTATTACTCCAGGTGTTTATTGACTTCCTACTTTTGCATTCCAGTCCTCTATAATGAAGAGGACATCTTTTGGGTGTTAGTTCTAAAAGGTCTTGTACGGACCGTGCGGCAGAAGCCTGCCGGCTGTGACGGACCTCGCAGAAGCAGGGCCAAGAGGAGCTACCCCACATCCGAGGTCAGGGGCGGTAGCCGAGAGTGCCAGGCTGCGACGGCGCAGGAGCAGCCAAGAGCAGCTACCCCGCATCCAAGGAGTGGTGGCTGCATGGGCGCAGGAGACCCCAGAGGAGCTACTCTACCTTCAAGGTCAGGAGGGGCAGCGGTGAGGAGATACCCCTCCTCCAAGGTAAGAGAAACCCAAGCAAGATGGTAGGTGTTGCAAGAGGGCATCAGAGGGCAGACACACTGAAACCATGCTCACAGAAAACTAGCCAATCTAATCACATGGACCATAGCCTTGTCTAACTCAATGAAACTAAGCCATGCCATGTGGGGCCACCCAAGACGGATGGGTCATGGTGGAGAAGACTGACAGAATGTGGTCCACTGGAGAAGGGAATGCAAACCATTTCAATATTCTTGCCTTGAGAACCCCATGAACAGTATGTAAAGGCAAAATGATAGGATACTGAAAGAGAAACTCCCCAGGTCGGTAGGTACCCAATATGCTACTGGAGATCAGTAGAGAAATAACTCCAGAAAGAATGAAGGGATGGAGCCAAAGCAAAAACAATACACAGTTGTGGATGTGACTGGTGATAGAAGCAAGGCCCAATACTGTAAAGAGAAATGTTGCATAGGAACATGGAATGTTAGGTCTATGAATCAAGGCAAATTGGAAGTGGTCAAACAGGAGATGGCAAGAGTGAATGTCGACATTCTAGGAATCAGAGAACTAAAATGGACTGGAATGGGTGAATTTAACTCAGATGACCATTATATCTACTACTGAGGGCAAGAATCCCTTAGAAGAAATGGAGTAGCCATCATGGTCAACAAAAGACTCCGAAATGCAGTACTTGGATTCAATCCCCAAAACGACAGAATGATTTGTTTGTTTCCAAGGCAAACCATTCAATATCACAGTAACCCAAGTCTATGCCCCAACCAGTAACGCTGAAGAAGCTGAAGTTGAACGGTTCTGTTTGGTATAATAGGTTAGAATTCTGTGTGATTTTGAACTAGTGATGTAGCTTCTCTTTTCCTCAGGTTCTTCATATATAAAAAGGGGAAATATTTAATTAACTTAGAGTTGATGGAAGGCTGAAAGTTAGTAAATGTAAGATATTTGTCACAACTCCTAACATGTAATAGGATGCAGCAAATGGAAACAATAATAGGTAAGACTGTAGCTCTTGTTGAAGTAGAGCTCATTTTACAATAAATCTTAAATTTAACTCAGCCTTAAATTTTTAAACAGCTGATAAATTTTGTCAAAACTTCAAAATATTGTCATATGTAAACTCCGTAAGTTTTTTTTTTTATTATAAATTTATTTATTTTAATTGGAGACTAATTACTTTACAATGTTGTACTGGTTTTGCCATACATCAACATGAATCTGCCACGGATATACACGTGTTTCCCATCCTGAACCCCCCTCTCATCGCCCTCCCCGTAGCATCCCTCTGGGTCATCCCAATGCACCAGGCCCAAGCATCCTGTATGCTGCATCCAACGTGGACTGGCAATTCGTTTCATATATGATATTACACATGTTTCAATGCCATTCTCCCAAATCAGCTTTCATAAAATTAAGTACTTTCACCAAAATATAAAACCTCAGTTCATAGATTGGGACTGTCAAACCTACATTATTTACCAACTGAGAAATGAAGTATTTCCTTATCAGTAAACAAGGATGTCACCATCATCAGCGATTGCAGCCCTCCAAAGTGAGCCTGTGAGCTCTAAGGGAACTCAGCAAGGAGAATGCCTGCTATTTAACCGCCATCAGATGGCAGCCACTCCCTGTGAGAGTGAGCCCCAAAGAAGCTCAGGATGTGAAAACACAGGATATAGGCCCCAGATAGCTGAGATGCATATGAAAGGAATGATTTCAGTGAGCCCAGACTCTTGCATCTTCCCATATATAAACAAGTGCCAAATTCCTTAACTTGAGATATCTGATTTTCTTTGATTAACAATAATATTTTGGTGTTCAGATTACCCACCCTTTGTTGCAAAACTTCTGTATAATCTAGCTTCTCCCCTCCCTCCTCCTTGGAGCAGCTTCTCAGAGCTATCTGAATCACGACCTTCCAGGAGTCAGTCTTCCTTCTGCCCCAAATAAAACTTAATTCCCAACTCTCACATTGTGCAAATCTTTTTCAACAAAGTGCTTTTGCCAAAACATAAAACTTCAGCAAATTGTGGCTGTCAAACCCACAGTTTGCCAATTAATTACAAAATTTCTAGCAGAGTATAAATCACATTTATTACCTGCTCTATATAGGGGGAAATGATTAATAATTAATGAAATTATCAACCTTGTCATTTAATACCAACATAAATAAAACAATATTGAAAGAGAATATTAGGTAAATGTGAACAATGATTCTGAAAAAGTTAGAGAAATGTCTAAAAAGAAAAAAACAACTCCAAAGGAAACATATTAATCTCTATAGTTGAATGTGTAGCTTTAATTTACTCACCCCAAACAGTTAGTCCTATCACTGTGGCAACAAGTGTAACCACGGCAATGCTGGTCAGTCTCAGAGCAGTCTGATGCCATTTGGGACATTTGGGGTTATCTGTAATGATTAATTTTTCTTTCTGAAACATTTAAGCACTTAAAACAAACTTGAAAATAAGTCAAACCGTTGACTTTAAAAAATGCACTACATTAGAGAGTTACAAGTTAAGTTTCCTTTGGGGCAAAATGAGGACTGCAGCCTGGGAGAGAGCATTTCAGATGGCTCTGAAAAGTTGCTCCAAAGAGGCAAGGGGAAGGTCAGTACATAAATGATTTTGGTGAAGGTGGAATGTGTACAATCAAGCATGTATTTTTTCCAAAAGATTTCTGCTATTCTTGTGAAGCTTTGCTAATCACAGAAACAGTCATCTCACCGTGACAGATTTTAGAGTTTTTCTAGCTATGGAGAAATACAAGAATTGGGCTCATAAAATTGGATCGTGAAAGTATTTAACTATCCAAAGACTTGTCACTCAAGCACAGAGGAGATGTGTGCACTCTGCTCTCTACCCCCAGACTCTTTTGGGGATGTGTTGAAAAGCAGCAGCTGCAGCAACACATGATTTAATTCTTGTGGAGGTGGATGACAAGTGCCAGCTTGTACTTGACAATACAAATGTCAAACTTTTGAGAGTACACATTGTCTTAATGTGATGGAAAGAAATCTACAATCTCTATACATATTCTGTTACCATGAACACATATTTAGTTATCTTTAAAGAACTGGTTTTATCAATTCAAAATAAGAGATGAATCAATTGCGTGTGTGTGCCCAGTCATGTTTCACTTTTTGCAACACTATGGACTGTAGAACGCCAGACTGCTCTGTCCATAGAATTTTCCAGGCAAGAATACTGGAGTGGGTTGCTATTTCCTTTTCCAGGGGATTTTCCTGACCCAGGAATTGAACTCACATCTCCTGCATCTCCTGCACTGCAGGTAGATTCTTTACTGCTGAGCCATCAGGGAAGTCTAAGACACCAGTATGCTTTATCTAATAATTAAATATTTTTCTGTTTTTTTGTTTGTTTGTTTGTTTTGTTTTTTAATTATTTACTTCATTGTTTTTTAAATTTTTTCAGCTTGATTAAGATATAATTGACATATCACACTTTGTTTAAAGTTTATAACAGGGCAATTTGACATACACATACATTGGGCTGTGATTAGGGCTTCCCTGGTGGGTCAGCAGTAAAGAATCTGCCTACAATGCAGGAGATGTGTGCAGGACACTTGGGTTCAACCATAGTAATGCAGTCCTCATTTCACATAGTTATCATTTTGTGTGCAGATGTGGTGATAACTTTGATGATGCACATTCACTGCTGCTTTCTAGTATATGGCACAGAATTGATATCTATAGTCATCATGTTGTACATTATACCCCCAGAACTGTTATCACCAGAACTTATTAGTATCACTAGAATTTTGTAATCATTTCAACATTTCCCCCCATTCTCACTACCAACCACCAAAGTACTCTGTAGAATTCACCAGTATTAGTGAAAGAATATTATTCTTACGTTAACACTTCTGTTCCAAAACTATAATTCACATAATAATCAAATGGGTGGTTATTAGACAATCAAGTAGTCAAAATATTTCCACTAAAATTTGTCATTTACCTTTATGTACATCTGGACTGGAAATAGATAATATTCAGTGGGATTGACACCCAGGAAGGAAAAATATATCCCAAAAGGGAAAAATATATCAAAAGTATCAAAAGAATTGAATTATATTAAAAATTACTGTCTAAAGTAGAAACATAAGCAAAATTAAGTATTATAGCCGTCCATCTTTCTAAATTTTGTTTGAAATATTTTTTTAATATTTTAACAGTTATATATTTATATCAGTTCATGAAGCAAAACTCAGATGCCAGTCTTTATAACATTGCTTCAACAAAATAAGCATTATAATACTTACTTAATTTTCAACATAGGTCAAGTCAGATCTGATTCATTACTTTCAATTAAACAATATTTATAAACATATAATTATATGCCAGAAACTAGACTGAATAGAAGGGTTGCAGAAATAGAAAACTGCACAGTCTAATGGGGAGACATGTATGTAAACTGATTATTTCAGAATAAGATTATGAATTTTCTGAATAATAGACTCCAGTTGTAGTTCTTAAAAGTTCTCATTAAAAATCTAAGACTAAAAAACCAATAGAAAATTCTAGCTGTATAATCTGTGGCCTCGTGGAAGGTTATGGATTCTTACCTTTGCATGTCCACATATGTTGGCAATGATAGGGATGTTTCCTTGGCTTCTGCGTCATTGATTCCTCTGTGTTTTGCATCTGTCCAAACATCCTATAAACAGAATAATCCATCTTTGAATGAGATGGAAAGAGAGACATCACTTGATTAAAAGCAGTCAGTGCCTACAAGCTGTGGCACTGAAACAAAGCCTAGAGCTGTGAAACCACAAAGGATATGGTTGAAGAGTGAGAGGAACTTCATTATTTAAATAAATGTTTTCTTTCAAGATGGTTTCATTATTTACAGAAGAGTTGTGATGTCACTACAGAGTTACCATATACCCAACACTCCACCTCCTCTATTATTAACATGTTGCATTAGTACATCTGTCAGAATTAATGGGTCAATATTAATATATTATTTTAATTAAAGTCTATACTTTATTCACTTTTTGTCCAGTACCTCTTCCTTAGTATTTACCTAAGACCTTTTTATATTCAAGGATACATCCCATTCAGGGTACCACAATACATTTAGTTCTGACATCTGCTTAGGATATCTCTACTGTGATAGTTTCTCACTTTTTTCTTTTTTTGAATTTTGACAGTTTTGAGGAATGTTGATTAGATATTTTCCAAAATGCTCCTAAGCTGAGGTAGTCTGATGTTTTTCTCATCATTATAATAGGTCATATATTTTCAGAGGGCTTCCCTGGTAGCTCAGATGGTAAAGAATCTGCCTGCAATGCAGGAAATCTACGTTTTGATCCCTGGGTCAGGAAGATCCCCTGGAGAAGGGAACAGCAACATTCTGGTATTCTTGCCTGGAGAATCTCATGAATAGAGGAGCCTGGTGGGCTACAGTCCGTGAGGTCACACGAGACATGACAGAATGACTGATGCACATAGGTTTTGGAGGAAGACCACAGGGATAAGTAATCATTCTTAGCACATCTGATGAAGGGTACTTTTATCAACATAACTAATGAGGGTGACTTTGGTCATTTGACTACAATGGTGTTCATCAGGTTTAACTACTGCAAAATTACTCACTTTTCCCCATTTCCACACAGTACTCTTCAGAAAGAAGTCAATATGCTCAGCCTACACTTCAGTGGAGATTTATGCTCCAACTTTTTCAAAAGAGACAATCTACATAAATTATTTAGATTTATTCTGCAGAGGAAGTTTGACTAGTGTTCCATTTACTTATTCATTCAGTCATTTATATCAATGAAAGTCATTCACATTCATTTTATGTCTTGAGGGACAATCTAATGTTACTTTATTTTCTTGTTCACATGGTTCAATCTTTGACCATCGGGAGCTTTTCAGTTGGCTCACAAGTTTATGCTGATGCTGCCAAATCGAATATGTTACAACATGGATTGTGCTAATCTCTTCCTTTGCATTTCTACAACCTCCCACTTCAATAGTGAGAATCATGGTTATCAGCATCACCAGTAACTTCCTTAATTTTTCAATTCTAGTATACATACTTTATCCCTCACAAGACATTTGGTCCTGTCAAAAACATCCATTGAGACATTTGGTCCATGATTCATTAAATAATACAAACATTAACTTCATTGAAATGTTTTTTGAGTTATTTTTATTGTAATTCATTGCCAGTTATGGATTTCATGTTTATTCTTTCTTACCGTGAAGTTTGGCAGGGTTACTTTTAAGTCAATAAGTGGTTGCTCTCAAGTGTATATGGACCTGGTTTTTGGTTTTATATTTGCAGTATCTGTTAATAATTTTGTATATACAAATTTTGTCACCATCTTTGTGACAATGTTATCTGTTGGTGGCCATATTCAAGTGTGAATACAAAGAATCTGGGCGATCATTTTTCATTGTTTTGCTATTCACCTTTAACACTTCAATAAATTTCCAAATTGAAGAATGATGAACTACCATCAGCTGTTGAAATTTGCAATTCCAACTTTCTGTTGTTCACTTTGTGGTTGCCATTTAGTACTGATATGTAAACATTCCAAGTTTCTGGTGGAACTCTTGGAGCTTTTGATCTTCTTCTGCCTCTGCCTTGCTTCCATAGACTCATACTTTCTAAACATAATCCACTAAGTCATCTAATTTTTCTTCTGCCTTCTCCGTAATGTATTTAAAATTTCATTTATGTCTTCTAAGGGCAGAAATAGAACTCCAAACTGCATGGATGAACACTTAGTGTGTTGGCTATTAATAACTATAGTGATATGCTCATATGCTCTCCCAAACAAGATTTTTTTGCCACAGTGATTGTGACAAATAAAACAAGCATCCTTTTCCTTGTTCATCTGGTATAGTCAAGTTGTATTTGTATTTGCCATCTCAGAACCCATCATGCACAGTGATTTATCCCACAATGTTGAGATTTATTTCCTGTGCAAACACAAGTACTTTCTCATATACATATCTGTGTCTTCTTACTTTTTCATTGTTAGTGCATAATTCAACAACACAGAAAAACCCAGTGCTACTCCATGCACAGTGAATAACTGAGTGAACTCTGTTGGGGTCATCTTGAAGATGTCATCACTGAATATGTATACTGGCACTGAAATATCAAATATTGTCTTAAGTTGCATTACTATAAATAAGAATTTTTTGGTGATTTTTGAGCACTGGAATCATGCATAAAAATCCCCATATCTTGTCACTTTATACTCCTCTGAGATTTTAATTACATGCAATGAAGTTAGGTTTGGAAGTCTGTGTCTGTTTTGAATTCTATTTACTGTCCCTATTATTGAATTTCTGGTCTGAATAACAGGACCTCTTCATCATGATGGACAATTCTTTGAAGTACCTGTGATGGTGTTGCATTTGGTTCTTCTTCTATATGCCATTTTAACCCATTCGGGGTTTTTCTTACTTCCCCTTTAACACCAGTGCTGTGCTGATGTTTTCCTGTCCCATCTTGAATGACTGTAATGTTAGCCTACTCCTGGCAGCTGTACATCAGGCTTGAAACAGTTTGTTCTCTTCACAGCATCAGTGCATCTTACTCCTATAATCTGTTACAGAAAAGGAAATGATACCAAAAACCATTAAAATATAGCATTGGCTTTTCTCTTTGTCAGTAACTATATCTGCCATATTCCACTAAGAATTTTCAACTAAAGATGTCATATTGCTAAGCAGCAGCAGAAGAAGGGTTACTTTTTTCCTTTTGTAGCCATTCAACCAGTGATCACTCATTCACCATAGGGAAAACCTTACTAATGTCTCATGAACTTGACACCCAGTTTTTCTGGGCTGAGAAGTCAGTAAGTAGGCACCAGATAAGAGCATGGTAGTCTACAATGATTCACAGGTGCTCAGGAAGTTTTCACCAGAAAAATCCCTCTAAACAGTGGTGGATGCTTCTCACAGTTTGCTACAATCATGCCTTTGTAGGACATCCATTCAATGCAAACATCACTATTAATTCTAGGTAATGGGATAGTTGTAGGGGTTTCATTAGATGCCTGGTATCCCCTCGTGGTGACTTTTACTCTACCTCCATGTCATAGGAGACCCACACCCATTCTCACCCATCCTAAACAAGTAAAACACTTGTCCATTTTACAGAGTAGACTTCATGATCTTTTTAATTTGTGTACATTAAAATTCACTCTTTCTGCCATAAAATTCTGTGAGTTTCATGGGTTTTGACTAAAGCATAATGTAATGAATACACCATTACAATATCATGCAGAATAAAGCTTCATTGCCCTGAAATATCCCCTGTCTTTCACTTTTCAACCTTACTTTTCATGCAAACCTTGACAATATTTACCTTCTTTACAGTTTTGCTTTATCCATATAACACATCAATGAAATTATGTAAAATAGAGCATTTTCAGACTAATGTCTTTTAATATGAAATATGCATTTCAGATTTATCTATATATTTTTGTGGCTGGATAGCTCATTCTTTTTTATCGCTCTTTCCATCATCTGAGTACCATAGTTTGTACACTCATTCACCTATTGAAAGACATCTTGACTGCTTCCAGTTTGGGGCAATTATAAATCAATCTGCCATAAACATTCATGTGCAGTTTTTTGTGGATACAAGTTTTCAAATCAGTTTGTAAATACCTAGAATGGTAGTTGCTTAATCATATGATAGACTATACTTAGTTTTATTTAAAAAAAAAAAAGTCAGTTGTCTTTCAATTTGAATGTCTTTGCATTTCCACCAGCAAAGAATGAGTCCCTGTTGCTTCCCATCCTCATCAGCAATTGGTATTGTCAGGACTTTTGATTTTAGCATCCTAGCAGGTGTCTAGTGGAAGTTCATTGTTATTTTAGTTTGCATTTCCCTAGCAACAGGTGTATCTTTTCATGTGCTTTTTCCATTTTCATATCTTCTTGGGTGAAGTGTCTTTTCAAATCTTTTACCAATTTTTCGATTGAGTTGTTTGGCCAGTTTTTGTTGAGCATTGAATTATTTACACTGACTGCAAGTCCTTTTATGAGATTCATATTTTGCAAAAAAATTTTTACTGTTTTGTGACATAAAAGTGTCTTTAACAGAACAGAAGTTTTTATTTTAAATGGAGCCCATTCCTTTTTCAATTCAATTGTATTTGTGTCTTTCTCAAAAATGAGTTGACTGTATTATAAGGCATTTGTTCGGGGGGATTTCATTTTGTTCTGTTGATCTATATGTCTGTATGTTCACCAATACCACGTTGTCTTGGTTACTTTGGCTTTATAGTAAGTCTTGAAATCAAGTACTGTGAGTCCTTCAATTTTGCTCTTCTTCCTCAGCATTGTGTTGACTGGTCTAGAACTTTTTGTCTTCCTACATAATTGGAATTAGTTTGTCGATCTCTATGAAAAAGTTTGAAGAGATTTATTTGTCATTACAGTCTATAGATAAAGTCAGAAGGAATCAACATCTTTACAGTAATGAATCTTCCAATATGTGAACATGAAATATCTCTCCATTGATCTAAATCTCCTTTGATGTCATTCATTTTATCAGTGCTTTATAGTTTTCCACATATAGATTCTGTACGTATTTTGCTTGATTTATATCTAAATATTTCAATTTTTGATGCTATTGTAAATGGGATTTTTAAATGTTAAATTCAAGTTGTTCGTTGCTGGTATATATGTATGAAATTAACTTTTTATTTATTAACCTTAAACCTTGCAAATGTTCTCTGCTCACTTCTTAGTTCCAAGAATTTTTTATCTTGATTCTTTTGGGTTCTCTAATAGGACAGTTACATCATCTGCTAAAAGAAATAGTTTTAGTTTTTGTTTTCTAATCTGTATGCCTTTTATTTCTTGATTTTCTTGCATGAGGTAGGATTTCTAATACAATGCTGAATAAGAGAGGTAAGAGTAGACATCTTGCCTTTTTCTTGAGCTTAAAAGGAAAACTACCTCACCATGAAACATGATGTTAACAGTAGATTTTTAAATAAGTGTTGTTTATCAAGCTTTTTATTTGCTCAGAGTGCTTATGGGTATTGACTTTGTCACTTTTTTTTTCTTCCAGCTGACTTGATTACATGCTTTTTCTCCTCAGCTTATTGATTGGATTATATTTATTGATTTTTGAATGTTGAACCTGCTTTGCAAACCTGAAATAAAACCCAACTGTCCATGATGTATACTTCCTTTGTAGATTTTTGGATTTAATTTGCAAAGCTTTTTTTTTTTTTTTTTTAACTGTTTTGTTGGTGTGTTCATGAGAGATGTAAATCTGCGGTTTTATTTTCTTTTAATGTCTTTATTCTACTTTCAGTAATGTTGGCTTCATAGAATGTCTTCTCAGGAGGTGTTTTCTCTGTTTCTATTTCCTTTATGAGATTGTGGAGAATTGGTACTACATCTTTCTTACAACTTTAGTAGAATTCACCAGTGATATCATTTGGCTTTGTTTTTTGTTTTTTTTTTTTATGGTTTGGAAATATACTAGTAATTGACTCAATTACTTCAATAGATGTGGACTATTCAATTTATCTATTTCTCCCTGTACGAATTTTTATAATTTGTGTATTTCCAGGAATTGACACATTTTATCTGTTATCAAATTTGTGGGAATAAAATTATCTCTGGTATATCTAGGTTACGTTTTTATTGCCATGAAAGCTCTTATTTCTGATATTGATAATTTCTCTCTTCTCTCTTTTCTTCTTATCCTGATTGGAGTTTGATGAATCTTACTGATACCAAGTTTCTTGATGAATCTTATTGAAACCAGCTTTTGGTTTCCCTGATTTTCTCTATTGTTTTCCTGTTTCATTTATTTCTGCTCAAATATTTACTATTTCCTTTTTTCTGTGTCTTTTAGGTTTAAAATATTCTCCCTTGTCTAGTTTCCTAACGGGAATTTAAAGCTGATTTTAGATCTTACTTACTTATTTTTGAGTGTATCCATTTCATGACACAGATTTCCCTCTAACTACTCACTGCATCTCACATATAGAAGTATAATAATGGTATTTTTCTATATGATACAGTTATTCTTATCTTTGGAATTTATTTTTGAGAAAAAGCCAAGGAAATTACAGAAGGACTGAATGTGTCATGTATGTCCATGTGTGTTAGTCACCCAATCGAGTCCAACTCTTTATGACTCCAGGAACTGTAGCCTGCCAGGCTCCTCTGCCCATGGAATTCTCCAGCAAGAATACTGAAGTGGGTTGCCATTCCTTTCTCCAGGGGATCTTCCCCACCCAGGGATCGAACCCAATTTCTCACATTGCCGGCAGATTCTTTACCCTCTGAGCCACAAGAGAAGACTGAATGTGTAACAAGAGAAATTAAATATAACTTTTGTCTAAAATCAAGAAGACAAGAGGAAAGAAACGAGGAGTTGTATTTGGAAAAAGAGTGATCTGATTTTGGACATAAGTCTGAGATGCCTATTAGACATCCAAATGGAAATGCCTAATGTGCATTTAGATATTTGTACCTGTAACTCAAGAAAAAGAACTATATATGAAGCAGAATGAGCTCACTCAAATAGTGTACTTACAGTGCTAAGTACTGTCCTTGAGAAACTCCAACATTTAGAGCTAAAAGAGAGAGGAAGCCAGTAAGTGAGATTAAGAAAGGGTAGCTGAGGTTGTCAGAGAAAAAAGAAAGAGATGTGTTTGGAAACACAGAGAAGAAAGTTTTTATTAAGCAACAGGTGGCAAACTATGTCAAAGGATGCTGAGAGGTCAAGAAATACAGGGATAGTTAAATGGCCATTAACTTGGCAATGTGGAAGTCCCTAGTGATATTGATCAGAAATGGTTTTGTGAAGAGAAGAGAATGGAATGAGTTTAAAAACAACAGAAAATGAGGAATTTGAGAGTGTGTATTTAGCCAAATCTTTTGACAAATATACTAAGAATAATGAAGGAATAATGGAATAATAGCTAGAGGAAAATATATAATCAAGGGAAATTATTTTATTTTAAATATGGTGGACCTTAGAGCATGGGGGTTTTTGTTCCTTTAGGTTGCTTTTTTTTATGATGGAAATGAATCAGTGAAAAGATAAAAATCAATACTGCAAAAAAGGGTGGAAGATAAATAATTGCAAAAGTAATGTTTTCAGAAAAATCAAGAGGAGATGGATTCTAAAGTACAAGTGGTGGGCTTGGCTTTTTATATGAGCAAAAATATTATTTCCACTGTAACAGAATAGAGATTATTCTATGCTTTGAATTCTAGACACACTTAGGTTAATTTTGGCCAAGAGTTATGTGCAAATTTCTAAGTTATTCTTTTCTACATCAAAGAAAAACAACTATGGAAGGATAACCACAATCTCTTCCTTTCCTGGCAGCTTACTTCCTCTCAAACAATGCTTATGGCATTTCTCTGAAGTATTTTGAAGACTGTGGTTCACCTAAAATTTTTTCAAATATGCTTTCGTGATTTGTTTGAAATTTTGCACAAAAAAATAATAATTTAGATCAGCATGTGTGTTAAGTAGATATGAATCAGCAAACTAAGTGGTTGAGGGCCAAGTGTATTGCCAAAAGAATTGCTAGGGAAAAAAGAGAAGTTTGGAATTAAAGGAAGGATCCTTCAAGACTATTCTTCAAGGGGCTGTAAGAGATTAAGGGGGGAAAGCAATGGCACCCCACTCCAGTATTCTTGCCTGGAAAATCCCATGGACGGAGGAGCCTGATAGGCTGCAGTCCATGGGGTCACTAGCAGTCGGACACGACTGAGTGACTTCACTTTGACTTTTCACTTTCATGCATTGGAGGAGGAAATGGCAACCCACTCCAGTGTTCTTGCCTGGAGAATCCCATGGACAGAGGAGCCTGGTGGGCTGCCGTCTATGGGGTCACACAGAGTCGGACACCACTGAAGTGACTTAGCAGCAGCAGCAGCAGGGACAGAATATGGAAAAGAAGTGAAGAAAAATGATAGAAGCTTTAAAGGAAAGGAAACCATAATATTACAGCAATAGAATTTATGGTGTTAATTTAAAAAAGCAGAGTAAAAGCTAAAGGTTGACCCCAATATCATTCAGATCCCAATATTACTCTTTGCGACACCATGAACTTTACAGCCCATGGAATTCTCCAGGCCAGAATACTGGAGTAGGTAGCTGTTGCCTACTGCAGGAGATCTTCCCAACCCAGGTCACCCACATTGCAGGCAGGTTCTTTACCAGCTGAGCCACCAGGAAGCCCAAGAATACTGGAGTGGGTAGCCTATTACCTCCCCAGCAGATCTTCCTGACCCAGGAATCCACCTGGGGTCTCCTGCATTGCAGGTGGATTCTTTACCAGCTGAGCTACTAGGGAAGCCCTGAAAGAAAGGAAATAATAACATTATAGAATAGATTTTATGGTGTTAACTAAAACAGCAGAGTAAAAAGCTAAAGGTTGACTCCAGTATCATTCAGTTACTGTATGAATTTTTATATCCTTTTACTTACTATATGAATACTAAAGTTATCTTTGTAAATATCAAGGATAACTTTGTTTTAATCTTTGGATTTAGATCATCTAGCAGAATACCTAACAAATGTAGCTTTTAAAAATACACTAGTGGAGTTGACAAAGCCCAGGGAATATAAAGAGCAATTTGTTCTTGTAAATACACAAATGATTAGAGCTAAGAATGAAAAAGATGAGAGAGGTATTCACCTACTTGGAAATAGCAAAAATAAAGATTTTTATGATTTATTCAAATGATGTTATTAAAATAATATTGCATACTTATAATATTTTGGACATGCACCATCTCCTTCAACCATTTAAACCACTCTCTTGGGCCTATTATTCCCACTTTAAAGATGAGGAAACTGAGTGGCAAGGAGAATGATCAACTTAATGTAGTGTTGGAGCTAGAATTTATGTCCATGTTATCTGATGTAGAGTCTGGACCCTTCAACATGCTCCTTCATAATTTCTATGTATACCTGTGGCTCATTCACGGCAAAAAAACAACAAAATTCTGTAAAGCAATTATCCTTCGATTAAAAAATAAATTAATTAAAACAATGTTCCCAAAGATACTTATTCTACACCACCTAAATGTCTTTATTTAAATTTCCTTCATCCTACGAGAAGCTTCACCAGTGAATATTTACGTCTGAATAATCATCGTTTTTGATCACATACTGTGAACATCTGGTTCAACCAAGAATGACATTCTCCTGATTACAGATTACTGAGAAAGCAACATTGTGACAGGTAAAATAATCAAAAAGAGCATTAGAAAATTTAGGATGTCTAGGCAAAAGAGAGCAGAACAAAGTGGTCTTTGTACAGCCATAGAACCATCAAGTCATGTGATTGTTGCTCTTCAGTTGCTAAGTCCAGTCCAACTCTTTGTAACCCCAGGGACTGCAGCATGACGGGCTTCTCTGTCCTTCACCATCTCCCAGAGTTTTCTCAGATTCATGTCCATTGAGTTGGTGATGCTATCTAAACACCTCATCCTCTGTCGCCCTCTTCTCCTTTTGCCTTCGGTCTTTCTCAGCATCAGGGTCTTTTGCAATGAGTCAAGTGGAGGCTAGACCAAAAGAGAAATACATTAGGTAGAGAATGATCCTCCATAACTGTCAAAAAAGAAAGGAATAACTAAAAAAAAAAGGATATTGTTGCTGTTTCTCAAAAAAAAAAAAAAAAAAGGAACAATAAAGAAAAATACCAAAAATCAAGTGTAAATCATGTGTACACTATAACAAAAATTGAAGACAAGTAACACAGAAAGCATTTGAAATGTATATATAAAATAAGGAACTACGAGGAATATACGGGGGGTTCTTTCTAATCAGTTAAAAAATAGCAATATAAAACTAGAAGAAAACATGAGGTAACAATTTATGAAAAAAGAAAATATATTGTCAATAAGCATTTGCAAAAAATTCTTATGTGTATAAATAAACAGTCCATCTGAGAGCATTAGCTGTCTCTCCATTCATTTGTGAGAAAAAGCACAGTTGATACCAAGTCAGAGTAAAAAAACAAAAAGAAAACAAAACCTCACCAAGATATGTATCTAACCACATCGAATTATTTTATCAATTTCCAAATCTAACTTTATTTTTTTCCTAAATAAATCATCTTAAAACGTACTAGAAGTCCTCATTGTATAATTGAATACTAGATAAAGTACACTTGCATAAACTGATCTAAAAGAAAAACTAACATTTCATAATAAATGGTGGGGGAGGAGAGTTCAGTAGGCTTTATCTTGAAAAATAAAGCACGATATTATTGGAAAATAGTTTATCTTATATTTAAGATTTAAGCTACAATTGTATATATTCAACAATCTTTAGAATGGAAAGAATTAAGTGTTGAGATTTTATGAGGGACATTATTTTTCAACCTGATTTTATAATAGCAGAGTAGCATAACTGTAGCTCTTATTTGAGTTTTATAGCATAATCATATAATGTGTCACTTTTGCAAAAAAGAATACCTCTCTGATTTTATTTTTATTGAGTGTCTCTTTTTTTTAATTTTATTTTATTTTTAAACTTTACATAATTGTATTAGTTTTGCCAAATATCAAAATGAATCCGCCACAGGTATACATGTGTTCCCCATCCTGAACCCTCCTCCCTCCTCCCTCCCCATACCATCCCTCTGGGTCGTCCCAGTGCACTAGCCCCAAGCATCCAGTATCTTGTATCGAACCTGGTTGAAGCAGCTACTAATCTTCTTAGTGTCCCTGTTGATTTTGTATATTTAAAGTATTAATTTGTACAATTCTGTTGTTCTCCCATTTTTCAGTAAATCTGCCTGTGATTTAAACTAATTTCTAATTTGATTTAAACAAATCTCAAAGCTCTCATAAAATCTTAAATACTTTGCAAGCAAGGTTATTTTGCATAGCACACTCTGTGTGCATTAACTTTTAGCATCCGAGAGCTGGCGAAATACAGTCAACAACTTCCTTGATGTCATGGCATAGATGGAGGCTAATGCCAGGTGGGAAGAGCAGGTGCGTGGCAGCCAATTTTGCAAGTATCAGCTCATCAGTGATTAATTTTGCTTCTATTGCTTTTGACATTTATTACTTTCTTATACAGCCTCATAACTGCAGTGATTCTGTGAATGAAAGTTTGGAGACTTTCTATATAGTATGTTAAAACTGAAGATGCTTTGACATAATTCTTAAGTGATTCTCACAGCTTTAATGTAATACAGTCAAGACAGACATAATTATTTCCACTCTATACTTGACTTAGAAAGGTTACAAACTTTGCTTGAATTCATAGAATCATTGAATAAGGTAACTGAGATTTGTACCTAAATCAGTTCTTGTGCTAAAGTCCTGTTTAATCCAATGTATTATACTGCCACCAAGTGGTATGAACTTTTATTCACATGCATCTGTAAATAAACAGGTTATTTCCATTCTTACGGATTTGGGAATATTGACGATTTCTTTACTTGTCTATTAGCAAAGTAATTTTTTCCTGTGTACCAGGGATGCTCTTATTTAACATTCACATATTTCTGAATTTGTATGATTTTATGCTTTAGATACACAAGGAGAAATTAATTATATGAAAAGTTTAACAGGTATAGTATTTATTTTATCCAAGGTATTGTATCCTAAAATTTAACCTATTATTATCCTTCTTACTTTAATAGGAATAATAATCAAGATTTCCAGGAGAAATATCAATAACCTCAGATATGCAGATGACACGACTTTTACGGCAGAAAGTGAAGAGGGACTAAAGAGTCTCTTGATGAAGGTGAAAGAGGAGAGTGAGAAAACTGGCTTAAAACTCAACATTCAAAAAATTAAGGTCATGGCATCTGGTCCCATCACTTCGTGGCAAATAGATGGGGAAGCAATGGAAACAGTGACAGACTTTCTTTTCTTGGGCTCCAAAATCACTGCAGATGTTGACTGCAGCCTTGAAATTAAAAGATGCTTGCTCCTTGGAAGGAAAGCTATGACCAATATACAGAGCATATTAAAAAGCAGAGACATTACTTTGTCAACAAAGGTCCATCTAGTCAAGGCTATGGTTTTTCCAGTAGTCATGTATGGATGTGAGCTGCTAAGTCACTTCAGTCGTGTCCGACTCTGTGCGACCCCATAGACGGCAGCCCACCAGGCTCTCCCATCCCTAGGATTCTCCAGGCAAGAACACTGGAGTGGGTTGCCATTTCCTTCTCCAATGCATGAAAATGAAAAGTGAAAGTGAAGTCGCTCAGTCGTGTCCGACCCTCAGCGACCCCAAGGACTGCAGCCTTCCAGGCTCCACCTTCCATGGGGTTTTCCAGGCTGGAGTACTGGAGTGAGGTGCCATTGCCTTCTCCAATGGATGTGAGAGTTGGACTATAAAGAAAGCTGAGTGCCGAAGAATTGATGCTTTTGAACTGTGGTGTTGGAGAAGACACTTGAGAGTCCCTTGGACTGCAAGGAGATCCAACCAGTCCATCCTAAACTAGATCAATCTTGAATATTCATTGGAAGGACTGATGCTGAAGCTGAAACTCCAATACTTTGCCCACCTGCTGTGAAGAACCGACTCATTTGAAAAGACCGTGATGCTGGGAAAGATTGAAGATGGCAGGTGTTGGGGGATGGGGTGGGGGAGAAGGGGACGACAGAGGATGAGATGGTTGGATGGCATCACTGACTCAATGGACATGAGTTTGAGCAAGTTCCGGGAGTTGGTGACGGGCAGGGAGGCCTGGCGGGTTGCAGTCCATGAAAAGAGTCAAACACGACTGAACAATAACAAGCCTTCCTACTTTATAGTAAAATGAATGAAGCTCACAGATTCTATGTAAACTGCCAGTATTACACAGCTATCAGTCACCACACCAAGGCTCCCTTGTTCCTCTTCAAAGCCCATCCTTATAACCATAAATTATATTTCATACCATAGTTTTTCCTTAGTTAGAATTTTATCAAAGTTTATTCTTTCATTCCCTGTTTACTGCTTTTCTAACACAATATCTTCTGAATGACTATAAGCACCAGATCTTTTGAATCAATCCTTGAGTAATACCTTGTTCAGGTACTCATCTATGTAAACATTACAAATAAATATCTAATCAATGCCTAAATATCTGATCTATACCTGTATCACTTTTTCACAAGAAGTAACCAAAAGTTTGTTTGTTTGTTTGTTTTAATGTATTTTAATTGGAGGCTAATTAGGGCACACCAACCCACCCCAGTTTGCTTGCCTGGAGAATCCAATGGACAGAGGAGCCTGGCAGGCTACAGCCCATGGGCTCTCAAAGAGTTGGACATAACTGAGTGACTTGCACACTACTTTATGATATTTTGGTGGGTTTTGCAAATATGTATTGATTTTGTACTCCATTCCTGACATCAGTGGTAAAAAATTGGTTGTGAAAAAATTCTTCTCTAAAATGCTGTAATTTTTAAATCCAAATCATACATTTAGAGCTGCTGTCCAATACAGTAGCCATTAACCACATTTGAGTGTTTAAATTTAAGTCAATTATAATTAAATAAAAATTTAAAATCCACCCACATTTCAAATGCCCACTAGCCCCAAGTGGCTAGTGGCTACAGTTGTGGTTGCAACTGATATGGAATATTTCCACCATTGCAGAATGCTGATTCAACAGTGCAGGTCTAGATTCAAGATAACAGTTTTCTTCCAGATGTTGTACAAAAGGAACTCTGCCAGGGTCCAGCCCCGGCTGATACAGGGTATTCGAAGGAGAGACCACGTAGGTGAGGATCAGGAAACAATTGCTTAATTAAATGTTAATTAAGGATATAAAGAGTAATAGAATGAGGATAGCTCAGTGAGGAAATTCAGTGGAGAAAAGAGGCTGAGTAGCTTGGTTTATGCGGGAGACCAATAAAACTTCAAGACAAGAAGTTTGCACCACTTACGTAGGCCGCACGCGTCCTTCTGTTCTCCCAAAGGAGAGGAGACACTGAGGTCCCCCCGGTCGGATCTTAGAAGCCCAGGCATAATTAGCAAGCATGGCGGGTTCCACGCTCCAGATGGAGACTCAGCCAGAATTTGAGAGAGAGAGTGACATGGGGAGACCAAGTTTCAGTGAACAAGGCCCACACTTTATTTTCCAAAGTAGTTTTTATACCTTAAGTTATGCATAGAGGATAATGGGGGAAGGAGTGGAGTCATGCAAAGACAGCAGTTCCTGGTTCTAATCGAAGCCAGGCTTTCAAACTTTTCATATGCAAAAGTTCAGGTGATTTACATCATCTTCTGGCCAGGAGGCCTGTTAACATTTTAAGAAACTTATTTTTCTCTAAAGGTGATTATTCCAAAGTCAAGCACCAGCCTCCAAAAAAGCATTGGACAAAGCTGCATTCCTATAGGGCAAAAGTGAGGTGGGCCAATCAAGAAAAGAATTAACTCAAGGGTCCAAGGTTACAAACACTGAGGCTACTACTTACATTTCTATACACCCATTATATCAATCAATACACTGCCAAGGACACAGTAGGTAAGGGGTATGGAGACTTAGCAGCAAACATTGGCCCAATAAGTGAAAAACCCTTCACCAATACAATTTCTAATCAATCATTTAACTACTCAAAGGACTCTCTGTTTAGACAGTTTAGAACATCTCCCACCTCTCACAGTTGGGAGGCTCTGAACAATCACATGTGGCCGGAAAAACCTATTCAGGCAGGCTAGAGGATTTCCAAAGGAGTTTGTAGGTTGAAATACTGTCACACCCAGGAATTATTAACTGGAGCTGTAAGCTAACTCTTTTTTCAGAGAGAGGTACTAGGGGACAGCCCCCCGTAAAGTCAGAGGTGTAGGTGAGAGCACAAAGCAGAAAGTAGGCAGACTCTGGTTTTGTGGGTAGATGCTCAAGAATTTCCAGGGGGACTCCTGAGGCTTGATCCTGCCTTTGCGTATGCCGAGCCTCCTTCCTCATGACTTTTGTCATGGGTGGAGCTCCTCACGCTGGCTCCCGGCAGTGATAGAATTCCAGTTGAGCTATTCCAGATCCTGAAAGATGATGCTGTGGAAAGTGCTGCACTCAATATGCAATATGCAATATGCACTCAATATGCAATATGCCAGCTCCCTGCAGAACTCCAGCTAGTGTTTTTGAACAATGAATCATAGTTAGCTCAATACATTTTACAGCAATTAAAAGCAATAGCCTTCTTCAGTGTGTGTTCTCATAAGATGTAGATGTTAAGATCCAAGTGAAGAAAGACTGAATATGACGATAGTGTTTAAAGAGAACCTGAAGAGGGGTTTCCCTGCTGGTCCAGTGGTTAAAACTTCACCTCCCAACTTAAGGGGTGTGGTTCGATACCTGGTCAGAGTGCTAAGATCCCACATGCCTCACAGCCAAAAAACCAAAAGAGAAAATAGACTCAATATTGTAATAAATTGAGTAAAGACCTTAAAATCAAAAATATCTTTAGAAAAGAGAGACAGAACTTGAATATAGGAGAGCAATATCATGTGTGTGCTCATTTTTTAATACTTTACTGAGATCAGGTAAATACCTTTAAAGTAAATAACAACACATGTCTCAAAATGATAGAGACTTTTGGTGAAGAATGACTTGTCTACTCTTAGAATTTCTCAGTAAAATACGCCTGAATATATACGACTTATGGAAAGTCCAGTGTGTTAGTCATTCAGTCGTGTCCAATTTTTGCAACCCCATGGACTGTAGCCTGCCAGGCTCCTCTGTCCATGGAATTCTCCAAGCAAGAATAGTGGAGTGGGTTGCCATGCCCTCCTCCAGGGGATCTTTTCAACCCAGAGATTGAACACAGGTCTCCTGCAATACAGGCAGATTCTTTACCGTCTGAGCCAGCTGAAAGTCCTGGAAAGTCCAGCATGGTACCATAAATTAAATTTTAAATTGAATATGTGTCACAATATGTCAGAAATTTCTAGAGCTATGAAGTTGATGGGATCTATTCAGCAAGTTCCTTCATGACTGGCAGTTTTCCCACCTGAACCATGACACACAGTTTAGGGAAGTGACCTAAAAGTAGTTTTTGAGCATTTCTAACCACAGTCTTTACACTAGGCCTGGAGGATTGAAGGAGAAACTGCCCAGATGAAAAAAGCTTCGTTGACTTAGGAAATGGCACCAGGACAGTGCAGAAAGTCAGTGAAGAGCCCCTACTTGAGGATTCCTTAAGTGCAGGTGGCTGCGACCGGCGCGCTCAAGTGCAGGCAGCTGCGACGGGCACGCTCAAGCGCGCTAAGCAAGGCCGAGAGGAGCCACCCCATGTCCGACGTCAGGGACAGAAGCCAGGAGGACCCCATGCCCAAAGGGCGGCGGCCAAGAGGAGTTACCCCACATCCGAGGTCAGGGGCAGCGGCCAAGAGTACCAGACTGCGACGGCGCAGGAACGGCCAAGAGGAGCTACCCCGCATCCGAGGTCAGGGGGTGCGGCGGAGAGGAGATACCCAGCGTCCAAGGTCAGGAGCGGCAACGAGGGGAGTTACCCCGAGTCTGAGGTCAGGGGCGGCGACGAGAGGAGTTACCCCGCGTCCAAGGTCAGGGGCTGTGGCCGGGAGGAGATACCCCTCGCCCCAGGGCCAAGGCCAGGGGCTTGGTGGGGAGGAGCTACCCCACGCCCCTAAGCCTGAGGCCAGGGGTGGTGGGCGGGAGGAGATACCCCTCGTCCCACGCCCGAGGCCAGGGACAGTGGCCAGGAGGACCAACCCCACGTCCAAGGAGCTGTGGCTGCCTGGGCTCAGGAGGACCTAGAGGAGCTATCCCACGCGGAAGGTCAGTGAGGAGAAACCCCTCGTCCAAGGTAAGGAGCAATGGCTGCGCTTTGCTGGAGCAGCCGTGAGAGATACCCCACGCCCAAGGTAAGAGAAACCCAAGTAAGACAGTAGGTGTTGCAAGAGGGCATCAGAGGGCAAACACACTGAAACCATATTCACAGAAAACTAGTCAATCTAATCACACTAGGACCACAGCCTTGTCTAACTCAATGAAACTAAGCCATGCCCGTGGGCAATCCAAGATGGGCGGGTCATGGTGGAGAGATCTGACAGAATGTGGTCCACTGGAGAAGGGAATGGCAAACCACTTCAGTATTCTTGCCTTGAGAACCCCATGAACAGTATGAAAAGGCAAAATGATAGGATACTGAAAGAGGACCTCCCCAGGTCAGTAGGTGCCCAATATGCTACTGGAGATCAGTGGAGAAATAACTCCAGAAAGAATGAAGGGATGGAGCCAAAGCAAAAAGAATACCCAGCTATAGATGTGACTGGTGATAGAAGCAAGGTCTGATGCTGTAAAGAGCAATATTGCATAGGAACCTGGAATGTCAGGTCCATGAATCAGGGCAAATTGGAAGTGGTCAAACAAGAGATGGCAAGAGTGAATGTCGACATTCTAGGAATCAGCGAACTGAAATGGACTGGAATGGTTGAATTTAACTCAGATGACCATTATATCTACTACTGCGGGCAGGAATCCCTCAGAAGAAATGGAGTAGCCATCATGATCAACAGAAGAGTCTGATATACAGTACTTGGATGCAATCTCAAAAATGACAGAATGATCTCTGTTCATTTGCAAGGCAAATCATTCAATATCATGGTATGCAAGTCTATGCCCCAACCAGTAACGCTGAAGAAGCTGAAGTTGAACAGTTCTATGAAGACCTACAAGACCTTTTAGAACTAACACCCCAAAAAGATGTCCTTTTCATTATAGGGGACTGAAATGCAAAAGTAGGAAGTCAAGAAACACCTGGAGTAACAGGCAAATTTGGCCTTGGAATGCATAATGAAGCAGGGCAAAGACTAATAGAGTTTTGCCAAGAAAATGCACTGGTCATAGCAAACACCCTCTTCCAACAACACAAGAGAAGACTCTATACATGGACATCACCAGATGGTCAACATCGAAATCAGTTTTATTATATTCTTGCAGCCAAAGATGGAGAAGCTCTATACAGGCAGAAAAAACAAGACCAGGAGCTGACTGTGGCTCAGACCATGAACTCCTTATTGCCAAATTCAGACTTAAATTGAAGAAAGTAGGGAAAACCACTAGACCATTCAGTTATTACCTAAATCAAATCCCTTATGATTATACAATGGAAGTGAGAAATAGATTTAAGGGACTAGATCTGATAGATAGAGTGCCTGATGAACTATGGAATGAGGTTCATGACATTGTACAGGAGACAGGGATCAAGACCATCCCCATGGAAAAGAAATGCAAAAAAGCAAAATGGCTGTCTGGGGAGGCCTTACAAATAGCTGTGAAAAGAAGAGAAGCAAAAAACAAAGGAGAAAAGGAAAAATATAAACATCTGAATGCAGAGTTCCAAAGAATACCAAGAAGAGATAAGAAAGCCTTCTTCAGTGACCAATGCAAAGAAATAGAGGAAAACAACAGAATGGAAAAGACTAGAGATCTCTTCAAGAAAATCAGAGATACCAAATGAACATTTCATGCAAAGATGGGCTCGATAAAGGACAGAAATTGTATGGACCTAACAGAAGCAGAAGATATTAAGAAGAGATGGCAAGAATACACAAAAGAACTGTACAAAGAAGATCTTCACGACCCAGATAATCACGATGGTGTGATCACTGACCTAGAGCCAGACATCCGGGAATGTGAAGTCAAGTGGGCCTTAGAAAGCATCACTATGAACAAAGCTAGTGGAGGTGACGGAATTCCAGTTGTGCTATTCCAAATTCTGAAAGATGATGCTGTGAAAGTGCTGCACTCAATATGCCAGCAAATTTGGAAAACTCAGCAGTGGCCACAGGACTGGAAAAGGTCTGTTTTCATTCCAATCCCAAAGAAAGGCAATGCTAAAGAATACTCAAACTACTGCACAATTGCACTCATCTCACACGTTAGTAAAATAATGCTCAAAATTGTCCAAGCCAGGCTTCAGCAATATGTGAACCGTGAACTTCCTGATGTTCAAGCTGGTTTTAGAAAAGGCAGAGGAACAAGAGATCAAATTGCCAACATCTGCTGGATCATGCAAAAAGCAAGAGAGTTCCAGAAAAACATGTATTTCTGCTTTATTGACTATGCCAAAGCCTTTGACTGTGTGGATCACAATAAACTGTGGAAAATTCTGAAAGAGATGGGCATACCAGACCACCTGATATGCCTCTTGAGAAATCTGTATGCAGGTCAGGAAGCAACAGTTAGAACTGGACATGGAACAACAGACTGGTTCCAAATAGGAAAAGGAGTACATCAAGGCTGTATATAGTCACCCTGTTTATTTGACTTATATGCAGAGTACATCATGAGAAACGCTGGGCTTGAAGAAGCACAAGCTGGAATCAAGATTGCTGGGAGAAATATCAATAACCTCAGATATGCAGATGACACCACCCTTATGGCAGAAAGTGAAGAGGAACTAAAAAGCCTCTTGATGAAAGGGAAAGTGGAGAGTGAAAAAGTTGGCTTAAAGCTCAACATTCAGAAAACAAAGATCATGGCATCTGGTCCCATCACTTCATGGGAAATAGATGGGGAAACAGTGGAAACAGTGTCAGACTTTATTTTTCTGGGCTCCAAAGTCACTACAGATGGTGACTCTAGCCATGAAATTAAAAGACGCTTACTCCTTGGAAGGAAAGTTATGACCAACATAGATAGCATATTCAAAAGCAGAGACATTACTTTGCCAACAAAGGTTCGTCTAGTCAAGGCTATGGTTTTTCCTGTGGTCATGTATAGATGTGAGAGTTGGACTGTGAAGAAGGCTGAGTGCCGAAGAATTGACGCTTTTGACCTGTGGTATTGGAGAAGACTCTTGAGAGTCCCTTGGACTGCAAGGAGATCCAACCAGTCCATTCTGAAGGAGATCAGCCCTGGGATTTCTTTGGAAGGAATGACGCTAAAGCTGAAACTCCAGTACTTTGGCCACCTCATGCGAAGAGTTGACTCATTGGAAAAGACTCTGATGCTGGGAGGGATTGGGGGCAGGAGCAGAAGGGGATGACAGAGGATGAGATGGCTGAATGGCATCACTGACTCGATGGACGTGAGTCTCAGTGAACTCCAGGAGTTGGTGATGGACAGGGAGGCCTGGCGTGCTGTGATTCATGGGGTCGTGAAGAGTCGGACACAACTAAGCAACTGATCTGATCTAATCTGATCTGATCTTCGCACACTTGCTTCACCACAACTCTGAGATGGAATAAGTAAGTCATAGAATAAGTAAGTCACAACTGAGAGTAGAAGACAGCTCATACCTCCATTTAGGGAGCTGGAATACAGATTTCAGCAAAAAGCCCCTTTGCTTGGGCTTGGGCTTGGGCTTGTCTGTGCTGCCTGCCTCCTTCTCTGAACTGAATCAACAGTGTATGGTCTTTTACTGGCTTCAATAGGCTGCTTAGGTTTACTCATAGAGAAGAGTAGCAACATTTGGTAATACCATCAGTAAAAATTTTAATATCACTACATGATCAAACTGTTCTCCAGTTTTATATTAGAGAAGGTTGACAGCTCTTTAATGAAAACATCCAAAAACTGAGGGCTCTCCTTTCCAATTTAATAGTATCCCATTTCCTAGCAAGATATAACTCAATGCAATGGTGAGAAAAGGGGAAAAAAACATGTATTTTGTGAACACTTTTCTGTGCAGATGACAAATAACATTATTAAAACAAAAAGAAGAGATATGGTACTCTGAAAAGTATGTATTTCAGCTAACCCCAAGTTTGAAAATTTTGAGTGTTTGGAACACTTGAGATAAAAAGAATAGACATCAAAAATTTCAAAGATAATGCTGAAAGGAATAACAAGTGAGTACTCTCCTCAGATACTAAACATGTTTCAATATTTTAGCAAAGTTTTCTATGTGAATCTGACATGAGACAGATAACTGAAACAAAAGAGATAATCTATAAATGTATTATTTTATATTACTATTGAGTTTCTTTTAAAAATGGTGAAATAAATTGATGGAGAATAGAGACATTGCTCAGTGTCTTGAGTCAAATGGGTGAAAATTTTGTGAAATAAATTATTTTATTTTTTACTAAACACCAAAGTCATTTCTGAATGAATGAAATCTATACATGGGTATACATTTAAAAGGAATATTCTAGGAATACCAGTGCCTTATACCTTTCAAGGGAAAGGCTACCCACTCCACTGTTCTGACCTGGAGAATTCCATGGACTGTATCGTCCATGGGGTGGCAAAGAGTCAGACAGGACTGAGCAACTTTCACTTTCACTGATGCCTTATAAACTAAGAAAACATTAAAAAAATGCATAATAGAAAAATGGCTCACTTAACCTCAGTATATTGAACTATATAGATGAAAATAAATTTTTATATGGAGCAATAAAAGTATCAAGTATTTTCAGGACTATTGACAAAGAATTAATACTTCAATTTTTTAAAATTTATTTATCTATTTTTGGCTATACTAGGTCTTCATTGCTGCAGGGGCCACTCTCTCATTGATGTGCACAGGCATCTCACTGCGGCGGCTTCTCTTGTGGAGCATGGGCTTTAGGGCAGGAGGGTTTCAGTAATTGCTGTTCCCAGGCTCTAGAGCACAGGCTCAATAGTTGTGGCACATGGGCTTAGTTGCTCCATGACATGTGGAATCTTCCTGGATCAGGGATTGAACCCTTGTTTCCTACAGACAGATTCTTGACTGCTGAGCCACCAGGGAAGCTCCAGTACATCAATTATATAAAGAACTCAGGCAGGATATGAAGGGACCAGGGGATTCCCTGATAGCTCAGTTGGTAAAGAATCCACCAGCAATGCAGGAGACCCTGGTTCAATTCCTGGGTCGGGAAGATCCTCCAGAGCAGGGATAGGCTACCCACTCCAGTATTCTTGGGCTTCCTTTGTGGCTCAGCTGGTAAAGAATCTGCCAGCAACGTGGGACACGTGGGTTCGATCCCTGGTTTGGGAAGATCCCCTGGAGAAGGGAAAGGCTACCCATGCTAGTACTCTGACCTGGGGAAGTGCATGGACCGTATAGTCAATGGGGTTGCAAAGTGTCGGGCACAACTGAGCAACTTTCACTTTCACTTCATCTTCTGTGATATCAGTGTTATAAATGTGTTAAGATTCATTTTGGCCAACCTGGATGCTCAGACAATTGCTCTTTTTGTTTATAACTCTTCCATGATCTCCCTCCCAAAGATTTATGTTTAAAGAGAAAGTTTTTCTGAGTTAAAAAAGATTTTTCTTTAATGTTAAATACTCTTTCCTTGCACATTACTCTTCTGCTTCTGGAACCTCAAAACAAAGTTTCTAAATAGCACATACAAATTGAAAAGAGAAACATTAACAACCCAACAGATTTATGGGAAAAAAAGTTAAAAAAAAAAAAAGAATAAAATGGGAAATACAAATAATAATTCAACTGATGAGGTACAACTCAATTTTACTAATCAAAGACGATAAAATCATACTCTCAGTGAAGTTACATCTACAATGTTCTATCAAATTAACATATAAATGATGCTAAATTGCATCCTTTAACTGTTCTGAAATAGTTTGTGGTCATGTAAGTTGTTTTAAAAATAATTTGGCAATAACTAAAATGATAACAAATCATTACTTATTGTTTAAGTAATAACTATTAGTTACTTAGGATTTTAAATGTTTAAATAATTTGGCCAAGAAGTTATACTCTTAGGAATGTGTTTCTTTTTAAAGATTTATTTGTTTATTGGCTGTGGTGGGCCTTTGTTACTGCACTCAGACTTTCTTTAGTTGTGACGCTTGGGCTCAGTCATTGCAGCTCAAGGGCTCTACAGTGCTGACTCAGTAGTTGTGGCACATGGAGTTATTTGCCCCACAGCATGTGGGATCACCCTGTACCAGGGATCAAACCAGTGTCCCCTGCATTGCCAGACAGATTCTTAACCACTTGACCGCCAAGGAAGCCCAGGAATCTATGACTTTAAGAAATAATAAATATAAAAACAATTAGCACAGGTATATTTATTGTCTCAATAATTATAAAAATAAACACATGGAAATACTCTGTATCCAACAATAAGAGAATGATGAAGTAAACTATGGGAAATTCAATTGATAGAATATGATCTCCACTATCACTGGAGATAGTGGCTCTGCTCCTACCACTCAGATACGTTTATAAACGTGAGGGGCAGATCTTCTCATTGGATGGCATATGAGGGAAGGGGAAGTTAGGAGGAAATGAAGGTAGAAAGCTGAAAATAAACTTCAGTGGCTACATCTCTCATTAGCTCTTAAAGAGTTGCTAGCATGAAACCTACATAGACAATGTTTTTTTTCTTTTGTAAAAAGCAATAAGTTATGCCCAATAACTAACTGAATTCAAAAGGGCCAAGTCAAAGAAAACTGAAAAAGATTTTACCTTCCCCCTCCTACCAGCTATAGAGCATGTTGGGAGATGAAAGGCAGAGGACCAAGGTAAGGAATCTGGGAGGGATGATATTAAAGTTTTAAACTAAACTGAAACTAAATTATAAATGAGCTGGATTTAGGTTAGGTCAATAAGACATGATTCAAACTGCACAGAAGTTTGAACAATAAAATTATTGTTTCTGTTCAGACACTCAGTCATGTCCAACTCTTTGAGACCCCATGGACTGCAACATGTCAGGCTTCCCTCTCCTTCATCATCTCCTGGAGTTTGCTCAAACTCATGTCCATTGAGTTGCTGATGCCATCCCACCATCTGATCATCTGTCATCCCCCTTTCCTTCTGCTTTCAATCTTTCCCTAACATCAGGGCCTTTACTGATGAGTTGGCTCTTTGCCCCAGGTGGCCAAAGTATTGGAGCTTCAGTTTCAGCATCAGTCCTTCCAAAGAATATCCAGGATCAATTTCCTTCAGGATTGACTGGTTTGATCTCCTTGCTGTCCAAGAGTCTTCTCCAACACCAAAGTTCAAAAGCATTAATTCTTGAAATAACAATCCCCCCCCCCCCACTGTAGAATGATGAAACTTAGAAATTAAAAATCACATAATGTTGTGTCCAGTTAGAAAATTATAAGATGGCCTTGGCTTTTTTGTCACTGTTTTGGAGATTTTCTTTCACTTTCTTATGGTCACAGAGTGGCTTTGATGAGGTTGGTGTCCTGTGATGTTCCCACCTCTCCAACAGAAAAATATCCAGGCCTGACTGTGACTGCCACGTCATCTCCTAGCAATGTCAAGGTCTAGCTATTCCTGTCAGCTGGGGGCAGCATTTCATACATTTCAAAGGCAGCTTTTGTCCTTCTCACAATAAGAGAAAGCTAGCTCCAGGTGAACTGGATACCCACATCAAGAATCTGACTATCTGATTGGAAGATATAAAAGACTGTGTACAGGACATCTAACTTACTAAAAGTCTCTCAGCCAATGTGTACAGAGACAGTTTCCAATGAGACTGGAATAATGTATGTCTTTTGTCAAAACTCCCTCTTCCCTAGAAAACACTGATAGACTACCAAATAAATTTTCTATCTTTTCTTACTTTCTCACTAGACTATCCTCCTTTCCTGTGCATTTATTTTTTCCCTTAAATATTGAATGTTAGAGTAACATAATTTTTTTCATGAAAAATTCCATATTTGACCTGTGTTTGAGGACTCAGTTTCAAAGGCCGTGAGACTGTATTTTTCTTGCTTCTAATGTTTGACCCCTAGTAGATGAGGCTGGTGTAGAGGCTTGTGCAGGATTCCTGGCAGGAATACTACGTATGATTATTCAAAAGAAAATCAAGTATAAATCTAACAATATGTATATAAGATGTGAGTCCTAATAATTACAAAATGATAATAAAAGATGGGGCTTTCCTCGTAGCTCAGTAGTAAAGAATCTGCCTGCCAATTCAGGAGTCGCAGCTTCGATGCTTGGGTCAAGAAGATCCCCTGGAGAAGGAAGTGGAAACCTACTTTGGTATCCTTGCCTGGGAAATCCTATGGAGAGAAGAACCTGGTGGGCTGTAGTCCGTGGGGTCACAAAGAGTCAGACATTACTGAGCAACTTAACAACAACAGCAATAAAAATGTATAAGAAGACTTCAATAAAGAGATAGATCAAGTTCATGGAATTTTGTCAAGATTCTCCAGTAGCATGATGTGGGCTTGTGAAATATTTAACAGTTCTCTTGTACTTCAGAAGGCATGTGTCTTAATCATTGATTTATATATTTTATTTAAAGGAAAGTAACTTTTTTTTTCTTTCTTTTTTTTTCTTTTTTTTTCTTATTTGACAGATATATTTAATATTCTTACTTGCAATATATGTATATTGCACATGTATAATTTTTTACATGTATAATTTTTTTAAATTAAAGTTGAAAAAAAAAAAAAGAAATACAATTGAGGGAAAGTAACTTTTTTTGATTTGACAGGATGGGTTTCTTTAGAATGAACTGTAATAAGAGAAAAACAAAAAACAAAAATACATTTGAATATGTATTAGGTCAGATTTTTGAAATGTAAAAGAAATTTGTCACAGAAAGACTGTGACCTTTCCACTACAGTAAGGGTAAAAATTGAAAGCAAAGAAACTCAAGAATGGTCATGGAAGAACAGTTTTTAGAGTTATTGGAGGAATATTGATGTCTACAGGTTTCCAACTGATGCCATCACTAATTTTGCTTTTTCCTGTTTTATTTATTTTTAATATGAGAATGGGGAGGAAAATTAGTTGTTCAATGTATTAATGAGAGAGAAAGAGTTTACACTGGGGAAAACAACATATTCCTTCCCACTACTGTATTTTATTCATTTTAAGTAGGGTATTAAGAAGACGTGGCAAGAATATACAGAAGAACTGTACAAAAAACATCTTCACGACCCAGATAATCACGATGGTGTGATCACTGAGCTAGAGCCAGACATCCTGGAATGTGAAGTCAAGTGGGCCTTAGAAACCATCACTACAAACAAAGCTATTGGAGGGGACAGAATTCCAGTTGAGCTATTTCAAATCCTAAAAGATGATGCTGTGAAAGTGCTGCACTCAATATGCCAGCAAATTTGGAAAACTCAGCAGTGGCCACAGGACTGGAAAAGATCAGTTTTCATTCCAATCCCAAAGAAAGGCAATGCCAAAGAATGCTCAAACTACTGCACAATTGCACTCATCTCACACGCTAGTAAAGTAATGCTCAAAATTCTTCAAGCCAGGCTTCAGCAATATGTGAACCATGAACTTCCAGATGTTCAAGCTGGTTTTAGAAAAGGCAGAGGAACAAGAGATCAAATTGCCAACATCTGCTGGATCATGCAAAAAGCAAGAGAGTTCCAGAAAAACATGTATTTCTGCTTTATTGACTATGCCAAAGCCTTTGACTGTGTGGATCACAATAAACTGTGGAAAATTCTGAAAGAGATGGGCATACCAGACCACCTGATATGCCTCTTGAGAAATTTGTATGCAGGTCAGGAAGCAACAGTTAGAACTGGACATGGAACAACAGACTGGTTCCAAATAGGAAAAGGAGTACATCAAGGCTGTATATAGCCACCCTGCTTATTTAACTTATATGCAGAGTATATCATGAGAAACGCTGGACTGGAAGAAACACAAGCTGGAATCAAGATTGCTGGGAGAAATATCAATAACCTCAAATATGCAGATGACACCACCCTTATGGCAGAAAGTGAAGAGGAACTAAGAAGCCTCTTGATGAAAGGGAAAGTGGAGAGTGAAAAAGTTGGCTTAATGCTTAACATTCAGAAAACGAAGATCATGGCATCCGGTCCCATCACTTCATGGGAAATAGATGGGGAAACAGTGGAAAGTGTCACACTGTATTTTGGGGGGCTCCAAAATCACTGCAGATGGTGACTGCAGCCATGAAACTAAAGACACTTACTCCTTGGAAGGAAAGATATGACCAACCTAGAAAGCATATTCAAAAGCAGAGACATTACTTTGCCAACAAAGGTCCGTCTAGTCAAGGCTATGGTTTTTCCTGTGGTCATGTACGGATGTGAGAGTTGGACTGTGAAGAAGGCTGAGTGCCGAAGAATTGATGCTTTTGACCTGTGGTGTTGGAGAAGACTCTAGAGAGTCCCTTGAACTGCAAGGAGATCCAACCAGTCCATTCTAAAGGAGATCAGCCCTGGGATTTCTTTGGAAGGAATGATGCTAAAGCTGAAACTCCAGTACTTTGGCCACCTCATGCGAAGAGTTGATTCACTGGAAAAGACTCTGATGCTGGGAGGGATTGGGGGCAGGAGGAGAAGGGGACGACAGAGGATGAGATGGCTGAATGGCATCACTGACTCGATGGACGTGAGTCTGAGTGAACTCCGGGAGTTGGTGATGGACAGGGAGTCCTGGTGTGTTGCGATTCATGGGGTCACAAAGAGTCGGACACGACTAAGTGACTGAACTGAACTGAGGAGGAGTATTGGCACCTCAAGCAGCTGTGGATGTCACATTGTCTTTTCTGCTTCCACAAGAAAAAGAAAAAAACAAACTTGATTTGTCCTGGTAATTTGAAAACTTTGACCCAAAGTATTAGTTCCAAAATATTGTTTAAACATTGTTTTTGTGTCTTCCAAATTTGGCACAAATGGACTTTTGAACCAGCATCTCTAAGTGACCTGGAAGTTGATTTCAGAAATTAGCCACTTTGCCATTAGTCATGCTCATAGCATGTGCTCCTGAGACCCCCATGACAATGTGAGATTTCTGTTTAAATGAGTAGCCATTCTGAATCTGGATGTATACTCTCTTATAATTTCATTTGAACATCTTACTTGGGTTTGTAGTCTTGTCTATAAAATGAATGCTTTTTCATATAAGAAGGAGCTGATATTTTTATCAATTCAATTTAAAGGAGTCAAAAATTGTTATTATACAGTGCATCTTGCCTTATGTCCTTTCTACTTGGAGTTGATTCCATTTTTTAATCCAGTACTAATGAAGCTGCTAGAATATTTTCCTTGTAACAATTGAAACATCAGTTTTACATGTCTGATAGCTTGGTAGGCTGTCAACTTCATGACCACATGGTTATTTTTGCCAACATCCCTACACTGGTTTCTGTTCTCCTCGCTCCATTTGTCCTTTTATCTTCTGTGTTAATTGAAAAGAAACAATTCATTTTATCATTCTCTTGGTTTGGTTTCAATAACTTCTATTTTCTTACACAGCCAATGGCCATCTTGTCATATCATGACGTGTGCTTTTTCTACCTATATTTCTAGTTTCTTGGGTTTTTTTCCCATGGAGTTTTGTGAGGACTCTCCTGTGTAATTGCCAAGGGCTGAGTCAGATCATTTTGATATATATGTTACAAAGATACAAGGGGAATACCTTGTGGCTTCAGAGAATGTTTTCAGCCTCATTTAGGCTTTGCACTTAGCTTATTTTTAGCTACCTCTTAAAGCCTGGTTAAGAGCTTATTCCAGATTTCAGCATGCAATGCTAAAAGTGTATCAGTTATTTCTGGGCAATCAGAAACAGAAGTAGCACTTGTCACTGTGGACACTGGGCACCTTTCATGATTTGTTATCCCGTAGCCAAGGTAGACATCTGTGTTGGGTAACCTTTCAGGATAATTTGTTTCCAAGTCATCCACAGCTTCTACAGACTGAAAGAGAATTCATATGGCTCTTCATTCATGAGTAGTATTTCAGAGGATGGAGATGATGCTTTTTGCTTTGTTCTTCTCAAAGATGAATTAAAAAAAAAAAAAAAAAGATGAATTCTCTAAGAATGTGGTATTGCTTCTGGGTTTTCTTTTCTTTGAAACTTTGTGGTGACTGTATTTCCATGAGAAGTAAAGACAAAACATTTCTGAGGTTGGGGTGGACAAGGGCAGACAGTAAAAATCGAAAAATAATTTTGAAATGTTTCATTTTCAGTTTACCAAAGAATCTATTAGATTGTTAAGAGTTACAGAGAATGAAAACAGAAAAAGCTTCTTTTTTCATTCCCTGTAACTCTTAACAATTTAATAGATTCATGTTGGTGTATGGCAAAACCAATACAATATTGTAAAGTAATTAGCCTCCAATTAAAATAAATTTAAAAAAAGAAAAAAAAACTGTGACAGAGACCCCCCCCAAAAAAAAGAAAAATAAAAAAATAAAGAACTAGGCTTTTTTATAGATACAAAAACAGCAATCATTAAAAACCATCAACATTATTCCAAACAACCACAGTAAAATATCCCTCATCAGTTAATTTAGCCTTAAATGAAAATGAAATGTCAGTCAATCAGTCATGTCTGACTCTGTGATCTGATGGACTGTAGCCTGCCAGGCTCCTCTGTTAATGGGATTTTCCAGACAAGAATACTGAAGTGGGTTGCCATTCCTTTCTCCAGGGAATCTTCCAAGGGATTGAACCAAGGTATTAATTACTCCACTGGACTTTTGGTCAGGAGTTTCATGAAGTTGTTTCTTAACTAAAAAGAGTTCTGGAAATCTTGACCAACACACTGGAAAGATCTGAATATTGTCCAAGTAAGCAAATTAGAAGCCTGTCCCCAAAAGTCTATTGTTTGGAGGGGGAGTTTGGGGACTTTGAGGTGTCTGGTTCTGTGTTCTTCCATGGGGCTCAAAGGTGCTACTTCTTCAATTCTGGCCTCTAGCTGGTTTCTTTCATTTGCTATTATGTTTTCCTGTTCTGAGGCTTGTCTTTTCGCCTTGTTTATAGTTTCCAGACAGACAAATGGATAAAGAAGCATATATATAATGGAATATTACTCAGCCATAAAAAGGAATGCATTTGAGTCAGTTCTAATGAGGTGGATGGACCTAGAGCCTATTATACAGAGTGAAGTAAGTCAGAAAGAGAAAAACAAATACCATATATTAATACATATATATGGAATCTAGAAAGATGGTGTTGATGAAATTGTTTGCAGGGCAGCAATAGAGACAGACACAGAGAACAGACTATGGACATGGTGGTTGGGAGAGGAAAGAGAAGGTGGGATGTATGGAGAGAGTAACGTGGAAGTGTACATTACCATATGTAAAATAGATAGCCAATGGGAATTTGCTGTATGACTCAGGGAATTCAAACCAAAGCTCTGTAACAACCTAAAGGAGTGGGATGGGGAGGGAGGTGGGAGGGAGATTCAAGAGGGAGGGGACATATGTATACCTAAAGTTGATTCATGTTGATATTTGGCAGAAACCAATACAGTTCTGTAAAGAAATTATTCTTCAATTTAAAGTAAGTAAATGTTTTTAAAAAGAAATTAGCAGTTTACTCTGTGTCTTACTTGTGCATGTGAAAATCAGTTAGAGAGCTTTACTTCCTCATCTGGGCATATGCATTTGGTTTTTTAACAAATCTACTTCCTCCTAGTAGTGCCTAGCACTAGTGGCCCCACTGTCGTTCAAACAGACACATTTGCCCCTCCTTTTATTGGAAAACTGCGATGGAAGAAGCAGAATCAATTGGTTGGCCACTGGATACTTTCTCGAGACTGGAGAGAATAGAGATGGGAAGATAAGCAAACATTAATCCAGCCTTTAAATATAAGATACATTAGACATGGGACTTCACTGGTGGTCCAACGGTTAAGAGTTCATCTGGCAATGCAAGAGATGCAGGTTCAATCGCTGCCTAGGGAATGAAGATCCCACGTGCCTCAGGCCAATTATGCTCACACTCTGCATCTACTGAATCTGCATACCTCAACTAGAGAGCCTGTGTGCTGCAAACCACAGAGCCCATGTGCTCTGGAGCCCACACACCACAAGAAGGAAGAAGTCTGTGTCCACAGCGAAAATCGCACATGCTGCAATTAAGATCCAATGCAGCCAAAAATAAAAATTTTTAAGTTTATTAAACAAGATACACAAATCATCTCTTTAATATTAGCGACTATCCTGTAAGATATGTATTATTATCTTCTTCATAATCAAAAAGAAACTGAATTCCCCAAAGTGTCATAAAAACTAAAACTAAGATTCCTACCCAACTTGATGAAACTATAGAGACAGGTCTATATCTATCTTCTTTACTCTGGGAAAGAGAAGAGTGAAGAAATCTTGCTATGTTGCAGGTAATTTTTTATGTTCATAGACTTAGATTTTCTCCTGGCTTATACATTTACCACTAACTAGTTGATGGGCTTTAATAAGCTGGGGATATAATAAATCAACCATAGGGACAGTGAATCAAATCTGTCTTACATCTGTAACCATAGTGTTTTTTCAACTACATCCAAAGAGCTCATGGAAATTATCTTCAGACACTTGTTTTCTGTCCAAAGTTTCAGCAGTATTCTATTTCCTTAAATAACTGAAGACCTCAGCAGCTTTTTCTAAGATTTTTCCTTTAAAAACTGATGATCTCAATAGCTTCTTCTTTTCTATGTTTCATTATAGTCTTCTTAGTTTCCTATATTTCTAGTCCTGAAAATTCAGTGGTTTCAGCTGAATTTCAACAGCCTGACACAAACATTTGGGTCAGTATTTAGACTCTAAGTTTCGCCTTTTGCTGGTTAAAATAGTGATAGTCTGATATGGTTTGCTAATTATTGAGACATGCTAGTTCTTAAGAAATATAATACTTTTCTTTTCTATACATCAGTGTCTCTTTTGCTGTCTCCTATACAGGGTTATTGTTACCATCTTTCTAAATTCCATATATATGTGTTAGTATACTGTATTGGTGTTTTTCTTTCTGGCTTACTTCACTCTGTATGATAGACTCCACTCTGATCCACCTCATTAGAACTGATTCAAATGTATTCTTTTTAATGGCTGAGTAATACTCTATTGTGTGGACCCTGTGGGAGAGGGAGAGGGTGGGAAGATTTGGGAGAATGGTATTGAAATATGTATAATATCATATATGAAATGAGTCGCCAGTCCAGGTTCGATGCACGAAACTGGATGCTTGGGGCTGGTACACTGGGACGACCCAGAGGGATGGTATGGGGAGGGAGGAGGGAGGAGGGTTCAGGATGGGGAACACATGTATACCTGTGTCAGATTCATTTTGATATATGGCAAAACCAATATAATATTGTAAAGTTAAATAAAATAAAATTTAAAAAAATAAAAATAATAGACTAAAAAAAAAGAAATATAATACTTTTCTATAGTAATGATCCCTTTTCAACAACTGACTTGTTAATAATGTATTTGATTCTTACAACACTTTAAGAATTAGACATACTAAATATTACTATCTCAGTATTGTAAAGGAAGAAATAAAGGTTAATTTCAAGTACTCATCAAGTATCAGGCTTCCCAGGTGGTGCTAGTGATAAAGAACCTGTCTGCCAATGGCAGGTAGAAAAGAGATACAGTTCAATCCCTGGGTCAGGAAGATCCCCTGGAGAAGGGCATAGCAACCCATTCCAGTACTCCTGCCAGGGGAATACCATGGACAAAGAAACCTGGTGGGCTACAGTCCATAGGGTCGCAGACAGTTGTACATGAAAGCGACATAGCATGCACACACACAAGCATCCACCATGTGTTAGGCAGTGCAGATACCATGGTGTGTAAGTTCTAATTATTAAAACTTGCCATCTGTCCAACGTCAAAGAGCTAATGATAAGATCTAGTTTTCAAAACCTACCAATGTCCAGTCCAGGGCCCTTCAGTTCAGTTCAGTTGCTCAGTTGTGTCCAAATCTTTGTGATCCCATGGACTGCAGCATGCTAGGCCTCTCTGTCCATCACCAACTCCCAGAGTTTACTCAAACTCATGTCCATTCAGTCGGTGCTGCCATCCAACCATCTCATCCTCTGTCATCCCCTTCTCCTCCTGCCTTCGATCTTGCCCAGAATCGGGGTCTTTTCAAATGAGTCAGTTCTTCTTTCAGGTGGTCAAAATGTTAGAGTTTCAGCTTCAGCATCAGTTCTTCCAATGAATATTCAGGACTGATTTCCTTTAGGATTGACTGGCTTGATTTCCTTGCTGTCCAAGGGACTCTCAAGAGTCTTCTCCAACACCACAGTTCAAAAGCATCAATTCTTCTGGGCTCAGCTTTCCTTATAGTCCAACTCTCACATCCATACATGACTACTGGAAAAACCATAGCCTTAGACGGAACTTTGTTGGCAAAGTAACGTCTCTGCTTTTTAATACGCTGTCTAGGTTGGTCATAACTTTCCTTCTAGGAGCAAGCGTCTTTTAATTTCATGGCTGCAGTCACAATTTGCAGTGATTTTGGAGCCCAGGAAAATAAAGTCAGCCACTTTTTCCACTGTTTCCCCATCTATTTGCCATGAAGTGATGGGACCAGATACCATGATATTAGTTTTCTGAATGTTGAGCTTTAAGCCAACTTTTTCACTCTAATCTTTCACTTTCATCAAGAGGTTCTTTAGTTCTTCTTCCCTTTCTACCATAAGGGTGGTGTCATCTGCATATATGAGGTTATTGATATTTCTCCCAGCAATATTGATTTAGCTTGTGCTTCATCCATCCCAGCGTTTCTCATGATGTACTCTGCATATAAGTTAAATAATCTGGGTGACAACATACAGCGTTGATGTACTCCTTTTCCTATTTGGAACCAGTCTGTTGTTCCATGTTCAATTCTAACTGTTGCTTCCTGACCTGCATATAGGTTTCTCAAGAGGCAGGTCAGGTGGTCTGGTATTCCCATCTCTTGCAGAATTCTCCACAATTTATTGTGCTCCACGCAGTCAAAGGCTTTGGCATAGTCAATAAAGCAGAAATGGATGTTTTTTTGGAACTCTCTTGCTTTTTCAATGACTCAGGAGATGTTGGCAATTTGATGTCTGTTTCCTCTGCCTTTTCTAAACCAGCTTGAACATCTGGAATTTCACGGTTCACGTATTGCTGAAGCCTAGCTTGGAGAATTTTGAGCATCACTTTACTAGCGTGTGAGATGAGTGCAATTGTGCGGTAGTTTGAGTATTCTTTGGCATTGCCTTTCTTTGGGATTAGAATGAAAAAGGACCTTTCCAGTCCTATGGCCACTGCTGAGGTTTCCAAATTTGCTGGCATATTGAGTGAAGCACTTTCACAGCATCATCTTTTAGGATTTGAAATAGCTCACATCCACTAGCTTTGTTTGCGGTTCCTGAAACAGTATCCAGGTAACTTACTATCAGCCAATGAGAGTACTGTGTACGAGCTGATCATGTACCCTGCACCCTCTTTCTGTGTCTTCTCTGAAAGTGTCTTCTCTGAAAGTGTCTTCTCTGTGTCTTCTCTGAAAGGGGTCAGGAAGTTCAAGTTTGAGCATAACCTTCTCATTCTCCTTGCTCGATGTTTTGTAGTCTACACTACTTGCCTTCACTACAAGCTGGTGTCAGTAGGTTGGTTTTGCTGTGTATCACATAAGTAGACCCAAGTTCAGTTCAGTAACACAAGGCCTTTACAGTAGTCTAACAGTCTTGTGAAATATTAAAAGTACCATCTGATCTGATCTTATTCACACTGCATGTATATTGTTGAAGTAAAATAAAGTCTTTAACTCTGTCTCTGACAGAGTAGAGAATACTACAGATAACAAATGACAAACATATTGGCCAAATCCACACACGCCTTTCCTTTTCATATTTGTTTTTGAAAAATTCAAGTTTTGCTAGAGAAAGTAATGAGTAATCACTCTGCTCCAGATTTCTGTCCAGAGGTGACTCTGAGCAAATATTGTATTGAGAAATCTTTGATAGCTAACTATGAGGATGACCATGATGAGTTAAATATTACTTCTATTTTTTTAATATGTAACCTTATAATATTTCCACTAAAAATGATAATGGTGGTGGTGATATTGCTTATGGTAATAAAAATAGCATAAAACAGCTTTTGGAGGCTTTATTTTTATTCAGTTCAGTTCAGTCACTCAGTTGTGTCTGACTCTTTGCCACCCCATGAATTGCAGCACGCCAGGCCTCCCTGTCCATCACCAACTCCCAGAGTTCACTCAAACTCATGTCCATAGAGTCAGTGATGCCATCCAGCCATCTCATCCTCTGTCGTCCCCTTCTCCTCCTGCCCCCGATTCCTCCCAACATCAGAATCTTTTCCAATGAGTCAGCTCTTCGCATGAGGTGGCCAAAGTACTGGAGTTTCAGCTTTAGCATCATTCCTTCCAAAGAACACCCAAGACTGATCTCCTTCAGAATGGACTGGTTGGATCTCCTTGCAGTCCAAGGGACTCTCAGGAGTCTTCTCCAACACCACAATTCAAAAGCATCAATTCTTCAGTGCTCAGCTTTCTTCACAGTCCAACTCTCACATCCATACATGACTACTGGAAAAACCATAGCCTTGACTAGATGGACCTTTGTTGGCAAAGTAATGTCTCTGCTTTTTAATATGCTATCTAGATTGGTCATAACTTTCCTTCCAAGGAGTAAGCATCTTTTAATTAAATAGCTGCAATCACCATCTGCAGTGATTTTGGAGCCCAGAAAAATAAAGTCTGACACTGTTTCCACTGTTTCCCCATCTATTTCCCATGAAGTGATGGGACCAGATGCCATGATCTTCGTTTTCTGAATATTGAGCTTTAAGCCAACTTTTTCACTCTCCTCTTTCACTTTCATCAAGAGGCTCTTTAGCTCTTATTCACGTTCTGCCATAAGGGTGGTGTCATCTGCATATCTGAGGTTATTGATATTTCTCCCGGCAATCTTGATTTCAGCTTGTGCTTCTTCCAGCCCAGCGTTTCTCATGATGTACTCTGCATATAAGTTAAATAAACAGGGTGACAATATACAGCCTTGATGTACTCCTTTTCCTATTTGGAACCAGTCTGTTGTTCCGTGTCCCATTCTAACTGTTGCTTCCTGACCTGCATATTGGTTTCTCAAGAGGCAGGTCAGGTGGTCTGGTATTCCCATCTCTTTCAGAATTTTCCACAGTTTATTTTGATCCACACAATAGAGATACTACCCTTGTGGCAGAAAGTGAAGAGGAACTAAAAAGCCTCTTGATGAAAGTGAAAGAGGAGAGTGAAAAAGTTGGCTTAAAGCTCAACATTCAGAAAATGATCATGGAATCCAGTCCCATCAGTTCATGGCAAATAGATGGGAAAACAATGGAAACAGTGACAGACTTTCTTTTCTTGGGCTCTAAAATCACTGTGGACGGTGGCTGCAGCCATGAAATTAAAAAACACTTCCTTCTTAGAAGAAAAGCTATGGCAAACCTAGACAGCATGTTAAAAAAGTGAGACATTACTTAGCCTACAAAAGTCCTTATAGTCAAAGCTATGGGTTTTTTCCAGTAGTCACTTATGGATGTAACAACTGGACAATAAAAAAAGGCCGAGTACCAAAGAATCAATGCTTTTGAACTGTGGTGCTGGAGAATACTCTTGAGAGTCCCTTGGAGAGCAAGGAGATCAAACCAGTCAATCCTAAAAGAAATCAACCTTGAATATTCTGATGGACTGATGCTGAAACTAAAGCTCCAATACTTTGCCATCTGATGCAATGAGTCAATTCATTGGAAAAGACCCTTAAATGAAAAGTCAGTTCATTGAAGGAGGAGAAGGGGACGATGGAGGATGAGCTGGTTGGATGGCATCACCGTCTCAATGGACATGAGTTTAAGCAAATGCCAGGAGATGGTGAAGGACAGGGAAGCCTGACATGCTGCAGTCCGTGGGGTTGCAAAGAGTCAGAAATAACTGAGTGACCGAACAACAGAATGTTTCCACTGCTCCCAAAATCTATGTGCTCAGGACTTATGCATTCTTCTCTCTCTCTTCGCAACCCAAAACCTTGGTAACCACTAATCTTTTTAAAAAATATTTATTTATCCATTTTTGCTGCCTGGGTCTTTGCTGTTATGTGCAGGCTTTCTCTAGTTTCAGGAGAACAAGAGTGACTCTATAGCTGTGGTGTTCAGGCTTCTCATTGCAATGACTTCTCTTGTAGACCATGGGCTCTAGGTGTGCAGGCTTCAGTAGTTGCTGCATGTGGGCTCAGTAGTTCTGATGCATAGACTTAATTGCCTTGTGGCATATGGAACCTTCCCAGACCAGGAATCAAACCAATGCCCCTACTTTGTGAGGCAGATTCTTAAACCATTGGCCTATGAGGGAATAATCTTTTTACCATCACCTTTGCCTTTACCAGACTATCATATAGCTGGAGTTATACTATACGACTTTTCAAATGGCCATCTTTCCCTTAGCAATAAATATTAATATTTAAAGTTCCTTCATATCTTTTTGTAGCTTGATAGTTTATTCTTCAGAGAAGGCAATGGCAACCCACTCCAGTACTCTTGCCTGGAAAATCCCATGGGTTGAGGAGCCTGGTAGGCTGCAGTCCATGGGGTCGCTAAGAGTTGGACACGACTGAGCGACTTCACTTTCACTTTTCACTTTCATGCATTGGAGAAGGAAATGGCAACCCACTCCAGTGTTCTTGCCTGGAGAATCCCAGGGACGAGGGAGCCTGGTGGACTGCCATCTATGGGGTCGCACAGAGTAGGACACGACTCAAGCGACTTAGCAGCAGCAGCAGCAGCAGTTTATTTCTTATTGTCATTTAACATACTTTATAGTATAGATGCACTAGCTTATGAATTCATTTATTGAAGGACATGTTGATTGCTTCTAGGTTTGGCAATCATGAATAGTGACTATATACATTCATGTTCAGATTTTTGTGTGGATGTAGGTTTTCAATTCATTTGGATAAATACTGAGGAACGTGATTTTCCAGTTATATGATTAATACGTTTAGTTTTGTAAAACACTACCAAACTATCTTCCAAGGTAACTGCACTTCACCAGCCGTGAATGAGACTTTCGTTGCTCTACATCAACATTTGGTAATTTGGATTTCAGCTGTTCTGATAGACATGGAGTGGTTGCTTTGTTGTTTCAGTTGCAATCCCTTAATGTAGGTGTCCTCAACCCCCAGGCCACAGACAGATACTAGACTGAGAGCATACACTGTATGATTTGAAGCTCAGAATACAGTCTAACTTGGCAGATGCTCAACGTGAAGTTCAGACAGAGGTATATTCTGTTGTTGTTAAATAAAGTAGCCTATGAATGTCAATTATTTTATATATAGTTTGTTGTTGGTGCTGTTAATACAACTACCTCCTTGTGATTTTGTCCGCTGAATCTGTCCATTTCTAACAGAGGGTTATAGAAGTCTTCAGTGATTACTATAACAGCAAATTCACCTGTTTCTCCTAGCAGTTCTGTCAGTTTTTGCTGTACATCTTGACACTGTTCTTAGATGCACATATGTAAAGAATTCTTAGGTCTTTTGGGGGAATTAACTGTTTTATAATTATATAATGTCCCTCTTTATCCCTGATAATTTTTCTTGTTTAGAAGTTGCTCTGCATGAAATTAATATAGCATAGCTACTCCAGCTTTCTTTTAATTAGTATTCATATGGAATATCTTTCTCCATCCCTTTCTTATTTTTTTTTTTTGGTTATATATATGTTTTTTTTTTTTTATTTTATTTTTAAACTTTACATAATTGTATTAGTTTTGCCAAATATCAAAATGAATCCATCACAGGTATACATGTGTTCTCCATCCTGAACCCTCCTCCCTCCTCCCTCCCCATACCATCCCTCTGGGTCATCCCAGTGCACTAGCCCCAAGCATCCAGTATTGTGCATCGAACCTGGACTGGCATCTCGTTTCATACATGATATTTTACATGTTTCAATGCCATTCTCCCAAATTTTCCCACCCTCTCCCTCTCCCATAGAGTCCATAAGACTGTTCTATACATCTGTGTCTCTTTTGCTGTCTCGTACACAGGGTTATTGTTACCATCTTTCTAAATTCCATATATATGCGTTATTATACTGTATTGGTGTTTTTCCTTCTGGCTTACTTCACTCTGTATAATAGGCTCCAGTTTAATCCACCTCATTAGAACTGATTCAAATGTTTTCTTTTTAATGGCCGAGTAATACTCTATTGTGTATATGTACCACAGCTTTCTTATCCATTCATCTTATTTTTAAATCTACATGTGTCTTTATATATTTAAAATGGATTTCTTATAGACAACACATAATTGGATCTTATTTTTATTCCACTCTGACAATTTTTGTCTTTTAGCTGGTGTATTTAACCATTGACATGAAGGTGATTATTTATACAGATGAATTAATATTGACTATGTCTGTAAGAATTTTCTATTTGTTGCTGTTGTTCTTTGTTTTCATTTTTTGTCTTCATTTTTCTGCCTTACATGGTTTTAGTTGGGCAGTTTAGATTATTTCATTTTCTCTCCTATCTTATATTCACTGGACTTCTTTCTCTTTCAAAAAATATTTTTATTGATTGTCCTAGAACTTGTGACACAAAATTACAGCTAATTCAAGTCTGCTTTCAAGTAACATTATAAAACCTCAAGAGTGGTATAATATCTTATAATAACAAAATAATCCTAATTATATTCTTGTCCCTTATATAATAACTGTCATTCATTCCACTGATGCATAAACTACAAGAAATACAGTTACTATTATTTTGAACAAGCTTTTATCAGTTTGATCAAATAAGAACAAAAGATACATTTTTAATTTTCTCTTCATTATTCTTTCTTTAATATTCTGTAAGTAGATCTGAGTTTCTGACCTGTATCATTTTTGTTCTCTCTTTCCTTCTTCCTTCTTTTAGTATTTCTTTCAAGACAGGTCTCCTGACTACTAATTCCCTTAATGTTTGTTTTTCTGGGAAAGTCTTTATTTCTTCTTAATTTTGAAGGGTGATTTCACAGGATATAGAATTCTGGGTTGGTGGATTCTTTTTCTTTCAAAGTTTCAACATTTCTCTTCACTCTCTTCTTATTTACATTGTTTCTTAGGTAAACAAAAATGGTAGTGCATCTTTTTCCTTTAGTCTTCTTTCAAAAATTTTTCTTAATCTTTGATTTTCTGCAGTTTTACTATAATATACCTAGGTGTATTTGGTTTGTGTTTTCTTCTTTTTGTTTTTGTTTTGTTTTGTAACAATTTTCCTGCTTGGTGTTCTCAGAGCTTCCAGGATGTATGGTTCAAATTAATTTGGAGAAATTCTCAGTCATTATTGATTTCAAATATTGCTTCTATTTCTTTCCTCTCCTTTTGATGGCTCCATTATAGATGGTACACTTTTTGTAGCTGTCCCACAGCTCTTGGATTTTGGGGCTTTTTTTTCAATCTCTTTCTTTTAACTTTTCAGTTTTGGAAGTTTCTCTTACTATAGTCTAAACTCAGAGATTCTCTCCTTAACCATGTCTCATCTATTAATGAGTTCATGAAAGGTACTCTTCATTTTTGTTAGTATTTTTGATTTTCTGGCCTTTCTCTTTTTTTCTTTCTTATAATTTTTATTTCTTTCCTTACATTACCTATTTATCCTTGCATGGTGCCTATTCTTTTGCATTGGAGTCATTAGCATATTGGTCACAGTTTTTAAAATATTTCAGGTTTGATAATTCCAATATTGCTGCCATATCTAAGTTCTGATACTTTTCAAACTGTGCTTCATTTTTTGTTTTGTTTTGTGGTTTAGTATGGCTATAATTTGTGGTTGAAAACCTGTGTTGCAGTAAATATACTTGGTCTTTACCCCTTATTCCTGGCAAAGAACTTCAAACAGCATTATAATTTCTTGAGTGATAGAGAAATATCTTTGTTATGCTAATATGATTACTCATTGTGGAGGTTTTAAATAGCTTTTGCATGGGGACTGGTCACCAGGAAAACCAACTACCATGTGATTAGAGGGTAGAGTCTTTCAGCCTCCTGATCTGTGACCTTCAAAGACAGAGGGAGACTGAACATTACATTTAATCATGTGACCAATGACTTCCTCAGTTATGCCTATATAGTAACACTTGGGTAAAACTCCATGCTGGCATGCACCTGGATTCTGCCAAGAAAGGGCATTTTATCCAAGTATTACTGTATAGGCATAAGTGATTAAATCATTACCCCCATCTCAAACCTTGCTCCTTGTGCCTCTTTCATTTGGCTATTCCTGAGTTGCAGTCTTTATAATAAAACTATTATCACATGTCTAGTACATTCAGTAAGTTCTGAGAGTTGTATCCATGAATGATCAAACCTAAGGGGGTTGTGGGAAGCCTTAAATTTGTAGTCATCCAGGCAGAAGTGTGAGTAGCCTGTGGACCTGACTTGTGGCTGGCAGTCTTGTTAGGGACATTGGTCTTTAATTTGCGGGATTTGGTACAGACTACAGTTAGTGTCAGAACTGAATTGGATTGAGTTATAGAACACCCAGTTGTGTAAGAACACACAGCTAGAGAAGATATGCTGTAAAAGCAAGCTGATACTTTCCAGTTCCCAGGCTTCTGCTCCAGTGAGTTGTGGTCTCTGTACCCACCAATGTCTCTCTTCAATTTGTCAGCAATGGTTTTCCATGTAACCTTAGTTCTCTGTTCAATCTAAGAAGAGATACTGATTTTTGGGTTTTCAGATTTTTTCTTATTGTATAGATGAGCTGTAGTTCCAGCAAGGTTGGATCAAATCCTCTGCTTTTTTCCCCTCCTTTCTTTCTTCCTTCCTGCGATATGGTCCTACAGATGCAGCCACAATTTAAAAGTGCATGGTAGACACTTTTCCATGCAATCACAAACTTCTAGCAGGAGGATGGAAAAAAAGAAGTTTCTGGGAACAACTGAGTATTGGGCAGATGATGAAAAGCGAGGAACTTTGTAAAGAGACCTTTGAATCTTATTAACAAGCTCCTGTGCTCCCCCTGCTAACACATGCAGAAGTTGCACATTTTACTCTAATGTGCCAAGACATTGAGACCTGAACTCTTCATATTAGAACATTGCTTAAATTCCATTTTGGTCATTGGTTGATGCACTTGCAAGAAATATCCCCAAACACTATAAAGGCTCTGAAAACTGAACTGGAACCAGAGTCCCCAGAAGGCCTGAACCTAGCCAGAGTGACTGCCTGCTTAAGCAGAATATTTGAGTATGCTGCATACATTTAAACAAAATCAAGAGTCTCACAGCAAAATGTCCAAAAGACAATCCAAAGTTGTTCAGCATATGAATAGCCATGAAAATTTGGACTTGCATGGGGAAAGAAAATCAACAGAAGCTGTGATGAGGTGACACAAATGTTGGAATTATCTAGCAAATATAAGCAGCTTTTATAGTTACTCAAAATACCAAAAGAATGAAGAAATAAATCATTTAACATGAAATGAGGGGAAATAATTTTTCCCCTCATCTGAATTGCATTCTATATACTTTTATCAAGGAAAAATAAATTTTTCCATCCTAAATTATGACACCTCAAATTTTCCCAAAAGGCAAAAATCACTTTTTCCATTCATTAAATCATCATAGAAAATCTCAAATACAAGTTTCTTTTTTTAATTTCAAGCTCATTTAAATATATCTGACATTATACATACATATATATATGTGTGTGTGTGTGTATATATATATATATATATATATACATATACACACACACACACACAAATAATTTTTTTTCTTTTTATAGTACCTGGAATATATTTCATTCTCCTAAGTTTTTACTTGGACTTGCTCACTTTTCTTTTTCTGTAACTGTTCTTTACTTACCTTGTGATGTTTTCTCTCCTATAATCTTCCATGATAGATTTTCTACCTTATTTCATAATAATAACATGTTGCATCTGTGTAACACTTTACAGTATGTATTGTTCTCAGTGAAATTAATCATTAAATTCTCAGTTATAAATTTAACCTGATTATATCCTCTTTCTCTTCATAGTCCCCTTTCCTTCCTTGTTAGAGAAAAAATTTCAGTATCTGCCTGTTTTTACACAAATTATAAGCATATATATGACTTCCAGCACTCCATCTCTCACCTTTGAATGCTCTGTACCTATCAACCACTTTCCCTGTGTAGAAACTAGAGTCCATCAGCATCATTACCTTATCACCTCAAATCCCACCTTTATTCCATACAGCCCAACTTAGCTCAATCTGCAATCCATACAGTTGGAAGAAAGTCTTCCTCTACAATATTCGTGTCATTCATTTTGCCTCGGGTTTTCATGAGAGAACTAAGACCACAGTTAACCATTTGATTCAGAACTTCCTGAGTAACTAAAAATGTCAAGCGAAGTTAAATTGATCAAAGACTCACGTTTTTATAAGGTCACTGGCCACACAAAAAAAGTATATATATATATATATATATATATATATACATACATATACGTAGTAAGTCCCCTATAAGATCTGCTTGAGAGCACGTTCATCCAATTTGTTCATAAGTCAAATAGCTTAGGTACTCAACCAGCACAATTGGCTTTATAGTACTATATTGTACTGTAATAGATTTAGAATAATTTTCAGACAAATAGTACACACACACACACACACAAATAAATAAAGAAAAAATAAAGAAAACAATTTTAACCTTATAGTACAGTACCTTGTGGGCTTCCCAGGCATGCAGTGGTAAAGAATCTGCCAGCTAATGCAGGAGACTCAAGAGATGCGGGTTTGATCCCTACATCAGGAAGATGCCCTGGAGTAGGAAATAACAGCCCATTCCACTATTCTTGCCTGGAAAATTTCATGGATACAGAAGCCTTGCTGGATACTGTCCATTGGGTCACAAGAGTCAGATATGACCAAGAGTGACAATATATGATAAACATGTGAACTAATTTACATGATTAGACATGTCAACACATGTTTGCATCTTTGAAAGTTTGCAACTTGAAGTTTTGTATGTAGCGGACTTACTGTAACTCATGTATTTTGTAACTAGAGGTTTTATCTCTCAGTCTCTCTCCCCTATATCTTCCCTTCTGCGCACCCCACCCCCCATTCCTTTTTGGCAAACACCCGTGTTTTTTTTTCTCAATATCAGTAACACTATACATAATTTATAGCTGTTTATGTTTTGTTATGCTTGTTTTAGATTCTATATAAAAGGGAAGCCATCCAGTATTTGTCTGTCTCTGTCTAATTTCATTTATCATCATACCCTCTAGGTTCATCTATTTTATTATAATTGACAAGATTTCATTCCTTTCTATGACTGAGTAATACTCCATTGTATTATATATACCACATCTTTTTTATCCATTTATCTATCCATACTCTTAGCTTGCTTCCATATCTTGGCTATTGTAAATAATCCTTCAATTAACATAGGGGTGCATGTATCTTTTCTAATTAGTATTTTTTTTCCTTCAGATAAGTACACAGGAATAGTAATGATGGATCACATGACAGCTCTATTTTAAATTTTTTGAGGAATCTCCATACTGTTTTTCATGGTGGCTGCACCAATTTACATTCCCATAAATAGTGCATGAAGTTTCCCTTTTCTCAGTCTCCTTGATAGCACTTGTTATTTGCTATCTTTCTGAGAGGTGTGAAGTGATATCTAATCTTTGCTTGACTTGCTTATATCTTTTAGTGTACCTGTTGATGATTTGTATGGTTTTTTTTATGTTGTATTTTTCTGTATATTTTGGATATTAATCCCTTCTTATTTATATTTTGCAAATATCTTTTCCCAATCAATAGGTGCCTTTTTCATTTTGTTGATAGTTTCCTTTGCTTGCAAAAACTCTTTAGTTTGATGTTGTCCTGTTTGTTTACTTTTGCTTTGGCTTCCCTTGCTGAGGATACATATGAAAAAATATTATAAAGATCAGTGTCGAAATGTATACTGCCTATGCTTTCTTCTAGATTTATCACTTCAGGTCTTACACTTAAGTTTTTAATCCATTTCAAACTTGTTCTTGTGTGTGGTGTGAGAGAGTAGTCTAGTTTGATGCTCTCACATATAAATGTCCAGTTTTCCCAACACCATTTGTTGAAGATAATCATGGTATATACTAGCCTCATTTGTTATATATTAATTGTCCATATAAGTATGGGTTAATTACTGAGATCTTACTCTATTCCACTGGTCTATGTGTCTGTTTTTGTGGCATTGTCATACTGTTTTGATTACTGTAGTTTTGCAGTACAGTTTGAAAACAGAGAGTGTGATACTCTTGTTCTTGCTCAAGATTGTTTTTACTATTTAGCAGGTGGCTCTGTGTTTCTGAACAAAGTTTAGTGCGGGGAGCCGGTGAGGCATTCTGCTCATGACAAAGGTCATGAGGAAGGAGGCTCGGCATACGCAAAGGTGGGATCGAGCCTCAGGAGTCCCCCCGGATATTCTCGAGCATTTTCCCCCAAAAAACCAGAGTCTGCCTACTTTATTGCTTTGTGCTCTCACCTCTGACTTTACTGGGGGCTGTCCCCTACCACCATCTCTCTCTCTCTGCCAAAGAGTTAACTTACAGCTCCAATTAATAAAGTTCCTGGGCAATTAGGAGTGTTTAAATCCAAACCCCTCAGATGGCTCTCTAACTCGCCTGACAAGTTTACCCGGACTCCTGCAGCTATGCATACGATTGTTTACAGTCTCCTAGCCTCCAGAGGCACGGGAAGCTTAAGATATTCAAATAGCTTAGAGCCTCTCAGAGAGTTAAAAACCGTCAGAATAAACTAGTAAAGGATTTCATTGATGAGTCAATGCTTGTTGCCAAGTTTTCACATCCCCTGAATTGTATCCTTGAATGTGTATTAATTAATAGTTGGTATATAGTAAAAAATAAGTAGTGGCCTTGGTGTTAGTAACTTTAGACCCTTAAGGTAATAAATTCTTTCTTTGTTGTAAACCCATTACACATCCGCCCTATAGGAATGCAATTTTATCTTTGGAAGATGGTGCCAAACCTTAAAATAATTACTCTTAGAGAAAATAAGTCTTTGTTGATAAGTCCTTGTCAAGAGTCATAAAATGTTAGTAGGCCTTCTGGCCAGAAGATGATGTAAATCACCTAAACCATTTGTATACGATAAATTTGCAGGAAAGAAACCTTGGTTTTTGATAAGAATCAAAGACTGCTGACTTTGCATCCCCTATTATCCTCTGTGTGTAACTTAGGGTATAAAAGCCCCTGTTAAAAATAAAGCTATGGGCCTTGTTCACCAGCGCTTGGTCTCCCCATGTCATTCTTCCCTTTAACTTCCAGCTGAGTCTCCATCTGGAGCGCGGAACCCACCACGCTTACTAATTATGCCTGGGCTTCTAAGACCCACTCGAGAAGGTGTCTAGGGTGAGACACCTTCCGCTATTCGAGAGGGCGCCTGCGGCCTACGTAAGTGGTGCAAACTTCTTGTCTTGAAGTTTTATTGGTCTCCCGCGTAAACCAAGCTACTCAGCTTCTTTTCTCCACTGAATTTTCCTACTGAGCTATCCTCATTCTATTGTTCTCTATATCTCTAATTAGCATATAAATAGTCGCCTAGGCCGTCTCTCCTTCGAATACCCTGGATCAGCTGGGGCTGGTCCCCAGCAGGTGGCGCCCGAACAGGGACTTTCGAAGGTAAGCTCCCAGCAATTGGGGTTACCAGCCCTATTGCTCCCCGTTCTCGGAACAACTGGGTTATCAGCCCTCTTGTTCCCCCACGGAGCAGTTTGGGTCAACAGCCCTACTGCTCCTCCCTTGGAACAGTTTGAGCCATCAGCCTACTGTTCCTCCCCCCGGAACAATCTGGGTCACCAGCCCTATTGTTCTTCCAGTGTTCGGGACGGCTAGGACCCCACTCAAGGGTGCCGCGGACCCCCCTGTAGGATAGACAGGGCGAGAGGAGTGGGAAGTGTTGAAAGTGTTAAAGAGTTAGACTTAGAGAGAGAAAACAGTTTCTGAAGTTAAAAGGCCAAAGAAAAGCCTGATCTTTTGATAGCTTAAAGCAAAATCTTTTACTATACTTAATTTTCTGACATGGGTAATACTGAATCAAATGAAAGACAGCTCTTTATAGGAGTTATTTTACAGTTATTAGGTAAAAGAGGAATCAAAGTTAAAAAATCTGCCATTCAATCATTTCTTTCATTTGTACAAGAGCACTGTCCCTGGTTTCCAGACGAAGGCTCTGTTAACTTAGATGTCTGGGAAAAAGTAGGAAAACAGCTAAAAACTTACCATGCCGAACATGGCTCAGAAAAGGTGCCTAATGACGCCTTTTCCTTATGGAATATCATTAGAGATGTCTTAGACCCTGCCCCTGATTCAGAAAAAGTACATCTTAAAAGTGATAGTGAAGAAAATGCTGTAGCTAAACCTGCCCCTGAATCTAAAAGAGTAACTTTTAAAGAGGAAAATGAGGTCGAAACTGTAGTTAAACCTGAGGAAAATGAGAAAAACGAAGACCCGCCCGACTATCGGCAACTAAGAAAAATGTTAGCAGCCATGACTACTCAGGAACAACTTAAAGATAGGGATGAAAAACAAGATCAGCCTTCCCCAAAAGAAAAAGAGAATTTAGGCGAGATAACAGTTAAATATCACCCTGATGGAGATCGGCATCTCTTAAACAAAGATGCCCCAAAAGGCTTAAGAGAAACTTCCCCTGTCAGGCCATCAGCTCCAAAGAACTTAAGGGAAACGTCTCCCATCAGGCCATATGCCCCTAGGGATTCCCAAGAGACCATCCCACTTAATCCATATGTAAGCTTTGGATACCAAACAGTTCAAAGAGCTCCTGAGTACAGAGCAGAGAATGTGGAACCTATGCCATTGCCACCACCTCCCATACCTCCTCCCATACCACCTCCCATACCACGCCGTACAGGTCCTATTAAACCCGCATTATTGCCGCCACCTCCCTATCGAAGTGGGAAAATTCCAAAATCGATCCCACGGAGACGGGCCTCTTCTGCCCCTGGCGAGAAATTCGATCCCCAGTTTCAGGCTTGTTTCCCTTTAATTTTTGACAATGATGAAAGTGAACAAAAGGCTATCGACTGGGAGCCTGTTTCTTTTCAATTGGTAAAAGAACTTAAAAATGCATGTATCTCATATGGGCCTAAAGCCCCGTATACGATGCAGCTAGTAGAAAATTTAGCAGGTCAATGCTTAACACCTCGAGAATGGAAATCAATTGCTAGGGCCTGCCTGTCCGGAGGACATTTTATACTTTGGAAATCTGAATATGATGATCTCGCTCGTATATATGCTTTTTCTAACCAAAATGGAGACTTTACACATATCACTGAACCTATACTACTTGGACAGACCAACTACCCCTCGTATGATGAACAGATGAAATTAGATAGGACTACTATACAACAGGTGGCTGATTGTGCCTTTACTGCCTGGCGCTCATTGCCCGATGGTAAAGCATCAGGTGCCGCTCTATCTGATATTAAACAAAAGTCAGAAGAGCCATTTGAAGACTTTGTCTCACGACTCTCAGAAGCTGTCCAGAGAATAATTTCTGATTCTGAGGCAGCTAAACTGTTAACAAAACACTTGGCCTTTGAAAATGCTAATTCTACCTGCCAGGCTATATTGCGCCCTGTTAGAAGAACTGGAACTCTGATTATATGAAACAGTGTGCAGATGTAGGACCATCAGTGCTACAGGGTGTTGCGATAGCTGCAGCGATAAAAGGAAACTCTTATCAGCAGGCAGTCCAATCCTTTTTTACTAACAAAAACAAGCCATCACAAGGTGATCCCAATAACCAAGGCAGGAATGCATTCCCTAGAACTTGTTTTTCTTGTGGCCAGATGGGACACACTTTTCATGGGTGCCCTCAAAGACCACCCGGTTCTTATCTGCCTAATCCGGCCCAACCGGCTGTGGCTGCTCCGCAAAACCCTGCCCCACTGCCCATTAATCCTAGGTCTCTTTGCCCTCGCTGCCAGAGAGGATATCACTGGGCAAGGGACTGTAGGTCAAGATTTCATAGAAATGGAGCCTTTTTAGGCCCCGACCAGCAGTCGGGAAACGGGTTGAGGGGCCAGCCCCAGGCCCCGACAATGATTGGGGCAGCCTCACTGAACCCATTCATTCCCTTCGTCCCGTCGCAGAGCTCATCAGAGCAACCCCAGGCAGCGCAGGACTGGACCTCAGTTCCACCACCTCAACAATATTAACACCAGATAGCCCCACTGTAAAAATCCCTACAGGAGTTAAAGGTCCATTACCGACAGGCCTGGTAGGAATTATACTAGGCAGAAGTTCCTTAGCTATACAAGGTCTTACAATTATTCCTGGAGTAATTGACTCAGATTATACAGGAGAAATTCAGATAATGATTTCACCCCCGACTAAAACTTTCCAAATACATCAGGGACAGAGAATAGCCCAACTTTTACTTTTGCCTTATCATAATGCAATTGGGCAAACAGCCACCCAAAATGAAAGACAGGACAAAGGATTTGGGTCTAGTGACATGGTTTTTTGGGTAACAGAAATTACTAAAAAGCGTCCTATGAAATCTATTCTTGTCAGTGGCAAGTCTATTGAAGGGCTATTAGACACAGGAGCAGATGTTTCCTGTATTTCTGGGAAAGACTGGCCCAATTCCTGGCCCACACATACTACTGCAAATAACTTAGTGGGCATCGGGAGAGCTCCTACAGTAGCTCAAAGTGCAAAAATTTTAGACTGGCAATTTGAGGATACCCGTGGAACATTCCAACCGTATATGATTCCTTCACTGCCCTTCTCGCTGTGGGGGAGAGATGTGCTGTCTCAAATGGGCATGTTACTTTTTAGCCCTGATGATAAAGTAACTTTGCAAATGCTACAAATGGGCTATGACCCTTCAAAAGGGTTAGGTAAACAGCAGACAGGAATAACTGAGCCAATTTGCCCTGCTCCTCTAAAGTTCCGTGCTGGATTAGGGTATCCAAATTTTTGATGGAGGCCATTGTTTTTGCTGCCGACCCCATTACCTGGAAATCTCAAGACCCTGTGTGGGTAGAACAATGGCCTCTGACTAAAGAAAAACTACTGGCAGCCAAAGCGTTAATTTCTGAACAACTAGAATTGGGACATATTGAGCCCTCCAATAGCCCCTGGAATACTCCTATTTTTGTTATTAAGAAAAAATCTGGCAAGTGGCGACTTTTACAAGATTTAAGAGCTATTAATGCCACTATGGAAGATATGGGAGCCTTACAACCTGGGCTTCCTTCCCCAGTAGCCATCCCAGAAGGATATAATATTATTGTAATTGATTTACAAGACTGTTTTTTCACCATCCCCTTAAATGCTGAGGATAAAAAGCGATTTGCCTTTAGTTTACCAGCAGAAAATTTTAAACAGCCTTATTTAAGGTTTCAATGGAAAGTGTTGCCCCAGGGAATGAAAAATAGCCCTACTTTATGTCAAAAATTTGTTAATGCAGCTATAGAAGATATTAGGGCTAAATATGAACAACTGTATATGATTCACTATATGGATGATATTTTAATAGCTCACCCTGATAGAGCTCATTTACAAACTGTTCTCCAGGATTTGACTCAGGCTTTAACAGACAGAGGCTTAAAAATTGCCCCAGAGAAAATTCAAGTCAATCCGCCCATAACTTACTTAGGACGGGTTATCAATTCAGAAACTGTGACTCATGCCCCATTAAAATTGAGAAAAGATCACCTTGTTACTTTAAATGATTATCAAAAACTTTTAGGCGACATTAATTGGATCAGGCCTTATTTAAAATTAACTACTGCTGAATTAAAACCTCTTTTTAACATTTTACGTGGGGATCCTGATCCAACTTCTAAGAGACAATTAACTGCTGAGGCTCAGGAGGCCTTAGAAAAAGTGGAAGCAGCTTTATCTGATAGCTATGTTAAAAGAGTTAATTTACAAACAAACTGGCAATTCCTCTGCCTAGCTACTCCAACAGCACCTACGGGAGTTTTATGGCAAAATGGCCCTCTAGAATGGGTCCATCTCCCCGCCCAGGCTAAAAAAGTAGTGGCCTCTTATCCAGGACTGACAGCTACACTCATATGGAAAGGGAGAAAACGTAGCATTGAATTGTTTGGTAAAGAACCAGCAGAAATTGTAATTCCATATAATAAAGAACAACTTGATGCTCTTCTAATGTTTGATGAGGATTGGCAGATTGCTATCGGAAATTATTTTGGCCAAATTCTGCATCATTTACCTTCACATGTTTTGCTAAATTTTATGTCTAAACACCCGGTTATTTTCCCTGTTAGGTGTAAATACTCTCCCATCTCAGATGCTCAAATGGTTTTTACTGACGGGTCAGCTAACGGCAGAGCTTCTATAGTTACAAAAGATCAGCGTAAAGTTTTACATACGCAGGAGACTTCGGCCCAGAGAGCTGAACTCACAGCTGTTATAGAGGCCTTTGTTATGTTTGCAGAGGAGGAATTTAACCTTTACTCTGATTCTCAGTATGTGGTCAGGCTGTTTCCACACATTGAGACTGCGATCCTGCCTGAGAACAAAACTGCAATATTTCACTTGTTAACTAAACTGCAGCAGCAAATTTGGAAACGAAGCCGAGCATATTTTATTGGTCACATTCGGGCTCATTCTGGATTGCCTGGACCTTTAAATGCCTTAAATGACCTGGCAGATTCACTAACTAAGGTCACAGTGGCTTCTGCTTTTGAAGAAGCCCGAGCTTCTCATTCACTCCACCATCAAAATGCTACTGCGCTAAGATATCAGTTTCAGATTCCTCGAGACTCTGCTCGGGAGATTGTTCGTTCCTGTTCTCATTGTCCCACTACTATAAATAGTTTACCTATGGGAGTTAACCCTCGCGGTCTTAAACCTAATGCACTCTGGCAGATGGATGTAACTCACATCTCTTCATTTGCAAAACTGTCTTTTGTTCATGTAACAGTAGACACCTTTTCTCATGTTATTGTTGCAACTGCTCGCACAGGGGAAGCAGTTAAAGACGTAATACAACATCTCTTTACTTGTTTTTCATATATGGATCTGCCAAAAGCCTTGAAAACTGATAATGCTCCTGCTTACACATCTAAGTCTTTTCAGGAATTTTGTCTAAAGTTTCAAATTAAACATAATACAGGCATCCCTTATAATCCACAAGGACAAGCCATTGTGGAAAGAGCACATCAAACGTTAAAAACCCAAATTCAAAAACTAAAAGAAGGGGAGTTTAAATATAGTTCTCCCCATCACCTCTTGCAACATGCTCTTTTTGTAATAAATATTTTAAATACTGATTCAGCTGGAATGACTGCAATGCTTCGCCATTGGTGCCCGGAGCAATTGAATGCAAAACCATTAGTTAAATGGAAGGACCTCCTTTCCGGACAATGGAAAGGTCCTGACCCATTGTTAACCAGCGGTCGAGGATATGCTTGTATTTTTCCACAGGACGCAGATTCTCCAATTTGGGTTCCGGATAGATTGATTCGCCATGTCTCAGCCTCTCGGATACCGGATACCGGGTTCCACGGCCGCCGCGACCCCGAAAGAGAAAAGGGCCTCCTCTGCCTTCGCTCCCCCCGCCAGCACGGGAAACACCACTGACATCGGAGCAACTGACATCAGGGATCCCGGATGAGCAGGGGACGGATCCTCCCACCAAACAGATGTCTCAACTTCACATACAGGATATCGCTCCCCCCGATCCTTTGCCTCACAAAAGGAGGTCAGGCCGCCTGACTCAGGCGACCCGGAATGCCTCCATACCTACTTGGGGACAAATAAAAACACTCTGCCATCAGGCACGGGGAATAACCTCTTTGCAGGGCTCTCCAACCTCCCCTGAGAAGATGTTTATTGCTATGCTTGCCTTATTATCATGCCAGGTAAGCGCCTCCTCCCCCACTCCTGAAAAGTATTGGGCTTACTTCCCAGACCCTCCAACCTTTCAAGTAGTTACCTGGAACAGTGACCCCCTACGGGTCCACACAAACCAGCCTCAGTTACTGGGAGGGTCATATACTTCCTATACCACAGACGAATATCCTATTAATTTCAATTTTACCTTCAGGGGGTTAGCAGACGACCTTCCTGTTTGTTTCAACTTCCCCAGTGATATAGAAAGCTTTATTGTTCCCCCTAAAGAAGGATGTGTCGGAGCCTCTAAAAAGGCAGTTCTGACTCATTCTCCAGCCTCAGGTATTGAACATAGAGGGCGTCTAGCGCTTTAGATTTTACAGGCTCGTATGCCCGGGGCCCTTGATCCCCACGAATTTATAATCCATAGACCCCCTCCTGGATATCCAAGTTGTTATAATACCGAGCCTTCAGATGCCATATGGAACACTATAGATGATCATACAGGGTATCCGATTTGGAAATCTTGTACTTATCGTTTAAGAGCTGATTATAGAATACCGGGAGGAGGAAATTACATGATTCAAGATTGGAGTAACTCAGACCTAGATAGGAGCCCATTGCCCCTTGATGACTTTCCCAGCAGATTTTATAATTGGAAGAAAGATTTGGTTTCTTGGCCTTTAAGCATTACTAGATGGCATAATAATCGATTTGTTTCGCCTATATTGTCTTATACAACTAAGAACAGAACCTCTTGGCAGCCAGAAATTTGGAGGGCCCTTGCTGCCACTGCTCCCATTTCCTTATTCCGTCCAAATAGCAATTCTACTTATTCTGTTTTAGCTTGTGTACCCTCGCCTTATGTTTTTCTCTTTACTAATGACTCCAAAAGATTAAATGTACACATGAATTATTCAGGTGGACCTAATATCGTAACTTGTGAACAATGTATGCTTTCATCTTGTTTGACCCCTCAATATAATGTTTGTTCTTTTGTTGTGTTGAAACGCCCACCCTATCTCATGATACCTGTGTCTGTGCATTCTTATTGGTATGATAATTACGGTTTGGCTGTATTACAACAACTGCAGGATTTAATGCGAACACGATGGTTTGTGGGCTTACTTATCTTGGGAATAGCAGCTTTGATAGTGCAATTACTTCTGTTACTGTGGCAGCAATATCATTGACTCAACAAGTACATACTGCTCAATATGTTGATTCTATGTCCAAAAATGTTTCTTTAGCATTGGCAACACAGGAAGCTATAGACAGAAAATTAGAAATGAGGGTAGATGCCCTAGAGGAAGCAGTAATACATATTGGGACTGAATTGCAGGCTTTAAAGGTGAAAATGGCATTGTCCTGTCATGCTGACTACCGGTGGATATGTGTAACACCCCTGAAAGTAAATGAGACAGATTTTGAATGGGAAAAGATTAAAAACCATATTTCAGGTATCTGGAACAGCTCTGACATTAGCTTAGACTTAGGGAAACTTCACAATCAAATAGCAACCCTGGAACACTCCCGATTAGATTTTACTGCCGCTGGAACAGCAAATGATTTCTTCCATACTTTCTCTAACTACATTTCAGGAAAAAATATTCTGTCTACCTTCCTTGGCTATGCTACGTTGGCTGTTTTAATTTTATTTCTAATAATCATTCTTCCTTGTATTGCCAGGATTCTTCGGCAGAGCATTCAGAGGCTCGCGACTGAGCTACATCTGGCTGTTTTAAGAAATAAAAAAGGGGGAGATGCGGGGAGCCGGTGAGGCATTCTGCTCATGACAAAGGTCATGAGGAAGGAGGCTCGGCATACGCAAAGGCGGGACCGAGCCTCAGGAGTCCCCCCGGATATTCTCGAGCATTTTCCCCCAAAAAACCAGAGTCTGCCTACTTTATTGCTTTGTGCTCTCACCTCTGACTTCACTGGGGGCTGTCCCCTACCACCATCTCTCTCTCTCTGCCAAAGAGTTAACTTACAGCTCCAATTAATAAAGTTCCTGGGCAATTAGGAGTGTTTAAATCCAAACCCCTCAGATGGCTCTCTAACTCGCCTGACAAGTTTACCCGGACTCCTGCAGCTATGCATACGATTGTTTACAGTCTCCTAGCCTCCAGAGGCACGGGAAGCTTAAGATATTCAAATAGCTTAGAGCCTCTCAGAGAGTTAAAAACCGTCAGAATAAACTAGTAAAGGATTTCATTGATGAGTCAATGCTTGTTGCCAAGTTTTCACATCCCCTGAATTGTATCCTTGAATGTGTATTAATTAATAGTTGGTATATAGTAAAAAATAAGTAGTGGCCTTGGTGTTAGTAACTTTAGACCCTTAAGGTAATAAATTCTTTCTTTGTTGTAAACCCATTACACATCCGCCCTATAGGAATGCAATTTTATCTTTGGAAGATGGTGCCAAACCTTAAAATAATTACTCTTAGAGAAAATAAGTCTTTGTTGATAAGTCCTTGTCAAGAGTCATAAAATGTTAGTAGGCCTTCTGGCCAGAAGATGATGTAAATCACCTAAACCATTTGTATACGATAAATTTGCAGGAAAGAAACCTTGGTTTTTGATAAGAATCAAAGACTGCTGACTTTGCATCCCCTATTATCCTCTGTGTGTAACTTAGGGTATAAAAGCCCCTGTTAAAAATAAAGCTATGGGCCTTGTTCACCAGCGCTTGGTCTCCCCATGTCATTCTTCCCTTTAACTTCCAGCTGAGTCTCCATCTGGAGCGCGGAACCCACCACGCTTACTAATTATGCCTGGGCTTCTAAGACCCACTCGAGAAGGTGTCTAGGGTGAGACACCTTCCGCTATTCGAGAGGGCGCCTGCGGCCTACGTAAGTGGTGCAAACTTCTTGTCTTGAAGTTTTATTGGTCTCCCGCGTAAACCAAGCTACTCAGCTTCTTTTCTCCACTGAATTTTCCTACTGAGCTATCCTCATTCTATTGTTCTCTATATCTCTAATTAGCATATAAATAGTCGCCTAGGCCGTCTCTCCTTCGAATACCCTGGATCAGCTGGGGCTGGTCCCCAGCAGGTTAGAATTAATCTACTCTAGTTCTGTGTGAAAAAAATGCCATTCATATTTTGATAGATATTGCATTGAATGTGTAGATCGTCTTGGGTAGTATGGTCATTTTAACAATACTAATTCTTTTCATTCATACACATAGTATATCTTTCCATTTGTTTGTGTCATCTTCAGTTTCTTTCATCAGTGTCTTATAGTTTGCCAAGTACCATGTTTTATAATCTTACTTTGTTGTTGTTTGTTGTTTTTGTTTAGTCACTAAGTAGTGTCTGACTCTCTTTGTGACCCCATGGACAATAGCCCACAAGTTTCCTCTGTCCATGGGATTTCCCAGGCAAGAATACTGGAATGGGTTGCCATTTTCTTCTCCAAGGTAACTTCCTGACCCAGGGATAGAACCCTGTTGTTCTTTCACTACTTTAAAAAAAAAAAAAAAGTCATTTCCTCATTGTTTCCATTATGAAGGCACTGGTCATTCCTACTATACCTACTTTTTTTCTTTTAATTTTGCAGTAATTTTACTATAGTTTTCCTAGGTATGATTTTCAAAAGTCTATCTTGTTTTTAATTTGCCAAGCTTCTTAAATTTATAGCTTGATATCTTTCTTCTCTTTTGAAAAATTATTGATTGCTATCTCTTAAATTACTGCTTTTGCCTTCCTCCAATTTTTTCACTTCTGAGTATACAATTGCATCTATATTAAGATTTTTTATTATTGCCCTTATATCTGAATAATATTTTCTTTATTGCTTCTCTGTGCTTCAGTGTGGAATTTTTGCTGACCTACCTTACATTTTTGTAATTGTGTCTTCTGCTGAGATCAATCTGCTCTTAAACCTATCTATTAAACCATCAATTTTTATTGCAATTTTTGTTTATAAAATTTCCATTTGATTTATATTTAGGGATTCCACTTCTCTAGTAAAATGCATCATTTTTGTTAACTATTTTCTAGAATGTGTTAATCATAGTTATTTTAAAGTTTGAGTTTGGTGATTCTAATACCTGAGTCATCTATGTGTCTATTATTTATTTATTCATTTGTCTGTTTGTTTTACCTGTTGGTACAATAAGAAAAATTTTGCTTGAATGTTGTCAGTGTACCTACACATGTATGAAATATGAAACCTGCTTCCAGGAAGTATTCACATTATCCTCTGCTAAGTATTACATTCATTGATATTGTCTTAATCCAATAAAGACTGAGTTGACTTCAGTCTATTGCAATTTCTGCAAGATTTTATCTACCATTTTTCAACCATTCCATTATTTCTTATTTATCTTAGCACCTCTGGCTAAACCCTCTAGAAATTCCATCTCAGAGCATGGAATATTACTAAAGTTCCTTTTCTTGTTGGAGAGTGAATCTAATTTTTTTTTTTTTTTCTTCTCAAAACTACATGACTGTCAAAATGCCACTCTGCTTGTCACATTTTTCTTTTTAGCCTCTTTCCTTGTGAAGTTTAATAATTTGGCAAATGGCTTAAAGGAAAAACATCAAGCTTCCTTTGACCCACTTTTCACTTCAGGATTTTGGTCCTTCAAGTGCATTGGTAACAATTTTTATCTCACCTAGCAGAGTGCCTGCTGGCCATGGCCCTGTTCAGATTCTGAGCAGGTGATCCTTCACCAAGATACTGCTAGGAGAAGAGTGAACCTCAAAATGTTTATTCACTTCTCTGGATCTTTACTGTTCCTCTAATTACCTTGAAAAGTTTCCAATGCCTTTTTAAAAACTTGTTTGTTTGAATCTGGCTCTTCTAATTCTTCTCAGCATCAGCTTGGCCTCTCTCAACTTGGTTTATTATAAACAGAAGTACATACGAACTTTCAAGTTTATCCTTTTTACATCATTTTATCATTTTGCTGTCAAAGAGAAATGGAACAAACCTTAGTAAATTTCATATTCTTGGAATTCCCAAATAATTGACAGAACTAATAACATTACTTTTACCATTATTATCATGACATGGTAACATAAAGCTACAGTTTATCATCATTTACCATGAGCCAGAAACATTGATAAAAGATTTAAATGTATCTCATGTAGTTGGTTCAACTACATTGAAAATGAGCTCCTTGAGTGAGAAACCATGTAAATTTGTTGTAAGTTGCCAGCAACAGAGTAAATGGTCTGATGTGGAAATTCCAATAAGGCAGTAGAAGGTCAGTGACTAAACCAGGTCATGGGATTTCTGCATTAGACGCATTTATCATGAAAGCTCTGTTTCACATTGCTTAACTTCTCTCCATTCTGGGAACAAGAAACTGAAAACTAAGTACTTGAATATTTGTATGGTTACTCACTTGCCATTTAGAACATATTTTTGAACATAATACCTTTGAGTCACCAGGCCTCACTGAGCAGTTTAATAGGAAACTGCAAAGTTAACAGGGTATAAATGATTCATTGTGACAAATTGCAAAAAACAGTGGAATAAGTATATTATGAGAGCACTTAATGAGATATATCTACTCAGTGGAAAGTCTTCCAAGGAAGTGTTGAATAAATTTCCAAACCAATAACTTGAGTAGACATTTGCTATATTAAAGGGCGAGAAAAAAAAGAAAAAAAAAAGAAAGGGTGAGGCAATTGAGTTTGAAGGAGGAAATAGTCCATCTGAAGGGAACTGCAAAAGAGAAGAGAATGCATCTGACTGTTAGGAAACCCCCTAAAATTTAAAATAACTCAACCACATATTAGAAAAGAAGAAGTATGAGAAAATAACTTTCCAAATAACCCAAAGCCTCTTTATTAAATATGTGAATTTTATAATTCCTAAATCTTATTGTCTTGTTTACTTTCTTATGAAACTCTATACCTGATACCCGACATGACACATAAGATGAAGTGACATTGTTTTACATGGTTCCTAGGGAGCTGCAGTGTGAGAGGAGAAAGTCACAGTTATTTTAACTTTATTGAGGATAAAAACTTTTTATTTTCCAAAATAATTTAATTGGGCCTATATTTAGGAGATGGAAGTGAGTGACTAATTGACTGAGTGTGAAAAGGTAAGAAAAAGTTCTTCAAGTTACAATTACCACCTGAGAAATGGAAGATTTCCTGCCAGATCAGTAAAAAAGGATGTCACGGTTGTCAGTGATTGTAGCCCTCCAGTGTGAGCCTGTGAGCACTAAGGGAACTCAGGAAGGAGAAGAATACCTGCCCTCTAACAGCCGTCAGACTGCTGCCACTTCCTAAGATGAACTCCAAGGAACCTCAAGATGTTAAAACCCAAAATACTGGTCCCAGAGAACTGAGACACATTTGAAAGGAAGGATTTCAGTGAGCTCAGATTCTTGCATCCTCCCATACATAGGAAAGCATCCAATTCCTTAACTTGGAGTATCTTGTTTTCTTTAAGTGACAATAATCTTTGGATGTTCTGACTACCTGCCCTTTGTTGTAAAACTTCTATATAACCTGGCCCTTCTCCTCACCTCCTCAGAGCAGTTCTCTCAGGGTTATTTGAAATGCTGTCTCCCGGGCTTGAAGTCCTAAAAATTCCCACCAAATAAAACATAACTCTCAACTTTTAGACTGTGACTATTTTTTAAGTCAACAAACCCAACAGAAGTGACTGTCTAAATGAGTAATATAAAAATAAAACAATCACTGAGATGTGATTACATAGAGCAGTGGACTTCCCTGGTGGCTCAGATGGTAAAGCGTCTGCCTACAATGCGGGAGACCTGGGTTCAATCCCTGGGTCAGGAAGATCTCCTGGAGAAGGAAATGGCAACCCACTCCAGTATTCCTGCCTGGAAAATCCCATGGACAGAGGAGCCTGTAGGCAACAGTCCAGAGGTCACAATGAGTAGGACATGACTGAGCACAAAGGGCATGAAAATTTACTCCCAGTTTACCTCTGCCCTGCTTCCCTTGGGCCTTTCTAACTTTGACAACAGAATGGATGGTTAATGTAGCTGATGAAAGAGGAATATACTCAGTGAAAGACACAGGAAAAAAAAAAAAAAAACAGTTTTGGAGCAAAATAAACTCAATGTAAGTAACAAATCTTTAGCTTGTTAATTGTTTGACTTTACACATATGTGGTAGACAAAGCAATGGATGCCCGTCATCAAAAGATACCGTGTCCCAAGCCCCTAAACATGTGTATTTGTTACCTTCCATGAAAAAAAATAAAAAAGAATCTTTGAAGATGTAATTAATTAAGGATCTTGAGATGGGGAGATTATTCTGGATTACCTGGGTTGGTCACATTTAGTCACACAGCTCCTTATTAGAGGAAGATAGAAGTGTCATAGTCATGGAGAGATTTGATGATGCTCTGCTGATGGCATTGAAGATGAAGCAAGGGGTCAGAGCTGAGGAATGCAGGTGATCTCTAGAAGCTATAAGAGACAAGGAGACACATTCTGTCCTAAAGCCTGCAAAAGGAACTCAGACCTACCAATATACCTTAATCTTTTTTCAGTAAGATTCATTTTAAACTGCTGACCTCCAGAACTGTAAAATAATAATTAGTGTAGGTTTGAAATCCCTAAATTGTTGCAACTCATTAACTTTCTAAGGTTAATTAATTTATTTTTGGCAGTGCTGTGTGGCTTGAAGGATCTTAGTTCCTCCTTCAAAGATTGAACTCAGGCCATCTGTAAAGGCAGTACAGAGTCCCAACCATTGGACCATCAGGGACTTCCTGGTAATTTATTATTACTTAAATTGTTACAGGATTCCCAGGTGGCTCGGTGATAAAGAATCTGCCTGGCAAAACGGGAGACACAGGAGATGTGTGATCCATCTCTGGGATGGGAAGATCACTTGGAGTAGGAAATGGCAACCCATTCCAGTACTCTCACCTGGAAAACTCTCTGGACAGGGTACCCTGGTGGGATACAGTCCATGAGGTCGCAAAGAATCTGACATGACTGAGCCACAGAGCATTCATGCAAATTATTACAGCACATTAAGTTCTTTCACTCTCATGATCTATATGGTGACAGAAGTATTCTGAAAAAGAAAATTATGATTTTGTTAAAGGTGTCCAAAAAACTTCAGCTGTTAATATATTTATTATTCAATTACTAATACTGTTACCAAACCATACTTGAGTCTGCTCACCCATATGCAGTAAACCCAATTTACTGACATCAGGTTGTGATGAACGTAAGTACCGCATTTATTGCAGTCACCAGACAAATAGTCCAGGGCAGTTAGTGCTCAGAAAACCCAAATTCTCTGATACATTTCAGAAAAGTATTTTTAAAGGCCAGGCAAGGGAGGGGAGTAAGGGTGTATGATCCTCTCAATTCTCTTATTGGCTGATGGTGAGGTACCAGGGTGGCATCACAGGGGTTAACATTATCAATCCTAGAGCTCCAGTAGCTCTGGGGGCTACTACTCATGGGCATCAAGCAGTTAACTTCTTCTATTTGGTAGAGAGTTAAGCATCTGTGAAACCAATCAGGATATTGGGTCAGATGTTACTACCTAAGAAATTCAGAGAGGAGGTAAAGATTCTGTGACCACCATATGGCTGATTACTGTTTTAAATTGTTATCAGTTCCTTTCACCCAACAGCTGTTTTATCACTAAATGTTTACATCTATTCAATCATTTATTCTTGAGCCAGGCTTTTGTGACTCAGGGAGGCTTGGAGAATACGCCTTTTCTGCAAAGGAGAGGTGGGCAGAGGACATGAGGGGAGGGTCTGTCCCAGGAAGACCCCATAGGGTGCTGTGTGTGTGTGTGTGTGTGTGTGTGTGTGTGTGCACGCACGCATGCTCAGTCATGTCCAACTCTTTGCGACCCCATGGACTGTAGCCTGCCAGGCTCCTTTGTCCAAGGAATTTTCCAGGTAAGAATACTGGAGGGGGTTGCCATTTCCTGTTCCAGAGGATCATCCAAACCCAGGGATCGAACCCAGGTCTCTTGTGTCTCCTGCTTTGGCAAGTGGATTCTTTACCACTGTGCCACCATAGGGTTCTGCTCAGTTACAATTATTCATGCCTGCCTAAGGAAATATTATGAACTTTAGTATCTAAAATCTTCCCAGTGAAGTTTGGTCTGGGGAATACCTACAACCTTTTTTCTTCAGGGCTCAGATAAAGCTATAACCCTCAAGTTAGAACACAGACTAGAGACTCTTCTGATTGACCAGTGTCTGGGTTTAAATATTCTGAACACTAGAGTTTCTTAAAGAGTAGGATAAATGGTATATTTCACCCTAGTGCATCATGAAAAGAATTTAGAGAAATGAGCAAAGCCCACTTGATTTCAGAGAGACAGAAGTAACTGATGGCTTGAAACAAGCTAGATCTTACTTCCCTGCTCAGTAATTGAACCTAGGTAGCCCTGCCTGCCTGGAGAAGGCAATGGCACCCCACTCCAGTACTCTTGCCTGGAAAATCCCATGGACGGAAGAGCCTGGTAGGCTGCAGTCCATGGGGTTACGAAGAGTCAGACACAACTGAGCGACTTCACTTTCACTTTTCTCTTTGATGCATTGGAGAAGGAAATGGCACCCCACTTCAGTGTTCTTGCCTGGAGAATCCCAGGGACAGGGGAGCCTGGTGAGCTGCCGTCTCTGGGGTCGCACAGAGTCGGACACGACTGAAGTGACTTAGCAGCAGCAGCAGCAGCCCTGCCTGCCAATGCAGAAGACATAAGAAACACAGATTCAATCATTGAGGTCAGGAAGATTCCTTGGAAGAGGGAAAGGCAACCCACTCCAGTATTCTTGCCTGGAGAATCCCATAGACAGAGGAGCTTGGCAGGCTACAGTACATAGGGTTGCAAGAATAGCAAACACCTGAAGCGACTTAGCACACAGCACAGCCTAGATGAAAACCTAGAATCCTGGCTGATAGTCAACCAGGGGTTAGAAGACAGAAGCAAAACTCCCCTTACCCTCATTGAAAAATGCATTTCTCAAGGAAGCAAAAACTGTAAAACCAGGTACAAAGTTTAATTAGAGACACAGCACAAGTGGAAAACCCTCAGAAAAACAGTTTAAGACAGAAACAAGGCAGAGATATGCACCCAGAGAGAGAGGGTGTGGGCATCCCCCTTCATGAGGAGGAGTTTGGTAAAGAGGTGGTTAAATGATTTATACAGGACAGTTCTACCGGGTCTGTGTTTATATTTGGTTAATTATCTTGCTTGTTTTTGCACAGCTGACATACCCAAGGCCCCTCCCCAATGCGCATGCACAACTTTTTTCCAAGATGGATTCCCACCCAGAAGCCTGGGGAGGAGTGGGGCTTGGCATCACATATTTTCTGGATGATGCTTCCTCCTTTTTGAACCTCAAGGAGCCTTTCTGCACAGGGAGTTTCTTCTTTCTTCAAGGATGGGAAATATGTGATCTCTTGATCTTTTACTCAATCAAGGTTTAGCCCTTCTTTATCTCTGCCATAATTGTTATCTTAAAGTGAACATGAGAAACAAAGCCTAGCTATTCAGCCTCTTCCTGTGGCTATTATTATCTCCAAATGCAGACAGAAAGTTCATCATAAATATCTAGTCTGGAGACAACTTGTCTCCTGTCTCAGCAAGTTGGAACACAAGGCTAGTTATACACCATACACAAAAATAAACTCAAAATGGATTAAAGATCTAAACGTAAGGCCAAAAACTATAAAACTCCTAGAGGAAAACATAGGCAAAACACTCTCTGACATAAATCACAGCAGGATCCTCTATGACCCACCTCCCAAAGTAATGGAAATAAAAGCAAAAATAAACAAATGAGACAAAACAATGAAAAAAAACAAAAGCTTTTGCACAATGAAGGAAACTATAAGGAAGGTGAAAAGGCAGCCTTCAGAATGGGAGAAAATAATAGCAAACGAAGGAACTGACAAAGAATTAATCTCAAAAATATACAAGCAGCTCCTGCAGCTCAATTCCAGAAAAATAAATGACCCAATAAAAAAATGGGCCAAAGAACTAAACAGACTTTTCTCTGAAGACATACAGATGGCTAACAAACACATGAAAAATGCTCAACATCACTCATTATCAGAGAAATGCAAATCAAAACCACAATGAGGTACTATTTCACGCCAGTCAGAATGGCTGCTATCCAAAAGTCTACAAAAAATAAATGCTGACGAGGGTGTGGAGAAAAGTGAACCCTCTTACACTGTTGGTGGGAATGCAAACTAGTACAGCCACTATGGAGAACAGTGTGGAGATTCCTTTAAAAAAACTGGAAATAGAACTGCCATACAACCCAGCAATCCCACTGCTGGGCATACACACTGAGGAAACCAGAAGGGAAAGAGACACATGTACCCCATTGTTCATCGCAGCACTGTTTATAATAGCCAGGACATGGAAGCAACCTAGATGGCCATCGGCAGACGAATGGATAAGAAAGCTGTGGTACATATGCACAATGGGATATTACTCAGCCATTAAAAAGAATGCGTTTGAATCAGTTCTAATGAGATGGATGAAACTGGAACCTATTATACAGAGTGAAGTAAGTCAGAAATAAAAATACTGATACAGTATACTAATGCATATATATGGAATTTAGAAAGATGGTAATGATGACCCTATATGCAAAGCAGCAAAAGAGACACAGATGTATAGAACAGTCTTTTGGACTCTGTCGGAGAAGGCGAGGGTGAGATGATTTGAGAGAACAGCATTGAAACATGTATGTTATCATATGTAAAACAGATCGCCAGTCCAGGTTTGATGCATGAGACAGGGTGCTCAGGGCTGGTACACTGGGATGACCCTGAGAGATGGGATGAGGAGGGAGGTGGGAGGGGGGTTCAGAATGTGAAACACTGTACACCCATGGCTGATTCATGTCAATGTATGGAAAAAACCACTGCAATATTGTAAAGTAATTAGTAATTGTAAGTTAATCGTAATTAATTTAATTTTTTTAAAAAAGAAGGCTAGTTATAAATGACAAGCCTAAAGTCCATTTATTTCCTGCCTCATGCTAAGCCAAACAACTCTTGTTAGGTAGCTCAGCAGAGAAAAGTACCCTCTTCAAGAAGCAAGAATACTAAAATTTCACAGACAATGATGAACTGCAGCTGGACATAAAAATGATTCTGTGTGCGCCATCAGCTATGTGGACATACAGACCATTCAGGACCACAGTTCTCTGTGCTGAAAAGGGTTTCATACTTGGCTTAATGCCCAACCATCAGTATCTTGAAATTATTAATGATTTTTTTAAACAAAGAACTCCACTCTTTTTATTTTGCACTTGCAAATTAGATAGCAGGTTCTGACTATATGATCATATGTGCTAAGTGGCTTCAGCCATGTCTGACTCTTTGCGACCCAATGGACTGTAGCCCGCCAGGATCTTCTGTCCATGGGATTTTCCAGGCCAGAATTCTGGAGTGGGTTTCCATGTCCTCCTCCAGGGGATCTTCCTGACCCAGGGATTGAACCCATGTCTCTTATGTATCCTGCATTGGTAGGCAGGTTCTTTACCATTAGCACTACCTATGAGCTTGAAAGTTTGAAATGAGTATTTTTTTTTTTGCTTTATCTAATCTAGTTTTTTTGTTTTTTTGGTTTTTTTTTTTGTAATCATCTTTTGACAGGAAAGAGTTCTTTGCAGAAAAGAGCTCTCAGCAAGTTACCAACTGAAGTGAGGGGGACTGCTCATTGCTTACAAAATCAAACTCATGGACATTGGTACAGGGACAAGCTGTCTTTAATCGGAATGCCAACAATCTGGGAAGATTGTGGGCTCAGTCCCCTTAGAACCACCTCCAAAGATGCTGCTAGCCCTTAAAGTCTTAAAGAAAAAGGGGGAAGTAACCTCAGTTAATCACTGAGGAAGTGGATCAAAGTCATCACCATCCTCCACTGAGTACAGGCCTGTCTCCTCCTGATCTTCCTCTAGACTTGCTCCTTTATCCTGATCACAGGTTAGCCACATGGTTTGTTTGGGAGGTCACTTAAGGGGAAGCTACAGAAGAGACCTGGTCATCTTATTCTACATTTCTACTTCTTTGATCTATGGGAAGAACCGACAAGCTAGGCAGGCTGTTGTGTGATTACACAAGATTAGAAAGTTGGGGAACGATACGGCAGCGCCGCGGGAGCCTCGGTTGGCCTCGGATAGCCGGTCCCCCGCCGTCCCCGCCGGCGGGCCGTCGCCCGCGTCCCCCGGGGCGCGGCGCGGCGCGCCCCCGCCGCGCGTCGGGACCGGGGTCCGGTGCGGAGAGCCCTTCGTCCCGGGACACGGGGCGCGGCCGGAAAGGCGGCCGCCCCCTCGCCCGTCACGCACCGCACGTTCGTGGGGCGCCTGGTGCTAAACCATTCGTAGACGACCTGCTTCTGGGTCGGGGTTTCGTACGTAGCAGAGCAGCTCCCTCGCTGCGATCTATTGAAAGTCAGCCCTCGACACAAGGGTTTGTAAAAGAAGAAGAAAAAAAAAAAAAAGATTAGAAAGTTGGGCTCAGGTCAGAAATGAGTAGAGCAGTGAAAGTGAAAGTGAAGTCACTCAGTCGTGTCTGACTCTTTGCAACCCCATGGACTGTAGCCTACCAGGCTCCTCCGTCCATGGGATTCTCCAGGCAGGAATACTGGAGTGGATTGCCATTTCCTTCTCCAGGAGATCTTCCCAATCCAGGGATTGAACCCAGGTCTCCCACATTGTAGGCAGACACTTTACTGTCTAAGCCACCAGGGAAGTAAGGGGTACCCAATTAAATTTAGTTATAATAAGGCTTGCTAAAAAGACAAGGAAAGGAGCCTCCTGCTGTCACCTTAGAGAAATATTCACAACCTAAAAGTTGAGAGTTACGTTTTATTTGGTGGGAATTTTTAGGACTTCAAGTTTTGGAGGCAACATCTTAAGTGGCCCTGAGAGAACTGCTCTGAGGAGAGGGAAGGAGACTGGTTAAATGGAAATTTTACAACAATCTGCAGAGAAGGCAATTGCACCCCACTCCAGTACTCTTGCCTGGAAAATCCCACGGACGGAAGAGCCTGGTAGGTTGCAGTCCATGGGATCGCTAGGAGTCGGACACGACTGAGCGACTTCACTTTCACTTTTCACTTTCATGCATTGGAGAAGGAAATGGCAATCCCCTCCAGTGTTCTTGCCTGGAGAATCCCAGGGACGGGGGAGCCTGGTGGGCTGCCGTCTCTGGGGTTGCACAGAGTCGGACATGACTGAAGCGACTTAGCAGCAGCAGCAGCAGCCAGTACTCCTGCCTGGAAAATCCCATGGACGGAGGAGCCTGGTAGGTTGCAACCCGTGGGGTCGCTGAGGGTCGGACACGACTGAACGACTTCACTTTCACTTTTCACTTTCATGCACTGGAGAAGGAAATGGCAACTCACTCCAGTGTTCTTGCCTGGAGAATCCCAGGGACGGGGGAGCCTGGTTGGCTGCCGTCTATGGGGTCACACAGAATTGGACACAACTGAAGTGACTTAGCAGCAGCAGCAGCAGGTAGTCTGAACATCAAACAAGTGTTGTTAATTAAAGAGAACCAGATATCCCAGATTATTGTTAATTAAAGGAAGCCAGATGACTTCCCAGGAGGTGTAGTGGTAAAGAATCTGCCTACCACTTCCAGAGACCCAAGAGACATGAGTTTGATCCCTGGATCAAAAAGAACCCCTGGAGTAAGAAATGGCAACCCACTCCAGTAGTCTTGCCTGGAGAATCCCCAGGAGTTCTATAGCCAATCACAGAAGGACAAACTCTACATGATTCCAGTTACCTGAGGTATCTACAATAATCACACTCATAGATGCCAAGGACAGAATGGTGGCTGCCAGAAACTGGAGGGAAGGAAAAATTGGAGTTGCTAATAAACATACATAAAATTTCATTTATGTAAGATGAATGAGTTTTAGATATCTGAAAGCTGACTGCAGAAGAATTGATGCTTTTGAACTGTGATGTTGGAGAAGACTCTTGAGAGTTCCTTGGACTGCAAGGAGATCCAACCAGTCCATGCTAAAGGAAATCAGTCCTGGGTGTTCATTGGAAGGACTGATGTTGAAGCTGAAACTCCAATATTTTGGCCACCTGATATGAAGAGCTGACTCATTGGAAAAGACCCTGATGTTGGGAAGGATTGAGGGCAGGAGAAGAAGGGGACGACAGAGGATGAGGTGGTTGGATGGCATCACTGACTCACTGGACATGAGTTTGGGTAGACTCCGGGAGTTAGTGATGGACAGGGAGGCCTGGCGTGCTGTGGTTCATGGGGTCGCAAAGAGTTGGACGTGACTGAGTGACTGAACTGTACATTGTACCTATAGATAAAAATGCTATGTTATGTATTTAAAAAATTGTTAAGAGAAGAGGTCTCCTATTAACTATTCTTATCACAATTTTAAAAAATTGTTAAACCATTTCCCTGAGTATCTGTAATATTTTATACTCCATGAGCAATGCAGTTTCTCTGCATCCTCATCAGAATTTTGCATTGTCATTCCTTTTTTTTTTTTTAATTTTGGCAAATTTTAGCTACTTATCGTGTCGTTTTAATTTTTACTTCTATAGTGATTAACGGCCATAAGCATCTATTCTTGGTCTTTGCTCTCTGGATATTCTCCACTGGGAAATGTCTGTTCATGTCTTTTCTGGGAAATGTTTACTATGACTCTTCTGGGAAATGTCTGCTCACGTCTCTTGCCCATGGTCTGGCCTTGTCCCAGTTCCTGGAGGCAACCTTGAAACCTTTGGATTTTCCCAAGTAACAGAAACATCCTGGTTAGAGTAGACAAAGAATGACACCTGCCATTTCAGTAAACAAAGGAAGCTGTGGCCATAACTCTATCAGTCACAACAGCTGCCCAAAACAGTGCCTCCTGATAGGAATTCAAGAAGGAGAAAAACAGGACACTGGTCCTAGACAGTTAAAATGCCTATCAAAGGACTAATTCCAGTGAGTCCAGATTCTTTCATCTTCCCATTCATAGAAAAGCACTAAAATTATTATTAATTTGAGATGCCTCTTTTATGGTTAGTGGTAATCTTTTGATGTTCAAATTCTTTTTTTTTTCCCAGCAAAAACTCTTGTATATTCTTGGCTTCCCTGGTGACTTAGATGGTAAAGAATCTGCCTGCAATTCAGGAGACCAGGTTCGATCCCTGGATCCATAAGATCCCCTGGAAAAGGGAATGGCTAACCCACTCCAGTATTCTTGCCAGGAAAATTTCATGGAATGAGGGGCCTAGTGGGCAACAGTTCATGGGGTCACAAAGAGTCAGACAACTGAACATCTAACACTTATATATTCTGGGATCCTCCCTTACCCTTTTGAAACAGTCCCTCAGAGGCTGCCAACCATGGGCTATAGTCCTCAATAATTCTGTCAAAACATAATTCTCAACTCTTCACTTGTGTATATTTTTCAGTCAACAATAGCTTATGCTACTGTGAGGATAGTCATACCGGAAAGAACAACCAGTGGGGCCAAGTGACTAGAGGGCTGGGGCTTTGAGTCGCATGATATTAGCGTTCTGTCCAGGGTGGGAGGAGAATAAACCAAAGTCAGTTGCTTTTCATTACATTAACAATTAACAAAAAAAAAAAAAAAATGTGGAATTGAAAACAAAATGCCCTTTATATCAGCACCCTAAAAATGAAATGCTTAGGTAAAAATCTAAAAATACATGTACAAGTTCTATATGAGGAAAAGCACAACATTTGGATGAACAGAATCGAAGAACTAAACAAATCCAGAGATACTCCATGTTTACAGATAGGAAAACTCAACAACTTGACATTGTCAAGATGTCAGCTCTTCCCAATATGATCTATAGATTCAATATAATCACAATAAAAAGTACAGAAAGTCATTTTATGTATTTTGACAAAATAATTCTAAAGTTTATATGGCAAAAGACCTATAATAGCCAACCCAATATTGAAGGAGAAGAAAATTGAGAACAGACTATTCAATGTCAAGACTAGTTATCTAACTACAGTAATCAAGATAGTGTGACAAAATAAGACAAAAAGATTAATGGGACAGAAAAGAGAGACCAGAAATAGACCCTCATAAATGTAGTCAACTGAACTTGGACAAAAGAGCAAAGGCAATAGAAAGGAGAAAAAGTAGCCTTTTCAACAAATGGTATTTGAACAATTGAACATATACATACACAGAAATTATCTAGACACTGATCAAATACACTTTATGAAAAATAACTCAAAATTGATCATGAACCTAAAAGAAAAAATGCAAAATTATAAAACTGGAAGATAACGTAAGGGAAAACCTACATGCCCTTGGGTATGATGATATATTTTTAGCTACAACATCAAAGATGCAATCCATTAAAGAAATAATTAATAAGCTGGACTTCATGAAAATTAAAAAACTTTTACTCTAGGAAAAACACTAGTAAGAGAATTAAAAACAAACCAGACTGGGAGAAAATATTTGCAAAAGACGCACCCACTAAATAACTGCTATCCAAAATTTATATATACAAAAGGCTCTTAAAACTCAAACTTAATAGATACATCATCAAAAAAGATATACAGATGGCAAATAAGCACATTAAAAAAAAATGTTCCATACCATATACCATCAGTTCAGTTCAGTCGCTCAGCCGTGTCCGACTCTTTGTGACTCCATGAATCACAGCACGCCATGTCTCCCTGTCCATCACCAACTCCCGGAGTTCACAAACTCATGTCCATCGAGTCGTTGATGCTATCCAGCCATCTCATCCTCTGTCGTCCCCTTCTCCTCCTGCCCCCAATCTCTCCCAGGATCAGGGTCTTTTCCAATGAGTCAACTCTTCGCATGAGGTGGCCAAAGTATTGGAGTTTCAGCTTCAGCATCACTCCTTCCAATGAACACCAAGGACTGATATCCTTTAGGATAGAATGGTTGGACCTCCTTGCAATCCAAAGGACTCTTAAGAGTCTTCTCCAACACCATAGTTCAAAAGCATCAATTCTTCCATGCTCGGCTTTCTTCACAGTCCAACTCTCACATCCATACATGACCACTGGAAAAACCATAGCCTTGACTAGACGGACTTTTGTTGGCAGGGTAATATCTCTGCTTTTCAATATGCTATCTAGGTTGGTCATAACTTTCCTTCCAAGAAGTAAGTGTCTTTTCATTTCATGGCTGCAATCACCATCTGCAGTGATTTTGGAGCCCAGAAAAATAAAGTCTAACACTGTTTCCACTGTTTCCCCATCTATATGCCATGAAGTGATGGGACCAGATGCCATGATCTTAGTTTTCTGAATGTTGAGCTTTAAGCCAACTTTTTCACTCTCCTCTTTCACTTTCATCAAGAGGCTTTTTAGTTCCTCTTCACTTTCTGCCATAAGGGTGGTGTCATCTGCATATCTGAGGTTATTGCTATTTCTCAGGGCAATCTTGATTCCAGCTTGTGCTTTTTCCAGCCCAGCGTTTCTCATGATGTACTCTGCATATAAGTTAAATAGGCAGGGTGACAATATACAGGCTTGACATACTCTTTTTCCTATTTGGAACCAGTCTGTTGTTCCATGTCCAGTTCTAACTGTATACCATCAGGGAGATGCAATTAGAGTAATGAATAATGATGAGGTATGACTGCATACCCATTATGATCAGAATCTGGAACACTGACAAAACCAAATGCTTAGAGGATATGAGGCAACAAGCAACTCTCATACACTGGGAAAGGCAAAATGATACCATACCTTTGGAAAGAATTTTGTGGTTCCTTATACAACTAAATATACTGGCACCTTATGATTTAGCAACTGCACTCCTTGGTATTTCCAAAGAATCTGGAAAATTCAGTCCACGTAAAAACCTGCGTAAGTATGTTTTTAGCAACTTTATTCATAATTACCCAAATTTGGAAGCAGACAAGACATCTTTGAGTGGATGAATGGATAAATGATGGAACATTCAGACAAAAAATTATTATTCAGAGGTATTTAAAAATGAGCTATCAATCCATGAAAAGACATGGAGAAACTTAAATGCATATTCAGTTCAGTTCAGTTGCTCAGTCATATCTGACTTTTTGCAATTCCATGAACCTCAGCATGCCAGGCCTTCCTGTCCATCACCAACTCCCAGAGTTCACCCAAACTCATGTCCACTGAGTTTGCAATGCAATCCAACCTCCTCCTCCTCCACCACTCAAACTTTCCCAGCATCAGGATCTTTTCAAATGAGTCCGATCTTTGGATCAGGTGGCCAAAGTAGTGGAGTCTCAGCTTCAACATCAGTCCTTCCAAAGAACACCCAGGACTGATCTCCTTTAGGATGCACTGGTTGGATCTCCTTGCAGTCCAAGGAGACTCTCAGGAGAAGACTCTCAAGAGTCTTCTCCAACACCACAGTTCAAAAGCAGCAATTCTTTGCTGCTCATTCCAGTACAGTTCAGTCACTCAGTCGTGTCCAACTCTTTGCAACCCCATGAAATGCAACAAACCAGGCCTCCCTGTCCATCACCAACTCTCAGAGTTTACTCAGACTCATGTCCATTGAGTCGGTGATGACATCTAACCATCTTGTCCTCTGTCGTGCCCTTCTCCTCCTGCCTTCAATCTTTCCCAACATCAGGGGATTTAAAACGAGTCAGCTCTTTGCATCAGGTGGCCAAGATATTGGAGTTTCAGCTTCAACATCAGTCCTTCCAGTGAACACCCAGGACTGATTTCCTTTAGGATGGATTGGTTGGATCTCCTTGCAGTCCAAGGGACTCTCAGGAGTCTTCTCCAAAACCACAGTTGAAAAGCATCAATTCTTAAGCACTCAGCTTTCTTTATAGTCGACCTCTCACATCCATACAAGATTACTGGGAAAACCATAGCCTTGATTAGATGGACCTTTGTTGACAAAGTAATGTCTCTGCTTTTAATGTGCTGTCTAGGTTGGTCATAACTTTGCTTTCAAGGAATAAACATCTTTTAATTTCATGGCCACAATCACCATCTGCAGTGATTTTGGAGCCCAAGAAAATAAAGTCAGCCACTGTTTCCCCATCTATTTGCCATGAAGTGATGGGACTGGATGCCATGATCTGTTTTCTGAATGTTGAGCTTTAAGCCAACTTTTTCATTCTCCTCTTTCACTTTCATCAAGAGGCGCTTTAGTGCTTCTTCATTTTCTGCCATAAGGATGGTGTCATCTGCATATCTGAGGTTATTGATATTTCTCCCGAAAATCTTGATTCCAGCTTGTGCTTCTTCCAGCCCAGTGTTTCTCATGATGTACTCTGCATATTCTTCATTTTCTGCCATAAGGATGGTGTCATCTGCATATCTGAGGTTATTGATGTTTCTCCCGAAAATCTTGATTCCAGCTTGTGCTTCTTCCAGCCCAGTGTTTCTCATGATGTACTCTGCATATAAGGCAAATAAGCAGGGTGACAATATATAGCCTTGACGTACTCCTTTTCCTATTTGGAACCAGTCTGTTGTTCCATGTCCAGTTCTAACTGTTGCTTCCTGACCTGCATACAGGTTTCTCAAGAGGCAGGTCAGGTGCTTTTGTATTCCCATCTCTTTCAGAATTTTCTGCAGTTTATTGTGATCCACACAGTCAAAGGCTTTGGCATAGTCAATAAAGCAGAAATAGATGTTTTTCTGGAACTCTCTTGCTTTTTCGATGATCCAGAGGATGTTGGCAGTTTGATCTCTGCTTCCTCTGCCTTTTCTAAACCAGCTTGAACATCGGTAAGTTCACAGTTCACATATTGCTGAAGCCTGGCTTGACGAATTTTGGGCATTACTTTACTAGTGTGTGAGATGAGTGCGGTAGTTTGAGCATTCTTTGGCATTGCCTTTCTTTGGGATTGGAATGAAAACTGACCTTCTCCAGTCCTATGGCCACTGCTGAGTTTTCCAAATTTGCTGGCATATTGAGTGAAGCACTTTCACAGCATCATCTTTTAGGATTTGAAAGAGCTCAACTGGAATTCCCTTGTAGTTCAGTCGGTAAAGAATTTGCCTGCAGTTCAGGAGACCCGGGTTCAACTCCTGGGTTGGGAAGATCCCCTGGAGAAGGAAATGGCAACCCACTCCAGTATCCTCGCCTGGAAAATCTCATGGACAGAGGATCCTGGTCAGCTGCAGTCAATGGGGTCACCAAGAGTCGGGCGCAACTGAGCGACTAACACTTACTTACACTTAACTGGAATTCCATCACATCCACTAGCTTTGTTCATAGTGATGCTTCCTAAGGCCAACTTGACTTCACATTCCAGGATACATGGCTCTAGGTGAGTGGTCCCACCATCATGATTATCTGGGTTGTGAAGATCTTTTTTGTACAGTTCTTCTTTGTATTGTTGCCACCTCTTCTTAATATCTTCTGCTTCTGTTAGGTCCATACCACTTCTGTCCTTTATTGAGCCCATCTTTGCATGAAGTGTTCCCTTGGTATCTCTAATTTTCTTGTAGAGATTTCTAGTCTTTCCCATTCTATGGTTTTTCTCTATTTCTTTGGCATTGATCACTGAGGAAGATTTTCTTATCTCTCCTTGGTATTCTTTGGAACTCTGCATCCAGATGCTTATATCTTTCCTTTTCTCCTTTTTTCTGCTTCTCTTCTTTCCACAGCTATTTGTAAGGCCTCCTCAGCCAGCCATTTTGCCTTTTTGCATTTCTTTTTCTTGGGAATGGTCTTGATCTCTGTCTCCTGTACAATGTCACAAACCTCTGTCCATAGTTCATCAGGCACTCTGTCTATCAGATCTAGTCCCTTAAATCTATTTCTCACTTCCACTGTATAATCATAAGGGATTTGATTTAGGTCATACCTGAATGGTCTAATGAATTTCCCCACTTTCTCCAATTTCAGTCTGAATTTGGCAATAAGGAGCTTATGATCTGAGCCACAGTCAGCTCCCGGTCTTGTTTTCGCTGACTGTATAGAGCTTCTCCATCTTTGGCTGCAAAGAATATAATCAATCTGATTTCGGTGTTGACCATCTGATGATGTCCCTGTGTAGAGTCTTCTCTTGTGTTGTTGGAAGAGGGTGTTTGCTATGACCAGTGTGTTCTTTTGACAAAACTCTATCAGCCTTTGCTTTGCTTCATTCTATACTCCAAGGCCAAATTTGCATGTTACTCCAGGTGTTTCTTGACTTCTTGCTTTTGTATTCCAGTCCCCTATAATGAAAACGACATATTTTTTTGGGTGTTAGTTCTAAAAGGTCTTGTAAGTCCTCATAGAACCATTCAACTTCAGCTTCTTCAGCCTTACTGGTCGGGGCATAGACTTGGATTACTGTGATATTGAATGGCTTGCCTTGGAAACAAACAGAGATCATTCTGTCATTTTTGAAATTGCATCCAAGTACTGCATTTTGAACTCTTTGTTTTTTTTTTTTTTTTAGTTTTTAAACTTTACATAATTGTATTAGTTTTGCCAAATATCAAAATGAATCCATCACAGGTATACATGTGCTCCCCATCCTGAACCCTCCTCCCTCCTCCCTCCCCATACCATCCCTCTGGGTCGTCCTAGTGCACCAGCCCCAAGCATCCAGTATCGTGCATCGAACCTGGACTGGCATCTCGTTTCATACATGATATTTTACATGTTTCAATGCCATTCTCCCAAATCTTCCCACCCTTTCCCTCTCCCACAGAGTCCATAAGACTGTTCCATACATCAGTGTCTCTTTCGCTGTCTCATACACAGGGTCATTGTTATCATCTTTCTAAATTCCATATATATGCGTTAGTATACTGTATTGGTGTTTTTCCTTCTGGCTTACTTCACTCTGTATAATAGGCTCCAGTTTCATCCACCTCATTAGAACTGATTCAAATGAATTCTTTTTAATGGCTGAGTAATACTCCATTGTGTATATGTACCACAGCTTTCTTATCCATTCATCTGCTGATGGACATCTAGGTTGCTTCCATGTCCTGGCTATTATAAACAGTGCTGCGATGAACATTGGGGTACACGTGTCTCTTTCCCTTCTGGTTTCCTCAGTGTGTATGCCCAGCAGTGGGATTGCTGGATCATAAGGCAGTTCTATTTCCAGTTTTTTAAGGAATCTCCACAGTGTTCTCCACAGTGGCTGTACTAGTTTGCATTCCCACCAACAGTGTAAGAGGGTTCCCTTTTCTCCACACCCTCTCCAACATTTATTATTTGTAGACTTTTGGATCACAGCCATTCTGACTGGTGTGAAATGGTACCTCATAGTGGTCTTGATCTGCATTTCTCTGATAATGAGTGATGTTGAGCATCTTTTCATGTGTTTGTTAGCCATCTGTATGTCTTCTTTGGAGAAATGTCTATTTAGTTCTTTGGCCCATTTTTTGATTGGGTCATTTATTTTTCTGGAGTTGAGCTGTAGGAGTTGCTTGTATATTTTTGAGATTAGTTGTTTGTCAGTTGCTTCATTTGCTATTATTTTCTCCCATTCTGAAGGCTGTCTTTTCACCTTGCTTATAGTTTCCTTTGATGTGCAGAAGCTTTTAAGGTTAATTAGGTCCCATTTGTTTATTTTTGCTTTTATTTCTGATATCCTAGGAGGTGGGTCATAGAGGATCCTGCTGTGATGTATGTCAGAGAGTGTTTTGCCTATGTTCTCCTCTAGGAGTTTTATAGTTTCTGGTCTTATGTTTAGATCTTTAATCCATTTTGAGAAAAATATGGAACACTTCACGAATTTGCGTGTCATCCTTGCGCAGGGGCCATGCTAATCTTCTCTGTATCGTTCCAATTTTAGTATATGTGCTGCCAAAGCGAGCACCATTTTGAACTCTTTTGTTGACTATGTTGGCTACTCTGTTTCTTCTAAGGAATTCCTGCCCACAGTAGTAGATATAATGGTCATCTGAGTTAAGTTCACCCATTCCAGTCCATTTTAGTTCACTGATTCCTAGAATGTTGACATTCACTCTTGTCATCTCTTGTTTGACCACTTACAATTTGCCTTGATTCGTGGACCTAACATTCCAGGTTCCTATGCAATACTGCTCTTTACATCATCAGACCTTGCTTCTTTCACCAGTCACATCCACAACTGGGTGTTGTTTTTGCTTTGGCTCCATCCCTTCATTCTTTTTGGTGTTATTTCTCCACTGGTCTCCAGTAGCATATTGGGCACCTACTGACTTAGGGAGTTCATTTTTCAGTGTCCTATCTTTTTGCCTTTTCATACTGTTCATGGGGTTCTGGAAGTATACTGAAGAATACTGAAATGCATATTACTAAATGAAAGAAATCATTCTGAAAATGCTGTTTGACTCCAGAAGACAATAAAAAAACTGATGATTATGGGGTTGTGGAATGGAAGGAGATCAAACTGACAAAAGCCAAAAGGATTTTTACCACAGTGGAAATGCTATTGTGCCTATATTGGTACATTGTTATATTTTGCCCAAACCCATAGAATGCACAACACCAAGAATGAACCCTAAACTGTGGAGTTCGTGTGATTGTAATGTGTCAGTGTAGGTTCATCGTTCATGAAAAATGTGCCATTCTGGTGGGTATTATTCCTAATGAGGGAGGCTATGTATGGTTTTTTTTTTTGTTGTTGTTGTTTGTTTGTTTGTTTGTTTTGGTGTTTTAAAAGGTCTTGTAGGTCTTCACAGAACCGTTCAACTTCAGCTTCTTCAGCGTTACTGGTTGGGGCATAGACTTGGATTACTGTGATATTGAATGGTTTGCTTGGAAACGAACAGAGATCATTCTGTCATTTTTGAGATTGCATCCAAGTACTGCATTTTGGACTCTTTTGTTGACCATGATGGCCACTCCATTTCTTCTGAGGGATTCCTGTCTGCAGTAGTAGATATAATGGTCATCTGAGTTAAATTCACCCATTCCAATCCATTTCAGTTCGCTGATTCCTAGAATGTTGACATTCACTCTTGCCATCTCTTGTTTGACCACTTCCAATTTGCCTTGATTCATGGACCTGACATTCCAGGTTCCTATGCAATAATGCTCTTTACAGCATCCGACCTTGCTTCTATCACCAGTCGCATCCACAGCTGGGTATTCTTTTTGCTTTGGCTCCATCCCTTCATTCTTTCTCGAGTTATTTCTCCACTGATCTCCAGTAGCATATTGGGCACCTACTGACCTGCGGAGTTCCTCTTTCAGTATCCTATCATTTTGCCTTTTCATACTGTTCATGGGGTTCTCAAGGCAAGAATACTGAAGTGGTTTGCCATTCCCTTCTCCAGTGGACCACATTCTGTCAGATCTCTCCACCATGACCCTCCCATTTTGGGTTGCCCCACAGGCATGGCTTAGTTTCACTGAGTTAGACAAGGCTGTGGTCCTAGTGTGATTAGATTGACTAGTTTTCTGTGAGTATGGTTTCAGTGTGTTTGCCTTCTGATGCCCTCTTGCAACACCTACTGCCTTACTTGGGTTTCTCTTACCTTGGTGTGGGGTATCTCTTCACGGCTGCTCCAGCAAAGCTCAGCCATTGCTCCTTACCTTGGATGAGGGGTATCTCCGCACTGCCGCCCTTCCTGACTTTCAGTGTGGGATAGCTCCTCTAGGCCCTCTTGCGCACACGCAGCCACGGCTCCTTAGATGTGGAGTTGCTCCTCCCAGCCGCCGCCCTTGGTCTCGGGCATGGGGGCGTGGGGTAGCTCCTCCAGGCCGCTGCCCCTGGCCTCGGGCTTAGGGGCATGGGGTAGCTCCTCCCGCCCACCGCCCCTGGCCTCAGGCTTGGGGCATGGGGTATCTCCTCCTGGCCGCCACCCCTGACCTCAGACACGGGGTAACTCCTCTGATCGCCACCCCTGACCTTGGACGCAGGAATACGGAATGAAGCAGGGCAAAGACTAATAGAGTTTTGCCAAGAAAATGCACTGGTCATAACAAATACCCTCTTCCAACAACACAAGAGAAGACTCTACACATGGACATCACCAGATGGTCAACACCGAAATCAGATTGATTATATTCTTTGCAGCCAAAGATGGAGAAGCTCTGTACAGTAAGCAAAAACAAGACCAGGAGCTGACTGTGGCTCAGATCATGAACTCCTTATTGCCAAATTCAGACTGAAATTGGAGAAAGTAGGGAAAACCACTAGGCCTTTCAGGTATGACCTAAATCAAATCCCTTATGATTATACAGTGGAAGTGAGAAACAGATTTAAGGGCCTAGATCTGATAGATAGAGTGCCTGATGAACTATGGAATGAGGTTCCTGACATTGTACAGGAGACAGGGATCAAGACCATCCCCATGGAAAAGAAATTCAAAAAAGCATAATGGCTGTCTGGGGAGGCCTTACAAATAGCTGTGAAAAGAAGAGAAGCAAAAAACAAAGGAGAAAAGGAAAGATATAAACATCTGAATGCAGAGTTCCAAAGAATAGCAAGAAGAAATAAGAAAGCCTTCTTCAGCGATCAATGCAAAGAAATAGAGAAAAACAACAGAATGGGAAAGACTAGAGATCTCTTCAAGAAAATCAGAGATACCAAAGGAGCATTTCATGCAAAGATGGGCTCGATAAAGGACAGAAATGGTATGGACCTATCAGAAGCAGAAGATATTAAGAAGAGGGGGCAAGACTACACAGAAGAACTGTACAAAAAAGATCTTCACGACCTAGATAATCACGATGGTGTGATCACTGACCTAGAGCCAGATATCCTGGAATATGAAGTTAAGTGGGCCTTAGAAAGCATAGCTATGAACAAAGCTAGTGGAGGTGATGGAATTCCAGTTGAACTATTCCAAATCCTGAAAGATGATGCTGTGAAAGTGCTTCACTCAATATGCCAGCAAATTTGGAAAACTCAGCAGTGGCCACAGGACTGGAAAAGGTCAGTTTTCATTCCAATCCCAAAGAAAGGCAATGCCAAAGAATGCTCAAACTACCGCACAATTGCACTCATCTTGCACGCTAATAAAGTAATGCTCAAAATTCTCCAAGCCAGGCTTCAGCAATATGTGAACTGTGAACCTTCCTGATGTTCAAGCTGGTTTTAGAAAAGGCAGAGGAACCAGAGATCAAATTGCCAACATCCACTGGATCATGCAAAAAGCAAAAGAGTTTCAGAAAAACATCTATTTCTGCTTTATTGACTATGCCAAAGCCTTTGACTGTGTGGATCACAATAAACTGGGAAAATTCTGAAAGAAATGGGAATCCCAGACCACCTGATACCTCTTGAGAAATTTGTATGCAGGTCAGGAAGCAACAGTTAGAACTGGACATGGAACAACAGTCTGGTTCCAAATAGGAAAAGGAGTTGTCAAGGCTGTATATTGTCACCCTGTTTATTTAACTTATATGCAGAGTACATCATTAGAAACGCTGGACTGGAAGAAACACAAGCTGGCATCAAGATTGCCAGGAGAAATATCAATAACCTTAGATATGCAGATGATACCACCCTTATGGCAGAAAGTGAAGAGGAACTCAAAAGCCCCTTGATGAAAGTGAAAGTGGAGAGTGCAAAAGTTGGCTTAAAGCTCAACATTCAGAAAACGAAGATCATGGCATCCAGTCCCATCACTTCATGGGAAATAGATGGGGAAACAGTGGAAACAGTGTCAGACTTCATTTTTCTGGGCTTCAAAATCACTGCAGATGGTGACTGCAGCCATGAAATTAAAAAATGCTTACTCCTTGGAAGGAAAGTTATGACCAACCTAGACAGCATATTCAAAAGCAGAGACATTGCTTTGCCAACAAAGGTTCACCTAGTCAAGGCTATGGTTTTTCCTGTGGTCATATATGGATGTGAGAGTTGGACTGTGAAGAAGGCTGAGCGCCGAAGAATTGATGCTTTTGAACTGTGGTGTTGGAGAAGACTCTTGAGAGTCCCTTGGACTGCAAGGAGATCCAACCAGTCCATTCTGAAGAAGATCAGCCCTGGGATTTCTTTGGAAGGAATGATGCTAAAGCTGAAACTCCAGTACTTTGGCCACCTCATGCGAAGAGTTGACTCATTGGAAAAGACTCTGATGCTGGGAGGGATTGGGGGCAAGAGGAGAAGGGGACGACAGAGAATGAGATGGCTGGATGGCATCACTGACTCAATGGACGTGAGTCTGAGTGAACTCCGGGAGTTGGTGATGGACAGGGAGGACTGGCATGCTGCGATTCATGGGTTCGCAAAGAGTCAGACACGACTGAGTGACTGATCTGATCTGATGTCTGTTTTTTTAGGGCGTATATGGAATAACTATTCCTTCCTCTCAATTTCATTGTAAACCTAACACTTCTGTAAAAAATTCTTTTTTAAATAGTTATCTACTTTCTATTTGGATTCTTTATTACTGAGTTTTGAGAGTTCTTTATACATTCTAGTCACTAGTTCTTTGTCTATGTGCAAATTTTTCTCCCAGTTTCTAACTTGTCTTTTCATTCTCTCCTCAGGGTATTAGGCAAAAAAAAAAAAAATAGTTTTAATGAGATCTAGTTTATTAATGTTTTCTTTTATGAATCATGTTTTTGGTGTCAGGTTTAAGAATTTAGTGAAGTGAGAGTGTTAGTCACTCCATCATGTCTGACTGTTGTGACCCCCATGGACTGTAGCCAGCCAGGCTCCTCTGTCCATGGAATTCTCCAGGCAAGAATACTGGAGTGGGTAGTCATTCCCTTCTCCAGGGGATCTTCCTGAACCAGGGATCTAGCCCAGGTCTCCTGCATTGCAGGCAGAATCTTTACCATCTAAGCCACCAAGGAAGCCCAAGAATGTATTGCCTAGCTGTGTATCCAAAAGATTTTATCCTATATTTTTTTCTAAAAGTTTTCTAATTTTATATTTTAGATTTAAGCCTAGAGTCCTTTTGGGGGCTAATACTGGTTTCAGATGTAAGGTTTAGGTCAAAGTTCATTTTTTAAATTTTTGGCTAGTGGATGCCCAAGTCCTCCAAATCATTTAGTTACTGAATTGCTTTGATACGCTTGTGAAAATTTAATTGGTCATATTTGCAACGGTCTATTTATTGGTTCTCTATTCTGTTGTATTAATCTATGTGATCAGCACTTTGCCAACATTGTATAATGTCCTTAAAAATATAGTAAGACTTAAATCATATAAAATGATTCCTCCCAATTTTCTCTTCTTTTTCAAGGTTGTTTTGTTATCCTAGGCCCTATATCTTTCCATCTGAATTCAGAAATGAGTTTGTCTATAGTCTATGTCTATGAAAATCCTGGTGGATTTTGGAAAAAAGTTGCATAAAACCTATAGATCACTTTGAGAAAAACTGATATTTTACTACCAGTTAAGTCTTCAATGGACTGGTTCAAAATTGGGAAAGGAGTACACCAAGGCTGTATATTGTCACCTTAGCTTATTTAACTTGAGTACATCAGGCAAAATGCCGGAGTGGATGAACCACAAGCTGGAGTCAAGATTGCCAGGAGACATATCAACAATCTCAGATATGTAGATAATACCACCTTAATGGCAGAAAGCAAAGAGGAACTAAAGAGCTATTTGATGAAGGTGAAAGAGGAAAGTGAAAAAGCTGGCATAAAACTCAAAATTCACAAAACTGAGATCCTGGCAACTGATCTCATCACTTCATGGCAAATAGATGGGGAGAAAATGGAAACAGTGGCAAATTTTATTTCTTGGGCTCCAAAATCACTGCAGACAGTGACTGCAGCCATGAAATTAAAAGACACTTGCTTCTTGGAAGAAAAGCTGAGAAACCTAGACAGCATATTAAAAAGCAGAGACACCACTTTGCTGACAAAGGTCTACATAGTCAAAGTTATGTTTTTTCCAGTAGTCATGTATGGATTATGTGAGTTGGATCATAATGAAGGATGAGCACCAAAGAATTGATGCTTTTGAATTGTGGTGCTAAAGAAGACTCTTGAGAGTCCCTTGGACATCAAGGAGATCAAACCAGTCAATCCTAAAGGAGATCAACCCTGAGTATTCATTCGAAAGACTGATGCTGAAGCTGATGCTCCAAACTTTGGCCACCTGATGCAATGAGCCAACTCAATGAAAAAGACTCTGATATTCTGCAACATTGAGGGCAGGAGGAGAAGGGAGTGACTGAGGATGAGATGGCCTGGATGGCAACACCAACTCAGTGGACATGAGTTTGAGCAAACTCAGAAAGACAGTGAAGGACAGGCAAGCCTGGCATGCTGCAGCCCATGGGATCACAGAGTTGGACACAACTTAGTGACTGAACAACAGCAACAACAAAGCCTTCAAATCCACAAGTACAGTCTTCAGCTCCATTTATCTAGTTTTGTTTCATTTTTTCATTGACATTTAAAAATTTCAGCATTCATATCCTGAAAATGTTTAAATTTTGTACATAAGTATTTCATTTCTTAGGAATGATTATAGATACTACTGTGTTTTTCATTTGTTTCCAGGTTAACTATTAGTATATAAAATCTGATTAATTTTTTGTGTCTTGGACTTGTATCCTGTAATCTTGCTGGGCTCACTCATTAATTCTAGGAGGCTTTTCTTTTTTATATTTGGGGGAGGCAGTGACATAATTATATTATATGACCATGATTACCCTTAGGAGTTTGGGTGGTATACTGAGAATAAAGGAGAAGTCATTAAAATATTTTATGCAAAGGAGTGACCAGATCACACTTTGGATTGGAATAATCCCTCTGGTTATAAGATAAAGAATGAAGCAAAATAAATTTAAAGAGGAAGAATGGGTAAGTCTCAAATCATGTAGATGTGTTTCTGTGTAATTTTACAAGCTTGTTTCTACATGATGTTTGAATGATTAATTCAGTCAGTAGTGATTTCCACTGATGTGTTAGAAATTGATTCATTCCATTCCTTGACTTTCTGCTAGCACCAGTAGGAAAGTGTCAATGGACTTGTCATCACTTAGACGTTCCAGAATAATTGCTGTTATTTTCAATTTTATTTCCATAGAGCAATGATGGAAGAAAGCTATTTATTGGCCCTCCCTTGTGGCCCAGTGGTTAAGAATCTGCCTGCCAAGACAGGGGACACAGGTTTGATCCCTGGTCTGGGAGGATTCCATCTGCCTTGGGGCAACAAATCCTGTGCACCATAATTATTGAGCCCTGGTGCCCTAGAGCCCACTTTCTGCAACAAGAGAAGCCACTGCAGTGAGAAGCCCACATACCACAACTAGAGAGGAGCCCCATACTGCAACTAGAGAGGAGCCTATCCAGTGAAACTAGTAATTGTATTTATTTTTCATGTGAAGAAACTCTGCTTTCAGTGGCTATTTAATTTATAAAGTTCATAGCTAAAAGATGGAATGTATGCTTTAGATACATGGCTTGAAAACTAGTTTGTGAAAGAATACTAAGTCAGTTAGGGTCACAATTTGACTCAAACATCATTTGTAAGCTAATCACATCAAGTTTATCAACACAAAATCTATTAATTGATTTACTTTATCTTCCAGATTTCTGTGGAAATTTAGCTTTCTTTATTAAAAAAAGTAGAAGAAACCAAGAAAATAGGAAAGAATCTTATAGTGTGGACAGCATTTTATATTCACAGGTATGTTTATATCATATTCAGTATTTGAGGCATTATACTAGCCTCTGAGAATATAGAACTGAGCTAGATGTAGTCTAGGCATCTTAGAAAACCTGAGGCAAAATGATTGTAAGACAATAAAAAAATAAAACGAAGATATAATCTCAAGTATGTATAAAAATATAAGTATACAATATATAAAAATAAATACAAAACTAAATATTGTCAAAGTTGCATAGAATCACACAGCCTCGGGTTCTGCAGTGTCTGCCATGCCAAGCCAAGTGATTACAGTTGTGCCCGACTCTTTGCAACCCTATCAGGGAACTCTGTCCATGGGATTCTCCAGGCAAGAATAATGGCATGCATTGCCATTTTCTCCTCCAGTTCTGCAGTCCATGGGGTCGTTAAAAATTCAGTCATGACTAGGGGACTGCACAACAAGAAGAAACTGATAAGACAAACATCCTAAGATATCACCTATACATGGAATCTAAAAAACGGTACAAACGAACTGATCTACAAAACAGAAATAGAGAAATCAAACTTCTGGTTACCTGGTGGTAAAAGAGTGGAGAGGGATAAATTGGGAGATTGAGATTGACGTATAAACACAACTCTCTACAAAAGAGATAATTGGCAAGGACATACTATATTGCACAGGGAACAGTACCCTATACTGTGTGAATTCCTATAGGGGAAATAGTCTATAAACAGTGCACACATGTACGTGCATAGCTAATTCACTCTGCTGTATACTTGAAATTAACACAATTTTAGGAAAAGGCAATGGCACCCCACTCCAGTACTCTTGCCTGGAAAATCCCTTGGACGGAGGAGACTGGTAGGCTGCAGTCCTTGGGGTCGCTAAGGGTCGGACACAACTGAGCGACTTCACTTTCACTTTTCACTTTCATGCATTGGAGAAGGAAATGGCAACCCACTCTGGTGTTCTTGCCTGGAGAATCCCAGGGATGGGGGAGCCGGGTGGGCTGCCATCTATTGGGTCGCACAGAGTCGGACACGACTGAAGCGCCTTAGCAGCAGCAGCAGCAGCAACACAATTTTTACTGGAGTATAGTTGTAAATCAAAATTTTTTACAAAAGAAGAAACTGAGAAATATACAAGTGAGATGGGAGAAATGGAAGTGTTGGATTGGCCAAAAAGTTCATTCATGTTTTTCCATTCCATAAGATCTTATGGAAAAACTGGAAGAAACTTTTTGGCCAACCAATAACACAGAAAGAGAGAATGCATTATAAATTGCTATTTCATCCTTTTGGGGACTCATCAGTACAGTGTAGCTAATGCTGTAAAAATTTTAAACATTTTGTTTCTTAAAACTCAATAATATGTAACAGTTCTGAGATTTGGGTATCACAGCCTTCATTAGTATAAGTATTTAACTATTTGTGATTTAAGTGGGATAAAAGCAGGGTGTTTTAAATCTAGTAAAGTTAAATAAAAAATTGATATTTTTTTTTTAATAATTTTATTTTGGGCCCCGGCCTCGGCCTCATCTTCGGAGCCGCTGCTGCTGTAGCCCACGAGGGGTGCCGCACTCATGAGGCACCCCCGCACCCACCTTCACGACCGCACAGAGAGTCGGCAGGCAATCTCACCCCACCCGGAATTCCTCTGTGCCCAAAAATTGATATTTATATACATTTATTTACACACTAATTAAAAACATGAACACTGAGAATAAGTGTAAAAAGCTTTTTTTCAGTGTTTCAAATTCTGTTTTAAAATACGAAATCTAAAAGAAATGTTAGCCCTGGTAATTTTTTAAAACTTCATTTGGCTGCACCACATGTTAGTCATGGCACATGGGATGTTCAATTTTCCTTGCAGCACGTGGAATCTTTTCTTTTTTGCCACTTTCTGTGATTTTTTTTTTCTTTTTTCTGCTTTTTGCGTTAAAGAGTTGTTGTTTTTTTTCCCCATTGGAGTATAATTCCATATGGTGCAACTAAAGATTCCATGTGCTGTACAGCTGATTCACTTTGTTGTACAGCATGTGGGAATCATTAGCACATGAGACCTTCTAGTTGTGGCATGTGAGATCTAGTTCCCTGACCAGGGGTCAAACCCAGACCCCTTGCATTGGGAGCATGGAGTCTTAGCCACTGGACCACCAGGGAGTCCTTAGTCTTAGTGCTTTTGAAAATTTCCCTATATATCTGTAACTGATAGTAAGAGAATTTTGAATATGTTAACCAGTTATAAAGTTCTCATTAACATTTTGTATGGTTTCAGCTATCATAGTCATTTTTATGGTCCCATGTTTGCAAAGAAAAGTGCTGTCTATGTAACAAAAGAGGAATTCATTCATATTTTTTGTTTGGTCGCTAAGTCATGTCCAAATCTTTGTGACCCCATGGACGGCAGAATGTCAGGCTTCTCTATCCATTCACAGTTATCGGGTTCAGATAAAAGTATCAACTCATATTATTCAACCCCTGGAGGAGGACATGGAAACCTACTCTAGAATTCTTGCCTGGAGAATCCCAAGGACAGAAGAGCCTGGTGGGCTACTGTCCATAGGGTCACAAAGAGTCAGATACAACTGAAGCAACTTAGCACATACAATATTTAATACTTAGAATTATGCTCTTCCAAATCCCTGTATCATTCAAGAATAGCTTATTTCTTCGCTGTTAGCAAATATTATAGATCAATTTTTATGATAAATTTTCAGCAGATCAGGCAGTACAGCAGCAACTATATATAGTAATTTATAATGCATCTAAGGATATGGAGACATTACTATTTGTCTTGCTGCAAATCCTTTTTCTAATTACGTATCTCTTGCCACTACTAACTCCAGAGTCAGTCAGGTAGGCACATTCTCCAGTTCCTTGGATGACAAATCTAAAACCAAACACAAAAATATTAAAAAGCACAGGTTGGACATCTGCATTCTTTCCTCCTCATATTCTTCCACACCCCCACTCCAGGTATTTTTAATGTGAACCAGAGAAAAGTGAAAATCTGTCTTCATATGGCTTCTTAGTATAATATATATACATCATTTTTGTATTTAGTTCCTTATATACTCTCATACTCCCTACCTGAATATCAGATTATCATCACCCATCCCAAATCCAGTTATGTTGTTGACTAGTTATTTAGCGCTTGCTGTTGCAGCCAGGTGAACTGCTGCCATGGGTGGAGATAAAAGACATTTGCATATATTGAAAGATAGGGAAGTCATTCTGGCTTACACATGAGTAAACTTGAATTTTAGGCCATCTGTAACAGCCTGTTTGTGGCCTATCAAACATATATTCTACTTTTGCTTTAATGACGAAAGAAAAGGGTACACTGACCAGAAATAAAAAATGTCCATGTTAAAAATAAAAATTAAATGTCTCTCTTCTGGGGACACTAGTGCTGGTCCTCCTTCAATGATAAGACTCCCTTCCCAGGTGCCAAGGCCATACTGACCCGCTCTGTATGTGCTGGTCTATTTTTTTCATTTGGATTCATGTTGATGTATGGCAAAACCAATACAATACTGTAAAGTAATTAACCTCCAATTAAAATAAATAAATTTATATTTTTTAAAAAAAGAAATATCCTTGAAATCTTGAAGGAATGTGACCCTGACTTGTTTAATGTTCTCTCTTCTGACAAAATATAAAACTGGGCTAGAAACCCTGTTTCTCTGAAGCAGTTTCTCAGAGTGATCTGGGAGGTGGGCTTCCAGGCTAGTCCTCAGCTTGGCTCAAATAAAACTCTTCTCTATTCTTTTAGTTTTGATCATTTATTAATTATTTTCATTGGCCTTCAATGAAGATGATTTTCAGTGTTCTCTTGACCTGCTTCATAAACATATGAAAATAAAATTATGTACTTACTAGTAAATTCTTAAATGGGCTTGGCTTTGATTGAGGGAAGCTATTGCCCCTTTTTATTCTGTCTGCTCCAGTGTAATGGTTACAGTTAAGACCTCTCCACTGAAGTGTTCAGATACTAAGTTTCTTCCAGGGATAAATTATCACAGGAGGGATTCCCTCTGGGTCCCTGACAACATACCTTTTAGGAATAACACAGCAGCTGGCAGAGTGGACTGAGGGTCTGTGGATACCAATTCTTCAGTGGCTTTCCAAGACTATAGGACCCCAGAGTACCTCAGCTGCTCTCTCTACATTCTAAATATGGATTTCAGCACAGTTTAAGTCAGTGCGTGAAAGCAGAAGAACTATGTCTAATGTCATCATCATGCTAAAGACTTCAATTGAAAACATGATATGTAAACTTTTCCCAAAGGCACTGCTAATAAACAGAAGAGCATACAAAGGACTTCTATTTCTTACATCATAGTGCAGGAAACTTTCCATGATATGAAATTTACATTCCCATAAATACAACTCACACCCATAACTACATAGAATAGAAGGCAGCCTAAAAACTTACGGGACATTAAGTTTAGAGTTGTCTGTCCACTTCCAAGCATGATGTGATGATTCTCTGCTAAGGCCAATCCAATAGTCAAAAATGTCTTTGTATCTTGTCAGAAAGTTCTATTATAAAACACAGAAAGCAAAAACACATGTCTCCTTCATTTTACCCTTGAGTCCTCTTCCCCCCAGCCTTCTCTCGTTGGATGACAGCCTGGTAAGATTGAGAAGCTTAGACATTGAAGGGAGAAGACTAGTCCCCAGTTCTCAGCTTAAGTCACTCAAATGTGTCTGATCCTAAATTACATTAAAGTGATCACACATCTCAATTTGACCGGGAAAGTCCCAGGTTATGCCTGTGGTTCCAACATAATATTGTCACTTTCACTCCCCAAGATGTCCCAGTTTGGATGATAAATTACAGGATTACCATACTTCTTTTTTTACAATGGGAACAATATATCTAATGTGAAGGTTAACTATGAGGATTACATGAGAGAATGTGTCTAATTTGTCTCACAGCTTTCCAGGCATAGAACATGCCCAAGAAATATCAGGCACTAATATGCACTCCAAGGCCCCAAGTCTGCCTGGAATGGGATCCTTCCTCTTCTTTCAGCTGTCACCCTGTGCGGCCTATATCCTTCTCAGGGGCTAAGTATTTAACAAAGAACATGATCCAAAAATATTCCTTACCAGCTCCTCCTCAGTTTCAAACTGAGCAAGAACAGCTCCCACTGAAGTACAGGATATCTGACTCAATGTCCAATTCTCTGAGTCTTCAGAAAAATAAAAACACTTATTCCCAAATCCAATCCATCCTTTTGGGCAGGTGACATACACAACTTGTAAGTCTGTCTCTCTGCTTCTCACTAAAAGTTGGACAGACACAGTGAAGCATAACAAATAAATTTTCTCATCCCTTTTATCTATTTTTACACTTACCACCCTGAGGTCAGTCTTTTTTTACATATGTATATATACATATATACACATGTGTACATGTATATGTAGGTACAGTATAACAAAATTCCAAAATGAGGGGTTTGAAGAAAAGCATGGCCAAAGAACAGCTAGACTCTTGTACTTTCATGGCCTTGGCTAATAATCTTTTGCTTTTCTCAAAATCTGAACAGGGGCTACTTTCTATAGGTAGACTCTTAGAAATGTTTTCCAAGCCCAAATTTGTCTGTTTTTCTGAATGAATAGTTTTCCTTTATATGTATCTTGGCACCACCCACTACATAATTTTCTCTCATTTTACTTCCAGGAACATATTCTCAAGTGTATTTCTAATGCCTCTTAGAATGCTATCAGCCTTAGTCATTTATAAAATGTCAACTGTTACTCAATATTTGGAAATTTGATTGCACTTCACTGCTTGCCAAAAGAAGTCTTTTGAGGTCATTTTTCCTTTTTGGTTTCTGGGAAAATGGAATATTGAGATCCGTGATCACTTGCTGAGTACAAACTAGTGAAAGAGGCTTTTCCCAAGTGATTTTATTATATTGAGGATTTGCCTTAGAATAGAATGTTCTATGAAAACTATTATGTTAATAAATATACACATTACATGATTCTCAATGTAGCAGTCAAAATATTATTCTACAATGAAATTCAGATCATGGCATTCCTCTCCTACAATTTCCCTCTTCTTGATACCCGCTACTGCACTCAGATTAAAAGCCAGAGTTTTTACCTGACTCATTAGGCTGTAACCTCCCTGACCCCCAGCCCGTTACTCTTCCTCATTCCCACCTTGCTTAAGCCTGTTACTTCCACCTCATTCCCTTCCTCCTTCAGCATGGAGGAAAGCCTCCATGCTGTTCCTCAAACCTGCCAGGAGATTATTCCTTTCATTCTACTTGTTCCTGCCATCTGGAATGCTTTCCCCACATACCCAATGGCTTCTTCATCTCCTTCAAGTTTGCTGAAAAGTCGTTTTCTCAAGGAGGCTTGCCCTGGACACTTAACATTCAACTCAATCTGTTACCCTATATTATAATATCTGCATCTTCCTGCTATTTATAGAATAGGAGTGTTTTGTTCACTGATACACCTCAAGCATTTCACACACCCTGGCACATAATGGAGCTCAATAAATATTTATTGACAATGTGAATGTGCAAAGAACATGGTACGGTTTGGAGAATAGGTAACTCACCTGCCAGAAGAACGCAAAGTGTCACCACATTTAGAGCTACAAGTATAAGAATAATCAGGATGCAGCAGCAAAGCTTGGCAGGTGTAACAGAAGAGGTAATTGCTAGGCATTTCTTTTGGAGATCTTTGCCTGTAAATACAAATGTCATAATCTCAATCTCATGGAGGTATTAGAAAGAAAAACAAATTTATCACAGAATCAACACATAAAGTCTGCTGTACCTCACCTCCCCTATTGCCAAACTCTCTCACAAAAGGTCCATGTCCAGGACAGACAGCCATGGACATGGCCCCAAAGCGACTAGAGAGAAGAGAAACTGAAGCTTTTTCCCCTGGAGAGTCTTCCAGTTATTGGAAGAAGAGCTAATAAGAGAGTAAGAAACGAAAAGAGTAGAAATCAGAATGAAAATAAAACATACAAACAATCCAGATTTACCTCCATAAATAATAAATTTGGTTAGAAGTTCTGAAAAGAGCATTAGAAAATTAATCACTATAATTCATCATATTAACAGAATAAGAGAAGAGAAATGGATATGACCATGTCAATAAGTATGACATAAAATATGGAAAAATGTATGTCATCCAAAATAAAAAAGCCCAACAAATTATGAACTGAACTTTCACTTTTCATAGAAATAGGGCAGCTAACATGATACTTAATGGTGAAAAAGTGAAGGCCTTCCTCCAAAGGTCAGGAACAAGGCAGGGATGTCTGCTCTCACCAATCTAATTTAACATTTTACTGGAGTTTCTATGAGTGCCAATAAGGTAAGAAAAGTAAATAAGGCAAAAGTTAAAAAGGCAAAGAGATGAGAAAGAAGTGAAAATGTTTCTCGAAGTCACATCCACTCTCCTCCCAGTAGAAATATCAATTTGAAAAGTATCTGCACATTAAAAATACCTTCCCCAGAGCAAGGAGCACCAGGTACACCCACCCCCTGCTTCATCCCAGCTCCTGTGTACTCTAGCAATTCCAGGCAGATAATGCAGCCTTAGACAGCTTCCACCCAGGGCTTCCTGTGGGCATCTAGGAGCCCAGGCTCCTGTCTCCCCCCTGCACCTGCCAACTCCAGCTGCTCCAGGTGGGGCTCCTGTGACACTTGGCTCCTGGTGAACTCTTGGGGACCAGGCCCCCAAAACCCTTCCCTCAGGACTGGGCAGTCCAGCAGAGAGAGAGACCCATTCCCCATGGGAAAAGGGGAGTAAAACAGCACCTGACTTCACTACACATCCCAGATCTGCCTTCCCCATCCTTCTGGCTCCTGCAGCCCTGTGTGACTCCCTGCAGACTCACAAACCAAGGCCCCCCTCTCCCAGGTGCCTGCCAGCTCCAGTGACCCAAGTGACTCCTGTGACACCAGGTTCCCAGCAGGCTTCTGGGAACTAAGGCCTCCTTTCACCCCAGTGACTGCTGAATCTAGCAGCCCTAGGCAGCTCCTGTGACTTCCCTGTTGGCTGCCACCAATCAAGAAACCAACATAACTAGTCATTAGGGAAACAGTAAAATACAGTGAGCTGCCACAATATGTGCATCAGAGTGGCAAGTAAAACAAAATAACAAAACTAAGTGATAGGGAAGAAAAGATGCAAATGGAATTCTCATGAACTGTTGGAAATATAACTGTATAGCCACTTTGGAAAACAGCTTGGCAGTTAGGTGTGGTGAACATACCCTTACCATATGCCCTAGCAATGTAAGAATCCCTTGGTGTCTATGCAAGAGGAATGAAAACTTCCATTTACACAAAAACCTAGACTTGAATATTTATATTAACTTTATTCATTATCGGGCTTCCCTCGTGGTTCAGCTGGTAAAGAATCCACCTGTAAATGCAGGAGACCTGGGTTCGACCCCTGGCTTGGAAAGATCCCCTGGAGAACGGAAAGACTACTGACTCCAGTATTCTGGCCTGCAGAATTCAATGGACTGTATAGTCCATGGGCTCACAAAGAGTCAGACACAACTGAGTGGCTTTCGCTTTACCTTTTTATTCATCATCACCAAAACTGGCAACAATTCAAATATCCTTCAGCTGATAGAAAGATAAATAAATACCACTTGGTACTAGGAGAAAAGAAAAACTTGACTTTATATTCACAATTGCTCATTTCTTATTTTTCTTTGGCTTGTTAAATTTTAGTGAGGCTCACTCTCCCATCCAAATCCCCAAACTCTGGCTTGCCTGAAAATGTAAACAAGCTCTAAAAAGAGAAGTGAGATGCATCATAGCTCATGTGTGACCATGAGTTCGTGTCCCTGGCACAAAGTGGGAAGTGCTAACTTCAGGCTATCATCTACTCTTTACAGTTCATGCTCTCTTCCCCCACAAGTGTCCAACCCACTTCTTGACCTATTTATAAAATGAGGACCTTTTTTAGAGCATTTTTCCTATTGCAGGAGTCCTTGTAAATAATATCTCTCCTTCTTAAAACTACACTATTGATAACACAGTACAATATGGATGAATTTCAAATGCACGATGCTTAGTGAAAAAAGTCAGACTCCATCAACATTCTTCTAAAGCAAGAGTATAAGAAAAGATAACAGATCAGTTTTTATCAAAGGGTGGACAGAGAGGAAAGCAATGTTTACAAAGGTGTGGGTGCGGGCGGAACTGTTCTTTATAATGATCGTGATGTGACTACACAACTATATGTATTTGTCAAAACTAAAAGTGTATATCAAAAGGATGACTATTATTTTTTTAATTTATTTTTAATTGAAGGATAGTTGTTTTACAGTGTTGTGCTGGTTTCTGCTATACAACAGCATGAATCAGCTATAAGTATACATATATCCCCTCCCTCTTGAGCCTCCTCCCACCCTCCCATCCCACCCCTCTAGATCATCACAGAGCCCTGACCAAAGTAAGACCCTGATGCTGGGAAAGACTGAAGGAAGAAGGTAGAAGGGGATGACAGAGGTTGAGATGGTTGGATGGCATCACTGACTCGATGGACATGAGTTTGAGCAAGCTCTGGGAGTTGGTGATGGACAAGGAAGCCCCATGCTGCAATCCATGGGTTCACAGAATCGGACAAGACTGAGTAACTGAGTTGAACTGAACTGAATAGGCAAATATATAATTTAGCATTAGAGTGTTTTTATAATTTTTCTCCATGGTATTTGCCATTAACTTATGAATTATTATTTGCTTTCAAGTATATTGTTTCGTGTATTTTTTAGATGATTTTGATATTGTTGTCCATGGAGTAGAAAGAGCACTGGTGAGGAATTTAAGGAACCCTAGAAAGAGTTTTGTCTCTATCACCATCTGCGTGTGTGGACTTGAACAAGTTATTCTGTCTGTTAGTGTTTTAACTGGTCACCATTTTTCAAATCTTAGTAGCAGAATGAACAATGGTCTCAAAAGCGTCACAGTTATATTAAATTCTAAATACATAATTGTCCTCACAGCGATGATCAAAGTCTTTCCTGAATTTATGACGACTAGTGCATGCGTGGTTAGTGTTAGTGGGGTGGGGACAGGTTAGAAACATAACATTTATTTCTTCTTCCTCTTTCTTACTTTATTGTTCCCCTTCTTTCTTACTTTAGAGAGACCAGTTCTGTTAACGTGCCCAATGCACTGGCAACAAATCCGAGATAAATGCTTGTATTTTCATGAATCTTCCAAATCTTGGAATGACAGTCCAGCTGACTGTTCCACAAGAGAATCCAGTCTACTGCTTATTCAAGATGGGGAAGAACTGGTAAATAATTAAGTAAAATACTTTAATACAACTTAGCACTGACTTCTAGCCACATCAAGATCTTTGTGCTTTAGCCTTAAGGGTTCTATGCAGATGAAAATATCAACCTTGACTTCAAGAAGCTCACAATCTGAGAGACTAAATAGACATGTAAACAAGATAAATATAATTTAATGAATACAACAATATAAATATAAACATTTGTATATAGTAATATATAAATGAACAAATAGAAATATCACAAATAAGGATTAATTAACTCCAACAGGGAGTCAGGAAAAGCCTCTTAGAAGAGGTGATACTTGAACTGGGTTTCAGAGGATGAACATAAGAATGCAAACCAGCAACAGATAAACAGATTCAATATTCAGTCATTTCTTCTGTTTCATTTACAGAGACTCATACAAAACCTGATAAACAAAGAAGGAATTCTGTTTGGGATTGGATTAAACTTTACATTATCAGAGAAGAGCTGGAAGTGGGTAAATGGATCCTTTTTAAACTCTAATATGTGAGTTTTAGATAAGCTAATTTGAATATTCAATTTGCTTCCCACTAGCTATCCATTTTGCAGATGGTAGTGTATATATGTCCATGCTACTCTCTGTTTGTCCTACTCGCCTTCCCTTGTGTCTCCATTCCTGCCCTGCAAATACGTTCATCAGTACCATTTTTCTAGATTCCATATAGATGCATTAATATATGAGATCCAACCAGTCCATCCTAAAGGAGACCAGTCCTTGGTGTTCATTGGAAGGACTGATGCTACAGCTTAAACTCCAATACATTGACCACCTCATATGAAGAGCTGACTCATTGGAAAACACCCTGATGCTGGGAGGGACTGGGGGCAGGAGGAGAAGGGGATGACAGGATGAGATGGCTGGATGCCATCACCGACTCGATGCACATGAGTTTGAGTGAACTCCAGGAGTAGGTGATGGACAAGGAGGCCTGACATGCTACGATTCATGGGGTCACAAAGAGTCGGACATGACTGAGTGACTGAACTGAACTGAATGATGCTTGCTTTTTAAATTTATTTATTTATATTAATTGGAGCATAATTACTGGTCTACTGGTTTTAACTTTTACTTTCATGTCCTAGAAAACTTATTTAACTTACAAGGACAGTTTAAATTTAAAAGAAAATAGATTTCACCTTTGTGCTGCTCAAGTAGTTTCGCCTACGTGGCTTAGGTAGTAAAACATCAACATTTGGCAAGAACTTTTGCTTTCATTAAGCATTAAGCATTAAGCACGAGCCCTGTGTTTCAGGAACCTCAATATCCGATTGTCCCAGATAAAAAGTAAAGTTCAGGGAGAGGGGAGAATGGGAGAAGAAAGAAGGAAATGCAAATTTTTAGCAGAAAATAGAAGTTCAGTAAAAGCTATAAAAAGTGTTCTTTCTACTGGACTGAAGAACAAACATGCATAAGCTATGTTCTTTCTCTTTATCATCAAATTTAATATAAACTAAAAATGCTAAAGAATTTGCTGGTGGATAGATTTAGGTCCAATTCCTACTTTCAAACTCTACATCTGCTTTTAAATTATCAAAGATTAAAATTTTTAAAAATAGAAATAAATAAATTACAAAGGATCTATACACCAATAGTCTCAGTTTTTGCAGGTGACTTTTTAAAAATCAATAATTATTCATGATTTTATCAAAGTCTCTTTAGAGAACAATAAATTAATTCTCAGCTCCCAATTTGCAGTAGTAGTAAAGAACCCACCTGCCAATGCAGGAGACATTAGAGACACGGGTTTGATCCCTGGGTCCAGAAGATCCCCTGGAGGAGGACATGGCAACCCACTCTAGTATTCTTGCCTTTAGACTCCAATAAACAGAAAAGACTGGTGTCCTCTTCCAGGGGATTTTCCAGACAAGAATACTGGAGTGGGTTGCCATTTCCTTCTCCAGGGAATCTTCCTGACCCAGGGATCAAACTTAGGTTTCCCGCATGCAGGCAGACTCTATACTATCTGAGCCACCAGGAAATCCCTTAATTTAACTAAAATGGTTATGTTTAAAAGATGCTCATTTCATTTTTATGATCACTTCTGAAAATTTCTGGTAAGACACATTATATAAACTACTTTGGTAATGTATTCTAAGTAGGATGATATAAAGCTTAGCTGAAGATGTGCTATAATCAAAAGTCCAGAGAATGAAAAAAAAAAAAGAGAGAGAGAGAGAGAACACAGAAGTACACCAGATCCCATGAGACAGAGAGAGACATAAAGCAAGAGAGAAACAGTGTATGAATGCTCAGTCACTTCAGTCAGGTCTGACTCTTTGTGACCCCATGGTCTATAGACCGCCAGGCTCCACTGTCCATGGGATTCTCCAGGCAAGAATACTGGGGTGGGTTGCCATGCCCTCCTCCAGAGGATCTTCCCCACCCAGTGATCAAACTTGCATCTCCTGAATTGCAGGCAGATTCTTTACCCACTGAACCACTTGGAAAAGCTGGAGAAAGCCAGAGGGAAAGACAAAGGGAAAGTCATTTGAACATATAAATGAGCCTCAACAGATTTCATCTGAAACACTTAACGATATCACTGAAAATCACATTTACCCTTAATTCCAAAAGAAAATTTTTCAGGACAGTTTTATCCCCAAGGGTAAGAAAATATACTTTTATATTTATTTAGATTTTTTTGGAACACAAAATTTTGACTTGTACTCATATTTCTTCCAGAAAATGTGACTACTCATTCAAAGCCCAGATCAAAAGTCACTTCACAAGTAAAGCCATCACCAATTCCCTAGGTTTTATTAAATACCTTGTAGTACAAATCGCATCAAATTGTAGTAACTCATTTGTCTGTCCCTGAGATGATGAAGCCCTGCAGGCAGGGTCTAAATACAATTTGTCTTTGTAGCTCTGTGTCTAACAAATAACAGATTCCAAATATATTATTATTAGTTTCAAACAGACTACAGCATAAGTGTCATGGTTAATTTTTTTTTAACATATACATGTGTTTATTCTTTTTCAAATTCTTTTCCCACTTAGGTTGTTACATAATATTGAGCAGAGTTCCCTGTGCTATATAGGAGGTATGGGTAACTTTTATTAGTTTATGTATTACAAAATTGTTGGTGTCTGTTTGCCATCCCTCTGGGATATAATCATCTGTTATTTAACATCATAATGTGAGTTGCCAGAATGCAAGTAGCCAGCAACCTGGAGAAAATACGAAGACTAATTAAAAACAAAACCCACAGACCATTTTTCTCTTAACCTCCTATAACATAATTCACTGTGCAGTAATATTTAAGTAACATATCCAGTAGCAGAATAACTAACATAACAATTACACACCTGCCCTCTCACCCACTTCTAGTCCCTCAAAACATCTCTCCTTCTATGGAGGTTAACTGTGAAGTCCTGATACCTCTAAAGCACAATTTCTACTATGCTGTCAGTGATCAGTAGTATAAGAACTCTCCTCCCCAACTCCCGTTTTGTTTTGTCAAAGTTCATCAATTTAACCTTACCAGATCTCCACGCCTCTGTGTTCTCTCTATAGGTAGGGTCTGTCTCTAAGATTTTCAAAAACACCTCTGTTGATGTCATGTTTCTGTTTGAAAAAAAGGATTTGGTGGTACCTTTTCTCAGTCGTTGCAAAGCAGGAAATGTGAATTGAAAGGAACTTACTTTAACATTTGGCTGAAAAGAAACTAGCAACCTCTCAGTTTAGACTCCACCTCCTATTGCAAAAGAGCCTCCTGATGAAAATGAGTGAAAACGCTGGCTTAAAATTCAACATTCAAAACTCTAAGATTATGGCATCCAGTCCCATTATTTCATGGCAAATAGATGGGGAAACAATGGAAACAGTGACAGACTTTATTTTCTTGGGCTCCAAAATCATTGCAGATGGTGACTGCAGCCATGATATTCAAAGATGCTTGCTCCTTGGAAGAAAAGCTATGACCAAACTAGACAGCATATTAAAAAGCAGAGACATTACTTTGCCAACAAAGATCCATCTAGTCAAAGCTATGTTTTTTCCAGTAGTCATGTATGGATGTGAGAGTTGGACTATAAAGAAAGCTGAGCACCAAAGAATTGATGCATTTGAACTGTGGTGTTGGATAAGACTCTTGAGAGTCCCTTGGATGGCAAGGAGATCAAACCAGTCAATCCTAAAGGAAATCAGTCCTGAACATTCGTTGGAAGGACTGTTGCTGAAGCTACAATATTGTGGCCACCTGATGTGAAGAACTTACTCATTGGAAAAGACCCTGATGATGGGTCTTTTCAGAAGGCAAAAGGGGAAAGGGGTGCCAGAGGATAAGATGGTCAGATAGTATCACTGACTCAATGAACATGAATCTAAGCAAACTCTGAAAGATAATGGAGAACAGAGGATCCTGGTATGCTACAATCCTTGAGGTTACAAAGAGTTGGACGTGACTTAGCAACTGAACAGCATCATGTCACTATGTCACTGGGTGCAGACCTTCCAAAAATGTACATGTTTTTGTTGTTCAGTCACTCAGTCATGTCCAACTCTTTGTGACCCCATGGACTGCAACACGCCAAATTTCCCTGTCCTTCACCATCTCCTGGAGCTTGCTCCAACTCATGTCTACTGAGTCAGTGATGTCATCCAACCATCTCATCCTCTGTCATCCCCTTCTCCTCCTGCCTTCAGTCTTTCCCAGCATCAAGGTCTTTTCCAATGACTCGACTCTTCACATCAGGTGGCCATGTTTAGAGTCATCTCTTGTACTGTTGGAAATGTACATGAGGCAGGAGCTAAATGGACTCGGGGCTGTACAGCTGGACTTTGTCCCCTGTGGACAGGTATTCCAAGATAAAGAGGAGGAGGAGCTAAGCCCTGCCCAGAAATGAGATAGTACTTTTCTCATTCTCAAGGTCCAGAGGACCTTTCCAAGAATACACCTGCAGCAAGGCTCTTTGTGGATCAAAAAAGGAGTAATGTCAACCTGTGCACAGGCCTCTTCACTAGAAGCCATCTTGGCTAGGAAATGTGGGCACACACCTGGGAGGACACTGATATACACCAAATATGGACTCAGAATCAGCCAAAGCAAGACGTTTGGCCAAAGGAAACCCAGAAGAAAATCGCATAAAAGTGATTCGACTACCACAAGGACCCGACGCTCTGGGCTTGCCAGTGTGTGCCTATGCCATGTACTCTTTTCCCTCCTAATAAATGTCTCACTTGTTTCACTAGTTTTGGTTTCTCTGTGGAACTTCATTTTCTGGAAATGAATCCTAATGGCCGGGACTCAGCACTTGGCCTGACTTCAATCTCTGGCCAGAAACCAAAGTCCTGTTTCAAGTCCCTGCAGGTTGAGGCCACCTAAGCTCAGACATATCTTCACAAAAACCTTTGCCTTTCTCTGTTCATGAAAAAACAATAACAACAAGGAGACCTTAGAGGTAGCACAGCCTCAAGATAAAAGAAACTTATGTCCCTGAATTTCCACGTGGAAGAAAGCTGCATTCTAACTAGAACCTCCTATATTTCACAGCTACATGAGTGATAAGTAAATATACACTGTGCTATCAATGAAATTCAGGAGGTTATCTATTGTAGCAGCTGTGTAATGTATCTAGTCAGAGTGGCAGCCTCATTTTTTCCATATTTTTTGCATTACTAATCACTTCTTATCCAGTCACCAAATATCTGCAGATTGTTTACTACTATGGTAGGTGCTAAGAAACAAAAGCTCTGCGAATTCTGATGAAGAGGATGAAGCAGGTACCTGGGGCTTGTGTGGGAGAGGTCTGGATGGATTTTCCAGAATGGCTGAGGCAAGGTTAGTGTCTTCTCTGGTGTCTAGTCAAGACAGGGACATTTTAAAAGATTACGGTTTATAGTACCACTGAAAACTTGACAGAGCTAAGAGCAACAACAAATTGAAATTATAATAGAGTGATCATTATAATTATAATGAAGTGTTCAGCATACAAAAATAGAGTTGGAAGGAGAGGGTCTGATTTCAGAATTCAAGAATTAGAACTTCTTTGTATCTTGGTATTGTACCACACAAAAGGACAGAGCAACACCTGGCCATTCCTGTGGCCTCAAGATATCCCGAGAAATCTTGTTGTCACCCTCAAGATCTCCCTCCCTCCCTTTCCTGTGTTTGTGCAACCAATCCTTGCTTAACACACATCACTTCTCATCAACTGAAGTTTTAATGCTTGAGAAACAAGCTCTGTAATGAACCCATGGCTTCTCACATTTAAAAAGTTAAATAAACTTCCTCCTTTTTTTTAAGTGTGTCAGTCACAACTCAGAGCTACATCTGTATCTTCAAGCTGGGGCTCTCACAATCCAGCCAAAAAACGCCTCTTCTCAATCAGGTCTTTGTTTCTGAAATTTCAGTTAATAAAAGCAATACATTATGAAAATGGTGACACACTTAACCTGCATGACACCAGGAAGGGAGCCCTTTTTTTTTTTTTTTTTTTTTTAACACACCCTTATTCTGTCAGCGGGAGTTTAAGGCTCTTCAGACAAAACGGAAAGAAAAGTCTCCCCAAGAACACTGGGACCTTTGTGTTTCTGGAAAGGAGCAGAATTCAGGCCGGTTCCAAAGGGATCTCAACTTTTCAATTAAGATACAATCCTGGGAGAGAGGCAGACGGAGACATAAAAAGGGGAAAGACCCTGAAACAGGTCACTAAGAACACCTGCTGCCCTCTCTCAGCCTTTCAAAGCCCTTAATCCCTAGACCGCAGAGCTTACCCTAAGGAATCTCCCAGTCACCCACTAAAGTTCTGCAAACTCCTATGAAGAGGGCGGCTTAGGCGCACAGCCATCTGGGGAGAAATCAAGTCAAATATTTTTCAAATCATGCAACTAGGCCAGATGTTCACCCCGTATTGGGACAGCCCTGGAGAGTTTGCAACCCGCTAGAGACCAAGAAGGCAATTTCTTCTTTCTCTTCTCCTCTCGGTAGCGGTTTCTCTTTCACTATGGCTTTGCTCTGGATCAGAAGTGGCCAAACGGGGATGCGGCGTCTCAGGGCTGCGACCACTGCCCTCTCCCGGTGCCTCTAGCTTACCTGTGGGGTGACCACATCCCTCTCCTCCTCGCAGATAGATCTGCGGCTATCTCCCACATCCAGGTCCCAACCGTCTGCCAAAGGAGACACCGGATGCGGGGCCTGGAAAATTACGCCCATAGAGCGGATGGTACCCCAGATGGTACAAGATAACCCTCCCTCCCCGACCCTCCACCTTCTGCGCTCCACCCTAGATGTTACGCCCCACTTCCTGTGTTTCATTTCTCATGATGTGGAGGCAGAAAAGAAACTCAGAACACTTGAAAACAGGATGCCTGCGGTTGAAGGGTCTTTGGCTCCTTTCCAACCTGCCAAACGCCTCATGGGGACCTGGTGGACTAACAGTGGATCTAAGAGGACAGCCCTCTGCTCAGGCTGTCTGCCACGCTGGGTCCCTTCCTAGCAGAGCAGGAGAACGTCTGCATAAATCTCCACAGCCTGCGAGTCTCCCTGGCCTAGCAGAGATGGGGACAAGGCTCTGTCTCTCTGAGGTTCAACCCGTGGTAACCAAGACCCCTGAGGACAGAAACCCTGTTGTGTGTAGCCACCCACACACAAACCTACTCTAAAAGGTGTTGATTTGTGGCTTGTTCACACCACTGTTCTCAGGAGATCATACACAGATCAAAACCCCAGGCTATTACGTTCTGAGGCTACAAAATGAGGAAAGGTTATAAAGGTCAAAACTATAAGGTTATATAAATTGTCAGAAATTAGGACTAGAGTTGGGAAGAAATAAGAATGCTTGTTTAAACAGGAGTTGTTTTGGGTTTCAAAATGGTTACACACTTGCAGGTGTAGGAGGGAGGCACTTTGAAACTATATTTGCACCTGGCAGTGCTTGCAGATACTGTTTTGAAAATGTCTGGTGATGGTCTTGAGTTTGATATAATTCAGAAAGTTTAAGTTCTCAGTGATGCATCTGCAAGTTCTCAGATGCAAGAATGCATCTGAAACTACCTCCACCTAAGGCCATCTGGCTCCATTTTGTATGTGTGAACTATAGTTACTCCATTTTTATTTTTGAAAGATCTTAAATACATAATCAGGCTTCCCTGGTGGCTCTGTGATGAAGAACCTGCCTGACAATGCAGGAGAGGCAGGTTCAATCCCCGGTCCAGGAAGATCCTTTGGTGAAGAAAATGGTAGCCCAGTCCCAGTATTCTTGCTGGGAAAATCCCATGGACAGAGGAGCCTGGTGGGCTACAGTCCATGGCGTCACAAAAGAGTTGGACAGGACTTAGTGACTAAACAACAGCAGCAGCAAATATATCATCACCTGTCTACATCACCCTTTTTTGGACTTTTGTGAGGTGATAAGATTTCAACCCTGACGATCTGCTACACTGAGATTGGTCCAGTTGGAACAGAGTTTACAAACAGATTCTTAAAACAAGACAGTAATGGCATAAATTGGTCTTTGATGAACAAAAATTTCTTTCCTGGTGAATTATTTTGATCCTTGAAATGATTTAGAAGTTTCACCAAGTGGTGACAATAAAAAGCTGACTCTTTAGAAGACAGTTTGTCCGTTTCTTATGAAATTAATATACTTGCCAGGTGATCCAACAGTCTCACTTTTTGGCAGTTACAGAAATGAGTTGAAAACTGATGTTTATGCAGACTTACACAGGTGTGTCTATAGCAGCTGTATTTTTGATTGCCAAAACTTGGAGGCAACCAAGATGCCTGTTAATATATAAATGGCTAAACACACTGTAGACTCTCCAAACAATGACATAATGTTCAGGGACTTAAAGAAAAGTTCTCAAGTGAAAAAAAAATAAAAAGAACCTTTTATACGGGTTATTAAGTGAAAGAAGGCAATCTAATAAAGCTGCATACTGTAAAATTGCAACAATTTGACATTTAGGTAAAGGCAAAACTATGGAAATGTTGAAAAGACATGTCAGAAGGGCCAAGGTGGAGAGATTGGGAGGGATGAATTGGGGAGGCCAGGGGATTTTTAAGACAGTGAAACTATACTCTGTGATTCTATAATGATGGATTTAAAACTATTAGGTGGTGTTTTGGGGGATTCTCAAGAGCTCTAGTTCTTTATGTCTCAGCACAGAAAGAATCCAGTGAGAGGCAACGTGATAGATAAGAAGTGATTTATTAGAATAGGAGATTTGTGAGGCTAACAAGTGGGTGGATGAGAGGGTGCTGTGCCTGAGAACTTAGTGGGCTATAGTTTTATATTAATAATCAAAGGACAAGTAGGGAGGGGGGAAATACCTCTTTTTTTCCTCATTCTTGAGTAGATGTCAAGCTTCCATAGTCAGCTCTGCCTTCATGTCAGGCTGGGGAGTTTTCTTGTCCCTACGTGGTTAAGCCAGGACAGTCATGGCACTATGGAAAAATTGTTTCAAGTCTCAGGACCATGAGGGTCTTTCACTTTGAATGTCACTTTTCCATTTTATTGTTTTTTTATATGTGCCGAGAGGTTGTCCTAGGGGGTCATTAACTTACTGAGCTCACTAGGTGGGATGTGGGTCTCATGCCATCGTTCTATTGTTTTGAGAGATGTCTCAATGCTTCTGTTTTGCAAGGTTTTGTTGCTAAACAACCCTGCTTGGTTTTGTAGTTAAGCAAACCTGCTTTTTTAAGCAATCATTAACATACAGGGGTTTCCCAGTCTCATACTTTTTTACTTACAATCCCCAGTGGGATTAACCATTTAATTACCTACTTTGTCCCCTTACTCTATCCCTATCAAATTCATATCATTATGAAAGTGAAAGTGTTAGTTGCTCAGTCGTGTCTGATTTTTTGCAACCCCATGGACAGTAGCCCACCAGGCTTCTCTGTCCAAGGAATTCTCCTGGCAAGAATATTGGAGTGGATAGCCATTCCCTTCTCCAGAGGCTCTTCCTGACCCAGGATTGAACCCCAGCCTCCTGCCTCACAGGCCGATTCTTTACTGTCTGAGCCAACAGGAAAGCCCAAGCTTGCCATAGCATATAGAACATAAAAAGTAAACCCTAATGTAGTCTATGGACTTCAGTTCATAATATTATAGCAAAATTTGTTCATCAGTTATAACCAATAAAACAAACTAATGCAATGTGTTTAAAACAGGGGAAGCTGTGTATGAGGAAGAAATGCCTGTGGGAACTCTCTGCATTTCTGCTTTTCACCCCAATCTGAAACTGCTTTTTCTTTTTTCCATAAACCTAAAATGGAGTCTCTTAACTTAAAAGAGCAGTTGACTCTTAGTCAGCATTATCACTGTTTTTAACTCAGTGACTGCTCTCTGAGGAACTGCTCTCATCTTTAAACTAGAACTGGAAGTTAAACATGCGACATATACGGAGCTCTAGTGTGTTCTGTGTGACATGAGTTTATAGGTCAAAGATTATTTGCTGTCAGAATCCTTTAAACTTAAAGTGTAAGTCTGAAAAAGGCACTTTAGAAACCACTGGGGACAATGCTGAACAAATTAAAGCACTAAACCATCAAGAGAAAAAAAGAGGCTGAAATCTCTATTCTTTGCTTTGCTATGACCACAGAAATCTTTGAAGCAGAATTGTTATCCATCCAACTACCCTTGCTGAAGGGTAAATATAATCGGGACTTTCCTAGTTATTTAGTGGTTAACAATTCACCTCCCAATGCAGGGAAAGCAGGTTCAGTCACTGCTCAGGGAACTAACATCCCACATGCTGTGGGGCAACTAAACCCTCAGGCTGCAACTAGAGAATAGCCATGCCATAAAAAAAGACCCTGCATGCTGCAACTAAGTCTCACTTAGCAACTAAACTACCACCACCATAGAGCTTCTCCATCTTCAGCTGCAAATAATATAATTAATCTGATGGTGGTATCCATCTATAGAGTTGGGCTTCCCATGTGGTGCTTTGGTTAAGAATCCACCTGCCACTGCAGAAATTGTGGGTTCAGTCCCTGGGTGGGGAAGATCTCCTGGAGAAGGTATCTCTTGACTTAGGCAAACACCTGTCTAGAGCTTAAACAAGGGGCTTCCCTGGTAGCTCAGCTGGTGAAGACTTTGCCTGCAATGCATGAGACCCCAGTTCAATTTCTGGGTCAGGAAGATCCCCTAGAGAAGGGATGGGCTACCCACTCCATTATCCATGGGCTTTTTTTGGTGGCTCAGACAGTAAAGAATCCTCTTTCAATGCAAGAGATCTGGGTTAGATCCCTGGGTTGGGAAGATCCCTGAAGGAGGGCATGGCAACCCACTCCAGTATTCTTGCCTGGAGAATCCTCATGGACAGAAGAGCCTGGCAGGCTGCAGTCCATAGCATCACAAAAGAGTCAGACATGACTGAAAGACTAAGCGCAAAGTGTACACAAAGGGAAATATCAAGGCTGTCCAGGTCACCATATATATATACATCAATCTTGTTCAGAGGTACCTGGGCACAATAAGCAACACAGTGAATACTGTTTTCATCCACTCGAATTTAGACAAACTACCTACCCAGGAGCAGAGCTGCTGTTTGCGGTACAATGGCCAGCCTTGAGCAAAATTTATTTTAGCTTTTTTTTCCTCTGTATAACTTGGTTTTGTAGGTATTACAGGAGCAAAATGTGATGCGGTAGGCTGCAAAAGGAGCCTGGGTTTTGAGGTAGGAAACAGATGGTCAGTTTTGCTCCTTACTCATCCATAAATTCAAAAAAATCCAGTGCCTGGATAAGGCAAATATTAATGTATCAAATGAAATAATGTGAATTGAAGCATTTACCAATAACTTGAGCTTTCTGATTTCAATATACAGAAGGTTTAAGGATATAAAAAAGAAAGGCCAGCAGCGCCCCCTGGTAGGAACTGTTAGTGAATGAACTCAGATTTTTAAAAACATTAAACAACAAAAACCAACCCCAAAACAAAAACCAACCAGCCAACCAGACAACAACAACAAAAACCTGCAAAGCAAAATACACTTGGGTTTTTGAAGCAACTACACAAGTTTCACTCTAACAATCAATACTCCTTTTCTTTATGTGCGTGCATGCGTGGGTGCTCAGTTGTGTCCTACTCTTTGTGACCCCATGGACTATAGTACGCCCATCTCTGCTGTCCATGGGGATTCTCCAGGGAACAATAATGGAGCAGGTTGCCCTGCCCTTCTCCAGGGAATCTTCCCAAACCAAGGATTCAACCCACATCTGTTATGTCTTCTGAATTGGCAGGCAGATTCTTTACAATTGGCACCACCTGTGAAGCCCTAGACATAGGTTTATTCCATATCTTGGCAATTGTATAAGTATTGCTGCTACAAACATTGAGGGGTGCGTATCTTTTCAAATTAGTGTTTTTGTTTTTTTGTGACATATACCCAGGAATGGAATTGCTGAGTCGTATGGTAGTTCTAGTATACATATGCTAACAATATTAATCTTCCAAGTCATAAACATGGGATGTCTCTTCATTTAGTTATGTCTTCTTTAATTTCTTTAAATTCTACAGTTTTTAGTACAAGTTTTAATTAGGTTTTTTTCTGAAGTATTTTATTCTTTTTGATACTGTTGCCAATGAATTTCATTTTCTTTCCAAATCATTAATCAGTGTATAGCAACTGATTTCTGTGCATTGACTTTTTATTCTGAAACTTAGACAAATTCATTTATTAGTCTAATAGTTTGTGAGTGTGTGAGTCTGGAGTCTTGATGGTTTTCTACACATAAGGTTATGTCTTCTCTGAACAGATGTAATTTTGCTCCTTTTTTTTTCAACTTGGAGGACTTAACTTCTTTTCCATGTCTAATTGGTTTGGCTAGAACTTCCATACCTATGTTGAATAGGAGTGGTGAGAACAGACATTCTTGCTTGTTCTTGACCTCAGAAGAAAAGCTTTTATTTTTTTTTTTTTCACCACTGATTGTGCCGTGGGCTTTTCATAAATGGTCTTTATTATGTTGAGGTATGTTAGTCACTCAGTTGTGTCTGACATTTTGTGATCCAATGGACTGTAGCCTGCCAGGTTCCTCTGGTCCATGAGGTGGTCCAGACAAGAATAATGGAGTGAGTAGCCATTCCCTTCTCCAGGGGCTCTTCTTGACCCAGGGACCAAACCCCTGTCTGCTGCATCTCCTGCTTTGGCTGGCGGCTTCTTTACCACTGAGCCACCTGAGGAGTCCATTTTATAAGTATACAATAGTAATTGCATAGTAAGGGTCTTCTGTCCTATAAGATGGTTGTCAAGATGGTTATAACAAATGAAAACATCCATCAGTATGTTTCACACTGCATATGCACAAATGAAGAGTCTCCTTTGGTTTATATTTCTGGCTGGTTTATACTTTTGAAGCTCACATAATTTTGCAAGCTTCTGATTGAAGAGAATACTCCTTCCTCACTCAATTGTTTTTAACATGGCCATTGTGGACTTCTCGTGGTCATAGTCACGCTTCCTAACTTGAAGTTAAACTTCAGTGCACTGAAAGCATGCTTTTAAGCTAAGAATAGTCTGGATCTTTGGCTCTTTGCTTTCTCTGTTGTATTATTCAGTGACCTTTTTCACATTTACAGCTCCTTTTCCCACATTTTGCAGCTCTTGTCAGGAGCACAAATATTTCAGGAAGATTTGAGAGCTTTAGAAAATTGTCCTACAGTTTTTTGTGTGTGTTAGTGTTTACTTTTTACAACATTGCGTTAAATATGGTTTATCTTGATTCTTGGGGGGTTTTCTGTTTGTTTGTTTGTTTTTATTTTGAGCCAAATTAGAGTACTTCATTTCCTTCACTTTGGTCCTGGCCCAGAAAAAGGTGTTGAAAAAAGATACTTACAAAGACAACAAACAATCTTTCCAGAATATTGTCAAACAATAGGCCAATTAACTAAACAAAGTAGATATTGAGTTGGCCAAAAAGTTCCTTTGGAATTTTCCATGTTATGGAAAACTTGAACGAACTTTTTGGCCAACCTAATGTTATATGTCTAAGTACACTGGACACCCAGTAAGTGGACTTCCTCACTAATTTATAGACAAAACCCACAACTACCATTGTGGGTAGGTGCTAGTATAAGAAAGAGCAAAACTTTTTAAACTGATCACTTCCTTCAGCTGATCTTGCCTCATAGAAGTTGGAGTTTTTCCTTTTATACGAGTAAAAGGAAGAATTCTTCTGTTTGCAATGGAGAGTCAGCTGGTATATGCTGATTTAAACTTACCCAGGGATTCTGGCATTGAAAGGTCATCACCCCCATCTCTTCTTCAGAGTAAGTGGCTTTAATTTTCCTTTTGGCATTTGTATATCTTCCAATAGTTAGATGTTCCTGTAAATTTGTGGCTTTAAATCATGACTTTGAAGATGAGCAGTTGTCATGTTTTAAGTTGATATAGCATGGCCTGTCTGTAGGTAATCACAGGTGTGGAAAAAAGTACATACCTTTAGATTTCTTTTTGAATATCATTCCTGTTATTGAACCTTGGCTAAAAGAACCTGAATAAATATTTTATAAGTATGAACAAAGGAGTATTTTTTATTTTATTTGGAAATAAAAGGAGTTTTTCTATTTTTTTTTTTGTTTTATTTTTTGCCATCCCATGTGGGGAGCAGGATCTTTGTTCCCCAACCAAGGATGAAACCCGTGCTCCCTGCAGTGGAAGCACGGAGTCTTAACCACTGGACCAGCCAGGAAGTCCCTTTTTTGTTTTTATTTTTTAACAAAGAAATGTTTTTAGAAATATTTTGCTACCTTGTTGTAATAGTAACCTACTTTATTTCAAATCTCTCTGTAAAATACTGTGATTAAGTTCCAGTGCATTTGCACCCATGACATTCCTTTCAGAATACAAAGTGTTAATGATTAACACTTTGCTAATTAATTAACACAAAGTGTTAAAGATGTTAATGATGAACATCTTCCACTTTTCAAAGGGAAGAAAAAATGTTCCAAAAGAAAGTTATATTCAAGATCAAAGATGTGAATATACTCACAATCTGATGATTTTTAAATTGAAAAATGTATCAGTTTAGAAGGAGATAGGCCACAAGACACAGGAGAATGTCACTGATAAACCTATTTGATATTTGTTGAATTTGGTAATTTTCTGTGTGTCAGAGGAGCTAGTATTCTGAGTGAAGGAGATGAGGATTCTAACGTGAGGTAACAGGTGATGGATTCCATGGCTGAAAAGAAACTAGAAACTAAGTAGAAAAATGTATAAAATTATTATAATATAGTACTGCCTTCTGATGTCAAACCAAATTTACTAATATTGCAATTTTTATCCCACCTGATATTCATTCCTTTGTGTGCTTAGCAGGTGTGCTACATCCTTTCAGGATGACTTGGGATAATTTCAAACTATTCAGTTATCAACATTCTAAATTGGAGACTGAAAAGTCTTAGGGTTATCAAATAGTTTCACAATACCCTTCAAATGGCAGTTATGGAAAATTGGAGAATTTTGATAACTATAGTGACAGTTTGGTCAAACTATAGTTATTTTTTTATGGGAAACAGAAAAGCATTCCGTTCCCTATTCAAATCTAGCAAAAGTGGCGAGAAAGGAGGATGGTGTTGAAAGGAGATGTGGGAGGATGAATATAGAAAAAGCAAGATTTTCCTCAAAAGCTATGATCTAAGATCCCAAATCAATGGGGTCAGAAGATGTGTCTATTCTGCTTGTAATCATTATTCCTCAAAATATCATTATAAAAGTAAATCTGAAAAACAAAGCAGAATAAAGTCAGAACAAAATATGTGGTTACAAAACACTTGACTGCAAAAAAATGTATAACCTACAAGTTGAGAATTTTGTATTTGGTGGTTTTACCAAGGACCATAGCTGGGAAGGCAGCCTCTTAGATAACTCCGAGGAACTGTCCCCAAATGGTGAGGGAGAAACCAGGACATATAGGAGTTTTTGCTGGAAATAAAAAAATATATAGTTGACTACAAAAAGATGACTGCTAATCACAAAAACAGACATATCGAGTTAATGATTTTAGTGTTTACTTATGTGGGAGAAGATGCAAGAGTCTGGGCTTACTCAAATCATTCCCGTGACATGCATTTTAACTATCTACTGCTAGTATCCTGTTTTTCTTCACTCTGAATTCCACTCGGACTTCAACATCACGGCGGCTGCCCTGGCTAATGGGTTTATGGTCACAACATCTCTTGTTTATTGAAATGGCAGCTGACATTCTTTCTCCACAGATTGACCTGTTATTACATTTATTATGAAGCTACCCCTGAGCTCTTTGGCTGAACTGTTCAGGCTGTGGGAACTGTAGAGTAGTGATTACATCAAAGGCATTCAGGTAAACCGGAGATGTGAGTTGTGACCTATTTAGTTTATGGCCCAGCACTTGATTTCTTAAAAAAGTAGATAAGTGTTCACAAAATGCCTCTAGAGTTTACATATTCATCCAAAAATAAGCACCTGTACCAGGCATGCCCTGGTGCTGAGGTTAGGACAAGTGGAAAAAATAGTGGAAAAATATTTTCTCTGTTTGTGTTTATGTTATACTGCTAGGAAGACATACAAATAAACAAATAACTAAGTATATACATATATATGGGTTAGATAATATTAAATGCAATAGAGAAAATTTTATCTATATTTTTTACTCTCTCATATTCACCCCTCTGCTTTTTTTATTCTTTATTTATTTATTTATGGCTGCACTGGAACTTTGCTGCTGCCTGTGAACTTTGTTGAGTTGTGGACTATTCAAGGGCTAGTCGCTAGCTGTAGCGCACAGGCTTCTCATTGTGGTGGCTTTTCTTGTTGTAGAGCTCAGACTCGGTACCGGATGTGCACTGCTTAGTTGTTTCACGGCATATGGAATCTTCCCAGATCAGGGATAGAATCCCTGTCCCCTGCTTTGGCAGGTGGATTCTTAACCACTGGACCACTAGGAAAGTCCTGAGAAACTGTTTTTTATTTGTGCTGGAATTGAGAGTTAACTTCAGAGAGGGTATGATATCAAGTAGAAGAAGGCCTGCTTCACAAAATGACATCTGAGCCAAGACCTGAAAGAATTAAAGGACAAAGATATGTTTCCTTGGAGAAGAGCTTTTTAGAAAATGGACCAGGGCAAGTGCAAGTTCCCTGGGATGAGAACATTCCTGTCCTTTTGTAGGAGGAGCACATACATTGGGTGTGAAATGATGGACCATATCTGTGTTGAAAGCAGCAGGAGATAAAGTCAGAGATGTAATGGGAAATGGATTGAACAGGAATTTGTAGACTGTTTTACAGATGTACAGTCTTAAATCTGCTTGAGAGAAGGCCAAGAAAAGGTTTGCAGCAATGGAGTGAGATGATTTGGCATACTATTTTTTTTTAACTTTATGTATTTATTTATTTATTTTTGGCTGCACTGGGTCTTCGTGGCAGTCCAAGGGTTTCTCATTGTCACAGAGCGTGGGCTCTGGGCTCATGGACTTCATTAGTCGCAGAATGCAGTCTCGGCAATTGGGGCTTGTGGGCTCTAGAGCATGGGTTCAGTAATTGTGGCAGAATCTTCCCAGACCAGGGATTGAATCTGAGTCCCCTACATTAGCAGGGAGATTCTTATCCACAGCACCATCAGGGAAGTCCTTGGCATATTGTTTATATTCAAACAAAAAATAGCCCTGCGTGGGTATTTCCAGATGACTAAAGGAGGAGAAGGGGAGAACAGGATGAGATGGTTGGATGGCATCACCAACTCAATGGACATGAGTTTGGGTAAACTCCAGGAGTTGGTGATGGACAGGGAGACCTGGCATACTGAGGTTCATGGATTCGCAAAGAGTCGGACACGACTGAGCGACTGAACTGAAGTGAACTAAAAATTTACCTGGCATCTTCAATTTGTTGTAACTTTGTTAGTTCTAAAGTCATGTAGTGTTGCAGAAAAACAACTCAGAAGAGTCATAAGACCCTCCTCTCAATTCCATAAATTTTAAATGAACAGTTATTATGTACCAGAGTCCATGTCTAGAAGAAGTTTTTCATATAACCCTTTCCAAAACCTCACAAAGTAACTATTATTTTATGTTTCACAGGTGAGGAAGTTGTATTTTATGAAGGTTATAGGCTTAAAGTAACATACTCAAATACAAATCTGTTACATTTGAGAGCCTTTGCTCTTAACCACTGCTGTTCTTCAGTAATAAATGATAAGATAGTGACTATATGAAACTTTCTCCATTTTTCAAAATTTCAAGACAGGAAAGAATAAGGAAGAAAAGAGACAGAAAGGTAAAATACCATACAGCTGTCAGGAAAGTTCACCTAGGACTGTCTCAGGCTCACTAAGTTTAGCTACTGTGTCACACAGGATCGCATTAGAAGTTCTAGGTCAATATTCTCCAGTGTGCTTTCTCTCATTTTCAGATTACCCCTAGGACCTTGGAGCTCCTCTAGGTGTTATCTTTTCTCTCTCTCCTCCACATGATTATCCAGGTGTCACTATCTAAAATTTAATCCATTCTGTTTCCTACCTTAATCTTTTATCACATTTAGCTATCTTAAATTCCATCTCCACAAGGATGTTTTAGAAAGGGCTAACTCTTAGACAAATGTCACCGTCCTAACAGGAGAGTTCGGTAGTAGTTGGCTGAAAACTGGGTCACACAACTCAGTCACCTGGGGGAGTGTAAAAAACTAAAGTAGAAATAAATGGACTTACAGGTCACTCTGGAACATTTTTTTAAATCAATTAATTAATTTTATTTATTTTTGGCTATGCTGGATCTTTGTTGCTGCGTGGGCTTTCCCTAGTTGTAGTGAACAACTCTTTAGTTGCTTCTCATTGCAGTGGTTTCTCTTGTTGTGGAGCATAGTCTCTAGGGTGCTTGAGTTTCAATACTTGTGGCCCACGGCTTAGTTACCCTGCCACGTCAGGTGGGGTCTTCCTGGAATAGGGATTGAACCTGTGTCCCCTGCATTAGCAGGAAGATCCTTAACCACTGGACCACCAGGGAAGTCCTTAGGACCCTACTTTAAGATAACTGATAAATGTTCTTTCTTGCCCCTAACCCCCAACCTGAATCTTGCTCTTTCTTATGTGATCCAAACAGCCTTTGCTTTTTGTACCAGATGAACTCAACTGAGTTAACCAAGCATGTTTTCTTAATGTCTCAGATCTTTGTCAGGGTCCACGTTGGCATAACTTTCCCCTGAAATTTAGTTGTGCTGTGATTATACTTCTTGCCTTGACTGTGACTGGGTTGAGTGTTTCAGGTAAGTGATGCAAGATCATTTATTTCTTGTTCTACTTATTCTCCTTCTGCCATAAATAGTAAAATATGTTAAACAGCTTTGGCCACCCCAAACTTAGCAGAAGACTGATGAAATAAAAACAGTTACGAAACAGTGCTCTAATAGTGCCCAGACCATATCCACTTTGCAAACCCTAGGCTTTCATATTTCTCTTTCTAATTGTTCTGAGAATCTTCATAGGGGATTTACATGTGCTCCAAGAACTTTTTAAAAAATTGTAATTATGATAAAAGCTTGATAATAACAAAGAAAATAAGTTTACAATTGCTTAGAGTTTCTTTTTTTTTTTTTTTTTAATGTGGACCATTTTTAAAGTCTATTGAATTTGTTACAATATTGCTTCTGCTGTTTTTATGTTCTGGGTTTGTTGTTGTTGTTGTTGTTGTTGTTGTTGTTTTGTTTTGTTTTTTGGCCCCAAGGCATATGGGATCTCAGCTCCCCCACCAGGGATCGAACCAGCATCCTCCGCATTGGAAGGTGAAGTCTTAACCGCTGGACTTCCTGGGACATCCCTACAGTTTCTTAGGTGCCTACTAAATTCCAGATTGTCCTAGGCAATGTCTCCCATAGGACAGACACAATTATACTCATTCTGAAAATGGAACATGTAGACAGGAGTGTAAGCAATTTAAGAATTTAAATAACACCTGAGAGTTTACTTATATAGTGGGTGTGTGCATGCTAAGTCACTTCAGTCATGTCTGACTCTTAGAAATCTTAGGGACCATAGCCCTCCAGGCTCCTCTGTTCTCTCCAGGCAAGAATACTGGAGTGGGTTGCCATTCCCTTCTCCAGATTACTTATACATTAGATGCAAGTAACTCAGTGTTTCTCTGTGTTTACTTACATGTTGTTTATGTTGTCTTCTAAGCAGACCCACTGTTACTAAATTGCTATTGCTCTTATCTTCTGTTCATTTCAAGCTTGTTGAGATAGTACTGAGACGACAATTCCCTGAAGTGATAAATATAGCATATGCATTTCATTGCACCTTTCAGCATTTTATCTTCTTAATGGTGTTTCTTTATTTACCAGTGATATTCATAAGACAAAACACATCAGTAGAAAAAACCAGCATGGATGCTCAAGAGAACAGGAAGGAAGCAACAGGTATATTTTGTGGCTTGAATTTTCTAAGACTAATGGCTAAAATTTGAAGTTATCATTGTATTACTTTCCTTAAAGCTCATTACAACCCATATGTTAAGATTAGTCTTATCACTCTGATTTTATGTTTGGCAGAGCTGAGGCATGGAAAGGTTAAGCAACTCATTTGGGGTCATACATGTGCTAAGGGGTGACACTGAGAATTGTACTTCAGTGGTCTATCATCATAGCCTATCATCTTAACTACCAGATAATACTGCCTTATGAGTACTCAGGCTAGGAGAGTCAATAATTATTGGTCAAAATCCAAGCTATAAAGTAAAATATACATTAAGTGAGCTATTTGGTGATTTTAATATGTCAAGCAACTAACCTTTGACTAAAGCTAATGAATAGAACACAAACATGTAATGAATTCTTTAATATTTATTGTATTAATCATTAAGATATTGATCTTGTCTTTATACTTACTAAGCAGTGTGTGTTAATACTCCATTGTTGACAGACTGTAGCAGAATGTGGTCATTTTTTATATATATTTGTACAGAAGAGAAATTTTAAGAAAATGAGAATATCCCTCTAAAAAATGCTATCAAATAGATCTTATTATTATTAGGCAAATATATAATTTAGCAGTTAGAAATTTTCTAATAATTTCTCTCCATGATATTTGCCATTAATTGTGAGTATGAATTATTATTTGCTTTTCATTTTACATGTTGTTTCAAGTAGACTTTTTTTTAAGAGCGTTTGATATAGTTGTCCATGGAGTAGGAAGAGCAATGATAAGGAATTTAAGGAATCTCAAAAAGAGTTTGGCTCTATCACCACCTGCTTGTGTGGACTTGAACAAGTTATTCTGTCTCTCAGTGTTTTAGCTGGTCACTAAGAATTGATGCTTTTGAACTGTGGTGTTGGAGAAGACTCTTGAGAGTCCCTCGGACTGCAAGAAGATCCAACCAGTCCATTCTGAAGGAGATCAGCCCTGGGATTTCTTTGGAAGGAATGATGCGAAAGCTGAAACTCCAGTACTTTGGCCACCTCATGCAAAGAGTTGACTCATTGGAAAAGACTTTGATGCTGGGAGGGACTGGGGGCAGGAGGAGAAGGGGACGACAGAGGATGAGATGGCTGGATGGCATCACTGACTCAATGGACATGAGTCTGAGTGAACTTCAGGAGTTGGTGATGGACAGGGAGGCCTGGCGTGCTGCAATTCATGGGGTTGCAAAGAGTCAGACATGTCTGAGCGACTGAACTGAACTGAATAGCAGAATGAACAGTGGTCTCAAAACCCTCAGTTATATTAAATTCATGAATTGTTCTCACAGTGATGATCAAAGACTTTCCTGAATTTATAATGACTTGTATGAGATCCAACCAGTCCATCCTAAAGGAAGTCAATCCTGAATATTCATTGAAAGGACTGATGTTGAAGCTGAAACTTCAATACTTTGTCCACCTGATGTGAAGAGCTGACTCATTTAAAAAGACCTTGGTGCTGGGAAAGTTTGAAAGCGGGAGAAGAAGGGGACAACAAAGGATAAGATGGTTGAATGCCATCACCAACTCAATGGGCATGAGTTTGAGTAAACTCCAGGAGTTGTTGATGGACAGGGAGGCCTGGCCTGCTGCAGTCCATGGGGTCACAAAGAGTCGGACACTACTGAGCGACTGAACTGAACTGAATTGTGTATGTGTTATGAGTGTTAGTAGGGTGGGGACAGGTTAGAAATATAACATTCATTTCTTTTCTTCCTCTTTCTTATTTTATTTTTATTTTCCCTCTTCTTCTTACTTTAGAGAGACCAGTTCTGTTAACGTGTCCAATGCACTGGAAACGAATCCGAGATAAATGCTTATATTTTAGTGAAACTTCCAAACCTTGGAATGATAGTCTAGCTGACTGTTCCACAAGAGAATCCAGTCTACTGCTTATTCAAGATCAGGAAGAATTGGTAAATAATTAATAAGTAAAATATTTTAATACAATTCAGCACTGGCTTCTAACCATATCAAGATTTTTGTGCTCTAGTCTTGAAGGTTCTATGCAGATAGAAGTATTAACCTTGACTTCAAGGAGCTCACAATCTGAGAGACTAAATGGACATATAAGCAAAATAAATATTATTTAATGAATACAAAAATATAAATATAAATATTTGGGTATATAAATGAACGGAATAGAAATATTACAAGTAAGGAATAATTAACTCCAATGGGTATAGGAAAGGCGTCATAGAGAAAGTAATACTTGAACTGGGTTTCAGAGGATGAATAGAAGAATGCAAACCAGCAATAGATAAAGGGATTCAATACTCAGTCATTTCTTCTGTTTCATTTACAGAGACTCATGCAAAACCTGATAAACAAAGAAGGAATTCTGTTTTGGATTGGATTAAATTTTACATTATCAGGGAAGAGCTGGAAGTGGATAAATGGTTCCTTTTTAAATTCTAATATGTGAGTATTAGATAAGCTAATTTGAATATTCAATTTGTATCAGGTTTGCAAGGCAAGATAGTAACACTGCTATTGAAAACTGAGATTTATAGTTTTAATTTAGTTTAGAAATTTTCAAAAGAAGCAGTATAGTCTGAGAAGAAGAATGATTTTTGAAGTTAGTTGAAGGATTCATATTGATGTATGACAAAACCAATACAATGTTTTAAAATAATTAGCCTTAATTAAAATAAATAAATGAAAAAAAATTTTTTTAATTTTTTAAAGAAAATCTCCATATATGAAAAGACATCACTCTTTGTCACAATGTATATTTTTAATTACAATGGAGTTTTAAGAAACAGGGGATAGACCAACTCCTTTGGGAGGGACACCAAAAAAAATTTTTTTAATAACAAAATTTAAAAATAAAGAAATTTTTAGCTGGATGCTATTGGACAAAGAATTTTTGTTGCAATATTATTAAAACAAAGAATTTAAGTAGAACTTTTCAAACTATGGGACCAAATAAGTAGGCCACATCCAGCATTGAAATAATGAATACGAGAAGAAAAAAGTATAGTAAATATCAGATTGTGGAATCCAGGCATTTGAGAGAATTGGCCACCTTGTGACAAATATTGTAGCCTATTTTAATCAGTGGTGTAGAAAGAGAGTTGTTTGAGGAGATGCAATGAAACTGCATAAGCTGCGAAAGAGCTTTTTGCTATTTTTAAAATGTTTTTATTTATTTATTTATTTTTGTCTGTGCTGGGTCTTTATCACTGCTCAGACTTTTCTCTAGTTGCTCAGAGTAGGGGCCACTCTGTAGTTGTAGCATGTGGGCTTCTCATTGTAGTGGCTTCTCTTGTTGCAGAGCACAGGCTCTGTAAAAAAATTTTGATGAGCTTTTCAGAACAGATGATATCTTGTTATGATTTTTGAGTCTGTGAATGATATATTTACATTTGTATAAAGGATAGTTAAAATTGATTTTTTTATCATTCAAAAAAATAAGACATTAAAATTGAAGACATAGGAGTGGGTAAAAATTTATATAAAATAGAGTAATAATTTGTTATGTAGAAAATTACAAAAAATTGAGAGACAGGTTGCTTTAATTAGCAAATTTTTATGTTGCTTCACCCATGTTCTAAAATATAATATTTTTAAATACAGTACTTTAAAAAGAATATCACTTTAAAATAAAGGGTCCTGGACAAGAATAAATGTATGAGAAGGCAAATATATTTTGTTACATAAAATCTATTCTGATTTTTATTTGTTTTCCAGGAATTATATTCTATACTTTATTTACACATAAATGCAATTCTGATATTAACTTATTTCTATTTTTCTGAACATAGAAAAACGTTAATTTCGGTTTCTGCGTGGGTATGTTTCTTATTGGGCCATTATGTTTATTCTATTAAGCTTTATGATAAAATTGGAAATCTCTGAAGTGTCTATGAGCAGAAATATAGGCAAAGTTGATGAACTAAATTCAATTGGCATTCTATTCTATTCTGAAGACTGAAAGGATGCTTTGGTTAAGACAGTAATCAGGTAACCCTGAAAGGTATCATATGATAGTAGAAAGAGTAGCAGTTAGACTCGCTTTTCTTTAGTTCTCTACCCTGGTTTTCAAGTAATGAAAAACATAAACAGGAATAATTTTTTTCACTGCTTTGGGGATTAAAGAATATAACACTAAAGAACTAGGCAGAGATCTGGTCAAAGAAGGCCTGAGAAGTCACTGAGGGTCTTTTGAAAAAGGGCTTGGTCAAATGAGCATTCAAAAAGTTATCTTGAAATTTGAAGAAGGGGACCAGAAGGGTGAAAGAGATAAAACACAGGGGACTTTTGCTATTACTCACTTGAAAGAAGTGCTGATGTGACTAGACTGTCAGGCCCTAGGAGGGAATAAGGTGGACTTCTCAAGGCCAAGGGGCTTTTTGAAGAAACAGAAAAAAGAACAAAGAAAATCTGTGATGGAGCCCTGCCCACTGTACCACTTCACTTTCAATTTAGGACAAGCAGGTGAACGTCTTGCGCATATCCCATCCTAGCACGCCAGTTCTGCATTGCCATCCCATTCTTTGACTGCTTCTCACACCACATCTGCAATGAGCCACAACACTCCTGCATCTTTGGAACTAATAGTACATTGATCACAGCAGACACTCGTGTACTGTTTGGAATTGGAAAGAAAGGAACCTTCCACTGCATACAACATGAACTGAACCTCCTTTTCTGGCCACATTCAAATTCTGCAGAGCCTGTGTATCTGTACTTACTTACTACATTTCCTGAGCACATACTCTGTTTAAGCCTGATCACACTTCTATAGGTATCATCTCAATGCCTCCCCAAATACTAGGTCGTTATATCCTAAATATTTAAGAAAATCAAAATTCCATGAAAGCAATAAGTTTTTCATGTGATATGTTAATAGGAGATTCAGTTTCCAATTTTCAAAGCTTCATTTTGTATATATCATGATGACATTTATGTTTAGAATGCTTTGCTTCCAGTGAAGATGAACTTACAAGTTCCAGATGCTTGATTAGCTTTCTTTTAAAAGTGTATATTTATGACTGACTGTGTAGTTATCACTGTTCAGTTGCTAAGTCGTGTCCAACCCTTTCTGACCCCCATGGACTGTAGCTCCCCAGGGTCCTCTGTCCTCCAGTGTCTCCCAGTTTGCTCAAATTCATGTCCGTTTGAGTCAGTGATGCTATCTAACCATCTCATCCTCTGCCTCCCCCTTCTCCTTTAGCCTCAGCCTTTCCCAGCATCAGGGTCTTTTCCAATGAGTTGGCTTTTCCCATCAGGTGGTCAAAGTATTGGAGCATAAGTCCTTCCAAAGCCTCAGCATCAGTCCTTCCAAGAAATATTCAGGGTTGATTTCTTTTAGGATTGACTGGTTTGATTTGCATGCAGTCCAAGGGACTCTCAAGAATCTTCTCCAGCACCACGATTTGAAAGCATCAATTCTTCGGCACTTACTCTCTTTATGGTATAAATTTCACATCAGTACATGAGTAATGGAAAAGCCATAGATTTGACTATACTGACATTTGCTGGCAAAGTGATGTCTTTGCTTTTGAATATGCTGTCTAGGTTTGTCATAGATTTCCTTCCAAGGAGCAAGTGGAAAAAAAATGAAAGGGAAAGTGTTAGTCCCTCCGTCCATGACTCTTTCCCATGCTATGGATGTATCCCTCCAGGTTCCTCTGTCCATGGAAATGGAATTCTCCAGACAAGAATACCGGAGTGGGTAGCCATTCCCAGGAGCAAGTGTCTTTTAATTTCACGTCTTCAGTCATTGTCTGCAAAGATTTTGGAGCCCAAGCAAACAAAGTCTGTCACTGCTTACATTTTTTCCCCTGCTATTTGCCATGAAGTGATGGAACTGGATGCTAAAATCTTAGCTTTTGAATGTTGAGTTTCAAGCCAACTTTTCACTGTCCTCTTTCACCCTCTTTCAGAGGCTTTTTACTTCCTCTTCACTTTCTGCCATTAGACTGTTTATTTACCCAATGCTTCTCATTGTTTCCTGAAAGTTATAGAAAACACTGGCTGGATGAGGAGAATTGTGTGAGAAAATCATGAACACTAAAGAGAGTCTTTTCTTTTTCTCCACAGATTACCCATTTTTGGTGATGCTAAAGAAGACTGCTGTGTTTACATATCAAAGACACAATGTATTTCTGATTACTGTGCTGCAAAAAATAGATGGATCTGCCAAAAAGAACTAAAACCTGTCAGAAACAAAGGAATATATTCTTCCAATTGACTAGACATCCCCTTCCATCTCTTTAATTTCCATTTCAGATCTCTGTCATTTTAACTGCATATATTGTCATAGTGGCTCCATGCACATTTTGTGGTACAAAGTGAACACACACTGAGAATTCTAATTTTTGTGAATTTTACAAAAGTTCATGTCTAACCTCCTCATTAAATAACTGAGAAAACATACACCTAAAGAAAAGATGTCTCAGGGCAGGTGCTCAGGAGTCAGATAGGTGGATCATCTGGTAGTTCTATTTTTCAGTTTTTTAAGGAACTGCCATACCGTTCTCCATAGTGGCTGTATCAATTTACATTCCCACCAGTAGTGCAGGAGGTTTCCCTTTCCTCCACACACTCTCCAGCTTCTCCTGTTTGTAGATTTTGTTCATGATGGTCACTCTGACGGGTGTGTTAGCTTTGACATAAATACACAACCATATGTAAAATGAATAGCTAGTGGGAAGCTGCTATATAGTACAGAGAACTGAGCTCGGTGCTCTGTGATGACCTAGAAGAGTCTGATGGGGAGGGGGGCAGGCAGGAGGCCCAGGGGGGAGAGGATATATATACATATATATCAGTTCAGTTCAGTTACTCAGTCGTGTCCGACTCTTCGCCACCCCATGAATCACAGCATGCCAGGCCTCCCTGTCCATCACCAACTCCCGGAGTTCACTCAGACTCACGTCCATTGAGTCAGTGATGCCATCCAGCCACCTCATCCTCTGTCGTCCCCTTATCCTCCTGCCACCAGTCCCTCCCAGCATCAGAGTATTTTCCAATTAGTCAACTCTTTGCATGAGATGGCCAAAGTACTGGAGTTTCAGCTTCAGCATCATTCCCTCCAAAGAAATCCCAGGGCTGATCTCCTTCAGAATGGACTGGTTGGATCTCCTTGCAGTCCAAGGGACTCTCAAGAGTCTTCTCCAACACCACAGTTCAAAAGCATCAATTCTTCGGCGCTCAGCCTTCTTCACAGTCCAACTCTCACATCCATACATGACCACTGGTAAAACCATAGCCTTGACTAGACGAACCTTTGTTGGCAAAGTAATGTCTCTGCTTTTGAATATGCTATCTAGGTTGGTCATAACTTTCCTTCCAAGGAGTAAGCATCTTTTAATTTCATGGCTGCAGTCAGCATCTGCAGTGATTTTTGGAGCCCAAAAAATAAAGTCTGACACTGTTTCCCCATCTATTTCCCATGAAGTGATGGGATATATTAATAGCTGATTCACTTCATTGTACAGCAGAAGCTAACACAACATTGGAAAATAATACTCTAATGAAAAGTCTCATTTTAAGAGACAGTGATGCACTATGGATAAAAGCCCAAACCGGCTAAGGGGAATGATTTCTAATCCAGCAGCTTTCATCCATCCCCCTCTGTGCCTTATCTCATCTCCAAAAAGTTTTAGTCAATATTTCTAAAGTCTTCTGCTTATTCCACAGCCTCTATTTTTTGCTTTTATATTTTGTGGTAGAGCATTGACTAAAATCAATTCTCTGGACTCTTATATCAGAGATCCATTACTAAAGGAATTTGGGGAAGGGAACTTAACTCTTCCCCATCATTGCAAAGTTCTTTTCATTTTAGTTTTATCCTTGCTTTTTTTTAAATTAAATTTTATTGGAGTGTAATAGCTTTATAATCTTGTGTTAGTTTCTCAGTTCAGTTCAGTTCCTCAGCCATGTCTGACTCTTTGCAAAGCCATGGACTGCAGCACACCAGGATTCCCTGTCCATCACCAACTCCCGGAGTTTACTCAAACTCATGTCCATCAAGTCAGTGATGCCATCCAACCATCTCATCCTCTGTTGTCCCCTTCTCCTCCTGCTTCCAACCTTTCCCAGCATCATGGTTTTTTTCAGTGAGTCAGTTCTTCATATCAGATGGCCAAAGTATTGTGACTTCAGCTTCAGCATCAGTCCTTCCAGTGAATATTCAGGACTGATTACCTTTGGGATTGACTGGTTTCATCTTGCAGTCCAAGGGACTCTCAAGAATCTTCTCCAACACCACAGATCAAAAGCATCAATTCTTTGGTGCTCAGCTTTCTTTATAGTCCAGCTGTCACATCCCATACATGACTACTGGAAAAACCATAGCTTTGACTAGACAGAATTTTGTTGGCAAAGTAACCTCTCTGCTTTTTCATATGCTTTCAAGGTTCATCATAGCTTTTCTTCCAAGGGGCATGAATCTTTTAATTTCATGGCTGCAGTCATCATCTGCAGTGATTTGGGAGCCCAGGAAAATAAAGTCTCTTACTGCTTCCATTGTTTCCCCATCTATTTTCCATGAAGTGATGGGACTAGATGCCATGATCTTTGTTTTCTGAATGTTGAGTTAAGTCAACTTTTTCACTCTCCTCTTTCACTTTTGTCAAGAGGCTCTTTAGTTCTTCTTCACTTTTTGCCATAAGGCTGAGGTCATCTGCATATCTGAGGTTACTGATATTTCTTCTTGCAATCTTGATTCCAGCTTTTGCTTCATCCAGCTCAGCATTTTGCATGATGTAATCTGTACATAAGTTAAATAAGCTGGGTGACAATATACAGCCTTGACGTACTCCTTTCCCAATTTGGAATCAGTCCATTGTTCCATGACCAGTTCTAACTGTTGCTTCTTTTTTTTTTTAATTTTATTTTATTTTTAAACTTTACAATATTGTATTGGTTTTGCCAAATATTGAAGTGAATCCGCCACAGGTATACATGTGTTCCCCATCCCAAACCGTCCTCCCTCCTCCCTCCCCATACCATCCCTCTGGGTCGTCCCAGTGCACCAGCCCCAAGCATCCAGTATCGTGCATCGAACCTGGACTGGTGACTCGTTTCATACATGATATTCTACATGTTTCAATGCCATTCTCCCAAATCTTCCCACCCTCTCCCTCTCCCACAGAGTCCATAAGACTGTTCCATACATCAGTGTCTCTTTTGCTGTCTCTTACACTGGGTTATTGTTACCATCTTTCTAAATTCCATATATATGCGTTAGTATACTGTATTGGTGTTTTTCTTTCTGGCTTACTTCACTCTGTATAATAGGCTCCACTGTTGCTTCTTGACCTGCATACAGATTTCACAGGAGGCAGGTCAGGTGGTCTGGTATTCCCATGTCTTTCAGAATTTTTGTTGTGATCCACACAGTCAAAGGCTTTGGCATAGTCAATGTTGGGAAGCATAGTACAAAATAGCCGTATTAGGAGAAAGTCCTTGGGAAAATGGTGAAGGGCCAGAAGTATCCAGCTTTGTGTACTGCGGACAGAAAAACATCTCCTGCCTTTGGTTATGCTCATCGCCAAGATTTAATAATAAATAGGGATGTTACTTGAGAAAAGGGGTTGTGGGATAAGCACATGAGTCACTTAGAGCACGCTGTCCTTGAAATGTTTTTACTGATTATGTGTTAACCCCGTATGCGCTCTGCTGGCCATATACTTTAAGCTGTTTGTTCCTGCTTCTATAAAAAGGCTTGACTGCAGAAATAAACTTGTCAGTCCTTGCAAGAGACTGTCTGAGTGTCATTCTTTCAGGTTCATTGCTTCCAAGCCCCAGGGAGAAAAATGCCCAACAAGTGGCGCCCGAACAGGGACTTGAAAGGAAGACTGAACAAAGCGACGAGCCCCTGCAGAAAGAGGTAAGCAGGATAGGACAACATAGCAGTAAAATTCCTTTCATTTCTATAATGCATCATTTTTTGAACAAGACGGTGTTAATGTTTCAAGAGATCAGTTGAATGACTGCTATCATATACTATTGGAACATAATCCATGGTTCCTTGAGGACGGGACACTTGATCTTTATGTATGGAAAAGGGTTAAAAATAATGTTTTGTGAGCATATTGGCAGGGAGTTCACATTCCTCCTCAGTGGTGGGTTACCTGGTCACTCATACGGGCTGTCATAGAACAAATTGAAGGACATAATGTTGATTTGGAGGTAGAGACTATTCGGTCTTTGCATGAATATGAGCTTAATGAACAAGACATGCAAGGTGCTTTGAAATGCAAGAATGTCATACTCAATCAAACACAAACCCTGGAAAAACAACTTGAGGATGTATCTATTAAGGATGTGCCAAAACCAAAACCGCTTAAGGCGGAAGTCATTTCATTCAGCAGACAACCCAAATCTGAGGCTTTTCCTCCTGCTCCGTCTGTAACTGCTGTTGCTAACTTTGCTCATACTAACCGCTTCACTCCTCCTTGGGAGATCCCTGCTTGTGCTTTCGCTTTCCCAACACAATATGATCAACTCGTCCAGGGTCAAAATTCTTGGGATGGTATAGATTTTAGCATGTTGTCTAATTTTAAGAAAGCATGTACTCTGTATGGACCTACTTCTCCTTACTGTATAGAATTTCTCAGAGGATGGGCTGACCATTGGATGCCATATGATTTTTTTCAAGTAGCAAAGATGGTTTTAAATCCTCAACAATTACTGCAGTGGCAAATGTGGGTTAGTGATGAGGCCCAACAGCTGATGATTGACCAGCAATCTCGTGGTAACACTGCCAATTTAACTTATGATATACTGACTGGAACAGGGACTATGGCCGATGTAATGGCACAATTAGCTAATATTACCCTTGAGATGTTGCATTTCATTAAAGAAACTGCCTGCAGGGCATGGGCAAATGTTGATAGCGCTAACTCTGATGGTTCATTTGTTAAGATTATTCAAGGACATGAGGAAGAATATTCTCAATTTATAGGAAAATTAAAGGATGCAGTTGAGAAATCGTTTAAGGATGTGACTTTACAAAATATTATTTTAAAACAACTTGCTTTTGAAAATGCTAATGAGGAATGTCAATCCGTGCTCAGACCAATTTGAGAGACTGGCTCTCTTATGGAATATTTGAAAGCATGTAGGGACATCGGATCTATGTCCATAGAGCAAAATTGGCAACATTGGAAACCTTTAATGTGCAAAAAGCTGCTAATTCCAAATGCTTTAATTGTGGGAAGCCCGGCCATATGAAAAAACAATGTCGCATGCCAACACAGGCTGGAAAAAATAATACTACTTCTAATAAGAAGAGACCCCCAGGAGTATGTCCAAGATGTAAAAAGGGGTTCCATTGGCTGAATGAATGTCATTCTAAATTTGATAAGGATGGAAACACCTTGAACCCCAGTACACAACAAAAACAATAGGGAAACTGATAAAGGGGCCGTACTCTAGCCCCACTACAAAAGGAGGACCTAACGTTATGACGCTACAAGCAGCTACATCTAAGAGTGCTTGCATTGATATACCTAGTCCTTATGATATGGAACTAATAGAATTATACAACCCCCACAAAATTCCCACTGGATATTATGGCCCGATTCCACCCAGGACAGTGGGACTAATTTTGGGACGTAGTAACTGCACAATGAGAGGTTTAATGGTATTGACCAGTGTTATGGATGAAGATTATGAAGGGGAAATACATGTTATGGTAAATGTTGTGAAAATGGGAAATGCATACTTACAAAAAGGGGAACGTTTTGCACAATTATTACTTTTGCCATAGGTCAAACAATGAAGGCATCTGATAAAGTTTAGCAGGGAGGCTTTGGCAGTACCAACCTTACTGCTGCACTATCCACCTTATTAAAGGAACATCAGAAACCCATGCTTACTTTACGCATTCAGGGAAAGAATTTCACAGGCATATTAGATACCAGAGCTGACATTTCAATCATTAGAGCTGCAGAATGGCCCCTCGATTGAGGTAAGGTTATGGCTCCTTCTAGACTATTAGGAATGGATGAAACTGATGCCACACAAACTTTGTCAGTGCATCCTATTTACAAGTGTATGGCCCTGATCAAATTGTAGCTTATCTTAAACCATATATTACTAATATCCCTATCAATTTATGGGGACGGGATTTTCTTGAACAAAAGAAAGCCACAATTTCTTTAAATGAACCTTTTTAATGGGGGCCATTGAGTTAACACTGCTGCCCCTCGATTGGGAATCTGATATCCCAATATGGACACCTCAATGGCCCCTAACTAAAGAAAAATTGGCAGCTCTTATGCAATTAGTTAATGAACAGTTACAAAAAGCTCATATAGAACCTTCATTTTCCCCGTGGAATTCCCCTGTTTTTGTAATAAAAAGAAATCAGGAAAATGGTGAATGTTGATAGATTTAAGAAATGTTAATAATACCATGTTACCTATGGGGCCCTTACAACCTGGATTGCCCTCCCCTTCTATGGTACCAAAAGGATGGTCTATAGTTACTATTGACTTATAAGACTGCTTTTTTACTATACCTTTGCACCCTAAAGATAGAAAACGTTTCGCCTTTTCAGTTCCTTCTATAAATCACATGGCTCCTGTTAAAAGATTCCAATGGAAGGTGCTACCTCAGGGAATGATGAACTCCCCTACCATTTGCCAATATCTCGTATCTGTTTTATTACAACCCATTAGAGATAAGTATACTACTGTGTTTATAATTCATTATATGGATGATATACTTCTCTCTATGGAATCTGAACTCTGTTTACAACAGTTATGTAATGAAGTTACTACTACTCTTCAAAATCATGGCCTGCTTGTTGTGCCAGATAAAATTCAATGGAAAGCACCCTTTAAGTATTTAGGACATGTTATGGAAGAATCTAAAATCAAACCTTAAAAAATTCAAATTTCTGTGCAATCTCTACACACGCTGAATGATTTTCAAAAATTACTAGGAGATATTAATTGGCTGTGGCCATCTGTAGGCATCCCCACCTATGCCTTACAAAATCTGTTTAAAATTTTAGAGGGATCCCCTGACCCTAATAGCCCTAGGCAGCTAACAAAAGAGGCCAAAGAAGAACTGGCCTTAGTGGAGAAACGCATTCAACAATCTTTTTCAACTCAGCTAGATTATGATCAACCAATTTCTTTATATATATACCCCACTGAACATTCGCCCACTGCAATTATAGCTCAGCATAGCGCAATAGAATGGGTATATTTACACACTAAACAGTCTAAAAAAATGGTATCATATCTTGAGAAAATAGGGCACTTAATTGTGTCAGGAAGAAGCCATGTACAAACTTCAACTGGATTTGATCCATATGCAATATACGTTCCCTTGACAAAACAGGAATTGCAAACTGCCTTACAGTATAACTTGACCATGCAAATGGCATTAAGTGATTTTCAAAATGTTATCTTATTTCATTTGCCAAAAGGAAAATTATGGGACTTTCTACAATGTACTAAATTCATTGTAACTAATATCATTGCATCTCAGCCTATTACCAATGCACCCACCTATTTCATTGATGGCAACAAGAAAGGCATAGCAGGGATTGTCAGCCCTGGTACCAAAGAGAAATTACCCACTACCTACTCTTCAGAACAAACAGTTGAATTGTATGCTTTATATGCTCTTTTGTCACTTCAACCATTATCCTTCAACGTATATACTGATTCCAAATACCTTGCTTCTCTTTTTCCTGATTACCACCTTTTTATACAACCTAGATGAAGAATTATATACTCTCTTTTCACAGACTCAAGCTTTAATTCACTCACGTATGGAACCCTTCTTTATTGCACATATACATGTTCATTCAGGTTTACCTGGCCCTCTGGTCACAGGAAATGATGCTGTTGACAGGCTCATAGCTCCCATTTTTACATCTGCCAGTGACGAACATGCTAATATTCATACCAATGCTAACAGATTGCCCTCTAAATACCATATTCCTCTCCCTGAAGCACGGCATATTATTAAAACCTGTGATGTCTGTGCCCTTCTGCACTTACAAACTACGATTTCAGGAATTAATCCCCGGGGCAACAGCCTAACTCCCTTTGGCAACTTGATTTCACTCACTGCTCCTTAAGAAAGTTTTCTTTGCTTTTTGTCTCACTTGATACCTTTTCAGGCTTTATCTGGGCAGTACCTGTCTCTTCAGAATCCAGCAAACACGCCATTTCCATACTCTTACTCACCTTCCCCGTTATGGGGATTCCTTCTGTCTTGAAAACAAACAATGGACCTGCATTCACCTCGCATTCGTTTCGTTCATTTTTATCAGAATGGAACATCACACACATTACAGGAATACCCTATAATCCTCAGGGTCAAGCCATTATTGAAAGAGCCCACCACACCCTAAAAACTCATTTACTAAAACAGAAAGGGGGAATATGGAAGAGGAGATACACTTCTTATCCTATGAACCCTCAGTTATTATTATCTTTAACTCTTTATTCCCTAAATTTTTTAAACTTTACAAAAAATAATTCTGACACTCCTGCAGATAGACATTTTGCAGAAGACAAAAACAGCAAATTAGAAATCAATACACCAATATGATATAAGCAATTTAATCAGTGGCTGCCAGGAATCTTACGACTCCTAGGCAAGGGTTATGGTCTTGTCATTGCAGATGGAGAGGAAATCTGGGTTCCCCTTCACCATGTCCGTTACCAAGAGGGACCCTGAGACCAGACTCCCTTGGGAAGTGATGAAGTTGACGTGAAGGGTCTCATCAGTGACCCTGGAGGAGCCAATGAGGAAACGCCATCATCTGAATCCTTACCAGACGTGGGCTCAAGTGAAAAACATGACTCGTCAGGCTGAGCAGACACTGAAGAGCACTGGAACTCCTATGACTCCAGATAAGCTATTTCTGGCAATGTTAGCTGTTCTTTCCTGTTCCTCTGGGGTAAGTGCAGAATATGTTTATTGGGCATACATACCCAACCCACCACTTCTCTCCATAGTGGATTGGGTAGATAAAGCCCCTATGATCTTTACTAATGACAGCACGCATTTTCCAAGTCCCTGGTCCACAAAGCGACCAATCCATGAAGAAGATGAGGGAAAGCCAATCAACATTTCCGTGGGATTCAAAACCTTGCCTATCTGTTTAGGATCTCATCCTCTTTGCATGACTATCTTCCCACAGTGGTGGGCATACTCTGCCAACAATGGGACTGCTTCACGTCTGGGAATGTTTGCTATGGCATCTTTCTTACTTAATGGCTCCGAGCGACATTATCCAGGCCAGATAGCCAACTATTCGAACTCACTTTTTCAACCAGAGGAACCTACATGTCATACTGTATCTTGGAGAAGAAAACAGGAGATACAACCGTTACATTGGTCTGATTGTCAAGGCCAATTTGGGAAAGTTTCTATAATTCAGCAAAATCATACTACTCATACATTTATATTTGTTGACTGTGGACCTCACGGTTTGTTTGTAAACTGTTCTGAAGAGCAGGAGGAACTTCATAATTGCTCCTGGTTTAATAGATCAAACATTGGAGGCTTTCATAAATCTAAGACAAGTTTCTGGGCTGATAAGGACATACTGCTGAATTGGTATAACGGGGGCTTATCACCCCCATGACCCAGGATTGTTGTCCCCATTGTGGGGCCAAAGCAATGGCACATTTGGAAAATTCCAGCAGCTTTAGAGCACTTCGCTAGTGTTTATGGGACTGCGGGTGTGTTTCATCCTTCTAATTATACCTTCCTATATAATAGTACTGGCTATATTCAATCGTGTGTTCACCTTCTGTACTTGTTTATTGTAGGGCATTTTGATATTGACTTATCAGCCAAGATTGTCAATTGTACTGCATGTGCATTTTATACCTGCCTTAAGCACACCATTTCATATCACAATGCTAGCATTGTGCTAGTTAAACAAAAACCTGAGTTATGGCTTCCCGTAAACTTAACTGAGCCTTGGACTGATTCTGTATTTCATTCTGTATGTTGAAAACTGGGCTTAGGCAATCTAAGCACATCATTGGGTGGATTATTGCAGGCATCTTAAGCCTTATCTCCATTGTGACTGTAGGAACTTTGTCTGATATGGCTTTATATAATTCTATACAAAATCATGATTTTATCACTGCTTGGCACAAAGACTCTCATGATCTGTGGACTCAACAAGCTCAAATAGATCAGCAATTACAAACACGAATTAATGAGTTACAAACTGTGGTTATCTACTTAGGAGATCAAATGCAGCAACTGACTTTCCAAACACATATACGTTGTCACTGGAATTTTACTTCTTTTTGTCTGACTAACATGCCCTATAATAGCACTGAATATCCTTGGAATAAAGTTAAGGCGCATTTGCAGGATCTCACAGATAACTCAAGTTTAGACATCAATTTGTTGAAACAAGTTGCTAATTTTCAAGTTAGAGTACCTAGGGAATTGTATAGTACTCAATTCTATGATACTTTAACCAAAACCCTAGTGTCTCTAGACCCTAGAACTTGGCTTTTAAGAAGCATTATTTTTATATATGTTTTAATCACCCTGCTCTTTTTGTCATTGCTTATAGGATACAGAAGTCTCTACTCAAGACTCTGTGCCTCCCACAATGGAGTCCAACTAGCAGCCGCCGTGCTTAAATTAAAAACAAAAGGAGGATATGTTGGGAAGTGTAGTACAAAATAGCTGTATTGGGAGAAAGTCCTTGGGAAAATGGTGAAGGGCCAGAAGTATCCAGCTTTGTGTACTGCAGACAGAAAAACATCTCCTGCCTTTGGTTATGCTCAGCACCAAGATTTAATAATAAATAGGGATGTTACTTGAGAAAACAGGTTGTGGGTTAAGCACATGAGTCACTTAGAGCACGCTGTCCTTGAAATGTTTTTACTGATTATGTGTTAACCCCGTATGCGCTCTGCTGGCCGTATACTTTAAGCTCTTTGTTCCTGCTTCTATGAAAAGGCTTGACTGCAGAAATAAACTTGTCAGTCCTTGCAAGAGACTTTCCGAGTGTCATTCTTTCAGGTTCATCACTTCCAAGTCCCGGGGAGAAAATCCCCAACAGTCAATAAAGCAGACGTAGATGTTTTTCCTGTAATGCTCTTGCTTTTTGATTATGCAACAGATGTTGGCAATTTGATCTCTGGTTTCTTTGCCTTTTCTAAATACAGCTTGAATATCTGGAAGTTCTTGGTTCATGTGCTATTGAAGTCTGGCTTAGAGAATTTTGAGCATTATTTTGATAGCGTCGTGAGATGAGTGCAATTGTGTGGTAGTTTGAGTAATTTTTGGCATGCCTTTATTTGGGATTGAAATAAAAACGGACCTTCCAAATTTGTAGGCATATTGAGTGCAGCACTTTCACAGCATCATTTTTAGGATTTGAAATAGCTCAGCTGGAAATCCATCACCTCCACTAGCTTTGTTCATAGCGATGCTTCCTAAGGCCCACTTGACTTCACATTCCAGGATGTCTAGCTCTAGGTGAGTGATCACACCATCGTGGTTATCTGGGTCATGAAGATTTTTTTTGTACAGTATTAGTTTTTACTGTACACCAAAATGAACCAACCATACATATACACATACCCCTTCCCTTCAGGACTTCCTTCCAACAGTGCATTAATTATTGTTCCATGTGCTATGCACTGTGCATAGGACCAATTTCGAGAGGACATTTTTTCCACCAACCAGGGAAGGGGGTATGTTTCAGGATGATTCAAGTGCATGATATTTATTGTACATTTGTTTATTTACTTCTATATTATTATATCAGCTCCACTTGATTTTACATCAGATCATCAGGCATTAGATCCAGGATGTTGGGGACCCTGCCATATTGTATATTCTCATTAGTTATCTATTTTATACATAGTATCAATAGCGGATCTAATCCCTCATTTCTTCCCACCAACCCCTTTCTCCTTTGGTGTCCATACGTTTGTTCTCTGTGTCTGTGTCTCTACTTCTGTTTTGCAAATATGATCACCTGTACTGTTTTTCTAGATTCCACATGTATGCATTAATACAAAATTTATTTTTCTCTTTCTGACTTACTTCACTTTGTATGACAGTCTCTAGGTCCTTCCACGTCTCTACAAGCAACCCAACTTTATTCCTGTATACGACTGAGTAATAGTCCATTGTAGATATGCACCACATCTTCTTTATTCACACTTCTGCTGATGAACATTTGGGTTGTTTCCGTGTCCTCGCTACCGTAAATAGTGCTGCTATACACATTGTACTGCATGTGTCTTTTTGAATTATGATTTTCTCTTCAATGCTTGTTTATTTTTCTTCTATGTTTACTTCTTTCTATGGTTCATGCTATAGGAAATATGTAATCAAATTTTTCATTGCTATCGTGGAAAATGTGTTTTTATTTTCCAACTCCACAGTTGGGGAAGCTAATGTTACAGAAGAGACATGTTTATTCTGATAGATCTCTCGAGTATTCTGTTTTAAAAAAAACACATGGCAAATTTTCTATGGAAATCAAATAAATGGTAATATTGAATTTATTTTTTAAGGAGACTCATAATAAAATTCCTGAAAAATAGATATCTACTTACTCTGGTAAGTCAGTCCCAACCTGAATCATATAAATTCAAATAATAGTATAATGACCAAAATAAAATTTTAGTTTCTGCTTTCCACACATGTTGATTTATAATAATTATTAATATAAAATTTTGAACACATCAAAAATTCAAAGTATAATTCATTTTGTGCCAATTACTTAGGGAATATCAATAAGTTTTTAGGAAAAGATTCTAGACAAGAGTATCATTACAAAGTAATATATGATAAAAAGTGAGATTTTTGAAGTGTTTGATACTTTGGGGAAAAAGATCTGTAAAGAACAGATACTTTAGAAAAAATGTTCCCACAATTGACAATACACATTCCTACCTCATTGGAATGATGTTCAAAGCAACCTTCCTTCTAAAGCAGATCAGGGTAAAGCTAAGTTCATTCTCCTATACTTCTGAGATCTGAAATCAAGCACCCCTAAAGCACACATCTGTACAAACACTTTACAATGAAACTAAGCCCAAGAGGTTAGGTTCTTGCACTGCCATTTGCTATTGCATCATTAGAAAATCACGTGAATTCATTCTTGGATATATTAAGGCTGAGGTCATCTCTGAAACTCAAACTATGAAGATGCAATTCCAGGAGGAAGGCAAGTCTAAACCATATTCTGCTGCTGCTGCTGCAAAGTCTCTAGACAGATTGAAAAATATCAGATAGGAGAACATGTTTTATTTGCAGTATTGAAGCAACGTTTCCTGACAATAAACTTGCTGCAAAGCCAAGTCATGTCAACCTATTATGTCATTCAGGATCGGCCATCTACACTTCCTCTGTGCAGCCCATGCTTCAGATGCAGGCTCCTGACCACTCTCCAAACACAACCTGATGTTTTAGGATTTCAATTTTGCCCCATATGTGTGACAGACTCCTTTCATATAATCCTTTGATTCTTTGCCTAGAAAAAGCCTAGGAACTGTAGAAAGCATGAATTGAATGTTCATTTCTTTCTGAACTTTTCCTCAAATCTCCCTGGTTCTCACCATTTTTAATCTTTTTCTCCTCACTTTTCTAAAACAGGATTTATCTTCTTTTTTTCCATATTATAATTAGTTCATTTATGATTGTAAGACTGGCTCTACTTCTCTCCTGGCTAAAATTGGACAAATATCATGATAGAACAATGAAGGGAAGTCTCTGATTCAGTTACAAGGGCGTAACAATGATCTATTTATGTTGTATTGAATGGCCCTTGAGACTGGACCAGTGACATATCTTCCATTTATTTTCTATGCCTTGTGCTTGAATTTGAAGTTCATTTCCCACCATTTTACCTTCCTTTTCCACCCATTGACAGAGCTCCTCAATATACACTGTGTGTGTTAAAGCAGGTATCATGGTTAACATATATACACTATAATATGTAAAATAAACAGCAAGGACCTACTGTATATTCCTTTGCTGTACACTTGAAACTAACACAACATTGTAAAGTAACTCTATTTCAATTTTTTTAAATCAATTATCATAAAAAAAATTACCCTGGAAAAAATTAAAACATAAATGTATTAGCCTAGCTTTTTAAACCATTATTTCCAATCCACGATGTGTAAGTAACCACCAATAAATTCTGTTTCTTTCAAATGCAGGTATGGATAAATAAGAATAAGTTTTGACTTTAATACCAAGCAGTGTGGGAAAGGAAAATCCAAGAAGTACAAGATAATTATTAAAAAGTTTTAAATTCTAAACATCTATAAATTCATGAAGCAACTAAAGTAACCAGGTGTGATGGGCATAGTTTTTAGTTCCCCCTTGATAGCAGTTGGTTTGCATCTGCAGGTGTTTGATAAACTCCATTCTGTCCTCTTGTGGGCTTACTGAGTTTTGTTTGTGTGTGTGGTGTATGTGTGTTTGTAACTATACTTGTTCCCTTCCAACAAAAAAAAAAAACAAAGTTAAAAAAAAATTGTATATCAATCAGAAGCGATTTATCTGTTTTTTCCTTTTGCACAGCTTATTTCTTTCATAATATATGAAATTTTACAATTATTTAAATCTCACTTTCCTATTATTATTTTTTATTACCACTATTGCTGTTTGAGCTCCATGAGATCAAGTACCTTTATAGTATTGTAAGTCAATGCATGGTTTTGGCACATAGTAGATGTTCAATCTGGAGAAGGAAATAGCAATCCACTCCAGTGTTATTGCCTGGAGAATCCCAGGGATGGGGGAGCCTGGTGGGCTGCCGTCTATGGGGTCGCACAGAGTCGGACACGACTGAAGTGACTTAGCAGCAGCAGCAGCAGATGTTCAATAAGTATTTCCTGAACAAAAAACAAATAAATATCAGAGGGCATTTGTTTACTGAATGAGCTGTTCTAGATGATTCTTGCTTGAGGTTTCTCATGCAATGGGAGTGAGATGGTTGCTGGACTGGGGTGAGTTCAAAGTCTGTGTTGCTTGTATATATGGTGACCGATTACTTCAAACCTCAGGAGGATGACTGAGTTACAGGAGCAGTTATCTGAAAGGACAATTTTTCAAGAAATAATATAAGCAGCATAGAACGATGTGTCAGCATTTAGGAGGTGACCTGAGGCTTTCCAGGTGGTGCTGCTGCTAAAGAATCCACCTGCCAACGCAGAAGATGCAAGAGACGAGGGTTTGATCCCTGGGTCAGGAAGACATCCTGAAGGAGGAAATGGCAACCCACCCAAATATTCTTGCTTGCAAAATTTCCATGGAAAGAGGTGCCTGGAGACTACATTCCATGAAGCTGTAAAGAGTCTGACACAACTGAGGACGTGAGCACAGGAGGTGAGCCACTAACAGGGTTAGAACCCAAATACAACCACCCAGGTATATGAATCCAACTGCAGTCTCTATCAAAACAATCTGTAAGGGTCCTTTCAAAATAAACTTTGAAGGCTGCATAATCACAATGTGCTTTGGATTTTCTCTCTGTGCTTCATGAGAAATTGTCAATGTTACACTTTAAGAAATAGGTAACTGCTAAAGAAATGCAAAAAGGCAAAATGGCTGTCTGGGGAGGGCTTACAAATAGCTGTGAAAAGAAGAGAAGCAGAAAGCAAAGGAGAAAAGGAAAGATATAAACATCTGAATGCAGAGTTCCAAAGAATAGCAAGAAGAGATAAGAAAGCTTTCTTCAGCGATCAACGCAAAGAAATAGAGGAAAACAACAGAATGGGAAAGACTAGAGATCTCTTCAAGAAAATCAGAGATACCAAAGGAACATTTCATGCAAAGATGAGCTCGATAAAGGACAGAAATGGTATGGACCTAACAGAAGCAGAAGATATTAAGAAGAGATGGCAAGAATACACAGAAGAACTGTACAAAGAAGATCTTCATGACCTAGATAAGCACGATGGTGTGATCACTGACCTAGAGCCGGACATCCTGGAATGTGAAGTCAAATGGGCCTTAGAAAGCATCACTACGAACAAAGCTAGTGGAGGTGATGCAATTCCAGTTGAGCTATTCCAAATCCTGAAAGATGATGCTGTGAAAGTGCTGCACTCAATATGCCAGCAAATTTGGAAAACTCAGCAGTGGCCACAGGACTGGAGAAGGTCAGTTTTCATTCCAATCCCAAAGAAAGGCAATGCCAAAGAATGCTCAAACTACACACAATTGCACTCATCTCACACGCTAGTAAAGTAATGCTCAAAATTCTCCAAGCCAGGCTTCAGCAATATGTGAACCGTGAACCTTCCTGATGTTCAAGCTGGTTTTAGAAAAGGCAGAGGAACCAGAGATCAAATTGCCAACATCCGCTGGATGATAGAAAAAGTAAGACAGTTCCAGAAAAGCATCTATTTCTGCTTTATTGACTATGCCAAAGCTTTTGACTGTGTGGATCACAATAAACTGTGGAAAATTCTTCAAGAGGTGGGAATACGAGACCACCTGACCTGCCTCTTGAGAAATTTGTATGCAGGTCAGGAAGCAACAGTTAGAACTGGACATGGAACAACAGACTGGTTCCAAATAGGAAAAGGAGTTCGTCAAGGCTGTATATTGTCACCCTGTTTATTTAACTTACATACAGCGTACATCATGAGAAAGGCTACTGGAAGAAACACAAACTGAAATCAAGATTGCCGGGAGAAATATCAATAACCTCAGATATGCAGATGACACCACCCTTATGGCAGAAAGTGAAGAGGAATTAAAAAGCCTCTTGATGAAAGTGAAAATGGAGAGTGAAAATGTTGCCTTAAAGCTCATAATACAGAAAACTAAGATCATGGTATCTGGTCCCATCACTTCATGGCAAATAGATGGGGAAACAGTGGAAACAGTGTCAGACTACATTTTTGGCCTCCAAAATCACTGCAGATGGTGATTGCAGCCATGAAATTAAAAGATGCTTACTCCGTGGAGGGAAAGATATGACCAACCTAGACAGCATATTCAAAAGCAGAGATATTACTTTGCCAACAAAGGTACATCTAGTCAAGGCTATGGTTTTTCCAGTAGCATGTATGGATGTGAGATTTGGACTATAAAGAAAGCTGAGCACAGAAGAATTGATGCTTTTGAACTGTGGTGTTGGAGAAGACTCTTGAGAGTCCCTTGGGCTGCAAGGAGATCCAACCAGTCCATTCTGAAGGAGATCAGTCCTGGGTGTTCATTGGAAGGTTGGATGCTACAGCTGAAACTCCAATACTTTGGCCACCTCATGCGATGAGTTGACTCATTGGAAAAAACCCTGATGCTGGGAGGGGTTGGGGGCAGGAGGAGAAGGGGACAACAGAGGATGAGATGGCTGGATGGCATCACCCACTCGATGGACATGAGTTTGAGTGAACTCCGGGAGTTGGTGATGGACAGAGAGGCCTGGCGTGCTGCGATTCATGGGGTCGCAAAGAGTCGGACACAACTGAGCGACTGAACTGAACTGAACTGATTCATCAGAAATACTTGATTTGTATTTAGATTTTGTAAAGCTTACAGTTTTAAAGTCTTTATTGAACTTGTTACAATATTGCTTCTGTTCTTCCCATGTTCTGGGTTTTTGTTTGTTTTTGTTTTTTGTTTTTGGCCAAGACGCATGTGGGATCTCAGCTTTCCAACCAGGGATCACACCTACTCCCCATGCACTGGAAGGCAAAGTCTTAACACTGGATGGCTTAGGAAGTCCCTATAGTTTCTTAAGTGCCTACTAAATTTCAGATTGTCCTGGGCAATGTCTCACATAGGATAGGCACAATTATACTCATTCTGAAGATGGAGCATGCAAACAGGAGTGTAAGCAATTTAAAAGTTTAAGTAACACCAGGTTACTGAAAGCAAGTAAAAAATGTGAAAGTGAAAGTCGCGTAGTCATGTCTGATTCTTTGCAACCCCATGGACCATACAGTCCATGGAATTCTCCAGGTCAGAATATTGGAATGGGTAGCCTTTCCCTTCTGCAGGGGCTCTTGGATTCTTTGCCAGCTGAGCCACAAGGGAAGCCCAAGAATACTGGAGTAGGTAGCCTATCCCTTCTCCAGCGGATCTTCACGACCAAGGAATCCAACCGGAGCCCCCTGCATTGCAGGCTGATAAGCAAACAAAGAAAGTTTAAGTAAATAGGTAAAGTCTTATTTATAGTAGAAGCAAGTAACTCAATGTTCCTGTGGGTTGACTTGTTATGTATTTGTTTACATTGTCTTCTAAATGGACTCTCTGTTACTACATTGCTATTCCTTTTATCTTCTGTTCATTTCAAGCTTGTTGAAATCATTTCCGGAAGTGATAAATACAGCATATCCATTTCACTGCAGCTTTTAGCATTAACCTTTTAAAATAGTTTCTCTTTATTTGCCAGTGATATCCTTAATACAAAACTCATCAAAAGGAAAAAGCACTGTGGATTCCCAAGAAAAGAGGATGGAAACAACAGGTATATTTTGTGCCTTGAATTTCTTAAGAACAATGGCTAAAATTTGATAGATATCATTGCCTTATCTTAATTAAGGCTAATAACAACCAATACATTAAGATAGTATTATCACTCTGCTTTTACCTTTGACAAAACAGAGACATGGAAAGATTAAGCCACTCATTCAGAGTCATACAAGTCCTAAGAGGTGACACTGAGACTTTGGTTGTCTATATTCAGAGCCTATGATCTTAACCAGATAATACTGTCTTAATGAATATTCCTGCCAGGATAGTCAATAATTAATTAATAGTTAAAAACCAAGCTATAGTCAAATAGTCATTTACATGGGCTATTAGGTGATTTGAATGAATATATCAAGCAGTTAACTTTGGTCTGAAGTTAATTAATGAAACACAAATGTGAAATGAATTCTTTAAATTTATTGTATTAATCATTAAGACATTGATCATGTTCTTATACTTTCTAAGTAGTGTGTTTTAATACACTATTGATGAGTGGCTGCAGCAGAAAGTGATCATTTATTATATACATTGTACAGAACAGAAATTTTAAGAAACTTGGGAAATCCTTCTAGAAAATGCTATCCAATAGATCCTGTTAATAACCCATCCCCAAGAAGAAGAAATGCAAAAAACAATGGGCTGATTCCAATTTGGGAAAGGAGTACATCAAGGCTGTATATTGTCACTCTGCTTATTTAACTTATGTGCAGAGTACATTGTGTGAAATCCTGGGCTAGACGAAGCACAAGCTGGAATCAAGATTACCGGGAGAGATATCAATAATCTTAGATATGCAGATGACACCACCCTTATGGCAAAAAGTGAAGAAGAACTAAAGAGCCTCTTGATGAAAGTGAAAGAGGTGAGTGAAAAAGTGGGCTTAAAACTCAACATTATACCTGTGGTGGATTCATTTTGATATTTGGCAAAACTAATACAATTATGTAAAGTTTAAAAATAAAATAAAATTAATTAAAAAAAAATGAAGATGATGGCATCTGGTCCCATCACTTCATGGCAAATAGATGGGGAAAAAATGGGAACAGTGACAGACTTTATTTTCTAGGGCTCCCAGATCACTGCAGATTGTGACTATAGCCATAAAATCAAAATACACGTGCTGCTTGGAAGAAAAACTGTGACCAACATAGACAGCATATTAAAAATCAGAGACATTACTTTGCCAACAGAGGTCTGTCTAGTCAAAGCTATGGTTTTTCCAATAGTCTTGTATGGATGTGAGACTCGGACCATAAAGACAGCTGAGTGCTGAAGAATTGATGTTTTTGAACTGTGGTGTTGGAGAAGACTCCTGAGAATCTCTTGGACTGTAAGGAGATCAAACCAGTCAATCCTAAAGGAAATCAGTCCTGAATATTCATTGGAAGGACTGATGCTGAAGCTGAAGCTCCAATCCTTTGGCCACCTGATGCAAAGAGCTGACTCATTGGAAAAGACACTGATGCTGGGAAAGATTGAAGGCAGAAGGAGAAGGGGATGACAGAGGTTGAGATGGTTGGATGGCATCACCGACTCGATGGACATGAGTTTGAGCAAGCTCTGGGAGTTGGTGATGGACAAGGAAGTCCCATGCTGCAATCCATGAATTTACAGAGTCGGACAAGACTGAGTAACTGAGTTGAACTGAATAGGCAAATATATAATTTAGCATTAGAAATTTTTTTAATTTTTCTCCATGGTATTTGCCATTAACTTATGAATTATTATTTGCTTTCAAGTATATTGTTTCAAGTGTATTTTTTAGATGATTTTGATATTGTTGTCCATGGAGTAGAAAGAGCACTGGTGAGAAATTTAAGGAATCCTAGAAAGAGTTTTGTCTCTATCACCATCTGCGTGTGTGGACTTGAACAAGTTATTCTGTCTGTTAGTGTTTTAACTGGTCACCATTTTTCAAATCTTAGTAGCAGAATGAACAATGGTCTCAAAAGCGTCACAGTTATATTAAATTCTAAATACATAATTGTCCTCACAGCGATGATCAAAGTCTTTCCTGAATTTATGACGACTAGTGCATGTGTGGTTAGTCTTAGTGGGGTGGGGACAGGTTAGAAACATAGGGTTTATTTCTTCTTCCTCTTTCTTACTTTATTGTTCCCCTTCTTTCTTACTTTAGAGAGACCAGTTCTGTTAATGTGCCCAATGCATTGGCAACAAATCCGAGATAAATGCTTGTATTTTGTTGAAGCTTCCAAACCTTAGAATGACAGTCTAGCTGACTGTTCCATAAGAGAATCCAGTCTACTGCTTATTCAAGATCAGGAAGAATAGGTAAATAATTAAGTAAAATACTTTAATACAACTTAGCACTGACTTCTAGCCACATCAAGATCTTTGTGCTTTAGCCTTAAGGGTTCTATGCAGATGAAAATATCAACCTTGACTTCAAGAAGCTCACAATCTGAGAGACTAAATAGATATGTAAACAAAATAAATACAATGTAATGAATACAACAATATAAATATAAACATTTGTATATATTAATATATAAATGAACAAATAGAAATATCACAAATAAGGATTAATTAACTCCAACAGGGAGTCAGGAAAGGCCTCATAGAAGAGGTGATACTTGAACTGGGTTTCAGAGGATGAGCATAAGAATGCAAACCAGCAACAGATAAACAGATTCAATATTCAGTCATTTCTTCTGTTTCATTTACAGAGACTCATACAAAACCTGATAAACAAAGAAGGAATTCTGTTTGGGATTGGATTAAATTTTACATTCTCAGAGAAGAGCTGGAAGTGGGTAAATGGATCCTTTTTAAATTCTAAAATGTGAGTATTAGATAAGCTAATTTGAATATTCAATTTACAACATTGTTATTGAAGACTGAGATTTATAGTTAATAGCCTGAGAAGAAGAATGATTCTGAAGTTGGTTAAAATTTTCTATATATGAAAACACACCAACCCTTTGTCACAACATATATTTTATCTGCAGTGCAGTTTTAAGAGACAAGGAATAGATCAATTCCTTTGGGAGGGACACACACAAAGAAGTTTTTAAAAGAATAAAATTTAAAAATAAAGAAATTTCTAGCTAGAAGCTATTGACCCAAAGAACTGTTAAATAGTTTTTCAACCTGTGGGACCACATACCTTAGTGGGCCACGCTGGAACGATAAATACGAGAAGAAAAATATAGCGCATATCAGAGTATGTGGAACCCAGATATTTGGGAACTAGCCAAATTGTGATAAATATTGCAGCCTGTTTTAACCAGTAGTGTGGAAAAAGAGCTGTTTGAGAAGATGTTATAAACCTGCATAAGCCACAATTTGAGCTATTTGCCATTTCTTTTTCTTACATTTTATTTATTTATTTTTGTCTGTGCTGGGTCTTCACTGCTGCTCAGAGTTTTCTTTAGTTGCTCAGAGTGGAGGCTACTCTCTAGCTGTGGTGTGCGGGCTTCTCACTGTGGTAGTTTCTCTTGTTGCCGAGCACCTCTTCCAGGGCACTCGGGCTTCAGTAGTTGCGGTGTATGGGCTCTAGAGCACAGACACGATAGTTGTGTTGCACAGGATTAGTTGCTCCACAGCATGTAGGATCTTCCCAGATTAGGGATCAAACCTGTGTCTCCTGCTTTGGCAGGTGGCTTCTTCACTGAGTCGTTAGGGAAGCCCTTGCCATTTTTTTCTGGTTGTCTCACTATAGTCTCTTATTGCAAGATGGTCAGGATAACCATGAGTGTTTTAGGATTGATGTTACAAATTAAATTACAAATCTTTAACGGACTTCATCTATTTTGTACATCAAAGGGCAGGACACTATTTTTCCCTAGAAAGCGAAAGTGTGCAGGCATCCAACCAATTTTCTGAAAAGAATTTTTGTTGAGTTTTTCGGAACAGATGACATTGTGTTATGCTTTTTGAGTTCGCAAAAGATTTATTGACATTTGTATAAATTACAGTTAAAATCGATTCTTTTTCTCATTCAGAAAACCAAGACATGGAAGGTTAATACCCAGGAGCATATGCAAGTTTATATATAGTATAAATATAGTATAGTAATAATTTAGTAATATAGTAAACATAGTAATATAGTAATAATATAGTAATATTTTATTGTGTGGAAAGTTACCGAACATTGAGATATGTTGGTTTAATTACCAAGTTTTGATTTGTTTGACTCATTCTAAAATACAGTATTTTTTTAAGTGCAGTACTTTAAAATGAATACTATTTTAAAATAAAGTGTTCTGGACTAGAATAAATATATTAAAAGGCAAATGTATTTTGTTAAATAAAATCTATTCTTAATTTTTATTTGTTTTACAGGGATTATTATCTATACTTCATTGACATATAAATGCAACTCTGATATTAGCTTACTTTTATTTCTTTGTCATTAGAAAAGGTTAATTTTGGTTACATGTGTGTATGTTTCTTACTGGGGCATTATGTTTATTTTATTAAGGTTTATTATAAAATTGGAAAACTCTGTGGTGTTTATAAGAAGAAATACAGGCATAGTTGATAGATTAAATGTGACTGAACATTCTATTTTATTCTGAAGTTTAAAGTAATGGTTTTATGAATACTGTGATCAGGTAAATCTGGAAGGTTTTATTGGAGTGTAATTGCTTTATAATGTTGTGTTAGTTTCTACTGTACAGCAAATTAAACCAGTCTTACGTATACATTTATCCCCTCCCTTTAGGACTTCCTTCCCACAGTGCATTAATTAGAGTTCCATATGCTATGCACTGTGCACCAGGTACCAATTTCTTTTTGGCAGTAGATACCAATTTCAGGAGGACAATTTTTCCACCAACCAGGGAGGAGGTTATGGTTTCAGGATGATTCAAGTGCATTACATTCACTGTACATTTGTTTATTTATTTCCATTATCATTATATCAGCTCCATCTCAGATCATCAGACATTAGATATGGGAAATTGGGGACCCATGCTATACAGTATGTTCTCATTTGGTATCTATTTTATGTATGTACATAGTACCAGTAGTGTAGATATGTCAATCAACTCCCCCAATTCCTCCCACCACCCCCTTTCTCCTTTGATATCCATACATTTGTTCTCTATTTCTATTTTGCAAATAGGATCACCTATACCATTTTTCTAGATTCTACATATATGCATTAATATGAAATTTATTTTTTTCTTTCTTCCTTACTTCACTCTGCATGACAAACTCTAGATCCATCCATATCTCTACAAATGACCCAATTTCATTCCCTCTTATGTCTGACAAGTCAGTGCCAGCCTGAATCATATAAATTCAAATAATGCTATAATGATCAAAATAAAATTTTAGTTTCTGTTTTCCATGCCTGTTGATTTATACTACTTATAAAATTTTGAACACATCAAATAGTCAAAGGATAATTCATTTTGTGCCAGTTACTTAGGAAACATCAATAAATTTTTAGAAAAATATTCTCGACAAGATTATATTTACAAAGTAATATATGATAAAAGTGAGATTTTTGAAGTGTTTGTTCTTTCGAGGGAAAAGACCTATAAAGAACAGATACTTTAGAAAAAATGTTCCCACAATTGACAATGTACATTCCTACCTCCTTGGAATGATGTACAAAGCAACCTTCTAAAGCAGTTCAGGATAAAGCTAAGTTCATTCAGTTAGTTCAGAATTCATTCCACATATAGCACTTTCTTTCTCCTATATTTATGTGATCTGAATTCAAGCACCCCCAAAGCACACGTCTGTAAGAACCTTTTACAATGAAACTAAGCCCAAGAAGTTAGGTTCTTGAACTGTCATTTGCTATTGCACTATTAGATAATCACGTGAATTCATTCTTGGATATGATAAGGCTGAGGTCATCTCTGAAACTCAAACTATAAAGATGCAATTCCAGGAGGAATACAAGTCTAACCATATTCTAGACAGATTAAAAAATATCAGATCTAAGAGAACATTTTTTGGTTGCACTATTTGAGTCAATGTTTATATAGCTGGTAAAGAATCTACCTACAATGTGGGGGACCTGGGATCGATCCCTTGGTTGGGAAGATCCCCTGGAGAAAGGAAAGGTTACCCACTCCAGTATTCTTGCCTGGAGAATTCCATGGACTCTATAGTCCATGGGGTCGCAAAGAGTTGGACACAACTGAGTGACTTTCACGTTTTACTGACAATAAACTCACTGCAAAGCCAAGTCATGTCAACCTATTACGTCATTCAGGATCAGCCATCTACACTTCCTCTGTGCATCCATGCTTCAGATGCAGGCTCCTGACCACTCTTTGAACACATCCTGATGTTTCAAGATTTCATGGTTGCGCCATACATGTGACAGGCTCCTTTCATATAATCCTTTTATTCTTTGCCTAGATAAAGTCTAGAAACTGTAGAAAGCTTGAATCAAATGTTCATTTCTTTCTGAACTTTTCCTCAGATCTCTCTGACTCTCTTTTTCCTCCCACTTTTTTAAAACAGGATTTAGTTTCTTCTTTGCAATATTATAATTAGTCCTTTTTTATGATTGTAAGACTGTTCTGCTTCTCTCCTGGCTAGAGCTGGACAAGTATCACGATAAAATAATGAAGAGAAGAGAAGTCTCTGATTCAGTTAAAAGAGTAAGGGCAAAAAACTGGAAATAGAACTGCCATATGACCCAGCAATCCCACTGCTGGGCATACACACCAAGGAAACCAGAATTGAAAGAGACACATGTACCCCAATGTTCATCGCAACACTGTTTAAAATAGCCAGGACATTGAAGCAACCTAGATGTCCATCAGCAGATGAAAGGATAAGAAAGCTGTGGTACACATACACAATGGAATATTACTAAGCTATTAAAAAGAATGCATTTGAATCAGTCCTAATGAGTTTCATGAAACTGGAGCCTTTTATACACAGCGAAGTAAGTCAGAAAGAAAAACACCAATACAGTACGTTAACATATATATATGGAATTTAGGAAGATGGTAATGATGACCCTATATGTGAGACAGCAAAAGAGACAAGACGTAAAGAACAGACTTTTGGACTCTGTGGGAGAAGGCGAGGGTGGGATGATTGAGAGAATAGCATTGAAACATGTATATTATCATACGTGAAATAGATCGCCAGTCCAGGTTCGATGCATGAGACAGGGTGCTCAGGGCCAGTGCACTGGGATGACCCTGAGGGATGGGATAGGGAGGGAGCTGAGAGGGGGGTTCAGGATGGGGAACACCTGTACACCCATGGCTGATTCATGTGAATGTGTGACAAAAACCACCACAATATTGTAAAGTAATTAGCCTCCAATTAAAATAAATTTATTAATTAAAAAAAGAGTAAGGGCATAACAATGGTTTATTTATGCCATAGTTAATGGCCCTTGAGACTGGACCAATGGCATGCCTTCCATTTATTTTCTATGCCATGTGTGTGCATTTGAAGTTCATTTCCCACTATTTTGTCTTCCTGTTACACCCATTGACAGAGCTCCTCAATATATACAGTGTGTGTTAAAAGCAGGTGTCGTGTTTAACATATTACACTATTACCTGTAAAATAAACAGCAAGGACCTACTGTATATCACTTTGCTGTACACTGGAAACTAACACAACATTGTAAAGTAATTGTATTTCAATTTTTTTAAAACATCAATTATTGTGGAAAAAATTATACTGGGAAAATTTAAAAATAAAACATACATGCATTAGCCTAGCTTTTTAAAAACCATTCTTTCTGATCCACAATGTGTAAGTAGCCACCAGTCAAATTCTGTTCCTTTAAAATGCAGGTATGACACCAAGGAAACCAGAATTGAAAGAGACATGTGTACCCCAATGTTCATCGCAGCACTGTTTATAATAGCCAGGACATGGAAGCAACCTAGATGGCCATTAGCAGATGAATGGATAAGAAAGCTGTGGTACATACACATAATGGTGTATTACTCAGCCATTAAAAAGAATACATTTGAATCAGTTTTAATGAGGTGGTTGAAACTGGAGCCGATTATACAGAGTGAAGTAAGCCAGAAAGAAAAACACCAATACAGTATACTAATGCATATATATGGAATTTGGAAAGATGGTAACGATAACCCTGTATGTGAGACAGCAAAAGAGACACAGATGTATAGAACAGTCTTTTGGACTCTGTGGGAGAGGGAGGGAGGAGATGATTTGGGAAAATGGCATTGAAGCATGTATAATATCATATAAGAAACGAATCGCCAGTCCAGGTTTGATGCAGGATACAGGATGCTTGGGGCTGATTCACTGGGATGACCCAGAGGGATGGTATGGGGAGGGAGGTAGGAGGGGGGTTCAGGATTGGGAACATGTGTACACCCATGGCAGACTAATGTTGATGTATGGCAAAACAATACAATATTTTAAAGTAATTAGCCTCTAATTAAAATAAATAAATTTAAAAAAAATAAAAAATAAAATGCAGGTATGGATAAAAAAGAATAAGTTTGACTTTCATACCAAGCACTGTGAGAAAGGACAATCCAGGAAGTACAAGATAATTATTAAAAAAGTTTTTAAAGTTCTAAACATCTATAAACTCATGAAGCAACTAAGGTAACCAGGTATGATGGGCATAGTTTTTAGCTCACCCCTTGACAGCAACTACTTTGAATCTGCTGGTGTTCGATGAACTCCATTCTGTCCTCTTGTGGGCCTACTGGGTTTTGTTTTGTGTGTGTATGTGCAATTTGTCTGTTTTTGTGTGTTTGTAACTATACTTGTTCTCTTCCAACAAAGCAAAACCAAACAAAGTTTAAAAAAAAAATGTTGTATATCAATCGGAAGCAGTTTATCTGTTTTGTCCTTTTGCACAGCTTATTTCCTTCATGATATATGAAATTTGATATTTATTTCTATATCATTGTATTGTTGTTATCATTTTATTACCACTATTGCCATTTGAGCTCCATGAGATAAAGACCTTCATAGCATTCTAGTCCATGCATGGTTTTGACACATAGTAAATGTTCAATAAGTATTTCCTGAACAAAAAACAAATAATTATCAAATGGAGTTTGTTTACTGAATGAGCTCTCCTAGGTGATTCTTGTTTGGAGTCTCTCTTGCAACTGGAGTGAGATAGTGACTGAACTGGGGTTAGCTCAAAATCTTTGTCATTCCTATATGTGATTACTGATTACTTGAAACCTCAGGAGGATGACTGAGTTACAAGAGCAGTTTTCTGAAAGGACCATTTTTCAAATAATAAGCAGCATAGAATGATGCATCAGCATCTGGGAGGTGATCTGAGACTCTCCAGGTGGTGGTAATGCTAAAGAATCCACCTGCCAATGCAGAAGATGCAAGAGGTGAGGGTTTGATCCCTAGGTCTGGAAGATCCCCTAGGGGAGGAAATGGCAACCCACCCCAGTATTCTTGCCTGCAAAATTTCCATGGACAGAGATGCCTGGTGGGCTGCTGTCCATGGAGCTGAAAAGAGTCAGACACAACTGAGCACATGAGAACAGGAGGTGATGCACTAACAGGGCTAGGACCTAAATAAAACCACCCAGGCATATGGATCCAACCACACTCTCTGTCAAAACAATCTATAAGGGTCCTTTCAAAATAAACTTTGAAGGTTGCATAATCAGAATGTGCTTTGGATTCACCTTCTGTGCTTCATGGGAAATTGCCAATGTTCTACGACAAGAATTAGTTAAAGTGCTATGTGGCTAAAAATTTCTAGCAAAGAACTCTAATAGGCATAATTCTTAAAGGCAATTTCAATTCTGACTGAAATTGCTCTCTAGCTTTCTCTTCAGCTATTCCTCATTTTACACGTGACAGCTACTCATTCCCGACTTGAGTAAGGTCACAGAATGAGACGTTGATGAAGCCAGGACTAAAGACTAGGTTTTCCCTGAAACAAGTATCAGTCCTTGCTTCTTCCTACTCCAGGGTTTCTTCAACTTTTCAGCACTCTTATTTGAATGTTAACTATTCAAATATGGTGTGAATTTTCTCAATGATTTTTGCCTTCTGGGATTTTCACATTTCTCCTCTTAGAGCCAGCATTTGAGGATGTTATGTTCAGAAATATTTCTTTCTGGATGGACTCTCCATTCACAGGAGTGTTCTTGTACGAATTAATAAGTGAGCCTATCGCCACCTTGTGACTATAGTGTGTAGTTGCAACCGTAAAAGCAGTTTCACATGTGCAAAATCGATCAAGAACAATTTGTTCAATACCAATGTTTTCTCACCTAAATCTAACAATTATTACAATTTTCCTATATATCCTTTAATTCCCCTCACTTGCTTTCTATTACCTTTTATTTCTGAATGTGATGATTAGTAAGTTGCATATATAAATAAATTTAAGAAAATAAAAATAATTTAATATATAGGGGCGGCGAACAAGAGGAGCTACACCCTGCCTGAGGCCAGGGGTGGCAGCCAGAAGGAGCTACCCCACTCCCGAGGTCAGGGGCGGCAGCCGAGAGGAGCAACCCCACGTCCAAGGAGCGGTGGCTGTGCTGGCGCAGGAGGGCCCAGAGGAACTACTCCACGTTCATCGTCAGGAGGGGCGCTGTGAGGAGATACCCCTTGTCCAAGATAAGGAGCAGCAGCTGCGCTTTGCTGGAGCAGCCATGAAGAGATACCCCACATCCAAGGTAAGAGAAATCCAAGTAAGACGGTAGGTGTTGCAAGAGGGCGTCAGAGGGCAGACACAATGGAACCATAATCACAGAAAACTAGTCAATCTAATCACAAGGACCACAGCCTTGTCTAACTCAGTGAAACTAAGCCATGCCGTGTGGGGCCACCCAAGACAGGCGGGTCATGGTGGAGAGGTCTGACAGAATGTGGTCCACTGGAGAAGGGAATGGCAAAAACTTCAGTATTCCTGCATTGAGAACCCCATGAACAGTATGAAAAGGCAAAATGATAGGATACTGAAAGAGGAACTCCCCGGCTCAGAAGGTTAACCGAATATGCTACTGGAGATCGGTGGAGAAATAACTCCAGAAAGAATAAAGTCATGGAGCCAAAGCAAAAACAATACCCAGTTGTGGATGTGACTGGTGATGGAAGCAAGGTCCGATGCTGTAAAGAGCAATATTGCATAGGAACCTGGAATGTTAGGTCCATGAATCAAGGCAAATTGGAAGTGGTCAAACAGGAGATGGCAAGAGCGAAGTCAACATTCTAGGAATCAGCAAACTAAAATGGACTGGAATGGGTGAATTTAATTCAGATGACCATTATATCTACTACTGTGGGCAAGAATCCCTTACAAGAAATGGAGTACCCATCATGGTCAACAAAAGAGTCCAAAATGCAGTACTTGGATGCAATCTCAAAAACGACAGAATGATCTCTGTTCATTTCCAAGGCAAACCATTCAATATCACAGTAATCCAAGCCTATGCCTGAACCAGTAACACTGAAGAACCAGTAACACTGAAGAAGCTGAAGTTGAATGGTTCTTTGAAGACCTACAAGACCTTTTAGAACTAACACCCAAAAAAGTTGTCCTTTTCCTTAAAGGAGACTGGAATGCAAAAGTAGGAAGTCAAGAAACACCTGGAGTAACAGGCAAATTTGGCCCTGGAATACGGAATGAAACAGGGCAAAGGATAATAAGAGAATGCACTGGTCATAGCAAACACCCTTTTCAACAACACAAGAGAAGACTCAACACATGGACATCACCAGATTGTCAACACCGAAATCAGATTGATTACATTCTTTGCAGCCAAAGATGGAGAAGCTCTATATAGTCAGCAAAAACAAGACTGGGAGTGGACTGTGGCTTAGATCATGAACTCCTTATTGCCAAATTCAGACTTAAATTGAAGAAAGTAGGGAAAACCACTAGACCATTCAAGTATGACCTAAATCAAATCCCTTATGATTATACAGTGGAAGTGAGAAATAGATTTAAGGGCCTAGATCTGATAGATAGAGTGCCTGATGAACTATGGACTGAGGTTCATTACATTCTACAGGAGACAGGGATCAAGACCATCCCCATGGAAAAGAAATGCAAAAAAGCAAAATGGCTGTCTGGGGAGGCTTTACAAATAGCTGTGAAAAGAAGAGAAGTGAAAAGCAAACAAGAAGAGGAAAGATATAAGCATCTATATGCAGAGTTCCAAAGTAGAGCAAGGAGAGATAAGAAAGCCTTCCTCAGCAATCATTGCAAAGAAATAGAGGAAAACAACAGAATGGGAAAGACTAGAGATCTCTTCAAGAAAATTAGAGATACAAAGGGAACATTTCATGCAAAAATGGGCTTGATAAAGGACAGAAATGGTATGGACCTAACAGAAGCAGAAGATATTAAGAAGAGGTGGCAAGGATACACAGAACTGTACAAAAAAGATCTTCATGACCCAGATCATCACGATGGTGTGATCACTCACCTAGAGCCAGACACCCTGGAATGTGAAGTCAAGTGGGCCTTGGAAAGCATCACTACCAACAAAGCTAGTGGAGGTGATGGAATTCCATTTAAGCTATTTCAAATCATGAAAGATGATGCTGTGAAAGTGTTGCACTCAATATGCCAGCAAATTTGGAAAACTCAGCAGTGGCCACAGGACTGGAAAAGGTCATTTTTCATTCCAATCCCAAAGAAAGGCAATGCCAAAGAATGCTAACTATGGCACAATTGTACTCATCTCACATGCTAGTAAAGTAATGCTCAAAATTCTCCAAGCCAGGCTTCAGCAGTATGTGAACTGTGAACTTCCAGATGTTCAAGCTGGTTTTAGAAAAGGCAGAGGGAGGCGGTCCTAAGATGGTGGAGGAATAGGACAGGGAGACCACCTTCTCCTGCACAAATTCATCAAAAGAGCATTTAAACACTGAGTAGATTCCACAAAACAACTTCTGAATGCCGGCAGAGGACATCAGGCACCCAGAAAAGCAGCCCATTGTATTCGAAAGGAGGTAGGAAAAAATACAAAAGACAAAAAAAGAGACAAAAGAGGTAGGGACAGAGCTCCGTCCTGGGAAGGGAGTCTTAAAAAGAGAGAAGTTTCCAAACACGGAAAACACTCTCACTGCCGAATCTGTGGCGAGCCTTGGAAGCACAACATAACAGGGAGGAAGAGGGCAACATAACAGGGAGGAAAAATAAATAAATAATTAAAACCCACAGATTACGAGCCCAATGGTAACTCCCCCAGTGGAGAAGCAGCACAAACGCCTGCACCCACCACTAGCAAGCGGGGGCTGGGTAGGGAGGCGCGGCCTGCATTGCTTAGAGTATGGACCAGACCTGAATGCCCCAAGGGCAATCTGAGGCAACTAACTTGGGCTAGCAAACCAGACTGTGGGATAGCTACCACGCGAAAAGTCCTAACCTAAGACACCAACAGGCCCATGCCCAGAACAAAGGACTGAACAGAACTAACCAGCTGCAGACCATCCCCCTCTGGTGACAGGCAGCCAGAGCCAGAAGGGGGCAATCCCAGCCCCAGAGAGACATTATCTACCAAACTGCAAGCAGGCCTCTTTGCTAACTAAGACTTCTTGGGGTTCTGGATGGTCAACATCTGCCTAAGAAGATGTGCCAGTTGTACACCCAGAAAACCGAGTGGCAGGGACAGGGGAGGCGATAAGTTGCAGCAACCGCGCTCAGCAAACACCTCATCACCTGAGCTGCTCGGACCTGGGAAGGGCACAAAACGCAGGCCCAACTGAGTCTGTGCCTCTGAGGACTACCCGAGTGCCTGAACCTGAGCGGCTTAGACCTGGGAGGTGTATGCAGCCCAGGGCCAGCCTCGGATGGTTCCCGACGGAGCAACCTACAGCCTAAGCAGTGTGGGCAGGAAGGGCACACGTGCTGTGAGTGCGGGCAGGTCCACTGTGGCTGAGACACTGCGAACACACGCCAGTGTTATTTGTTTGCAGCGTCCCTCCCTCCCCACAGCACGACTGAACAAGTGAGCATAAAAAAAACTGTCTACCACTGCCCCCTTTGTGTCAGGGTGCAAATCAGACACTGAAGAGACCAGAAAACAGAAGAAGCTAAAACAGAGGGAACCGCCTTGGAAGTGACAGGTACAATAGTTTAAAACCCTGTAGTTAGTACTGACTACATAGGAAGGGCCTATAGATCTTGAGAAATATAAGCTGGACCAAGGAACTATCCGATAATGAACTGACCCCACACTGCCCACAACAACAACAGAGAAAGTCCTAGATATATTTTTACTATTTTTATGATCATTCTTTTTTTTAAATTTTTTTTAAATTTTTAAATTCTCTATTACTCCTTTAATTTTCATTTTTATAACCCACTATTACTTTGCAAAAAAAAAAAGAGCCTATTTTTTAAAGCAAACTTCATAGATATATATATATTATAATTTTGTGACTTTGTCTTATTTTGTTTTGCTTTTGTTTTTTCTTTTCTTCTTTTCTTTAATATTGTATTTTTGAAAATCCAACCTCTACTCTAGATTTTAAATCTTTGCTTTTGGGTATTTGTTATCAGTTTTGTACTTTAAGAACCCAATCTTCAATACCCATTTTTACTTGGGAGCCAGATTACTAGCTTGACTGCTCTATCCCCCTTTGGACTCTCCTTTTTCTCCACCAGGCCGCCTCTGTCTCTTCCCTTCCCCTTCTTTTCTCTACCCAACTCTGTGAATCACCAGTGTGTTCTGGACGGTGGAGAACACTTAGGGAACTGATTACTGGCTGGATCTGTCTCCCTCCTTTTCATTCCCCCCTTTTTATCCTCCTGGCCACCTCTGTCTCCTTCCTCCCTCTTCTCTTCTCTGTATAACTCCGGGAACATCTCTGAGCGGTCCAGACTGTGGAGCACACACAAGGAAGTGATTACTGGCTAGCTTGCTCTCTCCTCTTTTGATTCCACCTCATCTCCTTCGGGTCACCTCTAACTCCCTCCTCCCTCTTCTCTTCTCCATGTAACTCTGTGAACCTCTCTGGGTGTCCCTCACTGTGGAGAAACTTTTCATCTTTAACCTAGATATTTTATCAATGGTGCTGTATAGAAAAGAAGTCTTGAGACTACTGTAAAAATAAGACTGAAAACCAGAAGCAGGAGACTTAAGTCCAAATCCTGAGAACACCAGAGAACTCCTGACTCCAGGGAACATTAGTCAACAGGAGCTCATCAAACACCTCCATACCTACACTGAAACCAAGCACCACCCAAGGGCCAACAAGTTCCAGGGCAAGACATACCACGCAAATTCTCTAGCAACACAGGAACACAGCCCTGAGCTTCAATATACAGGCTGCCTAAAGTTACTCCAAAACCACTGACATCTCATAACTCGTTACTGGACACTTAATGGCACTCCAGAGAGAAGAAATCCAGCTCCACCCACCAGAACACCAACACAAGCTTCACTAACCAAGAAACCTTGACAAGCCACCCATACAATCCCACCCACAGCAAGGAAACTCCACAATAAAGAGAACTCCAAGAACTGCAAGAATACAGAAAGGACACCCCAAACTCAGCAATATAAACAAGATGAAGAGACAGAGGAATACCTAGCAGGTAAAGGAACAGGATAAATGCCCACCAAACCAAACAAAAGAGAAGAGATAGGGAATCTACCTGATAAAGAATTCCGAATAATGATAGTGAAAATGATCCCAAATCTTGAAATCAAAATGGAATCACAGATAAATAACCTGGAGACAAGGATTGAGAAGATGCAAGAAAGGTTTAACAAGGACCTGGAAGAAATAAAAAAGAGTCAATATATAATGAATAATGCAATAAATGAGATTTAAAAAACACTCTGGAGACAATAAATAGTAGAATAACAGAGGCAGAAGATAGTATTAGTGAAGTAGAAGATAGAATGGTAGAAATATATGAATCAGAGACGAAAAAAGAAAAACGAATTAAAAGTAATGAGGACAATCTCAGAGACCTCCAGGACAATATTAAACGCTCCAACATTTGAATCATAGGAGTCCCAGAAGAAGAAGACAAAAAGAAAGACCATGAGAAAATACTTGAGGAAATAATAGTTGCAAACTTCCCTAAAATGGGGAAGGAAATAGTCACCCAAGCCCAAGAAACCCAGAGAGTCCCAAACAGGATAATCCCAAGGCAAAACACCCCACACGTAAATGGGTTGAATGCCCCAACCAAAAGACAAAGACTAGCTGAATGGATACAAAAACAAGACCCCTATATATGTTGTCTACAAGAGACACACCTCAAAACAGGGGACACCTACAGAACTGAAAGTGAAGGGCTGGAAAAAGATATTTCATGCAAACAGAGAACAAAAGAAATCAGGAGCAACATAGGAGCACCACAATATGTAAGACAAATGCTAACAAGTATGAAAGGGGAAATTAATAATAACACAATAATAGTGGGAGACTTTAATACCCCACAAACACCTATGGATAGATCAACTAAACAGAAAATTAACAAGGAAACACAAACTTTAAATGATACAACAGACCAGTTAGACTTAATTGATATCTATAGGACATTTCACTCCAAAACAGTGAATTTCACCTTTTTCTCAAGCACACATGGAACCTTCTCCAAGATAGATCACATCCTGGGCCATAAATCTAGCCTTGGTAAATTCAAAAAAATAGAAATCATTCCAAGCATCTATTCTGACCACAATGCAGTAAGATTAGATCTCAATTACAGGAGAAAAACTATTAAAAATTCCAACATATGGGGGCTGAACAACACGCTGCTGAATAACCAACAAATCACAGAAGAAATCAAAAAAGAAATCAAAATATGCATAGAAATGAATGAAAATGAAAACACAACAACCCAAAACCTGTGGGACACTGTAAAAACAGTGCTAAGGGGAAAGTTCATAGCAATACAGGCATACCTCAAGAAACAAGAAAAAAGTCAAATAAATAACCTAACTCTACACCTAAAGCAACTAGAAAAGGAAGAAATGAAAAACCCCAGGGTTAGTAGAAGGAAAGAAATATTAAAAATTAGGGCAGAAATAAATGCAAAAGAAAGAAAAGAGACCATAGCAAAAATCAATAAAGCCAAAAGCTGGTTCTTTGAAAGGATAAATAAAATTGACACACCATTAGCCAGATTCATCAAGAAACAAAGAGAGAAAAATCAAATCAATAAAATTAGAGATGAAAATGGAAAGATCACAACAGACAACACAGAAATACAAAGGATCATAAGAGACTACTATCAACAATTATATGCCAATAAAATGGACAACGTGGAAGAAATGGACAAACTCTTAGAAAAGTACAATTTTCTAAAACTGAACCAGGAAGAAATAGAAAATCTTAACAGACCCATCACAAGCACGGAAATTGAAGCTGTAATCAGAAATCTTCCAGCAAATAAAAGCCCAGGTCCAGACGGCTTCACAGCTGAATTCTACCAAAAATTTAGAGAAGAGCTAACACCTATCCTACTCAAACTCTTCCAGAAAATTGCAGAGGAAAGTAAACTTGCAAACTCATTCTATGAGGCCACCATCACCCTAATATCAAAACCTGACAAAGACTCCCCCCCCAAAAAAGAAAACTACAGGCCAATATCACTGATGAACATAGATACAAAAATCCTTAACAAAATTCTAGCAATCAGAATCCAACAACACATTAAAAAAATCATACACCATGACCAAGTGGGCTTTATCCCAGGGATGCAAGGATTCTTCAATATCTGCAAATCAATCAATGTAATACACCACATTAACAAATTGAAAAATAAAAGCCATATCATTATCTCAATAGATGCAGAGAAAGCCTTTGACAAAATTCAACATCCATTTATGATAAAACCTCTCCAGAAAGCAGGAATAGAAGGAACATACCTCAACATAATAAAAGCTGTATATGACAAACCCACAGCAAACATTATCCTCAATGGTGAAAACTTGAAAGCATTTCCCCTAAAGTCAGGAACAAGACAAGGGTGCCCACTTTCACCACTACTATTCAACATAGTTTTGGAAGTTTGGGCCACAGCAATCAGAGCAGAAAAAGAAATAAAAGGAATCCAAATTGGAAAAGAAGAAGTAAAACACTCACTGTTTGCAAATGACATGATCCTCTACATAGAAAACCCTAAAGACTCCACCAGAAAATTACTAGAGCTAATCAATGAATATAGTAAAGTTGCAGGATATAAAATCAACACACAGAAATCCCTTGCATTCCTATACACTAATAATGAGAAAATAGAGAAATTAAGGAAACAATTCCATTCACCATTGCAATGAAAAGAATAAAATACTTAGGAATATATCTACCTAAAGAAACTAAAGACCTATATATAGAAAACTATAAAACACTGGTGAAAGAAATCAAAGAGGACACTAATAGATGGAGAAATATACCATGTTCATGGATCAGAAGAACTAATATAGTGAAAATGAGTATACTACCCAAAGCAATCTATAGATTCAAAACAATCCCTATCAAGCTACCAATGGTATTTTTCACAGAGCTAGAACAAATAATTTCACAATTTGTAAGGAAATACAAAAAAACCTCCAATAGCCAAAGCAATCTTGAGAAAGAAGAATGGAACTGGAGGAATCAACCTGCCTGACTTCAGGCTCTACGACAAAGCCACAGTACCACCAAGACAGTATGGTACTGGCACAAAGACAGAAATATAGATCAATGGAACAAAATAGAAAGCCCAGAGATAAATCCACGCACCTATGGACACCTTATCTGTGACAAAGAAGGCAAGAATATACAATGGATTAAAGACAATCTCTTTAATAAGTGGTGCTGAGAAAACTGATCAACCACCTGGAAAAGAATGAAACTAGGACACTTTCTAACACCATACACAAAAATAAACTCAAAATGGATTAAAGATCTAAACGTAAGACCAGAAACTATAGAACTCCTAGAGGAGAACATAAGCAAAACACCCTCCGACATAAATCACAGCAGGATCCTCTATCACCCACTTCCCTGAATATTGAAAATATAAGCAAAAATAAACAAATGGGACCTAATTAAACTTAAAAGCTTCTGCACACAAAGGAAACTATAAGCAAGGTGAAAAGACAACCTTCAGAATGGGAGAAAATAATAGCAAATGAAGCAACTGACAAACAACTAATTTCAAAAATATACAAGCAACTCCTGCAGCTCAATTCTAGAAAAATAAACAACCCAATCAAAAAATGGGCCAACGAACTAAATAGACATTTCTCCAAAGAAGACATACAGATGGCTACAAACACATGAAAAGATGCTCAACATCACTCATTATCAGAGAAATGCAAATCAAAACCACAATGAGGTACCATTTCACACCAGTCAGAATGGCTGCTATCCAAAAGTCCACAAGCAATAAACGCTAGAGAGGGTGTGGAGAAAAGGGAACTCTCTTACACTATTGGTGGGAATGCAAACTACTACAGCCACTATGGAGAATAGTGTGGAGATTCCCTAAAAAACTGGAATAGAACTGCCTTATGACACAGCAATCCCACTGGTGGGCATACACACCGAGGAAACCAGAAATGAAAAAAACATGTGCACCCCAATAATCATTGCAGCACTGTTTATAATAGTCAGGACATGGAAGCAACCTAGATGCCCATCAGTATAGGAATGGATAGGAAAGCTGTGGTACATATACACAATGGAGTATTAATCAGCCATTAAAAAGAATACATTTGAATCAGTTCTAATGAGGTGGATGAAACTGGAGCCTATTATACAGAGTGAAGTAAGCCAGAAAGAAAAACACCAATACAGTATCAGTTCAGTTCAGTCACTCAGTAGTGTCTGACTCTTTGAGACCCCATGAATCGCAGCACACCAGGCCTCCCTGTCCATCACCAACTCCTGGAGTTCACCCAGATCCATGTCCATCGAGTTAGTGATGCCATCCAGCCATCTCATCCTCTGTCGTCCCTTTCTCCTCCTGCCCCCAATCCCTCCCACCTTCAAAGTCTTTTCCAATGAGTCAATTCTTCGCATGAGGTGGCCAAAGTACTGGAGTTTCAGCTTTAGCATCATTCCTTCCAAAGAAATCCCAGGGCTAATCTCCTTCAGAATGGACTGGTTGGATCTCCTGGCAGTCCAAGGGACTCTCAAGAGTCTTCTCCAGCACCACAGTTCTAAAGCATCAATTCTTTGGCACTCAGCCTTCTTCACAGTCCAACTCTCACATCCATACATGACCACTGGAAAAACCATAGCCTTGACTAGACGGAACCCTGTTGGCAAAGTCATGTCTCTGCTTTTGAATATGCTATCTAGGTTGATCATAACTTTCTATCAAAGGAGTAAGCGCCTTTTAATTTCATGGCTGCAGTCACCATCTGCAGTGATTTTGGAGCCCAAAAATATAAAGTCTGACACTGTTTCCAGTTTCCCCATCTATTTGCCATGAAGTGATGGGACCAGATGCCATGATCTTCGTTTTCTGAATGTTGCGTTTTAAGCCAACTTTTTCACTCTCCTCTTTCATCTTCATCAAGAGGCTTTTTAGTTCTTCTTCCCTTTCTGCCATAAGGGTGGTGTCATCTGCATATCTGAGGTTATTGATATTTCTCCCAGCAATCTTGATTCCAGCTTGTGCTTCTTCCAGCCCAGCATTTCTCATGATGTACTCTGCATATAAGTTAAATAAGCAGGGTGACAATACACAGCCTTGACGTACTCCTTTTCCTATTTGGAACCAGTCTGTTGTTCCATGTCCAGTTCTAACTGTTGCTTCCTGACCTGAGTACAAATTTTTCAAGAGGCAGGTCAGGTGGTCTGGTATTCCCATCTCTTTCAGAATTTTCCACAGTTTATTGTGATCCACACAGTCAAAGGCTTTGGCATAGTCAATAAAGCAGAAATAGATGTTTTTCTGGAACTCTCTTGCTTTTCAATGATCCAGTGGATGTTGGCAATTTGGTCTCTGGTTCCTCTGCCTTTTCTAAAACCAGTTTGAACTACTGGAAGTTCATGGTTCACGTATTGCCTGGCTTGGAGAATTTTGAGCATTACTTTACTAGCGTGTGAGAAAAGTGCAATTGTGTGGTAGTTTGAACATTCTTTGGCATTGCCTTTCTTTGGGATTGGAATGAAAACTGACCTTTTCCAGTCCTGTGGCCACTACTGAGTTTTCCAAATTTCCTGGCATACTGAAATCAGCACTTTCACAGCATCATCTTTCACAATTTGAAATTGCTCAAATGGAACTCCATCACCTCCACTAGCTTTGTTTATAGTGATGCTTTCTAAGGCCCACTTGACTTCACATTCCAGGATGTTTGGCTTTAGGTCAGTGATCACACCATCGTGATTATCTGGGTCATGAAGATCTTTTTTGTACAGTTCTTCTGTGTATTCTTACCCCCTCTTTTTAATATCTTCTGCTTCAGTTAGGTCCATACAATTTCTGTACTTTATCGAGCCCATCTTTGCATGAAATGTTCTCTTTGTATCTCTAATTTTCTTGAAGAGATCTCTAGTCTTTCCCATTCTGTTGTTTTCCTCTATTTCTTTGCATTGATCGCTGAGGAAGGCTTTGTTATCTCTTCTTGCTATTCTTTGGAACTCTACACTCAGATGCTTATATCTTTCCTTTTCTCCTTTGCTTTTCGCTTCTCTTCTTTTCACAGCTATTTGTAAGGCCTCTTCAGACAGCCATTTTGCTTTTTTGCATTTCTTTTCCATGGGGATGGTCTTGATCCCTGTCTCCTGTACAATGTCACAAACCTCAGTCCATAGTTGATCAGGCACTCTATCAGATCTAGTCCCTAAATCTATTTCTCACTTCCACTGTATAATCATAAGGGATTTGATTTAGGTCATACCTGAATGGTCCAGTGGTTTGCTGCTGCTGCTAAGTCACTTCAGTCGTGTCTGACTCTGTGCAACCCCATAGACGGCAGCCCACCAGGCTCCCCCGTCGTTCGGATTCTCCAGGCAAGAACACTGGAGTGGGTTGCCATTTCCTTCTCCAATGCATGAAAGTGAAAAGTGAAAGTGAAGTCGCTCAGTCATGTCCTACCCTCAGCGACCCATGGACTGCAGCCTTCCAGGCTCCTCCATCCATGGGATTTTCCATGCAAGAGTATTGGAGTGGGGTGCCATTGCCTGCTCCGGGTCTAGTGGTTTACTAACGCATATATATGGAATTTAGAAAGATGGTAACTTCCAAACCTTGAAATGACAGTCTAGCTGACTGTTCCACAAGAGAATCCAGTCTATTGCTTATTCAAGATCAGGAAGAATTGGTAAATAATTAAGTAAAATACTTTAATACAACTTAGCACTGACTTCTAGCCACATCAAGATCTTTGTGCTTTAGCCTTAAGGGTATGCAGATGAAAATATCAACCTTGACTTCAAGAAGCTCACAATCCGTGAGACTAAATAGACATGTAAACAAAATAAATATAATTTAATGAATACAACAATATAAATATAAACATTTGTATATATTAATATATAAATGAACAAATAGAAATATCACAAATAAGGATTAATTAACTCCAACAGGGAGTCAGGAAAGGCCTCATAGAAGAGGTGATACTTGAACTGGGTTTCAGAGGATAAGCATAAGAATGCAAACCAGCAACAGATAAACAGATTCAATATTCAGTCATTTCTTCTGTTTCATTTACAGAGACTCATACAAAACCTGATAAACAAAGAAGGAATTCTGTTTTGAATTGGATTAAACTTTACAATATCAGAGAAGAGCTGGAAGTGGGTAAATGGATCCTTTTTAAACTCTAAAATGTGAGTTTTAGATAAGCTAATTTGAATATTCAATTTGCTTCCCACTAGCTATCCATTTTGCGGATGGTAATTTATATATGTCCATGCTACTCTCTCAGTTTGTCCTACTCACCTTCCCCTGCATCTCCATTCCTGCCCTGCAAATACGTTGATTTTACACAGTAGATTTCATGATCTTTTTAATTTGCATACATTAAAATTCACTCTTTCTGCCATAAAATTCTGTGAGTTTCATGGGTTTTGACTAAAGCATAATATAATGAATACACCATTACAATATCATGCAGAATAAAGTTTCATTGCCCTGAAATATCCCCTGTGTTTCACTTTTCAAGTGAAACTTCTCATGCAAATCTTGACAATATTTACCGTCTTTACAGTTTTGCTTTATCTAGATAACACATCAATGAAATTATGTAAAATAGAGCATTTTCAAACTAATGTCTTTTAATATGAAATATGCATTTCAGATTTATCTATATATTTTTGTGGCTGGATAGCTAATTCTTTTTTATCGCTCTTTCCTTCATCTGAGTACCATAGTTTGCACACTCATTCACCTATTGAAAGACATCTTGACTGCTTCCTGCTGCTGCTGCTGAGTCACTTCAGTCGTGTCCAACTCTGTGCGACCCCATAGACGGCAGCCCACCAGGCTCCCCCGTCCCTGGGATTCTCCAGGCAAGAACACTGGAGTGGGTTGCCATTTCCTTCTCCAATGCGTGAAAGTGAAGTCGCTCAGTCGTGTCCAACCCTCAGCGACCCCATGAACTGCAGCCTACCAGGCTCCTCTGTCTATGGGATTTTCCAGGCAAGAGTACTGGAGTGGGGTGCCATTGCCTTCTCCACGACTGCTTCCTGTTTGGGGCAATTATAAATCAATCTGCCATAAACATTCATGTGCAGTTTTTTTGTGGATATAAGTTTTCAAATCAGTTTGTAAATACCTAGAATGTTAGTTGCTTGATCATTTGATAGATGATGCTTAGTTTAAAAAAAAAAATGCCAGTTGTCTTTAATTTGAATGTCTTTGCATTTCCACCAGCAATGAATGAGTCCCTGTTGCTTCTCATCCTCATCAGCAATGGGTATTGTCAGGACTTTTGATTTTAGCATCCTAGCAGGTGTCTAGTGGAAGTTCATTGTTATTTTAGTTTGCATTTCCCTAGCAACAGATGTATCTTTTCATGTGCTCTTTCCATTTTCATATCTTCTTGGGTGAAGTGTCTTTTCAAATCTTTTGCCAATTTTTCGATTGAGTTGTTTGGCCAGTTTTTGTTGAGTATTGAATTATTTACATTGACTGCAAGTCCTTTTATGAGATTCATATTTTGCAAAAAAAACTTTTACTGCTTTGTGACTTAAAAATGTCTTTAACAGAACAGAAGATTTTATTTTAAATGGAGCCCATTCCTTTTTCAATTCAATTGTATTTGTGTCTTTCTCAAAAGTGAGTTGACTATATTATAAGGCATCTAGTTCGGGGGGGGTTTATTTTGTTCTGTTGATCTATATGTGTTGTCTTGGTTACTTTGGCTTTATAGTAAGTCTTGAAATCAAGTACTGTGAGTCCTTCAATTTTGCTCTTCTTCCTCAGCATTGTATTGACTGGTCTAGAACTTTTTGTCTTCCTACATAATTGGAATTAGTTTTGTCGAGCTCTATGAAAAAGTTTGAAGAGATTTATTTGTGATTACAGTCTATAGATAAAGTCAGAAGGAATCAACATCTTTACAGTAATGAATCTTCCAATATGTGAACATGAAATATCTCTCCATTGATCTAAATCTCCTTTGATGTCATTCATTTTATCAGTGCTTTAAGTTTTCCACATATAGATTCAGTACATATTTTGCTTGATTTATATCTAAATATTTCAATTTTTTATGCTATTGTAAACGGGATTTTTAAATGTTAAATTCAAGTTGTTCGTTGCTGGTATATATGTATGAAATTAACTTTTTATTTATTAACCTTGAACCTTGCAAATGTTCTGTGTTCACTTCTTAGTTCCAATAATTTTTTATGTTGATTCTTTTGGGTTCTCTAACTGGACAGTTACATCATCTGCTAAAAGAAATAGTTTTAGTTTTTGTTCTCTAATCTGTATGCCTTTTATTTCTTGATTTTCTTGCATCAGGTAGAATTTCTAATACAATGCTGAATAAGAGAGGTAAGAGTAGATATCTTGCCTTTTTCTTGAGCTTAAGAACACTACCTCACCATGAAATATGATGTTAACAGTAGATTTTTAAATAAGTATTGTTTATCAAGTTTTTATTTGCTCAGAGTGCTTATGGATATTGATTTTGTCACCTTTTTTTTCTTCCAGCTGACTTGATTACATGCTTTTTCTCCTCAGCTTATTGATTGGATTATATTTATTGATTTTTGAATATTGAACCTGCTTTGCAAACCTGAAATAAAACCCAATTGTGCGTGATGTATACTTCCTTTGTAGATTTTTGGATTTAATTTGCAAAGTTTTTTTTTTTTTAACTGTTTTGTTGGTGTGTTCATGAGAGATATAAATCTGTGGTTTTACTTTCTTTTAATGTCTTTGTTCTACTTTCAGTAATGTTGACTTCATAGAATGTCTTCTCAGGAGGTGTTTTCTCTGTTTCTATTTCCTTTATGAGATTGTGGAGAATTGGTACTGCATCTTTCTTACAACTTTAGTAGAATTCACCAGTGATATCCTTTGGCCCTGGGTTTTGTCTTTGTTTTTGTTTTTTTTAATGGTTTGGAAGGATACTAGTAACTGACTCAATTACTTCAATAGATGTGGACTATTCAATTTATCTATTTCTCCTTGTACAAATTTTCATAATTTCTGTATTTCCAGGAATTGACACATTTTATCTGTTATCAAATTTGTGGGAATAAAATTGTCTCTGGTATATCTAGGTTATGATTTTATTGCCATGAAATCTCTTATTTCTGATATTGGTAATTTCTTTCTTCTCTCTTTTCTTCTTATCCTGATTGGAGTTTGATGAATCTTATTGATACCAAGCTTCTTGATGAATCTTATTGAAACCAGCTTTTGGTTTCCCTGATTTTCTCTATTGTTTTCCTGTTTCATTTATTTCTGCTCAAATATTTACTATTTCTTTTTTTCTGTGTCTTTTAGGTTTAAAATATTCTCCCTTGTCTAGTTCCCTAATGGGAATTTAAAGCTGATTTTAGATCTTACTTACTTCTTTTTCAGTGTATCCATTTCATGACATAGATTTCCCTCTAACTACTCACTGCATCTCACATATAGAAGTATAATAATGGTATTTTTCTATACGATACAATTATTCCTATATTTGGAATTTATTTTTGAGAAAAAGCCAAGGAAATTACAGAAGGACTGAATGTGTCATGTATGTCCATGTGTGTTAGTCACCCAGTTGAGTCCAACTCTTTACGACCCCAGGAACTGTAGCCCACCAGGCTCCTCTGCCCATGGAATTCTCCAGCAAGAATACTGGAGTGGGTTGCCATTCCTTTCTCCAGGGGATCTTCCCCATCCAGGGATCGAACCCGGTTTCTCACATTGCAGGCAGATTCTTTACCCTCTGAGCCACAAGAGAAGACCGAATGTGTAATAAGAGAAATTAAATATGACTTTTGTCTAAAATCAAGAAGACAGGAGGAAAGAAATGAGGAGTTGTATTTGGAAAAAGAGTGATCTGATTTTGGACATAAGTTTGAGATGCCTATTAGACATCCAAATGGAAATGCCTAATGTGCATTTAGATATTTGTACCAGTAACTCAAGAAAAAGAACTATATATGAAGCAGAATGAGCTCACTCAAAGAGTGTACTTACAGTGCTAAGTACTGTCCTTGAGAAACTCCAACACTTAGAGCTAAAAGAGAGAGGAAGCCAGTAAGTGAGATTAAGAAAGGGTAGCTAAGGATGTCAGAGAAAAAAGAAAGAGATGTGTTTGGAAACACAGAGAAGAAAGTTTTTATTAAGCAACAGGTGGCAAACTATGTCAAAGGATGCTGAGAGGTCAAGAAATACAGGGATAGTTAAATGGCCATTAACTTGGCAATGTGGAAGTCCCTAGTGATATTGATCAGAAACGATTTTGTGAAGAGAAGAGAATGGAATGAGTTGAAAAGACAACATAAAATGAAGAATTTGAGAGTGTGTATTTAGCCAAATCTTTTGACAAATATACTGAGAAGAATGAAGGAATAATGGAATAATAGCTGGAGGAAAATATATGATCAAGGGAAATTATTTTATTTTAAATATGGTGGACCTTAGAGCATGGGGGGGTTTGTTCCTTTAGGTTGCTTTTTCTTTGATGATGATGGAAATGAATCAGTGAAAAGATAAAAAATCAATACTGCAGAAAAGGGTGGAAGATAAATAATTGCAAAAGTAATGTTTTCAGAAAAATCAAGAGGAGATGGATTCTAGAGTACAAGTGGTGGGCTTGGCTTTTTATATGAGCAAAAATGTTATTTCCACTGTAACAGAATAGAGATTATTCTATGCTTTGAATTCTAGACACACTTAGTTTAATTTTGGCCAAGAGTTGTGTGCAAATTTCTAAATTATTCTCTTCTACATCAAAGAAAAGCAACTATGGAAGGATAACCACAATCTCTTCCTTTCCTGGCAGCTTACTTCCTCTCAAACAATGCTTATGGCATTTCTCTGAAGTATTTTGAAGACTGTGGTTCACCTAAAATTTTTTCAAATATGCTTTCATAATTTGTTTGAAATTTTGCACAAAAAAATAATAATTTAGATCACATTTGTGTTAAGTAGATATGAATCAGCAAACTAAGTGGTTGAGAGCCAAGTGTATTGCCAAAAGAATTGCTAGGAAAAAAAGAGAAGTTTGGAATTAAAGGAAGGATCCTTCAAGACTATTCTTCAAGGAGTGTCAGGAGCCAGCGTGAGGAACTCCACCCACGGAAAAGGTCATGAGGAAGGAGGCTCGGTGTACGTAAAGGCAGGATCGAGCCTCAGGAGTCCCCCTGGAAATTCTCGAGCATCTACCCCCAAAACCAGAGTCTGCCTACTTTACTGCTTTGTGCTCTCACCTACACCTCTGACTTTACGGGGTGCTGTTCTGGGCATGACAAGAGTGTTCTAGTTCACAACCGTGAGAGGCATGAGATGTTCTAAACTGTCTGAATACAGATTCCTTTGAGCAGTTAAAAGATTGATTAGAAATTGTATTGGTGAAGGGTTTTTCACTTGTTGGGCCAATGTTTGCTGCTAAGTTTCCATATCCCTTACCTGCTGTGTCCCTGGCAGTGCATTGATTAATATAATTGGTGTAAGTAGTAGCTTTAATGTTTGTAACCTTGGACCCTTGAGTTAATTCTTTTTCTTGTTATAGCCCACCACACCTTTGCCCTATAGGAATGCAACTTTACCTAATGCTTTTGGAAGGTGGCGACTGACTAATCACCTTTAGAGAAAAATAAGTTTTCTGAAGAAAGGGTCTTAAAATGTTAACAGGCCTCCGGGCCAGAAGATGATGCAAATCACCTAAAATTTGCATATGATAAGTTTGCAGGAAGAAAGCCTGGCTTACTGCATGACTCCACCCCTTCCCCCATTATCCTCTATGCATAACTTAAGGTATAAAAACTACTTTGGAAAATAAAGTGCAGGCCTTGTTCACCAAAGCTTGATCTCCCCATGTCGTTCTTTCTCTCACCTCCTGGCTGAATTATACAGCCTTTTTTCTCCACTAAATTTTCTCACTGAGCTATCCTTATTTAACCACTCTTTATACCTTTAATTAACATTTAATTAAGCAATTGTTTCCTGATCCTCACTGACGCTATCCCCTCTTCAAATTCTCTGGATCCACCAGGTCTGGACACCAGCAAAGGGGCTGTAAGGGATTAAGGGGGAAATGGGGGACAGAATATGGAAAAAAAGTGAAGAAAAAGGATAGTAGCTTTAAAGGAAAGGAAACCATAATATTACAGCAATAGAATTTATGGTATTAATTTAAAAAGCAGAGTAAAAGCTAAAGGTTGACCCCAATATCATTCAGACCCCAATATTACTCTTTGCGATCCCATGAACTATACAGCCCATGGAATTCTCCGGGCCAGAATACTGGAGTAGGTAGCTGTTGCCTACTGCAGGAGATCTTCCCAACCTAGGTCACCCGCATTGCAGGCAGGTTCTTTACCAGCTGAGCCACCAGGAAGCCCAAGAATACTGGAGTGGGTAGCCTATTCCCTCCCCAGCAGATCTTCCTGACCCAGGAATCCACCTGGGGTCTCCTGCATTGCAGGTGGATTCTTTACCAGCTGAGCTACTAGGGAAGCCCTGAAAGAAAGGAAATAATAATATTATAGGATAGATTTTATGGTGTTAACTAAAACAGCAGAGTAAAAAGCTAAAGGTTGACTCCAATATCATTCAGTTACTGTATGAATTTTTATATCCTTTTACTTACTATATGAATACTAAAGTTATCTTTGTAAATGTCAAGGATAACTTTGTTTTAATCTTTGGATTTAGATCATATAGCAGAATATCTAAAAAATGTAGCTTTTAAAAATATACTAATGGAGTTGACAAAGCCCAGGGAATGTAAAGAGCAATTTGTTCTTATAAATATACAAATGATTAGAGCTAAGAATGAAAAAGATGAGAGAGGTATTCACCTACTTGGAAATAGCAAAAATAAAGATTTTTATGATTTATTTAAATGACATTATTAAAATAATATTGCATACTTATAATATTTTGGAGATGCACCATCTCCTTCAACCATTTAAACCACTCTCTCAGGGCTATTATTCCCACTTTAAAGATGAGGAAACTGAGTGGCAAGGAGAATGATCAACTTAATGTAGTGTTGGAGCTAGAATTTATATCCATGTTATCTGATGTAGAGTCTGGACCCTTCAACATGCTCCTTCATAATTTCTATGTATACCTGTGGCTCATTCATGGCAAAAAAACAACAAAATTCTGTAAAGCGATTATCCTTTGATTAAAAAATGAATTAATTAAAACAATGTTCCCAAAGATACTTATTCTACACCACCTAAATGTCTTTATTTAAATTTCCTTCATCCTACAAGAAACTTTACCAGTGAATATTTACGTCTGAATAATCATCATTTTTGATCACCTACTGTGAATCTGGTTCAACCAAGAATGACATTCTCCTGATTACAGATTACTGAGGAAGCAACATTGTGACAGGTAAAATAATCAAAAAGAGCATTAGAAAATTTAGGGTGTCTAGGCAAAAGAGAGCAGAACAAAGTGGTCTTTGTACAGCCATAGAACCATCAAGTCATGTAATTGTTGCTCTTCACTTGCTAAGTCCAGTCCAACTCTTTGTAACCCCAGGGACTGCAGCATGACAGGCTTCTCTGTCCTTTACCATCTCCCAGAGTTTTCTCAGATTCATGTCCATTGAGATGGTGATGCTATCTAAACACCTCATCCTCTGCCACCCTCTTCTCCTTTTGCCTTCGGTCTTTCCCAGCATCAGGGTCTTTTGCAATGAGTCAAGTGGAGGCTAGACCAAAAGAGAAATACATTAGGTAGAGAATGATCTTCCATAACTGTCAAAAAAGAAAGGAACAATAAAAAATAAATAAATAAAAGTGTATTGTTGTTGTTTCTCAAAAAGAAAAGAACAATAAAGAAAAATACCAAAAATGAAGTATAAATCATGTGTGCACTATAACAAAAATTGAAGACAAGTAACACAGAAAGCATTTGAAATGTATATGTAAATTAAGGAACTATAGTCTTAATATACAAGGGTTTTTTTCTAGTCAGTTAAAAAAATAGCAATATAAAACTAGAAGAAAACATGAGGTAACAATTTATGAAAAAAGAAAATATATCATCAATAAGCATTTGCAAAAAATTCTTATGTGTATAAATAAACAGTCCATCTGAGAGCATTAGCTGTCTCTCCATTCATTTGTGAGAAAAAGCATATTTGATACAGAGTAAAAAAACAAAAAGAAAACAAGACCTCACCAAGATATGTATCTAACCACATCGAATTATTTTATCAATTTCCAAATCTAACTTTATTTTTTCCTAAATAAATCATCTTAAAACATACTAGAAGTCCTCATTGTATAATTGAATACTAGATAAAGTACACTTGCATAAACTGATCTAAAAGAAAAACTAACATTTCATAATAAATGGTGGGGGAGGAGAGTTCAGTAGGCTTTATCTTGAAAAATAAAGCATGATATTATTGGAAAATAGTTTATCTTATATTTAAGATTTAAGCTACAATTGTATATATTCAACAATCTTTAGAATGGAGAGAATTAAGTGTTGAGATTTTATGAGGGACATTATTTTTCAACCTGATTTTATAATAGCAGAGTAGTATAACTGTAGCTCTTATTTGAGTTTTATAACATAATCATATAATGTGCCACTTTTGAAAAAAAAAAAATAGAATACCTCTCTGATTTTATTTTTATTGAGTGTCTCTTAATACTTCAGTCTTCAATTCATTCTCCTTTGAAGCAGCTACTAATCTTCTTAGTCCCCCTGTTGATTTTGTATATTTAAAGTATTAATTTGTACAATTCTGTTGTTCTCCCATTTTTCAGTAAATTTGCCTGTGATTTAAACTAATTTCTAATTTGATTTAAACAAATCTCAAAGCTCTCAGAAAATCTTAAATACTTTGGAAGCAAGGTTATTTTGCATAGCACACTCTGTGTGCATTAAATTTTAGCATCTGGCAGCTGGTGAAATACAGTCAACAACTTCCTTGATGTCATGACATAGATGGAGGCTAATGCCAGGTGGGAAGAGCAGGTGCATGGCAGCCAATTTTGCTAATGCCAGGTGGGAAGAGCAGGTGTGTGGCAGCCAATTTTGCAAGTGTCAGCTCATCAGTGATTAATTTTGCTTCTATTGCTTTTGAAATTTACTACTTTCTTATACAGCCTCATAACTGCAGTGATTCTGTGAATGAAAGTTTGGAGACTTTCTATATAGTATGTTAAAATTGAAGATGCTTTGACATAATTCTTAAGTGATTCTCACAGCTTTAATGTAATACAGTCAAGACAGACATAATTATTTCCACTATATACTTGACTTAGAAAGGTTACAAACTTCGCTTGAATTCATAGAATCTTTGAATAAGGTAACTGAGATTTGTACCTAAATCAGTTCTTGTGCTAAAGTCCTGTTTAATCCAATGTATTATACTGCCACCAAGTGGTATGAACTTTTATTCACATGCATCTGTAAATAAACAGGTTATTTCCATTCTTATGGATTTGGGAATATTGACGATCTCTTTATTTGTCTATTAGCAAAGTAATTTTTTTCTGTGTACCAGGGATGCTCTCCTTCAACATTCACGTATTTCTGAATTTGTATGATTTTATGCTTTAGATACACAAGGAGAACTTAATTATATGAAGTTTAACAGGTATAGTATTTATTTTATCCAAGGTATTGTATCCTAAAATTTATTAACCTATCATTATCATTCTTACTTTAATAGGAATAATAGTCAAGATTTCCAGGAGAAATATCAATAACCTCAGATAGGCAGATGACACCACCTTTACGGCAGAAAGTGAAGAGGGACTAAAGAGCCTCTTGATGAAGGTGAAAGAGGAGAGTGAGAAAACTGGCTTAAAACTCAACTTTTAAAAAACTAAGGTCATGGCATCTGGTCCCATCACTTCGTGGCAAATAGATGGGGAAGCAATGGAAACAGTGACAGACTTTCTTTTCTTGGGCTCCAAAATAACTGCAGATGGTGACTGCAGCCTTGAAATTAAAAGATGCTTGCTCCTTGGAAGGAAAGCTATGACCAATCTACACAGCATATTAAAAAGCAGAGACATTACTTTGTCAACAAAGGTCCATCTAGTCAAGGCTATGGTTTTTCCAGTAGTCATGTATGGATGTGAGCTGCTAAGTCACTACAGTCGTGTCCGACTCTGTGCGACCCCATAGACAGCAGCCCATCAGGCTGCCCCATCCCTGGGATTCTCCAGGCAAGAACACTGGAGTGGGTTGCCATTTCCTTCTCCAATGCATGAAAGTGAAAAGTGAAAGTGAAGTCGCTCAGTCATGGACTGCAGCCTTCCAGGCTCCTCCGTCCATGGGATTTTCCAGGCAAGGGTACTGGAGTGGGGCGCCATTGCCTTCTCCGGTGGATGTGAGAGTTGGACTATAAAGAAAGCTGAGTGCCGAAGAATTGATGCTTTTGAACTGTGGTGTTGGAGAAGACACTTGAGAGTCCCTTAGACTGCAAGGAGATCCAACCAGTCCATCCTAAAGGAGATCAATCTTGAATATACATTGGAAGGACTGATGCTGAAGCTGAAACTCCAATACTTTGCCCACCTGCTGTGAAGAACTGACTCATTTGAAAAGACCGTGATGCTGGGAAAGATTGAAGGCTGTGGGTGCGGGGAGGGGGGTGGGGGTTGGGGGGGTGGGGGAGAAGGGGCCGACAGAGGATGAGATGGTTGGATGGCATCACTGACTCAATGGACATGAGTTTGAGCAAGCTCCAGGAGTTGGTGACGGGCAGGGAGGCCTGGCGGGTTGCAGTCCATGAGGTTGCAAAGAGTCAAACATGACTAAACAATAACAAGCATTCCTACTTTATAGTAAAATGACTGAAGCTCACAGATTCTATGTAAATTGCTAGTATTACACAGCTATCAGTCACCATGCCAAGGCTCCCTTGTTCCTCTTCAAAGCCCATCCTTATAACCATAAATTATATTTCATACCATAGTTTTTCTTTAGTTAGAATTTTATCAAGGTTTATTCTTTCACTCCCTGTTTACTGCTTTTCTAACACAATATCTTCTGAATGACTCTAAGCACCAGATCTTTTGAATCAATCCTTGAGTATTACCTTGTTCAGGTACTCATCTATGTAAACATTACAAATAAATATCTAATCAATGCCTAAATATCTGATCTATACCTGTATCACTTTTTCACAAGAAATAACCAAAAGTTTGGTTTTTTTAATGTATTTTAATTGGAGGCTAATTAGGGCACACCAACCCACCCCAGTTTGCTTGCCTGGAGAATCCAATGGACAGAGGAGACTGGCAGGCTACAGTCCATGGGCTCTCAAAGAGTTGGACATAACTGAGTGACTTGCACACTATTTTACAATATTATGGTGAGTTTTGCAAATATGTATTGATTTTGTACTCCATTCCTGACATCAGTGGTAAAAAATTGGTGGTGGAAAAATTCTTCTCTCAAATGCTGTAATTTTTAAATCCAAATCATACATTTAGAGCTGCTGTCCAATACAGTAGCCATTAACCACATTTGAGTGTTTAAATTTAAGTCAGTTATAATTAAATAAAAATTTAAAATCTACCCACTGTTCAAATGCCCACTAGCCCCAAGTGGCTAGTGGCTACTGTTGGGGTTTTTCTCCCCAGGACTTGGAAGCGACGAACCTGAAAGAAGGACACTTGGACAGTCTCTTGCAAGGACTGACAAGTTTATTTCTGCAGTCAAGCTTTTTTATAGAAGCAGACAAAGAGCTTAAAGTATGCGGCCAGCAGGGCACATACAGAGTTAACACATAATCACTAGAAACATTTCAAGGACAGCACGCTGTAAATGACTCATGGGCTTCTCCCACAACCTGCTCTCACAAGTAACATCCCTATTTATTAATAACTCTTGGCGCCGAACATAACCAAAGGCAGGAGATGTTTTTCTGTCCGTGGTGCAAAGCTGCGTACTTCTGGCCCTTTGCCATTTTCCCAAGGACTTTCTCCTTTTATGGCTATTTTGCACTACGCTTCCCAACATGTCCTCCTTTTGTTTTTAAATTAAGCATGGCAGCAGCTAGTTGGACTCCATTGTGGGAGGCACGGAGTCTTGAGTAGAGACTTCTGTATACCATAATCAAGGACAAAAAGAGCAGGGTGATTAATACATATATAAAAATAATGCTTCCTGAAAGCCAAGCTCTAGGGTCTAGAGACAATAGGGTTTTGGTTAAAGTATCATAGAACTGAGTACTATACAATTCCCTAGGTACTCTAACTTGAAAATTAGCAACTTTTTGTTTCAACAAATTGATGTCTAAACTTGAGTTACTTGTGAGATCCTGCAAATGCGCCTTAACCTTATTCCAAGGATATTCAGTGCTATTATAGGGCATGTTAGTCAGACAAAAAGAAGTAAAATTCCAGTGACAGCGTATACGTGTTCAGAAAGTCAGTTGCTGCATTTGATCTCCTAAGTAGATAACCACAGTTTGTAACTCATTAATTCATGTTTGTAATTGCTGATCTATTTGAGCTTGTCAAGTCCACAGATCATGAGAGTCTTTGTGCCAAACAGTGATAAAATCATAATTTTGTATAGAATTATGTAAAGCCATACCAGACAAAGTTCCTACAGTCACAATGGAGATAAGGCTTAAGATGCCTGCAATAATCCACCCAATGATGCGCTTAGATCGCCTAAGCCTAGTTTTCAACAATACAGAAAGAAATATAGAATCAGTCCAAAGCTCAATTAAGTTTATGGGAAGCCATAACTCAGATCTTTGTTTAGCACAATGCTAGCATTGTGATATGAAATGGTGTGATTAAGGCAGGTATACAATGCACATGCAGTACAATTGACAATCTTGGCTGATAAGTCAATATCAAAATGCCCTACAATAAACAAATACAGAACGTGAACACATGATTGAATATAGCCAGTACTATTATATAGGAAGGTATAATTAGAAGGATGAAACACACCCACAGCCCCATAAACACTAGCGAAGTGCTCTAAGGCTGCTGGAATTTTCCAAATGTGCCATTGCTCCGGCCCCACAATGGGGACAACAATCCTGGGTCATGGGGGTGATAAGCCCCCGTTATACCAATTCAGCAGTATGTCCTTATCAGTCCAGAAACTTGTCTTAGATTTATGAAAGCCTCCAATGCTTGATCTATTAAACCAGGAGCAGTTATGATGTTCCTCTTGCTCGTCAGTGTCTGCTCAGCCTGATGAGTCATGTTTTTTCACTTGAGCCCATGTCGGGTAAGGATTCAGACGATGGCATTTCCTCATTGGCTCCTCCAGGGTCATTGAGACCCTTCGCATCAACTTCATCACTTTTCGAGGGAGTCTGGTCTTGGGGTGCTTCTCGGTAGCAGACATGGCGAAGGGGAACCCAGATTTCCTCTCCATCTGCAATGACAAGACCATAACCCTTGCCTAGGAGTCGTAAGATTCCTGGCAGCCACTGATTAAATTGCTTATACCACATTGATGTATTGATTTCTAATTTGCTGTTTTTGTCTTCTGCAAAATGTCTATTTGCACGAGTGTCAGAATTATTTTTTGTTAAGTTTAGTTAAAGATATTAGTAATTGAGGGAAAAAAATAGTAATTGAGGGTTCATGAGATAAGAAGTGTATCTCCTCTTCCATATTCCCCCTTTCTGTTTTAATAAACGAGTTTTAGGGTGTGGTGGGCTCTTTCAATAATGGCTTGACCCTGAGGATTATAGAGTATTCCTGTAATGTGTGTTATGTTCCATTTTGATAAAAATGAATGAAATGAATGCGAGGTCCATTGTCTGTTTTCAAGACAGAAGGAATCCCCATAATGGGGAAGGTGAGTAAGAGTGTAGAAATGGTGTGTTTGTTGGATTCTGAAGAGAGAGGTACTGCCCAGATAAAGCCTGAAAATGTATCAACTGAGACAAAAAGCAAAGAAAACTTTCTTAAGGAGCAGTGAGTGAAATCAGATTGCTAAAGGGAATTAGGTTGTTGCCCCTGGGGATTAACTCCTGAAATCGTAGTTCGTAAGTGCAGAGGGGCACAGACATCACAGGTTTTAATAATATGCCGTGTTTCCGTGAGAGGAATATGGTATTTAGAGTGCACTCTGTTAGCATTGGTATGAAGATTAGCATGTTCGTCACTGGCAGATGTAAAAATGGGAGCTATGAGCCTATCAACAGCATCATTTCCTGCGACCAGAGGGCCAGGTAAACCTGAATGAGCACGTATATGTGCAATAAAGGAAGGTTCCGTACGTGAACGAATTAAAGCTTGAGTCTGTGAAAAGAGAGTATATAATTCTTCATCTAGGTTGTATAAAAAGGTGGTAAGAAAATCAGGAAAAAGGGAAGAAAGGTATTTGGAATCAGTATATATGTTGAAGGATAACAGTTGAAGCGACAAAAGAGCATATAAAGCATACAATTCAACTCTTTGTATTGAAGAATAGGTAGTGGGTAATTTCTCTTTGATATCAGGGCCAACAATCCCTGCTATGCCTTTCTTGTTGCCATCAATGAAATAGGTGGGTGCATTGGAAATAGGCTGGGATGCAGTGATCTTAGTTACAATGAATTTAGTACATTGTAGAAAGTCCCATGATTTTCCTTTCGGCAGATGAAATGACATAACAGTCTGAAAATCACTTAATGCCATTTGCATGGTCAGGTTATACTGTAAGGCAATTTGCAATTCCTGTTTTGTCAAGGGAATGTGTATTACATATGGATCAAATCCAGTCAAAGTTTGTACATTGCTTCTTCCTGACACAATTAAGTGCCCTATTTTCTCAATATATGATACAATTTTTTTAGACTGTTTAGTGTGTAAATATACCCATTCTATTGGGCTGTGTTGGTCTATAATTGCCGTGGGTGAATGTTCACTAGGGAATATATATAAAGAAACTGGTTGATCATAATCTAGCCGAGTTGAAAAAGATTGTTGAATGCGTTTCTCCACTAAGGCCAGTTCTTCTTTGGCCTCTTTTGTTAGTTGCCTAGGGCTATTAGGGTCGGGGGATCCCCCTAAAATTTTAAATAGATTTTGTAAGGCCTAGGTGGGGATGCCGACAGATGGCCACAGCCAATTAATATCCCCTAGCAATTTTTGAAAATCATTCAGCGTGCGTAGAGATTGCACAGAAATTTGAGTTTTTGAGGTTTGATTTTAGATTCTTCCATAACATGTCCTAAATAATTAAAGGGTGCTTTCCATTGAATTTTATCTGGTGCAACAAGGAGGCCATGATTTTGAAGAGTACTAGAAACTTCATTATATAACTGTTGTAAACAGAGTTCAGATTCCATAGAGAGAAGTCTATCATCCATATAATGAATTATAAACGCAGTAGGATACTTGTCTCTAATGGGTTGTAATAAAACAGATATGAGATATTGGCAAATGGTAGGGGAGTTCATCATTCCCTGAGGTAGCACCTTCCATTGGAATCTTTTAACAGAAGCCATGTGATTTATAGAAGGAACTGAAAATGCAAAACGTTTTCTATCTTTAGGGTGCAAAGGTATAGTAAAAAAGCAGTCTTTTAAGTCAATAATAACTATAGACCATCCTTTTGGTACCATAGAAGGGGAGGGCAATCCGGGTTGTAAGGGCCTCATAGGTAACATGGTATTATTAACATTTCTTAAATCTATCAACATTCACCATTTTCCTGACTTCTTTTTTTATTACAAAAACAGGGGAATTCCACAGGGAAAATGAAGGTTCTATATGAGCTTTTTGTAACTGTTCATTAACTAACTGCATAAGAGCTGCCAATTTTTCTTTAGTTAGGGGCCATTGAGGTGTCCATATTGGGGTATCAGATTCCCAATCGAGGGGCAGCAGTGTTAACTCAATGGTCCCCATTAAAAAGGTTCCTTTAAAGAAATTGTGGCTTTTGTTTGTTCAAGAAAATCCCATCCCCATAAATTGATAGGGATATTAGTAATATATGGTTTAAGATAAGCTACAATTTGATCAGGGCCATACACTTGTAAGTAGGATGCACTGACAAAAGTTTGTGTGGCATCAGTTTCATCCATTCCTAATAGTCTAGAAGGAGCCATAACCTTACCCCAATCGAGGGGCCACTCTGCAGCTCTAATGATTGAAATGTTAGCTCCAGTATCTAACATGCTGTGAAATTCTTTCCCCGTATGTGTAAAGTAAGCATAGGTTTCTGATGTTCCTTTAATAAGATGGATAGTGCAAAAGTAAGGCTGATACTGCCAAAGCCTCCCTGTCGAACTTTATCAGATGCCTTCATTGGTTTAACATATGGCAAAAGTTAATAATTGTGCAAAATATTCCCCTTTTTGTAAGTATGCATTTCCTGTTTTCACAACATTTACCATAACATGTATTTCCCCTTCATAATCTTCGTCCACAACACTGGTCAAAACCATTAAACCTCTCATTGTGCAGCTACTACGTCCCAAAATCAGTCCCATTGTCCCGGGTGGAATCGGGCCATAATATCCAGTGGGAATTTTGTGGGGGTTGTATAATTCTATTAGTTCCACATCATAAGGATTAGGTATATCAATGCAAGCACTCTTAGATGTAGCTGCTTGTAGTGTCATAACGCTAGGTCCTCCTTTTGTAGTGGGGCTAGAGGATGGCCCCTTTATCAGTTTCCCTGTTGTTTTTGCTGTGCACCAGGGTTCAAAGTGTTTCTATCCTTATCAGATTTAGAATGACATTCATTCAGCCAATGAAACCCCCTTTTACATCTTGGACATACTCCTGGGAGTCTCTTCCTATTAGAAGTAGTATTATTTTTTCTGGCCTGTGTTGGCAGGCGACATTGTTTTCATATGGCCAGGCTTCCCACAGTTAAAACATTTGGTATTAGCAGCCTTTTGTACATTAGAGGTTTCCAATGCTGCCAATTTTGCTCTATGGGACATAGACCCAATGTCCCTATATGCTTTCAAATATTCCATAAGAGAGCCAGTCTCTCGAATAGGTCTGAGCACAGATCGACATTCCTCATTAGCATTTTCAAAAGCAAGTTGTTTTAAAATAATATTTTGTGACGTCACATCCTTAATAGATTTTTTAATTGCATCCTTTAATTTTCCTATAAATTGAGAATATTCCTCTTCATGTCCTTGAATAATCTTAACAAATGAACCATCAGAGTTAGTGCTATCAACCTTTGCTTATGCCCTGCAGGCAGTTTCTTTAATGAAATATAACATCTGAAGGGTAATATTAGCTAATTGTGCAATCATATCGGCCATGGCTCTTGTTCCAGTCAGTATATCACAGGTTAAATTGGCAGGGTTACCATGAGATTGCTGGTCAATCATCAGCTGTTGGGCCTCATCATTAACCCACATTTGCTACTGCAGTAATTGTTGAGGATTTAAAACCATCTTTGCTACTTGAAAAAAAATCGTGTGGCATCCAATGGTTAGCCCATCCTCTGAGAAATTCTATACAGTAAGGAGAAGTAGGTCCATACAGAGTACATGCTTTCTTAAAGCTAGACAACATGCCAAAATCTAGATTAGCCCAAGCATTTTGGCCTTAGGCAGGTTGATTAAATTGCATTGGGAAAGCGAAAGTGCAAGTAGGCATCTCCTGAGGAGGAGTGAAATGATTAGTACGAGCAAAGTTAGCAATTGCTGTTACAGGCGGAGCAGAAGGAAAAACCTCAGATTTGGGCTGTCCGTTGAATGAAATGACTCCCATTCCAAGTGGCTTCAATTTTGACATATCCTGTATATATATATATGTCTCTAAGTTGTCTTTCTAAGGATTGTGTCTGATTGAGCATAACATTCTTATATTTCAAAGCACCTTGCATATCTTGTTCCTTAAGCTCATATTCATGTAAAGATCGAATAGTTTTTACTTCCAAATCAACGTTATGCCCTTCAATTTGTTCTATGATAGCCCGTATGAGTGACCATGTAACCCTTGCCAATATGCTCGCAAAATATTATTCTTAACCCTTTTCCATACATCAAGATCAAGCGTCCCCTCCTCCGGGAACCATGGATTATGTTCCACTAGTATATGATAGCAGTCATTCAACTGATCTCTTGAAACATTAACACCATTTTGTTTCAAAAAATGATGCATTATAGAAATGAAAGGAATTTTACTGCTATGTTGTCCCATCCTGCTTACCTCTTTCTACAGGGGCTCGTCGCTTTGTTCAGCCTTTCTCTCAAGTCCCTGTTTGGGTGCCACTTGTTGGGGTTTTTCTCCCCGGGACTTGGAAGCGACAAAGCTGAAAGAAGGACACTTGGACAGTCTCTTGCAAGGACTGACAAGTTTATTTCTGAAGTCAAGCTTTTTTATAGAAGCAGGAACGAAGAGCTTAAAGTATGTGGCCAGCAGAGCGCATACAGAGTTAACACATAATCAGTAGAAACATTTCAAGGACAGCGCGCTCTAAATGACTTATGGGCTTCTCCCACAACCCACTCTCACAAGTAACATCCCTATTTATTATTAACTCTTGGCGCCAAGCATAACCAAAGTCAGGAGATGTCTTTCTGTCCATAGTGCAAAGCCGCGTACTTCTGGCCCTTCGCCATTTTCCCAAGGACTTTCTCCTTTTACGTCTATTTTCCACTATGCTTCCCAACAGCTACAGTTGTGGTTGCAACTGATATGGAATATTTCCACCATTGCAGAATGCTGATTCAACAGTGTGGGTCTAGATTCAAGATAACAGTTTTCTTCCAGATGTTGTACAAAAGGAACTCCAGCTAGTGTTTTTGAACAATGAATCATAGTTAGCTCAAAACATTTTACAGCAATTAGAAGCAATAGCCTTCTTCACTGTGTGTGCTCATAAGATGTAGATGTTAAGATCCAAGTGAAGCAAGACTGAATATGATGATAGTGTTTAAAGAGAACCTGAACAGGGGTTTCCCTGGTGGTCCAGTGGTTAAAACTTCACCTCCCAACTTAAGGGGTGTGGGTTCGATATCTGGTCAGAGTGTTAAGATCCCACATGCCTCACAGCCAAAATACCAAAAGAGAAAATGGACTCAATACTGTAATAAATTCAATAAAGACCTTAAAATCAAAAATATCTTAAAAAAAGGGAGACAGAACTTGAATATAGGAGAGCAATATCATGTGTGTGCTCACTTTTTAATACTTTACTGAGACCAGGTAAATACCTTTAAAGTAAATAACAACACATGTCTCAAAATGATAGAGACTTTTGGTGAAGAATGACTTGTCTACTCTTAGAATTTCTCAGTAAAATACGCCTAAATATATATGACTTATGGAAAGTCCAGTGTGTTAGTCATTCAGTCGTGTCCAATTTTTGCAACCCCATGGACTGTAGCCTGCCAGGCTCCTCTGCCCATGGGATTCTCCAGGCAAGAATACTGGAGTGGGTTGCCATGCCCTCTTCCAGGGGATCTTTTCAACCCAGAGATTGAACACAGATCTCCTGCAATACAGGCAGATTCTTTACTGTCTGAGCCAGCTGAAAGTCCTGGAAAGTCCAGCATGGTATCATAAATTAAATTTTAAATTGAATATGTGTCACAATATGTCAGAAATTTCTAGAGCTATGAAGTTGATGGGATCTATTCAGCAAGTTCCTTCATGACTGGCAGTTTTCCCACCTGAACCATGACACACAGAGTTTGGGGAAGTAACCTAATAGTAGTATTTGAGCATTTCTAACCACAGTCTTTAAACTAGGCCTGGAGGATTGGAGGAGAAACTGCCTAGATGAAAAAAAGCTTCGTTGACTTAGGAAATGGCATCAGGACAGTGCAGAAAGTCAGTGAAGAGCCCCTACTTGAATTGAGGATACCTTAAGCACAGGCGGCTGCGATGGGCACGCTCAAGCGCAGGCGGCTGTGATGGGCGCGCTCAGCATGGCCGAGAGGAGCCACCCCACGTCCAAAGTCAGAGACAGAAGCCAGGAGGACCCCATGCCCAAAGGGTGGCGGCCAAAAGGAGTTACCCATATCCGAGGTCAGGGGCAGCAGCCGAGAGTACCAGACTGCAACGGCACAGGAATGGCCGAGAGGAGCTACCCCGCGTCCGAGGTCGGGGGGGCGGCCGAGAGGAGTTACCCTGTGTCTGAGGTCAGGGGCAGTGGCCAGGAGGAGATACCCCTTGCCCCAAGCCCAAGGCCAGGAGCTGCAGGCGGGAGGAGCTACCCCATGCGCCTAAGACTGAGGCCAGGGGCGGTGGGCGGGAGGAGCTACACCATGCCCCTAAGCCTGAGGCCAGTGGTGGCGGGCAGGAGAAGATATGCCTCGCCCCATGCCCAAGGCCAGGGGCAGTGGCCGGGAAGACCAACCCCACGTCCAAGGAGCCGAGGCTGCCCGGGCTCAGGAGGGCCTAGAGGAGCTATCCCACGCTGAAGGTCAGGAAGGGCGGCGGTGAGGAGAAACCCCTCGTCCAAGGTCCGATGCCATCTCCCCTTCGAATACCCTGGATCAGCCGGGGCTGGTCCTCAGCAGTAAGGAGCAATGGCTGCGCTTTGCTGGAGCAGTCATGAAGAGATACCCCAGGCCCAAGGTAAGAGAAATCCAAGTAAGACGGTAGGTGTTGCAAGAGGGCGTCAGAAGGCAAACACACTGAAACCATACTCACAGAAAACTAGTCAGTCTAATCACACTAGGACCACAGCCTTGTTTAACTAAATGAAACTAAGCCATGCCCATGGGGCAACCCAAGATGGGCGGGTCATGGTGGAGAGATCTGACAGAATGTGGTCCACTGCAGAAGGGAATGGCAAATCACTTCAGTATTCTTGCCTTGAGAACCCCATGAACGGTATGAAAAGGTAAAATGATAGGATACTGAAAGAGAAACTCCCCAGGTCAGTAGGTGCCCAATATGCTACTGGAGATCAGTGGAGAAATAACTCCAGAAAGAATGAAGGGATGGAGCCAAAGCAAAAACAATACCCAGCTGTAGGTGTGACCGGTGATAGAAGCAAGGTCCTATGCTGTAAAGAGCAATATTGCATAGGAAGCTGGAATGTCAGGTCCATGAATCAAGGCAAATTGGAAGTGGTCAAACAAGAGATGGCAAGAGTGAATGTCGACATTCTAGGAATCAGCGAACTGAAATGGACTAGAATGGGTGAATTTAACTCAGATGACCATTATATCTACTACTGCGGGCAGGAATCCTTCAGAAGAAATGGAGTAGCCATCATGGTCAACAAAAGAGTCTGAAATGCAGTACTTGGATGCAATCTCAAAAATGACAGAATGATCTCTGTTCGTTTCCAAGGCAAACCATTCAATATCACAGTAATCCAAGCCTATGCCCCAACCAGTAATGCTGAAGAAGCTGAAGTTGAACAGTTCTATGAAGACCTACAAGACCTTTTAGAACTAACACCCAAAAAAGATGTCCTTTTCATTATAGGGGACTGAAATGCAAAAGTAGGAAGTCAAGAAACACCTGGAGTAACAGGCAAATTTGGCCTTGGAATACAGAATGAAGTAGGGCAAAGACTAATAGAGTTTTGCCAAGAAAATGCACTGGTCATAACTGGTCCAACAACACAAGAGAAGACTCTACACATGGACATCACCAGATGGTCAACACCAAAATCAGATTGATTATATTCTTTGCAGCCAAAGATGGAGAAGCTCTATACAGTCAGTAAAAACAGGACCAGGAGCTGACTGTGGCTCAGACCGTGAACTCCTTATTGCCAAATTCAGACTGAAATTGAAGAAAGTAGGGAAAACCACTAGACCATTCAGGTTTGACCTAAATCAAATCCCTTATGATTATACAGTGGAAGTGAGAAATAGATTTAAGGGCCTAGATCTGATAGATAGAGTGCCTGATGAACTATGGAATGAGGTTCATGACATTGTAAAGGAGACAGGGATCAAGACCATTCCCATAGAAAAGAAATGCAAAAAAGCAAAGTGGCTGTCTGGGGAGGCCTTACAAATAGCTGTGAAAAGAAGAGAAGCGAAAAGCAAAGGAGAAAAGGAAAGATATAAACATGTGAATGCAGAGTTCTGAAGAATAGCAAGGAGAGATAAGAAAGCCTTCGTCAGCGATCAATGCAATAGAAATAGAGGGAAACAACAGAATGGGAAAAACTAGGGATCTCTTCAAAAAATCAGAGATACCAAAGGAATATTTCATGCAAAGATGGGCTCGATAAAGGACAGAAATGGTATGGACCTAACAGAAGTAGAAGATATTAAGAAGACGTGGCAAGAATACACAGAAGAACCGTACAAAAAAGATCTCATGACCCAGATAATCACGATGGTGTGATCACTGACCAACAGCCAGACATCCAGGAATGTGAAGTCAAATAGGCCTTAGAAAGCATCACTATGAACAAAGCTAGTGGAGGTGATAGAATTCCAGTTGAGCTATTCCAAATCCTGAAAGAAGATGCTGTGCAAGTGCTGCACTCAATATGCCAGCAATTTGGAAAACTCAACAGTGGCCACAGGACTGGAAAAGATCTGTTTTCATTCCAATCCCAAAGAAAGGCAATGCCAAAGAATGCTCAAACTACTGCATAATTGCACTCATCTCACATGCTAGTAAAGTAATGCTCAAAATTCTCCAAGCCAGGCTTCAGCAATATGTGAACCCTGAACTTCCTGATGTTCAAGCTGGTTTTAGAAAAGGCAGAGGAACAAGAGATCAAGTTGCCAACATCCGCTGGATCATGCAAAAAGCAAGAGAGTTCCAGAAAAACATCTATTTCTGCTTTATTGACTATGCCAAAGCCTTTGACTGTGTGGATCACAATAAATTGTGGAAAATTCTGAAAGAGATGGGAATACCAGACCACCTGATCTGCCTCTTGAGAAATTTGTATGCAGGTCAGGAAGCAACAGTTAGAACTGGACATGGAACAACTGACTGGTTCCAAATAGGAAAAGTAGTATATCAAGGCTGTATATTGTCACCCTGTTTATTTAACTTATATGCAGAGTACATCATGAGAAACGCTGGACTGGAAGAAACACAAGCTGGAATAAAGATTACCGGGAGAAATATCAATAACCTCAGATATGCAGATGACACCACCCTTATGGCAGAAAGTGAAGAGGAACTAAAAAGCCTCTTCATGAAAGTGAAAGTGGAGAGTGCAAAAGTTGGCTTAAAGCTCAACATTCAGAAAATGAAAATCACGGCATCCGGTCCCACCACTTCATGGGAAATAGATGGGGAAACAGTGGAAACAGGGTCAGACTTTATTTTGGGGGGCTCCAAAATCACTGCAGATGGTGACTGCAGTCATGAAATTAAAAGATGCTTACTCCTTGGAAGGAAAGTTATGACCAACCTAGATAGCATAATAAAAAGCAGAGACATTACTTTGCCAACAAAGGTTCGTCTAGTCAAGGCTATGGTTTTTCCTGTGGTCATGTATGGATGTGAGAGTTGGACTGTGAAGAAGGCTGAGCGCCGAAGAATTAATGCTTTTAAACTGGTGTTGGAGAAGCTCTTGAGAGTCCCTTGGACTGCAAGGAGATCCAACCAGTCCATTCTGAAGGAGATCAGCCCTGGGATTTCTTTGGAAGGAATGAGGGTAAAGCTGAAACTCCAGTACTTTGGCCACCTCATGTGAAGAGTTGACTCATTGGAAAAGACTCTGATGCTAGGAGGGATTGGGGGCAGGAGGAGAAGGGGATGACAGAGGATGAGATGGCTGGATGGTATCACTGACTGGATGGACGTGAGTCTCAGTCAACTCCAGGAGTTGGTGATGGACAGGGAGGCCTGGCGTGCTGCGATTCATGGGGTCGCAAAGAGTTAATCACGACTGAGCGACTGATCTGATCTGATCTTAGCACACTTGCTTCACCACAACTCTGAGATGGGATAAGTCATAGAATAAGTAAGTCACAACTGAGAGTAGAAGACAGCTCATACCTCCATTTAGAGAGCTGGAATACAGATTTCAGCAAAAAGCCCCTTTGCTTGGTCTTGGACTTGTCTGTGCTGCCTGCCTCCTTCTCTGAACTGAATCAACAATTTATGGTCTTTTACTGGCTTTAAGAGGCTGCTAGGTTTACTCATGGAGAAGAGTAGCAACATTTGGTAATACCATCAGTAAAAATTTTAATATCACTACATGATCAAACTGTTCTCCAGTTTTATGTTAGAGAAGGTTGACAGCTCTTTAATGAAAACATCCAAAAACTGAGGGCTGTCTTTTCCAATTTAATAGTATCCCATTTTGTAGCAAGATATAACTCAATTCAATGATGAGAAAAGGGGAAAAAAAATACGCATTTTGCGAACACACTTTTCTGTGCAGATGACAAATAACATTATAAAAACAAAAAGAAGAGATATGGTACTCTGAGAAGTATGTGTTTCAGCTAACCCCAAATTTGAAAATTTTGAGTGTTTGGAATACTTGAGATAAAAAGAATAGACATCAAAAATTTCAAAGATAATGCTGAAAGGAATAACAAGTGAATACTCTCCTCAGATACTAAACATGTTTCAATATTTTAGCAAGTTTGCTATGTGAATCTGACATGAGACAGATAATGGAAACAAAAGAGATAATCTATAAATGTATTATTTTATATTACTATTAAGTTTGTTTTAAAGATGGTGAAATAAATTGATGGAGAATAAAGACATTTCTCAGTGTCTTGAGTCAAATGGGTGAAAATTTTGTGAAATAAATTATTTTATTTTTTACTAAACACCAAAGTCATTTTGAATGAATGAAATCTATACATGGGTATACATTTAAAAGGAATATTCTAGGAATACCAGTGCCTTATACCTGTCAAGGAAAAGACTACCCACTCCAGTGTTCTGACCTGGAGAATTCCATGGACTATATCGTCCATGGGGTGGCAAAGAGTCAGACAGGACTGAGCGACTTTCACTTTCACTGATGCCTTATAAGCTAAGAAAACATTTAAAAAATGCATAATAGAAAAATGGCTCACTTAACCTCAGTATATTAAACTATATAGATGAAAATAACTAAATATTTAAATGAAAGAATAAGTATCAAGTATTTTCAGGACTACTGACAAAGAATTAATATTTCAATTTTTTTAAAATTTATTTATCTATTTTTGGCTATGCTAGGTCTTCATTGCTGCAGGGGCCACTCTCTCATTGACGTGCACAGGCATCTCACTGCGGCGGCTTCTCTTGTGGAGCATGGGCTCTAGGGCAGGAGGGTTTCAGTAATTGCTGTTCCCAGGCTCTAGAGCACAGGCTCAATAGTTGTGGCACATGGGCTTAGTTGCTCCATGGCATGTGGAATCTTCCTGGATCAGGGATTGAACCCTTGTTTCCTACAGACGGATTCTTGACTGCTGAGCCACCAGGGAAGCTCCAGTACATCAATTATATAAAGAACTCAGGCAGGATATGAAGTGACCAGGGGATTCCCTGATAGCTCAGTTGGTAAAGAATCCACTGGCAATGCAGGACACCCTGGTTCAATTCCTGGGTCGGGAAGATCCTCCAGAGCAGGGATAGGCTACCCACTCCAATATTCTTGGGCTTCCTTTGTGGCTCAGCTGGTAAAGAATCTGCCAGCAACGTGGGACACGTGGGTTCGATCCCTGGTTTGGGAAGATCCCCTGGAGAAGGGAAAGGCTACCCATGCCAGTACTCTGACCTGAGGAAGTTCATGGACCATATAGTCAATGGGGTTGCAAAGTGTCGGGCACAACTGAGCAACTTTCACTTTCACTTCATTTTCTGTGATATCAGTGTTATAAATGTGTTAAGATTCATTTTGGCCAACCTGGATGCTCGGACAATTGCTCTTTTTGTTTATAACTCTTCCATGATCTCCCTCCCAAAGATTTATGTTTAAAGAGAAAGTTTTTCTGAGTTAAAAAAGATTCTTCTTTAATGTTAAATACTCTGTCCTTGCACATTACTCTTCTGCTTCTGGAACCTCAAAACAAAGTTTCTAAATAACACATACAAATTGAAAAGAGAAACATTAACATCCCAACAGATTTATAGGAAAAAAAGTTAAAAAAAAAGAATAAAATGGGAAATACAAATAATAATTCAATTGATGAGGTACAACTCAATTTTATTAATCAAAGATGATAAAATCATACTCTCAGTGAAGTTACATCTACAATGTTCTATCAAATTAACATACAAATGATGCTAAATTGTATCCTTTAACTGTTCTGAAAAAGTTTGTGTTCATGTAAGTTGTTTTAAAAATAATTTGGCAATAACTAAAATGATAACAAATCATTACTTATTGTTTAAGTAATAACTATTAGTTACTTAGGATTTTAAATGTTTAAATAATTTGGCCAAGATGTTATACTCTTAGGAATGTGTATCTTTTTAAAGATTTATTTGTTTATTGGCTGTGGTGGGCCTTTGTTACTGCACCCAGACTTTCTTTAGTTGTGACACGTGGGCTCAGTCATTGCAGCTCAAGGGCTCTACAGTGCTGGCTCAGTAGTTGTGGCACATGGGGTTATTTGCCCCACAGCATGTGGGATCACCCTGTACCAGGGATCAAACCAGTGTCCCCTGCATTGCCAGACAGATTCTTAACCACTTGACCACCAAGGAAGCCCAGGAATCTATAACTTTAAGAAATCATAAATATAAAAACAATTTGCACAGGTACATTTATTGTCTCAATAATTATAAAAATAAACACATGGAAATACTCCATATCCAACAATAAGAGAATGATGAAGTAAACTATGGGAAATTCAATTGATAGAATATGATGCAATCAATAAAATTATTGTTTCTGTTCAGACACTCAGTCGTGTCCAACTCTTTGAGACCCCATGGACTGCAACATGTCAGGCTTCCCTCTCCTTCACCATCTCCTGGAGCTTGCTCAAATTCATGTCCATTGAGTTGGTGATGCCATCCAACCATCTAATCATCTGTCATCCCCTTTTCCTCCTGCTTTCAATCTTTCCCTAACATCAGGGCATTTTCTAATGAGTTGGCTCTTTTCCCCAGGTGGCCAAAGTATTGGAGCCTCAGTTTCAGCATCAGTCCTTCCAAAGAATATTCAGGGTCAATTTCCTTCAGGATTGACTGGTTTGATCTCTTGCAGTCCAAGAGTCTTCTCCAACACCACAGTTCAAAAGCATTAATTCTTAAGATAACTACCCGCCCCCCCCACTGTAGAATGATGAAACTTAGAAATTAAAAATCAGATAATGTTGTGTCCAATTAGAAAATTATAAGATGGCCTTGCCTTTTTTGTCACTGTTTTGGAGATTTTCTTTCACTTTCTTATGGTCACAGAGTGGCTTTGATGAGGTTGGTGTCCTGTGATGTTCCCACCTCTACAACAGAAAAATATCCAGGCCTGACTGTGACTGCCACGTCATCTCCTAGCAATGTCAAGGTCTAGCTATTCCTGTCAGCTGGGGGCAGCATTTCATACATTTCAAAGGCAGCTTTTGTCCTCACAATAAGAGAAAGCTAGCTCCAGGTGAACTGGATACCCACATCAAGAATCTGACTATCTGATTGGAAGATATAAAAGACTGTGTACAGGACATCTAACTTACTAAAAGTCTCTCAGCCAATATGTACAGAGACAGTTTCCAATGAGACTGGAATAACGTATGTCTTTTGTCAAGACTCCCTCTTCCCTAGAAAACACTGATTGACCACCAAATAAATTTTCTATCTTTTCTTACTTTATCACTGGACTATCCTCCTTTCCTGTGCATTTATTTTTTTTTCCTTAAATATTGAATGTTAGAGTAACATAACTTTTTTCATGAAAAATTCCATATTTGACCTGTGTTTGAGGACTCAGTTTCAAAGGCTGTGAGACTGTATTTTTCTTGCTTCTAATGTTTGACCCCTAGTAGATGAGGCTGATGTAGAGGCTTGTGCAGGATTCCTGGCAGGAATACTATGTATGACTATTCAAAAGAAAATGAAGTAAGTATAAATCTAACAATATGCCTATAAGATATGAGTCCTAATAGCTACAAAATGATAATAAATGATGGGGCTTCCCTGGTAGCTCAGTAGTAAAGAATCTGCCTGCCAATTCAGGAGTTGTGGCTTCAATTCTTGGGTCAAGAAGAACCCCTGGAGAAGGAAGTGGAAACCCACTTTGGTATACTTGCCTGGGAAATCCTATGGATAGAAGAACCTGGTGGGCTGTAGTCCATGGGGTCACAAAGAGTCAGACATTATTGAGCAACTTAACAACAACAGCAATAAAAATATATAAGAAGATTTCAATAAAGAGATAGATCAAGTTCATGGAATTTTGTCAATAGTCTCCAGTAGCATGCTGTGGGCTTGTGAAATATTTAACAGTTCTCTTGTACTTCAGGAGGCATGTGTCTTAATCATCTATTCATATATTTTATTTAAAGGAAAGTAGCTCCTTTTGATTTGACATGATGGGTTTCTTTAGAATGAACTGTAATAAGAAAAAAAATACATTTGAATATGTATTAGGTCAGATTTTTGAAATGTAAAAGAAATTTGTCACAGAAAGACTGTGACCTTTCCACTACAGTAAGGGTAAAAATTGAAGGCAAAGAAACTCAAGAATGGTCATGGAAGAACAGTTTTAGAGTTATTGGAGGAATATAGATGTCTACAGGTTTCCAACTGATGTCATCATTAGTTTTGCTTTTTCCTGTTTTATTTTTTTATATGAAAATGGGGAGGAAAATTAGTTGTTAAATGTATTAATGAGAGAGAAAGAGTTTACCCTGGGGAAAACAATGTATTCCTTCCCACTACTGTATTTTATTCATTTTAAGTAGTGTAAGGAGGAGTATTGACACCTCAAGCAGCTGTGGATGTCACATTGTCTTTTCTGCTTCCACAAGAAAAAGAAAAAAACAAACTTGATTTGTCCTGGTAATTTGAAAACTTTGATCTAAAGTATTAGTTCCAAAATATTGTTTAAACATTGTTTTTGCGTCTTCCAAATTTGGCACAAATGGACTTTTGAATCAGTATCTCTAAGTGACCTGGAAGTTGATCTCAGAAATTAGCCACTTTGCCATTAGTCATGCTCATAGCATGTGCTCCTGAGACCCCATGACAATGTGAGATTTCTGTTTAAATGAGTAGCCATTCTGAATCTGGATGTTTACTCTCTTATAATTTCATTTGAACATCTTACTTGGGTTAGTAGTCTTGTCTATAAAATGAATGCTTTTTCGTATAAGAAGGAGCTGATATTTTTTATCAATTCAATTTAAAGGAGTCAAAAAATTGATATTATACAGTGCATCTTGCCTTATGTCCTTTCTACTTGGAGTTGATTCCATTTTTTAACCCAGTACTAATGAAGCTGCTAGAATGTTTTCCTTGTAACAATTGAAACATCAGTTTTACATGTCTGATAGCTTGGTAGGCTGTCAACTTCATGACCACATGGTTATTTTTGCCAACATCCCTACACTGGTTTCTGTTCTCGTCACTCCATTTGTCCTTTTATCTTCTGTGTTAATTGAAAAGAAACAATTCATTTTATCATTCTCTTGGTTTGGTTTCAATAACTTCTATTTTCTTACACAGCCAATGGCCATCTTGTCATATCATGACATGTGTGCTTTTTCTACCTATATTTCTAGTTTCTTGGGTTTTTTTCCCATGGAGTTTTGTGAGGACTCTCCTGTGTAATTGCCAAGGGCTGAGTCAGATCATTTTGACATATATGTTACAAAGATACAAGGGGAATACCTTGTGGCTTCAGAGAATGTTTTCAGCCTCATTTAGGCTTTGCACTTAGCTTATTTTTAGCTACCTCTTAAAGTCTGGTTAAGAGCTTATTCCAGATTTCAGCATGCAATGCTAAAAGTGTATCAGTCATTTCTGGGCAATCAGAAACAGAAGTAGCACTTGTCACTGTGGACTCTGGGCACCTTTCATGATTTGTTATCCCGTAGCCAAGGTAGACATCTGTGTTGGGTAACCTTTCAGGATAATTTGTTTCCAAGTCATCCACAGCTTCTACAGACTGAAAGAGAATTCATATGGCTCTTCATTCATGAGTAGTATTTCAGAGGATGGAGATGATGCTTTTTGCTTTGTTTTTCTCAAAGATGAATTAAAAAAAAAAAAAGATGAATTCTCTAAGAATGCAGTATTGCTTCTGGGTTTTCTTTTCTTTGAAACTTTGTGATGACTGTATTTCCATGAGAAGTAAAGACAAAACATTTCTGAGGTTGGGGTGGACAAAGGCAGACAGTAAAAATCGGAAAATCATTTTGAAATGTTTCATTTTCAGTTTACCAAAGAATCTATTAGATTGTTAAGAGTTACAGGGAATGAAAACAGAAAAAGCTTCTTTTTTCATTGCCTGTAACTCTTAACAATTTAATAGATTCAAATTGATGTATGGCAAAACCAATACAATATTGTAAAGCAATTAGCCTCCAATTAAAATTAAAAAAAAACTGTGACAGAGACCAAAAAAAAAAAGAAAAGAAAGAACAAGGAAGGCTTCTTTATAGATACAAAAACAGCAATCATTAAAAACCATCAACATTATTCCAAACAACCACAGTAAAATATCCCTCATTGGTTAATTTAGCCTTAAATGAAAATGAAATGTTAGTCAATCAGTCATTCTGACTCTGTGATCTGATGGACTGTAGCCTGCCAGGTCCTCTGTTAATGGGATTTTCCAGACAAGAATACTGAAGTGGGTTGCCATTCCTTTCTCCAGGCAATCTTCCAAGGGATTGAACCAAGGTATTAATTATTCCACTGGACTTTTGGTCAGCAGTTTCATGAAGTTGTTTCTTAACTAAAAAGAGTTCTGGAAATCTTGATCAACACACTGGAAAGATCTGAATATTGTCCAAGTAAGCACATTAGAAGCCTGTCCCCAAAAGTCTATTGTTTGGAGGGGGAGTTTGGGGACTTTGAGGTGTCTGGTTCTGTGTTCTTCCATGGGGCTCAAAGGTGCTACTTCTTCAATTCTGGCCTCTAGCTGGTTTCAGGCCCTTTGTATAAGCATCAGAATAAAACAGAACTGCCTGTAGATGTATAGATACATTTTTTTGCTCATTTTACAACAGGTAAAATTGGAGTGGGGCTTCCCAGGTGGTACAGTGGTAAAGACTGTGCCTGCCAATGCAGGAGACGTGGGTTCTATCTCTGGGTCTGGAAGATCCCCTGGAGAAGGAAATGACAGCCTACTCCACTATTCTTGCCTGGGAAATCCTGTAAACAGAGGAGCCAGATGGGCTATAGTCCATGGGGTTGCAAAAGAGTCAGACACAACTTACCAACTGAGCACACACAAAAAATTGGACTACGTGGAAGTTGAGTAGTTTGCCCAGGGTCACAGAAGCAATAAACAAAGAGTCAAGAATTCCCACCAGGAAACCTGGTTCCTATACTATTATCCCAAACAACTAACTGTAAGATGTACCACTACCACCTCCTACACACACATACACACACACACACACACACACACATGCTGGTGTTCTTAGCAAAGCCACTTATCTTCTGAGGAGCCATCCCTGTCTTAATTGAAACCCTCCCTCTGGCATTTTGAGGTGCTGTTGTCGATGTGTCTGCCTCAAGTAAGCCCCGGGAGGCCCATAGTTTGAAGTTGTTCCAAATATGCCTGGAACAAATTTATCTCCAAGGCCAACCTCTGTGAACACTGAGGGCCTGAGACAAGATCCCTGCTAGCCATGAGGTCCCCTTTGTACACATGAGAAAAAGGGCTTCTTTGGTGGTGTACATGCTTTTTTTAAATGGGTCTCATCTGTCCCTTCAGGGCTGAGACAGAGCCACCCCAACCCATGGAGATATAGAATTTTTCTGAGTTTTCTTATAATAGATCATGCCTACCACAGCTTTTTACATTATGGGTGCAGGAAACTTTTTATTTTTTTTATTTATTATTTTTTTAATTTTATTTTATTTTTAAACTTTACAATATTGTATTAGTTTTGCCAAATATCAAAATGAATCCGCCACAGGTATACCCGCGTTCCCCATCCTGAACCCTCCTCCCTCCTCCCTCCCCTACCCTCCCTCTGGGTCGTCCCAGTGCACCAGCCCCAAGCATCCAGTACCGTGCATCAAACCTGGACTGGTGACTCATTTCATACATGATATTATACATGTTTCAATGCTATTCTCCCAAATCTTCCCACCCTCTCCCTCTCCCACAGAGTCCATAAGACTGATCTATACACCGGTGTCTCTTTTGCAGTCTCGTACACAGGGTTATTGTTACCATCTTTCTAAATTCCATATATATGTGTTAGTATACTGTATTGGTGTTTTTCTTTCTGGCTTACTTCACTTTGTATAATAGGTTCCAGTTTCATCTTTTTAAATCCAACATTGTTTGTTTAAAAATTACCTTGTCCACTTCCAAAATTCCAACTGGAGTACTTGGCTTAGAGACAGTGAGGTTTACAACTGGCAGAAGATCAACCATGCAGATCAACTATGCAGCTTGAAGGATTTAATGATGCTGTGCATATAGGAGTGTCAACAAGTCTTTACTGCTTTAAGGTATAGTAGGTTTGCAGTGCTTCCTGTAGAGAGGCCAATGTCTATCACGTTGGCCTTATTTTTGTGGTGAAAGGAGATTTCACAGAATTTTCAACAAAAAATACAACAGGTAAACCTCAGCTGGAAATAGTGGTGGTTGTGGCAGGGGGTGGGGGGCTGCTTTGTAGTTCAGTGCAGACCACAAGGTTCTCACACATTTGCAAGGCACTGTGAGGGCTTCCCAGATAATCACGATGGTGTGATCACTGACCTAGAGCCAGACATCCTGGAATGTGAAATCAAGTGCGCCTTAGAAAGCATCACTATGAACAAAGCTAGTGGAGGTGATGGAATTCCAGTTGAGCTATTCCAAATCCTGAAAGATGATGCTGTGAAAGTGCTGCCCTCAATATGCCAGGAAATTTGGAAAACTCAGCAGTGGCCACAGGACTGGAAAAGGTCAGTTTTCATTCCAATCCCAAAGAAAGGCAATGCCAAAAATGGTCAAACTACCGCACAATAACACTCATCTCACATGCTAGTAAAGTAATGCTCAAAATTCTCCAAGCCAGGCTTCAGCAATATGTGAACCATGAACTTCCTGATGTTCAAGCTGGTTTTAGAAAAGGCAGAGGAACCAGAGATCAAATTGCCAACATCCGCTGGATCATGCAAAAAGCAAGAGAGTTCCAGAAAAACATCTATTTCTGCTTTATTGACTATGCCAAAGCCTTTGACTGTGTGGATCACAATAAATTGTGGAAAATTCTGAAAGAGATGGGAATACCAGACCACCTGATCTGCCTCTTGAGAAATTTGTATGCAGGTCAGGAAGCAACAGTTAGAACTGGACATGGAACAACTGACTGGTTCCAAATAGGAAAAGTAGTACATCAAGGCTGTATATTGTCACCCTGTTTATTTAACCTATATGCAGAGTACATCATGAAAAATGCTGGACTGGAAGAAACACAAGCTGGCATCAAGATTGCCAGGAGAAATATCAATAACCTCAGATATGCAGATGACACCACCCATATGGCAGAAAGTGAAGAGGAACTAAAAAGCCTCTTGATGAAAGTGAAAGTGGAGAGTGAAAAAGTTGGCTTTAAGCTCAACTTTCAGAAAATGAAGACCATGGCATCTGGTCCCATCACTTCATGGGAAATAGATGGGGAAACAGTGGAAACAGTGTCAGACTTTATTTTTCTGGGCTCCAAAATCACTGCAGATGGTGACTGCAGCCATGAAATTAAAAGACGCTTACTCCTTGGAAGGAAAGTTATGACCAACCTAGATAGCATATTCAAAAACAGAGACATTACTTTGCCAACAAAGGTTTGTCTAGTCAAGGCTATGGTTTTTCCTGTGGTCATGTATGGATGTGAGAGTTGGACTGTGAAGAAGGCTGAGTGCCGAAGAACTGATGCTTTTGAACTGTGGTGTTGGAGAAGACTCTTGAGAGTCCCTTGGACTGCAAGGAGATCCAACCAGTCCATTCTGAAGGAGATTAGCCCTGGGATTTCTTTGGAAGGAATGATGCTAAAGCTGAAACTCCAGTACTTTGGCCACCTCACGTGAAGAGTTGACTCATTGGAAAAGACTCTGATGCTGGGAGGGATTGGGGGCAAGAGGAGAAGGGGACGACAGAGGATGAGATGGCTGGATAGCATCACTGACTCGATGGATGTGAGTCTGAGTGAACTCTGAGAGTTGGTGATGAACAGGGAGGCCTGGCATGCTGCGATTCCTGGGGTCACGAAGAGTCGAACACGACTGAGCGACTGATCTGATCTGATCTGATCTGATCTGTGATCACATCTCCTCTAACCATCAGTCAGAAGGGAGGGTGAGGTTGATTCCATCCCACCAAGGGATACATCTGGCCAGAGAGAGGGTCAGAAGGTAGGGGAGGTCACCCGTGACTCTGACAGGAGCAGTTTTGGTGAAATGGTAGAGAAAAAGAAGAACACCATACACAAACAAAACCAGACATTCATGTGGGTTCAAGGAAGAGACTCGGAGGAACAAGTCAAGAGGGGATTGTAGACAACTCTTTAGAAGATATATTTTGTAAAAAGGAGTACCAAGATAGCTGAAAATTGAAATCATTACAATGAAATTGTGGTTAAAGGTGTTTAACCCAAAGGAATCCTTAATTTAGTTCCAGACACTATTTTTTGTTAACTTATTTAAGAGTTAAATCAGATAGTTTGAAACCATTGACTGTTTTATTCTCACTAGAGAGCCAAGGTCCTAGGTAATGAGACAGGTGAGTTTGGATGGAATGGTTAATGACAGACCAGCAGCTGATGCAGGCATACAGGATCATTGAAAAGAGTGGGCCTGGGATTCAACCTTCGGCTCTGAGTGGCACCTGCCCATTGGCAGCAGTAGTTCTAGTTCTAGGGGGGAGATACCATGTGTTCTGAAATCAGACTGAGGAACTCAGGCTACACCAGGGCCCTACAGAGGGCACTAGGGATTGGAGCAGTGAGGAACCAGAAGAAATGAGAGCAAGACCAGCTGGCTACTCCTGAACCAAGATCCTGAACAGAAGGAGGTAGCCAGCACCAGTGGGTGATGGAGAAGTAGTTGCTGATATCCAGGATCAGACCCATGTGTGACAGAGGAGGCATTGTTCCTGGGCAGATGGAGCTGAAGTCCCTGAAGGACTGGCCCTTAACTGTCTTCTCTGGCTCTGCCAGCCCTGGGGCTTCATTTGCCAGACCCATCATTAGAAAATGAAGATGAAGATGAGGAGTGAGCTACAGCATGGAGCAAACACAGTTCTGTTCCCATGGACCCAGGACCCAGAACGCACAGAACTGATGAAAAGGAGAATGGCTGGAGTACATCTGTCTGCACCAGGGGTTCCTGCCCAGACTCAGAAGATTATCAGTTGTCCAGTGGGAAGATGTGGTATAGTAGGTCCTCCAAGCTAGGCAGAATGGCCTGCCTGGAAGTGACCACCCTTAGAGTGGCTGTATCTACCTGCATTCCAAACCAGAACCAGCACCGTACTGAATACATCTTGGTTGAAATGTCCATCTCCATCCTCCCTATATATACAGCCTATGGACCATAGCCTGCCAGGCTCCACTGTCCAAGGGATTCTCCATGCAAGAATACTGGAATGGGTTGCCGTACATTCCTCCAGGGAATCTTCCGGACCCAGGGATCAAACCAGAGTCTTTTTAAGTCTCTCTTATGGCAGGCAGGTTCTTTATCACTTGCGCCACCAAGAAGCCCATATATATATATATATATATATGTATGTCAATCCTAAACTCCCAATCTATCTCCCTTCTCTCCCTCCACTCTTCCTGGTAATTATAAGTTTGTTCTCTAAGTTTGTATGTTTCTGTTTTGTAAATAAATTCATTTGTATCATTTTTTAGATTCCACATACAAGAAATATCATATGATATTTGTCTTTCTTTGCCTGATTTACTTTACTTAATATGATAATCTCTAGTTCCATCCATGTTGCTGCAAATGGCATTATTCATTCTTTTTAATGGCTGAGTAATATTCCATTGTATATATGTGTCATAGCTTCCTAATGCACTTATCTGTTGATGGACATTTAGGTTGCTTCCACGAACATGGACTTAAGACAAATAGAAATACCTACTACTATACACCTCCAAAGGAAGGGATTCAAAATGACAAGTTTTTTTGTTAAATACCTCTTCTTTACATTGTTTTTTCTCTTTTTTCCCAACTGTCATTTCCTGCTGTGTAGTCTTATGTTCCACCCTAGGCATATTTTCATCCCTTACTTCTAATCTACCATTTATAGTTTGTGAACTACTCAAATAATCAAACCCATCAGAATTGTGCATAATGTAACTATGTAACTGATTTTGAACCAGGATCAGAATGGTACACACTTCTGAACAGTATTTATTTTAAGAGCTTTATTCTGAGCACAATGTTTCAGCAGGTCTTTATAAAATTAATAAATCCTTTGATGGACTTAAGTATTATTCATATACTTGATTCTTAACTCTATTAATGAGGTTTTCCTCTCAGTTAAATTAATTACCATGGTGATTAATTTTTGAGTTGTACTCTGTCCCCCATGATGAAATGCAGATCTCCTAATGTGTGAAAGCTGAGTATGTCAGGAGATTTTCCCTATGGAAGACTCAGCCAATGCAGTTCTATCATTTCTCTGCTACAAACAAAGCTGCAAAGTATAGTACTGCACAGGTGCTTATTCTGAGAATTTCTTTCCAGTAGAAAACTACAAGTTTATAGAATATGCACATTCTTCAACTTTATTAGATATTGACAAATTTTTCTTAAAAGAAATTGTAGCAGTTTATATTTTCATTAGCCAATAATGAGAATTCTGGAAAATTATTTGTCATTGACACCTCAAACACTGGGCTTCTCTGGCAACTCAACAGTAAAGAATCTGCCTGCTGGCACAGGAGAGGCAGAGTGGATCCCAGGGTCAGGAAGATCTCCTGGAGAAGGAAATAACAACCCACTCCAGCATTCTTCCCTGGGAAACCCCATGGACAGAGGATCCTGGTGGGCTATAGTCCATGGGATCTCAAAAATGTTGGACATGACTTAACAACTAAAGAGCAACAACCTCAAAGATTGCTTCTCTATCTTTTTATTTCATTTATTTCTTATGGAATGCTTATTAAATGTTTTCTGGCATCTTCTCATTCTATCTTCCAAGTTTTTTAAATGTCTCACATTTTTTAAATCTCTTTATTATCCTCAGCTTTAAGTTCAGTTCAGTTCAGTCGCTCAGTCATGTCCGACTCTTCGCGACCACATGGATCACAGCATGCCAGGCCTCCCTGTCCATCACCAGCTTCCGGAGTTCACTCAGACTCACATCCACTGAGTAAGTGATGCCATCCAGCCATCTCATCCTCTGTTGTCCCCTTCTCCTCCTGCCCCCAATCCCTCCCAGCATCAGTCTTTTCCAATGAGTCAACTCTTCGCATGAGGTGGCCAAAGTACTGGAGTTTCAGCTTTAGCATCATTCCTTCCAAAGAAATCCCCAGGCTGATCTCCTTCAGAATGGACTGGTTGGATCTCCTTGCAGTCCAAGGGACTCTCTAGAGTCTTCTCCAACACCACAGTTCAAAAGCATCAATTCTTCCCTGGAGAATTGTCACAGCTATTTGTAAGGCCTCCTCAGACAGCCATTTTGCTTTTTTGCGTATCTTTTCAGTCCATGGAGCTGAAAAGAGTCTGACACAACTGAGGACGTGAGCACAGGAGGTAAGCCACTAACAGGGTTAGAACCCAAATACAACCACCCAGGTATATGGATTCAACTGCACTCTCTATCAAAACAATCTGTAAGAGTCCTTTCAAAATAAACTTTGAAGGCTGCATAATCACAGTGTGCTTTGGATTTACTCTCTGTGCTTCATAAGAAATTGTTAATGTTACACTTTAAGAATTTCGAAGTATGGTAGAACCAATACAATATTGTAAAGTTTTATTTTATTTTTAAACTTTACAATATTGTATCCAGTGTACGAGACAGCAAAAGAGACACTGATGTATAGAACAGTCTTATGGACTCTGTGGGAGAGGGAGAGGGTGGGAAGATTTGGGAGAATGGCAATGAAACATGTAAAATATCATGTAGGAAACGAGTTGCCAGTCCAGGTTCTATGCACGATGCTGGATGCTTGGGGCTGGTGCACTGGGATGGCCCAGAGGGATGGTATGGGGAGGGAGGAGGGTGGAGGGTTCGGGAAAAAAAAAGAAAAAAAAAATTAAATTAAATTTAAAAAAATAAAAAATACCAAAAGGATTACAAAAAAAAAAAAGAATTAGGTAACTGCTACATGGCTAAAAATAATAAACAATAAAAATAAGTAAATGTGTAAAAGGTAATAAGTATGAAAGTGAAAGTGAAAATGAAATCACTCAGTCATGTCTGACTCTTTGTGACACCAGGGACTGTAGCATACAAGGCTCCTCCATCCGTGGAATTTTCCAGGCAGGAGTACTGGAGTGGGTTGCCATTTCCTTCTCCAAATAAGTACGAAGGAGAGAAAAAAGGGTAAACACCCAGGACTGATTTTCCAGGCAAGAGTATTGGAGTGGGGTGCCATTGCCTTCTCCAAGATATTTATAGCAAGTATTTCCTGTACATAAAGATAACTGGCCTAATTCTCTTGCAGTGGAAATTTTTGAACCTTAAACACACACACACACAAATCTGCAGTATTTTTCCTCATTGTCATGTTGAAAATGTTTTGAATATTGGTATAATTCATTCTGAAACAAGCTAGAGTGCATTGACTGTTTGGAAAAGTTTGTATTTGGTCTTGTCTTAATCAGGAGCCCACCAGGCCCCTCCGTTCATGGGATTTTCCAGGCAAGAGTACCGGAGTGGGGTACCATCGCCTTCTCCTGACCTGCTGCAATTCATGGGGTCGGGAAGAGTCAGACCCGACTGAGTGACTGAACTAAACTGAACTGAATTGCTTAAATTTAGCATGCATCATTTTGTTTATGATTCCATACCTGGATAAGCTAGTCAAATGTGCACACAGTTTCATGTGTCAATCTATAACATAATGGGGTGACTCTGCTATACTCTCTAATCTTAGAGATTTTTCCTACGTCTCTCATATCCATTGTCCCACTGTATTCCTCCAACAATTGACCATTTCCTATTCTCTGGTTGGGGAGAGGAAAGAGATCCCATTGAAAACAATGCTCTTACATTTTTACTATTTCCAAATGCGTATCCTTCCTTCTTTTATTTATTATTACTGAACGCTAGCTTTCCATCAGCTATGTAACTTTTCTTGTTATTTTTTCTGTTGTAAAAACACATCATATAAAATTTACCTTCTTAATACTTTTTAAGCATACATTTAAGTAATGTTAGCTATATTCATACTGTGAGACTGAGCTCCAGAATTTTTTCATCTTGCAAATCTGAAACTCTGTAACTATTAAGCAACTCCCTCCCCACTTCCCAGCCAGTAGTCTATTTTCTGTTTCTGTGAATTTTATGTTTTAGATACCTCTTATAAGTGGGATAATATACTGTCTTTTTATAACTGGCTTATTTCACATAACATAATATCCTCTAGATTCATTTCTATTGCTGAGTGTGACAGAATCTCCTTCCCCCTTAAGGATGAATAATATTCTGCAAAGCCTTTGACTGTGTGGATCACCAGAAATTCTGTGTGGAAAATTCTGAAAGTGATGGGAATACCAGACCACCTGATCTGCCTCTTGAGAAATTTGTATGAAGGTCAGGAAGCAACAGTTAGAACTGGACATGGAACAACAGACTGGTTCCAAATAGGAAAAGGAGTTCGTCAAGGCTATATATTGTCACCCTGTTTATTTAACTTATATGCAGAGTACATCATGAGAAACGCTGGACTGGAAGAAACACAAGCTGGAATCAAGATTGCCGGGAGAAATATCAATCACCTCAGATATGCAGATGACACCACCCTTATGGCAGAAAGTGAAGAGGAACTAAAAAGCCTCTTCATGAAAGTGAAAGTGGAGAGTGCAAAAGTTGGCTTAAAGCTCAACATTCAGAAAATGAAAATCACGGCATCTGGTCCCATCACTTCATGGGAAATAGATGGGGAAACAGTGGAAACAGTGTCAGACTTTATTTTTCTGGGCTCCAAAATCACTGCAGATGGTGACTGCAGCCATGAAATTAAAAGACGCTTGCTCCTTGGAAGGAAAGTTATGACCAACCTAGATAGCATATTCAAAAACAGAGACATTACTTTGCCAACAAAGGTTCGTCTAGTCAAGGCTATGGTTTTTCCTGTGGTCATGTATGGATGTGAGAGTTGGACTGTGAAGAAGGCTGAGTGCTGAAGAACTGATGCTTTTGAACTGTGGTGTTGGAGAAGACTCTTGAGAGTCCCTTGGACTGCAAGGAGATCCAACCAGTCCATTCTGAAGGAGATCAGCTCTGGGATTTCTTTGGAAGGAATGATGCTAAAGCTGAAACTCCAGTACTTTGGCCACCTCATGCGAAGAGTTGACTCATTGGAAAAGACTCTGATGCTGGGAGGGATTGGGGGCAGGAGGAGAAGGGGACGACAGAGGAAGAGATGGCTGGATGGCATCACTGACTCGATGGACGTGAGTCTGAGTGAACTCCGGAAGTTGGTGATGGACAGGGAGGCCTGGCGTGCTGCAATTCATGGGGTCGCAAAGTTCGGACACGACTGAGTGACTGATCTGATCTGATATGTATATACCACATTTTCTATAACCATTTATCTTTGATAGACATTTAGATTGCTTCAGCTCTTGGCTATTGCGAAAAGTGTTGTTATAAACATGGGTATGCAAATATTTCTTTGAGATTCTGCTTTCAATTTTTTAAATATATTCCTAAAAGTTGGATTATTGGAAAATATAATAGTTCTATTTTTAAATTTTGAGAAACTATGTTCTTTACCATAGTGAATGCACCATTTTGCAATCGAGTCAACAGGCCCAAGGGTTCCAGTTTCTCTACATCTTGCCAACATTTGTTACTGTCTTTAATTTTTTTATATTAATTATCCTAACATGTGAGGTGATATCACACTGTGGTTTTGATTTGCATTTTTCAGACTGTTAGTGATGAGAATCATTGTTTCATATGCTTGTTGGTCATGTGGACATCATCTTTGGAGAAATTCAAATCCTTTGCTCATTTTTTAGTCAGGCTCTTTGACTTTTTTTGTTGATGAGTCATAGAAGTTCTTAACATATGGGGTTACATATTAACCCCTTATCATGTATTTTCCAAATATTTTCTCCTATTGAGTAGACTGTCTTTTCACTCTGTTGATTGTGTTCTTTAATGCACAAAAGTTTTTAAGTTTAATGCTGTCCCATTTGTCTATTTTTGCTTTTGTTGTCTGTGTTTCTGATATCATGTAAAAGAAATTATTGTCAAGTCGTGAAGCTTTTCCTATATCTTTTCTTTTAGAAGTTTTATAGTTATAGGTGATAAAGGTGGAGTTGCTCAGTTGTGTCTGACTCTTTGCGACCCCATGGGCAGTAGCCCGCACCAGACTCCTCCATCCATGGGATTTTCTAGGCAAGAGTACTGGAGTGGTTTGCCATTTCCTTCTCCAGGGAATCTTCCTGACCCAGGGATCGAACCCAGGTCTCCCAGATTGTAGACAGACACTTTACCATCTGAGCCACCAGGGAATGTTCTTATAGACCTTTGATCCATTTTGAGTTAATTTTTGTGTATAGTGTAAGATAAGGGTCAACTTTATCATGTGGCATGAAGACATCTAGTTTTTCCAATATCTTTTTTTGAAAAGATGGTTTTTTGCCCATTGAATATCCCTGGCACTGCTGTTAAAGATCTTATGGCCATAATATGCAGATGTATTTCTGGATTCTTTATTCTATTTCATTGACCTACTTGCCTATTTCTATGCTAGTACTATGTTGTTTTGTTTACTGTTAATTTGCAAGATGTTTTCAAATCAGGAAGTTCAGTCCTCCAACTTTGTTCGTCATTTACAGAATTGCTTTGTTTATTTGAGGTTCCCTAAAGATTCTGTGTGACTTTTAATTTTTTAAAGAAGGATTCTTTTATATTTCTAAAAACAAATGCCACTGGGATATTGATATGGATTGTATTGAATCTGTAGATCAGTTTGGATAGTATGTACATCTTTTTTTAATTAAGGTATAGCTGGTATAAAATATGGTTCATGTATACAACATAATGATTCACATTTTTAAAGGTTATTCCATATTTCTAGTTTTAAAATTTTGGCTATATTCTTTGTATTGTAAAATATGTCTTTATTGCTTATTTTTATTTTATTCATAGCAATTTGTACCTCTTAATCCACTGCCCCTATCTTTCCACTCTTGCCTTCCATCTTCTTACTGGTAACCACTAATTTGTCCTCTATATCTATGAGTCTGTTTCTTCTTTGTTATTTCCATTAGTTTACTCTTTTATTTTTTTTACTTTCTTTTTTTTTATTTTATTCTATTTTTTAACTTTATAATACTGTATTGGTTTTGCCATACATCAACATGAATCCGCCACAGGTATACACGTGTTCCCCATCCTGAACCCTCCTCCCTCCTCCCTCCCTGTACCATCCCTCTGGGTCGTCCCAGTGCACCAGCCCCAAGCATCCAGTATCGTGTATCGAACCTGGACTGGCGACTTGTTTCATATATGATATTATACATGTTTCAATGCCATTCTCCCAAATCTTCCCACCCTCTCCCTCTCCCAGAGTCCAAAAGACTGTTCTATACATCAGTGTCTCTTTTGCTGTCTCGTATACAGGGTTATTGTTACCATCTTTCTAAATTCCATATATATGCGTTAGTATACTGTATTGGTATTTTTCTTTCTGGCTTACTTCACTCTGTATAATAGGCTCCAATTTCATCCATCTCATTAGAACTAATTCAAATGTATTCTTTTTAATGGCAGAGCAATACTCCATTTTGTGTATATGTACCACAGCTTTCTTATCCATTCATCTGCCGATGGGCATCTAGGTGCTTCCATGTCCTGGCTGTTATAAACAGTGCTGCGATGAACATTGCGGTACACATGTATCTTTCAATTCTGGTTTCCTCAGTGTGTATGCCCAGCAGTGAGATTGCTGGGTCATAAGGCAATTCTATTTCCAGTTTTTTAAGGAATCTCCACACTGTTCTCCATAGTGGCTGTACTAGTTTGCATTCCCACCAACAGTGTAAGAGGGTTCCCTTTTCTCCACACCCTCTCCAGCATTTATTGCTTATAGACTTTTGGATCTAAATATACGTTTCTCCAAAGAAGACATACAGATGGCTAACAAGCACATGAAAAGATGCTCAACATCACTCATTATCAGAGAAATGCATCAAAACCACTATCAGGTACCATTTCACGCCAGTCAGAATGGCTACTCTATCTTTTAGATTACACTTACAAGTGATCTCATACAGTATTTATCTTTCTTTCTCTGACTTATTTCACTTAGCACAATACCTTCCAAGGCCATCCATGTTGTTGCAAAAGGCAAGATTTTGTCTTTTTATGTCTGAGTAGTATTCCATTGTGGGCTTCCCTGGGAGCAAAAAAGATCGAAGGAGTGACAGATTTCCTCTTCTTGGGCTCCAAAATCACTGCAGATGGTGACTGCTGCCATCAAATCAGAAGACAATTGTTTCTTGGCAGGAAAGCAATGACAAACCTAAACAGTATGTTGAAAAGCAGAGACATTACTCTGATAACAAATTCTCGATAGTCAAGGCTATGATCTTCCCAGTGGTCACATACAGTTGTGAAAGCTAGACAGTAAATAAGACAGAGCACCAAAGAATCGATGCCTTCAAACTGTGGTGCTGGAGAAGACTCCTGAAAGTCCCCTGGACAGCAAGGAGATCAAACCAGTCAATCTTAAGAGTGATCAACCCTGAATATTCACTGGAAGGACTGATGCTGAAGCTGAAGCTCCAGTATTTTGGTCATCTGATGCAAACAGATGACTCTTTGGAAAAGTCCCTGATGCTGGGAAAGATTGAGGGCAGAAGGAGAAGAGGGAGTCAGGGGATGAGATGTCTGAACAGCATCACCGATGCAATGAACATGAACTTGGGCAAACCTTGGGAGGTGCTGAGGGACAGGGAGACCAGGTGTGCTACAGTCCACGGGGTCGCAAAGAGTTGGACACACCTGGGTGACTGAACAACAAGTATTCCATTATGTATATACACCACATCTTCTTAATCCATTCATCTGTTGATGGACAGAGGTTGCTTCCGTATCTTGGCAATTGTCGTTAATGCTGCTATAAAAAATTGAGGGTATGTATCTTTTCATATTAGTGTTTTTATTTTTACAAATACATACCCAGGAGTAGGATTTCTGGGTCATATGGCAAATCTAGTATGCACAAACTAAGAATATTAATCTTAAGTCTTTTGATCCATGAACATGGGATGCCTCTTCATTTATTTATTTCTTCCTTAATTTCTTTCAGCAATATTTTGTGGTTTTCAGTGTACAAGTCTGTAACCTCCTTAATTAAGTTTTCCTAAGTATTTTATTCTTTTTGATGCTATTTCTGCTTAACAAATTTAATTTCCTTTCCAGATCATTAATCAGTGTATAAAAATGCAACTGCTTTCTCTGTATTGACTTTATTCTGAAACTTAGCCAAATTCATTTATTAGTTCAATAATTTTTTTGTGTGTGTGGAATCCTGCTGTTTTTCTGCATATGAAATTATGTTCTCTCCAAACAGATACATTAACTTCTTTATTTTTTTTTAACTTAAATGCCTTTATTTGCTTTTCTTGTCTAGTACTTCCAATACTAGGTTGAAGAGAAGCGGTGAGAGCAGGCATCCTTGCCTTGTTCTAGACCCCAGAGGAAAAGCTCTCAGTTTTATACCATTGATTGTGCTGTTGTTTGTTGCTCAGTTGCTTAGTCGTGTCTGACTTTTTGCCAACCAATGGACTACAGCACACAGAACTTCCTTGTACTTCAGTAACTACCGGAGCTTGCTCAAACTGATGTTCATTGAGTCAATGATGCCACCAAACCATCTGACCCTCTGTTGGCCCCTTCTCCTCTGTTCAATCTTTCCCAGCCTCAGGGTCTTTTCCAATGAGTCAGCCCTTTGCATCAGGTGGCCAAAGCATTGGAGCTTCAGCATCAGTCCTTGCAATGAATATTCAGGGTTGATTTCTTTTAGGTTTGACTGGTTTGACCTCCTTGCAAATCAAGGGACTCTCAAAAATCTTCTCCAGCACCACAGTTCAAAAGAATCAATTCAGTGCTCAGCCTTCTTTATGGTCCAACTCTCACATCTGTACATGACTACAAGAAAAACCATAGCTTACGGACCTCTGTTGGCAAAGTGATGTCTCTGTTTTTTAATACACTGTCTAGGATGATCATAGCTTTTCTTCCAAGGAGCAAATGTCTTTTAATTTCATGGCTGCAGTCACTATCTTCAGTGATTTGGGAGCCCAAGAAAATAAAATCCATCACTGTTTCCATTGTTTCCCCATCTATTTGCCATGAAGTGATGAGACCAGGTGCCATGAACTTGGTCTTTTGAATGTTGAGTTTTAAGCCAGTTTTTTCACTCTCCTCTTTCACCTTCATCAAGAGGCTCTTTGGTTCTTCTTCATTTTCTGTCATCTGCAGATGATATCATCTGCAGGGTGATATCATTTGCATATCTGAGGTTATTGATATTTTTCCTGGCGATCTTGATTCATCCAGCTTGGCATTTCACATGATACACTTTGCATATACGTTAAATAAGCAGAGTGACAATATATAGCCTTGACATACTCCTTTCCCAATTTACAACCATTCCATTGTTCCATGTCCAGTTTTAACTGCTGCTTCTTGACCTGCATACAGATTTCATAGGAGGCAGGTAAAGAAAGTGAAGTCGCTCAGTCGTGTCCGACTCTTTGCGATCCAGTGGACTGTAGCCCACCATGCTCCTCTGTCCATGGGATTTTCCAGGCAAGAGTACTGGAGTGGGTTGCCATTTCCTTCTCCAGAGGATCTTCCCAACCCAGGGATCTAACCCAGGTCTCTCACATTATAAGCAAGATGCTTTACCATCTGAGCCACCAGGTATTCCCATCTCTTGAAGAATTTTCCAGTTTGCTGTGATCCACACAGTCAAAGGCGTTAGCTTAGTCAATGAAGCAGAAGTATATGTTTTCCTGGAACTCTCTTGCTTTTTCTATCATCTAATGGATGTTGGCAATTTGATCTCTAGTTCCTCTGCCTTTTCTAAATCCAGCTTGTATACCTGAAAATTCTCAGTTTACACACTGTCAAAGCCTAACTTGGAGGATTTTGAGAATAACCTTGCTAGCATGTGAAATGAGTGCAATTCTGTGGTTTGAACATTCTTTGGCATTGCCTTTCTTTGGGATTGGAATGAAAACAGATATTTTCCAGTCCTGTGGCCATTGCTGAGTTTTCCAAATTTACTGGCATATTGAGTGCAGCGCTTTCACAGCATCATCTTTTAGGATTTGAAATAGCTCAGCTGGAATCCCATCACCTCTACTAGCTTTGTTAGAAGTAATACTTCCTAAGGCCCTCTTTACTTCACACTCCAGGATGTCTGGCTCTAGGTGAGAGATCACACCATCATGGTTATCTGGGTTATGAGATCCTTTTTTGTACAGTTCTTCTGTGTATTCTTGTGCTGTTAGCTGTGGCCTTTTCATAACTGATCTTTATTCTATTGGGGTAATTTCCTTCTGTTCCTAGTTTGTTGAGTGTTTTTGTCATGAACACATATGGAATTTTTCAAGTGGTTTTTTCTCCATCAATTAAAAAAATCATGTGGTTTTTGTCCCTCATTTTATTAATATGGTGTATTACATTGACTGATTTTCCTATGTTAAACCATTCAAGTATCCCAGAATTAAATCCACTTAGTCATGATATATAATCCTTTTATTGTGTTGTTGAACTCAGTGCATTTGTAGGTTCCTGCAATTTTTATCAGTGTTCATCAGGAATATTAGTATAGTCTTCCTTTAGTGTCTTTATATGGCTTTGGTATCAGGGCAATGCTGTTCTCATAGAGCTGGACATGTTCCATCTTCTTCAGATTTCAGGAGAATTCGTGTTAATTTTTATTTAAAGGTTAAGTAGATGTTTCCAACCAATTGATCTTTTCTTTGCTATGAGATTTACAAATACTTACTTCTTAAATAGTATTTAAATCTTACCCATTGTTGAATTGTTCAGATTTTCAGTTTCTTCCTGTTTCAGTCTTAGTACATTTCTAGAGCTATATCCATTTCTTCTAGGTTATCCAACTTGTTGGTATTCAATTATTCATAATATTCTCTTCTTTAATATATATCCCTATATCCTCATCAATTATTTTAAATTCTTTGCCAGGTAGCTCATTGATCTGATTCTTTTAGAATCAGCTCCTGGAGTTTTTCTTTTATGGCTTTATTTGTTATGTTTTGTCATCTTTGTTATGGTTCTCTGTTGTATATGTGTGTATATCTTCTGTATTTGTCTTTCTACCTATCATAGTGACAGTAAATTTCTAATTTCTAATAATCTGTGTTTAGAAAGGGTTACAGAGGAGATTAGATGATCAATGAATTCAATAACACAACTAAAAAAGTCTCCAAATGTAAGTTCTCTTGAGGAATTTATTTTATATGTATATAATGGTAATTGAATAAGGGTCTTTTCAATTATATAATTGTGAAGATGGTTGAACAAAAAATCCATCAATACACTTCACACTATATATGGACAAATGAAGACTCTCCTTTGGTTTATATTTCTACCAGTTTATACTTTTGAAGCTCACATAATTTTGCAAGATTCTGGTTCAAAAGTATACTCTTTCCTCATCAACTGTTTTTAATGTGGCCATTGTGGAGTCCTTGTGGTCATAGTCATAACTTGAAATTAAACTTCAGTGCACAGCATTCTTTTAAGCTAATAATAGTCTGGATGTTTGGCTCTTTGTTTTCTCTGTTCTATTACTCAGTGGCCTTTTCCACATTTACAACCTCATTTTCCACATTTCACATTCTTGAGGGGAGAGGACAAATATTTAAAGAAGATTTTAGAGGTTTTGAGAGGTGTCCTGCAGGTTTTTGGATTGGTTTGGTTTGGTTTGGTTTTTGCATTAGTGTTTATGTTTTACAACCTTGTATTAAATATTGTTTATCCTAATTCCTAACTTTTTTGGAGCCAAATCAGAGTGCTTCATTTCCTTCACTCTGGTCCCAGCACAGAGAAAGGTATTCAAAAAGTATGGCTATGAAGACAACAGCAAACCGTCCTAGAATTTGTCAAACAGGCCAATTAATTAAAGAAAGTAGATATTGGGTTGGCCAAAAAATTCGTTTGCATTTTAACTCAACTGAACTTCTTGGCTATCCCAATATTGCATGTCTAAATATGCTTGACACCCAGTAAATGGGTTTTCTCACTAATTCATAGAAAACCCACTGCTGTGTAGGTAGGTGTGGGTAGGTGAGAACATAAGAAGACAACAAAGCTTTTCAGAAATGGGCACTTCCTTTGGCTGATCTTGCCTCATAGAACTTAGGGTTTTTTCTTTTATACAACATTAGTGCCACATTCTGCCATTTGCAATGGACAATCAGCCGGTGTACGAAAATTCAAACTTAGCCAGGGATTCTGCCATTGAAAGGTCATCACCCTCTTCTCTTTGTCAGAGTAAGTGACTTTAATTTTCCTTCTGGCATTGGTGTATCTTCCAATACTTGGATTTTTCTCTTAAATTTGTGGTTTTAAATCATGACTCTGAAGATGAGCAGCAGTCATATGCTAATGTTAAATAGATATAGCATGGCCTGTCTATAGGTAATCACAGATATGGGAAAAAACCCACATCTTGTAGGTTTGTTTTTTATCAAGATAATTTTGTGAAAAGTGAACATCGCTCTTGTCACTGAACCTTGGCAAAAGGATTCTTTAAGAAATATTTTACATCTATGAACATATGAACAAAGACGTATTTTTCTTTGTCTTTTTGGTTTTTCTGCTTCACCATGCACCATGCATGATCTTTGTTCCCAGACCAGGGTTCACATCCATGCTCCCTGCAGTTGAAGCTTGGAGGCTTAACCACTGAACCACCAGAAAGTCCCCTTTTTGTTTTTCAGTTTGGTTATTTTTTAACAAAGGAGTATGTTTAGAGATACTTTACTACCTTGCTGTAATAGTTACCTACTTTATTCCAAATTCCTTTATAAATTACTGTAAGTTCCAATGCATTTGCACCCATGATGTTCCCTTCAAAACACTGGAGTGTAGTCTTAATGATTGACATCTTTCACTCTACAAAAGGAAGGGAAAAAATGTTCTGAAAAAAATGATATTCAAGATCAAAGACTTGAATAGAATCACAATCTGATGATTTTTAAATTAAAATGTATATCAGCTTAGAAGGAGGTAAGCCACAGGACATGGGAGAAAATCATTGATGAAACTATTTGACATTTGTTGAAGTTGGCAATTTTGTGTGTGTGTGATCTAGTATTCTGAGTGAAGGAGATAGGGATTCTAACATGAGGTAATGGATTCCATGGGCTGGGGATGGATGAAAAGAAACTAGAAACTAAGTAGAAAAATGTATAAAATTATCATAATATACTACTGCCTTCTGATGTCAAACCAAATTTACTAATATTGTAATTTTTATCCCATGTGATATTCATTTCATAGTGTACTTAGCACATGGGTTGTATCTTTTTAAGACCGTTTGGTATAATTTGAAACTATTAAATTATCAACATTCTAAATTGGAGATTGAAAAGTCTTAGGGTTACAAAAGAGTTTGATGATACTTTCATATGGGGTAATGGAAATTTGGGGAATTTTGATAACTACAGTGAGAGTTTGGTTAAGCTACAGGTATTTTTTGATGTGAAAGAGCAAGGCTTTCTCTTCCCTATTCAAATCAAGCAAAAGTGGAAGAAAGGAGGATGGTGTTGAAAGGACATTTTGGAGAATGAGTATACAGAAAGATGGCAAGATTTTCCTCAAAAGCTACTATCTATGATCCCAAGTCAATGGGGCCAGAAAATCTGTCTATTTTGATTGCAATCATTATTCCACAAAATATCATTCTAAAAGTAAATCTGAAAAACAAAATAGAATAAAGTAAGAACAAAATGTGTGCTTATAAACACTTGACTGAAAAAAATGCATAACGTAAAAGTTGAGAATTATGTATTTGGTGACTTTACTGAGGACCATAGCCAAGAAGGTAGCCTCTTAGATAACTCTAAGGAACTTTCCCAAAAGGTGACGGAGGATCCAGGATTTATAGGAGTTTTTGCTTAAAACAAAAGGAAAAACATGTAGTTGAATGTCAAAAGATGACTGCTGATCACAAAAACAGATGTCTCAAGTTAATGATTTTAGTGCTTTTCTACATGTGGGAAGACACACACAAAAATCAATCATTCTTATTGAAATCAATCACTCACATGTATTTTAAATACCCAGGCTTTTATCCTCTATCCTCTATCCTGAATTCCCCTCAGGCTTCACCATCGGGGCAGCTGCCCTGCTTGATGGCTTTATGGTCGCAACATCTCTTGTTTATTGAAATGGCAGGTGACATTCTTTCTCTGCACATTGACCTGGTATTACAATTATTGTGAAACTACCCCTGAGCTCTTTGGCTGAACTGTTCAGGCTATGGGACTGTGGAATAGTGATTATATTAAAGACATTCGGGAAAACCAGAGATGTGAGTTGTGACTTATTTAATTTATAATTTCTTATAAAAGTAGATAAGTGTTGGCAAAATGCCTCTAGTGTTTATCTTTTCATCCAAAAATAAGCACCTGAGGCAGATGTGCCCTGGTGCTGGGGCGACTGTAAGTGAACAAAATAGTGAAAAAATATTTTCTATTCTTGTGTTTATATTATACTACTAGGAAGACATACATATAAATGAATAAGTATATTATGTATTAGATGATATTAAGTGCAAAAGAGAAAACTTTATATGTATTTGTCATTTCCACCCCCTTGGTCTCTTGTTTATTTATTTTAGCTGCACTGGGGCTTTGTTGCTGCATGCAGCCTTTCTCTGGTTATGGTGAGGGGGGTTACTCTTCACTTGCAATGCATGGGCTTCTCACTGTGGTGGCTTCTCTTGTTGTGGAGCATGGACTTAGTTGTGCTGTGGCACGTGAAATCTTCCTGGACCAGAGATCCAACCTCTGTGCCCTGCGTTGGCAGGCAAATTCTTAACCACTGCACCACCAGGGAAGTCTTCAGAATCCTACTTTAAGATGATTGGTAAATGATCTTTTCTGCCCCTATCCCTCATCCTAAATCTAGCTCTTTGTTATGTGATCCAAACAACCTTTGCGTTTTGTACCAAATGAACTCAACTGAGTTAACCTGGTATATTTTCTTAATCTCTCAGATGTTTGTCAGGGTCCATGTCAGCATAGATTCGCTCTGAAACTTGGGTGTGCTGGGATTATTCTTCTTGCCTTTACTGTGATTGCATTGAAAATTTCAGGTAAGTGGTACAAGATCACTTATTTTTATTTTTCTACTTATTCTACTTGTACCATCAATATGGCTACCCCAAACTTAGTGGAAGACCAATGAAATATAAAGAGTCACAAAACAGTGCTCTAATAGTGCTCAGCCCATATTCATTCTAAAACATTTGGCCTCTGATATTTCTCTTCCTAGTTGTTCTCAGAGTCATCGCAAGGGATTTCACATGTGCTCCAAGAATGTTTTTTTTAATTTTAATTATGATAAAAGGGTGACAATAACAAAGAAAATTTCCAATAATTTACAGTTTTTATTTTAAAATATATTTTATGTAATGCACCAAAAGATTTCAACACATAGTAATACAAAAATTATTGATGAGCTATTTGACATTGTTTTTACAGATTGTTTTAGATCTTTGAAATCTAGTGTGTATGTTTTAAATCTACAGTATGTTTCAACTTAGCCACTAATATCAATAACCTCAGATATGCAGATGACACCACCCTTATGGCAGAAAGTGAAGAGGAACTAAAAAGCCTCTGATGAAAGTGAAAGTGGAGAGTGAAAACGTTGCCTTAAAGCTCATAATTCAGAAAACTAAGATCATGGCATCTGGTCCAATCACTTCATGGCAAATAAATGGGGAAACGGGAAACAGTGTCAGACTACATTTTTGGCCTCCAAAATCACTGCAGATGGTGATTGCAGCCATGAAATTAAAAGATTCTTACTCCGTGGAAGGAAAGATATGACAAACCTAGAAGCATATTCAAAAGCAGAGATATTACTTTGCCAACAAAGGTACATCTAGTCAAGGCTATGGTTTTTCCAGTAGTCATGTATGGATGTGAGATTTGGGCTATAAAGAAAGCTGAGCACAGAAGAATTGATGCTTTTGAACTGTGGTGTTGTGGAAGGAGGTCCAACAGTCCACCCTAAAGGAGATAAGTCCTGGGTGTTCATTGGAAGGACTGATGCTACAGCTGAAACTCCAATACTTTGGCCACCTCATGCAAAGAGTTGACTCACTGGAAAAGACCCTGATGCTGGGAGGGATTGGGGGCAGGAGGAGAAGGGGACAACAGAGGATGAGATGGCTGGATGGCATCACCCACTCGATGGACATGAGTTTGAGTGAACTCCGGGAGTTGGTGATGGACAGGGAGGCCTGGCGTGCTGCGATTCATGGGGTCGCAAAGAGTCGGACACAACTGAGCAACTGAAATGAACTGAACTGATTCATCAGAAATACTTGATTTGTATTTAGATTTTGTAAAGCTTACAGTTTTAAAGTTTATTGAACTTGTTACAATATTGCTTCTGTTCTTCCTATGTTCTGGGTTTTTGTTTGTTTTTGTTTTTTGTTTTCGGCCAAGACGCATGTGGGATCTCAGCTTTCCAACCAGGGATCACACCTACTCCCCATGCACTGGAAGGCAAAGTCTTAACACTGGATGGCTTAGGAAGTCCCTATAGTTTCTTAAGTGCCTACTAAATTTCAGATTGTCCTGGGCAATGTCTCACATAGGATAGGCACTATATTCTGAAGATGGAGCATGCAAACAGGAGTGTAAGCAATTTAAAAGTTTAAGTAACACCAGGTTACTGAAAGCAAGTAAAAAATGTGAAAGTGAAAGTCGCGTAGTCGTGTCTGACTCTTTGCAACCCCATGGACCATACAGTCCATGGAATTCTCCAGGTCAGAATATTGGAATGGGTAGCCTTTCCCTTCTGCAGGGACTCTTGGATTCTTTGCCAGCTGAGCCACAAGGGAAGGCCAAGAATACTGGAGTAGGTAGCCTATCCCTTCTCCAGCGGATCTTCACGACCAAGGAATCCAACCGGAGCCCCCTGCATTGCAGGCTGATAAGCAAACAAAGAAAGTTTAAGTAAATAGGTAAAGTCTTATTTATAGTAGAAGCAAGTAACTCAAAGTTCCTGTGGGTTGACTTATTATGTATTTGTTTACATTGTCTTCTAAATGGACTCTCTGTTACTACATTGCTATTCCTTTTATCTTCTGTTCATTTCAAGCTTGTTGAAATTATTTCCGGAAGTGATAAATATAGCATATCCACTTCACTGCAGCTTTTAGCATTAACCTTTTAAAATAGTTTCTCTTTATTTACCAGTGATATCCTTAATACAAAACTCATCAAAAGGAAAAAGCACTGTGGATTCCCAAGAAAAGAGGATGGAAACAACAGGTATACTTTGTGCCTTGAATTTCTTAAGAATAATGGCTAAAATTTGATAGATATGATTGCCTTATCTTAATTAAGGCTAATAATAACCAATACATTAAGATAGTATTATCACTCTGCTTTTACCTTTGACAAAACTGAGACATGGAAAGATTAAGCCACTCATTCAGAGTCATACAAGTCCTAAGAGGTGACACTGAGACTTTGGTCGTCTATATTCAGAGCCTATGATCTTAACCAGATAATACTGTCCTAATGAATATTCCTGCCAGGATAGTCAATAATTAATTAATAGTTAAAAACCAAGCTATAGTCAAATAGTCATTTACATGGGCTATTAGGTGATTTGAATGAATATGTCAAGCAGTTAACTTTGGTCTGAAGTTAATTAATGAAACACAAATGTGAAATGAATTCTTTAAATTTATTGTATTAATCATTAAGACATTGATCATGTTCTTATACTTTCTAAGTAGTGTGTTTTAATACACTATTGATGAGTGGCTGCAGCAGAAAGTGATCATTTATTATATACATTGTACAGAACAGAAATTTTAAGAAACTTGGGAAATCCTTCTAGAAAATGCTATCCAATAGATCCTGTTAATAACCCATCCCCAAGAAGAAGAAATGCAAAAAACAATGAGCTGATTCCAATTTGGGAAAGGAGTACATCAAGGCTGTATATTGTCACTCTGCTTATTTAACTTATGTGCAGAGTACCTTGTGTGAAATCCCGGGCTAGATGAAGCACAAGCTGGAATCAAGATTACCGGGAGAGATATCAATAATCTTAGATATGCAGATGACACCACCCTTATGGCAAAAAGTGAAGAACTAAAGAGCCTCTTGATGAAAGTGAAAGAGGAGAGTGAAAAAGTGGGCTTAAAATTCAACATTCAAAAAATGAAGATGATGGCATCTGGTCCCATCACTTCATGGCAAATAGATGGGGAAAAAATGGGAACAGTGACAGACTTTATTTTCTAGGGCTCCCAGATCACTGCAGATTGTGACTATAGCCATGAAATTAAAAGACATGTGCTGCTTGGAAGAAAAACTGTGACCAACATAGACAGCATATTAAAAATCAGAGACATTACTTTGCCAACAGAGGTCCGTCTAGTCAAAGCAATGGTTTTTCCAATAGTCTTGTATGGATGTGAGACTCAGACCATAAAGACAGCTGAGTGCTGAAGAATTGATGTTTTTGAACTGTGGTGTTGGAGAAGACTCCTGAGAATCTTTTGGACTGCAAGGAGATCAAACCAGTCAATCCTAAAGGAAATCAGTCCTGAATATTCATTGGAAGGACTGATGCTGAAGCTGAAGCTCCAATCCTTTGGCCACCTGATGCAAAGAGCTGACTCATTGGAAAAGACACTGATGCTGGGAAAGATTGAAGGCAGAAGGAGAAGGGGATGACAGAGGTTGAGATGGTTGGATGGCATCACCGACTCGATGGACATGAGTTTGAGCAAGCTCTGGGAGTTGGTGATGGACAAGGAAGCCCCATGCTGCAATCCATGAATTTACAGAGTTGGACAAGACTGAGTAACTGAGTTGAACTGAATAGGCAAATATATAATTTAGCATTAGAATGTTTTTTTAATTTTTCTCCATGGTATTTGCCATTAACTTATGAATTATTATTTGCTTTCAAGTATTGTTTCAAGTGTATTTTTTAGATGATTTTGATATTGTTGTCCATGGAGTAGAAAGAGCACTGGTGAGGAATTTAAGGAATCCTAGAAAGAGTTTGTCTCTATCACCATCTGCGTATGTAGACTTGAACAAGTTATTCTGTCTGTTACTATTTTAACTGGTCACTATTTTTCAAATCTTAGTAGCAGAATGAACAATGGTCTCAAAAGCTTCACAGTTATATTAAATTCTAAATACATAATTGTCCTCACAGCGATGATCAAAGTCTTTCCTGAATTTATGATGACTAGTGCATGCGTGGTTAGTGTTAGTGGGGTGGGGACAGGTTAGAAACATAGGGTTTATTTCTTCTTCCTCTTTCTTACTTTATTGTTCCCCTTCTTTCTTACTTTAGAGAGACCAGTTCTGTTAACATGCCCAATGCATTGGCAACAAATCTGACATAAATGCTTATATCTTCATGAAACTTCCAAATCTTGGAATGACAGTCTAGCTGACTGTTCCACAAGAGAATCCAGTCTACTGCTTATTCAAGATTGGGAAGAATTGGTAAATAATTAAGTAAAATACTTTAATACAACTTAGCACTGACTTCTAGCCACATCAAGATCTTTGTGCTTTAGCCTTAAGGGTTCTATGCAGATGAAAATATCAACCTTGACTTCAAGAAGCTCACAATCTGAGAGACTAAATAGACATGTAAACAAAATAAATATAATTTAATGAATACAATATAAATATAAACATTTGTATATATTAATATATAAATGAACAAATAGAAATATCATAAATAAGGATTAATTAACTCCAACAGGGAGTCAGGAAAGGCCTCATACAGAGTGAAGTAAGCCAGAAAGAAAAACACCAAAGCAGTATACTAATACATATATATAGAATTTAGAAAGATGGTAACAATAACCCTGTATACGAGACAGCAAAAGAGACACTGATGTATAGAACAGTCTTATGGACTCTGTGGGAGAGGGAGAGGGTGGGAAGATTTGGGAGAATGGCATTGAAACCTGTAGAATATCATGTATGAAACGAGTCGCCAGTCCAGGTTCGATGCATGATACTGGATGCTTGGGGCTGGTGCACTGGGACGACCCAGAGGGATGGTATGGGGAGGGAGGAGGGAGGAGGGTTCAGGATGGGGAACACATGTATACCTGTGGTGGATTCATTTGGATATTTGGCAAAACCAATACAATATTGTAAACTTTAAAAATAAAATAAAATTTAAAAAAAAAAAAGAAGAGGTGATACTTGAACTGGGTTTCAGAGGATGAGCATAAGAATGCAAACCAGTAACAGATAAACAGATTCAATATGCAGTCATTTCTTCCGTTGCATTTACAGAGACTCATACAAAACCTGATAAACGAAGAAGGAATTCTGTTTTGGAATGGATTAAATTTTACATTATCAGAGAAGAGCTGGAAGTGGGTAAATGGATCCTTTTTAAATTCTAAAATGTGAGTATTAGATAAGCTAATTTGAATATTCAATTTACAACTGTTATTGAAGACAGATTTATAGTTAATAGCCTGAGAAGAAGAATGATTCTGAAGTTGGTTAAAAATTTCTATATGTGAAAACACACCAACCCTTTGTCACAACATATATTTTATCTGCAGCGCAGTTTTAAGAGACAAGGAATAGATCAATTCCTTTGGGAGGGACACACACAAAGAAGTTTTTAAAAGAATAAAATTTAAAAATAAAGAAATTTCTAGCTAGAAGCTATTGACCCAAAGAATTGTTAAATAGCTTTTCAACCTGTGGAACCACATACCTTAGTGGGCCACGCTGGAACGATAAATACGAGAAGAAAAATATAGCGCATATCAGAGTATGTGGAATCCAGATATTTGGGAACTAGCCAAATTGTGATAAATATCGCAGCCTATTTTAACCAGTAGTGTGGAAAAAGAGTTGTTTGAGGAGATGTTATAAACCTGCATAAGCCACAATTTGAGCTATTTGCCATTTCTTTTTCTTACATTTTATTTATTTATTTTTGTCTGTGCTGGGTCTTCACTGCTGCTCAGAGTTTTCTTTAGTTGCTCAGAGTGGAGGCTACTCTCTAGCTGTGGTGTGCGGGCTTTTCACTGTGGTAGTTTCTCTCTTGCCGAGCACCTCTTCTAGGGCACTTGGGCTTCAGTAGTTGCGGTGTATGGGCTCTAGAGCACAGACATGATAGTTGTGTTGCACAGGATTAGTTGTTCCACAGCATGTAGGATCTCCCCAGATTAGGGATCGAACCTGTGTCTCCTGCTTTGGCAGGTAGCTTCTTCACTGAGTCGTTAGGGAAGCCCTTGCCATTTTTTTCTGGTTGTCTCACTATAGTCTCTTATTGCAAGATGGTCAGGATAACCATGAGTGTTTTAGGATTGATGTTACAAATTAAATTACAAACCTTTAACGGACTTCATCTATTTTGTACATCAAAGGGCAGGACACTATTTTTCCCTAGAAAGTGAAAGTGTGCAGGCATCCAACCAAGTTTCTGAAAAGAATTTTTGTTGAGTTTTTCAGAACAGATGACATTGTGTTATGCTTTTTGAGTTCGCAAAAGATTTATTGACATTTGTATAAATTACAGTTAAAATCGATTCTTTTTCTCATTCAAAAAACCAAGACGTGGAAGGTTAATACCCAGGAGCATATGCAAGTTTATATATAGTATAAATATAGTATAGTAATAATTTAGTAATATAGTAAATATAGTAATATAGTAATAATATAGTAATATTTTATTGTGTGGAAAGTTACCAAACATTGAGATATGTTGGTTTAATTACCAAGTTTTGATTTGTTTGACTCATTCTAAAATACAGTATTTTAAGTGCAGTACTTTAAAATGAATATTATTTTAAAATAAAGTGTTCTGGACTAGAATAAACATATTAAAAGGCAAATGTATTTTGTTAAATAAAATCTATTCTGAATTTTTATTTGTTTTACAAGGCTTATTATCTACACTTCATTGACATATAAATGCAACTCTGATATTAGCTTACTTTTATTTCTTTGTCATTAGAAAAGGTTAATTTTGGTTACATGTGTGTATGTTTCTTACTGGGGCATTATGTTTATTTTATTAAGGTTTATTATAAAATTGGAAAACTCTGAGGTCTTTATGAGAAGAAATACAGGCATAGTTGATAGATTAAATGTGACTGAACATTCTATTTTATTCTGAAGATTAAAGTAATGGTTTTATGAATACTGTGATCAGGTAAATCTGGAAGGTATCATATGATAATAAAACAGCAGCAGTTAGACACTGCTTTTATTTAGTGCACTAATCTAGGCAGCATATTATAAAGTAGAGACATTACTTTACCAACAAAGGTCCGACTAGTCAAAGCTGTGGTCTTGCCAGTAGTCGTGTATGGATGTGAGAGTTGGACTATAAAGAAAGCTGAGTGCAGAAGAATTGATGCTTTTGAACTGCGGTGTTGGAGAAGACTCTTGAGAGTCCCTTGGACTGCAAGGAGATACAACCAGTTCATCCTAAAGGAAATAAGTCCTGAATATTCATTGGAAGGACTGATGCTAAAGCTGAAACTCCAATATTTTGGCCACCTGATGTGAAGAACTGACTCATTTGAAAAGACCCTGATGCTGGGAAAGATAGAAGGAAGGAGGAGAAGGGGAAGACAGAGTATGAGATGGTTGGATGGCATCACCAACTCAGCGGACATGAGTTTGAGTAAACTCCGGGAGTTGATGATGAACAAAGAGGCCTGGCGTGCTGCAGTCCATGGGGTCACAAAGAGTCAGAAAGGACTGAGTGACTGAACTGAACTGAACCCTGGTTTTCAACTAAAGTAAAACAGAGTGATAATTATTTTTTTAACAGGACTGCTTTGGGGATTAAAGAAGATAACACTGAAGAACTAGGCAGAGATCTGATCAAAGTAAGCCTGCGAAGTTACCAAGGGCCTTTTGGAAATGGGCTTGGTCAGTTGAGCATAAAAACGTTATCTTGAAAGTTGAAGGGACCAGAAAGGTGAAAGAGAGAAAATAGTAAAAGACACTTTTGCTATTACTCTCTTGAAAGAAATGCTGATGTGACTAGACTGTCAGGCCCTAGGAGGGAATCAGGTGGACTTCTCAGGGCCAAGGGGCTTTATGAAGAAATAGAAAAAAGGAACAAAGAAAATCTGTGATAGAGCCCTGCCCACTGTACCACTTCACTTTCGATTTAGGACAAGCAGGTGAACGTCTTGCGCATATCCCATCCTAGCACGCCAGTTCTGCGTTGCCATCCCATTCTTTGACTGCTTCTCACACCACATCTGCAATGAGCCACAACACTCCTGCATCTTTGGAACTAATAGAACATGGATCACAGCAGACACTCGTGAACTGTTTGGAATGGGGAAAAAATGAACTTTCTACTACATACAACATGAACTGAGCCTCCTTTTCTGTCCACATTCAAATTCTGCAGACCCTGTGTATCTATCTATGTACTTACTACATTTCCTGAGCACATACTCTGTTTAAGCCTGATCACACTTCTATAGGTATCGTCTCAATGCCTCCCCCAATACTAGGTCGTTATATCCTAAATATTTAAGAAAATCAAAGTTCCATGAAAGCAATAAGTTTTTCATGTGGTATGTTAATAGGAGATTCAGTTTCCAATTTTCAAAGCTTCATTTTGTATATATCATGATGACATTTCTGTTTAGAATGCTTCGCTTCCAGTGAAGATGAACTTGCAAGTTCCAGATGTTTATGTTAGCTTTGTTTTAAAAGTTTATATTTGTGACTGACTGTGTAGTTATCACTGTTCAGTTGCTAAGTTATGTCCAACCCTTTCTAACCCCCATGGACTGCAGCTCCCCAGGGTCCTCTGTCCTCCAGTGTCTCCCAGTTTGCTCAAATTCATGTCCATTTGAGTCAGCGATGCTATCTAACCATCTCATCCTCTGCCTCCCCCTTCTCCTTTAGCCTCAGTCTTTCCCAGCATCAGGGTCTTTTCCAATGAGTTGGCATTGCCCATCAGGTGGTCAAAGTATTGGAGCATCAGTCCTTCCAAGGAATATTCAGGGTTGATTTCTTTTAGGATTGACTGGTTTGATTTGCATGCAATCCAAGGGACTCTCAAGAATCTTTTCCAGCACCACGATTTGAAAGCATCAATTCTTCAGCACTTACTCTCTTTATGGTATAAATTTCACATCAGTACATGAGTAATGGAAAAGCCATAGCTTTGACCATATTGACGTTTGCTGGCAAAGTGATGTCTTTGTTTTTGAATATGCTGTCTAGGTTTGTCATAGCTTTCCTTCCAAGGAGCAAGTGAAAAAAAAGTGAAAGGGAAAGTGTTAGTCCCTCAGTCCTGTCTGACTCTTTCCCACCCTGTGGATATATGTCTCCAGGTTCCTCTACCCACGGAAATGGAAGTCTCCAGACAAGAATACTGGAGTGGGTAGCCATTCCCAGGAGCAAGTGTCTTTTAATTTCACATCTTCAGTCATTGTCTACAAAGGTTTTGGAGTCCAAGCAAACAAAGTCTGTCACTGCTTACATTTTTCCCCCTGCTATTTGCCATGAAGTGATAGAACTGGATGCTAAAATCTTAGCTTTTGAATGTTGAGTTTCAAGCCAACTTTTCACTCTCCTCTTCCCCCTCTTTCAGAGGCTTTTTAGCTCCTTTTCACTTTCTGACATTAGACTGTTTATTTACCCAATGCTTAATATCTGAGCATCTCGTTGTTTCCTGAAAGTTACAGAAAATACTGGCTGGATGAGGAGAATTGTGTGAGAAAATCATGAACACTAAGAGAGTCTTTTCTTTTTCTCCACAGATTACCCATTTTTGGTGATGCTAAAGAAGACTGCTGTGTTTACATATCAAAGACACAATGTATTTCTGATTACTGTGCTGCAGAAAATAGATGGATCTGCCAAAAAGAACTAAAACCTGTCAGAAACAAAGGAATATATTCTTCCAATTGACTAGACATCCCCTTCCATGTCTTTAATTTCCATTTCAGATCTCTGTCATTTTAACTGTATATATTGTCATAGTGGCTCCATGCACATTTTGTGGTACAAAGTGAACACACACTGAGAATTCTAATTTTTGTGAATTTTACAAAAGTTCATGTCTAACCTCCTCATTAAATAACTGAGAAAACATATACCTAAAGAAAAGATGTCTCAGGGTATGTGCTCAGGAGTCAGATAGGTGGATCATATGGTAGTTCTATTTTTCAGTTTTTTAAGGAACTGCCATACCGTTCTCCATAGTGGCTGTATCAATTTACATTCCCACCAGTGGTACAGGAGGGTTCCCTTTCCTCCACACGCTCTCCAGCATTTCCTGTTTGTAGATTTTGTTCATGATGGTCATTCTGACGGGTGTGTTAGCTTTGACATAAATACATAACCATATGTAAAATGAATAGCTAGTGGGAAGCTGCTATATAGCACAGAGAACTGAGCTCGGTGCTCTGTGATGACCTAGAAGAGTCTGATGGGGAGGGGTGCAAGCAGGAGGCTCGGGAGGGAGGGGATATATATATATATATATATATATACACACTTATAGCTGATTCACTTCATTGTACAGCAGAAGCTAACACAACATTGTAAAATAATCCATTCTCTGGACTCTTATATCAGAGATCCATTACTAAAGGAATTTGGGGAAAGGAACTTAACTCTTCTCCATCATTGCAAAGTTCTTTTCATTTTAATTTTATCCCTACTTTTTTTTTAATTAAATTTCATTGGAGTGAAATTGCTTTATAATAGTGCATTAGTTTCTACTGTACAACAAATTGAACCTGTCTTATGTATACATTTATCCCCTCCCTTTAGGACTTCTTTCCCACAGTGCATTAATTAGAGTTGCATGTGCTATGCACTGTGCACCAGGTACCAATTTCTTTTTGGCAGTAGATACCAATTTCAGGAGGACAATTTTTCCACCAACCAGGGAGGGGATTATGGTTTCAGGATGATTTTCAAGTGCATTACATTCACTGTACATTTGTTTATTTATTTCCATTATCATTATATCAGCTCCATCTCAGATCATCAGACATTAGATATGGGAAATTGGGGACCCGTGCTATACAGTATGTTCTCATTTGGTATCTATTTTATATATATACATAGTACCAGTAGTGTAGATATGTCAATCAACTCCCCCAATTCCTCCCACCACCCCCTTTCTCCTTTGATATCCATACATTTGTTCTCTATTTCTATTTTGCAAATAGGATCACCTATACCATTTTTCTAGATTCTACATATATGCATTAATATGAAATTTATTTTTCTCTTTCTTCCTTACTTCACTCTGCATGACAAACTCTAGATCCATCCACATCTCTACAAATGACCCAATTTCATTCCCTTTTATGTCTGACAAGTCAGTGCCAGCCTGAATCATATAAATTCAAATAATGCTATAATGATCAAAACAAAATTTTAGTTTCTGTTTTCCATGCCTGTTAATTTATACTACTTATAAAATTTTGAACACATCAAATATTCGAAGGATAATTCATTTTGTGCCAGTTACTTAGGAAACATCAATACATTTTTAGAAAAATATTCTCGACAAGATTATATTTACAAAGTAATAATATATGATAAAAGTGAGATTTTTGAAGTGTTTGTTCTTTCGAGGGAAAAGACCTATAAAGAACAGATACTTTAGAAAAAATGTTCCCACAATGGACAATGTACATTCCTACCTCCTTGGAATGATGTTCAAAGCAACCTTCTAAAGCAGATCAGGATAAAGCTAAGTTCATTCAGTTAGTTCAGAATTCATTCCAAATATAGCACTTTCTTTCTCCTATATTTATGTGATCTGAATTCAAGCACCCCTAAAGCACACATCCGTAAGAACCTTTTACAATGAAACTAAGCCCAAGAAGTTAGGTTCTTGAACTGTCATTTGCTATTGCACTATTAGATAATCACGTGAATTCATTCTTGGATATGATAAGGCTGAGGTCATCTCTGAAACTCAAACTATAAAGATGCAATTCCAGGAGGAAGACAAGTCTAACCATATTCTAGACAGATTAAAAAATATCAGATCTAAGAGAACATTTTTTGGTTGCACTATTTGAGTCAATGTTTATGTAGCTGGTAAAGAATCTACCTACAATGTGGGGGACCTGGGATCGATCCCTCGGTTGGGAAGATCCCCTGGAGAAAGGAAAGGTTACCCACTCCAGTAATTCTTGCCTGGAGAATTTCATGGACTCTTTAGTCCATGGGGTCACAAAGAGTTGGACACAACTGAGTGACTTTCATGTTTTACTGACAATAAACTCACTGCAAAGCCAAGTCATGTCAACCTAATATGTCACTCAGGATCGGCCATCTACACTTCCTCTGTGCATCCATGCTTCTGATGCAGGCTCCTGACCACTCTTTGAACACATCCTGATGTTTCAAGATTTCATGGTTGCGCCATACATGTGACAGGCTCCTTTCATATAATCCTTTTATTCTTTGCCTAGAAAAAGCCTAGGAACTGTAGAAAGCTTGAATCAAATGTTCATTTCTTTCTGAACTTTTCCTCAAATCACTCTGACTCTCTTTTTCTTTCCACTTTTTAAAAACAGGATTTAGTTTCTTCTTTGCAATATTATAATTAGTCCTTTTTTATGATTGTAAGACTGTTCTGCTTCTCTCCTGGCTAGAGCTGGACAAGTATCACGATAAAACAATGAAGAGAAGAGAAGTCTCTGATTCAGTTAAAAGAGTAAGGGCAAAAAACTGGAAATAGAACTGCCATACGACCCAGCAATCCCACTGCTGGACATACACACCAAGGATACCAGAAATGAAAGAGACACATGTACCCCAATGTTCATCACAACACTGTTTACAATAGCCAGGACATTGAAGAAACCTAGATGTCCATCAGCAGATGAAAGGATAAGAAAGCTGTGGTACACATATACAATGGAATATTATTCAGCTATTAAAAAGAATGCATTTGAATCAGTCCTAATGAGTTTCATGAAACTGGAGCCTATTATACACAGTGAAGTAAGTCAGAAAGAAAAACACCAATACAGTACATTAACACATATATATGGAATTTAGGAAGATGGTAATGATGACCCTATATGCAAGACAGCAAAAGACACACAGATGTAAAGAACAGACTGTTGGACTCTGTGGGAGTAGGCGAGGGTGGGATGATTTGGGAGAATAGCATTGAAACATGTATTTTATCATATGTGAAATAGATCGCCAGTCCAGGTTCGATGCATGAGACAGGGTGCTCAGGGCCGGTGCACTGGGATGACCCTGAGGGATGGGATAGGGAGGGAGCTGAGAGGGGGGTTCAGGATGGGGAACACCTGTACACCCATGGCTGATTCATGTGAATGTGTGGCAAAAACCACCACAATATTGTAAAGTAATTAGCCTCCAATTAAAATAAATTAATTAATTAAAAAAAGAGTAAGGGCATAACAACGGTTTATTTATGCCATAGTTAATGGCCCTTGAAACTGGACCAATGGAATGTCTTCCATTTATTTTCTATGCCATGTGTTTGCATTTGAAGTTCATTTTCCATTATTTTGTCTTCCTGTTACACCCATTGTCAGAGCTCCTCAATATATACAGTGTGTGTTAAAAGCAGGTGTCATGTTTAACTTATTACACTATTACCTGTAAAATAAACAGCAAGGACCTACTGTATATACCTTTGCTGTACACTGGAAACTAACACAACATTGTGAAGTAATTGTATTTTAATTTTTTTAAAAAATCAATTATTGTGGAAAAAATTATACTGGGAAAATTTAAAAATAAAACATACACGCATTAGCCTAGCTTTTTAAAAACTATTCTTTCTGATCCACGATGTGTAAGTAGCCACCAGTCAAATACTGTTCCTTTAAAATGCAGGTATGACACCAAGTAAACCAGAATTGAAAGAGACATGTGTACCCCAATGTTCATCGCAGCACTGTTTATAATAGCCAGGACATGGAAGCAACCTAGATGGCCATCAGCAGATGAATGGATAAGAAAGCTGTGGTACAATATTACTCAGCTATTAAAAAGAATACATTTGAATCAGTTCTAATGAGGTCATTGAAACTGGAGCCGATTATACAGAGTGAAGTAAGCCAGAAAGAAAAACACCAATACAGTATACTAATGCATATATATGGAATTTAGAAAGATGGTAACGATAACCCTGTATGTGAGACAGCAAAAGAGACACAGATGTATAGAACAGTCTTTTGGACTCTGTGGGAGAGGGAGGGGGGAGAAGATTTTGGAGAATGGCATTGAAGCATGTATAATATCATATAAGAAACGAATCGCCAGTCCAGGTTTGATGCAGGATACAGGATGCTTGGGGCTGATGCACTGGGATGACCCAGAGGGATGGTATGGGGAGGGAGGTAGGAGGGGGGTTCAGGATTGGGAACATGTGTACACCCATGGCAGACTCATGTTGATGTATGGCAAAACCAATACAATATTGTAAAGTAATTAGCCTCTAATTAAAATAAATAAATTCTTAAAAAAATAAAATGCAGGTATGGATAAAAAAGAATAAGTTTGACTTTCATACCAAGCACTGTGAGAAAGGACAATCCAGGAAGTACAAGATAATTATTAAAAAAGTTTTTTAAGTTCTAAACATCTATAAACTCATGAAGCAACTAAGGTAACCAGGTATGATGGGCATACTTTTTAGTTCACCCCTTGACAGCAAGTACTTTGAATCTGCTGGTGTTCAATGAACTCCATTCTGTCCTCTTGTGGGCCTACTGGGTTTTGTTTTGTGTGTGTGTGTGCGATTTGTATGTGTTTGTGTGTTTGTAGCTATACTTGTTCTCTTCCAACAAAGCAAAACCAAACAAAGTAAAAAAAAAAAAAAATGTTGTATATCAGTCAGAAGCAGTTTATCTGTTTTGTCCTTTTGCACAGCTTATTTCCTTCATGATATATGAAATTTGATATTTATTTATATATCATTGTATTATTGTTATCATTTTATTACCACTATTGCCATTTGAGCTCCATGAGATAAAGACCTTCATAGCATTCTAGTCCATGCATGGTTTTGACACATAGTAAATGTTCAATAAGTATTTCCTGAACAAAAAACAAATAATTATCAAATGGAATTTGTTTACTGAATGAGCTCTCCTAGGTGATTATTGTTTGTAGTCTCTTGCAACTGGAGTAAGATAGTGACTGAACTGGGGTTAGCTCAAAGTCTTTTTCACTCATATACGTGATTATTAATTACTTGAAACCTCAGGAGGATGACTGAGTTACAAGAGCAGTTTTCTGAAAGGACCACTTTTCAAATAATAAGCAGCATAGAATGATGCGTCAGCATTTAGGAGGTGATCTGAGACTCTCCAGGTGGTGGTACTGCTAAAGAATCCACCTGCCAATGCAGAAGATGCAAGAGATGAGGGTTTGATCCCTGGGTCTGGAAGATCCCCTAGGGGAGGAAATGGCAACCCACCCCAGTATTCTTGCCTGCAAAATTTCCATGGACAGAGATGCCTGGTGGGCTGCTGTCCATGGAGCTGAAAAGAGTCAGACACAACTGAGCACGTGAGAACAGGAGGCGATGCACTAACAGGGCTAGGACCTAAATACAACCACCCAGGTATATGGATCCAACCGCACTCTCTGTCAAAACAATCTATAAGGGTCCTTTCAAAATAAACTTTGAAGGCTGCATAATCAGAATGTGCTTTGGATTCACCCTCTGTTCTTCATGGGAAATTGCCAATGTTCTACGACAAGAATTAAACTGCTATGTGGCTAAAAATTTCTAGCAAAGAACTCTAATAGGCATAATTTTTAAAGGCAATTCCAATTCTGACTGAAATTGTTCTCTAGCTTTCTCTTCAGCTATTCCTCATTTTACACGTGACAGCTACTCATTCCCGACTTGAGTAAGGTCACAGAATGAGACGTTGATGAAGCCAGGACTAGAGACTAGGTTTTCCCTGAAACAAGTAACAGTCCTTGCTTCTTCCTACTTCAGGGTTTCTTCCACTTTTCAGCACGCTTGTTTGAACATTAACTATTCAAATATGGTGTGAATTTTCTCAATGATTTTTGCCTTCTGGGATTTTCACATTTCTCATCTTAGAGCAAGCATTTGAGGATGTTATGTTGAGAAATATTTCTTTCTGGATGGACTCTCCATTCACAGGAGTGTTCTTGTACGAATTAATAAGTGAGCCTATCTCCACCTTGTGACTATAGCGTGTAGTTGCAACCGTAAAAGCAGTTTCACATGTGCAAAAACGTTCAAGAACAGTTTGTTCAATACCAATGTTTTCTGACCTAAATCTAACAATTATTACAATTTTCCTATATATCCTTTACTTCCCCTTATTGCTTTCTATTACCTTTTTTTTCTGAATGTGATGATTAGTAAGTTGCATATATAAATAAATTTAAGAAAATAAAAATAATTTAATATATAGGGGCGGCGACCAAGCGGAGCTACACCCTGCCCGAGGCCAGGGGCTGCAGCCAGAAGAAGCTACCCCACGCCCGAGGTCAGGGGCGGCAGCCGAGAGGAGCAACCCCACGTCCAAGGAGCGGTGGCTGTGCTGGCACAGGACGGCCGAGAGGAACTACTCCATGTTCATCATTAGGAGGGGCGGCTGTGAGGAGATACCCCTTGTCCAAGGTAAGGAGCAGTGGCTGCGCTTTGCTGGAGCAGTCGTGAAGAGATAGCCAACATCCAAGGTAAGAGAAATCCAAGTAAGATGGTAGGTATTGAGAGAGGGCATCAGAGGGCAGACACAATGAAACCATAATCACAGAAAACTAGTCAGTATAATCACATGGACCACAGCCTTATCTAATTCAGTGAAACTAAACCATGCCATGTGGGGCCATCCAAGACGGGCTGGTCATGGTGGAGAGGTCTGACAGAATGTGGTCCACTGGAGAAGGGAATGGCAAACCACTTCAGTATTTTTGCCTTGAGAACCCCATGAACAGTATGAAAAGGCAAATGATAGGATACTGAAAGAGGAACTCCCCAGGTCAGAAGGTACCCAATATGCTACTGGAGATCAGTGGAGAAGTAACTCCAGAAAGAATGAAGGGATAGAACCAAAGCAAAAACAATACCAGTTGTGGATGTGACTGGTGATAGAAGCAAGGTCCAATGCTGTAAAGAGCAATATTGCATAGGAACCTGGAATGTTAGGTCCATGCATCAAGGCAAGTTGGAAGTGGTCAAACAGGAGATGGCAAGAGTGAACGTCGACATTCTAGGAATAAGCGAACTAAAATGGACTGGAATGGGTGAATTTAACTCAGATGACCATTATATCTACTACTGTGGGAAAGAATCCCTCAGAAGAAATGGATAGCCATCATGGTCAACAAGAGTCTGAAATTCAGTACTTGGATGCAATCTCAAAAACGACAGAATGATCTCTGTTCGTTTCCAAGGCAAACCATTCAATATCACAGTAATCCAAGCCTATGCCCCAACCAGTAACGCTGAAGAAGCTGAAGTTGAATGGTTCTATGAAGAACTACAAGACCTTTTAGAACTAACACCCGAAAAAGTTGTCCTTTTCATTATAGGGGACTGGAATGCAAAAGTAGGAAGTCAAGAAACACCTGGAGTAACAGGCAAATTTGGCCCTGGAATATGGAATGAAACAGGGCAAAGGATAAGAATTTTGCCAAGAAAACGCACTGGTCATAGCAAACACACTCTTCCAACAACACAAGAGAAGACTCTACACATGTACATCACCAGATGGTCAACACCGAAATCAGATTGATTATATTCTTTGCAGCCAAAGATGGAGAAGCTCTATACAGTCAGCAAAAACAAGACCAGGAGCTGACTGTGGCTTAGATCATGAACTCCTTATTGCCAGGTTCAGACTTAAGTTGAAGAAAGTAGGGAAAACCACTAGACCATTCAGGTATGACCTAAATCAAATCCCTTATGATTATACAGTGGAAGCGAGAAATAGATTTAATGGACTAGATCTGATAGATAGAGTGCCTGATGAACTATGGACTGAGGTTCATGACATTGTACAGGAGACAGGGGTCAAGACCATCCCCATGGAAAAGAAATGCAAAAAAGCAAAATGGCTGTCAGAGGAGGCCTTACAAATAGCTGTAAAAAGTGAAAAGCAAAGGAGAAATGGAAAGATATAAGCATCTAATGCAGAGTTCCAAAGAATAGCAAGGAGAGATAAGAAAGCCTTCCTCAGCAATCAATGCAAAGAGATAGAGGAAAACAACAGAATGGGAAAGACTAAGGATCTCTTCAAGAAAATTAGAGATACAAAGAGAACATTTCATACAAAGATGGGCTTGATAAAGGACAGAAATGGTATGGACCTAACAGAAGCAGAAGATATTAAGAAGAGGTGGCAAGAATACACAGAACTGTACAAAAAAGATCTTCATGACCCAGATCATCACGATGGTGTGATCACTGACATAGAGCCAGACATCCTGGAATGTGAAGTCAAGCGGGCCTTGGAAAGCATCACTATGAACAAAGCTAGTGGAGGTGATGGAATTGCAGTTGAGCTATTCCAAATCCTGAAAGATGATTCTGTGAAAGTGCTGCATTCAGTATGCCAGGAAATTTGGAAAACTCAGCAGTGGCCACAGGACTGGAAAAGGTCAGTTTTCAACCAATCCCAAAGAAAGGCAATGCCAAAGAATGCTCAAACTACCGCACAATTGCACTCATCTCACACACTAGTAAAGTAATGCTCAAAATTCTCCAAGCCAGGCTTCAGCAGTAGCTGAACTGTGAACTTCCTGATGTTCAAGCTGGTTTTAGAAAAGGCAGAGGGAGGCGGTCCTAAGATGGTGGAGGAATAGGACAGGGAGACCACTTTCTCCTGCACAAATTCATCCAAAGAGCATTTAAACACTGAGCAAATTCTACAAAAGAACTTCTGAATGCCGGCAGAGGACATCAGGCACCCAGAAAAGCAGCCCATTGTATTTGAAAGGAAGTAGGAAAAAATATAAAAGACAAAAAAAGAGATAAAAGAGGTAGGGGCAGAGCACCGTCCTTGGAAGGGAGTTTTAAAAAGAGAGAAGTTTCCAAACATCAGGAAACACTCTTACTGCCAAATCTGTGGTGAGCCTTGGAAGCACAGAGGGCAACATAACAGGGAGGAAAAATAAATAAATAATTAAAACCCACAGATTACGAGCCCAGTGGTAACTCCCCCAGTGGAGAAGCAGTGCAGACGCCTGCACCCACCACTAGCAAGTGGGGGATAGGCAGGGAGGCTGCATTGCTTAGAGTAAGGACCAGGCTGAATGCTCCGAGGGCAATCTGAGGGAACTAACTTGGGCTAGCAAACCAGACTGTGGGATAGCTACCACGCGAAAAGTCCTAACCTAAGACACTGACAGGCCATGCCCAGAACAAAGGACTGAACAGAACTAACCAGCTGCAGACCATCCCCCTCCGGTGACAAGCAGCCAGAGCCAGAAGGGGGCAATCCCAGCGCCAGAGAGACATTATCTACCAAACTGCAAGCAGGCTTCTTTGCTAACTAAGACTTCTTGGGGTTCTGGACGGTCAACATCCGCCTGAGAAGGTGTGCCGGTTGTACACCCAGAAAACCGAGTGGCAGGGATGGGGGAGGCAATAAGTTGCAGTGACTGCGCTCACCAAACACCTCATCACCTGAGCTGCTCGGACCTGGGAAGGGCACAAAACGCAGGCCCAACCGAGTCTGTGCCTCTGAGGAGTACCCGAGTGTCTAAACCTGAACGGCTTAAACCTGGGAGGTGCATGCAGCCCAGGGCCGGCCTCAGATGGTTCCCGGTGGAGCAACCTACAGCCTAAGCAGTGTGGGCAGGAAGGGCTCACGCACCGTGAGTGGGGCCAGGTCCACTGTGGCTGAGACACTGCGAGCACATGCCAGTGTTATTTGTTTGCAGCATCCCTCCCTCCCCACAGCATGACTGAACAAGTCAGCCTAAAGAAAAGTGTCCACCACCGCCCCCCCTTGTATCAGGGTGGAAATCAGACACTGAAGAGACCAGAAAACAGAAGAAGCTAAAACAGAGGGAACCGCCTTGGAAGTGACAGGTGCAATAGTTTAAAACCCTGTAGTTAGTACAACTACATAGGAAGGGCCTACAGATCTTGAGAAATATCAGCTGGACCAAGGAACTATCTGAAAATGAACTGACCCCACACTGCCCACAACAACAACAGAGAAAGTCCTAGATATATTTTTACTATTTTTATGATCATTCTTTTTTTTTAATTTTTAAAAATTTTTAAATCTTCTATTACTCCTTTAATTTTCATTTTTATAACCTAATATTACTTTGCAAAAAAAAAAAGACCCTATTTTTTAAAGCAAACTTCATATATATATATTTTATAATTTTTGTGACTTTGTCTTATTTTGTTTTGGCTTTGTTTTTTCTTTTTTTTTCTTTAATATTGTATTTTTGAAAATCCAGCCTCTGCTCTAGATTTTAAATCTTTGCTTTTGGGTATTTGTTATCAAGTTTGTACCTTTAAGAACCCAATCTTCAATACCCATTTTTACTTGGGAGCCAGATTACTGGCTTGACTGCTCTCTCCCCCTTTGGACTCTCCTTTTTCTCCACCAGGTCGCCTCTGTCTCCTCCCTCCCCCTTCTCTTCTCTACCCACCTCTGTGAATCACCAGTGTGTTCTGGGTGATGGAGAACACTTAGGGAACTGATTACTGGCTGGATCTGTCTCTCTCCTTTTGATTCCCCCCTTTTTATCCTCCTGGCCACCTCTGTCTCCTTCCTCCTTCTTCTCTTCTCTGTATAACTCCGTGAACATCTCTGAGAGGTCCAGACTGTGGAGCACACATAAGGAAGTGATTACTGGCTAGCTTGCTCTCTCCTCTTTTGATTCCACCTCATCTCCTTCGGGTCACATCTAAGTCCCTCCTCCTTCTCTTCTCCATGTAACTCTGTGAACCTCTCTGGGTGTCCCTCACTGTGGAGAAACTTTTCATCTTTAACCTCGATGTTTTATCAATGGTGCTGTATAGAAAGAGAAGTCTTGAGACTACTGTAAAAATAAGACTGAAAACCAGAAGCAGGAGGCTTAAGTCCAAATCCTGAGAACACCAGAGAACTCCTGACTCCAGGGAACATTAGTCAACAGGAGCTCATCAAACACCTCCATACCTACACTGAAACCAAGCACCACCCAAGGGCCAACAAGTCCCAGGGCAAGACATACCACGTAAATTCTCCAGCAACACAGGAACACAGCCCTGAGCTTCAATATACAGGCTGCCTAAAGTTACTCCAAAACCACTGACATCTCATAACTCGTTACTGGACACTTAATGGCACTCCAGAGAGAAGAAATCCAGCTCCACCCATCAGAACACCAACACAAGCTTCACTAACCAAGAAACCTTGACAAGCCACCCATACAACCCCACCCATAGCAAGGAAATTCCACAATAAAGAGAACTCCATGAACTGCCAGAATACAGAAGGACACCCCAAACTCAGCAATATAAACAAGATGAAGAGACAGAGGAATACCCAGCAGGTAAAGGAACAGGATAAATGCCCACCAAACCAAACAAAAGAGAAGAGATAGGGAATCTACCTCATAAAGAATTCCGAATAATGATAGTGAAAATGATCCCAAATCTTGAAATAAAAATGGAATCACAGATAAATAACCTGGAGACAAGGATTGAGAAGATGCAAGAAAAGTTTAACAAGGACCTAGAAGAAATAAAAAAGAGTCAATATATAATGAATAATGCAATAAATGAGATTTAAAAAACACTCTGGAGACAATAAATAGTAGAATAACGGAGGCAGAAGATAGGATTAGTAGAAGTAAAAGATAGAATGGTAGAAATAAATGAATCAGAGAGGAAAAAAGAAAAACGAATTAAAAGAAATGAAGACAATCTTAAATGCTCCAGGACAATATTAAACGCTCCAACATTCGAATCATAGGAGTCCCAGAAGAAGAAGACAAAAAGAAAGACCATGAGAAAATACTTGAGGAAATAATAGTTGCAAACTTCCCTAAAATGGGGAAGGAAATAGTCACCGAAGTCCAAGAAACCCAGAGAGTCCCAAACAGGATAAACCGAAGGCAAAACACCCCAAGACACATATTAATCAAATTAACAAAGATCAAACACAAAGAACAAATATTAAAAGAAGCAAGGAAAAACAACAAATAACACACAAGGGGATTCCCATAAGAATAACAGCTGATCTTTCAATAGAAACCCTTCAGGCCAGGCAGGAATGGCAAGACATACTTAAAATGATGAAAGAAAATAACCTACAGCCCAGATTACTGTACCCAGGAGGATCTCGTTCAAAATGAAGGAGAAATCAAAACCTTTACTAACAAGCAACAGCTGAGAGAATTCAGCACCACCAAACCAGCTCTCCAACAAATGTTAAAGGATATTCTCTAGGCAGGAAACACAAAAAAGGGGTGTATAAACTCGAACCCAGAACAATAAAGTAAATGGCAACAGGATCATACTTATCAATAATTACCTTAAACGTAAATGGGTTGAATGCCCCAACCAAAAGGCAAAGACTGGCTGAGTGGATACAAAAACAAGACCCCTATATATGTTTTCTACAAGAGACGCACCTCAAAAGAGGGGACATAAACAGAACTGAAAGTGAAGGGCTGGAAAAAGATATTTCATGCAAATAGAGACCAAAAGAAATCAGGAGTAGAAAACAGACAAAGAAGGACACTACATAATGATCAAGGGTCAATCTAAGAAGAAGATATAACAATTATAAATATATATGCACCCAACATAGGAGCACTGCAATATGTAAGACAAATACTAACAAGTATGAAAGGGGAAATTAATAATAACACAATAATAGTGGGAGACTTTAATACCCCACAAACACCTATGGATAGATCAACTAAACAGAAAATTAACAAGGAAACACAAACTTTAAATGATACAATACACCAGTTAGACCTAATTGATATCTATAGGACATTTCACCCCAAAACAATGAATTTCACCTTTTTCTCAAGCGCACACGGAACCTTCTCCAGGATAGATCACATCCTGGGCCATAAATCTAGCCTTGGTAAATTCAAAAAAATTGAAATCATTCCAAGCATCTTTTCTGACCACAATGCAGTAAGATTAGATCTCAATTACAAGAGAAAAACTATTAAAAATTCCAACATATGGAGTCTGAACAACATGCTGCTGAATAAACAACAAATCACAGAAGAAATCAAAAAAGAAATCAAAATATGCATAGAAATGAATGAAAATGAAAACACTACAATGCAAAACCTGTGGGACACTGTAAAACCAGTGCTAAGGGGAAAGTTCATAGCAATACAGGCATACCTCAAGAAAAAAGAAAAAGGTCAAATAAGTAACCTAACTCTACACCTAAAGCAACTAGAAAAGGAAGAAATGAAGAGCCCCAGGGTTAGTAGAAGGAAAGAAATCTTAAAAATTAGGGCAGAAATAAATGCAAAAGAAAGAAAAGAGACCATAGCAAAAATCAACAAAGCCAAAAGCTGGTTCTTTGAAAGGATAAATAAAATTGACAAACCATTAGCCAGATTCATCAAGAAACAAAGAGAGAAAAATCAAATCAATAAAATTAGAAATGAAAATGGAGAGATCACAACAGACAATATAGAAATACAAAGGATCATAAGAGACTACTATCAGCAATTATATGCCAATAAAATGGACAATGTTGAAGAAATGGACAAATTCTTAGAAAAGTACAACTTTCCAAAACTGGACCAGGAAAAAATAGAAAATCTTAACAGACCCATCACAAGCATGGAAATTGAAACTGTAATCAGAAATCTTCCAGCAAACAAAAGCCCAGGTCTAGATGGCTTCACAGCTGAATTCTACCAAAAATTTAGAGAAGAGCTAACACCTATCCTACTCAAACTCTTCCAGAAAATTGCAGAGGAAGGTAAACTTCCAAACTCATTCTATGAGGCCACCATCACCCTAATACCAAAACCTGACAAAGATGCCCCCCAAAAAAAGAAAACTACAGGCCAATATCACTAATGAACATAGGTGCAAAATTCCTTAACAAAATTCTAGCAATCAGAATCCAACAACACATTAAAAAGATCATACACCAAGACCAAGTGGGCTTTATCCCAGGGATGCAAGGATTCTTCAATATCCACAAATCAATCAATGTAATACACAACATTAACAAATTGAAAAATAAAAGCCATATGATTATCTGAATAGATACAGAGAAAGCCTTTGACAAAATTCAACATCCATTTATGATAAAAACTTTCTAGAAATCAGGAATAGAAGGAACATACCTCAACATAATAAAAGCTATATATGACAAACCCACAGCAAACATTATCCTCAATGGTGAAAAATTGAAAGCATTTCCCCTAAAGTCAGGAACAAGACAATGGTGCCCACTTTCACCACTACTATTCAACACAGTTTTGGAAGTTTGGGCCACAGCAATCAGAGCAGAAAAAGAAATAAAAGGAATCCAAATTGGAAAAGAAGAAGTAAAACTCTCACTGTTTGCAGATAACATGATCCTCTACATAGAAAACCCTAAAGACTGCACCAGAAAATTACTAGAGCTAATCAATGAATATAGTAAAGTTGAAGGATATAAAATCAACACACAGAAATCCCTTGCATTCCTATACACTAATAATGAGAAAATAGAAAGAGAAATTAAGGAAACAATTCCATTCACCATTGCAACGAAAAGAATAAAATACTTAGGAATATATCTACCTAAAGAAACTAAAGACCTATATATAGTAAACTATAAAACACTGGTAAAAGAAATCAAAGAGGACACTAATAGATGGAGAAATATACCATGTTCATGGATCGGAAGAACCAATATAGTAAAAATGAGTATACTACCCAAATCAATCTATAGATTCAAAACAATCCCTATCAAGCTACCAATGGTGTTTTTCACAGAGCTAGAACAAATAATTTCACAATTTGTATGGAAATACAAAAAACCTCGAATAGCCAAAGCAATCTTGAGAAAGAAGAATGGAACTGGAGGAATCAACCTACCTGACTTCAGGCTCTACTACAAAGCCACAGTCATCAAGACAGTATGGTACTGAAACAAAGACAGAAATACAGATCAATGGAACAAAACAGAAAGCCCAGAGATAAATCCACACACCTATGGACACATTATCTGTGACAAAAGAGGCAAGAATATACAATGGATTAAAGACAATCTCATTAACAAGTGGTGCTGAGAAAACTGGTCAACCACCTGTAAAAGAATGAAACTAGGACACTTTCTAACACCATACACAAAAATAAACTCAAAATGGATTAAAGATCTAAACGCAAGACCAGAAACTATAAAACTCCTAGAGGAGAACATAGGCAAAACACTCTCCGACATAAATCACGGCAGGATCCTCTATGACCCACCTCCCAGAATACTGGAAATAAAAGCAAAAATAAACAAATGGGACCTAATTAAATTTAAAACTTCTGCACAACAAAGGAAACTATAAGCAAGGTGAAAAGCCTTCAGAATGGGAGAAAATAATAGCAAATGAAGCAACTGACAAATAACTAATCTCAAAAATATATAAGCAACTCCTGCAGCTCAATTCTAGAAAAATAAACGACCCAATCAAAAAATGGGCCAAAGAACTAAATAGACATTTCTCCAAAGAAGACATACAGATGGCTAACAAACACATGAAAAGATGCTCAACATCACTCATTATCAGAGAAATGCAAATCAAAACTACAATGAGGTACCATTTCACGCCAGTCAGAATGGCTGCTATCCAAAAGTCTACAAGCAATAAATGCTGGAGAGGGTGTGGAGAAAAGGGAACTCTCTTACACTACTAGCACAGCCACTATGGAGAATAGTGTGGAGATTCCTTAAAAAAACTGGAAATAGAACTGTCTTATGACCCAGCAATCCCACTGCTGGGCATACACACCGAAGAAACCAGAATTGAAAGAAACACATGCACCCCAATATTCATTGCAGCACTGTTTATAATAGCCAAGACATGGAAGCAACCTAGATGCCCATCAGTAGATGAATGGATAAGAAAGCAGTGGTACATATACACAATGGAGTATTACTCAGCCATTAAAAAGAATACATTTGATTCAGTTCTAATGAGGTAGATGAAACTGGAACCTATTATACAGAGTGAAGTAAGCCAGAAAGAAAAACACCGATACAGTATCAGTTCAGTTTAGTTCACTTCAGTCACTCAGTTGTGTCTAACTCTTTGCGATTCCATGAATCGTAGCATGCCAGGCCTCCCTGTCCATCACCAACTCCCAGAGATCACTCAGACTCACGTCCATCAAAAGTGATGCCATCCAGCCATCTCATCCGCTGTTGTCCCCCTCTCCTCCTGCCCCCAATCCCTCCCAGCATCAGAGTCTTTTCCAATGAGTCAATTTTTTGCATGAGGTGGGCAAAGTACTGGAGTTTCATCTTTAGGATCATTCCTTCCAAAAAAATCCCAGGGCTGATCTCCTTCAGAATGGACTGGTTGGCTCTCCTTGCAGTCCAAGGGACTCTCAAGAGTCTTCTCCAACATCACAGTTCTAAAGCATCAATTCTTCAGCCTTCTTCACAGTCCAACTCTCACATCTCTACGTGACCACTGGAAAAACCATAGCCTTGACTAGACGGAACTTTGTTGGCAAAGTAATGTCTCTGCTTTTGAATATGCTATCTAGGTTGGTCATAACTTTCCTTCCAAGGAGTGAAACTGAAAGTGAAAGTGAAAGTGAAGTCGCTCAGTCGTGTCTGACTCTTAGCGACCCCATGGACTGCAGCCTACCAGGCTCCTCTGTCCATAGGATTTTCCAGGCAAGAGTACTGGAGTGGGGTGCCATTGCCTTCTCCCACTTCCAAGGAGTAAGCGTCTTTAAATTTTATGGCTGCAGTCACCATCTGCAGTGATTTTGGAGCCCAGAAAAATAAAGTCTGACACTGTTTCCCTATCTATTCCCCTTGAAGTGATGGGACCAGATGCCATGATCTTCGTTTTCTGAATGTTGAGTTTTAAGCCAACTTTTTCACTCTCCTCTTTCACCTTCGTCAAGAGGCTTTTTACTTCTTCTTCACCTTCTGCCATAAGGGTGGTGTCATCTGCATATCTGAGGTTATTGATATTTCTCCCGGCAATCTTGATTCCAGCTTGTGCTTCTTCCAGACCAGCATTTCTCATGATGTACTCTGCATATAAGTTAAATAAGCAGGGTGACAATATACAGCCTTGACGTACTCCTTTTCCTATTTGGAACCAATCTGTTGTTCCATGTCCAGTTCTAACTGTTGCTTCCTGACCTGCATATAGGTTTCTCAAGAGGCAGGTCAGGTGGTCTGGTATTCCCATCTCTTTCAGAATTTTCCACAGTTTATTGTGATCCACACAGTCAAAGGCTTTGGCATAGTCAATAAAGCAGAAGTAGATGTTTTTTTGGAACTCTCTTGCTTTTTCAGTGATCCAGCAGGTGTTGGCAATTTGGTCTGTGATTCCTCTGCCTTTCCTAAAACCAGCTTGAACAACTGGAAGTTCACGGTTCACATATTGCTGAAGCCTGGCTTGGAGAATTTTGAGCATTACTTTACTAGCATGTGAGATGAGTGCAATTGTTAGGTAGTTTGAGCATTCTTTGGCATTGCCTTTCTTTGGGATTGAAATGAAAACTGACCTTTTCCAGTCCTGTGGCCACTGCTGAATTTTCCAAATTTGCTGGCATAGTGTATGCAGCACTTGCACAGCATCATCTTTCACGATTTGAAATAGCTCAACTGGAATTCCATCACCTCCACTAGCTTTGTTCGTAGTGATGCTTTCTAAGGCCCACTTGACTTCACATTCCAGGATGTCTGGCTCTAGGTCAGTGATCACACCATCGTGATTATCTGCATCATGAAGATCTTTTTTGTACAGTTCTTCTGTGTATTCTTGCCATCTCTTCTTAATATCTTCTGCTTCTGTTAGGTCCATACAATTTCTGTCCTTTATCAAGCCCATCTTTGCATGGGTATCTCTAATTTTCTTGAACAGATCTCTAGTCTTTCCCATTCTGTTGTTTTCCTCTATTTCTTTGCATTGATCGCTGAGGAAGGCTTTGTTATCTCTCCTTGGTATTCTTTGGAACTCTGCATTCAAATGCTTACATCTTTCCTTTTCTCCTTTGCTTTTCACTTCTCTTTTTTTCACAGCTATTTGTAAGGCCTCCTCAGACAGCCATTTTGCTTTTTTGCATTTCTTTTCCATGGGGATGGTCTTGATCTGTGTCTCCTGTAGAATGTCACGAACCTCAGTCCATAGTTCATCAGGCACTCTATCTATCAGATGTAGTCCCTTAAATCTATTTCTCACTTTCACTGTATAATCATAAGGGATTTGATTTAGGTCATACCTGAATGGTCTAGTGGTTTGCTACTGCTGCTGAGTCACTTCAGTCGTGTCCGACTCTGTGGGACCCCAGAGACGGCAGCCCACCAGGATGACCCGTCCCTGGGATTCTCCAGGCAAGAACACTGGAGTGGGTTGCCATTTCCTTCTCCAATGCATGAAAGTGAAAAGTGAAAGTGAAGTCGCTCAGTCATGTCCTACCCTCAGCGACTCCATGGACTGCAGCCTTCCAGGCTCCTCCATTCATGGGATTTTCCAGGCAAGAGTACTGGAGTGGGGTGTCATTGCCTGCTCCGGGTCTAGTGGTTTACTAATGCATATATATGGAATTTAGAAAAATGGTAACAATAACTCTGTATGCGAGACAGCAAAAGGACACAGATGTATAGAACAGACTTTTGGATTCTGTGGGAGAGGAAGAGGGTGGGATGATTTGGGAGAATGGCATTGAAACATGTATAATATCATATAAGAAACTAATTGCCAGTCCTGATTCGATGCAGGACAAAGGATGCTTGGAGCTGGTGCACTGTGATGACCCAGAGGAATGGTAGGGAAAGGGAGTTGGGAGGGAGGTTCAGGATGGGGAACATGTGTACACCCGTGGCAGATTCATGTTGATGTATGGAAAAACCAATACAATATTGTAAAGTAATTAGCCACCAATTAAAATAAATAAATTTAAATTTGTTTTCAACCAAAATAGCATCTCTTGCTAGATCATGAAAATCAGTGTCACTTCCACCTACACTGAGAAGTTCTAGGGAAGCTTGCTGTTGGAAGTCAACCTCTAAGCTTAAAATAAGTGAGACTGAAATGGAGCAGAACCCAATGATCCTCCCCACCACCCTATCAGGTCCTCAGCCTTCCTTTTTGTCTATGGAAAAACTTTAGCCAAAGAATAAGTTTAATCATAGAAGTAAGAAAATGCAGACACGAAGTTAAACAGTCAACAGGGATCAAATAACAATTTAGCCATTAAGCAAAGTCAAGGACCCTCAGTTTCTCCTCCAAGGCTATAGATTTTATTCTGAGCCATATGCTGTGAACTGTGTAACATATTCTGAAACCGCAAGTGGAGAAGTTAACTACATGAGGACCAGACTGTAGTCATGACATAAGCTGCCACTATTCTGGAAATTGGCCTCAAGGAAATGGGAACAAACCAGCCCTAGAAGTGGAGATTAACTGTCCTTAAAACAGTCAAGATGATGCTGATCAGACAATCTATGACCAATTTCAAGATGACTGTCAAAGCTGAATTTGTTGTTCTTACATGTAGCACCTTCCCTCTATCTATAAAAGCCCTTGTCCTATGACGGTCAGTAGCAAAGAGTCAGCTTTTGAACAGGAGTCTGCACTTCCTCCCCACCCCACCCCACCCACAGAAGCTAGCCTCCAAAATGAAACAAACTTCCCTTTCAACAAAACGTGCTTCTTTACTGACTTTTGAGGATCGAACCCCTGAATCCCACTTTTGGTTCCAAGACCATATAGAGGTATCCTGGACAACAGTCCAAGCTGAAGATCCAGGTGAAAGCCATCCTCAACAGCTAAACATGTAGGTAGGGAAGGCTTTGCAACGATTCCAGACCCAGTCATCATCAGGTTGCAAATGTCCTAGTAACCCTAAAGGAGAACCCCTTGGTTGAGCCCTGTGAGAACTGTAAGAAGTAACATGATCAATGTGGTTCTGCCACAAGACAAGTTGAGGTCCTAACATTTGCAACAATATGGATGGAACTTGACCACGTTTTGCTGAGTGAGATATCAGAAGAGAATGACGAGTACCATATGATCTTACATGAGGAATCTAAAAAACTAAACTTTCAAAAAGAGACTAAAGTGGTGGTTACCAGGGAATGGGGCTGAGGGATAAGACTGATGGTATTCAAAGGTACAAAGTTATAATGAATAGTAAATAAGCCATGGTGATCTCATATAGATCAGAGAAACCACAATAAGATGGTAGGCACTGGAGTGGCTATGAGGAGATACCCCATGTCCAAGGGCAAAGGAGAAGCCCCAGCGAGATGGTAGGAGGGGTGAATTCACGTTTAGAATCAGATCCCATTCCCACCAGTGACGCTCAGAGGGCTCAAACAAACCTTGTGCACACCAGGACCCAGGGACCCCACAGAGACTGAGACAGAACTGTGTTTGAGCATCTCCTGTGGAGGTATAAGTCGGCAGTGGTCTGCTGCAGGGACAAGGGCTCTGGGTGTAGCAGACACGGGTATGGTATAAGCCCTCTTGGAGGAGGTTGCCATTAACCCCACCATAGAGCTACCAGAATTTACACAGGACTGGGAAATGGACTTTTCAAGGGCACAACAGAACTTCGTGCATGAAGACCCAGGAGAAAGAATCAGTGACCCCACAGAAGACTGTCCCGGAATTGCCTGTGTGTGTCCAGGAGTTCCTGCAGAGGTGTGGATTGGCGGGGGCCTGCTGCAGGGTTGAGACCACTGAGTGTAGCAGTATATGTATGGGACTTTTGAGGGAGGTCACCATTATCTTCACTACCTCCACTACAGTTTGTAAGTGAAATTGCTCAGTCATGTCTGACTCTTTGTGACCCCATGGACTGTAGCCTACCAGGCTCCTCGGTCCATGGGATTTTCCAGGCAAGAATACTGGAGTAGGTTGCCATTTCCTTCTCCAGGGGATCTTCCCAAACCAGGGATCGAACCTGGGTCTCCTGCATTGTAGGCAGATCATTGCTTTACCATCTGAGCTGTCTTTGCTGCTGCTGCTGCTAAATCACTTCAGTCGTGTCCAACTCTGTGCGACCCTATAGACGGCAGCCCACCAGGCTCCCCCACCCCTGGGATTCTCCAGGCAAGAACACTGGAGTGGGCTGCCATTTCCTTCTCCAATGCATGAAAGTGAAAAGTGGAAATGAAGTCGCTCAGTCGTGTCTGACTCTTGGTCCCAGGTAAATAGCAGGGAGGAAACACAGCTCCACCCATTAACTGAAAATTGGATTAAAGATTTACTGAAAATGGCCCTGCCCAACAGAACAAGAGCCAGTTTCTCCCTCAGTCAGTCTATCCCATCACGAAGTGTCCATAAGCCTCTTATCTTTCCCCAATAGAGGGCAGACAGACTAAAAAACCACAGTCACAGAAAACTGAACAATCTGATCACATGGACTGCAGCCTTGTCTAACTCAATGAAACTATGAGTCATGCCATGTAAAGCCACCCAAGATGGACGGGTCATGGTGGAGAGCCCTGACAAAATGTTGTCCACTGGAGAAGGGAATGGCAAACCACTTCAGTATTCTTGCCTTGAGAATCCCATGAATCGTATGAAAAGGCAAAAAGATAAGACACTGAAAGATGAACTTCCCTGGTTGTTAGGTGCCCAATATGCTACTGGAGATCAGTGGGGAAATACCTCCAGACAGTATGAAGAGACGGAGCCAAAGCAAAACCAACACACAGTTGAGGATGTGACTGGTGATGGAAGTAAAGTCTGATGCTGTGAAGAGCAATATTGCATAGGAACCTGGAATGTTAGGTCCATGAATCAAGGCAGATTGGAAGTAGTCAAACAGGAGATGACAAGAGTGAACACTGACATTTTAGGAATCAGCTAACTAAAATGGAATGGAATGGGTGAATTTAACTCAGATGACCATTATATCTACTACTGTGGGCAGGAATCCCTCAGAAGAAATGGAGTAGCCATCATAGTCAACAAAAGAGTCCAAAATGCAGTACTTGGATACAATCTCAAAAAAGACAGAATAATCTCTGTTCTTTTCCAAGGCAAATCATTCAACATAATGGTAATCCAAGCCTCTGCCCCAACCAGTAATGCTGAAGAAGCAGAAGTTGAACAGTTCTGTGAAGACATATGAGACTTTCTAGAATTAACACCAAAAAAGATGTCCTTTTCATTATAGGGGACTGGAATGCAAAAGTAGGAAGTCAAGAAACACCTGGAGTAACAGGCAAATTTGGCCTTGGAGTACAGAATGAAGCAGGGAAAAGGATAATAGAGTTTTGTCTAGAGAACACACTGGTCATAGTAGACACCCTCTTCCAACAATACAAGAGAAGACTCTACATATGGACATCACCAGATGGTCAACACCGAAATCAGATTGATTATATTCTTTGCAGCCAAAGATGGAGAAGCTCTATACACTCAGCAAAACAAGACCAGGAGCTGACTGTGACTCAGATCATGAACTCCTTATTGTCAAATTCAGACTTAAATTGAAGAAAGTAGGGAAAACCACTAGACCACTCAGGCATAACCTAAATCAAATCCCTTATGATTATACAGTAAAAGTGAGAAATAGATTTAAGGGCCTAGATCTGATAGATAGAGTGCCTGATGAACTACGGCCATTGTACAGGAGAGAGGGAGAAAGACCATCCCCCAAAAAATAAATGTCAAAAAGCAAAATGGCTGTCTGAGGAGGCCTTACAAATAGCTGTGAAAAGAAGAGAAGCAAAAAGCAAAGGAGAAAAGGAAAGATATACCCATTTTAATGCAGAGTTCCAAAGAATAGCAAGGAGAGATAAGAAAGCCTTCCTCAGTGATCAGTGCAAAGAAATAGAGGGAAAAATAGAATGGGAAAGACTAGAGATCTCTTTAAGAAAATGAGAGATACCAAGGGAACATTTCATACAAAGATGGGCACAATAAAGGACAGAAATGGTATGACCCTAACAGAAGCAGAAGATATTAAGAAGATGTGGCAAGAATACACCAAAGAACTGTACAAAAAAGATCGTCACAACCCAGATAATCATGATGGTGTGATCACTCACACTCACGTAGAGCCAGACATCCTGGAATGTGAAGTCAAGTGGGCCTTAGGAAGCATCACTACAAACAAAGCTAATGGAGGTGATGGAATTCCAGTTGAGCTATTTCAAATCCTAAAGGGTGATGCTGTGAAAGTGCTGCACTCAATATACCAGCAAATTTGGCCAACTCAGCAGTGGCCACGGGACTGGCCAAGGTCAGTTTTCATTCCAACCCCAAAGAAATGCAATGCCAAAATGCCAAATAATGCTCAAACTACTGCACAATTGCACTCATCTCATATGCTAGTATGGTGAAGGCAATGGCACCCTACTCCAGTACTCTTGCCTGGAAAATCCCATGGACAGAGGAGCCTGGTAGGCTGCAGTCCATGGAGTTGCGAAGAGTCGGACACGGCTGAGCGACTTCACTTTCACTTTCATGCATTGGAGAAGGAAATGGCAACCCACTGCAGTGTTCTTGCCTGGAGAATCCCAAGGATGGTGGAGCCTGGTGGGCTGCCATCTACGGGGTCGCACAGAGTTGGACACGACTGACGTAACTTAGCAGCTTAGCAGCATATGCTAGTAAAGTAATGCTCAAATTCTCCAAGTCAGGCTTCAACAGTACATGAACTGTGAACAAGATGTTCAAGCTAGTTTTAGAAAAGACAGAGGGACCAGAGATCAAATTGCCAATATCTGCTGGATCATTGAAAAAGCAAGAGAGTTCCAGAAAAATATCGATTTCTGCTTTATTGACTATGCCAAAGCCTTTGACTGTGTGGACCACAACAAACTGTGGAGAATTCTTCAAGAGATGGAAATACTAGACCACTGACCTGCTTCTTGAGAAATCTGTAGGCAGGTCAGGAGGCAACAGTTAGAATTGGACATGGAACAACAGACTGGTTTCCAAATAGGAAAAGGAGTATGTCAAGGCTGTATATTGTCACCCTGCTTATATAACTCATATACAGAGTACATCATGAGAAACGCTGGGCTGGATGAAGCACAAGCTGGAACCAAGACTGCCAGGAGAAATATCAATAGCCTCAGATATGCAGATGAAACCACCCTTTAGCAGAAAGCCAAGACTAAAGAGCCTCTTGATGAAAGTGAAAGAGGAGAGTGAAAAAGTTGGCTTAAAGCTCAACATTCAGAAAACTAAGATCATGGCATCTGGTTCATCACTTCATGGCAAATAGATGGGGAAACAATGGAAACAGTGACAGACTTTATTTTGGGGGCCTCCAAAATCACTGCAGATGTTGACTGCAACCTTGAAATTAAAAGATGCTTACTCCATGGAAGAAAAGTTATGACCAACTTACATAGCATATTAAAAAGCAGAGGTATTACTTTGCCAACAAAGGTCCGTCTAGTCAAGGTTATGGTTTTTCCAGTAGTCATGTGTGGATGTGAGAGTTGGACTATAAAGAAAGCTGAGCGCTGAAGAATTGATGCTTTTGAACTGTGGTGTTGGAGACAACTCTTGAGAGTCCCTTGGACAGCAAGGAGATCCAACATGTCCATCCTAAAAGAAATCAGTCCTGAAGATTCATTGGAAGGACTGATGCTGAAGCTGAAACTCCAATACTTTGGCCACTTGATGCGAAGATCTGACTCATTGGGAAATACCCTGATTGTGGGAAGGATTGAAGGCAGGAGGAGAAGGGGACAACAGAGAATGAGAAGGTTGGATGGCATCACTGACTCGAGTTGGTGATGGTCAGGGAGCCCTGGTGTGCTGCAGGCCATGGGGTTGCAAAGAGTTGGACACAACTGAGCAACTGGACTGAGCTTGCCTCATGTTTATTCACCCATTTTCCCTCTAAAACTCCAGGAGTTTGTGATGGACAGGGAAGCCTGGTGTGCTGCAGTCCATGAGGTTGCAAAAAGACAGACAGAACTGAGCAACTGAACTAAACTGATCTCATATAATGAATATAGACAACAATACTGTGTTTGAATTATGTAATGAATATTATGACCAATGCAATGATATTACAATATACAAGTCTGTCAAAGTAATATATTGTACACCTTAAACTTACACAATGTTATACGTCAAATCTATTCAACGAAAAAATAATTGTGGTTTTAAACCACTACTTTCTGTTTCACAGCTATTTGTAAGGCCTCCCCAGACAGCCTTTTTGCTCTTTTGCATTTCTTTTCCATGAGGATGGTCTTGATCCCTGTCTCCTGTACAATGTCATGAACCTCAGTCCATAGTTCAGACACTCTATCTTTCAGATCTAGGCCCTTAAATCTATTTCTCACTTCCACTGTATAATCATAAGGGGTTTGATTTAGGTCATACCTGAATGGTCTAGTGGTTTTCCCTACTTTCTTCAATTTAAGTCTGAATTTGGCAATAAGGAGTTCATGATCTGAGCCACAGTCAGCTCCTGGTCTTGTTTTTGCTGACTGTATAGAGCTTCTCCATCTTTGGCTGCAAAGAATATAATCAATCTGATTTCGGTGTTGACCATCTGGTGATGTCCATGTGTAGAGTCTTCTCTTGTGTTGTTGGAAGATGGTGTTTGTTATAACCAGTGCATTTTCTTGGCAAAACTCTATTAGTCTTTGCCCTGCTTTATTCCGTATTCTAGGCCAAATTTGCCTGTTACTCCAGGTGTTTCTTGACTTCCTACTTTTGCATTCCAGTCCCCTATAATGAAAAGGACATCTTTTGGGGGTGTTAGTTCTAAAAGGTCTTGTAGGTCTTCATAGAACTGTTCAACTTCAGCTTCTTCAGCATTACTGGTTGGGGCATAGGCTTGGATTACTGTGATATTGAATGGTTTGCCTTGGAAACGAACAGAGATCATTCTGTCGTTTTTGAGATTGCATCCAAGTACTTAATTTTGGACTCTTTTGTTGACCATGATGGCTACTCCATTTCTTCTGAAGGATTCCTGCCCGCAGTAGTAGATATAATGGTCATCTGAGTTAAATTCATCCATTCCAGTCCATTTTAGTTCGCTGATTCCTAGAATGTCGACATTCACCCTTGCCATCCCTTATTTGACCACTTCCAATTTGCCTTGATTCATGGACCTAACATTCCAGGTTCCTATGCAATATTGCTCTTTACAGCATCGGACCTTGCTTCTATCACCAGTCACATCCACAGCTGGGTATTCTTTTTGCTTTGGCTCCATCCCTTCATTCTTTCTGGAGTTATTTCTCCACTGATCTCCAGTAGCATATTGGGCACCTACTGACCTGCGGAGTTCCTCTTTCAGTATCCTAACATTTTGCCTTTTCATACTGTTCATGGGGTTCCCAAGGCAAGAATATTGAAGTGGTTTGCCATTCCCTTCTCCAGTGGACCACATTCTGTCAGATCTCTCCACCATGACCCTCCCATCTTGGGTTGCCCCACGGGCATGGCTTAGTTTCATTGAGTTAGACAAGGCTGTGGTCCTAGTGTGATTAGATTGACTAGTTTTCTGTGAGTATGGTTTCAGTGTGTCTTCCCTCTGATGCCCTCTTGCAACACCTACAGTCTTACTTGGGTTTCTCTTACCTTGGGCATGGGGTATCTCTTCACATCTGCTCCAGCAAAGCACAGCCGCTGCTCCTTACCTTGGACGAGGGTTATCTCCTCACCGCCACCCTTCCTGACCTTCAACGTGGGATAGCTCCTCTAGGCCCTCCTGCGCTTGTGCAGCCACAGCTCCTTGGACATGCGGTTGGTCCTCCTGGCCGCCCCCTGACCTCGGACGTGGGGTAACTCCTCTTGGCCACTGCTCTTCGGGCATGGGGTCCTCCCGGCTTCTGCCCCTGACCTCGGATGTGGGGTAGCTCCTCTCGGCCACACTTAGTGCGCTGGTCGCAGCCGCCTGCACTCAGCGCGCGGGTCGCAGCCGCCAGTGCTTAGAAGCGAAAAGAAGAGAAGAAGAAGAAGAGAAGCCAAAAGAGGAAGAGAAGCAAAAAGCAAAGGAGAAAAGGAAAGATATAAACATCTGAATGCAGAGTTCCAAAGAATAGCAAGAAGAGATAAGAAAGCCTTCTTCAGCTATCAATGCAAAGAAATGGAGGAAAACAGCAGAATGGAAAGACTAGAGATCTCTTCAAGAAAATTAGAGATACCAAGGGAACATTTCATGCAAAGATGGGCTCGATAATGGACAGAAATGGTATGGACCTAACAGAAGCAGAAGATATTAAGAAGAGATGGCAAGAATACACAGAAGAACTGTACAAAAAAGATCTTCATGATGCAGATAATCACGATGGTGTGATCACTGACCTAGAGCCGGACATCCTGGAATGTGAAGTCAAATGGGCCTTAGAAAGCATCACTACGAACAAAGCTAGTGGAGGTGATGGAATTCCGGTTGAGCTATTTCAAATCGTGAAAGAAGATGCTCTGAAAGTGCTGCATTCAATATGCCAGGAAATTTGGAAAACTCAGCAGTGGCCACAGGACTGGAAAAGGTCAGTTTTCATTCCAATCCCAAAGAAAGGCAATGCCAAAGAATGCTCAAACTACCGCACAATTGCACTCATCTTACATGCTAGTAGGTAATGCTCAAATTTCTCCAAGCCAGGCTTCAGCAATATGTGAACCGTGAACTTCCTGATGTTCAAGCTGGTTTTAGAAAAGGCAGAGGAACCAGAGATCAAATTGCCAACATCTGCTGGATCATTGAAAAAGCAGGAGAGTTCCAAAAAAACATCAATTTCTGCTTTGTTGACTATGCCAAAGCCTTTGACTGTGTGGATCACAATAAACTGTGGAAAATTCTGAAAGAGATGGGAATACCAGACCACCTGATCTGCCTCTTGAGAAATTTGTATGCAGGTCAGGAAGCAACAGTTATAACTGGACATGGAACAATAGACTGGTTCCAAATAGGAAAAGGAGTTCGTCAAGGCTGTATACTGTCACCCTGTTTATTTAATTTATATGCAGAGTACATCATGAGAAATGCTGGACTGGAAGAAACACAAGCTGGAATCAAGATTGCCAGGGGAAATATCAATAACCTCAGATATGCAGATGACACCACCCTTATGGCAAAAAGTGAAGAGGAACTAAAAAGCCCCTTGATGAAAGTGAAAGTGGAGAGTGAAAAAGTTGGCTTAAAGCTCAACATTCAGAAAAAGAAGATCATGGCATCTGGTCCCATCACTTCATGGGAAATAGATGGGGAAACAGTGGAAACAGTGTCAGACTTTATTTTTGGGTGCTCCAAAATCACTACAGATGGTGACTGCAGCCATGAAATTAAAAGACGCTTACTCCTTGGAAGGAAAGTTATGACCAACCTAGACAGCATAATAAAAAGCAGAGACATTAATTTGCCAACAAAGGTCCATCTAGTCAAGGCTATGGTTTTTCCAGAGAAGACTCTTGAGAGTCCCTTGGACTGCAAGGAGATCCAACCAGTCCATTCTGAAGGAGATCAGCCCTGGGATTTCTTTGGAACGAATGATGCTAAAGCTGAAACTCCAGTACTTTGGCCACCTCATGGGAAGAGTTGACTCATTGGAAAAGACTCTGATGCTGTGAGGGATTGGGGGCAGGAGGAGAAGGGGACGACAGAGGATGAGATGGCTGGATGGCATCACTGACTCAATGGACGTGAGTCTGGGTGAACTCCAGGAGCTGGTGATGGACAGGGAGGCCTGGAGTGCTGTGATTCATGGGGTCGCAGAGTCGGACATGACTGAACTGAACTGAACTCTGTTTCAACCATAGATAACTGTGATATTGTAATTGGCATTGATTTTCCATCCCCAGCTTCATATCATGAGGCTGATACCACTAATGATGTCTCATTATAACCACCTGTTCTTTGTTTTCCTAAAAAAAAAAAAAAAAAACAGGGCCTGCCTAGTGACTCAGTGGTGAAGAATCCACCTGCCAATGCAAGTAGACATGGGTTTGATCCCTTCTCAGGCAAGATCTCACATGCCATGGAGCAGCTAAGCCCGTGCGCCACAACTACTGAGCCTGTGCCCTAGAGCCCAGGAACAACTACTGAGCTCACATGCCACAACTACTAAAGCCTGAGTACCCTAGAGCCCATGCTCTGAAACAAGAGAAGCCACTGCAATGAGAAGCCCATGCAACACAGTGAAGAGTAACCCCACTTGCTGCAACTAGAGAAAAGCCAGCACAGGAACAAAGACCCAAATAAAGAAATAAAAATTATGTATATAAAAAACAGCAATCTAAAAAAAAAAAAAGAACTTTATGGTCTGGAGGGGTTCCTATCCTCATTTTTAAAGTGAGTATAGTATTTACCTTTTCAAGGAAAAGTATCAACCTATGAAATTTTGTTTCAGTCTGTACAGGAACACTATATGACTTTTAATATGAGCACTAATTCATTTTTTTATTTTTTAGAATAATAATAAAATGAGACAGCAACTCTGACAGGCTGTTGGTCAGCTGTTTTTTTTTTTTTTCTTTGAAAGTCTTTTCTGAACGTGAATATCATACATTTCATGCAATGAGAAAATAAGAAGGTTAAAGTCCTAATCCAGCCACCTGAACATGTGTGATCCTAAAAAAGTGAGTAGATCTCTTAGAAATTTAACTTGCTCATCAATAATAAAAGCATTTGAGACCGTGATGTTTGCTCTGGCTAGGGCTTAGGCCAAACTGCATGCATTTAGATTATGCTGACACTATCATTTTTAATAAAATTGCCAACATCCATTGGATCATCGAAAAAGCAAGAGAGTTCCAGAAAAACATCTACTTCTGCTTTATGTACTATGCCAAAGCCTTTGACTGCGTGGATCACAACAAACTATGGAAAATTCTGAAAGAGATAGGAATACCTTACCACCTGACCTGCCTCTTGAGAAATCTGTACGCAGATCAAGTAGCAACAGTTAGAACTGGACATGGAACAACAGACTGGTTCCAAATCGGGAAAGGAGTACATCAAGGCTATACATTGTCACCCTACTTATTTAACTCATATGCAGAGTACATCATGAGAAATGCTGGACTGGATGAAGCATAAGCTGGGATCAAGATTGCTAGGAGAAATATCAATGACCTCAGATATGCAGATGACACCATCCTTAATGCAGAAAGAGAAGAACTAAAGAGCCTCTTGATGAAAGTGAAAGTGGAGAGTGAAAAAGTTGGCTTAAACCTCAACATTCAGAACACTAAGATCATGGCATCTGGTCCCATCACTTCATGGCAAAAGAATGGGAAAACAATGGGAACAGCGACAGTCTTTTTTTTTGGGGGGGGGCCTCCAAAATCACTGTTGGTGACTGCAGCCATGAAATTCAAAGACACTTGCTACTTGAAAGAAAAGTTATGACCAACCTACACAGCATATTAAAAAGCAGAGACATTACTTTGCCAATGAAGCCCATCTAGTCAGAGCTATGGGTTTCCCAGTAGTCATGTATGGATGTGAGAGTTGGACTATAAAGAAAACTGAGCACCAAAGAATTAATGCTTTTAAACTTTTTAAAAAGTCTTAGAAAAGACTTTTGAGAGTCCCTTGGACTGCAAGGAGATCCAACCGCCCATCCTAAAAGAAATCAGTCGTGAATATTCATTGGAAGGACTGATGCTGAAGCTGAAACTCCAATACTCGGCCATCTGATGCAAAGAACTCACTCTTTGGAAAAGACCCTGATGCTGGGAAAGATTTAAGGCAGGAGGAGAAGGGGATGACAGGGAATGAGATAATTGGATGGCATCACCGACTCAACGGACATGAGTTTGAGTAAACTCTGGGAGTTGATGATGGACAGAGAGGCCTAGCGTGCTGCAGTCCATGGGGTCGCAAAGAGTCAGACACAATTGAGCAACTGAACTGAATTGAACTCTGTAGTTATTGTTTGAAATTCTTCTAAGTTCAAGAAATATTTAAAGTAGTGATTTTTCTTTCTTCCAACTACTGAGTTTTGGGTTTAAAATGTTCTAGTAATTTCTAAAATAATGACAAAATATTTTACTCTTTATTTTGAAAAAGAAATTATGTGTTCTATGAGGTGCATAATTTATAAAGCTCATAAATCTTCCCTACTATTTGTATAGTCTGTTATAGCCTAATAAATCTTTAATCAAGTGAACCTCTCAGGTATAATGTATGCCAGGGCAAAGCTTCCCACCATAATTTTGTTTCCATATGTCTCACATATATTTTAAAACAACATTTCTTTACATGTTCTTTCTCTATACTTTTGTTCCATTAAAATTCAGAAGCAATTATTCATTGAATAGCTATTGACCTACAATTCCCACTAATATTTTTATCTCTTAGGATACATTAGTAAAGCAAATACAGGAAGATCCTGGGTTTTATAGAGTTTACATTCTCAAACACTCAGAATAATAATAAACAATAAAAATAAGTAAACGTGTAAAAAGTAATAAGTACTAAGGAGAGAAAAAGAAGTAAGAAAAGGTAAAGGATGTGAAGAATCGAGGTGTGAACTGCTGTATTATAATAAAATGGTCAAGATCAGACATAGTAAGCAATGGTTAGATGTGGATTAAAGATTTAGTCAACAGAATATCAAAAAGATAAGAGAGTTAGGCAATTTATAACCCCCAGTGAAAGAGGGTTCTCTCGAGAAGGAAGAGTCAATGAAAAAACAAAAGTATGGCTGGTATGTTCCAGAAATAGCAAGAAGGTGAAAATGACTGGAGCTGAGTAAATGACACAGCAAGGTGACAAGTAACTAGGTAATACTTGTAGATCATTGTAAGGACTTTGGCTCCTCTGTCCATGGAATTTCCCAGGCAAGAATCCTGGAGTGGGTTGCTATTTCCTTCTCCAGGGGATCTTCCCAACCCAGGAATGGAACTCATCTCTCTTGCAAGTTTCCTGCATTGCAGCCAGGTTCTTTACCAGTGTGTCACTGGGGAAGCCCCTAAATCTGGGTTTACAAGGGATGCTACACACCATGGGAATCCACATGTGCAAAGTTTTTGCCAGCTTGGATATTTGCAAGCAATCGCAAGACTCCAAAGAGCATTCTCATGGAAGGCTTTTATCTAAAGATCACAGATAACAGTGGAGCACGAGGGAGAGAATGCAGGCAAGCATCTGGGTTGCTGGAGACTTCCAGGGGCAATCACCCAGGGTTCTTCTTCACACATGGTCTGTGTCCTGCCTCTGAACTGAACTACAGTAAGTTCACTTCATACAAACGAGTTCCATTCTAAAAGCACATTTGTAAGTCCAACAAAATTAGCCTGGGTATCCAGCTACCACAATCAGCTATATAGCACTATACCATAATAGGTTTATAATACTTTTCACTCAAAGAATATATAACAAAAACAAAGAAAGAAAACATTTTAAGTCTTACAGTACAGTACCTTGGAAAGTACAGTAGTACAGCACAATGACTGGTGTACAGGGGCCAGCATCAAGTGAACAGGCAAGGAATAAAGATGCTGTACTACTGTATTCTGTACAGTCCAGTACAAAAAGTACATAAAAGCACAACCACTTGTAGAGGATGTACACTCATGACAGCATAAGCCAGACTCATGAACTAACTTATGGGATTGGACATGTGAATGGACCCTTGGAATCTTTGAAAGCTTGCAACCTGAAAGATCGTATGTAGGGGACTTGCTGTACCAGGATCCGTGCAAGAAATCATAGCTCTGGGAAAGGTCAAGGCAGAAGTTCCCCTCTGGGTTCTTATTCCCACAGTCACACATGTCAGGTCAGGCTGTCTAACTGGTTGTGCCAGTCGGAAACTGTCCATCAATGAACTGGTCTAAGGGTCACCATAAGAGTTTCATATTTGAATAGCAAGTTATAAATTCTGTTGCCCTTCATTTTTAGCACACTATAAATTCTATTGCCTTTTTTAAACCAAGATTCAAAGACAGATAACCAAGAATTGCCAAAGATAAGGCTGCATCTTACCTGGTCTTGTCTGGTCCTGTTCAGCTATAAGTCAGCTTTATCCCACACAGCAGACAGTATCAGTAGAAAGGGATTAGGAAGGGTCTGTTGCAGTCACAGGATCTGGCCTTGTGCTTGGATACTTGGGGGAGAGTTTGACAAAGTGGGTCTTACTCTGGATTGAATGCAGTCATAAACCAGAATTTTGGTTCCCTGGGAAATTTGGTTCACTGGGTTATTGAATATTGTATACTACTACTACTACTACTAAGTCGCTTCAGTCATGTCCGACTCTGTGCGACCCCATAGACGGAAGCCCACCAGGCTCCCCCATCCTTGGGATTCTCCAGGCAAGAACTGGAGTGGGTTGCCATTTCCTTCTCCATGAATATTGTATAGGTTACTGAATATTGGAGAGTGCTAACTTACAGCTATTTTATGGTAACTCTATTATTACCTCTGGGCTTCCCTGGTGGTCCAGTGGTAAGAAACTGCCTGCCAATATAGGAGACACAGATTCAATCCCTGGGTCAGGAAAATCCCCTGGAGAAGGAAAAGGCAACCTACTCCAGTATTCCTTTCTGGGAAATCCCATGGACAGAAGAGCCTGGTGGTCTATGGTCCATGCATGTTGCAAAAAAGTTGAACACAACTTAGTGACTAAACAACAATGATTTTATCCAGGGGCCCCTGAAAACATGGGCAGGAAAGAGACGGATGAGCTAGTGACTTATAAGGTGAGGTTTAATGTGCCAGAAACACATGTATGTGGCCTATGTCAGTTTGACTATATATTTTTTTTTTGCTAAAAATGTATAGACTGATGGTCTATACCAGGCTTCCCTGGTTACACAGGTAGGATTTGGCTGTGTGACCAGTGGGGGAAGAAAAGTCTTTTAGCAAACTTGTGCCTTGATTTCCCAGAGACTGAGATTTCCACACACATCTTGGTGGTTCATGCTCTAAAGACAAAGCATGTCCTTCATGATGGAAAGAGGACCCTGAGATATATGCCTGGATGTCTAGGACCTTTCCGATATTTGCCCATGTTCTCTTTCTCCTGCGGGATCAGCTCTTTTGCCTCTATTAAACTTCATTTTAAAGAAATAAATTTAGTTCAGTTGTAGTGGGGTGAATGAACCAAGAGCCTGTTATACAGAATGAAGTCAGAAAGAGAAAAATAAATTTTGTATATTAGTACATATATATGAAATCTAAAAAAAAATAGTACCAATGAGCCTACTTACAGAGAAGAGGAGACACAGATGTAGACAATGGTCTGGTGGACACAGAGGGGAAGGAGAGGGTGGGGCAAAGTGAGAAAATAGCATTGACATATATAGATTATCATGCGTAAAACAGATAACTAGCGGGAAGCTGCAGTATAAAACAGAGAGCCCAGCCTGGTGCTCTGTGACGACCTAGAGGGGTGGAATAGAGAGGGGGGAGGAAGGCTCAAAAGGGAAAGGATACATACTTATCACTGATTCAAGCTGACATTCAGCAGAAACCACCACAACATTGTAGGGCAATTATCCTCCAATAAAAGAAAATATTTTTTAAACTTCAGTTAAGTACACTTTTTGGAGAGTTAAAATTCTCTTTATATGTGTAAAAAATCACTGCAGATCGTGATTGCAGCCATGAAATTAAAAGACGCTTGCTCCTTGGAAGGAAAGTTATGACCAACCTACACAGCATAATAAAAAGCAGAGACATTAATTTGCCAACAAAGGTCCGTCTAGTCAAGGCTATGGTTTTTCCAGTAGTCATGTATGGATGTGAGAGTTGGACTGTGAAGAAAGCTGAGTGCCGAAGAATTGATGCTTTTGAACTCTGGTGTTGGAGAAGATTCTTTTTTTTTTTTTTTTAAAGTCCCTTGGACTGCAAGGAGATCCAACCAGTCCATCCTAAAGGAGATCAGTCCTGGGTGTTGATTGGAGGGACTGATGTCAAAGCTGAAACTCCAATACTTGGGCCACCTGATGCGGAGAGCTGACTCATTTGAAAAGACACTGATGCTTGGAAAGATTCAAGGTGGGAGGAGAAGGGGACGACAGAGGATGAGATGGTTGGATGGCATCATCGACACAATGGACATGGGTTTGGGTGGACTCCGAGAGTTGGTGATGGACAGGGAGGCCTGGCATGCTGCGGTTCATGGGGTCGCAAAGAGTCGGACATGACTGAGCAACTGAACTGAATTGTGTAATCATTGAAGGTTTCTTAATAGTTTTAATATAAGAGATAAGACCAGCATTTCAAAACTTAAATTGTAAATGGGAAAGAAGCTGCAGTCACTGAAGGGAGGTGGGAAAGGAACACATTTGGTTATTTTTGTAGTTAAGCAGTGTTCTGTTTGTACTTAGAGATGATTAATGAGTGACCTTGTGCAATGTTTCCATTCCATGAAGTTATTATGGTTAGCAGAGAACACCAGCTAGGAGGTCTCAGGGACACATTTTTCTAATTTAATTCCCTGCTTTTGGTTAAAGGTAAATGGAAGAAAAGTTATGACCAACCTAGATAGCATATTAAAAAGCAGAGACATTTCTTTGCCAACAAAGGTCCGTCTAGTCAAGGCTATGGTTTTTCCAGTGATCATGTATGGATGTGAGAGGTGGATTTTGAAGAAAGCTGAGTGCCGAAGAATTGATGCTTTTGAACTGTGATGTTGGTGAAGACTCTTGAGAGTCACTTGGACTGCAAGGAGATCCAACCAGTCCATTCTAAAGGAGATCAGCCCTGGGATTTTTTGGGAAGGAATGATGCTAAAGCTGAAACTTCAGTACTTTGGCCACCTCATGCGAAGAGTTGACTCATTGGAAGAGACTCTGATGCTATGAGGGATTGGGGGCAGGAGGAGAAGGGGACGACAGAGGATGAGATGGCTGGATGGCATCACCAACTCGATGGAGGTGAGTCTGAGTGAACTTCGGGAGATGGTGATGGACAGTGTGGCCTGGCGTGCTGCAATTCATGGGGTCTCAAAGAGTCGGACACAACTGAGCAACTGAACTGACTAACTGAACTGAGATGAATGTAAGTCATAGGATGTTAATCTGTTATATCCAGATCATGATAACCATTGCTAAAATTCTATAAATCAGAAGATTTTCCAGAGAACATTGTTTGTATTTAGACTAAAATTAGTCCTTTGGCTCCCTGATTGGTGGGATGAACTCATTGGACTAAATGCAAAATGGTTGCCATTGTTGTTTAGTCACTAAGTTGTATCCGACTCTTTTGCCACCCCATGGACTGTAGCCCACCAGGCTCCTCTGTCCATGGGATTTTTCAGGCAAGAATACTGCAGTGGGTCGCCATTTCCTCCTCCAGGGTAACTGCCCGACCCTGGGATCCATACGACATCTGTGTCTCCTGTGTTGCAGGCGAATTCTCTACTGCTGAGTCATTGGAGAAGCCCATAACGCATACCAATGTCAAGAAACAACACATTTGGAACTTTACTGGTGGTCCAGTAGTAAAGAATCTACCTGTCAATGCAGGGGACATGGGTTTGATCTCTGGTCAAGTAAGATTCTATAAGCCACAGGACTGCTGAAGCCAACATACCCTAGAGCCCATGCTCTGAAACAAGAGAAGCTACCACCATGAAAAGCCTGCGCACAGAAACTAGAGAGTAGTCTCTGCTCACTGCAACTAAAGAAAGTCCTTGCACAGCAAAGAATACCCAGCACAGCCAAAAATAAATAAAAGCATTTTGAAAAATGGTGCTTGATCAGTTCTGCCATAACATAATTTATTCATTGAAAAATATTTATTGAGCAACTACCACGTTATGTCATTCTAGGTACAGAAAATATAGTAAAAAAAAAAAAAATATGTAGGTTTTTTTAGTGCCTGCCCTCATGAAGGTTATATTTAAGTAGAGAAGAGAAATACAGCATTGTATTTCTCTCAATGCAACTCAATGCAATACAGAGGAGAAATCATAGGTGGTGTCCTGGGTGGTTAAAAATATATATTAATGCATATATATGGAATTTAGAAAGACGGTAATGATGATCCTATATGCAGGGCAGCAAGACAGACGCAGATGTAGAGAACAGACTTCTGGACTCAGTGGCAGAAGGCAAGTGTGGGACAATGTGAGAAAACAGCATTGAAACATGTACACTGCCATATGTAAAACAGATGACCAGTGCAAGTCCAAAGCATAAAGCAAGGCACCCAAAGCCAGTGCTCTGGGGCAGCCCAGAGTGATGGAGTGGGGAGGTAGGTGAGAAGGGGATTTAGGATGTGGGGCATGTGTGTACCCGTGGCCAATTCATGTTGATGTGTGGCAAAAAAACATCACAATATTGTAAAGTAATTATCCTCCAATTAAAATAAATTTTAAGAGAAGAAAAAGAAACAAACAAAAAATATATAGTGGTAGGGGATTATGCTAACTTGCAGATTTAGTTTAACAATATATCATTTTATATCTTGGGTGAAATGTAGAGGTTTTCTAGAGAATGAGGGATAAAGGCACCTTAGTTATAGAACACAGGATGGATAAAAGTCTTGTGATGACAAAGATATTTTCATTTGAGGAACTGAAATAAGTCCAGCAGGTCTGAAGTCTTTTAAAATCCATTTGCTTTTCCTAGAGAATTTTGTTGAGTTCAGATTTTGTTATTATTAATCAGATCTTGAAAGACAAGCAAGTTCTATTCTAAAACAATGTAAATGAAATACATATAAAGCAGAGTGTCCATTCTCCACGACCTCAAAGGGACACAATTTGCTTGTTTAGAATCTTGACCTCTTTCAGTTATACTGGCTCCGTGCAAGGTCAACTCCCTCCTGCTCAGCAGCTACCACCTTCACGTTTAATCTTGACATTGCTAATTAATTTAATCTTGACATTGCTACTTAAGTAGAAAAAAGTCAATAGCCCCAGGTGTTATAATACAGAGGAAAATGAATGTGATTTGACTTAATATTGAAAGAGGAAATAATTTTATCCGGTTTTGGCTAATATTTTTTGTTTGGCTGCATGTTGCAAAGGCGTTGTCAGGATCAGGGTTTATATAAGATAGGATGAAGCAAAAACTAATTGTTTCAAAATATTAGCTTATTTCAGCCACAGACCAATTGTTTAGGAAAGATTTCAAAGATATAAACAGTAGGTACATGTCCATCCCAAATTAACTATCCGTTCCTCCCATCCTTCCCCCAGGCAATAGTAAGTTCACTCTCTAAGTCTGTGAGTCTGTTTCTGTTTTATAAGTTCATTTGTATCACTTCCTTTTAGATTCCACATATAAGGGATAGCATATGATATTTCTCCTCTTTGTGACTTTCTTCATTCAGTATGACAATCTCTAGGTACATCCATGTTTCTGCAAATGGCATTATTTTACCCTTTTTAATGGCTGGGTAATATTCCATTGTATATGTGTACCACATCATCTTTATCCATTCCTCTATTGATGGACAAATGTACACACATTTTTAAAATGGATAACCAACAAGGACCTACTACACAGCATAGGAAATTCTGTGCTGAGTATGTACGGCTGAGTCCTTTTGCTATTCTCCTGAAACTTTCACAGCACTGTTAGTTGACTATGTTGTTGTTCAGTTGCTCAGTTGTGTCCAACTCTCTTCGACCCCATAGACTGCAGCACACCAGACTTCCCGCCCTTCACCATCTCTCAGAGTTTGCTCAAATTCATGTCCGTTGAGCCAATGATGCCATCCAACCATCTCATCCTCTGTCACCCTCTTCTTCTCCTGGCCCTCAATTTTCCCAGCATCAGGGTCTTTCCCAGTGAGTTAGCGCTTCAAGTCAAGTGGCCAAAGTATTGGAGCATCAGTCCTTCCAATGAGTATTCAGGGTTGATTTCCTTTAGGATTGATTGACTATACTCCAATACAAAATAAAAAGTTTTTATAAAGGATGTGGACAGATGGAGTCTACAATGTACATGGAGGAAAAACTGACTTAAATGTAGGAGGGACAGTTAATCTTCTGACATAAAAAGAAGTTGAGGGAAAATGAATACAAATAAATTTGAAAGTTTATGAGAGATGTGGAGTGAAATTATATGTGATATTCTCAATTTTGATGCAAAAGGATAAAATCTTGAAAAAGTAAAATCATTTCACATGTAATGCTCAGTGACTTGCCAAGCTGGGCACCAAAAAGTCTTGCTCTTCAAGGGATTAATTTGTGTAGTATTATTTCTTCAAAACTAGGTCATGATTAAAAATAAGAGTCCATTATTCTTGGCCACAGCTAACTAGAAAAATAAGGATTTTATAAGAAAAAATAATATCCTGTTTCTTTCTCTTTGTTTGATGTGGGAGAATAGGTTGGTACCTTTTCTCTTTACTTCTTTATATTACTTTAAACACATCACAGGTCTCTAAAAGACAAAAGGAAGCACAGATCTTTAAAAGCCCTTCAATAAAGGACCTTCAATAAAGTGATTTGTTGACACTAGAATATTTTCTAATCCCAAATAAGTGCTCGCTTATCTATACAATCTTTAGTTTATAAAGCAAAATGCCTGGCTTCCTAAGACCTTGATTACACTTGGATTTTTTTTGTTAATCCTGTTACATGGAGTTGGTAAGGAAGAAATTTCCCCTTGTTTGTGTTGGAATAAATTAATCAAATATAGTTGTACTAATGGATACAATTCCAGGCCAGTTAGCCAGAGTCAAAGCCACAGCAAACAACTGATTCTCCTTCCTGGAACAATGCAAGTCACTGACCCAGTAACAAGTAAATGGCCTCTTGTTTCCCTAAACAATCAATCGCCTCTGTCTCTAGGAATATCAGTTAATCTAACTACAGAGATAAGATGTATAAACATAGAAAGACTCATAGAAAGTATGTATTATACAATGACCATATTCTACAAAAGCAGAGATGAGGCCAGGAGAATTTTACTAAAGTCCAGTCTCTTACCTCACCTTGCATGTCTCAGTGTCTATTGAGTTTTTACTATGTACCAAAGATTGTTCTAAGCACTTTGTCTCTAATAACACATTTAATCCTCATAAGACTGCTCTAAGATTGGTACTATTATTTTCCTCATCTTGCAGATGAAGAAATTTGTTCCCAAGAGACTCTGTGCTTCCACTGTAGGGGGTATGAATTCCATCCCTGGTTGGGAAACTAAGATTCCGAATGCCACATGGCATGGCCAAAAAATGAGTAAAAGTAAAATAGACATCTACTTTAGAAAAAAACTGAAGTTGATTCAGTTCCATAGTCTTTAAAGAAGAAGAATACAATTAGATAAGTTGGTACAAAATTTGTCCCAGACTTACCTGAATTGATCAATATCACAAACCTTCACCCTGGAAAGCATTCAGATCAGCCTCAGCTCACTGGCCAAGGCTGTTAAGAAAGTTAGAGTTATCAACTATACTGCAATAAAATATTTTTTTAAAAGAAGGTGAGAATTGCCTTAGCCTTCCTCCTTGTGAACCTGTGCAGTCATCAACACATCCTCTTATACCTGGATTGATGCCTTAGGGCAAGTATAATACAAAAGTCTGTAAAGGAACTTAAGAAAAAAAGACTCTGGCTTCCTAAGAAAGATCCTGGTGGTCTATGGATTTGTTTAGTTCGTTGGATCTAAAACCCTGGGAAGGGCATAGATGAGATCAGTACTTTAAATTGGCCTCATCTCACTGCTTGGCGCTCTGTTGATAGATGTGTTAATTAGATACTAGGGGACTTCCCTGGAGAAAGCAATGGCACCCCACTCCAGTACTCTTGCCTGGAAAATCCCATGGATGGAGGAGCCTGGTAGGCCGCAGTCCATGGGGTCGTGAGGAGTCCGACAGGACTGAGCGACTTCACTTTCACTTTCATGCATTGGAGAAGGAAATGGCAACCCACTCCAGTGTTCTTGCCTGGAGAATCCCAGGGATGGGGGAGCCTGGTGGGCTGCCGCCTATGGGGTCGCACAGAGTCGGACACGACTGAGGTGACTTAGCAGTAGCAGGGGACTTCCCTAGTGGTCCACTGTTTAACACTTTGAGCTCCCAACGCAGGGGGGCCTGGATTTGATCTCTGGTCACGGAACTAGATCCCATATGCTGCAACTAAAGATCCTACATACTCCAACAAAAGTTTAAGATCCCACAGGCCACAACTAAGACCTAATGCTGCTAAATAAATGACTATTTAATTAAATACTGAAGAGAAAAATTTGGTCCCAGTTCCTAGTGATCAGTTTAATCAGAGTGGCCCACTAAAGTAGCATATTTGTGAGAAAATTCATCAGAAACTAAGATGGCATAGAAATAAGGGATGGATATTGCTGAGACAGTTGTGCCTAAGTCCTTGGTGTTTTTGCATGTCTAATAGTCAGATGAATATCAACTTTCATTCTGGGATATCTTTGGATAGCATCACCGACTCAGTGGACACAAACTTGGGCAAACTCTGAGAGACAGTGAAGGACATAGAGGCCTGGCATGCTGCAGTCCATGTGGTCGCAAAGAATCGGACATGACTTAGCAACTGAAAAGCAACAACAAAAATCTTTTCAAGGGCACTTGTAGAAAAAACAGACCTGGACATAGAGGGTATTTCTTTTTTTAGGAGCAGGAAGCTGATTTGTTTGTTTTCCATTATAAAAGACAATCTTTGAATCAGTTCTAATGAGATGGATGAAACTGGAACCTGTTATACAGAGTGAAGTAAGCCAGAAAGAAAAACACCAATACAGTATACTAACGCATATATATGGAATTTAGAAAGATGGAAACAATAACCCTGTGTACGAGACAGCAAAAGAGACACCGATGTATAGATCAGTCTTATGGACTCTGTGGGAGAGGGAGAGGGTGGGGAGATTTGGGAAAATAGCATTGAAACATGTATAATATCATGTATGAAACGAGTCGCCAGTCCAGGTTCGATGCACGGTACTGGATGCTTGGGGCTGGTGCACTGGGACGACCCAGAGGGAGGGGAGGGGAGGGAGGAGGGTGGAGGGTTCAGGATGGGGAACGCGGGTATACCTGTGGCAGATTCATTTCGATATTTGGCAAAACTAATACAATATTGTAAAGTTTAAAAATAAAATAAAATTAAAAGAAAAAAAAAAAGACAATCTGACCTTCTAGGGCAAAAATCAGGCAAGTTTCCTTGCAGCCCAATATTTTTAATGTGTTTCATAAGCTTTTGATTCCAATTCCCTATATGTACAGCAGTCACGTGACTGGCTGAGCCAGCTCCAGCAGAACTAGGGCATTGATGGTAAATGTCATGGGAAGCTCAAACGTGAAACATACTGTTTGCTGTTCTGAGGATAATAAGGTCCACTGTCTCTGAAACAAGAGTCTAGGTTTAGTCAGGGTACATGAAATTGTGGTAAGCTGATGTGTTAGCTTGTATGCTGCAGGTGGAGGCTTCCTCAGACCCTTCACAGTCAAAGAGAAAGAAGTTGAGTTTTCATAGCTAGGGAGTGTCCAGCCTTTTAGGGCTTCATAGATCAGGCTTTGGTCCCATTTTTTGCTCCTACAAACTTTGATTGGCTTCTGCAGTACAGAAAATTAAAATTAGAGTCAACAGAACATTTATAATACAGGTTGTATAAAATTTAAAGTGCTCCATATGTTTACTGTTAAATAGAAATGAATAAAATGAAAGGACCCAAAGGCCAGAAACCCAACTTAAGCTCTGCTGAGCCAGCAATATACTTTGTCTGCATCTACCTGGATCTTCTTGCAAAGGTGTCATGTAGGCTGGTAGGGATATGAGAGAATTCCACATAATCTGTTTAGAGTCCTGGAGAAGATTGCTGGGCTTCTGACGGTCACAATCAGGATTTTGCTAAAGTATTAGAACAAAGATTCCTTCTTCCCCAAGACAGCCTTCTTTTAAGTTTGTCTAAACAGTCACTGTAGCTTTGAAGTCTGTTCAAACTAGACTTATGAAAGCACTCCAGGGATCTGAGGGGATTTTAGGAGAGGTCTCAGCACAATGTCTGTTCTTTCTGATTCAGACGCTGCTTTGTGAGCATATAACAACTTTCCAAGTTGGCATTGCAGGGAATAAGCAGACTTTTGTATACTGAAGAAATAAGGAAGGAAGGGTGAATAAGCAAACAGAAGACTCAAGGACAGAGAAATATGTGATGCTACAGACTAGGCCAGACACAGGGCTTTGGTGCTTTGTCAAAAATCATACAACTGCATAGATCTGGGAGTTGGATTCACCCACAGGAGGTGGAAGTCCAATCACCATGCTTGCTTTACGTTGATAAATCATAGTCTCCTATCTTCTATCATGCCCTGAAACATATTAGCATCTTTTTTATTGCTGTATAGTTGACTCACAATATTATATTAGCTTCAACATAGTATGAAATTTTCATAGATCATATGTCATGTAAAGGTATTATAAAATATTGAATATGCTCCCAGTACTACAAAATATATCCTTGTAACATTTATTTTATACTTAATAGTTTGTTCCTCTTAACCCCCTTCACATATTTTGGTCATCCCCCCACACTGCTGTCCTCTGGTAGCCACTAGTTTGTTATCTGTGAATCTGTTTCTTTTTTTGTTATATTCCTCCTTTTTATTTTTTAGATTCACATTTAAGTGACAACATAGAGTATCTGTCTTTCTCTTTCTAACTTATTCTTTCACATCTTCTAGGTCCATCCATGTTGTCACAAATGGCAAGGTTTCATTCTTTTTATGGCTGAGTAATAGTCCATTGTATATATAAACCACATCTTCTTTATCCATTTATCTGCTAATGGACATTTAGGTTGCTTCTACATCTTATTTATTGTAAATAATGTCAATATGAGTATCTGGTACATATAGCTTTTCAAATAAGTGTTTTCACTTCCCTTGATTAAATACCTGGGGATGGAGTTGCTGGATCATACAGTAGCTCTTTTTTTTTTTTTTTTTTTGAGGAATCTCCATACTGTTTTCCATAGTTGCTTCACCAATTTACCTTCCCATCAACAATTTTACTAGGACTCCGTTTTCTCCATATCCTCACTAACACCTTCTTATTTCTTTGGTTATAGCCATTCTGACAGGTGTGAGGTGATACCTCACTGTGGTTTTTATTTGCAATTCCCTGGTGATTAGTGATGTTGAGCATCTTTTCACATGTCTGTTAACTATGTGTATTTCTTTGGAGAAATGCCCATTCTGATCCTCTGCCCATTTTTTAATTGGATTGTTAGGTTTTTTGATATTAAGTTATATGAGTTCACTATGTATTTTGGATATTAATCCAACTTGGAAATATCTTCTCCCATTTAGTAGGTTCCCTTTTCATTATGTTGATGATTTCCTTCACTGTGCAGAAGCTTTTCAGTTTGATTAGGTCCTACTTGTTCATTTTTGCTTTTGTTTCACTAATATCTTAAAAAGATATAATGCCCTATGAACTTCACTTTAAATGTATATTGAAAACTATTAAAAGAGCACTGCAACTTGCAAAACAGTTTTGAATGTTATGGAATTCTCCCAGGGGACATTTGGCAATGGCTCAAGACATTCTGGGCAGTCATAACTGGGGGATATGCTGCGAGCAGCTAGTGAATAGAGACGACAACTCTGCTAAACATCTTGAAATACACCAGCCGCTTCACACAGTAAAGAATTATCCAGCCCCAAATGTCAATAGTGCTAAGATTGATATATTCTCTTCTAATGTATCAAAGGACTAAAGAAATGCCCTGTCAAGTCATATGTATTCACTTGGCCTTTTTATTATCCATCTGTTTCTCCCCCCACTATTTTTTTCTTTTAAATCACTCATCTACAGGTGGGCATTGTGTGATTAGAAATTTCTTGGCAACTCTAACAATCAGTCAGTGATGCAGGAGACAAACATCTGAGAATAAGAAGGGCAGTGTCACTTATCAAGTTGATTGTTCCCTTCTGAGGAAAAGATGATTTCCTTTTCAGTGGATTGCAACATCAGGAACTGAAGAGTTTTGTTTATTTTAAAACATAATTCACTGCCTATACATTGCTAGTCTTGGGCAATCCTCTGATTTGTAGTGTTGGCTTAAACAATTCAGAGACGTGGACTAGAAGTTCAAGATATTCTCAGGAACACTGACATACACTTTAAACATCTGTCCCTTTAAATGGACTATCATTAATTATGCAGCTGGGAAAATCAAGAAAATGTTTTATTGTTGTTTAGAGAAAACTTGTAATATATAAATCATGTAAAGCCAAAACGGCCTTTCAAGGCATGGCTTCAGATTCAACCCAATGGTTCTAGGGAACTAAACCAATATTGCCCCATGTCTGATCAAAGTCACCCAGCCGGAAAAGCAGAGTAGCCAGATCTTCACCTGTATTTCTCTTGCTATTGGCTGTCTTCTTTACCTTTGTATGGGGTTGGCCAAAGTTGTTTGTTCTGAAAAATACTACGGAAAAACCCAAACAAATATTTTGGCCAACCCCTAACTACTTTCCTGTATAATTTTAGCAATACCCAGGATATTATGGACTTCCCTGGTGCCTCAATGGTAAAGAATCCACCTGATAATGCAGGAGATATGGATTCAATCCCTGGGTCAGGAAGATTCACCCAGAGAAGGAAATGGCAATCCATTCCAGTATTCTTTATTCTTGTCTGGAAAATCCCATGGACAAAGGAACTGGGCGGGCTACAGGCCATGGGGTCACAAAGAGTTGGACACTACTTAGCAACTAAACAACAACAACATCCAAAATATTAAACATCATTTGTATTTGTATTTGATTCCCAAATTGATATCCACATCTCCAGCATTTTTCAGAGCACCAGATTTATTATTTCAGCCCTCTACTGTGTATCACCTCTTTGGAATACTAATGTCACCTCTTAATTAATATATATCAAATTATCACTTCGTCTATACATTTATTTTGTTTTCCCTGTCTTGCAGGGAACTGCAATAGTATTTACTCCTAGTGTCCATCTCACCCTCTCCCTCTCCTTAATCCCCAAATCAAAATTGCTTCAAATTCTAACAACAAGAGTAAAGAAACATGTATCTTGAGACATCTTGCCATTGTTCAGGGTATTACCTCTTTAACCTAGGGTAGTCTTTGAGCAAACTCTCTGTGGTAATTATGAAGATACTTAAGAGGATATATTTAGATGTGACTTTAGCCACATTATTTCATATAATTTTACATCAGACTTCCTGCCACTTTCTAATATCACAGAATAAAGTGATGATATGTTTAAAAGAAATATGTTGTTTGTTATGGCCTTAGTTATATTTTCAAACAGACTTTCTCCCAGTCTATTTTGCTAGAGGCCAGTCTAAATTTCTTTCTAGCTCTTTCTTTCTGCCTTTGACAGTAAATATCAAGCATAGTATTGATAACGTATATGATTCTGTTTCCACTACTTTACTCTCATTCCCGTATGTTTTTCGTGGAGTACAGAGTTGTTATGTCCATTACTCTTCAAACTAACATCAGACTCCTTAGTGCAAGAAAAAACTTTTCACAAGTCAATCACAATGTTTTCAATAGGCTTGTTGAATGTCATTTCATACACTATCTTTTCTTCAATAAAGGAGAACTTACTATTATTTTTAAAATACACACAATGTTCGATAATAATTTCATCATTTTCTTTCCTGAGCTGTTACTTCAGTTGCTATGCTACCTAGAAAATTCCTAATCATGTTAATAGTCCCAATTCAAAACTTCCTAATCAAATTCTTTTCAACTTCCCATTTGTCATTTTAACATGATTCCACTGAGCGTTGCTCATAGTTTCAGTATAGGATAGTCTTTGTATCACACAGCATTGTAATTTATGTTTAAATATTGTGCTGAGTGGACAGTGATCTATTCTAGGAAAAGAAATAGTCTTATTCATCTGTTTATCATCAAGGCCAGGTTCAATACTGTGTCACACCCCACCTCTAACCAACCAGAACACATTTCCTTAGCAGCCTGTAGTTCCTTCTCTTCTGTAACATTTACTATGGTTGTAATGAAATAATTAATTGTACAATTAGTTCTTTAACCTCCACCTTTTCTAATAGAATAACTACAAAAATTTGTGTTCGCCTCATAATTCCCACCATCTACCATATTTCTAGCAAATAATAGATACTCAGTAAGCACGTACTGAATAAACAAGTGACTAGAGATAGTTCCATAGCAGCAAACAACAATGACCTAAATAACACTGAGTCTGTCACGTGATGATGAAATAATATCCATCATATATCCCTTTATTCAGCAGAAACATAAAGAGAATTTAGAGCATAGTACATTAATCCATGTCCTTTCATATTTTTATACATAAACATTGTTTGATCTCACTTAATTTGATTATTAAAAGAAATTCCTCCCAATTACTCTCTGGGTGACCCTATGAAAATCTGTGTTTTTTTCTGATACTGGATTTTTCTTATCAATAAAATAAGAATAAATAAAGAACCCAAAATTGTATTTTTGAGAATTAAATGAGATACTATCAATATCAGTGCCTATCACTCTGTTAATTATTAAGAAATTATAATATCCCCCTCTTCAATAGATCCTCACTTTCTTCATTCTCACTTCCTTTCTCCCTGCCCTCTCTCATCTTCCCTCCTTCTTTCCTCTTTTTCTTTCTTCCCTTCTCTACTAGAAGTAAACTACTTTAAAGAGCTGTGTCTTACTCATCTTGTTATCTCTAGAACCTCACTATTTCCTTGCTGATACGTAGCAAGTACGCAATAGATGCTGGATTCCTATCTGAATTTTTTGGAATAAGGACCCATTAACCATGTAAATCAGATAAATTTATTTAAGGATATGTTAATCAAATAAAGTCATGTTTGGGGAAAAAGATATTATAAAAAATTCTAGTTTCCAAGGAGATTTAAAAGAATTGTGCAAAACATATGTTTTTCATCAATAACTAGCCTTGATTAAAGTTAAAATGAATAGAGTCATTTACTCAGCATAAAATATTCACATTTGGAAAAACACAAATATTTTAGAGAAGTTGCATGATTTTAGATTCACCAGCCTTGGGAATAAAGAATTGGTTGCTTTGACTTACAAACAGTCTGCCTTGTGGTTCTGTTTAACTTGAACACTGATGAGTTGAGCTTCACTTGTTTTGGAAACTAGTGATTTGTGAGTAGGAGAAACAGAGTGCAGAGAGTGGTTCTAATAATAAGCCCAAGGGGCGATCAGAGGAAAGGGTATTGGTCAAACACAGAGACCAACAGTTTGAGATTCCAGTGGAAAGAAATTAAATATTAAAACTGGCAGGGCCGAATAACAGTTGAAGATTAGCCCCGTTTGTAGCAGGGATTTTAAAAGAGTTGGCATCTTAAGCAGGGTTAGAGAAAAGGCAGACTGAAAACAAAAGTCTTAAATTGAAATGGGGAGTCGAGAGAAGCTGCAATTCTACTGAGAGAACATGATCCGAGTTTTCAAGCACACAGTACTGTGCTGAAATTGGAAATGTGGTCAGCTGAGGACCCTGTTCTGACCTTCCCTGGCCTCAGAGCCCCATTCCACCTCCTCATGGATTATAGTTGGTTTTGTTGTTCTTTCCTTTGTGTTTGCTCTTGCAGTATTGTAGATCTATTTCTAAAAGACTGAAATCAATTTCAATCTTTCATTACCCAATGCATCATTCTTCAAGCCAGATGCATTAACTCCATCAATACTTGACATGAAAAGGATGTTAACAACAACAACCAAAAAAAGAAGACAAATAGGGGAATTAACACACTGAGGGTAAGAGGTCACCAGTTTCTCTGGTATGACTCATGTTCCTTGTAGAAATATGTTGCAATAATGATGGTAAAGCATTTATTTGGGGGAGGGGGTGTCAAGAAGTGACTAGTATGTGTGTACGCCTGTGCATGCATGCCAAGTCACTTCAGTTGTGCATGTCTGACTCTGTGACTCTATGGACTGCAACCCACCAGATTCCTCTATCCATGGGATTCTCCAGGCTAGAATACTGGAGTGGGTTATCTTGCCCTCCTCCAGGAGATCTTCACCACCCATGAATCGAACCTTCCTCTCTTATGTCTCCTACATTGGCAGGCAGGCTCTTTACCACTAGCATCACCTGGGAAGCTCAGTGTGTGCGTATACACTCACACATATTTATCACATTTTCTTGCATTTTTTTTTCCTATTTAGGGTAGGAAAGGATATTGACCATTATAAAAACATAAGAAAAGTATAGTAGGAACTCCTCTGATGGTCTAGTGGTTAAGATTCCACACTTCCAATGCAAGGTGGGTGGATTCCATCTCTGGTGGAAGTGCTAAGTTCCCTCATGCCACGATGTGGCAAAAAAAAAGTCAGCAACAACAGAAAATTATAGTGAATGTTGCACATATATCAACATTTTAAATGTTGTATTCCATATCATGAAATTATAGAAAAATGAATTTCAATTATCTGTAAAATGAGCCTATATTGAGATATTTATTTGCATCTGGATTTTGGCAATATCAGATAATGCTGCTTCTCTCAGAAGCCTGGAATATTTACCTTTGGGGATTTGAAATGATTAATAGCTGTTTGGACAGGTGTTCTTCCAAGTGCTGATTCCTGTGGATTAATGCTTTTGATACTGCAGTGAGCCCTGGGAGTGAGGAACTAAATTAATAGAATCCTAAGTGTCACACAAGTGCTTTCTTTGTTTTCCTCTTTCTTCCTGTCCACCTGTACTGCTGACTCCAAAAACAGATCAGCATCTGGTGAACTTAAGAAGGAAGTTGTAGGTAAAGTGACACCCCCCACCTCCTGGAAATGTAATGGGAGAGGAGATCTAAATGTGATTGGAGAGTCCCATTATATTTGCTCCAAAAAGCAATTGATCCTTCATTGTGTGACTATATAAAACAACAGTATACAGAGAGATGCAGAGTAGAAGGAAGAAAAGAAAGCAGAGTTGAGACAGCTGACTTCTAATAAAGACAGACAGAAAGAGGATAATATCTTGAAGTCTTAATTGTTCAGGCACTGGGGTAAAATGGTGCCCATTATTTTTATGAGCACCTTTTTGCTTCATTTTACTGTTTCTGAGACTTTGAACCCGTAAGGAATATTATATTACTATTCATATGAAAGTACTGGCAAAGTGACCTTATGAAATATGCTGTGTTAAAATTAGATTGTATTTTGCCATTTCAATTTCTGAGACAGAGTGCTGATTTACCTTGTAAATCTTAAACAGGTGTATGAAAGGAACTGACTTTATTTTTTCTTGTTAGCTTTCTATATACTCAAGTTTATTGTAATATCATGAAAAGTGTGTATGTTTCAGAAATTTGTCAATAAGCTAAAATTGTTTATGCATGTTCTGCATTTCTCTTACCCTTGTTTAGAGTGTTGATTACTTTGTTTGCATAGGCAATATATCCTATGGGTCCCCTCTGTGATTCAAAGTCATTCTACAGAACAAGCTTGTCTCCACCTTTTAAACCTGAATGAATCTGTGTCCTTGAGTGTTGTCTTAGAATATGATGGATCCAATAGCACTATTTTTGACCAGACTGTAGAAGAGGAAAACTTCCATTCTTGTGCAAATTTTGAGGTAAGGTGCAGAATTTGACATTTCAGAATTTCAGATGGGAAAATGGAATTACTACTTAAAAATGAGTTTTGTGTCTGTTTCTCCATTGCTGGCTTGTAAATAAATTCTTCAGTACCATTTTTCTAGATTCCGTATATATGTGTTAGAATGGCCATGGGGAGAGGAGGTAGAGGGTGAGATGTATGGAAAGAGTAACATAGAAACTTACACTACCATATGTAAAATAGATAGCCAACGGGACTTTGCTGTATGGCTCGGGAAACTCAAACAGGGGCTCTGTATCAACCTAGAGGGGTGGGATGGAGAGGGAGATGGAAGGGAGATACATGTATACCTATGGATGATTCATGTTGAGGTTTGACAGAAAACAGCAAAATTCTGTAAAGCAATTATCTTTCAATTAAAAATAAATAAATCTTTAAAAAATTAGTTTTAGAGAAATAACAAAACTTGATTTGGATAAGCTGTGGAGTCTGAGAAGGAAAATTGGAGAAATTTTGAGAGGCAAATAAAAAGACAAGTTATATATACAATAAAACTTGTGAGGTACTGCACTTTTCTCTTGCAGGGAATGGGAATAAAACAATATAACTGTTTTCTGATGGGTTTCCCTGGTGGCTCAGCGGTAAAGAACCCGCCTGCCAATACAGGAGACATGGGCTCGATCCCTGGGTCAGGAAGATCCCCTGGAGAAGGAAATGGCAACCCACTCCAGTATTCTTGCCTGGGAAATCCCACGGACAAAGGAGCCTGGTGGGCTACAGCTCATCGTGTTGCAAAAGAGTCGGACACAATTTAGCGACCAAACAACGGCTTTTAGATAGTAGAACTGTTTAAAAATGAGGATAGAGAATTAGGTAAAGCAATGAGAGATTGGAACTCAGGAACATAGAAAACAACAGATAAGAAAACGTAGGAATAACTTTACTGGAAACTGTCCTCAGGCTAAATAAAGGAATTGGAACAAGTGATCAATAAGTCTCCCATTAAGACATAATGGATTCACAAGGTTCTCTCAGCCTCAGAAGCAAATTAAGGCATTGTTTACCATCTAAATGTATAAGAATGATTTTCCCATTTTCTGCTCTTTATGTTAAATAGGTTTCCCACAAGTCTTCTGAACAGATGGCTTTTGTGACTCTGTTGGTTAAGGGAGATACTCTTAAAATCTTTGAGAGGAGATCTGTAGCACTCTCTTCAGAAGAGACAGTGACCTTTGTGCAGACAGATAAACCCATCTATAAATCTGGAGAGAATGGTAAGTCAATATTTATGTTTCCTTCTTATTGTTGATTTCAGAAACTCTTTCTTCTAATTTTAAGCAATCCAAACACATTATTAAATTTAAATCCAAGTTCTAATTTGGTCTTAACTCTTCAGATCAAGAATTTTTAGAATTTTGACCAGTTGTCTAGGTCAGTTATGAAACAGTGCCCTCCAGTTTCAATTATTGAGTGCTTTGTTCCTTACAGTTTTGTGTCTATCTCACTGTTTACAAATTCTAATGACAGGCTTGCGTAATACAATGGCTGCAAGCTAGGGGTGTGTTACTTCATAATTTACCATCTGGGCAAACTAATTAAATCTCTATTTTGACTCAATTCTTTTCATCCACAGAATGGAAATAGTAAAAGTATCTCATTTTTACTGTGAGAATGAGATCAGATCAGATCAGATCAGATCAGTCTTTCAGTCATGTCCGACTCTTTGCAACCCCATGAATCGCAGCACGCCAGGCCACCCTGTGGTCAATGTAAAATAGTCTCTCTGTGTGCGTGTGTGCTAAGTTGCTTCAGTCGTGTCCCACTTTGTGCGAACCTATGGACTACAGCCCACCAGGCTCCTCTGTCCACGGGATTCTCCAGGCAAGAATACTGGAGTGGGCTGCCATGCCCTCCTCTGGGGAATCTTCCAGACCCAGAGATCAAACTTCTGTCTCTTATGCCTCCTGCACTGGCAGGTGTATTCTTTACCCCTAGTGCCACCTGGGAAGCCCAAAACAGTCCCTGGCACACAGTAAGTAATTTGTAAATGGCATTTATTATCATCATCATTATTATTCATACCAGAAAAAGGAATCATAAATCTGATAACTTAGGCAGAGCCCTTCTTCATTATTGTTGTAAGTAGAAGAAAGCAGAAAGGCCACCAAACTAAGATTCAGAAGGATATGATTTTTGTCTTGGCTCTGAGAATAAATTATCAACTTCTGCCAAGTCAGTTATGGTCTTTGAGATCTTTAGTTTTCTCATTTATAAAATTAGAAGTTGGATAAGAGCATCCACACACTTTGTTCTATGAGCCTAGCGGGCTACAGTCCATAGGATTGCAAAGAGTTGGATATGACTGAACATCTGAGCACACAGATGACTTACTAAAAAAAAGTAAAAGAACTAAAACAGAATTTATCTTATACTGAGGTTTTTTTTTTCTTTTGCTACATTATGTTTTCTCTTCTGGATGTATTAAAATACTATGATAACAATTATAGGTGCAAAAATAGCTAATATGGCTTTTTTGGAATTCTGCTAAAATCAATATTTGCCAACATTAATATATTTTTCCATAAAAATTACATATAACTCATGTGCACATGTGTGTATATATGTGCATGTGGGCAGTTGGGTCTGACTCTTTGCAAACCCCATGAACTGTAGCCCACCAGCCTCCTCTGTCCATGGGATTTCCCACGCAAGAATACTGGAGTGGGTTGCCATTTCTCTTCCAGGGGCTCTTCCTGATCCAGGGATCAAACCCAAGTCTCTATTGTCTCCTGCATTGGCAGGCAGCTTTTTGACCACTAGCGCCACATCAAAAGTTCGTGTGTAACTCTTATCATAGGTATTTCACATTTGACCTTCTATGATTAATTCTGCCACCAAGTTTTGAGACTTCCCTATGGGCTGTTATGGAAAAAGTTTCTAGTGGTGGCAGAAGCTCATGCCAATTTTGGTAACACCAGGTCATGATCAACAGAGGAATTATAAATGTGCAATAAAAAAATCTTTCCAAAAAGAACCCAGATCTCAAAGGTCTAAATCAGAGCTAGAGGAGAAGGAAGTGCAGTGTTCTATGAAAGCAAGGCAATTAATTTCACTGTCTATTTATAAGCAATCATATCTGGGAGAGAAAATAACAAGAGTAATAATTCTTATTAATAACTATAAGAAAATTAATAAATAATAAGAAAATATTATTGTCCCCTCTTCCTCTTTTAGTTAAACTTCGCATTGTGACACTTGATACTAAGTTCCTACCTATCAACGATGTGGTGAGTTCAGTCATTTCAAAGGCACAATGAAATCTAAACAAAATTACTCCATTGCTCTATAAGGTGTCACTGGGAAGTTTTCCATAACTATGGAGATACTTGTAACTACAGTTTCAAAGATAAACCTCAATATTAAACAAAAAACTTTCCTATGCAGTGGATTGATTTTTACTTCTCTAGGTCTTTTCATCCTATTAGAAAAAATGACTTCCATAGAACTTGCTTTTTACTTCCCAGAGGAAAGTTTGAGTCTGTTTCAGATTTAGTTTTCCTGGCATCTTTGGCTCTAGAAACTTTGCCATCTGGAACAGGGGGGAATAAGTCAACATTTAAGTCAGATAATCTTTATAATGCAATATCTGGCCCCCAAATGAACTGTTTTAATATTAACTTGAATTTTTCTTTCTTCTTTCAGTATCCCTTGATCACACTTCAGGTAAGAGATCTTTTTCAAACCCACCATTTAAAATGTTTAGATAAATAGTGATATGTGTGTAGTTCTCATTACGCACAGTGAGAAATTAAGATAACTGAAATATGGGGGAAGAGAAATTTGTACATGCATTTGTGTAAGGCACCATGTGAAGAACCAAAGAAAGGGCTGCCACTTTTAGTGTCTGCTGTGGGCCAAATGGGGCAATGGTGGATCCTCATGGAAAAAATAAGATTAGGCTCTTTGTAGGGGCTTCCCCAGTGGCTCAGGGGTAAAGAATCCACCTGCAATGCAGGAGACTCAAAAGACACTGATTCGATCCCTGGGTTGGGAAGATCTCCTGGAGAAAGGCATTGCAACCCACTCTAGTATTCTTGCCTGGCGAATCCCCTGGACAGAGAAGCCTGGAGGACTACAATCTATAGGGTCACAAAGAGTCAGACATGACTGAAGCAATTGAACATGCAACACACACCGGCTCTTTCTAAGGGAGGCTTATGTTTCAAATTGCTTGATTTTGGCTGCTGGCTCTTCTCAGTTTTAATTTAGCCACATTTTGTTTTAAGAAAATAGAAATCATAAGCACCTAAAAATGTAGGAGTACACAGAAGGTGATATTATAAAACGGACTCCACTTTAAGAAACCAGTTTGCATCTCCTTCTACCAGTTCAGATCTCTAGTGTAGTGTAATGTGGCTTTCAAATTTAATTGAAATTGCATGCCTGTCAGTAAATAACTTGTATCAATCAACTCCATGTATGTATCAATCAACTCCAACAGTATGTATTTTAATCTCTACATATAATAGATACCATGACTAATTAGTTCTAAAGGTTAATACATTGAGATTTAGTTCTTCATTAATGATCATGTATGTAAATATAGTCTATAAATGATTTTTATTTTGTTATATGGGTGACAACTTGTCATTCTAGTGGGATAAATAAATATAAGGTTGGCCATTTTATGTTTTCTGCATTATTAGTAACCTGTAAATAATATTATCTCCACATTTAAACATTTCATGCAGATAATGTTGTGTTCCATGGAAAGCAACAGCAAACTTAAGTAACATCGCTTTAAATGAGTAAAAGATTTATTGTTTTCAGAAACTGCTACCCTTGAGTGTAGTAGGTTCAAGGTTAGGGCAGTAATAGCACAATGTTACTAAGGCTTCTTCTATTTACTCTTTTTTCTTTCTTTTTTATTTTTTAAATTTTAAAAGTATGATAACACATTTACAGGAGACTTGGAAAATACAGAACAAAGTTACATATAGTGCAATTGTTTTTTTAAGAAGATAAATTAAGATTTTTAGTTGGAGTTTCAATATCAAACTCTCAAAATTAATAAAATGAATATACAGAAAAGTAGAAGATTATAGGAAACATGAAAAGCACCATGAACCAATTCAACATAGTTAAGATTTATGCAGTTTTGACACAACAGTAGGATACACACTCTATTCAAGTTCTCATAGACTATGAACTAGGAGACACTGAAACATATCCAGGGATGGAGAACAAGGTGCAAGAATTTCATGATCTAAAGGAACTGAAATCATACAGAGTCTTCTTCCTTACCACTGTGGAATGATGTTAGAAATCAACATCAAAAGATATTTGAAAATAACCCATATATTTTCAAGTGCAATGTGACATTTACCAAGAGAGATCTTTGACTTAGCCATTGAAAGCCTCGATAAAATTGGAAGAATGATAGAACACAGCAGGTGTTTGCAGAGAAACAAGCATTTAAATGAGAAATTAATTATCAAGATACTTTTTAAATCCCATGTATTTGAAAATTAAATGTCCACTTTTAAATGATGGATGTATCTAAGAAGCCATAGCAAGGAAAATTAGAAAATATTTATAATAGAAAAAAAATGAAAGAGAATTTCCCAGAATTTGATGCATGCAGCTGAAGCTGCTCAATAGACTTCTATTTAACCTCTATGTCATCCTCAATATCTTGCTTTATTTTCAGTGGCATTGATTCTTCTCTACCCAGTGACTTCTATTTACGTGTCATCAGCCAACACTCAATCACATGAGTAATTTCCTTACTGAAAGGAAGTTTACAAAATTAATTTAACTTTCTAGATTTTACTGTGGAGGAAAGCAAAAAAATAACAAAAAAGATGAGTAGTGAGAAATGTTTCTGTGCCTTTGTAGATATCTTTTAATCCAGATTTCTTTAATTCAGTTCAGTTCAATTCAGTCGCTCAGTTGTGTCCGACTCTTTGCGACCCCATGAATCGCAGCACGCCAGGCCTCCCTGTCCATCACCAACTCCTAGAGTTTACTCAAACTTATGTCCATTGAGTCGGTGATGCCATCCAGTCATCTCTTCTGCTGTCGTGCCCTCTCCTCCTGCCCCCAATCCCTCCCAGCATCAGAGTCTTTTCCAATGAGTCAACTCTTTGCATGAGGTGGCCAAAGTATTGGAGTTTCAGCTTTAGCATCAGTCCTTCCAATGAACACCCAGGATTGATCTCCTTTAGGATGGACTGGTTGGATCTCCTTGCAGTCCAACGGACTCTCAAGAGTCTTCCTCAACACCACAGTTCAAAAGCATGAATTCTTCGGCGCTCAGCTTTCTTCACAGTCCAACTCTCACATCCATACATAATTACTGGAAAAACCATAGCCTTGACTAGATGGACCTTTGTTGGCAAAGTAATGTCTCTGCTTTGGAATATGCTATCTAGGTTGGTCATAACTTTTCTTCCAAGGAGTAAGCGTCTTTTAATTTCATGGGTGCAATCACCATCTGCAGTGATTTTGGAGCCAAAAAAATAAAGTCTGACACTGTTTCCACTGTTTACCCATCTACTTCCCATGAAGTGATGGGACCAGATACCATGATCTTCGTTTTCTGAATGTTGAGCTTTAAAGCCAACCTTTTCCCTCTCCTCTTTCACTTTCATCAACAGGCTCTTTAGCTCCTCTTCACTTTCTGTCATAAGGGTGCTGTCATCTGCATATCCAAGATTATTGATATTTCTCCTGGTAATCTTGATTTCAGCTTGTGCTTCTTGCAGCCCAGCGTTTCTCATGATGTACTCTGCATAGAAGTTAAATAAGCATGGTGACAATATACAGCCTTGATGTGCTCCTTTTCCTATTTGGAACCAGTCTGTTGTTCCCATGTCCAGTTCTAACTGTTGCTTCCTGACCTGCATATGGGTTTCTCAAGAGGCAGGTCAGGTGGTCTCATATTCCCATCTCTTTCAGAATTTTCCACAGTTTATTGTGATCCACACAGTCAAAGGCTTTGGCATAGTCAATAAAGCAGAAATAGATGTTTTTCTGGAACTCTATTGCTTTTTTGATGATCCAGCGGATGTTGGCAACTTGATCTCTGGTTCCTCTGCCTTTTCTAAAACCAGCTTGAACATCTGGAAGTTCACGGTTCACGTATTGCTGAAGCCTGGCTTGGAGGCTTCCAACCCATAATTTCTTTAATTATGGCTGGATAATATCAATACATTTATTGAAGCAGGCTCACACAAGCTGCTAAAAGCAAATGATGGAGGAAGTGTGGCTTGAAGGATGCTTTCTTATTGTGGGACTTCCATTTAACAGTCTGTAATTCTTTTCACAATTTCAGATACAAGTGCAATAAAATGATAGAACTTTCTTTACTTCCCTGAACTACATGTGTTCAGTCACTCGGTCATGTCTGACCCTTTGTATCCCCATAGACTGTAGCCCACCAGGCTCCTCTGTCAGTGGAATATTCCAGGCAAGAATACTGGAGCGAGTTGCCATTTCTTATTCCAGGGGAACTTCCTGCCCCAGGGATCGAACCCATGTCTTCTGCATCTCCAGTATTGGCAGGCAGATTCTTTACTACTAGCATCACCTTGCTGTGTTGTGCTTAGTCACTCAGTCATGTCTGACTCTTTGTGACCTCATGGATTTCAGCCCGGCAGGCTCCTCTGTCCATGGGATTCTCCAGGCAAGAATGCTGGAGTGGGTTGCCATGCCCTCCTCCAGGGAATCTTCCAAACCCAAGGATCAAACCCAGGTCTCCCACACTGCAGGCAGATCCTTTACCCTCTGAGCCATTAGGGAAGCCCCAACTATATAAAGGATCACAAATTAAAAAGAAAAGGATAATATTCTCATACATCCTGTGCTTTTATTTCTTCTTTATTTTCTAGGATCCTCAAAACAATAGGATTTTTCAATGGCAAAATGTGACCTCTTCTCAAAATATTACTGAACTCTCATTCCAATTGATTTTAGAACCAGTGTTTGGAGATTACTCTATTGTCGTGAAAGAAAAATCAGGAAAGATATTGACACACCAATTTACTGTTAATAGAAATGGTAACCAATTGCTAATTATGATTGTTGTCTTATATAATTGAAGTGTCCAAAGAACTGTTCAACAAAATAACTTTTATGTTAGAATTAGACAAATTACATTAAGTTTGATTTGGTTTTCTGCCATTTTCCTTTCTTTTCCTTCTATGTTTTATTTTCTCTGCTTTCTTGCTCATCATTCATTGCCTGTATCCTTATTCTGAACCCTTCCTTTTCTCCTGAGGAAATATCCCATTATTTTAGAATAAAGACAACCATCTAGAAAGGATCTAAAGGACTACAGCAAACAAAATGTGAAGTTCCAAGAATAAGGCAAAGAAAGGAAAGGGGAATTATTAGTTAATGAAACACCATCACCCACTGATGGAATTTGGAGGCGTTGAACCATGATCTATACAGAGGCATACATAGAAAAATGTCATGTGTGGAAACACATTTACATGGTTGTAGTCATTTTTGCTCAGCAGTGTGTGAGAGCTGAAGTCACATTATGTTTCTCTTTGTTTCCAGTGTTGCCCAAGTTTGAAGTTAAGGTCAGTGCACCACAAACAATAACTATTGCAGACGATGAATTCCAAGTCAGTGCATGTGCTAAGTAAGTATTCAAGAGATTTAACTCCACCTGTCAATACAAGGCTTAGAGGAAACAAAAAAATGAGATCAACCGTGTAAACTTATGTATCTGCTTATATTAAAAGTATTAAAGAAGTTATGGATTGTCACTGTAGAATATTTGAAAAATATTGAAAAATGTGAGATATTACCTAAAATTAATTACATTAACTGCCATTAACACTTTATTTTTCTCTGGTCTTTCATGAGAACTTTCAACAATTATACTTTTTTACCCACTCCAGTTAAGAAAACCTGTCACTATATAGTGCCAGGCTTTTCATGTATTCCAATTCCTCTCTGCATAAACATATCTCTATGTGGCTATACCAAATTTATCTAACCACTCTTTTATTATATGACATGCAGCCTGTTTGATTTTGTTTTCCCAGTGACAAATAAAGTTATAGTAATGTCTTTGTGTATAAAATATAGCATTTTAATTAAAAATTATTTACTTAAGAACAATTTCCAGAATTGGATTCACTACAACAAAAGTGTAACAATACTCTGACAAATGTGCAACATTCTTTTAGTTTTTTGACTGCCATATTGATCACTAAGTATATTGTGCCCAAGGACGATTCCGACAGCTTGTCTAAAGCACCTTGCCTCATTGAATCTTCACCATCAGTGGATGTTTTCACTAAAAAAAAAAAGAAAGAAAGAAATACTGAAAATATCATAGTGGAGAAAAAGGCATTTTATCAATTTAATTTTAACTAATTTGAATCCACTTGATGTAAAAAAGGAATTCCTATGTGACTTGAGAAATTGTTATTTTCTTTTGAGGGGATTATTTCTAATGCCTTGCCTTTCCTCAAATTTCTAATTATAGTTAAAAAAAAAAGATCTAATATTTATTGAATGCCAATGAATGTGCTAAGCATTACATTTGTTAACTTTCTCACCATGTCACTGTGAGAAAGGAGCTATTATCAATTCAATGTTATAAAGAAAGATAATGAGACAGAGAATTTAAATAACTTATCAACATTAATGGGGTTTTTTGATGGAAGAACTACAATTTAGACCTAGGCTATCTAAGTTCAGTTTCTCTCCTAACCAAGACCTCTATTATACTTTATATAAACAATTGAAAATGTTAATATTTGCCATATTTGTTAAACATTGTTTATTTAACTAATGACATGAAAAGTACTTGCCTTTGAATATTTTCAGTAGTATATTAAAGATACATTGGTAAAGGGCAGCCTGGTAGAAACATGGGGATTTTGCTGAGAATACCATAAAGAATCTTAGAAACAGTTTCTAGTCTTTAAAAAAAAATGTTCTTTAGACTCTAGGAAAACAATCATATTTTTCTGAGTTTCAGTGAAGAATAGCTGATCATGTGCCAGAATTTTGTAAATGTAATGTATGAGATATTATAGATTATCTGTGTTAAAAATAATGGGATAATCAATATAAGGATCCTAAACTGGTTTCACTAGAAAAATCACACAGAAAACCAGAATTGTCAGTGGGATTAACGTCTATAATTTATCTGCTAAATGGTATGTTGAAAAACTGCAATGCATTTTATCGGGGTAGTCAAAATATTTATCAAGTATCACCTTCCAAAGACTTCCTAAAAGCTAAATGTTGATATGGAATTGAGATTTATTTATTTATTGACATGGAGCTGGGATTTATTGAAATGTTGATATGGAATTAGGATTTATTAAAACTTCCTTAATGTTATATTCTACTCAGATCTGACATTAAACAGTGTTGTCAGTATCAGCAATAATCAAATCCTGCAACAGGACTAGAGAGTTGAGAGCAGAGCTAAGCTTGCTCTCCATGGTTATTTCTGTGCAGGCTAAGAGAACATGATGAATGAATCACTGTGTCCAGAAAATAACATCAGTCAGTGAGTTGCCAACAATTAAGATTGCACAATACTGAATCATTGTTTCTTAACCATTCTCTGGGACTTAGCTTGGAACAGCCAGAGGAAACAACAACAAATTAGATTATTTCAGCAAACCACCTCAGAGATGAATTAAGCTTTTAAGAAGGAAGAAAATCGCCCACAGGCAAAAGTATTTTAATAAACTGCATTAGTATTCACCAAAAACTTTTCAGATTATAAAAGGAAAATGTTTATTCTGATCTGTATGTAAACTTAAGCTACATATCTTGTGGGTATATGTCAATTTGTAGGTGATAATGCAATAAGTTTTATCTGATAAATAAAAGACAGTAAAAAGAAGGAAATAAGATATGCTGGGGTATAACATTTGTGACCTGTTTAGAGTCTTGACTCTATTTTACTTGTAATTGATATTTAGAGTTGACAGATTATAGTGAGTTGGATTGAGTTAAAATATCAGAAGCATTGAGAATTTTTAAATAGATTAGTGGAAGAGAAAGAACATGGATTGTGGCCTAAGGAATATCTGAGTTTGAATTTTAGTTCCATCAGTTACAATGTGGAGAAGAGAGATACTAGATCTCAATTTACTAATCCATTAAATGAGATAACACACTTACATCTTAGGATCACTGGAAAAAATAAATGATATATGTAAACACCAATGTCCAACTACTAAAAAAAATATTATAATCAATACATTTAATAATATTCAGTTTTACTGTATACTGATTTTATATTTGTTTTTCTAAATACTAGTAGAAGGGATCCTTAAATAAGCCAAAGCTCAAACAATCAACATATTTGCCTTTGAGTCTTTAAAAAGCTTGTATTATAGTCTTTTGTGTGTTTGGGGAGAAAATGAAATATTTATTTAATCCCACCCCAAAAGACAGACTTTGCTAGTGGCTCAGACAGTAAAGAACCTGCCTGCCATGTGGGAGACCTGGGTTCAGTCTCTGGGTTGGGAAGATCCCATGAAGGAGGGCATGGCAACCCACTCCTGGAGATTCCTGCCTGGAGAATCTCCATGGACAGAGGAGCTTGGCAGGCTGCAGTCCCTAGAGTTGCTACGAGTCGGACACGACTGAGCAACTAAGCACTGCTGCTGCTGCCGCTAAGTCGCCTCAGTCGTGTCCGACTCTGTGCGATCCCACAAACGGCAGCCCACCAGGCTTCCCCGTCCCTGGGATTCTCCAGGCAAGAACACTGGAGTGGGTTGCCATTTCCTTCTCCAGTGCATGAAAATGCAAAGTGAAAGTGAAGTCGCTCAGTCGTGTCCGACTCTAGCGACCACATGGATTGCAGCCTACCAGGCTCCTCCGTTCATGGGATGTTCCAGGCAAAAGTACTGGAGTGGGGTGCCAACACATGCACCCAAAAGACATTATACTTTTGGTCAGAGCATATCCAGTATATGCCAATCCTTTTATATTTACTGAGTGAGAAATGAGAAGTGTTATTTAAAATATTAATCAAGAAGTACTTCATGATCCTGAGTAATTTATTTATGTGTATATATCTTTTGTGCTAGAGCAAGTGTTGCAAGCAGTTTTTAAAATATTTTTATCAGATTAAAATATAACTTTTGAAACTCAATTTGATCATTAAGTCCAAGTCACTGAGATTTTGAATTTTACATTACTTTGAATTTGATTTTTAAAAAAAACAACTGAATCTTCCTAACAGATTAAATGTCTAATTTAATCTAAATTAGAGTGCAAATAGATGAGCTTCCTAATTGAATTTGGTTGTTGGGTAGACATAGCTTAGAGATTTCATATATAACTTATGAATAAGAGACCATGAAATATGACCGTGGTATTGTTCATATTACCAGTATGTCTTATCCTCCTAGGTATACCTTTGGCCAACCTGTACATGGGAAAGTCCAAGTTCAGGTGTGCAGGGGATTTTTTTCCTCTGTGGCTTGTGAGAAAGACAAGAATGAAATATGTGAACAGTTTGTTGCACAGGTACAGATCATGATCTTTACTCCAAAAAATTAATTCTTGCTCATTTTCAATATTATTCTTTCTTTGATTCCATTTATAAAAGAGACTGAACAACACTATTTTCATGTTGTGGATAATGGAGGTTGTACATGGGTGAGGTAAAGAATGAGAAGAAAATTTAAGGTATAATTCATTCTCTAGGCCAAGTTCATTGCGCTTCACCTATATATTCATAGAATTTTTAGAATTTGAAAGATCTTATTGTCTTTTTTGTTTATACTGTTTAGGTGACCTCTCTGATCTTTCTTTGGAGTATCATAAACTATCCTTTACATAAATAAATCCCTGATGGCACTCACCATGCCACCTAGAATTGTCTTTATGAAAAAAGTTCACTTGCAAAAAGCTGTAATTCAGAGTATCTATTTGATTACCTTAGATTTGAAGTTCACTTTTGAAGCCACCATTTGCTTTTTCAGTTTATAGTATCATAACATTAATGATCATGAGCATCCCTTTGAGGATCACCTTTAGACTTCAAAAGCGAAATGTGTTTACAGCATACAGTTTGTATTTTAATTGTTTGTCCTAATCTCACTGAATTTTTGAACAGAAAATTACTTAGTCTTTTTGGTGAATATCGATATTTGGTTAATACAGACAGAAACCTATATTTAGGTAGGGATTGCAGACTAAAAAAGACTGAATGGAATTCTTTCACATCAGAGAACATTATTCTACGGTGTGGTTATAATTTTGTCAGCCATTTTACCCAAGTGATGGGGATTTCATTCAACTAGTGTTTAATTTTTCCCCGGTGTGAAAAATGCAACAATAAATAATCTGCTAAAAATATTTTTATGTATGAGAAGTTTTATTTATTTGAAATAGATCCCTAGGAGCAGATTTCCTGAGTCAAAGTAGATAAATAGGTGGATAGATATAATCATTTATAGATTTAATTTTTAAAAAATATTACTGCCAGCCATACATGAATTTTGCCATTTTGGTAGACAAAAATTTAGCTTGTTTTAACTTGCATTACTAGTGAGTTTTGGGCTTCCCTGGTGGCTCAGTGGTTAAGAACCAACCTGCTAATTCAGGAGATGTGGGTTCCATTCCTGGGCAGGAAGATCCCCTGGAGAAGGAAATGGCAACCCACTCCAGTATTCTTGCCTGGAAAATCCCGTGGACAGAGGAGCGTGGTGAGCTATAGACAAAAGAGTCAGACATGACTGATACTAATCAACAACAGCAATAACTCATGAGTTTGAGCATATTTTCATATTTTTGTTATCAGTTTGGACTTCTTGTTTGAGAACTCTTAATGATACCTGTTTTTCCTGTTGCTGTGAAATGGAAACTTTCTTGTTTTATGAATATTGCCCTCTAACCCTCTTGCCAGAACTAGAAAAAGCCTGCACACAGCAACGAAGAACCTGCATGCCACAAGAAAGATCCAATGCAGCCAAAAAAAAAGTACCCTCTAGTCTCAAAGCAAAATTTTTTCAAGTTTTTATTTAAATATTTGTGGTATTTTTGAAATACCAGAGCTCCTAATGTTTATGGGCTCTCAGCCCTAGAAAAATATCTTACCTGCCATTGTATTATACATGTAGCTATCTTATAAGATTTTAAAAATGTATCTAATCAACATATAATTTTTATTAAGTTCTAAAATAATTTTCTTTTCTTCCAGGTGGATTTTCATCTGTGTTAGTATCTACCTCTTGTACAATTTTGCCCTCCTAAATCATCTCATAAAAATGTTCATCTATTTTGTTAGTCTTTAACTTCTGCTTTCACCTTTTTCCTAACAGTACTTTCTGTTTCTGTATAACTTATTTTCATTTTCATGTTACTCTTTTCCTTAAAATTTTAGTTTATTTTATTAGTTCAAAAAATGTTAGTTGCTTCTTGTTTAAAAAAAAAATTCAGTGTTTTTACATTTTCAGTTAATCACAACATAACAGCAAAGATTTTGATGCAAGTATTTGTCCCTTGACAATGGCAACATCTAGATTATTATTGATTTACTTCACGTAGTCTCTTTGACTCAGGGATGACTGAAAATTTTTTCCTTATAATTTCAAAGCAATTAAAGTTCTTCTGATTACTTTTTATTATTTCTTTTTCATTTGTATTTTAAACAGACAAACTTGACCTTTTCTGTTGTTGTTGATTTTATAGCTGATAGTTCAGAGCACCACATACTCTGGAATCAGAATGCCTGGTTAGCTCCACCACCTCCCAACTGTGTAACACTGGGCAGATTATATAGCCAACCTGGGCTTCGTTCATTTATCCATATAAAGGAGATGATAATAGTGACTTGTTCATAACATGGTTCTGAGGTTCAATGAATTGATATATACCTCTAATGTTTTACATTTGAAATTAATAAACACTATATTTTAAAATAGAGTTAAATCTATATCTCTCTAATTACTCTTGTCGCTACTGAAATATTATCTACAGATTTTGCTTTATTTCATTTCATTTTACACTGGTAGCAATTTTAAAATCTTTATTGAAATATAGTTGATTTACCATGTCATGCTAATTTCATATGTACAGCAAAGTGATTCACTTGCACACGTATATATAAATACATGTATTATTTCTTTTGTATTCTTCTTTTACATTCTTTTCTCTTATAGGTTATTATAACATACTGAGTATAGTTTCCTATACTATGCAGAAGATCCTTGTTGATTAACTATCTGTATATAAATAGTGTATATATTGTAATCCCAAACCTCTTACCCCTCCCCCCTTCCCCTTTAATAATCACAAGTTTATTTTCTATGTCTGTAAGTCTGTTTCTAGTTCATAAATAAGTTCATTTGTATTCTCTTTTTTAGATTCCACATGAAATCACATATTCATCTTTTTTCTAACTTTCGTCACTTAGTATGATAATCTCCTGGTCCATCCGTGTTGCTGAATATGGCATTATTTCCTTCTTTTTGTGGCTGAGTAATATTTCATTGTATACATGCACCAGATTTTTCCTTTTTTAAATGAACAATTTACCTTGAAGTGTTTTGGTGTCACATATTCTGTTCTTAATACTTCTCAAATATTAAGGAGATTTTAATTTCTCAATCCTAAAATATTATTCAGATCCATTTTTCATTCTTAAATTTGTTCCCATCAATGTCTCCAGGAGAATATCCCTGAAATCTGTAAAATGTGCATTACTTCCACTTTGTTTTCATTACTGATGAAACTCCCCCCAACCTCCTCCTCCTTGTTCTGTAATTCTTGGTCATCTCACCAAGTTTGTGAGATGGAGCCATGGAGCAATTGAGGGAGCTATATATCTGTGCTGAAACTCCATATATTTTTAGAGACTTTTAAATCCCTAACCTTTTCATTACACTTTCTCTTCTTTTCAGTTGAAAAATGGTTGTGTTTCTCAAATTGTAAATACAAAAGTCTTCCAACTCTACCGTTCTGGACTTTTCATGTCATTTTATATCACCACAACTGTTACAGAAATTGGGACAGGTAATGCTCCTGTTTTATGGGCAATCTGGGGCTATATGCAGCTTCCTGAGAGATGTTTACTGAGTTAACAATGTTCACGAAATACAGATCAATAATTGTTCAACATGTGGAGTACATTGCCAATAGGTCAACTTGAGTGTTGCTTTTGAATAAGATTTTCCTAATAATACTTAAAATTATTAAGTAAATGCTCTACGTTTATATCTCATCTGTGCTTGCATCAATAAGACAGAGGGGCTTGACAGGTGAAAAAATTAGGTGTCTGTTTATAATTTTGTGTGATAATCAACTGCCAGGGCCTAGTTTTTTATTTAATGCATATTTCACAATCTACATCTAGTAAGTCTAATCCAGCTCTTTGCCTGTTTACGTAAATAAAGTTATATTGGAATACGACCATATTTACGCACCTTGCATAAGAGTGACAACAAAATTGAGTAGCTGTGAGAGGGGCTTGTGAATCGTGGGCTTAGAATAATAACTATCAGAACCTTTATAGAACTTTGCCAACTTCCAATTTAATACAACTGGATACATTTGCAGAGGCAAAAATCATTAGTGAAAAATCTGCACATAGTGAGGGTACAATAAATATTTGTTTAAAAAATGAAACAGAAAAAGAGGAATGCGAGATTTAATTTGAGGTAGTAAAACCAGATTCAGTTACTATTTCTTCTTACTTAAAAATGATTGCTGCTGCTGCTAAGTCGCTTCAGTCGTGTACGACTCTGTGCGACCCCATAGACGGCAGCCCACCAGGCTCTGCCATCCCTGGGATTCTCCAGGCAAGAACACTGGAGTGGGTTGCCATTTCTTTCTCCAATGCATGAAAGTGAAAAGTGAAAGTGAAGTCGCTCAGTCCTGTCCGACTCTCAGCGACCCCATGGACTACAGTCTACCAGGCTCCTCTGTCCACGGGATTTTCCATGCAAGAGTACTGGAGTGGGATGCCATTGCCTTCTCCTAAAAATGATTGAGATAATATTATTTATAAACTTCTTTGTGTGAATCTACTTGATAAATATTATAATGGCCTTCATAATAGATGCTTGACACATTTATATTGTAACTTACATGTGCTTGCCTCTGTTTATGACATGCCTTTTTGGTATCACAACACATTTCTACTTACTTTGCTATCAGATATATTTTTGTGAATCTGGAAAAAATGTGAAAACAGTTACCTTGCCGGCTAATAATAATTTTGGAAGTGAAAGCCTTATTTTTGAAATTGCTATGGTATTCTCCATCATAAGAAGAGTTCCAAGCCAGAAATGACTAGAATGGTAGGAGGAAGGACATTGAGTGTTCTCTCCTGTTTCTGATTCAAATATTTTCATGCTAATTACATTATTCAGCTTGATGAATTATATAACCTAATAGTACTCTGTAGCCTGCTCCTAGCACCCACACCTCCTTTTTAATGTACAACAAGAATATAATTTTGTGTATATGCATTTGCACATATACAAACAAAATCGAAGTTATTTGTTCTTCTGAAATTCTTGATCAAATGATATATTTCCCATAACACTGCTTTTCATTTCTTGCAGGTGTGCAGATCAGCGAAAAGTCTTCTATTTTTATCACTCCAGTGCTTGGAAGTGTGAGCTTCGAGAACATGGACCCTTTCTATAGAAGAGGAATTTCTTATTTTGGAACTGTGGGTTTGAAAAAAAAAGTGTTTTCATTTGATTTTCTTAGGTCATAGGTTGCCTTTTGAAAATTTCTGAACACTTTTTTCCTACTTTCAGAACACATGTGTAGCATGACTGTATATGATATATTGGAAAAAGTCCTAGGCTGAAAGAAAGCAATAGATACAATTATAGGTATCTCCATATCAAAAATTTTTCAATAGAACGTCTTTCTGCCTAATGGAATTTAAGATAATTACAAATAAACAATCACATTTGCAAATAGAAAATGCTTTCTTGGTAGAAATAGGACATTTTAATTTAAAAAATTAATGCTTCTTTTTTTGTGTGTGTGCAGCTTAAATTTTCCGGCCCTAATAATGTTCCAGTGGTGAACAAGTTATTGCAGTTGGAGCTTAATGACAGATTGGTAGGAAACTACACCACAGATGAGAATGGTGAAGCTCAGTTTTCCATTGATACTTCTGATATATTTGATCCGGAGTTTCGTCTGAAAGTAAGACATCAGAGTGGATGAGATCCCACAGAAGAAATGAATGTTAGGAATTTTGGAGATTAGAAATCTCTTAAAAGATACTTCGCATTGAAAATACATTTTAATACACTTTAACGTTTAGTGTATTTTATGTTTGTTCATTAAATAATACATAAGAATACTTATTCAAGATAACAGCCAATTACTATTATTACAAATTCTCCAATAACCAATATTTTCCTCTGAGAAAGTAGAAATAGCTCATAAAGATGATTTGGCTTCTTTCCTTTGACCATTTTGTGCATAGATAAGAGAGATACTATGATTTCTCCTCTTCTGTTTAAACAGAATTTTGCATTTAAACAATTGGTTAGTGTTCAAATGTAGCTGAAAGACACAAGGCCTAATGTTGACTTCAATGACAAAGTGAGAGAAACAACTCATTGTAGGCCTGATGAAATAGACATACAACTAAGGTCATGTTTTATATATGAAAAGAGGGGAGTGCTCTTATTATTTTACTGCCAGTAACAACTCTGAAATGTTAACCACAAGCTAAGATTCTTCCCTGTCCTGAAGAGATAAGAGGCTTTCCATTCTATAATAATGACTGTCCCTGGAAGATCTTTATACCTCTACAACCCATTTGCTTTCCTTTATCTTCTCAGGCCGTATATATCAGACCACAAAGCTGCTACCTTCCAAGCTGGTTAATTCCAGAGTACATGGATGGCCATTTCTCAGTCCAACGCTTCTACTCGCGAACCAGCAGCTTCCTGATGATTGAGCCTGAACCCAAGGAACTTAGATGCAATCAAGAGAAGATTGTTACTATACATTACTCTCTAAACACTGACGCATACAGGGATAATGCAAACATCAACTTCTTCTATTTGGTAAGTCTCAGTGGGTCGATTCATGGATCTTGTCTAATTGTCTGCTTAGCCCAGTACAGCTCAGAACCTGTACGTCAGTTGGGCCATGTTAATCAGATTGAACCAAGCTTCTTCTTTTGCGGGTGAGTACCACTGGGTCCACGAAGAACAAACCCAGAAATAAACACATAAAAATATCCAAGGTCATTTCAGTTTTTCCAAGGTCAAAAAGCTTAATTATGTATTTATTTTAAACTTTTTCTTTAAAACGAAGATCATGGCATCTGGTCCTATCACTTCATGGGAAATAGATGGGAAAACAGTGTCACACTTTATTTTGGGGGGCTCCAAAATCACTGCAGATGGTGACTGCAGCCATGAAATTAAAAGATGCTTACTCCTTGGAAAGAAAGTTATGACCAACCTAGATAGCATATTCAAAAGCAGAGACATTACTTTGCCAACAAAGGTCCGTATAGTCAAGGCTATGGTTTTTCCAGTGGTCATGTATGGATGTGAGAGTTGGTCTGTGAAGAAAGCTGAGCACCAAAGAATTGATGCTTTTGAACTGTGGTGTTGGAGAAGACTCTTGAGAGTCCCTTGGACTGCAAGGAGATCCAACCAGTCCATTCTGAAGGAGATCAGCCCTGGGATTTCTTTGGAGGGAATGATGCTGAAGCTGAAACTCTAGTACTTTGGCCACCTCATGCAAAGAGTTGACTCATTGGAAAAGACTCTGATGCTGGGAAGGATTGGGGGCAGGAGGAGAAGGGGATGACAGAGGATGAGATGGCTGGATGGCATCACTGACTCGATGGACATGAGTCTGAGTGAACTCCGGGAGTTGGTGATGGACAGGGAGGCCTGGCGTGCTGCGATTCATGGGGTCGCAAAGAGTCAGACACGACTGAGCAACTGAACTGAACTGACTGACGGCTGATTAACAGTGTTGTGATAGTTTCATGTGAACAGCGAAAGGACTCAGCCATACATATACAGGTATCCATTCTCCCCAAATCCTCTTCCGATCCAGGTTGCCACATAACATGGAGCAGAGTTTGCTATGCTGTTCAGTAGGTGCTTATTGGTTATCCATTTTAAATACAGCAGTGTGTACATGTCCAGCCCAAACTCCCTAATTATCCCTTTCCCCCCAACATTTCCCCCTTCCAGGGCAACCATAAATTCATTCTTTAAGTCTGTGAATCTGTTCCTGGAAAATTTTATTACTCAGAGTCTGCTATTTTATGCATTCAGTTCTAACTCACATTAAGTAAATGCATACCCTTCAGGAAAATGAAGTATTACACAGCTACTACAGCTACCAGAGAGCAAAGTAGGAGGTTGACTTTGATGAGCAATAAAAGAATTAGCCCTTTTGGTTCTGGCCCTATCCGTTTTGTCTCTATAAGGTTATGGAAAGGTGAAAAGCTACAAACTTGGGAATTAGGACTCCTGACTGGAATCCTCTCCCCTCTCCTATGTATTAGGTGAGCTAGCTGATCTTTGGCAGATTGTTTAAACTCTCTAAGCCTTAACTTCCCCAGCTATATATTTGTCACTGGAAGGAAAAACAAAAGACTTTGCTCCAAGGGTAAGTATTACATGTCAGGCAGTGTTATAAGGGGTTTTTTTTTTTTTTTTTAATTAACTCATTAATTAGCCCTGTGAGTATCTTCTTTTTATAAATAAGGGGACAGGGGCAAAGAGGTGAAATGACTTGGCTTATTTGAAGCCAGTTAGTCTCAACGGTTTCAGGGCTTTATTCACCCCTCCATAATCAGCTCTCAGTCAACTGTGGTCACTTGCTCTGTTCCTTCCCAAGTTGTGAAAGAGCCCGTTTTTCATATTTGTTTGTAAAAACTACTTTATCTTATAGAATTATGATTAGGTCATTCATTATATAATAACAACATGATACCTGAGCAATTGAATATTTCCTGCCATATCAGTAAACAAAGAATGTCACAGTCATAAGCAGCTGTAGCCACCATAGTTAGTGAGCTGGTGAGCCCTGAGGGGACTTGGTAAAGAAAAAATACTGGGAGTTGGTGATGGACAAGGAGGCCTGGTGTGCTGCAGTCCATGGGGTTGCAAAGAGTCGGACACGACTGAGCGACTGAACTGAACTGAGAAGCCACCAGACTGTAGTCACTCACTGCAGGAAGTGACTGAGGAAGTGAGTGAGCCCTGAGGAAACCTGAGAAATGAAAATACAGGATATTAGACCCAGATAGTTGGGTACTTATCAGAGGAATGATTTCAGTGAGCCCAGATCTTGCATCTTCCCATACATCGAAAAGTGCTAAATTCCTTAACTTGGGATATCTGGTTTTCATTAATTAACAATAACCTTTTGATGTACCTGCATTTTGTTGCAAGATTTCCCTCAGCTCCTCAGAGCAGGTCTCTCAGTTTTACTTGAAATGCTTTCTCCCAGGATTGAAATCCTAAAAATTCCCAGCAAATAAGGTATAACTCTCAACTTTTAGGTTGTGAATATATTTTTAAGTCCATATTCCATATTATCTAACATGCTATCACATGCTGTGTTTTCTTTGTTCTGCACAGGTTATGGTGAAAGGAGCAATCTTCCTCAGTGGACAGAAGGAGATCAGAAACAAAGGTGTATATAAAGCATTGACTTTTTTTTTTAAACATGTGCTCTACCTTCATTTTTCTGTCTTTTAAAGAAATGTTACTGTGATTCTAGTCAAGCAGTTAGGAAGGGCACTTAGCATTACAATTTGTGGATAGAGGCCCAGGGTAACCTGCTAAATATTTCAGTGAAAGAGATTTCAACTTGTTTCTATGATTGCTAGGCTACCAGGTACAATATGGAAAAAGTGATGTCCAAAACTCAAACATTGCTATTGTCTAAATTATGCAGTCTTCTTTCATATATGTACTTCCCATTCATTGATTGATTGGGGCTTCCCAGATGGCTCAATAGTGAAGAATCCACCTGTCAATGTAGGAGATGTGGGTTCGATCCCCGTGTTGGGAAGATTCCCTGGAGGAGAAAATGGCTACCCACTCCAGCATTCTTGCCTGGAAAATCCCATGGACAGAGAAACCTGGTGGGTTACCGTCTATGGCGTTTCAAAGAGTTGGACATGAGTTAGCAAGTGAGAATGCACACAATTTATCGATTAATTGATCTTCCTTTAAAATAAAGTCCAATTTGCTCTTTCTATCCATAAGCCATTCTTTTTTATCTAAGTGTACCCAGTGAGTCAGGAAACTTCTGGTACTGTGTCTGCTGCTCATCTCTCATATTTACACAGCCTGGAAGGGAAACATCTCCTTCCCCATCAATGTCAGTGCTGATCTGGCTCCTGTGGCTGTCATGCTTGTCTACACTCTTCACCCCAGTGGGGAAATCGTAGCTGACAGTGTCAAATTCCAGGTGGAAAAATGCTTTAAAAACAAGGTGAGGTCTCTTCTATTTCTTGCATGTTCTGAGTGAGAGGGGTGGGCAGTTTACTCCCTGGTGTCTCCTTGTTTTTTGACTGCTTATTAACCTTTACACGGTCATCTCACAATCAGCATTGGTACAGCTCAGTTATTAGGTGATGAATCATCAAACAGAATGAACCACTTTTGACAGCAGTGCCAATCCTGAGATGGCACGAGGGTTGGTGAAGGTGGTGTGCATGTGAGGATGGAGAATTAAGGGGGAGAGTGGGCAAGAGAAATAAAGGTACAGAAATCTATAAAGATTTACTTGGAAAAGATCAGACATAGTCCAACCACTGGGTTGGCCAAAAAATTTTTTTGGGTTTTCTATAAGATGCTATGGAAAACCATGAATGAAATGCTTGGTGAACCCAACATTTTCATGTAAAATAATCTTACTCATTCCTTTTCTTCCTTAATTTTAGGTTAGCATAAAGTTCTCGAAGGAGCAGGGACTACCGGGCTCCAGCACTGATCTCCATCTTCAGGCATCCCCTGACTCGGTCTGTGCCCTCCGGGCTGTGGATAAAAGCGTTCTCCTATTGAAGTCAGAACAACAGCTGTCGGCGGAAAGTGTAAGTTCTCAGATTTCCTCAAGTCTTACGCTCCAGATTATATTTTTATTTGAAATGGATCAGGTTAAAAATGTCAAACATTGTCTTTCTTTGTCTTTCTATGGATTTCACACTTAATTATTTTTCTTGGATGGCTCAGGACTCACAACAATAAAGAATTCTATGGATAATTATAATGGGTTAGGGATTATACAACTGTAGATGTAACCATATATATGAAAACCTAGAGTTAAATCTCAGTATCAAAGAGTATGCTTGGACATTCTGTTATCTGTTAATAGATCTTATATTTTCATAAGCATTTCCAAACCAGCAATTTCAGAATATTTCATCAAAGTCATCTCAATTAAAAGCTATTGGATATTTTAATTTCCCATTTTCTTTCATTTGCTTTTACTTTTTTTTTAATTGGAGTATAATTGCTCTACAATGTTATATTAGTTTTTACTATACAACAAAGTGAATCAGTTATATGTATATATATTTCCCATCACTCTTTTTTAAAATTTATTTTTAATTGAAATAGAATTGCTACAATATAATGTTAGTTTCCAGTATACAACAAGGTGAACCAGCTATATGTGTACATATACTCCCTCCCTGGTGTCCCCATCCCATCCCTCTACAGAGCATCCCTCACAGAGCACTGAGCTGAGCTCCCTGGACTGTACAGAATCTTCCCACTAGCTCTCTGTTTTACACATGGTAGCATATATCTGTCAGTGCTGCTCTCTCAATCATCCCAGTTCTCTATGTCTGTGTTTCTATTCTTGCCCTGCAAGTACGTTCTCACATTTTGAAGTTGCATCTTTTCCTTCCTCTAAAGATCTGATTATGTCCCATCAACCGCAAGGTTTGGAAGCTGCCACTTCCAGGCCCATATATTTTAAGCCCCTCTCTTATTAAATCCAAAGGCCATGATTCATGCTTTGACACTTAATGTTGTACTTTCTTTCATCTGGAGTTGACTAGTGTGTGTATCCTCCAATTTCTCCATGCTAGTCTTTTCTTTCCTTCATGTAGTTTCTTAAAATTTCCTTCTCCAACTTCTCAACAGTAGGAGCTCTGTTGGAATATGGTATTGATATTTCTTGTTGTTGTTGTTTAGTTGTTGTGTCTACACAGCCATCTCATCCTCTGTTGTCCCCTTCTCCTCCTGCCCTCAATCCTTCCCAGCATCAGTCTTTTCCAATGAGTCAACTCTTCGCATGAGGTGGCCAAAGTACTGGAGTTTCAGCTTTAGCATCATTCCTTCCAAAGAAACCCCAGGGCTGATCTCCTTCAGAATGGACTGGTTGGATCTCCTTGCAGTCCAAGGGACTCTCAAGAGTCTTCTCCAACACCACAGTTCAAAAGCATCAATTCTTTGGCGCTCAGCTTTCTTAACAGTCCAACTCTCACATCCATACATGACCACTGGAAAAACCATAGCCTTGACTAGACAGACCTTTGTTGGCAAAGTAATGTCTCTGCTTTTGAATATGCTATCTAGGTTGGTCATAACTTGTGCTTCCAAGGAGTAAGCGTCTTTTAATTTCATGGGTGCAATCACCATCTGCAGTGATTTTGGAGCCCAAAAAAATAAAGTCTGACACTGTTTCCACTGTTTCCCCATCTATTTCCCATGAAGTGATGGGACCGGATGCCATGATCTTCGTTTTCTGAATGTTGAGCTTTAAGCCAACTTTTTCACTCTCCACTTTCACCTTCATCAAGAGGCTTTTGAGTTCCTCTTCACTTTCTGCCATAAGGGTGGTGTCATATGCATATCCGAGGTTATTGATATTTCTCCCAGCAATCTTGATTCCAGCTTGTGCTTCTTCCAGTCCAGCGTTTCTCATGATGTACTCAGCATAGAAGTTAAATCAGCAGGGTGACAATATACAGCCTTGATGTACTCCTTTTCCTATTTGGAACCAGTCTGTTGTTCCATGTCCAGTTCTAACTGTTGCTTCCTGACCTGCATATAGGTTTCTCAAGAGGCAGGTCATGTGTTCTGGTATTCCCATCTCTTTCAGAATTTTCCACAGTTTATTGTGATCTACACAGTCAAAGGCTTTGGCATAGTTAATAAAGCAGAAATAGATGTTTTTCTGGAACTCTCTTGCTTTTTCAATGATCCAGCGGATGTGGGCAATTTGATCTCTGGTTCCTCTGCCTTTTCTAAAACCAGCTTGAACATCTGGAAGTTCACGGTTCAATATATACACTACTATATATAAAATCGGAGAAGGCAATGGCACCCTACTCCAGTACTCTTGCCTGGAAAATCCCATGGATGGAGGAGCCTGGTAGGCTGCAGTCCATGGGGTCGCTAAGAGTCGGAGAGGACTGAGCAACTTCACTTTCACTTTTCACTTTCATGTATTGGAGAAGGAAATGGCAACCCACTCCAGTGTTCTTGTGTGGAGAATCTCAAGGACGGGGGAGCCTGGTGGGCTGCTGTCTATGGGGTCACACAGAGTCGGACACGACTGAAGTGACTTAGCATAGCATAACATAGCATATATAAAATAGGTAATTTATAAGACCCTGCTGTATAGCACAGGAAACGCATCTCAATACTCTGTAATGGCCTATATTAGAAAAGAATCTGAAAAAAAAGTGAATATAGGTACATGTGTAATTTAATCACTTTGCTATATACCTGAAACTAACACAACATTGTAAATTAACTATACTCCAATAAAATTTTTTTAAATCATATATGAGCAATTATATATTATGTGTTACTAGAATATATGCTTTTCTATTTTTGATAATGAAATTTACATATTGAATAGTTTCTTTTTTGCCTTGGCTGCCTGGAAACAGATTCAGATTTGATTATTATGCTTATTCATGGAAACATAGCAACTTGTCTGTTTTACATGTTTATTTACTTCATTTTACTTGATTTTAAATTTTTTATTTGTTTTTAGTAAATAAAATTTTTAATGGACTCTTTTTCCCTTAAACCATATCAAAATATAAAACTGAAAATAAATTAAAATGTATAAGGATTATAAAATAATTATGTGTTGATGTATTTTTAAATGAAGAATAAATGGTTATAGCACAAAAAATTGCCAATTTTGCCACTACAAAAACAATATTTCAAATAATTAGAAACCATGATATTTTTCTTCCAGGTGTACAATATGCTCCCAAATACAGAACTGTATGGTTATTTCTATCGTGGTCTCAACCTTGATGATGGCAAGCTAGACCCTTGCATTCCTCAGAAAGATATGTTTTACAATGGCTTGTATTATATACCTGTAAGCAACCATGGGGATGGAGACATCTATGATATTGTCAAGGTAAGATCATTTTAGGCTTTAAAATTGCTGCATGAGGGGACTTCCCTGGTGGTCCAGTGGTTAAGACTTCACCTTTCAAAGCCAGGGGTGTAGGTTCAATCCCTGGTTGAAAAGCTAAGATCCCAAATGCCTTGAGGCCAATAAAACCCCAAAACATAAAGCAGAAGCAATATTGTAACAAAGTACATAAAGACTTTTAAAATAGTCCACATCAAAAAAATACTTTAAAAAAATTATTGCACATCAATTTTAATCTTAGTTTTCCTAATGCATATCTTGGAGAAGGAAATGACAACCCACTCCAGTATTCTTGCCTGGAAAATTCTGTGGACAGAGGAGCCTGGTGGGTTACAGGCCATGGGGTCACAAAAGAGTCAGACATGACCATGTATGTATGCACCGAATGCAAATCTATGTTTTATTATTTGTGCAGTAAAGAATCTGTCTGCAATGCAGGAGACCTGGGTTTGATCCTTGGGTTGGGAAGATCCCCTGAAGAAGGGAATGGCAACCCACTCCATTATTCTTGCCTGGAGAATGGACAGAAAAGTTTGGTGGGCTACAGTCCGGGGGGGTGGGTCCCAAAAAGTCAGACATGACCAAGTGACTAACACCTCCTTTTCTTTGAGATTGAGGTCAGTAATGTGCTTTACATCACTCAGAAATTGTCTTATAAAGAAGATATTCATTTTTGTTGATTTTTTTTCTCTGTGGAAAAAAAATTATGGGGTGGCTGAAATGATGTTGATGTTAAAGTTAAAACTTGATGTTAGAAGCAATGAGACAATCTTCAAGGTATTGTAATAAATTTTATGCAGAAATCATCAAATCAGGAGGTTAACACAGAGCCTCAGCTCCATTTATACAAAGGCTATCACTGGAATATTCTGAGGCTTCCTAAAAGGGTATTTTTTTAAAAGATTTTTTTTTAATGTGGACCTTTTTTTTTAGTCTTTATGGAATTTGTTACAATACTGCTTCTGTTTTATGTTTTGGTTTTTCGGCCACAAGGTATATGGGATCTTAGCTCTTCAACCAGGGATCAAACTGACACCCCCTGCACTGGAAGGCAAAGTCTTAACCACTGGATCACTGGGGAATTCCCTAAAGGAATCTTTATGATTGAAGTCTGCTGGGGCTGCTGCTAAGTCGCTTCAGTCGTGTCCAATTCTGTGCGACCCCATAGACGGCAGGCCACCAGACTCCTCTATCCCTGGGATTCTCCAGGCAAAAATACTAGCATGGGTTGCCACCACAGCTATAGAAAGAAAGGGGAATAGAATCAGACATTTTCTTTCAAGTCCCAGAGCTCCAATTTACTGGCTGTGTCTCATACACGTATGTTCATGTGTGTGTGTGATGTTAATTAAGGCAACGATAACATCTCATAAATATTTGTCCCTTAAAATCAAATGGAGAATAATGTAAAACCCTTAGCAAAATCGCAGAACACAAGTGCTGAATAATCATAATGATTATCATGTTTCCTCCAATTTTAGAGACTTCACATATCAAAGACAGGTGACTTGACTTGTAATATACCAGACCCTTGCTTGCTAGCAAAGAAAACATGTATATTTATCATATATTTTTTTAATTATAATACAGTTGATGACTTTTTTTAAGGTCTTGTATAAAGAGACTGCTCAACTTTTCCTTTGCTATTTATTTCTTTGAAGGATATGGGTCTGAAAGTCTTCACCAATCTTCATTACCGGAAACCAGAAGTATGTTCAACAGAGACAAGCATGCCATACCGCGGGCCGCTCTATCTAGAATCGGGAGGATATGCACCCATGTACAGTGCCCCATTGAAAATTGCATGTAGGTAACCTGGAATTGGGGGGGGGGGTTGGTTAAAAGGATTCATGGAATTGGTTGTATTTTGTATGACTATCCAAAACTGAGATTTTTACATGTGCAATATGTCATGTGTTTGTCTACGACTATACATCCAACTTCCCTGGTGGCTCAGACGGTAAAGCGTTTGTCTACAATGCGGGAGATCTGGGTTTGATCCCTGGGTCAGGAAGATTCCCTGGAGAAGGAAATGGCAACCCACTCCAGTACTCTTGCCTGGAAAATCCCATGGATGGAGGAGCTTGGTGCAGGCTACTGTCCATGGGGTCGCAAAGAGTCGGGCACGACTGAGCGACTTCACTTCACATACATCCTGCAGCTGAATAAAGCAGAATAAGGTAAGTGGGAATGATATTAGCTAAAAGGAAGAATTCACTTCAGGTATGAGAGGAAGTTTATTTTTATGATAGAACACAACAGCAGAAATGTACAGGAGGGCAATCATAATGATAGGAGGAGATGCCCTTATTATGTGTAGATCAGAATACATAGTTCAAGGCAGAGAGCATTCTGATTCTCAGATGACCAAACAGCAGGCATCAGAGAAATGTGTTCAAATACCCATCCATTTTTGGCTTCCCTGGTGATGCAGGGGGTATGTGTTCAATCCCTGATGGGGGAACTAAGATCCCATAAGCCATGTGGCATGGCCAAAAAATAGGAAAAAAGAATGCCAAATATAAAAAAGAATGTATATGTGTGTGTGTGTGTATAAAAGAGTCAGTTTATTGTATAGAAGAAAGTAACCCAGCATTGTTAATCAACTATACTTCAATTTAAAAACAGAAGTTTTTTTAATGCCAAATATAGCCCAGAGGCCAAGGAAACAAAAAAAATGTTCTTCAGAAATTAGCAATGTTGCTGTTGGTGGGAATGTAAATTGATACAGCCACTATGGAAGACGGTATGGAGATTCCTTTAAAAACTAGGAATAAAACCACCATATGAAACAGCAATCCCAATCCTAGGCATATACTCTGAGGAAACCGAAATCGAAAAAGACACATGTATCCCATTGTTCATTGTAGCACTATTTACGATAGCTAGAACATGGAAGCAACCTAGATGTCCATCAATAGATAAATGGATAAAGAAGTTGTGGTACATATACAGAATGGAATATTACTAAGCCATAAAAAGAAACACATTTGAGTCAGTTCTGATGAGGTGGATGAACCTAGAAGCTATTATACAGAGTAAAGTGAGTCAGATAGAGAAAGATAAATATCATATTCTAACACATATTTACAGAATCTAGAAAAATGGTACTGAAGAATTTGTTTACAGGGCAGCAGTGGAGAAGCAGACATGGAAAATAGACTTATGGACACGGGGAGAGGGAAGGAGAGGGTGAGATGGATGGAAAGAAGAACATGGAAATTTACATTACCGTATGTGAAATAAATAGCCAACGGGAAATTCCTGTATGGCTCAGGAAACTCAAACAGGGGCTCTGTATCAACCTAGAGGGGTGGGATGGGGAGAGGGAGGGGAGGGAGGTTCAAAAGGGAGGGGATATATGTATACCTATGGATGATTCATGTTGAGATTTGACAGAAAACAGCAAAATTCCATAAAGCACGTATTCTTCAATAAATTAAAAAAAAAGAAATTAGCAATGTTAATGTCATTAGAAACTTTAGTCATTAGGATGATGGAATTGGCCAATACCAAATTGTTTCCTGGCAGACACCAGAATGTCAGACGAGAAACACCATTCAATAAATAGACATGACTTTCTCTAAATTTGACCCTGGAGGAAAAATGTTGGATGATGTGTGTGTGTGTGTGTGTGTGTGTGTGTTGCTCTTATTTTAATAACGGGACTGATTTGAGCATCAAAACACTGACATTTAGGCTGAGATGTACGTTTATTGACACTGAGACCCAGCAGCAACCCCTATATCATGTCCCACTAAGCATGTGCGGTCAGAGACATAGCTTATGGATGTGTCATTGGAACGTTTTTTATTCTCTCTCTTTAAAACATTTCTCTTTTCTTTTAGCTAGTGAAGTCACAAGGGAGAATTTTGACTCCATAGAACGGGTTATAATTGAAACAGTAAGAACAAACTTTCCAGAAACATGGATTTGGGACCTGGTCAGCATTGAGTAAGCTTTTAAGTTTTCTTTCCTATATATCTTTATTTCTATTTTCTTTTTGTCTTTATTTCCTAAACTTTATTTCTGAGTATATAAAGAAGAACCATGTCGGTAAAATACAAAACACCATTCACTTATATGTACTGACCACATATTTTATTTTACTTTTCCTCTAGTACTGTTTCTTGTCTGTTCATTTCATGCAGATAGATGCAAGCTGCATGAATTAGAAAAAATAATGTGTTTAGAGAAATGTGACCTTTTTAAGATTAAATTTTAGCTGGATTTAGAAATCCAGCTCTCAAAATACTGATCTAACACCCTGACAAAGATCTAATGATACTGATCTATGGCTCATTTTTAACCTTCAGTTAATACTTTTTTGTTTGCTCTGGATTAAATTTAGGTTCCTGGTTTAGACAAAGGATGCATTTTACCTATAATCTCTCTTTGTAGCTCCTCCGGTTCAGCAAATCTTTCATTCACCATCCCTGATACTATAACGCAATGGGAAGCAAGTGGCTTCTGTGTGAACGGTGAGGCTGGATTTGGCATTTCATCAATAGCTTCTCTGGAAGCCTCCCAACCTTTCTTTGTTGAAATAACCTCCCCCTCTTCAGTTGTTCGGAATGAACGGTCTGATCTGATTGTCAGTGTCTTCAGCTACCTGAATACCTGTGTAGAGGTAAATTATTCCCTTTGATCTGGAGTCAAAATCTAACAAGGCCAAGAGATTTCTTGAATGTTGCCATATTCTTTTTTTTTCTCAAATACAAAATGGTACTATAGAGTCATAAGATTTTTCCTCAAACAAAAACAGTTGCTAGGGTTTCCCTGGCAGTCTAGTAGTTAAGGTTTTGCCTTCCAATGCAGGAGGTAAGGGTTCAATTTGTGGTCGGTGAGAGAAGATCCCACATGCTTCATAGCCAAAAAAAACAAAACATAAAACAGAAGCAATGTTGTAACAAATTCGATAAAAACTTTTAAAAAATGGTCCACATCAAAAAAAAATCTTTGAAAAGCAAACAAAAATTTGCTTTAATTCACAGCAGTGATTTAAATACTGCTATAAGAAAGTCATTTTATAGTAAGTGTTATGCCAGATTTATCTTCTTATGAGAGGAGTCATTTGTATCGTTTATTTTTGATGATATAAAACAAGTAAAGTAGAATTTTCTCAAGATTGGAGGAGGAATAGTGACAGCAAAATATTTAAAGTGCCGCTCTCACTTCATGACTGTTATTTTAGATTTTCACTCAACTAGAAGCATCTCAGGATTTTGAGGCAGATATCAGTACCCCTAAAGACAACAGCAGTGAGATTATCCAAGCTTCAGAGAAAAAGACATATGTCTGGACTGTTACTCCTAAGAAGCTGGGTAAGTAACTATGTGTCCATGCCAATCTCTCCTGAAAAACCAGTCTATTTTTATTGCCTAAGAGAAGGCAATGGCACCCCACTCCAGTACTCTTGCCTGGAAAATCCCATGGACGGAGGAGCCTGGTAGGCTGCAGTCCATGGGGTCGCTAAGAGTCCCATACGACTGAGAGACTTCACTTTCACTTTTCACTTTCATGCCTTGGAGAAGGAAATGGCAAGCCACTCTAGTGTTCTTGCCTGGAGAATCCCAGGGAAGGCGGAGCCTGGTGGGCTGCCTTCTATGGGGCCGCACAGAGTCGGACATAGCTGAAGAGACTTAGCATCAGCAGCAGCAGCTGTTTCCCTTAAATCCTCTATACAGAGATAACTTTATCCCTCACATTTGAAATTTATGTTTTTAAAAATTCTCATTTTTTTAGGGTCTCAATTAAAATCCTATTTTCATAATCTAATTTCTGGTTTTGCTAATGCTTATGTGGAGCAAACCCATCCTCCATTTGTTTAAAAGCAGAATGTGATTGAAATACAATGCAAAGGCTAATTTGCATTACCCATCAAGTCCATGTATCATAACCCAAGTGAAAACCATATTTTCATTAATGCTGCTCAGTTTCTTCCCTTCTCATTTGCTTCTTCACTTGCCATCAGGAACTCATGTTACCTAGACAAAAATTGCTCCTCAATCTCAATGATTGCCAGGATTTGTAAATCTACTAGATGTGTTATGAGACAACCAAAACACTGAACACTCAGATGGGAATTAAACACAGAGAAGATTAGAGTCTCAATGCATAGATTATCTGCAATATATAAAACTAAATTTGACAATATCTTGTTAAAAATACAAGGGAAAGGAAAAGTTAAAAAGAATCTAGTAAACAAGAATTATAGATGTAGTAGACACATTCTCATCATTATCACTAATATCAAAAAGTAAAATTTCCTTTATTTCATATCCTATATTTATTATATTCCTTTAGCAATACAGAGTAATTTATGAGATCACTTTAATTCACCTGACATTGGTCTGCATAAGACTAGTTTTCCTATTAGATTTTAAGTTTCTCAATTTCTGTAGCTATACAAGGTTTTCAAAAATCTTCCGCTGGCAATTGAGATAGAATACTGTACTGACTTGTATGGTTTTATGGCTTTAAGAGGACGACACAGTTCTAAGAGTGGAGTGTCAAAAATCTATCTTAAAAAAGAAACAAAACACACTAACAAAAAATAAGAACAGTGTATTGGTTATACATAGGTATATAATGGCAACCCACTCCAGTACTCTTGCCTGGAAAATCCCATAGACAGAGGAGCATGGTAGGCTACAGTCCATGGGATCGCAAAGAGTTGGACACGACTGAGCAACTTCACAATAGGCATACAGATAATATGAAACTAAAAGTATTGTATTTTTTATTTCTCTAATTTTCACAGGAAAATTGGAGATCCATTTTAATTATGACCTATGATATCACTTCCCAGTGACTCCCCAGGTGGTTTCCCAGATAGGGCTTCCTTGGTGGTGCTAGTAATAACGAATCCACTTGCCAATGCAGGAGACATAAGAGAGGTAAGTTCTATCCCTGGGTCAGGAATATCTCTGAAGAAGGAAATGGCAATCCACTCCAGTATTCTTGCCTGGAAAATTCCATGGACAGAGGAGCCTGGTGGGCTACACAGTCCATGGCGGGCACAAAGAGGTAGACACAACTGAACCGACTTAGCATGCACGCACGTATGGTGTAAGGAAAGGAAAGGAAAGTGAAGTCACTCAGTCGTGTCCGACTCTTTGCGACCCCATGGACTGTAGCCTACCAGGCTCCTCTGTCCATGGGATTTTCCAGGCAAGAGTACTGGAGTGGATTGCCATTTCCTTCTCCATGGGATATTTCCGACCCAGGGATCGAACCCAGGTCTTCCGCATTGTAGACAGACGCTTTACTGTCTAAGCCACAGGGAGTTAAAAACAATAGATGCCCTGTTAACATTTGATTTTAATTCAATGCCCTTTCCACTATGTTGTAGTTTACTGTTTTTGTTTGTTCAATCTCAAAAAAAAAGTTAGAAGGCCTAGTTTTCTGATTTTATGCCCCTATATTGTCATATGTAAACTTTAAAAGCAATCCATATCAAGGAATTTGCTCAGTTGGCTTTGCAGAATATTCTCTTTTTTTCCACAAAAAAGAGAATATTCTGCAAAGCCAACATTTTCCACACTTTCTTAAGTTCTAGTTAGGTAAGTGAATCAATTACTTCATGTAAGGAATCTTGAAAGAGATAGAAAAGGACATCATATTATCTCCAGGCAGGAGAAAGAATGAGTTATTTTGGTCCAAGCATAAATATGATGATAAGATTTGGTTTGTCTGATTCAAGAAGTGATTTATAGACTTTTAATCATGTCCTTTCACAGAAGGGGCCAGTGGTCAATGTAATTTATATTTGGGAATGTTTTTCAGGTAAAGTGAATATCACTGTAGTTGCTGAGTCCAGGCAAAATAGTGCTTGCCCAAATGAAGCACCTGAGAGGCAGAACCTGAACTGGAAAGATACTGTGATCAAAAGTCTGTTGGTACAGGTAAGCACATGCAAAACTATCAAGCCCTTCCAAGTACAAAATAGAGAGTACCATGGGCTTCCCAGGTGGTGCTAACGGGAAAGAACCCACCTGCCAATGCAGGAGTCGTAAGAGACTCATGTTCCATCCCTGGGTTGAGAAGATCTCCTGGAGGAGGAAATGGCAACCCACTCCAGTGTTCTTGCCTGAAGAATCCCAATGACAGAGGAGCCTGGCGGGCTACCCTACAGTCCATAGGGTCACAAGAGATGGACACGAGAAGTGACTTAGCATGCATGCAATAGGTTAAATAATAAAGGACATTCTCTGTAAAGAGACTTAATTGACCGTAATTGCTGTTGACAAACAGTTGGACATGACTGAGCAACTAACACTTTCACTCTCACTATTGACACAAGATATGCCATTTTAAATAAATTAAAATGGCAATAAAATTCATCCATTCTTTAATCAACACTTAACCCAGGATAGAAAAGTGTAACTTGTGAAACAGGCTTAGATTTTTTGTTTGCTCCTGACTCATGATGCTTCCTATACACCTGATCCTCTTCCCTCTCTTCCTTTAACTGACTCTCAAATCCAAGAGACAAATCTACATGCCTGTGCAGGCCTCATCATCCTCTAAAGGAATCACTGCTTGTCAATGGCATCCTCTCACCTCACCTTTTGGCATGTTCTTACCTTGCAAAACACTTTTGTTTGTCTACTGGAGAAGCTGGACAGTGCCAGGGAAATTGAGTTTGTTCCACTAAGACACTGAAGTTATCTCCATCCCTCAAAGAACTATGGGAACACAGAGCCAAAGTGGGTGTTGGTAACATACAGTGACTTGCAGATATAAACAGAAGGGGACAATGAATGGATCTTCTCCAGCGACAACCATGAGCCAGCCATGCCTATGTAAGCTGACACATGGTTGCTTTTTCTGTGTGGAAAGATGACCCAGACCCCTGACTTTATGCTTCTTTCTGTTTACTTTACTCTTTGATAGCCTGAAGGTATTGAAAAAGAGATGACTCAAAGTTTCCTTATCTGTACACAAGGTAAGAGGATCTTTTCTTTTTTAACTTTTTTATCTTGTACTGGGGTATAGCCAATTAACTTATATGCAGAGTACATCCTGAGAAAGGCTGGGCTGGAAGAAGCATAAGCTGGAATCAAGATTGCTGGGAGAAATATCAACAACCTCAGATATGCAGATGACACCATCCTTATAGCAGAAAATGAAGAGGAATTAAAAGCCTCTTGATGAAAGTGAAAGTGGAGAGTGAAAAAGTTGGCTTAAAGCTCAACATTCAGAAAACAAAGATCTTGGCATCTCGTCCCATCACTTCATGGGAAATAGATGGGGAAACAGTATAAACAGTGTCAGACTTTATTTTGGGGGGCTCTAAAATCACTGCAGATGGTGATTGCAGCCATGAAATTAAAAGAAGCTTACTCCTTGGAAGGAAAGTTATGACCAACCTAGATAGCATATTCAAAAGCAGAGACATTACTTTGCCAACAAAGGTCCATCTAGTCAAGGCTATGGTTTTTCCAGTGGTCCTGTATGGATGTGAGAGATGGACTGTGAAGAAAGCTGAGCTCCAAAGAATTGATGCTTTTGAACTGTGGTGTTGGAGAAGACTCTTGAGAGTCCCTTGGACTGTAAGGAGATCCAACCAGTCCATCCTAAAGGAGATCAGTCCTGGGTGTTCATTGGAAGGACTTATGCTGAGACTGAAACTCCAATACTTTGGCCACCTCATGAGAAGAGTTGACTCATTGGAAAAGACTCTGATGCTGGGAGAGATTGGGGGCAGGAGGAAAGGGGATGACAGAGGATGAGATGGCTGAATGGCATCACCGACTTGATTCACATGAGTTTGGGTGAACTCTGGGAGTTGGTGATGGACAGGGAGGCCTGGCGTGCTGCAATTCATGGGGTTACAAAGAGTCGGACACGACTGAGCAACTGAACTGAACTAATAGCAAATTAACAACACTGTGATAGTTTTGGGAGAATAGCAAAGAGACTCAGCCATACATATACATGTATCCATTCTCCCCCAAATTCCCATCATCCAGGCTGCCATGTAACATTGAGCAGATTCCCATGTGCTGTAGGATCTTCTACACGGTCAAAATAGTCCTAAAGGAAATCTATCCACAGGTCTATTTATTTCCTCTTCTTCTACTTTATTGCTATACTGAGGACTTCGGTGACTTTATTCTGAATATCCAATGGAGGATTATTTCATTTCAGGCCCAGTCTTCATTGTATAGTTTTAGTAAATATAAAGGACATTTATGAGGTTATTTTTTGTTGTCCATCTGTGACATCGATCTGTCTCAGCCTACTTCTTCCATCTTGTGAATTTTGGGGGGGTAGGGTGGGTGGAGCTCATCTTGCATGTGAACATGGCACAATTTTGGGCAGAGGGAAGTCAAGATTATGCCCAAACAGCACATAATGTAAGCAGTCCATAATGTAACATTTGCTTCTGTACTCCTGGGATGAAACAGCCATAGAAAATCACTGACCTTCAATAGCCAGTTTTATGGGCCTCATGAGTATTGCTTTATGTGGTTGATGATGATCTGATTTTTTTTTTAATTTCTTATTAACATAATTTTTTTTTTTTTTTTTTTTTTTGGCCACACTGCACATCTTACAGGATCTTAGTCCCTAGACAGGGATCAAATCAGGTCTTAGCAGTAAAAGCACTGAGTCCTAACCACTGGACTGCCAGAGGATTTCCTGATGATTTGATTTTAATGCCTAGTAAGAGTCTCCAAGTTTTACCTTTTGTGTGTAATGTTCCATATGTCATAGTCAGTAGTTTTTACTTTTTTTTTCATACATAAGTAGTTCAGGCACTAAACTGATAGATAATAGAGGCCATCTCTAACTTGCAGATTTATATGCCATTTTCTAAATGTATTGTTATTCTAAACTAGATAAAAACCTCAAGTTCATCTCTTCAAACAAGCAACTTATAAAATAAATACAAATAATGGAATATATTTCCTAATATGTTTGTCCCACAAACCTGCTGCTATTGTTTATGAAAGAAAGCCAAACATTATTTGTTTTATTGATATTTTTTCTTTCCAGGCACCAAAGTCTCCAGGCAGGTAGATTTGAATTTGACAAATGATGTCGTAGAAGGGTCAACCAGGGCCTTTTTCACTGTTGTGGGTAAGTTGGTTAAATTTTTTGTTTCACAGTGATTTGAAAATCTTAGTTGAGGTGGTAAAAAAAAAAAAAAAACGTCAAAGGATGGAGATATTTTTCTTACAGTATCAATTGGAGGGAATTATTGTTGAGGATGATCTCCTATGTTTGTTTCTGCATGGGATCTGAAGGACTTACAGCACCATTTTTAAATCCATGCCCCTGTGCAACAAACTGAGAGGGTATAGACAACCATGGGTTAAATAGATAGCTAGTGGGAACCTGCTGTACAGCACAGAGTGTTCGGCTCAGTACTCTGTGATGACCTAGAAAGGTCAGATGGGGGAGTGGGTAGGAGGGAGGCTCAAGAGGGAGGGGATATATGTATACATGTATTAAGAGCTGATTCATGTAACACAACATTGTAAAGCAGTTATACTTCAATTAAGGTTCGATGCACGGTACTGGATGCTTGGGGCTGGTGCACTGGGACGACCCAGAGGGAGGGTAGGGGAGGGAGGAGGGAGGAGGGTTCAGGATTGGGAACGCGGGTATACTGGTGGCAGATTCATTTCGATATTTGGCAAAACTAATACAATATTGTAAAGTTTAAAAATAAAATAAAATTAAATTAAAAAAAAATAAAAAGTCACCTTCTCTACTTTCAAAAAAAAAAATTTTTTTTTAATCTATGTCCCTAGAAGATATTTTTTCTGCTGAATGATAATTGGTGTTTAGAAAACAAAGAGTCCTATTATAGCCTGTCCATCTGAAATATTAAATATACCTTTGGAGATCAGAATACACTTTGTTAGAAATGCTGGAAATTTCCTCAGTAAAGGAGAAAACTGTTCCAGAGAAGTCAGCTTTCTTTGTCTATTATTAACATCTACATTTTGGGGAAAGAAATGGATTACATTATATAATTCACAGGGTCAGCTTCTCAAAAAAACAAACCAGCAAGCAATCAAGTGAACAAACACACTTTCTTAAATTCCTTCTCTCTGTGGTAATAGGAGATTTTCCAAAACATTTTTCATACCAGAAACCTCTTTCACTTCACCCTCTTTAGAATTACTTCATGAAAACATTCCTTGTTTCCACCTTTTAGACCTATTTTAAAATGTTCTTTCCTTCCACTATGCCTCTTTCACCTATTGTCATTAATGCTGAGATGCCAAGTTTAACGAGCAGTAACATTGTTTGTCCTGTTTTTAGGGGATATTCTAGGACTTGCAATAGAGAATCTGGAGAATCTTTTCCAAATGCCCTATGGAGGTGGAGAACAGAATATTGCCCTGCTAGCATCTAATACCTACATCCTAGACTATCTGAAATCTACTAAACAACTGACAGAGGAAGTTAAATCTAAAGCTTTATTCTTCTTATCTAATGGTGAGAAGATTGAAGTAATTTCTGCCTATAATAGATTAAATAAATCATTACTAATATCAAGATGTCATAAAGCTGCTATTATGAGGTAGTCGCATGGGGAAAAAGTATATCTGAAGAACTGAGTCACTCTGAGTCCTAGCTCTATTTTGCGGTGTTTTTGTTTGTTTGGGGGCTTTTTTGGAATTCAATATCTGTATGGTCATTTGGCTTCACAATTCAGACCGGTACTGTTTCGCATTATGAGCTCAGGGTTTTTTTAATGCCTAATATCTTGCCAAGCTACTTTGTTAGTGGGTTTTGTTATTGTTATTAATGGTAGCTATAAACAGTTCATTTATCAACTTCTGTATTTGTTTGCTCAATTGCATTCCACTGAGATGAAGTGATTCGTTTTGCATTTAGAAAGATCTTGTAAATGTGATATCAAAGAAAAGTTCAGGAGTATAATTTATTTTATTCTTTTTTTCAGAAAAATAACACTGAAATGAAATAACCCCAAGGAAAAAAACTAAACAATTAGTAATATCAGACAACTATTGAGTTAGATATAGTCACATGGAATATCTTACTTGTAATTAAAACCCTATAAGGTAGAAGCTATCTTTTCTCCCTATGGATGGAGAACCTGAGTTTCAGAAATTAAAATTTAAATGATCATCTAGTCATTTATGTCCGTCTATTACCAAAACACGGGGCTGTTACTACACCATTATTTTTCTTCTAACTTTCTTAAAGAATAATTTCCTACCATGTTGTATTTTAGGTTATCAGAAGCAGTTGTCTTTCAAAAACTTGGATGGTTCCTATAGTGTGTTTTGGCAGAGGAATCAGGAAGGAAGCATACGGTAAGAGATGAAATTTTTATTTTAAATAATACAAGAATGATCTGAAGAGGACGTGTGAGGGGCTGAGGGGAACTGTGTTTGGTGGGGATTTGAAAGCAACACTTTTGTGTTTCAAAGTGAATTCCTAGAGGTGAATCAGTTAAAACTAAAATATTTGATTATTCCAACTTTAAAGCAACAATGTACTGAAAGTCTCATAATAGATTGCTTAGATGTCTGGTCATTTAATGACACCCCCACCAATATTTCCAGTCTGTGGTAAATGGCACATCTTAGTCTGCCTCTCTCGGCCCCATGTAGACTGAGGAAAGTAAAACTAAAAGGCTCCAAAGCACCTAATTACACCCATTCCATTCTTTCTTCATGTATGGACAATCTGATGGATTCTATAGAAATTTGTGCATAAACGTGCTGGAAATTACATGCTCTTACTTTCACATATTGCTGTTCATAACAGTTTACTGGTCCAAAGGAAAGAACTGCTGTCAATCAAGACTTGTTACAGTCGCTCTCAGCCAGATCAGATCCACCCATGACCCAAAGCAATCAGTGATGACGGACCTGATGGGAAGCTGACACCATTTCTTTCTTATCTAATTTCTGTCTAACTGACAATTGGCTTTACAGGCTCAGTGCTCTTACTTTTAAGACATTTGCGGGAATGAAGAAATATGTCTTCATTGATGAACTGGTTCAAAGGGAGACCTTGATCTGGCTTGCAAGCAAACAGAAAATAGATGGTTGCTTTAAAAGTGATGGCAAGCTTTTCAGCAATGCCTGGGAGGTGAGTGATTCACACAAGTAAGTTTTCTTTCTCCTTATCTCCTGGATAAGCTGCCTTATCCAGCTCTTGGGACCATGAGTACACTCATGAATATTATTCCTTCTGCTGCCTTGATAGGCTTGTGGTGTGTAAATCAAAGCCATTATTACTGCTGCCTGCATGTTACCCTCAGCCTACACTGAATTCCTCTTGAATCTATTATTTGTCTTACTGTTCTCAGTCCTTTCTTAGAACCAGTCTCCTTGAGTAGATAAACTGAGAATAGGAGAGAGGGGACTGAAAAATAACCTAGAGAGGAAACAGTTTATAAATTTGAAGCAAACATTATTTATTTCTATGTATGGATGGTAAGCCAGTTCAGGAAGAGGATCTCATAATTTATATTGTTTCAATGGAGCACTGATCCAATACCTCCTTAAATCAAAGCATGAGGACCTCACTTGCCTCAGGTCAAAATGCAAATAGAATGAAGTCTGTCCTTGATAGACCTGTTCTTTCCCTTTTCCTGTCCATATTTAGATATATCACTTGGTATTCTCCATATGCTGCACCGTGGCCAAAAAAAAAAAAAAATTTAATGATATCTGTCCCAGTGTTTCTTTCCTATCTAGTTTCCCTTCAGAAGCATAGCCGTTCTTTGGTGCTCTGCTGTCCTATATGACTCATGGTTCCTTTGTGTTTAGGTTGGAGATGAAGAGGACGTTGTACTCACTGCCTATATCGTTGCTGCATTCCTTGAAGCTGGACTCAATTTCACTGTATGGGTCCCACTGTCTTTTAGTATCAGTCAGCTGAATGCACATGAATTTGACTATCAATTCAGAGTGATTTAAAATTCCTGGACTGGGTGAAACATCAAAAGAATAATTAATTCACCACCACTCTTTAAATTAACACTCCCAAAATTTTTTATTCATGCATGCTAAGTTGCTTCAGTCATGTCCAACTCTTCGAGACCCTATAGACTGTAGCCTGCCAGGCTCTTCTGTCCATGGGATTTTCCAGGCGAAAATACTGGAGTGGGTTGCTATTTCCTCCACCAGGGGATTTTCCAGACCCAGGGATTAAACTCACATCTCTTAGGTCTCCTGCATTGGCAGACAGGTTCTTTACCACTAGCATGACCTTTTTGATTCATAGAAACCGTTGATGAACACTATTGAGTTTTTCCCTAGAGAAGATATACATATGCACACTTATACAAGTGTTTCATACCATTTCAGTATCCATGTATCTCCTGAAGTTCAGCTATTAATTTCAGATTAAGAACTCTTATTCCAAGTATAACTATAACCTGATATTCTATTTGTCTAACCAACTCAGTATGTAAACATTTTCAGCTTAAGTGTGGTTCATCTTGGCTGCCTCTCAATCCAAAGTTCAGATTATCCAATTGCAAAATCTATTCTTGAAATAAGATCCTAGGAATTTTCAGGGTCATTGGTATACCTCAAAAACCATCTTTAGAAATACGAGCTCTTATTTTGGGCATTAGTGTAAAATATCTTAGATCTAAAAATAAATATGTATACTTTGACACATAGAAAACATTTACATCATTAACTAAATTACAACCAGTCAGACAGAGATTGCCATTTTCATACTACTTAAATTTTTTCAAATACTGATAATCCATTAAAAATGAATTTTAATGATATTTATAAAATATAATTCACATGTACAGAAATGAACAGGTTTGCATGTAAAATATACTTCAAGGGTATATTATATACATTATAAAGAATGATTAGTTTAAACAGTCAAGCTTACAAGTAAGTATTCAAGCATCATCTTAAAATGAATTGTTCTTCTTGACTAGTTTCCCGCTCTACGAAATGGGCTCTTTTGCTTAGAAGAGGCCTTGGAAAATGGTGTCAGAAATGTCTACAACCTTGCAGTTCTAGCTTATGCTTTTGCATTGGCTGGAAAAGAGGAGAAAGTGGAATCCTTACTCCGGACCCTGGATCAATCTGCTACAAAATTAAGTAAGTATTATTATTCATTTTTGCTAATGGAGGGGCTTTCAGGTAAATAATCTGCCTGAAATGCAGGAGACCAGGGTTTGATCCCTGGGTGGGAAAGATCCCCTGGAGGAGGAAATGGCAACCCACTCCAGTTTTCTTGCCTGGAGAATCCCATGGACAGAGGAACCTCATGGGCTACAGTCCATGGCATTGCCAAGAGTCAGACACGACTGAGCAACTTTCACTTCAATTCACTTCACTTCTTTGTTAGTGGAGATGACCCTAAGAATAAACTGATGAAACTGAGCAATCACATAGGAACCCTCTCTTTTCTAGAATATTTCTATTTATCTTATGAAATTTCTGAGTGACTTTTTAAAAAAACAAAACATTATGTATTTTCTAGTTTCCTCTTTTTCTTTTCTGCTCATTTCTTCTCAAGTGAGTGAAGTAAAGAAAATCAAGTGGAGTGACTGCAGATAATAAAAACTGCTTATGAAACTTTGGCCTTGAACTTAAGGTCAAAAACTTTGACCTTAGGAAGTTGCTATCTGAAGTTGCATTAGTTCGCTAGGGCTGCCATAATATTGGATTGGCCAAAAAGTTCATTTGAGTTTTTCCATAAAAACCTGAATGCACGATGCTGGATGCTTGGGGCTGGTGCACTGGGACGACCCAGAGGGATGGTATGGGGAGGGAGGAGGGAGGAGGGTTCAGGATGGGGAACACATGTATACCTGTGGTGGATTCATTTTGATATTTGGCAAAACTAATACAATTATGTAAGGTTTTAAAAAAAAGAAAAAAAAAAAAACCTGAATGAACTTTTTGACCAGCCCAATAAAATACTCTATAGTGGGTGGTTTAAATGACAGAGATTTATTTTCCTCATGGTTCTAGAGCTGGAATTCCAAGATCAAAATGTCAGCGGGTATGATGTCTTCTGAGGCCATTGTGCTTAGTTTGTGGATGGCCATCTTCTCTAACCATCTTCACATGTCTTTTCCCATGTACACATGTTCCTGGTGCCCCCTTCATGAGTCCAAATTATCTCTTCTGATAAGGATACATTTGTTGTTGTTGTTGTTTAGTTGCTAAGTACTAAGACCCATCTAAATGGCTTCATTTTAACTTATTCACCCCTTTAAAAGCCCTATATCCAAATACAGTTCCATTCTGAGGTTCTAGGGAGTAGGGCCTTGAACATATGGATTTTGAGGGGCACAATGAACCCATAACAGAGGTCAAGGATGGCATTTGCATCTTTCTTTTCATAGGGATTGTGTGAAAATTCTTCTTTTCTTCCCAGATAATGTGATATATTGGGGAAAAGCGAAGAAACTCAAGACAGAGGCATCTCCACTCTTTATTCCTTGGGCACCTTCTGCTGAGATAGAGAAGACTTGCTATGTGCTGTTGGCTATCATTTCCCAGAAAAACCCTGACCTGACCTACGCTAGTAAGATTGTTCAGTGGCTTGCCCAACAGATGAATTCTCACGGAGGCTTCTCCTCCCCTCAGGTGATTGGTGTGGATCTACTAACATAACCACAATATGTTCAATGCAAAAGATGCCACTCTATAATAATGTAGATAATATATTATATAGATATATATAATAAAAATGCCAAAGGTAGGAAATACCTTCTGAGACAAGGAATATTTGCTATTATAAATCATCTTTATTGGGGTTTAGTTGCTTTGCAATGGATTGGTTTCTGCTGTGTAATGAAACAAATCAGCTATATGTATACATATAGCCCCTCCCTCTTAGACCTCCCGCCTACCCCCACCCCAGTCCACCCCTTTAAGTCATCACAGAGCACCGAGCTGATCTCCCTGTGCTCAGTTCAGTTCAGTCGCTTAGTCGTGTCCAACTCCTTGCAACCCCATGAATCACAGATGGCTGGATGGCGTCACTGACTCGATGGACATGAGTTTGAGTAAACTCCCTGTGCTACTAGCTATCTATTTTACACATGGTAGTGTAATTATGCCAATCCAAATCTCCCAATTCATTCCACCACTTCTTCCTCCACCCCATGTCCACACATCCATTCTCCACATCTGTGTGTCTATTCCTGCCCTGCACATAGGTTGATCTGTACCATTTTTCGAGATACCACATGTATGCATTAATATACAATATTTGGGTTTTTTCTTTCTGACTTACTTCACTGTGTATGATAGTCTCTAGGTCCATCCACGTCTCTACAGGTGACCCAATATTTAGTCAACAAGCATTTATTGGGCAGTTCTTGTATACCAGGAACTCTACTAGGAATTTTCTGTGTACAAATGAATAAAATAAAATCCCCTCTCAGGGAATGTATGCCTGATTTATATCTCCATTTACACAGTAAAAATAGAACGAATGTCTAGAAAGGATGGTTGTTATAAACACAAGAGCCCTGACAATAAGAATACTTTGGTCAAACCGTTACTTCACGTCAGCCAAGAAGTAATATTTCTCCCTACTTCTGTGGTCTATACATTGGAAAAAGCAAATGAATGAATAGCCAAAGAAATGGGTATCAAAAACAATGGCTTATGTCCTTCTTTAATAGGCAAAAAAATTTATTGCAAAGAAATGCAAGTTTTATTCCCACAAGGAAAATCATTTCCTTCCTTCCTTTCTTTTTTTCAGTCTTAGTTTCTGAGTAAAACCATATGTTAGTGAATCTCCCAACATCCTTTCTGGATTCTGACTTCCCATCTTTGAAGACAGTTGAACATAAACATTATCTATGGCAACCAAATTACATAACACCTTAATTTTTAGAAAAGATTGAGCACTATTTCACATGGATATTATAAAATTATTGAGAAGACTTTTAGATCTAATTAAGAACTGCTGAAGAAAGTGACAACAATTAGCACAAGCAAATCTGTTTTTCCTGTTGTTTAGAATACTGTTTCTTGGTGTTCTGTTGACATGTCAGAAATATTTCTATGGGTTGATTTAAAGTTCATGGCCACATGATGACTAATATTGCATCATAACAGAGCTTGGAATGCTGCTTGTACTGTTCTGTGCAGGATACGCCCGTCTGCCTTCTTGCCATAACCCGCTACATGAATTTAATCTTCTCTGATGATCAAGTCACTGTCAGCTTAAGCAGTGAAGAATTCAACAAGATTTTCCAGGTTAATGGTGATAATCACTTACTGGTTCAACGTTCAGAACTAACAAAAGCAGGTGGACAATACACAGTAGATGTGGAAGGACGAGGTTGTGCATTTATCCAGGTAATGGAATTCTGTGAGGAAGATGAGTGTTTGCCAGTAAAAAACACAGACTATCTTTTCAGTTATGTATGAAGTACTATTTTACTCTTGCATATTTTCATGACTACACTTTCCTTCATTGATATTTTCCACTCAACAGCTGAAAACTAAAGTTATTTTGTAAAAGGCTACCTATTCTTAAACATAACTGGATAACTGAGAAGTTTCTTAAGGAATGTCAGCGTTTGAGGGTGTTCTAATATTTTAATTAGATTACATTGTTAAAGATTCTTGTGTCTTCTGACAATCAAATGATTAGATGTAGCCTTATTCCCTGATAATGAAGTTATAAAATAAAGTGCATTAATAATGGAAATGAGGGCTTCCCTGGTGGTTCAGTGGTAAAGAATCCATCTGGATAGGCAGGGGTTCAATCCCTGGTTCAGGAAGATCCCCTGGAGAAGGAAATGGCAATCAACTCCAGTATTCTTGCCTAGGAAATCCCATGGACAAAGGAGCTCAGTGAGCTATAGTCCATGGGGTTGCAAAGAGTCAGACACAACTTAGTGACTAAATAACAACAGCAATAATGGAAATAAGAAAAAACAATAAGTGCTTCAATTTTTACTACAGGATAGATAGATGCATTTTTTTTTTTTTTTTTTTTTACACTTTGCAAAGAGTTGGACACGACTGAGCAACTGATCTGATCTGATCCTTTCTAGGCTACCATGAAGTATAATGTGCTACTACCTAAAAAGGAATCTGGATTTTCCCTTTCCTTACAAATAGTAAAGAAAAACTCTTCGGATGTATTCCAGAGTAATTTTGACCTGACAGTAACCCTCAGGTAAGTGTCCCATTTTAATGTCAACTCTCAGGTTAGAGAGAAAGTGGTGCATCAGAAAAGAATTATTTTAAACACTAACAAAATATCAAAAGCACTAATTTGAAAAGACACATGTACTCCAATGTTCATAGTAGCATTATTTACGATCACCAAGACATGAAAGCAACCTAAGTGTACATCAGCGAAAGAATGGATAAAGAAGCCCATAGATGGATTTGGAGGGCCTAATGAAGAGCTTCCTTGCTGGCTCAGACAGTAAAGAATCCGCCTGCAATGTGGGAGACCTGGGTTCAGTCCCTGGGTTGGGAAGATCCCCTGAAGGAGGGCATGGCAACCCACTCCAGTATTCTTGCCTAGAGAATCCCATGGACAAAGGAGCCTGGCGGGCATATCTGGGAGACTAAGCACAAAGTACATGCTAAGTGAAATAAGTCAGACAGAGAAGGACAAATACTGTACGATATCACTTACATATGGAATCTAAAAAATACAATGAACTACTGAATTTAACAAAAAAGAGGTGGACTTACAGAAATAAAGAACAAACTAATGATTACCAGTGGGGAGAAGGGGGAGGGGGAGTCTGAGGATGCAGGAGTGGGAGGTACAAACCATGGAGGGTGTAAGATAGACCCAAGGATGTATTGTACAGCCCTGGGGGATATAGCCAATATTTTGTAATAACTATAAATGGAAAGTAATCTTTAAATTGTATAAAAGATATTTATATATTATTGACAATAATCACATGTTGATGGTACTCTCTGTGCCCACATCAAATTTAGTACATTTTCAACTAAATCAAAGTTAGAGTTATGCAAATATAATCTGTACTGATTTGCAGTTGGAAAGCTTCTGCCACATTAATCCTTCAGCAGTGCTTCCACCTTTTTGTGTGTCAGTTTTGCACAACAGAGATACAGTTTTCTTTCTAAAGACAAGCATGGGTGTGTCAAAAAGAGAAAACCTGCTAACATTTATTTAATCATTAATATAACTGTATACAAAGCAAAATTTTAGATGTTTTTCAGTGTAGAAAAGCAAAGTAATTCTCTTGAATTAAAATATAATTTATAGGCACCGAAGAGTTTTAGTCTTGGTTAATGTGTGGAGAAACATTGAGTAAAATTAGTTTTGGGGTTTTTCTCAGGATTTCAAAATGAAAATCTGTTGAACACTAATGCTAATAATATAATACACAGCCCTCAACTTCATGTCCCAACAATCTTATCCCAAGTTGTGAATATAACCTAGAAGGTCTCTTGGGGGCATGTCTGTTGTATGATTTTGCCAACATCCTGCTTTTTAGATGCGAGTCTCTTCTAAGTGTTGCACAGAATCTAAAGCTGACATAAGTATGTGTGCTGTGCTCAGTCGCTTCAGTCATATCCAACTCTTTGCACCCTCGTGGCCTGCAGTCCACAAGGCTCCTCCATCCTCGGGATTCTTCAGGCAAGAATACTGGAGTGGGTTGCCATGCCCTTCTCTACGTGATCTTCCTGACCCAAGGATGGAATCTGTGTCCCTTGTTTCTCCAGCATTACAGGCATATTTTTACCCACTGAGCCACCACATGTGTAATATAAGTTTAAAGGTTTTGTCTATAAGTTCTGACTTTAAAGCCTCAAGTAAGTTTAAAAGCAGGATTTGGGGAGATTAGGTCCATTCATTCTTTACTCCAATTTATGTTGCTTTGAATCACCTCAGCCACGATCACTCTAATTGTGCTTGTTTCCAGATGTATGAGAGTGACTATCTTCAGATGTTTTTTCTCCAGCTTTTGCCTCTCCTCCAGGCTTAAAGCCAATTGGCATCAATGTACTCATATCCTTGCCATAAGGTTAAGTCACTCTTCTAAAATGATGTCTAAGTTAGTGTTTTGTTTTTAAATTTCAGATATACGGGAACTCACAGTAACTCCAACATGGTCCTTGTTGATGTAAAAATGCTATCAGGATTTACTCCAGTCATGTCATCCATTGAAGAGGTAAGTAAGAGAAGCCCAGTCTTTCAATCTCCAGAAAGCACTAGTGTGTTGATGAAACAATTGGTTAGCAAAGCCAAGCTGTGTAATTCTTCACTTAAACAAACATTCACAGTTCACACTCATATTTTTGCTAAAACAGTGGTGGAATGGATTCTTGATTTATAGCAATTAGAAGTCATTATTTCCAATAGTTCGTAACCTATTTTTTAAATTTAGTTCTGACTTGTATTTATGAAAACATCATGGCACAAGGGAATGTTGCATAAAATAACTTCTTGATACTGATTAGAGAAAAAGCATGAAACATTCAATTCTGGAATGATGCTTTTTCATATTTATCCCTCCCTGCCAATTTCCTTAAAGCTTGAAAACAATGGCCAAGTAATGAAGAGTGAATTCAAGAATGACCATGTTCTTTTCTACCTGGAAAATGTAAGTTGACAATAATTTTTTTATCCACGGCTTTCTTTTTCTTCTGAGGGTAACTGAATGCTTCAAATTCTCCTAAATATACATGATAGGGTTTGTCAAAACTATGTGAGATGTTAAAGGTGATCAGTGTACTTCCACCCCACTAATTATCTTTTCCCTCTTAAATACTATGCTATTTCATACATACCTTGGCTAACTGGATGATTCTCAAGTTTAGAAGCATCATTTCCCCATTCTTTTATTCCTCACAGCATCTAACATAGTCTAGTCAAAGATGTACAATTCTTTTATAATTTGACTTGAACTCCAGCAGAGGCTGGGATGAGTTTCAGACTCATCCTTTCTGTGTATACATCATTAATATCCACACAAATGCCTACATTTTTGTAACGTTTTCAACTTTCTTGTACTTCAATATAATCGGTGAAACAACATTTTACACAATTTAATGTTACTTAACTCATTATTTTGGAGAAGGCAATGGCACCCCACTCCAGTACTCTTGCGTGGAAAATCCGAAGGAGCCTGGTGGGCTGCAGTCCATGGGGTCGCTATGGGTCAGACACGACTGAGAGACTTCACTTTCACTTTTCACTTTCCTGCATTGGAGAAGGAAATGGCAACCCACTCCAGTGTTCTTGCCTGGAATCCCAGGGACGGGGGAGCCCGGTGGGCTGCCGTCTATGGGTCACACAGAGTCGGACACGACTGAAGTGACTTAGCAGCAGCAGCAGCAACTCATTATTTTGCCATTATGTAAGATCATGACACCCTGGATTTATCATAAACTTCTGGAAATAATTTGCTCTGTGGTTTTATTTTTTGCAGGCCTGCTCTGGTGTATTTATAATCTGTATCTTTACAGGTTTCAGATACAGCAAAGAGTTTCACCTTCTCTGTTGAGGAAATCAACCATGTGGCAAACATTCAGCCAGCCCCAGTCATTGTCTACGATTATTATGAAAAAGGTAGGTGGGCAACAACCATGCTTTAAAACTACTGGAAGTTATATCTGTATCTAGGATTCCCTGAACTACTTAATTTTTGAAAATCATCTTTGGTCTTCAATATCTGGGTTTACTTTACATATTGTTTTTTTTATTCCATTTTATATATATATATATATAAACTTCTTACTGGGCCTTTTTCTATTTGCCAGAATTTTTCAACACCTAGAATCCTTTTGATATAATGAAAAGGCACTCCCTTAATTTGAAATACAAACCAGCTAAGCTTCCAGGTCTTGTTGCTGTTATTTTTGTTGTTAATGGCCGAGATTAACCATTCCATGCTACATCTATGGACTTTAATTTGAGAGGAAGAGTGAGAAATATTCTGAAATATTATAGGCAAATCTTGATAGATTAGGTTTCAAAGCAGTTACTAAGAGGCTGTTCAGAAGATTTTTAAAAAGTTCCCTGGAAGGTTAGTGCTATTAATTTCTTGTTGAATGTCATGAAAAGTTTGTCAACAAGTCTTTGGGGATTTTGGGTGGGGTTTTTTGTCATTCTTTTGTTTTTTTGGCTGTGCTGGGTCTTCGTGGCAGGACGCAAACTCAATAACCCTATAGCATGTGGGATCCTGGTTCCCCCACAAGCGATCAATCTTGCGTCCTCTGCATTTGAAGGTAGATTCTTAACCACTGGATCATAGGGAAACCCCTGTAAAGCAGTCTTTGAATTCTGACTCTGTCATTTACTAATTGAATGTACTTTGTCAAGTACCTTAAACTTCAATACAACGTTCCTGGATTTAGAAAATAGAAGGAATTGACTTTCTTGCAGAATTACTGGAAGGGTTAGACCTAGTATAATTATATCTGACATCATCTGGTTATAGAAAGTTGGAGATGTAATAAGGATGAACTTTCTTTTTATTTTCCAGATGAATATGCCCATGCTTCTTACAATATCAACAGTGTTCCTGTTTCTCAGTGAGACAAAACAAAATACACAAAAAAGGTAAGGAAATCATATGCATCATGAGTTATTAAAAACATCTGGTGAGAAAATGAAAACCTAAGAAGATAAAACAATAGATGAAGCAAAGAGAAGTCTCTGGTGCTTCACACGGTCTGTACAATTATGCACATTAGGTAAGTACTCTGATAGGACAGCATTAAGATTTTTATTAATGTCTTTAAAATAACTTTAAAGAATTTGAAACTATATGTGTGCTTTTCATAAATGTTTCATTTTTAAAAACTCTCATGTTTGTTTTATGAATTTCTATGTTATTAATATGTATGTACATATTTTATACACATCATGTGTATGCTAATGTGTATTTGTGGATGTCTGTAAATATGTATTTGTTTATCCACCTCTATGTATGTATTTATATGTACATACACACAATTATTTATTGTTTGAACTGTTTTTAAATCCCAGGTAGAAAACAATTTACTTTGAATGAACTCATTCTCCTGTCTCAAACCTGGAAGAAATCCATGAACCACCTCACATTCTGAATAGAGTTCACTCTGCTATGAGTTCTTATCAGAGTTCGTTTCAATAAATGCTGTGATTTTTGCATTCGAGTCTCTGATTTTCTTTTTTTCATTACATCATTCATAATTTTCATCCTAAAAAACTCAAGGTTTTGTTTGATACCAATGCTAACAATTTTGCTTTACTGTTGTCAATTCTGAATTCAAGTTTTTAGACAGAATTCAGAGTACTAAATATGAAATCTTCCAGCATCCAGGGAAAGCGAGAGCCCAGATTCCCGGAGGGGCAGAGGAGGAGACCACATTTAAGAGGACTTCATGTGAGCTTGATGATATAAAAAGAAACACAGGAGATATAAAACACTCTTCCCAATAAAATAACAAAGCATGTGTGGAGGGCAGAGTATACTTAGTCACAAATTAACTGATAGATTTATTGAATTCACACACATGATCGAGAGGGTAATCCAAGGACAGTTTATTTCTCTAAAAATTATTTTATTGGTCTGAGCTTATCACTTACGCCTGAAAAGGAATACTCATTGTCTACCCTTTACCTAACACCATGGTTGAAGCAATGAATTAATATTGAGAAGATGGAGGCAGGGAAAAATTGGAGGCAAGAGGGGTGGAAATTAATTCATTTCTCTACCGATTTCGATGCAGGCCTTGAATCTGCTGAGACTCTGTTACAGACAGGAAGAAGCTAGAGATAAATTCTCCAGCTGTGGAGTTCAAAATATTGGAAACAAAGTGTCCCAGGGTCTATCAGTATTAAATTAATAATAGAGTGACAGTAAAAGATGGCTAGGCTTATTTATTTTATACTGTCTCTGCCCAATGTACCCCAAAAATAGTACCTAAGCTAGAACTGGGCCCGTAATAAATGTTTATTTATTGAATCATCCTAGATAAATTGCTTATGTCAGCCCATGTGAAGGACTACAAAAGCTTATTTCACTGTGTTAAGAATTCCTTTATAACTAGTTTACCAAAACATCGTGTGTCACATACGTAGATAATATGCTTAAAATTCTCCAAGCCAGGCTTCAGCAATATGTGAACCGTGAACTTCCTGATGTTCAAGCTGGTTTTAGAAAAGGCAGAGGAACTAGAGATCAAATTGCCAACATCCGCTGGATCATGGAAAAAGCAATAGAGTTCCAGAAAAATATCTATTTCTGCTTTATTGACTATGCCAAAGCCTTTGACTGTGTGGATCACAATAAACTGTGGAAAATTCTGCAAGAATTTTCTGTGGAAAATTCTGTGGAAATCTGTGGAATACCAGACCACCTGACCTGCCTCTTGAGAAACCCATATGCAGGTCAGGAAGCAACAGTTAGAACTGGACATGGAACAATAGACTGGTTCCAAATACGAAAAGGAGTATGTCAAGGCTGTATATTGTCACCCTGTTTATTTAACTTCTATGCAGAGTACATCATGAGAAACGCTGGGCTGGAAGAAACACAAGCTGGAATCAAGATTCCTGAGAAAAATATCAATAACCTCAGATATGCAGATGACACCACCCTTATGGCAGAAAGTGAAGAGGAACTCAAAAGCCTCTTGATGAAGGTGAAAGTGGAGAGTGAAAAAGTTGGCTTAAAGCTCAACATTCAGAAAACGAAGATCATGGCATCCAGTCCCATCACTTCATGGGAAATAGATGGGGAAACAGTGGAGACAGTGTCAGACTTTATTTTTGGGGGCTCCAAAATCACTGCAGATGGTGACTGCAGTCATGAAATTAAAAGACGCTTATTCCTTGGAAGGAAAGTTATGACCAACCTAGATAGCATATTGAAAAGCAGAGACATTACTTTGCCAGCAAAGGTCCGTCTAGTCAAGGCTATGGTTTTTTCCTGTGGTCATGTATGGATGTGAGAGTTGGACTGTGAAGAAGGCTGAGTGCTGAAGAACTGATGCTTTTGAAGTGTGGTGTTGGAGAAGACTCTTGAGAGTCCCTTGGACTGCAAGGAGATCCAACCAGTCCATTCTGAAGGAGATCAGCCCTGGGATTTCTTTGGAAGGAATGATGCTAAAGCTGAAACTTCAGTACTTTGGCCACCTCATGAGAAGAGTTGACTCGTTGGAAAAGACTCTGATGCTGGGAGGGATTGGGGGCAAGAGGAGAAGGGGACGACAGAGGATGAGATGGCTGGATGGCATCACTGACTCGATGGACATGAGTCTGAGTGAACTCCGGGAGTTGGTGATAGACAGGGAGGCCTGGCATGCTGCTGTTCATGGGGTCACAAAGAGTCAGACACGACTGAGTGACTGATCTGATCTGATCTGAAACACACATCAGAGAAGGCAATGGCAACCCACTCCAGTACTCTTGCCTGGAAAATCTCATGGACAGAGGAGCCTGGTAGGCTGCAGTCCATGGGGCCGCTAAGTTGGGCACGACTGAGCAACTTCACTTTCACTTTTCACTTTCATGCATTGGAGAAGGAAATTGCAGCCCGCTCCAAGTGTTCTTGCCTGGAGAATCCCAGGGACAGGGGAGCCTGGTGGGCTGCCATCTATGGGGTTGCACAGAGTCGGACATGACTGAAGCGACTTAGCAGCAGTAGCAGCAGCAAACACACACATCCCAGAATCTATACATATTATATTCAAGGATCCCATTCAGGGACTTGGACCAGGGTTGCAACAGTGAACATAGAAGATATCAAGTTCCAGGTATATTTTGAAGGTAAAATCAGTAGAATTTCCTGATGGATTGGATCCAAGGAATAAGGAAAATGGGGACTTCCTAGGTGGTGCTAGTGGTAAAGAACCCGCCTTCTAATGCAAAAGACTTTAGAGACGTGGGTTTGATCCTCAAGTTGGGAAGATCTCCTGGAGGAGGGAATGGCAACCCACTCCAGTATTGTTGCTTGGAGAATCCCATGGACAGAGGAACCTGGCAGGCTATAGTCCATAGGGTCGCAAAGAGTTGGACACAGAGATTGTTCCCATGCTTACCAGTTGAGCTACTGAAAAATAGATTCCCTGAGCTGCTGCAAGCTTGAATGGGAAAGTAGAAATTTGTCTTTGGATGTAGGGAGTTTGTGATTTTATACACTCAAATGGAGATAATAGGTTGGAAGTTGAACAACAACAACAAAAAAAAATGTTAGAAATTTGAGAGAGAGCTCAGGGTTAAAAAAATAAATAAATAAATGTGGGTGATGCTGGCACACAGATCATGGATAGGAGGAGTTCACTCAGGCAGTGAGTCTGTATGGAGAAGAAAATCAAGGACTTTACTGTGAGGCATTCAAATATTAAAACACAAGGCAGGAGAAGGTTGAGGAAGAACGAATAAAGGAGACTATGAAGGAGAAACCAGAGGAGTAAAATGAAAACTCTGGCCTCAGGGTACTTTTGGATGGAGCATAATCCTTTAAGCCAATCACATTATCACAGTCTCCTCTGACAGTGACTGGTTTTCACAGGTCAGGTTCCCTGGAACGCAAACCCTGGATGGAGATATGTGTGAGGGTGTTTATTGGGGACAACTTTGAAGATCAACACCAGTACAGGATAAAGGATCAGGATTGTACAGACGAAAGAGTTGAGCTGCAATGGGTCACAATAAAATTTGAGCCCGTAGTGAGCTTTGATGCTGGGGCTGTCTTTTAGAGCTTCTCCTACTTTAAGGCAAGGGACTTCCAAGTGGTGTAGTGGTAAAGAATTCACCTGCCAATGCAGGAGATGCAGGAGATCCAGATTCAATCCCTAGGTCGGTAATATCCCCTGGAAAGGAAATGGCAACCCACTTCAGTATTCTCGCCTGGAAAATTCCATGGACAGAGGAGCCTGGTGGGCTACAGTCCATGGAGCTGCAAAGAATCAGACACGACTGAGCAACTGAGCATGCACATGCACATTAATGCAAGGGAGCCAAGTCTTTATATCATCATGGATAAATAAGAGACACACAAAAAAACAGTTATTTACATGCTTCCTAATTATCGCAATTAACTTTCCACATAAGTATCATGTGCTCAGTCCGTGGGATTGACTCTGTGACCCCATGGACTGTATTTATACCATCACAGCAAACATTACTGAATACAGAGATGCCTCTAAGGAAGAGGAGGAAGAAGAGGGGAGTTGTGTAAAAAGTCTTTCTGATATTCACAGAAATTCTCAGTGTGAATTCATTCAAGAACTAACAGCCACCCAGATTCCCAGCAGTTACGAGTACTTCAGCCATGGAGTAGAATTTCTAAGGAGCACACCTGCGATTACTATACTTTGATCTAACAATGAGAAATTGAAATTGAATCTGACTAAGGACCTATACAGGGGTGTCTCCTGATACAGCAACCAAAGTGATTTTGCTCTCTGGTAGAGAAGAGAGAAAGAAGCAGACAGAGAGGAAAAAAGAAAGGAAAAGAAAGAGAGAGATTCTGGAGCAGAAAATTTTGTTTTTTACTGACTCCTTTCTTCCCCAGATTGGGATATTGTTGGGAAGAAATCATTTTTGGTACTTTAGGAGCCAAACTGTGATGAAAAAGGCAAATGATACTGATATACCTAAGAAGTAAAGCAAAAACAATGGAAGAAACTTCTTGATGGCATTGGTGAGCTGCTGAATTAATGCTGATTCCATGTTCCTCAGAATTTGTGCCAAATGAGATAATAAATGTTTGGTATTTTTAAATCTCTGCTAGTAAGACATTCTTTTACTTGCCACTGATAAAGTTCCTTATGATTCATTTTTTCCCCAATTCTTTGCCTCTGTTTTCCTGTCTCGTCTTCATATAGAACCTGTGATGCCTCCTTTTTAAAGTTCTTTCTGATTATTAATCCCAGGAAAATTCATTTGGAGCGGTCAGTATAGGTGCCTGGCTGACATGAAACATCCAATGCTCACAGTAATAGTCTCCATGAGTAGGACTTTGAAGGTGTGTGTGTGTGTGTAATATTTAGTCTTAAAGGGGACCTATCCAATGTTTTCTACATGTCAGGCACTTTGCTGATCACTTTAAGTATACTAATTGACTCATTGGAAAAGATTCTGATAGTAGCAAAGATGGAGAGCAAGAGGAGAAGGGGGTGACAGAGGATGAGATGGTTGGATGGCATCACTTGACTCAATGAACATGAGTTTGAGCAAACTCAGGGAGTTGGTGATGGACAGGGAAGCCTGGTGTGCTATAGTTCACAGGGTCGCAAAGAGTTGGACAAACTTAGCAACTGGACAACAACAATGTAATTCCCACAGTTCGGTTTAGTTCAGTCGCTCAGTCGGGTCTGACTCTTTGCAACCCCATGGACTGCAGCACGCCAGGCCTCTGTGTCCATCACCAACTCCCTGAGTTTGCTCAAACTCATGTCCATTCAGTCAGTGATGCCATCCAACCATCTCATCCTAGTCGTCCTCTTCTCTTGCCTTCAATCTTTCCCAGCATGAGGGTCTTTTCCAATGAGTGAGTTCTTCACATCAGGTGGCCAAAGTATTGGAATTTCACCTTCAACATCAGTCCTTCCAATGAATATTTGGGAGTTATTTCCTTTAGGATGGACTGGTTGGATCTCCTTGAAGTTCAAGGGACTCTCAAGAGTCTTCTCCAACACCACAGTTCAAAAGCATCAATTCTTTGGTGATCAGCTTTCTTTATAGTCCAACTCTCACATCCATACATGACTAATGGAAAAATCATAGCCTTGACTAGACAGACCTTTGTTGACAAAGTAATGTCTCTGCTTTTTAATATGCTGTCTAGATTGGTCATAACTTTTCTTCCAAGAACTAAGAGTCTTTTTATTTCATGGCTGCAGTCACCATCTGCAGTGATTTGGGAGCCCAAAAAAATAAAGTCTGCCACTGTTTCCAGTTTCTCCATCTATTTGCCATGACGTGATGAACCAGATGCCATGATCTTAGTGTTCTGAATGTTGAGGTTTAAGCCAGCTTTTTCACTCTCCTCTTTCACTTTCATCAAGAGCCCCTTTAGTTCTTCTTCACTTTCTGCCATAAGAGTGGTGTCATCTGCATATCTGAGGTTATTGATAGTTCTCCCGGCAATACTGATTTCAATTAGTGTTTCATCCAGCCCAGCATTTCTCATGATGCACTCTGCATATAAGTTAAATAAGCACGGTGACAATAAACAGCCTTGACATACTACCTTTCCTATTTGGAACCAGTTTGTTGTTCCACGTACAGTTGTAACTGTTTCTTCCTAACCTGCATACAGATTTCTCAAGAGGCAGGTAAGGTGGTCTGGAATTCCCATCTCCTTCAGAATTTTCCACACTTTATTGTGATCCACAGAATCAAGGCTTTGGCATAGTCAATAAAGCAGAAATAGATGTTTTTCTGGAACTCTCTTGCTTTTTTGATGATCCAGTGGATGTTGGCAATTTTATCTCTGGTTCCTCTACCTTTTCTAAAACCAGCTTGAACATCTGGAAGTTCACGGTTCACATATTGCTGAAGCCTGGCTTGAAAATTTTTGATCATTACTTTGCTAGCGTGTGAAATGAATGCAATTGTGTGGTAGTTTGAGCATTCTTTGGCATTGCCTTTCTTAGGGATTGGAATGAAAACTGACCTTTTCCAGTCCTATGGCCACTGCTGAGTTTTCCAAATTTGCTGGTATATTGAATGCAGCACTTTCACAGCATCATTTTTTAGGATTTGAAATAGCTCAACTGGAATTCCATCAACTCCACTAGCTTTGTTCGTAGTGATACTTACTAAGGTCCACTTGACTTCACATTCCAGGATGTCTGGCTCTAGGTCAGTGATCACACCATCATGATTATCTGGGTCATGAAGTTCTTTTTTGTACAGTTCTTCTGTGTATTCTTGCCACCTCTTCTAAATGTCTTTTGCTTCTGTTAGGTCCATACCATTTCTGTCCTTTATTGAGCCCATCTTTACATGAAATGTTCCCTTGGTATCTCTAATTTTCTTGAAGAGGTCTCTAGTCTTTCTCATTCTGTTGTTTTCCTCTATTTCTTTGCATTGATTGCTGAGGAAGGCTTTCTTATCTCTCCTTGCTATTCTTCAGAACTCTGCATTCCGATGCTTATATCTTTCCTTTTCTCCTTTGCTTTTCACTTATCTTCTTTTCACAGCTATTTGTTAAGGCCTCCCCAGACAGCCATTTTGCTTTTTTGCATTTCTTCTCCATGGGGATGGTCTTGATCCCTGTCTCCTGTACAATGTCATGAACTTCCATCCATAGTTCATCAGGCACTCTGTCTATGAGATCTAGTCCCTTAAATCTATTTCTCATTTCCACTGTATAATCATAAGGGATTTGATTTAGGTCATACCTGAATGGTCTAGTGGTTTTCCCCACTTTCTCCAATTTCAGTCTGAATTTGGCAATAAGGAGTTCATGATCTGAGCCACAGTCAGATCCTGGTCTTGTTTTTGCTGACTGTATACAGCTTCGTTATCTTTGGCTACAAAGAATATAATCAATCGAATTTCAGTGTTGACCATCTGGTGATGTCCATGTGCACAGTCTTTTCTTGTGTTGTTGGAAGAGGGTGTTTGCTATGACCAGTGCATTCTTTTGGCAAATTAGCCTTTGCCCTGCTTCATTCCGTATTCCAAGGCCAAATTTGCCTGTTACTCCAGGTGTTTCTTGACTTCCTACTTTTGCATTCCAGGCCCCCATAATGAAAAGGACATCTTTTTTTGGTGTTAATTCTAGAAGGTCTGTAGGTCTTCATAGAACTGTTCAACTTCAGCTTCTTCAGCATTACTGGTCTGGTCATAGACTTGGATAGCCGTGATATTGGATGGTTTCCCTCGGAAGTGAACAGAGATCATTCTGTTATTTTTGAGATTGCATCCAAGTACTCCACTTTGACTCTTTTGTTGACTATGATGATTACTCCATTTCTTCTAAGGGGTTCTTGCCCGCAGTAGTAGATATAATGGTCGTCAGAATTAAATTCACCCATTCCAGTTTATTTTAGTTCCCTGATTCCTAAAATGTCAACATTTGCTCTTTCCATCTCCTGTTTGACCACTTCCAATTTGCCTTGATTCATGCATCTAACATTTCAGGTTCCTATGCAATATTGCTCTTTACAGCATTAGACCTTGCTTCCATCACCGGTCATATCCACAACTGGGTGTTGTTTTTGCTTTGGTTCCCTCTCTTCATACTGTCTGGAGTTATTTCTCCACTGATCTCCAGTAGCATATTGGGCACCTACCAAATTGGGGAGTTCATCTTTCAGTGTCCTATCTATTTTCCTTTTCATACTGTTCATGGGTTTCTCAAGGCAGGAATACTAAAGTGGTTTTCCATTCCCTTCTCCAGTGGACCACATTTTGTCAGAACTCTCCACCATGACCCGTCCGTCTTGGGTGGCCCTACACACCATGGCTCACAGTTTTATTGAGTTAGACAAGGCTGTGGTCCATGTGATTAGATTGGTTAGTTTTCTGTGATAGTGGTTTTCGGTCTATCTGCCCTCTGATGGCAGAGAGGGCAATGGCACCCCACTCCAGTACTCTCGCCTGGAAAATCTCATGGACAGAGGAGCCTGGTAGGCTCTGTCCATAAGCCACTAAGAGTCGGACACGACTGAAGTGACTTATCAGCAGGAGCAGCCCTCTGATGGAGAAGGATAAGAGGCTTATGAAAGTTTCCTGATGGGATAGACTGACTGAGGAGGAAACTGGGTCTTGTTCTTATGGGCAGGGCCATGCTCAGTAAATCTTTAATCCAATTTTCTGTTTATAGGTGGAGCTGTGTTCCCTCCCTGCTATTTACCTGGGACTTCCCTGGTGGCTCAGATGGTAAAGCGGGAGACCTGGGTTCAATCCCTCGGTCAGGAAGATTCCCTGGAGAAGGAAATGGCAACCCACTCCAGTACTTTTGCCTAGAAAACCCCATGGACAGAGGAGCCTGATGCAGGCTACTGCCCATGGGGTCGCAAAGAGTCGGACACAAGTGAGCAACTTCACTCACTCACTCACTCAAACTATGGTGGAGGTAACTAGATAGCATATTCAAAAGCAGAGACATTACTTTGCCAACAAAGTTTCGTCTAGTCAAGGCTATGGTTTTTCCTGTGGTCATGTATGGATGTGAGAGTTGGACTGTGAAGAAGGCTGAGCATTGAAGAATTGATGCCTTTGAACTGTGGTGTTGGAGAAGACTCTTGAGAGTCCCTTGGACTGCAAGGAGATCCAACCAGTCCATTCTGAAGATCAGCCCTGGGATTTCTTTGGAAGGAATGAGGGTAAAGCTGAAACTCCAGTACTTTGGCCACCTCATGTGAAGAGTTGACTCACTGGAAAAGACTCTGATGCTGGGAGGGATTGGGGGCAGGAGGAGAAGGGGACGACAGAGGATGAGATGGCTGGATGGCATCACTGACTCGATGGACGTGAGTCTGAGTGAACTCTGGGAGTTGGTGATGGACAGGGAGGCCTGGCGTGCTGCGATTCATGGGGTTGTAAAGAGTCGGACATGACTGAGCGACTGATCTGATCTGATCTAATGAAGATAGTGGTGACCTGTCTCAAAAGAACCCAGGCACATACTGCTACACTCCACGTCCCCAACTCTGCAGCAGGCCATCACCGACCCACGCCTTTGCCGGAGACTCACGGACACCCACAGGCAAGTCTCCTGTGGGTGACTGTTCCTTTCTCTTGGGTCCAGGTGCACAAGGTTCTGTTGTGCCCTCCAAGAGTCTATTTCCCTGTCCCATGTAAGTTCTGGCAGCTCTATAGTGGGGTTAATGGCGACCTCCTCCTAGAGGGTTTATGCCATACCCACACCCAGAGCCCCTGTCCCTGCAGCAGACCACTGCCAACATGTACTTCCACCAGAGACACTCAAACACAGTTCTGTCTCTGTCTCTGTCTCTGTCTCCATCTCTGTGTGGTCCCTGGGTCCTGGTGCGCACAAGGTTTGTTTGAGCCCTCTGAGCGTCTCTGGTGGAACCGAGGTTTGATTCTAAATACGAATTCGCCCCTCCTACCGTCTTTCTGGTGCTTCTCCTTTGCCCTTGAACGTGGAGTAGCTCCTCACAGCTGCTCCAGTGCCTATCGTCTTACTGGGGCTTTTCTGACCTTGGACGTGGGGTATCTCTTCTCTGCCGTTTGCCCCTCCAGAGCCACACAGCCACCGCTCGCAACTCCAGCACCGCCTAATTCCCACAATAACCTTATAAATCATTGCTGTTATAATTATTCCCATTCATAGACAAAGAAAGAGAAGCATCGGGAATTTCAGTGACTCATCAGAGGCTATTTGTCTCTAAGTCATAGAAGCAGAATCCAAACATGGGCTTTGAGTTTCCACCCAGGAAAAGGAAAGAAAATTCTACATACAAACCCCATTCTTAATATAATGATATTTAAAGTACCGGGTGAGTAAATGTAGTTTCTTTTTTACAACAACAAAATTTAAAAAAAAAAAAAAATTTTTTTTTTTTTTGAGGGAAGGCTTTCGTTTTTAAAATATTTGGCTGCCCTGGGTCTTAGTTGCTGCATGTCGAATCTAGTTCCCCAACCAGGGATCGAACCTGTGCCCCCTGCTTTTGTCTCTCAGAGTCTTAAGCCACTGGATGCAAAGGGGCTGCACTGGCTGCACCCATTTCCCAGCAGGATCCGTTGGTTCCCAGACTCACTCTGCCTAAAAGAAAGTCCACTTCTCAAGGCAAAAAGAGTCTGGAAAATTTTATGACTTGCCAAAACCAAAACAAGTTGACAGAAACCTTATTATTTGAGGTAATGGTAATTCCAAAGAGAACACTGTGAGCTTGCTCCCCCTCAGCCCTACCCCAGGTGCATAATCCTGTGAGCATTCACACAAAGAAGGGTTTGAAGGGAGAAGACAGAGGCACCTTGCTTACCATCTGCTGCAGGACGTGACTGCCTGTGGGGTTGTGGGTAGAATTCTCATCAAGAACATGTTCTGAGGAAGGAACAAGTTCTCATTCATGACACTAGTCATGATAGATTCCTGGCACATTTTCCCTTTGCCCTAAGCCTTTATCTAACAGGAAATAATTGCATAACACTGAATATTGTGCAAAGCAATGTCACTATCATCAAAGTGATTATCATCAAAGATTGTGAAAGGGTTAGGGTTCTTTCCAGAAGTTTTCTACTTTCTTAATATTAAAAATTATGTTGCAGGGAGGGAAGGGTGGGAGGAAGAGATTGTTAGCGAGGTTGGGATGAACATGTACACACTGTTATATTTTAAATGGATAATTAAGGACCTACTGTTTAGCACATGAAACGCTGCTCAATATTATGTGGCAGCCTGGATGGGAGGGGAGTTTGGGGGAGAATAGTTACATGTCTACATATGGCTGAGCCCCTTCACTCTTTACCTAAAACTTATCACAACATTGTTAATTGGCTATACCCCAATAAAAAATAAAAAGTTTAAAAAATTAATTTAACAATGAATTATAACTACTTCCCAAGGAACCATATCTTAAAGAAAGTGAAGCCTGAAAGAGGATAAGGATATAGAACTATACTGAAGTTATACTCCAAATTTGACTTTGGAATTTGGGATGTATTTTCACAAGACTGGAAATAATTTATTTTTTATCTTTCTTATTTTTACTTTTCACCAGCATGTGCTACCTATTTACTTTTTAAGAGTATATATTGCCTATATAATTTTCAATCACTTTTTCATCATAGACAAAATTATCTGGATATAAAGTGTTTTATGTATTAAAGTATGAGTATTAACTTCAAATATATAAATTCCAAACATGAGAACTAGATAGACAATTCTAAGGATAGATACAACAAATTTTAGCTGCTAATTGACAATCTAGAGAATTCTCATATGGGTGAGTCAACTTAATGAACTTAAAGTATATGTATATATATATATATACTTTATATATATATGGGCTTCCCTGGTGGCTCAGATGGTAAAGAATCTGACTGCAATGCGGGAGACCTGAGTTCGATCTCTGGGTTGGGAAGATTCCCCTGGAGAAAGGCATGGCAACCCACTCCAGCATTCTTGCCTGGAGAAGTCCATTGACAGAGGTGCCTGACAAGCCACAGCCCTGGAGTCACAAAGCATTGGACATAACTGAGCAACTAAGCATAGCACATACATAAGTATATGTATCAGAGGGATATGTATTCAGATATTTATGTTTGTCTCCTCCTAATCAGATAAATCAGATTACATTTGTTTGAAAATATAAACTCAATTCACCTTAGTAAAAAGGAGTGTTAATGCAAGTTGCTTCTCCCACTCACCAAATTTCAACATGCATAACAATTAATTTGTGTTTTTGAAATTCCTCATGTTACACTTCCTTTTGTTGATATTAGATTTAGGCTTCCAAGTTGTATCATGTTAATAAAGTCTTAGAAAACATTTGACTTCCAGTTATGCCCATTTCTGGTAAATTTATGTTCTACATTTTGATTAACAAAGATGTTCTAAGTGTAAGTATAAAACTATTTGAATGTTCTTCAAATATTAAGTGATTGTTTTAGGGTCACACCTTGAAGTGAGTGTTATGACAAGGGACAAAGAAACTCCATGGAATCAGTAAAGGAGGAGAAGCATGGAGAGAAGTAGATTTTTGTTGTTGCTTTTCATAAAGGATAAGGTAAGTGATCACCACTATGACATTGTTTTCCATTTGTGATGTAGAGACATTAATTAAAGGCATAAAGACACAGTCTTGGTCAAATGACAGGGACAATTTTCTTTAGATTTGGCCAAAACCTTTGCAGTAAAGAAACACACAATACCAGGTTGTCCTTGTAGAAAGGGGTGGGTAAAAATACAGCAAGAGAAAGAAAAGATCATGAATATCATTTTTTTTTTTTTTGCTTTAGTGAATGATTAGAGGAAATGTATAGTTAGTCACGGAGAAGTCAATGGCACCCCACTCCAGTACTTTTGCCTGGAAAATCGCATGGACGGAGGAGCCTGGTAGCTGCAGTCCATGGGGTCACGAAGAGTCCGACACAACTGAGCGACTTCCCTTTCACTTTTCACTTTCAGGCATTGGAGAAGGAAATGGCAACCCACTCCATTGTTCTTGCCCGGAGAATCCCAGGGACGCGGGAGCCTGGTGGGCTGCTGTCTATGGGGTCGCACAGGGTCGGACACGACTGAAGCAACTTAGCAGCAGCAGCAGCATAGTTAGTTATCTCCCACTTTTTAAAACCCCATCGACTGTACCCCGTCAAGTTCCTCTGTTCGTCTAGTTATCCAGGCAAGAATACTGGAATGGATTGCCATTTCCTCCTCCAGGGGATCTTCCTGACCCAAGGATTGAACCCAAGTCTCTTACATCTCCTGCATTGGCAGGTGGATTCTTTACCACTGCACTACCTGGGAAGCCCGTTAATTCATACATTAAATTCCAAATTTTAATGGCACCATCATGTTTGCCTAGTAAATATCCAGAATGTAATCAAGAGCTCTAACACTGTTGTATCCATATTAAAGAAGAGGCATCAATGGGAAGCTGAGGAAAGAAGCTGGACTAAGAGTGGGAAAATTTGAAATGAAATTTGTTGTATCAATTTGGAGGCAAAGCATTGTAATGAAAATACTGACTTTGATAGCCTTTATAGAACTAATTACTTTAATTAATTGCTTCTCTGTTATTGAGGTTTCCTTTGTTGGGGCTGCAAAGTCTGATACATAGGCCAGCATCTTTCTGTTACATTAATTCCTCAGATTCAGTCTTTTGATGTATTGCAATTTTCTTAAACTCCAAAATCCTTCAGTTATCAAAATGATTGCTAAGTAGCTAAGTATTGCTTTGATGCTTTCAATTTTAATGCTCTGGCTTAAATTTTGTAAGCAGTATGCTCTATTCATCCCTCCATTCTACAAGAAAGCTCTTTAGCTAAAGCTTATGCAAAGCTTTTCAATCTACAAAACAGAATCTGTTTTCTTGACTGTCTCTCTCAACTATAGTGAGATCCAGACCAAAATATTTGAAGAGAAATTTTACTGGACAGGATTTCTTCAAATGCATTAGCTTTGAATTAAATATTTCTTTCTAGTTTGTAGAGATAAGAATATTGCAGGTTCACAAAAGGTACCCATATAACTGACTTTCTATGGACAGATATCAGATTATTTTACAGTGTATGTAAATGTCTTTTAATTTTTAAAAGAATAACATAGTTCTCAATTTATGATGATGTAAGTACAGTCATAAATGCTGACAAGGGAATGAGGACAGAAATTTGTCAAATGGAATAAGATAAAGAAAAGGAAACATTCCCATACAGAGAAGGAAAGTTTTAAGAAAGAAAAAAAAAAAAAAGAATTTAAATGATGATATAAGAAAGTGACAAAATGAGAGAAATAAACAAGATTGGCTTTTCCAGGAAAAGATATGACAAATGATAAATTAAAATTTTGAGTGATGTCAACACCTAGTTAGTAGGAGGGATTTTTTTAACAGCTTTATCAAGATATAGTTTACACACTAGAAAATTCATCCATTTAGACTATAAGTCAGTGACTTTTAGTATATCCAGAGTTTTGTAACCATCACCGCAGGAATATTTTCATTATCCCCTCCAAAAATCTGTACCCATTTGCTGTCACCCCAAAGCCCCCTTCTCCCCAGGGAGGGATTTTTTGATAAGACAGCTATCTCATATTTATTTGCTCCCTAGGTTCTCCAGACCAGACCAGCTTTCATTACATTCTTTGCTAAAAGAGCAACTCTCAACCAGAAGGAAAGATCAATAGCAATCAGGCCCAGAGAAAACATGGTCCTTGTGCAGACAGGTATCCATCTACAAGCTTGGGAAGAAACTGAGTGTATCTAAGTTTCATTATGCTCAGCTACTATCATTTATAGGATATCTAAATTGATGGTACTCAACACATGCTTGTGGCTTCCCTGATGGCTCAGTTGGTAAAGAATTCACCTGCAATGCAGGAGACCTGGGTCTGATCCCTGGGTTGGGAAGAACTTTTGGTGAAAGAAATGGGAAGCTACTCCAGTATTCTTGCCTGGAGAATTCCATGGACAGAGGAGCCTGGAGGGCTACAGTCCATGAGGTCGCAAGAGTCAGATATAACTCAATGACTAAACCACCACCACCAATACATGCTTAGCAAATCAGTCATATTAAAATCCATTAGAAAGGTTGCTTAAAATATAAAATAAAAATATAGATTAAAGTGCTCACTTCAGCAGCATGTACACTAAAATCTGGGTGTGCCCCTCTAAAGCCCAGATTTGGGTCTTCCCTGGTGGCTCAGACAGTAAAGAATCTGCCTGCAATGTGAGAGATCCAGGTTCGATCCCTGGATTGGAAAGATCCTCTGGAGAAAGGAATGGGCATCCCACTCCAGTATCTTGCCTGGAGAATCACATGGACAGAGGAGCCTGACAGGCTACTGTCCATGGGGTTGCAAAGAGTTAGACATGACTGAACAACTCTGACTCACTCATACTAAAATTAGAACAATACAGAGAAGATTAGCATGACCCCTAGATAAGGAGGACACACAAATCCATGAAACATTTCATTTTTTCACAGATATATGCTTCTTTTCTGTACATTAAATATATGGCATTCTTCATGTCAATCATACTTAAAAAAAAGGAACTTGAAAATATAGATTATGCATCATAAAGGCAAAATATTTAGTTTCAGTAAGTATGGAGTGGGAGACCTTGGAAACTGTATTTTTAAAGAGCTCCTTAGGTGATTCTAATAATAATCAAGTTTTAAAATCACTGACAGTTTGTATAAATGTATAAGCTAACAGCTGAACTGTAAGTAAAACAGCAATAAAGTACATCAATGTGGTGGATTCATGTTGATATATGGCAAAACCAATACAATATTGTAAAGTTACCTGTGGCGGATTCATTTCGATGTTTGGCAAAACTAATACAATATTGTAAAGTTTAAAAATAAAATAAAATTTTAAAAAAATAAAAGAAAACAAAAAGAAAAAAAAAAGTATATCAAGTAAGAGAACCCTAGTGAGTAGAGAATTGCCCAGTGATAGAATGATCAGCATGACACGGAATTAAGCTGAGAAATCTCTCCTCATTTCCATGGCCAAGAAGCAGTTCTTAGGCATAGGTTACTACAGAAATGTCTCAAAAGAAGACATTTCTGACGAGATGAATGGCACATGAGAAAGCACAGAGGTGGAATTAATTCAAAATCACGCCTTAAGATGAGAGTTGCATAGACTTATTTGCAGCAGGGAGGGAAATAAGTTCAAGTGAATAGAAGAGTTACAGGAAAGTCTAAGCTATGGAACTGAAGAGCTGTTTTCTGTAGATAGGGAATTATGCCATGACAAAAACAGCCTGAAGATCAGCCTTCAGTTCAGTTCAGTTCAGTAGCTCAATTGTGTCCGACTCTCTGCAACCCCATGAATCGCAGCACGCCAGGCCTCCCTGTCCATCACTCCCGGAGTTCACTCAAACTCATGTCCATCGAGTCGGTGGTGCCACCCAGCCATCTCACCCTCTGTCGTCCCCTTCTCCTCCTGCACCCCCAGCACCAGAGTCTTTTCCAATAAGTCAATTCTTCACATGAGGTGGCCAAAGTACTGGAGTTTCAGCTTCAGCATTGTTCCTTCCAAAGAACACCCAGGGCTGATTTCCTTTAGAATGGACTGGTTGGATCTCCTTGCAGTCCAAGGGACACTCAAGAAGATCAGCCTTAGCAACTGACATTATTAACTAATAATTTCTTTCCTGATAGGAAAGATTTCAAGAAATAAGACTAGGGACAAAATTGGAAGATTTCTGGAATTCTCACTAAGAAGAGCTAAAGAAGGCAGAGGTTTAAAAGCCTGCTACTACTTCCAACAGCCCAGAAACATGAAAACTTAATTAAAACGAGGTGGGTTTTTTCTTTTCTCTCATCCCATATGTTTCCTAATAGAGGACTTACGATGCTGGGAAGTGGTTTTTAGTAGCAAAAAAGATGAATGAGTGTCACACAATTGAGGGTATTCAGTTTTCAAAAAAGTTGATCATTAGTGTCTAAGATATAATGCTTAAAATAGTCATAGTTTTCCCAGGGTCCTGTTGCTTTTGTTTGTTTTATTATTTTTAATTTATTAATTTTAATTGGAGGTTAATTACTTTACAATATTGTATTGGTTTTGGCATACATTGACATGAATCCACCACGGATATACACGTGTTCCCCATCCTGAACCCCCCCTCCCACCTCCCTCCCCATACCATCCCTCTGGGTCATCCCAGTGCACCAGCCCCAAGCATCCTGTATCCTGCATCGAACCTGGACTGGCAATTCATTTCATATATGATATTATACATGTTTTAATGCCATTCTCCCAAATCATCCCACCCTTTCCCTCTCCTACAGAGTCCAAAAGACTGTTCTATACATCTGTGTCTCTTTTGCTGTCTCGCATACAGGGTTATCATTACCATCTTTCTAAATTCCATATATATGCGTTAGTATACTGTACTGGTGTTTTTCTTTCTGGCTTACTTCACTCTGTATAATAGGCTCCAGTTTCATCCACCTCATTAGAACTGATTCAAATGTATTCCTTTTAATGCCTGAGTAATAATCCAAAATCCCTGCAGATGGTGACTGCAGCCATGAAATTAAAAGATGCTTACTCCTTGGAAGAAAAGTTATGACCAACCTAGATAGCATATTCAAAAGCAGAGACATTACTTTGCCAACAAAGGTCCGTCTAGTCAAAGTTAATGGTTTTTCCAGTGGTCATGTATGGATGTGAGAGTTGGACTGTGAAGAAAGCTGAGCACCGAAGAATTGATGCTTTTGAACTGTGGTGTTGGAGAAGATTCTTGAGAGTCCCTTGGACTGCAAGGAGATCCAACCAGTCCATTCTGAAGGACATCAGCCCTGGGATTTCTTTGGAAGGAATGATGCTAAAGCTGAAGCTCCAGTACTTTGGCCACCTCATGCAAAGAGTTGACTCATTGGAAAAGACTCTGATGCTGGGAGGGGTTGGGGTAGGAGGAGAAGGGGATGACAGAGGATGAGATGGCTGGATGGCATCACTGACTCGATGGATGTGGGTCTGAGTGAACTCTGGGAGTTGGTGATGGACAGGGAGGCCTGGCATGCTGCGATTCATGGGGTCGCAAAGAGACAGACACAACTGAGCGACTGAACTGAACTGAACTGAATATTCCATTGTGTATATGTGCCACAGCTGTCTTATCCATTCATCTGCTGATGGACATCTAGGTTGCTTCCATGTCCTGGCTATTATAAACAGTGCTGCAATGAACATTGGGGTGCACGTGTCTCTTTCAGTTCTGGTTTCCTCGGTGTGTATGCCCAGTAGTGGGATTGCTGGGTCATAAGGCAGTTCTTTTTCCAGTTTTTTAAGGAATCTTCACACTGTTTTCCATAGTGGTTGTACTAGTTTGCATTCCCACCAACAGTGTAAGAGGGTTCCCTTTTCTCTGCACCCTCTCCAGTATTTATTGCTTGTAGACTTTTGGATAACAGCCATTCTGACTGACGTGAAATGGTACCTCATTGTGGTTTTGATTTGTATTTCTCTGATAATGAGTCATGTTGAGCATCTTTTCGTGTGTTTGTTAGCCATCTGTATGTCTTCTTTGGAGAAATGTCTGTTTAGTTCTTTGGCCCACTTTTTGATTGAGTAGTTTATTTTTCTGGAATTGAGCTGCAAGAGTTGCTTGTATATTTTTGAGATTAATTCTTTGTCAGTTGCTTCATTTGCTATTATTTTCTCCCATTCTGAAGGTTGTCTTTTCACCTTGCTTATAGTTTCTTTGTTGTGCAGAAGCTTTGACGTTTAATTAGGTCCCATTTGTTTATTTTTGCTTTTATTTCCAACATTCTGGTAGGTGGGTCATAGAGGATCCTCCTGTGATTTATGTCAGAGAGTGTTTTGCCGATGTTCTCCTCTAGGAGTTTTATAATTTCTGGTCTTACGTTTAGATCTTTAATCCATTTTGAGTTTATTTTTGTGTATGGTGTTAGAAAGTGTTCTAGTTTCATTCTTTTACAAGTGGTTGACCAGTTTTCCCAGCACCACTTGTTAAAGATATTGTCTATTCTCCATTGTATATTTTTGCCTCTTTTGTCAAAGATAAGGTGTCCATGCTGCTAAGTCACTTCAGTCGCGTCCGACTCTGTGTGAACCCGTAGACGGCAGCCCACCAGGCTCCGTTGTCCCTGTGATTCTCCAGGCAAGAATAGTGGAGTGGGTTGCCATTTCCTTCTCCAATGCATGAAAGTGAAAAGTGAAAGTGAAGTCGCTCAGTCGTGTCCGACTCTGTGCAACCCCATGGACGGCAGCCCACCAGGCTCCGTCGTCCATGGGATTTTCCAGGCAAGAATAGTGGAGTGGGTTGCCATTTCCTTCTCCAATGCATGAAAGTGAAAAGTGAAAGTGAAGTCGCTCAGTCGTGTCCAACTCTTAGCGACCCCATGGACTGCAGCCCACCAGGCTCCTCCATCCATGGGATTTTCCAGGCAAGAGTACTGGAGGGGGTGCCATTGCCTTCTCCGAAGGTGTCCATAGGTGCATGGATTTACCTCTGAGCTTCCTGTTGCTTTTAAAAACAAAGTATAAGAATGCAATAAGTCAGAAAGAGAAAAACAAATATCATATATTAATGTATATACATGGAATCTATAAAAATGATATTGATGAATCTCTCTACAGGGAAGGAATGGAGATGCAGACATAGAGAAGGGACTTGTGGATACAGTTGGGGAAGGAGCAAGTAGGATGAATGGAGAAGGTAGCCTTGACATATGTACATTACCATGTGTAAAATGGATAGCTGGTGAGAAGTTGCTGTATAACAGGGAGCCCAGCTTGGCCCACTGTGATGATCTAGAGGGGATGGGATGGGGACAGGGGAAGGAGGCTCAAGAAGGAGGGAAAATATGTGCAATTATGGCTGACTCTCATTGTTGTACAGAAACCAACACAATTTCGTAAAGCAATTTTCCTCCAATTAAAAATACAGTTTTAAAAAATATTGCTCTGAATGTCCCATTTCTGTTAATGTGAATTTTCATTTCATTCTGCTTATGCCTGTGATTCTAACAGCACCTCCCCCAGTGTACACTAAGTGACAAGGACACCTCCACTCTCACCCACTCACAGTTGCTCAATGTTCTGTAAACATATTTTTCATGGGAAGCAGCAGTTTAGAAATATGTCCAAAGGTTATAATGTCCTTCATAGGTTTTTTTTTAAAATAACTTTGAGATTTTAAAAAATCTGTTTTCCGTACAATTAGCATGAGAATTATCAGCAATTACAAAGTTAACTCTTTTCACATCTATGTGTTCACCTCTCTTCCTAGTTTATGTCAAAATTTAATGCTATTATTATAGTCAAAAGTTAGCTTTTGTTCCTTTTCACCTAACAGTAAGTAATTAAAGATTTTATGTTGTGATAAGGTATTCCTATTTTGGTGGATGTGTAAGATAGATTCTACCAAGGCAATATATAGCATGTGTCTTCAGTTATCAAACATTGCAGTTCATCTGAAGTTTTATGAATATTAATTTTCGCTTTAGTGAATGACTAGAGGAAATGCCAGGTCAGTCAGATCCAACTCTTTGCGACGCCATGGACCATAGAGCCTGCCAGGTTCCTTTGTCCATGGGATTCTCCAGGCAAGAATACTGGAGTGGATTGCCATGCCCTTCTCCAGGAGATCTTCCCGACCCAGGGATCGATCCCATTTCCTTGAGAGGCAGGTTCTTTACCACTAGCTCCACCTGGGAAGCCCTTAGTGAGTGATTGGGTGAACTAAAGTGAAGTGAAGTCGCTCAGTCATGTCCGACTCTTTGCAACCCTGTGAACTGTAGCCTACCAGGCTCCTCAGTCCACAGAATTTTCCAGGCAAGAGTACTGGAATGGGTTGCCATTTCCTTCTCCAGGGGATCTTCCCAACCCAGGGATCAAACCCGGGTCTCCCGCACTGCTGGCAGACGCTTTACCATCTGAGCCACCAGGGAAGCCAAGAGTGATTGGATAGTTGTGTGCAATTTTACTCTTTATGTGGGAATTTCTTGGATGAGTCAATTACACTTGGTGTTTGAAACTATGAATTTTAAATATCAGTTATGTAAAACAAATTGTTCTAGGCACAAAAGAAAAAAGAGTTTCTAAGATTTAAAAGAAAACCTGGAAAGACAGTTTTACTATTAATAATAATAACAAACATGTATATAGCTTTCACTCTATGCCAGACACTTTCTAAGTACTTTTAAGTGTGTCAAACTAAATCTAATCCTTGGAGGGCTACTCTTAAGCAACTTTATAGATAAACTAAAGCCCTGAGAGGTTAAGTAATTTGTTCAAGAGGTAACAGTGAGGAACCTGGGATTCTTTCCAAGGTGTTTGACAATTGAGTCTATTCTCTTTGAGGTCAGTTAGAATATTCTCATATTGTATTTTCAGAGTATTTCTTTCCAAATGCTTTTCCTGCTTATACAACAACACTTTAGCCAAGAAAGTTTACCAGCTTATTTTATTTATTTTTTCACTCAACAAATATTTACTGTCTATTAAACTGATGACTGGAATTTCATTACTCTATTTTCATTCATGTGAGTTACATGGCTACCTACTATTAAAAGTTGGAATACTATAACATTGATCTTTGGCTTTGACATTTGGCTAGACAGAATCTGCCATAAGGTTCGGTTTTGGCCTCAATGTATTTCAACATCATTTTGAAACCCCTGAAATTGTGCATGACCAATAAACTTATGATCTTTGTAGGTAATAAGTCTATAAAATCTCTACCATAATGTTGATAATTCAATCAAGACACATGATCTGTGGGTTTATTTTAATATTATGATATTTACTTATAATATGTGTTTTAGATATATCTTAGAGTGAAAAGCTTGTTTGTCTTTTACAAAAACAAATCCAAAATATTGATATTTGCGCAAAGTCTCTTAAATCAAGGAATCATGAACCCATTGTAGCTCATAAGCCCTCATACATCCAACTGTCTTAAATATATTTCTGGTATTAAAAATGTATGCCATTTAAAATGGGTACTTTTGACTCATTTTGAAATTTTCTGTACTCATTTATTATAGTGGTGGGAGGTAAAAGTAATAAAAGTTTTCATTTTTAAACCTCACCTCTTTCTTCCTCAACTCTTGTTAGTGTTTATATTGCCCCTGAGAGTTGCATAAGAACAAAGGAGAGAGCATAGAAAGAAACACTGAATCCAGGAAACAAATACCCAGCAAAACTCTTCATCTTAGAATTCAGAAATGGGATTTTAACTTATCTTAGAATTTGGAAGTGGGATAATTGTCATACAAATGTACATTTATGAGTTTATTAGACTTAAAAGTGAAATAATATTTTTCCTATCAGTCATAAATCTAACTTGACTGCTTATCTTGACAATGAAGCCTAGCTTTGAAAATCAGATTATTTGTAGGCACTTTCTAGAAATATAATTATGCAAGTCATAGTTTTGACAATAATAAAAAGCACTTTGAGGTTTTATATTGATAAAAGTATATTTAAATTAATAATATTTCAATTTTGCCAAAGTTATATCAGGTGATTCTAAGTAGAAGAATAGCAATTAGTAACCATTTATAAGTGCCTTTTTTGCAATGTTTCTAGACAATGAGAATGAGAATGACTAATAACTAATCCAAATCCTTTTGCAATTGACCTAGTTCCCAGTGGTGTGCTTTCAGTAGAATTAAGAAAGTCATACTTGATTCATCAGCTGATAGGTAATTAAGCTGCAGTATTCTTGCCTGGAGAACCCAATGGACAGAGGAGCCTGGCGGGCTGCAGTCCATGCAGTCGAAAAGAGCTGGACACAACTGAAGCAACTAAGCACAGCACAGCACAGGTAATTAAAATTCTTTTTCAATGATGATTACAATGTGACCTTTGGCTTTTAACTTAGATAATTAAATATTCAAATGATGATATTATAACAGAACTTCTTGTGTTTTTTTCCTATTTTAGAAAAATATTTATTTTATTTGGTTGCACTGGATCTTAGTTGCAGCATGTGGGATCTTAGTTCCCTGACCAGGGATGGAATCTGGGCCCCCTGTATTGGGAGCATGGAGTCTTAGCCACCAGGCCACCAAGGAAGACCTCTATCTCTCTTTATGTGAACAAGACTTCTTGGTGCTTGCATCTATAGAATAAGTAGAATAGGAATAGTATAGAATAGAAATATAGGAGAGTAGAACATAGGAGAATAGAAAACATAGCAAGAGGATAGGTGAGATGTGTGTCAATCTAGCAGTAAGTCATATTCATCCAAGGACACATGATCCGATTGGAGGACCCAGATGGATGGAATATACAATTAATTTCATTTTTTAGAAATGACTTTCAAACAAAATTTTTCTTGTGTTTAATATTATTGAAATTATAGTAGCTATATATAGTTTTGATAAAGAATATATTGACCATACTTATAATGATAGCTTGATCTAGAAAAATCTATTACTACTCAGAACTGGATAGGTACAAGAACGTCTTTTATAGTTTTGATTATCTTTAGTTTCAGAAATGTATGATAGAGTGATCTTTAAAATATATTGAAGCAGTACTTTACCAGTGGTCCAGTGGTTAAGACTTCACATTCTAACGCAGGGGGTGCAGGTTCAATCCCAGGCCAGGGAGCTAAGATCCCACACGTCTTGAGGCCAGAAAAATGTATAAAACAGAAGTAATATTATAAAAAATTCAATAAAGACTTTAAAAATGATCCACATCAAAAAAAAATCTTTTAAAAAATAAAATATATTGAAGCATAAAATAACAAGGTAAAATTATGTGGGAAATAAGAATGGAAATACAAGATTTAACAGAAACAAGAATGATGCTAAAATTTCCAACTTTTAAAAGAATAGATCATGTTGTTTTAAATGGATAATGGTAGGCAATAAATGACTGCAGTATTTACATTTCACTGAATACATTTTCAAAATGGTATTTCACTTTATTTTTAAAATATCAGTATTTATATTTTTTGTTATCTTACTCATAATGAGAAGTTTTAGAAGCTAAGCATGTGTGAAAGGTTACATGCTTAATAAAATTCTTTTGGGAATATAAGGAGGAAAAAGATTGAAGACCACAAAAATATGTAATATAAGCATTAGCAGAGAATGTAGAGAACATACTGTTTACGCTCTATGATAAACATTTTAAATGTATCTACTATCATTTTCAATTAAAAATCACAACAATAAAGTTTTATAATACTTCAGATTTATTCTTCTACTCTAGAAATTTAAACTGTAATGGTGATTTTGCTTCATCAAAATGCAGATTTTTATACTTAGTCGTTAGGCATTTGGCCAAAGTAAGGGATTGGTATATATCCAAAAAAGTACAATTATGCCTATGAAAAGTTACTTGGAGCCTTCTTAAAAATCATTTATTATCTATTGTAAATTACTTTATTCCATATTAAGCTGGCAGAGAATGAAGATATTTATTTATGGCAGTGTAGGAATGCAGGATGGAAATGGAAAGAGCATAGTTTCTAATGAGAAAAGAAACCAAATGAAGCTAAAGCATTTTATCTTCATTCAGCAAGCATTTGCCAGGTACCAAGGCCTCACACAATGTATTATTACAGTTTATTTAACCTAGCATTATATCACTAATAGTTTATTATCATCATTGGAATTATATTTTTTAAATTAATCTTTATTGGAGTGTAGTTGATTCATAATGTTGTCTTAGTTTCTGTTCACAGCAAAAGTGAATCAATTTTACATATACATATATCCACTCTTTTTTAGATTTTTTTTTCCCTCATGGATCATTACAGAGTACTGAGTAGAATTCCCTGTGCTACACTGTGGGTTCTTATTAGTACCTATTTTATATACAGTAGTGTGTATGTCGATCCCAATTTCCCAGTTGATCCCTTCCCCCTCCCCCTGTGCTGTCCCCCTTGGTAACTTTGTTTTCTACATCTGTGATTCTATTTCTGTTTTGTAAATGAGTTCATTTGTACCATCTTTTTAAAGATTCTAAAGGTTATTTTCTTAGAAGATAAAATTAATTGATTGGCTTTATATTCTAGACGTTAAATGAACTAAGAAACTATAATAATGTATTACATGGGTTCATTTTATTTATAAATAAGTATAAAGATAGCTATAAAAAGTGAAAACTAAGCTTTCAAACAATGGAGAGATTATCTTTATATTTATTTTGTTTAAAATTCTGGGATAAATTTTCCTTTGTTTCGTTAATGAACTCTATCGGTTGACACTCAGGGAATGTGTGCTGTTCCCTGGACTTCCAGGAAAAGATCTGTGTTATGTATTTACATAAGTAGCTCTTAATTTCATCAAATCATATCATTTATTTTGATTTATTTTCTTAAAGATGTTTAAAGTTGCTGATTAATGACCACAACTAATGTAGTCTCAACATGCTATTTTTCATGCCCTTTGAAAATCTGAGCAAGTGGATTGAAGTGATCTGCAATTGATTTTTTTATACTAGAAGTAGTTAATATGTTACAAAAATAAACGGTTGGCCGTTTACTTTCACTACCCATCAGGTAAAATAAAAACCAGGGATTCTGGAATAAGAACAGAGTTCAAGGAATCAAAGACTCAGACTCCCATTCTTTCCTGTTCCTCTCTACACCATGAGGGGACATCAACTGCCTAATCCAGTCTTGATTCTGCTTTTCTTGCTCCTTCCCAGAGATGCTTCAGCTACCTCCAAACCGTAAGCAACATTTCCAGAAAATTCTATTCCCCTCCTCTCTCCCATTCTGTTATCCATTTCTTGATGTCTGCCTTTTTATTTCCTAATTCTCTATGAAATTATCTGCTGTTGAAAAGCATTGAAAAATGATTACCACAGGTGGTAAAAGGTACACTCCAGGTCCAGAAAACTCAGAGACACAAGGTAATAATATTTGTGAAATATTTGTGAAGCAAATATTCCATCATCCAAGATGATGGAATTCTACAATATTCACCAAATAAAAATATATAATTCCTACCCAAAAAAGAGATAAATTCTTTATTGGCTAATGAAAAAGGCTGCAGTGTCTTGTCTTTGTCATTGCAAAGTGACATAGTATCTTTGTCTCCTCCAAGTCATGGGTTCCCAAGATGGATGAGACCTAAAGACAAGCCAGGATTTGTGTGTTAAGTCACTCAATCTTTCACCAAATCTTTAAAGGCTAGCATTAGACTTTGAGAACATACAGATCAACAAAATGTGGGCTGTGACCTCAGTACCTCATAGTATAAAAGAGAGAGAGAAAGAGATGGTGCACAGAGAATGAAATAAAATGCAAAAACAGAACCAGGATTCTGTGGGAATTGTTGTTGTTCAGTTGCTAAGTTGTATCCAACTCTGCGACCCCATGGACTGTAGCCCGCCAACGTCCTCTGTCCAAGGGGATTTCCAGGAAAGAATACTGGACTGGGTTGCCATTTCCTCCTCCAGGGGATCTTCCTGGATCAGGGAACAAACCCTCATCTCCTGAGTCACTAGGGAAGCCCTCTGTGGGAATACTGACAAATAATACCTAACTCCTCATGGGAACGTATATAAAGGAAGGGGCATCACCAAAGTCTACATAAGGAAGTTGTTTTTGAGATGAGTCTTATGAAGCAAATAGAAGTTTTCCAGCTAGACCAGGACACTTCAGATAGACCGACAAGCATGAGCCACCAGAGCATCACAGAGTTCAGTATTTTGGGCTTTTCTAAATGATAGATAAACAGCAACAGAGGGATGATATTTTCTTCTGGGTGTACGTGGTAACACATCTGATGATTAGCCTAGTTTGTCTTCTATCTGCAGAGAGTGGAAGAAAGAAAAGAGCTAAGGTTGCATCCGAAACAGTATTGAAAATAGATTCAGTTCCTCTCCATGAATTGTTACCTCTTTAATGTTTCCTGAAACAAAGTGACCTCTGATACCATCATACAAAACCCAAGACCACATACAGACAGATTCTCTTACTGGTTGCAATAATAATTAATTAATTAATAATATCATTTGTTAATAAATTAAATGGAGAAGGAAATGGCAAAGTGTTTTGAGAGGACTGTTGACATATAACTGAGAATTAAAGTTGTATTAAAGTGTACAACACACATATATATTGTGAAAGGATTTTCCCCATTGACCTAACTAATCTATTACATAGATTAATGATTTATCTAGCACATCTGTCTCTCAGCTATCTACTTTTGAGGGAGAGGTAAGAACATTTAATTTCTGATCTCTGAGCAAATTGCAGTTACATAATACAGTTATCAGCCATAGTCACCATGTTAGATATTATATCTTCAGCTCTTATTGCCTCATAAATGACAGTGTATGCCCTTTTACCAACATATTCCTGTTTCCCTCTACCTCCCAGCCATTGGAAAGCACTTTTCTACTCTATGTTTCTAAGTTTGACTTTAAAAAAAAAAGATTCCTCATGTAAGTGATACCAGGCATAATTGTCTTTCTCTGGTTTATTTCACCTAGCACTGTGCCCTCAAGGGCCATCTATGTTGTCACAAAGGGCAGAATTTCCTCCTTTTTTTAAGGTCGAATACTATTCGTGTATGTGTGTGTATGTGTGATCACATTTTCTTGGTTCATTGAAAATTTCTAATTTAGAAAATTACCTCTATCCAAAATGTATAACAACTTATGGAGTGCTTATCCATAGCTTACAAATAGGTTTACTAATGTGGAAATAGTAAATTTCCACAATACTGGAGAAATGTATGGGTGTTTTAACTTGGTAGGGGGGTTCTGAGTTTCTAAGGTCTATACTCCTTGCCACTCCTGCTGAAATCTAACTTGGTTCTGTGACTGATGAAGATAGCAAAGATTATCTAGAAAACAACCACAATAACCCCTCCATGGCTGACCCAGACCCCTCTTCTCCACAGGCAGTACCTGGTGCTGGTCCCGTCACAGCTGTATGCTGGTGTTCCTGAGAAGGTCTGTGTCCTGCTGAATCACCTGAATGAGACAGTGGCATTGACAGTAACTCTGGAATCTGAGACGGAGGGCAGGAATCTCCTCACAGACCTGGAGGCGAAAAACTCCTTCTACTGCAGCTCCTTCACGGTCAGCATTCCTCCTCGGGGGAAGGGAAATCATTACAGAGAGAGCACATTAGTTGATGCCTTAGGTTCTGACCCCCAACAATTAAAAAATGTCAGCTTGGTGCTCTGTGATGACCTTGATGGGTGGGATAGGGGTGGGAGGGAGGTCCAAGAGAGAGGGGATATATGTATGTATATAGTTGATTAACTTTGTTGCCCAACAGAAACTAACACAACATCATCAAGCAATTATACTCCAATAAAAAATAAAATACAAAAAAGAAAAATGAGGAGTACAGAGTGAATTTCAAACAAGTCTAAAGATAAAATTTCTACTGAATATACTTTCATAATATTTACAAACAGAACTGGTACAATATACAAAAGATAACAATGGTTATAAGAAGGATTTTGTTTGTTCTTAAAGCAAACTTTGAAGGTAAATCATATTCATGCCTTTATAGATATAAACACAGATTCATAAAGTTTAGTGACTTATCTAAGTTCTCCCAGATGGTTGACGGTTAATGTACTGTCCTTGTAACCTTTTACTAACTTAAAGTATTAAAAAGTTAATCATACCAGCTTACTACCAATGATAATATACAGTGCTACTTTTGACTGTTAGAAAATAAATTTTAAAAATTATTTTAATACTACCATATTACTGTCAAAATGAGAACTTGTTATTTCCTTCATTGTCATGACTAGTTGAAGAATTACTTCATTTTTATTGCAATGACATTTCTCCTTTAATCAATTTAATAAATTGCTGCCTTCATGTTACACACTCATATTAATCTATAAAGCAGGGCACATTCCATTTGACCCTGAAAAAATGAAAGCGAAAGTATCTGTTTCTCAGTCATGTCCAGCTGACTCTTTGTGACCCTGTGGTCTGTAGCCCACCAGGCTCCTCTGTCCATGGAATCTCCAGGCAAGAATCTTAGAGTGGATAGCCATTCCCTTCTCCAGGAGATCTTCCTGACCCAGGGATCGAACCTGTGTCTCCTGCATTGCAGGTGGATTCTTTACCGTCTGAACCACCAAGGAAGCCTAGCCCTTACTAATTCCCATGGGACTAACTAGAGAAATGAGAAAGTCACAAAAGCTGAGACCCTCAGAAGTGGATCTGGACAGATTCTTCAGCTCATTTCTGTTTTACAGATTCCGGATTCTTTTCCCTTCGCATTCATAACTGTGCAGGTGCAAGGACCAACCCAGAACTTCATAAAGAAGAAGCCAATATACATTACAAAAGCAGAAAGCCTAGTCTTTGTCCAGACAGACAAACCCATCTACAAGCCAGGACAAACAGGTATAAGGAACTAAACAAGCAAAGGCAATCTGAAGGGTTGGAGGTGTAGTTCTCTGTTACCTTTTGGAAATCCTGGCACATTGTTATTTGTGTTACCACCCTGAATTTCCATTGGCGGCTTTCATGAGAAAAATCTCTGTGTTTCAGTGCAATTCCGCATTTTCTCTGTGGATGTCAACTTTCACCCTTTGAATGAAACGGTAAGTCTCATAGCAATGGCTATTTTGTTGTTGTTCAGTCACCAAGTTGTGTCTGACTCTTTGCAACCCCATGAACTGCCTCACACCTGCTTCCCTGTCCTGCACTAACTCCCAGAGTTTGCTCAAGTTCATGTCCTTTGAGTAAGTGATGCTAGCTAACCATCTCCTACTCTGTCACCCTCTTCTCCTTTGCCTTCCATCTTTCCCAGCAGTAAGACTGGCAGAAAAAAAAAAAAAAAGCCAAAATGTAAAATCTGTTCTTTGGAGAACCTGAGACCAATATGAGATACTTAAACCTACCACAGAAAGTTCTCCAAAGCATATGGCTACTGGAGGATAAGGGAGATAAGTTCATCAACTACATTCTTAAAGTTAATTAAATATTCGGTTGAAATTATCTCCTTAAAGACTCAATTATTCTAAATGAACAAAAGAAAATAAATGCATTTGATATCTCTCTTAAGAGAAATGGAGAATTTCTCACAGATGAAAGTCAGCTGCCAAATAAAACTCATTATTTGGACCTTTTTACACAAATCTAGGTTACATTACTTCATAAAAGGAAATCATGATTTCTTTTCTGTTTGTTCTTTTTTTAAGAATTTTTTTTCCATCTCTTAAAAAAAAAAATTTATCCATGTTTGGTTATGCTAGGTCTTTGTTGCTGCTCAGACTTTTCTCTAGTTGTGGAGAGCGGGGGCTGCTCTCTAGCCGCAGTGCACAGGCGTCTCATTGCGGTGCTTCTCTTGTTGCAGAGCACAGGCTTTAAGGTGCATGCGCTTAGTAGTTATGGTTCCCAGGCTCTAGAGCACAGACTCAGTAGTTGGTGCACACAGGTTTAGTTGCCTCAGAGCATGTAGGATCTTCCCAAATAAGGGATTGAAACTGTCGCCTTCACTGGCGGGTGGATTCTTTACCACTGAGCCATCAGGGAAGCCCCCATCATTTCTTCAGAGACTATGTCCCAGACCGAACATATGAAGTGTTATGACTCAAACAGGGCCACATTTCCTCATCCAGACAAGAACTGAATAGGCTCAACTTCCTTCTGGTCCAAATACTGTTTTAATGCTGGTGTCACAGTTTTGTCTTTCTATACTCTGTCTCACATTCACCCTATTTGTTTTCTTTTCAGTTCCTGGTGGTTTATATTGAGGTAGGTAATATCTTGTGTCTCTCTCTTGGGATGAGGCCTCACTGTGAGTTATATTAACTTTCCTCTTTCCACTTTCTCCTTCCCCACTGCCACTTCTTCAGAACTAAATAAATACTGTTTTCCCTGTCTCTCATAAATCCTGGGGAGAGTGGATAAGATGTCAATGAAATAACAAAATACCCTGAGATGATGCAACGTAGTGGCTCTTCCAATATTTCTGACTGAGATAGTATGCATAATCACAAAAAGAGGTACTATCACCTGTCATATCTCAGCTGGGCAAGTTGCCCTTTTCTAGTCTAGAATTCTTAGAAACCTTTGCTAATACCTCTGGTGCCAATTTACCAACCAGCTAATTAGCCTGCTTCCCATGTCATCCTCCCTGAAAAGCTGTTCTACTCAAAACTATATATTTCAATTGCTTCAATATACTTGTGATGCTTTTACATATAGAACCCCAAAAGGAACCGGATTTTCCAATGGCCCAGTTTCAAATTGCAAGGGGGACTCAGTCAGCTCTCTTTCCCACTCTCAGTGGAGCCCGCACTGGGTCCCTACAAGGTGGTACTGCTGAAGGAGCCTGGGAAAAGAATAGAGCACTCTTTTGAAGTGGATGAATACGGTAAGAATTCTACACACGTCAAACACATGTATGACATTAAAGAATACAAGATTGGATCATTTTTATATGTAGTGACAAGCAAAAATCTAGCATATATCAATCAAAAAGTAGCAAGAATTTTTATTTATCTAAATATTTGCCAAACACTTCATGCACTATCTCATTAAATCCTTACAATAGCCCTCTGAGGCAGATACTATACCATCTCTATTTTACAAATGAGTATATTGATACTAGAGAAGTGAAAAATTTACCAAAATCATGGAGCCAAGAAGCATAAGAGATTTTAATAGTTCCAACTGACCCTATTCAAACATAAATTATTAACCAATATATTGTGTTATCTACATGCATCTCTTGATCTATATCTTATAACAGGATGTATTTTCTGGGATTGCATCCTTGCTGTCTGTAACCTACATGTAATTTACGCTAATAATAGTTCTCAGACATTGAAACCATCTTATTAGTTATCAATTATGTAGAATTTCTAATGTAAGTTAAATACATCATGCTGTGGATAAGGAGTTGTTGTTGTTCTACTGCTAAGTCATGTCCAACTCTTTGTAACCCAATGGACTGCAGCATGCCAGGCTTCCCTGTCCTTCACTATCTCCTGGAGCTCACTCAGACTCAAGTCCATGGAGTCAGTCATGCCATCCAACTATCTCATCCTATGCCTGCTCTTATCCTCCTGTCCTCAATCTTTCCCAGCATCACAGCCTTTTCCAATGAGTCAGCTCTTCACATCAGGTAGACAAAGCATTGCAGTTTCAGCTTCAGCATCAGTCCTTCCAATGAATATTCAGGTTTGATTTCTTTTAGGACAGACTGATTTGATCTCCTTGCTGTCCAAGGGACTCTCAAGAGTCTTCTCTAATACCACAGTTTGATAGCATCAGTGCTTCCATGCTCAGCCTTCTTTATGGTCCAACTCTCAAACCCATACATGACTACTGGAAACACCATAGCTTTGACTATACAGGCCTTTGTCAGCAAAGTGATGTCTCTGCTTTTTAATACACTATCTAGGTTTTTCATAGCTTTTCTTCCAAGGAGCAAGCAGCTTTTAATTTCATGGCTACAGTCACCATCTGAAGTGATTTTGAAGCCCAAAAATATAAAATCTGCCACTATTTCCACGTTTTCTCCATCTGTTTGCCATGAATAGGAGACTTATCACAAAAACAGGATTCTCCAGTCTCACCAGAACTGCCATGAGAATTATGGAACAGGGATTAACTATAGGAACGACTAACCTTATATACAACTGTGGGAGAGGCTAGAAAAGTCAGAGTCCCGCAGGAGGAGTTGGTGGATCTGAGGAAATCACTAACCAGGCCTCCTGAAGCAAGGTTGAGGATGTACAGATCAGAACTTACAAGGGCACATTCAGATTCCAGAGTGGACCACTGAGGGAAACTGGCAGAAGAATCAATCTCCCTCCTCCCACTTTGTATTTCTATAACCAGGTGTCTGGTAGTGGGCCCAGGGTCTCTGTGAGTCAGCAGGGTTAGAAGTTGGGAAGAAGAGCTAGAACAGACAGAGAAAAAAATAAGGACAAACTGAAAGTTTCTGGCCCATCTGTACCTGTGACCATGTCTAATCATCAGATCAGATCAGTGACTCATACGTGTCCAACTCTTTGCGACCCCATGAATCGCAGCATGCCAGGCCTCCCTGTCAATCACCAACTCCTGGAGTTCACTCAGACTCACGTCCATCAAGTCAGTGATGCCATCCAGCCATCTCATCCTCTGTCGTCCCCTTCTCCTCTTGCCCCCAGTCCCTCCCAGCATCAGAGTGTTTTGCAATGAGTCAACTCTTCGCATGAGGTGGCCAAAGTACTGCAGTTTCAGCTTTAGCATCATTCCTTCCAAAGAAATCCCAGGGCTGATCTCCTTCAGAATGGACTGGTTGGATCTCCTTGCAGTCCAAGGGACTCTCAAGAGTCTTCTCCAACACCACAGTTCAAAAGCATCAATTCTTCGGCACTTAGCCTTCTTCACAGTCCAACTCTCACATCCATACATGACCACAGGAAAAACCATAGCCTTGACTAGATGAATCTTTGTTGGCAAAGTAATGTCTCTGCTTTTCAATATGCTATCTAGGTTGGTCATAACTTTCCTTCCAAGGAGTAAATGTCTTTTAATTTCATGACTGCAGTCACCATCTGCAGTGATTTTGGAGCCCAAAAAACTAAAGTCTGGCACTTTTTCCACTGTTTCCCCATCTATTTCCCATGAAGTGATGGGACCGGATGCCATGATCTTCGTTTTCTGTATGTTGAGCTTTAAGCCAACTTTTTCATTCTCCATTTTCACTTTCATCAAGAGGCTTTTTAGTTCCTCTTCACCTTCTGCCATAAGGGTGGTGTCATCTGCATATCTGAGGTTATTGATATTTCTCCCGGCAATCTTGATTCCAGCTTGTGTTTCTTCCAGTCCAGCCTTTCTCATGATGTACTCTGCATATAAGTTAAATAAACAGGGTGACAATATACAGCCTTGATGAACTCCTTTTCCTATTTGGAACCAGTCTGTTGTTCCATGTCCAGTTCTAACTGTTGCTTCCTGATCTGCATACAAATTTCTCAAGAGGCAGATCAGGTGGTCTGGTATTCCCATGTCTTTCAGAATTTTCCACAGTTTATTGTGATCCACACAGTCAAAGGCTTTGGCATAGTCAAAACAGCAGAAATAGATGTTTTTCTGGAACTCTCTTGCTTTTTCCATGATCCAGTGGATGTTGGCAATTTGATCTCTGGTTCCTCTGCCTTTTCTAAAATCAGCTTGAACATCAGAAAGTTCACGGTTCACATATTGCTGAAGCCTGGCTTGGAGAATTTTGAGCATTACTTTACTAGCGTGTGAGATGAGTGCAATTGTGTGGTAGTTTGAGCATTCTTTGGCATTGCCTTTCTTTGGGATTGGAATGAAAACTGACCTTTTCCAGTCCTGTGGCCACTGCTGAGTTTTCCAAATTTGCTGGCATATTGAGTGCAGCACTTTCACAGCATCATCTTTCAGGATTTGGAATAGCTCAACTGGAATTCCATCACCTCCACTAGCTTTGTTCGTAGTGATGCTTTCTAAGGCCCACTTGACTTCACATTCCAGGATGTCTGGCTCTAGGTCAGTGATCATACCATCGTGATTATCTGGGTCGTGAAGATCTTTTTTGTACAGTTCTTCTGTGCGTTCTTGCCACCTCTTCTTAATATCTTCTGCTTCTGTTAGGTCCATACCATTTCTGTCCTTTATCGAGCCCATCTTTCCATGAAATGTTCCCTTGGTGTCTCTGATTTTCTTGAAGAGATCCCTAGTCTTTCCCATTCTGTTGTTTTCCTCTATTTCTTTGCATTGATCGCTGAAGGCTTTCTTATCTCTTCTTGCTATTCTTTGGAACTCTGCATTCAGATGTTTATATCTTTCCTTTTCTCCTTTGCTTTTCACTTCTCTTCTTTTCACAGCTGTTTGTAAGGCTTCCCCAGACAGCCATTTTGATTTTTTGCATTTCTTTTCCATGGTGATGGTCTTGATCCCTGTCTCCTGTACAATGTCACGAACCTCCATCCATAGTTCATCAGGCACTCTATCTATCAGATCTAGGCCCTTAAATCTATTTCTCACTTCCACTGTATAATCATAAGGGATTTGATTTAGGTCATACCTGAATGGTCTAGTGGTTTTCCCTACTTTCTTCAATTTAAGTCTGAATTTGGCAATTAGGAGTTCATGGTCTGAGCCACAGTCAGCTCCTGGTCTTGTTTTTGCTGACTGTATAGAGCTTCTCCATCTTGGCTGCAAAGAATATAATCAATCTGATTTCAGTGTTGACCATCTGGTGATGTCCTTCTGTAAGGTCTTCTCTTGTGTTGTTGGAAGAGGGTGTTTGTTATGACCAGTGCATTTTCTTGGCAAAACTCTATTAGTCTTTGCCCTGCTTCATTCCGTATTCCAAGGCCAAATTTGCCTGTTACTCCAAGTGTTTCTTGACTTCCTACTTTTGCATTCCAGTCCCCTATAATGAAAAGGACATCTTTTTTGGGTGTTAGTTCTAAAAGGTCTTGTAGGTCTTCATAGAACCGTTCAACTTCAGCTTCTTCCACATTACTGGTTGGGGCATAGACTTGGATTACTGTGATATTGAATGGTTTGCCTTGGAAACGAACAGAGATCATTCTGTCGTTTTTGAGATTGCATCTAAGTACTGCATTTCGGACTCTTTTGTTGACCATGATGGCCACTCCATTTCTTCTGAGGAATCCTGCCTGCAGTAGTAGATATAATGGTCATCTGAGTTAAATTCACCCATTCCAGTCCATTTCAGTTCGCTGATCCCTAGAATGTCGACATTCACTCTTGCCATCTCTTGTTTGACACTTCCAATTTGCCTTGATTCATGGACCTGACATTCCAGGTTCCTATGCAATATTGTCTAATCATGGTGACCTTCAGAGACTAATGGAGGTGTTTCCCTCTCACCTTTGAAATCTTGGACAAATTCTGAAGAGAGTCTAGGAACTATAATACCAGCCTAAGTTACCATGGTGCTAACTGCCCATGGGTATGAATGGCATCTCTTTTTTGCCACTAGTGACCTGCTGCTCCTTATTGTAATTGAAATCACTTCATGTGACTCTTTGTTACAAGATTCTGTAATAGAATCATTACTAATACTCTTGCAAGACTTTCTGCCTGCTCTCACACTTGTTTTTTTTTTTTTTTTCTTTTATTGATAACAGTTTTGCCCAAATTTGAGGTCCAAGTGAAAATGCCCAAGAAGATTAGTTTCCTAGAGGATGAATTTGAGGTTTCTGTCTGCAGCCTGTGAGTTACATTTTTTACCTTATTTCTATTTCCCTATCCTGTTTGTATTGCACATAACGATTACTGACCTTCCAACTGTTTTAATTAAAGAAGGAATGAGTCTCTCCAACTGTCTGAGCTTAGACCAAGGAGCAGGGGTGATAGCATGCAATATGTTTACTACTGTTAGTAAAATTATTAACTGAGCATTTAAAATGTGCCAGGCAATGTTCAAAGTGCCTTGCACTTATTTGTGTTTTTGTTCTTACACTAACCTTGTGAGACGAGGATAATAATTCTCATTTTACAAATGAGGAAACTATAACATATAAAGAATAAACTAACTTGTTCAAGTTCCTGCAGACAATAAATGGCAGATTGGAATTTAAATCCAACAGTCTGGCTCCAGACCCTGAACCTTTCTCCATAATTCTATATTGCCTCGGCAAGTAACAAAAAAAATACATATAGCTCCATGAAGCATTTCTATATCCCAGACACTGGGCTAAAGTGAACCCAAACCATCTAATTCTGGAGCCCATAGCTTCCATGTTATTCTATGTCTTATTATCTCCTATTTTGTATTGTCCCCCATTTTTTAAACTCTGGGAAGCTAGAAAGATGTTAAGCAGACCCTCTATCTTACATGCTGGATATATTAATATAGAATTAAAAATGCATGTCATTTAACTTTTTTGCAAGGTAGAAATAGAGATACAGACATAGAGAACAAATGTAGGGACACCAAAAGGGGAAAGGGGTGTGGGATGAATTGGGAGATTGGGATTGACATGTACACACTACTGATACTATGCATAAAATAGATAACTAATGAGAACATGCTGGTTAGTGCAGGAAACTCTACTCACTGCTCTGTGGTAACCTAAATGGTAAGGAAATCCAAAAAAGAGGGGATATATGTTTCTGTATAGCTGACTCACTTTGTTGTACAGCAGAAACTAACACAATATTGTAAAACAACTATACTCTGGTTTAATAAAATGAAATTTTAAAAAAGAAATAAACAAAATGCATGCTATTTATTTCTTCCCTGATTGCCTTTGGGCAATAAAGTCCCCTCCAGTTACATCAAGGAGGTTGGATTTACTGCTTGCTTTTAAAAACAACATGAAAAACATGTGTTTTCCTCCTTCTCACCAGCTTTGATGCTTCACATTTTTTCATCAGGGAGAAAGCCTTTTGCTTCAGATTTAAAGAGAAGATTCAACAAAGTGACTAAATTTAGTAAATAATGTATTACTTTATCAGCACGTATAGAAATTTGAAGGGGAGGAGACACTAAAAAGAGGAAGCTTGGGGTTTCTGAGACCGAACTTCACCTACTTAACAGTTTGGACAGGGTCTCAAATTTAAGTATGCATCAGAATCTATGGAGGTGCTTATTTCAAATGTAGATTCCTTGGCCCCACCTCTAAATCTGAGGAAGGATTTGGTACTCTGAATCTCACTGCATGTCTCAGGGAATGTCCATGGAGGTTGTCCAGAAAGCATACTTTAAGAAGCAATAGACTGAGTTCAGCTTCACATCACGCCTTAGTCTGTTCAGGCCATCATAACAAAATACCACAGACTGAGGAGCTTATTAACAACAGAACTGCACTGTTCACAGTTCTACTGTTGTCCTATCACTCAGTCGTGTCCAACTCTTTGTGACCCCATGGACTGCAGACACCAGGCTTCCCTGTCCTTCACCGTCTCCCAGAGCTTGCTAGAACTCATGTCCACTGATTCAGTGATGCCATCCAACAACCTCGTCCTCTGTCGGCCCCTTCTCCTCCTGTTCACAGTCCCAGAGGCTGGGAAATCCAAGATCAAGTGCCTGCATGGTCACATTCTGGTGAAGGTCCTCTTTCTGGTTCAGAGCATCTTCTTGTGTCCTCACATGGGAGGAGGGACAAGAGATCTCTCTGGAGCCTCTTTTATGAAGGCACTCACCCATTCATGAAAACTTCACCCTCCTCCCAAAACCCTCACCTCCTAAACTATCATCGTTTGGGATTTAGAATTTCAACATGAATTTCAAGGTGACATAATATTCAAGCCATACATCACATCCTTCCATCAGATTTGGCAGAATCCAACTTCCCTTTCACTTTTCACTTTCATGCATTGGAGAAGGAAGTGGCAACCCACTCCAGTGTTCTTGCCTGGAGAATCCCAGGGACAGGGGAGCCTGGTGGGCTTCCATCTACGGGGTCACAGAGAGTTGGACACGACTGAAGCAACTTAGCAGCAGCAGCAGCGACTATCATGATACAGTTCATTTGTAATATTTTTGTTCTGTAGCTAGCTCTTTCCCAGTTAATTCCTCACTTATCCTCTTAAAACATATAAAAGTTAGGGAGGACTTAGAAATACACTCTTGGGACTTCCTTGATGGTCCAGTGGCTAAAAATTTGCCTTCCAAGGCAGGGGGTGCAGATTCAATCCCTGGTTAGGGAGATAAGATCCCACATGTTTTGCTGCCAAAAAAAAACAAACAACAGAAGCAATATTATAACAAATTCGGGAAAGATTTTTAAGTCCACAACAACAACAACAAAAATCTTAAAAAATAAAACCAGCAAACAAACAAAAGAAATACACTCTCTATATTTCCCTAATTTCTTTCCCTAAGACAACTTTGGAGGTGCTGACAAAGTTAGAATCATAACCTAGATAATATGACAGCAGAGAAAGAAGGAAATAGGCAGTTTTATAGTCAAACCTCAACTGAGAGGAAGGTAAGATCTGAGAAAAACCACACTGTTACTTTTCCATTTGGAGGTGTTTCAAAAAAACAATTCAGTACTCATAAGTATTTTCTTTTAGAGGTATAGATAAGACAGTTTCAGAATAAGTACTTCTAAAGTGCTAATGCTATGAAAGGAAATGCAATTGCTGTAGATGAGTAAGATGAATGGATCAAATCATGTGTAGGAAATGTAAGTTATTTATGTTAAATATCTTTTTGTATGACCACTTTATTGTTACAGATACACATATGGAAAGCCTGTCCGTGGCCTGGTGACGATTAATGTATGCAGAAAATATTTACAGTACAGTTCTTCCTGTAATGGAAAATATCCAAAAAGCATCTGTGAAGAATTCAGTCAACAGGTATATGGAAACTACTCTCCCCAGGACACTAACACCAGATCTTGCTTTCTTGCAACTGATAATACAATAAAGAACACAATACAATGCAACATAATACCATGCGATATGAGAGTAGTATTTGAATTAGTCACCTAGGAAAACTGTGGAATAAGGGAAATATTTTAAGATTGCCTGGCAATAATAAAAACCCACTTGAAGACAGGGCTCATGGATTGCCAGTTTTGCAATTTCCTTCTGATAGCAATCAAAATGCCAGGTGTCCAGGCATAAAAGGATGTGGAAGTCTCCAAAGTTGACTTTAATCAAACAGAAAAGAGAAGAAAAATATGGCAAATGTTAAGAATTGGGCCAGTGGAGAATCAAATGACACTGTGGAATCTAACCTGCATGTGGGAGTCTATGAGATCAGCATCAGGTTGAAGAGAGCGGGACCAAGTGAAAAGATGGATGAGAGTCCTTGATTACATCAAAGATGTAAAGGAAACAGCAGCAGGGCATGTATTAAGAAATGAAATGTTAAAAAAAAAAGAAATGAAATGTATGAATTACTAATTTCAGAGGAAGAGTACAAAAAAGGTCAGGGTGAGGCAGTGTGAGCAGACATTGTCAGGTGTGGAAAAGCAAGTTATCTAAGTTGCAGAATGAAAGGCTAAGGTGGTGAACATGATGATGAAGGTCAAGATGAATACTGATAAGCAAGATAAACATGAGAGAAATATAGCTGTCAAAATCTTTATCAAATCAGGGAGACTAAGATTCATTTTCATTTTCAAATGAGTCATGACATCTGTATATAAGTAAATTAAATTGATTAAAGTTGTGCAATAAATATTTCCAGGCAAGAATACTGGAATGGGTAACCATTACCTTCTCCAGGGAATCTTCTGGACCCGGGGATGGAACTTTGGTCTCCTGCATTGCAGGCAGACTATTTACCATCTGAGCCACCAGGGAAGCCCAAATTAAGTGTGACTAAATTTTACTATGCAATAAATATCATGTAAACAAGTAAAAAATGAAAACAAATCTTTATTATAATATGGATCCCAATGTTTAGTTTAGAAATCTAATTTCTAAAATGAATCATCTAGTCAATAAATATATGTGCTTTCATTAATGTCCTAGATATCAAGAAAACACAGTTAACAATCCCTAGTCAATATTTAGGCTGCCCTGATGACTCAGCAGTAAAGAATCTGCCTGCAATGCAGGAGATGTGGGTTCGATCTTGGGTCAGGAAGATCCCCTGGAGAAGGAAATGCAACCCGGTATTCTTGCCTGGAGAATCCCATGGACAGAGAAGACTGGCGATCTACAGTCTGTGGGGTGGCAAAAGAGTCAGACACAACTGACCCACTGAACAACTACAGTCAATATTTAGGTGGAGATCATTACAGAGGATTCTTAGAACACAGTATGTCTGAGTTGTGTTTAGAAGAGCTGTAACTGTTGGCCACAATGAGAGTGGAAGCAAGAAAAGATATTTAAGGAACAACGTACACAAAGAGATAAAATTACAAAATACCATGGCATGTTGGGAAACACTGAGCTACATTGCCTTCAGTTCAGTTCAGTTCAGTCGCTCAGTCGTGTCCGACTCTTTGCCACCCCATGAATCGCAGCACACCAGGCCTCCCTGTCCATCACCAACTCCCGGAGTTCACTCAGACTCATGTCCATCGAGTCAGTTATGCCATCCAGCCATCTCATCCTCTGTCGTCCCCTTCTCCTCCTGCCCCCAATCTCTCCCAGCATCAGAGTCTTTTCCAATGAGTCAACTCTTCACATGAGGTGGCCAAAGTCCTGGAATTTCAGCTTTAGCATCAGTCCTTCCAATGAACACCCAGGACTGATCTCCTTTAGAATGGACTGGTTGGGTCTCCTCGCAGTCCAAGGGACTCTCAAGAGTCTTCTCCAACACCATAGTTCAAAAGCATCAATTCTTCAGCGCTCAGCTTTCTTCACAGTCCTACTCTCACATCCATACATGACTACTGGAAAAACCATAGCCTTGACTAGACGGACCTTTGTTGGCAAAGTAATGTCTCTGCTTTTTAATATGCTATCTAGGTTGTGAAAGGTTGTTGTTGAATCATGCGAAGACACTGGGATTCTTGGCCCCCGGAGGAGAAGACTTCAATCCGGGGCCAGAGACAAGGCTTGATCGCTCAGAGCTTTTGTGTAATAAAGTTTTATTAAAGTATAAAGGAGATAGAGAAAGCTTCTGACATAGGCATCAGAAGGGGGCAAAAAGAGTAGCCGCTTGCTAGTGTTAGCAATGAAGTTATATACTCTCCAGTGAATCCAAAGAATGTCTGGAGGTTGTAAAGACCTCACCAGACCTACTCCCATAATTTACATTTTAAGATAACAGAAGGTTTAATCCAGAGACTGTCCTTAGGCAGGATACATTATTGTTATATAATCCTAAGGAATGTGGAGAAAGAAAAAAGTTTGTTCTTTCTTCCTCCTTGAGAATTCCAGACCCCTCTCTCCTTGGGGACCCCTAGACTTCCTATCAACCTGCCTAGGAAATGACTCTCTCAGTTGGTCATACATTGCATTAGTCATGTCCAACTCTTTCCGACTCTATGTACTATAGCCCACCAGGCTCCTCTGTCCAAGGGCTTTCCCAGGCAAGAATATTGGAGTCAGTTGCCATGACCTCCTCCAGGGGATCTTACCAATCCAGTAATTGAACCTGCGTCTCCTGTGTCTCCTGCATTGGCAGGCAGGTTCTTTATCACTAGCACCACATAGGAAGGAAAGTTTAATATGACAGAAATGGGATAGGCTTTCAGAAGCGAGGGGAGAAAGCAAAGGTTGGCAATGATTTGATGAAATGATTAGTGAACAAATTTTGTATCACCTGGGGGAAAAGATAAGAACCCAAAAAGTGAACAAAACATGTGTAAAATTTTCTTCTGTGGCCAACACAAAATCGTCATTGGTTGAAAACTGACTTTTTAAAATCACAAATCAGAGAACCCAGGATTTCTCTTCCTTTCTTTTCAGGCAGATGATGAAGGTTGTTTCACACAACTAGTAAATGCTAAATCACTTCAGCTGAAACAAAAAGGATATGAGAGGACATTACAAGTGGAAGCCAAGGTCAGAGAGGAGGGAACAGGTTTGTATCATTATTAAATGTGTATTAACTTGTTGAACATTTATCAAATATTCAATCCATGTAAAATACTTTCTAGTTTCTGGGGACTGTGTTAGTGATATGGTCTCTCCCCTCAAGGAATTAGGAATCTAAAAAGAAATTATACATATAAATGGCTATGTATATATGTATCTATGTATTATATATAACCATAATAAAATTTGGAGGCTTCCCAGGTAGCACTAGTGATAAAGAAACCACCTGCCAGATCCCCTGGAGGAGGGCATGGCAACCCACTCCAGGACTCTTGCCTGGAGAATCCCATCAACAGAGGAACTTGGCGGGCTATGGTCCATAGGGTCTCAAGGAGTCAGACACGACTGAAGCGACTTGGCACGCACCATAAAGTTTTCACAGGAAATGTTAATAAATAAGGGCACAATGAGTGTGAAGAGAGATAGGTTATTCTAATATAGACCAAAAAAAAAAAAAAAAACTTCTAAAAGGTAGCATTTGAGCAGATTTGAATAGAATGGATTGTATTTCGAAACAGTCAAAGTGAAGTCGCTCAGTCCTGCCCAACTCTTTGCGACCCCAGGGACTGTAGCCTACCAGGCTCTAAGGTGCCTCTCAGTCCATGGAATTTTCCAGGCAAGAATACTGGAGTGGGTTGCCATTTCCTTCTCCAGGGGATCTTCCCAACCCAGAGATCGAACCCGGGTCTCCCGCACTGCAGGCAGAGGCTTTACCGTCTGAGCCACCAGGGAAGCCCACTTTGAAACAGTTCACCAGAAAAGCATAATAAGCATAAAACAAATGTCTTCAGTCCCAAAGGAATCTTTAAAAGTAGGTTGGTGCTAAGGTGTTTAGAAAAGTAAATTGTATACTAGAGAGATTAGACTTTATTATGAAAGCATTGGATATCTTCAGCTATATTTAAGGAGAATGACCTAATAAACTATTTTTTAAGTTAATTCCAAAAAAACTATCATATAAATAAAATAATTGTTAATTCCAAATAAAATGCTAACTTAACAGAACCCTTAAATATAAAAAAAAAAAAAGCAACTGAACCATACAATGCTAATTACAAGGGAAGGCAATGATAAAAAGTAAAAAAAAAAAATCTGTTAATGCTATTAAAAGTATGAGTTCATACCCAGAATTATCATAATGCTATTTTGAATATTATCCACTTTTTAAAAATCATGTTTTCATTACATAGAAAAAAACACAAATTTCACTTTTCTTCAAAGGGATGTCAATCCTAAATGTGATTTGAAACATTTGAGTAAAATTTTTTAGTTTTTTCCCCTCAAGCTATTGAATATTTTCCAATTGCCATTTAGTAGTTTTATATAGAACATACACTACTTAGACTACTCAGAGAAAAGAACATGGCATATATTATAATTATACAATGCAAAAGAGGGCTTTGGTTATATTTTTATATTTGTAAAGTAAAAGTTTGATTAAAATAGTCACTTTTATTTTTTTATTGTTATTTCAATTTAAAAAAATATATAAGAACAGGAAAAAAAAGTTAATTTTAGCAGGCATGAAAAGGACAGGCTAGATGAAAAATATATTACAATGTGTTAAATCAGAATACTATCCAAAAAGACCCCAAAGACTACAATTTTGGGGGTCTGGGAAATGGAAATATCATTAACCAAGATAAAGAAAAGATGAGAAAGAATTATGGTGATGAGGATTTGTCTAAGACAATTCATCATAGCTTGGAATATCAAAATGTCAGTTGATTCACTCAATGGACAATTTCAAAAGAAAAGTCTGAGCAAAATCAGGATTCGAAATGTAAATCTGAAACCATTCTTACTGTATTCAGATCGTCCTAAGAGAAAAAGCAAGTGTTCTGAAAGTAAGTTAATTATCATTGCTAAATTGAGGCTAGAGGTGGACAAGGAGGGGCTCAAAAACTGAAACAACTACAGTCAGAAGATTAGGTAAATAGGTAGAATAAAACTAGAAGACATAGGATTAGAGAAGGAAATGGCAACCCACTCTGGTATTCTTGCCTGGAGAATCCCAAGGACAGAGGAGCCTGGCAGGCCACAGCCCATGGGATCACAAAGAGCTGGACATGACTAGGTGATTGAGCACACATAGGGTTAGAGTTGCGGGGAATGAAAAAATAGTTTCTTTTGACAGGAGGAAGGCTTTAGATAATGGAGATAATATACAGATCACACTTCACTGAATGAAAAAGCCCTGGGTATTGGCTATACTTCTTGCCATGTGCTGAAAAGAAGGCTTTTGCTGGGGAAGGGGTTTGTGACAGAAATTTAAGAATATTTTTAGGCCAGTGTGAAGAATGAAGTTGTTCCCAGATGGTTGCTGGGGAGGAGCAAGACAGAGCAAGATCTCTGAGGAAATGAGGAGAAAATCTCCTCAAGAACATGGATGGAACAAGCAGGATATTTGTGAAGCCAGAGAATTGAGGAATTATAGATCTCAATGAAAGAATAAGAGTATATGGACTTTTTTTGTTATAATGGAGTGAAGCTGGGATGGGATAGGAGGTGAGGTGAATAGAACATATAGAACAGTTCAACTTCTCTGAATTATTCTTCAGGGTTGGAATTAACCGGACATGGATCAAGTGAAATCACAAACACCTTAAGCAAACTGAAATTTACGAAAGTGCATTCACATTACAGACGTGGGCTTCCTTTCTTTGGGCAGGTAAAGTTTCTTTTCAATGTAAACATATTTGGGGGCATATGACTTCTAGGAAAACCAATTTTTATATCAAAACTTATCTTTTAAATTCATCAAAATTCTTTTATTATACAAAAGCAAAATTTATTATAAAAACAAACATTTATTTAGAGTGAGTAACGAAATTATAAAAACTTAAAAGGCAAATACCTTATATAGGGCTTCACTGGTGGCTCAGCAGTAAAGACTCTACCTGCCAAGCAGGAGACCTAGGTTTGATCCCTGAGTCGGGAAAATTCCCTGGAGAAGGAAATGGTAACCCACTCCAGGAGATCCCATGGACAGAGGAGCCTGGCAGGTTACAGTCCATGGGGTCGCAAAAGGTAGTACACAACTGAGAAACTAAACAGTGACAACAAACACAAAAAGAAGCCTTATAATGAGATACAGAACAACAAAGATGAAGAAAACTGGGGAAGGTAACACCATGAATCTACTGTTGGCAGTTCTCAATTAAACACTCATAAGTTATCTAAACAAAAACATCAAAAAGAAAAATATTTTACAGCCCAGAAAACAAATCTTACTTTTATATTCTAAGATCTTCATTAGATGACAATGGCCAAGAAGTGAACACAATAGAGTGGAAAATGTTATTGCGATTTACCACCTGAAATCAGCTTTCACTTTCTTATTTCTCTTTTCTACTTCTAGGTTCTTCTAGTCAATGAGAAGGATCAGCCAATCCCCAATGAGACTGTAGTGGTCAATGTGGATATGTTTCAGTATAGTGCCAGATTTACTACAAATGAGCACGGTTTGGTGAACTTTTCCATTGATACCAGTAACTTCACATCTTCTTTCATTTCAGTTGGGGTAAGTGGAAATCTAAATACAAAATAAGACACAAAAAGTTCTCTCAGAAAGCTTTCATTTTAGACTTTATGACATGATCTAGTTTCAGGAGACATTTATTAAACCATCTTGATAGTCCCTTGAAAATCCAACATTTTTATAGCATTATTACAAACTAGATTTTAGTTGTTTCTTTGGTAAACCACTATTTTCATTTTGTGTGAAATATTCTAATGTCCTTATGCAATGTACAACCATAAGGGTATTAAGAAAAAGTTATTGATCTTAATTATGAGTGAATGTGACTAAATTCATACAGTGTAATTTTAAATAACGGAAAGTTGTTTATAGATTATGTTTTATTTTGGAAGGCAGCCTATAATGAAATCAAGTAAGCATGAGTCTTAAAAAATCTTCAGCTAATGACAGAGTGACTTTACATATATATAAAATGTTTTTATATATATATATATATAATGTTTATATATATATATATATAATGTTAATAAAAATAACTTACTTAAGACCTTTATTCTATCCATTAGGTCATTTACAAACAGAATAGCCACTGTTTTGATAGCAGGTGGCTTGAAGAATCTCACATACCAGCAACACACACTGCAAGTCATATTTTCTCCCCAAGCAAGAGTTACATTCAGCTTGAACCTGTGGCTGATACTGTGATCTGTGGGCAAACACAGGAGATTCGGGTGCACTACATCCTGAATGGACAGATTCTGACAGATGAAAGGGAATTAACCTTTTATTATTTGGTAAGACTAAAAGCCACTGTAGCTCTTCCTAATTATATAAACCCTAAAAGATTGCTATTTAGTTGATAAGTCATGTCTGACTCTCTGTGACTGGGATTTCCCAGGTAAGAATAATGGAATGGGCTGCCATGTCCTTCTCCAGGGGATCTTCCCAATTCAGGATCGAACCCAGGTCTCCTGCCTGCAAGTAGATTCTTTTCCACTGAGCCACCAGGGAAGTTCCAACTAAAAAGATAGAATTTGTATCTAAATAATGCCCTTTATATCAATATAATTTCTGTGTTTATGAGTGAAAAGAAGTTGCTTCCTAACAAATTAATGCCTTAATTTTTCATTCATGTTCTAGCCTCCCCTGAAACTTTGTTTTTTTCATTTTTTTTCTGAGTTCCATTGGAAAATTATTGAACAGAAGAGGAAAGCGCTTAGGTGACATATTAGTCAAAAAGAATGTTTTATCATAGAACTCAGTAGATCAATAGACAAAAGATAAAAATCAAAACAGTCAATAGGAAACAAAATGTATAAACAATCTTTCGGAAAAAAACGTTGAATTTTACCTTAATTGGGAGAAATGAAAATTTTAAAAATAAAGCAGTAGACTTTTACTCCTATAAAAGTTCTAAATAATTTACAAGTTGAAGAACTTGTGTGTGACTATAGGGAAAAGTACATTGACAGGCATATTATAAATTGGTATGATACTTTTGGGGTCAGTATACCTATTTATGTCAAAAAATTAGAAATATTCAAAGCTGGTAGTTACCCAAGTAAGACTTTTGTTTTGTTTTGTTTTGTTTTGTTTTGTTTTGTTTTTTTATTTTTTAAATATTCCTTTATTTCTCATGTGTTCCCCATCCTGAACCCTCCTCCCTCCTCCCTCCCCATACCATCCCTCTGGGTCGTCCCAGTGCACCAGCCCCAAGCATCCAGCATCGTGCATTGAACCTGGACTGGCATCTCGTTTCATACATGACATTTCACATGTTTCAATGCCATTCTCCCAAATCTTCCCACCCTCTCCCTCTCCCACAGAGTCCATAAGCCTGTTCTATACATCAGTGTCTCTTTTGCTGTCTCGTATACAGGGTTATCATTACCATCTTTCTAAATTCCATATATATGCGTTAGTATACTGTATTGGTGTTTTTCCTTCTGGCTTACTTCACTCTGTATAATAGGCTCCAGTTTCATCCACCTCATTAGAACTGATTCAAATGTATTCTTTTTAATGGCTGAGTAATACTCCATTGTGTATATGTACCACAGCTTTCTTATCCATTCATCTGCTGATGGACATGTAGGTTGCTTCCATGTCCTGGCTATTATAAACAGTGCTGCGGTGAACATTGGGGTACACGTGTCTCTTTCCCTTCTGGTTTCCTCAGTGTGTATGCCCAGCAGTGGGAGTGCTGGATCATAAGGCAGTTCTATTTCCAGTTTTTTAAGGAATCTCCACACTGTTCTCCATAGTGGCTGTACTAGTTTGCATTCCCACCAACAGTGTAAGAGGGCTCCCTTTTCTCCACACCCTCTCCAGCATTTATTATTTGTAGACTTTTGGATCGCAGCCATTCTGACTGGTGTGAGATGGTATCTCATAGTGGTTTTGATTTGCATTTCTCTGATAATGAGTGATGTTGAGCATCTTTTCATGTGTTTGTTAGCCATCTGTATGTCTTCTTTGGAGAAATAATTTCACAATTTGTATGGAAATACAAAAAACCTCGAATAGCCAAAGCGATCTTGAGAAAGAAAAATGGAACTGGAGGAATCAACCTACCTGACTTCAGGCTCTACTACAAAGCCACAGTTATCAAGACAGTATGGTACTGGCACAAAGACAGAAATATAGATCAATGGAACAAAATAGAAAGCCCAGAGATAAATCCACGCACATATGGACACCTTATCTTTGACAAAGGAGGCAAGAATATACAATGGATTAAAGACAATCTCTTTAACAAGTGGTGCTGGGAAATCTGGTCAACCACTTGTAAAAGAATGAAACTAGAACACTTTCTAACACCATATACAAAAATAAACTCAAAATGGATTAAAGATCTCAACGTAAGACCAGAAACTATAAAACTCCTACAGGAGAACATAGGCAAAACACTCTCTGACATACATCACAGCAGGATCCTCTATGACCCACCTCCCAGAATATTGGAAATAAAAGCAAAAATAAACAAATGGGACCTAATTAAACTTAAAAGCTTCTGCACATCAAAGGAAACTATTAGCAAGGTGAAAAGACAGCCTTCAGAATGGGAGAAAATAATAGCAAATGAAGCAACCGACAAACAACTAATCTCAAAAATATACAAGCAACTCCTACAGCTCAACTCCAGAAAAATAAATGACCCAATCAAAAAATGGGCCAAAGATCTAAATAGACATTTCTCCAAGTAAGACTTTTGAACAAAAAAAAAAAAACCTTATGTGTAGAAAATTCTGTATAGGAACATAAACTATATATAGTATTTTTGTAATTCTAAAAAAAGTAGAATAATTGACAGTAAGTTAGAATCCTAGTTTTATTGCTTCCTAGTTATGTGACCTCAGGTAATTTACTTAATCTCATCTGTAAAGAATAATGTCAATCATTTCACCTGAATACTGAAGATAGTATTTATGCTTTAACATAGTCAATGAAGCAGAAGTAGATGTATTTCTGGAATTCTCTTGCTTTTTCAATGATCCAGTGGATGTTGGCAATTTGATGTCTGGTTCCTCTGCCTTTTCTAAATCCAGCTTGACCATCTGGAAGTTCTCAGTTCACATACTGCTGAAGTCTTGCTTGAAGGATTTTGAGAATAACCTTGCTAGCATGTGTAATGAGTGCAACTGTGTGGTGTAGTTTGAGCATTCTTTGGCATTGCCTTTCTTTGGGATTGGAATGAAAACTGACCTTTTCCAGTCCTGTGGCCACTGCTGAGTTTTCCAAATTTGCTGGCATATTGAGTGCAGCACTTTCACAGCATCATCTTTTGGATTTAAAATAGCTCAGCTGGAATTTCATCACCTCCACTAGCTTTGTTCATAGTAACGCATCCTAAGTCCCACTTGACTTCACACTCCAGGTTGTCTGATTCTAGGTGAAGGATTACACCATCGTGGTTATCAAGGTCAGGCAGGAGGAGAAGGGGACGACAGAGGATGAGATGGTTGAATAGCATCACTGACTCAATGGACATGAGTTTGGGTAAACTTTGGGAGTTGGTGATGGACAGGAAGGCCTGGTGTGCTGCGGTTCATGGAGTTGCAAAGAGTCGGACACGACTGAGCAACTGAGCTGAACTGAACTGAAGTCCTTTTTTATACAGTTCTTCTGTATGTTCTAGAGGCTTTCCTGGTGGCTCAGACGATAAAACATCTGCCTGCAATGTGGGAGACCCGGGTTCGACCCCTGGGTCGGGAAGATCGTCTGGAGAAGGAAATGGCAACCCACTCCAGTACCCTTGCCTGGAAAATCCCATGGACAGAGGAGTCTTGTATGCTATAGTCCATGGGGTTGCAAAGAATCAGACATGACTGAGCAACTTCACTTTCCTTTCCTTTCACTTTCTGTATATTCTTGCCACTTCTTCTTATCCTCTACTTCTGTTAGATTCACACCATTTCTTTCCTTTATTGTGCCCATCTTTGCATGAAATTCTACCTTCAGTTCAGTTCAGTTCAGTTCAGTTCAATCACTCAGTCGTGTCCGACTCTTTTCGACCCCATGAATCACAGCACACCAGGCCTCCCTGTCCATCACCAACTCCTGGAGTTCACTCATACTCACGTCCATCGAGTCAGTGATGCCATCCAGCCTTCTCATCCTCTGTCGTTCCCTTCTCCTCCTGCCCCCAATCCCTCCCGGCATCAGAATCTTTTCCAATGTGTCAGCTCTTCACATGAGGTGGCCAAAGTACTGGAGTTTCAGCTTTAGCATCATTCCCTCCAAAGAAATCCCAGGGCTGATCTCCTTCAGAATGGACTGGTTGGATCTCCTTGCAGTCCAAGGGACTCTCAAGAGTCTTCTCCAACACCACACTTCAAAAGCATCAATTCTTCGGCGCTCAGCATTCTTCACAGTCCAACTCTCACATCCATACATGACCACTGGAAAAACCATAGCCTTGACTAGATGGATCTTTGTTGGCAAAGTAATGTCTCTGCTTTTCGATATGCTATCTAGGTTGGTCATAACTTTCCTTCCAAGGAGTAAGTGTCTTTTAATTTCATGGCTGCAGTCACCATCTGCAGTGATTTTGGAGCCCCCCAAAATAAAGTCTGACACTGTCTCCACTGTTTACCCATCTATTTCCCATGAAGTGATGGGACCAGATGCCATGATCTTCGTTTTCTAAATGTTGAGCTTTAAGCCAACTTTTTCACTCTCCTCTTTCACTTTCAAGAGGCTTTTTAGTGTATTTAATTTTCTTGAATACTTATGCTTCACTGACTACACCAAAGTCTTTGACACAGTTTTCCACAACAAACTGTGGAAAATTCTGAAAGAGATGGGAACACAAGATCAGCTTATCTGCCTCCTGAGAAACCTGTATGCAGGTCAAGAAGCAGCAGTTAGAACCGGACATGAAACAATGGACTGGTTCAAAATTGGAAAAAGAGTATGTCAAGGCCGTATATTGTCACCCTGCTAATTTAACTTCTATGCAGAGTGCATCATGTGAAGTGCCAGCATGGATGAAGTACAAGCTGGAATCAAGATTGTTGAGAGAAATATCAACAACCTCAGATATGCAAATGACACTACCCTAATGGAAGAAAGCAAAGAGAAACTAAAGAACCTCTTGATGAAGCTGAAAGAGGAGAGTGAAAAAGCTGGCTTAAAACTCAACATTCAAAAAACTAAAATCATGGCATCCAGTCCCATCACTTCATGGCAAATAGATGGGGAAATAATGGAAACAGTGACAGGCTTTATTTTCTTGGGCTCCAAAATCACTGCAGATGGTGACTGCAGCCATGAAATTAAAAGACGCTTGCTCCTGGAAGAAAAGCTATGACAAACTTAGACCGTGTATTAAAAAGCAGAGACATCACTTTGCCTACAAAGGTGCATATAGTCAAAGCTCTAGTTTTTCCAGTAGTCATGTACGGATTTGAGAGGTGGACCATAAAGAAAGCTAAGCGCCAATGAATTGATGCCTTCTAGCTATGGTGCTAGAGAAGACTCTTGAAAAGTCCCTTAGACAGCATGGAGATCAGATTGGTCAGTCCTAAAGGAAATCAACCCTGAATATTGATTGGAAAGACTGATGCTGAAGCTGAGGCTCCTATACTTTGGCCACCTGATGCAAAGAGCTGACTCATTGCAAAAAACCTTGATGCTGGGAAAGACTGAGGGCAGGAGGAAAAGAGGGCAACAGAGGATGAGATGGTTGGATGGCATCATCGACTTAATGGACGTGAGTTTGAGCAAACTCTGTGAGATGGTGAAGGACAGGGAAGCCCGGTGTGCTGCAGTTCGTGGGGTTGCAAATAGTCAGACACAACTGAGCAACTGAATAATAACAACTTAGAGTTATTGCCAGAAAAAAAGAAAAATCTTAAAATTATTTAGTTCAGTACCAGACACATGGAGAGTGTAAGTACTTTTAATTTTTTTCTGTTTTTTTTTTTTTTTAAATAAAGGCAGCAATAGATAATGCTATGCTATGCTAAGTCACTTCAGTCATGTCCAACTCTGTGCGACCCCAGAGACGGCAGCCCACCAGGCTCCCCCGTCCCTGGGATTCTCCAGCAAGAACACTGGAGTGGGTTGCCATTTCCTTCTCCAATGCATGAAAGCGAAAAGTGAAAGTGAAGTCACTCAATCGTGTCCGACTCTTAGCGACCCCATGGATTGCAGCCTAACAGGCTCCTCTGTCCATGGGATTTTCCAAGCAAGAGTACTGGAGTGGGGTGCCATTGCCTTCTCCAATATTTTATACCTCCCTTCACTATATATTGCTTTGCATATAATAGATGCTTAAAATAAATGTTGAAAGAATATGTAAATTTAAAATATCAATATCTAAGATAAGTAGTAAATAGTAAGAAAATTCTAAAACATTGTAAAATTACATGTTTGTTATTTAAAGTATATTGTTTGAAGTTTATTACTTAAACTACACAAATTGGAAAATATTGGAAGAGAAATTTAGTAAACAAAAGTAACTTTGGGGTTGAAGTAGTAAGATTCTTGTTGTTTGTAAATTATAAATATGTTATTTGTATATTATAAATATGTAAGTTTAATGACTACCCTTTAAAATGATAATAAACGTATTTCCCTCTGTCTTCAGATCAAAGCAAGAGGAAGCATCGCTCAATCAGAAACCCATGTGTTATCCATTAAACAAGGAGAGTGTAAGTATTTTCAGGATTTCTTATTTTTTTTCTCTTAAATTGCCCTAAACACTTTAGCTATTTCTTACATCAGAGCAAATGGCTACCAACTTTCTTCCATCAACCAAAGATGGGGAAGCTAATTTTAAAAATAAGAATACTAGATTCATTTTAGTACTTTTTAAAATCCTTTTTATAGTGTTTCTATATTTTAAATTTTATTTCTAAAGTAAAATATATTCATTTTATTATTAAATTTTTTTAATTCAGAAAATAACTGAAAAATGAAAATAATCACCAAAGAAATATTTTACTCTGTATGATTTTGTATTAGTTTCTTATTGCTTCTGTAGGAAGCTGGCTGGCTAAAAACCACACAAATTTACTATCTTGTAGTTCTGTAGAAAGAAGTCTTACTGGGCTAACATCAAGGTGTCAGCAGAATGAAATTCCTTCTGGAACTCTAGAGGATTACCTGTTTCCTCACCTTTTGCGGCTTCTAAAGACCTGCGTTCCTCAGTTTATGGCCTCTTCTGTCTTAAATGCTAGCAACACACCATCTTCAAGGCTCTCACTTGTATTCCTGCCTCTCTCTTTTAGATCATACTTTCCTTCTGGGTTTTCTTGAATCATAAATATCCATTGATATCTGTTAATTAACTTTTCAAGAAAGACTCTATTACCAAAGATACGTATGTTCAGTCTCTTTGTTACATATCCCCAGACTAAATCTCATAAGTAGCGTCCCTTTTTTCCTGTTCATTTGAATTATAGGCTATCAGTTTACTAAAGCAATTTTTATTAACAAAAGCATATTTGGAAAGATTAAAAAGTCCATTCACCCAAGGTGAGTGAATATTTTCAAGAAAAATAAAGAATACATATTATAAAGATTAGAACATATTTGTCTTTTATTTTTGACACACCATTTCTCACAATAGTACCTGACACACAGTGGGTATGCAATACATATTTTTAAACTAATTCATAAATGAAAGTTAAGATATTTCTTTATGATTTACAACTGTTAAATTTTTTGGGAAAAAAGTTTCCCCATTAAAACTATACTTCAAGAGAGTCTATCTTTCTATCTTGATATAGCTCATAATAGGAGCTTTGCATAAAAACATTAATAAAACATGGTCATTGCCCTCAAGATGCTATATTTTTTGTACACTCTTCTGCTTATGTGTTTAAATAAATCCCATGCTTTATTAAAAATTCTAATGGAAGAACTTAGAACTAAGTACTATTTCTTTATTTTGTAAAGTAGAAAAATTGCTAGCCAAAAAAAAAAGTCTCAACTTGCTTAAGATAAACTACTGTGCCAAGAATTTTCGCTCTATTTCTCTAGTGGTCCTTTATCTCTTTTTATTCAAGCAGTTCAACACAACATAAAGCCAGCATTGCACTTCAACATTCTTCAAAACTTTCCAAATGAAGATTGATTTTTATTTAATCTCCTAACTCTACTATTCACCACCTTTGTTGAACTAATCATAAAAAGCTGGATTAAAAAGACCTTTATAATTAATCATGACTTTTAGATTGTGCTTAAAATCTTGTGATTCTTTGAATTTCAAATTCATTTGTTATTAAATTTCTACTAACTGTATGAAAGCTTTTTTTTTCTAGTCTATCCATTTTCCCAGCAGCATGAGACAACCAAGGCCATAATGAAGACATACCACTCTAAACCCTGCTCACCATAGATTCTCCTTAGGTCCATAAAATGTCTTATCTAGATAAAAATCTCTCTTACTAAATTTTTTTATTGCTTAAAAAAATTTAATTCAGGTACTCAAATATGGAACAGTCCCTCTAATTTTCCATTTATCATGGATTTTTATGGGACTGAACATTATATTGGTTTTTCTAGAGCAGGTAAGTTTGTTCCCAATAGCGTATCAAAAACCAAATTTCCTCATGAGGAAATTTCTTCAAAATTAGTTCCTGCTTCCCTTGTGGCTCAGCTGGTAAAGAATCTGCCTGCAATGCAGGAGACCTAAGTTTGATCCCTGGGTTAGGAAAATCCCCTAGAGAAGGGAAAAGCTACCCTCTCAGTATTCTGGCCTGGAGAATTTCATAAACTGTATAGTCCATGGGGTCGCAGAGAGTCAGACATAACTGAGAGACTTTAACTTTCACTGCTGCTACAGCTAAATCGCTTCAGTCGTGTCTGACTCTGTGTGACTCCATAGAAGGCAGCCCACCAGGCTCCCCCGTCCCTGGGATTCTCCAGGCAAGAAGACTTGAGTGGGTTGCCATTTCCTTCTCCAATGCATGAAAGTGAAAAGTAAAAGTGAAGTCACTCAGTCGCGTCTGACTCCCAGTGACCCTATGGACTGCAGCCCACCAGGCTCCTCTGTCCATGGGACCCTCCAGGCAAATCCTACATAAGTATCTTGAGAGGTGAAATGGGGAGAAGGAAGTGTCTCTTTCCGTAAGATAAAGCATACTTTATTTTAACAATAGCTATGTAAATGGTTGTTTTTCCATTTGTCTTGGATTTCTGGGAAACTGTTATATTTAAGTACTCTATTGTTTAATCATTCGTTATGGCCTCTTAATAATTAATTCCTGCTTATGTTTAACCCTGCTTCAGAAATTCAATTCCATGTGGTTTTAGTTTTACTACTTCAATTTTTTTTTACTAATTCATTTTCTAAATTTATTTTTAATTGGAGGATAATTGCTTTACAATGGTGTACTGGTTTCTGCCATACAATAACATGAATCAGCCACTAGTTCACATTTATTTTAACCCTGCTGTTTTGTGTATTTTGCCACAAGTTGCCCTCAAATATTCTATAGATGTATAGGACAACAGCTTTAAAATAAATTTAAGCTACAAAGATCAGACAGAACAAGATTAAAGGTGCGTGAATTAAACACTATGTAATTCACACAGAAAACAACTAAAATAGATGCATTATAAAAATCAGAGGCATACTATATTTTGTACATGATTATGTGTACCTGTGCTTGTGCTTTGTCACTCAGTCATGTCCGACTCTTTTCAATCCCAGGGACTGTAGCCTGCCAGGTTCCTCTGTCCATGGAGATTCTCCAGGCAAGAGTACTGGAATGGGTTGTCATGCCCTCATTCAGGGTGTCTTCCCAACTCAGGGGTTGAACCCAGGTCTCCCACATTGCAGGCAGATTCTTTACCAGTTGAGCCACTAGGGATGCCCAAGAATACTGGAGTGGGTAGCCTATCCCTTCTCCAGGAAATCTTCCCGACCCATGAATTGAACCAGGGTCTCCTACATTGCAGGCCAATTCTTTACCAATTGAACCTGTATCTCTGCTCTATTGTAAATGGCCAGAAGGTAAAGATTATGTAGCATTCTTTGACTTCCCCTCATGCATATGACAGGCTTTCCTGGACATGACTGAGCGACTAAGCACATTCATATGACAAAACTTGTGCTGACTTGATCATAGAGATCATTAAAGATGTCTAGAAGTTCTTCTCTCTTGACTTCTTAATGTCTTTTTTTTTTATTTGAAAATAGAGACTTACTAAATGTTCTTTCCTTCTTAAGCAGAGGAAATTAACAATGTAATCTACATCTTTAAGGAAAATATTAATATCAGTGGTTCAGCATATGTTTACTGAATACTACTGTATAGAATCTGCCTGCAATGCAGGAGATCCACGTTCGATCCCTAGGTGGGGAAAATCCCCTGGAAAAGGGAATGGCAACCCACTCCAGTAGTCTTGCCTGAAGAATTCCTTGGACAGAGGAGCCTGGAGGGCTACACTCCACGGAGTCACATAGTCAGACATGACTGAGAAACTAACACTTTCACTTTCACTGCAAGCACAATGGCATAAAGGCATGTCTTTTTGTAACTTTAGTACACTCCACATGTAAATAAGTAAAATAATTTGAGAGGCTCCTCTTTATAAAACTGAAGCTCTTCCCTCTTCCTAATCTATTATCTTGAACTTTCTTTACTTTGTAGTAAAAGGGGTATTTTCCTTCTCCTTCCGAGTGGAATCGGACATTGCTCCTATAGCCCAGTTACTTGTTTATACCATTTTACCTAATGGAGAAGTTATCGCAGATACTGAGGAGCTCGACATTGAAAACTGTTTTGCCAATAAGGTGGGTGTTTTGTTTAAGCCCAGTCCTTTTCTTCATCGCCTCTTTTTGAAGCATGGAAAATAAGGAACTTATGTTCATTAAAAGACTGTCAGGTAGTACTTCTAAAACTTTCTGCCAAAGGATCTCTAACAGCAGAGAATGATAACAAAACCTGAGCAGTCTAATGGAGAAGTTCAAAGCAGGTGGCCATTGGCACGATTTCTTGCAAGTCTCTTATTTTATCTGAAAATTCATGAGGAATTCAAAATATATTCTAGGGACTTTCCTGGGGTGTGTGCTGTGTGCTAAATTGCTTCACTCATATCCAACTCTTTGTGACCCTATGGACCATAGCCCACAAGGCTCCTCTGTCCATGGGATTCTCCAGGCATGAATACTGGAGTGGGTTGCCATGCCCTCCTCCAGGGGATCTTTCTGGTCCAGGGATCAAACCCGAATCTCTTACCTGCATTGCAGGTAGATTCTTGATCACTAGCACCACATGGGAAGCCTGGGGTAGAAGAGTGTCTTAAGATTGAAACAATTGGAAAATTCATTGCTATAATTATATCCTCCTTACAGGTAAATCTGAGCTTCTCCTCAGCCCAAGGCCTCCCAGCCTCAAACACCAGCCTGAAGATCACAGCCGCTCCTTACTCTCTCTGTGGCCTCCGAGCCGTGGACAAGAGTGTCCTACTAATGAAGCCTGAAGCTGAGTTCTCACCTCAGTCAGTGAGTCCCATCTCAGTCTTGGATATCAGAAAATGCACACATGATATGACCATTTCTGGAAGCTGAAAATTATACCTGCAAAGGACAAGTTCTTTAGAGTGTCAGGAATAGTGCACTAAGTCACATAAGAGTTTGAATTCTACTTGTTTCTGAAAAAGACATTGCACAAGATGCTTTCCACAGATAATCTCACTTCATTGTCTGCTACAATGTATCAAAGACTGAGCAGTCTTGCTCACCTGTGCCTTACACAGTCCTCACATGTAAAAGATGCTCAACACCTTTTTAATGAGTAAAGAAATGAATAATTCCTTAAGGAGAGCATTATTACCTTCATTTTATGAACTAAGAAAACACAGCAGAGTTAGATTAAGCAACTATAGAAACAATGCACCAAAAAATATATTTTAAAGGTAGAACTTGAACCAAATTTTATTCAATGCTATGTCTAACACACTACAATTCCAGATAGTATGTGAAATGTCAAATTTTTAAATCTTCTCCAAAGTCCAGGCACTTATTTGTTTTAAGTATGGACAAAAGAGATTCCAATCAAACTTGTCTTTTAAACATGTTTCTTGGGACTTCCCTGGTGGTCCCATAGATCAGACTCTGCTTCTACTGCGGGGATCTCAGATCCCTGCTCCGGGAATTAAGATCCCATATGCTGCGCAGCACAGCTAAAAAAAAAAAAAAAAGACGTTTCTTATAATGAAAAACTTGTAAGAGTTCAGTAGTTTTACAGTCTTCATTGTCCATTTATTTATTTAACAAATATCCATGGCATCTTGACTACAGCATAGTGCTCTGAGAATAAGAGTTCTAATGGTGAAAAATAGATGTGGTCTTTGACCATTTTAGATTCATTGTCCCATGTGTTAAGCAAGCAAGCAACAAAAACATATCAACATATAGTAGTTCTAAGTGTTGGTAAGTATCATTTAAGGAATAAACAGGATGTTGAGATGAAGAAAACAGTTGAACAAGTTTTAATGTAGTGATTGGGGATATCTTCTTGCATCGTCAGATAACAGGGGCAGGGGCAGGGAATGCAAAGAATGAAAGCAGCATGAAAGTCCTGAGGCCAGAACAACAGTGTTTCCAAAGGAAATGGTAATGACCTTACATAAAGTGGTGAGAGAAAAGGATGGTAGAGGCAGTAGGTGGAATGAAAAGTCAGGAAGATCATGAGGAGGACTGTGAACTTGGAGTGGAATTAGGCATTGACAGCAAAGTGAAACGCGAAAGTGAAGTGGCTCAGTCATGTCTAACTCTTTTGTGATCCCATGGACTGTAGCCTACCAGGATCCTCCGTCCATGGGATTTTCCAAGCAAGAGTACTGGAGTGGGTTGCCATTTCCTTCTCCAGGGGATCCTCCTGACCCAGGAATTGAATTGACAGCAAAGGCAGTGATATATCAGTGAGGAGTTTAAAGCAGGAGAGCAACGATTTAGATTTACCTAGTTATGAAGATCCTGTTTGCTGTTCAGAGTATGGGAGCAAGAATGAAAGCGCGGAAATAGGAGGCTATGGTAGCAGCTTAGATAAGAGATGACAACAGGTCCACATGGAGTCAGTGTGTCTTTAACAGCCTGAATACTGTACGACTGAGCAGGTGGCCTTATGATGAGGCTTCCCAGGTAAAGAACCTGCCTGCCAATATAGAAGACATAAGAGATGCGGCTTCTATCCCTGGAATGGGAAGATCCCCTGGAGGAGGGCACAGCAACCCACTCCAGTATTCTTGCCTGGAGAATCCCATGGACAGAAGAGCCTGGTGGGCTACAGTCCATAGGGTCACAAAGAATCCGACACCACTGAAACAACTTAGCATGCACGCACTAGGCAAAAACTGAACTAGAATGAATTTATTTCTAGGTTACGTTTGCATCTAGTTTCCTCCTGAGTTAAACTTGGTCCTAAAGCAGTAGAGTGGGGAAAAAAAAAAAAAAAAAAACACTTGGTAAGAATGTAATCACATAAAGTGGGAAAAGGAAATATATTAAGTATTTACAGAGGTTGTTTCTAGGTGATGGATATGAAGGACTTCTATTGTTTCATAATGCTTCTCTGTACTCTCTTTTTGCTTTCTTTTAAAAGTTGGACCTAGGGTCTGTCAAACAGAGTGCAGTATGTCAGAAAGAGAAAACCAAATATCTTAACACATATATGTAGAATCTGGACAAATGGAACTGATGAACTTATTTCCAGGGCAGGAATAGAGACGAAGATAGAGAGAATGACATATAGACACAGGGTGGGGAAGGGGAAAGTGGGACAAATTGGGAAATTAGGACTGACATATATACATTACCATGTGTAAAATAGATGGTTAGCAGGAACCTATTGTAAAGCAGAGGAAGCCCAGCTTGGTGCTCTGCTATGACCTAGAGAGGTGGGATGGGACGTGAGGTGGGAGGATGTTCCAAGAGGGAGGGGATACATGTATATATATAGCTGATTTGCTTTGTTGTATAGCAGAAGCTAACACCACATTGTAAAGCAATTATATACCAATAAGTATAAATAAAATTCAAAAGATAAATTCAAAAAAAAAAGTAGGCATTTGGGCTGGGAGACAAAGAAACTTGAGTTTTAGACTTACTCAAGCTAAATGACCTCTGAGTCTTTCATCAATGAATTTGATTTCTTTATACATTATTTTCTTTCATACAACAACAGGATTGGGATCCATAACCTTTGATATCGCTCCATGATTTCTGTGTCATGTTTTACAATGTTGCTATGGGAGTGTTAAATAAACACCAAGATCTCTTAAACTCCAGATTGAACATTATCTCACTTTATAAAATAAATAACAGTTTTTCCTTTGTTCTACTTTGCAGGTGTATAATTTGCTATCGGTAAAGAAAATCTTTAGCATGGGATATAGAGGCCCCATGAACGAAGATAGGGAAAAATGCATCAACGCGGAAGACATAACTCACAATGGAATCATTTACATTCCAAAGCAGTTCATCAGTGATGACGATGCTTACAGTATCTTTGAGGTAATTCCTTTTCCTAAAAACACAACCTAAATTGATCTCTACCTCATCATCAAGATGGAGAAGAGCTCTAGAATCTGATCTTCCTCTCAACCACCAAAAGACAAAGCTATGATTAACAGAAAAATATTGAAAGGTCAGAGGCATGGAGAACTTTGTACACACACAGACAGTCAGTCATGAATTTCTCTGGCACTTTAAGAGCAAGGGGTATACTTTTAGGGCCCACAACTTTAACCAAGTTGATCCCAAAGCTAGTTGTCACCATCATATATCCTCTCAGTGATTCTCAGAGGTTCCAATATGTGAGAAAAACAAAGCAAACATTTCCACAGAGCCTCTGACATCCTTAAAAAAAGTGAATACTCTGTTGGCAACCACTGTAACAGTCATTTCACAATAAATGAATCAGCAAATGACTGAATACATAAAGTAAAATACTGCGGCCAACAGTTTCAGTGCAGTAAATTTCAGGTGAATTGAAAGTAGCTGTTCATAGAGAAGAATTTGCAAAACTTGGAGTAGAAACATTAGCATGCCTTAGGTACATTAGAGCAAATGTGTATCTTTAACTGCAGTTAGGCAGAATTATGAAAGGGAAGTTTTTCCGGGTTGTGAGATTAAATCTTAGCTCCACCAAAAAGGACTGAAAACACTCGCTATACCTTGAGGAAGCCATGTGTCCTACTGCTGTGGAGGTCTGCAGCTTAGCTGAGAGCAGTTTAAACCTCCCTTTTCTGGAGCCTCCGGAATCAGTTGGTGGTGGAGGGAGAAAAAGAAGGCTCTTTATTAACTGTTAAATGTTTCTTTCTGACTTCTTTCTCCCTGTTCCATACCACTGGCACCACTGACAACGGTGCCTCAGAGTCCCACAGCTTCCCGAGCACTCTAGAGCACAGCAAGTAGTATTTAACTGTGACTAATATTGAAGAGGAAGTCTGTAGCAGGAATCAAGGAATCAAGCTACTGTGGATGTCTGAATGGGTGTTTTGCATGCAGACTTTCAGTATACTTAAAACTGAGAAAGAAAAAAACGAAAGGATAAATCACAAAAGGGATGAGTTGAACACAGATATTCAGGCAAAGGCATATTTCCCAATAAAAACAAAGCAAAGTATAATGACTATGAAGAAAAATCTCCAATATGCAACCCTACAATTTCAAATGAAAAGAAACGGAAAACTATTCTCTGCAACAAAGTTAATGTGTGGTTTGAGGCAGGGGGAGGAAGAGAAGAAAAACATCCAAAGCTAAAACACTCAGTTTCTTGGAGGCAAAAGATAATTAAAGGGGCACTAAGCATATAGGAGACAAAATTCAGAAATAGGAATCAGAAGTAGATTCTAATCCCAACTCCCATTCATCAACTGGATGATCTGAACTCTCTGTGACCCCATTTTCATTTTTATAAAATACCTCTCTTCTCCATTGGGTGGAATTTTCACGATAATCCTATGAGTTCTATGTATAATACTAAGGGTATATAATACAGATGTAAGAAAATATCCCAGTCTCCAGACTGGATTGCCAATATGCTTTAATAATTATTTTTCTTCCAGTCTGTAGGATTAAATATTTTTACCAACTCAAAAATCCACAAGCCACATTTTTGTCAGCCGCTTCCATATCCAGGAATGTCTATGAACTATGGAGGTAAGGGTGAAAGTTATTTATCCGCTAAAATAATAGAAGAAAAGTAACGTTTTGCTAGGTTGGGATAAAAAGCCATTTTTTTAAGTACTGACTGTTATGACTCTGCAGCAATTTCTTGGTAAAATTTCCTCAAACAACTTTTTTCTCTAGAAAAAAAAAATGAAACATTATAATTTCTCTATCTCTCTCTGATCAAAATTAAATACAGTCTTGGTACTTTAAATCCTCTTTATCTACTGTGCCTTCAGTATCTGAATTAGTCAAGATAAGATAAATTATACCATCTTAGCAAACAAACCCCCACATCTCAGAGTCTAAGCACCTAACAGTTTATTTTAATGCTCTCACAAAAACTTCTTGTGAGGCCAGGAGCTGTTCAAAACACCTCCATTGGTCAGAACACTGACCAATCATTGTCAAGGAGATTCATTCAGCTTTCCTCTTGTGACTCCATCTCCAGCATGCCTTTCAAGGTTACTATCTTGGGGGAGAAGGAGTAGATATGCACATGACTTTACAGCCAGCTGTGGAAGTGGCACAAATCACAGTGCCCTACCTGCAAGGGATCTGAGAAATGTGAACGATTACATGGATATTATTTGCCTCTGTCGTTCTTTTATGGAAATCAGTGATTCTGACAAATTGAATAATAGAATAAAATAATTCAGCTTTTGGAAGACATACTGTTAGTCTCCTTGTGTATCTCAAGTATACATAGAAAAGAGGAAAAGTCAAAAAGATTCTATTTTCTCTTCTGCTGCTAACAGAGACATTTCTCTAGCCATGCTGAGATGCCTACAAATCCTGTTTCCCCCTGTGCTGTGTGCTGAGCTACGTTGCTTCAGTCGTGTCCAACTCTGTGAGCCTATAAACTGTAGCCTGCCAGGCTCCTCTGTCCATGGAATTCTTGAATATTGAAGTGGGTTGCCATGCCCGCCTCCACGGGATCTTCCTGACCCAGGGATTGAACTCATGTCTCTTATGGTTCCTACATTGGCAGGCAGGTTCTTTACCACTAGTGACACCCGGGAAGCCCATAAGCAGTATGTGCTGTGCTGTTCTTAGTCACTTAGTCATGTCTGACTCTTTGCGACCCCATAGACTGTAGCCTGCCAGGCTCCTCTGTCCATGGGGATTTTCCAGGCAAGAATACTGGAGTGGGTTGCCGTGCCCTCCTCCAGGGGGTCTTCCCAACCCAGGGATCAAACTCAGGTCTCCCACATTGCAGGCGGATTCTTTACCATCTGAGCGGTATAGGGGTGTTAAACTACTCTTTATTCTTCCTTTCACCAGTTGAAAAATCAGCTTAGGGAGAGTTACATTTGTTTTCATTTCTAGAGAAAAATACATTTGCCTCTAAACTATTTGATGAAGCAGCAGGATTAACCTTCCAATAAGACAAATAGATGAGTAAACAAAGTACGAAGGTGGTAGGGTAAATTGTTCTAATAAAAGACATTCCCTGAGCATGTGGTCTTGTTCTACTTGATACATAAGGCAGCTCTGAGAAATTGATGATAAAACTCAGGCTTACATTAAGCCCTCTTGTTGTCTCTCCACAGCTCCAGGTCTAGCAAGTTCACGAAGCCTACCAGGCCCCATACATGGAATGGCCACTCCTCTAGCAGGTATAGATGCAAGGGGAGTTTATCCATCGAGTTCGAGAGAAGACTCTTCAGCCATGAAAGTGAAAGAAACAATCCGGAAGTATTTCCCTGAGACCTGGATCTGGGAGTTGATACCACTCGAGTAAGTTGTGTGCTGCTTGGAACTGAGAATTTGAATCCTCCTCTACGATTCTGGTGTAATCGTAGGGCTCCCAGTCCTTTCTGTTCTGCCCCACTCTTTTCTGATAGATGTGTAGATTCATAGTTCATTTATCTCATAGCTAAACAATGCAATTTTGTTTTTCTAATTTGGTCCTGAGATAAAACAATAGAAAGCCACCCTTGACCCTAAAAAGAAAAAAAAAAAAAAATCAGAAACCTCTCTAGGAGCACCAAACTTTATATCGAGTTTAGCATTTATCACACTGGGTTTCTAAAGTGTCATGCTCTAGAGTCAGCTGTGGTCCATGCTTTTAAGAAAAGGAATTCATTTACTCTCGTCTTCTTTTTTCCCCTCTCTAGTATGTGGGGCAAACATGAGTTGGCAATCAAGGTCCCTGACACCATCACGGAGTGGAAGGCCAGTGCCCTCTGCTTGTCTGGAACAGCAGGGCTTGGACTCTCACCCACCATCTCTCTCACAGCCTTCCAGCCCTTCTTCCTGGAACTCACTCTTCCCTATTCTGTGGTTCGAGGAGAAGCCTTCACACTCAAAGCCACTGTGTTCAACTATCTGTCCCATTGCATTCGGGTAAGGGCACTTGTCTGGATGTAAGTGAAGCTAGGAGGAAGGAACACACCATGCATTTCCTAAATCTCTCCCAGGTCATCTCCTAGTAAATCATAATTGAATACGATGTGGCCTAATTTTGGACTAGAATAGGTGCTAAGAACAAAGCTCCCCAACAGGTCCAAGGTGGTAAGGTTACAACCATCCAGGCTTCCCTAGTGGCTCAGATAGTAAAGAATCTGTCTGCAGTGTGGGAGACCTGGGTTCAATCCCTGGGTTGGGACGATCCCCTGGAGAAGGTAATGTCAACCCACTCCAGTATTCTCGCCTGGAGAATCTCCAAGGACAGAGGAGCCTGGTGGGCTACAGTCCAGGGAGTCACAAAGAGTCAGACACGACTGAGTGAATAAGACTTCCACTTTCAAGTGCTAAGAACAAAGCTCCCCAACAGATCCAAGGTGGTAAGGTTATAGTCATCCAGGACTGTATTTTGTTTGTGTATTCCTGAATTCAGATATTACTCCCACCTGATTATTTTTTCACTCTAACAAAAGAAAAATATTTCTTCCTTGTGTTGGCACAAGCCTAAATCCTGAGTATTTATCCTGATTCCCATCAGTTTTTCAATGTCCTTATGGCAAACATCTAAACTACAAAATACTGACAGGATTTACCTTGACTGAACAGCTTCTCAAAGCCTCTCATTAGTATGCATTGTCCCTTTAAGCGTCTTTCCCTCCCCCTGCCCTGACACCCCATTACTGACCTTTTCCCTGTGTTCTTTGTCCAACTTGTGGGTGGGAATGGGGGACAGGTGAGCATACAGCTGGAGGCCTCTTCTGCCTTCTTGGCCATCCCAGTAGAGAAGAATGAAGAATCTCAGTGTGTCTGTGGAAACAAGCAGAGAACCGTGTCCTGGGCTGTGACCCCAAAGTCACTGGGTGAGTGATAATGGTGTTCACAAATCCTACTTCTTTTGTTGTAATGATTGCTTTCCACTCCCACTCAGATGCATGCTTTTCTCTCCTCTTTTGACAATGATCAATGGAAGGAAAACAATTATATATATTGGAGAGGCTTAAAAAGAAGAAACCATTCAATATAGGATCACTGTTTAACTCCTTAAGAATTTTATTCCCCAGGAGAGGTGAATTTCACAGCTACTGCAGAAGCCTTGCGGTCTCAGGAACTATGTGGCAATAAGGTGCCTCACTTCCCAGAAATTGGACAGAAGGACACCGTTATCAAGCCTTTACTAGTTGAGGTATGAAGGTCTAATCTCTCTGAGTCTCAGAAGCTTTATTATGGAAATCGCATTATCTAACATGTATGTGGCAGTGACATTTCATTCCCATGAATATGAATATGTCCACAACTCAAGCTTTCACTAACATTTTCTCTTCTAAAGTGATTGCTTCTTCTCAGATACATTATAACTTCTCTTTTTTTTAATTCATTTTTTAATTGAAGAATAATTGCTTTACAATGTTGTATTAGCTTCTACTGTACAACAGTGTGAATCAGCTATATGTATACATGTATCCCCTCCTTCTGAATCCTCCCTTCCACTCACCTCCCAAATCCCATCCCTCTAAGTCATTACAGAGCACTGAGCTGAGCTCCCTATGCTATACAGCAGCTTCTCACTAGCTATCTATTTCACACACAGTAATATATATATATGTCAAAACTACTCTCTCAATTCGCCCCACCCTCTCCTTCCTCCCTGTATCCACAAGTTTGTTCTCTATTCCTTCCCTGTAAATAGGGTCATCAGTACCATTTTTCTAGATTCCATATGTATACAGATAACTTTTCTTCTTAATTTTCTTCTTTCAATACAAAGCCTGAAGGAATAGAAAGAGAAGAAACTTTCAACACACTTCTCTGTGCATCAGGTAAGTGTCAGAAATAGATAAAATTTTTATGTTAAGCCACTTGCCAAAGTATATGATGTGAAATGCCCTTGGAGGCACGTTTTCTCTGGTGGAAAAAAAAAAAGGAAAGACGTATATTATCCCATGTGCAAATCAAAGAACATTTGATGGAGAACAATCTTTTCCTGATGAGGGCATCGAAAAGTTAAAGAGATTCACCTAAAAATTCTTGGCCAATAATGAGGACTAAAGCTGATGACTATCGGACAGGATTCTTTCCAATACACCTTGCTTCCCAAACTTCTTCCTACACAATTTTCCAAATATTGAAATATCTTTGTGGCACTGGTATTCTTGGTTATTCAGTTAATAGTTTAAGTGTATTCATGTTTTTGTTTAAACAAATTATTTGAAGAATTTTAGGTCACTAACATATAGAGAAAAACAATCTTTAATGAACCCTTAAAATTACCATCTAAATTTTCATCCATTCATTTAGAAAATGACTATTAAAATGTTCAACTCTGCCCTATCTAAAATCATCTTGAGAACAATGCTTAGTGTACAGATGGCCTCTCTTCTCTATTTAAGTATCCCCTGATAATCTCAGCTAGTCACAGAACTTTAATAACTTTGTACCAGAGACGACAAAATGTATATATCTTTGGTCCATACCTCTTTCCTGAACTGAGACTCATGTATTCAACTGTTCACTTATCATCTCCACTTGCAGGCTTGGAGGTCTAAGAGGTTTCTCAAAACTAGCTTCCTCAAAACTGAACCCCTGCAGGACTCGCTGCTTCTCCTACAGTTTTCTTCATCTCAGATGCTGCTGCTGTGATGGAAATCCTATTCTTCTGCTGGCTGGAGATAAAAATTTTGGAGTTGTCCTTTAATTATATTCTTTCTCTTTTACTCCACACCCATTCAATTCCAAATCTAGTTGTTTCTACCTTTAAATATTATTCAGAATTTTCCCACTTCTCATCATGTCCACTCCTGCTCTAGACCTTTCTCTCTTGGATCATCTCAGCCACCTCCTACCTGGTCTCCTGGTCATCTTCCCTTGTTCTTCTATAGCAAGAGAATCATTGCAAAGCGTATTTCACACCATGTCCCTCCTCTGTTCAGAATCTTCCAAGAGTCTCCCATGTCCCTCAAAGTTAGAGCATGTCTCCAACCTCACCTACAAAGCCTTTCTACCCTTGAGACTTCATACCTTCTTACCCTGTCCTCCACTCACCCTGCTCTTCCTAGTCTAATCACACTGGTCTCCTAATCTGATCTTGGAACACATCCAGCATGCTATCATCTTTGGTGTCTTTTCATGTTTTGTTCCTTCTTCCAGCAAGTCTCTTCCCTTCATATCAGATCAGATCAGATCAGTTGCTCAGTCGTGTTCGACTCTTTGCGACCCCATGAATTGCAGCATGCCAGGCCTTCCTGTCCATCACCAACTCCCGGAGTTCACTCAGACTCACGTCCATCAAGTCAGTGATGCCATCCAGCCATCTCTTCCTCTGTCGTCCCCTTCTCCTCCTGCCCCCAATCCCTCCCAGCATCATACTCTTTTCCAATGAGTCAACTCTTCGCATGAGGTGGCCAAAGTACTGGAGTTTCAGCTTTAGCATCATTCCTTCCAAAGAAACCCCAGGGCTGATCTCCTTCAGAATGGACTGGTTGGATCTCCTTGCAGTCCAAGGGACTCTCAAGAGTCTTCTCCAACACCACAGTTCAAAAGCATCAATTCTTTGGAGCTCAGCCTTCTTCACAGTCCAACTCTCACATCCATACATGACCACAGGAAAAACCATAGCCTTGACTAGACGAACCTTTGTTGGCAAAGTAATGTCTCTGCTTTTCAATATGCTATCTAGGTTGGTCATAACTTTCCTTCCAAGAAGTAAGCGTCTTTTAATTTCATGGCTGCAGTCACCATCTGCAGTAATTTTGGAGCCCAGAAAAATGAAGTCTGACACTGTTTCCACTGTTTCCCCATCTATTTCCCATGAAGTGATGGGACCAGATGCCATGATCTTCATTTTCTGAATGTTGAGCTTTAAGCCAACTTTTTCACTTTCCACTTTCACTTTCATCAGGAGGTTTTTAGTTCCTCTTCACTTTCTGCCATAAGGGTGGTGTCATATGCATATCTGAGGTTATTGATATTTCTCCCAGCAATCTTGATTCCAGTTTGTGTTTCTTCCAGTCCAGCATTTCTCATGATGTACTCTGCATTTAAGTTAAATAAGCAGGGTGACAATATACAGCCTTGATGTACTCCTTTTCCTATTTGGAACCAGTCTGTTGTTCCATGTCCAGTTCTAACTGTTGCTTTTTTACTCCCTGATTTACTTAGTCTTCATCACTTATGATTTTTTAAAACTATTTATATATTTATTTATTTTGGCTATTCAGTTCAGTTCAGTCACTCAGTCATGTCTGACTCTTTGTGACCCCATGGACTGCAGCCTACCAGGCTTCCCTGTCCATCACCAACTCCCAGAGTTTGCTCAAACTCATGTCCATTGAGTCGGTGATGCCATCCAACCATCTCATCCTCTGTCATCCCCTTCTCCTCCTGCCTTCAATCGTTCCTAGCATCAGGGTCTTTTTGAACAAGTCAGTTCTTTGCATCAGTTGGCCAAAGTATTGCAGTTTCAGCTTCGGCATCACTCCTTCCAATGAATATTCAGGACTAATTTCCTTTAGCATGGACTGGTTGGATCTCCTTGCAGTCCAAGGGACTCTCAAGGCTTTTCTCCAACACCAAAGTTCAAAACCATCAATTCTTCGGCACTCAGCTTTCTTTATGGTCCAACTCTCACATCCATACATGACTACTGAAAAAACTATAGCTTTGACTAGACAGACCTTTACTGGCAAAGTAATGTCTCTGCTTTTTAATATGCTGCCTAGGTTGGTCTTAGTTTTTCTTCCAAAGAGCAAGTGCCTTTTAATTTCAGGGCTGCGGCCACCATCTGCAGTGATTTTGGAGCCCAAAAATATAAAGTGTCTCACTGTCTCCATTGTTTGCCCATCTATTTGCCATGAAGTGACGGGACCAGATGCCATGATCTTTGTTTTTTGAATGTTGAGTTTTAAGCCAGCTTTTTCACTCTCCCTTTTCACTTTCATCAAGAGGCTCTTTAATTCTTCTTCATTTTCTGCCATAAGGGTGGTGTCATCTGCGTATCTGAGGTTACTGATAGTTCTCCCTGCAATATTGATTCCAAGTAGTGTTTCATCCAGCCCAGCATTTTGCATGATGTACTCTGCATATAAGCAGGGTGACAATTTTCAGCCTTGACATACTCCTTTCCCAATTTGGAACCAGTCTGTTCTTCCATGTCCAGTTCAAACTGTTGCTTCTTGACCTGCATAGATATTTCTCAAGAGGCAGGTAAGGTGGTCTGGTATTCCCATCTCTTTCAGAATTTTCCACAGTTTGTTGTGATCCCACAGTCAAAGATTGTGGCATAATTAATAAAGCAGAAGTAGATATTTTTCTGGTATTCTCTTGCTTTTTCAATGATAGAATAGATGTTGACAATTTGACCTCCGGTTCCTCTCCCTTTTCTAAATCCAGCTTGAAGATGTGAAGCTCATGGTTCATGTACTGTTGAAGCCTGGCTTGGAGAATTTGGAGCATTACTTTGCTAGTGTGTGAGATGAGTGCAATTGTGCGGTAGTTTGAACATTCATTGGCACTGCTTTTCTTTGGGATTGGAGTGAAAACTGGCCTTTTCCAGTCCTGTGGCCACTACTGAGTTTTCTAAATTTTCTAGCATATTCAGTGCAGCACTTTCACAGCATCATCTTTTACGATCTGAAATAGCTCAACTGGAATCGCATTACCTCTACTAGCTTTGTTCACAGTGATGCTTCCTAAGGCCCACTTGACTTCACATTCCAGGATGTCTGGCTCTAGGTCAGTGATCACACCATAGCAGTTGGGTCATGAAGATCTTTTTTGTATAGTTCTTCTGTGTATTCTTGCCATCTTTTCTTAATATCTTCTGCTTCTGTTAGGTCCATACCATTTCTGTCTTTTATTGTGCCCATCTTTCCATGAAATGTTCCCTTGTAATTTTCTTGAAGAGATCTTTAATCTTTCCCGTTCTGTTGTTTTCCTCTATTTCTTTGCATTGATCACTGAGGAAGGCTTTCTTATCTCTCCTTGCTATTCTTTGGAACTCTGTATTCAAATGGGTATAGCTTTCATTTTCTCCTTTGTCTTTTGCTTCTTTTCTCAGCTATTTGTAAGGCCTCCTCAGACAGCCATCTTGCCTTTTTGCATTTCTTTTTCTTAGGGATGGTCTTGCTCCCTGTCTGCTGTACAATGTCACAAACCTCTGTCCATAGTTCTTCAGGCACTCTGTCTATCAGATCTAATCCCTGGAATTTATTTGTCAGTTCCACTGTATAATTGTAAGGAATTATATCATACCTGAATGGTCTAGTGGCTTTCCCTACTTTCTTCAATTTAAGTCTGAATTTTGCAATAAAGAGTTCATGATCTGAACCACAGTCAGCTCCTGGTCTTATTTTGCTGACTATATAGAGCTTCTTCATCTTTGGCTGCAAATAATATAATCAATCTGATTTCGGCATTGACCATCTGGTGATGTCCATGTGTAGAGTCTTCTCTTGTGTTGTTGGAAGAGGGTGTTTTTTATGACCAGTGCAATTTCTTGGCAAAACTTAGCCTTTGTCCTGCTTCATTTTGTACTCCAAGGCCAAATTTGCCTGTTAGTCCAGGTATCTCTTGACTTCCTACTTTTGTATTCTAGTCCCCTATGATGAAAAAGACATCTTTATTGAGTGTTAGTAGGTAGGTCTTCAGAGAACCATTCAACTTCAGCTTCCTCAGCATTACTGATTGGGGCATAGACTTGGATTACTGTAATACTGAATGGCTTCCCTTGGAAATGAACAGAGATCATTCTGTTATTTTTGAGATTGCACCCAAGTACTGCATTTTGGACTCTTGTTGACTATGAAGGCTACTCCATTTCTTCTAAGGGATTCTTGCCCACAGTAGTAGATACAATGGTCATCTGAATTAAATTTGCCCATTCCAGTCCATTTTAATTCATTGATTCCTAAAATGTCAATGTTGACTCTTGTCATCTCCTGTTTGACCATTTCTAATTTACCTTAATTCACAGACCTAACATTCCCTGTTCCTTTCTGATTTTGGCTATACCAGGTCTTAATTGGGGCATGTGGATCTAGTTCCCTGACCAGGGATTGAACCCAGGCCCCCTGATTTGAGAGCATGGAGTCTTAGCCACTGAACCACCAGGGAAGTACCTGATTTTTTAATCAATGAGTATTTAGATGGCAACTTTATCCCCACACCCTACACTTCCTAGTTTACCTTGCCTCACTAGCTCACTCATATAAACACTCTGCTTTATTTTTTGTATAGAACTTATCAGTATCTAGCATACTAAAAATTTGTTATTTTATTACTCCCATCAAAATGAACTTATTATGATGTCAGGAAATGTCTTCCAAAAATTGCTATATCACTGCACTTAATACAGAATCTGGTACATAGCACACACTTAATACATATTTATGGAGTAAATATGATTTTTTTACAACCACTAGCTATAGTGTAAGTTAAGATAAACAATAAAAAGAAGGAAATAAGTATAACAAGGTATATGCTTATACAGAGATCTATAGAGATTTAGCACAAATATATATGATTAATATGAACTTCACTGTGAGATGAATTGTGGCTGTAGCAGAAACTTGGATTGCATCAAAAAAATTAAATAATAACTAATAAAAACGTGATGTTGGATCTTGATCATAGAGACGGGAAAAAATGCAAACAGAGCTAGAACATTTCTCTCATTTTTCCCTCCCTTATGTGTATTTGTCTTGTTTCATTAGAAACTGGAGGATCTGAAAAGTTGTCATTAAAACTTCCTTCAAATGTGGTTGAAGGTTCTGCCAGGGCGACATATTCAGTTTTGGGTGAGTCTCCCATCCCAAAAGAAGCATCTGTCCATCCCTTTAACTCTAGTACATGGGGTCTCATCATCACTTCCTAATGAAGTCCCTGTGTCTAGGCATTGGACTGAGAGAAAGCACCAAGAACCACACTGTGTATTAGTGGGAAAGAGGGGCTGAATCGATGCTGTGCTACATCTTAAACCTTGATATACTCTAAAGAGTAAGGAGAGTCATCTCTTTGTGCTCTCACCTTCAAGATATTGGCTAGATAATGATGCTTTCTACTAGAGATGAAACTAATCCTTTTTTACCAGATGTGTGACTCATCAGAAAGGTATATCCTGCCATTTTGGTCTTTTACTATTTTTCCCATCTTTGAACATCTACTTTATTGTTCCCACATTTCTCTTTCTATTCTTGTTTTTCTTCACCTCTTATGCTTTCTGATCCTCCCCTTTATACATGATTTGGCTTCTCACTTAGCTAGTCATTTATTTTCCTACCCTAACATCAATCAACTGAGTTCCTCTAAATTTTTTTTCTGTATTTCATTCCTCAGGTGATATACTAGGCTCTGCAATGCAAAATCTTCAGAATCTTCTTCGGATGCCCTATGGTTGTGGAGAACAGAATATGGTCCTTTTCACCCCTAACATCTACGTTCTGAACTATCTAAATGAGACAGGACAGCTCACTGAGAAGATCAAGTCCAAAGCCATCAGCTACCTCATCAGTGGTGAGAGATTACCCCCAAAGGAAAAACATTAGTTGATTTCCTAAATATCTCCTCCATTGAACTCAAATCTATGTCCCTTCAATTAAGATTTAGCAATTACCTTTGCTGTGACATCCAACAAGATGTTTCACAATACAACCACAGAATTAAATGGCATCATCAAATCTTGGAGACTTTGTAGTAAAATAGTAGCTTCCCTGTGATTTCTCAATGAGTTTTAAGGAAAAGCCTGATTCCTTCTCCAGTGTCTCTGTTATTTCCTAAATCTATGCAAACATTCTTCTTCTTCAGGTTACCAAAGACAGTTGAACTATAAGCACAGTGATGGTTCTTACAGCACCTTTGGGGATCGTGATGGTAGAAGTCAGGGAAACACTTGGTAAGATAATTATTTCCATATGTTCTCTGTAGATCCAAGATGTTTCAGATAACTGGAAATAGCTCTTATCTGATACCTGGACTTACTGTGTAGAAATTTGTTATCCTTTTAAAACCCACATGCACATCATTGCTAGCAGAAGTTCTCACCGTTTCACGTATGAAATGTTCTGATAGTACAGTTCTGATAGTACAGTTGTTGTTTAGTCGCTAAGTCATGTCTGACTCTTTTGGGACCCCATGGACTGTAGCCCACCTGGCTTCTCTGTCCATGGGATTTCCCAGGCAAGAATACTGGAGTGGGTTGCCATTTCCTTCTCCAGGGGATCTTCCAGACCCAAGGATAGAACCTGTGTCTCCTGCATTGCAGGCAGATAGTACAATAGATAATAGTAAAATTAGGGTCCCCTCAAGCAGAAATATAAGGCATAAGGTGTCACAATGTGAAATGAGAGAGGAAGAAGTTTCTATATTGTGCATTCAAGAAGGAGAGGAGGCGAAGAACAGAAAGACACTGTGATGTAGTAAAATCATTCAGAAAATGGCAATTTGGGTGAAGGCTTGGAGTCTCCAAAAAACATTTTATGAGAAAAAAAGTATCAACTCTGGAGAAACCAATAAAGTTGAGAGATTTTTAAATAGATTCAGAAGTTTGTTGGACAAATAAGAGTATATTCAGTATTCAAGGGTCATCTCGCCACCAATTTTCTCCACGGAACTGTGAAGCTATCTGGAGGCAGTGACACACAGTGAGCTTTCAAAAGGAGATGATCCGCAGGTCTCCTTCTCTTCTTTGCTGAACAGGCTTACTGCATTTGTGCTCAAGTCTTTTTCTCAAGCCCAGTCACACATCTTTGTGGAGGACTCGCACATCACAGACTCCCTTACCTGGCTCTCACGGAAGCAGAAGGAAAATGGTTGTTTCCAGCGCTCTGGATCATTGCTAAACAATGCTATTAAGGTGATGCCTTTAAATTTGTTCTGGTCCCTGAGAAGAGTGAAATGTATGAGTTGTGATGCTCCTATGGATTCCTCAAGTCCTGGTGATATAACTTTGAGAAGGACAGCAGAAGCAAAAGCTTTTGAAACCTAACGATAAATTAGGTGTTTCTTATGGTTAAGAAAATAGCATGTCCAAAAAACTCCACTATGTCACTAAAAATGAGGGAAAGTTATTTGGGACAGATTTCAGAATTTGGGGGTGAAGGAGGAAGCAGAGGAAACAATAATATTGCCCTAGAAAAGATACATTCTGGTGAAGATTAACCAAGGGGGAAGTTAGAGTTAGCTGACTCTGGGTGATGGCTACTGGAGTGTTTGAGTGTCTCTGCCTCTGATCCTACAGGGTGGGGTCGATGATGAGGTAACGCTCTCTGCCTATATCACCATCGCTCTACTGGAGATGCCGCTGCTTGTCACCGTATGTACCGCCACTCCCAACCTGTACTTCCCTCTAATGTAAGGATGAAACTCGTGGAGCTATGAATCTCTGAGGAAAATGAGTTGTTATTTTCACATTATTTAATATTAGTATATTTCACTGGCGCATAAAGGACGATAGATCCCTTGGGAAGCTGCAAAGAAAATTACCCTCTGGTCAGGACTGTGGTGTTGTGCAAGCACATTGGGGCATTATATCTGTGGCTAGCCAGGGGACAGTTCATTAGCCTGGTTCAGCTAGCCTAAGGTCTTCCTTCATTTTCAGTAAGTCAGAAACAGAAAAACAAATTTCATATATTAATGCGTATATGTGGAATCTAGAAAAGTGGTACAGATGAATCTCTTTGCAAGGCAGAAACAGGATTGATGTGGAAAATGAGAACACATGGATACCAAAGGGGAAAGGTGGAGGTGGGATGAAGTGGGAGATGTGGATTGACATATACACACTACTATGTATAAAATAGATAACTAATGGGAACCTGCTGTATAGCACAGGGAACTCTACTCAGTGCTCTGTGGTGATCTAAATGGGAAGGAAATCCAAAAGGGAGAGGATATATGTATACAGAGAGCTGGTTCACTTAGCTGTACAGCAGAAACTAACACATTGTAAAGCAGCTATACCCTCCCTGCTCACCCCCCCAATTAAATAAATAAGTAAATGGCTGGAACAAGGGAAAACAGAAGCAGGGTCTTTATCTTCTTTATAGCACTCAATTGTCCGCAATGCTCTCTTCTGCCTGGAAAGGGCCTGGCAATCTGCCTCAGAGGCCCAAGGAAGTTTTGTCTATACCAAGGCGTTATTGGCCTATGCCTTCGCACTAGCAGGAGACCAAGCCAAACGAAACGAACTGCTTGAGTCACTACACAAAGAGGCTGTAAAAGAAGGTAAGAATTGACTTCCAAAAATCACCAATGATCAAAGGGAGAGACCATATTTTATTCACATCTATTTTGGGCTTCCCTGGTAGCTCAGCTGGTAAAGAATCCACCTGCAATGCAGGAGACCCCGGTTCAATTCCTGGGTCAGGAAGATCCCCTGGAGAAGGGATAGGCTACCCACTCCAGTATTCTTGGGCTTCCCTGGTGGCTCAGCTTGTATCTGCCTGCAATGCAGGAGACCTGGGTTCTATCCCTGGTTTGGGAAGATCCACTGGAGAAGGGAATGGCTACCCACTCCAGTGTTCTCACCTGGAGAAATCCATGAACTGTATATAATCAGTCCATGGGGTTGCAGAGTTGGAAATGACTGAACAACTTTCACTTTTCACTTTCACATCATGCTTATATTATATTATATCCATTTTATTATTATAAGAAGATTAATTATTACTGACCTAACATCTCTAGGTAACATGGATGATTTTATCAATTCACACATTATAAGCCTCGAAACAGTCCAGTTTCTAATATCACACAAGGATGTAATAAAGATACGAGGTGATTTACTGGAACCTCAATGTACTTTCTTGGCAAAGATTAGGTTTATTGGTGATTACATAATACTTTCACTTCATGTATGTCTGGGCTTCCCTGATAGCTCAGTTGGTAAAGAATCTGCCCACAATGCAGGAGACCCCGGTTCAATTCCTAGGTCGGGAAGATCCACTGGAGAAAGGAAAGACTACCCACTCTAGTAATCTTGGGCTTCCCTGGAGGCTCAGCTGGTAAAGAATCTGCCTGCAATGTGGGAGACCTGGGTTCAATCCCTGGGGTTGGGGAGATCCCCTGGAGAAAGGAAAGGCTACTGACTCCAGTATTCTCGCCTGGAGAATTCCATGGACTGTATAGTCCATAGGGTCACAAAAATTCAGAAATGACTGAGAGGCTTTCACTTCACTTCATGTATGTCCATTCACTGGGTGAGCTGTAATTACAGGGATCATTCATGAATTAGATTTTTGAAAATGTTCTCTAAGCTGAAGATGATATCCTTTTTTATTTCTAAGAGGACTCAATCCACTGGCAACGTCCTAGAAAGCCTCAAGAAGTTAATGAACTCTACAGTCCACACCGGGCTCCTTCTGTTGACGTGGAGATGACATCTTACTGCCTCCTTGCCCATCTTACTGCCCAGCCTGCCCCATCTTCAGAAGATCTGTCTGTGGCTACACAGATTGTAAAATGGCTCACCAAGCAACAGAACCCCAATGGGGGCTTCTCCTCCACTCAGGTCTGTGAAAAGACTCTAGGAAGAAAAATAAATGTACTAATACCTATGTAGACTCAACCATATTCTAAGAGTTGAGTAAGTGAATAGTGTTTCTAATTTATATTTTATTCTTGCATTACCAAAAAGGTTTCAGCCTCATTATTTTACACTTGGATTATTTCTCTGTCCTCTATACAATCTCTCATATTTTCTCTTCTTAGTGGATCCTCTTCTATAAAGTAACCAATCTTCCTAAAGCAGTGTTTTCATATGATTACTTCCTTTAGGGTCTTTCCTGGTGGTCCAGACTCTGTGCTTCCACTGCAGGGGGCTCAGGTTCCATCCCTGGTTTGTGGGGGAACTAAGATCCCACATGCTTTGTGGCATTTTTCATCCAAAGCCTAAAATTAATTTGCCCTAACTATTTCCTCTCCTCGGTAAACATGAATAATCTTGTCTAATAAGGCTGATCTCTTCACTTTTCCTGAAATTGGCTCACTCTTCTCCAGGTCTTAACTTCCAATATGTCCTTCCGTATTACTGCCTGATGCCTCTTTTCTGTCTGCATAAGTCTTTCTCACTATTCACAGATAATCTTATTTCTCATCTTCTTCACAGCCTTCTCTTATTATGTATACTAGCTCCAACTCCTCCTTTCTCTGAATTTTCCCAACAAATATTGTTATAGAAATGTATATATTACATGTGTCCATGCTCAGTCATGTCTGACTCTTTGTGACCCCATGGACTGTAGCCCATGAGACTCCTCTGTCTTTGGGATTCTCCAGGCAAGAATACTGGAGTAGGTTGCCATTTCCTCCTTCAGGGATCTTCCTGACCCAAGGATCAAACCCAAGTCTCTTGCATCTCCTGCATTGGCAGGCAGATTATTTACCACTCTGCCACCTGTGAAGCTCGTAGAAATACACAGAACTGTATAGATTATTGAAATGTGTTCTACCTTATGTCAACTATTTGAGTCTTAGTCCCATACATATATTGTAAACTACTTGAATGAGGAAACTGCATTTCCCCAAAGTACCTAAGGGTTTCCAGATGGCTCAAATGGTAAAGAATCTGCCTGCAATGTGGGAGACCTGGAGTCAATCCCTGGGTTGGGAAGATCCCCTGGAGAAGGGAATAGCTATCCACTCCAGTATTCTTGCCTAGAGAATTCCATGGACAGAGAAGCCTTGTGGGCTACAGTCCATAGGATCTCAGGGTAGGACATGATGGAGTGACTAACACACACAAAGAACCTAGAATAGTTCATGATGAATAACGAGCTCTGAATAGACTTGAAATTCAGTGAATGAACAGTGTTTATGACTAGATAACTCTGAGAGTAGCATGGATATGGTTTATATCCAGTATGATTTGGCCACCTTCCTCTCCTATAATTTCTGCACCCATCTTTTTTCAGGATACAGTGGTGGCTCTTCAGGCACTCTCCAAATATGGAGCAGCAACTTTTATTAAAGGGGAGAAAGCAGCTACTGTCACCGTCAAGTCTGCAGGGACCTTCTCTGAAGAATTCCAAGTAGATGAAGCCAAACGTCTACTGCTGCAGGAGGTGGCTTTGCCAGAGATCCCGGGGAAGTACAGCACAGCCGTGACAGGGTCGGGATGTGTGTACATCCAGGTGAGACTTGCCAGGGTTCCAGAAGTGTCACAAATGGGAGATCAAGTCTCAAGAAGTAGATCTGAAGTCCAAAACAGAGAAAGAAACGTGTACCAAGGGGAAATATAAATTACCTAGAAGCAATAGATTGAGTGCAAAAATAAAGGCTTTTTTTTCTCCCCATTCATTTTAGACATCCTTGAGATATAATATCCTACCCAAGAAAGAAGGAAAAGCTCCCTTTACTCTGAAAGTTGAAACTCTTCCCAAAAACTGTGATGGAGTCAGCACTCACAGGAAAGTCCAGATTCACGTCAATATTAGGTAAATTGTAAATTGATACCTGACTTTTAGAATAGATAGAGTATGGTGAAACTGATTTTCTGATGCAGAGGATCTTCACTGTCCAGGGTCATACATAATGAATAAGAAATTCTTGCAATATTTATTCAAAAGAAAATTTTCTTCACTCTTAGCCAAAAAGCCGTAATGTTGAGAATATGATGTCACTATACCTGCAGAGTATGACTTCTTATGAGTTTTCCAAACAACTACATGCTCAGTTGTTAGTCATGTCCCACTCTTTTGCAACCCCATGGATTGTAGCCCACCAGGCTCCTCTGTCCATGGAGTTTTCCAGGCAAGAATACTGGAGTAGGTTGCCACTTCCTTCCTACCCGAGGTGGGTCTTGTTGCCAAGCCAGGGATCAAACATTGGCTGCATTGGCTGGCAGATTCTTTACCACTAGTGCCACCTGGGCAGCCCCCCAGACAACTATAACAGAAGAAAATAGAGTAGATGGTGAAGTTGAATGGTATCCAGGGATAGGAAACACTAGAAATAAAAAAGGAGAGACTTCTGTCTTGAATGAAGTCCAAAGGATTTTGTTTGACTGCCTTGTCCGTACACCTTGACTTCATAGTTACACTGGGGAACGACCCAGCTCCAACATGGTCATTGTTGATGTGAAGATGGTATCAGGCTTCATACCTGTGAAATCATCGGTGAGAAAGGTAAGCCCTAAATCCCTCACAGATAGCAAAGTCATGGCAAATAAATGCTGTAAATTTTATTTTTTTGATTCAGTTCTTCAAGAGGTCTCTCAAACTTGTGTCTCTAGTGTGTGTTTCCATTATTCGAACAGTGAGCATCCTAGTTATATGGTCTCAACTATAAGATATAAATCATAAACATGGTTAATAATGTTTAACCTTGAGACTTCTAGGAATGCACAGTTCATTGAATTATCTTTCCATTATGTATAAAAAGGAAAAGGGAGACTACATCATATGCATGTATGTACATATATTCTCCATTTTTAAATTAAGAGAAAGTTTTTTATCTCTTTATCATTGAACAAATGTTTGCTTTAGAGTTTTGATCATTTTCCTTATTGGTTCAAGGAAGTTTCCAATTATAATTTACAAAAGTTATTGTAGCAAATGGGCCCTGTGCTTTAGTTCAAATCTTTTTCTGTATTTTAGATGACAGTGATTTTATTTTTAATTAGTATAATAAATCACATTGGTCTTTTAAATTCTGAAGCAACTTTACATTCTTAGGACTAACTGGACCTGCTCGTTGTGTTTATTTTTTAAAATAGATTTCTGGATTCTATTTGCTTATAGATGGTTGTGTTTTGTTTTTTTTTTTAATATCATGACTGACACTCAGTTCAGCTCAGTCACTCAGTCGTGTCCGACGCTTTGCGACCCCATGAACAGCAGCATGCCAGGCCTCCCTGTCCATCACCAACTCCTGGAGTTTACCCAAACTCATGTCCATTGAGTCAGTGATGCCATCCAACCATCTCATCCTCTGCCGTCCCCTTCTCCCAGTGACTGACGTCATCCCAGTGACCAACACTGGGCTATATTTTTTGTTTCTTACACTATTCTTACTGGCTTCTGGTATCAAAATTATGCTAGACTCAAAAGACGGGGAGAAATGTCTTTTAACCTCCCCCCCCCTTTTTTTTTTAAATATAGTTAGAAGATAATTCCCTGTCTCTATATGTAGATAATAGATAGGGAGGGTGTTGAGTCAATGTTATTTTTATTACTATTGCTATTATTCTTGAGGAGATCAAATTAGAGTGTGATGTCTCTGAGAAGCCATTTAGAACATAAATATCTGAAGACTATCTCAGCCTGAAAGTCCCTCATCTCATACCCTTTGGTGTATCCTCTGCGTCTACAGCTCCAGGAAATGGCTCAGATTCAGAGGACTGAAGTGAGCACCAACCATGTCCTGATTTACTTTGAAGAGGTAAGATTCTCTGTGACTCTGCTAGATCCAGGAGAGCCATTAGAGGTTCTAACAAACAAGCCAACCCAGGTTCCAAAGAACGTACTTCACATATACAGCTTACCATATTACAAAAGTCTCTGGTATAAGTGTTAGTCACTCAGTCGTGACTAACTAACTATTCTTCAGGGAAGAATACCGGAGTGGGTTGCCATTCCCTTCTCCAGAGGAATCTTCCTGACCCAGGGATTGAAGCCGGGTCTCCCACATTGTAAGGCAGATTCTTTACCATCTGAGCCTCTAGGGAAGCCTGTATTATAAAACTCCCTGGTATTTCATTTACGAAAGGGGAGAAAAAAGCTATAGAGGAAAATGAATCCTGGCCAAGTCAACAGGCTTCATTTACTACATTTAACTGTCTGTAGAATTGTCTTCTTGCCCTTCTTTTATCTGTCCTTGAATGTATTATACAAGTCCGAAGCCATCTCGTTCTCTCCATAGGTTTTGGTACAGAGAATAGCATAAGTACAGTGTTTGATAATATCTTAAAGAAAGAGAGACAAAGTTAATCTTTGATTCTAATTCAGTTTTCCTGTCTCTCCAGCTGACCCATCATATCCTGAGTTTCTTCTTCTCAGTGGAACAAGACATCGCAGTAAAGAATTTAAAACCAGCCACTATAAAGGCATATGATTACTATGAGACAGGTGAGTGAGAGTCAGACATGCCAAGCCTTGAAAGGAAAAAGATGACTAACCTAGGATAGTGTCACCATAACTGAAAGAAAACTCCACAATCTCTCACTGGAAGAAAGAGTGAGTTTATGATCACAGGATAATCTTATTCATAATACTTGTCCCCAAACAAGTATTAGAGTCATTCTTATAAACTGATCATAAAGCAATAAGGGGATCATTTCCTTCTAAATTCTCCTATGAAGTTGTTTGTTCTACACTGAATTATTCTAGAAAGGAAAGAAAAGCAGCAATAACTTAAAAAAAATACTTCTCAGTACTAATGTGTGCTATGAGACCCAAAATTTGATCTATTTTTCACCTGGGCCTTGGAGAGTCACAAATTTGGGGAAACTTTGTAATATATCAGGAAATTCTTTGATTTGCTCATGACTCTGAACTAGAAACTTACCAGCATCTTAGCATGCTGGTGGTGTTCCAACTTAACTCTTTCTTAGAAAAGAAAAGGTTCACAGCAGAAGGTACAACTCCAATAAGAAAAACATAATTGTGAAAAAGAGCTATACAGTGTCCTACAGAAAGACAGTTATCCATTTATGAACTTTGTATCCAAGCCCAACTTTCTGTTACTTCCCACCAAACAATCCCAAGTAGCTTAGTACAAAAGAAGTCCTTTTATTGGCTCTATAACTATGCTTTATACTTTCTTTCATAACTTACACAATTTATTTACAGTTAACTACTCATGTGCCTATTACTGCATGTCTGTCTTCACTCTGTCTCATTCTTTTTGCATTTCAGAGGAATTCACCATTGAAGAGTACAGTGTTCCCTGCAGTGCTGGTAAAGTATAGACAGTAAAATCTGATGCCAATGAAAAGAAAATAAATAAGCATTTGTTGTTTGAGTAAAGCTGCTTCTTGAGCATTCCCTTACCATATTATAAAACTCCTTGGTGAATCATTTATGAATTGAACTATCTCAGATGTATTATAGACTTTCACAGTAGGAAAAAATGTAAGTAAAATATAATTACATGTATCTAGGTTGACTTGTTTGAGGATGAATCACATATTTGCCACATATAAAAGCTAAATCATTTAATATTTAGTTTACATTTCTGTGCTCAGTGGTGATATATTTATCACCCATGGCCTTTCTGAGATGTTTCTAAACTTACACAAGTTAAAGTCAGGCAACTTTTCACTCTAAAATTGTCCATATAATACTGCACAAGAGATGTGATCTATAAGATGTTCCTTTTGGCTGATTGACAGGGTTCATCTTGACAATACAACACTTGCTATGGGACTTTCCACTCTCCACTTTAAAACATGGAAAAACTGAGAACAGCCTTATCAATAAAAATAAATAAGCATACTAAGTTCAAATATTTATCATTAAAATATGAAAAATTATTCATTTATTAGATCACAAAATTTTCCTAATATTTCTATCTTTTCTTTACTGTTTAGAATCTGAACATGGAAATGATTGAAGATGGTAACTTGTGGACCTCATCAGATGAACTGCTCCAGAAACAAAGAACAAAGACTTATTAGAAGAGAGGCCAGTGGGAGAAAGAAGGGACAGGAATTGGAAGTATGCTAAATTTGTATGTTGAATAAATTTATGACATTTATAACTCTTTTTATCAATATTATATTTTCCTTCTTATGTATCTATTCTCCACAGTGTTTTGTTGGTTTCTTTTTTTTTTTTTTGGCCACTCCACATAGCATGCAGGATCTTAGTTCCCCAACCAGGGATCTAACCCTTGCCCCATGCAGTGGAAGCACAGTATGTTAACCACTGGACCCCAGGGAAGTCCCTATAGTGTTTTTAAAAATACAGAAAAACTACACAAAGAGGTACACCAAAAAATCTGCAGATAATTAAAAATTAAATTCCAAAATCTGCTTTCCCAGAAGATGGGGGAAAGAAAACAATATTTCTAAATATTGGAAACAACCAAAATGTCCATCAAACTAGCTGTGGTACATCCATACCATGGAATACTACTCACTAATAAAGACAGACAAAGCACTGATACAAACAACAACTTGGATGGATCTCAAAAACTTTACACTGAGTGAAAAGAAATACAATTTCCAAAGGCACACTGTATGACTCCTTTCATAAAACATTCTTGAAATGGCAAAACCATGGAAATGGAAGATAAATGAATGGTTTCCAGGGGTTATGGGTGCTAGGGAAATGGGAAAAGGGGTGTGACTTACAAAGGGATTGCATTAGAGAGACCTTTGTGCTGAAGAAATCCTGCATTTGTGGAAGCAAAAGTCCTGGTTTGAATTTTTACATTTAATTCCATCTCAAGTTGTTTTGTTGTCTATTGTGTGCTATATGAGTTGATATCTAAATTGACTTTTTTCTCACTTATGTAGCCTTCTAATAGTCCCATTATCATTTATTAACCAATTCAATATTTCCCTGCTAATAAGAATGACTCATTTATCACAAATTAAAATATATATTTTAGATTTGTTTCTAAATGATTTATTCTATTTCACTGATTAACCAGTTTATTCTTTCATACATGCTAAAATATTTGAATCAATGTGGCTAAATGAAATGTTGTAATTATTCAGCTGTTCAGTTCTCACCTTTTCTTTGCAATACTAAGCTTATCATTTATTCCAGGTAAAATTTTGAAATTTTTTTATGATGTGAATTATCCCTATAGTCACATTGGGTATTGTCTGGAGATTCACTGAATACAGATAAATGTATAATGATTATGAATGTCAATTTTTTTTTTACAATATTTAGGCTTCCTTAGTCAGACACATTTTCTGAATTCACTTGTGAATTCTAATTCGGACTTAATTTCTGAATTTGGACTGAACTACAAAATGAAAATTAAAGATTAATTTCATGGGCATAAATAGCAAAAATAAGTTGAAAGAATAATAAAATGTATGCATGCATGTGTGCTTAAGTTCCCTCAGTCATGTCTGACTCTTTGCAACCCTGTGGACCCTAGCCTGCCAGGTTCCTCTGTCCATGGGATTTCCCAGCCAAGAATACTAGAGTAGGTTACCATGCCCTCCTCCAGGGGATCTTCTCGACCCAGGGATCGAACCCTCATCTCTTATGTCTTTTGCATTGGCAGGTGGGTTCTTTACCACTAGCGCCATCTGGGAAACCTGATAAAATGTATACAAATAGACAAATTAAAAGATAAGGGCAAAAATAAAATTACAAAATAAGTAAAGACTAGAACAATAATTGTCATTTTTTTATGAAAACCACTGAAAGGTTTTTAAAAGGAGAATTATTTCAGAGTTGTATTATAGGTAGTCCATCTTTTAGGCCATGGCAGGAAAAAGAAAGCAAGTTTTTTTTTTTCTGATCTTTCTGATTTCTGGTAGAGTCATTTGTTTAGAACTGTTCTCTTTTCATGCTTCTGATGGTTTAGCACAAATATCTCTCTTTTGACTTGTACAATTCCACACCTTAAAAAATTGTTTTTTCCCCATCTTCTGTACAGTCAGAGCTCTTTGAAAGCCAGACCTGTATCTTAATCATGTCTGCCACCTGTTCACCGAACACAGTTCTGGGAATATAGTAGACAGTGAAAAAAATGGGTCAGTGCTGAGTGAGCATATTCCCTCAAGCAGAGAGATAGAGGAGAAATGGAATAATGCAAAGGTTTTAGGACATACCAGTAGAGAAAATGAGCCAGAAAGACCATTTTCACTCAAACCTGACTTGAATTGCTTACTGTTTCACAAACACATAAAACAGATTTTCATACTTTTCCAAAGTCAGAGAAATAAGAAGAAGGAATTTTGGTTATTTATTAGGACTTGAGGTAAAATTTGCCAGCTTCCCAGGTGACTCAGTGGTAAGAATTCATCTGCTAATACAGGACACGAAGGAGACACGGGTTCGATCCCTGGGTCAGGAAAATCCCATGGAAGAGGAAATGGCAACCCACTCCAGAAAATAAAATAATTCATGATATAAATTAATAAATCTATGAGTCATGAATATTGCTAGACTTCAATGCAAATGTGGGTAAACAGACTGATTTATAAATTTTAATCTGTTCTAGTACAGCCTTTCAAAGAACGTTTATTAGTATTTAATACAAAGCAGAAGTATTGCTGAAAATCTTCCTTTTTTAATTGAAGTATAATTGATGTGCAATATTATGTTAGTTTCGGGTATACATCATAATGATTTGGCATTTAAATATAAAATGATCACCACAGTAAGTCTCATAACCATCTGTTACCATACAAAATTATTACAGTATTATTGACTATGTTCCTTATGCTATGTATTACGTCCCCATGACATTTATTTTATAACCAGTTTTGTACCTCTTAACCTCCTTCACCTGTTTCACCCAACCCCCCACCCACCCTTCTGGCAACCACCAGTTTCCTCTCTGTATTTATGAGTTTTTAGATTCCTCATACAAGCTGGATTGGCCCTGGTGGCTCAGACAATAAAGAATCTGCCTGCAATGTGGGAGACCTGGGTTTGATTCCTGGGTCAGGAAGATGCCCTGGAGAAGGAATTGGCAACCCACTCCAGTATTCTTGCCAGGAGAATATCCATGGACAGAGGAGCCTCGTAGGCTTAAGTCCACGGGGTCACAAAGAGTTGGACACAACTGAACAACAAACACACACATACAAGATCATACAGTGTTTGTCTTTCTCTGTCTGATTTATTCCACTTAGCATAATACATCTAAGTTCACTCATGTTGTCAAAATGGCAAGATTTCATTTTTTCTTTTAGCCAAGTAATATGCCATTCTTTAGCCATTTATCTATCAATGGACATTTAGATTGAATCCATAATTTAGCTATTGTAAATAATGCTGAAGTGAACATGAAGGTGGATATATCTTTTCAAATTAGTGTTTTGGTTTAAACTTTTAAGAACCTCTAGAATTTGAAAACAGTGACAGAGTTTATTTTCTTGGGCTCTAAAATCACTGCAGATGGTGACTGCAGCCATGAAATTAAAAGACTCTTGCTCCTTGGAAGAAAGAAAAGCTATGACGTATTTAAAAACAGATTAAAAGCATATTAAAAAGTAGAGACATTTCTTTGTTGACAAAGGTCCGTCTAGTCAAAGCTATGGTTTTTCTAGTAGTCATATATGGGTGTGAGAGTTGGACCATAAAGAAGGCTGAGCACGGAAAACTGATGCTCTTGAACTGTGATGTTGGAGAAGACTTTCAAGAATCCCTTGGACTGCAAGGAGATCAAACCAGTCAATCCTAAAGGAAATCAGTACTGAATTTTCATTGGAAGGACTGATGCTGAAACTGAAGCTCCAATATTTTGGCCACCTGATGCGCAGAACTGACTCACTGGAAAAGACTCTTCTGCTGAGAAAGATTGAAGGCAGGAGGAGAAGGGAACAACAGAGAATGAGATGGTTGGATGGCATCACTGACTCTATGGACATGAGTTTGCGCAAGCTCCAGAAGTTACTGATGGACAGGGAAGCCTGGCATGCTGCAGTCCACTGGGTCACAAAGAGTTGGACACGACTGAACGACTGAACTGAAAACTTGTGTTATTACCTGCAGTAACTACAAAGTCAGAGGAATTCCTCTCCTCTAGAAGCCTCCCCCGCCCAAATTCCCAAGATCCTTGGCCTGCCAGGAAACAATTTTCTTTGTGTATGAGCCTGGCACCCTATATGTCATACACCATGTCAGTTTCCTTTGAGGACTTTGTAAATATTGACTCCACCCATATTTCTCTATTGTGAGGTTGTCATGACTGATTAAATAAGAATTATTTTCAAAAATTATTTTTCTGGTAGGCCTTAATTACACAATCAGTCTGTCTAAATTATGTCTAGATTTTAAAAAAAGACATATTCTTATTAAACTAATGCAATTAACTATGTTGCCATGAAAATTATGGATATATTTTTACTTTTTCAGTAAGTTTTTGTTCTGAATTTTAAGAGAGTTAGTGCAAATCAGATACCATTTTTAAATGCTTTGTCTCCATCTACATACAGAAACAGAATCTACTAAATTGGGTGCTAGATATAGAGCAAAAAGGGGAAGGGCTTCCCTGGTGGCTCAGAGGTAAAGAATCCACCTGCCAATGCAGGAGACGCAGGTTCAGTTCCTGGTCCGGGAAGATCTCACATGCTGAGGAACAACCAAGTCTGCGTGCCACAACTGCTGAGCCTGTGTTCTAAAACCTTGGAGCCGCAACTACTGAAGCCTACATGCCTGAGAGCCTGTGCTCTGCAACAAGAGAAGTCTGAGCATCTCAAGCAGAAGAGTAGCCCCTACTCACTGAAACTAAAGAGAAGCCCACATAGCACGGCCAAAAATAAATAAAGTTTTTTTTAAAAGAAAGAGGAAGAACTTTCCCCAATATTTGTTAAAAATACATTTAAAAAATACCTTTGTGTGTATGTGTGTGTGTGTGTGTGTGTGTTGAGTTGCTCACTTGTGTCTAACTCTTTGCAATGCTTTTGGACTGTAGCCTGCCAGGCTCCTCTGTCCATGGAATTTTTCAGGCAACAATACTGGAGTGGGTTGCTGTTTCCTCCTCCAGGGGGATAAAGACTTATCATATTCTAAATAAATATCCACATTTTAATTTCCCTCCTTGTTCATTCAATCCTAGTAATTCTTATTCTGCTTGATCTTAGGCGAAGCATTCTTTTTCATGAAGTATATTTGCTTTTAAAGTTAAACATGTCCTAGAAAACCTGTCTTGTACTAGTACAAATAACCACAGTTAACCACTATCTTTACTATTTACTTGCCTTTACCAGTTAGATTTTTACTTACATACGTTTTCAAGTTATTAGTATATTTTCAGCTTAAAGAAGCCCATTTCCTATAAAGCTGGTTTTGTGGTGATAAACTCCTTTAGCTTTTGCTTCTATGGAAAACTTTTTCTCTCTCCTTCAGTTCTAAATGGTGGCCTTGCTGGGTAGAGATTCTTGGTGAGTTTTTTCCTTCACAACTTTAAGTATATCTTGCTACTCCCTTCTGACCTGCAAAGTTTCTGCTGAAAACTCAGCTGATAGTCCGATGGAAGTTCCCTTGTATGTAACAAGGTCTTTTTTTTTCTTTCTCTCTCTTGCTGTTTTTAAGATTCTCTCTTCAACTTTTGATTTTAATTATAACATGCCTTGATAGAGATCTCTTTGGTTCCTCTCATAAGGAACTCTTTGTGCTTCCTGTACCTGAATATCTGTTTCTTCCCCTTTGTTAGGGACGTTTTCAGCCATTATTTCTCAAGTTTTCAAGCTCTTTCTGTCTTCTCCTTTTGGGACTCCTTTAATGTGAATGTCATTCTGCTTGATGTTGTCCCATAGGAACTCTTTACCTGCCTCCACTCTTTCGACATTCTTTTTTCTCTTTGCTGCTCTATTTGGATGAGTTCCACTGCTCTTTCAGGTCACTGATCCTGTCTTCTGCTCCACTTCATCTTCCGTTGAACCCCTCGAGCCTATTTTCAGTTCAGTTATTATATTCTTCAGCTCTATGACTTCTGTTCAGCACTTTCTTATTTATCTTTGCTGAAGCTCTCACTGTGTTCATCCATTCTTCCTCAAGTTCAGTGAGCATTTTTCAACTATTCTTTTGAACTTTTTTTTCCAGATAATTTACGTATCTCCATTTTTAAAAATTTATTTATTTATTTTAATCAGAGGATAATTACTTTACAATATTGTGATGATTTTTGTCATGCATCAACATGACTCAGCCATAGGTATCTCCATTTTGTTAAGTTTTTTTTCTGAAGTTTTGTTTTGTTCTTTCATTTGAAGCATCTTCCCCCGTTTCCTCATTTTGCTTGACTCTCTGTGTTTGAGTCTGCATGCTAAGTAAAACAGCCCACTTTCCCACTGAAAGAGTGTCCTGCGTATGAAGTGAAACTTATCATTTATCCTCACCCTAGCTCTTGGTTGTCTCAAATCAGTGTGTTAAGCAGGCTGATTTATTCTTGACGGGTCCCAGTTGTTGAGGGTGTTTTAAGACCTGTCAGTGTTCCAGAAAGCTTGCTCCCAGAGTCAGTGCCTAGTTTCAGACAGATCGAAAGCCAGATCCTCAGGCAACAGCTGTTAAAGTACATACAGTCCTGTGGGTCTGCAATCCCTGCTGACCTCCAGACCAGGAGATCCGGGAGTGTTTCTGGGCAATAGTTGCCAGAACTAAGCCTTCCTCTGAGTTTATAAGCTCATTGCTGGAAGATCCCAGCAAGCCATGGCAAGGTCAGGGGACAATGCAACAATGGGAGGGTGCAAAGACTGCATCTTCCTGCCTATATTCCCTACAAGTGCGTCTGCAGCCCCTAGATGAGCGGCAGTGCTGAAGCCTGTCCCTAAGGTTGAAGCTCCGGGACAAGTAAATGTCTTTTTCACAGGCAGACTATGGGTAGTTTTTTTTCTGCTGTCTGCGCAATGCCCTGGGTGTGACAGCCTGCCTAGAACTATCTTTCCAACCATTACAGACCTGTGAGGCCCGGGGAGGTTAGTCCCTCCGGCCACCAGCACCAGGTGATCAAGAGGTGCCCTGTGCGAACTGTGTCTACTGCTCAGCCCTAGCAAGTCTGCAGAAAAATGTTGAGGGTGGGGTGGATCCACAGTGTTAGTGATACAGGGGAAGTATGTTGGGAGCAGGGCTTGGCTGCAGCTTGAGGAAGGCTAGAAGAGAGTGGTAGATGGGTGGGTCGTGATGAAGTGAGGGGGATGGAGAAGACGGGGAGAACACCTGCAATTTTAGTCAAGCACAAGCATTTCTTTTGAATTACTTTCTCCAGAGCTGCTTACTCAATCCTCTGTCAAGAAGTCCCCCTAAAGTCATTGAATGAGTTACTGGCATAATGACACATCCCTTGACCTTCAAAGGTAGCTTTCTTTGACACCTACTTGCAAGAATTTTGAAGGAGTTGAAGAAGGATGGGTTGAAAGTTCCTCCTCCGGAGCTTTGCTGTCAAAGTTAAAGAAGGTTAATTCTCCCTGGAACATAAATTTTTATTGTCTGGAAATGACTCAGAGCCTGTCAGACAGAGTTTAGCCTTGAGACTAATGAAGCAATCGCTGAGAGCATCAACCCTTTCGGGAAATCTGTGTCCAACCATGAACTCCATTTGGAGGCACTAGGTGGAGCTTGTCTGCAAATAGCATATAAAGTCTGCTAAATTTGAAAGGTCTCAAGGACCAGGCTGAGGGCAGGAGCTGGGCACGACACGGTGCCTGCGGTTTGTCCCTCACTATGGGGGAAGGCAGACTTCTTCACTCATGTCTCCTGCTACTTCTCGTCATTCGGTTTGCTACCAGCGCCTCAGATTCTGTGGAACCGTAAGTCTCACCCAACATCTCTTCCTCAATAATGTTTTTTTATTTCAGTCTCTCCCTTATATCTTTGCTTTGCCTTTCCTAGTTATTGCTACCCTTTCATTCCTTAAGATACCTTAAAATTATAAGAAAGTATTATATTTTTTATTTCACTTATTCTATATTCTTGAAGTCATGTTTTTCATGGGGTCAATAATAGTCATAAACACAATAAGTAGTCATTAGGAAGCATGACAAACCTCAGACCCCACCCTCACAGAATCATTCTTTCAGGTGAAAGGTATGGACTATAAAAATATTTAAAATGTACAGTTGGGAGTAATTAAACTCATATTGCAGATTATATGTACACAGAAGGTAAGGAACGTGTTAAATTATATCACAGGCATATAATTTGCACAATTCATACCATGGAAAACTGACAATTTGATTTCTCCAACAAATAAATTGTCTCAGAATCAGAAGCAGAGACCACCTATAAAATTAGAAAGATTTAAAAGGCATATCAATCAATTAATCAATCACAATGTATAGGCCTAATTTTGATAATGATTTCAAAGACATCTTTTAAAACATAATGACATCTGTGATGACCTGGAGGGGTGGGATGGGGGCGTGGGAGGGAGGCTCAAGAAGGAGGGGTTATATGTACACATTTGGCTGATCCATGTTGTTGTACAGCAAAAACTAATGCAACACTGTAGAGCAATTTACTCCAATAAAAAAACATGACATTTTAATAAAGAATTATAAATTTGCACTGGCTGAATATTTAAATATGGATGATATTAAAAAATTTTGTTAAATGTTTAGGTACCATAATGTAGCATGTTTTAGTTTAAAAATAATCCTTTCCTTCTGGAAATATATGTTGAAATATTTTGGAGTTTTGCTTCAAAATGATAATGGGAAAGGTGAGGTGGTTAGGAGGTGAATGTAGATGGAATGTGGATATGGTATAGCTAAGGTAAGAGTGCGCGTAGATGTCCTTGGATGTTAGAACTGGGTATTGAGAGTCTAGTGGTTCATTATATTAATACAATACTGTGGATATAGACTTTTAGTATATTTAGAACAGTTAGATAAACAGATAAAGAATATGTGTACATATATACATGGAGAGTTTTATATATTTACAAAAAATATTCCCCATTAAAATTTACACAGGATTGGTGATTTCTCACTTTACATATAAAAGATGCCTTGCAGATAAATTATAAACCAGAAAGATTTTCAATGTGGTCATGGGTGACTGGTAGCCAATCATTAGGATTATTTTTGAGGGTAACTTTAGCATTTCTGTTCAAATGATGCTTTTAAAAACTATTACTACTACCACTACTTTTAAAGACTACTATTTTTCTGAGTGGAACCTATGTCAGGAGAGCAGGATAAAAGCCTATTAAAAACATATTATAAAAATAATAACATTGTGTATATATTTGGATTCATTTATTATTTTGTTTAATTTTATGTATGTTTGAAATGCTCCATCATAAAAACTTTAAAATTAAAAGGAAGTAACAATGAAAGTTACAAAACATTTAGAACTGAACAAGAATTAAAACATTTTATGTCAAAATACCTGATTTATTTGTTTAAATATCTAGTACACATGGAAGTACATTTTATAAAACCTAAACATTATATGAATTAAAAAATCAAGAAAGGTTGTTATATGAATGAAATGAGCTAGAAAAATGGGGGGGAAAGCAATATATAAAGAGTGTTGACAGTGAATTGTGAAGAACAGAAGTTAATAAAATGAAAGTCAACAAAATGATAGAATCAAGAAAACAAAAGTCTGTATTCTAAAGATTAATAAAACATATAAATGGTAAATTTTGAAAGCCTCAATGAAAAATATAATGTTGAGAGTCCCTTGGACTGCAAGGAGATCCAACCAGTCCATTCTGAAGGAGATCAGCCCTGGGATTTCTTTGGAAGGAATGATGCTAAAGCTGAAACTCCAGTACTTTGGCCACCTCATGTGAAGAGTTGACTCATTGGAAAAGAGTATGATGCTGGGAGGGATTGAGGGCAGGAGGAGAAGGGGACAACAGAGGATAAGATGGCTGGATGGCATCACTGACTCGATGGACATGAGTTTGGGTGAACTCCAGGAGTTGGTGATGGACAGGGAGGCCTGGCGTGCTGCAATTCATGGGGTCACAAAGAGTCGGACACGACTGAGCGACTGAACTGAACTGAACTGAGAAGAACAAAAATTATACAAATTATCAAACGTGAGGACAGAATATTTTGAAAAATTGAATAAACCAGAAATGAAAGTGAATTAGGAGTAAAAAATAATCCTTCACTTACAAAAGACAGCATAACAATATTTTACAGAAAAATTTCATCATACTTTCAAGGAAATGATAATCCCAATCCTAAAAACAATATTTAGAGAGCAGAAAAAGAATACCTATATAAATTATTTTAAGTTTAATATCATAAGAATCACACAAAAAAGAAAATTAAATATCAATCTCATGTATGGACTGCCAATTTGTTACAGCTGTGTATTTAGTTGATTTTACATTAGCTGCTAAAACAATAAACCCTAAAACTCAGTGACAAAGCACAATAACCTAACTTTGTCATTTTCATGTGTGTCACTTCCAAATACTTATCCATCAAACAGTGATATAAAGGTGCCCACAGGAAGTTTTAATACAGCAAACCTGGATATGACATACATGACATTTACTTATGCTCCATTAGCCAGAACTCAGTTGCATGATGAGACAGTCTTTCTGTGTATTCAGGAGGAAAAGGAAAGAAACTCAGTGCAACACTAGCCAGTCTCTGCTACAAGTCATGTGTGTGTGTGGGTATGTGTGCTGTGTTGCTATGTGTTCCAGTTATCTACCTAGAGTGTAATGAATTAAAACAATACTTTATCATTTTTCTCTCATGGTTTTACGGTTTGACCAGGTTCACCCAACAGGGCATTATTTGCTTTGGTTCTCTCTTGCAGTTGAAGTCAGATGTTGGCTAGGGCTTTGGTCCTCTGAAGATTCAACTGGACTGGGTATCCAAGATGGCTCCTCAGATGGCATGCAGTTCGTGCTGGCCATCACCTGGTGGCTCATCTAGAAATGCTGCCCAGAGTGTTGGCACATGTCCTCTCCAAATGGCTCAGGACTTGGAGTGGGATTCCAGGAGACTGTGTCCCATGTATTAATAAGCATTCTAGGGAATGGGGCAGAACCTGAAGAGCTTCTTGTGCCTAGCTTTGGAAGTCACATAGTACCACTTCCGTCACTACCCTTTTTCAAAAGCAAGGCATAGGGCAAGGAGAGGGACCCACATAAGCCTGAGAATACTGAAAGGCATGGTTTATTAAGGAACAATCTCTAACCACTAAGCTTTCATAATCTTCCATAAGCCCCCCACTGATTTGCATCTTGCTTCCATGTTAAAAAAAAAAAAACTCATCCATGTTCCCCTCCAACACTTGATGTCTTGTCATATGATGACATCAGCCTCAGGCTTGAAATCCAGCATCTAAATTAGGTCCAGCTATAGATGAGACTCCTTGGGGGTCATCTGCTCAATTTCAGTTCCTTTAGTGTAGTTCTCACTACACTTGTGATTATGGTCTACAATAAGGCTAAGTAGAACAGTTTCTCATGCTGCTTCTGTGAACTAAACAGAAATGTTAGTTATCTACCACCACTCTGGGGACAATCCCAGGACAACTGTGACAGATACTTCTATTCAAAAAGGTGGAGCACGGGAGGCCACTCCAGTTCATGGTCCATAGCACTCTGAAATCTGACCAGGCAGTTGTCACCAGTTCTCTGATTAGGGTTGTCTTGCTTCCTCAGAGTGGTTCTCTGTGACTCTGGAATCCACTCTACACTCTAATTCATCCTTTATTTCCCATGAGAAAAGGCATATGTTTTCAGCTGAGATATGCTCTCAGTCTTCTTCTAGTCTGTAGATGTTTGAGGGCTCTGAAATCTCCTTTTCCCTTTGAACCATCTCTGTCCTTTGAAGTCCCATCTGGAAGTGCTTCTGTTAGTACAATTCTTTTAAATGTCATGGTTACATATTAGTTTTAATGAGATTTATTCCATGAGACAAAACCAATACCCACAAACCTCTCCAAAAGGCATATCTCTTCCTTAGGTCACCTACAAGGCTCCTATGAACTAGATTATTAGAATTCCTGTTGTCTAGCAAATACAGTCAGAGAGGAATACCCTTAAATTTCTCAGAAATCATTTTTTTCTATTCAAAAGTAACTGCTAGGCATAACTTTATTTAGTTCTGAACCTTAATGTTGGATGCTACAGTCAAAACTTTGACTTTATTTTTATCCCAAAGTACATTGATTCTGTACTTTGATTTTTATTTTGGGTTTGATTTTTCTCATGATACCCAGGAATAAATGTGAAAGAAATGTTTAAAATATATATAAGAAAAAAATTTAAATAGTAATGAAGAACACAAAAAAAGGACTTGAACAAATGTTATTTAATAAAGCATCCTATATTTTTGGATAGGTTAAAAGTCAGCATCATGAAAATGTCAAATGTCAATACTCCCTAAATTTATTTACATTTTATGTAATCTTAGCTCAAAAACCATTAGGATCAGAGATGCTGATTCTAAAATCCACATTAAAAAAACCCCATTAAGATAGGTGACATTTTATATATGTGTGTCTGTCTGCCTATGTGTCTATCTGTCTACCCCTGGTTCCCAGCATAGCACTCCTAAAAATCCCCTTGGAATTTCCTAAGTGATAAGAGTACTTAGAGCATGTTTTATTTGAAGTTTTGCCCTTTGACCCAAGTTCCTGACACAGATCTCCTAAATCCACTGGGATTTTTTAGATAAGAGATATTTTCTTCTAAAGAGGCAACTGTTGGTGGGCTCCTGGATAGCTTCAGAATGGGAGCTGGGCACCAGAAAGAGAAAACCATGATTAGAATCTATTTCCCTTCAAAATAATGGCTTCACTGTCTACATCTCAGTGTTCTGGGCTGCCACACCCCCTGCTGTTTCATCCTTATGTATGTATAATTCCTCGTTAATTGCATTTAATTTGCAAGAATCATCTATCAACCTGAGCTGGTTGTGTCTCCTTTTCAGCCCTACTGTGGGTTTCTATTTTCGTGCATGCGTGCTAAATCACTTCAGTTGTGTCTGACTCTTTGCGATCCTTTGGACTGTAGCCCACCAGGCTCCTCTGTCCATGGGATTCTTCAGGCAAGAATACTGGAGTGGTTTGCCATGCCCTCCTCCAGGGGATCTTCCTGACCCAGGGATCGAACCCGAGTCTCCTGTGGCTCCTACATTGCAGGTGGATTTTTTTACCGCTGAGCCACGGGGGAAGCCCATCTCTGTTTTCAGCATCCTTTAAATGACCCATTAAGCAAAGGAAAGGAGAGAAGTTTCACTTGATTCAGAAACTCAGTTTTGTTTCCATTGCAGGCCTTTTGGTCAGAGAATTCTTAACCTACACAATATACTTGTGAAGGAATTTTGTCCATTCATTTTTTATTTTTATGTGAGGTCTTCTCTTTCTCTTTCTTTTTTGGTAGGAAAATAAAATATTGATATAATTTTATATTTGCATGGTATTTTAAACATCTCAGAGATGTTTCTATACATCTCATTTTTTTTTCTAAACTGTTGCAGAGAAAAAGCCAGCAGCAGCATGAGAAACTGTTCTACTTAGCCTTATTGTAGACCATAATCACAAGACACAGAATTTCACAATGGGAAACGTGAAAGAAATCTCTGAAAATGATCCAAAAGATCTGAATTAGAATGTAAGAAAGAATTTTGTTTGAAACAAGGGATTTCTCAATCATAGAGAATACATAGGCCGACAAGAGACAGGGTAAGAGGGCAGGGCAGTTAGAAGTCTAAGAATTCTCTCCCTAATCCAGACCACTTTTTAAATTTCGTCTTCATATTTTCCAAAGAGAGAAGAAGCTGTGTTCTGGTCTTTTTCCTCAAATGATGTGTTTAATACCACTTATTACTACGCATTTTGATCCCTTTCTCATAAGGTGAAAGATTGCTCATGTATTTTTTCATAAGGAATGGTAGAAATGGTAGAAACAGGAAGCAAAGATAGTCACATTCTCCCAACATATCACTACTCCCCAGGTGGTGGGGGCGGGGGTGGTGGGGCGGAACAGTTAGGTTTCAATACTAGTGCTCTTTATTGAATCCTGGGATTAAAATTCCAGATTTCCAGAACCATATGTTTGCTTGCAGAAGCAGGAAAGATATGTGTGTGGGACAGTAACAGCACTTCCAAACAAGAACCAAAGAAGAAATTGGAAGAAGGGTCATTTTAACTATTGTACAAGAAAATCACACAGATCAGCAGAAGTCTCTACACTAATTTTTATTCAATAATACGAGGTTATGGAACTATATATATGAAAACAGGAATTTCTCAAATAATAACAAGATGAGCCTGCTTTTCCCCTTTCCTTTATCTTTTTTTTTTTCTTTTTCCCCCCAAACAGTTACATGGACAAATCTTAACTGAAACTATACAAGTTCACATTTCTTTTCCCAAAGTAAGCAAAATACCTCTGTTTTCCCAGCATTTTTCCCTTCTTAATGTGGAAGAATAATTTACGAAAATGTTAAAGACTATTTTGGTTTCACGACTGCAAAGGATTTGAAAAGATTGTAATCTGTGCTGATTCTTATCCTATGGTTTTTTTTTTTTTTCCCCTTCCCTATTTCCAAGTGTAGCCACGTCCTTGTGGCCTTTCTCCTTAAGAATTTTCAAGCTTAGAAGCAGAGGTTGCTTAAAGATACTATGCAAAAGCCCTGGCACTTGGGCAAATCACTCGAGGTGCTCCTGAGGAAGAAGAAAAAGAAGTCTTTTGCAGAGACGTTAAAGCGAAGCCCCACTGCAGCCAGGATGGGAAGGGAGTTTGCAGGAGAATGGATATATGTATATGTGTGACTGAGTCCCTTTGCTGTTCACCTGAAACTATCACAGCATTGTTAATCGGCTATATCCCAATACAAAATCAAAATCTTTCTTTTTTTTTATAAAAGAGAGAGAGAGAAGCCCCACTGGCAGAAAGAAATCAAAACCAGGACGTGAGTGGAGCTCATGGGACCCAGGGGAGTGGGCACTGGGTCACCTCCATCATTGCACTCAGGGTAATAGACAGGACCTCTGAGCTAAGTAGCTGTGTGAGGCACATTCTGGACCACAGAGCTCTCAGTCTCAGGAAATATTCCCGCGTCCAGATAGAGCATAGAAGCAGCCAAGTAGCCAGGCTTCAAAATGGCTGAAGGGCTGGACAATGGCGTGGTCATATGAGGAGTAACCAGTTTCATGCAAAGACAAAAGCAGCTTCCCAAATATTCTGTTTGACAAACCCCAGTGTGGGGAAGGCTCTAATAAAAATGAAGATTAAGTCTCATTAAGAATTTTAGAAGAATGAAAGCAGAGTCAGATTTAATTCAATTCCCAAATGGCACTAGTGGTAAAGAGCCTGCCTGCCAACGTAGGAGACTTAAGAGACACAGGTTCGATCCCTGGGTCAGGAAAATCCCCTGGAGGAGGGCACGGCAACCCACTCCAGTATTCTTGCCAGGAGAATCCCAGACAGAGAAGCCTGGTGGGCTAGGATCTGCACGGTAGCAAAGGGTCAAACACAACTGAAGCAACTTAGCATAAACGCACAAAGCAAGTAAAGCAATGTTATATTTCTTTTTGTGATTGAAGTGCAATTGACCTACAATGCTATGTTGGTTCCAGACACACAACACGGTGATTTGATATTTCTATACAAAATGATCACCACAATAAGTCTACTTGCCATCTGTCACCATAAAAAAATATTACAATATTATTGACTATATTCCCCATAAATGTTGTACATTTCATCCACAAGACTCATTTCTTTTCTCACTAGAAGTTTGTGCCTCTTAATCTCCCACACTTGCTTCACTAATTCCCCCTACTCCCCTCCCCTAGCAACCACTTGTTTGCTCTCTGTATCAATGAATTTGTTTCAGTTTTCTTATGTTTGTTCACTTCTCTCTTTTTTTAAATTCCACATGTAAGTGAAATTATATGGCATTTGTCTTTCTCTGTTTGACACATTCCACTTAGCATAATATCCTCCAGGTACATCCATGTTGTTGTAAATAGTAATATTTCATTCTTTAATGTGGCTGAGTAATATTCCTTTGTATTTGTATGTCACATTTTCTTTATCCAATCACCTGTCAATGGACACTTGGGTTGCTTCCATATCTTGGCTATTGTATATAATACTGCAATGAACATAGGGGAGCATATATCTTTTCAAATTAGTGGTTTTGTTTTCAATAGATAAATACTCAGGAATGGAATTGCTAGATTATAAGGACAGTAAAAGGATAACAAAGGAATACTATGAACAATGCATTGCCCACAAATTTAATAATCTAAATGAAATAGACTAACTTCTTGAAAGGCCACTTTTCCCAAAACTCCTACAAGGAGAAATAGACAATTCAAACTGACCTATATCTATTGAAGATATTGAATCAATAATTAATAACCTTGCAAAACAGAAACCATCAGGCCCAGATAGGTTCACTGGTGAATTTATCAAACATCTAAGGAAAGAGTTATCCCAATTATCTTCAGTCTCTTTCAAAAGATAGACAAGGAAATATTTTCTAACTCAATTTATAAGCCCAGGATTAACATAATACTAAAACTGTACCAAGGCAATACGATAAAATAAAACTACAGAACAATATTTCTTATGGGCATAAGTGCAAAAATCTTTAAAAAAAAATAGTAGATCATATCCAACAGTGTATAAAAGAATTATACACAATAACCAAGTGGAATTTATCACAGTTATGCAAATCTGGTTAAATATTTGAAAATCAATTAGTGTAACCCATTACATCAATAGGCTAAAGAAGAAATTGATATTACATGGTATCAGTAGATACAGAAAAAAGCAGTTAATAAAATCCAACACCCATTCGTGATAAAAAAAACAAAAGTGAAAGTCGCTCAGTTGTGTCCAACTCTTTGCAACCCCATGGACTATCCATGGAATTCTCTAGACTAGAATACTGGAATGGGCAGCCTTTCCCTTCTCCAGGGGATCTTCCCAACCTAAGGATTGAACCCATGTCTCCCTCATTGCAGGCAGAGTCTTTACCAGCTGAGACACAAGGGAAGCCCAAGAATACTGGAGTGGGTAGTCTATCCCTTCTCCAGATCTTCCTGACCCAGGAATCAAACCAGGGTCTCCTGCATTGCAGGCAGATTCTTTACCAACTGAGCTATCAGGGAAGCCCTAAAAAACAAAACCACTCAGCAAAACAGAAACAGAGGAGAACTTCCTCAACATGATAAAAAAAAAAAAAAATTTACTAGAAACTTACAACTTATATCACACTTACTGGTGCAAAACTAAAATTTTCCCACTAAGAGAAACAAAGGAAGTATATTCCCTCTTATCACTTTTTTCCAATATCATATTAGAAGTTCTAACTAATGCAATAAGACAATAAAAGGAAATTAAAATTACACAGATTGAGAAAGAATAAATATCACTCCTGTGATATTAGTCATGGGAGTTTTTTTGTTGTTGTTGTTGTTATTTCTTTCAGATCACTACATACAGCAGTAATAAGAAGGTTGCAGGATACAAAGTTAATATAAAAAGTCAATTGCTTTCCTATACACCAGAAATGAACAAGTAAACTTTAGAATTTAAAAGCACAATACCATTTACATTAACAACCCCACCAAAATGAAATAATTAGGTATAAACTTAACAAAATAAACACATATGATGCTAGAACAACTGGACATCCACATGCAAAAAAAAAAAAGAAAATGAAGGAATCTACACACTTTTCAAAGAAAATTAACTCAAAATGTATCATAGACCTAAATGTAAAATACAAAACTTCAAAACCCTAGAAGACAACACAGAAGAAAATCTAGGTGACATTAGTTATATTGATGACCTTTTTTGATAACAAAGCAAAGGCATTATCCATGAAAGAAATAATTGATAAGCTAAACTTCATTATGATTAAAAATCTGCTCTGTGAAAGACTCTGTCAAGAAAATGAGAAGACAAGCTACAAACAGACCTATCTATTTATTTTAACTAGATATAATACTAATTAAGCAACCCCTGAAGGAATTTATCCTCACAGAATAAATAGCATTTTAGCAAGATAATCCTATTTATCTGTCTAGACTTGTCTGTTTATTTTTCCTTAATTGTGTTTATTTTATAAGCAGCACTGGTTCCTAAAGTAAATTTGAAAAATGTAGCAAACCACTAAAGAAGTATTGGATTGGCCAGTGAAAATCATGTCTCTACCTCTTCCATTGTTTTCTGAATAAGTCAGCCCAACACCAGTAGATAGAGATAGGTAAGACATGTCACACTGAGTTGAAGAGAGTTAAGATAGTAGATAGTACGGTGTACAGCTCCTAAAAGGATGAAAAGAATGTTCACAAAGAAAGTAGCCTGGCTCAATAGCATATTAGAAGTTCTGGCTAATGCAATAAGACAATAAAAGGAAATTAAAATTACACGGATTGAGAAAGAATAAATATCACTCCTGTGATATTAGAGTTGGAGCAAGATGAGGTGGGTGTCCTTATGGAGGGTTAGTCTACGTGTGGGGCATCAGAAGCCTAACAGAGTATGTATCAATTTATCTACATGTGTATGTATGTTTAAACATGCATAACTCCATAGCTCTTTTGCTAAGAAAGTCTAGGAGTAGGGGCACCCTAAAAATAAAGGGCATACCTACATCCCAATTCTTGATTTCTAATGCCATTCGCTAAAAGAAAAAAAAAAAAAAAAACATAGTAAAGGAAAATTATAAGATAAGCTTGAAATATCTTGGGTCAGAAGATAAGTAGTTGCCCAAGATTAATTGAGGACATGCCAATAGGACCCAGGAGTCAGCTTAAATGGATTTTTACTCGCCAAATCTGAGACTATTTGAGCATCAAAATAAACAATGAAATAATAGATTATAACCCATTATACAAAAGAGGAAAACATGACTCTTCTGGCAGAAACAAACACATTGAAATTTTGATGAGAAGTAGGTATGTGTGTGTTAGTTGCTCAATTGTGTCCAACTATTGGTGACCCAATGGACTATAGCCTGCCAGGCTTCTCTGTCCCTGAGAAGTAGGTAGGTAGGTGGCAAAGAGTCGGACATGACTGAGCGACTAAGCACACAGCAGGACGTTTATACAGTCTGATAGTATCCCCATAAAATATTAGTTACAAGGCAAAACATAAACTCACAGACAAGAAGTATGGCACATAACACCTTAATCAAGTGATTGGATTTAACATTGCCCCAAATGAAAGAAACTTAACCATGTGCTACCTGACAGGGTTATAATAAGAACACAGCACCACCCTGGGATATCCCATCTGAAGATGTACATGCCTTCTGGATACCTCTACCTGGATGTCTTACAACCACGTCAAACTCTTGCCGCCTCCTCACTTTTCCTCTCCTCACGTATGAACTGTCTTGGCAATGGCATTATCATCACTTAGCTAAATATGCTCTCCCTATCTCCTTCTAAATCCTAATCTGAAGCACCATTGTCTCCCACCACTGCAAGAATAATCTTTTTGGTGTGACATCAGCATCATGGTGGTTGAGATGCTCTCTTTATCGCTCCCCTTCAGTCTACCACCAGGAAAACATCTGCAACTCAGCAAAGGTGCCTCCATCCAATACACCAGGACATCAGAGGATTTCACACATCTGTACGTTAAAGGTGGGTGGGCTGGGGCACATAGAGGAGGCAAAGCCAGGAGACCACTGGAAGCCGTGCCTGCCATTCTGGATCACCAGACTTGGTGGCTGAGCCCACAGCCCCACACAAGCTGGTAGCATCAGGAGAAGTGCACATGACACTGACCTTCTGGGTGCAGATGCGCCCATGGCCACAGGGAACTGAACAGCATGGCAGCAGGGCCTGAGATCCTCTCCCTCCAGCCACAGAGGTACCTGTAACTCCACCTTTGACACACACAGTGGCAGCATCCATGACCCAACAACTCCGGTCATGGTAGAGACACTCATGATTCTGGATTCCCCACACACACAGCACACAGCACCAGAGCCTATGCCCCAGGAGGCCTTGGACGAGGCATAGGCACCTGTCATCCTGGTGCCCCAGGTGGTGCTGCCGGTGACACTGGAGCAGCAAGGTACCCACAATCCTGGATGCAACAAGAGCAGTGACAGTAATGGCACTGGGCAACACCACTGACAAAGGCAGAGGAGGGTAGAAAGTGCCTTTAAAAAAATAGAGAGGGACTTCCCTGGTGGCCCAGTGGCTACGACTCCCAATGCAGGGGGTCTGGTCTCAATCCCAGGTTACAGAACTGAATCCCACATGTCACAGCTAACAGCACAGCCAAATAAATAAATAAATACATTTTTAAAAATAGAGAAATGTGAGTTACACAGTTGTGAGTAAATTCATAGCTTAATTCACTGTCAAATTACTATACTAGAATGTTAATAAATACATTTTAACTTGGAAAATGACCTGCCTCTTGAGAAACCTATATGCAGGTCAGGAAGCCACGGTTAGAACTGGACATGGAACAACAGACTGTTTCCAAATAGGAAAAGGGTTACGTCAAGGCTGTTTATTGTCACCCTGCTTATTTAACTTATATGCAGAATACATCATGAGAAACACTGGGCTGGAAGAAGCGCAAGCTGGAATCAAGATTGCCAGGAGGAATATCAATAACCTCAGATATGCAGATGACACCATCCTTATGGCAGAAAGTGAAGAGGAACTAAAAAGCCTCTTGATGAAAGTGAAAGAGGAGAGTGAAAAAGTTGGCTTAAAGCTCAATATTCAGAAAACTAAGATCATGGCATCTGGTCCCATCACTTCATGGCAAATAGATGGGGAAACATTGGAAACAGTGTCAGACTTTGTTTTGGGGGGCTCCAAAATCACTGCAGATGGTGACTGCAGCCATGAAATTAAAAAATGCTTACTCCTTGGAAGGAAAGTTATGACCAACCTAAATAGCATATTCAAAAGCAGAGACATTACTTTGCCAACAAAGGTCCGTCTAGTCAAGGCTATGGTTTTTCCAGTAGTCATGTATGGATGTGAGAGTTGGACTGTTAAGAAAGCTGAGTGCCAAAGAACTGATGCTTTTGAACTGTGGTGTTGGGGAAGACTCTTCAGAGTCCCTTGGACTGCGAGGAGATCCAACCAGTCCATTCTGAAGGAGATCAGCCCTGGGATTTCTTTGGAAGGAATGATGCTAAAGCTGAAACTCCAGTACTTTGGCCACCTCATGCAAAGAGTTGACTCATTGGAAAAGACTCTGATGCTAGGAGGGATTGGGGGCAGGAGGAGAAGGGGACGACGGAGGATGAGATGGCTGGATGGCATCACTGATTCAATGGACATGAGTTTGGGTGAACTCCAGGAGCTGGTGATGGACATGGAGGCCTGGCGTGCTGCGATTCATGGGGTTGCAAGAGTCAGACACAACTGAGCAACTGAACTGAACTGAGAACACATTAAGTCTTTAATATTTAGCCTTTTCAGCTCTTCATGTTCTGTCACAAAAGGAGTGCTTATCAGGGACTTGCCTGGTGGTCCAGTGGTTGAGAATCCATCTGCCAATGCAGGAGACTTGGGTTTGATCCCTGATCCAGGAAGATTCCACATGTCATGGAGCAACTAAGCCCGTGAGCTGCAACTAGAGAGCAGCCCCAACTCCCCACTAGAGAAAACCCTCCCAGCAGCAAAGAGCCTTTGCACTGCAACCAACACCCAGCACAACAAAAAATAATAAATAAATAAAAATAATTTTTTAAAAGGAATGCTTATCAATTTTGTAAATAACAGTACTGCAAAAGACAACTTTATGAACACTGGAATCACTTTTGAAAAACTGAAAATAAAGGCCAATATTTGCCAACATAGTATTCTTTTACATATTAATTTTAGTCATTTGTTCTTTCAACAGTTATTTATTGAGCACCTAATATGAACAAATGGGCACTGTTCTGGGCATTAATATGTATATATACTGTAAAAATTGTATGTACATATACATAGCATCATATGGTTACATGTAATATATTTTGTCATATGTACACTCTGTGTTAGTTGCTCAGTTGTGTCCAACTGTTTGCAACCCCATAGACTGTAGCTCACCAGGCTCTTCTGTCCATGCTCTCCATGGGATTCTCCAGGCAAGAATACTGGAATGGGTTGCCATTCTCTTCTCCAGGGGATCGTCCCAACCCAGGGATCAAACCTGAGTCTCCTGCATTGCAGGCAGATTCTCTATCATCTGAGCCACCAGGGGTCATTTATATTTTTATGTAATGTCATATGATCACATATATGTGTGTAATGAAATATGCTGTTACTGCTGCTACTGCTAAGTCACTTCAGTCGTGTCCGACTCTGTGCGACCCCATAGACGGCAGCCCAGCAGGCTCCCCCGTCCCTGGGATTCTCCAGGCAAGAACACTGGAGTGGGTTGCCATTTCGTTCTCCAGTGCATGAAAGTGAAAAATGAAAGTGAAGTCGCTCAGTCGTGTCCGACTCTTCACGATCCCATAGACTAAAGCCTTCCAGGCTCCTCTGCCCGTGGGATTTTCCAGGCAAGAGTACTGGAGTGGGGTGCCATTGCCTTCTCCAAATGAAATACGCTAGGAACAATAAAAAGCAGCATAAGGAAACAGAGGACAATATGTGGAGGATTGCTATTCTGGTAGAATGGTCAAGAAAGGCCTTTGTGAGGTGGAACAGAGAAATGAATTATAAGAGAAAGCCATATGTATATTCCAAGTGCCCCAAGAAGAGCAAACAGGGAGTACATGGCCCTGAAGCAAAAAGACTTTGTGTATTCCAGGAACAGGAAAGAGACCAGCATGACTTCAGCAGAGTGAACAGGATGGGTGAAGCCATAAAAATGAGATCAGAACATGGGAGGGAATCACCAAGTCCTGGACATCTTCTAGGCTTTGGTAAAAAATCTGGATTTATTTATTTTCAGGATCATGCGGAGCTGTCAGAGGAGTTTCCCAGGGGGTGACATAAATAGATTTTTCTTTTAAAGGATCTATTTTTACTTTTGTGTGAGACAGTGAATTGTCAGAGAACAGTGGGAGAATCAAGAAGACAAGTTAAACTAGTCTTGCATGGGACTGACAAAGGATGGTGGTGGTCTAGACTAGACGGTGGTAGATGAAATGACATCAGCATACTAAAGATATATTCTGATTGTTGTTAAACTTAACATTGGAAATAGCAGAAAAAAAGAAACCAAGGATGAATCCACAGATTTTTGGCCCAAGCAATCGGTTTAATGGAGATACCACTTAGAGGAAAAGTCCCAGGAAGGGAAGAGGAATCAGATGCTTAATCCTGTGTTGAATTTGAGGTGCCGGTAAGACTTCAGTAGAGAGTCAGAGGAAGCAGTTATAAATACAATTTTCAATCAGAAGGGAGCAATCAGGGATAGATGCTTTGCAATGAGAAATTGTTTGAGAATGAGAGTTTAAATACTCTCTAAATACAGCATTTAAAACTCTAGGACAAAAAGCGACTCTTTAGAGACAATATGACTTGAAAAGAGATTAAGTTAGAAGACTGGACTTTGAGACACGGCAATGTTTAAGTGTCAGGAAAACAAATAATAAAGGATTCTGAAAATGATTGACAGAATCAAATAAGGGCAGGGTGTTGAAATTCAAGTAAGAAATGACTTCCAGAAGAATTTCAAGAACAGAGTGAGCAGCTAAGTCAGTTGCTTCTGAAAGACATAATAAAATGAGAACTGAGAATTAACCACTGAAATTGGCAACATGGAGATCGCTGGTAACTGACAGATGGAGATAAAGCCTTAGGAGTGGGTTAATGAAATAATGAGAGAAGAAGAAGTGGAAGTAGTAAGTTTGGACAAATATTGATAGGAGATTTGTGGGAAAAGGAACCAAAAAATAGTGGGGGAAGGAGGATTGGTAGAAGGATATGTATAGTCAAAGATTTTGTTTTTTTCACAGGTGAAATATATATTTATATGCTGATGAGAATAATGAGGTTGAGAGGAGAGATTTTTATGGTATAGTAGAGAGAGCCAAGGGCTTCCCTGGTAGCTCAGACAGTAAAGAATCCGCCTGCAATATGGGAGACATGGGTTCGATCCCTGGGTTGGGAAGATCCCCTGGAGGAGGGCATGGCAACCCACTCCAGTATTCTTACCTGGAGAATCCCACAGAGAGAAGAGCCTAGCAGGCCACAGTCCATGGGGTTGCAAAGAGTTAAACACGACTGAGTGATTAAGCACAGCACAGAGAGAGGTAAATCAATTTAGTAAAAAAAGTTTTTGAGTATGTGAAAAAAGTAAGTTACACTAAGAAAAAAAAAATTTTTTTTAATGGTGGTTTGCATTTAGATGCACACAAGTTTATCTGGTGCAACACAAGAGAATGCAGAGTCCATGGGTGCAGATGCAGACGAGCTGGCCATTTCAGAATTGGAGACAGATGATCAGAATTATACTTGTGATCATTTCTATTCTTTCAGTGAAATAAGAAGCTATGTCATCAGTAGAGAGAAAAGAGAGAAAGGGCATTGTTTATAGAAACGATGACTGGGAGAGTGAGGAAATAAAATCACTTGAGCAAGGCAGCTGCACTGCATGGAGACTGTGTTTGCACCCAAGTCTGCAGTCGTGAATTTAAAGTGGATCTGTTGGCATGGTCACATGTGTTTCACCAGTCACCTTCTTAATTTCGATGCAAAGGAATGTAAACTCCCCAATGGCAGAAACATATGGTTTTTGTTAACCACAGGACAGTGTCTGGTACAAAATATGCATTAGAATATATGTGGACTGACTAAATAATATCCATCTTCTCCACTTGACTGCTTTGCTTCACAATATCCCCAGTACTTAATACAGAGCCTGGTTCATAGTAGGCTTAAATATTAACTGAACAGACGAAGGAGCCAACTAATCAATCTCTTTTTTTTTCCTTCACTTCTGAAATTTACCCCCAACTCCCTACTGAACAGCTTCCCTGAATTTCACAAGAAAGCCTCAAAGCCAACAAACACACCTGAGATTCTACCTGACAATTTCCTGTCTCTTATTAGCAAGATCACCCACGAGAGCCCCAGTGAGAAACCTAGAGTCATTCTCTATTTATCATCTCCAAAATGGAAAAGTCCATAACTAGTTTATACATTTTTGAGCAAAATAAATGAAATGAAGTACTTAACACAATGCCTAACATATAGTACCTACAATTATTAGCTATTTCTGGCATTCAGTGATTGTAACATACACATCTTTTCATATCATGACATATTTTACATAATTTAATTGGAAGAGCTTTTTCTTTAAGTAATATATTAAATAATTGTGTCCTTTATATCAATATTGCATCAAACAAGGTAAAAAGGAGTACTGTAACTTTTCTTTTCGTACGTTCATCAATATTAAACTAGTAATTGTCATGTCCAATACACTTAAAATCCACATTTTTCATCCTCTCCCCACTGTTGCAATGTTACTTTAAGTTCTAATTTTCTCTATATTTTTAAAATGCATTTTGCACCTGTCTGTGAATCAGCTAGGGATTTCTCTGGCAATAAATAACAGAAAAGCAACTAGCAATTGCTGAACAAATAGGGAAGAAGTCCATAGGTTGACATTCCAAGGTTGACACAATTACCCAATAATACTGACAGAGACCAAGGCCCTTTCTATCGTTTGGACCTGCTTAGCACGCAGACCTTGATCATCCTGTTCGTTGCTTTGTCAACTCAAGACGGTCATTGAAACTTTAAGTGTTACATTCAATTTGCATGCAGAAAGAATAAATAAAAACGTTCATTGCTGTGTCTTCTGAAACTTTTTCTTTTTGTTAAGAAACCAAAAGTTTTCTACAAGCCCCACCCAGAAGTTTTCCATTTATATGTCACTGGCCAGACTAGATCAAACAGCTACCCATAGTTTGAAGATGGTTAGGGAGAAAGACGCTGTGTGAGTAGTTAAGCCAATGAGCATTGTCTATCATAGTTTGGCAAATATCTTCTCAATTTTTGACACATAGGTCAAGAGTTATCTTATCTATTTGCTTATTTGTTTGCTTGTTGGGTTTACTGTTTGTTTCCTATTTATTTAGCACCTCATACACACCAGACCCTGTTCTAAGCACTGGGGATACAACAGTAACAAAATCCTTCCCCTTGTGAAACCATCCCAGCCTGCCCTTTTGATCCAATATTTCTACTTCGAACAATTTACCATATGGACTACTTTGCCAAGACAAGCATGTTCATTGATGCAATATCTAGAAAACAAAAAACTGATTAGTTATCTTTATGGTATTGATTAATCACAGCATGTACATATAAGGTAATTATTCAAGAGAATATATCTCTTTTAATATACATCCTTATGCTGACATGAAAAGCATCTTCAATACCATGTATACTTTAAGGGGAAAATGTATGGTATAGTAAAATCATACTTTTGAAAGAAAACCCACACTAAAATTCATGTGGAATCTTGAAGGACCCTGAATGGCCAAACAATTCTGAAAAAGAATAAAGCTGGAGGGTTCTCACTTCTTATTTTCAAAACATTACAAAGTTGAAGTAACCAAAATACAGTGGTACTGGCATAAAGATGGACAAATAGATCAATGGAAGAGAATAGAGAGCCCAGAAAGAAACTCCTCATGTATATGATAAAATGATCTTCAACAGTGCCAAGACCTCTCAACCTACTCTTAACAGTCAACTGTACATGCTTACCTTTTGCTCATTTTTTTAAAATTCAGTTACTTGATTTTTTTTTCAGTTACTTTATTGTTTTGTATGATTAACTTGTACTGTAAATTTGCTATGTCAAGGAGTGTACACATTTAAAGCTTTTATACATCCTGTCATATTACCTTTTTAAAATGACTTTGCCAATTATCTTCTACCAGCAGTGCCCAAGACTGCATTTTTCCCACGCCTTTAAAAGAATTTCCCAGTCTGATAGACAGCATTGCATATCTTTTTTTCTTTTCCAAATGTATGATTACTAGTGATGTATTGTATCATTGTTACTTGTAGGAACTCTGCTGCTTATACTTTACTTTGTCTTGGGATTTTATTTTCTGATTAAGAAGTCTTTTTGTACCCCCCAAAATGGTAAAATTATTCTCTTACATGTTTTTCCTAATTTAAATATTTGTGCTTTATATTTTTGTCTTTAACTCTATGTAGTTTGTTTTTGAATATGAGACTCGATAGGGAATATATTGCAGGGTTTCTTTTCCTTTGGTGAATAAAGAACGTGTGTGTGTGCGCATATGTGTGTAATAGCACAGAGTCATTTCACAAGAGAAAATGAAAGTGTTAGTCACTCACTGTGTTTGACTCTTTGAGACCCCAGGGCTGTAGCCCTCCAGGCTCCTCTGTCCGTGGGATTCTCCAGGCAAGAATACTGGAGTGGGTTGCCATTTCCTTCTCCAGGGGATCTTCCTGACCCAGGGATCAAACCCAGGTCTCCCACGTTGCGGGCAGATTCTTTACCATCTGAGCCACCAGGGAAGCCCAATCACAAGCCTTGATATTTCATTATAAAACCCCAATCACTCTGACTAGTAAAAACCTTCTCAACTATTTTCTTAAAATGTCTCTTCTTTGGGCTCAGAAATCCCACTCTCTCCCATGTTTCTCTTTCTCTCTGGCCTTTCCAGTTCCACTTAGATGTCCATCGCCTAGATACTAGTGTTTCTCGGAGGTCTGTTGTGGACTCTTTTCTATTTTCATCCCATATTATCTATTTCCATGGCATCAAGTCTCCCTATAAATTGATAAATTATTAATCTGTAATAAATAGGCCAGATCTCCATTAACTGGTGGTGTTCAGATTGCTTTAACTCTAACCTACAATAAGAAATTTTGTATATTTTCATTAGGCAGTTTGCAAGGTAACAATGAAATCACATTTCACAATGTAACTTTTACACTGTGACTCAGGACACTTAGAGATGATAGAGATTGTAATGAGAAAAGAGAAATTATATGAGTTAAGATACAAGTTTTAGCTTGAACAAAGATATCTCAAAACACAAAGGCCTTTAAATAAGAGAAAATGTTTTTCTCTTACATGAAAGTGCCAGCTAAAATGGCCTTTGGATGACTCAGAGGCTCAGTCGATGTCTTGTTTTTTGTTCTGCCTCCCTTGACACATGGCTTCCATCTTATCACCTGCAATGAAAGATCTGACTATCATCAACGTGTCCACGTTCCAGACAGTAGTAAGGGAGAAAAGGGAAGGACAGAACCTAACCCTTCGAAGTCATGAATTGAAAGTTGCATACCGAACTTGCACTTACACTCCAGTTGCCAGAATTTAGCCGTATACCATACCCAGCCTCCAAGGAGAAGACTAGGAAATAAAAGTTTTCAGTGAGGTAGTTTATGCCCAGCAAGAACTCAGATGTTTGAGTAATAAAGGTAGAGTCAGAGAAGGGGTAATAGGACATGACCAAAGTTTCTAGTGCACAACAGTGAAATAAATATTTCCAAACTCAATAGTTTCACGTATTCTGTTTGGTACACTGTGCTTTCTATTTTATTGTATTCTATTACGTTTTTAAAAATCTTGGTCATGACTCACTGATCATGATATTATAATTCATTTTAGATGGTGATCCACAATTTGAAAAACGTTTCTTTAAGCTTGCTGTCTAATATGGTAACCAGTAGCCTCATGGGCTGTTGAACATTTGAATGTGGCTATTCTAAATTGCTATTTCTTGTAAGTGTAGAATCCACCTTAGATTTTAAAGACTTAGTATGAAAAACAAATTTAGAGTATCTCATTAACAATTTTTATAATGATCAAATGATAATATTTGGGCAATACTGAGGTAAATAAATGGTATTATTAAATTAATTTAAAAATATATAACTAATGAGAACATACTGTACAGCACAGGGAACTCTGCTTAATTCACTGCAGTGACCTAAATGGTAAGAAAGTCCAAAAGGAAGGGGATACATGTATATATATGGCTGATTCATTTCGCTCTACAGTAGAATACAACAAAACATTGTAAAGCAACTATACTCCAATAAAAATTCATTTAAAAATAAAAATGATAAAAATCAGTATAAAAATAAAATTAATTTAATTTAATCTGCTGCTTTTTGTTTTTCAATATGGGAAATGTAAAATTACTTAGGCTTACCTTACATTTCTTCTAGACAACAATGCTCTAAGTTCTAGATGCTAATATTAGTTCAGTTCAGTTCAGTCGCTCAGTCGTGTCTGACACTTTGCGACCCCATGAACTGCAGCACACCAGGCCCCCCTGCCCATCACCAACTCCCAGAGTTTACTCACACTCATGTCCATTAAGTCAGTGATGCTATCCAACCATCTCATCTTTTGTCGTCCCCTTCTCCTCCCGCCTTCAATCTTTCCCAGCATCAGGGTCTTTTCAAATGAGTCAGTTCTTTGCATCAGGTGGCCAAAGTATTGGAGTTTCAGCTTCAGCATCAGTCCTTCCAATGGATATTCAGGACTGATTTCCAATAGGATGGACTGGTTGGATCTCCTTGCTGTTCAAGGGACTCTCAAGCGTCTTCTCCAACACCACAGTTCAAAAGCTAATGTAAAACTCCCTACAAATGTTATTACTTAAAGCACAAGCACTTTCTAAAACGAGACTCTATCTTCCCAACTCTCAGCCCTCTGTTCTCGTTCTGTTCTCAGCCTGTGTCCTGTGTTTCACTCAATCACTTAAAAGCAACACAAGTCATTCAGTTAATAGCCAGGAAAATTGGAAGGCACATTGTCCTTTACCCACCACATTCATGTGTTCACTGTGTACTGTAATTTTAGCTCTTAAATATGATATTAATCTGTCAACCTCTAACCAATATCATTATAAATGCATGTATGCATGCATAAGTCACTTCAGTTGTGTCCAGCTTTTTGTGACCCCATGGACTGTAGCCCACCAGGCTCCTCTGTCCGTGGGGATTCTCCAGGCAAGAATACTGGAGTGGGTTGTCATGCCCTTCTCCAGGGATCTTCCCAATCCAGGGATCGCATCCACATCTCTTATGTCTCCTGCCTTGGCAGGTGTTTCTTTACCACTAGAGCCACTTGGGAAACCCCAACCCTAGCTCAAATACCATCATTTCTCATCCATATAATTGTGCCAACTCCCACCCTGCTTCCTGGATTGTCTCCTTCCCATCACTCTCTTAAATTTCAGTGAGTGTGATCTTTTCAAGAAATAAATCTGGGGAAGTCATTTCACTGATTACCCCCCAAGTACCCTAGTACTGCCAGCAAGTTTCTTTTTTATTTGAAGCAAGCTTACTTCACCACTTTTCTAAGTGGACAAGCATTTTCTCCATTCCAAAAATTTTTCATTTTACTGTCATGATGTTTATCATGAATGTGTCATGATGGTTATCACCTCCTGTGTCTTTGTTTATGTCATTCCTTATGTGCTTCGAATGCACTTTGCACCTCCTCTTTCCCCTGGCTAGCCACCACCCACAAGTGTGGGTGGGTGCTTAATTTGCTTTTTTCTTTCCCTTTGATTTCCTTTCCAAGACCCAAGTTTAAATTGTGTGCCCCAATCCTGTGCTCCCAGAGCACCTGAACTTCTCCAATAATAATGTCTGGCTACTGTTTTTTTATTGCTTATTTGTCTGCTTTCATACCCTCAAGAATGTGCAATCTGTTTCTACATATTTGACCATTCCATCTCCATGATTTTGTATGATCCTAGACCAATTGGGCTCAATAAAACTTACAAAACAATCAATCAATTGGATCAATGAATGAATGAGTGGATGGATGGATGGATGGATGGATGGAAGGATAATATAGACTGGAGGGGAGTTGCATATTTAGAAGGCAGGAACAAAATGTGTTCATGTTCACGTAAGTAGATGGTAAAGGCAATTAAGGTCTTTCTTGGGCAGAGTAAATCAAACTTGTTTTTGAGGTCCTGCTACTTCTCCTTTCATCTTTTCACTTACTTAATACAGGGAAATATTTCTGTTATCATTCTTCCAGAACCTAGCTCTTTATCTGCAATCCAGCAATATCTTCCAGACAAAAAGGTATTCTTTTAATCCATTGTCATTTCCATAGAGGACAACTAAATTCTGAAACTGCTTCAATATCTGAGGTAGACATATCTGATGGAGGACTTGCAGGAGACGGACTTGTAGTGAAATATCTATTTTGAGCCTTCCAGTGTTGCTTAAATTATAGCTTCCCCTGCCAGCTATTCATGCAAGAGATGAGAGGAAAGCCTTAAAAGGCACTATGAGGAAGCAGAAGGAGGGAGCAAGAGAGAGAAGGGATTGAAAAGCCGATTAGCTGCTTTACGGGAAAACCCAGGGAAAATGAGCACTAATGGGAATGTGGATTGTATCCCTCCCGGAATCCTATTTAGCTTGCCAGGAATTAACCTTGACTGTAATTAAGTCCCTTAGAGCAATGACCCTTCCAGAGAATGTTCAGAGACCTCTACTTTGTTTAGACACCTTGTGTGGGTGGAACTTCCTGTTTACACAGAGAGCAGCATAAAGCCTACTTGCTCTGAGGAAAGTCTGGGACCAGACCAACTGCAGGGAGAAAGGTGCAACACAGTCTGGTCTCCTCCGGTCCCTTCTCCCTGCAGCATGGGGAAGAACAAACTCCTTTATCAAAGTCTTACTCTTCTTCTTCTGCTCTTGCTGCCGTCAGATGCTTCAGTCTCTGGAAAACCGTGAGTTTCACATAAAACATAAACTTGAAGAGTCCTTTCCTTTATTTTAAATGCTTACCATTCATTTATTTGTCCCCCCTATGGAACTGTCATCTCCTTATCTTTAAGGTCTCTTTCAATAATGAGATTTTACAAATCTTTACTTATTCTTAAACATTTCTCTCCAACTTCCTGGATCTCTGAATCTCTAAATTCTCTGGGGATATACAAAGAGGTTCTAAAGGGCACTGGAAATTGATACTTTGAAAAGAATCAGCTTTTAGATCCTCACACTCATGCTGATCAGCTTGAGACCATGCTATCTACCCTTGCTTACCTCCCCTTTTTTAATTTCCCATCTTCCACTTTAAAAGAGACAAACCTCCCTCAATTAGTTGTTACCATGGAACATTGTTCTGGAATATAAAAGTCTCTAGAGTTCCAAATAAAGGAGCAATTTGAAAAACTGATGTTGATGTTGAGAAAACAAAAGACTCAAATGACAGAAGAGAAAATCATTTTGCAGATAGTGTGGTGATGAATTCTTTGTTTCAACAGAATTGAAGGAGGATTTAAGGGAAATACCAGTTGATAGATGATAAGAAGCAACTCTTGATAATAGGGCACTGTGATTTTTGGCACGTAATGCAGAAGTTACAAGAGCTGATAAAAAAATGATATAATTTATTTACTTTTATGTGAACAATTTTTCACAGCACTGCATATACACAAACCAAAACTAGCAACAGAGTTCATGGTAGACCTTTGTTTAATTCTTGCAGTGAGGAATATCTGTCCATGAATATTTAAGAACAGTTCATCATTTTCATCAAAGATGTGCTTCAAAAGTGTTTTGATTTTATATTAATATGTAAAATATATGAATCATAGCTTGTAATATATTTATTTTGTTTTGATCTGTTGTATACTACTAAGGCTTTTGAAAACAATTCAGAAGAAAATGTTTAACACTTACAACTTTATGATCACATTAAATTTAAGAGTTAAAATTCAATTTATATACCCACACATAACAGTACATGCATACATGTACATATGCAAACAGTACATATGCACACACATCACACATACATATGCATATGTATGTCCATACAAAATAAAGACACTAGAGTGATTCATAAAATATTTTAAAGCATAGAAATGTTAGGACAGACTTCTGTATGGTGACATGAAAATTCAAGCTCAAGAGGGAAAAGGAGAAAGCTGCTAAATTTCTGATCATTACAAAAAGAACATTTTGATGTATTTTTTAAATAGATCATATTGAATATCTTATCAATATGATATTTAAGATTCCATGAGAAAGTTAGAAAAAAGTAATGTGGTGGTGGTGGTTTGCTTTAGTCTCTAAGTCGTGTCTGATTCTTGTGACCTCATGGTCTGCAGCCAGTCAGGCTCCTCTGTCCATGGGATTCTCCAGGCTAGAATACTGGAGTGGGTTCCCATTTCCTTCTCCAGAGGATCTTGCCAACCCAGGAATCAAACCCAGGTCTCCTGAATTGCAGGCAGATTCTCTACCAACTGAGTTATATCCAGGTAGCAAAAAAAAAAAGTAATGTAAGTTTTATTTTAAAGTATCATCAAAAATAATATATTTTGCTATTACTTAAACTTGTGGGGAAAAAAATAGATGTTTACCTGAGTATATGTAAGGAGTGCATAGTGTCTAAGAATTATGTTAGGGATATTGTGAGCAAAAATGTTTGAAAATTTGAGAGTCAATAAAATTATATATGAGGGTATTGGGAAAGTTTCTTTTCTGCTCATGAGTTACCAGGACTCCAAATTCAATCTTTAGAAGACCATCCTTGAGTACACCATTTTTGTCCAGCCATGAGTTGAAAGACAAATATTTAATGTACAAACATTCAGGGTTAGGTAACACACCAAGATGTCATTAGTTGCTTAACACACTGAGACTTTAAACTAATGACTTTCTTTAAGCCTCAGGTTCCATATCCATAAAGTGGAAAGCAAGAACATGCCATTCCATTTTTACAGGCTTGCTATGTATTCAACAAAAAGTTCTATAAGTGGATTGGCTTTTGTAATGTCTCACATGAGAATTGCTTGCTTTCCTCAGTAATCCTAATGTAAAAAAGATTGACAGCTTGACTAAGTATAATTATCATGTCTTTATTTGAATTCAGATTTGAGTTCCTCAGCATGAGATATGCCTGCAAATGTTCTCCTCATTAAGGCTCACTTCAAGTAAAATGTTCACTGACATGGCACTGACTATGGAAAGGAGAATAATTCTCTTGCATGCCTTTCAGTGGCAGGGATCAATTTCCTGCTTATCAATATGTCTTCTCTTGGCATAGAACTAAGGATAGTAACAAAAATTACAGCAGAAAATAGTGCTGCTGATAACAATGCCTCACCTCCTACACTCTCCTTTAACTGGACTCCCCCAACCCCAGGCAATACATGGTGCTGGTCCCCTCCCTGCTCCATACGGAGACCCCTGAGAAGGGCTGCCTCCTTCTGAGCCACCTGAATGAGACGGTGACCGTCAGCGCCTCCTTGGAGTCCGTCAGAGAGAACAGGAGCCTCTTCACTGACGTGGTGGCAGAGAAGGACTTATTCCACTGTGTCTCCTTCACTGTGAGTATGACAGTTTGAATTAATACACTTGTTTCTATGGGTCAGGAGCACAGGGATCTAGAATTCAGTTAAGATAAGACTTTGCGAGGCTGGCATGGACTTCACGAAGGAATCTAAATGTAACGACCAAGTGTAGAAATTAAGAAGCCACATGTGAATTTCCAACCACGGTAGACAAATATTTATAGAGATATTAAAATGAGCTTAATGATTGAAGAAAATTCCTCTTAACAAAACAAAACAAAAAAAAACAGTAAAAACTAGACAAAGGGAAAGTGTGACTTCTCCTTAAAATGAAAATGGAAAAAAGACTAATAAAACATACTAGGCCAATGTTCAACATAAGCCCCAGTGGTGGGCTGACTGGAACACAGAACACATCATCCCATACTCTTTCTAAGCGTGAAACTGTGGAAATCACCATGAATGTACAGCCAGTATCTCTTCAGAGTTGTATAGAATCCTTACAGCATCCAGCCAATAAAATATTGCAGTTTCCTTTCTCATAGCGTAAGTGAAGAAAGTCAGACAGAGGAAGACAAATATCATATAATATCGCTTACATGTGGAATCTTAAAAAAAAATCATACAAATAAACGTATTTTCAAAACAGAAACAGACTCACAGACTTACCGGCAGAGGGATAGATTGGGAGTTTGAGACTGACATGTACACACTGCCATATTTAAAATAGATAACCAATAAGGATCTACTATATAGCATAGGGAAGTCTGCTCAATATCCTGCAATAACCTAAATGGAAAAAGAACTTGAAAAAGAATAGATACATGTATATGAATAACTGAATCACTTTGCTGTACACCCGAAACTAACACAAAATTGTTGATCAACTATACTCCAATATAAATAAAAATTAAAAACAATAAATTGAGCAAAAATATTTTTTAAAAACTGTTCTGGCTGATCTACAAGGAGATGTGAATCTCATTTATGACCTCACTCACTGTTATGTTTTCCTCCACCTTTTGTTCTGTCTTCCCATTCACAAGTGACAGAGGTCATCCTGTCCATGAATTTCTGTCCATGACAGCTTTCTCCGATGAGAATGGGCCAGTGAAATTAAAAGGGGCAAGACCCCTAGGGAGAAGTAGGAGAGGGACTTGGAGAGGAAACTTGGGAAATGAGTGGGTTTTCAGGGTCTGTCTTCTATTTCAGCTCCCAAGATCTCCAACCAGTCAAGAGGTAATGTTCCTTACCATCCAAGTGAAAGGACCAACCCAAGAATTCAAGAAGCGGACCACAGTGTTGGTTAAAAACGAGGAGAGCCTGGTCTTTGTCCAGACAGACAAACCCATCTATAAACCAGAGCAGACAGGTACAGAGGCCTGTAGTCAGGACAACTTCCCAAAAGAAAGATCTTCCTCTCTTGCATGTTTCCCAGTCAAAGGAATTCTGGTTCCTTAATAGCTTGTCTTACTAACCTACGGACCTGGCCTAAGGTTTCTGGGCCTCACGGAAAATATTTCTATTTCAGTGAAATTTCGTATTGTCTTGTTGGACGAAAGCTTTCACCCCCTGAATGAGTTGGTAAGTCTCCTAATATCTATCTAGAATTATTATTATCTGTATAAACAGGCTTGGAGTCTGTTTTTGGTGTTGGAGGAGGGCCAGAGAAAGGAAGAATCTGCTGATAACAATATTTTCTGGCATGGCCATTGTGCAAAATCCTCATTTAAAACAGTACCCTGGGTCAAGAGAGTTGTTGATTCTTTCTTGTTACTGGTACTTGACTGTCACACAATTAAACTTACTCTTTGAAAAATTCTCAGTTAGGCAAACTAGAAAGATACACTAAATAAATAAACTGTCAAAAAACTTAGGTTTAAATAACTTTTCAAAGATCCAAAATTTTTCTAAACACACCTACCAAAACCTCTCCTATAAGGGAAGGAGAGTATAATCGATGTTTGTTCCTCAAGACTAACGCTCAATTTTGATGTAGACAAGAAACCAAAGTCTTAATTTTTCTCTCCCAAATCTAGTCCTCAACCACATTTTTTTTTAATCTTGGAAAGAGACACTTTTCAATTAAAAGCCACAGACTCTGTTTACTATAGTCCCTCCCCCTCCCAACTTCCTTTTCCCCTCTTAAAAACACTAGCTTTCCCAGGCCATGGAGGGGTTGCAATTCCCTGCTGATCCTGATTAAATCCATCTCTGCTGGGGAATGGGGTGGGAATGGGGGAGGGGGTTGGCGGAAGGAGCAGGGAGGACTGGCGGGGAGGGAGCAATTTTTTCCTTCTGGCTCCTAAAGCAAAAGATTAAGGCATAATCCTTCATCTTTTTCTCTTACAGCCACATCCTATTTTATCAGAAAATCATGTTAGCTTAAAATGTATCCAGACTGTGCTTTACCACCTGAATTGCTACAATTTTGTTCTCACCAATATCACCTCTAAATGACACTATTGCAGTAGCCTTGAAATGGGTCTCCTGGTTTCTACTTACACTTTTCTATCTAAAATTAAACACTTCTTCCATAACTCTGTCAGCTGAACTCTGCTTTATTTTCATTTCTTGACACTACTTCAAACATATATATATATATATATATATATAACTTAAATATATATGTCAAATATGTGTATCTCATACACCAAACATATATATCAAATGTATATCTATACATATCAAAAATATATATTGCATATATGTCTGTTTTTCATATATCCATCCCTATTAGAATGCAAGCTCCATGAGACACAGATCTATTGCTCTTTTGTGGATTGCTGTATTTATAGCACCTAGGATGATACACAGCACTTGGTAGGCACTTAATGTGCATACTAAGTCACTTCAGTAGTGTCCGACTCTATGAGACCCCATGAACTATAGCCTGCCAGGCTCTTTTGTCCATGCCATTCTCCAGGCAAGAATACTGGAGTGGGTTGCCATGCCCTCCTCCAGGGCTCGAACCCACATCTCTTACATCTCCTGCATTGGTAGGTGGGTTCTTTACACTAGGATTATACACGGCACCTGGTAGGCACTTAATAAATATCAGTTTTTTGTGTTTTTTTTTTAATTAATTTTATTTTATTTTTAAACCTTACATAATTGTATTAGCTTTGCCAAACATCAAAATGAATCCACCACAGGCATACATGTGCTCCCCATCCTGAACCCTCCTCCCTCCTCCCTCCCCATACCAGCCCTCTGGGTCGTCCCAGTGCACCAGCCCCAAGTTTTTAAAATGAATATGCATTAATAGTAGAGGATTTATTCCCACTCCTTCTTATTCTTAGAACTACTTAAGAATTCTGTGGTCCACCTAATATTTGGATCTGAACATGTTTACTCATTGTTTCATTGGTGTTTATTTCTCAATCTGTAAAATAGCATAACAAAGGAATGTTCTTCACTGGGGTGCTATAAGCATTTAAGTAATATTAGTAAATACCATTCCTAATGAATGGCACACATGCATTTGTTGCTGACAGTCCAGTAAGTACTTAACATTACTCATTAATTCCTTGTAATGGATTAAACTTCTACAAAACTTAATCTAGAATTTTTCTGTGTTTTACTACAGATAAAACTAATCTGCATAAAACTATTTTGCTTATAAATCAGAATTGAGGCTATGTGAGAACAGTTCTAAACTGCTGACTATCCTTTTGTCTTTCAGGTTCCACTAGTATATGTTGAGGTAAGCAACGTGAAACATTCCATAATTATAATAAACTTAGGGGAAATGTTCTTATTTAAGAGATTCTTACAGTATTTCAGAAATTTATCATTAAGGGAGAAGCCTTCAAATTCATGTAACACTGGTTTGTTCCAAGTCATCTCCTCCCACCCCTCTTTGTGGATAACATCAGAATTCCTCTTTGTGGATAACATCGGAGTCCCCATTGATTTCCTGTACTGTCTAACACCCTAGGCTCTTTTGTAAATTACGATTATTGTGCCTGTAGGACCCCAAAGGAAATCGCATCGCACAGTGGCAGAACCTCGAGGTAGAGAATGGCCTCCAGCAGTTGACCTTCCCCCTCTCATCAGAGCCCTTTCAGGGCTCCTATAAGGTGGTGGTACAGAAGGGATCAGGTGGGACTGCAGAGCACCCCTTCACCGTGGAGGAATTCGGTATGCCATTAAGAAAAATCACCAAGCAGTTCTTTTTTTCATATTTGAACTTCTAAGGCCTAGAATTCAAGTTTCTTTGGAATCCTCCTATTTCCCATGGGTGAGATTAGACTTGGAGTGGACCAAATTATATCTAAATCCAGTGAGGACTATCAGGGATTTGTGAATAGGATGCCATATAGCCTTTTTTGTAACAATTTTAACCTTAAAAAATGTAAAACATTCATAGTCTAGTGGGGTCTCCCATAATTCACCAGGATTACATTGATCCATCACAGTCCTTTAACCAAGATCTCCAGTTGAAAGGAAGGTGAATATACTGGAGAAGAGGGCTACCTTTTCAGGGCCCTAAAATATTATCAGGGAATTATTATTGAGAATCTGGAAATGCCAATTCCCCAAAAGTTGAAAGCCAATCATCAACTTCCTTTTCTCCAATCAACAGTGCTTCCTAAGTTTGAAGTACAAGTAAGAATGCCAAAGATAATCACCATCTTGGAAGAAGAGGTGCAAGTGTCCGTGTGCGGCCTGTGAGTTTATACTTTCCAAAAATCTTCTTTTGGGGTGGGTGTATTATTTAAAAGAGACTCACCCTTTGGGATATCTTGCTAGTTTGTCTATGAGGAGTGCTTCACAAACACCTTAAATACATGGGAACATTCCCATCTCTAGAACTTTCCTGTTGCTTTTCTATTTTCCTTCTTAATTTCTTTCCTGTCCTTACCAGAATTATTGTAACTATCATGGGATAGGCAACTGTTTCTAGAGAAGCTATGCTAGTAGGGTTGATTCTGAAAGTAATAAAGCTACTCGCGCACACATGCACACAAATAACAGAGTGTTGAAGGGAAGTGACTTTCACTCTACCAGGTTGTACAGGAAAGTCAATCATCAACAGATCATTTACCTGACCTTGCAGACATAGTGGAAAAATAACTTAGATTCAGAATTTGTAAAGATAAGCGTGTTACAGAAATCTCATCTAACTCATCCATCTACCTAAGGCAGGTCACATACTTCTTGGCACTGCCATTGTCACTGATGAGACTGGACATGGTCTCTCAGTCAGGCTTTTCCAACCTTGAGAATTAATGTTACTAGGATCTTATGCTCCCATCTCCAGTAGCCAGCCCAGCAGCAGCAGTAACAGAAAGAACAGGCAGTGAAGAAACAAGTCCCGCCTAAAGACCACACTTGTAATATACTAGCTGTTTCGCCGGAGAAGGCAATGGCACCCCACTCCAGTACTCTTGCCTGGAAAATCCCATGGACGGAGGAGCCATGGACGGAGGAGCCTGGTGGGCTACGTCCATGGGGTTGCTGAGAGTCAGGCTCGACTGAGCGACTTCACTTTCACTTTTCACTTTCATGCATTGGAGAAGGAAATGGCAACCCACTCCAGTGTTCTTGCCTAGAGAGTCCCAGGGACGGGGGAGCCTGGTGGGCTGCTGTCTATGGGATTGCACAGAGTTGGACATGACTGAAGCGACTTAGCAGCAGCAGCAGCAGCTGTTTAGCTGGGTCCCTCTTCAGTCCCTTCCAGCACTCTCTCAGAGGAAGGCCACCAAGCTCCTGATCCACAGAGCTAATGAACCAATACTCTTACAAATACAGAGATAGAGGATTTTTTTTTTTTTAATTTTGGCTGCACTGGGCCTTCGTTGCAGGTTTCTGTAGTTGTGGCATACAGGTTTAGCTGCCCTGAGGCATGTGGGATTTTAGTTCCCTGACCAGGGAACCCTGCCTGCATTAGAAAGCAGATTCTATTTTTTTAATTTACTTATTTTTAACTGGAGAATAATTGCTATACAAATTATGCTGGTTTTTGCCATACATCAGCATAAATCAGCCATCAGTTTACATGTGTCTCCTCCCTCTTGAATCTCCCTTCCACCTCCCACCCCATCCCACCCCTCTAGGTTGTCAGAGTACTAGTTTGAGCTCTCTAAGTCATACAGCAAATTCCCACTGGCTATCTATTTTATATATGGTAATGTAATTGTTGCCATGCTACTCTCTCAATTTGTCCCACACTCTCCTTCCCCAACTAGGTCCACAAATCTGTTCTCTATGCCTGCATCTCCTTTGTTGCCCTGCAAATAGGTTTATCAGTAGCACCTTTCTAGATTTTGTATATATGCATTAACATGTGATATTTATTTTTCTCTTCCTGACTTACTTCACTCTGTATAATAGGAAAAGGATATATATAAAACTCAAATGTGTTCCTTTTTATGGCTGAGTAATATTGAATTGTATATATGCACCACAGATTTTTTACCCATTCATCTGCCGATGGACATCTAGGTTGCTTCCGTGTCCTGGCTATTGTAAATGGTGCTGCAGTGAACACTGGGTATACGTGTCTTTTTCATTTGTGGTTTCCTCAGGTTATATGCCTTGTAGTGGGATTGTTGGGTCACATGATAGTTTTATAACTAGTTTTTTGAGGAATCTCCATAATGTTCTCCATAGTGGCTGTATCAATTTTCATTTCCACCAACAGTGGAAGAGGGTTCCCTTTTCCCTATACCCTCTCCAGCTTTTATTGTTTGTAGATTTTGTGATGATGGCCATTCTGACCAAAATGAGGTGATACCTCACTGTAGTTCTGAGTTGCATTTCTCTAATAATGAGCAATGTTGAGCATATTTTCATGTATTTGTTAGCCATCTGTATGTCTAGAAAGTGGATTCTTAACCACTATACCATCTGGGAAGTCCTGAGGATATTTAAATTGGGAAGAAAACACTCTCAAAACCACAGCAATTACCAATGACATATTTATGGCACGATCCCATTTTTGTAAAAAGCTCAGTTCAGTCGCTCAGTCGTGTCCAACTCTGCAACCCCATGGACTGCAGTATGCCAGGCCTCCCTGTCCATCACCCACTCCCAGAGTTTACTCAAACTCATGTCCATTGAGTCGGTGATGCCATCCAACCATTTCATCCTCTGTTGTCCCCTTCTCTTCCTGCCTTCAATCTTTCCCAGCATCAGGGTCTTTTCCAATGAGTCAACTCTTCACATCAGGTGGCCAAAGTATTGGAGTTTCAGCTTCAACATCAGTCCTTCCAATGAATATTCAGGACTGATTTCCTTTAGGATAGACTGGTTGGATCTCCTTGCAGTCCAAGGGACTCTCAAGGGTCTTCTCCAACACCACTGTTTAAACACCACAGTTTTTGTAAAAAGTAAACAAGTAAAATTCAACATAAACAGAGATAGCTGCCCATAGAAAGAGGATGACAGAAGGAAAGACACCATCATGTTAATAGTTTATATTCCCATGTAGAATTGAAACCACTCATTGCTTATCTTTGTTTTGTTGGTATGGTTGTTTCTCTTAAGATCTGGTGTAGCTTTGACAATAAGAAAAATATTTTTTAAAAGATGAAACTGAAAATTAGATATCAGGGGGGAAAAAGACATGGTAAAAGAAGATGGTAGTAAATTTCAGCACACTGCACTGTAAATTTCTAAAAGAGAAGGTTTTAACAGACTTGTGGACCCAGTGGGAGAAGGAGAGGGTGGGACAAATTGAGAGAGCAGCATGGAAACAATTACATTACCATATATAAAATAGATAGCCAGTGCGAATTTGCTGTATGTATGTTAGGGAGCTCAAACCAGTTAGTTTACTTGCCCTCAACACTACATGAGCCCTGCAGAAGTTAGAAGGAAATACATAGAGTAAAAATATGCTATAGCTAAAGGGGAAATATAAACAGGTCAAAAATGAGGGTGTTCAATGTCTGATTTGATCCTTGTGGCAATGCTTTTATGACAGATACACTTATGGGAAGCCTGTCCCAGGACGTGTGACTATGAACATGTGCAGAAAGTACAGGAACCCTTCTAATTGTTATGGTGAAGAATCCAATGCTGTCTGTGAGAAGTTCAGTGGACAGGTACGTGGGAAGCCACTCCTAAGGACTAACAGCCTAAGCACCATTGACAAGTAGTGAGTTATAGCATGGTGACAATTCAAGCAAGAACAGACCAATCTATAAAATAATTCTATGCTAGCTATAGTAGTTTTTATTGATAAAAATCAGTGACTTAGCCTAATAGGAATTATTTCTTGTCAATTGTAGGTATTCTTTGTGCACCAGGGACCCAGAACCTGGTATCTAAAACCCCTTTGAGTATCTGCAGGAAGGAAGGAGACAGAATATACCCATCTTAACCACCTTGGCTGAGAAGGGCTTCAGTTCTTCCCTCTTTCTTTGAGCAAGAGCTTGTCACATGGCCCCACCTAGATGTCAGGAAGGGAGGAAATACAGTCCCCACATGGGCAGCTACCTCCCAGCCACAGCTGTAAACTAAGGGAAGCCAGATTTCAGTGAAGAGTTAGCTGCCTCCTGCAGTAAGATTGTTGTTATTGTTTGGTTTCTCAGTTGAGTCTGACTCTCGGAACCCCATGGACTATAGCCCACCAGGCTTCTCTGTCCATGGGATTTCCCTGGCAAGGGTCCTGAACTGAGTTGCCATTTCCTTCTCCAGGGCATCTTCCTGACCCAGGGATCAAACTCCAATTTTAACGGTTTAAATTTCTATACCTCATTCATTCTAGAGGTTATCAGGTACTAAGGAATACACCTGTCAGTTATAAGGCAGAGACTGTTGTGAGATGTAATAATAATTAATTCCTAGAGAATATTTATTGTGTTTTTATTATGCAAAGTTCCTAAGTCTTGTTGCCTCGAAAAAAAAAAAAAATCCCTCCAGACTGCCTGACCACTCATTTGTCTAGTCTTACGTTTATGTGTTTTATTTCATCCCCTCCTAGCTGAACAATGAGGGCTGCTTCTCTCAGCAAGTAAACACCAAGATCTTCCAGATGAAGAGACAAGAGTTTGAAATGAAAATCGAAGTGGAAGCCAAGATCCAAGAAGAAGGAACAGGTGTGTATACCTCCTGGGTATGGGAAAAGAACAACGGACACTGATTTAGTTCCTTTGCCAAATTATGAAAGGGAGGTGGTGGTGTAAGTTCAGGGAGAAAATCCTTCCAAATGAGAATGTATTTTTTCCGTCTTTTCCAGAGGTGGAATTAACTGGAAAGGGGGCCACTGAAATAACAACAACCATCACCAAACTCTCATTTGTCACAGTGGACTCGAACCTTAGACGAGGAATTCCTTTCACGGGGAAGGTGAAGTATTTTTCAATTCACGTGTCAAACCATAGTCTCCCCTAATACACACAACATATTCTGCTAAAACCACATTTGGCTGGTATTATCCATTGATCAGTATAATCAAAATCATGCGTGAGTGTGTGCTCAGTCGCTTCAGTTGTGTCCAATTCTTTGAGACCTTATGGACTGTAACCTGCCAGGCTCCTCTCTCCATGGGGATTCTCCAGACAAGAATACTAGAGTGGATTGCCATGCCCTCCTCCATGGGATCTTCCCAACCCAGGGATCGAACCTACATCTCTTATGTCTCCTGCACTGGCAGGGGGGTTCTTTACCACTAGCACCATCTGGGAAGCCCCTAGTCAAAGGTATAAAACTGCATAAAATAGATTTGTTCCTTGGTAAATTTGTATATCAAATCTATAAAAACCACGCTAAAATTAGAAGGTTTTTAAAACAGCCCTGTGTGTTACCATTCAAACTCTTTCCCATGGCTTACCATACAGTCTCAGATTTTTATATTTTTCCATAAGCATCTCAAAATTCATGCTGGCCAATTACATTATCTTTCCAACATTAATTTTGTATGGAAATGATGGGTAGGTGGCTTTTATTTTTATTTTGAAATATAAGAGGTTCTACTGTTTTCCGATGGCTCAGCAGGTAAAGAATCCACCTGCAATGCAGAAGGAGATCGGGGTTAGATTTCTGAGTCAGGAAGATTCCCTGGAGGAGAAAATAACAACCCACTCCAGTATTCCTGCCTAGAGAATCCCATGGACAGAGGAGCCTGCCAGGCTACAGTCCATGGAGTTGCAAAGAGTTGGACATGACTGAGCACATGGCAATCACTGTACCTGTTGTTTCTTTCATGGATTTTGTATTTATATTACTCTTTCTATAATAGCAAGTATATTTTAAAAACACTACATAGAGGGATAAAATACTGCTATTTAAGGTTTACCCTTCCAGGTGGTGCCAGTGGTAAAGAATCTACCTGCCAATGTAGGAGATGCAAGAGACCCAGGTTCAATCCCTGGGTTGGGAAGATCCCCTGGAGTTATGAAATATTATAAAATATTTGCTTAGGTGGCTCAGAAGATAAAGCATCTGCCTGCAATGCAAGAGAACCGGGTTTGATCTCTGGATCAGGAATATACTCTGGAAAAGAGAATGGCAACCCACTCCAGTATTCTTGCCTAGAGAATTTCATGGACAGAGGAGCCTGGCGGGCTACAATCCATGGGGTTGCAAAGAGTCAGACATGACTGAGTGACTAATACTTTCACTTTCACCAGATTTTAAAGATACAAATTCTTTCTCTCAAATCTACAAAAAAAAAAAAAACTTCTCCTGTTATTTTTCTATTATATGTAAAAATACTAATGGAGTTTTCAGACTACGGAAGTCTAAGATGACAGTCATATGTACCTCCAAGTATAATCACCATGCATCTCGTCTTCAATAGAAACGTTGTGTCAGCTGTGGAGAGTGTAAAAAACAGAAGGATCAGGCTATAGAGGAGTGGTGGAATAAATTTTAGAATGTTTTGATTTTGTTATGACAGCACACATGTTCAGAAACTTTGGTCACTTCCTAAAATGAAAGTTCACTTTTTCAGATTTCTCAGAGATATATTGTACTTTTTGAGATTTTATTCCTGCTAAATAACTATCCCATTAGTCCCATTTCTAATCAAAAGAGAAAGAATTTTGGTGTTCTGGTCTTCATACATGCAACTGACATTTCATTGGCAAACTCAGATTTTGTTGAAATTGAAAGTGTTAGTTTCTCAGTCGTGTATGACTCTGTGACCCCATGGACTATAGTGCACCAGGCTCCTCTGTCCATGGAATTCTCCAGGCAAGAATACTGGAGTGGGTTGCCATTTTCTTCTCCAGGGGATCTTCCTGACCCAGGAATCGAACCCACGTCTTCTTCATTAGCAGGCGGGCTGTTTGCCACTGAACCACCAGGGAAGCCTAGCTACCAGGGAAACCCATTACTTACACATTTATTTAGCAGCTATCTCTTTTCCTGGACTGGATGCTCAAAGACAGAAGGAACTTTGTTTTGTTCACTGCTGTAGCCTCAATGCCTGGAACCACCTTCAACATATTGGACACAATAAATATCTGTGCTAAAATGAATGTTTGCTGCCTATTGGATATTAGCCACAAAACTGATCTACAGCTTTTAATCTTCAGGTGCTCCTAGTGGACGGGAAAGGTGTCCCCATGCCAAATAAAGTCATCTTCATCACAGCAAATGAAGCCAACCACAACTCTAACACCACCACTGATGAGCACGGCCTGGCACAGTTCTCCATCACCACCACCAAAATCAAGGGCACCTCCCTCAGTATCAGGGTAAGTTTGTAAGGAAGTTACCAATGACATGAAGAAGTCTTAGGAAAAAGGGTTGCAACCGAAAGTGATGGCATTTCCAAGTTGTGTTTAGTCTTAAAGAAGACAGGGAAAAAATGAGAAATTAGAAACTAATTTTAGGTCAATTTTGAAACAGTTTATTAAAAAGGAGGCAGCACAGAGTTGTGGTTAAAGTGGTGGCGGTGGGGGGTGGGGTTTCGACACATGGAGCCTAAGACAGCCTGGGAGAGGCAGGCATCAATTACTTCACTCAAAGAATTGATGCTTTCAAATTGTGGTGCTATAGAAGACTCTTGAGAGTCCCCTGGACAGCAAAGAAATCAAACCAGTCCATCCTAAAGGAAATCAACCCTGAATATTCACTGGAAGGACTGGTGCTGAAGCTGAAGCTCCAATACTTTGGCCACCTGATATGAAGAGCCAACTCATTGGAAAAGACCCTGATGCTGGGAAAGATTGAAGGCAGGAGGAGAAGGGGACGACAGAGGATGAGATGGTTGGATGGCATCACTGACTCGATAGACATGAGTTTGAGCAAGCTCTGGGAGATGGTGAAGGACAGGGAGGCCTGGCGTGCTGCAGTCCATGGGGTCACAAAGAGTCAGACATGACTGAGTGACTGAACATAAACAAACATAAACTCAACTCTTGAACAAATGCTAGTTACAGAAAGTGTTCTCAGACGTCTAAGTTTGCAATATTACATTTATTCATAGTATCCATTTGAAACCCATCCTAAATGAGGCATCTCCTCTCCGAAATGCAATTCTTCAGTTTCTGAGAATCAGTTAGTCTCCTCAGTGAGGTTTCATAGCTCCAGTATCTCTGTCTGAATACATAAAGTGGCTACAGAAACGCAAGGGAGCTAATCAGAGTCAAGGATGCCTCCTCATATGCTCTTCAGAAGTATAAATACCAACCCAGGAAGCCTCTGCCATGTAAAGGGTCTGCAATATAGATAAAACAAAATAAGGGACACTTCTCTCTCACTTTTTAGTGTGGAGCAAAAGATTTCTGGGTACACTAGTTAAGGTAGGATACTAAACTAAACCAATTCTGTGAGCACACTGCCATTCTCTCTGATATATAATCTATAAGCTAATACTGGTTTTCTAATTCATCAGGTCAAATACAAGGATCACAGCCCCTGTTACGGCTACCAGTGGCTGTCAGAAGAGCATCAAGACGCTTATCACAGTGCTAATCTTGTGTTCTCCCAAAGCAACAGCTTTGTCTACCTGGAGCCCTTGCCTCGTGAACTGCCCTGTGGCAAAACTCAGACAGTCCAAGCACATTATGTGCTGAAGGGACAGGTCCTAAAGGATCTAAAGGAGCTCGTGTTCTATTACCTGGTGAGAAGGAGGGCCACCTTCACTGTCTGTAGATAAAAGCACTGTGTGGGCAAGCATTTATGAAGCTCTTTACATTCCTTCCCTGAAGGCTCAGATGGTAAAGAATCTGTCTGCAATGCGGGAGACCCAGGTTTGATCCCTAGGTCAGGAAGATCCCCTGGAGGAGGGCATGGCAACCCACTCCAGTCTTCTTGCCTGGAGAATTCCATGGAGAGAGAAGTCTGGCAGGCTACAGTCCATGGGGTCTCATAGAGTCGGACATGACTGAGCAACTTCCACTTTTACATATCACTTCTTTGACCTCTTATGCACGTTCCTTTTGAAAGTTTGACTTCTCTCCAATCTAATTATTGCCAGTAGTGGCTTAATGAAACAGGCATATTACATGGAGGGCAAGAACTTCAGCTAAGAGCTCTTTCAGGCAAATTAAATCCCTTTTCATTTCCTTGTTTGCAGATAATGGCAAAAGGAGGCATTGTCCGATCTGGGACTCACACACTGCCCGTGGAGCAGGGAGACAGTGAGTATTTCTATAATTCCTCATGCTTGCCTTCCTCTGTCACATGCAGCCTTATGCTGCAAAAATACCAGGAATAGTCTCAAATAGAGAGAGACTGTTCATCTTACCCTCAGAAAAAAGCTGAAAAGGGAGACTTATCTGGCAGTCTAGTGGTTAAGACTCCATGCTTCCAATGTGGAGGGTTTAGGTTTCATCCCTGATCAGGGAACAAAGATTCCACATGCCTCATGGCCAAAAAAAACCAAAGCATAAAACAAAAGCAATATTGTAACATACTCAATAAAGACATCAAAAATGGTAAGCATCCCCAAAAAAAAAATCTTTAAAAGAAAAAAAAAAATTGAAAGGGGAAAGCGATTAAAAAACCCTTTATCAAATATTTTCTTTTCCTTCAGGTTAATCTGTTCAGATTTAAAATGTTGAGTTGGTTCATAATCTATGCTTATTCCAAATTTCCCAAAATAAATACTCATGAACCTTCTCAAAACGACATTTCAAAATTGTTTTAGACAATGGAAAGAAGCTAAAACTTTGCAGTGTCTCTTATATATTGGGTCCTGTGCTGAGTTATTTATATTTTCACATTATATTTCCCTTTTGAAGATATTTATGACTTATGAAGAGATAAATTGAGTTTTTCCAACATTGAATTGGTCTTTCCACAGGAACATATATGAAACAATATAATCTCTGAACTTTTCGCTTACATAAAGTGGCTAAGTCGCTGCAGTCGTGTCCGACTCTGTGCGACCCCATAGACGGCAGCCCAAGGGAATCTAAAAGATCCCTTACTAGAAAATTATCAGTGAACTACTCTTTTGTTGCTTCTTTGTAGCAACGTAGAAGCGCTACAGTAGACTTAGAGAAGCTTAATGTAACTTCTAACAAATCTATTTGCTAAGCTAAACCACTTCAGTTGTGTCCAACTCTGTGCGACCCCATAGATGGCAGCCCAGCAGGCTTCCCCGTCCCTGGGATTCTCCAGGCAAGAACACTGGAGTGGGTTGCCATTTCCTTCTCCAATGCATGAAAGTGAAAAGTGAAAGTGAAGTCACTCAGTCATGTCTGACCCTCAGCGACCCCATGGACTGCAGCTTTCCAGGCTCCTCCATCCATGGGATTTTCTAGGCAGGAGTACTGGAGTGGGGTGCCATTGCCTTCTCCAAACAAATCTATGTATGTGTCAAAAAACAACTTTCAAAGGAGCTCAGTACTCCTCTTAAGAAGAAAAAATAGAATATTTGGTTCATAGAAAGTTAGAGGATATAAGGGTAAACACAATGCATTAAACTCTTACTATTATATCTCACAACTTCAAGTTCTATTTCCTTCTCCACTGTGAAGTCTAGATCAAATGGAAGCCAAGCAGATGTCTCCACATCCTTAGATAACATCAGAATTTTATACAGATGAACTCAAGCTTAACTCAAGCTTAAACCTGGGGAGAAATCATCTTGTGATTTTCAGAGACGAGAAGACTTTGATAAAGTTTTTTTAAGCCAGAGTTCTTAGAGGTAGTCATCCATTTATTGCATCTACTATTTCTTATATCTGGTACATCTACTGGGCTTCCCTGGTGACTCTGTGGTAAAGAAATCACCTGCCAAACAGGAGACTTGTTTTCAATCCCAGGGTCAGGAAGATCCCCTGGAGAAGGAAATATCAACCCCCTCCAGTATTCTTGCCTGGGAACTCCCATGGACAGAGAAGCCTGGTGGGACCAAGTTCATGGGGTTGCAGTGAGTCAGACAGGACTTAGCGACTAAATAACGTTACTAATAGTCATTAGCCAAACCAGGCTTCTAAAATGACTTTGTACTGATACAACAGAAAAGCATTATTTTAGCCTTGAATTCTCACCCATGATCACTTCCTTATTGTCTCTGTGCTCCAGTGCAAGGCCATTTTTCCATGTCAGTCCCCGTGGAGTCAGACATTGCTCCTGTCGCTAGGCTGCTCATCTATGCCATTTTACCTGACGGAGAAGTGGTAGGGGATTCTGCAAGATATGAAGTTGAACACTGTCTGGACAACAAGGTGAGTGTTTTATATGGTAAAATTTTCAACATTTAAAACTAGAAGTTACTATCACTATCAATTATTTTCTACACTTGCGCATTGGGGTCAAAGGGGTTAAATGAATTCTCCAGAAATTTTCAGCAAGGTAATGGCAGATCACACTAAGAAGCCACGTCAAGAGAAAAACAAATATCATATATTAACACATATTTTTGAAATCTAGGAAAATGGTACAGATGAACTATTTGCAGGGCAAGAATAGAGATTTGCAGATGTAGAGGACAGATGTGTGAACAAGGAGGGGGTAATGAGGGTGGGATGAATTGGGAGATTAGGATTGATGTATACGCACTAGCATGTGTAAAACAGATAGTGGGAAGCTTCTGTAAGGTAGAGAGCTCAGCTTGGTGCTCTGTGATGACCAGGATGGGTGTTGGAGGAGGAGGATGGGAGGGAGGTACACGAGGGAAGGGATATATGTATACATATAGGTGATTCACTTCATTGCACAACAGACTCTAACACAACATTGTAAAGGAACTATACCACAATTTAAAAAAAGAAAGAAAGAAGCCATGTCACTTGACTCCTAGCACAAAATCCCCATGCATTATCTCTTACCCAGTTCACAGTACCTTGTTCCCTTCTTTTATGGTGAAGTGTTGGGAAATATGCAACCAAGTTTTAAGACTACAAAAGAGCCAAAGAAAAATACAAGAGTGTCTAGAACCATTTGCATTCTAGCCACAGTTAATGAACACCTCATCATGTATCAAAGGTGGACAGTGGAGTCTCAAATTTAATAACTTATAAAAATAGATATCACTATAATGGCTCAACTGATGAATATCAGAGTGACACATAGGGAATCAAAGGCCTCAAGACTCACGTGGCGCCAAACATCAACAAAGTCAAAGTGATTTTGCACCAAATTTGAGGAACAGCCAGGAAAGGCTGGTGAATCCATGGATCAATCAGGAAATTTCTTCTTCTGACTTTGTCCCCAATTCCACAGGTGGGTTTGAACTTCAGCCCCGGACAAAGTTTCCCGGCCTCCCAGGCCCACCTTCGAGTCACCGCTTCCCCTCAGTCCCTCTGCGCCCTCCGCGCCGTGGACCAAAGTGTGCTGCTCATGAGGCCCGAAGCTGAGCTCTCAGCAGCCACGGTGAGTTCTGTGAGCCCCAGGGGCCAGGAAGGGCCCCACGGGCAACTCAGAGCAAGGAGAGTGGGGTGGGTTCTATTAAACTTATATTTATCTAGGAGTTAATCATTTTGAGCTCTTTCATGTGCACCTTTTTTTTTTTTGGTAAGGAAGATAATACATATGAATATATAGGTATAAATGATGTACCATCCAAAATCCCTGATATTGAAGAGCTTTATGAACCCAATAATAAGAATTTTCAAACTAGTTTCAATATTTCAAAAAGTCTTAACATAAGTGGTACATATACGGGCACTAAGACTGCACAGGCTAAATGAAATATCAAATTTTTATAAGAATTGTATCACAGGATCCTTGGGGCTAGTGCACTGGGATGACCCGGAGGGATGGTACGGGGAGGGAGGTGGGAGGGGGGTTCGGAATGGGGAACACGTGTACACCCGTGGCGGATTCATGTTGATGTGTGGCAGAACCAATACAATATTGTAATTAGCCTCCAATTAAAATAAATAAATTTAAATTTAAAAAAAAGAATTGTATCTGTTGTAACATTGCATTTTCCAAGATGAACACAGTTTCTGAAGGAAGAGCTATATTTTCTCTGATGAATACAAATTAGGAAAAATTAATTGCTGTGTGACAAACGACATTAATAAGTGAAACCTTTTAAAATATTGAGTTAGGGGACTTCCCTGGTGGTCCAGTGGCTAAACTCCAACCTCCCAAAGCAGGGGTCTGGGGTTTGATCCCTGGTCAGGAAACTAGATTCCCTCATGCGCAACTAAGACCCAATGCAGCCAAATAAATACTAAAAAAGAAAATAATACATAGATAAATAAATTAAATGAAATAAAATATTGGGCTAATAGGAAAAATAACAAAAGAATGTGCTGAGTGTAATAACAAGAAACTACTTAATATGTCCTAATAGTAGTTTGCCCATTTCTTCAAATTTTCAATGAGGCCAATTGGAATACCTCTTACTGAAGGTTTTTTTACTATCAAAATTTTATAAAGGGAAAGTTATGTTTTTTCTTCCCTACAAGAGAAACTTATAAGTAAAGGACTTTTTGGTCCTTCCAACGGTATTTAATTAAAAATCTTAAGATACTTCTAAAGGAAATTTTAAATGCATAGTGGAAGCAAGAAATATGTGGGCAAATTAAATTACTGTGTTAAGCTTATATAACATAATTTCATAGTTCTCAAAATTTTTTTAAATTACAACAACCTCAGTGGATAGATAAGGCAGAAGATTCTACTAGTTTGTTAATAATAAACCAGGCGCTTTCAGGTATTTAGGAGCAGACCTGGGTTAGAACAAGAGTTCCTCTCAATCTGTGATAATGTTTCAGTATTGAAATGCCTGCAGCGAAGGGGAGCCTGGTGGGCTGCCTTCTATAGGGTCGCACAGAGTCAGACACGACTGAAGCGACTTAGCAGCAACAGCAGCAGTAGCATAAGTCATTCAGTCCACACATACTTATTTAGTGCCTACTGAGTTCTGGATGTGCCTACTGTGTGCCTAAATTCTGGGGATCTCAATAGTGAACTACTAGAAAGTAAAAAATCTATGCAGTCATGGATCTTACATTTTTGTAGATGAGATAGACAATAATTACATTATACGCTTTCAAGAAAAATAAAGCAGAGCAAGGAGACAGAGATGCTAAGAGGGAGCTGCCCTTGAGAAAGTGTTTCATTTCATTGTGCTACTCACTTTGCTAATTTAGTCTTGTCAACAATTTTGTCAGGATTTTCATGTTTGTTTTATTCTTCAAAGTATCATTTTCAGTATTCTACAATAAAAGTTTATGTATTTTATAAAGATATGGAGCATTTTGTTCCCATCATTAATACTAAGAAAATACCATCCTGACCTATATAGAGGATACAGGCTTATCCATGTGCCTGTTTGGAACATGCATCCATTACTTTGTTATACACTGAGTCTGTTGCTAACCACCAGGTAGAGAAAAAAACTATTACTTAATTCTCTCATCCCAAAGTGTTACACAATCTCTCAAGTACAGCAAACCTCAATTTCTCTTAATTAAATTTTATTTCATTCCAACATAGAGTCTAGGGTTTGTCTCTGAATTATGTAACAAAGGATTATGATCTTTGGGTATTTAGATAGGAATGTTTTGGGGTTTTTTTCCCCCTAACACTGTTAAACATCTTCAAAATCATCTTCTCTATAAATTGTCTAAGCAACAGAGCCACTCAAAGAAAGTTTGGCAGTGATTAGTCTTTTCTTTTCTCCTTGAACTTAAGAAAAATAAGCCACAAATAATTTTGGCCTTTTTTTTTTTTTAATTGTTTAATCCTTTTGTGGGGAGATGGTGCCCCCCACCCCATACTGCACAGCATGTGGGATCTTAGCTCCCCAACCAGGGATCAAACTCTAGAGCCCCCTGCCTTGGAAGCATGGACTCTTAACCACTGGGCCTCCACGGAAGTCCTTAATTTTGTCCTTTTGTCCTTTGCATTTGTACAGGTTTATAACCTGCTACCAGTCAAGGACCTCAGCAGTTTCCCCTCAAGTGTAAGTCAACAGGAGGAAGACAATGAAGACTGCATCAGTCATGACAATGTCTATATCAATGGAATCATGTATTTCCCAGTATCAAATACAAATGAAAAAGATATGTATAGCTTCCTGCAGGTAAGTCCCTTATACTGCTGATGGTCACTTCTTAAGGTTCACAAAATATTATCCATAGGAAGAATATTTATTTTAATGCTTCCATATCATAGTTGAGGGCAATGGAACATAGAGAGGTCAAGTAACTTCTCCAACATCTACTAATAGTAGCAGATCTGCAAGAGCAACATAACTAGGACTGGAACTTCTGGGACTATTAAGCAAATTTTGTTTTGTCTTTTTACCGAAATTCATTGCCTTGTGATATTTATAAATATCATATATGTAAAATAATTACCTTTGAAAGAGGTTTAAAGCCAGAATAAAATTATCTGTTTATCAATTTCCTTTCTACTATGTGAACATTAAAATTTTTTAATTAAAATAAAAATTAGTATTAACCTAGTTGGATTATTTGTTTAATTCTATGAAAAGAAGAATGGGTATAAAATATGGATGTACTGATTCAGTTATGATTTCCTTTACAGGATATGGGCTTGAAGGCATTTACCAACTCAAAGATTCATAAACCCAAGATATGTCCACAGCCTGAAGAACATAGAATACAGCATCACACACTATTAGCTTCTCCAGGTAAAAAATTAATTAATTGCCTAATATATTGAACCAAATAAAATAATTCTTTAAAAAAGGTAAAATGTGATGAAATTAACCAAAAAGAACTTGTGATTCAAGTCATAGAGAGCAGACTTGGGTTGCCAAGAGGGAAGGAAGGGTTGGAGAGGGGTGAACTGGGAGTTTAGGGTTAGTAGATGCAAACTATTATATATAGGATGGATAAAAATTGGGGAATGAAGAACTTTTAAAATTCTTGATCCTCTCACTCCTATAAACTATTTCTCAAAGACACTGTCATAATGTCTGAGTATGGTTTTTCTTTGCTCGTGCAGAGGAGCAGACCAAATCCAGATCTCAAGTCATAACCCTCACCACTTAGAACAACATGCAGTAGCTGCAGAGCGTCCTTTCTGCTTCTAGGTCTCCTTTCACAGACTATCCAAGACTCTTTCTGCTTCTGGGTCTCACTGTTCTCTGACTGGGACTCGCTTCCCCCAGCTCACTTACAGCTTATTGTAATACTTCAGAATTCACCTAAAAATATCACCTCCTCCAAGAAGCTTTCCCTTAACCCAAGTGTCCTTTCCCAGTTCCTATCTTTTTCATCACCCTATTTCTTTTGTTGCACTTATTACAATCTCTCATAAGCTTTATCTTTATAGATACTGTTACTGTTTCCTCCACAGTCAGAGCTGAAATGGGAAGAAATCGTGATTTTGTGCATTTTGATGATACTTCAGAGCCTCCCACAGAGACTGTACGAAAGTACTTCCCTGAGACATGGATCTGGGACTTGGTGGTTGTAAGGTAAGCAACTTCTTTTAAATTACTTATTTTTTATTTACTTTATTTTCACTTTTCATTCATTTTATTATTCATTATTGACTCTGCTGGGTCTTCCTTGCTATGCACAGGCAATTTCTCTGTAGCCTGCAATGCTGTCTGATAGCATTTACCCATTGTAGAATGTCTTTCAAAATTGGAGTCAGTCCTCTCAAACTCTGCCATGGCTTTGGCAACTAAGTTTATGTAATATTCTAACTCTTTTGTTGTCATTTCAACAATTTACAGTATCTTCCACAGGAGTAGTCTCCATCTCAGGAAACTACTTTCTTTGCTCATCCATAAAAAGCAACTCCTTATCCATTCAAGTTTTAACATGAGATTGCAGCAATTTGGTCATATCTTCAGGCTGCACTTCTAATTCTGGTTCTCTTGCTATTTACACCACATCTGCAGTTATTTCCTCCACTGAAGTCTTAACCCCTCAAAGTCATCCATGAGAGTTGGAATCCACTTTTTTCACTCTCTTGTTAGTGTTAATAGTATGACCTCTTCCTATGAATCATGAATGTTCTCAATAGCACCTAGAATGGTGAAGCCTTTCCAAGAGGTTTTCAATTGACTTTGCCCAGATCCATAGAGGACTCAACCATATATGGCAGCTAAAGCCTTACAACGTATATTCCTTAAAGAATGAGACTTGGAAGTCAAAACTACTTCTTGATCCATGGACTTCAATGATTATTGTGTTAGCAGGCATGATGACAACATTAATCTCATTGAGCATCTCCATCAGAGCTCTTGAGAGACCAGGTACATTGTCAATGAGCAGTAGTATTTTGAAAGGGATCTTTTCTTTCTAAGCAGTGGGTCTCAACAGTGGGCTTAAAATATTCAGTAAACCATGTTGTAAACAGATGTTCTATCATACAGGCTCTGTTGTTCCATTTATAGAGCACAGGCAGAGTGGATTTAGCATAATTCTGAAGGGCCCCAAGATTTCCAGAATGATAAATGAGCATTGGTTTCAACTTCAAGTCACCACCTGCATTAGCCCCTAACTAGGGAGTCTGCCCATCCTTTGAAGATTTTAAGTCAGACATTGACTTTTCCTCTCCAACTATGAAAGTCCTAGTTGGCATGTTCTTATAATATAGGGCTGTCTCATCTACATTTAAAAATCTGTCATTTAGTGTGGTCACCTTCAGTAATTATCTTCTGGATAACTTGCAGCAGCTTCTATATCAGCACTTGCTACATCACCTTGAGCTTTTATGTTATAGAGTTAACTTCTTTCCTTAAGCCTCATAAACCATTCTCTGCCAGCTTCAAATTCTTCTGCAGCTCCCTTACCTCTCTCACCCCACAAAGAATTGAAGAGAGTTAAACCAAAGAGAGTTGGGGCCTTGCTCTGGATCAGGCTTTGGTTTCAGGAAATGTTGTGGCTGGTTTGGTCTTCTCTCTAAATCACTCAAATTTTCTCTGTCAAGCAGTAAGGCTGATGTTCTATCTTATCATCTAAGTGTTTACCCAAGTAGTACTTTTAATTTCCTTTAAGAACTTTCCCGAGCATTCATAACTTGGCTAACTGGTGCAAGAGGCCTAGCTTCCAACTTGAATTCCCCACAAAGCTTAATCATTTCTAGCTTTTTTAAAAATTGCATTTATTTATTTTCGGCTGTACTGGGTCTTTATTGCTGCATGCAGGTTTTCTCTAGTTGCAGCGAGTGGAGGCTACTCTTTGTTGTGATGTGTGGGCTTCTTATTGCAATGGCTACTCTTGTTGTGGAACATGGGCTCTAGAACATAGGCTTAAGTAGTTGCGCACTGGCTTAGTTGCCCTGGGGTATGTGGGATCTTCCCAGACTAGGATCAAACTCATGGGCCCCCTGCATTGGCAGGTGAATTCTTAGCCACTGGAAAACCAAGGAAACCCTATTTCTAGCTTTTGGTTTATTAAAGTGAGAGGTGTGCAATTCTTCCTTTCATTGAACACTTACAGGCCATCCTAGGATTATTAATTGGCCTAATTTCAGTATTGTTATATCTCAGGGAATACAGAAGCCTGAAAAGAGTAAGAGAGTTGGGGGAATGGCTGGTCAGTGGAGCAGTCAGACACACACAGCATTTATCTATTAAGTTTGCTGTCTTATATGGGTACAGTTTATGGTACCCCAAAACAAGTAAAATAGTAACACCAAAAATTAATGATCACAGATCCATAACAAATATAATAATAATGTAAAAGTTTGAAATATTGAGAGAATTACTTCAGAGACCTGAAGTGAGCAAATGCTGGTAGAAAAATGACACCAATAGACTTGTTTGACACAGGATAGCCACAATTTGTTTAAAAACACAGAACTGTAAAGCACAATAAAGTAAAGCACAATAAAACGAGGTATGCCTGTACTGGGGCTTCCCTGGTGGCTCAGTGTAAAGAATCTGCCTGCCAGTATAGGAGACACAGGTTCAATCCCTGAGTCAGGAAGATCCCCTGAGGAAGGGAATGGCAACCCACGCCAGTGCTTTTGCCTGGAGAATCCCATGGCAGAGGAGCCTGGTGGGCTATAGTCCATAGAGTCTCAAAGAGTTGAACACAACTTAGCAACTAAACACAACAACAAGGCCTGTATTTTAACTGCCTGCTTTTTGTTTTTCACATGGCCATCGTCCCCAGCTCTTCAGGTGTGCATGAAGTAGAAGTAACAGTCCCTGATACCATCACTGAATGGAAGGCAGGGGCCCTCTGCCTGTCCAGAGACACCGGACTTGGTCTCTCTCCGACCGCCTCTCTCCGAGTCTTCCAGCCCTTCTTTGTGGAGCTTACAATGCCCTACTCTGTGATCCGTGGAGAGGCCTTCACACTCAAGGCCACAGTGTTAAACTACCTTCCCAAATGCATCCGGGTAATGACCTCTCTTTCTTAAATTGAACACAGGATAACCATCCAATAAATTAAAAACTGCATTCCTGGGAATATTGACAAACTTCCTATTTATAAGATGGGCTCACCAGGAGAGAATACTGTCAGAAATATTCAGGTATTATATGACCGCAGTTTTTGATAGCTCCAAATACCAAATGACAATGTAAGACAAGGTTCTGACCTTATCATAATCCTCATGTCTTCTGTTCTCAAAGATTTCAACCTATGCATTCCTATATATTAATATTTAACTTTTCATATATGATTAATTATATTAAACTTAATTTTTAAATCTCACCATAACTGTTTATAAATCTTATATACTCTGCTGGGAGACCTGAAGGTGTGGTTGAGATCCTAAGCCAAGAGAGTGGGAAGGAGGTTCAGGAGGAAGGGGATTCCACTTAAGGCTCATTCACATTGTTGTACGGCAGAAACTAACACAACACTGTAAAACAATTATCCTCCAATTAAAAATAAATTTTAAAAAAAAATCCTAAGCCAAAGGAGTAGAGCTTCCACAGGCAACAAACCTACTATCATGACTTTTCTTCAACTCTGCTCCTACCACGTGAAAGAGCAGATTACTCCTAAATACTAAGATTTAGGTGTCAGATCCACCCATAAGATGCACAGTCCTCATTTATATTATCTTCAGTGTTAGGCAACCTGAAATCTACTTAATCCCCCAATGTGCTTTATTTTAAGCCATTCCCTCTTTGGTTCCCTTTTCCTCTGGTTCATTTGTCTCTTTATCTCACCCATGGTTTCAGGTCAGTGTGCAACTAGAAGCCTCTCCTGCATTCCTAGCTGTTCCAGAAAAGGAACAAGAGACTTATTGCATCTGTGGGAATGGCCGGCAGACTGTGTCCTGGGCGGTAACTCCAAAGTCCTTAGGTGAGAGACAGCCTCTCATAGGCAATTCTGTACCTAAAGATTGTATGTATATATGGGATCCTTATATCCAAGCAAAGAATGTGCCCCCTCTCCACCAGATGGTAGAATGTTTTTCTCTCTTTCATTCTAGGATGTCTAGAAGGATACCCCCTTTCCCTCACCTCCATCTCTACCTTGGATTCTCAGTATCATTAGCCTCTAGTCTATGCTACTTACATTCCTGTTCCTATATTTTTATAAACCAAAATAAAAAGTCACATAGCATTAAACATGTATAAACCTTGGGGTTTGGAGTCACTGAAGAAGACAGAGATGGGGCTCATCTCTACTGGTCCCCATTTTCTAGGGAATGTGAATTTCACAGTGAGTGCAGAGGCAGTGGAGTCTCAAGAGCTATGTGGGAGTGAAGTGCCTGTGGTCCCTGAGCATGGAAGGAAAGACACAATCATCAAGCCCCTGTTGGTTGAAGTAAGTAAGCCTGCTTTTTTTTTTGGATGGGTCACAATGAGTCAGGAAAAACAGTGGTGAATCCAGTTGGAGTTCCTGATTTTGGGTAAGAAGGACTAAATAATATATGATCATGTGATATTTCACAATATGATTCTCTCTTTGTCTCTCTCTCTCTCATCTTTACCTCTCTTGATTTAACTTTATAATTCCCCTCCCTTTCCCATCTATCAATTTGTCTCCTTCATATATTGCTTCAGTTCAGTTCAGTTCAGTCGCTCAGTCATGTCCGACTCTTTGCGACCCCATGTATTGCAGCACACCAGGCCTCCGTGTCCATCACTAACTCCCGGAGTTCACCCAAACTCATGTCCATTGAGTTGGTGATGCCATCCAGCCATCTCATCCTCTGTCGTCCCCTTCTCTTCCTGCCCCCAATCCCTCCCAGCATCAGAGTCTTTTCCAATGAGTCAATTCTTTGCATGAGGTGGCCGAAGTACTGGAGTTTCAGTTTTAGCATCATTCCTTCCAAAGAACACCCAGAACTGATCTCCTTTAGAATGGACTGGTTGGATCTCCTTGCAGTCCAAGGGACTCTCAAGAGTCTTCTCCAACACCACAGTTCAAAAGCATCAATTCTTCAGTGCTCAACTTTCTTCACAGTCCAACTTTCACATCCATACATGATCACTGGAAAAACCATAGCCTTGACTAGACGGACCTTTGTTGGTAAAGTAATGTCTCTGCTTTTGAATATGCTATCTAGGTTGGTCATAACTTTCCTTCCAAGGAGTAAGCATCTTTTAATTTCATGGCTGCAATCAGCTGAACGCTGAAGAAGTGATGCATTTGAACAGTAGTGTTGGAGAAGACTCTTGAGAGTCCCTTGGACTGCAAGGAGATCCAACCAGTCCATTCTGAAGGAGATCAGCCCAGGGATTTCTTTGGAAGGAATGATGCTAAAGCTGAAACTCCAGTACTTTGGCCACCTCATGCGAAGAGTTGACTCATTGGAAAAGACTCTGATGCTGGGAGGGATTGGGGGCAGGAGGAGAAGAGGATGACAGAGGATGAGATGGCTGGATGGCATCACCAACTCAATGGACATGAGTTTGGGTGAACTCCAGGAGTTGGTGATGGACACGGAGGCCTGGCGTGTTGCAATTCATGGGGTCGCAAAGAGTCGGACACAACTGAGTGACTGAACTGAACTGAACTGAATCACCATCTGCAGTGACTCTGGAGCCCCAAAAAATAAAGTCTGATACTGTTTCCACTGTTTCCCCATCTATTTGCCGTGAAGTGATGGGACCAGATGCCATGATCTTAGTTTTCTGAATGTTGAGCTTTAAGCCAACTTTTTCACTCTCCTCTTTCACTTTCATCAAGAGGCTTTTGCTTACACTTAAACAATTTGTTTATATAATACATTTGAAAATCAGTTCCAATACTTTTCTTCATGAAGAAACCTTTAGTTCCCCTATGTCCTGAAAGTCTCTCATTTCTAACTTTTTTTCTTTCCACCTAAAGCCTGAAGGACTAGAGAAGGAAGTAATATTCAACTCCCTGCTTTGTCCATCAGGTAAGACTCATTCATCATAATTAAAATGACATTGACTAGAGTATAATATTTGAAGTTCAAAGTATTTTATATAAACCCTTCCTACACTGTCCCTATGAGGTAAGACCCGAAGAACCATCAACCCATTTGGTAAGTGAGGACACTGCTTCTTAAAGAGGCCAAGTAATTTGATCAGGGGACTATTCTTATCCCATGAATTCTGAGTCTTTATTTCTTAAGCACCTATGCAACTATCAAAATGACCTTCTGACTAGTGTATGATGTGGTTATAGGTTTTAATAGAAAGTGGGTAGATTCAAAACGAATATTGCCAAAGGGGATATTTTCTTGGATATTTACTAATACAACATGGGATGCATATATATAATACAATTATAATATACAATACAATACAAGTAGCTGAATTGCTGAATTCAAGCCACTGCAACACCGAGTTTTGCATAGCTAACCACATTAGAGAATGAGGCTACGGTACTTCCTGAGAAAAGGTTTCCATAGCCTGTACCATTTGTCCTGTCAATATTTTTTTGGTGTCGATTCTGACATCCTATCAGTCATTCCAAGGAGGAACTAAAGAAGCTTACAGTAAAAGATATAGCTTTATCCTTGTGGAGAATTCCCTAGTTTAAATAAAAACATTTATAGAAACTTAGTACATAAGAAATTTATCAATGCAATGTGTTCTTATCTCAAACTAATGTCTAATCAACATCATTTCTTGCCTTTCTCTTCATACTCACTTCCCTTTATTTTTTGTCATGTCAAGACTTAATATATTAATAAATGAAATGTATTCTAAAAAACATAATTGCCTTATTATTTAGCCTTGTTTATACATTTAAGTGAACTTACTGCTTACTACCAAATCCATCATAGATTTTCCTCTATTTCTGAGCTTTTCATTTTGATTTCTCTCTCATGTGTCTAGGGATAATCATCAGAGTTTTATTAAAATTAATTTTAATTACTCACATAATGCAAAAAATACTTTCTCCTTAAAAAGAACCAAAACCTCATATTAAAGGCTATTGTCATCACTTTGAAATCTTTTTCAATACTTTAATGATTATCAATGTGCATTTTTAAATAACACATTGATAAATTTGTTTCTGTATGTGTGATTTACATAAATGGATAAGTTTAATCATATAACTTGCTTTCTTTTTCACTCAAGGACTTTTAGCTTAGAAAACTCTCCATGTTAAATTATAGATTTAGATAATTCCTTTTAATTTCAAACTATCACAGTTCTGCTTGGTTTTATAGCATTTCCCAAATTGGTTTTTCCAACTATTTGCTGGACTAGATAGATAGATGCTTAAGGTAGATACCAAAATGTGAAATTCCTAATTAAGAGCCAGTAATGTATATTCTTAGTCTTAATAGAACTAAACAAAGTCTATTACCTAAATATGCTTCTATTTCCACCAGTTTATATTTTCCTGCATGATCACCAGCATTTGTTACCATCAAAGTTTTTAAATTTTGACCAAAAATGTGGATGAAAAAAAAAAGCATTGTTGCTTTAATTTACATTTCTCTAGCTGAAAATTAGGATGACTTTATTTTTGCACACTTATGAATTGCTTTCATATCCTTGACCATTTTCAATATGTTGGAGTAGTTTGGGGTTTTTTGGATTCAGTTGTATACATATCTATTGAGTAATTTGTAAATATTTCCTTTCATTTGGTAATTTGTCTTTTTTTTTTTTTTTAAATGAACAGTTGACTTTGTCTTTCTCGGTGCCGAAGATGGAGGCCAAGTACTCCGCCATTTCCCACCCGCCGCCGCCACCGACACTGCTGCCGACGCCCACGACCCCGCCCGACCTGGTAATTTGTCTTTTTGCTTTGCTTATGTCATGTTTTCTTACAAAAAGTTTTTTGAATGTAAGAGAATTCATATACAAGTAATATATAATTAATATAACTATATTTAGCACACAATTATATATTTAACTACAGGATTAAATTTAACTACATGACTATGTAATTAATATAACTGATAGTATATACATAATTGATATATCCTACTTAATGAGTTTGGAGGAAGTATACACTTGTGAAACTGTCACCACAATCTATACCATAAACTTATCCATCACTTTCAACAGTTTCCTCTCACTCTCTTATTATTATGTTTTTGTAATATAAGATATATCCTATTAGCAAATGTTTAGATTTCACTTTCATGCATTGGAGGAGGAAATGGCAACCCACTCCAGTATTCTTGCCTGGAGAACCTCAGGGATGGGGGAGCCTGGTGGGCTGCCATCTTTGGGGTCGCACAGAGTCCGACATGACTGAAGCGATTTAGCAGCAGCAGCAGCAGGTATACAATACAGTATTAACTCTAGGCACTATGCTTTACAATAGACCTCTTGAATTTACTCATCTTGTATGACTGATACTTTGTGCCCTTTGACAAAGTTTCATTATTAGTCTATAAAGATGGGATTCAGTATGATGATAAATACTACAATTTTTTCTTTTCTTCTTCATGTCATTCACCAATTAAAAGGCCAGCAAATGTATGCTTATCAGCAACTATTAATTTCTTTTCAGTGAGTCAAATACTGTTCATCTTCACCCCCTGCCCCATGTCTAGGGTTTCCATAAAAATACTGTCTTTATATCTGGTGAAATTTGATGGAAGTAAAGACTGAGCATTAAGGTAGAATTCAGGAACTTTTGAGTGACAGCTGAAACCACCACCAAGATATTCTGGCCATGGTTTGGTCTTAATGAAACTCACTGAGTTGTGTTCGACTCTTTGCACCCCTATGGACTACACAGTCCGTGGAATTCTCCAGGCTAGAATATTGGAGTGGGTAGCCTTTCCCTTTTCCAGGGGATCTTCCCAACCCAGGGATTGAACCCAGGTCTCCTGCATTGCAGGCAGATTCTTAACCAGCTGAGCCACAAGGGAAGCCCAAAAACACTGGAGTGGGTAGCCTATCCCTTCTCCAGCGGATCTTCCCGACCCAGGAATCCAACCAGGGTCTCATGCATTGCAGGAGGATTCTCTACCAATTGAGCTATCAGGAAAGCCCCAAAAAAACAGATTTTGGGCTTCCCTTGTGGGGAATTACACAGAATTACGATGTGTCAGGTTCTTGTCAATGTGTAGCCTTCTTTTGGCTACAATTTCACATACAAAGAGGCCGGGAAAGGAAAGATTCTAGAAATCTCAGAATCCCATTCATGTATGTTGAAGATATTAAAAAACTGGAATATTAAAAAAGGGACAACTTTTCAGAAGAAGTTTAGGTTCAAGGCATAGTTCTGGCTTCTGGGTCTTGGAGATCTTTAAGAAGATGCACAGTAGAAGTCATTTTCATCATGGCTGATTTGTTTCTCTAGGTGCCAAGGTGTCTGAATCATTATCTCTGAAGCTGCCACCAAATGTGGTGGAAGAATCTGCCCGAGCCTCCTTCTCAGTTTTAGGTGAGTCTCCAGCTCTAGGGGACTATAGGGGACTAGTGAACGGTATTAGACAATAGCTACTATTTTTTCCATAAATATTTTCTGAAAATAACAGCTAATTTTAACTTCTTTGTTCTCTTCTCCTTTGGACTTATTTATTGCTTTTAATCATACTTCTATTCTTAAAAGACCCACCCTTCCTAAAAATCCTCCTTTCTTTACCTTAGCTAATTATTCATTTGTTCCTAATGATTCTGATACATCATAATCTATAAATTTTATGACTTCCCATCTCTCCCATTTCCTAGGAGACATATTAGGCTCTGCCATGAGAAACACCCAAAATCTCCTCCAAATGCCCTATGGTTGTGGAGAACAGAATATGGCCCGCTTTGCCCCTAACATCTATGTTCTGGATTATCTAAATGAGACACAGCAGCTGACTGCAGAGCTCAAGTCCAAGGCTATCCTCTACCTCAACACTGGTGAGTGACTGAATAAGTGCATGAAAACTTTGCAGTGTTATTTTAATAACAGACTGGATTATCCAGTAGGCTTGAGTTACTTATCCATTCTATGATATGTAAATGTATCATTCTAGGATATTTACAATAATAAGACTACTATGACGGTCAATTTCATGGGACCTATCCAGTGTCCAACCTCCAATAAAATGTTTAGGACTCAGAACCATCCAACATATTGCAGCAAAATTTAGGGAATAGCACAAGATGCCAGGGCGTTTTGATGATTTGTCTGGGCATGCAATGTACAATCTTTCATGTTGCTTATGAACCTTTCACTCCAGGTTACCAGAGACAGCTGCTCTACAAGCACTTCGATGGCTCTTACAGCACCTTTGGGGAGCATCGTGGCAACAGTGAGGGCAATACTTGGTAAGGGAAAGAAAGCTTTTTCAAGCTTCTATTTTTGTGTCAGCTCTCTTACATATATAATCAAAATTATATTCCCAGTAACCCTATCAGATATTATCATTAAGCCTATAGTTATACTGGATAAATATACAAGACTAGCAAGGCAACAAGCAAAAAAGCTGAGATTTGAATACACATATGTTAGACTTGTCCCCAGAATTCATCCTGTTCATAATACACCAAGGTATTCTTTCTGAAATAGCTATTTTTTTAAAACAGCCTCCATAACCATGACTTTTTAAATGAGATAGCCAGTGACCATATCACATAACTTCCAAATAAACTGTGTTAACTTCAGATTATGTTTTTTAGATCAGATTCATTTTGATCACTAGCGAACTAATAGTGAGGAAAGAAATGAGATGGTCCCAGTGATATCAAACATTATTTTAAAATCCCTAAGGTAGGAACATCCCCAGTGGTCCAGAGGTGAAGACTGCCTTCTAACACAGGCAGTGTAGGTTCGATCTCTGGTTGGGCAGCTAAGATCCCACAAGCCTTATAAAACAGAAGCAATATTGTAACAAACTCAATAAAGACCTTTAAAATGGCCCACATCAAAAAAAAATCAAAAAAAGAGATACCTCAGGCAAAACAGTGTCAAAAGGTACCACATGTAAGAGCTGTATATGAGAAAATTCTACCATCTACAAAGGAAAATCACTAAAGATTTAAAGCCTTAATCAAACAGAAAAAAAAAAAGAAGTAACATTAGGAGTACAGCTGACCCTTGAAAAACATGCAGGTTATGGGTGCTGACCTTCAGCAGTAGAAAATTCTACACTGTCACTCTACAGTTGGCCCTCTGTAACCCAGTTGTCCATCCACAGATTCAACCAAATGGGGATCATGTAGTACTGCAGTACGTATTTGTTAAAAAAACAAACAAAAAAACCATTGAGTAAGTGGACTCATGCAGTTCAAACCATGTTGTTCAAGAGTCAACCGTACTAAATCCAGCAGATTCATCAAGTAAAGGCAATGGAAGCTCTGAGTACACAAGTATGTCTATTAGATGACTCACATCAGTGTATGAGACGTGTCCTGTGCAGGCTGCTGCTGTGAAGTGGTTATGAAACCACTGTACCAACATAGATGTGATCACCACTTCCTCTCCCCCACAGGCTCACGGCCTTTGTACTGAAGAGTTTTGCCCAGGCTCGAGGCTATATCTTCATTGATGAAGCACATATTACTGAAGCTCTCACCTGGCTGGCCCAAAAGCAGAAGAGCAATGGCTGTTTCAGGAGTACTGGGACTCTGCTTAACAATGCCATCAAGGTGAAGTGTTCCCAGAGCTAGTTTTTGTTTGTCCAGTATACTGTCCACAAGGATAAGGAGAGGAAGTGATAACCTAAGGATTCCTTAAGGAAATCAGATGAAAATAAAACCTGGATAGCAGCACCAGAAAGAGGGGATGGAACTTAGGGTGAATGTGATACTTTGCCCCACGGTGATAAATATGGATTAGGACAAATCCCTTGACAACAGAATACAAGGAGCTGATGAAGAGCATTCTCAGAAGTTATTGGGAGTTTTTAAATTATTTTAAAAACTCAATTAGTTATTGGGAGTTTTTAAATTGGGAGTTTTAAACGACTCAGAACTTGACCAGTACTGAGTCAAGTTCAGTACTGGTAATTGGTCTGTTCAAACTTTCTATTCCTTCCTGGTTCAATTTCTTGGGAGATGGCACCTTCTAGGAATTTGTCCACTTCTTCTAGATTGTCCATTTTATTGACATACAGTTGCTGATAGCGCTCTCTTGTACTCCTCTGTATGTCTGTAGTGTCGGTTGTAACTTCTCCTTTTTTCCCATCTGATTTTATTGATTTAGGCCCGCTCCCTTTTATTTTTTTCATGACGAGTCAAGTGAAAGGTTTATCAATTTTGTCTGTCTTTTCAAAGAATCAGCTTTTAGTTTCACTGACCCTTTTTTTAATTTTTAGTTTCTATTTCATTTATTTCTGCTCTGATCTTTATGATTTCTTTCCTTCTACACACTTTGGGTTTTGTTTGTTCTTCTTGTTCTAGTTGCTTCAGGCATAAGATTAAATTGTTTATTTGAGATTTTTCTTGTTTCCTAAGGTAAGCTGGATCACTATAAATGTCCTTCTTACTCAAATCTCTCTCTGTCTCATGTTTACAGGGTGGGGTGGACGATGAAGTGACCCTCTCTGCCTACATCACCATCGCCCTTCTAGAGATGCCTCTCCCTGTTACAGTACGTGTCCTGGCTAAAGCATTGCTCTGGATGCCATGAAACTGCTGACATGTTGTCTGAAATGTCACCTTACTCAGCTTTCCCACTACGCAATGCCAGTGCTTCCCAGATCATTAGAGAATTTGATCAAACCACTAAGATACATTTACACTTTCCCAGTGATGGCCCTTGTCTATTTCTTCCCTAGCAACCTCACCACCAGCATCACACACACATAGAATCTAAAATTCTAAAGATATGGATTATATTCTTGCACTATGAATGTAGACTAACAGATTAAAAAATACTATTCTCTCCCTCCCTAAGAATGAGGCTAGAGGGATAAATGCTGAACAACCTGACCTCTGTGCTGTGGTCCGTTTTTACCTGGGGGCCCCAACCTCCCTATTCACACAGCGCACCCCCTTCCTGTTCTCTCTCGCCAGCACCCTGTCGTCCGCAATGCCCTGTTCTGCCTGGACTCAGCCTGGAAGTCAGCCAAGGAAGGATCCCAAGGCAGCCACGTCTACACCAAGGCACTGTTGGCCTATGCCTTTGCCCTGGCGGGTAACCAGGAAAGGAGGACAGAGGTACTGACGTCACTGTATGAGGAAGCCGTGAAGGAAGGTGAGAGCACACCCGAGAACTTTCTCCCATCCCATATTCTCGGGATCAAGAATTCCACACCAAAGGTCTCCCATGACTACCTCTCAGGATCCCTTTCCCTCTCTTCTTTAACTATATCTTATATTTACATTTTGTTTATTTTTTAATTTTCGGCCACACTATGCAGTATGTGGGATCCTAGTTCCCTGACCAGGGATCGAACCCACACCACTTGCATTGAAAGGCTCAGTCTTAACCACTGGGCCAGCAACGAAGTCCCTCTATATCATTATAGACTCGAAGTTTCTTACTCAAGTTACACATCCAAAGATTAAAAGGCAGTAGACTGTAATAGTAAGAAGCTTGGCCTCTGAAGACTAGTGCTAAAAAAGTATATGGCCTAGAGCAAGTGCTGTACAAGTATTAGCTATTGGTTAAGATATCAGTTCTCAATATATGCCCCACCCACACCCAGTGTATCATATCATTTTAAACATAAGACTGAAGGAAGTAATCCCATGAATAAATTCTAGTGTTTTATGCTCATTTCACAAAACTGATGATGTTGGACAAGTCTATTCATTATCCACACAATATTTCTGTATATGTAATGGTCTATATGAGAGGTAGAAGAAGTAAAAATAAAATGCAAATAATAAGATATCCAATAAAACATATCCTTCTTTTCTCCCTTGACAGTGCTATTAGTTGTTTACTCTTATAATGCACTGAGAAACATTTCAGATATACAAAAATGTGTAAAGAACAATTAGCAAATACCTTTAATACCTCCCTTTCAGCTTAAGAAACAGAATATTACCAATGCTGGAAAAACCCTCAGGGTACCACTCCTACTCTAAAAAGTAGTTGATCTAGAATTTGTCATTACAATCTCCATAGATTTATCTTTTTATTGCATGTGTAATCCTAAATAATATTCAGAATGTTTACATTTTTCATCTTTAGATAAGAGCTATCATCCTTCTAAGTATTTCTACTTGATCCTTGTCTGTCTGCTTACCTTTTGTATTTTAAGTTCAATGTTAGGCTGAAAGGAGTCCCTTGTACGGGTGTGTTAATTTTCACTGCTGCATAATACATTCAGTTCAGTTCAGTCATTCGGTCATGTCCGACTCTTTGCAACCCCATGAACTGCAGCAGGCCAGGCCTCCCTGTTCATCACCAACTCCTGGAGTTCACAAACTCATGTCCATCAAGTCGGTGATGCCATCCAGCCATCTCATCCTCTGTCGTCCCCTTCTCCTCCTGCCCCCAATCCCTCCCAGCATCAGAGTCTTTTCCAATGAGTCAACTCTTCGCATCAGGTGGCCAAAGTATTGGAGTTTCAGCTTTAGCGTCAGTCTTTCCAATGAACACCCAGCCCTGATCTCCTTTAGAATGGACTGGTTGAATCTCCTTGAAATCCAAGGGACCCTCAAGAGTATTCTCCAACACCACACTTCAAAAACATCTATTCTTTGGTGCTCAGCCTTCTTCACAGTCCAACTCTCACATCCATACATGACCACTGCAAAAACCATAGCCTTGACTAGATGGACCATTGTTGGCAAAGTAATGTCTCTCTTTTCAATATGCTATCTAGGTTGGTCAGAACTTTCCTTCCAAGGAGTAAGCGTCTTTTAATTTCATGGCTGCAATCACCATCTGCAGTGATTTTGGAGCCCCAAAAATACAGTCTGACACTGTTTCCACTGTTTCCCCATCTATTTCCCATGAAGTGATGGGACCAGATGCCATGATCTTAGTTTTCTGAATGTTGAGCTTTAAGCCAAATTTTTCACTCTCCACTTTCACTTTCATCAAGAGGCTTTTTAGTTCCTCATCACTTTCTGCCATAAGGATGGTGTAGTCTGCGTATCTGAAGTGAAGTGAAGTCGCTCAGTCATGTCCGACTCTTTGCAACTGTAGTGTACAGGGCTCCTCCATCCTTGGATTTTCCAGGCAAGAATACTGGAGAGGGCTGCCATTTCCTTCTCCAGGGGAACTTCCCAACCCAGGGATTGAACCCAGGTCTCCAGCATTGTGGGCAGACGCTTTACCGTTTAGGCCACAAAGAAAGCCACAACTTGCATATGTGAGGTTACTGATATTTCTCCCGGCAATCTTGATTCCAGCTTGTGCTTCTTCCAGCCCAGCATTTCTCATGATGTACTCTGCATAGAAGTTAAATAATAAGCAGGGTGACAATATACAGCCTTGACGTACTCCTTTTCCTATTTGGAACCAGTCTGTTGTTCCATGTCCAGTTCTAACTGCATATAGGTTTCTCAAGAGGCAGGTCAGGTAATCTGGGTATTCCCATTGCTTTCAGAATTTTCCACAGTTTATTGTGATCCACACAGTCAAAGGCTTTGGCATAGTCAATAAAGCAGAAATGGATGTTTTTCTGGAACTCTCTTGCTTTTTCAGTGATCCAGTGGATGTTGGCAATTTGATCTCCGGTTCCTCTGCCTTTTCTAAAACCAGCTTGAACATCTGGAAGTTCACAGTTCACATATTGCTAAAGCCTGGCTTGGAGAATTTTGAGCGTTACTTTACTAGCGTGTGAGATGAGTACAATTGTGCGGTAGTTTGAGCATTCTTTGGCATTGCCTTTCTTTGGGATTGGAATGAAAACTGACCTTTTCCAGTCCTGTGGCCACTGCTGAGTTTTCCAAATGTGCTAGCATATTGAGTGCAGCACTTTCACAGCATCATCTTTCAGGATTTGAAATAACTGGAATTCCATCACCTGCACTAGTTTTGTTCATAGTGATGCTTTCTAAGGCCCACTTGACTTCACATTCCAGGATATCTGGCTCTAGGTCAGTGATCACACCATCGTGATTATCTTGGTCATGAAGATCTTTTTTGTACAGTTCTTCTGTGTATTCTTGCCGCCTCTTCTTAATATCTTCTGCTTCTGTGAGGTCCGTACCATTTCTGTCCTTTATCAAGCCCATCTTTCCATGAAATGTTCCCTTGGTATCTCTGATTTTCTTGAAGAGATCTCTAGTCTTCCCCATTCTGTTGTTTTCCTCTATTTCTTTGCATTGATTGCTGAGGAAGGCTTTCTTATCTCTTCTTGCTGTTCTTTGGAACTCTGCATTCAGATGCTTATATCTTTCCTTTTCTCCTGTGCTTGTCGCTTCTCTTCTTTTCACAGCTATTTGCAAGGCCTCCCCAGACAGCCATTTTGCTTTTTTGCATTTCTTTTCCATGGGGATGGTCTTGATCCCTTTCTCCTGTACAATGTCATGAACCTCCATCCATAGTTCATCAGGCACTCTATCTATCAGATCTAGGCCCTTAAATCTATTTCTCACTTCCACTGTATAATCATAAGGGATTTGATTTAGGTCATACCTGAATGGTCTAGTGGTTTTCCCTACTTTCTTCAATTTAAGTCTCAATTTGGTAATAAGGAATTCATGATCTGAGCCACAGTCAGCTCCTGGTCTTGTTTTTGTTGACTGTGTAGAGCTTCTCCATCTTTGGCTGCAAAGAATATAATCAGTCTGATTTCGGTATTGACCATCTGGTAATGTCCATGTGTAGAGTCTTCTCTTGTGTTGTTGGAAGAGGGTGTTTGTTATGACCAGTGCATTTTCTTGGCAAAACTCTATTAGCCTTTGCCCTGCTTCATTCCGTATTCCAAGGCCAAATTTGCCTGTTACTCCAGGTGTTTCTTGACTTCCTACTTTTGCATTCCAGTCCGCTATAATGAAAAGGACATCTTTTTTGGGTGTTAGTTTTAAAAGGTCTTGTAGGTCTTCATAGAACCATTCAACTTCAGCTTCTTCAGCGTTACTCGTTGGGGCACAGACTTGGATTACTGTGATATTGAATGGTTTGCCTTGGAAACGAACAGAGATCATTCTATCGTTTTGAGATTGCATCCAAGTACTGCATTTCGGACTCTTTTGTTGACCGTGATGGCTACTCTATTTCTTCTGAGGGATTCCTGCCTGCAGTAGTAGATATAATGGTCATCAGAGTTAAATTCACCCATTCCAGTCCATTTTAGTTCACTGATTCCTAGAATGTCGACATTCACTCTTGCCATCTCCTGTTTGACCACTTCCAATTTCCCTTCATTCATGGACCTGACATTCCAGGTTCCTATGCGATATTGCTCTTTACAGCATCGGACCTTGCTTCTATCACCAGTCACATCCACAGCTGGGTATTGTTTTTGCTTTGGCTCCGTCCCTTCATTCTTTCTGAGTTATTCCTCCACTGATCTCCAGTAGCATATTGGGCACCTACTGACCTGGGGAGTTCCTCTTTCAGTATCCTATCATTTTGCCTTTTCATACTGTTTATGGGGTTCTCAAGGCAAGAATACTGAAGTGGTTTTCCATTTCCTTCTCCAGTGGACCACATTCTGTCAGACCTCTCCACCATGACCCACCCATCTTGGGTGGCCCCACAGGGCATGGCTTAGTTTCACTGAGTTAGACAAGGCTATGGTCCGTGTTATTAGATTGACTAGCATAATACATTACAATATACTGAAAGGTCGTAACTTATATAGAGTGTCTCTTCTCATGGATCTTTTCTTGTTTATTTACTTCTGTGGCAAACCATGATGCAATGAATACTCATATTCTCCTTGAGGGGGTAGTACCTGAGTTTGTCTAACTTGAACTTGGAAAGCATAACCGGTGGATTCGTGAGCTCAGTACATTTTCCCCTTTGCTGGATTACTGCCAAATACTCTCCAAAGAGCTGTTTACTTCCCACAGCAGTATAAATCAGAACCTGTTATTTCACACCCTGTCAGCGTTTGGTATTTTGAGAATTACTCTACTTTTTTAATCTAATCAGTGAAAACTCCATTATCTCATGTGATTTGTGATCCTCATAAGCAATCTCCAAAGACAGGCTTTATAGAAAACTGAACAAACCCTGCTGCTCCTAAGTCACTTCAGTCGTGTCCAACTCTGTGCGACCCCATAGACGGCAGCCCAACAGGTTCCTCTGTCCCTGGGATTCTCCAGGCAAGAACACTGGCGTGGGTTGCCATTTCCTTCTCCAATGCATGAAAGTGAAAAGTGAAAGTAAAGTCGCTCAGTTGTGTCCAACTCTTGGCAACCCCATGGACTGCAGCCTACCAGGTTCCTCTGTCCATGGGATTTTCCAGGCAAGAGTATTGGAGTGGGTTGCCATTGCCTTCTCCGGGAACAAACCCTAGACAAGGTTAGAATAACATCAGATACAGGAAATTACTACAACCAATCAGAGAACTTGGTCGGCTATTTCTTCCACCAATACAACTGCAGCAACCATTTCACAACTTGGATGGCTGTAGGCTTTGGACTCCAACAACATGACCGCCTTAGCCCAAGTTCTATGAGAAGTTAAGTTCAGCTTGTCCCATAAGGAAAAGCATCCAGATAAGGTTTAACAGACTATCATTGGAAGGAAACCCTCACTGCAGGTCTGGCTCCTGTACTTTTACTTGAAGTTGAACATGAGTATGTGGTCACTTACATACCACATGAAAAAATCTTTTTCTCACATCCAGATAATACCATCCACTGGACACGACCTCAGAAACCCAGGGTGCTCACGGAGGACATTTACCAACCCAGGGCTCCGTCTGCGGAGGTGGAGATGACGGCCTACGTGATCCTTGCTCACGTCACGGCCCAGCCGGCCCCGAACCCAGAGGACCTCAAACGTGCCACGAGCATCGTGAAGTGGATCTCAAAGCAGCAGAATTGCCAGGGGGGCTTCTCCTCCACCCAGGTCCGTGCTTAGCCAGAACCTTTCACTTCACCTTCAGGTAGCAAAATGTTTGAACGAGATACAAACATGTATAAGAAGAAGAAAATGAAGATAAGAATAATTTGAAATGAGGAAAAATGTTATTAGTATTCAAGGATGGTGAGAAATAAGGATAGATACATGACAGAACCATACAGTCCAAGGTAGATACGCAAAGGATATGGTTCTGTCATCTATGTAAGGATTATAATCAATCTTAAAATGAGGATTCTACTACTAAAGTAGTGAGGGGAACAGGAAATAGGAAACCGAAGCTCCTTTTGTGGCAACTAACATGGATTTTGGGTTTCCCTGGTAATGCAGCTGGTAAAGAATCCTCCTGCAATGCAGGAGACCCTGGTTCTATCCCTGGGTTGGGAAGTTCCCCAGGAGAAGGGATAGGCTACCCACTCCAGTATTCTTGGGCTTCCCTGGTGGCTCAGACAGTAAAGAATCTGCCTGCAATGCGGGAGACCTGGGTTCAATCCCTGGGTTAGGAAGATACCCTGGAGAAGGGAAAGGCTAACTACTGCAGTATTCTTGCCTGGAGAATTCCATGGACAGAGGAGCCTGGCGGGCTACAGTCCATGGGGTCGCAAAGAGTCAGACATGACTGAGTGACTTTCACTATTAACAACATGGACTTATGGGTCTTTCAAGGGCTGTCATGCCTAAGTGGGTCCTCTCACCTGTCTCTTCCAGGACACAGTGGTAGCTCTCCACGCCTTGTCCAGATACGGAGCAGCCACTTTCACCGGCGCTAGGAAGGCTGCACAGGTGACCATCCAGTCTTCAGGGACATTTTCCACAAAATTCCAAGTGGAAAACAGCAACCGCCTGTTACTACAGCAGGTTTCATTGCCAGAGGTGCCTGGAGAGTACAGCATGTCAGTCACAGGAGAAGGATGTGTTTACCTCCAGGTGAGATTCTGGGCACAGAAGATCCAGAGTCACCACGGTCAATGAAAAGTCGTAACTCAGTGAACGATGGCGCAAATGAGAGAAAGGGTTGAGGTATCTGGGAGGAGTCCTGGAGAAGGAAAAATCACAGATTTTTCTCTGTTCCACAGACATCTTTGAAATACAATATTCTCCCGAAAAAAGACGAGTTCCCATTTGCTTTGGAGGTGCAGACTCTGCCCCAAACTTGTGATGGACCCAAAGCCCACACCAGCTTCCAGATCTCACTGAGTGTCAGGTAAGACCTCTGACTGCATCATGTAGTTCTGGGTATAACAGCCAATCTTCTCACTAGAACTCCGCATTAAGCAGAGCAGCATGACGGTGAATGTCTGTTCTGCATTTATTGAAAAAGCAACCTGTTCCCATGTTGACACAGAATTTCTCAGTGATGAAGTTTACATTGTATATCCCCCACTGCAGGATCTCTTAATGTCTAATCTCCTTATTTACAGCTTATTAACCCCCTCAATAATAATTACATAAAGAACATTACCCCTTGCCTCTAACCTGAATTCCTGATTTTATTCTAATATAATGATTCATCCTGATTTCATTCTATTGTCATGAAATCCGATATTATTCTTGCTTTATCCAGGACAAAGGTGGAGACCTCTTGCAAAGTATGAATAGAAGGGAGTAGTGACTCTCTAGTTAAAATTCCTACTGGTGATAATTAAATCTCAGATTATATATAAAATAATCAATCTGGGGGAAATATATACATATGCAGCCATTTTCAAATAACTACTGGGCTATTTGTATCTGTCCACAAGATATTATGAGCAAACTCTGGCAGATAGGAAGGACAAGGGAGCCTGGCATCCTGTAGTCTATGGGATACAAAGAGTCAGACCCGACTTAGTGACTGAACAACAAGAATATTATAACCTGGTTGGGGATATTATTCAGGAAAAAAGACAAAGTACATGTAACAAATAACTGGATAGATTAGCAATCTCATGCCCATCTATGCTTTTGAACTGTGGTGTTGGAAAAGACTCTTGAGAGTCCCTTGGACTGCAAGGAGATCCAACAGTCCATCCTAAAGGAAATCAGTATTGAATAGTCATTGGAAGGACTGTTGCTGAAGCTGAAACTCCAATACTTTGGCCACCTGATATGAAGAACTGACTCATATGAAAAGACCCTGATGCTGAGAAAGACTGAAGGTGGGAGGAGAAGGGGACGGCAGAGGATGAGATGGTTGGATGGCATCACCAACTCGATGGACATGAGTTTGAGTATGGTGTTGGACGGGAGTTGGTGATGGATAGGAAGGCCTGGCATGGTACAGTCCATGGGGTCGCAAAGAGTCAGACATGACTGAGCGACTGAACTGAACTGCCCAACTATACAGCACTTATAGAGCTTTCTTAAAAGGCAGATGCTCAGAGGTCACACCCATGCAATTCTGATTCATCTGGTCTGGAGTAAGGCCTGGTCTCTGTGGCTTCAACAGTCTCCCCTGAAGATTCTAATGCACAGCCAGTTTTTTTAGCTCCTTGATAAGAAATTTAGGAAGATTTCTGGTACCTTTCAGGACTCTTATGTGCTTAATGGACATAGAAAAAGAATATTTAATGACACAGAAAATCCTAACTCCTTTCTTCCCTGGATTTTTAGTTATATTGGAAGCCGTCCAGCCTCCAATATGGCAATTGTTGACGTGAAGATGGTATCTGGCTTCATTCCCTTGAAACCAACAGTGAAAATGGTAGGTTTACAATAAGCCAAGGAGACTCTATTTTATTTAATGTTTTATATATCTCTAGACTAAGACATTAATATAAAATACTATTAAATCAACTCCTACCAAAGACATTACTTTCACCAAATGCAGAAATATAATTTAGTATGTTTGTATGGGGAGTTGTTTGTTTTCCCATTAAACTTTGCTTTAATGGGTCTCAAAATTTTGTGATGGATTTTTTGGTCACATTTCCATTAAGATATTAATTTGAAATATTAATTTTAAGTACTAATAACCCAAAACTGCCACCCATGAAAAACAAATGGTCTGTAAAACTTTCTCCTTTTCTTCTAGTTTTATGAAGCATTGTTATCATTAACTAGTCTTTCACTACTAACTTCAGTGGTCAACTCAGACAATTTTGAGACTGTTATTCCACCATGGATCATACTGGGGTGGCAGCTATTAGGGATCATATTAATTTAGTCTTCTGAGCTTCCTGGGCAGACCTGGATGCTGGATGCCAGCTCCAGCATCCTTCCTGTCCACTGCTTTAGTGACACAGCAGCAGTCTGTCTCCTGTCATGAACAGCACTATGGTAGGAGCCCCATCTACTAGGAAAAAAAGTGTTGGCAGGCTCTTACTTTAACGGAGCTTAGAATCTTCAGAAAATAAAGCATAAGCACATGAACCAGTGAAAAAATATGAAAAAGATTAACAAAGTAGAACTATTGCAGAAGTACAGAGAAAACTGAGAATAAGAAAAAGTAAAGAAAAAAAAAAGCCTCCATAAAGGAATGGAATGTGAATTGAACCTTGAGATATGGGTAATTTCTAAGCTTTTTTGTTCCCTGTTCCTCAAATAAATCAACTTTATACATAGGTCCTGTATCATACTAATATTAAACCCTGCATCCCAATTACCTTTCCTCTTTAATTTTGCCACATTATTGTCTTTGCTTATAAAAAGCATTTCAAGAAATTTCACCCTCAGGCTTAGTTTGGTAATAAACATTCTTTTATCTGGTTCCCCAGGGTTTTCACCTGTTTATTAACATTTACAATGTCTTAATTTTCTTCAGCTAGAAAGATCTAACGTGAGCCGAACAGAAGTTAGCAACAACCATGTTTTGATTTATCTGGATAAGGTGAGTGCCCTGCCAGTCTAGTTGCAAAATATACAGATAAGACATTTTTGGAGACATCATCTCCATACTAAAAATTTGAGAATTCTAACATTAGTTCCAATAAATATTCTCCTCTCCTCTATTTATATTTCATCTGGGACTATGGGAAGAAATGACTTATATATAATATTGGGATATGAATATTTCTAGGACCCCCCAAAAGCAAGAAATTCTCCACAAAAGGTGCTGACTTATGTGCACAAGTTATTTTGCAAATACTGCATAATAGAAGGAAGCAACCATTGGGGTTAGTCAATTATTATATCAACATAATCAACATAATATCATATACCAGGTGACACCAATGGTAAAGAATCCACCTGCCAATGCAGGAGACTTAAGAGACAAGGGTTTGATCCCCGGGTCAGGAAGATCCCCTGGAGAAGTAAATGGCAACCGACTCCAGTATTCTTGCCTGAGAAATCCCATGGACAGAGGAGCCTGGTGGGCTATAGTCCTTGGCGTCGCTAAGGGTTGGACATGACTCAGCACACACACATTTCAACATCACATCAGTAAGACAAAAGGGTAATACCAATCTCAGGAAGGACTTAGACCATAAAATATAAGATCAGTCCATCAATAAACCAATCTGGTTTTGTAGTTGTGTGTTACATAGTTTATTTGTTCCCATATTGATGGATATTATAGCTTACAATTTTATGAACCTTAAGTCTGCAGCGATCTGCCTTTTATATTCCTTTTTTTTTAAACTTTTTATTTTATACAGGGGTATAGCCAGTTGGGCTTCCCAGGTGGCTCAGTGGTAAAAAACCTACCTGCCAATGCAGAAGACATAACAGACAAGAGTTCAATCTCTGGTTCAGGAAGATCCCCTGGAGGAGAGCATGGCAACCCACTCCAGTATTCTTGCCTGGAAAATCCCATGGATAGAGAAGCCTGGTGGGCTGTAGTCTATAGGGTCGCAAAGAGTCAGACACAACTGAAGCAACTTAGCACGCATACATGAGCCAATTAACAATGTTGTGTCAGCTTCAGGTGAAAAGCGAAAGGACTCAGCCATATATATATATATACACGTATTTTGAGTTAACAAGTATTTCTGCATGATAGAGAACTGAAAATATTGAATTCTGATACTTAAAAATAAACATAGGTATTCAAACAATAAAAAGCATACATCATTCACCCCAATAAACAGAGCCATGAACTCATATTAATGGGAGTGTATGAATAGTTTTAGCTATTTAAGAAACAGTTTGGGGAAGTTTTCATCTACTTTGAGAGCTTTTAACCCAATTTAAGGACCCTGTTAGTTGACAAAAAGTTTTTCCCCAAAAGAGGTGAATACTTAAACTCACTCAAAGAAGAGAGACGGAAGCTCCCTGGAGGGTCATTTAATTCCTTTTTGCTTTATAGGTGACAAATGAGACCCTGACCTTGACCTTCACAGTTCTGCAAGACATCCCAGTAAGGGATCTGAAACCTGCCATAGTGAAAGTCTATGACTATTATGAGACAGGTGAGTGAGAGCAACGTTCACACAGAAATTAAATTCTTGATCAGAGATTTATATTTGAAAGATGTGTTGGGCCAGTTCATTAAACTAACTGCTCTCATCAGTTCATTTTGTCTCCACCAAGTCTGATTCTCCTGTCTTTATCTTCTACACAAACATTGTAGAAATTACCTATTGTATAATTGTACTATTCCTAATACAAAGCACCTGTAGGATATCTAGTTCTTTTTTCTTCAGTTAAAATCAACTATAGGACAATATGAAATTTAAATAAGTATGATATCTAAACTGCTGCCCTTCAAGAGTTTAGGGTAAAGGAAAGCATAACATAAAGTATAAAGTATTTGAAGACACAAGGCAGTGAGAACACATCAAATGAATGATGCTGGTGTTTCTGATACAATTCTTCCCACAATAAAGATTCTCTCACTAACCTATATCCCATCGATGTTTGCTTTCCCTCTCACTTTGTTTGACTGTTTTTGTTTTTATTCAGATGAGTTTGCAGTTGCTGAGTACAGTGCTCCTTGCAGCAAAGGTAAGCAAACCTCCTTCCAGATGGAATGAGAACCACTTTGTCTCCCCTCAAATCTCCTCCATAAAATTCTGGCTAAATATTTTTCATGGATATCATACTGCTCAAGGTGCAACTTATTGTTAAAAAAAAAACCTTTATTGAAAAGGGGCCCCTGATAGTCAAATCTCAGACGGTTCATAGAACTGCAAGTTGAATCATTTTAAGTAATGAATCTCATTTCCACTATACTAACTGGATTTTCTCTGGCAATATGCCACCCAGATCTCAGGGAAGGAATTTCCACTGCTCCAGAAACCCATGTCCATCTGAACTTTCTGTCCTTTCCACTATCACAGATACTGGAAATGCTTAAAGACCATGTCAATGAAAACTGCTTTGCTGGATTCCCTGTTCCACAGACTCAGATCTCCGTGGAAGAAAGACAATTTTTAACATCTCTGAAGGCTTGTTGAATAAACCTTTTTTTTTTTTTTTTCTGGTCTCTATCACTGTTTTCTCATTTACTCAATAAATGTTTATTACACTTCCATGTGATTCCCATGGACTCCTGAGATAAAAACTCATAGAAAGGGGTTTCCGTGCTGGCTCAGTGGTAAAGAATCCACCTGCCAATGCTGGAGACAAGGATTTGATCCCCGATCAGGAAAGATACCACATCCTGTGGAGCAACTAAGCCCATGTGCAACAACTATTGAGTGTGTGCTCTAGCACTCAGGAGCTGCAGCTGCTGAGCCCACACGCTGCAGCTACTGAAGTCTGCACACACTAGAGCCCATGCTCTGCAACAAGAGAAGCCACCGCAACGAGAAGCCCACACACTGCAAGTAGAGAGTAGCCCCCACTCACCACAACTAGAGAAAGCCTTTGTGCAGCAATACAGACCCAGCACAGCCAAAAATAAATAAATACAGTTACTGTTTAAAAAGTCAAGGGTTAAGGGACTTCAAAAATGAGAAACATTACAGAGATGGTAGTCTGAGTAGGCTTCATTTAAAGGTTGCCGGGAAAAGAAGAAAGTATTGGATTATATACTAGGAGCATTTAAAGTGTGTTTGGTTATGGCAGGACTCTAAGAAAAAGCCAAAGAGTGGATTTATGAGAGAACAAAAGGCTGTCTGGAGAAAGAAAGACTCCACATTAAAGGGAAGTAATGAAATAGAAAGTTGACTGTCCAACATAGGGAGGCAGCATATTAATTGGGACTTGATTTGAATTGAAAGTTATGTGTCCTGAGAACCAAATCTGCCATTGATCAATATATGTGATCAGTTAGTTAACCTTGGGTATCAGATTCAGTGAAGGATGACAGATTGAAAATACTGAAGAGGTGATTCAAAGAGAAGTGAGTTTTCCTAGAAGAAAGAATACATAGGGCTCAAAGCCTAAATAAGAGTGTTACATTGAAACATCTCTTTTTTTGGAACTTTGAGCCAGAATCAAAGGATGAATACAAACTCAAGGAGATACTCATATGCATTAAATCATCCATCATGTGGATGGAGGAGTAGAAGCTTCCACAGTTTGAAGAGAAGGTCCCTGGAAAGTCCTAGGTGTCCTAGCCTTCATTTGGTTGAGTCTGACAGAGCCTGGATGCTATAAACAAAGAACTGTGAAGGTCTTTGAAGTTCAAGCACCCTTAGCTTTGTCTCCAGGCTAGGCAAAAGTAAAAGCTAAAAGCTATCACCCTGGAACTTCCCTGGCTATCAGTGGTTAACTTTGCCTTCCAATGCAGTGGGGTGTGGGTCCGATCCCTAGTTAGGGAGCTAAGATCATATGTGCCTCTTAGCCAAAAAATATCAAACAGAAGCAATATTATAACGAATTCAATAAAGACTTTTAAAATGGTCCACATCAAAAAAATCTTTAAGGAAGTTAATCACCTTTGTGCTAGATTCTACTCTAAGCACTTCATAGGTATTAATATATCAACCCTATGAAATAGGTATTATTATAACAATTGAGGCTTCCCTGGTGGCTCAGACAATAAACAAATCTGCCTGCAATGCAGGATACCAGGGTTTGGAAAATCCCCTGGAGGAGGAAATGGCAGCCCACTCAAGTATTCTTGCCTGGAGAATCCCATGGACAGAGGAGCCTAGTGGGCTACAGTCCACGGGGTCACAAAGAGTTGGGGACACAACTGAGTGACTAACACTTTCACTTTCATAGCAAGTGAGGACACTGAGGCACAGAGAGGTGTAATTTCCCCAAGTTATTCAGGGAGTAAATGGCTAAACCAGAATTCAATATCAAGAAGTCTGGCTTCCAAGTCTACACTCATAACCTCAAACCATTCTGCCTCTCCAACCCACACCAGACAACAAGGCCAAGAAAACAACATTTCAGAGCTGAATAAATGTTATAATTAGATCAAACTAAGTCATGAAATATAAAAGAAATTAGGGGTATGACTGCTGCTGCTGCTAAGTCACTTCAGTCATGTCCAACTCTGTGCAACCCCATAGATGGCAGCCCACCAGGCTCCTCTGTCCCTGGGATTCTCCAAGCAAGAATACTGGAGTGGTTTGCCACTTCCTTCTCCAATGCATGCATGCATGGTAAGTCACTTCAGTCATGTCTGATTCTGTGCAACCCTACGGACAGCAGCCCACCAGGCTCCTCTGTCCACGGGATTCTCTAGGCAAGAATACTGGAGTGGGGTGCCATTGCCTTCTCCTCAGTTCAGTCGCTCAGTCATGTCCAACTCTTTGCAACCCCATGAATCGAAGCACACCAGGCCTCCCTGTCCATCACCAACTCCTGGAGTTCACCCAGACTCATGTCCATCGAGTCAGTGATGCCATCCAGCCATCTATTCCTCTGTCGTTCCCTTCTCCTCCTGCCCCCAATCCCTCCCAGCATCAGAGTCTTTTCCAATAAGTCAACTGTTCACATGAGGTGGCCAAAGTACTGGAGTTTCAGCTTTAGCATCATTCCTTCCAAAGAAATCCCAGGGCTGATCTCCTTCAGAATGGACTGGTTGGATCTCTTTGCAGTCCAAGGGACTCTCAAGAGTCTTCTCCAACACCACAGTTCAAAAGCATCAATTCTTTGGCACTCAGCTTTCTTCACGGTCCAACTCTCACATCCATACATGACCACTGGAAAAACCATAGCCTTGACTAGATGGACCTTTGTTGGCAAAGTAATATCTCTGCTTTTCAATATGCTATGTATGACTAAAGGAAATAAACTAACAGGATTATAATAAATTCTATCACTTAGTCTAGTCCTTTGTTCTTATGGAAGTCATGACTGCAAATGTACTTGAAGGGTATGCTTGTTGCAAATCAATCACTGTATCTCCTTGGACCAAGCAGACTCACTCAAGAAACATTTATTCATTCATTCCAGCGTGTCAGGCAGTATATTCCATGCTATGATGCAAAATTGAATACATTGGAATTCTTTCCTTAGAGAAATTACATTGAAGAATAAAACAAACAGATTCATATTTGGCTTATTGTAATACTACATGATAAATATTGCAAACTATTTATTACTAGGATGGACTCCAGATACAATGACCTTCTCAAGTTTTGACATACTACATTCAAATTCTGATATTCTGGTAATTACCAGGCACTCTGTATGAATTCTTTTATAATTCGATTCACTTTTCCTTTCATTGTAAGAGGATTTTGGACATTATTTTCGTAACCAGAGAGACCTGGACGCTCTTGAGTCATGAATTTTTACATCGTGTTCTTTATCCTGAAGAAAAGATCTAATTATAATTGAAAATAGATCTGCCACCAGCCTACTGGTTGGGAATCATGGAATTAAAATTCAGCAGACTTTTAAAGAATGATATACCTTGACAACATCAAATTTCGTGAACTATTTATTCTTTCTGTAAAAGTATTTGGAGACATGACAGTAAAAGAGATAGAGAGGTCAGAGGTTGATTGCATGATTATGGCAGGAATTCAAAGAGAAAGAATACTTGATCTACCTCTGAAGAATAAATGTCTTTTATATTCATGTAAACGCCACTGAAAAATCAAAAGTTAATACTGGGAGGTGAGGGTATAACAGTTTACTGTATGAAAGTGGTCACAAGAATTCAGAATATATTAGGAAACATCTAAACGATGGCAAAATATGTGGCTGGAAATAGAATGAAAAAGCACTCTACATATCAATACAGAAATATCTCCAGGATTATACTGTTATGAGAAAACAATAGAGCAAAGGACAGGGTACATAAAACAGGCTCTTAAATAATGGGAGGGGAAGGAAATAAAGTGTCCTTTTTTTTTGCGCTTACATAAACTAAGACTCGAATGATGTCCACCAGAAAGGGAAAAAAAAAGCTACTAAAAATGTATTTACCTGGGACTTGCCCAATGGTCCAGTGGTTAAGAATCCACCTTCCAATGTAGGGGAAACGAGTTCGATCCCTAGTCAGAGAACTAGGATCCCACATGCCACCAGGCAACTAAGCCTGAGCGCCTATGCATAACAATGAAGACCCAGCACGGTCAAAAGGGGAAGCACTTACCTACCTACAGGAACAGGAAAAAGTAGGCAGAAGTTCTCAAGGATAGGAAGAGACCACTTAGTGAGTACCATTTAAAATTATTTGACTATTGAATCACATGAGCATATTTACTATTGGACTTCCCCGATGGGTCAGATGGTAAAGCGTCTGCCTACCTAGCGGGAGACCGGGGTTTGATCCCTGTGTCGGGAAGATCCTCTGGAAAGGAAATGGCAGCCCACTCCAGTACTCTTGCCTGGAAAATGCCATGGATGGAAGAGCATGGTAGGCTGTAGCTCATGGGGTCACAAAGAGTCGGACACAACTGAGCAACTTCACTTCACTTCAAGGTATGTGTTAGTCGCTCAGCCATGTCCGACTCTTTGCGACCCCACGAATTATAGCCTGCCAGGCTTCTCTGTCCATGGAATTCTCCAGGCAAAAATACTGGAGTGGATTGCCATTCCATTCTCCAGAGGATATTCCAGCCCAGGATCAAACCCTGGTTTCCTGAATCCCAGGCAAATTCTTAACCATTTGAGCTACAGAGAAGTCCTTGAATTCAGTACCTGCCCTTCTGTACAAGAAAAAAGAATACTTACTATATAAAGTACAATTAAAGACATCTTACTTCATAATCCTCATTGGGTTTTAAATACTCCACATATCTGGTTTTGTGGAAAGTATTTTCCTGCTCTTGTTTCTGTTTATCCACCACTTATTCGATTTCTCCTCTTCCTTTCCCCAAATGTTTATCTATTTCTCCTCAGCCTTTGTCTACTTAAGAAGACAAGAGACAAGCTTTTGAAAACTGAATAGCACATATTCACTGTGATCTATTAAATAGTCTTACAACAAAAAACTAACACTTGGAACTTCCCTGGTGCTCCAGTGCTTAAGACAATGAGCTCCCAATGCAGGGGACCCAGGTTCAAACCCTGATCAAGGAACTAGATCCCGTGTGCCACAACTAAGACTCAGCACAAATAAATAAATATTTTTTCAAAAAAAAACTAACACCTTTATTCCAGTTGGTTCTGATTATGTTAATACATTATTCGTGGTAGTAGTTTATTAGTTTCTAGTCACTTGATTTTTAAAAGCTTAGTGTGCATCAGAATCACCTAGAAGACTTGTTAAAATATGTCAAAGCACTTGAATAGGTATTTCTCCAAAGATATATAAATGACATATAAGTACCTGAAAGAACAACAAACTGTGGGAAATTCTTGAAGAGATGGGACTACCAAGACTACCTTACCTGCCTCCTGAGAAATCTGTATGCAGGTCAAGAAGCAGCAGTTAGAACTGGACATGGAAAAACAGACTAGTTCAAAATAGGGAAAGAAGTACCTCAAGGCTGCATATTGTCACTCTGCTTATTTAACTTAAATGTGACGTATATCATGTGAAATGCCGGGCTGAATGAAGCACAAGCTGGAATCAAAATTTCCAGGAGATATATCAATAACCTCAGATACACAGATGACACCACCCTTATGGCAAAAAGGGAAGAAGAACTAAAGAGCCTCTTGATGAAAGTGGAAGAGGAGAATGAAAAAACTGGCTTAAAACTCAACATTCAGAAAACTTTGATCATGGCATCCGGTCATATCACTTCATGGCAAATAGAGAAACAAAGCAAACAGTAAGAGACTATGTTTGGAACTCCAAAATCACTGCAGATGGTGACTGCAGCCATGAAATTCAAAGATGCTTACTCCTTGGAAGAAAAGCTATGACCAACCTAGACAGCATATTAAAAAGCAGAGACATTACTTTGCCGACAAAGGTCCATCTAGTCAAAGCTATGGTTTTTCCAGTAGTTATGTATGGATGTGAGAGTTGGATTATAAAGAAAGCTAAGCACCAAAGAATGGATGCTTTTGAACTGTGGTATTGGACAAGACTCTTGAGAGTCCCTTGGACTGCAAGGAGATCAGACCAGTCCATCCTAAAGGAAATCAGTCCTGAATATTCACTGAAAGGACTGATGCTGAAGCTGAAACTCCAATACTTTGGCCACCTGATGCAAAGAACTGACTCATTGGGAAAGACCCTGATGCTGGGAAAGATTTTAAAGGCAGAAGGAGAAGGGGACAACAGAGAATGAGATGGTTGGATGACATCACCAATTCGATGGACATGAGTTTAAGCAAGCTCCAGGAATTGGTGATGGACAGGGAAGCCTGGTGTGCTGCAGTCCATGGGATCGCAAAAAGTCAGACATGACTGAGTGACTGAACTGACTGACCTGAAGGAACCCTGATACTATTACTGATTAGAGAAACACAAATTGAGACCATAATGAGATACCACTTTATATCTACAAAAATGGCTATAATTGTTTTAAAAATTAACAAGTGTTGTCAAGGATGTAGAGAAATTATAGCCTTTGTGCAGCTACCAGGAATGTAAAATGGTGCAGCCTCTGTGAAAAAGTGTGGTGGAGCCTCAAAAAGTTAAACATAAAATTACTATATGATTTGACAGTTCCACTCCTAAGAATATACCTCCAAAGAATTGGAAAAGAAAACTCAATCAGATGGATACTTGTATGCCATTGTTCACAGCACCATTAGTCACAATAAGCTGGTAATCAAAAATCTATCAACAGATGGTGAAGGGATATATAAAAGGTGGTATGTACCTACAGTGGAAAATTATTTGGCCATAAAAAAGGGATATGGTTCTGACATTTCTACAACATGGATGAAACTTGAAAACATTATGCTAAGTGAAATAAGCCAGAAACAAAAGGACAAATATTGTATGATTCCACTTATATGAAATATCTAAAAGAGAAGATGTCTTAGAAACAGAAAGTAGACTAGAGGATACCAGGGACAGGGGATAGGTGGAAGACTGGGGAGCTATTGCTTAATGGGTACAACGCTTCTCTTAAGAGTGGCAAAAAGGATTTGGAGATAAAATAGTGGTGATGATTATACAACATTGCATATATACTTAAAGCTACTGAATTATGCATTTAAATAATGGTTGAAATGACAATTTTTATACTTTATATACTTCAGTATAGTAAAAACACACAAAAAAAATCCAATGTTAGGCATATCAGAGTGAAATTCAGAAAACAAAGACAAAGAACATATATTAGAAGGAACAGATTACTCAAAAACAGTACTTGAAGCCAGAAGATAACAAAATATCTCAAAATATTGAGAGAAAATATCTTCAAATCTAAAAATATATACCTAGCTAACTTACAAACAAGGGTCAAAAAATTTTTAGGTAAACAAAAGACATACTGGGAGAGGATACTTTTAATTCAAATAAACAAGTATTCGTCTCTAACAGAGAACAGACTTGTGGTTGCCAAGGGAGATGGGATGGGAGAGGGATGGAGTGGGAGTTCGGGGTTAGCAGATGTAGCTGTTACATGCATAGAATGGATAAACAACAAGGTCCTACTGTACAGCACAAGGAACTGTATCCAACCTATTGGGATAAACTATAATGAAAAAGAACATATATATGTGTGTGTGTGTGTGTGTGTGTGTGTGTGTGTGCCTGCCTGCTTAGTCGCTTCAGTCATGTCCCACTCTTTGCAACCCTAGGGACTGTAGCCCGTCAGGCTCCTCTGTCCATGGGATTCACCAGGCAAGAATACTGGAGTGGGTTGCCATGCCTTTTACCATATATAAAAAGATAGATAGATACACACACACACATATATATAAACTATATATAACTGAATCACTGTGTACAGCAGAAATTAACACAGCATTGTAAATCAACTGTATTTCAATTTTAAAAATATTAGTGTTTGAATATATCTTTTAAAGGCTATAAATCACCATGAATAAGACAAATCAATAGAAAAATCGACAAAAGACATGAAACAACTAAAGGAAATATAAGTGGTTGGTAAACACAGGAGTTACCTAGCCTGTTTAGTAATCAGAAACATACAAATTAAAACAACATTATTTATACACATTGGGAAAAATTTTTTAAGTTTGGCACTGTTATAATTGGGCAAGATTGCAGAAGGGGAATATATACCTTGAAGGCTAATTTGTTAGGATTCTAAAATATACATACAGTATGGTAACAATTCCACTTCTGCGTATCTACCATAAAGAAATCCCCACATGTAAATAAGGAGCCTATGCAAGAACACTCATTACAGCATTGTTATCAGAAAAACCTAGAAACCACAGTTTAAATATTAAAAGGGCAGAATAAAATGTGGTATTGTGCAATAAAATACTATAGAGCAGATAAAATAAATTAACTGGCTCTGAATTAGAACATGCAAAAACTCTTCTTCCACTAGATAAAATTCTTAATCCTTTACAGATAAATGGCAGATTTTACCCAGTTGGGTCAAGGAAGGAGAAAATTGCAGCAAAATCAATGGAAGTTTATACAACCCCTTCAGTTCAGTTCAGTCGCTCAGTCGTGTCTGACTCTTTGCGACTCCATGAATCGAAGCACACCAGGCCTCCCTGTCCATCACCAACTCCTGGAGTTCACTCAGACTCACGTCCATCGAGTCAGTGATGCCATCCAGTCATCTCATCCTCTGTCGTCCCCTTCTCCTCCTGCCCTCAATCCTTCCCGGCATCAGAGTCTTTTCCAATGAGTCAACTGTGCACATGAGGTGGCCAAAGTACTGGAGTTTCAGCTTTACCCTCATTCCTTCCAAAGAAATCCCAGGGCTGATCTCCTTCAGAATGGACTGGTTGGATCTCCTTGCAGTCCAAGAGACTCTCAAGAGTCTTCTCCAACACCACAGTTCAAAAGCATCAATTCTTCGGTGCTCAAGCCTTCACAGTCAAACTCTCACATCCATACATGACCACAGGAAAAACCATAGCCTTGACTAGATGGACCTCTGTTGGCAAAGTAACGTCTCTGCTTTTCAATATGCTATCTAGGTTGGTCAGAACTTTCCTTTCAAGGAGTAAGCGTCTTTTAATTTCATGCTGCAGTCACCATCTGCAGTGATTTTGGAGCCCAAAAAAATAAAGTCTGACATTGTTTCCACTGTTTCCCCATTTATTTCCCATGAAGTGATAGGACCAGATGCCATGATCTTCGTTTTCTGAATGTTGAGTTTTAAGCCAACTTTTTCACTCTCCTCTTTCACCTTCATCAAGAGGCTTTTTAGTTCTTCTTCACTTTCTGCCGTAAGGGTGGTGTCATCTGCATATCTGAGGTTATTGATATTTCTCCCGGCAATCTTGATTCCAGCTTGTGCTTCTTCCAGTCCAGCATTTCTCATGATGTACTCTGCATAGAAGTTAAATAAGCAGGGTGACAATATACAGCCTTGACGTACTCCTTTTTCTATTTGGAACCAGTCTGTTGTTCCATGTCCAGTTCTAACTGTTGCTTCCTGACCTGCATACAAATTTCTCAAGAGGCAGGTCAGGTGGTCTGGTATTCCCATCTCTTTCAGAATTTTCCACAGTTTATTGGGATCCACACAGTCAAAGGCTTTGGCATAGTCAATAAAGCAGAAATAGATGTTTTTCTGGAACTCTCTTGCTTTTTCGATGATGCAGCGGATGTTGGCAATTGGGAGGCGGCCAAGAGGAGTTACCCCACGTCCGAGGTCAGGGGCAGCAGCCGAGAGTGCCAGGCTGCGATGGCGCAGGAACAGCCGAGAGGAGCTACCCAACGTCCAAGGTTAGGGGTGGCGGCCTGGAGGAGCTACCCCATGTCCGAGGTCAGGGGTGGCAGCCAAGAGGAGCTACCCAGAGTCCGAGGTTAGGGGTGGCGGCCAAGAGGAGATACAACCCCTTAGGCAATAAAAAATTGACTTTCATTTAAAGGGTTCACTGAGTCAATTTGATTTACAATTTAGAAAAAACGGTTTAAAAAATAGTAAAGCCTGCATTTGGATTCCAGTTTTTTTTCTTTAATTCCTCTATACTGGCTTTATGTTTGTGGACTGACTGTCTTAAAAGATGTCCTTCAAGTATCCTTTTAAAAAATGCAGGATGGCAGAGACATCAGAATCCCCACAGAGAGAAATTTAGCAGGAAAATAAATGAGCCATTATTTTCACTGGACAATGAGCTGGAGACCTTTCTGGAACAACATTAAAGGATCAAGATTTTAATTTTCAGATGTTGACAGTTATTATCAATGTATTTTATTCTTCAGGTCATTTTTCAAAATGAAAAAATTACCTAAACTATCAAGTTCAGCTAAAAATAAGAAACAAATTATAACTTTGTGGATAATGATAGTTTTTAAAGTGTTTTGTTATGTTTTTCACTTTGTGTATTCTGATTAGTTTCTGATTAAAAACTAGTAAAAAGAGTTATGTCAAAACATAGTTGGGCTCAGATTCTGAGAAGAAAAAATTGGTCATATCCAGTAATTGGGCTTCCTGTACTTGAAGCAGGTTAATATTTAAGCAAAAGAAATGTCCTCAGAAGGTGTGGGACTCAGGCAAAGTGCAGCTAAATGTACTCTTGTGTAATTTATTTGGATAGAGTGCAAATACAAGAAGGAGACTTGTGGGATGCCAAGGGAAGACAGGTAAGTTCTTCAGTCATACCGTAACTGTTATAGGAAATTAACATTTTATAAAATTGGTTCAAGCCTTCTAGCTCATCATCCCTATTTTGTCTCCAATTGCAAATGCTTTTGCTTTCTGTTTCATGTCCATCAATCATTCAACCATTATTTATTGAGCAACTACACTCTGGCCCACTAGGAAGTAAAACAGACAAAAATCCCCACCTTCAGAGAGCTTAATTAAAGCGCTTAAGCTATGACAAACCTAGACAGCATATTAAAAAGAAGAGACATCACTTTGCAAGCAAAGGTCTGTCTAGTCAAAGCTATGGTTTTTCCAGTACTTGTGTACGAATGTGAGAGTCGGACCATAAAGAAGGCTGAGCGCCAAAGAATTGATGCTTTCCAATGGTAGTGCTGGAGAAGACTCTTGAGAGTCCCTTGGATTGCAAGGAGATCAAACCAGTCAATCCTAAAGGAAATCAACCCTGAATATTCATTGGAAGGACTGATGTTGAAGCTGACGCTCCAATACTTTGGCCACCTGATATAAGAGCAGACTCATCGGAAAGGACCCAGATGTTGGGAAAGATTGAGAGCAGGAGAAGCGCGTGACGGGATGAGATGGTTAGATATGATCACTGTCTCAGTGGACATGAATCTGAGCAAAATCCGAGAGACAGTGAAGGACAGGGAAGCCTGACATCACAGAGTCAGACAGACTTAGCAACTGAACAACTGAACAACAGAGAGCTTATGCTCTAGAGTGAGGAGAAAGATAAAAAGCAAGATAAATGAGGAAGCTAAATTGCGTATAAGAAATGTTTCCCACTATGGGAAGCAAAACAGGGGAAGAAGGTGCGAGTATAAATGGAAAATGATTACATCTCTAAACAGGAAAGCCTCCAGGAGAGCCTCACTTTTATGCAGCAACTTGTAAAAGGTGAAAAAATATTGTGCATTTTCCTGTCTCCGGCTTCCCTGCCTTCTTGTCTTTGATTTCCCTTTCTTCTTTCCTTCCACCTTTTTTCTCTCTTCCTCTTAACTATAGAAACTACATGATGAAATAAGTATTGAAAAGCTGTAGAATCTGTATTAAAGTCATAGCAGCTCTGTTCCTCACAGAATCTTTACAAAGATAATCTAGTAGCTGTATTGTCTAAAGATTGATAAATTTCTTCCCTACATCATTCATATCAGTAGCAGACTTATAACTGTTTCCCTTAACACATCTTGGGAAGAGTGATTATTATCATTGTTATTGTTTTATTATTATTACTAAGGGTGGGGAAAAGGGAGGTGCTCTAACACTTATCCTTGCTCACCTTGCATCCTGCCCTGTCATGAACATATTACACAGCTATCTTTCTGCACTTTCACAGTAATCCTATGAGCAGATACTACTAGTATCCACATTTTAAGGATGTAAAAGTGAGGCTTTGCAATCTTAAGTAAACCAGAGAACTCAGGATTTGAACCCTGGCATTCTAACTCCAGACATTCTCAATCATCATGCGAGTCTTGAACTCTTCAGTGTTCTTTCTAAGGCTTCTTCTCATGAAAATCTACTTATCCCAGTGTTAGTGCTCAGGAAGCTGTAGCTTAGGTTAGAAGCAAAGGTGACTTCATCAGAAGCACACGAAAGAGGCAATGCTGCATAGTGGTGAAGAAAAGCTGGGGCCCTGGGCCCAGAACACCTGAGTTCAGATTTTCTTGCTGCGCTTAGCTGTGAGTCCCCAGTAGGTGACCTAACCTCTGGGTACTCCATCTCTAAAGTGGGGGCAATAATAAGACCCACTTGGTGAGGTAATTGGAAGTGTTAAATTAGATAACACAGCCTAGCATACCATAAGAGTTCAAATAGAGTTCAATAAACTATCCAGTGTAAAAACAGGACTAGAACTCCATTTGGTCTTGCAGTTCAGTGTGGTACTCAGAACAGTGTGTATTCCACCCCTGAGGAGAAGAAGGTTCTGACTTGGTAGAGCAATATTCCAAGCAAGGAATTTCCTGTTTCAGGAAAGTTTATAGTATTTTACCAAAATAATAAATAGTAATAATTAACCCTAGAAGAATTAAAAATTAAAAGAACTCTCATGGCTCAGAAGGTAAAGAATCCTCCTGCAATGCAGGAGACCTGGATTCACTCCTTGGGTCAGGAAGCTCCCCTGGAGAAGGGAATACTACCCACTCCAGCGTTCTAGCCTGGAGAATCCCAGAGACAGTGGAGAACTGGCAAGCTACAGTCCATGGGGTTGCATGAGAGTCAAACACAACTGAGTGACACAGAACTATATACTAAAGGACTAAGTTTCTATATGTAAATAATCCTTCATTAAATCTGACCCAAACTGAAAATAAACAAATTTTACAATTGCCCAAATTTGTAAAAATCTTTATTCATTTTTATACCTCTTAAATTTTCATGCCTTGGTTTTCCTTTATTTTCATGATACCATATTATCTGAATTTTCTCCTACTGCTCTGGCTCCTTCCTCTGCTGCTGCTGCTGCTAAGTCGCTTCAGTCGTGTCCGACTCTGTGGAACCCCATAGACGGTAGCCCACCAGGCTCCCCAAAACCTGGGATTCTCCAGGCAAGAACACTGGAGTGGGTTACCATTTCCTTCTCCAGTGCATGAAAGTGAAAAGTGAAAGTGAAAGTGAAGTCACTCAGTCGTGTCCGACTCTTAGCAACCCCATGGACTGCAGCCTACCAGGCTCCTCCGTCCTTGGGATTTTCCAGGCAAGAGTACTGGAGTGGAGTGCCATTGCCTTCTCCGACAAGACATGTGTACACAAACTCAATAAATGATGAGGAGACAAAGAAAGGTGAGTGCCATAAATATTCAGTCCAGAATGAAGAGTAGGGAAAATGGACTCTAGTTCTTGATGAGGGAGTGGCAAGGACAAAAGAGCCTGTGGTTCATTATTATATACACTTCAAATAGGTGTAGTTCATGGTTCATCAGCTATACTCAATGAAGGCATTTGCTTCTTTGTTTTTAAAGATCATGTTTGATGGGAGACGGGCAGCCATCTTGGGAAACAAGTCTGACACAGCGTTTTACACAATAGCTGTCAGGCAGTCAACATTCCTTCTTCATGTATGAACTTGGCTGCTTTCCCATTGACCTTCCCATTAAACAGCTTTAATCTCTCAGTGTTTTAGGCAGTGAGTCAATTGAAAAAGGAACTGGAATTCTGGTTGTTGTTTGAAACCCTCCCTGAACAACTCCTAGTCAGGTCAAAAATGTGTTAGCTTGAAGACCTGGTTGGCAACCAATCTCAGAAACAATGGTGAGGCACTCTTTTAGGAAATGCTGCATTGGCAGCAGCCACGTGATGTACGTAAGGACACAGAGTATAAAAAGCGATTCAGATGAAATGCCCTCTAATGAAAATAAGTTTTAGGAATGTTGAATGCCAGATGTAGGCCTGGGAGGGAGACACAGAACAGAAGAGCTAGCTAAAATTCCAAATACATCATTGCTACATTTCAGGCAAATAGTGAAAAAGCTCTTGATTTCCAGTCTAGTGTTCTCTGCAGAACACTAAGATTTCCTGACTTGGATAACCCAACACAGAAGGCACTTAAACAGAAAAATGGACAGCATGGCTTTGTCTTTCCAAATGGGGTAGGGGATTAGATGACATTCGTTTATTAAGGACAGAAAAAGCCTGGGGACCTAGCACTACATCAGGGGCTTTATGATAATTCTGTGCCATCTACCAGATGCACTTTTTTTTTACCTTTTGGCCATCCGAATGACATGTGGGATCTTAGTTCCCCAGCCAGGAATCAAACCTGGGCCCTCTGCATTGGGAGGACAGAGTCTTAAGCAGTGGACCACCAGGAAAGTCCCTGTGCCATACAGTGAAATGACATAGTGCATGTGACTATGAACCATTCCAAAATGATACCAAGATTAGCACTTGATTCTACCTGCATCTTCTCCTTTCTCTCTTAATTTTTGGAAAGCTTCATTTTCTGTAATCAACTGTCACCTTTCTATTAAAAATATGATGTGTTTCTGTTTTATCCTCTTTTGTTCTTTTCTTCATTACTGACACGTGCTACTGCTGATACTTTTACTTTCCTTGCCACTTAATGTTAGGTTTTTTGTTCTTATTCACTCTAGTGAATTCACTCTAGTCACTGTCATTCAGGACTAGAGTTGATAACTGGCAGTGACCTGAATACAGTGTACAAGCAGTCTGACTAATCAAATGATCCTAGATTTCTGTTTGAAAATGTCTGGTGACAAAGGGAATGATTCACCACAAATGCACTATTCGGGGATCTGAGTAAAGTCAAAACGACACAAGAATTTTTCTAGAAACCAGATAAGTGATTGGATAACAGATTCTACCCAGGATTGGTCATTTAAAAATAAAACAGGCAAAAACCTGAAAGAGCAGTCTTTAACTCAATACCCTCTGAATGACCTTGGACAGAGTACTTCAGCAATTCTTCAGTTCCATTCAGTTCAGTCGCTCAGTCGTGTCCGACTCTTTGTGACCCCATGAATCCCAGCACGCAAGGCCTCCTTGTCCATCACCAACTCCCAGAGTTCACTCAGACTCACATCCATCGAGTCAGTGATGCCATCCAGCCATCTCATCCTCCGTCGTCCCCTTCTCCTCCTGCCCCCAATCCCTCCCAGCATCAGAGTCTTTTCCAATGAGTCAACTCTTTGCATGAGGTGGCCAAAGTACTGTAGTTTCAGCTTCAGCATCATTCCCTCCAAAGAAATCCCAGGGCTGATCTCCTTCAGAATGGACTGGTTGGATCTCCTTGCAGTCCAAGGGACTCTCAAGAGTCTTCTCCAACACCACAGTTCAAAAGCATCAATTCTTCGGCGCTCAGCCTTCTTCACAGTCCAACTCTCACATCCATACATGACCACAGGAAAAACCATAGCCTTGACTAGATGGACCTCTGTTGGCAAAGTAATGTCTCTGCTTTTCAATATGCTATCTAGGTTGGTCATAACTTTTCTTCCAAGGAGTAAGCGTCTTTTAATTTCATGCTGCAGTCACCATCTGCAGTGATTTTGGAGCCCCAGAAAATAAAGTCTGACACTGTTTCTACTGTTTCCCCATCTATTTCCCATGAAGTAATGGGACCAAATGCCATGATCTTCGTTTTCTGAATGTTGAGCTTTAAGACAACTTTTTCACTCTCCACTTTCACTTTCATCAAGAGGCATTTTAGTTCCTCTTCACTTTCTGCCATAAGGGTGGTGTCATCTGTGTATCTGAGGTTATTGATATTTCTCCCGGCAATCTTGATTCCAGCTTGTGCTTCTTCCAGCCCAGTGTTTCTCATGATGTACTCTGCATAACTTAAACAAGCAGGGTGACAATATAGCAATTCTTATATCAGGGCAATCATCGACTTTGACCACAAGAGGGCAGTTAAAATCACAAGAGATCATCATATATGTCTGTTTGTTTTATTAAAAATCCGAAATCTGGGTATGTAAACTGAACTTGTTCAGATAAGCTAGTTCATTATATTTTTAGTTTATTTTTTAATTTAAGGATAATTCCTTTACAGAATTTTGCCATTTTCTGCCACACATCAAGAATCATCCATAGGTACACCCATGTCCCCTCCCTTCTGAACCTCCCTCCCATCTCTCTCCCATCCCACCCTTCTAGATTCTCACAGAGCCCCTGCTTGAGTTCCCTGAGTCATACAGCAAATTACCATCGGCTATCTATTTCACATGTGGTATTGTAAATTTCCATGTTACTCTCTCCATACATCTCACCCTCTCCTTCTCCTCTGCCCCACCCCCCACCCCTGTGTCCATAGGTCTGTTCTCTATGTCTGCTTCTCCATTGCTGCCCTGAAAGTAAATTCATCAGCACCATCTTTTCAAAGTGGATGGGAAAGAGAAGGAAGGAAGGAAAGGATTGTGGTTGTTGTTCAACCTCTAAATCATCTCCAACTCTTTGTGACCCCATGACCTGCAGCATTACTTTACTAGCATGTGAGATGAGTGCAATGGTGTGGTAGTTTGAGCATTCTTTGACATTGCCTTTCTTTGGGATTGGAATGAAAACAGACCTTTTCCAGTCCTGTGGCCACTGCTGAGTTTTCCAAATGTGCTGGCATATTGAGTGCAGCACTTTTACAACATCATCTTTCAGGATTTGAAATAGCTCAACTGGAATTCCATCGCCTCCACTAGCTTTGTTCATAGTGATGCTTTCTAAGGCCCTCTTGACTTCACATTCCAGGATGTCTGGCTCTAGGTGAGTGATCACACTATCGTGATTATCTGGGTCATGAAGATCTTTTTTGTACAGTTCTTCTGTGTATTCTTGCCGCCTCTTCTTAATATCTTCTGCTTCTGTGAGGTCCATACCATTTCTGTCCTTTATTGAGCCCATCTTTGCATGAAATGTTCCCTTGGTATCTCTAATTTTCTTGAAGAGATCTCTAATCTTTCCCATTCTGTTGTTTTCCTCTATTTCTTTGCATTGATCGCTGAGAAAGGCTTTCTTATCTCTTCTTGCTATTCTTTGGAACTCTGCATTCAGATGCTTATATCTTTCCTTTTCTCCTTTGCTTTTCCCTTCTCTTCTTTTCACAGAGATCAAGTTGCCAACATCTGCTGGATCATCAAAAAAGCAAGAGTGTTCCAGAAAACATCTATTTCTGCTTTATTGACTATGCCAAAGCATTTGACTGTGTGGATCACAATAAACTGTGGAAAATTCTGAAAGAGATGGGAATACTAGGCCACCTGACCTGACTCTTGAAAAATTTGTATGCAGGTCAGGAAGCAACAGGTAGAACTGGACATGGAACAACAGACTTGTTCCAAATAGGAAAAGGAGTACGTCAAGGCTCTATATTGTCACCCTGCTTATGTTAAATAAGCAGAGTACATCATGAGAAACCCTGGGCTGTAAGGAGCACAAGCTGGAATCAAGATTGCCGGGAGAAATATCAATAACCTCAGATACACAGATGACACCACCCTTATGGCAGAAAGTGAAGAGGAACTAGAAAGCCTCTTGATGAAGGTGAAAGTGGAGAGTGAAAAAGTTGGCTTAAAGCTCAACATTCAGATAATGAAGATCATGGCATTTGGTCCCATTACTTCATGGGAAATAGATGGGGAAACAGTAGAAACAGTGTCAGACTGTATTTTTGGGGGCTCCAAAATCACTGCAGATGGTGACTGCAGCCATGAAATTAAAAGACGCTTACTCCTTGGAAGAAAAGTTATGACCAACCTAGATAGCATATTGAAAAGCAGAGACATTACTTTGCCAACAAACGTCTGTCTAGTCAAGGCTATGGTTTTTCCAGTAGTCATGTATGGATGTAAGAGTTTGATTGTGAAGAAGGCTGAGCGCCGAAGAATTGATGCTTTTGAACTGTGGTGTTGGAGAAGACTCTTGAGAGTCCCTTGGACTGCAAGGAGATCCAACCAGTCCATTCTGAAGGAGATCAGCCCTGGGATTTCTTTGGAAGGAATGATGCTAAAGCTGAAACTACAGTACTTTGGCCACCTCCTTCGAAGAGTTGACTCACTGGAAAAAACTCGGATGCTGGGAGGGATTGGGGGCAGGAGGAGAAGGGGACGACAGAGGATGAGTTGGCTGGATGGCATCACTGACTCGATGGACGTGAGTCTGAGTGAACTCCGGGAGGTGGTGATGGACAGGAAGGCCTGGTGTGCTGCGATTCATGGGATCGCACAGAGTCGGACACGACTGAAGTGACTTAATAGCAGCAGCAGCAGTGAAGTATTTGTAGTAAAGTCAGTACAAAAAAGCAAAAATATGTCAAAATACTTAGTGATGATCACCATGTTGTAAAATTATTAGTGGTTTTATTTTATTATATCTGCTTTCATGCTGCTACTGCTAAGTCGCTTCAGTCGTGTCCGACTCTGTGCCACCCCAGAGACAGCAGCCCACCAGGCTCCCCCGTCCCTGGGATTCTCCAGGCAAGAACACTGGAGTGGGTTGCCATTTCCTTCTCCAATGCAGGAAAGTGAAAAGTGAAAGTGAAGTCGTTCAGTCGTGTCCGACTCTTCGTGACCTCATGGACTGCAGCCTACCAGGCTCCTCCATCCATGGACTTTCTAGGCAAGAGTACTGGAGTAGGGTGCCATCGCCCTCTCCGATCTGCTCTCATAGTTTCTCTAATTCCTGTAATGAGCATGTAATCCTTTTTGTATTTCTCCTGGAGAAGAAAATGGCAACCCACTGCAGTATTTTAGGCTGGAGAATCCTATGGACAGAGGAGCCTGGAGGGCTACAGTCTGTGGGGTGACAGGAGTCTGACACGACTTAGCAACTAAACTACCACCAATACTTTTGTAAAGAGATTTTTAATATTGTTTTAATGCTCTTAACCTGTTTTCCCATTCTCAAGCAGAGCACCCCAGAAAGCTGGTGTAGGAATAAACATACTGGCAATAAATAAGAATGTGCAGTGTCCACTGGATACAAATAAAAAACCACTTTCCTGGAAATCAAAATAATTATAGTCAAGTTTCAACTTATCACAAATTGTGTGATCATGTACATAAATTCTAAAATGCACATTCTTTTTGATTTAACATTTTTATTCCTTAGAAATTAGCATAGACATAACCCCAAAGAAGGAAAAATAAGTACAAATAAAATGTTAAATGTTCTATAATTTATAGCAATAGAAATAAATCTAAATGTCTAAGTATAGTGGAATGATTTAGCAAATTATAGCAGTGATTTCAAGAGACAATACTAAAACTTGTAATAGTAAGAGAGAAATCTTATGGAGCTACACTAAAGAACGCACTTCATGGGAGTTTGCTCCCCAAGATATAAAATCAAATATTAATTTTGGCACTTACACAGTTATCTGCCTGTCTCAGAAAATGTTTTCTCGGGGTTCCATGTAAGAATGGTTTGTTTCATCTTCAAATTCCCAGAGTCACAGGGTCTAGTATCTGTAATGCTCTTAATACCTTCTTTCTACACTTGTCACCATTCTGGTGCAACACTGGGAGTGTGGGAAGGACCTAGTTATATAAATTGTTCAGGGGACATTCAAATTTAAGGAATCAATATACTGCACTTTTCTTCCTTTGTCTGCCATTTCTCAAGGATTCTTATTCCTTAGCAGTCCCTATTCTGGGAATGAGTAGAGCCACACACAGTTCTCAGGACTGAGATCATGCGAAAGGGTACCTACTTGGATTGTTTTCAGTAGCTCCCTTCAATGACTCTTTTCAGCATCAGCGACCTTGTGTCTATTAGACTATCCACTTTGTTGCAATTGATGGGATTTCTGGCACCCCGCTCCAGTACTCTTGCCTGGAAAATCCCAGGGATGGGGGAGCCTGGTAGGCTGCAGTCCATGGGATCACAAAGAGTCGGACATGACTGAGCGACTTCACTTTCACTTTTCACTTTCCTGCATTGGAGAAGGAAATGGCAACCCACTCCAGTGTTCTTGTCTGGAGAATCCCAGGGACGGGGGAGCCTGGTGGGCTGCCGTCTCTGGGGTCGCACAGAGTCGGACACAGTTGAAGCGACTTAGCAGCAGCAGGCTTTGTAATGGCTGAGTAATCATTTTACAAAAGATATATAAGCCTACATTTCTGCTAATAAAATACCCTCGTTCCACTAGAGACTTGGGTCCCCGTGTCATTCTTTCTTTCTCTCTCTCCCTCTGGTTAATTCTCTGGCGTGCAGAAACCTGCTGAGCTCACTTTCCTGCCCGGGCTTCCAAGACCTCTTCGAGAGGACCCCCTGTTCCTCCTAGGTACAAGCCCTGTCCTAGGGCTTTACTGGTTCTCTGCGTAACCCAGGGAATACTAGCCTCTTTCTCTCTTTTGCTTTCTTATCGTTGACTCTGGACCACCCGGTTCCAGTCCATTAAAGGACCGCAACAAGTGGCGCCCAAACAGGGATCTGGTATATGTGGCATTTCGGACGGAGTGACTCAGGACCTATTGAGGTCAGGACCTATTGAGGCTGGTAAGTACTAAGACACAGGTCAAACGGCTGGAAAACCCCATTGTTTCTCTACTTTACTTCACCATTTGTTTAAAGTTCAGGGACGGTTCAGTTTCACATCAGCAAATAGAGGCTTATCTCCAAATGGTGGAAACTATCTTGACTGTAATAATTGTAGTCATCTTATTCTTGCTGTTTGCTTTTTATATCTGTAACTATATAATGATTTTTATATCTAAATGGCTTAGTCATTTAAGTTACAAATGATTATTCATGCTCCTGCAGTTTCCACTGCCTCCTCTAGCTATTACTCAGGACCCCTAGATCAGAGACCCTCTATATAAAGATGAGGAGAATATATTGCCTCAACAATTTAAGGCCTATGCCCCTTCCCAGCAGGAAGAGATTACAGAATGATTTCTCCACCCCTTTCCCTGACAACCATATTCTCCTAAAAGCAGGAGGAAATCAAAGACTCAAAACTTAAGCAGACAGTCCAGGGCCCTATCAAGAGGAAACAAACATTCTCACTCATGCTTTCCTTAAACCCTATGCAACAATGAATCTTGCTGGAAAACTGACCTTTCTTTTGGTCCAGAACTAATGATTTACACAGCACAATGTCTTACTCATGGAAATGCTTTTCTTAGGCTCTACATTAATGATTATAATTATAATAAATCTTGCCTAAGAACTTGTATCTCAACACTTGTACCCCTGATTACACAACAACAAAATATCTTGCCCAGAGACATTATCTGGAACCTGTTCTCCCTGGCTAATTTTGTGCCAAAGTTATCACCAGATGAATGTCTTGAGAAAGGGCCTAACAGAACTCTTACAACATTGAGGTATTCTTTTTACTTAGTCTCAACAACTAATTGAAAAATATATAAGGTTCCACTTAAACTAATGAGACAAATACTCTTTCTAGCCCCTTTTTGATATCTATGACAGAAGCTTTCTCTGTTCTTTGAGGCAATAGAAGCTCAATACTATGCCCTCCTTAATGCACAAATAATTGAAAGAAGTTACCCTTGAAGCCTGGGATCAAATTACTCCTCAAGAGAACCTAAAGGTACTTACACTAAGATATTACAAGGACCTAATGAAACATATGCTGATTTTCTAGCTAGACTAGAAACTGCTATTTCCCATACTGTGATTGGAAAAGAAGCCAATATACAACTAGGAAAACTGCTTGCATTTGAGAATGCAAATCAAGAATGTCAAAGGGCTATCACTCCAATATGTGAGACCGGGACTGTTATTGATTATTTGAAGGCTTGCCACAATCTTGGGTCTAAGACATAGAAAATGCAAATGTTAGCTAAAACAATGGCTGCTGCTTTTAAAAAGAGAAATGAAGGCTATTTTACTTGTGGGGATAAGACCCATATAAGAGATTGCCCTAAGAAACATACAGGAAAAAACAAAAATAATAAAAGGTTTTCAAAACTTTGCCCTCACTGCCACAAAGAGATGCATTGGGCTAAAGACTGCCAATCTAAATATGATGTTGAAAGAAAACTTATTTTGGGAAACTTCAAACAGGACTCCCCGGGTCCCTTTCAACAAAAATCAGGGACAAACTCCATCTTTTCCCTCAAATCCTCAACATCCAGCTGTACTGGCATCAATATATCAGCCCTAAATGATTTTCTCCTTTTCCCTCAAACAATCCCTTCTAAAATACCTATTGGACTTTTTGGACCCCTACCTCCACAAACTTTCGGCCTTTTACTTGGCTGATCTAGTTTGACTTCTAAAGGAATTACTGTTCACCCTGGAGTAATTGATTCACATTATAAAGGAAAAATTCAAATTATGATGTCATCTCAGATTCTATGGCAATTCAAAAAGGGGGACAAAATTGCTCAATTACTTCTTTGACCTTATACTGCTATTAACTCCTCTCATGATATACAGACAGATGGGTCAAGTAATACAGATCAAAAACAATCCTTATGAATATCATTGGTATCTGAATATACCCGACCAAATATAAATATCAAAATTAATGATAAAAGATTTTCTGGTCTCCTCGATACTGGATCTGACCTCCCTATTATTTCAAAACACTTACGGCCCACATCTTGGCCTATACTGAAAGTTTCTTGCCAAATTACAGGAGTTTCTCAAACCAAAGTACAAGAAGTTTATCAAAGTATTCAAATTTATCCTTATGAGGGACCAGAAGGCCAGCCTGCTACATTACAACCTTATGTGATAGATACACCCCTTAATCTAATAAAAAGGGATTTACTTATACAATGACAAACTCAGATATACATTCCACATTTTTCCTAGGGGCCACTGCTTATTTAACAAACAAAACAATTATTAAAATAACTTGAAAGAATGACGAGCCTATTTGGACAGAGCAATGGCCCCTTACAAAAGAAAAATTACAGGCTGCTAAAGAATTTGAATGAGTGAGTGAGTGAAGTCGTTCAGTCGTATCTGACTGTGATCCCATGGACTGTAGCCCACCAGGCTCCTCCATCCATGGGATTCTCCAGGCAAGAATATTGGAGTGGGTTGCCATTTCCTTCTCCAGGGGATCTTCCCAATCCAGGGATTGAACCCAGGTCTCCCACACTGCGGGCAGACGGTTTAACCTCTGAGCCACCAGGGAAGCACAATTAGAATTACAACATATTGAGAAATCTTGCTCTCCTTGGAACTCTCCTATTTTTGTTATAAAAAAGAAATCTAACAAATGGTGTCTCTTAACAGACCTTAGAAAAGTTAATGCATCTATGAAACCAATGGGTACATTACAACCGGAGATCCCATCGCCTACCGCTATTCCTCAGGATTGATGCATTATTATCATTGATTTACAAGATTGCTTTTTTAATATACCTCTACACCCTTTAGACTGAGAAAAATTCGCTTTCTCCCTCCCTTTTCCTAATCACATCGGGCCTCATAAACAATATCAATAGACTATACTGCCTCAAAAAATGATAAATTCTCCCACCATGTGTCAGTACTATGTAACTAAAGCCCTTGAGCCTATGAAAAAACAATTTCCTGACTTTCTTGTTATTCATTATATAGATGATATATTATTTTCGGCTCCATCTGTTTTAAAAACTCAACACATGTTTGATATAGCTCAACAATGCTTAAACAACTTTGGATTAATCATTGCCCCTGAAAAAATCTAAACCTCTATACCTTACCATTACTTAGGGTTTATTATTAGTAGACAACACATTACTCCTCAACTAACACAGATTCATACTGATAAATTATTAACCTTGAATGATTTTCAAAAACTTTTAGGTGATATAAATTAGATTAGGCCCTCTTTCAGCATTGCTAATTATCAACTAATTAATCTATTTAATACTTTGAAAGGCGATCCTAATCTAAATAGCCCTCAATCACTTTCTCAAGAGGTACAAGAGAAACTCTATTTAGTGCAAAACAAACTACAGAAACTTGTTCTTACCTGCATTAGACTAGATTTACCTTTAAAATTATTTGTATTCCCCTCTCTTCATTCTTCCATGAGACTTCTTGCCCAATAAGAATACCCAATAAAATGGATCTAAACCCATTTTAGAGAAATAAATTCACTTATACCTTACCTTGATTTAATTGCTCTAATCATTATCAATAGACTAGAACTAAAACTCTAATTGGCTCCGATCCCCATAAAATTGTAATACCTATTAATAAATCTCAATTTGAGAATACATTACAAACTTCTACCGATTTCCAACTAGCTTTTCTAGAATATTTCGGGAAATTTTCATTTCATTATCCCTCTAACAAGCTATGAAATTTCTTCAAAAATACTGAATTTATTATTTCCCACATTATCAGCCCACAGCCTCTACCTCAAGCTAAAGTTTTCTACATAGATGAGACTAAAAACACTAAAGCCTTATTCTGGTCTCTCAAAGAATATAAAGTCTTTTACACTAAATTCCATTCTGCTCAACAAAACAAATTATATGCCCTTATTAAAGTTATTTGCCTACATCCCTACCCCATTAATATAGTCTCTGATTCCTTATATTCAGTTTTTTTATTAAAAAATATAGAAACCTCCACCATAAACTCCAATCAACCTATTATTCAACAACTTTTTTTCGAACTGCAATCCATTATTAAAAGCCACACTTCTCCCGTTTATATTACACATATTCGAGCACATTCCTGTCTTCCTGGTCCTATGACTCATGGTAATGAATAGGCTGATAAATTTGTTTCCTTTGCTACTCCAGAAAAACAGCACGCTCTGTTACACAACAATGCTGGCTCTCTACACCAGCTATAAAAAATCCCATACCACCAGGCTAAAAAAAAAGAAAAAAGAAAAAAAATATATATATATATAGTAATAATTGCTCTACTTGTAGACCCCTACATCTTCGACCCATTACCCAAGGTATTAATCCTCAGAGATTACAACCTAATAAACTATGACAAATAGATGTAACTCATTGCCCTAAACTTTCTCCTTCTTCTCTCCTACACGTCTGTATCGACATAAATTCTTCTTTTATCTGAGCCACACCTCTTCGCAGTGAAGCTACACAATACATTAAAACTCACCTATTAGCTTGTTTTGCTATAATAAAAACTTCTGGTTTTATAAAAACAGACAATGACCCTTCCTATACTTCAAGTTATTTCAAACAATTTTTACAATCATTTTCTATTAAATATGTTACAGGTATTCCTTTTAATCCACAAGCACAAGATATAATCAAACAAGCACATCACACACTGAAACTACAAATTAAAAAATTAATTTAAAAAGGAGAGAATACACAGGAACACTACTACCTTCCTTATCTAAAACAGACTTTACTAGATTCCAAAATAAGCTATTCTCTAAACCTATAACTATTGTTAATACAGCTTTATTTGTTTTAAACTTTTTAAACTTACTGCAGGGAGAAAAACATCTCAAGAAACTGAAGGTCACGTCTCTTCCGCTGCCCATTTGGTACCAAGATGGGTTAACTAATCAATGGAAATCTGGGAAACTAATCTTACAGGGAGAGGGGTATGCTTGTATTTCTCCAGATGGATCCAACGAACTCACATGGCTTCCTCTTCGGAAGATTTGACCTAAGGGGGCCCACAGCATTCAAACTAGAGATGAAACAGCAAAAACCCCAGGAGGAAGAAATTCCAATACGAACCATGGAGGCTGTAAAGATCTCCAGAAAGCACCGTCCTTGGTGGTATCAACCTTATGATCTCCCTTCTTGGGGACAGATAAAAACCCTTACTAATCAAGCTGAAAATCTGGTTTCTCAACAGGCAATGCCTCAGAATCCAGAAAATATTTTTGTTGCTATGCTTGTTTTGCTTGCTTTTCTTTCCCCTGCTCAAGCTGAATTAATGAATCATACTTATTGGGCTTATATACCCAACCCCCCTTTATTACAGGTTGTAGAATGGACAGAAAAGGGACCGATCATATCAACCAATGATTCCATACATATGCCTTCTCCCTGGAGCATGAAAGGGCCCTCACACTCTGAGGAGAAAGAGAGACTAATTAATATCTCTCTAGGTTATGAAATCCTTCCTTTATGCATGTGCCCAGCAGAATTATGCATAAATGGTAGCTGACAAACTTGGGCTTTTGTCCTGCCTCCAAAAAAGGACTTTCGGACATTGCTTGGATTATTTACTGCCCTTTCTTTTTATGAGAACCATGTCAACACTACCGAAACTCTAGGAAAAGGACAAAAAACATTATGCAAAGGGTTTACTTATAAAAACTTTAAGTATATTCCTGTTCATTGGTACAAGTGTCAAGCCAAATCAGGAAAATTAATGTTTGTGGCCAATTACAACATTGTCAATTGGGGACCCCATGGTATGTGGTTATCTGACTGTTCAGATGATATTAATAGCACTATATGTGATTATGCTGCACAAGTATCATGGAAGACTACCAATATTATGATGGAATATTACCATGAACAAGGACTTCTTGGCTGGCTTGATGGAGGAATGGCACCCCCTCACCCTTGAATCATCCTCAGTAAATGGATTGAACCTAAACAATAAGACATTTGGAAGCTTGCCACGAGCACCAAAAAATCTTGTAACTTGGACTGAGTATTTTACAGAGACTAGTCGCAGTTCTAGTCATTATTCCTTTCATTGGAATCAGCCATATTTCATACAAGCTGTGTTCCCCTTCCTTTTGTTATAGCTATAGGAAACTTACAATTCAACAAGATTTTATGTTTTGTAACTTCTATAAATTGCAAATTATATACCTGTCTTAACTCTTCTATTTCCTTAAGAAATGAATCCCTTTTTGTCAGGAGCCACATTAGGCATTACTGACAAAGTGGAGGCGTGGCCCCAACACCCTCTCCTTGTCCCGCAGGCACGGACCCAGGATGAAGGAGTTAGGCCTTGTGATTCTGACTTTTTTTCCCTCTCCTTGGCTGGGTTGACTGAAAAGAATATTAAGGTGCTTATTGTTCTTGAGAGGAGCATGAGAAGACACAAAGCCTTCTGCAGCTGTGCTCAGAGAATAATTCATAAAGTTAATCATTGACATTCATTCAAGGACCTTTACAAAAGAGTGTTCCAGGATGAGCACATAGGCCGCAGCTTGAGGCCATGGGAGGGATTGCTATCTGAAACCTATTTGTGAGGGAAATATTTATGGCAAAGGAGTTTGCTGAATTTGGGTGGGGCTTAGGAATAATTTAAATAGTTAGAAGCTAAAGATTTAAGGAATGTTGTAATGTTAGCATATTTTATTATAGCTTATAGAGATCAGTAATTTTGGAGATATTAGAGGTTAGAAGCCTTTTTAGAGAAAGTGAGCTCAGGATACTAGAGGCAAACACGATTTAGAAAGATAAGAAATAAATTGAGGAATGTGGTATGCAGCCCAGGCATTAGCATGAGTTACAATGTATTCACAAGGACACATGAGAAGAAGTAGATAGAATCGCTGAGGCAGGAACTCCTTTTGAGGGGCAACAATGATTTATGGAGACAACAAATCTGGGTCATGGGGAACTGAAACTGTCAAACCTCTGACCTAATGCTTTTGTAAAAGTATAATCTTAACCTTGAAATAAAGATGAAGTCCAAAAAAACTAAATGAGAGGCTGCATTGTGACTCGCCGACACCACCCATCCCTTCAGGCTGATTCCCTGGCTGCTGGAGCTGGACTCTGGCACCTTTTGATTTCTTCGATCTCAACGTAATTTATGGTTCCCAGTAAATCTCCAACAGCCCTGGAAAGAAGGCCCCATGGCCGGGCTCGCTTCCCAGTTACTTACTAAAATACTCTGATGATCTAAATGATTCATTGGATGGCTGATTCTTGGCATTTGGGAATTAATAGCTATTTGCACAACTGCCGCCCTCACTGGTGTTGCTTTACAAACTTCAATTCAAACACATAATTTTTTCCAAAATTGGACTAAAGGTGCTCATACGATGTGGGCCACTCAGGCTCAGATAGATGAGGAATTTCAAGATGAAATACAGGAACTAAAAACAGCCATCAAATGGGTTGGAGATCAATTAACAGATTTACAAAAACAAATAATACTAAAATGTGATTGGAGGTCTACTCAATTTTGTGTTACTCCTGTTGAATTCAATCATCGTGCCTACAACAGGGAATGGATCAAATTTCATTTACAAAACATACATGATAATGCCTCTCTGAATGTACAATTACTACAAAAAGAAATCTTTGAAACCTTTTCTAAAAGTCTTCCCTCTTCCACTAATTTGGAAACTAGCTGAACAACTGTCTGATCAATTATCTGGGCTAGACCCTCAAGGATGGTTACAAAGCATTATACACAGTATTGGATCTGAAATTATAACACTAATAATTGTCCTAATGGTTATATGCATATTATACCAATGCCTTTCAATTAAAATTGTTCAAACAAAACAAACTCATTTGGTCAGGACCTTTCTCACCAAAGTATCTACAGTCACCCCCAATTATGAAAAAATAAAAAAGAAGGAATTGTCAGAGGACAATAAAGACCATATATCCATTAATAGTCTGCCTTGTGAATTGTTTAGGATTAATAGAACACCATATGAATAAAAAATTGGAGAAGGCAATGGCACCCCACTCCAGCACTCTTGCCTGGCAAATCCCATGGATGGAGGAGCCTGGTGGGCTGCTGTCTATGGGGTCACACAGAGTTGGACACGACCGAAGTGACTTAGCAGCAGCAGCAGCATGAATAAAAAATACTAGAAAGTAAAAAAAAAAAAAAAAAAAATACTAGAAAGTTCCCAGTCTGGATCATTGGTTTTCTCCAGAGGAAACAGGGACATAAAGAGGTTAAGGGACTTGCTTAAGGAACATAGCTCATTGTAACAGAGCCAAGGCAGGACACATGGCTGATTAGGAATGTGTGTTCACATGGCTGTGTTCCTTTTAACCTGGTCTGTGGCTTTACAACTAACTTTACAATACTCAGCTTTGCTATGCAAAAGTATACAAGGGACAAAATTTGGAAAAATTTTATTATTCCACTGCTGCACTGAGTATTTTGAACTCTTCTTGGTTATGTAAAACAATAATGTAATTCACTTATTAGGTATTATGATTTTTAACACAAAGTGGGGGTTTTATATAATATTTAAATATTTTTGTTTGATTTGGTAATTATTTTCTTTCCAGGACATAGACTAAAGGTATTCACCAACTTGAAGCCCAAACATCCCTAATTCTGTCCTGATCCTATAAGTTTCTATCTTCCAGGCAAAATAAAAACAGCCATGGCAGGAGCCACTTTTTTTATTGCATTGGACATTATGCTGTCATTCAATAAGCAAAAAAATAAACAGTAAGATAAAATATAATTATTCCTATAGCAGGTGGATGAAGTGTACATCAAAAGAGAATAATTCTGAGAAGTCTGGATGTTTTTTCATATAGGAGATGTATCATATGGAATGAAGAGCATTTTAGCAAGTGTATGAGAGATAGAACAAAAGAAAAAAGACCCTTTAAGCAAACGGAATACTATCAAAGAAAGAGAAACAATTTTTAAGTTAAATGATGGTTGGAAGGCATCACTGACTCAATCAGACATGACTTTGAGCAAACTCCGGGAAATAGTGAAGGATAGGAAAGCTTGGCATGCTGCAGTCCAAGGGGCCGTAAAGAGTCAGAGGCAACTTAGCAACTAAACAACACTATAAATGAAGTATGGTCACTCTATTTCCTCTTTGTTGTTGTTGTTTAGTCACTAACTTGTATCCAACTGGTTTGCAACCCAGGGATCTAACCCAAGTCTCCTGCATTGGCAGGCAGATTCTTTACCACTGAGTCACCAGGGAAGCCCTACTCTACCTGCTAGAAAAACACCATGCAGACTGGCAGATCCGGGAGTAGAGAACTGAGACATTAGAAAACTCTGAGGAATGAATGTTAAAAAGAAAGTCAGAGGCCAAGTTAAGAAGTCAGTGGCCATGGCAAACAAAAACCCAGAAAATGAAACTGTATAAATGCAGGGGAAAAAATCCATGAAGGAAGGATAAACAATTTTTGTACAGTCTCCTCATTTATCAGTTCTTCAACAGTTATTTCTGAAAATAAGTCCACTTAAGAAAGGAACACTTTGTTACAAGCCTTAACTCTGAATCTGTTTGTATTCCTATTCTAAGAAAATGCAGACCAAAGAACCTCTGCTACTAGTTGTAAGATTTTTATTTCCTGCCACTTCAACTCCAAGCAAATGCTATGATTCTTGTGTCCTTATTTTCCTTTGCCCCATCAAAAAATATATATACACATACTGGATAGGGAATGTTCCCTTTCATCCCTTTCTAGTTCAGAAGTTTATACTGTTTCATTTCTTGCCTTTTTTCACAAATTAAAAACAGGTAACTCAAAACATTAAGTTTGCTTTTATGGATCTATAAAAAGAAAAACATTGCAAGAATCTCTCTACTAATAACTTTGGCACTGTTCAGCTCTTGCCATTCATAATTGAAATGACTCTTCTTACAGCTGGAGATATCTTGCCTAAAGGGCAGCTTAAGGTTCCTGCTTCTGTCTAATGTGAAAGTTCTCCTGTTTTTGGAAGCCCTCCCCAACTACCCTCACTCCCAAAATATACACCATTCTCTGGTGGCTCAAATGGTAGAGAATCCACCTGCAATGCGGGAGACCTGAGTTCGATCTGTGGGTTGTTAAGATCCCCTGGAGAAAGGAATGGCTACCCACTCCAGTATTCTGGCCTGGAGAATTCCACGGACTGGACAGTCCATGGGGTCGCAAGTGACTGAGCAACTTTCACTTTCCTTCCAGTTTCTCTTACACTAGGTTAGGCTTTCTCCAGGATTTTGTAATTTCTACTTTTTAAAAAAGGTTTTGTCTGCATGGGATTGTGGTGGGTGGGGGCTACTTTTCATTATGGTAGCTTCTCTTGTTGCAGTCCACAGGCTATAGGCACACGGGCTTCAGTAGTACAGTACTCGGGCTCAGGAGTTGTGGCCCACAGGCTTAGCTGCCCCTTGGCATGTGGAATCTTCCCAAACCAGGCATCTCAGAACCCATATCCCCTGCACTGGCAGGTGGATTCCCATCCACTATGCCACCAGAGAAGTCCAGTCATTTCTACTTTTGACAAAGATTCTATCCATTCAGAAAATGAGTGGCTGAACATGGTTTCCAGTGCAGCTGTTTTAACATTTTAATTTTAGCAGGAAAACTAGATATTTAGCTGCATTATTCATTTATGTCACATTGTATGAAATAACTTTCTCAAAGCAGCATCTTCTTCTTCCTACTGTAATAGTCAAAGTGGCCCTTGCCACTGAGGAAGATACTACGGTAATGGGAGAGATCCACTCAAAGCCAATCACTAAGACTGTGTGAAGCTACTTCCCTGAAGCCTGGATCTAGGACTTGGTGATAATAAAGTGAGTAACTTCCACTCAACCACATTTGCTTTGGATGTAAAAAACATGACTTCATTATTTCCAACCATTTCTCTAATTAACTGTCATTTCAAAACAGGACTAGGCTAATTTATAAAACTCTGGTCTAACTATATCAATTCAACAATTGTAGATATGCATGTATTCCTGGCACTTCTAAAAAATAAAAGAGATGACTAATTATGGAATTCTCCAGGCCAGAATACTGGAGTGGGTAGCCTTTCTCTTCTCCAGGGGATCTTCCCAACCCAGGGATTGAAGCCAGATCTCCCCCATTGCAGGAAGAGTCTTTATCAGCTGAGCCACAAAGGAAGCCCAGGAAAACAGGATAGGGTAGCCCATCCCTTCTGCAGTGGATCTTCCTGACCCAGGAATCAAACTCAGGTCTTCTGCATTGCAGGCAGATTCTTGACCAACTGAGCCATCAGGGAAACCAATTATAATCAAGTTTTCTAATGTTTACCAAGCACGAATGCCATATTGAAGAGCAAACCTGAAGCAATCCTACAAGCAAGTGGAATAAACCACTTTTAGAATTATAAAGTTGTCAGGTAGTATTTTAGAGAGGGAAGCTCAATGACAATTTCAAGTCTATAATCAGATTTTTTTTCAATTTTATTTATTTGGCTGCCCCAGGTCTTAGTTGTAGCATACAAGATCTAGTTCCCTGATCAGGGATCGAACCTGGGGCCCCTGCACTGGGAGCTCGGAGTCTTAACACTGGACCAACAGGGGAGTCCCTATAGTCAGATTTCTAATGATTATACAGACTTGTGGGAGGCATGACCATGTTGGGGGAAGTTGAATCACTGAAATGCCTTTTATTTTTCCATCTTGGGCTTTGATTATATTGTTAATTTCTATAATTCTTTTGAAAGTGAAAGTTGTTCAGTCGTGTCTGACTCTTTGAGATGCCATGGACTATAGAGTCCATGGGATTCTCCAGGCCAGAATACTGGGATGGGTAGCCTTTCCCTTCTCCAAGGGATCTTCCCAACTCAGGGATCAAACTAGGTCTTCCATATTGCAGGAGAATTCTTTGCCAGCCGAGCCACCTGCTGCTGCTACTGCTGCTAAGTCGCAACATTTGCGTCTGACTCTGTGTGACCCCAGAGACGGCAGCCCACCAGACTCTGCTGTCCCTGGGATTCTCCAGGCAAGAATACTGGAGTGGGTTGCCATTTCCTTCTCCAACGCATGGAAGTGAAAAGAGAAAGTGAAGTCGTTCAGTCGTGTCCATCTCTGCATGACCCCATGGACTGTAGCCTACCAGGCTCCTCCATCCAGAGTGGGTTGCCATTGCCTTCTCCACCAAGCCACCTGGGAAGCCCTTAACTCTTTTGAGAGGACTCAAAAGTATGATATTGGGTCACACTCATCAGTTACCAGCTTGTGCATGACTGCTCAGTCACTCAGCTGGATTCTTTACCACTGAGTCACCTGGGAAGCCCAGTTACCATTTTAGAATAACCAGTTCACTTGCTTGCTTTTTGTTCATCACATGGCTGTCCTCTGCAGCTTCTTGGGTGTAACTTAAGTAGGAGTGAGTAACAGTCCCTGATACCATCACTGAGTGGAAGGCAGGGGTCCTGTGTCTGTCCAGTGACACTGGACTTGGTCTCTCTCTCAACTGCCTCTCGCTGAGCCTTCCAGCCCTTCTTCTTGGAGGTCACGATGCCCTACTCTGTGGTCCATAGAGAAGCCTTCACACTCAAGGCCACGGTGTTAAACTACCTTCCCAAGTGTATTTGGGTAAGGACGTTCCCAAATTAAGTGTGAATTTAAAATTGCTTTTTGCCCATAACATTTCTTCCAGATCACTGAAGTAACCCATGATTCCAATTACATATATTACCACACCACTAATAATCAGGTCCTAGGTTAAGGGGCATAAGTAGCATTTTTTTCCAAAATTAAATTAAACATTGGCTGTGAAACTATAACTTACACACTCTAGATCTTCTTTCATTTCTTAAACTTACAAAAAATATTTCATTATAACCTAGGCCGAGTGTCCAAAAATGACATGAGTCAGTACTGTTCAATCCCATTATTTGGATTTTCTAAGTCTTCCCCTAAATTTCTACGACTTACTTTGTACCTTTCTTCTAACACACATTGCATTTAACCATATGTAATGTAATTCTTCTTTCTGGCATCGTTTATGTCCTGCGACCAAAACCATATTGAGGACAGGAGGTACTTATATCATAGAAGTGCTTATATGCATAAAGTTTACCATAACTAAATAAATGTTTTTAACTGAATGAGCAGATGAGTGTGTGGATTAAAAAAAAAATGAAGGAAGGAAAAAATTGAAAGAGGGAGCTCCAAATGGACTATCGCTACAAATTTAGCTGGGAGAATTCTCATGAGTCTAAGCCAGTATCTAAATTTCCTCAGGACAACATGCTATTTTCACTTTCCTTGTCCCTCCATTACTGGTACAAAAAAATTAATAAACAAATACATATTTATATTAAACATATTTACAAATACATATGTTCTATATGAAGTTGATACAAATTTTTAAGGTAAATATGTTGCTGTTCAGTTGCTAAGTTGTGTCTGACTCTTTGCAGCCCATGGACTGCAGCATACCTCCTGGAGAGATAGTGAAGTCATGTCCCCTGAGTCGGTGACTGCCAGGGTCCAGCCCCAGCAGGATCCAGGGGAACTCTCAGGATGAACAGCGTCAGTGAGAGAGATGACACGGGTCTAATAATGGACTGGGACCTGGTGGTCCAGGGTCAAAAATAAAAATAAAAACTAAAGAGAAAGACTAAGGGAGAGAGAAAGAGGCTGAAATTCCTTGGTTTACACAGAAAGCCAGTAAAGCCCCTGACACGGGACTTGCTCTGTTCACGGAGGCCTCAGGTGCCCTCTTGGTGGGGTGAAGATGCAGAGCGCCTTCCTGATCAGGTCTTAGAAGCCCAGGGAAAAAGTGAACTCAGAGGGCCTCTGTGCTCCAGGGATTCAGCCTGGAAAAAAGGGAGAAAGAGAAAGAAAGACACAGAGACCAGAGCTCTGGTGAAGTGGGATCCACAGCTTTATTTTCAAAAAAGAACTTTTATACTCTGAGTTACACATTTCTCAAAGTGAAAGATACAGTGTCAGTTCAACATTCCATCAATTTTACCTTTATTGAAACCAGGATATTTTCTGTATACCTTTTCATAAACAAAGGTCTTATGTTATGTCTGGCCCTGTGGCCTGTTAATATTTCATGACTCTTTTCTGATAAAGGTTGATCAGCCAGAGAACTTGTTTTCCCTAAAGTGTTTTGTTTTTTCTTTATTTCTCCCAGCCTCAGAAAGTACTAAATAAAGTTACATTCTCACAGAGCAAAGGAGCAGTGGGTCACAACAAAGAAAGAACTTATTAGCTCAAAGGTCTGATGTGGTTAATACCAAGCCTACTACTTGTTTTTCTTACATTCCAACTACATTAACTAATGCACTCCCAGGTGCATAATGGATAAGGGATACGGGAACTTGGTGGCAAGCATTGGCCAAATAATGAAGCCCTTTACCAATACTATTCTAATAATTTTTCATCCCTTAAAGGACTCTATGCTCATTAGGACTTTTAGAATGTTTAGGCTTCCCATGCCTTTCATGGTTGGGAAGCTGTGAATAATCATGTGCGTTAGTTGTAAGAGTATGGATAAACATGTCAAGTAAGCTAGAATGCTAATCAGAGGGATTTGAATTGAAATACTCCTTTCATGCCCAGGAGACTTATTAATTAGAGCCCTAAGTTGATTTTCTTCAGAGAAAGGTGGTCGGGGATAGCCCCTTGCTAATGTCAGAAGAGTTGGTGAAAAACATAATATAGTAAACACTAGACAGACAGATTTTGGTTTCAGGGTAGATGCTCGAGCAGGTCCAGGGAGTCCCTCGAGTCCTGATCCGCCTTGCCTGTCAGGTCTCTTCCACATGACCTTGTCATGTGTGGGATCTCCCATGGTGGCTCCCGGCAGGTGACGTCATCCAACCATCTCATCCTCTGTCGTCCCCTTCTCCTTCTGCCTTCAATCTTTCCCAGCATCAGGGTCTTTTCAAATGAGTTGGCTCTTCACATCAGGTGGCCAAAGTATTGGAACTTCAGCTTCAGCATTAGTCCTTCCAGTAAAATATTCAGGATTGATTTCCTTTAGGATTGACTGGTTGAATCTCCTTGCAGTCCAAGGGACTCTCAAGAGTCTTCTCCAGCACCACAGTTCAAAAGCATCAATTCTTCTACACTCAGCCTTCTTTACAGTCCAACTGTCACATCTGTACATGACTACTGGGAAAAACATAGCTTTGACTATATGGACCTTTGTATGCAAAGCTTTTTAATTCATTTTATACATGTTAGTCTGTTTATGTCGATGCTACTCTCTCAATTCCATCTGTCTCTTTTTAACACCTCAGATTCACTCCAGGTTTTCTCACTTGCCCATCTCATGTGTCATCTTGTTACCTTAACAGCCTCTCTCTGGTGTCACTTTGTCCCCTGGGGGGCTGCAGGTGGCTATGCAGCTGGAAGCCTCTCCTGACTTCACAGCTGTCCCCATGGAGAAAGACCAATATTCCTCCTGCCTCTGAGCAGACGAGAGGCAATCAGTGTCCTGCTTGGTTACTGCCAAATCACTAGGTGAGTGAGAGTTCTCTAAAGAGACTCCTCCACTCAAAGATGGTAAAAATGGGAAGGTTCCTCAAATTAGGTTTGCCTATTTGGGCCCCACAAGCCAAAGACTTCAGTGGATGCTGTACATATCCCTGCACTTGCAAGCTCCTTAAAATCAGGGGCCAGCTTTTCTCCTTGGAAAAGACCCTGATGCTGGGAAAGATAGAAGGCAGGAGGAGAAGGGGGTGACAGAGTACTAGATGGTTGGGTGGCATCACTGATTCAGTGGACATGAGTTTGAGAAAGCTCTGTGAGATGGTGAAGGATAGGGAATCCTGGCGTGCCACAGTCCACGGGATCACAAGGAGTTGGACACAACTGAGCAACTGAACAACAACAAAAGCTTTTTAGTTGCTCACAAAACCTAGGACACCATGTGGATTCTGGGGATTTGAAGAGCACCTCTGGACATGATGTGCAGAGGTCCTGGGACCTCTAAGCTCAGATAAACACACCCTTTCTTTCAGGGAATATGAATTTCTCAGTGAGTACAGAAACAGTGCACTCCTTGGAGCTCTGTAGTACTCAGGTGGCTACAGTTCCTGAAATTGGGAGGAAAGACACAGTTGTCAAACTTCTTTTAGTTGAGCTGAGTAAGCCTGACTTGCTTGATAGCTCTATAAGGTCCAGAGAATGGTAACAATATTGGCTGCCTGTAGTCTTCAGGTAAAAAAAGTATTTTTAAATGAATTTTTATTGCAGTATAATTTCTTTCCCTGGAGAAGGAAATGGCAACCCTCTCCAGTATTCTTGCTTGGAGAATTCCATGGACAGAGGAGTCTGGTGGGCTACAGTCCATGGGGTCGCAAAGAGTTGGATACAACTGAATGACAAACATTTACTTGTTTATACTTGCTTTATAATGTTGTGTTAGTTTCTACTGTACAGCAAAGTGAATGAGCCACACACACAAATATATATATTCACTCCCTTTTGGGTTTCCTTCCCACTCAGGTCACCACAGTGCATTAAGTAGAGCTCCCTGTGCTGTGCAGTATGTCCTCACTAGTTATCTACTTTATACATAATGTCAGTAGTGTATATTTGTCAATCACAATCTCGCAATTCCTCATTCATTTATTCAGTAACACTGGTGATTTCTCTCATTTGCCTCAGCTCGATAACTCGCACCACGTGAGCAGGATAGAAGCGAGCAACAGCAATGTCCTGATTTAGGTGGAACAGGTAAGAGCCCTGCAGCCTTGCTGGACACAGGCAGGTGAACATTACTTTTACTTGTGTCTCTTCACCTGGGAGGTACCTAATATGAGAAAAGCGATCAGGGAAGCCTCCTTAAAAAGCACATTCTTCCAGTTCCATTAGATAATATTATAAAATCTCTTTCCTCACTGCAGTCTTCCCTGGAATTTGGAGTGTCAGAAGCAAGGTGGGTGGGGGAATATGAGCATTTCAGAAACTATGGATTTATTTGTATTGAAATGAGAATATGAGTATTTCTGTCTGCTTCAGGTAGACATTCAGTCTCCATAACAATTCTAGGAAGATAGGTTTTATTATTTCTATTTTATAAGTGAAGAAACTTACCCAAGACACATGTTTACTCAGGTGTAAAATGTGAGTTCTATGTGAGTTCTAGACATGCTTTTCCACAAACAGGCTCCATCATCTAGAAGCTCAGTTGAAAGTTGCTGATCAAGGGTAGGAAGTGTTCCCAGGAGTTGGCCAATGATTATGCCAACCTCACCTGAACATAAATATATACCAAAAATTAGATGTTGGTAAATAGATAGATAGGTAAGTAGATAGATATATACATAGAGAGATATAGACAGAGAGATATGTTGTCAGTCTAGAAGTGTTAATCATAGTTAGTTTCATCATAATGTAATCAATTTCATTAGCAACACAAGAAACCACTCTGATTTTGTACACGAATTTGTACACATACATTTGTACATGAATGTTTATACTTTGAAAAATGTTTTCTAAATATTCAGAAACACTAGTACGGATAGAGTCAGTCCACCAGTAAAAAGAATTTCTGGGCACTTCCTGGCAGTCCAATGGTTAGGATTCTGAGCTTCCACTGAGATATGTGGGTTTGTCCTGATCAGGGAACCAAGATCCCGCATGCTGAATGGCATGGCCAAAAAAAAGAATTTTTTTAATTAAAAAGAAAAAATTCCAAAAAAAAAAAAGAAAAGAAAAAATTATCTCTCACTCCGAGCAGAAACATATATTGGACATTATGGAGAAATGTGGGCCGTTTTTTTCTAAATATTTATTTATTTGGCTGTGCCAGGTCTTAGTTGCAGCACTCAGGATCTTCCATCTTCCTTGCAGCATGCGGAATCTTTAGTTGCAGCATGCGGAATCTTTAGTTGCAGTATGCAAATGAACTCAGTTGCAGCATGTGGGATCTAGTTCCCTGATCAGGAATGGAACCTGGGCCCCCTGCATTGGGAGTGTGGAATCTTAGCTGTCAGACCACCAGGGAAGTCCCTGAATTGTTTTAATTGTTTAAAAGTCTGGTAAAGTTTCATTACTCTAAGATCTCTTCTCTAACTCCTCAGGTTCCTACTCTAAAATCTTCATCACCATCCTCCTACAAGAGCAGTGAGGGAGCACAGCTGCCTTGAGATTAAACACCACCACCAACAGGACTGTTCTTCAAAGGATGAAGACTGAATGGAGCTAAAGGAAAAGAGGCGAGGACTCCTTGATTCTGGATTATTCTCCCTGTCTTTTTTCAGGTAACCAATCAGACACTGAGCTTTTCCTTCTGTGTTCTACAAGACATGCCTGTAAGAAACCTGCAACCTGCTATCATGAAAGTCTATGATTACTATAAGACCAGTGAGTAACACAGTACTAAGGCCCTAAGTTGGAGAAGGAAATGGCAACCTGCTCCAGTATTCTTGTCTGGTATTACCCATGGACAGAGGAGCCTGCTGGGCTACAGTCCATAGGGTTGCAAAGAGTCAGACACAACTTAGCGACTAAACAACAACAGCAAAGACCCTAAGTTACCTCAATCCATATAAAAAGGAATTAGAGTGTGACAGACATGTATAAGTAAGTCTTGTTTTCAACATATTCTATTACCTTATTCGTGCTACCTTGGCCTATAAAACTACTATAAAAAACTACCTACAACATAAGTCTGCCAATAATATAATGATTTCCAAGGGACTAAGAGTTTTATGAAGAAATGTTTACAGATTAAGAGATATATAAATCTTCTTTAAAAGATACTTCAACAATGCAAAGTAATAAAAAGTTGGGAGAATTATACAGATATTTATAGGAGAAAATTAGAGATAGGAAGAGAACAACCCTTTGAATGGTCAGTGAAGACCAATCCAAACCAAAAAAAAGTGGGGGACTTCCCCGGCGGTCCAGTGGTTAAGACTCTACACTTCCACTGAAGGAGGCATGGGTTCTATTCCTGGTCAGGAACCTAAGATCCCGCCTGCCATGAGGTATTGCAAAAAATTTTAAACAAAAATTTAAGAATAAAGAAAATAAAAACTTAGTTGGAAGATAGAGGGTGAGTACTATGCTGATTAGTGGAGAGGAACATGCTGAATGTTGCAGACTTGGAAAGAAAGATGAGAAAATATCATGAAGGGAGAAAGAAGCAAATATCAAAGCAGAACTGAAAGGATGCACACCACGGTTAGCCAGGTCCTGTACTTTGCTTGAACAACTGCAGTGTGGGCAGCCCTTCACTTCTCCCCCAGAGAAGGGGATTCCTTCAATGATATCAAGAGAGGAAATCCCTCCACATTTTTGTCTATTTTCCCAATGAGCTGTTATTTCTGCAATGATACAAATCCTGCTTCAGTCAAGTGTGCAGTTCTGATCTGTGAAAACCTCCCCATGAAATCCTGTCCCATTGAAGCTCCCATTTCTCAAGCTTTTCCCGCATCGTGTCTTTCAGATGAAGCAGCCTTTGCTGAGTACAGAGCTCTGTGCAACACAGGTAAACAGTCTATGTTCCAAGGGTCAAGTCTTTATTTTGTTCCTAAAGCCAGTCCTCCTAAATACAAAATCATCTATATCTTTTTTCAATTGATCTCAGATTCCTCATGCCACATAATAACACAGAAGTATACACTGGGGAGAAGAGTGCTAACTGTCTGAAAGATTTCTTTCTAATTTCTTTACTAGAAGAGTCTCTATTTGTTATATGCTGGATATTTGATGAATCCCAATCTCAGCCACAGCCAGTTTAGCTTCCTTTAGCAAGACCTGTCATTCATATCCAATTAGAAGTGGATTCAAGCCTGTCAAGCTCTAAATCAGCCTGTTTACTTTCTTCTCTTTATAGACATAGAACTAGAAAATATTTGAGGACAGTAGCATCAGTTCAGTTCAGTTCAGTTCAGTTGCTCAGTTGTGTCCAACTCTGCGACCCCATGAACTGCAGCACGCCAGGCCTCCGTGTCCATTATCAACTCCCAGAGTCTAATCAAACTCATGTCCATTGAGTCAGTGATGCCATCCAACCATCTCAACCTCTGTAATCCCCTTCTTCCCCCCATCTTCAATCTTTCCCAGCATCAGGGTCTTTTCCAATGAGTCAGTTCTTCACATCAGGTGGCCAAAGTATCGGAGCTTCAGCTGCAGCATCAGTCCTTCCAATGAACACGCAGGACTGATCTCCTTTAGGATGGATTGGTTGGATCTCCTTGAAGTCCAAGGGACTTGCAAGAGTCTTCTCCAACACCACAGTTCAAAAGCATCAATTCTTTGGTGCTCAGTTTCCTTCACAGTCCAACTCTCACATCCATACATGACCACTGGAAAAACCATAGCCTTGACTAGACGGACGTTTGTTGGCAAAGTAATATCTCTGCTTTTCAATAGGCTATCTAGGTTGGTCATAACTTTCCTTCCAAGGAGTAAGTGTCTTTTAATTTCATGGCTGCAGTCACCATCTGCAGCAATTTTGGAGCCCCAAAAAATAAAGTCTGACCCTGTTTCCACTGTTTCCCCATCTATTTCCCATGAAGTGATGGGACTGGATGCCATGATCTTACTTTTCTGAATGTTGAGCTTTAAGACAACTTTTTCATTCTCCTCTTTCACTTTCATCAAGAGGCTTTTTAGTTCCTCTTCACTTTCTGCCATAAGGGTGGTGTCATCTGCATATCTGAGGTTATTGATATTTCTCCCGGCAATCTTGATTCCAGCTTGTGCTTCTGCCAGTCCAGAGTTTCTCATGATGTACTCTGCGTATAAGTTATATAAGCAGGATGACAATATACAGCCTTGACGTACTCCTTTTCCTATTTGGAACCAGTCTGTTGTTCCATGTCCAGTTCTAACCGTTGCTTCCTGACCTGCATACAGGCTTCTCAAGAGGCAGATCAGGTGGTCTGGTATTCCCATCTCTGTCAGCATTTTCTACAGTGTATTGTGATCCACACAGTCAAAGGCTTTGGCATAGTCAATAAAGCAGAAATAGATGTTTTTCTGGAACTCTCTTGCTTTTTCGATGATCCAGTGGATGTTGGCAATTTGATCTCTGGTTCCTCTGCCTTTTCTAAAACCAGCTTGAACATCAGGAAGTTCATGGTTAATGTATTGCTGAAGCCTGGCTTGGAGAATTTTGAGCATTACTTTACTAGCGTGTGAGATGAGTGCAATTGTGTGGTAGTTTGAGCATTCTTTGGCATTGCCTTTCTTTGGGATTGGAATGAAAACTGACCTTTTCCAGTCCTGTGGCCACTGCTGAGTTTTCCAAATTTGCTGGCATATTGAGTGCAGCACTTTCACAGCATCATCTTTCAGGATTTGGAATAGCTCAACTGGAATTCCATCACCTCCACTAGCTTTGTTCGTAGTGATGCTTTCTAAGGCCCACTTGACTTCACATTCCAGGATGTCTGGCTCTAGGTCAGTGATCATACCATCGTGATTATCTGGGTCGTGAAGATCTTTTTTGTACAGTTCTTCTGTGCGTTCTTGCCACCTCTTCTTAATATCTTCTGCTTCTGTTAGGTCCATACCATTTCTGTCCTTTATCGAGCCCATCTTTCCATGAAATGTTCCCTTGGTATCTCTGATTTTCTTGAAGAGATCTCTAATCTTTCCCATTCTGTTGTTTTCCTCTATTTCTTTGCATTGATTGCTGAGGAAGGCTTTCTTATCTCTTCTTGCTGTTCTTTGGAACTCTGCATTCAGATGCTTATATCTTTCCTTTTCTCCTGTGCTTGTCGCTTCTTTTCTTTTCACAGCTATTTGTAAGACCCCCTCAGACAGCCATTTTGCTTTTTTGAGTTTCTTTTCCATGGGGATGGTCTTGATCCCTGTGCCCTATACAGTGTCACAAACCTCCGTCCATAGTTCATCAGGCACTCTATCTATCATATCTAGTCCTTTAAATCCATTTCTCACTTCCACTGTATAGTCATAAGGGATTTGATTTAGGTCATACCTGAATGGTCTAGTGGTTTTCCCTACTTTCTTCAATTTAAGTCTGAATTTGGCAATAAGGAGTTCATGATCTGAGCCACAGTCAGCTCCCGGTCTTGTTTTTGCTGACTGTATACAGCTTCTCCATCTTTGTCTGCAAAGAGTAAAATCAATCTGATTTCGGTGTTGACCATCTGGTGATGTCCATGTGTAGGGTCTTCTCTTGTGTTGTTGGAAGAGGGTGTTCGCTATGACTAGTGCATTTTCTTGGCAAAACTCTATTAGCCTTTGCCCTGCTTCATTCCGTATTCCAAGGCCAAATTTGCCTGTTACTCCAGGTGTTTCTTGACTTCCTACTTTTGCATTCCAGTCCCCTATAATGAAAAGGACATCTTTTTTGGCTGTTAGTTCTTAAAGGTCTTGTAGGTCTTCATAGAACTGTTCAACTTCACCTTCTTCAGCATTACCGGTTGGGGCATAGACTTGGATTACTGTGATACTGAATGGTTTGCCTTGGAAACGAACAGAGATCATTCTGTCGTTTTTGAGATTGCATCCAAGTACTGCATTTTGGACTCTTTTGTTGACCATGATGGCTACTCTATTTCTTCTGAGGGATTCCTGCCCACAGTAGTAGATATAATAGTCATCTGAGTTAAATTCACCCATTCCAGTTCATTTTAGTTCACTGATTCCTAGAATGTCAGCGTTCACTCTTGCCATCTCTTGTTTGACCACTTCCAATTTCCCTTGATTCATGGACCTGACATTCCAGGTTCCTATGCAATATTGCTCTTTACAGCATCGGACCTTGCTTCTATCACCAGTCACATCCACAACTGGGTATTGTTTTTGCTTTGGCTCCATCCCTTCATTCTTTCTGGAGTTATTTCTCCCTGATCTCCAGTAGCATATTGGGCACCTACCGACCTCGGGAGTTCCTCTTTCAATATCCTATCATTTTGCCTTTTCATACTGTTCTTGGGGTTCTCAAGGCAAGAATACTGAAGTGGTTTGCCATTCCCTTCTGCAGTGGACCACATTCTGTCAGACCTCTCCACCATGACCCGCCTGTCTTGGATGGCCCCACATGGCATGGCTTAGTTTCATTGAGTTAGACAAGGCTGTGGTCCGTGTGATCAAATTGACTAGTTTTCTGTGATTATGGTTTCATTGTGTATGCCCTCTGATCCCCTCTCGCAATACCTACCATCTTACTTGGGTTTCTCTTACCTTGGATGTGGGGTATCTCTTCACAGCTGCTCCAGCAAAGTGCAGCCACTGCTCCTTACCTTGGACCTGGGGTATCTCCTCAAGGCCGCCCCTCCTGATGAACATGGAGTAGCTCCTCTCGGCCCTCCTTCTTAGTAGCATAATCAGATTTAATTTGAGATAGTAACAAGCAAGAGAAATGGGCGAGAGAGGTAATACTAGGTGGAAAGGAGATTAATAGTCCTTATTTCTCGTGGAAAATGGGCTGTGAATATATTCTACTTCTTAAAAGTGATTTTCATTTTGCCACTTAAAGAAAGCCAAAATGCTTTGCACCAGTCTGACAAGTTCTAGACCAACATGAAAGTCTACAAAGACATTTTACTGTATGGGTCTACGATCAATAGGTTCAGCTTTCTATGCAATTCTTTTCCCAAGTCCATTAAAAGCCATAATTGACACTCATGGCAAGGCAGGATCAACAATTAATGTGATTAATTATGCATCTTAGTTTGAACTCAGATGAGGAATGGGGAATTACTAGGTAAGGTTAGACATAAACTGAAAGGATTTTAAACATAGATACTGATACATTGGAGGCACATACATAGCATATACTAGATTCGTGCCTCCGATCCTGAGCATTATAGTGAAAAGACCGTCCTGGATGTTCTGCCAGTTTTTCTTTCTTTTCTTTTCTTTTTTTTTTAAATGTGCTTCCGCTTCACTTGTGCCTGCTCTGATACCTTAGCAGAAGCCCTAAGGTGCCCTCTTTTCATGCACAGTAATGAAACTGCCACAGGGTGGCAGCAGAGGTCTAGAAAAATATGAGTACTGCTGCTGTATTAATTGTAAAAAATTTGGCAAAAAAATTAAAAGTTAGGCAAGGGAAGAGAGAAGGAGAGGAATAAAATAATCACGGAAATTTAGAGTAAGAAGATAACAAAGCAAGGTAATTAGCACACAGATTATCCTTACTGGTCCACAGAATTGCATTCTGGAAGTAGTGATTGTGTGTGTGTTTGTGTGTGTGTGTACACGCGCGTACACGCGCGTATGGGGGGCACATTTTTCACACTTTAACATCTCTGAAATTGGGACACATCCTACAGTGAATATTATCTATTTGATTTATGTATTGTTGCATAACAAATCACTCCAAAATTCAATAAGCTTAAAAAGCAACAATTTTATTGTATTTTACAGTTTCATGGATTGACTGAGCTTCTCCAGGGGGTTCTTCAGATGGTCCTGCCAGGGGTCTCTCATGAAACTGCAGGCTGATAGGAGCTGGGACTGGACTTATCCAAAGGCTCCACCAGGATTCTTGGACAGCTGGGGTCTGCCCCCTCTCCATGTAGCTCAGGGTTCCTCCTTGTGTCTTCTCCAACGGACCTGTTACAGGGCAACTCAGTGCTCCCAAGAAACAAAGCAGAAACTGAAACATTACTATAGAACAACCCCAGAAGTCACATAGAATCACTTTTATTACATTGAATTGATCAAGAGCATCACAGGGTCCAGCTTGTATTCAAGAGAAAGTGAAACAGACTCTATCATGAAATAGAAGTAAGATCACGTTACAGAAGACTATGTAGATGAAGGAATTGTTGTAGCCACCTTTGGAAACACATTTTGCTAAATCTTCCATTTGATTACAAAATCACTTCTTTCCCCCACATACAAAATATTTTTAGCCTCTCCTCAGAAATTCTCACCTTATTATGGATGCGCTAGGATCTCAGCATCAAAATCAGGTGTGAATGGGGTTTGTGGGTGAAGTTCCTTAAGTACCACTCTTCAAATATAGATCCTGAAGAAATCTGGTGGGGGTTTTTTTTTTTTTTTTTTTTGGTTCTTTGTTAGGTTTTTTGGGGCCATGCTACATGGCTTGCAGGATTTTAGTTCCCTAACTGTGGATTGAATCCAGGCTCCCACAGGGAAAGCACAAGTCCAAACCACTGGACCGCCAGGGAATCCCTAGTTGCTAAAGAAATCTGAATTTACAAGACATCTGTACACAAATTCAATAAATGATGAGGAGACAAAGAAAGGTAAGTGCCATAAATATTCAGTCCAGAATGAAGAGTAGGGAAAATGGACTCTAGTTCTTGATGGAGGAGTGGAAAGGACAAAAGAGCCTGTGGTTCATTATTCTATACACTTCAAATAAGTGTAGATCTTGGTTCATCAGCTATACTCAATGAAGGCATTTGCTTCTTTGTTTTTAAAGATCATGTTTGATGGGAGACGGGCAGCCATCTTGGGAAACAAGTCTGACACAGCGTTTTACACAATAGCTGTCAGGCAGTCAACATTCCTTCTTCATGTATGAACTTGGCTGCTTTCCCATTGACCTTCCCATTAAACAGCTTTAATCTCTCAGTGTTTTAGTCAGTGAGTCATTTGAAAAGGGAACTGGAATTCTGGTTGTTGTTTGAAACCCTCCCTGAACAACTCCTAGTCAGGTCAAAAAAGTGTTAGCTTGAAGACCTACCAAACGGTTGTCAGCTTGGCAACCAATCTCAGAGACAGTGGTGAGGCACTCTTTTAGGAAATGCTGCATTGGCAGCAGCCACGTGATGTACATAAGGACACAGTGCCGGGGACCAGCCCCGGCTGATCCAGGGTATTCGAAGCGGGGACGGCGTCGGCGAGGATCAGGAAACAACTGCTTAATTAAACGTTAATTAAGGATATAAAGAGTAATTGAATGAGGATAGCTCAGTGAAGAAATTCAGTGGAGAAAAGAGGCTGAATAATTCAGCCAGAAGGTAAGAGAAAGAACGACATGGTGAGACCAAGTTTCGGTGAACAAGGCCCACACTTTATTTTCCAAAGTAGTTTTTATACCTTAAGTTATGCATAGAGGATAATGGGGGAAGGGGTAGAGTCATGCAGTAAGCCAGGCTTTCTTCCTGCAAACTTACCATATGCAAAAGTCTAGGTAATTTGCATCATCTTCTGGCCCGGAGGCCTTTTTCTCTAAAGGTGATTATTCTAAAGTCAGGCGCCAGCCTCCAAAAAGCATTAGATAAAGTTGCATTCCTACAGAGCAAAGGTGTGGTGGGCTATAACAAGAAAAAGAATTAATTCAAGGGTCCCAGGTTACAAACATTAAAGCTACTATTTAAACCAATTGTATTAATCAATACACTGCCAGGGACACAGCAGGTAAGGGATATGGAGACTTAGCAGCAAACATTGGCCCAACAAGTGAAAATCCCTTCACCAATACAATTTCTAATCAATCTTTTGACTGCTCAAAGGAATCTGTATTTAGACAGTTTAGAACATCTCATGCCTCTCACAGTTTGGAGGCTCTGAGCAATCACATGTGGCCGGAAAAACCTATTCAGGCAGGCTAGAGGACTTCCAAGGGAGTTTGTAGGTTGAAACACTGTCACACCCAGGAATTATTAATTGGAGCTATAAGCTAACTCTTTTTTCAGAGAGGTACTGGGGGACAGCCCCCTGTAAAGTCAGAGGTGTAGGTGAAAGCACAAAGCAGAAAGTAGGCAGACTCTGGTTTTGGGGGTAGATTGCTCGAGAATTTCCAGGGAGACTCCTGAGGCTTGATCCCGCCTTTGCGTATGCCAAGCCTCCTTCCTCATGACCTTTGCCAGAGGTGGAGCTCGCTCCCCGCAACACAGAGTATAAAAAGCGATTCAGATGAAATGCCCTCTAATGAAAATAAGTTTTAGGAATATTGAATGCCGGATGTAGGCCTGGGAGGGAGAACAGAAGAGCTAGCTAACATTCCAAATACTTCATTGCTACATTTCAGGCAAATAGTGAAAAAGCTCTTGATTTCCAGTCTAGTGTTCTCTGCAGAACACTAACATTTCCTGACTTGGATAACCCAACACAGAAGGCACTTAAACAGAAAAATGGACAGCATGGCTTTTGTCTTTCCAAATGGGGTAGGGGGTTAGATGACATTCGTTTATTAAGGACAGAAAAAGCCTGGGGACCTAGCACTACATCAGGGGCTTTATGATAATTCTGTGCCATCTACTAGATGCACTTTTTTTTAACCTTTCGGCCATCCGAATGACATGTGGGATCTTAGTTCCCCAGCCAGGAATCAAACCTGGGCCCTCTGCATTGGGAGCACAGAGTCTTAGGCAGTGACCACCAGGAAAGTCCCTGTGCCATACAGTGAAATGACACAGTGCATGTGACTATGAACCATTCCAAAATGATACCAAGATTAGCACTTGATTCTACCTGCATCTTCTCCTTTCTCTCTTAATTTTTGGAAAGCTTCATTTTCTGTAATCAACTGTCATCTTTCTATTAAAAATATGATGTGTTTCTGTTTTATCCTCTTTTGTTCTTTTCTTCATTACTGACACGTGCTACTGCTGATACTTTTACTTTCCTTGCCACTTAATGTTAGGTTTTTTGTTCTTATTCACTTGCTGTCATCCAGGACTAGAGTTGATAACTGACAGTGACCTGAATACAGTGTACAAGCAGTCTGACTAATCAAATGATCCTAGATTTCTGTTTGAAAATGTCTGGTGACAAAGGGAATGATTCACCACAAATGCACTATTCGGGGATCTGAGTAAAGTCAAAACGACACAAGAATTTTTCTAGAAACAAGATAAGTGATTGGATAACAGATTCTACCCAGGATTGGTCATTTAAAAATAAAACAGACAAAAACCTGAAAGAGCAGTCTTTAACTCAATACCCTCTGAGTGACCTTGGACAGAGTACTTTAGCAATTCTTAGATCAGGGCAATCATCGACTTTGACCACAAGAGGGCAGTTAAAATCACAAGAGATCATCATACATGTTTGTTTTATTAAAAATCCGAAATCTGGGTATATAAACTGAACTTGTTCAGATAAGCTAGTTCATTATATTTTTAGTTTATTTTTTAATTTAAGGATAATTCCTTTACAGAATTTTGCCATTTTCTGCCACACATCAACAAGAATCATCCATAGGTACACCCATGTCCCCTCCCTTCTGAACCTCCCTCCCACCTCTCTCCCATCCCATCCTTCTAGATTCTCACAGAGCCCCTGCTTGAGTTCCCTGAGTCATACAGCAAATTTTCATTGGCTCTCTATTTCACATGTGGTATTGTAAATTTCCATGTTACTCTCTCCATACATCTCACCCTCTCCCTCCTCTCCTCTGCCCCACCCCCACCCCTGTGTCCATAGGTCTGACTCTATGTCTGCTTCTCCATTGCTGCCCTGAAAGTAAATTCATCAGCACTATCTTTTTAAAGTGGATGGGAAAGAGAAGGAAGAAAGGAAAGGATTGTAGTTGTTGTTCAACCTCCAAATCATCTCCAACTCTTTGTGACCCCATGTCCTGCAGCATGCCAGGCTTGCCTGTCCTTCATTATTTCCCTGAGTTTGCTCAAAGTCATGTGATAGAAAAAAATGAAATTTAATTTAAAAAAAAAACCTAAGTTTATACATGTGCAGAAACCAAATAAATCTTTCTGTCAATCCACAATATCTGAGTGCAAATTGATACCAAAAGTTTTATTCAATTTAAAACAAAATATCAGTCTTATAAAATTTCTGGCTACATACCTCTGGCTTCTAAGTCTTGTTTTCACAGACCAGCAGTGGGGAAGTGAGGCAGCCCTCTAGCCTCTGGAGTTGGGGATTGGAAGAACAAAGTCTTTTTTACTGGTACTCTGTTATCTAGCTATCACTTTGTGTGACTGATACCTGTGATGGTCCTGTGATATGTCATCTCAGCTAGGCAACAGTCCCCAGTCATTCAATCAAACACTGTTTTTTTTGTTTGTTTGTTTGTTTGTTTTTGGTGGCGCCCTGCAGTATGTGGGATCTTGGTTCCCCAACCAGGGATTAAATCCTCACCTCCTGCACTGGAAGCACAGTCTTAACCACTGGACTGCCAGGGAAGTCCATCGCACTAGTCTAGATGTTGCTGTGAAGGTGTGCTTCCCAGGTGGCATTAGTGTTAAAGAACCCCCTGGCAATGCAGGAGATGCTGGAGACACAGGTTTGATCCCTGAGTCAGGAAGATCCCCTGGTGGAGGGCATGGCAATCCACTCCAGTATTTTTGCCTGTAGAATTCCATGGACAGAGGAACCTGCCGGGCTATAGTCCATAGAGCTGCAAAGAGTTGAACACAACTGAAGTGACTCAGCACACACACACACATGCAAAGTCTATAACCAGTTGACTTTAAGTAAGGGAGATTACCACAATCAGTTGACAGGCCTTAAAGCAGAATTGAAGTTTCCCTGATGAAGAAGAAATTCCTCCTGGGGACAGCAGTGTCCCCAGTCTGCCCTTCCTGATAGCCTGCCCTTTGAGTTTTGGACTTGCCTCGTTGGCCCCACAATTGCCTGAAACAATTCCGTGCAATATATACATTTTTAAATATATCGCCTACTGGTTCTGCTTCTTTTGTTGAACCCAGACTGATATGATCCCCGGATACTAGTGGGTTTCAGGAGATCCCACACACAGCTAGACACACGCCCGAGGAATTTCCGCCCTGCACCATTTCCTGATACAGGTGATATGCTCTCTGAAGGGCCTCTTCACTCATGGCCAAACATTCCACAGGACCTCTTTCTCCTGGGGTCCCTTTGTAGACAACTCAAACCCCATTAACTTCTTCTGTTTCCTCTGGGCCTGGGGTGCTCCTATACCCACTGAACAAATGGTGAAATTGCAACTGGCATCCACTGCATCTGCCCTTCCTTACCCTGGCATGAGGGGCAATTTCAGGTAGCTTCCCACCACCAGACCTCTCCAGGCAACATTCAGATGGAAGTTTCTATGCCATCCACAACAGGGCATTTAGGTTGAGTTCTTACAAGCACTCTCTTGCTCTCCAGTCAGCCCTGGGTCTACAAATTTCCAGAGCTGAGCCATACAGACTGGGAAGGACTGTGTCCACCTCCAGCAAGCAGAGGCCCTCCTAGTTCCTCCCCAACTTGGCCTGGGCTGAAGGAGGGGAAACATGCCAGCAATCCCATCATCCACAGATTCCCTCAAAAAATTTGCCTCTGTAATTGGTTTTGAATTTTTCATTATATGGGCTGTGGGTAACTGTCCCCAGACCCATTTAGAAAATCCTATGGGGTGTGTCCAAAACCTGTCTTTGGAACACAGGACTTTTTATCACCTACTATTCTCAGCTTGCCTATATGCACTTCAGGAAGCAACAGTTAGAACTGGACATGGAACAACAGACTGGTTCCAAATAGGAAAAGGAGTACGTCAAGGCTGTATATTGTCATCCTGCTTATTTAACTTCTATGCAGAGTACATCATGAGAAACGCTGGGCTGCGAGAAGCACAAGCTGGAATCAAGATTGCCAGGAGAAATATCAATAACCTCAGATATGCAGATGACACCACCCTTATGGCAAAAAGTGAAGAAGAACTAAATTGATTAAAGTGAAAGAGGAGAGTGAAAAAGTTGGCTTAAAACTCAACATTCAGAAAACGAAAATCATGGCATCTGGTCCCATCACTTCATGGGAAATAGATGGGAAAACAGTGGAAACAGTGTCAGACTTTATTTTGGGGGGGCTCCAAATTCATGGCAGATGGTGATTGCAGCCATGAAATTAAAAGATGCTTACTCCTTGGAAGGAAAGTTGTGACCAACCTAGATAGCATATTGAAAAGCAGAGACATTACTTTGCCAACAAAGGTCCATCTAGTCAAGGCTATGGTTTTTCCATTGGTCATGTATGGATGTGAGAGTTGGACTGTGAAGAAAGCTGAGTGCTGAAGAATTATGGTTTTGAACTGTGGTGTTGGAAAAGACTCTTGAGAGTCCCTTGGACTGCAAGGAGATCCAACCAGTCCATCCTAAAGGAGTGTTCTTTGGAAGGACTGGGTGTTCTGAGTGCTGAAGAATTATGGTTTTGAACTGTGGTGTTGGAAAAGACTCTTGAGAGTCCCTTGGACTGCAAGGAGATCCAACCAGTCCATCCTAAAGGAGTGTTCTTTGGAAGGACTGGGTGTTCTTTGGAAGGACTGATGCTAAAGCTGAAACTCCAATACTTTGGCCACCTCATGTGAAGAATTGACTCATTGGAAAGGACCCTAATGCTGGGAGGGATTAGGGGCAGAAGAAGGGGATGACAGAGGATGAGATGTCTGGATGGCATCACCGACTCGATGGACATGAGTTTGAGTGAACTCTGAGTGTTGGTGATTGACAGAGAGGCCTGGTGTGCTGTGATTCATGGGGTCGCAAAGAGTCGGACACGACTGAGCAACTGAACTGAACTGAACTGAACTGAACTGAACTGATTCTCAGCTTTAGGTTTCAGCCAAAATTTTGAGACCACAGGAAAAAAAGTCTTGCTGATATTCTATTTCTCTCATCAATGGGGAAGTTCTTGCACTCTCAAAAATCAGTTATTCATAGGTGAGCTTCTATCTAGAATTTTGTATCTTCAAAGAATATTCCCAGGTTGCTCTAGGCTCTCAACAGCATTGTCCACTACTGACTCTGTTCTGAGTCTAGAGATATTTGATAAGTCCCCAAGTCTGTCAGTGAATACCTATGGTGCTGGACCTTACAGATTCTTAAAGCCTCTTGGATGAGCCGTCACACATGTATCTACTGTGCTCATTTCCCTGTTTCTCTAGCAAATGCACCAATTTTCCATCCTTCTTGACACAACAATGCCAATTCCAATTATTCCTGGGGTTTCTATAATTATGCCTTTCACTGGAGGTCAGTTGTTTTATATTTTCCTTTAACTAATTTAATCTTAGAATGGAGAATAAAGGATTTCAAAGGACATAAACAGAAAAATTATAAACTAAGACAAAATATTTTCAGCCTGTATTACACACAAAGGGCTCATTTATTTAGTATATAAAGAACTTTTTCTCACACATTATTTAAGAAAAGATCAATCACCCAATCTCTTTTTTTAAAAAGGATATAGGCTATGAACTGTCAGATCACAGAAAAGGAAATACAAATGACTTGTAAGCACGTAAAAAGATAATTCTTAATAAGAGAACTACAAATTAAAACCACAGTGAGAAACGGTTTTTCATCTCTCTAATTAGCAAAGATCAAAACGTTTGATGAAAAACTGCATTGGTAAAGATGTAAAGGAAAATGAAACTTGTCATGCATTGCTGGAGAGAGTACAAATCTGCAGATTTATGTACAATTGGGGAAATCTACAAATACTCAAAAAGCAAGAAATTACATCTGTAGAAATATAGTCATTGCAGCATTGTTTGTAAAGGCAAAAGAAGGGAAATGATCTACACTTCCATTAATAGATCAGTTACATAAATTATTAAATCCATAAAATAGAATTCTGTCCCACCATTAAAAAGAATAAGGCAGTTCTAATGAGTATATAAACATAGATTCAAGATATATTGTTAACTGGGGGTGGGAAGTACAGTTCAGAACAGTGTGTATACTATGCTACAACTTGAGGTGTGTGTGCGTGTGTTTGGGAGTGCATGCTCAGTCATGTCTAACTCTTTGTAACCCCATAGACTGTAGTCGGCTAGGTTCTTCTGTCCATGGAATTTTCCAGGCAAGAAAACTGGAAAAGGTTGCCATTTACTGCTCCAGGGGCTCTTCCTGACCCAGGAAATGAACCTGTGTCTCCTGCATCTCTTGCAGTAGCAGACAGATTCTTTACTAATGAGCCATCTGGGAAGCCCGTGTGTGTGTGTGTGTGTGTGTGTGTGTGCGCACGTGCACTCATGTACATAAATGCTTGTTTGTGAACAATTTATATCTGAGAAAGAATGTCAAGGCAACAGTATTTTTCTCCAGGGCAAGGAACTGGTGAGCTGGCAATCAGAGGTGGAGCAGAGACTCTTTTCATGGCTATGTCTTGTAACTTTTAAATTTTATCCTGTGCGCATGTACATCTTCAAAACACGGTAAATAATAATTTGATAGAAGTAACACATAAAGAAAATAAGACTGACAAGAGCTTTGAAGAAACTAAACAAGCAGATGTCACAGAGAGCTGGGAGATTGGCTGTTTTGGACAGAACAATCATATAGAATGGCTCAATATAAGCTCAGAGAAGGTAAGCATTTTTGCCTAAAGTCACACAGCAATTATTTGAAAAAGTATTTGAGGAAAGGTTGCTCTTGGGGACTTCCCTGGCAATCCAGAGGTTAAGATTTCACTTTTTGATGCAGGGGGTGCAGGTTCAGTCTCTGATTGGGAAGCTAAGATTCCCACATGCCTGACAGCCAGAAAACCAAACATAAAATAGAAGCAATATTGTAACAAATTCAATAAAGACTTTAAAAATGGTCTATATCAAAAAAGAAATTTTTTTAAATTTTATTTTATTTTTAAACTTTACATAATTGTATTAGTTTTGCCAAATATCAAAATGAATCCGCCACAGGTATACATGTGTTCCCCATCCTGAACCCTCCTCCCTCCTCCCTCCCCATACCATCCCTCTGGGTCGTCCCAGTGCACTAGCCCCAAGCATCCAGTATCGTGTATCGAACCTGGACTGGCAACTCGTTTCTTACATGATATTTTACATGTTTCAATGTCATTCTCCCAAATCTTCCCACCCTCTCCCTCTCCCACAGAGTCCATTAGACTGTTCTATACATCAGTGTCTCTTTTGCTGTCTCGTACACTGGGTTATTGTTACCATCTTTCTAAATTCCATATATATGCGTTAGTATACTATATTTATGTTTTTCCTTCTGGCTTACTTCACTCTGTATAATAGGCTCCAGTTTCATCCACTATGAGGTACCATTTCACACCAGTCAGAATGGTTGCGATCCAAAAGTCTACAAATAATAAATGCTGGAGAGGGTGTGGAGAAAAGGGAACCCTCTTACACTGTTGGTGGGAATGCAAACTAGTACAGCCACTATGGAGAACAGTGTGGAGATTCCTTAAAAAACTGGAAATAGAACTGCCTTATGATCCAGCAATCCCACTGCTGGGCATACACACTGAGGAAACCAGAAGGGAAAGAGACACGTGTACCCCAATGTTCATCGCAGTACTGTTTATAATAGCCAAAAAAGAAATTTTTAAGTTGGTCTTATTGACTCCAGCATCAGTGCTCTTCCCACTGTCTTCCCACAGCTCTTAAGAGGGGACAAGGCATTTTCTAAGGAAAAATATATAGAAGGAGCCCCAGTGGCTCAGTGGTAAAGAATCCACCTGTAATGTGGGAGACACAGGTTCAGTCCCTGGGTTGGGAAGATCCCCTGAAGAAGGAAATGGCTACCCACTCCAGTATTCTTGCCTGGAGAAACCTCTGGACAGAGGAGCCTAGGGAACTCCAGGTCCATGGAGTTACAAAAGAGCTGGACACAACTGAGCAACTGAGCACACACATATATACAAGGAACCAGTGTAACTAACAGTCTTCAGGAAAGCGGTTGAGCATTCCATACCTGTCACAGCCAGCAGCACTTAGATGCAAATATTTGCTTACAAGTCATGCAGGGCATTGGAAGTCATGAAAAACTGTTTAAGCAGAAAATAGGAAGAACTAAGGGGAAAAAAACTTTTAGTTCTTTACTGGGGATCTAGAGAGCACATTCTAGCCCATCTTTGGAGAGACATCACATATAAACAGCTTGGGACATCACTATAGCTAAGACAAGAAAAGCCTAAGAGCAGTCTTGGCATCCATGACAAAATTTGGAATGTGTGCAGTGAGGTCACTGACCCTATGTCCATGTGACCAAAGATGTGGCCCTTTTGAAGACAAGTAGGACTTGTTTTGAGGGGGCAGAGAAGGTGCAACTTTTTTAAAAGTTTTTTCTTTTTTTTTTAAATTTATTTGGCTGCATCGGGTCTTAGTTGTAGCATGCGGGCTTTAGCTGTGGGGCACGTGGGATCTTCGTTCCTCAACCAGGGACTGAACCCACATTCCCTGCATTGGAGAGAAAGCCTCAGAAAATGCAACTTTTGAAAGGTGATCTAAAAGGGGGAAAAAAGAGAAGAAGGTGCATTAAGCAGGTCACTCAAAGCTCAAGTGGGACTACATAACTAGTGCTAACTCTCCTCCAGAGCAACAGAACCAAACTAGTCTTTCACCTGGGATGAGCTCAGAAAAACCCCAGCCAGCGAACCCTTGAATGCAGTGTCAGGGCCAAGCCACCGCACCAACATTAGAGCTCGACAGTGGTGTCAGAGGGTGCGGACTGGTTTCATTGTGTCTTAATTACTATTGTTTTCAAGTTGTACAGGTAAAAGATAAAAACATACTCATTTTAAAAAGTTTGTCCTACAGAAGAAAAAATAAAGGAAGTAAGGTGGTTATTTATTTAATCATTTTAATATTGATAGATATTTAAATAGTTTCTAATTTTTTCCTGAGGATTAGGTCTCTACACAGTATGTGTTTAGTGCCAGATAAAGGGTGCTATTCCCAAATATATTAATATATGTGTGTAGTGTTGACCATATCTAGATTAAACTAGTCCTCTGCTCAAATAGGTAGGTTTAAGGGAGGATTCAGATATACCATGTTTCTTGCTCAATTCCTCTAGTCAACTCATGAGCTAATAGAAACAACTAGAATAAGAAATTTTAAATTCCATTTTTTTTTATTCAAGCATTGAATATTCACTGATACAAGCAAGCACTATTTTAGGTGTTCGAGATATAAGGGTGGATTAGATACAGTCTTTGTCCTAAAAATAATACAAAAGGGAAATTTAAATAAACACCACAATCCATAGTCGTCAACAGTACAGAATTACAATCTCCTCATCATTCCCTCCTGTATCTTTTCTTTCTCTTTGCTTTATTGACCTACAATAAGCAGTTGTTTTATTTCAAGATTCTATTGACAATGCTGTGCCTTCTTTCCCTTTAATTTCATTTGTCATTATGTCCTACTAATCTCTCCTCTATCTCTAAACAACACCTTGCTTTCTCATCTATGCCCAACCCTACTAAGGATAAATAGTGTTTTTCTTATTTTTTAGTCATTTGTGCCAAAAATAATTGGGAGATCAATCCACATAAACTGCTTCTGTAAATTTTCCTCTATAATAATGCCTTTACCAGAATGCCCACATTTCACATTGTGAAATTAAGGTGCAAATCACAGTCATAACAAGGAAAATACAGTCACACACTGGTTATTCAACCACAACTATGCATTTTCGAAAAAACTAAATTCAGTCAAGGCCAGTTCTTTACGGAAGTGTGAAGAGCTGAGACACAAAGCACCACCCTGCTCTCTCTCATTCACCTTCCACAACTTATTTCAGGTTTTACCTGCAAAGAGGCACTATTAGGATAAAAGTATATTATCGGGGAGCAGTAGCATGTCAACCCACTAGCACACAGAAAAACCCTGTAATACACTCGCAATAGTACATATTTGCACAGATTTCATCAGCTCAGCTCAGAATATAACATTTTAAAGGTATTTTTGACAGAGATGATGGGGATGACTAAGCCAACAACCTTAGTCACTAGAGAGAGGGATACTAAAAACAAACCTTATCTATTTCACAAATTTGCCTGCACTCTTTAAAGTGTTAAGATAACATCTAAGTTCTCTCAAAGAGAGTCCAGCAAGAAGCCATCAGTCCCAGGGAGGCGGCATTGATCCCACATCTAACTTACGTGCTAGAAGGGCAGCACTCACTAAAGGTGTGCTCACGAGAGATCATCTCCCTCTTTTTAGGGAGCCACAGGACAGAAGGAACATTCATCAACGTCTGACCTTCTTACAGACCCACGGAAAATCAACCTCACAGCTAGAGGCCAGGAGACCACCTTTGCTGATGGTACCACAATTCTGTACCAAGCTGTTTGAAGCAATTCTGTAAGGAACCAAAAAAATCAATCACTTAAGGTGACGTGCAGAGTAAAGGAAGTTCTAAGGCATGAAAAGATTAAAAATGAGCAAATTCTTTCTGCCATTCAGACCTCACTTTTCTCAGCTCCCAAAACTGCAGAATAAAAATTACTCATTATCCCCTTTAAAGTGTCCTCTCTTTTTTTTCTTGCCCTTATCAACTATTGATTTCCTTCCTTGTTTCCTTTTTCTTTCCTCTCCTCTCCATCCATTATCCTTAGTCTATTTCCCCAGACATATAATTTCTTTTCCCCTTTTCTTTTCTCTTCTCTCTCTCTCTGCACTCTTTTGAAGCCCCTTACCTTGAGATGTTTAAGGCTGATCCATCTTCCCACCTCCAACCAGAACTGTTTCTCAGACCAATCCAGTAAAATTCCTGACTGAGGAGATTTTGGACCTGGATCTAAATGAGAGGTTGCAGAAGATGAAAAAAGGTAAGAAAAAATGCAGAAAGGTTAAAAAGAGATGTAGGGTCATGGTAACGCTGTTTTTCCTTACACCGTCTCTCATCACTGTTATTTATGAACTGAATGTGTGTGTCCCCTCCCTCCCTAGATTGCTATGTTGAAGCTCTGATATCACAAAGTGATGGCATTTGGAAGTAGCCTTTGGGCAGTAATTAGGTTTAGATGAGGTCTTCAGGGTGGGCCCCACACTAAAAATGGGATTAGTGCTCTTAAGGAAGAGGAAAAGGCTTCCCAGGTGGCTTAGTGGTAAAGAATCCACCTGCCAATGCAGCAGATATAAGAGACATGGGTTTGATCCCTGGATCAGGAAGATCCCCTGGAGGAGGGCACGGCAACCCATTCCATTATTCTTGTCTGGAGAATCCCATGGACAGAGGGGCTTGGTGGGCTATAGTCCATAGGGTCACAAAAAGTCAGACACAACTAAAGCAACTTAGCATGCAGTCTCTCACCACCACATGAGAGGCAGCTGTCTGCAAGCCAGGAAGAAGTTTCTCACCAGAAACCAAGTCTACCAGCATCTTGATCTTGGACTTGGCCTCCAGAACTCTGAGAAAGAAATGTCTGCGGCCTAAGCTCCCCTACCCTGTCTATGGTTTATAGCAGTCCTAGCAGACTGAAACAACCACCTACTCCAAATAACTACTCTCTCTTTCAAACCTTCATTCTAGAGATGTGTCGGTTGCAGAGTGCAATACTTCCTAGAATTGAACTTCATGCCTATAATTACACTCTTAGATCATGACAGATAAGATAACTATTACATCTCTACCTTCCACTGCAACTTCTTCCTTGATTAGATGGAGCACCAAATAGGTATTCAGATAAATACCAGATAAATATATATTCAAATAACTTTGAAAGAAAAAAAGCTAAATACTGCTGTGAACACACTCATATTTCACATCATCATTTAACACTTATGTTATTATTAAACTTGCAACAATGTATTTGCATTGTTGTTTTTTCCCCACTAAACTCTCATTCTCCAAGTCCTCATCAATCTTGCATATGGCAAGAAAAAATAAACACAGTTTTCAAGGAAAAAGATGATGGTAAGGTTAAGTTGGTTATACTCTTTACATGTCCCAAGCTACCCACTAGAACAGAAATAAGATTCTTTGCTCTGTTGAGTCTGACCGGCAAATGAAAGAGTTTATATCCTAATGGAATTGTCTCTAGAAATACAATGAAATAAAATAAAGGTTAAATCCCAGAAGATTAATTTTGTATAGGATTTGGTGCTAGTGTAATAAATACATTTAGCAACAAGTAAACTACCACCTTGGATATGGCCCTATATTCCCAGCAAGTACTTAATTGTCTATGCTGGTGGGGGGACAGGGTCTGAAGTGTAAGGAAGGGTAGGATAAATGAAATGACATCCTAATTTCCAGATTAGCTGGAAACCTTTTGTGCAGTACTTAAACAATTTGCTTAAAATGATTACTTAAATTAGGAAAAAAGTGAGTTTATCCTCATTCTTCCAATAAGATTACAAGAAAAACTGTCCATTTCTTTCTTCCTAGCATTTCAGTGGGAAGAATGACAGCTAATGAAACACAGAAATGAATAGATAAATTCATTCATTAAATAAATAATGAATAGATAAATTCATTCATTAAATAAATAAATAGATATAAACACAGACCTCAATTAGAGTCTGAAGAGCTGGGATTCGATAATACTCACAAACTCCAATCCTACACTTGATCACTACTCTCAAGATCCATACAATTCTAAGTCACATGATTCTGCCAGCTTACTACTTCTCCCTGATGAGGCTGGACAGGGCAAATGTTTACTGGATCACTTTCACTTGAAAATCAACATCCCACTTGAAAGAAGCTTTTAGAACCAGAATGCAATTATCTATAGGGTTCTACGGACTCATGAATGATGTGTGTGCGTTACTGTAGAAGCAGCATAAAAGCATAAACAAGAGTGTTTATTGCAAGGGTGTGACCTCAGAAGGCTTATCTTGCAGAGAAGGTGTGAACTAGAGCAATGAGGTGCTATGTCACTTTAGAACTAGTAATGTTTGGTTATACCTTAGAGAGGAAAAAGTATAAAACCTAAAAGCAAGATGAAGACAGAACACAAACAAGTGAAATCAGATACATTTTTTTCTTTCCTTTGCATTTTATTTTTAAGGTCAATATTTATGTCTTACACATGCACACATATGTTTTTGCAGGCAATATTTTTAAATTGTAATTAAAATACTGCTAAGGTATAGAACATACTCCTTACACTGCCAAAATGAACATGGTTTACAGGATATAGCTAAGATATTTCAGCCCATATGGAGATAAACTACTAAAATACCAAAGCTACTAAATTGGACATATCTTTGATTGGCTAACTTAATTTCAGGGACTATATACTAAATAACTAACCTCAAGGAAATAATTCATATAAATATGCTTGTAGCTGCTTAAAAATTGGAAATCAGATTTTTTTCTAGAAATACGAAAACAGTTAAGCAAAAATAGAATAATACAGAATTTTAAAAGATAAGTATCTGTAATCATTTAACGTGTGGAAAAAGGAATGAAATTATGCTACATTACAAAAGTAAAACATGAACATATGGTATCCAAAAAGCCTAGATATTTACATAGGGTAAATATGTAATTTTAAATAATAGGTATGTTATGTTTTCAAATAAAATAATTTACATTTTTTCTTCAATCTCCAGACATTTTTTCGGGTGAAGTACTTATTACAATACATGTAGTTATTAATTTGAAAAAAAAAAAGTACAATACGGAGCACCCATAAAGTCTAAAATTATTTAGATCTATTGTTTTCAATTTAGAGTTATTTCACTTGAAAATGTGTCTGGAAAGCTGAATAAACACACATTGAGCATATTACGTGAAAGTTTAACAAATATACTATTTAAAAATAACTTTATCCTCTGTTTTCAGACTTTTCAAATATATCCTATAGAATGTAAGCACTGACTGCTGTTGCTGCTGCTGCTGCTGCTGCTGCTAAGTCGCTTCAGTCGTGTCCGTCTCTGTACGACCCCATAACAGCAGCCCACCAGGCTCCCCCGTCCCTGGGATTCTCCATGCAAGAACACTGGAGTGGGTTGCCATTTCCTTCTCCAATGCATGAAAGTGAAAAGTGAAAGTGAAGTCGCTCAGTCACGTCCGACTCTTAGCGACCCCATGGACTGCAGCCAACCAGGCTCCTCCGCCCATGGGATTTTCCAGGCAAGAGTACTAGAATAGGGTGCCATCGCCTTCTCCATTGACTGCTGCTGCTGCTGCCAAGTCGCTTCAGTCGTGTCCGACTCTGTGCGACCCCATAGATGGCAGCCCACTAGGTTCCACGGTCCCTAGGATTCTCCAGGCAAGAACACTGGAGTAGGTTGCCATTTTCTTCTCCAATGCAGGAAAGTGAAAAGTGAAAGGGAAGTCGCTCAGTCGTATCCGACTCTTCGCGACCTCATGGACTGCAGCCCACCAGGCTCCTCCGTCCATGGGATTTTCCAGGCAAGAATGCTGGAGTGGGGTGCCATGGCCTTCTCCGTCTCCATTGACTACTAGCATATAAAAACATGCAGATACATAAAGAGATTTAAGGGAAACTGGACAGGGTACAAAATTACTAGAATTTAATATTGATAAGAATTTCCTCTATAATTTTGTGTATGTGCACAATACTAAAAGTTAGTAAGCCTTGCTGTGTAAACCGAGCACTCTCTTTAAAAGAGTGAAACGCTGGGGTCCCACCAATTGGGGTGGCAGGAGGACCCGCACTCCCGCTTCACTAAGTCTCCACGGCGCACCTGCCCACAGGCACGTGGCACGTTCTTGCTCCCTGCAATGCCCAGGAAGGAGGTCGGCTCCACCCAGGGAGCAACAAAGGGAGAGCCCAAGAGATGTGGTTCTCTGCTAACCTGCTCCTGCAAAAAAAGAGGAAATCAGAGTGGAAACCAAAAAATGGCGGCAGGAAAGGATAAATCTTCAGACCAAAAAAAAAAAAAAAAAACCCACAAACAAAAGGGGAAAAAAGAACACGAGGAAAACAGGCTAACCAAGACACAAGATTTACCTGCAGAAAACAGAAACTAAGAGCGAGGAGAACCCAGCCTCTGATGAAGCAGGCGACAAAAGAAGCCAAATCTGATTCAAATCACCGCCCAGTCTTAGTGGTCCCTGTCTCCCTTCTTGTACAATACAGGGCAATATGTTTATCAACTATTTTGTAAATGCAAAATTGTGAGTAGCTCTGGAAACATTTTTAAGAAGGAGGAAATTCAACATTGTTCCATTTTTTAAGTGCTAACTGCTTTTCCTTAAGAGGTGAAATCATTTAGTGGTGGTGTTTTTTTTTTTTTTTTTTTTTTGGTACAACCAGAAAATAGAGGGATATTGAATACAGAGGCTTTGATTGTCTTGGGTATCAGCTTAACATTGCATAGATGGACTAGATTTTATATCCTCCAATACAAAGCACACTAAATGGCAAACTGGAGTCAGTTGTGTGTTTAACATGTCTTGGACACTTTGAATTACTTTTATTCCCATGTTGGTTTTGGTGAAATTGTTTCTTAAAAGAAAAGCCACGCCTTGATCTCTGCTCTCCCTGTCAGAATTTTGTGTACTCTGTAACATCTTTGTTCAGGTAGTCCAGTTTTCCTAGTAACTTTCTTCATCTGCTGTGAAAGATTAATATCATACACACTACTAATGAATTTTCAAATTGTGAATCCGTGGGACATATGATATAACAGTGTATGAACACTTGAAGGCATTCATACTTAACATACTGTTAAAACAAGTTTGCCTTCACATTTTAAACTGGAGAGTAACTTGGATAATTGTTCAGAAATGAATCACAATTACATGGGTTTTTTTTTAGATTTTTGGTACAAATGTTAAGAATTATACACAAATTTAAACTTCTGTATACTGGTAAATCCTAAAGGAAATCAACACTGAATATTCATTGGAAGGACTGGTGCTGAAGCTGAAGCTCCAATACTTTGGCCACCTGATGCAAAGAGCTGACTCAGTGGAAAAGACCCTGATGCTGGGAAAGACTGACGGCAGGAGAAGGGGATGACAGAGGATGAGATGGTTGGATAGCATCACTGACTCAATGGACATGAGTTTGAGCAAGCTCTGGGAGATAGTAAAGGACAGGGAAGGTTGGCAGGCTACAGTCCATGGGGTCACAAAGAGTCAAACACGACTGAACAACACAACAAAATACTGATCTTCAAAACCATCAGTACAATTTCAATTATGAAAGAAAAAAAAATAGTAAAACACTGTCCATCAACAGATGAATGGATAAACAAAATGTGGTCCTATCCATACAATGGAATATTATTCAGCCTTTAAAAGGAATGAAATTCTGATACCTGCTACAGCACAGATGTACCTTGGAAACATGCCAAACAAAAGAAGCCAATGAAATAATATAAGCCAGATACAAAAGGACATAAGAGGAAAATTCAGAGAGAAAAAGATTAGACTAGTAGTCACCAGGGTCTGGGGGGTGGGGTTATGGGGAGTTACTGTTTACTGGGTGTGGAGTTTCTGTTTGGGGTGATATAAAATGTTCTGGAAATGAACAGTGGTCACAGTTGCACAATGATGTGAATATACGTAATTCCACTTAATTATATATTTGAAAATTGTCAAAATAGTAAGTTGTATGTTATTGATGCTTTACCACATTTTTTAAGTTAAAAAAAAAAGGAGTGAGAAGTATCCTAACCTACCTACCAAAGGTATGTTTTGAGGTGAAGTTCATAATAGTTGCTTTATTTGGTTATGAAGAAAGGGTGATAAACACACACACATTACCAGACTACAAAGACCTCAAGTAAAACAATTCTCCTATCATCTACCATCTGCTTCCAGCCATTTAGTTCTATCTTCGAACATAACATTTCAGATTTCCTCAAAAGGGAAAAACTCAATTCAACAAATCATAATTTACTTTGTGATACATATTTTACTGAAATTTCACACTCTGGGAGACAGAAAAGAAAAACAAAAGTTATTTCAAATCTGGGCTTTATTTCAAGTGTCAAGGAGAATTAAAATGGAAAGAAGGAAAACTAAAATGAAGTGATTCCTCCTATGTTAAAAAAATTTTTTCACATAGATTTTTCTCACTTAATACTTGTAATGATTCTGGAAAAAAACTTCTCCACTTGGTACATGAGGAAATTGAGAGTCAACGAGGTTAAGAAACTTGCTGAAGCTCACATAGCTAGTAAGCAATTTAGTAAAAACAAACTCATGTCTCTCTGAAAGAGAAGCTGTTTAATTACCTGAATCTACTTTACGTTATGGGGAAAAGTGACCATGTTATCATAGTGTTTGTAGTCACAGAAGGAAACCTTCGATATAATTAGATGGCTTCTCTAGTGGCTCAGAGGGTAAAGAGTCTGCCCGCAATGTGGGAGACCTGGGTTCGATCCCTGGGTTGGGAACATCCCCTGGAGAAGGAAATGGCAGCCCACTCTGGTACTCTTGCCTGGAAAACCCCATGGATGGAGAAGCCTGGTAGGCTACAGTCCATGGGGTTGCAAAGAGTCGGACACGACTGAGCGACTTCACTTTCACTTTCAAACCCTAAATACAAGAAAAGTCAATACTGAAACTTCAGGGAGAAGATAGGGACAATCCCAAAGTCATAAACTCTAACAGGGATGATGGTTCAAGTTGAACGAGAGATTGTTAAAGCAATAAAGTCTGAAGATATAATCTCAAATTATGATAATGAGGAAGAAAGATGTTATACTGGGAGGAGCATCAGGATAGGTGTAAAGAAACCAAAGTATTTCCACAGGGAACTCTTTAGTCAACATGTATTTTAAAATAACACACCAACAACTATAAGAAACAAAAGTTAACAATCAAAATAAACTTATCTATATGGAGAAAAAAAAAACAAAAATAAAGAATTTGAACATATCTAAAGATAAATTCTGCAGATGGTGATTGCAGCCATGAAATTAAAAGACGCTTACTCCTTGGAAGAAAAGTTATGACCAACCTAGATAGCATATTCAAAAGCAGAGACATTACTTTGCCAACAAAGGCCCGTCTAGTCAAGGCTATGGTTTTTCCTGTGGTCACGTATGGATGTGAGAGTTGGACTGTGAAGAAGGCTGAGTGCCGAAGAATTGACGCTTTTGAACTGTGGTGTTGGGGAAGACCCTTGAGAGTCCCTTGGACTGCAAGGAGATCCAATCAGTCCATTCTGAAGGACATCAGCCCTGGGATTTCTTTGGAAGGAACGATGCTAAAGATGCATCTCCAGTACTTTGGCCACCTCATGCGAAGAGTTGACTCATTGGAAAAGACCCTGATGCTGGGAGGGATTGGGGGCAGGAGGAGAAGGAGATGACAGAGGATGAGATGGCTGGATGGCATCACTGACTCGATGGACGTGAGTCTGAGTGAACTCTGGGAGTTGGTGATGGACAGGGAGGCCTGGCGTGCTTCGATTCATGGGGTTGCAAAGAGTCGGACACAACTGAGCGACTGAACTGACTGAACTGAAAGATAAATTCAAAGAACAGGAAGAGCAAGAAAGAGTAGTTGCCGTAAGGTAAACAGAACACTGAGGAAATAACAGAACAATTCAACTTCAATTTTTTTATTTTCTCAAAAATAAAATAAATCTTGAAGTCCAAGCACAAAAAAGAGATAATAAGTGAACACATCAGCATATAATTTTCATGTAAATAAATTTTTAAGGATAGTAAAAAAGAAAAATAAGTGAACACCTCACTATTTAAAAATATTTAAATCCCAAGGGCCATAAAATATACATCCCAGATTCAAATTCAAATAATATTTTAAACATGTACAGCATGCTCAATAAATACTGATGATAGGGAAAAAAAAAAAAAAAAAAAAAACATGTACAGCAAAGAAAAGGAACCAGAAGACAAACAACTGAAAAAGTGATTTCATTTTTCAGCATGCACAAGATGGATTCTGAAAGCTGTCAAACACAGTATTTCTGCAAGACTTTAAAAGGTGGGTTGGTATGGAGTTTAAAATCTGGCTCTGAAAAGAAAGTTTGGCTCTGTCAGATTTGTAGCCTTGGACTTGCTCACTAACTCTTCTGAATTTTATTCACTCAATGAAATACAGTGGTTGAATTCTACTTCATAGAATATGCTGTGAAGATTAATAATAATAAAATAGAATTGAATTCCTATCACATAGCAGGTGCTCAACACACGGTAGTTTCTATTTTTATTATTTTCATTATAAGCTTGGCTATAACTGATCTAAGAGGGGGACTATAGTTATATATCTTACTGAAAGATAACTATTTAACAGTGTAAGAGGGACACTTCTGATAGCCTTGGAGCCTCTAGCATAGAGCAAACTAATTCCCTAGCAGTATTCTCCACCACTGGAATGTCAGAAAACTTTGGTTTTCATAGATTTTTATGCTGTTTTGGTAGCTGTTTAGACCTAAGTAGTGCTAGCAGTAAAGAATCTGCCTGCCAATCCAAGAGACCCAAGAGATGCAGGTTCAATCCCTGGGTTGGGAAGATCCCTTGGAGGAGGGCCATGGCAACCCACTGCAGTATTCTTGCCCAAAGAATTCCATGGGTAATGGAGCCTGGCGGGCTATAGTCCCTACGGTCACAAAAAGTAGGACACAACTGAAGCAACTTGTCATGTGCAATACTAGGAAAAGCAAGCATTTATCTTAAATTAGTATATAAATATTGCCATGAGAATAAAAGAATAACAACACTGGTACAACAAAATCAACAGACTAGACATAAGTCAAGTTGGTTTTACAGGATCTTACAAAAGCTGAGGGAAAGAAAAAGAATCAGGCCAGAGAACCAAGCAAAATTCCACAGGAAAATCAGATATAAGACTTATCTCTAGTTGCTATGCAATCTCTCAGGGATATTCTACTGAGAGCATAGAATATCCTTTCCAGGACTGATTTGAATCAAGGGTCCTTAAAAGGAAATAAACCAGTTTTGGAAATGCAGCCAGTGTAACTCTGTTCAGCTTACTCAATGGTAGATCAGGATTTACAGTAAGTAGAGAAAGAATGGAAAGATGAAATCCTTTAACACTCATACATTCCTCCAGGGGACCTCAGAGAAACAGAGCCACGCCCACCTCCCAGCTATCCTGGGTTGCAGCCGTCATTATCACACTGCAATTATGGTAGCTGCCTCTCTGCAATTCTCCTGGGCACTGTCTTGTATTATGATTCACTACTCTGTTTATCAGTGTTTCCTCAACAGTCTTTCAAGCTGTCTGCTCACTTCTGCTATTGATTTCACTCAGCCTAAGAACTCAGATGGAGTTGTATCAGAATGAGAATAGGAGTTGCTGCAAAAAGGTCCAGAAAGTGCCATAAAACCATGATTCAGTAGGTCTAAAGAATACACCCCAGTGCATTCTGTCACCTAGTTTATGGAAGGATAAAGGAAAAGTAAATCACACAAGTGCACTGATTTGAAGTTAGAGTTAATGCAGAATTTCAAAAGAATGAGATGACACGAATCCAGATGCTTTAGTCTTCTCTTAAAATAGGAAGTTACAGACTTTATAGACCGTATGTTCTCTCCAACTGCTTCAGAGTAATTCATTGCTTCTCAGAATTACCCCCAAGGGATGTTTAATATAGTTGAGTTCTTAATAAACTCTTCTCTGTGAATCTACCCCAAAAGGAAGGTGTAAAACAATATCAAAACAGAAAACTCAGCATGAAATTAGCACAAAAACCTAAGGAGGATTCCTTATTTTCTTTGCATATGTTATTTAAGTTGACAGGTTAGAATTTGATTGATTTTCGTACCAGGTAACCTCAGGATGTCAACTCCTTGTGTTACTTTGAGATGCTCCAGGATTCATAAAGAACTCACTTCCTGACAGTTAGGTGGACAGGAAGGATCTGAGATGCCAGTAGGAAGTGGAGCCCAGCAGTTCAACTCTGCAAGGAGTGTAAAGTCACACACACACACACACACACACTTTTCTTCCTTCTTTCTCAAGTTTCTGAAACTGCTTCTTCCTCATGCCCTCAGCACAACCCCAACTGATTCCTAGTCTAGACTTATTGAATTCAAATGAATGAAGGCAAAATATTATGAAGAAGGCACTAAGTCCCCAGGCTACCTCTCTTTCCCTCCATCCCAAGTTCCCCCAGCTCTTACTGGTGAGAGAGAGCTGGTGAAACTTGTAAAGTGAGTAAAGTGCCTCTTTACTGTTAGACTCATATGTGTCTGGATCTAATGCTTTCTTTTATTAGATTTGTGAAGGTGAAGTGAAAGTGAAAGTCGCTCAGTCATGTCTGAATCTTTGAGACCCTATGTAATTAGCCTTTCCCTTATCCAGGGGATCTTCCCAACCCAGGGATCGAACCCAGGTCTCCGGCATTGCAGGCGGATTCTTTACCCACTGAGCCACAACAGAAGACTTGTATTTATGGTCTAATTCTTCCCCATAATACTCACCATCCTGCCACCTCCAACGCACACACACACACATGCATACATACCAATTGGAGCATCTAGGTATATAAATGAGGGTTGTTGGGGGAGGAAAAGGAAAGAACATTTCTTTTACTCCTCAAAAGAGGATACATGATACATTTGAACAGCATTCTCCAACAAAACTTCCTACATTTACTAAATGTTTGCACTTACCATTTCCTTGCTGTCTTTAAACATAAGGAGATGCGCGTCTTTGGCTAAGCAGAATTCGAGGCTAGAATTCCAGCTCTTTTTTTCCACTGAAAAGTAATAACAGTGGTCACCATACCCCATCCAGTGGTCTGGGCAGTGAGGACAGCCAGCACACTTGGAACCTGGAAAAGAAGAGGTTTGGGTCACATCTTTATGGATCACTTGATCTTGGCAATGAAATGGGGGATAAACTGTCTTTCCTGCCCTCTACCTTTCAGATTAAGGTTTAGAGAAATGTACAACAATGCACAGTCTCAAATTAAATATCTGACAATGTCCAAGTCTATTACTACTACTGAACATTCTATTAAGCAAGGCTGTGAAGGGGCAGGGAAGGAAATGGATACAAGCTGGCTGAGGACTGGGAAGAGAGTCCCTTGTTTGTGCTAGACATTATTATGCACGTGTGACATATACAAAACAGGTAATATAACAGTGTATCTGCATGAATGTATTGCTGTATTATTTATATAGGCTCAGAGCATACATTGTGTAACTGCATAATGCACATTGCTTCACTCAGGTAGAATCTTTCAGAATATGCAACTTCAGTCTGACACTCCATAATAGTGCAAAAGAAAAGGACAGAAATGAGAAAGAGCAAACTTATCTAGAATGAAAGGCTGTTTGGGTTTTTTTTTTTCAATCACAAATGCATTAAAAATTCACTGAAAATTGGATAAAAGACATACTTCATCAGAAAGAATTCTTTCTAGATATTTAAAAAAAAAAAAAGATTTTCTGACAGAGAAGGATATCAGCTGCTAAAGCAAAAAGTCATGCCATTCTCCTCACTGAGCTCTTTTATATACAGACACTCTCATTCCTTTAAAATGGTTGTGCTATAGATTTGTGAAAATGAAAGGGAACTGAAAACGCTTTCGAGGTAATTTCAATGAAAATTCCAAAATTCTATTGATTTTCTATTTCCACAAGACATATTTGTATAAACCCACCATAAACACAATCTCACAATAGGCAAGTGTGCACCATTATATCGAGTGAGCATATGTGTGGATACATAATTGAAGAGCAGATTTTATATCTATTCCAGATTTGAAGTTAAAAAGTAGAGAAAGTAGTCAACCTTTAGACAACCTTTCTGTAGGAAGGCCTGGCATGGGAACAGCATAGGGTTCTGGAGATCAAGCTATGAAGTCGACACCTTATAATTTGTGCTTTTTCCATACAACTGTGATGGTATCCAGCCTGAAGGAAAAATTCCTGACTTGCCTAGGAGTCTCCTTCTGTCAAAAGTTGAACTTGTATCTAACGTAGAGGTCCTAAGACTGAACCCTTAGTACCCCAATTAATAAAGTCCGTCCAACCAGTCATTTGGGGCTTCCCTAGTGGCTCAGTAAAGAATCTACCTGAAATGCAGGAGACCTGGGTTCGATCCCTGGATTTGGAAGATCCCCTGGAGAAGGAAATGGTTATCCACTCTAGTATTCTTGCCTGGGAAATCCCATGGACAAAGGAACCTGGCAGGCTACAGCCCACAGGGTCTCAGAAAGAGTCAAACACAACTTAGCCACAAAACAACAATAGCAATAGCCTGTCACTAACAATCATGCTCAGATAACAAAAACCTAAGTTAGAACTCTGGATTGTGAAACAAAAACCGAAGGCTCTCTGGATCATCATATGTAAGGATGTAGAACTAAATCTAGAAAAGTTCATTTTAGAAAATGGGAAAGCTCACTAAATGGGAAAAATTAGAATATGCTTAATTAAATTACAGTATATCTCATGTGAAAAGTTAAACACAATACTAAAATTATAATTTGATTTTCATGCTAAATATGGTAGTAGGTAGGAAAATGTTTATGACACAATATCAAACCAAAAAGCAATACACAAAATTATAAGCATATTGTGATCAGAACTATATCCAGCCTTATTGAAAAAAAAAAAAAGTGAGGTGAGGGGGATTTTAGAGGACTTAACTGAAATCCTGTTAAAAGAATAAATACTTAACACAAATGCATGTACTCAAAAACTAGAAGACTATGCCTGGGAGATACTCTTGTGTATGTTGGTTTATTTTGCTGGGACTATTTTTCAAGTTTTCTGTTATGTTATATTGCTTTTATACACAAATTTTGGTTTAAGTTAGCACTTACCCCGGTACAGAATCCACTGCAATAGCAGCATACTTGCTAGAATGGTGGACAGAAGCCCCAGAGCTATCGCCACATGGTAAGAGCGAGGGGATCTCGAGGAAGAAGCTGCAAGAATAGAATCCAAAAAAACATCCTGAGTCAGAATAAAAGTTGAAGGAGAAAAGGTCAGGGAAGGATAGCTGGGATCTGGAAGCAATTTGGCCTGGTTGGAACTGCAATCCAGGCCTTAAAGTTTCCTTTCCTGGATCTGTTAGGGCCATGCTCTGAAGTTGAGGGTGGCCACCATTAACTTTATCAAGGAATATATTTTACTTATCCAGTGAAACATACATTTTGTTTGAAACTGTGGCTTGCACAGTCTCATGCTTTAGTGGTGAGAATATAAATTGGAACAACTTCTTTGGATGGCAGTTTGGCTGTGTCCCCAAATCACAAAGGCATTAATTTACCTTTTGACTCAGCAATTTGTCTTCAAGAAATTTTTCCTGCAGACATTCACACATGTATAAAATGTCATTTTTTTAAGGCCACTCAGCAACAATATTTGTAGGAGAAAAAGACTAAATTCAACCTGTCTATCAATAAAAGATGAGTCAAATACATTCTGACGTAGCCATAAAGTCAATATGCAATTTCTAACAAAAAAACAAAGACAAGCTTTTTTTATATATATGGAGTGATTTTTCAAGGAATATAAAGGGAAACAGTTAACAAAACAGTCTGTTTGTGAAACAGTGTAGCTAATAGGCATTTCTGAAAATAGACACATGCATCTGATAAGGTTGCTTGCCTTGGGGAGGGGAAACAGGTCAATGGGGACAGAGATAGGAGGAAGACTTTTTATTTTCTTCTATACTTTTTAAATTTTGAACCATATGATGTATTATTTATTCAAAATTGATATAAATAAAACTTAAATGAAAATAAAATAACTGACACCTCACAAGCGCTTTAGAACCTGTCATAATTGGAAGAGTGATCAGTTTAGGTTGATAATTTGTTTAAGGATAGGACATTACTTCATATTAACTCTGTTGTATACAATGTATACCTAAGAATGGTATTTTTTTCATTTGGAAAATAACAGATTTTTCACACCAATTTTTTATTTTAAAATGGTAGCGATCCTATATCTGATTGTGTAGGACTGATAGTGTGAAAGGCAGAAATTTATAAAGTAAGGCATTTAAGTTCTAGTTTTGACTCCTTTATTTGATAACCTTTAATTTGTAAATTGAGAAAATAATTCTGCTTATTTGGGCCTCACTTTCAAATTTAAATTTTAGGTAAATGATACTGTAGATGTAGGTATCTAGGATGTATTTTGAACTTCTTAAAGAAATTCATAGTGAAAATAGCTTAAAATGAGAGAGTTGTGTATTTTAACTATTTGGACTGATAAATCCAAAAGCATTTGATTTTTTAGTGATACAAAAAATGCATTTGCACTATAGAACAATATTTAATGAAATAAATGTTGATTTTAGATATTACACTAAGTGTAAAAAAAGTTCAAAACATAATTGCATAAATTGTATATGTGCAACCACAATTCAGTTAAAAAAAATTAACTGAAATTTAATATTTTTAATGTACTTTATATTAAAAGACTCTTAGTGAAGTACTTGTAGTAAAGTCTGTATAAAAAAGCAAAAATATGTCAAAATAGTAATAGTGATGATCACCATGTTGTAAAATTATTAGTGATTTTATTTTATTATATCTGCTCTCATAGTTTCTCTAATTCCTATAATAAGCATGTACTGATTTTTTAATTTCTCCTGGAGAAGGAAATGGCAACCCACTCCAGTATTCTTGCCTGGAGAATCCTATGGACAGAGGAGCCTGGCGGGCTACAGTCTGTGGGGTCGCAAGAGTCAGACATGTCTTAGCAACTAAACCACCACCAATACTTTTGTAAAGAGATTTTTAATATTGTTTTAATGCTCCTGACCTATTTTCCCATTACCAAGCAGAACACCCCAGAAAGTTGGTGTAGGAATAAGCATACTGGCAATAAATAAGAATGTGCAGTGTCCACTGGATACAAACAAAAACCACTTGCCTAGAAATTAAAATTATAGTCAAGTTTCAACTTATCACGAATTGTGTGATCATATACACAAACTTTAAAATGCACATTCTTTCTTATTTAACATTTCTATTCCTTAGAAATTAGCACAGATATAACCCCAAACAAGGAAAAATAAGTACAAATAAAACATTAAATGCTCTATAATTTACAGTAATAGAAATAAATCTAAATGTCTAAGTATAGTGGAATGATTTAGCAAATTATAGCAGTGATTTCAAGGGACAATACTAAAACTTGTAATAGTAAGACTATGAGGCAAAAAAGAGAGAAACCTTATGGAGCTACACTAAAGAATGCACTTCATGGGAGTTTGCTCCCCAAGATATGAAATCAAATATTAATTTTGGCACTTGCACAGTTACCTGCCTGTCTCAGCAAGTGTTTTCTCGGGGTTCCATGTAAGAATGGTTTGTTTCATCTTCAAATTCCCAGAGTCACAGGGTCTAGTATCTGTAACGCTCTTAATACCTTCTTTCTACACTTGTCACCTTTCTGGTGCAACACCCGGGGTGTGGGGAAGACCTAGTTATATGAATTAACTTCTTTTCTGACAAAATCTTAATATAACCCTGTGGCAAAATTATTGGTGTCCTTCTCTTCATTTCATAGCCAGAAAAACAGAGATGCCTAGAATTTGCACAGCTGGTCCACAGTTGCCCCAAACATTCACAAAGAGATAAAGTTCTCCCAACAAATTTCTTGCTTTAGTTCAGGAGCAATAAAGACAAAATTGCCCCAGCTTGTGTTTCATAGATAAGATGATAGAAGTGAAGGGTTAGAAAACAATTTACCCGAAACCTAAGATCAGATCCTCAACCACATACAAAATTTTCATATTCCAACTCTGGACTTCAAAATGAACTGAAGGCATTTCTCCAAATGACCCTCTATTTTTCTGCATTCTCTACTCCAAATGTATTCTCCATCTCATTTATTCACCTAGCCTACGGTGACTATGGACAGTTTTCCACACTTGATCGGTTAACTCACCTTCTTGCTGCTGTCGGTCGTCCTTCAGAGCTTGGTGTGCAGCAGAAGACTTAATTATGGAATAAGTAACATTGTCAGTCATCTTCGTCTAATATCTTTCACATTCAGTTGAGAGAATAAAATTATACAAGCGTGAAGAGACAGGGGTAAGTGAGGAAACAGCCCAATCTCTAAACTGCTAGCAGGAAACTTGAAGGTTTTATAAAAAAAAAAAAAAAAATGGGCCAGCATGACAAAAGCAGAAGTAATTTTTCAGGAAATGATTCAAACTCTGGGGCTGCCTATAGAAATTAATATTCTAAACTCTGATTTTTTTATGTTTTATTTATTTAACCTCACCATACTCTCTAGATCCTCATTAAGTACAAATTAAATTGACTCCCTATCTCATCTAATTCTATTGACCAAGGAAACGTTGCCCTTAAATTCAGTAATTCAATTATGGAAACTGGAATAAAAATATGAGAGTGGTTCCTAGCTATGAATTTATTTCAGATTTTATATTTGCTCGTTCCCTTTTAAGAAAACAGATGAAAAAATAAATAAATAAATAAAAGGAAAACAGATGCATGCCAAATGGGACTGATCTCATTGTTCCTTGGAGCTTTGGGTAGTGGTATAAGATAGAGAAATGGGAGGTTGGTTTGCATGTGGCTGGAATTATAGGAGAAATGGGCTCTTGCCCAGATATATGTTCTGTGAGTGTGTTATACCTCTGTGTTCCCCAAAACGTTCTCCCAATTATGATTTAATCTTTACCCTTCACAGGCAAGAAATTTCATTTAATTTTCTCTCCTTGTTCTCTTATTTTTATATGCTGAGACAACCACAAAGAGGAATAAATTAAGTAACTACATAGTAAGGTGTCAGCTGCTATTGTTCAGTTGCCCAGTCGTGTTCAACTCTTTGCGACCCCATGGACTGCAGCACGCCAGCCTTCCCTGTCCTTCACTATCTCACAGAGTTTGCTTAAACTCATGTCCACTGAGTCAGTGATGCCATTCAACAATCTCATCCTCTGTCACCCTCTTCTCCTCCTGCCTTCAATCTTTCCCCAAATCAGGGTCTTTTCCAAAGAGTCTGCTCTTTGCATCAGGTGGCCAAAGTATTGGAGCTTCAGCTTCGGCATCAGTCCTTCCGATGAATATTCAGTGTTGATTTCCTTTAGGATTGACTGGTGTCGATAATTTATTTCAAATAGGTGAAATTGAAATAAAAAGTTAAAGACAATAAAAGGGAACTTAAATTCCAGGAATAGATAAGGTCACCAAGTCAGAATGTATAAAGACAGAAGCGAGGGAAGAGAAACAGGGAGAGCATAGTAATTAAAAACTAATAAAATTCTATTTCCGGCCGGGACAGAGTGATACTGGACTTGGCCTTCAGCCAAAACACTCTACATGACAAAATACATGAGGCAGCTGTTTTCAGGGATGGATCAGGCAGCACTGTGACCCTTGAGAGAACACAACGCACAAAGGTAAGCGCTAAGGTCACTCTGGTATTCTGCTGAGGACCACTTTCCGGCCCAAAACAGGAAAATGAATCCTAAAATAGAGCAGGAGTCTCATGAAGCTGAGGAGGCAGAGATCCAAGTCTTGAGCTGCTTGTTGTTGTTCAGTCACTCAGTCATGTTTGATTCTTTGAGACCCCATGGACTGTAGCACGCCAGGCTTCTGGTCCTTCACCATCTCCTGGAGTTTGCTCATACTCAATGTCCATTGAGTCAGTGTCCATTGAGTCAGTGATGCCATCCAACCATCTCATCCTCTGTCGTCCCCTTCTCCTCCTGCCTTCAGTCTTTCACATACCTGGAATTTGCAGATCAGGGTGACTGACATGAGAAAGTGGCACAGAGAAAGGTGTCCAAAAGCCATCATGTGAGCTCATCCTCTAAGTCCCTGGCCGAGAGCCAGATGCACAGATAGAACAAGACTCTGTGGTCCCTGCTGAGATGAACTTCTGTGGTCGTGCACCAGTGGTGGTGCAGTGCTGACCAGGGCAAACAAAGAAACAAAGCACAACCGGACAAAAAGATCCACCAATAATTGAGCTGCCTTTGAGAATGAATGTTGATGCCCTTAAAAGGAAGACAACATAAACAAAATGTGGTCTATATATATGTTGGGGAGGAGGAAATCCCCCACACACACCCCTCTAGAGTACTTGTGGCTGGACTAATAATAAAATTGACACGACAGATTAACAGGAGAAAGAAAAACATTTTAATTCATGAACATGGAGGATTCATAGAAATGGGACCTAAGAGGTGACCAAAGCAGGCAGCTTTTATATTTCGCAGACAAAGAAACAATAAATTTGTGAGGAGCTGACAAGGCAAAGAAACTTGGGTTTTGAGTGACCAATCAGTGAAGAATATAGACAGAGTTGGGCACTGGGGTAATAAATAAAAGAAGTAACAAGGTTTGTTTATACGAGATTCTTGGCCCCAAATTCTGTCTTTGGTGATAAGGGTGGACTTCTATCAGTACCTCCAGAGGTGGGAAGCACTCCTTTCACAGAAGAGGCTTACTTCCTGCTTTCAGGGAGACAGAGAGGAAGGCCACAGAGTCACTCTTGAATAGGCCATTTCTTAAGTAACTTTAATTGAGAATAATCAATGTGCCACTGAGGCACATTTGGGGGTAGTCTACCCTGGGCCCCAACAAACACATACAGTGAAATAATATTCAGTCTTTAAAATGAAGAAAATCCTGTCACATCCCATAACATGGATAAACCTCGAAGGCCTTAGTTTAGTTTCTGCTTCACTCTTGTCCAACTCTTTGCAACCTCAGGGACTATAGCCTGCCAGGCTCCTCTGTCCATGGAATTTTCCAGGCAAGAAAAGTGTGTTGCCATTTCCTCCTCGGGAGGATCTTCCTGACCCAGAGATGGAACCCACATCTCCTGCCTCTCCTGCATTGCAGGCAGAAAGGAAATACACTGATTGCAAAAAGACAAACACTTTGTGATTCTTTCCACTTGTATGAAGTATCCAAAACATTCAAATTCATACAAACAGAAAATAGATTGGTGGTGGCCAGGAACTGGGGAGGGGGAGAAATGGGTTGTTGTTTAATGGCTTAAGAGTTTCAGTTTTGCAACACGAAAAACTTCTGGAGATTGGCTACATAACAATGTGAATATACTTGTATTAGTCTGCCTAGGCTGTCATGGCAAAATGCCATAGACTTAAACAATCGAAATTTATTTTCTCACTGTTACAGACACTGGAAATCCACAATTAACAGGCCTGAAGAACTGGGGTCTAGTGAGACCACCCACCTTGGGTTGCAGCAGCTACCTTCTCACTATGGTCTCACATGGCCTTTGCTCTGTGCAGGTATACAAAAGAGAGAGAGCAAGGGAGCTCTGTACTGTCTCTTCTGATAAGGACACTAAGCTGCTCAGATTAGGACCCCACGGTTATGAAGTCATTAACCTTAATTATTACTTCCTTACAGGCCCTTCTCCAATAGAGCCACACTGGAGGTTAAGCCTTCAGCATATGAACTTGGGGGTGGGAGGCGACACAAATAGTCAGTCCATAACAATACTTAACACTACTGAACCGACAAACTTTAAAATGGTTAAGATGTTTTTAAAAAAAAAAAAAAGAAGGAAAAAAGGAAGGCAACATAAGAACCAGGGCTCCTTGAGGAAATGACTAATTCTAGGCCCAGGATGGAAAATACACAAGATGAACCTGGAGCATCTTTCAGTCTTTTAGTGCTGGAAAAGCTCCTGAAATCCAAAATGAAACAATTAAGAGCAACAAAATTAATTGGATTATATTGTAAGTATTGGATGTATTGCATTATAACCCAGGAATTTAAAAAAAAAGAATTTATGAATCCACAGCAACTTATTTTTATTTATTCTCAACAAATAAAGATTGTATACGTTTAAGATATACAATGTGAAAGTTTTGATATAAGTATTCATTGTGAAATAATTACAATAAAATTAATAAAAATATCCATCACCTCCAATAGTTAACATGTGTGTGTGTGTGTGTGTTGTGTAGTGGTGGTAACACTTGAAATCTGCTCTCTTAGAAAATTTCAAGTAAACGGTCATCACTATGATATACATTAGGTCTCAAGAACTTACTCATCTTATAACTGAAAGTTTATACCCTTGATCAATATTTCCCATTTTCCTCCACCCACCAATCCCTGGTAACCTTTCTACCCTGTGTTACTATGAGTTCAACCTTTTTAGTTTCAAATAGTGAGATCATGTGAGATTGGTCTTTCTGCAGACAGTTTCACATAGATAATATCCTCTGGGTTTATCTATGCTGTGGCAGAATGGCAGAATTCCCTTCTTTCTAAAAGTTGAATAATTTTCCTTTTTATACATACATCTCACATTTTCTTTATTCATTCATCTATCACCAGACACAAAGGCTGTTTCCATATCATAGTCATTTTGAGTAATGCTGCAAAGAACATAATAGTGCGGGTATCTCTTTGAAATAGTGATTTTTTCTTGGATACATACCCAGAAGTGGGATTGCTGCATCATATGGTGGCTCTATTTTTCATTTTTTGAGGGGCCTCAATGTTCTTTCTCATAGTGATTATACAAATTTACACTTCCATTCATTTTGATTTTTCTTTGCCCTGCAGAAACAGTTTGATTTTGTGTGTGTGTGTGTGTTAGTTGCTTCGTCGTGTCCGACTCTGCAACGCCATAGACCACAGCCCCATCAGGCCCCTCTGTCCATGGGATTCTCCAGGCAAGAACACTGGAGTGGGTTACCATTTCCTCCTCCAAAAGGAACTATAGAAAGAAAGAAAGTGAAGTCACTCAGTCATGTCCGACTCTTTGCGACCCCATGGACTGTAGCCTCCCAGGCTCACCCATCCATGGAATTTTCCAGGCAAGAGTACTGGAGTGGGTTGCCATTTCCCTCTCCAGGTAGATTTGCTGTAGTCCGACATATTTATTTTGGCTTAGTTGCCTGTGCTTTTGGTGTATATTCCAAAAAACTCATTGCCAAGACCAAGGTCAAGGAGGTTTCCCCCTATGTTTCCTACTAGGGGTTTCATGGTTTCAGATCTTACTTTTAATTTTTTAATCCATTTTGAGTCATTTTTGTGCATGGTGTAAAAAAAAAAAGGTGTGGGGGGGGGGGGCAATTTCATTCCTTTGCATGTAGAAATCCCATGGACAGAGAAGCCTGATAGGTTATAGTCCATGGGGTTGTAAAGAGTCAGACATGACTTAGCAGCTAACAACAAAAACAATCCAGTTTTCCCAATATCATTTATTTAAGAGACTATCCTTTCTCCATTGTACAGACTTGATTCCTTTGTCAGAAATTAGTTGATTAATAAACATGAAGTTGACTTCCTTCATATACATAAAGAAGGAATGATGCAGGCAAAATGAAACTGTTTTTCCTACCATTTTTTTTTCATGGTTATTCTCAAGTTTTTGGCTCTATTGTGTTGCTAATGCTTCTTAAGTGAACTCCTGAGGTCACCCAGAGCAATTTTTGTTAGTAGAGACCTGTCTAATTGTTGTTCTTTGTGGGAAGGACAGAGGTTGGACTCTCCTTCTCTGCCATCATGCTGTTACTCCTCTAAATCTGTACTGATTTAAATAAATAACTGAATAAATACATAAATGGGGGAGAAGTTAAAACTTTCCTTACAGAGATTCCAAACAATATATGGAGATATTCCTGCCTCATGATGTGCAATTTATTCCTTCTCCCCTTGAGCATTGGCAAGACTTAGCGACTCACTTCTGAATAATAAGGTATGGATGTGAAATACAGTAATTTTATGTCAGAGAAACCTGGCATATACAACTGAAACCCATGAACAGGGTTAAAAGTGTGAACCATTAGAGATGTCTTGTTGATATCATGCACCTGAACATGATGCAATGAGAAAGACACCTAATCACTAAAGTATATTTCACCAAAACCCTTAACATCAGACAAACATGAAAAATAATCAAATCACTACAGTCTGAGAAGTATTCTCAGTTCAGTTCAGTTCAGTCGCTCAGTCATGTCCGACTCTTTGCAACCACATGAATCGCAGCACACCAGGCCTCCCTGTCCATCACCAACTCCTAGAGTTTACTCAAACTCACGTCCATCGAGTCGTGATGCCATCCAGCCATCTCATCCTCTGCCGTCCCCTTCTCCTCCCGCCCCCAATCCCTCCCAGCATCAGGGTCTTTTCCAATGAGTCAGCTCTTCGCATCAGGTGGCCAAAGTATTGGAGTTTCAGCTTTAGCATCAGTCCTTCCAATGAACACCCAGGACTGATCTCCTTTAGAATGTCCTGGTTGGATCTCCTTGCAGTCCAAGGGACTCTCAAGAGTCTTCCCTAACACCACAGTTCAAAAGCATCAATTCTTCGGGCTCAGCTTTCTTCACAGTCCAACTCTCACATCCATACCTGATCACTGGAAAAACCATAGCCTTGACTAGATGGACCTTTGTTGGCAAAGTAATGTCTCTGCTTTTCAATATGCTATCTAGGTTGGTCATAACTTTCCTTCTGAGGAGTAGGTGTCTTTTAATTTCATGGCTGCAATCACCATCTGCAGTGATTTTGGAGCCCAAAAAAATAAAGTCTGACATTGTTTCCACTGTTTCCCCATCTATTTCCCATGAAGAGAAGTATTCTGAATATCTAATCACTACTCTTCAAATTCATCAAGGTCATAACACATAAAACACCAGAGAAAACTACAAAATAAGGAAAACTAAATGCAAATGTAAAAAACTAAATGTAAATGGGTTACATCCTGGAGTAGGAAAAAAAATAATAATGGAAAACTGGTGAGATTCAAAGAAAACCTGGAGTTAGTTAATAATAATGTAGCAATGTTTATTTCTTGGCTTTGACAAATGTACCATGATTATTTAAATGTTGACATTGGGGGAGTGGGGTGAAGGGTGTAAAGGAATGCTTTCTACTATCTTTGAAACTTTGAAGAAGTTCAGCAGAGAAGTAGAAACTATAAAATAGAACCAAGTGAATATTCCAAAACAGAAAAAAAATCCACAAATTTTTACTTTAACATTTTTTTTTAAATGAGATTAACAGCAAATTTGAGAGAACAAAAGAAAAAGTCAGTGAATGTGAAGATCTATTGCTAAGAATTATCTAATATGAAGAAAAGAGGAAGAAATGAACTTCTCTTGAGTTCCCAGAGTTTTAGTGACGTGTAGGATAATGTCAAGTAGTGTAATGTAAGTGCTATATTTATAAGGTTCTAGAAATACAGGAGAAATATAATAGAGAAGCACAAGAATTTGAAGAATTAATGGTCAAATAATCCCCAAATATAGTGCAAAACTTAACAGCTATGAGAAAATGAATCCCAATGAGGATAAAAGGAATATCACACCTAAAGAATAATGTGATAAAACTGCTGAAAACCAAGGATAAAGAGAAAAGGTTGCAAGCAGTCAGACTAAAATAACACATTAACAAAGGATAACAATGACATGAATGGTAGCTGAATTTTCATCAGAAACCAAAAAAGAGAAAGACAACAGAATGATATTTTTAGTAAGGTAACAGAATAACACTATTGGTTCAGCCACTACGAAAAACAGTATGGAGGTTCCTCAAAAACTTAAAAATAAAACTACCATATGATCCAGAAATTCCATTTCTGGGGACATATCCAAGGGAAATTAAGTCACATTCTCAAAGAGATACTGTGCCTCCATGTTCACTGCAGCATCATTTTTCATAGTTAAGACATGGCAATAACATGTGTCCATCAATTAATGAATGGTTAAAGAAAATGTAAGACATATATCTGTCTCACATTTATATATACATATACGTATGTATGCATGTATGTTCAGTTCAGTTCAATTGACTAAACTGTTTCCACTGTTTCCCCATCTATTTGCCATGAAGTGATAGGACTAGATGCCATGATCTTACTTTTCTGAATGTTGAATTTAAGCCAACTTTTTCACTCTCCTCTTTCACTTTCATCAAGACGCTCTTTAGTTCTTCTTCCCTTTCTGCCATAAGGGTGGTGTCATCTGCACATCTGAGGTTATTGATATTTCTCCTGGCAATCTTGATTCCAGCTTGTGCTTCCTCCAGCCCAGCGTTTCTCATGATGTACTCTGCATAGAAGTTAAATAAACAGGCTGACAATATACAGCCTTGACGTACTCCTTTTCCTATTTGGAACCAGTCTGTTCTAACTGTTCTAACTGTTGCTTCCTGATCTGCATACAGGTTTCTTAAGAGGCAGGTTAGGTGGTCTCGTATTCCCATCTCTTTCAGAATTTTCCAGTTTATTGTGATCCACACAGTCAAAGGTTTTGGCATAGTCAATAAAACAGAAATAGATGTTTTTCTGGAACTCTCTTGCTTTTTCCATGATCCAGCAGATATTGGCAATTTGATCTCTGGTTCCTCTGCCTTTTCTAAAACCAGCTTGAACATCTGGAAGTTTACAGTTCACTTATTGCTGAAGCCTGGCTTGGAGAATTTTGAGCATTACTTTGCTAGCATGTGAGATGAGTGCAATTGTATGGTAGTCTGAGCATTCTTTGGCATTGCTTTTCTTTGGGATTGGGATGAAAACTGATCTTTTCCAGTCCTGTGGCCACTGCTGAGTTTTCCAAATGTGCTGGCATATTGAGTGCAGCACTTTCACAGCATCATCTTTTAGGATTTGAAATAACTCAACTGGAATTCCATCACCTCCACTAGCTTTGTTCATAGTGATGCTTCCTAAGGCCCACTTGACTTCACATTCCAGGATGTCTGGCTCTAGGTGAGTGATCACACCATCATGGTTATCTGGGTCATGAAGATCTTTATATCATTCAGCCATAAAACAAGAGAAGGAAATTCTGCTACTTGTGACAACATGGATAGACCCCGAACTCATAGAAAGAGAAAGTATAACAGTGGCTGTCAGGGACCAGGGAAGGAGAAATGGAGAGATGTTGGTCAAAAGGTACAAGCTTCCAGTTACAAGATGAATAAATTCTAGAGATTTAAAGTACAATATAGTGGCTATACCTAACAACACTGTATTGTATACTTCAAATTTGCTGAGAGTAAATCTTAAATGTTATTCCTGTCATAAAAAAATAAAGGTAAGTATGTGAGCTGACTGATTTAGAAATTAACTTTACTGTGGTAATCATTTCACAACATAAATATGTATCAAATCATCAGGTTGCACACCTTAAATTTACACAATGATATATGCCAATCATGGGCTTCCTGGATAGCTCAGCTGGTAAAAAAATCTGCCTGTAATGCAAAAGACCCCAGTTCAATTCCTGGGTCAGGAAGGTCCCCTGGAGAAGGAATAGGCACCCCAGTATTCTTGGGCTTCCCTAGTGGCTCAGACAGCAAAGGATCTGCTTGCAATGTGGGAGACCTGGGTTCAGTCCCTGAGTTGGGAAGATCCCCTGGAGAAGGGAATGGCTATCCACTCCAGTATTCTTGCCTGGAGAATCCCCATGGACAGAGGGCTACAGTCCATGGAGTCAAAAAGAGCCAGACACAACTGAGCAACTATCCACAGCACAGAGTAATTAAGGTGACTTTTTGTACATCTAAAAAAAAAAAAAATGCATGTATTTCTAAATAATACATGGGTCAAATTTTGAAAATATTAATTATTATAAAAACACAATAGGAAAATTTGTAGAACACAGCTAAAACAGAGGCTTAGAGGGAATTCTAAAGCTATAAGTGAATACAGAAGCAGAAAGACTTTAAATAAATAATCAAGTTTAAGAAAATAGAAAAAGAAGGGCAAATTAAAACCAAAGTAAGCAGAAGAAAGGTCAGAATTTTAAAATCTGAAATCAAGCAGCAATAGAAACCAAGCAATAGAAATTTTAAAAACCAATCAATAGAAAAATTAACAAAACCAAAATTTGGTTCTTTGATAAGATTATTGACTGATAAACTTTTTTTCCTTAATATATATATTTTATTGAAGTATAGTTGACTTATAATGCTTCAGGTGCAGAGCAAGGTGATTCAATTAAACATATACACATATATTATTTTTAAGATTACTTTCCACTACAGCTTATTACAAGAGATTGACTATAGTTCCCTGTACTATACAGTAAACCTTTGTTGCTTCTTGCATATATTTTTTTAATTAGACATCTATCATTCTATTCATACTAAGTCAAGTAAGTGGAATCAAAATATCATAAATTTTTTAGTTAGGCAAAAATTCATAAATTTTCTAAAATATATCTTATACATACTATTTATATATATGTATACAAAAGCTTTTCTACTATGCTTCATAAAGTCTTGAGAAAGAACATAAAAAAAAAATAGATGGAGAAACTGGAAAACATAAACTAAAATGGGATTACTGAATATGAAATAAAAAAAGTGAAACAAGCTAGATAAAAATAAAGATCATCATATAGTCCTGTTGTTTTTAAACATGGCTGCTCGTTAGAAACATATCTGGAGTTTTGGAGGGAAAAAGCTATAATACCTGGGCATTTGTATTTTTCAAAAAAATTCCAAGATAATTCTGATATACATCTGGATTTTTAAAAGTGATTACAGATTTTTCTATTAAATAGTAGTTTGGTGATATAGAATTCTATTATATTTCTGTATCTTGAAATAAAAGGAAGATTTACACTAGCTTACTTCAAGACTTATAAAATTAGAAGAATCAAGACAGCGTATTGTTGGCATAATAATAAACAAGAAGATCAATGGAACAGAATTAAGTCTAGCAATAGAACCACATTTATACAGTCAACTGATTTTCAACAAATGTACAAAGCAACTTAAGGAGAAAGAAAAGTCAACAAATGTTACTGGAAGACCTATATATCAACATGGGAAAAAAACTGACCTTGACTCAATTATACAAAAAAAAAAATTAATTTAAAATTGGCTTAAATTGAAGAAAGTAGGGAAAACCACTAGACCATTCAGGTATGACCTAAATCAAATCCCTTATGATTATACAGTGGAAGGGACAGATTCAAAGGAAGAGATCTGATAGACACGGAGGTTCATGATATTGTACAGGAGGCACTGATCAAGATCATCCCCAAGAAAAAGAAATGCAAAAAGGCAAAGTGGTTTTCTGACAAGGCCTTACAAATAGCTGAGAAAAGAAGAGAAACTAAAGCCAAAGGAGAAAAAGAAAGATATACCCATTTGAATGCAGACTTCCAAAGAATAGCAAGGAGAGATAAGAAAGCCTCCACCAGTGATCAATGCAAAGAAATAGAGGGAAACAATAGAATGGGAAAGACCAAAGATCTCTTCAAGAAAATTAGAGATACCAAGGGAACATTTCATGCAAAGATGGGCTCAATAAAGGACAGAAATGGTAGGGACCTAACAGAAGCAGAAGATATTAAGAAGAGGTGGCAAGAATACACAGAAGAACTATACAAAAAATATCTTCATGACCCAGATAACCATGATGGTGTGATCACTCACCTAGAGCCAGACATTTTGGAATGTGAAGTCAAGTGGGCCTTAGGAAGCATCATTATAAACAAAACTAGTGGAGGTGATGGAATTCCAGTTATTTCAAATCCTAAAAGATGATGCTGTGAAAGTGCTGCACTCAATATGCCAGCACATTTGGAAAACTCAGCAGTGGCCACAGGACTGGAAAAGGTCAGTTTTCATCCCAATCCCAAAGAAAAGCAATGCCAAAGAATGCTCAGACTACCACACAATTGCACTCATCTCACATGCTAGCAAAGTAATGCTCAAAATTCTCCAAGCCAGGCTTCAGCAATAAGTGAACTGTAAACTTCCAGATGTTCAAGCTGGTTTTAGAAAAGGCAGAGGAACAAGAGATCAAATTGCAAATATCTGCTGGATCATGGAAAAAGCAAGAGAGTTCCAGGAAAACATCTATTTCTGTTTTATTGACTATGCCAAAGCCTTTGACTGTGTGGATCACAATAAACTGGAAAATGCTGAAAGAGATGAGAATACCAGACCACCTGATCTGCCTCTTGATAAACCTATATGCAGGTCAGGAAGCAACAGTTAGAACTGGACATGGAACAACAGACTGGTTCCAAAGAGGAAAAGGAGTACATCAAGGCTGTATATTGTCAGCCTGTTTATTTAACTTCTATGCAGAGTACATCATGAGAAACGCTGGGCTGTAAGAAGCACAAGCCGGAATCAAGATTGCCGGGAGAAATATCAATAACCTCAGATATGCAGATGACACCACCCTTATGGCAAAAAGTGAAGAGGAACTAAAAAGCCTCTTGATGAAAGTTAAAGAGGAGTGTGAAAAAGTTGGCTTAAAGTTCAACATTCAGAAAACGAAGATCATGGCATCTGGTCCCATCACTGCATGGAAAATAGATGGGGAAACGGTGGAAACAGCGTCAGACTTTATTTTTCTGGGCTCCAAAATTACTGCAGATGGTGACTGCAGCCATGAAATTAAAAGACGCTTACTCCTTGGAAGGAAAGTTATGACCTGCTACTGCTGCTGCTGCTGCTAAGTCGCTTCAGTCGTGTCTGACTCTGTGCGACCCCAGAGACAGCAGCCCACCAGGCTCCCCCGTCCCTCGTATTCTCCAGGCAAGAACACTGGAGTGGGTTGCCATTTCCTTCTCCAGTGCATGAAAGTAAAGAGTGAAAGTGAAGTTGCTCAGTCATGTCCGACTCCTAGCGACCCCATGGACTGCAGCCCACCAGGCTCCTCCATCCATGGGATTTTCCAGGCAAGAGTGCTGGAGTGGGGTTCCATTGCCTTCTCCGAGTTATGACCTAGATAGCATATTAAAAAGCAGAGATATTACTTTGAGAACACAGGTCTGTCTAGTCAAGGCTATGGTTTTTCCAGTGGTCATGTATGGATGTGAGAGTTGGACTGTGAAGAAAGCTTAGCACTGAAGAATTGATGCTTTTCAACTGTGGTGCTGGAGAAGACTCTTGCAAGTCCATTGAACTGCAAGCAGATCCAGCCAGTCCATCCTAAAGGAGACCAGTCCTGGGTATTCATTGGAAGGACTGATGCTCAGGCTGAAACTCCAATACTTTGGCCACCTCATGTGAAGAGCTGACTCATTGGAAAAGACCCTGATGCTGGGAGAGATTGCGGGCAAGAGGAGAAGGGGATGACAGAGGATGAGTTGGCTGGATGGCATCACCAACTCGATGCACATGAGTTTGGGTGAACTCCAGGAGTTGGTGATGGACAGGGAGGCCTGGCATGGTGCAATTCATGGGGTCACAAAGAGTCGGACACGACTGAGCAACTGAACTGAAGTGCTACTAGAGCCATCTTACAGAAAAAAAACAAATGAACCTTTCGGCCAACCCAATATATAATTCAATTTTATATGAAATTCTGGAATAGACAAAATTAATCTATGGTAAAAATTTCAGAGCCTCTAGGCCTAGGAGAAATGACTGGAAAGGGGCATGAAGAAATTATCTTGGGTGATGAAATTTTTCTAAATCTGGATTAGAGGGTGTTATAGTTTTTCTAGTAGTCATGTATGGATATGAGAGTTGGACTGTGAAGAAAGCTGAGCGCCAAAGAATTGATGGTTTTGGACTGTGGTGTTGGAGAAGACTCTTGAGAGTCCCTTGGACTGCAAGGAGATCCAACCAGTCCATTCTGAAGGAGATCAGTCCTGGGTGTTCTTTGGAAGGACTGATGCTAAAGCTGGAACTTCAATACTTTGGCCACCTCATGTGAAGAGTTGACTCATTGGAAAAGACTCTGATGCTGGGAGGGATAGGGGGCAGGACAAGAAGGGGACGACAGAGGATGAGATGGCTGGATGGCATCACCGACTCAATGGACATGAGTTTGAGTAAACTCCGGGAGTTGGTGACGGACAGGGAGGCCTGGCGTGCTGCAATTCATGGGATCTCAAAGAGTCAGACACAACTGAGCAACTGAACTGAACTGATAGTTGTGATGCACTTATCAAGATTCACTGAATTATATACTTAACAGTTGTGAATTTCATGATTTATACATTTTACTGCAACAACAAAAAATAAAGCTTTAAACAAATATTGAACTCTAATTAGTAGACTTTCTTTACCAGCTATAAAACTACTTCCTGTATTTTTCTCATGTATGAGCAAACATATAAATATACTGAATATAATTGGTGATGATTTCTCACCTTTGGCAAGATATATAGATTTCCTGTCTTCTGAGAAAGGCAAAAGCAATGATCACAAGTAACAATAAACATGCACTGTAATCAGATCTCAGTTTCTCAATACCCTTCTCCACTAAAAGGAACCAGGCCCCCTTTGAGATATGACTGATACTAGGGTAAGAAAAGTTCAAGACCCACATGGAACATCTATATACCCAAAAGTAAAAAAACTGCTCAAAAAACTACAGGGACCAGTCAAAAGGACAAAGAAGCCATCATAAAGAGGCTCCCACTGACAGTTCACCTAGTGACCCAAGCCCTCTGGCAATTTTTCTGTCATATCATCAGTCACCTGCAAATTCCTGTGGCAGGAACCACACTCTTTTTTCAAAGGTCTGAATCTCTCCCATGTGGTTGGCAAGGTAGCACTTACCTTAGGTTTCTAAGTCGCTTTCTTGTTAACTCAATTTCAGCCCTCAAGGCTGTAGCTATATTTTGTAGTTCTGACTTCTGCACAACTATTACAGTCCTCTCTCACCCCTTTTAGTAATTATTTTTTACTAAGAAACAATTCTTTACACAAAATTTTTCCTTAAAAATCCCTTATGTGGTGTCTGTCTTCTGATGGGATCCTGAGTGTGACACAATATTTCTCTCTTAGTCCTATCAAGCAATGCATACCTAAATCATGAGGCAACATCAGACCAAACCAAAATGAGAGACATTCTACAAAATAAGTGACCTGTACTTTTCAAAATGTCAAGGTCAAATATGATAAAGAAAAATGACAACTAATTGCAATGTGTCACTCTGACTTGGTTTCCATGGTTGGGAAAGGGAAAAAAGTGCTATAGATCCTAATTTTGATAATTATACTGTACTAATATAAGAATGTCTTTATTCTTAGGAAATACACACTGATGTACTTAGCAGTAATACTTAGTGGTAAAGGGGAACCTACCCTCATATTGTTTAAAATAAACGTGTATGCCTGTGTGTGTAGGGAGGATGGAAAAGCACGAGAGAGACTAACAAAGCAAATGGGGCAACATGTAAACACTTGGTGAATCTGGTAGTCTATGCAAGAGTTCTTTGTACTATTCTTGCATCTCTTCTAAAAATTTTAAGTTATATTAAAATTGAAAATTATATATTTAGTTCTTGAAATATGTTAAATATGATCATTTTTAAAAGGATAGCACCAATAAAAGTTCAAGATCGAAATCTGGTTCAAGAGGGCAAATTAAATACATGATGTATAATGGGACTGAGAAGCTACCAAATTTTGAAAGATCACTGAACAGATCAGAAAATATAATAGAGTATATTTGATAGTGAAACCATAGAAAAATCCATTACACAGAATTCATACAGAACAAACCTGTTGAGAGCTTAAAAAAAGGCATTCCCAATGAAGTTCCCATCTCAATTTACTTTGTTTAGAAAGCAGTTCTATTGACATATACACACGACCTCAAAGCAATGAATTGAAGGAAGGATTCAGAATACCTAGCTCTTTCAAGCATCCTTCCCTTTTCTGCATATAGGAAAGAAGAGGCATCCTTAGCATTTGATTTTAAGAACCTCCTGGAATCACTTTCTTAATACTTTTTACCAGAGTATTGTTGATTTACAATGTTGTGTTAGTTTCAGCTGTATAGCAAAGTGTCAGTTATACATACACATATATCCACTTTTTTTTAGATTCTTTTCCCATATAGGTCATTCAGATCAGTTCACTTTAGTTCAGTCGCTCAGTCGTGTCCGACTCTTTTCGACCCCATGAACCACAGCACGCCAGGCCTCCCTGTACATCACCAACTCCCGGAGTTCACCCAAACTCATGTCCATAGAGTCAGTGATGCCATCCAACCATCTCATCTTCTGTTGTCCCCTTCCCCTCCTGCCTTCAGTCTTTCCCAGCATCAGGGTCTTTTCAAATGAGTCAGCATCAGGTGGCCAAAGTATTGGAGTTTCAGCTTTGACATCAGTCCTTCCAATGAACACCCAGGACTGATCTCCTTTAGGATGGACTGCTTGGATCTCCTTGCAGTCCAAGGGACTCTCAAGAGTCTTCTCCAACACCACAGTCCAAAAGCATCAATTTTTTGGTGCTCAGCTTTGTTTATAGTCCAACTCTCACATCCATACATGACCACTGGAAAAACCATAGCCTTGACTAGACGGACCTTTGTTAGCAAAGTAATGTCTCTGCTTTTTCATATGCTGTCTAGGTTGGTCATAACTTTCCTTCCAAGGAACAAGCGTCTTTTATTTATTTATTTATTTTCCTGCCACAGTATATTTATTTATTTACTTATTTTTTAATTTTATTTTTAAACTTTACAATATTGTATTGGTTTTGCCAAATATCGAAATGAATCCGCCACAGGTATACATGTGTTCCCCATCCTGAACCCTCCTCTCTCCTCATACCATCCCTCTGGGTCGTCCCAGTGCACCAGCCCCAAGCACCCAGTATCGTGCATCAAACCTGGACTGGCGACTCATCTCATACATGATAGTATACATGTTTCAATGCCATTCTCCCAAATTTTCCCACCCTCTCCCTCTCCCACAGAGTCCATAAGACTGTTCTATACATCAGTGTCTCTTTTGCTATCTCGTATACAGGGTTATTGTTACCATCTTTCTAAATTCCATATATATATATGTTAGTATACTGTATTGGTGTCTTTCTTTCTGGCTTACTTCACTCTGTATAATAGGCTCCAGTTTCATCCATCTCATTAGAACTGATTCAAATGAATTCTTTTTAATGGCTGAGTAATACTCCATTGTGTATATGTACCACAGCTTTCTTATCCATTCATCTGCTGATGGACATCTAGGTTGCTTCCACGTCCCGGCTATTATAAACAGTGCTGTGATGAACACTGGGGTACACGTGTCTCTTTCCCTTCTGGTTTCCTCAGTGTGTATGCCCAGCAGTGGGATTGCTGGATCATAAGGCAGTTCTATTTCCAGTTTTTTAAGGAATCTCCACACTGTTCTCCATAGTGGCTGTGCTAGTTTGCATTCCCACCAACAGTGTAAGAGGGTTCCCTTTTCTCCACACCCTCTCCAGCATTTATTGCTTGTAGACTTTTGGATCACAGCCATTCTGACTGGCGTGAAATGGTACCTCATAGTAGTTTTGATTTGCATTTCTCTGATAATGAGTGATGTTGAGCATCTTTTCATGTGTTTGTTAGCCATCTGTATGTCTTCTTTGGAGAAATGTCTATTTAGTTCTTTGGCCCATTTTTTGATTGGGTCATTTATTTTTCTGGAATTGAGGTGTAGGAGTTGCTTGTATATTTTTGAGATTAGTTGTTTGTCAGTTGCTTCATAAGCGTCTTTTAATTTCATGGCTGCACTCACCACCTGCAGTGATTTTGGAGCCCAAAAAATAAAGTCAGCCACTGTTTCCATTGTTTCCCCATCTATTTGCCATGAAGTGATGGGACCGGATGCCATGATCTCAGTTTTCTGAATGTTGAGCTTTAAGCCAACTTTTTCACTCCCCTCTTTCAACTTTCAAGAGGCTCTTTAGTCATTCTTCCCTTTCTGCCATAAGGGTGTTGTCATCTGCATATATAAGTAATTACAGAGTGCTGAATAGAGCTTCCTGTGCTATTAAGTAGGTTATTATTAGTAATCTATTCTATGTATAGTCATGTGTATATGTGAATAAAACCACTTTCTAAACAAAGTAAACTAGTTTATTAGATCCCATTAGTAGACCCCATTACTTTGCGTGTGGGAGGAGAGGATGGATGTGGTGCAGTGTGGGGAGCATCCTTGCTAATGAAGAGCTACAGGCCCAGAGCAGGAAGGCAAAAAATAACCTCTAACTTCAACTTGTACCTCTGACAAGATCCTTGAGATCAGTTCTGACAGATGGCTCCCAGAAAGGCCCCTGAGCCGAAGAAGCAGGGAGTGACCCAGGTCATTTGCAACTGGATGGAAAAGGAAGTTATCCCTTGCCCCCACTCCTGAAGAAGAAATTATTCCACTTTTGTTGTTGTTTAGTTTCTAAGTTCTGTCCAGCTCTTTTGCAATCCCATAGACTGTAGTCTGCCAGGCTCCTCTGTCCATGGGATTTCCCAGGTAAGAATATCAGAGTGGGTTGCCATTTCCTTCTCAGAGGATCTTACCAACTGGGGATTGAACCCATGTCCTCCGCATTGGCAGGCGGATTCTTTACTGGGAAGCCCTGCTGCTGCTGATGGTGCTGCCACTGCTGCTGCCACTGCTGCTGCTGCTGCTAAGTCACTTCAGTCATGTCCGACTCTGTGTGACCCCATAGACGGCAGCCCACCAGGCTCCGCCGTTCCTGGGATTCTCCAGGCAAGAACACTGGAGTGGGTTGCCATTTCCTTCTCCAATGCATGAAAGTGAAAAGTCAAAGTGAAGTCGCTCAGTCCTGTCCGACTCTCAGCGACCCCATGGACTGCAGCCCACCAGGCTCCTCCTTCCATGGGATTTTCCAGGCAAGAGTACTGGAGTGGGGACTGGGAAGCCCTACTCAGTTGCATTTCAGTACCTTTCTCCACCTCCCACATGTACACTTCTCTCCCTCCAGCCCAACACTACTCTGGGAAATGACCAAGAGGAAGACTTCTGAAATGACCAACAAATGAACATCAATTTTAGAATTAAAGTTCATTGTAAAGGGGATTTTTGCTTTTTTTCCCTGCTGCATCCCCCAAACTTGAATAAATTGAAAAGGTCAAATCAATAGAAATGACTTAAATGACTGGCAATCCATGCAGCTAATTATACAACCATTTAAAAATGTATTTGTAAATTTCATGATATGAAGAAATACTTGAGTTTTTGTTTTTTTTTTTTAAAGAGGAAAGGAATAACCCTCATGAAGGAAATACACAACCTCGTGGTAACTTTATGGATTTTTGATTAATAGTACTGTGTTTTCTGATTACAAGTTACTTTTATTACCAGAAAGCAACTCATCTTTCAATATTTTTTAAAAGACACATCCAAACCCAACCCAAATACGCCACCTAGCCTGAACTGAATGCCCCAGTAAAACAAACTCAGGATGGATTCTATACACGTATACAACTAATTTGGAGAAGGAAATGGCAACCCACTCCAGTGTTCTTGCCTGGAGAATCCCAGGGACAGGGGAGCCTGGTGGGCTGCCATCTATGGGGTCGCACAGAGTCGGACACGACTGAAGCGACTTAGCAGCAGCAGCACACAACTAATTTACCCCTAAACGATGAAAACTGAATGCTAACTCCACAAGAGCTGGGGAGCCCAAGGTTAAGTCAATTAACCTCCATCGCCTTTAATTTATTCATCTGTAAGATTGGGATAAGGTACTTCCTCATTAAGGTGAGCTTGGAGGTGAATTCATTCTCGTCTAAAGCACTTCCAACAGTGCCAGGCACCGCGGGGCTACGCAAGTGTTGGCTTCTTTTATTTCATTCAAAACGCTGTTCAAGCTCCGCCGAGTATAACTCAAAATCTAGTCCCCATCCGCCAAGACGGAGGGAGGCAAATGCAACGGAGGAATCCGAGCAGAAGGAAGCCAGCCTGAAGATGATAGGAGCAACCAGCGGGCACTCGAAGGACGAAGGAATTCCTTCTCAAGAGGGTGAGTCCCAGAGTCACTGGTGATCTGAACCGAGTTCTCACTACGGGTAGGGCTTCAACACGCGGCTAAGACGTCAGACCTGAGGGACACCGCAAAGGCTCTCGGCCAAGACGCAAAGACCGAAACGGAGTTGCTCGGGTCAGAATTGGTTACAGTGTTCATCACACAAAATGCCACAGGGGTGACAAGGTTAAGTCGAATAGTAACACTTCGAATAAACAAGTCGAATATATCACACTTTAGGGTACTAAACCGTAGACAGGACGTAAAGTGACGTTAACAAAGTCAGGATGACGACCCAGTCATCGCTCTCCACTATCTTCTAAGTGCCGACTTGGGACACCAAGCAACTCGCGGCCTGCACACGGCGAATCAGCGTCCCCCTCAGGCGGTAAACGTTCTGAGCCAGCACAAGAGAGATGTGGTCGCGCGCGAGAACTACAACTCCCGCCGCGGCCTGGGGGGCAGGCTCCGCCCCGCACTTCCGCTTCCGCCACCGCCCTCTCGGGCCGCCACCGCTCTCACGTGCCCCCTCCGTCCAACCTACCAGGGAGCGTGACCGCGCGTGACCCCGCGTGACTGGGGGCCGGAGCCGAAGAGGCCAGGAGGTGGGACTCTGGGACCCCCGTTAGTAGAAAGGCAACCCGAAAAGGTGGAACTAAACTTGCAACTCTCGATAGGGATTGGAGTTGTTACGGTAGAGGAGGAGCCTAACGCCCAAGACCCTGGCCAATCAGCGTCCGGGATGATCTGAAAGGCCGGAAAGGGGAAAGGGGCCAAATGGTTCTGCGGTCACATGCCGCGGGGTCTAGTGGGAGGAGCAGTTGCCAGAGGCCGCCCAGAGCTTCCTGTTTCCGGTTCCCAGAGTGGCGCTCAGCTAGTCGCTAGGAGGGACGCTGGCTCCGCCACGAGCTCTGGGACCCGGGTCTGTGGCCGGCCCCTCGCTGGCCCTGTCTCCCAGCGACGGGTAGCTACTGGGCCGGGGATTCTGAGCTTTGCCTGCTCTCTTTGCACGTGACATGTGAGTATGAGGGGCGTGGAGGAGGAGGGGCTGGAGAGTGCTCCCCCCTCGTGGCTGTGACGGGGTCCGGGATCTTTTTAAGTCTCGCTTGACCCGGGTTTTAGCCCAAAACTCCACATAAGGAGGCCGAGGGCAGAAAAACGAAGGTGTGAGGTTGGGGAGTCACAGAATCCCCAAGGGAGTGAGGGAGAAAGGATCTCCAAGACTGGAGAAGGGATTTAAGTGTTTGGAAGGCACGGAAAGGAAGATCGCTAAGTCTGGAGTCCGCTCTAGGTGTTACCGCATACCCGTAGACTGGGTTTTGGCCCGCATCGTGGAGGGAGGTCACGGGGCATCATTTGTAAAGAGTATGGCCCTTAGTAGTTGAAAAGTCGGGAGACTAGACGCAACGCGATTGTCTGGAGCCCTCGAAGAAGTTTGAGGGAGATGAATGTGTGTAAAGAGTCCTCATAGAGGGATTTGTGTTCCTCTTTGTAGGGAGCTTCCGCCCTTGGTCCATAGAGCTGATTTCCTAAGGCTTTCAACGTTGAGCGGTCAGCTAGTTAGGGCTACTCTTCCAGAAGTGTGAGCTACTAGAGACTGGAGATAAGGACCGCCGTATCAAAAATGAGCCAGAGAGAAGAAAGTAGAAATTGCACTGACAAACGGAAAATGTTCATGGCTAGTCTTAAGGACTGGGGAAAGTGAGTGGTACAGGGGCCCAGCGATGTAAAGTTCTTTCCAGTTCTTGGCTCCATCATTGGTCATCCCATTGAAGGAGAGTTTTTTAGCATTAACCTAAATGAATCTATCATTATAGAACAAGAAAATTGAAAGGGATGCTTCAAAATCTTTAAGCCTTGCTGCTTAAACTTGCACCTTGAGAATCTTAATTGTAGCACATTAAAAAGAGACTCCCCAGCCCTTGGATTTCATTCCTTTGTGTGTGCTTGCTTAGATGCTCAGTCTTGTCCGACCCTTTGGGCTGTAGCCTGCCAGGCTCCTCTCTCCATGGGGTTTTCCTGGCAGGAATACTGGAGTGGCTTGCCATTTCCTTCTCCAATTCATCCCATTACTGATACATTGTTGCACTCCTTTTTTTATCAGAAAGTTTTCAGAAAATATCTTTATGCCATGATTCATTCCAGTTGCCTTACTAATAACTTCATACACCTTTTAATACTTGTATAACCTAAAGCAAGTAACTTCAGCTCTATAAGAATCAGTTTCCTCATCTGTGAAGTGGGGGAAATTATACCTGCTTTTCTGGGTTGTGAAGATTAATGAACATAATCTGGATAAAGCTCTTAGCGCATACACCACGGAATCAAAGAGAAGCAGCTCAAATGCAGCCAAACCTTAAGCAAGAAAGAGAAGACTATAAGTTTATTCTTATCCTATCTTTTTGAACCAATGAGCAAATAAAAGATAGCTCAAGTCAACTAATGCTTACTGCAGGGTGTTTAGCTGTTCTTCTTTTCCTAGTTGTGTGAGAGTCTGTTCTAATTTGGGAAAAGAAATCCTCAACTGTCAACAGATAAGGAACTAACTTTGAAGCCAGAGGACACAGCCTTCTGTGCGAGCATCCCTCCAGAAAACTGGTCCTGGAAAAAAGAATATCAATCTAATAAAAGGAGCCTCATTTCATTTTAGTCAGTTGGTCGCATTGTGTGTTGAGCAGTGAGTTAATTTAGGGAAGACAGGAATTGGAGGTCTGGGTTCTTCATTCTGCCTTCTGTTCTGTGAACTGTGAGAGGTCACTTCCCCTTCTTGCTTTGTCAAAAAGAAAGCAAAACTTTGGCAGCCTGCTCTGATCATCCCAAAAAATTAATGTGAAAGAAGATGTACATATAGTGGTTAAGTGTAGACAGTGAGCTCAGAGCCTGACTACCTGGTTCACACTGCTCACTTACTATGTCTAGTTTTCTCATCTGTAGAATAAGAATAATTGTATTTGCTTCATAGGGTTTGGTAAGGCTTAACTGGTTAATGTATGTTAAATTCCTAGCAAAAAGCAAGTGCTCTGTTAAGTATTTTCTGTTGATCCTTTAAATGTGTTTATGGGAGAGAGTCTCAAATTTGGGGGGCTTCTCAGGTGGTACTAGTGGTAGAGAACCTGCCTACCAATGCAGGAGACTTAATAAGAGGCTTGGGTTCGATTGCTGGGTTGGGAAGATCCCCTGGAGAAGGGCATGGCAACGACTCCAGTACTCTTGCCCAGAGACTTCCATGGACAGAGGAGCCTGGTGGGCCACCATCCATAGGGTCACAGAGTTGAACAAGACTGAAGCAACTTAGGACACATGCATGCTCAGACTTTGGGGTTGGCTATACTTACTCTCTGCAGATACCTTAATGTTACTACAATGAATTGATGTTTGGATAACACCAAGTCAGGGAGATGACTTCCCAAGTATTGGTTGCCCTAGTGAATGTGGGAAACAGAACATCAAGTGTAATTTTGTTTTTGTGGTGCCTTGGAGGTATGGTGACCCACTTCAGGATGAAGCTGAACATCTCTTTCCCAGCCACTGGTTGTCAGAAACTTATTGAAATGGATGATGAACAAAAACTTCGTATCTTTTCTGAGAAGCGTATGGACACAGAAGTTGCTATTGACGCTCTGGGTGAAAAATGGAAGAGTTGTGTGGTCCGAATCAGTGGTGGGACCAGCAAACAAGGTTTCCCCATGAAGGAGGTGTCTGGACCCATGTCAGAGCCTGCACCTCCTACTGAGTAAGGGGCATTCCTGTTACAGACCAAGGAGGATTGGAGAAAGTGCAAATCTGTACATGGATGCCAGTCTGAGTGTTCTCAATTTGGTCATCGTAAAAGAGAGAGAAGAATATTCCTGGCCTCACTGATACAACTGTGGCTCATCACTTGGGGTTAGCAGAAGAGCTAGCAGAATCCACTGTGGTCTCTCTGTGTGGCCGCCAGTATGCTGTGAGATAGCCCCTAAACAAAGAAGGTGAGAAACCTAGCACCAGAGCACCCAAGATTCAGCATCTTGTTATTCCAGTATTGTGCAACACGAATGTCAATGTATTGTCAGAAGAAATAGCATACTAAGAAAAATGAAGAACAGGCTCCAGAAGATGCTCAACTTTTGGCCAAGAGAATGAAGTGGGCCAAAGAAAGACTCCAGGAACAGATTGCTAAGAGATGAAAGCTGTCCTTTGTCAGAGCTTCTTACCTCTGAGTCTTGAGTCCAGTCAAAAATCAGATGTTCTATTAAAAAAAAAAAAAAAAAAGAGATGGTCTCAGGGTAACAAATAAGTAAGATCAGACATCAAAAAAAAAAGTATGTTTAGGATAGTGGAGAAAATTTATTCAGGTACCTATTAAATTCTGCTTATTTTAAGTTTTAAATAGAATCAATGGAATCAGTGGACCAGCATGAAGAAGAATTAGAGGACTTGCCAAAGAATTTATGCTTTTGAACTGTGGTGTTGGAGAAGACTCTTGAGAGTCCCTTGGACTGCAAGGAGATCCAACCAGTCCATTCTGAAGGAGATCAGTCCTGGGTGTTCTTTGGAAGGACTGATGCTAAAGCTGCAACTCCAGTACTTTGGCCACCTCATGGGAAGAGTTGACTCATTGGAAAAGACCCTGATGCTGGGAGGGATTGGGGGCAGGAGGAGAAGGGGACAACAGAGGATGAGATGGCTGGATGGCATCACCGACTCGATGGACATGAGTTTGAGTGAACTCCAGGAGTTGGTGATGGACAGGGAGGCCTGGCATGCTGCCATTCATGGGGTCTCAAAGAGTCAGACACGACTGAGCAACTGAACTGAAAGAGTATTTAAGCCAAAGTCTATAGACTTGTAGTATGAAAATATTTTATTGTAAGTGAGAAAAAGTTGGAAGAATTGAATCTTTGTATCAGGAAAATTGGTGATACTTTATAAAAGTAACATGCAGCAATGGCCTGAGGGATGATTAATGAATACCAAAGTGAATTCTTACCAAAGTAAATCAGTGTATCCTGGGTATATAAAGGGGCTTCCCAGGTGGCGCTTGTGGTAAAGAACCTGCCTGCTTGTGCAGGAGATATAAGAGACGTGGGTTCGATCCCTGGGTCAGGAAGATTCCCCAGGAGGAGGTTGTGGCAACCCATTCCAGTATTCTTAGTTGGAGAATCCTGTGGACACAGTAGCCTGACGGGCTTCCCTGGTAGCTCAGCTGGTAAAGAATCCACCTGCAATGCAGGAGACCCCCATTCAATTCCTGGGTTGAGAAGATCCCCTGGAGAAGGGAAAGACTACCCACTCCAGTATTCTGGCCTGGAGAATTCCATAGAAAGAGGAGTCTGGCAGGCTACAGTCCGTGGGGTCGCAAAGAGTCGGCCGTGACTGAGCGACTTTCACTACAGTCCGTGCATAGGTGTACAGATGAGATTAGAGAAAAGAAAATGAGTTTGGAAAACAGAGCCACATGTTTCCATGCCTAAAACAGTTCAAGCATCGTATGAATTGGGTGTGTTAATTGTAAAGTGACTTGGTGATTCTCAAGAGTTATCAGCAACTGGAATGTAGGAAGACAGTTATACTTACTAGAAATCAAGAAACTCTTGAATTTCATGGCTTGAAGTGGGTTTAGAATACTTACTCAGACCACTGATCTGGACCTCATGAAGTTTGTTCATCCTATCATTTATAAATGGTTGAATGATTTTTTTTAGAGATGAGACAGAACAGATAGATGTCAAATCTTAGGTGCTGTGGTTATGTTAATCTCTTTATCATTTTTGTGATAAGTATGAACAAAGATTGTTAGATGCTTCTGAATATTAAAACAAGGACTTAGGGCCCAAAGTAGTCAGGTCTCTTTCTCTGTTTTACATCTTTCTTAATAACTTAATAACTTTCAACTAGGAAGTTGAAACACTTATCAAGTGTTCATTGTAATTCAAGTATTATCTTAGGGGGAGGATTTAAATAGTATTAATGAACTAGTATTAAACTTTAAATAATGAGACATTTCAACCTAACTTCTCACCAAATGGTGGAGACAAGGATATCTCCATCAGGCTGTCATAAGTAATTCTTTTGTGTTCTCTGCTTTCCCTTTTCTCAGCCCTACAGTTATGTTCTGAAGGACTTACCTATGAATTAGACTGAAAGTGACTGATTTATATAGTTTCTTGACACAGGTGATAGATAACTATTAGTATATGTGTGTGTATATATATATATACAGATGTATGGGTTTTCTGACACAGATATTAATGTGTGTGTGTGTATGTGTTTATGTATAGATGTATGGGTTTCCTGACACAGGTGATAGGTAGATACTAATATCTGTGTGTGTGTGTGTGTGTGTGTGTGTGTGTGTGTGTGTGTGTGTGTAGTTGTATGGGTTTCCTGACACAGGTGATAGGTAGATACTAGTGTGTGTGTGTGTTTGGGTTTCCTGATACAAGTGATAGATAATGTGTGTGTGTATGTATGTGTGTGTGTGTATATGTATAGATGTATGGGTTTCCTGACACAGGTGATAGGTAGATATTATTATTATATATATTATATGTATATGTGTGTATGTGTGTGTAGATGTATGGGTTTCCTGACGCAGGTGCTTTGGCACAGAAATATTGAAAGGTACTATTTGTTGCGGGTGCCAAAGAATCTTACTGTTCAACAAGATCAAAATACTCTTCATTGGTGACACTTAAGTATTTTCTAAGCCATTGATTGATTCTTCTGACAATTTCTAGGACCAAAAATATATTCTTGTTTTATGCACACATTGCAGAAATCTCAACAACTGCCTGTCTACACTAACTCTGCTGTCCACTTTGTCGATTGCACATGAAAGGAGCACAGTAAGGACAGGAAATGAGAGTGGTGTCAGGTGAGGGATTCGCATAGGAAGAGTCTTTTAAAATATGTCCTAAGACTTCCCTAGTTGCTCAGTGATAAAGAATCCACTTGCCAGTGCAGGAGACACAGGTTCTATTTGTGGTCCAGGAAGATTCCCCCATGCCCTGGAGCAACTGATCCCATGTGCCACGACAGCTGAGCCTGTGCTCTAGAGGCCAGGAGGTGCAACTACTGAACCCCACAAGCCCTAGAACATGTGCTCCTCAACAAGAGAAGCCACTGCAATGAGAAGCCTACGCACCACAACTAGAGAATAACCCCTGCTTGCTGCAACTAGAGAGAAGTCCATGCAGCAGTGAAAACCCAGCACAGCCAAAAATAAATGAAATTATTTTTTAAAAGATAATAAAAGTTTTGAAAAGAAAAAGAAACCTGACTTAAGCATCCAATCCTGTATATTAGATAATGGGGAAAAAAACTTGAAATAGAGACAAGAAAATAAAGCCCAGCATCATCATAATGAAGAAAACTGGCTAGTATAAAGTAATAGGTGGTGGGTGGAAGATTAACAGGTTTAAAAAAAAAGTGTTATTCATTTATTACACATTCATGTGCTCTATTTCTTTCCCCGATCCTCTCCCTCTTTCCCCGAAACACACACTCCTTGTCCCAAAAGGATGTCCCCCCTCCACAGCTCCTGGAGGACTGGCCTGCTGCTGCTGCTGCTCTTCTCTGTGGCAGTCAGAGAATCTTGGCAGACAGAAGAGAAAACATGCGACCTGGTGGGAGAAAAGGGTAAAGAATCAGAGAAAGAGTTGGCTCTCCTGAAGAGGCTGACACCGCTATTTAACAAAAGGTAAATGAGAAGAAACTTAAAGGCCTTGAGAAAACAACTTTATTAAAGAATCTCCTCTTACTAACTGTGTTAATTTTTTTTTATATTACTACTGAATATAGAGGGGATACATGTATCATAACCTCCTCTGAGAGATGGTTCTAATCTGTACTTGAACAATATTGGCCTTATTTGGCCATGCTGTCTCACGTTCCTCTATGATGGAGAGCACGTGCTTAGCCCAGTGTTCAGCAGGGATGTGCAGGTACTTTATGCAGAAGAGTAGCTGTTTGTAAGATTGGACCCAAGAGACCAGCTTGATATTCAGAAGTATAAGATGAACATATTTAGGCCTACTACTACATCATCGTGGCTCAGACGGTAAAGCGTCTGCCTACAATGCGGGAGACCTGGGTTTAATCCCTGGGTCAGGAAGATCCTGGAGAAGGAAATGGCGACCCACTCCAGTATTCTTGCCTGGAAAATACCATGGATGGAGGAGCCTGGTAGGCTACAGTACATGGGGTCGCAAAGAGTCGGACACGACTGAGTGACTTCAGTATATCATCGTAAGGGCTTCCCAAGATGGTTCAATGGTAAAGAATCTGCCTGCCAAGCAGAAGATGCAGGTTCAGCCCCTGGGTTGGCAAGAACCTCTGGAGAAGGAAATGGCAACCTACTCCAGTATTCCTGCCTGGAGAATCTTATGGACAGAGGAGCCTGAAGAATACAGTCCATGGGGTCACAAAGAGTCGAACACTGAAAATGAAAGTGAAGGGGGCTTTCCTGGTGGCCCAGATGGTCAAGAATCTGCCTGCAATGCAAGAAACCTGAGTTTGATCCCTGGGTTAAACATGACTAAACAACAACAATAACATATCACCCTAAGTGTCAATAATCTTCAGATATATAAATCTGAAGATAATCTTTAAGGAACTAGGATATATATCATAAACGTACACCCTTATTCACAGGGAGGTACTAACTAATACTTTAGCGTAGTCTAGAACAATTATTCTAGAAATACCTAGAATACTAGCTGTCTTGGAGGCTGTATTTTCATCAGTCATCATCAACAGTTAGTCTGTCTGGGTCACAGTTAACCTCACAATGCAAAAGATATTATTCACTAGGATATTTAGCCATGATGTTTGATAAATAAGTTGAACACACCGTTGTTTGAACAGAGGCTGCTCTTTCTAAGGCTGACAGCTCTAACTGTCCTCTTCCTCCTCTCTGCATTTCTGCTTTCAGCTTTGAGAGCACCGTAGGCCAGAGCCCAGACATGTACAGCTATGTGTTCCGGGTGTGCCGAGAAGCTGGCAACCACTCCTCTGGGGCAGGCCTGGTGCAGATCAACAAAAGTAACGGGAAGGAGACGGTAGTTGGGAGATTCAACGAGACTCAGATCTTCAATGGAAGTAAGAGTCTCACTGTTGATCAGCTTACTGAATCCCTCTTATAACCCTGTATGTCTCAGCCCTAACCAGGCTGTATCATATGGGTGTGTGTGGTTCAGCTCACCTGAGATACCTGCAAACCACAGAACACCCAGCTCCACCACCACTCCACAACCAAGGCTCAGGACATTTATATGTTGGTGTTAAAGTGAGATTAAGCTTTTTTGAAAGCCAGTCAGTCTATAAAAGTCTCCCCACCAACTTGAGTTATGTTGATAATATTTCTCAAAAATCATAAAATCATTGCTGGAAAGGACTATGTGAACAACTATGGTTTATTTTGTACCCTTAAGTAGATAAATAAGTGCAGATTGTTGTTGCTGTAAATAACATAATAAAAAACAAGGTCAAGAGTTTGGGGCTGGGGTCAGAAGACTAGATTTTTGATCCAGCTCATATTTTCTTATCCTGTGACTTTGAAAAATCATTTGACTTTTTGTTTTCTCATATGCAAAATTGGAAGCAGAATCCTTACCTTGGTCACCTCGCATGATTATTAATCAAATGATATTTTGCAAAAGAAATTTGAACAAGTAAATACTGAAGAAGGAAAAGTGTCCCCAGTCTTCAAAGTCATCCACTTTGAATTTATCTGTGGTTAAGATCTTAGGCTTTCCCTTGTCACCCAGTAATTGAATGGAGCCTCTTGATGTTAGCAGGTGTTCAGAAAATGTGAGTCATGACTAAGTACGGATCATAATTGTATTTGCATTATCGGTTGCCTACCTTTAGTGTGGGAAATCAAGATTATTCTTGTATGCATATGTGGTTCTTAGTTGTCTTAACAAGGGAACACAAGCTGTTATAAAGGGGTGGGTTTTAGTTGGTATTTATGGTATACCAGAGCTCATCCTGCGGGGTTAACTAAAACCAACTTCACTGAACTTGGTTCCATGCTTCCACAGTGCCCAGGTCTGTCTCTGCTTTTCCCCCACCCCAAAGCTCCTTTTCCCTTGTCCATCCTCAGGTAATTGGATCATGCTGATCTATAAAGGGGGTGATGAATATGACAACCACTGTGGCAGGGAGCAGCGGCGGGCAGTGGTGATGATCTCCTGCAATCGACACACCCTAGCGGTGAGGCACCTCGGGGCCTGGGAGCCTAGAGAGGAGATGAAAGGACTGACCTGAGGTGGGACAGAATGTCCAGAGGGAATGAGATAACTGGGGTGGATGAGAGAAAACCAGACATCCAGGGACTTCCCTGGCAGTCCGGTGGTTAAGACTCCCCACTTCCAGTACAGGGGACATGAGTTCGACCCCTGGTTGGGGAACTAAGATCCCACATGCCATTTGGTAGCAGCCAAAAAATTTAAAAAACCAGAAGTTCAGTTTTTCCCTGAGTCGTAGGCGTCCATCTTCCATCATACATGGAAAATAAGTTCTTAAACCAGGAGGAAGCAAATGTTTAGGGGGGTTTTGTGGGTTTGTGCTCCTTTTCAGACAAGCGTCAGAAGCAAACACCTTACCACATAAATGTTGTGTCTGTCCTCTTACCGTCAGGACAACTTTAACCCTGTGTCTGAGGAGCGAGGCAAAGTCCAAGATTGTTTCTACCTCTTTGAGATGGACAGCAGCCTGGCGTGTTCCCCAGAGATCTCCCACCTTAGCGTGGGTTCTATCTTACTTGTCACGTGAGTCCTTCTTCCTTTATCAGTCCAAGCCTTTTTTTTTAACTCATCAATCACTTGGAAGTATATGGGTCCAAATAGCGTGTGTGCATTTGTATGCTATATTATAATTGGAGGGGAAAGAAGTCTGTGAATATCCTCTTTAAACTCTGCAAGTTTAAAAAAATGAGACTTAATGTTTTATCCCCAATAAATATATGCATTTGGAGATAGGGTTTTTTCCCTACTGGAAGACTAGACAGTTTTTATTACTCTCCCATTATTAGATTATTAGAACTTTTAAAGAAATTGGACTGTTTATCTAATGGTGACTGTTCTCAACCCTAAATGAGTCACACACTGTCTTGCTTTTTTCTGATCCAAAGGTTTTCTCAGGCAGGCAGCACTCTAACTGGTTTTCTCAGGCTCTACCAGCCCCTTTTTTTTTTCAACTGACTATTCCTTTTTTGTTTTTCCATTTTTATGGAACAGAGCTTAGGAAACAGGTAACAATGAGCTTTACTGATTCTCAGTTTTTGAGTATGGATGTCTTTCTCCCTCACAGGCTTGCATCACTGGTCGCAGTCTATATCATCGGGGGGTTCCTGTACCAGCGACTGGTGGTAGGAGCCAAAGGAATGGAGCAGTTTCCTCACTTGGCCTTCTGGCAGGATCTTGGAAACCTGGTAGCAGTAAGTAACAGGGCAGCTGGGAGACAAAGCAGATGACCAACCATCCGTCCTGGTTTGCCCAGACCGAGGGTTTCCTGAGACACAGGACTTTTGGGTGCTAAAACCACCCCAACTTCCAGCAAACCAAGACAACTGGTTGCCCCAATACAGGGTAATAAGCAACATAGCACCTTAATGTCTGACCTTCCAGACTGACTGGAAGAACGGTACTGTTGCTTAGATTTATGAATCTGATCCAGCTATTTGGGGGCCTACATGAGGAGAGCGTGTTTCCCCAAATTCAGTTTAGGCCAATCACTGGAGCTTTGGGGTTTTCTCTTCATTATCCCTGGAGAAAACTAGTTCTTGCCACCTTCTCAGACCATAAACACTGTGCCCACCTGAAAGTTGCTGATTTCACATGATCACTTTTGTTCTTCTCTCTATAGGATGGCTGTGACTTTGTATGCCGCTCTAAACCCCGAAATGTGCCTGCTGCCTATCGTGGTGTGGGGGATGATCAGCTGGGGGAGGAGTCAGAAGAAAGGGATGATCACTTGTTACCAATGTGATTGCACTTTAGATGTCCAGCTTCTTCAGCCCCCAAACCAAAGCGTCCTCCGGCAGATTTCTGAAGCAGTCTCTCATCTCACCCTCAGTCTTACTCTTGCTTTCTGGTTTGCTTTTGGTTTGCATCCACCTGTCAGTAGAAGAAATGCCTTTCTCTTTGTTCCCTGTTTGGTTTTCCCTCCTCAGAGATACAGCTGCAGGACAGAGATAATAGGGCCAATCACAGTAGAGGCTGTTGCACTGTCTTCATACCAGAAAGTACAAGTAGAGGAGTTACTGTGAGCAAAAGGGTGCGGCAGGCTCCCTCTCTTTTTTAAACACATTTTCATAAGTTTTTGAGACACTGGATTTAATTAAAAAAACAAACCAAGAAACATTATTTATAGGTTTGATTGCTTTCATGCTGTTACTCTGCCCTACAGTAGTCTCCATGAGAGTCTGGATGGAACTTGCTGCTGGGAACTGTTCTGCAGTGATTATTTGGTCACAAGGACTGCCATTTGGTCTCAGCCTGGAGAGGTTGTACACTTACTTCTCCCACCTCGGGTCAGGATGGAAACTGTGAAATTTCCCAGGATTACAAGGTACCAAACATTGGCTGGCACTGGAGTGACCTCACAGCTGGAACTGGGCCCTGGGTCGTCATCTTGGTTACTGGTCCATCTGCAGCTAATATACCTAATCCAGAAGTGCAGTCCATTGGAAGGGACACTGAAATGGACCTCCTGTGCCACCAGGGTTCCAGAAGCGCGAAGTCTGTTTACCTTGTAGTGGGATATCCTTGGCGGCTTGCTTCTCCCACTTGCAGTCAAAGCTGGCAGAGCTTTTCTAACTCCTAAAATGTTCCCTCTACCAGTATTTCTAAACATGTTGCACTTTCCTTCACAGGCATTTGGGGTTTTTTTGGTGCCCTCCTATCTCCTGGAAAGGGAATGGAAGCAGAAGTGGGACATGCAGGGCTCTGCCATCTTCGGCCCTGGGTGCAGGCTCCTGCCACACCTGTCCTTGCTTCTGGCTCAGGGATGTGTCTTCTTGCCCAGCCTATCTCCATGGGGAGAGGGGCTTAAACCTCTGATGCTTCCGCCCTTCCATTTAGGCCATGTGCCCAGAAACCTGGCCTGATCTTTGTGTGACAGGGAGCCTGGGCCACTGAAGAGGAACGTGGCTCCCCTGGCCACATGAGGACGGAATCAATAAGCAGGGGGCTTTTTTAGCCTTTAGGAAAGAAAATGAAATTATTTCATCTTTGGACTTTTAGATACTATTGGAATGGTATTTTTTCTTTTCTAAGCAGGGAAAATGATGTTATAAAAGCATTTTTCTGTTACTTGTTTGCATCCCTCCCCCATACTCTGTTTTAAAAATGCGAAAAATATATATACATTTTTTGTACAAAAACTTAAAAGATTAAAAAAAAAATGTCGGCCTAGTCATTTGTGTGGAAGAAGCCAGTAGCTACACTGGAATGATGAATTAAGAGACAACCGAGACCAATTTTCATCCTTTTACTGAGGAGGAAAAAAAATATTTAATATTTTTGTTGTATAAGGAATAGCGCTCAAGGCAGGTCCTTCTACTCCTGACCTCAGCCCCACGCGCTCCTGCTTTATAAAGCTATAGGACAGAGCAGAGTTGGAATGGAAAGAAAAGTAGAGTAGAAGACAACAAATTGGAAGGGAGCAGGGGGGTGCAAAAAGAATGACGACAGCCACATATGTACCCAATACTTTTAGTTTCTGCAGCAAATCAGAATGATGGCAACCCAGTCCCTACACTGGCCAGTGAGGATGCAGGAGAAAATACCCAACACTAAGGGAGTGACAACAGAAGTCTGGGCCACAGCTACAGTCGGGAGGAGCCGGAGGGAAGAGGGAGGACCAGGTTTTCCTACTTGTGTCACACAAGCCCCGCCACCACTGCCGAGGCACACCTACAGTCCACCCATTTTCTTGTCTCACCACACTGTACATTCCTCCTCCTCCTCCTGGAGAATTCAGACCCTGGCTAGACACTCCACTCCGGGATAAGGCTGAGCAGTCCTAGTTCTCTAGACTGCCTCTTTCACAAAGATTGGATTAGGGTAGGTGAGAATTGTGAAGATTTAAAAAATAAAACCCAGAGAAACGTCAAAGCTGCCACCATGTAGCACCAGCGACCAGTTCTTGCACGGTTCTTCCCTGTCTCGGTGATCCCCTCCTGCAGAAGACAGCACAGCTCTGTCTTCCTCATGGAGTCTCTGCTGGCACCAGGTTATAACCTGGACGGTGGGGAGTGTCTGCCTTAGGCTGGTTTGTGCAAGAGGGCCACCTTAGGTCTCCTTGAGGACATTTATCTTAGCACAGATCTTGAGGGCAGGACCCAGCTTGATGTTCATGGCACTCATGAGATGTTCCTCTTTAAGTAATAAGAGGGCCTGTCCATCGATCTCCTGGGAACGAAACTCTTCTGCAATCTCTTGGCAGCCTAGGAGGAAACGGTGGGGTATGTATGAGAAGCTACATGGTAGCACCAAAAGAACTTGTCCTAAATCCAGTGATACAGTGGCCCAAGATGTCAAGATATGGAAGCAAAATGAAACCAGAGCAACTAGCTATTTTTTTAAAAAAAGAGCCAAGATAAAAGAACTAAGGTGTTCCACCAACTAAGCTGTTCAACTCAGATAACTTGAGGAAGGGAAAGGAGAGAGCAAAATACAGTGTTTTCTTTGACACTGCCAAGAAAATCAGCGTTCATGCCATCTCTAAGGGCCCAAAATTCAGACAAAATAGCGAGAAGGGTAGGATGGTTTTCCTTTCTGGAGAAAACTATCCCTTGTCAAGCGCGTGCGTGTATACATGCTCAGTCCCATCTGACCCCATGGACCATAGCCCACCAGGCTCCTCTGTCCACGGGATTCTCCAGGCAAGAACAGTGGAGTACGTTGCCATTTCCTTCTCTGGGGGACCTTCATCATACCATACTTAGGCCTCTACATTTCCATCTACAAAGCCCTGTGGGATGGCCTCAAAAAAACCATAGGAAAACAAAGCACTACAGATGACCCAGGTTCTGGCGGACAGGCCCTTGATACCTTGTAGAGAAGCAATGAACTCATAGACTTCCTCTACGCTCCAGCGGCTAGGATTACTGGATAGGAACACAGGGTTGATGCCATGTAATTCTGGGGTGGGTGGAGCTGTGTTGGGATTCCCCAGATCACGTTCTCCATGCCCTGCTCTCACGGATAAAGGCCCAGGAGATGTTGGAGAGAGTGCTTCATCGTAACTGGAATTATCTGAACCCCGGCTAGAGTCCTCTTGACCCTACAGGAAAAACAGTGAGATCGTAAGTGTCATGAGGTCTCCCTCTCTCCCCCCATCCTAGGTTTGAGGCACAGAGGAAAAACTAATCCCAGCACAAGTAAAGTACTCTGTACTTCATATGCAAATGCCCAAAGTCACTAGTCTGCTCTCAAGTGCCTTTCAAGTGTGAACTGTGTCCCTCTCTTGGTTCCCTTCTTCTGCCAACAACTCCCCTAGATTTTCCCTCCTCTAACAAGAGGTAAGGATTAACAGAAACAACAGGTAAATCAGATGAGAAGAGACAAAAAGATAAGGATTTCGGAATCTGGAGCGATGTGATCCATGTGAAACCAGAGTTCTGGTCTCACACTTTTTTTTTCCCAGGGGAAAGGAGCTGCTCTGCGGGGGAGAGAAGGAAACAGGCCCGGTTTGCAGCATCGCGCCCCACAATGATGGCTCACTCGGTGGCGCTTGCCCTGGATCTTGGCACGGGCGATGTCCGAGGAGCTGCGGCGGGGTCCGCGCCTGCGAACACGGGCATAGTTGGCTTCCTGAAATTCTTTCATTTTTTTCCTCTTCAGCCGGAATTGGTGGCTACAGCTCACATTATACCTGTGGGTCAGGGAACATACACGAGGTCAGGGGTGCTGCTATGCAAGACCACCTTGCTCCTCTGCTCTACATGTGAACTAGGATTTTAGGGGCCAATCTGGAGAAGAGAATGAAGGTGAAGGAGACGTTAGCTCTGGGTCTCGAGCGGATCCTGGGGAAGGGGTGTCCGAGGGAGGAGGGCGAGACGGGAGCCTACTGTACCTCTTAGCGCAAGTCATGGAGCAGAATCTCTTGGAGCCGCGGAATTGCTCGGCGGGGGCGTACTTCCCACAGTACTCGCACTTGAGGAGGTTTGCCTTCTTATCTAGCTCTGAAAACAAGGCAGCGCTGCAGGGCTGCATGGGTTCCTGCTGCCGCTCAGGCCACCCTCAGGCCCAGCACTGGACTCTAATTACTCTCAGCGTTCCCCTCAAAGACCTACTCAGCCTAACTGAGAATCCCGAAAACAAAGTTCAAAATCCAAAACCATAAAGACCTGTCCCTCAAGACATCACAGTCTTCCTAACCTTAAGCCAGATGATCTCCATTTTAAATGACTAATTTCTTCATAATTCGTAGTCTCAGATTTGACTGCACTTTTCCACAGGAGAGAGGAACTAATTACTAATGCCTGGAAAGATATGAGATTTCTCCCTCCCCACCCCACCTCCCCACACACACAGACACAGAAGTTTTCAAAAGCAGGAGAGGGGAAATGTAAACAAGACTCCTTAACATATATCACAGAATCTAAAATAAGGAGAACTGGAAATTAAGAAACAGCCTATTTCATATTATCCTTTGAAAAATATATCCTTATAGTAAATAATCCAACAGATCAGCTTGATAAAATTCCCCTTAACCCTATGGGAACAACTTCTGTGTGATTCTAGGTATACTGATGTAGATGGACTTCACATAATTCCCACTTGAAAGAGCTAATTGCTATTTTACGCTAAGTCCTCAAACATATCTCCATCAGCCTCATTCCTAGATGGGTCTCTAAATGAATACTCACCAGCAGATGGGCTGTCCCCACCCAAGGGACCACCCGACTGATTCTCATTCAGTCCTGTGGTGAGGCCAGTCTGCAGGGGCTTCTCAGACTCTTTCAATAACTGAGAACAGCCCACCTGTTCCAGAAAAAGGTGAGTTATATTAGCCTAACTCCTTTCTATAGCTTTCCCCACCACTTCTCACCACCATGTCTTTGCCTCGATCTCAGAGTTAATGGCAAAGTCACGAAGACAGAACCATTTTCAATATAGCAATCTAGAGTCTCTAACTGGCTTTTTTCAGATTAGCTGCTGGAGAAGGGCCTCCTACCCCAGCTCCCTATCTTGTCCTTTTCCTTCCTAAACTGCAGGGAACACACTTGGAAGCAAGAGACCTGTGTTCTAAGTCCTGCTTCTGCAACTCATGGTATCCAGAAAAGTCTCTCAACTTCTCCACCACAATTTTCTTCACTATGAAACAACCTAATTAGAGACTTCCCTGGTGGTCTAGTGGTTGAGACTCCAAGCTCCCAATGCAGGGGGCCCAGGTTAGTACCTGGTCAGGGAACTAGGATCCCAAATGCTGTACAATGCCCGAATGCTATACAAAGGGGCCCAAAAACAAACAAATAAAAAACAACCATGACAGCCTTAAAGGTCACTTTTTTCCTTTGCTTCTCCTCTCCCCACTATTTTCAGTTCCTGGTCTACATAGTCTTTCTTCTTCTTTTCCCTTCCTTCTTCATAGCTAATCCTACAAACAACAGAACTGAACCGTTCTCTAATAATTAAATAGTTCTGAGCCTTCTGAGTCTCTGGAGTTTGAAAAGACAGCCCAACAGACCAAGTCCCCATGTGAAAGCCCCACCTTCTGGCCCTGCCCTCACCGGGAAAGGCTCTGCTCCTTCCTGGATAACGAAGCCTTCAATGATGTGAGTGAGGATCTGGGGCTTCACAATGGCCTGGGGGGGCTTGGAGTCACCCATCTGTCTGGACACCATGGCCAGCGAAGGAGGGGGCGCTGATGGGGCAGGAGCCAAAGCTACAATGTCACTGCTCAGGGTGTTAGTGTTCGCGCTGGTCACTGGCTCAGCTTTCTCTAGAAAATAAAACACGAGATTAAGGAACAGGGAGGGGATGACCTAAATGATCCAATGATGAGCCAAGCCAGCCTGATCGTCCATAGTAGCACATCTTCCTCTTTGATCAATCATCCTGGCTTCCCTGTGTCCAGCTCTCCACCAAGTTCAGGCCCACATTCTAATGAATCAGACTCAACTCTTAACTCACTCAGAGCTTTCCTCTCATTTCTGTGCACTCGGCAGTCCTGCAGAAGTCCATTCCTCACCTCCAAGACCACCCTTCTCCTCCATGGCCTTTGGGCTCTCTACCACTGGCGATGTCTTCGCGGGAATCATTGAACTCAGTGTGGAGACATCATCTCGCTCCTCCTCAGACTCAGCCTTGCGCTTTACAGCCAGTGTCTGGGGTTTGCCCTATAAAGTGAAGAACAGGAAGGAAAACAAGATTTATGAGCAAAGGATAATGATGAAACGCAATTACTCCCATACTGTCCAAGAAAATTGTCTTAGTTCTAGATTCCCCAGTGTGTGTATGTCCCATGGTACAGTAAAATTTCTGGTCATTCCCAACAAGTGTAATTTCTACATCAAGACAAAAGAACATACAACATTATTTAGTCCTGACCTAGACCTGGAGACCCGGGTTCATCACAGCCCAACTGAGAATTGCTGTTTCTTTAAAGATTGATTTTGGTGGTTAAAGCTGTATCTTAATATAACTTAGTATAGATCCAAAAATACAGAATTTCATGTAGGAGTACGACATTCAGGTATTATATACGTTGATGTCTCTTATGAAAGACTGAATACATGCCAGGATCTTAACCTTCCATTAAAACTCTCTCTTACAAAAGAAGCACTAATATCCTAACCTCCTCAACCCTTTATTCCCTTCCGAAATTAAGCTCAGGTCCCCTTGAGGATGACGTGTGCTCACAATCACGGGGCAACACTCACCGGCAGGTGCACAGACTGCATGTAGAAGGCGGCAGGGACCTGCGCGACCACCGGTGAGGAGGTGGTCGCCCCTCCCTTCACCACATGCGCCGTCCCCTGCACAGGGGCCAGGGTCATCCCTGAGGCCAACGTGGGTGGGCACTCCTGCAGCGCACCGGGGGCCTGGGATGAAGGCGGCGAGGAGGCCAAGTGGGCCTGGCCTGGCGGCACTGTGCCTGGCATCCCCCGGGAAGTGGGGACTGCAGCTGCCAGCTGGGCCAGCCCCAAAGCCTGGGCCTGGGCTGTACCCGGCTGCCGGGTGCCCACCACCTGCACAGGGATGTGGGGTGGGGGCTGCTGGGCGGCAGACATCTTGGCAGCCCCTAGCTGAGGGGGCTTGAGGGGGGCTGCCGGCGGTTTGGACTGGATGGGAATAGGGGGCTTGGGGGCGGGGTCCGGCGGCAGGGACAGCGGTGAAGACTGCAGCATGGGCTGGACGACCAGGGTCTGGGCTGGCTGCTGGGATGGGGATGGCGGGACCGGCTGGGTCGGGGGACCCGGCGGAGGCTGCGGGGCAGTGAGGGTGGTGGCCTGCTGTTGCTGCTGCTGCTGCTGCTGCTGCTGGGCCAGCTGGAGGTGCGTGGCTGTGTGCAGAAGCTGGGACTGGCGGTGCGGGAACTGCTGCTGGTGGTGGATGGCGATCTGCTGCTGGATCACCACCTGCTTCTGCTGGAGGTGGATCTGCTGCTGCTGCTGAATCAGGGAGTGGGGCTGGATCTGCGTGTAGGTGGCTGCGGGAACGAGCCCCCAGAGACACAAAAGGAAGGAAGAGCAGACATGAGCAACATCATCAAAGGCGCCAGTCAAAGCAGCTTTCCAAGGTGAACCTAGTTGTAGACTCAAACTACGAATGGAAAGCGAGCTGGAGGGGCCTGACAGGCCACCTGGTTTACACTCTTTCCTCTGAGTCAGACGTTACCAACCATCTCCAGCCTTAAAGATGTCAGGCAAAGACCACCTTTGCTCAAGCATGTAACAGTCCTCACTAATTTCCTGCATTTATCTAACTCTTTTTTCTCTTTTTTTGCTTTATTTAAATCCTATTACTTGGCACTCAGCAAGGACAATGGCGGGCCCAATCTAACCTTCATGGTTAGATTCTTCTCCTCAAGCGCCAAGTCCACATTTCATTCGTTTTTACATCCCTAGAACCCAGCCCAGGTCCTGATACACAAGAAACACTTAACAGTCACTGAAAGAATAAATATCCACAGAGGTAAAGCTACCAACATCTTCCCATGATTGCCTCGGGTCTCCACGATTCATCAGTTTAGGTCACCACCCATGAGAAGTTTTAAGAGTCAGCCGCTGTGGGCTCGGACTTGACCCAGTTCCCTCCACTGTAAACTGGAGATGGGATCTCCCCTGCTTCACACCCTACCAGAGTGCCCAGAAACTATATGTGACATGAAAGCACTTTGATATTACAAGTGCCATAGTTTGTAAAGTGCCATACTAGGTGTTAGGAAAACAAATGATAAGTAACTCTTAAATATGGGGAGTACATTACTCAAATATACAACACTTAAAGTACTAGAAACAAGGAAGCAAAAATAAACACTACCAGATAGGGTATCCACATCTAACTCTATCCACAGCCTGAAAGCAAGCACTACCCTGGGTTATTACTATTATTTATTCTTTTTAATCCTTACCATCCTTACCATCAATACAGATGATCACAAGTTGGACTGTATTAAAGCAGGGCTCTATTCCCTCACCCTAAGTACTCGAAGGCACACAGTCTTTGCTCTACACTGCCAACTGACCAACAGTAAATGTGTGAGGAAGAGAACTCATCCCTTACGGTAAATTGCAAGCTCCATGGGCAGAAGAGTCTGTTTTTCAATGATGTATTCCAGTACCCTCCCTAGAACACAGCAAGCCATTCAAAAAGAACTGAGTGGGAACTTCCCCAGTGGTCTAGTAGTTAAGATTCCACCTTCCAATGCAGGGAACAGGGGTCTGATCGATCCCACATGCTTGGGACAATTAAGACTGTGCACCACAACTACAGAGAAGCCTGTGCACAGCAATGAAGAACCAAATGCTACAATGAAGACTGAAGCACTTAGTTACGTGCTACAACTAAGACTCAGAACAACCAAATTTTAAAAAAAGAAAGAAAAGACCCTAGTGAATGAAAGGGTAAAGGGAGTAAATTGAAGAAGTCAGGACCTAAGAAGGAGAGGACAAGGCAACTTGTAAACTGACTGCTGCCTGGCAGAAACAGACAAGATCCCTCTCTGCTACCTGTCATCCTGTCTCCTGGACTAATACAAACAAGGCTGATGTGATTCTTTCCTTTCACTATTTCAGGACCAAAACGAGCAAGAAGGGCAAAGACACGGACCCTGAAGACTTCAAGCTAGCCCCGAGGGAATAAGAACATTATGGGAAGAGACAGAGTACCTGAGCTAATGAGGGTCTGGCTGGGAGCAGGAGTGGCGGTCCGGGTGAGGTTCATGCCCACGTTCTGCTGACCAGTTCCGTCTGCTTCTGCTTTCTTGGCTGCTGCGCTTTCTGCTTCTGTCTGGCTGCCCTGACTCACAGTCACTGCCTGGGCTGCAGGCAAGGGCTGCACCACTCCAGTGCCCTTCCTGGGGCAGCTCCCACCACCACCCATTCCTGAGGAAGGTAACTGCCCCAAGCCCCCAGGAGCCTGGCCGCCTCCTCCAGGACCCATGGACCCTGGGATGCTAGTCCCACTGCCTCCACCAGCTTGACTGAGGTTGAGGGACTGGCCTGAGGCCCCAGAGGAAGCCTGAGCCACCGCAAGGGCCTGGCTAGAGGCCTGGGAGAGGCTGGAGACAGGGGAGGCCCCAGGAGGGATGGCCTTCTGGGCAGAGCCTTGCATTTGGGGTCCTTGGGCAGAGGCCTGCTGGTTCCTGACGGCCAAGTTCTGCACCTGAAAGATAGGAAGCAAAAGGCAGATTGAGAAACTTGGGGATCAAGGGCACTAAAGTGAAAGACTACCATGACTGAGTCAGAAGCAGTGACAACAGCTACAGATATTCCACGGCCCCCTCAGCTGTACCCTCACCTGTACACACAGAGAAGGTCTTCCCAGAGAGGGGCTCTCAAGTCATATCTGATTCTCAGTCTCCTTCATTCTGTACAAAATCCGTCATCAAGTTCAGTTATTTTATTCCTTCAAGATGTCTCAGACTTTCCCTTTCTTCCCCATTCATTCAACATCTACCAACTACTGCACTGGATACTGGGAATGCAGAGATGAAAGACACAAGCCCCTGCTTTTAATGAGTACTTTCTACTCAAGAAGACAAGAAAACCAAGTTACACCATGCACAGATATGCACCCAGTGCTAGGGGAGTGCAGAGGAGGAAGAGTAGTAACTCAGACAAAGCGCATGAGGGAAGACATGCTAACACAGGCGATGTCTGAGCTGAGAACCAACAGGGTTTGAAGACACAGGTAACAACAATGCAAGACCACTGAGCCAAGAAAGAGCACCGTGTTTTTGGAAATGATAAATATTTCATTATGTTTGGGGAAGGCTGGAGGGAGTGGCAAGAAATGAAGCTATGCAGGTAGGCTGAGGCTAGAAAGAGGCCAGATCTTGAAGGGCTTGGAATGTTAAAATGAGAAATTCCCAGCACCGAGCACAGTGCCTGACAGACAGCAAGTGGTCCAGTGTATCAACGGAGAGAAGGGATGACAAGCTCTTAATGAATCACAGGAAGCCACTGAAGAATACTCATCAGAAAGACCACGATCAACTCTATTGTCAAAACCATTCTTTGAGCACAGCCACTCTGGAAAACAGTTTGGCATTTTGTCCTAAAGTTGAAATATTCACACATGCTGTAACCCAGGAGTCCCACAAGAGAAGTGCTCACTGTAGACAATGGGAGGCATGTGTAAGAATGGTCACAGCAGCACGAGTCATCCTAACAAAAGCCTAAAAACCAACCAAATGGCCACCATCAGAAGAGAGGATGAATGAACTCTAGTATATTCACACAGTGGAATATTACATGGAAATCAAAACAAAGTACAATGACATGCAACAATACAGATGGATTTTGACAATAAGTCATTTAATGAAGGTATTCCCCAAAGGATTATATACAAGGTAAGTACCTTATAGATTTAAATACAAATTTATATTTTTTATATATATATATCCACATGGTATCTGGAACTTGCTTCTAAATAATCCACAGATGAAGGGAAAGGGCCTGGAGAAATTGACCACATGTCAATAAATGCTTAAGTTGGATGATTAAGCACATACAGATTCATATTTCTTTGTTTTTATAAATGTTTGAAATGTTCCATATTAAAAAGAACATTTTAGAAATATAGTAAAGGCAGTAAAGCTATATACAAAAAGGGTTACAGGGAAGGATGAATCAGAATGAATGTCACCATGGATGAGTAGGGGCAGGCAGTGGAGCTCCATCTGGAGCTGGGGCTGGCTTATTACATGATTAAAACTTACAGAGTAAATGTTTTAAAAAGTGGACCATGAATGAACCATTGATGAGAGGATGCCACGAGTCAAGGATTATTATGATTCATCAAATTCTGTAGGCCAGAGGTACAATTAAAAATGTTAGGGGAGTTTGTGAGAGAATGGATATATGTATGTGAATGGCTGAGTCCCTCTGCTGCTCACCTGAAATTATCACAACAAATGTTAACAAGCTGTACTCCGATACAAAATATAAAGTTTTTTTTAAAAAGTAACAATGTGTATCTTCTTATTAAAAAAACTTATCCTGATAGTAATATGGGAGAGGATTAGAGACAGAAGCAAATAAGGCTGAAATTAAGAGGCCAGTTAGGAAACTAGTAGAGTAATTCAGGTGAAAAATAAAAAGAACCCGAATTCAGGCAATAGTAAAGTAAAGAAATAACAGCTTTCGAGAGAGATTTACAAAAATCATCAGGACTGGGTACTGGGCCACGTACATATTACCTGGCAATTACGAAGATTCTTCTCATCAGCTTCCTTCCCGTCATGGCTATTTAAAACTTTCCTCCTCTCCCTGCCTCTGAACCACTTCCTCTTTCCCCTCTCACTGTTCACTCCCACAGAGATGATACCACCACCTCTGGTCCCACCACGAAACCTGGCCCTGTACCTCCGTCAGCCCCCATCGTTCTCCCCTCACCCCGGCCACCTTCTCTTCTTCCTCCTATCAAAGGCTCACTAGGCTCAGGATCTCATTCCCTCCTCCTCAATTCTTTCCTGTCCCTTCATTCACCTCTCCTCTGCTGGCTCCCTCCCACCGGCAAGCCTGAACCCCCTCCCCAAGCCCAGCTTCACCCTCCTCTCCTGTTCCTACATTCAAGGCTGAGGAATGTCGCCTGTGTGATCACAAAGAGAGCCAAACTCTTAAACACTCACTGTGTCCAGGCACTGTTCAAACACTCAGACACATCAACTCACTGAGTCCTCACAACATACCCTGGGACAAGTATTTTATAATGGCTATTTAATAGACAAAGAAATTGTGGCAAGAAGATGTTGGGCCATTTGCAGGGGTCACAGTAAGTCAGAGTTGGAACTGACCCTAACGAAGATTTACACTTTCAACCACTACTCTGTCCATCCACAGACCAACACACAAACATCTGATGAACAGATGTTTAAGTGAAAGAACTGCTATGGAAGCAGGTTCTACCTCATCCTGACGCCACCACTACTGCTGTAGTCTAAACCAAAGACTGTATCTGTAACTGACCCCAACAGTTTCTCAGCAGGTTCCCTCATTTCTCTTCCTTCTCCAGGCACAGGCTCCGAAATCAGTCTTTCTCAAGTAGTTTCCTGACTCTCTTAATCTGCTGCTCAAGTCAGCAGTGCCACTCCTACCTACAAAGTCACGTGGCTTTCAGATTTGTCCTTAACAATGCCCTTTCCTGCCACAAGCTTATTGTCTCCACTTTATTCACTCATCTCCAACTCACAGTCACATATCTGAGTAGTCAGGCTTTGACACATGCTATTCTCTCTCTCTAGTGTTCATGCTACTCCAAATCAAATGCCACCCATCCTTTCAGAACCTGCTCAAGTTTACTGAAATGGAGAGCTCAGTGTTCACTTGCTGACTGATAAAAACTAAAAGAATGAAATAAGTACCATGAGACCCTAGTTTGTATGCCATGCAAAAGAAGCTAAAACACTGCTCTCTCTCTATATATATTTTTGTTTGAGATAAGGCACAGAAAACACACTGGTGAGGAAGATTATACTGGGAACACCGTTGAGTGAAACAGACTGCTAAAGGTTGAAAGCTATAGTAACTCATAGAGAAGAAATCAAGTGTTCTGCCAGCAACTCAGCTTGATGTCTGTCTTACCAGAATTCCCTCCACCACCCCTTATCTTCCAGAGAGTACTGCAAGGACAAGGAACTAGGACTTTCTGAATAAAACAGCTATGGAGAGCTAAAAGGAGGGCAGGGACACCGGTCCTATATTAAGAATAAAGCTTCCCTGGATAAGGGGAGTTTGGAGGGAAAATGGATACACATACACGTATGGCTGAGTCCCTCTGCCGTCCACCTGAAATTACCACACCATTATCAGCTATACTCTAATATAAAATAAAAAGTTTTTTTTTAAAAAAAGGAGGTGGCTTCCCATATCCCCAGGGCTGTTTTCAGTTAAGCCTACTTCCCTTCCTAATTCAAATAACTAAAAAGGTGTAAGGGATTCAAGTTCTACAGAAATTGAGGGTGGGGTAGGGGGAAGAATTCTGAAAAGTTGTAATGGGGTGGAAGGGTGATCCCTGGTCCAAGGCCACTCCATTCGCCCTCCCCAGGGCCCGTCCGCAGGTCAAGTGGTCACCACTGACCTGATCAGCATCTGTGTGGACTCCAGGAGACTGAGCAGATGGCGCCTCCTGCTGGACTGCAGCCACTGCCCCGTTAGGCATCAGGATGAGTTGGGAGGCTAGAGGCACATTCCGGCCCAGGGTCCGGTTTACCTGCAATAGGTTTCCCAGCTGTGGCTGGCAAGGAGAGGATGAAGAGCAGAGGAAACAGAACAAGAGAAAGGGGAGAGAGACAGAAGAAACGGAAGGGAAGGACCACAAGACAAAATAAACAGAAGATACGAAACCGCTAGGCCCTGCCCCTTTCCACACCAACCCAGGAGACCCTCATCCTCCACGTGTGATGAATCGTCCGAAGAAAACCTGGAACGTGTATAAACTATACACTGACAACAAAGAATCAAACATCAAAAAGGCTGAGACAATGAGTTGGGAACAAGGGTTTATATATACTAAGCAGACAGGCCAAGAGGTAACACTTAGGATTTGTGCAAGTGAGCCATGGCTTTAAAGATTAGACTATATCTGGTGCAAATTTCTTTAAAACTGAGGTGAAATCTTCTAACTTAGGATCTCAATTGTTTGTAAGCTACCTGTGAACACTGAGCGTCACATCTAGAGGTAAGTCAGGCATAGGAAGCAGATCCGCTTGTCCTAAAACATCTGGGTAACCATGATGACACGGACTTCCCTTGTGGGTCAGCTGGTAAAGAATCCGCCTGCAGTGCGGGAGACCTGGGTTTGATCCCTGGGTTGGGAAGATCCCCTGGAGAAGGGAAAGGCTACCCACTCCAGTATTCTGGCCTGGAGAATTCCATGGACTGTATAGCCCATGGGATCACTAAAAGTTGGATACAACTGAGCAACTTTCACTTTCAACCATGATGACATAAAACAGCTTTCACTCTGGGAAATTCCCTGATGGTCCAGTGGTTAAGACTTGAGCCTGGGTTCAATCCCTAGTTGGGGAACTAACATCCCAAAAAGTGCACAGTGCAGCCAGAAAAAAAAAGGCTTTCACTCAACAAGTCAGAGAACAATTATGTCCCTGGGACAATGGTGGCTGTGGCTTACCCGTAGATACATCTGGGCCTGGGACTGGTTGAGGGGTGGGGAGGTGGTGTTCCCCAGTAGCACAGACTGGGTCAAAGTGGTAGCACTGGGAGAGCTCACACTCTGGGACCGGCTGATGAGCTGGGCAGCCGATGTGGTGGCCAGATTGATCTGTGTGGTACAGAAGGGAACCAGGACTAAGGATGGGGGAAGAGACACAAGGAAATACACATGACTGACAAACTCAGAGTGACACCAGCAAAAGCAGAGTATCTCACTTTCACAGAGTCAGGAGGAAATGAACACCTTACCATCCACACCTGTTATCCTGGCCTCTAAAGGCTATCAGCAAAGTACAGAAACCAGGCCCTAATCACCAGTGTAAGAGCTGAGGAGCAAAGGACAAAATGGAATAGATTCTACTTCTCAGTCAAGAATCCAACGATTAGCCTTTGGGACCCTTTGATTCCTCCTGCCCAGGATTTTCTTCCTCCTTAAGACACCTCTACAGATCCATGCTGGTTACTCTCCCTTTTACTGATATTCTCTACGCACGATCAGTAAATACCATCAATGGTGAAATAAACACTCTCAGATCAATGGCACAAAGTATTGGGTTGGCCAAAAAGTGTACGCAGGTTTCCTGAAATATCTTACAGAAAAATCTGAATGTTGGCAAACCCAAGAATTTAACTGAAAGACACAGACCCAGGGAGGAAAGCCCCTCGGTGGGGACAGGCAGTACTCACGGAGGCCTGGGTGGTGGTGGTCTGCTGCTGTGCAGTGCTGGTGTTTGGGGAGCTGGCCTGCCGACTGGCAGCAATTGTAGCCTGTTAGAGGGCAAAGACGACAAGAGAGAACAGAGACAACGAAGGCAAAGGCTCTGAATCTTCCAGGAACAAATCACAGGCACAAAATATAACTGAGATTTCAGGTAAGAGCAGTGAGCCTCTACTGTGGAGCAAGGACAAGTATGTTCACTATGTCAATCACCCTCATATTACTGCGTATGCTAACCCCACGACTCCCACATAACCCGCCCTGAGCAGTTGGCAGCCCTTGCTCTTTCTCCTGCTTTCTTTTAGCTGGAAGAACCTTTGGTCAGGTCACATCAGAAGTCACTGCTAAGTCCAGCCCAGAGCTGCCTGATCAATACAAATGTAAGGTGAGCCACCTATATCATTTTCTAATATGAACATTTTTCAAAGAGTAAAAAGAAACAGGAGAAGTAAACTTTAAAAATTTACTTTATTTAAGCTGATCTGTCTCATTTTAACACATACCAACATAAACGAACTTCTGAGCTTTTTCGAACTAAAAAGTCTCTGAAATCCAAAATCTTCTCCCATATCTCCATCTGGACTAGCTGCATTTGTTGGTTTTTTTTTTTTAAGGAGACGGATTTTCTAAAATATTTGGCTGGGTCCCGTCTTAGTAGCGGTACTCATAGTCCTCATTGCGTCCAGTGGGATCTTTCATTGCAGCCCAGACTCTCTCGTGGTGGCGTGTGGTATCAGTAAACTACAGCATGGGCTTAGCTGCTGCAAGGTGTATGATATCTTACTTCCCTGACCAGGGGTTGAACCCTCGTCTCTTGCACTACAAGGCAGATTCTCAACCACTAGACCACCAGGGAAGTCCTAGAGACTAGCTGTATTTTAAGTGCTCAACAGCTGCCTGTGGCTAACGGCTACTACACTGGACAGTGCAGGGCTAGCACACAGCCATGCTACCTCTAAAAGACAGTTCTCCCACGGTTCTTACTGTGAGCCCACAAGCTGAGGTCCACTCATCCTCCTGCAAAAGGACAGGAGGCACGGGACACTGTTCCCAGCCTGGCTCAGTGGCGGGTGTGGTGTGTTCCAACCCACCTGTACTGCCTTTCCCCTCCCTCCTGGGCCAGCTGGCTGCTGACCTCTCACCTGCTGGACGGCAGCCAGGCTATGCAGCTGGGCATTGCTGAGCTGCTGCTGGAGCATGAACTGGTGGAAATACTGAGCCGCGTTGGGCTGACGCTGCAGTGCCTGCAGAGCCTAGGGAGAAACAGAAGGGAATCATTCCACTTGGGATGAACCACTCCTAACACCTATACTGTGGAAATCACTGGGATCCTGGGAAAGGGACACATGGGGAAGAGAGAAACAAAGGAAAAGATAGGTATCTGGTTAGCCTGTCAACATCTGATATGTCCATTTTTATATTAGAACCAGTGAGTTCATGTAGTCCTTAAAAAGTAGGGACACAATTAATTGAAAAATACAGCAGTATAATCTCACATGAACTTGTATTTCCCAAAATGGAATCTGGAAATATCTGATATAACAACGAATTAGGACTAAACTGGCTGAAAATAAATGGAATGTTGATTAATGTAAAGAGAAGAAAATAAAAGACCATATTCTAGGGACACAGTAAAGGTGATAGAGCCCTGCCTGTGTGTGTGCTCAGTCGTGTCCAACTCTTTTCGACCCCATGAATTACAACCTGCCAGGCTCCCCTGTCCATGGAATTCTCCAGGCAAGAATACTGGAGTGGGCTGCTATTTCCTTCTCCAGGGGATCAACCCAGGGATCAAACCCGCGTCTCTTGCATCTCCTGCACTGGAAGGCTGATTCTTTACCACTGAGCCACCTAGGAAGCCCGACAGGGCTCTAAAGGGTTGAAAATGATGAAAAATAAAATAAACAGTGACTATGAAAGTCTGTATCAGGTAAAATTTTCAAGTAACTGGAATTTTTAAACATCTACAGTATAATGCTAACAGGTGTTTATAAAGACAGTATCAGTAATTCAGTTTTGGCGTTAACTTCAAAGCCAAAACTACATTCCTTTTTTTTCTTTCCAGGAGCCGAAATAGTTGAGGTTCTTAACTTCCACTACCCAGGGTGATTTTCAAGAAAAACCCAAAAATAAAAACCTGACAATCCTTGAAGAGAAATGGTTAGTGAGATCTAGCAACATGAACTAAATGATATAAAAACCTTAAAGACTGATATCTCGTTCTGCCTGCTTGCTCAAACTGTTGTAAACCCCAAAGGTTCTCAGACCTGCAAGTGACCTTTGTCATCACCTGATCGTACTTGCCCAGTCTGCTGGAAAGAAACCAAGGGTGATTATCTTCCTGCATCCTTGCCCACCCCAAGCCAATGCTCACAGCCCCTCAGTGCTGAGCCTCACCTGCACAGCCTGCCGTTCATACAGTGACATTTGAGCGATCTGGGGCCGAGAGCTGCCCCCAGAGCCAGAACTCCCATTGGTGGAGTTGGAGTTCTGTTCACTCTCAGTCTCCATGATAGAGGTCCAGGGTCCCCACGGCTGGCGCTCTGACTCCAGACCTAGATGGAAGAAGCAACGGGTTAAAATGTACACCTGATCTCCAGTGACTATTTCATGTTATTATTTATTCAAGTTACCTAAGAACCTTCCTTTTCTTCCAGAAGCCATGATTGCTCTGTTTTAATAATGACCAAATCTTCAATACACTTATAACCGTATCTTCCCCACCATCTTTTGAAACTAAGCGATGTCTCAAAAAACACAACTTTAACCTATTTCCTCCTGGCTGTCATTAAATAGAAAATGGCCTGAATGTAAGATGGTTCCTTATAAGAGTATGGCTATTTTATATCCCCATCACACCTTTGAACAGTTTAAAATCATCCCATTTAAAACTTACTGTTTCCTCATTTTTATCTCACATGCAACATCACTATCAGCCTCACCTTAACAATGGCACCATGTACTGAGAAGTCACTGGGCGCCTCCTCTCACTGGGCTAGGCCTTCACCGCCATTATTTATCAGTGCTTTACGGTAAATATAATTATCTTCACTTTACAATTGTGGAAATGAGGTTTTCAGAGGTTAAGCAAGTAGTCCTAGTTAAGTATCAAATCTTTACACTAGGACACAGGTCTTCAAACCAAAAACAATCTGTGGTTAAGGCCGTGTCACTCACTTCGAGTACCCATTGTCTTCATTTTATGGAGGAGGGGCTTATGGTACAGAAAGGACCAAAGCAACATAAAAAGTCATAAAACTGGGAGGTAGAAGAGCTAGACTATAGCCCATCTCACCCAAAGAGCTGCCTGGCTGGAGCTGGGGCTACTAGTAACACCTTGGCCATGGTACTTTATCTTCTTCCACCTCAGTTCCCCTGGATGCAGAGAATTCCCAAGTAAATATAACACATCATTGTAACAAATGACTTACAGGTATTAAACATAGTAAAGACAGCAATCAAAGCTTCAAGAAAGTAAGATTCAATGTTTTCGCCCACTGAAGTAACCAGAATTTATCCTCTGGGGTCTACTCTAAAATTTGCAAAGAACACATGAAAACATTGCTAAGAACACAGCAAAGAAACAGATGAGAAGGAAGAAGAAACATGCCATCAAAGCAGCGTTAAATGACAATAAGTTTCTTTGGTTCTTTCTTTTCTTCGTCCCCTTCTTTTGCTATTTTTTCTCTACTTTTGAGGCATGGAGGAGCCATTGGAAATATCAGGTCAGCACAGCACAATTTGGTTTAGGAATGTAAACAACAAATCAGAATATCTGCTAAGGTGTGCCGATAGTTTCACTCAGGTGAATCCATTTTAATGATACCATCCAAAACAAAGAAACTAAATAAAATCAAACTGCTTGGCCTTGGAAATTAGAGTTGGGGAGATTTCTTATGGGTCCATTCCCAGTTATAATCTGATTGCATCCTTATCCTCCAAGAATTAGTTGTCCAGTAAGAGCAAATGTCAAAAAAAAAAAAAAAAAAAAGAGCAAATGTCATTGCAAACATGGATATAACCCATGAAGTATACAGGAGAAATCACACTGGCTTCAAGTCTAGCCTATCTTCACCCCACATCTTTTGCCAAAATATCAAAGCACTAAACAGATACAGACCCATGAATCCTCATTATCAGCATGCGGAGGAAAAAAAGTGGGTAAGCATTAGAGGCAGCACGGCATAGTTGTATAGAGGATGGGACCTAGTTCACTGGACTCAGAGGGAGGAGACCCCCTTTACTAGCTAGAGGAGACATGAATTCCCTTCGTAGATGAAAAGGCTAATAAACTATATGATCCCCATCTCCCCCCAAAATGGAAGTCTTAATAATTTTTCAGGTTGTGAAACAGAAAAGAGGTGGAAAGAGACCAGTTTAAAGTCTTAAACAAAACCAGGAGAAACTGTCATCAAAACCAGGATTCCTGGATCCCAGGCACATAAGTCTATTCATTTGTGCTCAGCTTCGGGGCTGTAAAATCAAATACAGAAAATGAAGACAACAGAAAGTCTGGGAGGCACAGTCAATTTAAATTTTCAGAATTTAACTGGAAGAGAAAGCATGAAAAGCTGAACCATAGAGGTCCCCTGAATCACGAAACTGGGGTCATCCTGAAATATAGTATTTGGGGGTTGTGGGGCTGGGCTGGAGTAGATCTTTGGCAAGGAGCTAGAGGAAGATAATGAAGTGGACCAGGTTCCGGGCCTCCTGAGCCAAGAGTTGAAGAAAATCAATTTCCCCAAGCATGAAACTCTTGCCTCCCAGGAAAGATGGGGCATAGATAGGAAGGGGGGAAGGAGAAGGGGGTGGGTTCGGGGGAGACTGTGCCACAGAAATCGAAGCCATCTGAAGAATAGGAGTAGACGCCCCCAGGGGTCCTTGTATCTAGAACCTTGATGAGAACGAGTTCCCAAGAGGAGTCAACCCCACCGGGAGAAGGGGGGCTCACGGAGCGGTGGTGCCAGGAGTGAACCGACCCCAAGTGAGCGGAGAAGTGTGCTTACTGATAGCGGGGAGACAGGCAGGAGGGAGACAGAAATCGAGGAACTGGGAGGCTGAGGGACCCAGGGGACCAGAAAAAAGCAGGGAGAGAACTAGACGGCACGCTTGGATGGGAAAGCCAAAGTCAGAGGAGGGAAAATGAATGAGAGAAGGAGCGGTCAGGAGCAACTAGGGTGACGGACGGACAGCAGTGAGCACAGCTCTCTGTGTGAAAATGAATAGAAGAGCGAGAGGCTCGGGCAGCAGAGCGAAGGACCGCAGGGCGAGCGCCAGAGGTAGGCAGGGAAAGACGCCGGGGGAGGTACCTGGGGCGTTCCACAGCCCGCGGCGGCTGCAGAAACATCCCCGCGCGGCCAAGCCCCCGGAGGTCCTGCCCCTGCCCCGCCGCGGCCGCCCGCTTACCTCCGCGCCTGGCTCCGCACCCGGGCGCTCCCGGGATAGGGGGTGGGGGGCGTCCACCTCACGTGCCGGGGTCCCCGGGCGCCGGGCCGGGTGGGGGGCGCGCTCGGCCTCCGCGGCGGGCTCCCCTCGCCTCCTCCCCTTCCTGGAGGGGCGGGGGCGCCGAGGGCGGGGTGGGAGGCGCCCGGCGCGGCCGCGGCTCCCCGCCCCTCCCGCCGCTCCGGGTGCGGGCCGGCCGCGGCTCCGCCAGGCCTCCGGGGCTCGCTCCGGGGCCTGTCACTTCCTGCCGGGCGGAGAGGGTGGGGGCGGCAGGCCGGGGGCTGCGGGCCCGGCTGGAGGAGGGGGCTGGCGGGGAGGTGCTTCCGGGGCAGCCGGACCCCTCCCCCGTCCCTCCCCCTCCCCTCCGTGGCCTCCCCCCTCCCTCCCGCGCGTCCCTCGTTTCCTGCCGGCGCCCGTTGCCATGACGACGCCGCTGCCGGGCCTCCGCGCTCTAGGCCTCGGGGTTTTTTTTCCCCCTCTCTCGCTCTTTCTCCTCTTTTTTTCCCTTCTTTCTCTCCGAGCGCTGCTCGTCGGTGGGAGGGAAGAAACCGAGAAAGTGGTGGCCTCTAGCGGGGGAAACTCACCTCTCAGAAAAGGAGAGGGAGATGGGAGAAGGGAGGGAAGTGACGTGAAGAAGAGGGAAAAAGAAGGTATTTTCTGGAGCTTCTGGGAATAAGGGATAGAAAGAAAGGATCAAAGGGACCAACAGGCTGAGCGGGAGAAAGCCAAGCAAGGACCCTAGAGAAACGGTAGACGGGGGAAGGAAATAAAGCCGAGGAAAGGAGAGAAAAGGACAGGAAAAAAAAAATTGAGGCAAAGGGGAGAGAATGTTGATGGTTTAATTCCGCACCCCTCACCTCCACTCGGAGAAGGCGGGAAAAGCTGTACGGCAAACAGTGAACCCGTTAGGAGTTGACATTCCTTCAAAAGCTTCCGCCTAATATAACTTGCTTTGAATAACGTGTTTAAGTCTGTTATTTCAGGGTTTGGTGTTCGTCTCTATTCTTAGATTTAAATGTGTATGTGAAAGAACGACAAAAACAAGGGAGAAGGCAGGAGTATAAAGAGAGTAGAACAATGGGGCTGTTTGGGAAGGCTAAACATTTGATGAAGCTGTGGCTTTTGTCACTTTTTTAAAAATCAGTTTTTAATTCTCTTAGCCTTTGAACACTCAACACATATTTCTAGAGCACCTACTAAGTGCAGTCCGGTTTTGGAGGCTTAAATTACATCAGAGCACAGAACAAAGATAACTCATTAACCTGTACGGATCTAGCCAGGGCTGCCTTGCGGATAAATAACGAAATTTATGCTATTTCTGATGTTATCATAGTTGAGTAGCTATTTTTTTTAACCTTCTATCTTTTCCTAATCACCGTTCTAGTCAGTTATTTTTCTGTCAACTAGCTCTTCATTCTCTCCTTTAAAAGCCAAGACGTGATTTATTTTTGTAAAGAAAATAGAAGTATTCTCTTTGTTTATAAATTAGATCTATTTAGATTTGCATTGAGAAGTGTGTTTGCGGGGGCGGGGGGGGGTGCTTAATTTGTGGTAGCCAGATTTATGTCAGAGAGAAATCTCAGCCAAGCTTCTAGAAACCAGTCAGACAAGTATGTGAGGGAAGAAAAAGGAGGGCAGCCAAAGGACTGGAAAAGCAAAGACATGAGGTGTGAGGAGGTGAAAGGCTATGTTGTCAGGATGGGTAACAGCTTTGGCTGAGGATGAATCGAAAAGATTCTGGCAAAGAACTGGTGGTAGAAACTAGGTAAAGCGTTAGTCATTTAATTCAAACCTAGATTTTTGGCATGCCTGAGAAGTTTAAAGGTCTCTTGCGGAGGCTTAGAATGAATAGATTGAGCCTAAGCTGAATTTCCTGGCACCAATGAAAAAGTTCTATCTATAGACAGTTTTTAGATTCTAAGACATTCAGGTCGAGAAACGTTATTCATGTTTCCATGGCAGTTTTATCACTGTGAAGTGTTTAAAGAAGGCCTGTAATATATCCCAAGGAGACGAATGCAGATGCCAGAGTGCATGCACTCATTTTTCCAATAACCTGTGGGATTTCGTACTTAGAGGGTACCTGGCTATTCCAAAGCCATTAGATCCCCTGGAGGAGGGCATGGCAATCCACTCCAGTAGTTCTTGCCAGGAGACTCCCATGGACAGAGGAGTCTGGCAGGCTACAGTCCGTGGGGTCGCAGAGTTGAACATGACTGAAGCGACTTAGCACGCACACACAGAAGTAGAACAGAATCACTACCTTTGCATATAATTTTATTCCATCCCTAAACATTTTTTTTCTTTTTCCTGGACCCCTCTGTATAAGTTATACATTTAAAAGTTATACGTTTAGATGATGTTAGGGAATAAGGTAGTGATGTTATATAATTTTGTTGAATCTCTGGTATAAGTCTAGGCTACAAATACTCGTCACAGAGCCTGCCATATTGATTATGGGCCTTTAGTTTAATTTTCATATGTTAAACACTTGTATCCCGCATGTCACAGTAATTATTTTCAAGTTCATTTCTCTCTCCAAGACAGACCAGACTTCCAGGGTCATAAGCCTAGCCAATTTTCCAAAGACAAATTCCGCTTAAAAAAAGAGATGTATTAACAGCAAAGTGAAGTATTAGAGAAACCTCCACCCATAAAATCCTCATCAAAGACTCAATCAGCTTGGGAACTGCTACTGAAATGCTTACCTCAACCTCAACAGAGCAAAACACTGATCCCTAGAAAATCCTCAACTGACTCCTTTCTTTCCTTTTGTTTTTTTGAATTTGTGCTAAACTGTCTCATTTTCATTTAATGATTATGCTGAAATTAGCCTTTTCTTTTTCAAACCAAATAGTCTTCTGAATAGAGGCCAAATAATTTCTTTACTCTGCATAACACTGAAGGCCATTAACCTAAATAGGTGAAAAGGAAATGCATTCTACCTGGTGTGTAGAAATTGAAGCCCTCCCCCTGCAAAACTTGTCTGAATAAAGAAAGATCAGGATTTGAAGGAAATCAACCATTTGGCAGCAACTAAAACAAATAGAAAGGAATATAATTTTGCATAGCCACTGAATTTTTCAGGCTTCTCTTCTAAACCTAGCAATGTGCAATAAATTGTGAAGCAAGAGAGGTGTTAGTGTCAAGTATTTACAAATAACCAAGTAAGTAAGCTTGTGTGATCACATTTTTATGCAAATGTGGATGGGAAAGAAGTAGGGGAAAAAACATAACCTTTACTTTTTTTTTAGTGCTTTGATTTATTTTTTTAATGTAAATGTATTTAATTGGAGGCTTCTTAATAGGCTAATTACTTTACAATATTATAGTGGTTTTGCCATACATTGACATGAATCCACCACAGGTGTACATGTGTTCCCCATCCTGAACCCCCCTCCCACCTCCCTCCCATAACCTTTACTTTAACCGATTTTATTCCACCATGATTCTATATGCCACTTCAAGGTCTAGTTGGGAGAAAATGAAGATTAAAAAGATTTATAGACTCCTATATTTGCTTAAAACTCAACATTCAAATAACTAAACATCTGGTCCCATCACTTCATGGCAAATAGATGGGGGTAAAAGTGGAAGCAGTAACATTTAATTTCTTGGGCTCCAAAATCACTGCAGATGGTGACTGCAGCTATGAAATTCAAAGACACTTGCTCCTTAGAAGGAAAGCTATGACAAACCTAGACAGCATATTAAAAAGCAAGGACATCACTTCACTCACAAAGTATAGTCAAAAGTATGTTTTTTCCAGTAGTCATGTATGGTTGTGAGGGTTAGACCATAAGGAAGGCTGAGTGCCAAAGAATTGCTTTCAAATTGTGGTGCTGGAAAAGACTCTTTAGAGCCCCTTGGATTGCAAGATCAAACTGTTTAAGGGGAAGCACACTGACTGAAACCGCCCACCCTGGCCAGGCTCTCTAGTAACCATTCGCATGAGTTGTTTTACGACAGGAGGTCCTGATAAGGAATATGGAACAAATAAGCCACCACCAACCGGAAGAGTTCGGGAAAGGTCAAAAGGAGACCTTTTGATTCACTTCCGAGAATACCTCTCGCTAGCATCCATCTTGGCTAAGCGATGCGTGCGCCACCAGGAAGGACTCTGAGTCAGAATGATTGGCCAAAGACAACCCGGAAACTAATCCCATCACCATAAAACCCAAGACTTCGAGCCATGTGGTAGAGCAGTTCTCTTGGGTTCACTTACCCTGCTGCTCTCCTCCCGGGTGCCTTCTTCCAATAAAGTCTCTTGCTTTGTCAGCACATGTCTCCTCGGACAATTCTTTTCCCAGTGTTAGACAAAAGCCCGCTCTTGGGGCCCTGGGGAGGGGTGGTGGGGGTGGTGTGGGGAGCCTTCCTACAACAAAACCAGTCAATCTTAAAGGAAATCAACCCTGAATATTCATTGGAAGGATTGATGCTGAAGCTGAAGCTCCAGTACTTTGGCCACCTCATGTGAAGAGCCGACTCACTGGAAAAGACCCTGATGCTGGGAAAGATTGAAGGCAAAAGGAGAAGAGGGCAGCAGAAAATGAGATGGTTGGATGGCATCACTGACTCAATCGACATGAATCTGAGCAAACTCTGGGAGAGAGTGAAGGACAGGGAAGCCTGGTGTGCTGCAATCCATGGGTCACAAAGAGTCTGACACAATTTAGCAACTGAACAACAAAGTATTTCTAAAGCGCGCGCCTGCACTCACACAGAGACTTACTCAAGCCCCTCGATTTTAAGTGGTAAATCGGGGGCTACTCTCTAGTCGTGGTGCACAACCCTTTCCTTGCAGTGGCTTGTCGTTGCAGAGCACAGGCTGGAGGTACACAGTCTCAGTAGTTGTGACACACAGACTTAGTTACCCCAGAGCAAATGGGATCATCCCAGGCCAGAGATTGAACTGGTGTCCCTTGCATTGCAAGGCAGATTCTTAACCACTAGACCACCAGGGAAGCCCCCAAATGAACTTTTATTTGCAGCCTCCTGCATTATTTTATTGATTGACAGTGTCTAATCACCTGACCTTAACATAGGAAGATTATCCTACGTTATCTGGAGGAGCCCATTGTAATTATGAGTTCTTTAAAACGATAAGTGGGAGGCAGAAGAGACAGATTGAGAGATGTGATGGGAGAAAGATGCATCCTGCCATTGGTGGCTTTGAAGATGGAAGGGGCCCATGTGCTGAGCAATACAGGAAGCCTCTAGAAGCTGAAAAAAAAATCCAAACAAACAAGGGGATGGATTCTTCCCTAGAGCATCCTGAAAAGCCTCCTGATAACACCTTGGTTTTCACCTAGTGAGATGCATGTCCCACTTCTGATCTACAGAACTGTAATATAATAAATTTGTGTTGTTTGCAACCACTAAGCTTGTGACAAATTGTTGTTACAGCAGCAATGGAACGTGAACACATAAGCTAACTGGTATTTCAAAAAGCAGAAGCTAATCTTCTACGTTTCCTGCTGCCTAAAAGTCCAGCTAGTTGCCAACTTCTTTACTCTTTGTTTGCTAACAACTAGAAATTTTATCGTATCACATGCTTGAGCTAATCAATGAGAAAGTGCTCAGGAATTATTTAGAGTGGCAGCTTTTCAGTTCTGTGAAAATGCCATTCAAGTATATTTTCAAAAAAGTAGAATCATAACTCTCATACAAAAATAAAATGAACATCTGTCAAAGATTGTATATAACTTGTTAATTAATGAAAGAATCAGTAAGATACTAAAATCAGTTCAAAATGCATTTGAGGGACTTCCCTGGCAGTCCATTGGTTAAGACTGCCTTCCAACACAGCAGATGTGGGTTCATTCCCTGGTCAGGGGACTAAGATCCCACATGCCTCACAACCAAAAAAAACAAAACACAAAACAGATGCAATATTGTAACAAATTCAGTAAAGACTTTTAAAATGGTCCACATCAAAAAATTTTTTCTCTTGAAAAGTGAATTTGAGAAATTGGATCTTTAAAGGTAATTTGATAAAGGAATGTTAGAGAAGATTGCTGAGTTGGATATAAAATTGGTTAATGTCGTATCCGACCATAAACCATATTTAAAGATTATCTTTTTCACTACTGGACAGGAACTATTTGAGGTTTGAGTTCATCTCTGCCTCTTCAGGGTTGTAAAGTAATTCAATCAACAGGAAATCATTGCAAGGCACAAGTTCAACATCAAACTGAAAGAACACCTAGGAACCTCTTCCTGTTATTTCTAGTTTTTGGATCATTTTTTTGTTTGTTTGGTTTTTGACAACTGGGAAAGTGAAAGTGACATTGCTCAGTCGTGTCCAACTCTTTGCAACCCCACGGACTGTAGCCTACCAGGCTCCTCCATCCATGGGATTTTCCAGGCAAGAGTCCTGGAGTGGGTTGCCATTTCCTTCTCCAGAGGATCTTTCCGACCCAGGGATCGAACCCGGGTCTCCTGCATTGTAGACAGACGCTTTACCGTCTGAGCTACCAGGGAATAGCTCGTTTATACAGACGTAAATCCGAATAAAGAAAAAAAAAAGGTGCGATCTGTTTGTAGGACATATAATCTTAAAAATGCATTTCAGTATACATTAGATGCAGACAAATACTGTTTAATTCCATTTATACAAGACACCTAGCATAGTCAAATTCATAGAATCAGAAAGAACATTGGTATGGGAATTTGCTATATGACTCGGGGAACTCAAACTAGGGCTCTGTAACAACCTAGAGGGGTGGGATGGGGAGGGAGGGAGGTTCAAGAAGTCGGGGACATATGTATACCTATGGCTAATTCATTTTGATGTACATATGGCAGAAACCAACACAATATTGTAAAGTAATTATCCTTGGCAGAAACCAACACAATATTGTAAAGTAATTATCCTTCAATTAAATTTTAAAAAAAGTGGTAGATGCCAGGGGGAGACGGATGATGGTGAGAGTTACACAACTGTGTGAATGTACTTAGTGCCACTGAAGTGTATAGTTGTGCACAGTATGCTTTATATCATGTGACTTTTCCACAATTAAAACAAAAATTAAAAAGAATGAAAGAAAAAGAAACTGTTAGAGTTGACAAAGTCAGGGAGAATAGGTCTCCTCACCTAAGCTCCCTGCCGGAGTTTTCCTCCCTGCATTCTAGAGATGGGGATGGCAGAGCACCCAACAAGTGCAGCAAGCCTGTTCCTCTCTCAGACTTCCTCAGCTCAGGAAGCAGCAATCCCTGATGTCTAGCAAAGACACCTTGGAATTGACCTCAGCTCTTCTCTTTAGTTCATAGCCTACATCTAATACCTCTAATATATTTGGTATTCTTCGAAAATAGTTTGAGGACCTACCTTAAGACAGTAACTTTTTTCCCTCATGTGTGTCTATTAGTAGACAAAACAGACAAGAATCCTTATCTTCATGGAGTTTGCTTTCTGGTGGGGGAGAAAAATGAGAAACCAAATATAAAATATATGGAATGTTAATGATGACAAATACAATAGAGGAAAAATCTTAAATGGAAAGAGATTGGGAGAACTTGGAGGTGGGGATAGAATCTAAATACAGTTGACTGGGAAGACCTCACAGGGAAGGCAGTACTTAAAAACAGAGATGGGACTTCCTTGGTGTTCCAGCGGCAACACGCTCAGTGCAGGGGGTTTGAGTTTGATCCCTAGTCAGGGAACTAGATCCCACATGCAGCAACTAAGAGTTCGCATGCCCGTAACTAAAATGCATGCCCAAATCCAACAACTAAGACCTGGTGTAGCTAAATAAATAAACTCTGGGAGTTGGGGGTGGACAGGGAGGCCTGGCATGCTTCAGTCCATGGGGTTGCAAAGAGTCGGACATGACTGAGCGACTGGACTGAACTGGACTGAACTGAAAAAAAAAAAAGAGAGAAAGAGAGATGAAGGAAGGAAGAGAGGCAGCCATGTGCATATTTGTTCCAATCAGAGGCATCATGTGCCAGTGTGTTAAAGAATGAGGCAGACACGATACTGCAAAATATGACACCTTGTATGCATACGTTCTCAGTTGTGTCCAACTCTTTGCCACCCCAACTGCCGGGCTCCTCTGTCCATGGAATTTTCCAGGTAAGAATACTGGAGTGGGTTGCCATTTCCTACTCCAGGGGATCTCCCCAATTAGGGATCGAACCCTTGTCTCTTAAATCTCCTGCATTGGCAGGCAGATTCTTTACCATTGGCTCCAGACACCTTGGCATATTGAATATTTTAAGCTGAAGGCTTCTGAGAAAACAGCAGAAACAAGGTCAGAGTGACCTTCTCCCTGCCCTTCTCCCTTGAAACAAGTTATAAACTCTTACCTGAGAGGTCCTCTCCCTATACCTGGAGGAAAGGGGCATCCTTACCTCTGAAATCAGGGAGGCCAGAAACAGCCTAACATACAGGACTTGTTGAGTATCCCGCTGTTGACAACATTCCTCTCATACTCTTTGACCTGTCAGATTTCTTTCAGATCTCCTTGACTGTTCATTCTTCATCAAACCTAGCATAAAAGTGCTTGAGTTTAACCATTTCTACAGGTCTCCATTTCCTTATGAAGGCTCCCTGGTCACATCAAAATTATATTCAATAAATGTGTATGCTTTGGAGTAGGAAATGGCAACCCACTCCAGTATTCTTGCCTGGAGAATCCTCATGGAAAGAGGAGCCTGGTAGGCTACAGTCTATGGGGTCCCGAAGAGTTGTATACGACTGAGCGACTGACACTTTCTTCTGTTAACCTATCTTTGTCAGTTTAATTTTCAGACCCAGCCAGGAAGCTTTTTCCTCTGATACAGGAATAGCAAGCACAATGTGTCTGGACCAGAATGAGGCAGGAGGAAAGGAATGGGAGATGGGGTTGGAGGTGTAAAGAAGCGTGAGCATGCCAGGGGAGGAGGTAGGGAGGGAGAGAGGAAACAAGTAATGATTGTAAAACCTGTTCTGCTTTTACTCCCGCTGAGAAATGTTGGAAGGATTTAGTAGAGGAGTAATATGATCTGACTTACTGTTTTTTTTTTGGCCATGCTTCGAGGCTTGTGGGTTCTTAGTTCCCTAATCAGAGATTGAACCTGGGCCTCTGGCAGTGAGAGAGGAAGTCCTAACCATTGGAACATCAGGGAATTCCCTGGTTTATGTTTTTAACAGGATGGCTCTGGCTGCCAGGATAAGAACAGGCTTGAGATACAGGGATGAAGATCAGTGAGGAGGAATTTGCAGTAGACTTGAGTAACAAGAGTAAAAATGATGAAAAGTGCTCCCGTATCAGATATATTTTAAAGCTAGGGCCAGTAGGATTTACTGATGTAATGGATGTGGGATGTGAGAAAAAAAAAGAAACAAAGGCACCTCCAAGGTTTGGGGCCTAAGAATAGACCTTGGAGGTTATTCTATAACAGCCTGCATGGAGCTGCCATATTCTAATTTAATGATTGCATTTTATTCCCTTGTGTCGCTACATTGAATATCTTTGTCATTCTATAATATAGATACATTGATAGACATTTTTGCTATTTGTAATATTTTGATAGACATTTTTGCTATTTGTAATAATTTCCTTAAACATGTATCAGTACACATAGATAAAGCATAACTGTAAAATGAATTTCTTTCTTCTTTTAATATATATTTATTTATTTGGCTGATCTTGCAGCATGTGGAATCTTCCATCTTAGTTGCTGCATTCGAGATTTTTTTTTTTTAGTTGCGGCATGTGGAATCTTTAATTGTGGCAAACTCTTGGTTTCGGCCTGTGGGATCTAGTTCCCTGACCAGGGATCGAACCCAGGCCCCTGGCATTGGGAGTGTGGAGTCAGCCATTGGATCACCAGGAAAGTCCCTAAGATGAATTTCTTTCTTTCTTTTTTAAGATTAATTTCTTAAAGTGCAGTTGTTAGGTCAAACTGTATGCATATTTTATATTTTAGTAACTATTGCAAAATTGCTATCCATGGAGGTTGCACTCATATTTTGCTAAGTGGATAGATTAATTCTGAAAGCCAGAAGTAGAAATAACCTTAGGTCTCCTAACAGAGATGAGTAAGTGCAAGGATGGCATGTAAAATGTCATCTCTTATTCATGGTAAAGTAGAAAAATGATTTTTTTTAAAAAGCCCTTAGTTTTAGATGACTTCTTATCTAAGCCTTGCAGTTTTATAGTTCTTTTCCTATCTTTTAAATTTTTTTCTCTTTCTCTCTGCCTTTCTAACCCTCTATACACACACCCACCAATCCCACTCACTTCCACACACACACACACAGAAAACACATCTCCTGTGGACCCTAGTTAACTAAAGTTAAGCTATACTTCCCATAGAAAGATAATTACTATCAACAGAATACACACTTTTGATAGTGTTGCTTTTTTCTCTTTATTGGCTGCACCACACACCTCATGGGATCTTAGTTCCCTGACCAGGGATTGAACCTGGGCCACAGTTACCAAATCATAACCAACTGGACTGCCAGGGAATTTCCTGTAGTGGCATATTCTAATAATCTTCAGATGTCTCACTTATAAACCCTGAATTCATATACCTGAATCTAAAATTCTTTACACAAATATAACACCCTTTAAAGAATTAGTAAATATTTCCTGTGATTTAATTATTTACTTTAAGGCATTGTGCTATATGTTATTGATGTATTAAAATGAATAAGAATATTCATTCATTTTCAAATAACAATATAATTAGGAAATAAAGTCAGGTATACATATTAAGTCGGTGGTTAAGGGCATGAACTATGAGATCTGGATTTGGATCCTGATTCTGCTACTTACCAGTTCTGTCACTTACATGGTCCTGGGCATGTAATACAACCACTGGAAGTCTCGTTCTCCTTATCTGTAGAATGAGGGGGCCTACCAACCTTGTTGTGAAAATTGGGTAATGCATAGTATTCATTTAGCCCATTGATTGTCCTTGGTAAGTACTCAAAAAAGATTGATTGTTATTTTATTATTAATTATCAGCTAGAGTTGATTACATTGCTGACAAAGGTCCATACAGTCCAAGCTAAGGTTTTTCTTGTAGTCATGTAGCTATATGCGAGTTGGACCAAAAAGAAGGCTGATCACCAAAGAATTGCTGTTTTCGAATTGTGGTGCTGGAGAAGACTCTTGAGAGTCCCTTGGACTGCAAAGAGGTCGAGTCAGTCAATCCTTAAGGAAATCAATCCTAAACATTCATTGGAAAAACTGAAGCTGAAGCTCCAATACTTTGGATACCTGATGCAAAGAGCTTACTCATTAGAAAGGACCCTGATGCTTGGAAAGATTGAGGGGAGGAGGAGAATGGGTTGACAGAGGATGAGATGGTTGGATGGATCACTGATTCAATGGACATGAGTTTGAGCAAACTCCAGGAGATGGTAAAGGACAGGGAACCCTGCCATGCTGCAGTTCATGGCATCACCAAGAGTTGGACATGACTGAACAACTGAACAATCAACTAGAGTGTAAGGCAGGATTCCCAAGTGGTACTAGTGGTAAAGAATCTGCCTACCAGTGCAGGAGACACAAGAGATATGGGTTCAATCCCTGGATCGGGAAGATCCTCTGAAGTAGGAAATGGCAACCAACTCCAGTATTCTTGCCTGGAAAATTCCACGCATAGAGGAGCCTAACAGGCTATAATCCATGGAGTCACTAAGAGTTGGACACAACTGAGCACAGACACACACAGAGTGTAAGGCAGTCTCTATAAAAAGACTATGCATACTCAAAGATATGAAATTCCCATCTGGTCTCCAAAAGAGCTGCCCTTCCTACAAAAAAAGAGAAAAATAATATTTGAGATAAAGTTTTGTCAGAATATGAAGGAATCAGAGGGAATATCTCATAGAGTTTTATCTCAATCAAACTGGCATTTTATCTCAATCAAACTAACCTTGACAAGCATTTATATTAACTAACTATGCCAGATGATTTTTACTTATTACCCATTTAATTTTCACATTGATCCTGAGAGATCATGATTACAGGATTATAAAAAATTAATAATCAGAAACCACAAATAAATACAGCTGGGAGACAAGGATGGGGAGACCTCACACCCTGCGGTCACAGCAGAGCCCAACAGGAAGAAGAAAGATTCTTTCTTTCTTTCCTGGCAAGGACTTGGCCAATGAAAACCCATGGACTCTGTTTATTATAGCCCTCCCAACTTTCTTCTCTCTGTAAAAGTGTTCTCCTTTCCTTGATGTGCAAGGACCTGCACTTGGCTCATCATGATTGCAGACCCCGAACTGCAATTCTGGGCTAATCCAGAATAAATCCATCTTTGCTGGAAAAATATCTGACAGTCTATTGGTTTCTGGTCAGAAGTGTCTTATCTAGATTTGGAGGTTGCTTTAATGAGCCTGCACTCCAGCTCTGTCTCTGGTCTGGCTTCTTGGAAGTCCTTAGAGAGAGCCGGATAGAACGACTGCAAAGAAGCAGTGCATAATTGATTTACTGGCTGTCCTCTGCCTCAGCAACCACAGCCCAAATCATGTCATTGGTTTCTTGGGTTGTAAACCTCTAAGGTTCCTTGTGCCAAAAGGTGAACTGTAGGGTGAACTCAGGAAATATCCCCAATGTTTATTCTTTAGCTGTAAATGAGTATAATATCTCCTTTGTGTTCCCATGATATTTTAAGTATAAAACAAAATAATCAATTGGAAAGGGCTGTAAAACAAAAGCAACAAGTTCTAGGAGAGTAAATTGAAATTTATTGAAAGATTCATTTGTGAGTTAACCCAGTTCCCTAGAAGTCAGACACTTTGCAGGAGAAAATAATCAATATATGTGTGGCCCAAATAATGTTTTCAACACTGTACTAGGCAATATAAGAGATACAGAAGAAGAAAAAAAAAAAAAAAAAGAGATACAGAAGAACTATAAAGCATTGCCCTGGGACTTCCCTGATGGTCCAGGGATTAAGAATCCACCTGCCAATGCAGGGGACACATGTTCGATCCCTGGTCTGGGAAGATCCCACGTGCCAAAGAGCAACTAAGACCATGCGCCACAACTACTGAGCACACACTTTAGACTAGTGCTCTGTAACAAGAGAAGCCACTGCAATGAGAAGCCCAGGCACCATAATGAGAAGTAGCCCCAGTTCACCACAACAAAGACCTGCTGCTAAGTCGCTTCAGTCGTGTCCGACTCTGTGTGACCCCATAGACGGCAGTCCCTAGTAGAGATAAAAATTAGTTCATTAACCAAAATTTTACCCAAAAAATTGCCCCTGTTCTCAAAAAGCTTATAATATGGTATGGTCAAAGGAAATTACTCCTGTGAATTGCAGCAGCCAACAAACAGGTACAAATTTTTCTTTATGGAATGTTCTAAAACCAAATGATACGTTATATCTGGGCAGTGAATGGAAGAAAAGAGGGAAACTAATACTGGGCTAAGCGATTTTACATGTGATGTCTTGGTTGTTCCTTCCAGGCATTCACTGAATTGAGGACTGTTTTCTCCATTTTTATAGATGAGGTTACCAATGCTGATATGCTGAATGATTTGTTCGTGGTAACATAAATATTAGTTTGAACACAGACTCTCATACCAAATTCTAAATCTTGTATGTTTTTAGCATATGAGGCAGCCTTGAAGACGTGTCACAAGGGTTCCAGATCAGTTCTTCTTTGGGGCAATTGATAGGCTTGTACTTCCCCATCCATTGGAAGTTGGATACTTGTGACTTGCTCTGGCCAATGCAATGTGAGTGGATGCAATGTGCATCCTTTCTGGGCAGGAGCCTCAAGAGCCAGTGCGCACCGCTAATCTCATGCTCTCCTCTCCTCTGCTACAATGTGTACCAATAAATCAATAAATAGAGCAGCTGTTCAGTCACCTTGGGTCCTGGAATAAAGAGCACCTGGAGCCGAGGCCCTATCCACCCTTCCATGGGCATGTAAAATGAGGAGTCAATGCTTTTACCTTTTTTTTTTTTAATAGTTTTGTATCTTTTAAAAATATGTTTATTTATGCTGGGTCTTTGTTGCTGCTCAAGCTTTTATCTAATTGCAGAGAATGGGGGCTACTCTAGTTGTGCACAGGCTTCTCATTGTGGTGGCTTCTCTTGTGGAGCTCAGGCCCTAGAGCTTTCAGGCTTCAGTAGTTGCAGCGCGTGGACTCAGTAGTTGTAGCTCCCGGGCTCAATAGTTGTGGCGCCCGGGCTTAGTTGCTCTGTGTGGCATGTGGGATCCTCCCAGACCAGGGATCAAACCTGTGTCTCTTGCTTTGGCAGACTCATTCTTTACCACTGAGTAGCCAGGGAAGCCCTGCTTCTACTTCAATCATTCAGCTTTGAAGTTATCTTGACAACTTTACCTAATCAATCCTGACTCAATAGCACTAGGAATAAGGTGATTTTCTCATTAAATTCCTAAAATACGTAACTTTAGCTTCAGGACCAGTCATCAGGTGATGACAAAATTTATTGGAGACTGAAAGTCTGGGAAAATATATTATTTTATCTGTAATAACTTAAAGCCAGATTATGGGTTTGATGATATTATAGTTCTAGAAGACATTGGAAAATAGAATGTCAGTAGTGTATATCGGTTATTGCATTTGACGGAATTTGAATAGGATCTACGAGAGATGATCATAGCAAAGAACTGGCCATTTTTGTCAATCAGGAGTGAAAAGGGAAAAAGTGCAGAAAGTGGGTTATGGGATTGGAAGAGGCAATTGCGTGGAAAAGTTTTTGAATAATAAAAGCTGATTCAGTCTTAGCTTTATGGCAAAGGTCAAATCAAGTTATGGTAGTCCCATTAGTTGTCAAAACTTCAGGATGGATTAATGTATTGCACAGGAAATTCTTACATTAGAAATACTAAAGGATTAAGCCATTAGACAAAATTTACTAAAGCATTAGGGGGGAAAATGGATTAGGGTGTAACTTCCTACCAAAGCTTAGAGTCCTGAAGCATCCACAATTAAGAGGTAAGTTTTTTATTTTTTTTGGCCACACTGCAGTATGTGGGAATGGTCTTGATCCCTGTTTCCTGTACAATGTCATGAACCTCATTCCATAGTTCATCAGGCACTCTATCTATCAGATCTAGGCCCTTAAATCTATTTCTCACTTCCACTGTATAATCATAAGGGATTTGATTTAGATCATACCTGAATGGTCTAGTGGTTTTCCCTACTTTCTTCAATTTAAGTCTGAATTTGGCAATAAGGAGTTCATGGTCTGAGCCACAGTCAGCTCCTGGTCTTGTTTTTGCTGGCTGTATAGAGCTTCTCCATCTTTGGCTGCAAAGAATATAATCAATCTGATTTCGGTGTTGACCATCTGGTGATGTCCATGTGTAGAGTCTTCTCTTGTGTTGTTGGAAGAGGGTGTTTGTTATGACCAGTGCATTTTCTTGGCAAAACTCTATTAGTCTTTGCCCTGCTTCATTCCGTATTCCAAGGCCAAATTTGCCTGTTACTCCAGGTGTTTCTTGACTTACTACTTTTGCATTCCAGTCCCCTATAATGAAAAGGACATCTTTTTTGGCTGTTAGTTCTAAAAGGTCTTGTAGGTCTTCATAGAACCGTTCAACTTCAGCTTCTTCAGCGTTACTGGTTGGGGCATAGACTTGGATTACTGTGATATTGAATGGTTTGCCTTGGAAACAGACAGAGATCATGCTGTCGTTTTTGAGATTGCATCCAAGTACTGCATTTTGGACTCTTTTGTTGACCATGATGGCCACTCCATTTCTTCTGAGGGATTCCTGCGCGCAGTAGTAGATATAATGGTCATCTGAGTTAAATTCACCCATTCCAGTCCATTTCAGTTCGCTGATTCCTAGAATGTCAACATTCACTCTTGCCATCTCTTGTTTGACCACTTTCAATTTGCCTTGATTCATGGACCTGACATTCCAGGTTCCTATGCAATATTGCTCTTTACAGCATCGGACCTTGCTTCTATCACCAGTCACATCCACAGCTGGGTACTGTTTTTGCTTTGGCCCCATCCCTTCATTCTTTCTGGAGTTATTTCTCCACTGATCTCCAGTAGCATATTGGGCACCTACTGACCTGGGGAGTTTCTCTTTCAGTATCCTATCATTTTGCCTTTTCATACTGTTCATGGGGTTCTCAAGGCAAGAATACTGAAGTGGTTTGCCGTTTGCTTCTCCAATGGACCACATTCTGTCAGATCTCTCCACCATGACCCCTGAATGCAGAGTTCCAAAGAATAGCAAGAAGAGATAAGAAAGCCTTCTTCAGCAATCAATGCAAAGAAATAGAGGAAAACAACAGAATGAGAAAGACTAGGGATCTCTTCAAGAAAATCAGAGATACCAAAGGAACACTTAATGCAAAGATGGGCTTGATAAAAGACAGAAATGGTATGGACCTCACAGAAGCAGAAGATATTAAGAAGAGATGGCAAGAATACACAGAAGAACTGTACAAAAAAGATCTTCACGACCCAGATAATCACGATGGTATGATCACTGACCTAGAGCCAGACATCCTGGAATGTGAAGTCAAGTGGGCCTTAGAAAGCATCACTACGAACAAAGCTAGTGGAGGTGATGGAATTCCAGTTGAGCTATTCCAAATCCTGAAAGATGATGCTGTGAAAGTGCTGCACTCAATATGCCAGCAAATTTGGAAAACTCAGCAGTGGCCACAGGACTGGAAAAGGTCAGTTTTCATTCCAATCCCAAAGAAAGGCAATGCCAAAGAATGCTCAAACTACCGCACAATTGCACTCATCTCACATGCTAGTAAAGTAATGCTCAAAATTCTCCAAGCCAGGCTTCAGCAATATGTGAACTGTGAACTTCCTGATGTTCAAGCTGGTTTTAGAAAAGGCAGAGGAACCAGAGATCAAATTGCCAACATCCGCTGGATCACGGAAAAAGCAAGAGAGTTCCAGAAAAGCATCTATTTCTGCTTTATTGACTATGCCAAAGCCTTTGACTGTGTGGATCACAATAAACTGTGAAAAATTCTTCAAGAGATGGAAATACCAGACCACCTGATCTGCCTCTTGAGAAATTTGTATGCAGGTCAGGAAGCAACAGTTAGAACTGGACATGGAACAATAGACTGGTTCCAAATAGGAAAAGGAGTTCGTCAAGGCTGTATATTGTCACCCTGTTTATTTAACTTCTATGCAGAGTACATCATGAGAAAGGCTGGACTGGAAGAAACACAAGCTGGAATCAAGATTGCCGGGAGAAATCTCAATAACCTCAGATATGCAGATGACACCACGCTTATGGCAGAAAGTGAAGAGGAACTAAAAAGCCTCTTGATGAAAGTGAAAGTGGAGAGTGGAAAAGTTGGCTTAAAGCTCAACATTCAGAAAACGAAGACCATGGCATCCAGTCCCATCACTTCATGGCAAATAGATGGGGAAACAGTGGAAACAGTGTCAGACCTTATTTTTCTGGGCTCCAAAATCACTACAGATGGTGACTGCAGCCATGAAATTAAAAGACGCTTACTCCTTGGAAGGAAAGTTATGACCAACCTAGATAGCATATTGAAAAGCAGAGACATTACTTTGCCAACAAAGGTTCGTCTAGTCAAGGCTATGGTTTTTCCAGTGGTCATGTATGGCTGTGAGAGCTGGACTGTGAAGAAGGCTGAGCACCAAAGAATTGATGCTTTTGAACTGTGGTGTTGGAGAAGACTCTTGAGAGTCCCTTGGACTGCAGGGAGATCCAACCAGTCCATTCTGAAGGAGATCAGCCCTGGGATTTCTTTGGAAGGAATGATGCTAAAGCTGAAACTCCAGTACTTTGGCCACCTGATACGAAGAGTTGACTCATTGGAAAAGACTCTGATGCTGGGAGGGATTGGGGGCAAGAGGAGAAGGGGACGACAGAGGATGAGATGGCTGGATGGCATCACTGACTCGATGGACGTGAGTCTGAGTGAACTCCGGGAGTTGGTGATGGACAGGGAGGCCTGGCGTGCTGCAATTCATGGTGTCGCAGAGTCGGACACGACTGAGCGACTGATCTGATCTGTGCAGTATGTGAGATCATAGTTTGCTGACCAGAGATTCAACCTGTGCCCCCTGCATAGGGAGCATGGAGTCTTAATCACTGGACCACCAGGGAAGTCCCAAGAGGTAAGTCTTAGAAAAAAGAAATACAGATATGACTATTGACATATAGAGCTAACAAGAATAAAAAGATAAGAAGGGGGGTGGGAGGGACGTTCCAGAGGGAGGGGATATGTGTGTGTGTGTGTGTGTGTATATATATATATATATATATATATATACACATACATACTTATAGCTGATTCATGTGGTTGTACAGCAAAAACTAACATAACTTATAAAGTAACTATACCACAAAAAAAAGAAAAAAATTTTTTTTAATTTTTAAGAAGATTAGGAAGCCACCTAAATTTTGAAACCATGACCATGAATTAAGAAACTTGGGAGTAAGTCAACTATATCCCAATAGAAAATAAAAATTCAATTTAAAAAAAAGAAATCTGTGAGTATTTGGGATTGGATAATGACTCCTGGACTTCAGCTTCTGCAGGTGATGTAAACCTGCTCAGTGGTCCGATGCTCTCCTCAGATGAGGCCGAAGAGGAAATTAGCATAGAAGGATCTCCCAGAGGGTGGAGCCACAGTCTCAGAGAACATGAACTGGTGCGTCCTTCCTGGGGAACAAAACTGAGACCTAATTAAAGAAATTCCTCATCCCCAGGGTAAGAGACCCTCTCTGAACATTTGTCCAGAATTTCTCCAGAGAAACAGTTTTTCTGTTTTTGTTTTTTGGTTTTTTAAAGGAGCCAAGGTATCTTGTCCTTTGTTTCAAATCATCTCCACCTTCCACACACTGCAGAAAGCCCATTGTTAGGGAGACTCATTAGCACATTAGATTTTCTGTGATACTACAGCCTGTTCAGTTTCCACAGCCCTCAGGTCTCCTATTCAGCTAGTCTTGGATATAATAAAGAATTCTGTTCTTTGTGTCTGTTTCTTCATTTTTTTAGTTACTAGATGATTCTAAAGACATTTTTAATTCTAAATAAACTATAATTCTATCTTCTGCCAATGGTCAGCAGTTCATGAACTTTATCCAGGATTCAGAAAACGGTCTAAATCACATCTCCTAAAAACTAAAAAATAGTACAGAGCTGCTGCTAAGTCGCTTCAGTCGTGTCCGACTCTGTGCGACCCCATAGACTCAAGACCACTAATATGGGAGGATTGCACTGATGAGGGGCTTTGTCACAGGATACATTCTTGCATATTCAAGATGATGACCATGTACTGAGAAATTCTATGAGTAATTCCTATTCAAAAATTTGGAAAGGTTGGATCTTCCCTGGTTGTCCAGTGGCTAAAACTCCGAGCTCCCAATGCAGGAGGCCTGGGTTCAATCCCTGGTCAGGGAACTAGATCTTACATGCTGAAAGTAACAGTTTGTATACCGCAATTAAAGATCTCGGATGCCACAGTGAAAATTCTGCATGCCACAACTAAGACCTGGCACAACCAAATAAATATTTTTAAGTGGCATTGACTTTCATCTTCATAAAAAAACCTTACTAAAATAACCCTCATCTCCTAGTCCTTTTTGCCTGTATATTTACCATCCCACCATTGACAACCCCTAGAAGCCTAAATCCCTTTTCCTTTGTTTTGTCATTTCTCTTAAATTAGGCTTGACTGCTTCTTTGGGTTTTCCTTTTTTTTTTCCATTCAAACAATGACGTGAACACGAAATAAGCCTTTTCTCCTGTTAATCTATCTTTTGCCAATTTATTCCCAGGCCCCAGTCACTGAATCTAAGAGGGTAGAGGAAAAGCTTTTCCTCTTACAGTTTAGCATCCTGATAGCTTCCCAGACACTTCCATGACTCTCTTGTCTTACATCCAATCAGTCACTGACAGGATCAAGTTTTATCTGAGCCTGTGTTCCTGGAAAATAAGCCAGTTAAGAAATCCTACCATCCTTTTGTTTTCCAAACCCCAAAACCTTTGGTGTCAAGGAAAACAGCTCAAAGCAAAGAATCATACTACTCTTGTATATTCTCTGAAAAGTCTCATGACTGCAGTAAGTTCCATACACGACGCCCTAAGTTTTCCTTCTGTAAAATCTCAGGTCCCTTTTCTTTCCCATGAGACTGTCTTCGTTAATGAACATGTTCTCCATTGCAACAGCCTGAATAAAACCATTTGCTTAATTGTCTGGTATATTTTGTCTTTGATATCCCTGTGTCTTCCTGAGGCTGTCTCCTCAGTGAGTAACTTTTGAATAAGTCCCCTCCTCTTCACCCCCACTGGCAGTTTACCAGTTCTTACCTGGACTGCTGTATTGCCTCCTAAATGATTTTGAGGACTTCAGTTTTACTCTTTTTGTTTTATTTTTTTTGGCTGAGCCTTGAGGCATGTGAGATCTTAGTTCCCCCACCAGGATCTGAACTTTTGCCCTCTGCATTGGAAGTGCAGGGTCTTAACCCCTGGACCACCAGGGAAGTCCCAGCTTTACCATTCTCTACTCCATTCTTTACTCTGTTGCTAGAATGATCGTTCTAAAAAGCAATTCTTGACCTAACCTCTTACTACTTACACACACACACACACACACACACACAAATATACCACACAGGAGGACACTGAACTACTCCGGTGAAATACCATGCTTTCTTCTCCTCCTTTGTCTTTCATATGTAGCCCAAGCTTCCCTGGTGGCTCAGATGGTAAAGAAACTGCCTACAGCGCAGGAAACTCGAGTTCCATCCCTGGGTCAGGAAGATCCCCAGAAGAAGGAAATGGAACCCATGGCAGTATCCTTGCCTGGAGAAGCCCATGGACGGAGGAGCTTGACGGGCTACAGCCCATGGGGTCGCAAAGCGTCGCACGTGACTGAGCAACTAACACTTCACTTCACTTTACTCACTTTGCCCAAACTTGCTCCCTCTTTTTCTGCTTGTTGCTCATCCAGCTCAGGCACCAATCTGAAGAAGTCTTTCCTGACACCCCATCACCTTGGCCTGGGAAGGCACCTCTCCTCTCTACTCCCATAGCTTTGTGTACTTGTTCTATCATTATTTTTTGTCACACTGTATCACAACCGTTAATGTGTTTGTTTTCTCGTTCCACTAGTCCGTGAGCTCCTCGTTTATCTTTGTATTCCCAGGACAGGCAAAGTACCTGGCATATTAATAAAGGCATGTATTGAATATTTAACCATATATACTAGAACACTGTCACTTTTTTAAAAATTTTATTTATTTGGCTGTTCTGGGTCTGCATTGTAGCATGCAGGATCTTTAGCTGCAGGATATAGACTGTTAGTTGTGGCATGTGGGATTTAGTTCCCTGACCAAGGATCACACCCAGGCTCCCTGCATTGGAGTCTTAGCCAGTGGACCACCAGGAAAGTTCCCTATCACTTTAATGCTGCTGCTGCTGCTGCTAAGTCGCTTCAGTCAGGTCTGACTCTGTGCGATCCCATAGACGGCAGCCCACTAGGCTCCTCTGTCCCTGGGATTCTCCAGGCAAAGCTATTTAATCCTTAAAATCACCTTGCTTCTCAAATATGCACAAATGTTTATATTTCAATAAGTTGAATGACGTGAATTTTCTCATGAACCTCTCTTCATTCAATATAGTTGATGGTCCTAAATCATGAGATAATTCTTTCCATCCAAAAGATACAAGAATTGTTCTTATAATCATTTGATTTGGGTTTTTTTGCCCAGACATAACTTCCTAAATCTTGAAGACCACTGCATCTGTCCATTGCAAAAAAGGAGAAGTTTTGGCAGGAACTACAGACCCAAAAGTAGGGGGCTGGAACTTTCATTGGGTAGGAGGAGCATTCACGATTTCCTTTTTTTTTTTTTTAATATTTATTTATTTATATTTATATGGTTGTGCAAGTCTTTGTTGCGGCACTTAGGATCTTTAATCTTTAGTTGTTACATGTGGGATCCAGTTCCCTGACCAGCAATTGAACCTGGGCCTCCTACACTGGGAGTGCAGAATGTTACCCACTGGACCACCAGGGAAGTCCCATGACTGCCTTCTTTAGGGTTCTCTGTTCTCTTCCCACGATACCAAAGGGTAAGGCAGGATTAGAGATGGCCTTCTGGGATACATTCTCCATCTTCTCTCACTTTGAGAACTCCTAGGAGGAGCAGAGCAACCTCTAGGGTGGTGGAGATAAGGAACAAACAGTTTATTCCTTTGGGTTTAGGGAAATATCTCTACATCATGGACTTACTTTTCCCTGATTCTTTGGTCAGAGTTTCTGACCTAGAGGAGCAAGATCAGAGTGTGGAGAGCCAGGGTAAAAGGGTGTAATTACCTTGAGAATCTTCTCTGTTTAAATATCATTTATCTTCCACTGCTATTCCCATTGCCTCCAAACTTGTTTCCAAAACAAAAACATTTCCCCAAGGAAGATCACCCTGTGACAGGTAACCCAAATGGGAAAAGGCTGAACAAAAGCAAAGCCACTAAGTAAGGGAACTCTGGCAGCCACTTTTCTTGTTATTGATCACTGTTTGCCCTGCAGTGACAACTGGCTGAATGCAAGCCCTTAATTACGATTCTCTTTGGATTGCTCTCTGAATACTTAACTCGATTCTTGGTGAAGTCTGGGTCAAAAGTTTTAAAGAAGAAACTATAATGTGAGTTTTTGTTAAAGAATAATCATCAGATTTAAACAGAACCTTTGGTATCCATGGAAATATGCAGTCAAGTGCACAAATTTTCTTTTCAAAGAGAAGAAAAAAGAATCTTTTTAGTCTATTCCCAAATACCTAAATCACATCTTCCCTTAGATTTAAACTCCAGGAAGACATTTTTGTGTTCCCTGGAACACCTCTACCATCATCTCCTTTCTGGAGACTCCCAGATGGCTCAACATTATGGTTAAACCAATGATCCTACCCCAAGGAGCTTTCCTGTACAATTCCTCCTGTGTGTGGTGATTCCTAGGCCATCTTCCCCAGCACTTTATTCTGGCACCTCTGCACCTGTGAAGCCATAGAAAGTAGCTGAGGTTCAGATCTGCACATCCATTACCCACTCACTAGTCAGACTGTTAAAGAGAATAACCACAGGCCCAAAATGGTATCACTTGTGCTAAAGCTCCTGATACCAACCCTAAATGTAATACCTGACCTACTTGCAGTCTTGACCTTCCCCCAGAATGTAATCTTAATCAACTATTCCAGAGTTTTCTGCTCACCACCAATGAGATCATCTGCCACGTGGGCCCTCTCCATCCATCTATGTGGTAAAACCCTTGTCATTCTCTCCCTAAAAGAAGATGTCCTGGCCCCAAAATAATCCTTTCTTTTCTTTTGCTAATTTCCTTTTGTACAGCTCTGAATATTCATTGGAAGGGCTGAGGCTGAAGCTGAGGCTCCAATAACTTTGGCCACCTGATGCAAAGAGCTGACTCACAGGGAAAAAACCCTGATGCTGGGAAAGACTGAGGGCAAGAGAAGAAGAGGGCAGCAGAGGATGAGATGATTAGACAGCATCACCGACTCAGTGGACATGAATCTGAGCAAATTCTGGGAGATATCAGAGGACAGAGGAGCCTGGGGTGCTGCAGTCCATGGGGTCGCAAAGAATCGGACAGGACTTAGCGACTGAACAACAACAACAATGCCTTGGAGCATCCTTCTGCTTGCTAGGTGGAATGCTGCCCAATTCATTAATCACCCCACAGAGTCAACTCAATCTTCAGTTTAACTTGGTTGCATTTTATTTTTTGAGAAGAGAAATCAAATTGTTTGACTGAATGAGTTCTGCTTTCAGAGACAGAAGAATGCTGTTCAACAACATCATGGAGGATTTCTTTAGTCTCTTTCCAACTTCTCTCCTGGGGGAAAGACAAAAACAGAAGATATCATGATACTCAGAAAGTCTTCACAGTTATAGAGGAGCTTTTTTCTGTCTAGGAAAAAAAAAAGAATCTCTCAAAACACGGGATGGGATTATTAGTAAGAGTGTTATCTCAGGGAAGTAGAATCAAGTCATCTTTACTTTTGCTTTAGTATTTTTATATAAAAAGATATATAATTAATAATTAGAAAATTTTTCAGCTAGGAAAAATAAAAAACCAGTGGTTTTAAAAATCACATAGAACCCCTTCATACAACTACCACTATTAACTTTTTCTGGTGTTAACGATAGAGATGATTACTCTTTTTTCCAGGAGTTCAGGACATAGTGTACAACTATACCTCAATTTTTTTAAATAAAAGAATTCAGGACAAAAAAGGAAAGTTTATTTTTATCAAATATAAGCTTCCAAAAGATAATACTAGTAACTCAGAAGTACTCCTTAACTTTTAAATGCTATGCTATACTATGCTAAGTCGCTTCAGTCGTGTGTGACTCTGTGCGACCCCATAGACGGCAGCCCACCAGGCTCCCCCGTCCCTGGGATTCTCCAGGCAAGAACACTGGAGTGGGCTGCCATTTCCTTCTCCAATGCATGAAAGTGAAAAGTGAAAGTGAAGTCACTCAGTCGTGTCCGACTCTTAGCGACCCCATGGATTGCAGCCTAACAGGCTCCTTCCGTCCATGGGATTTTCCAGGCAAGAGTTCTGGAGTGGGGTGCCATTGCCTTCTCCGAAATTTTAAATATTACCACCCAATCCCCAAAGCCCACCCTTCTCTCTTTTGGGCTTACCTCATTCACAGGAATCAGAATACTGAATTGTTGCCTGTTCATCTGTAAAATTAAACAACATACATCATTATATTGCAGACCTCACACATTCAGAGAGAAACTACATAAAAGTTATCGGTTTAGGACTCCCTTGGTGGTACAGTGGATAAGAAGAATCCGCCTGCCAGTTCAGGAGACACGGGTTCAATCCCTGGTCCAGGAAGATCCCACATGCCAAAGAGCAACTGAGCCGGTAGGCCACAACCACTGAGCCGGCGCTCCACAGCCCAAGCTCCACAAGAAGAGAAGCCACCGCAATACGAAGCCCACACACCACAACAAAGAGTATCCCCTGCTCGCTGCACCTATAAAAAGCCCACACACAGTAATGAAGACCCAGTAGAACCAAAAATAAAATAAGTTAATTAAAATAAATAAATTGTAAAAGCTACTGTTAAAAAAAATCCATTTAGAACAAAAGTTACCGCTTTAACCCTTTCCAAAAGATTTCTATAGGTTATGAGCATATTCAGAATACAGCACGTTTTCAATGACTAATATTTGCATGCTTGCAGTAAATTATTCATCTAAGCAAACATATTAAGAATGGTTAGTCATTAGAGAATACTGTTCTTTTGGTCTATGGACCACATTGTATAAAATATGTCTAGTTCAGAAGACTTTTTAAAAGTGGCATATAACTGAATCAAAGTGTGTTAGGAGATCAGATAATGATGTGCACTTGGCTTGGAAAAGAGTATTTGGAAAATTAAGAGAGAGATCATGAAAAAGGAGGCAGAAATATGTCAGGAGATGCAGGTAAATCTGGGCCCTCACCTGGCAGGTAGTAGTCATAGACTTTGATGGTTGCTGGTTTGAGGTTGGTGACCAACACACTTTGGCTGATGGTGAAGGTATAGGTCTGAGTTTCCTTCCCGAGCTATAAGACAGACAAACATCCCATTAAAACAAAAGTGAAAATAACATCTCTGCAATGTGGAGACTGAAAAACTCTTGCTGAAAAAGGCACAGATGTAAAGAACAGACTTTTAGACTCTGTGGGAGAAGGCGAGGGTGGGATGATTTCAGAGAATAGCATTGAAACATGTATATTATCATATGTGAAATAGATCCCCAGTCCAGGTTCAATGCATGAGACAGGGTGCTCACGGCTGGTGCACTGGGATGATGCTGAGAGATGGGATGGGGAGGGAGGTGGGAGGGGGGTTCAGGATGGGGAACACATGTACACCCATGGCTGATTCATGTGAATGTATGGCAAAAACCACCACAATATTGTAATTAGCCTCCAATTAAAATAAATTTAAAAATGGAAAAAAAAAAAGAAAGACTCTTGCTGTCTTCACACAGATTTCCTGAAACCCTTCTACTTCTGCTTCTTGCCACTCCCAAAACTGCCTCCTGCTGTCTTTCTGGCTTTCTTCTCAGCATCTTACAGTTTCCTGGTCCTTCTGTAAAATGGGTCCACTCTTGGTCTGGTCTAAGCTACAGCTCCTCTACTAAATTAAGTGCAGTGGCCAAAGGAACAGAAGCTTCCATTATCCTTAAACAGCTTTATATACACGATTGGTTTTCTCTCTTCATTCAGCTCTCTGATCCAATGACATCTCCTCACAGAGGCCTTTCTTGGCCACCTGACTTTAAAACAGTCACACTGGACTTCTCTGGTGGTCCAGTGGCTAAGACTCTGAGCTCCCAATGCATGGGGCCTGGGTTCGATCCCTGGTCAGGGAAGTAGATCCCACATGCCGCAACTAAGAGCTCACATGCCGAAACTAAAGATCCTGCATGCCACAATGAAGTTCAAAGATCCTGAGTGCCACAACTAAGACCCAGTGCAGGCAAATATATAAAATAAAATAAAAGTCATATCCTGGCTTAGCCCCACCACACTCCTACATAGCACTAATGACTATTAAAACTATTCCTAAATATGTATGTTTGTGCATATATATGTATTTTTTAATTTGCATATTATTTGTCTCTCCATTAGAATATCAGCTCCATGAGGACAGGAGTCATGTCTATGACTTTTATTGCCACATCTCTATCATGTTGAAGAGTATCTGGTATATGTTGATCACTCAAAAACTGTTTGTTAAATAAATGAATGGAGAGTTCAAGACAATTGCATAAATTACTCTAATAGAAAAAATAAGATTTATGTTATAAATTTAGACGTGAAGTTATAAATGCTGAAGTGGAAGAAATTTTGAAAGATTTTTTTAGGTATGTTCTGTGTCCTTATTCATTCAGTTCTGTCTGACTCTTCAAGACCTCATGGACTGTAGACTGCCAGGCTCCTCTGTCCATGGGATTCTCCAGGCAAGAATACTGGAGTGGGTACTGCTGCTGCTGCTAAGTCGCTTCAGTTGTGTCCAACTCTGTGCAACTCCATAGACGACAGCCCACCAGGCTCCTCTGTCCCTGGGATTCTCCAAGCAAGAATACTGGAGTGGGTTGCCATTTCCTCCTCCAATGCATGAAAGTGAAAAGTGAAAGTGAAGTCACTCAGTTGTGTCTGACTCTGCGCGACCCCATGGACTGTAACCTAACGGTCTCCTCCATCCATGGGATCTTCCAGGCAAGACTATTGGAGTGGGTTGCCATTGCCTTCTCTTGGAGTGGGTACAGGGCTTCTAAAAACATGGTCTGGGAATTCTCAGGAATGCCCAAGACTATCTGGCAATTTGTGAAAGCAGAATTATTTTGGGAATAATCAGTTCAGTTCAGTCACTCAGTCGTGTCCGACTCTTTTCGATCCCATGAATTGCAGCACGCCAGGCCTCCCTGTCCATCACCAACTTCCGGAGTTCACTGAGACTCACGTCCATCGAGTCACTCTCTCATCCAGCCATCTCATCCTCTGTTGTCCCCTTCTCCTCCTGCCCCCAATCCCTCCCAGCATCAGAGTCTTTTCCAATGAGTCAACTCTTCACATCAGGTGGCCAAAGTACTGGAGTTTCAGCTTTAGCATCATTCCTTCCAAAGAAATCCCAGGGCTAATACTAAGACAGTATTCACTTTTTTCCATTCTCATTCTCTTTCACTGTACTAGTGGAAGGGGACTACTTGATGTGTGATATTTCGACAGATTGAATGCCAAAGCAGACCGGAGAATTTCACTCTCTCTGATTAAGCTAGATATTAAAGCAAAAATGTAAAACAATCTGCTAGTCTCACTAATTTTTTTGTTGTTTTGGGAAATACATTTTTCATGAAATGTTATATTAAAATGTTGTGAGCTTATTACTATTGTTTTTAAATAGCCTAATAAATATTTTAATGTTTTTATCATTTTTAGTTTCTAATAAGATAAGACATTATCTTTTCTAATAAGATAAACAGATGTAACCCACACTATCATCAGCTCTTTGAGATCATTTAAGAGTATAGAGGGGTCCTGAAAAAATGTCTTTGGAACCACTGCTCTCATCAATCATTTAGTTATCATAAAGATTTAAAGCAAATGACTAATATACACCAAAAGAAAGCTGGGATAGCAGACTTAATATCTGATCAGACAGAATCTAAGGCAAAGGAAAAAAAGTGCACATGTGTGTAGAAATCTAAGGCAAAGAAATATATATAGATATATATAATGTAAATGAAGGACAGTATATACTAATAAAAAGGAAATTTAAAAAGATATGTTCATAAAACATACAACCTTAATTATATAATCAAAAAATATATCAAGAAATGACTGACAGAATAGCATAGCTAAATGGATAAAGGACCAATCAACCACTGTAATTACAAATTTTGACAAATTTCCAAAAACTGATAGATGGAGCAGAAAAAATAAGCAGGGATAACAAAGGCATGAACAACAGAAATAATCATTTTGGACTTTTAGATCTAGATAAATCCATGCCCAAGAGAAGAGAAAGAAAAAGAGAAAGTGATGTCACTCAGTCATGTCCGACTCTTTGCGACCCCAAGGACCGCAGCCTACCAGGCTCCTCCACCCATGGAATTTTCCAAGCAAGAGTACTGGAGTGGGTTGCCATTTCCTTCTCCAGAGGGTCTTCCCGACCCAAGAGAAAGGACCTGGATATTCTTTTGTAGTACACAATGAACATTTCCAAAAACAGACCACATATTAGATAACAAAAAAAAAAAACAACCCAATGCATTTTAGAAGCTCACTATCATGATCTCAGACCATAGTGCAACTTAGAAATTAGTAACAACAAAGTGGCTTTAAATATCCCATGAATTTTCAAAAAATTAAAATATAAAGTAAGTCATTAAAGAAAACAATACATGTCAAAAATTGTTGGATAAAGAATATACTTAGAGGGAAATTTATAGTTTAAATTAATCAGAAAATGAGAGATTAAAAATAAACAAGTTTAGCATTCAACTTAAGAAGTTAGAAAAGGAATGACAGAAAATATCCTTTTCTCCTGTCTTCAGCCCAAAACAAAGAAGGAGTTCCCTGGTGGTCTGGTGATTACAACACAGTGCTTTCACTACATGGACCCAGGTTCAATCCCTGGTCCAGGAACTAAAATCCCTCAAGTCTTGGGCCCAAAAATAATAATAATTTTTAAAAAGGAAGAAATTAATTAAACAGAGCACCAAAAGCAAATAATCAAATAACAAAGAACAACAGAGAAGAGAAAGAAAGCCAAAAGTAACTTTTGTTAAACGTGAATAAGATTGCCCTCTGATGATATTGGTAAAGAGAAAAGGGGAAAAGATACACAGAAAAAAGGAAATAGTCACAGATATAATCATGATTGGCTTTTAGACCATTAGACTTGATGTCTCGAGTTAGAAGCTGACTGACAAATCTGGCTTGGTACACAGACCATCTGGCCACTGCAGTCTTAGGAATGGTGTTGTGGAAATTAGTATCCCCAGGTTCAACTCCCACCTTGACTCCTGACAAAAAGGTTGAGTTGAGAAGCACACCTACTCGATCACTTCAGCCTCAGTCTCCTTACATAGAAGGAGGGGTGGTATGTGAGACTCGGGGAAGGTGTGTATGAAAACATCATTTAAACTACAGCATCATGATTTCAGGGTTGTTCCTGATACACTAACCAGTGTGTGTGTATGTTAGTTTCTCAATCATGTCCAACTCTTTGTGATCCCAGGCTCCTCTGTCCATGGAATTCTTCAGGCGGGAATACTGGAGTAGGTTGCCATTCCCTTCTTCAAGGGATCTTCCCAATCCAGGGATCAAACTCAGTTCTCCTGCATTGCAGGCAGACTCTTTACCATCTGAGCCACAAGGGAAGCCCCAAAGTTGTTCACTCACCAGAGTTGTTCCAAAAGAAACTACACAAGGCTTACTCCAAAGTGGTTGTGAACACTTACCCTCTCAGGTTGCTCAAACTCATGTGTGTGACACTAGTACATGTACATTAGAAGGGGAGTGAAAAGACACACAGCAATCAGTTCCTGACCCCATACCTCTTCCAAGTAGATGTTGAGTGTGTCAATTTCAGATTCAACCTTCTTCACCAGTGGTTGCTGGAGAAGCTGAATAAGAAAGGATGGAAAAAAAGAGAGAGACTGAGAGCCAGAGCCTTTCTTATCTCTAAGGTCATCTTGCAAAGCTCTGCCATGGTTACAAAAGCAATATATGTTTTCTTAATGTGGAAAAACATAAGAAAAAGGAACCAAGACAGTAACTGGCATATCAGTTTGATATAACTAAACATATCAGACTATTTATGTTCAGTCACTCAGTCATGTATGATTCTTTGCAATCCCATGGACTGCAGCACACCAGGCTTCCCTCTCCTTCACCATCTCCAAGAGCTTTCTCAAACTCATGTCCATCGAGTTGACAATGCCATCCAACCATCTCATCCTCTGTTGCCGTCTTCTCCACCTGCCCTCAATCTCATATACTCAATGTATCTTTGTAGCCCATTTAGAAACTATAATCATGAGTTAGTTGCGTGTATAAACCATCATGCCCAACTCACCAGTTTTTAATGATAATTAAAAGCTATGACCATTAGTCTCCCTTCAAAACTAGAAAACAGAAGCAACTTACTAACTGATTGGTGCCGTCCACAGGACTGAATCCAGAAAGCATCTTGACCTCCACAATAGCCATATTGGAAGAGCTGCGACTCCCCACATAACTGAGGGCAGAAAGAAGCAAACCTGTGTCAGCCCATTGTCTTCCCTCTCAGCACCCTGTGTGTTCACAATACACACACACACACACACACTCCAGCTCAGCCACCCTATTCTAGATGTCCCCCAACCCCTCTCTGCTCTCCTCACCTGGTTTGGATCGTCAGCACCAAGGATCCAAGTGAAGTATGTTGCTTACACTGAGATCCCGTTGTTTTCACACTAAGACTAAAGGCCTCCAGACTTTTCGGAGGGAGGATATTATATCTCAGCACCGTCTAGTTGGAGGAAACAAAAAACAGTTGGAGAAATCAGAGTTGGGGAGAATTTTAAAGATTGTATGGTTTGAATGACTTTCCTTGCAAATAAGATAGAGAAGATTCTGCTGGAGGTTGAGATACTCTCAGACTCTCCTCCCCAACTCACACTAATCCTGCTGGAGCTCAGCTTTGTCTCTCAGTTGTGCCTGATCTGCGGCCCCAGGGACTGTCACCCACCAAGCTTCCCTGTCCATGGGATTTTCCAGGCAAGAATACTGAAGTTGGTTGCCATTCCCTTCTTCTAGGGATTTTCCCAACCCAGGGATTGAACCCGTGTCTCTTGCATTTCAGGTGGATAGTTTACCACTGAGCCACCTGGGAAGCCCAGAGCTCTGCTTACCTGCGCATAAATACAGCCCTTGCCTGAGGCCTCCAAGGTGTACACCCCAGGGATATGGGGCAACATCTCCTGCTGGAACACCAGACGGTTGGCAGCTTGAACATTGAAGGTGTGCTGGAAATTCTGAGCGGATTTCACTGCCAGGTTGACTTGCTCCGACGGCACGTAGGCAGTGGTGGCATACTTGGCGAGAGCTTGGAGAGCCACCACGGTGTCCTGACAACAATAGGCATGTACTTACTGTTTTGTGAGCCACTGGAAGTAACTTTCAACAACCCTCAAGCCTAGACACCTGATTAGTGTTTGCTAGTTTGAATGATACCTCCTCTAAGACTCTAAGATCCACATTTAACCATGCTGGGAAAGCTCACATAGAAATCACATCTTACCTGCATAGAAAATCACCATCAAGTTATTATCAGACATCATAGGTTGTCAGGTTTAATTTCATGTATTTATACTCAGCAATGAAGCCTAGCTTCCGAACAGGTTATTATTAGGAGTGAGTGGATCATTGTTTAATATCTGTTTTGCAGTCTCCTTATTTGGGGAGGAAACAGCAGTAGCTTGATAGCCCTAAAAACTGCATGTTCTTCCAAGTTATTTAATTGCATAAAGATCTTCTGTGACACAGGGTATCAGGGGATCCTTGGAAAATCTATCCTTGAAGGACAAGCCTTCTTAGCCATTGTGTGTCTGTGTGTGTATGTGTTAGTAATTCAATCATGTCTGACTCTTTGCCACCCCATGGACTCAAGCCCGCTAGGCTCCTCTGTCCATGAGATTCTCCAGGCAAGAATACTGGAGTGGGTTGCCATTCCCTTCTTCAGGGGATCTTCACAACCCAGAGATTGAGCCCAGGTCTCCTGCACTGCAGGCGAATTCTTTACCATCTGAGCCACCTGGGAAGCCCCTTAACCATTATGCCATGTGACAATCTTTTCATCATCTGGGAATAAGACAGATCCTACTTTGTAGTATATACAACTTTTCCTAGCTTTCCTTCTAGATTGTAAACTTTTTAAAGACTATGTCTTACCAGATTTCCAATACTTGAAATAGAAGGAGGTATGCCCATAAAGTCATGCCTTTATGCTTACAGACCCCATAACTGGCTTTCCAATTTGTGACTATGTAAATTTAGCCATAATTATACATGTCCTCTTTACATGTAAAACATGGATCTTGTGATGTTTCATACTCTACAAAGTAAGACTTAAATACGAATAGTACTATTTATGTGCTCATATGACCTAATTTTATGAATCCTTCTATGTCTTTTTCAAACATGATTTTCTCCCTTGCTGTAGAATGATTAGTCCCCAGACCTAGAGGGCAAGGGTGATCGTTTTTCCTCTCTCTCCATGTGGGATCCAATCCTACCTGATAAATGGCATAAGAACAAGCTATTTACCTGAGTGGAAGAGAAGCCCCCATATGCATTTTGCTGCTTGGTCAACCAAGCCACTATGCTGGTGGCCTTGCCTAGCTCCTTTTGAGTCAGGTCGTCTTTGCTAAGCAAGGTCAGTAATACATAGGCCGTGAGTTCCACATCCACAGCCTCAGGCTGAGACCAAGGGCTGGTATCTGAAGTCGGAGCAGGTTTCTGGCTCCAGTGAGTGGACTCTCCTATGGAGAAAAACGCATGATTAGGAAAGTCTTGGAAGGAAATGACTTTCCTATTTTCACTTTGTAAATGTGTGTGCACCAAGTGTGCCAAGTTGCTTCAGTCATGTCTGACTCTGTGTGACCCTGTGGACTGTAGCCCACCAGGCTCCTCTGTCCATGGAATTCTCCAGGCAAGAATACTGTAATGGGTTGCCATTTCCTTTTTGAGGGGCTCTTCCCCACCCAGGGATCGAACCCACATCTCCTTCACTGGCAGGTGGGTTCTTCACTGCTGAGCCACCTGGGAAGCCCCAAATCAGAGAAAGTAACAACCAAAAAGTAATCATCAGTCAGAAAAAAATATTTCTCAAATCTTCTGACTTATTGGCCATAATGTATATGCAAGAATTTGTGTCTGTGTGTGCATGTGTGTACACCCACACAGAATTCCCTTGGGTGAAGCTGGGAGCATCAATAAATGCCTCCAGAAATGATAACATATGGGAGAATATGCATAAAAATGCTGAGAAACCACAGAAGAAATGCTAATGAGAGCAAGCAAGTAGATGATGAGGTCAAATCCCATTTCTGTGACAGCCACAACGGTAACTTGAAGATAAAGAACAAGTGGAAATGAGGAGTGGAAGCTAGAAGTCTTATTAAATATAAGTTTAGGGACTTTGCTGGTGGTCCAGTTGTTATGAATATGCCTTGCAACACTGGGGACAAATGTTCGATTCCTGGTCAGGGAACTAAGGTCCTACATGCCACAGAGCAACTAAGCCCATATTGCAACTAGAGAGTCCGTGAGCCTCAACGAAAAATCCTGCATACTGCAACTAAGACCTGACACAGCCAAAAATAAATTTTTAATATAAATATATAAGTTCAGAGATAATAAATACATAGCCCAAAGGAGGTAATCTAAGTGGAAGAACAAAAGAAAACATGTGAGCCTACAATGCAAGATAATGAGCAAAATATGATTACATTAAGTTGATATATACCTGAGCAGGTATAACTCCACCCACTGTCTGAGACCCCCGTTCCAGGACTGGAGTTGCTTATACACAGGCCAAATATCTACCCAGAGCCCTGATGAGAGGACAATTCAGCAATGACACTTGTATAAATGAAAGCTGAGATTAAATTTATGCCTGGAAGTATAATTTTAAATAAAGAGCATTAATATTTTATTTACAAGATCTGTTAGAATATCTAATTTTTTTTGGCCATGCCACAGGGCTTGCAGGATCTTAGGGATCTTAGAGTAGTAAAAGTGCTGAGTCTTAGCCACTGGACCAATAGCAAATTTCCAGAATATTGCAAATTATTCTTAAATACATCCAAAGTTTGAGAAGGACCTCGAGAAATCTCTAAGTTCATCTTACCCCATCAGCCTCAGTAGCTTTACACCAAAGAACTGTTAAACTAGGGATTCTCCAATGCCAGTACATTTTCTGACCTGCTTCTACCATCTATTTTCTCTTCATGTTAAAAATATAACATGCTCTTTGAGGACTTTCAGGGGTTTTCCCACAAAACTCTTAGTAGTGATTTTATGACTTAACTTTTACTAAAATGAATCCTAGAACTGAACATGTGCGCGACTACAGAGACTAGGGAAATTTTTCACATCTTTTCACAATTTCAAAAAAACTGGAACTTCCGTGGGAGTCCAGTGGTTGGGACTCAGAGCTTTTTAGACCTGGGTTCACTGTTTTAGACCTGGGTTCGATCCCTGGTCAGGGAACTAAGATCCTGCAAGCCACACATCATGACAAAAAATAAAAAGGACTTCCCTGGCATCCAAGTGGGTTTGATCCCTGGTCTGGGAAGTTCTGCATACTATGCAGTGTGGCAAAAAACAAAGCAAAAGCTAACATGGCCAACATACCTGAGACAATAGCCTGTTGATCTAGCTTTTCAAGAAGAATGTTTCTGATGTTCATGTTTCCAGCCAGAGAGAACGTATAAGCAAGGAGGGCCTGTGTGTACAGGTTGGTGGTAGAGGAAACGGAACTCTTGACACACTGCAGCCCCTGACTCACCATTGGGTCCTGGAAGGTAAAGATAAAGAACTGAATTTAGAAGGCATTCCTTTAAAAAGTGGAGGTGATAAGGAAGTCACCATACCCTCTTTTCAGTTTAAAAGGCTCTCGGTTCTGAGTTCAGTCACTCAGTCGTGTCTGACTCTTTGCGACCCCATACACCACAGCAAGCCAGGCCTCCCTGTCCATCACCAACCCCCAGAGTCCACCCAAACCCATGTCCATTGAGTCAGTGATGCCATCCAACCATCTCATCCTCTGTCGTCCCCTTCTCCTCCTGCCCTCAATCTTCCCCAGCATCAGGGTCTTTTCAAATGAGTCAGCTCTTCGCTTCAGGTGGCCAAAGTACTGGAGTTTCAGCTTTAGCATCATTCCTTCCAAAGAACACCCAGGACTGATCTCCTTTAGGATGGACTAGTTGGATCTCCTTGCAGTCAAAGGGACTCTCAAGAGTCTTCTCCAACACCACAGTTCAAAAGCATCAATTATTCAGCACTCAGTATTCTTTAAAGTCCAACTCTCACATCCATACATGACCACTGGAAAAACCATAGCCTTGACTAGACGGACCTTTGTTGACAAAGTAATGTCTCTTTTCATGACAGCTTTTTAATATGCTGTCTAGGTTGGTCATAACTTTCCTTCCAAGGAGTAAGTGTCTTTTAATTTCATGACTGCAATCACCATCTGCAGTGATTTTGGAGCCCAGAAAAATAAAGTTAGCCACTGTTTCCACTGTTTCCCCATCTATTTGCCATGAAGTGATGGGACCGGATGCCATGATCTTCGTTTTCTGAATGTTGAGCTTTAAGCCAACTTTTTCATGCTCCTCTTTCACTTTCATCAAGAGGCTCTTTAGTTCTTCTTCACTTTCTGCCCTAAGGGTGGTGTCATTTGCATATCTGAGGTTATTGATATTTCTCCCGGCAATCTTGATTCCAGCTTATGCTTCCTCCAGCCCAGCATTTCTCATGATGTACTCTGCATATAAGTTAAATAAACAGGGTGACAATATACAGCCTTGACCTACTCCTTTCCTAATTTGGAACCAGTCTGTTGTTGCATGTTCCAAGCAAAAGTTCTAACTGTTGCTTCCCGACCTGTATACAGGTTTCTCAAGAGGCAGGTCAGGTGGTCTGGTATTCCCATCTCTTGCAGAATTTTCCACAGTTTATTGTGATCCACACAGTCATAGGCTTTGGCATAGTCAATAAAGCAGAAATAGATGTTTTTCTGGAACTCTTTTGCTTTTTCAATGGTCCAGTGGATGTTGGCAATTTGATCTCTGGTTCCTCTGCTTTTTCTAAAACCAGCTTGAACATCTGGAAGTTCACGGTTCATGTATTGCTGAAGCCTGGCTTGGAGAATTTTATTTTATTTTATTTTATTTTTCAGTGAAAAGACATAATTTAATAAGGAAGATGCATAGGAACATTACAGGCCTATCAGAAAGGAAAGTCTGTGTTTCCAAAGTTGGAGGTCCCTAAGCATAACCCAAGCTTTGCTGACAAATTCCTGTGCTTGACAAAGTTGAACCACTGAGTTTCCTGCTTCCTCTTTAAAAAGTACCCTTGTTTCACATCGGTTCAGATGTGAAAGTTCAGGGAAAAGTGGAGGAGTGGACCTTTCAACCCCGTACGGGCAAATGGGGTTTGCTTTGCGAAACTGTCTCATTTGTTCACATCATGTAAATGTAGAGATCTGGAGAAAAGACGTTTTGTTCTCAGTTCAAGACCTGTGAAGTGTGGTAGGCGAGCTGAGGGTCCTCGGTGTCTCCCCAGATGTATAGGTTTATCTAGACTCTCCAGGAAGCTAGAAGTGTCTCTCCTTTTTGACATTTAAACAAGGGGCATCCAAGCATTTGTCATGTAGCAAATAGCACAACTGTTCTGGTCTTAAATCACTTGTCTGGGTCTCATCCTGATTCTTCTGCTTAGGAGCTCTGTGCCCTTGGGCAAGTTTCTTAACCTCTTTCAATCCTCCTTTCCTCATCTGTAAATTGTGAATAAATAGGATTTATCTCACAGATTAGTGTGAGGTTCTAATGAGAAAAAGCAATGAAGTACCTGGCACATAATAAGTATCTGGTAAAGAGTGGCTGTCATTTAGTTGTTAAAGTAAAACAGTAATACAATTTCCAAATAATAGTTTAGAAATTTTAGAAAGTAGAGACTGGAGGAAACACCCACTATACCACATCACTTCAAGATACCTGCTATTATTGTTTGTATAATCCCTTACAACTTGTCTTTTATGTTATTTTCAAGTATAAAATGTAATATATTTTTATTTTAGCATCACTTTACTAGTGTGTGAGATGAGTGCAATTGTGCGGTAGTTTGAGCATTCTTTGGCATTGCCTTTCTTTGGGATTGGAATGAAAACTGAGCTTTTCCAGTCCCTTGGCCACTGCTGAATTTTCCAAATTTGCTGGCATATTGAATGCAGCACTTTCACAGCATCATCTTTCAGGATTTGGAATAGTTCAACTGGAATTCCATCACCTCCACTAGCTTTGTTCGTAGTGATGCTTCCTAAGGCGCACTTGACTTCACATTCCAGGATGTCTAGTTCTAGGTGAGTGATCACACCATCGTGATTATCTGGGTCATGAAGATCTTTTTTGTATAGTTCTTCTGTGTATTCTTGCCACCTCTTCTTAATATCTTCTGCTTCTGTTAGGTCCCTATCATTTCTGTCCTTTATTGGCTGGAGAGGGACAAAACTAGCTAACTTTCTCTAGAAATAGGCATGATCCAGAGAGTGTCAAGGGGAGGCGCTAGAGAAACTCACATCTATGGTCTTGCCCATTTCCAACAATGCAGCTGTAATGTAGGCAGTCAAGGAGACCTCATCATCAACTCCACCCTGGAAGGAGAAAGGGAGACAGGAAGTCAAGGCTGCAGCCAGCACGTGCAAAAATTGTGTGCAAACTACAAACTACAAAAAGGTGTCCCCTCTGAACAGATGAATTAGCAGATGCAGGGAATGGACATGTGGACACAGGGGCAGGGGAAGGGTGGGATGAATTGGGAGAGTAGCATTGACATATAATACACTAGTTTGTGTAAAATACATAACTAGTGGGAAGCTGCTGTATAGCACAGGGAGCTCAGCTCAGTGCTCTGTGATGACCTAAAGGAGTGAGATGGGGGTGGGAGGGTGGGAGGGAGGTAGAAGGAAGGCTCAAGAGGGAGGAGACTTACATACTCATGTACCTAATTCCCACTGTTGTACAGCAAAAGCTAACACAACACTGTAAAGCAATTATCTTCCAATTAAAACAAAATTTTTTATTTATTATTATTTTTTACCTGAAGGATAATTGCTTAACAATATTGTGTTAGTTTCTGCCATACATCAACATGAATCAGTCATAGGTATACATATGTTCCCTCCCTGTTGAACCTCTGTCCCACCTCCCACCCCATTCCACTCCTCAATTTTTGAATTAAAATAAAAAGTGCTCCTTTCCACAGGCTGACTCGACCTCAAGACTCCAGGACAGACAGTGGGTGGGCGCGGGGAGGAGGACTGGAGGGACTTCAGTGACGCACAGCCTCCAACAGTGACCTTCAAGTAACCTTCAAGAAGTAACATGAGGTCTTCAGCTCTGAGTGGGTATTTAGGAAACCCAAGAGAAGTGGTTACGAAGCATAACAGATTTTTTTTTTTTAAAGAAGGAAGCAGGGGATACGAAGAATCTGAGAATTTCTTATTCTCAGGTTTTGACTGAATCTGAGCCTCCCCAGATGAATGTTCTCCTCAAGTGGCACAAAGCCCAGCCTCTTTTCCAGGAGACATTCGGTGACACCTGTCCTTGATTAATGACGTTCACAGAAGAATATTAGTCTTTTCTTTAAAAAAATATATAATCTAAATTATGATCTTTGTTCAATAGATAAAAGAACAAACACTTAAAAAGGTGAAATAGTTTGTTCAAGAATACACAACTAATAAGCTGAAGGGCTGGGATTTGAGCCCAAGGAGTTGAAGTCCAGAGCTCCCGCTAAGGACCAAACCACCAAACTTGACAAGACGAATGATGTGTTTCTTGACAGACTGCCCAGCTCTGGTAAGATAGGAGGAGGAAAAACCTCTAGAATCTTGTTCTAGTCACATCCAGGCTTGTACTATACATATGGGGGACACTGCAAGGACCTTGCATAAGGAATACTAATGAATCATACAAAGATTTTGTTTTCAACACTCAAGATTTTTAATCCAGGGCCTGGAATAGCAATAATGATCCCTCCAGGAAAGTTGGTTCGGTCTTTCTTTCACTGGATCTGTTCTGAATCGAACAAGAGCTACTCACACCCCAGCACCTCACCCTGTGTTGGGAGGGGTCAGGCATTGCAGTGAATGGAGGCGAGCAATGCCCCTGGAGTCCAACTGCTGGGGTTCAAATGACAGTCCTGCGCCCACAAACAATCACCTCGGGCACTTTACTTAACCCCTGCACCTAGTTTCTTCATCTGTAAAATGGAATTAAAAATGGTATGCCAGGACTTGTGTGTGTGTGCTCAGTCGTTTAAGTCGTGTCCAACACTTTGTGACTCTATGGACTATGCCCCACCAGGTTCCTCTGTCCATGAGATTCTCTAGACACGAATACTAGAGTGGGTTGCCATGCTCTCCAGGGGATCTTCCCAACCCAGGAATCAAACTCACATCTCCTGCATCACAGGTGGATTCTTTACCCACTGAGCCACCTGGGAAGCCCCATGCTAGGACTTAGCATGTTGATTTGTTGTAAACATTAAATGGGCTTTCCAGGTGGCTCAGTGGTAAAGAATCTGCCTGCCAAAACAGGAGATGCAAGAGACACGGGTTCGATCCCTGGGTCAGAAAGATCCCCCAGAAAAGGAAATGGCAACCCATGGGAAATCCCATGGATAGAGGAGCCTGGCAGGGTTGCAGTCCATGGGGTCATAAAGAGTCAGACACGACTAAGCAACTAAACAACAACAAACATTAAACATCAAATAAACGGAGTACATAGTGCCCGGAAGGGAGTAGACCCCTTACAATAAACACTGGGCTGGGGACTTCCCTGGTGGATTAAGAATCTGTCTTCCAATGCAGTGGACGTGAGTTTGATCCCTGGTTGGGTAACTAAGATCCCACATACCCTGGGGCAACTAAACCTGTGTGTAGGACTACTGAGCCTGTGCTGCAGCAAAAATCCAGCCCAGCCAAAATAAACAAATAATTACTTTTTTTTAATAGCAAAATTATTAAAAAAAAAAAAAAAAAAAAGGCACTGGGCTGCCTAGGAATCCCCACCAGAGCAAATGGCTTTGCTTCATACTTAGGGAGTTCGTAAAATGCTCAGAGACCTTCTAGTCCAGTGGTCCTCAAACTTTAGCAAGTGTTTGAATCACCCAGAGGGCTACATTAAAATACAAATGCTGGCCCACATCCCCCAGAGTCCTCTGACTAGGTCTGGGGTGAGAGCTGGAATTAGCATTTCAAACAAGTTCTCAGGTGGTGCCGGTACTGCTGAACCTGGGGACCGCACTTTGAGAACCATATCCTAGTATATTCTCTCATTTTACAGACATGGAAGCTCAGGCTCAGACTGGCTAAAAATATTGACCAAGGTCACCCCTTAGCCAGGCCAGAGACCTAAAGAACCAAACCCCGGGCCAGCACTCTCTTGATTCTGTGCAATCAGAGGTCAAGTTCTTCTCAGGGACTCCAGGTCCCTGGGCAGGGCCGCACCTTCATAGATGTTTGAAGGAGCTTTCCCACGTTGTCGTAGCAGCCACTGGAGAGCTGGTTTCCTGCCATCCACTCAAGAGCATCCTGGATGTTCTTGTCGTCAATGAAGATGAATTGCCGAGCCTGGCCAAAGCATTTGGTGACAAAGGCTGTCAGCCTATATGGTAAAGAGGGAAATGCACATTAAGGCAGATTTCTAGGTGAGGGTTCAATGTGTTAAGTTGATTCAGTAGTGTCCGACTCTTCACCACCCCATGGACTATAGCCCACAAGGCTCCACTGTCCACGGGATTCTCCAGGCAAGAATACTAGAGTGGGTTGCCATTTCCTCCTCCAGGGTGTGTGACAGTTCTACAGCTTGTTCTGGTGTGTGGTTCCAGAAGAGGAGTTGAGGAAACATAATGCCATAGTAAGCCTGGAAAAGGGAGGCCTTACTTGGCCTTCGTGGGGACAAGAACTGGTAGGTTCAAGGTGGGGGAGAAGGGTAAGGGGTTTGACCATACATGAAGCTGAAATAAATAGTATTAAAGTGATAGAAGAGAACTTCCCTGGTGGCACAGCAGATAAGAATCCACTTGCCAATGCAGGGGACAGGGGTTCCATCCCTGGTCCAGGAAGATTCCTCATGCCACAGTGCAACTAAGGCCCATGTACCACAGCTGCTGAGCCCACACCTAGAGCCTGTGCTTCACAAGAGAAACCCACACACCACAACAAGGGAAACCCCACACACCAAAACTAGAGAATGCCCACAGAGCAACAGAAACCCAACACGGCCATAAATAAAAAAATAAAATTTATTTTTAAAATATGTTTAAGTGGTAAAGGATAGAAAGCAAGAATGGGGTGCAGGGGAGGATAGAGGAATAATTCCAAAGGGTTCTGGAATTATGCTCTGAGGAGCAGAACTCACTGGGAATTGGGCAACATTACCATGTGTTTCCATTTCCATCTTGCTCCCCAAAGGCGCTGTAGGAGCCATTACTGTGTTTGTACATCAGTTCCCTCTGGTACCCTGGGAAGCCAGATGTGGTTTTAGAGGAGAGGGATAACTTCACAAAACACTCCCATGGCTTGCAAGGATAAGGGACACTTCAGATACCAAAATTCCCTGTGTCTTAATAACCCAACCATAGGCCCCAAAGCAAGTGTCCAAGAAGAAAGGGTGAGCCAGCTCACCCAGCTTCAGGAAGCCCACTGCTCGAGACCAGATTTCCTCCGTCAGCAGCTCTGTCTTCTCCAGGTACTGCAGGACGTAAATGATAGGTGCGAACAAGACCATGTTCTGCTCCCCACAGCCCATTGGCATCTGCACCAAGTTGTCCAGGTTCTGCAGGGCTGTGCCCATGATGTCTCCTGGGGTCCAAAAGGAGAGGGAGAGAAGATGGTGGGAGAAGCAGGGACCCTGAAGAGTTATCATTCAATGAATACTTGTGTGCCAAGTTGCTTTAGTCGTGTCTGACTCTTTGAGAACCCATGGACTGTAGCCCACCAGGCTCCTCTGTTCATGGGATTTTCCAGGCAAGAATACTGGAGTGGGTTGCCATGCCCTCTTCTAGGGGATCTTCTCTACCCAAGGATGGAACCCACATCTCTTATGTCTCCAGCATTGGCAGATGGGTTCTTTACCACTAGCACCACTTGAGAAGCCCTCCAAAGAACACATATTACTTAGCATTTTGTGAGTCATTACTCTGTGACCCCAGGGACAACAGTCTCTACCTCGAAGAGCCCATAGTCAGTGGGGCAAGCAATTACAATACACTGCAATTCTTTTGTTTTGGCTTTTTTTTCTTCTTTCTTTTTTTTGGCTATACTTTGGTTGTGGCATGTGGGCTTAGTTGCCCAGAGACATGTGGGATTTTAGTTCTCTGACCAGGGATTGAACCCACATTCCCTGACAGCTCAGTTGGTAAAGAATCTGCCTGCAATGCAGGAGACCCTGGTTCGATTCCTGGGTCAGGAAGATCCCCTGGAGAAGGGAGAGGCTACCCACTGCAGTATTCTTGGGCTTTCCTTGTGGCTCAGCTGGTAAAGAATCTGCCTACAATGCAGGAGACCTGAGTTCCATCCCTGGTTTGGGAAGATACCCTGGAGAAGGGAAAGGCTACCCATTCTAGGATTCTGGTAGAATCCTTTTACATTTCACATTTCACTTTCCCTGCACTGAAGGTGGATTCTTACCCACTGGACTACCAGGGAAGTCCCACAATTCTTTTTTTTTTTTAATATATATTAATATTTACTTATTTATTTGTCTGCTCTGGGTCTCAGTTGCAGCATTCAGGATCTTTAGTTGCAGCATGTGAACTTTTAGTTACAGCATGTTGGATCTAGTTCCCTGACCAGGGATCAAACTTGGGCCCCCTACATTAGGAGCTCTGAGTCTTGGCTGCTGGACCACCCGGCAAGTCCCTACATCACTATTCTAACTTATTATAAGCAATTATAACATAGTACTATAACATTAGGTATGTACAAGGTACTAGAGTACACAGACAGATACATAGGCCACCTGAAGGAGTTCAAGGCTTTAAAACGCTGATGAGGGATGTACCAAAACCTGCAATTCTTAGTCTCAGTCTCTAAGTGTCTCCACTGCGTATAACTACATCACCCTTCAAATCACCACGTCTCACTCAGACACACACATCCTCCTGGCACGCTTTTCCACGTTAAATTCCCCAACCCCTCCATATACTTCACAACCCAGGAAGCCTGATGTAAGTGATTCATGAACATCTTCATTTCAGTCATTGAGCTCAATTTGAATGTATAAATATGTCCTGAATGTCAACTGCAAGAACTGCTCGAAGAACAAAAATGAAAAAGACATGGCCTTTGGGACTTCCCCAGTGGTTCAGTGGTTAAGAATCTGCCTGCCATTGAAACATATACATTACCATATGTAAAACAGAGAGCTAGTGGGAAGTTGATTTATAACACAGGGAGCTCAAGCAGGTGCTCTGACAATCTAGAGCGGTCGGATGGGGTAGGGGATGGGAGGGAGGTTCAAGAAGGAGGGGACATATGCCTAGTTTTGACTGATTCACATTTTGTATGGCAGAAACCAACACAATGTTGTAAAGCAATTATCCTCCACTTAAAAAAAAAAAAAGAATCACCTTCCAATGTGGGGAATCGATCCCCCTGATATGGGAAGATTCCACATGCCACGGGGCAGCTAAGACCATGCACCACAACTACTGAAGCCCGGGCATCCTAGAGCCCATGCTCCGCAACAAGAGAATCTACCACACTGGGAAGCCTGTGCACCACACCTAGAGAGTAAGAGAAAGCTCGTGCAGGAACGAGGATCCAGGGCAGCCAAAACATAAATAATAAAAAAATTTAAGTAAATAAATAGACAGGACCCTTAGCCTCAAGGAGTCCTCAATGCAGTGTGGAAGACACAAAAGATAGTGAGTTATAATTCAGGATGGTGAGTGCTATATTAGAATCAAATGCAGAAAAAAATGGACATTTTAACCTGGAAGGGATCTGGGTAGGGGGTAAGAGTAAAGAAAGAATAACACATATAGCCTTCTACTATGTGCTAGATACTGTGCTGGGAACTTGATATTATATTATATTTAATCTTTACACCAATCCTGAGAGGTAGGTTATTAACCCTGTCTTACAGAAGGGAAAAGAGGGACCAAAATCGTTCACTAACTTATCCAAAGTCACATGGCTATTAAATGGCATAACTGAGATCCTAAATCAGTTTGATATAATTTTACAATTTTCAAGCTCATGTTTTCCTACTTGCTCCCTCTTCTTGCCCAAAGAAGTGGCATACCCTTTTAAATATGGTTGAATCTTCCCAAAATTATATTCAAATGGATAGTTATTATTCTTAAATGGTTACCACAAACATTTTGTCTCCCTTCTACTCAGTTTATAGACTTAAACCTAAATACATATAAAACTTAATGAGCTTTAACTTCCTCTTCCCAGTCTCTTTTCTGTTTTTATCTTTGTTTCTCTATTTTTTGGGTCCTGGCTTACGGCATGTGGGATCTTAGTTCCCTAACCAGGGATCAAACCCAGGCCCCCTGCAGTGGATGCATGCTGTCTTAACCACTGGACCACTGGGAAAGTCCCTCATTCCTGTTTTTAACTGGGTATATGTCTATATAATCCCATCTGTACTGCATAGGCTGTATGTGCTCAGTTTATAAAATAAGCTCTTCTTCCTTCATCTCTTCCAGTCTACCACACCTTCCTTCAGGTAGGTCCATAGGCTTCAACTCACACCACACCTTGATAGCTGCTGGCCCCACTTTTTCCTTTTTGAGCCAAGAATCTCTGGTTGCTTACCCAGAACAGCAACATAAGCCCTGGCTGAATCAGGAACAACATCCACAGGGACCTCCAGGGAGATAGATTCTGAAGCCACTTTTCCTGTGAGGGGCAGAGAAAGGGTAAAACACTAGAAAGGTGGAAGTAGTGGGGCTTCTTGAGCCCAAACCATAGAAAAACTTGCCATCACCCGGGGTTTTCTGTAACCACTGCTTTCTGTGGGTTGGAGGTAGATTTTTTTATTACTATTCATAGCGGTCTTTGCAAAAAATAAATTCCAGCCAGCATCATAATGTGCTGTACGATTTCTCTTCTTTTCCTGCCTCTCTGCTAGTTGGCTCCCCTGGGAAGGGCACCCCTAGACTCTCCTATTTTTTTCTTGTCCTGTAGATTCCTCCTTTTGCCTAAGAAAATCTGTTGCTAAGGGAATTCTCACATCAACCCCTCTCTGTGTTCACCCACCTTTTGGGCACAGCAGTGAGCTGTGTGTCTTCTCCACAAGGACTCCTTCCGGCTGACAGGAAAAGAGACAAGGATGGGTGAGAAAAACTAGATGAGTATCAGGGCAGGTGGCCCTGGAGGGATAAGAAAGGGAAGGGAAATGGGAAAAAGAGGCCCTGCTTGTGCCCCGAGGGCTTCGCTCACAGCTGGAGAGAACAGAGCTTCTCTTTGACATTCAGAAGGACTCCTTTTCAACCCAGGGAGGGGCCTCTCAGTAAGATTCTTTCTGGGCTAGAGCTAAAGACAAGTTTGGGACACTTCTAGGAGACAGGATGGGCAATGGAATTCATAGTGATGTGACGCAGCTAATGCTGACATAGGGATTTTCATAGGAGAAACTAACATTCATTGAATGTCTCCAAAGTACCAAGTATCAGAGGAGTGGGAGGGAGGAGTAGGAGGGAGGGGATATATGTATACATACAGCTGAATCATGTTGCTGTACAGCAGAAACTAACACAACGTTGTAAAGCAATTATACTCCAATTTTTTAAAAAAAGATAACATTCCTTCTTAATCTTATAAGGGGTCACATGACCCACTATGATGACCCTTATATCCAGATTATGTAAATTGTCAATAATGTATCATTTGATATACAGTCTTCTGTCTCAAAGAAAACTCATGCAACTGTGCCTTGACTTCCAAAGTGCAGGACAGTTCTCAGGGCTTTCTGAGAAGCTCTTTCCAGGGTATAATCCTCAAATCTGGCTTGAATAAAATTTTCCATTTCTTTCTTAAAAAAAAAAAAGTATAGGTACTATATTAGACACTTTCATAGGCCATCGGTACGGGTTTATCAAGTATTTAAGAGCAGAAATGGCTCAGGGAAGGATAAAGGTGAGCTACCTGATGGCAGCTGGACTTAGAATGCTGCAACAGACTCACTGATGTGGTCGGACACATGCTGAACATCCCTGGCTTGGTAGCTGCCTTTGCCTCTGAAGCTAGACCCGCAGAAAACTCACCTTGACCAGAACTGGTTTGATGAGTGTGTCACTCCCACCCTTTAGGGGAACAAACGCCTTCTGGCCCCCACAGAGTTCATTGCTGTTCAGAATCTTTGTGCTGATAGTGAAGTTTACATGACCTGAGAAGAAAGAGGGAGAAAGGAAGATATTGGCCCCATTGGCACAGGTACCAATGAGGTCTCTTCCCCACTAGACTGTTGCTTCTTAAACTTGATACATGCAAGTCACCTGCAGCTCTGGTTTGTTACAATAAGAGCTCTGCATCAGTGGATCTGGGGTGTGGCCCACAGTCTGCAGCTCCAACAAGCTTCCAGGAGTCACTGATACTGGTCTAGTGTGTTAGGCAGCCTCTAAGGGGCCCTGACAACCCCTGCATCCTGATATTTACACTGCTCTGTCATCTTCTCCCCTTGCTTGTGGGCTGGATTTAGTGATTCACTTCTAAAGAAGAGGATAGAGCAGAAGCAGTGAGATGTCACTTCTGAGATTGGTTAAAAAAAGACTGTAGGGACTTCCTTGGTGATCCAGTGATTGTAAATCCACCTTCCAGTGCAGGAGACGTGGGTTCGATCCCTGGCTGGAGAATTCAGTTCCCACATGCTGCAGAGCAACTTAGTCTGCAAGCTGCAATGAAGATCCAGCACAGCCAAAAAAAGACTGTAGCTCTGTCTTGGGTTCCCTTTTCCCCTTGAGACACTCACTGTGGACGAAGCCAGTTGTCATGTCAGGAGGCAGTCGGGTGAGAAGAGCCATGGGTTAGGAAACAGAGGGAGCCCACCAACCAACACCTGAGGCCAAGAACTGCAGCCTTCCGTCTAACAGCCCATGAGGATCAGAGGCTCTGGAATAACTGTAGATGAAAGTTCTCTCCTGGGCAAATCTTTGGAGGAGAACACAGCCCTGGCTGAACTTCATGAGAGGCCTTGGGCAAGAGGCACTCAGCTAAACCATACCAATCACTGACCTACAGAAACTGTGATAATAAATGTTCTTTAAGGCTGCTAAATTTTAGGGTAATTTGTTAAGCAGCAGTAGATCACTAATTCACCCATTGATCACAATTTTAGTTGCAAGGATTTAATCTGAGAGCAAATGACATCTGAAAGGATTATTGTGATGATTGTATGTGTGTGTGTGTGCCCACATGTGCACTCGACCAGTCAACTCTTTGGGATCCCATGGACTACAGCCCACCAGGCTCCTCTGTCCATGGAATTTTTCAGGCAAGAATACTACAGTGGGTTGCCATTTCCTTCTCCAGGGGATCTTCCCAACCCAGCGGTAGAACTTGGGTCTCTTGTGTCTCCTGCACTGGCAGATTGATTCTTTACCACTGCACCATGCTGCTAAGTCACTTCAGTCGTGTCCGACTCTGTGCGACCCCATAGACGGCAGCCCACCAGGCTCCCCCGTCCCTGGGATTCTCCAGGCAAGAACACTGGAGTGGGTTGCCATTTCCTTCTCCAGTGCAGGAAAGTGAAAAGTCAAAGTGAAGTCACTCAGTCGTGTCCAACCCTTAGCATGGACTGCAGCCCACCAGGCTCCTCCTTCCATGGGATTTTCCAGGCAAGAGTACTGGAGTGGGGTGCCATTGCCTTCTCCGCACTGCACCATGAGGGAAGCCCAAATTATGATGATTAAATGAGCTAATTAATGTAACACAGTTAGGATAATGCCTGGCCCATAGTTAGTGTCTGACTAGTAACATGAAACTATATCCCTTGTCCTGGCATAAATATATTTTTAAAATATTTATTTATTTGGTTGCACTGGGTCTTAGTTGCCACACCTGGGATCTTTGATCTTCTTCGTTGTGACAGGAAGGACACACGGGGTATTTTTTTAGTTGTGGCATGTGAACTCAGCTGCAGCATGTGGGATCTAGTTCCCAGACCAGGGATTGAACTTGGTCATTGGGAGTGTGGAGTCTTACCCACTGGACCACCAGGGAAATCCTTGGTATAAATTTTAAAAGCTCACCCTTTCACACTTGAAATAGTCCAATGTGGATAATTTGGAGTCATCTATCAAAGAATATTTGCTCATTTATTTATAACCTAGACTTAAGAGGGAGAAAAATAGAGGCAAATATACAAGAGAGGAAGGAGAAAACAAAGCAAATGTAGCAGAGGAAAGGGTAGTATTCTTAACCTCTGTTCTCTCCTTGCCTACCTGCCACGTCCTGCTCTTACCCAGTTTGACAGCCGTGATGTTCCAGTGATAGGATTTTGCTTCGTCAGCACACAGACAGGTGGAGGCCCGAGTGTCTGTCTGCGTTTCCACTCGGTACTCCTCTGACTTAGCTAGGTTAGTCTGAACCTAAAGAGGATATTTGAAAGATAAAGGATATGAGTAGGACTTCTCTGGTGGTCCAGCAGTTAAGAATCCGCCTGCCAATGCAGCAGATACAGGTTCGATCGCTAGTCTGGGAAGATCCCACGTGCTGAGGGGCCACTGAGGTCATGCACCACAAACCTGTGCTCTAGAGCCCAGGAGCCACAACCACCGAGCCCTCATGCTACAACTACTAAAGCCCGCATGGAGTCTGTGCTCCGAAACAAGAGTGGCCACCACAATGAGAAGCTCGCGTACCACAATGAAGAGTAGCCCCCACTCACTGCAACTAGAGAAAGCCTCCCAGAGAGAGCCCAAGTGGCAACAAAGACCCAGCACAGCCAAAATAAATCTATTAACTAAAATAAGTTTTAAAAAATAATAAAGGATATGAGTAAAGCAGACAATGCACAGAAGGTTAGGAAGATGGGAGGGCCAAGACACTGATGTCTCATCTTCTTCTCTGGGGAGATGGGTATGCCTCCAGTGTAGGGGCTGATACCTGCTTCCTACATCCCCAGCTCTTACCCTGATGCACTTCTTCAGGTAATTGAAGATGGTGGCAGTCAGACGGAAGGATTCACCACGAACCACTGAGTAAGGGAGCGTCAGATCAACAAAGAACGGCTTGAAGGCAGTCACTCCAACAGTGGGTGAGAGGCCAAAACCCTTGGACTGGGAGGTGCAGAAAGTCATGGCCTTCCACGTGGTGATGGTGTCAGGAACCGTGATGTGGACAGACTCCTCTCCCGAGTAGCTGTGAGGACACAAGAATTCAGCTACAAATTCACCTGCAGAAATGATTATTTTGTTGCTCTTGTGCATGGCGGGTGGGGTGGGAGGGAAGCAACTGGACTGGAGGCCTAAGTGAATCTCAGACTGTGAGTCTTCAGGTGAGGCTGTACAAGTATGGGAAAAGTGTGTGTCTGAGGATTGGGGGAGGCGGTATGTGTGTAAACATATCTGTAAGACAGCCCAGTGCCCTCCGAATCTGTGAGAATATTCATCCTTATGGTTTGTCAGGACAAGCAGGAAAGGAGTGAGCACAAACCAAACTAACATCAAGATGTGCCTTTCTGTTGGTGTGGCCCTGCCCTGTCTGCACTGCACAAATGTGAAGACGTGTGGATTTGTTTTGAATGATTGTATACAATTGTTTAAGAATCCAGACAAAGAAAAACGTTCTCATATTTCCATTAAACCTTCTTGGCTTGAGACTTCTGTTTATTCTTGCCACCTCTGCTTAATCTCTTCTGCTTCTGTTAGGTCCTTGCTCTTTCTGTCCTTTATTGTGCCCATCTTTGTGTGAAATGTTCCCTTGGTATCTCCAGTTTTCTTGAAGAGATCTCTAGTCTTTCCCATTCTATTGCTTTCCTCCATTTCTTTGCATTGTTCACTTAAGAAGGCTTTCTTATCTTTCCTTACTATTCTCTGGCTTGAGACTTAGGTTCATTAGAAATTATCTGAGTCTGGGATTTCCCTGGTGGTCCAGTGGCTAAAAGTCTAGCTCGAAATGCAGGTAGTCTGGTTTTGATCCCTGGTCAGGGAACTAGATCCCACATTTTGCAACTAAAGGGCCCACATGCCACAACTAAGACCCAGTACAGTCAAATTAATTAATTTAAAACAATTATCTGAGTCTGGGCTCTCTCCTGACTCCACACTGTATATATATAATCTTGTTATACCTTTGAGGTATCACTTACCCAACAGGAAACAGATCCCACAGCCAAGTCTCTGGAAAGTACTGGCGAACCTGAGACTCTTCCGGCTGAACTGGCTGGAATGGAGCTAGCTTGTGGACCATTGAATGAACTTCATTCACTGCTAAGGAGACCAGGAATAAGGGAAAAAGCAGAGGTGTCACTCGATTGTGTCACGCAATAAGTCAAAGTAGAGGGAAGACATTCAGAGGGAAGCGGAAAACATGCAAGTCATAGATGAGGTGGAAGGACCACTGAGGAACTGACTAGTCACAAGGCTATTGGGGAAAGTGACAGGTGGGGATGTTTGCCCAGAGAATGAATAGATAAGAACTTCAGGCTTCAAAAGCCCTCCCCATAGAAAGAGAGTGAAATCCTTGGGGAAACTGCCTGCATCTATAACCCACAATCCATTATCATCCTGGCTAGAGGCTCAGAGCAAGAAGAGGAGGCAAAGAGGGAGCTTTCAGAGTTCCATGATTCTAAATATTTCAGTGAATCAGAGGCAGCTTACCTCCAGCCATCGTATGGCCGTATCTTAAATTCTGGTGACTGCAATCTATTGGCCTCTTGATTTTGGCATTGGACAGTATTTTCAGGCCCATGTTCTGATAGGCACCAAAGGGACCAGAGAATGAAGTGTTAGAGGGGGTCCTCTCCCTTACTACAAGGGCTACTGCTTAGAAATTTCACCCTCAAAGGGTTGAACCAACACATTCTTTGCCTACTAATTGTGAGACCTATACCAACCACCAAGACTGGTTCACTTCTATTCCAGCCAGCATGAAAGTCTCTCAGTGAAAACTTATTTCATTGTATTTATATACATATATATGTACGTATTATGCATATGTATATACACACATATGCATACGTTTCTGCAGAATGATCGTCACAATAAGTCTAGTTAACATCCATTACCATATATAATTACAAAAAATTATTTTCTTGTGATGAGGACTTTTAAGATCTATTCTCTTAGCAACTTTCAAGTATGCTACATGGTATCATTGGGTTTCTCCAGGGGCTCAGAGGTAAAGAATCCACCTGCAATGGAGGAGTTTGATCCCTGGGTCAGGAAGACACCCTGAAGAAGGAAATGGCACCCCACTTTAGCATTCTTGCCTGGGAAATCCCATGACAGAAGAGCCTGGCGGGCTACAGTCCACGGGGTCGTAAAAGAGTTGGACGGCTGAGCAACTAAACAACCACGTACAGTATCACTAGCTACAGTCACTACGCTGTACACTATATTCCCAAGACTTGTTTATTTCACAACTGGAAGCTTGCACCTTCTGACCACATTTACCCATGTTGCCCGCCCCCTGTCTCCCATCTCTGGCAACTACAGTCTCTTTCCTGTATCTATGAGTCTGTTGTTAACTGTTGTTTCTAAATTCCACATATAACTGAGATCATACAAGGTTTGTCTTTCTCCATCTGACTTATTTCACTTAGCATAATGCCCTCAAGGTCCATCCAGGTTGTTGCAAGTGACAAGATTTCATTCTTTTTTTGGCTAAATAGTAGTATTCCACTTACTTCATTGTTCGATATGTTTAATACTTCTTCTGAATATTAGTCACTGTATCCTTATTATTTGATTTGAAATTAATTTTCTGAGGGCAGAGACCATATCAGCTTGATCAATTAAATAAAAATATATTGAGTGGATCAGGCTCAAAAATATATTGAAGGATAAAGTATTAGAGAGAACAAAAAGATTGAACAAGACCTGCTTCCGGACCTCAGAGAATCAATGGCCAGACATGGGCCAAAGCATTCCAAAACTTTGCTGATAAAATAAATGCAAAATCTTTCGTAATAGGAGACTTCTGGTCTACCTTTCTTTGTGTGTGTGTGTGTGTGTGTGTGTTTTCCTTCTGTACTGATCCCATGGAAGTCAATGTTTGCAGACCCCAGAGAGAGGATAGGTATATAGCCTCACATGTGGGAAACTTCTTCAAGCATAAGAACCAAGAGCGGCTCCTTGCCCACCAGGAGTTTCTTTCAAGATTTTGCCCCTGTCAGTGCCCACCTGAGCCCACATGCTTTTGTCGATATGGACTTTCCTTTCCCCCTCCCACCACCATTGTTTCTATGAGAACAAAATGGGTAAGAACATCCACCTGGAACAAACTGAAAAGGTCTGTTTTTTCAGATATCCAAGGCCTCCACATGACAAGACGATTGTTCCAACGCTCCTCGAGCACTGGCTCAATAAGGGGCTGTGGAACGTTCCAACCATCAAACCCTGGACACTCATCGTATTCAGCCACCTGATAGGGGTAGTGATTGTACCAGAATGGGAACATCCCATAGACCTGAGAAAAGACAGGAAAGGAAATTAATCTTTTTTTCTTAAGCAAATGAAATATTGACACAGTGAAATCACTTCTCTCAGATTCTGTGGCACAGTTTACTGTCTTTGTATTCTTTGTCTTCATTACTCCAGAATTTCTTTCATCCTAAGTCCCTTCCTCTAGTTCATCTTTTCTCATAATCTGATCTTTATCTCCTATTTCATCTTTTCTGATCCCTATGATCATATTAACCATGCCCTTCTCATATCATGTTTTTCGGGGGCTGGGGCATGCCAAGCAGCTGGCAGGATCTTAGTTCCCTGACCAGGGATTGAACCTGGGACCTAGGAGTGAAAGCCCTGAGTCCTAAACACTGAATTTCCAGGAATTTCCCATATCATCATTTCTACCTTCATGTCCACACCAGCTTTGCCTCCCCCTTGTGTGAGGCACTGTTTCCCTGAGACTCTCTTTCCTGCTCCCTGGAATCCATCTCTTATCCTGATGCAGCCGGTCTATCTTCTCTGTCGACCCCTGCCATGTCAGCAGACCACTCACCGAGCTATTGCTCAGTTCGCTCTCTGGTCTAAGCAGCAAGACACTCTCATCCACGGCCCGGACTGCACACAGGGACCCAGGGGCTGCCCGCAGCTGGAGGTCCACATCTGCTCCTGGAAGCTGCTGGGAAGGTGAGAAGCCAAGGGAAACCTGGGGTAGAGAAAAGGACAACATGGGGATCAGGTCAGGCTAGAGAGGAAGAGAAACAGTCATCAGCCATATGCCCTAAGTACGGTCCCTAGCCCACTCCTTCACTTTTTTTTTTAAGAGTCGCTTTGTCTTTTTTTTTTGATGTGGATTATTTTTAAAGTCTTTATTGAATTTGTTACAATATTGCTTCTGTTTAATATTTTGTTTTTTTGGCCATGAAGAATGTGGGATTTTAACTCCTTGACCAGGGATTGAACCCAAACCCCCAGCATTGGAAGATGAAGTCTCAACCAGTGGACTGCCAGAGAATTCCCCCGAGTCCTTCACTTTTATACTGATTTTTCTTTGTAAAGTTTTGCCCTTTAGAAGTAGTGTCTTGTGATACAGTTGGAAAAAGTAAGCAGCACAGTAGAATAATACAGAAAGTTTAAAAGACAGAAAGTAGAAAGAGAATTTATGGAATAGATCTACAGAACATGTGACTTCCCAGCATGACCTTTTAAAAGAAGAAGGAGAGACAGTTCAACAAACCATGCTAAAGATACAGAACATGACATCCAGCTTCAACATTATCCCCTGCCTTCCCCAGTGGCCTTGTCTTATCTCCCTCCACGCCCAGGATACACAAGCTCCCTCTCTCTGCCCAGACCTTTCCTTCAACCGCCTTAACTGCCATTTTACCTGATTGTCAAAGCACATCTCCACTGAGAACTGGATTTTGTCTGCTATGACACCTCCATTGGGAAAAATGGCATAGACCACCAGGGAAGGATCAGGGGCTAATCTAGAGTTGAAGACCAGTGGGAGAGAGAAGGAGCCTTTCAGTCCTGAAAGAGAAGAGGGGATCTTCAGGCATAAGAGTACACGCTCTTATGTGTACCAATGACATCCAACCTGTGTCTGCACTTCTCCCTGAGCCAGCCACGGGCAAGTTGTTCCTCATTTTTCTGATCTGTGGTTATTGTTCTGTTCTTGCTACTCCTGCTTTTGCTTCTAGTATAAGAACTGTTTTCTAGAAGTTTAAAGTTTTTTCTTGTCTCTCTTCTTTTTTCTTTCTTTCTTTTTTGTTTGTTGAATTAATGTAAAAACAATTTTACATTACAAATGTAATGTAAATTTACAGGAGACTTGGAAAACACAGAACGAAGTTACATGTAGTTCCACTATATATTGCAAGTATTTTTAAGTAGATAAATGAAGATTTTCAGTTGGAGTTTCAATATCAAACTCTCAAAAATTAATAGAATGAATATACAAAAAAGTAGAAGGAAACTACCACAAAGGAGATCTGAAAAGCATTATAAACCAACTCAACTGGAAATTTAAAGTTTAAGTCTCCCAAGAGATTCATGAACACTCACTTTTCATCCCGGACTTCAGGTGTTTCTGCCCCTCCATCTCCAAATTTCCTTTCCCTATTAACTAAAGAAGAGAAAAAATAAAAATCATCAACAACATAGAAGTTAGAGGAGTTTAGCCTTGGTCCAATCCTTACATCTCTCTGTAAGGAGAGGCTTCTTTCATAGTTCAAGAGTCCAGGTAAGTACTTTGTGGAGCATCCTTCAGTTTGTCAAATGTTGGATGGTACCCAGAATCCTGATGACTCTTCCTCCAGTTGGGGGTCTGCAAAGGACCAGGGGGTGGGTGGGAGGAGACACAGGCCACCATGGCTTTGGAACCAGAAACCATTCTTCACAACAGATAGCTGACACCATTTCTTGAAGACCTCTAGGTTTTATTCTTTTATGATCCCTGTAACATAATGTCCACTAAAATCCATCCTTACAACCTTTTTTAAAAAACATTTTTTTCTACTGAAGTACAGTTGATTTATAATGTTGTGCCAATCTCTGCTGGACAGCCGAGTGACTCAGTTATACACATATATACATTCTTTTTTTAATATTCTTTTCCATTATGGTTTATCCCAGGAGATTGGATATAGTTCCCTGTGCTGTACAATAGGACCTTGTTGTTTATCCATTCTATATGTAGTAGTTTGGATCTGCTAATCCCAAACACCCAATCTATCCCTCCCACAAGTCTCTTCCCCCTTGGCAACCACAAATCTGTTCCCTATTTCTGTGAGTCTGTTTCTGTTTTTACAACTTTAAAAAAATTATCACTCAATTCAAAATTCAGTGGAAGTTAAAGGTAGGGGGGGTTGGGGATAAATTGGGAATTTGGGATTAATATATACACACTACTATATATAAAATAAATAAGCAACAAGGACCTACTGTATAGCATAGGGAACTCTACTCAATACTCTGTAATAACCTCTAAGGGAAGAGAATCTGAAAAAGAATATATATACATATGTGTGTGTGTGTAATTGAATACTTGAAACTAACACATTGTAGATCAACTATATATAAATAAAAAATTTTTTAAAGAATTCAGTGGAAATGAATACATCTTAAACTGTCTTGAGTCCTCTGACATTTGACTTTCTGGCAAGAAATCTCTTTTTATCTCTCCCTTCCTGTTCACTCTCCCCTGAAAATGAACTCAGTGCAATGGTTTCTAAGTAGGCCAGCTCCTCAGGCTTCAGTCAAGTCTGCACTGATCTGCTCCAATTCCACTTTTCTCGTAAGCCTCCCACACTTCTGTCCTGAACTCAGTACATATATTATAACTCTGCCTTTTTATTTCCCACCCACCCCTCCTCATTTTGTCATTTGGATGATTGTTTTAGATTTATGGAGACACTGAAATGATTTAGGGGGAGAAAGTCTCTTAGAGACTTTAAGAAGATGATAAGGGAATAAAAAACTCTGGACCATCAAACCCGAGGTTCACAGGAGTCCAGTTCTTGAGGACTTCCTGGGGAGTTGGACTCAGGGTGACCAGTAAAACTGTTAGTCTTGGTTTTTCTTTTTGTTTTTGGGGGTTTTTTTGGCCGCACAGCAGGGCATGCAGGATCTTACTTCCCTGACCAGGGATCAAACCCATGCCCCTTGCAGTGGAAGCTCAGATTCTTAACCACTGGACCACCAGGCAAGGCACCAAACTGCTTGTCTTCATACATTTTTTCCAGACCACAAGTTGTAATCATATTTCTCCAGCAAAGTTGCTATCAAAGTTAACCCTATATTATCTATTTTAAAACACTGACCAATGAAACACATAAGGAAATTTATTCTAAGTCCACATCCTCTCCTCAGTCTCCCTCCCATCCACCCACCCAGCTCCCTTTCAGCCCTTGTCAGCAACATTTTCGCATTAATTCCTAGTATTATTTCCTCACACAATTTCCCTGGACTCCTGTTCAAAACCTCCTTATTACCTATGTCCTCCCATCTTCTATACCTATATCAACATGGTAGCCACTGGGCACATATGACTCCTGCTGCTGCTGCTGATAAGTCGCTTCAGTCGTGTCTGACTCTGTGCGACCCCAGAGACGGCAGCCCATCAGGCTCCCCTGTCCCTGGGATTCTCCAGGCAAGAACACTGGAGTGGGTTGCCATTTCCTTCTCCAATGCATGAAAGTGAAAAGTGAAAGTGAAGTCGCTCAGTCGTATCCGACTCTTAGCGACCCCAGGGACTGCAGCCTACCAGGCTCCTCTGTCCATAAGATTTTCCAGGCAAGAGTACTGGAGTGGGGTGCCATTGCCTTCTCTGCATATGACTCCTGGATTCCTTGAAATGTGACTTGTCCAAACTCCTTTAAGTATAAGATACATACTTTGAATTTCTAATGCATACTTTGCTACACGGTTGAAACAAAAAAATGTAAAATATTAATTAATGATTTTTTATGTTGATTTCATGTGGAAATGACCATATGTTGGGTTAGATAAAATATCCTTTAAAAGTTAGTTTCCCCTGTTCTTTTAATTTTTTAATGTGGCAAATAAAGATTTAGAAATTACCTATATGGCTTGCATTACAGCTTTCTAAAAAACTCTTTTGGCTGTACTGCATGGCCTGTGGGATCTTAGTCCCCCACCCAGGGACTGAACCTGCACTCCCTGCATTGGCAGAGCAGTCTTAACCATTGGACCACCAGGGAAGTCCTGTCTTATATCTATCCAGACTGTTCACTTGCTCTGACTCACTGTCCTTATTCCCTTTCCTTCCAGTCCCCATCTCCCAGTCTCACATAGTAGGAGAAGGTGATTTCCTGGTCAGGCTTTGCATCAGCCGGATCGATGTGGTAATCCACCAGCACTTCCTGGGGCCGGCCACATTCCAAGATGCCACTCAGTCGACGGATGCCAAGGAAGCTTCGAGTCGGGTTGTAGAAGGGCTGCAGCTGCAGGTAGGCATTTTGGTAGTAACGAGGCACTTGTTTTGGATCATGTGTTTCTACCAATTGGAACCTTCCCTGAGAAAGAGAGAGAGAGAAAAAAAAGACCTTTAAAGGCATGTACCCCAAGTATATCAACCCAGTAGGGCTGTTGTGATTCTCAAATCTGTACTCCCTAACAGTGGCGTGTAGATATTTCGCTAGAGGTCCAACCAAGAATGTTTGAGGACTCCATGATAGTGGTGACTTGCAGCAACATTTTGGTATGTCAGGGTATAAAGTAAGGGCTGATATATAGCTGTCAGGTAATAGAAAATTGTCGATAATATACCTTCACACACTGATGCAAAGGAGAGACAAGTTTGACTAAGAGATTAAAGAATGTATCTCAAATCTAAGAAAACTAGATACAGAGGATAATAAGACTGAAAAGCAATCAATCAATATCAGGCTACCCTGGTGGTCCAGTGGTTAAGACTTCATGCTTCCAATGCAGGGGGCATAGGTTTGATCCCCGGTCAGGGAACTAGATCCTACATGCCCAACAGTCACACATACAAAAAAAGACTGAAAATAATCGTTTCTAAGAGGAGTGATTGAGTGATGCCTAGAGTACAGAAATAGGCAAATCAGTCACAACAGAAATAGTACATATTTGCTTATGGGCTATAGTTCTTCCTCCTTCCCCATAGCAACATCCTCTACCAGGGAATCATAGACCCTTTTGGTCTAACTGTGGACCCACCAGGTGACTTGTTTTGGGGAATGGATATTCAAATATGTGAGCTAAGTAGAGGCTCAGAAAAGTCCTTGCATGTCTTTTGCTTTTGCATCTCTTCACTGCCATGAGAATGGGTATGTGCTTAGTCACTCAGTCATGTCCAATTCTTTGAGACCCTGTGGACTGTAGCCCGCCAAGGCTTCTCTGTCCATGGGATTTTTCAGGCAAGAATACTGAAGTGGGATGCTATATCCTCCTCCAGGGGAATCTTCCTGACCCAGAGATCGAACCTACATCCCTGTGTCTTCTGCATTGCAGGTGGACTCTTTACCCACTGAACCATTGGTATACCTGTACTGTCTCCGCAGATCATGAGACTTGTGGAGTACAAGCCTACAGTCACCTGGTCCACAGACATAAGGAACTCCACCAAGATGGGCAGAGACGCCATCAGACTACCCAGATACAAGACCAGTAAATACTTCCTGTTGTGTAACACTGAAGTTCTGTAGTTTGTTTTTTTTTGTTTTGGTTTCTTAGTTCCCAGATCAGGGATTGAACCTGTCACCCTCAGCAGTGAAAGCATGTCCGAACCACGGGATAGCCAGGGAATTACCCTGCAGTTGTTTGTGAAGCAGCAATTGATAAGTGGTACAAATAACCTTTCAAGTTGTGCAAAATCTAGAATTCTCTTTGCTGTTTTTATGAGTAATAAGAAGAAGGAAAGGGGGAGTAAGAGGAAGAAGATGATTCTGAACCATTTTTTCCTCCCTAATCTGATTTCAAATAGAGAACCAGATAGAGAGGCAGTTAAGTTATAAAATGAATTAATAGAAATAGCAATTTTTTTTTTTTTAATCTGAAGGGTCATTTATTTGATGAGAATTTTAAATGATGGTGTCTAAGAAAAACTTTCTGTCGAGGGGAGGGCAGAACTGGTAACTAAGTGGGGTGATGGACTTACCAGGAGGGCAGAGAGAGAAACAAGGACATTCTGAAGTTTTCCTTCAGATGGTCTGTGCTGGAAAGGGGAACTCCCAGTGCTTACCTCCAGAGAAACACTTTTCCCGTTCCAATTAGCCGTGTCTAGATTGAAGGCAGCGAGGCCATTGTTGTCAGTAGTTAGGATCTGGTTGATGTCTCCATTTTCTCCATGAATCACCAGATACACTGAATGATGCTTGAGGAGGGAGCCATCGTGGCCCTTAACTCTTATCTGAGGGGTGAAGGTCATTAGAGTAAGTTTTGGAGTATGTTCAAAATTCTAAGGAGACATTTCAGGAAGAGTCCAGAAGAAGATAAATGTGATGCGAAGAGTCGGAAATGAGGATCTACGAGGAATTGAGAAACATACAGAAGTAGCTTGACCTGGAGCAGAAGTAGACTGGCCACACATAGGATAGACCTAGATATTGTCATGCTGAGTAAAGTAAGTCAGACAGAGAAGGAGAAATATCATATAACATCCCTTATATGTGGACTCTAAAATGAAATGACACAAACGAACTACTTACAAAACAGAGGCTCACAGACTTGGAGGCTCACAGCTTAAGGTTGTGGTGGGGAAGGAATAGTTAGGGAGTTTGGAATGCACATGTACACTCTGCTATATCTAGAATGGATAACCAACAAGAACCTACTGTATAGCACAGAGAACTCTGTTCAATGTTATGTGGCAGCATAATATAACAGTGGATGGGAAGGGGCTTTGGGGGAAAATGGATACATGTATATGTATGCCTGAGTCCCTTTGCTGTTCACCTGAAATTATCACAACACTTTTAATCAGCTATACCCCAATACAAAATAAAATGCTAAAAAAACAAATGAATGATCAAAAAAGAAGTAGATTTGCCACATGGCTTAGGAAACATCAGATCAGATCAGTCGCTCAGTCGTGTCCGACTCTTTGTGACCCCATGAATCGCAGCACGCCACATCAGGGCCCCTCATTTTCATACCCCACTGCCAAAACTCTGTATATTTTTTTGCTTTCATTTTCCTACAGAGCATCCTCTTCCTCTCCTAAATTGTATAATCCTTAGGCTCTAAGACAGTCTGGATCTACTCTTGGTCTAAAGAAGAGATGACCAAGGAATAACAGATCTGAATATGTACAATACTATAGTGTTCAACAATTACTTGGGAAGTGAAGAAGATAAGCTAGAGAGAGGGGTGGAATGCTAGGAATCAGAGAGAAGACACTTCAATTTTTTAAATCTCTAAAGACGATGCTTAAGGAGCCATCAGTGGCTCGCTGTGGCAGGAAGTTTGATATTAACCTTGCCTAGATGCAGAAACTCAGACTTGAGGATCTCACCAGGTAACTTGCAGCTCTAAAATTCAAAGACTGACACAGGAGGAGGTGAACCCCTGGCATTCGGAGGGTCATTGAAGTCACATTAGTATTTTAGGCACATCTCATGTGAGATTAAGGACACACAGTGCCAGGAATTAAGCACATACTCTAGAGCAGGGGTCTCCAACCTCCAGGATCTAACGCCTGCTGATCTGAAGTAGAGCTGATGTACTAATAATAGAAACAAAGTGCACAATAAATGTAATGCACTTGAATCATCCTAAAACCATCCCCCAACATCTTCCACAAGTGGTCCCTGATGCAAAAAAGGTTGGGGACTGTCGCTCTAGAGGCAGGCTGCCCAGCTCTGACCATAATTACCACTTACGAGCTGTATAACCTTGGGAAAATCACCTAACCTCACTAACCTCTCTGTCTCAGCCTTTTTGTCTGTCAAATGGGGCCAATAATAATGTCTAACTCAGGACTGTTGTACAGATTAAAGTGAATACATACAGAGTACTTAGAAAAATGCTAAGTTAATATGTGTTCAGGAAGGAGTTGACAGGGTGGTTAAGCGTTTTTTGTCTGAGCAGAGATGAGTTTCAACATACCTTTCCACTGAAGGGGAAATTGGGGTAATAATAATCATTGGTGTCTTCAAAGGTCATGGATCCCATTTGTGAAGAAATGTATATATCCCGAGTGGTGTTGGCCTCCACTCCTGCAGAGGGAAACCAGGTGTATGATGATCTAAATACCTAACATCCTCATCTTCATGTTTAACATAAGACTACCTGAAAGGATGGTGCCACAGGAAGTGAGAAGATGACTATCATTCTGACCAAAGATCTAAACCAACTCCTCCTTCCCAAACTTTTGGGGAAGTAGGGAATGGATAGCAGATGAAATCTGACATTTCCCATTGACTGTGAACTTAGAACGGAGTCCCTTCTAAGCACTGATGAAGGCGAGTCTTGAGTCGTCTGAGTTGTTGTTGTTGTTCAGTCACTAAATCATGTCCGACTCTTTGCGACCCCATAGACTGCAGCATGCCAAGCTTCCCTGTCCTTCACTAACTCCGGGAGTTTGCTCAAACTCATGTCCATTGAGTAAGTGATGCCATCCAACCATCTCATCCTGTCAACCCCCTTCTCCTCGCCCTCAATCTTCCCCAGCATCAGGGGCTTTTCCAATGAGTTGGTTCTTTGAATCAGGTGGCAAAAGTATTGCAGCTTCAGCATCAGTCCTTTCAATGAATATTCAAGGTTGATTTTCTTTAGGATCAATTGGTTTGATCTCCTTGCAGTCCAAGGGACTCTCAAGAGTCTTCTCCAGCACCACCGTTTGAAATCATCAATTCTTTGGCACTCAGCCTTCTTTATGGTCCAACTTTCACATCCACACATGACTACGGGAAAAACCATAGCTTTGACTATACAGGGTCTCTCTCTTGGCCAACTCTTTTCCTTTCCCTTTTCTTAATGAACCGAGGAGCATCCCACTTACCTGTCCCTTCCTCCACCACAGTAGCCATGATATTGATGTCTTGTCTGTAAAAATACCCAGTGAGGTTGAACATGGACATGGCCACAGAAGTTGAAATGCATCCTGCTTTGTCAATCTAGTGAGGCAATCAGAGAGAGAGAGGGGGGAAGAAAGAGGGTGAATAACCTAATCTCTACTTCTTTTTAAATTTATTTATTTACTTGGCTGCACTGGCCTTAGGTGTGACATAGGAGATCTTTCATTGCAGCGCACAGGCTATCTGTTGTGATTATACAGGCTCCAGGGCACACGGGCTCTCTAGTTGTGGTGCAGGGTTTCAATAGTTACAGCTCCCAGGCTTAGCTGCTGAGCAGCATGTGGAATCTCTAGTTCCCTGATCAGGGATTGAACCCACATACTCTGCATTGGAAGGCAAATTCTTAACCACTAGACCACCAGGGAAGACCCTAATCTCTACTTCTAACTCATGATGTCCTGTAGAAGAAAATTATTTCTTATCTCTATACTTCAGTTTCTCAATTTTGTGTGTGTGTGTGCCACATGGCTTATGGGATCTTAGTTCCCCAACTGGAGATTGAACCTGGGCCTTTGGCAATGAAAGCATGGAGTTCTAACCACTGGACCACCAGGAAATTCCCAGTTTCTCCATCTTTAAGATAGAAAAGTATTCCACAACATGAAGCATACACCCATACATGACTTGGAAGTTCCAAGATATGAGAAGGAGAAAAGAACCACCTTCAGAACAGGAAAATTGTATCTTCCAAGGGTTTAGGTTAATCTCTTGATCCCAAGGCAGATTCTAAAAGAGCTTTATCTTTGAGGGGATAAAAAGACTTCTGTGTTCTTTAGGAATGAGGTACTAATCACATGAAATTATTTCTACTCTGGGTGTTTTTAACCACTTTTCTATATTGGTGCTTACTTACTCTTTAGGACATAAGAATAAGGTTCCTTTCCTACATCCTGTTTTACTCACCTGTCCAGAGACTTTCTTGCATCTGTCAGGTAAATGTTCCCGTTCTGGATCCGGATACCGGTAAGTATATGGCTTTTGACACACTGATACGTGTGCTACTCCTTGCATGGGCTTTCCATAGGTGTACCTAACCCAGAAAAACACGAGGAATCAGAGAGGGGCAAGTCCACCTGTGATCCAGGCCCTCCTCCCCTAAACATTTTCCTTTCTTCCGCATGCCCATCTCTGAAAGCGCTTTGACAGTCCCACCTTTCTCCAGCTCTCATTCACATCTCTGCTTTACTCAAAGCTTTAGAGTATTGCCATTGCACAATAAATACCACCCAAAGGACAACAGTGTCTTTCTTTTTCCTTACTCCTACTTCCCATGGGATTCAATACTGTGCTCTGCACAAAGTAGACTCTAAACCAATAATGCCAGCTGAGAAAGCAGAGGCAAGTAAGCACAAAAATGCAGTTAGATAATGTGTCCCTGGGATTTCCCTGGTGGTTCAGTGGTTAAGACTTCACTTTCCCATGCAGAGGATGCGGATTAAATCCCTGGTCCAGGAACTAAGATCCCACATGCTTCATGGCCAAAAAACCAAAACATAAAATAGAAGCAATATTGTAACAAATGTCAATAAAGACTTTTTAAAAAATGGTCCACATAAGAAACAGTTTTTTTTAAAAGTGTGTTTTTGCCGAACTTGTGACTCTGAGCCACATAAAACATCACAAGATTTAACCACTACCTCCACAATCCTCTCCTGGTAACACTCGATCACAACATCTCTCAATATAGCTTTCATCCTCAATGGATCCAGAGCTTGATTCTTACCTACAACAAACTTTCACTAAGAAAGAGTCTTCCGCGACTGATAACTCTTTGGGTTCCACCACTTCCACTTTAAACTTAGGCAGCACTGGAAAGAGTGGAAAGAGAGATGGAAAATGAAGAGGAAGAAAGTTTGACTACACAGGTAGTGAACAGAGGGGTATAAAACAGTGATAATAATTATCTAATTAAATTGCTCAATCACGTTCAACTCTTTGCAGCCCCGTGAACTGTAGATTTCTCTGTCCTTGGAATTTTCCAGGCAAGAATATACTGGAGTGGGGTGCCATTTCCTACTTCAGGAGATCTTCCTGATCCAGAGATGGAACCCAGGACTCCTGTATTGGTAGGAGGATTCTTTACGACTAGGGCCACCTAGGAAGCCCAGCTAATTAAATTAACAGGGCATTATTAAGGTAAAATCCTCCCAAAGTTACTGATTTAGCACCAAAATGAATAAATAACACCCCCCCCCTTTTTTAAAGTAAGAATTAGATTTATTTAAAAAGAAACACATACTACAGACAGAGTGTGAGCCATCTCAGAAGGGGAGAGGCATGAAAATATGGGATGGTTAGTTTGTATGGACTAGGTAATTTCATAGGCTGGGCTTCCCTGGTGGCTCAGCAGTAAAGAATCCACCTACCAATGCAGGAGATGCTGGTTTGATCCCTTGGTCAGCAACATCCCCTGGAGAAAGAAATGGCAACCCACTCCAGTATTCTTACCTGGGAAATCCCACCGACAGAGGAGCCTGGAGGGCTACAGTCCATGGGGTCACCAAATAGTTGGACATGACTTAGCAACTAAACAACAGCAAAAATTTCATAGGCTAATGAGCAGGAAGAGTAATCCAACTATTTTGGGGAAGAGATGGAGATTTGCAGGCTGGTTCACAGCCCACTTTCTTATCTCTGATGGTCAGCCTGGGAACTGTCATGGCGCTAGTGGGTGTGTCACTTAGCTTATGCTAATGTGTTACAATGAGTGTATCTTGTTGTTGTTGTTCAGTCACCAAGTCATGTCTGACTCTTTGCAGCCCCATGGACTGCAGTACTCCAGGCTTCCCTGTCCCTCATCTCCCAGAGTTTGCCCAAGTTCATGTCCATTGGATTGGTGATGAGGCTCCACTGGAAGTAAACTCTTCTGCCATCTTTGACCTAGTTCCATAGTAAGTTTCACTTGACCTTTGCTGGTTTTTACACAAGATCAAGTCCAACACTCTGACCTACCAATTCTCCCACCTACCATATTCTTCCACACTGAAGGTCCCGAAGGTCTTGCCATCAGCCACGGCCACACTGTAGGTGCCCAGCGTTGCTTCTGGTGCCAGCTGGAAGGACAGGTCTACGATGCCTTGCTTGGGCACCACGTTCAGCCACTGTGCAATCCTATTGTTATTTGGATCCTGTGCCCAAGAAAAAGAAATCTCATGACATGCCTGCCTCTTTGATTCCCACCCTGTGCTGCAGAAAGCAGGTAAAGAAGCAAAAAGCGAGTAAAGAATCCCACCCACTGTTCATAGCCCCTGTGGTCTGCATCCAGGAAGAAAAGAACCCTCGGTGGATTCAAATAGTTAGACTAGGTTCTTTAAAATGTTATCCAGTTTCAGAATGTTATCCAGGATAACATTGTTTATGTAAGATGTTCTTTACAAAGAATGCTAATTCTTGGTCCCTTAAGACAGGTAACTCTGAAAGACTGACTGTAAGATACCTGAAAGAGAGCTAATTTGATGGAAAAATGGAGAGGGTATTGTGGGGAATTCTTGCCTCTTTCTTAACACTTCTCACAGGTATCCTTGTCATGTTCAGTGGCTGTCTGTGATATTAGCCATCCCAAAGACTAAGAGGAGTACAGAACCAAGCTCTGCTGGACTGACACAGCACAGAGAAGTTGCAGGAATCAGAATAGGGAGGTTCGTCACTATAGAGGTTGCTGTCCTTATTTACAGAGGTTGAGGGACGGGGTGGGCAGAGGCAGGAGAACATGCACAGCTTAGGTGGAATCGGGGCGCTTGGGGCCAGTGCAAAGTCTCAGGCTCTGGGCCAAGATCCCACAGTTGTTGCTGGCTTTGGGGCTTAGCACCAACCACCTTCTCCATAGAGGACAGCAAAAAAGAAAGAAACTTCTACTTACCTGCAGTTCCACAATGGAGTACTGAAAAGGAAAACCAGATAATAAGGGTTAAAGCAGAGCTAGCAATAAGGGTAGGCTTGCTGAAAGCAAAAAGTTCACAAAGGCTTCTCTCTTTCTCTGTTGCCTACCCCTTCCTTTCTAAATGGCTCTTTCGTGCCTTGGTAAGAGTAACAACAGGGCAAAGGCTTACTGGTTAGGAGAGGAGAAAGAAGAGCTTTCCTGAAGGGATTGCCAGTCTCCAAAAACTTTGAAGAAATGGAACTTCTGACCCTCAGCACCCTTCAATGCTCTGTGACTGAGTTTTTTCACAACAAGTCCTAAAAGAAAGTATTAGTATCTGGTAGTGGTGGTGGTTGTTCAGTCACTAACTTGTGTCCGACTCTTTGTGACCCCATGGACTGCAGCACATGAGGCTCCCTCATCCTTCACTGTCTCCTGGAGTTTGCTGAAATTCATGTCCATCAAATCATGGCGATGCTATCCACCATCTCATTCTCTGGAGACTCCCTCATATTTGAACCTCTTCTTGGGAGCCAACTATCTCCTAGCCTCCTCCTCTACTTTCTGAACACCAGTGGGCAAGAATCTTACTTTCAAGCAGTGCAAAATAATTTATTTTAAAAAAATGTTTGAAATAGCTCAATCAAAGGATCATGTGTAATTTCCTCAAGGAAATGGACACAAAAACCACTAGGTTTAATTGGAGAATGAGTCCTTGTGCTAGGTGTCAAAGTGTCACCTCAAATTACTCGTTAATTTAAAAAAAAAAAAGGACACACCTTAACACTGGAGAAATTAGTCTGCCATCACCCTAACTAAGTAATCAAACTCACTATCACTAATAATGGGACAAGCTGACATTATGTACCTCCTGAAGAGATATATTTGAGGTTCCCAACATTACCTATCTTTATAACCAAATATTTTAACCAAAAGTTTAGTTTAAACCTAATTAAGACTTCAGAACTGCCTTCAGAAGATAAAAGAACAAGTTATATTACACAGTAAGAAATAATCAGGCAAATCAAGACTATTGGATATTCCATAAGACAACTACGCTGCTATGCTAAGTTGCTTCAGTTGTATTCAACTCTGTGAGACGCTATGGACCATAGCCCGCCAGGCTCCTCTGTCCATGGGATTCTCCAGGCAAGAATACTGGAGTGGGTAGCCATTCCCTTCTGCAGGGGATCTTCCCAACTCAGGAATCAACTTGCATCTCTTTTGCCTACTACATTGACAGGTGGGTTTTTTTTTTTTTTAACCACTAGCGTCACCTGGGAAGCCCTGCCACCTAGGCTTCCTCAAAAGTAAATATCATATTCCATAATGGAAACATTCTATAAGTCATCTAGCCTGACATCATCGCTCTCTCTCTCAAAAAAGTCAAACTAATAAGAAAATAAGGGGGATTAGTTTAGAATATGAGAACATTTTTAAATGTAACAACCAAATATAATGCATGAATCTGATCAGAGCTTAGTTTGGGAAAAAAAAATGTGTTAGTTGGAAAACACAAATTAATATTATATGAAAAATATTAAATAATTTTTGTTAATTTCCTCAGGTGTTATAATAATATTTTCTTTAAGATATTCTTTTTAAAAGATACAGGCACCTAAAGAAAGCAAACATTAACAGACATAAAGGGAGAAATTAACAGTAACACAATAATAGTGGGGGACTTTAACACCCCATGTACATCAGAGGACAAGGCATTCAGAGAGAAACTCAGTAAGTAAACAACAGCCTTTGGCAATTTATTAGGCACAATGAACATTCTATATAATATAGACTATTTCATCCCAAACCAGAATATTCATTCTTTTCAAGTGCAAATGGAATATTGTAACATGATAGACACATGATTGAATACAAAAAGAGTCAGTAAACTTAAGAAAACTGAAATCATATCAAGAATCTTATTCAACCATAACACTATGAGACTAAAAATCAACTACAAAAAAAAAAACAAACAAAACACATCGAGTCTAACCAATATGTTACTAAACAATTGAACTGAAACCATAAAACTTCTAGAAGAAAATACAAGCAGTAAATTCTTTGACATTGGTCTTGGTAATATTTTATTGGAGATGTCTCCTCAGGTAAGGGGAACACAAGCAAAATTTTTTAAATGGGACTACTCATCACAAGGAAAAAACATTGTCTTTATTTCTTTAATTTTGTATCTATATAAGATGAGTGTTGTTTAGTGACTAAGTCATGTCCAACTCTTTCGCAACCCCATGGACTGTAGCCTGCCTGGCTTTTTGGTCCATGGGATTTTCCAGGCAAGAATACTGGAGTGGGTTGCCACTCCCTCCTCCAAAGGATCTTCCTGACCCAGGCATCAAACCTGTGACTCCTACATAGCAGGCAGGTTCTCATATGAGATGACAGATGTTCACTAGACTTACTATGGTCATTGTTTCATGATGTATATAAGTCAGATCATTGTGCTGTACACCTTAAGCTTATACATTGCTGTACGTCAATTACATCTCAATAAGACTGGAAGGAAAAAAGTTATCTCAGTAACAGCTCTTTTCTTGGTGAACCCAGCCTTCAGCTCAAAAGAATCCACATGCCCAAGTGGTACATTTGGGGCTGGGGGGTATGGTGGGGGGACATTCTGCCCCTCTTCCTAAAGAGAAAAATAGGACATGCACAAACCTGGCTATATACATGATAAGAAGGCAAGTGTCATCGAGATTACTGCCATTGCTATAAATCCTAGGGGGTGAAAAAACAGTTCCTTCGAGAACAAAATCATTTTTTTAAAGACTCAAGAAGCAGCTTTGGACACCAGTAAGTGTTCAACCAGAAAGGTAGCATTTTCATTGGAAGCTACCTGAAGTTTCTGAATAATTAGGTAAGCAACAAAACTAGATACAATCAGTTACTAGCATGTATACTTTTGTTGCTTGAGGATGAAATATTGAACTCTGTAAACTCACAGTTTTTGTAACTCCCCTTCTTTTTAAAAAAAAAAAAAAAGTTATTTGTCTGTGCCATGTCTTAGTTATAGCATGTGGGAATCTTTAGCTATAGCATGTGGGATCTATAACTACAGCATTCAAACTCTTAGTTGCCACATGTGGGATCTAGTTCCCTGACCAGGGATTGAACCTGGGCCCCCCTGCATTGGAACCGTGAAGTCTTAGCCGCTGAACCACCAGGGGAGTCCTACCACTCCATTTCTTAGTAAAACACTTTTAGTTAATTGCATGTTTCATTTGGAGTTCCAAATTCAGTGTTTCAGATTTTCAGGGCTCCAAGTTACAACTTGGAGCGGGGGCTGACTAGAGAAATGGTATGTGGAAAAAAGAGTAATTTGACAACAGAAAGAGAGCACAGAAGTACAGAAATCAGAGTACTTATAGTTCAGCACAATTTGAACAGAGGCAAGACAATGTAAGAGGGGTAGCTAATGAGATCAACATCCAGGGGGCAGTAGAGTCTAAAATAACTCTAGCTGTGGCCACACTTTGACCCTTTCGTCTGGTTGGTGACGGACAGGGAAGCCTGGCATGCTGCAGTCCATGAGGTTGCAAAGAGTCAGACACAACTAATCAACTGAACTGAACTGACCCTCATCCCAGCTCTAGAATAAAAACTTCCAAGGTGCTCAGTGGTAAAGAATCCACGCCAAACAGAATATTGGGATTCATCCTTGTGTCGGGAAGATCCCCTGGAGAAGGAAATGGCAACCCACTCCAGTATTCTTGCCTAGGGAATCCCATGGACAGAGGAGCCTGGTGGGCTACAGTCCATGGGATCACAAAGAGTCGGACATGACTGAACGACTAAACAACAACTTAATATTATACCAAAGTGATAAGGAAAGAATACAGGCGATAGGAAGGAGAAACTAAAAAACCAATTCTAAATCAGGAAAGAAAGTAGTAGTTGGAGGAGGCTACTGATCAACAATAAACTTATAGCTTCCCTGTACATCAGGAAAGGAAACAGCAGTCTGGGAACATAGAGATGGAAATATAAGCAATGCTTTCTCCATGACTATCTTTAAATTTTTCATTTGAACACATGGGCTGTGACTGAAGGAGAAAGAAGGCAGCTGGGGGTGTCTGAGAGGTATTGGGTTGGGCCAAAAGTTTGTAAGATGGCATGTAAAATCCGAACGAACTTTTGGGCCAACTCAGTATTTCAAACATGTGTAGAAATGACACGAGTGCTAAGTTCAGAGCAAACCAAATCATATGACTTGTGATTCTAGTGATCCAATTGTTCGAGGAAAATTTAAGTATTCGCCAAATGTTACCGCATTTTTACCTTTGGCACAGAACGTTGCCTTAAGAAAATTGTCTATGCTATAAATTACCTTGCCTCGTAGTAAAAAAAAAAAAAAGAAGAAGAAGAAGAAAAAAAAAAGATCCTTATTTCTTCCTTTTGTTAAAAGTATTCCTGAATTACTTCTTTGTATTTGAACTGCAGAGCCACTAGGTGTCACTCCTGGAGGGAACGTCTTAACGTTTGAAAAAGCTCTTAACAGAGGCAAATGGAACCATCTCTTAAGAATGTTAACCTAATTGATGCTTTCAGATGTCAAACCTGAGAGCAAGATGCCGCTGCCTGCTTTCAGGCAGATGGGGGCTGGGAGATTTGGACTAGCTCCCTGACTGTAGAACCCACAAGTGTTCTGCTTCTAAAGGGCCTCCTCCCCTGGAAGGAGTCTCTCCTCCCTCGTGCTCCAGTCTGCCCTCCTGCGTTCCCTTCCCAGGTCCTTCTTCCCAGTGAAACTCTTACCTGGTCGTTCACTGGAACAAAGGCGCTGGTGAGGGTGACAATACGGAAATGCACTAGAAGGAAATGGGCGTCATTAGCAAAAGAGCTTTCCACCCCCCACCTCAGAATCTTTCTTTTTTCCACCTTTTTGCTTCCTCATACATACTTCTGAGTCAGCAAAATCCTACCAGGTTTTACTTTTGAAATAAAACCGAGTCTGAGAGACAGCTAACACCCCAACAGTCACGGCTCCTGACTTTGAAAGTTCAGGATGGAATCTGCTTCAAAGAAGAGGGAGCAAATATAAATCCTAGGGCTTGGGCCAAATGCCCTTGACTGTTTTCTGATTCTTACACAGGCAGCTTGCTATGAGACCAAGCGATCCAGTTACACCCACCAAATTCCTTTCCAGGAGAAATCTGTATTTTGTTTTACTTATTTACTGGGAATTTTTTGGCCATGCAGTGGGTCTTGTAGGATCTTAGTTCTCCAGCCAGGGATTGAACCTGGACCCACCGTAGTGAGAATGCAGAGTCTTAACCACTAGACTGCCAGGGAATTCCCTGTATTTTGTTTTACACACACACACAGTAGCAGCTCCACCCACTACTCTTGCTTGTACAGCACTGCCTGCATGCAGCATCTATAACCGTTTATCCCTCCAGGCTTCCTCCATCCCTCCATCTCTTTCCTTGGTCCATGGGGCTACCACCAATCTGCAAAGCCCCTCTAAGAATGTGTGAAGATACTCCCTGGCTTTTGTCTCATCCCACCTGTGTGCCTCTTACCTTCCTGCCCTGGGCTGTAGATAGGTTTGTCAGTTTGTATAAAGATGCCATTCTGCTGCCTCTGAATCAGAACCTTTTTCTTCTCCTCAAAGTAGACATTATGTCCAATTCCTCTCACCCGGACGGTGGCTACTTCTTCTGTGCCACCAGAAGGAAGTGGTACCTGGCCAAGACAGGGGAGAGCTCTGGAGAGGAGCAGGAGACTGGGGGTGTGGTGGGGGAAGGACAGAACCAGCTAGTCTTAACTCAAGAGAGAGAGAGTAAAAGGAAAGGAATGAGTTGATGGAGGTGGCAAGGTTGGAGCCATGAAAAAGTTGCCAGAAGTCTGATATTAAAACTCCAAGTAAAAATCTTAATTTATCTACTTAAAAAAATAATTGTAATATTTAGTGGAACTCTATGTAACTTTGTTCTGTATTTTCCAAGTCACCTGTAAATGTGTTATCATATATTTCTGTAATTTAAAAAAAAATTTTTTTTTAAAGAAAGAAAAAAAAGTTTCCAGAGAATAATATCAGAAGTTATGGCCAGGAATTGAAGTTGATGAGAGATGAGTTTAGAAGCCATGGCAAAAAGTAAGATAACAAAAAACATACTTAAAGACAAATTATAGTGCATCCAGGGAGGAGAATAGGAAAACTGAGGACGAGAGTTGGGCTAGGCCTGTACTTACCAAAAAGGACGAGCAGTGTAAGTGTCTCGTCTTTAGTCCAAACTGTTGCAGCAATGTGTGAGTCTTGCCCTTGGTCTCCAGAGTAACAGTGAATTTTACATTGTCGTACCCAGGACTCAGATCCAAGCAAACCCTCTGAGTAGAGGGGAACTTAAGAACGGCTGGCAATGCCACCAGATAGTTTCTACTAAAGAAAGGGAAAAAGTGTTGGTCACTAACTGTCTCTCTGGCTCTTTGCAACCCCATGACTGTAGCCCACCAGGCTCCTCTGTCCATGGGATTCTCCAGGAAAGAATACTGGAGTGGGTAGCCATGCCCTTCTCCAGGGGATCCTCCCGACCCAGGGATCGTACGTAGGTTTCCTGCGTTGCAGGTGGATTCTTTACCATCTAAGCTATCAGAACTACACTTCTACTAAAGAAGCAAAAGGATTTCAGGGGAGTAATGACTCATCTATTCAATGAAAAATTAATTAATCCCTCTCCTGAGTACTCAGCATGTAGCAATGAATTAAAGAGACAAAGCACCTGCCATTATGACCCTTATTTTCTATAAGGGAGAAGGAGAAAAATAACAAATAACTCAGCCTTATACTCACACCCTTCCCCCCGCCCCTACCATAGGCCACCATGGAGAACCTAGGCCCAGGGTACCAAGGAGAAGTAAGTTCCATTTGGGATCTGCAAGCAGATCAAACCAGTCAATCCTAAAGGAAGTCAATCCTAAAAGAAATCAATCCAGAATATTCATTGGAAGGACTGATGCTGAAGCTGAAGCTCCAATATTTTGGCCAACTGATGCCAAGAGCCAACCCAATGGAAAAGACCCTGATGTTGGGAAAGATTGAGGGCAGGAAGAGAAGGAGAGGTTGAGATGGTTGGATGGCATCACCAACTCAACAGACATGAGTTTGAGCAAGCTCCAGGAGATGGTGAAGGACAGGGAGGCCTGGAGTGCTGCAGTCCATGGGGTCACAAAGAGTCGGACATGACTGAGTGACTCACACTTTCCCTTTTCAGACATAAAAAGCAACAAGAACTGAACAACCAGAACAACAGAGATCAGGGCAGTGGGAGGCTACTATATTTTGATATTATCATATTTTTTAAAGTCTCTTCTTGGCATCTTAGCTTTTCTCTCTGGGTAAAGGAGAAATAAAACCAAAGAAAGAAAAAGATGAAAGGGCATTAAAATAAACCAAAAGTTATCTCCTGCCCACTGTAGTTATGTCTTAGAAAGATGGACGAAGACACCACCTGCCCTAAATCAACCCTGACACACCAAGCACTTACGGGAGAAATTTTCCTGCCGAGGCTGGCAACAGGGCTAATATTCCTAGAAGGAGCTGAGCCCACATCTTTGTGGGTGACAGAGTCCTTAGGAGCAGGAGCCAGAGGTTGGCTCACCCCCTGTAGCATATATATGCTACCCCCCAGGTAGGATGTGGAGCAATGAGGATGCCACAGCCAATCACCTTTTGGGGCCTCGGGCAGAGGTGGTATACCAGGGTAGGGCTTCTATTCATGTCTTAAAATTTATTTCTCCCTGAAACATTCATACTGGCTCAGCCAGTTTCAAAAACCTGTTTAGGGGAAAAACCAGGGTTGATGTATTCACAGCGGTAAACCTCTCAGAACACATTTGAGGTCCTTCCCTTTCCTTCTGATTTCTTTCCAAATTCCCATTCACATTTGATCTTTTTTTTTTCCTGTTCTTATTATTCTATTAAGACGTATTTGGAAACACAGGAGCAGTATCAATTCAAAGCAGTAGGCGTTTACCTAATGGTGGATTTTTTTTTTAATACTATTCATGATTATCATGACTGTATGAAAATAGGAAACTATATCCACCATAGAGAAAATATAAACTGGACAATCTTTCAGAGAGCAATTTCACAATACTGGTCAAGAGCCTCACTGATTTGCATATTCTTTGACCCAATGACTTATTCTCGGAACATATTTTTATGGGAAACTAGAGCAGGCACGTATGCAGAAAATATATCCACTGAGTTTCTTCCCAGTGCTCTTTACAATGGCAAGACTTGAAAGCCACCTAAAGTATAAATTAGTTAGGATACTTTCTAACACAAGTGACCAACCTGAATCAAGCCTACTTAAACAAAAAAGAGTTTTTAATAATTGGGGAGAATAAGACATAAAAAAAGGGTTTTCCTGGTGGTTCAGATGGTAAAAAATCTGCCTGCAATGCGGGGGACACAGGTTCAATCCTGGGATTGGGAATATTCCTGGGAGAAGGGAATGGCTACCCACTCCAGTATTCTTGCCTGGAAAAATCCATGGACAGAGTAGCCTGGCAAGCTATGGTCCATTGGGTCACCAAGAGTTAGACATGACTGAGAAACTCACACTTACACTTTTCAGACATAAAGAAAGAATGAGAACTTCCCTGTGGTCAAATGGCTAAGACTCCATGCTCCCAATGCACAGGGCCAGGTTCAATCTCTGCTCAGGGAACTAGATCCCAGATGCAGTAACTAAAGATCTTGCAAGCAGTAGTTCAGTTCAGTTCAGTTCAGTTTAGTCGCTCAGTCGTGTCCAACTCTGTGACCCCATAGACTGCAGCACGTCAGGCCTCTGCTGCTGCTCCTGCTGCTAAGTCGCTTCAGTCTTGTCCAACTCAGTGCGACCCCATAGACGGCAGCCCACCAGGCTCCCCTGTCCCTGGGATTCTCCACGCAAGAATACTGGAGTGGGTTGCCATTTCCTCCTCCAATGCATGAAACTGAAAAGTGAAAGTGAAGTTGCTCAGTCGTGTGCGACCTCTATCCATCACCAACTCCCAGAGTTTACTCAAATTCATGTCCACTGAGTCGGAGATGCCATCCAACCATCTCATACTCTGTTGTCTCTTTCTCCTCCTGCCTTCAATCTTTCCAAGCATCAGAGTCTTTTCAAATAAATCAGTTTTTCACATCAGGTGGCCAAAGTATGGGAGTTTTCAGCTTCAACATCAGTCCTTCCAATGAATATTCAGGACTGATTTCCTTTAGGATGGACTTGTTGGATCTCCTTGCAGTCCAAGGGACTCTCAAGAGTCTTCTCCAATGCCACAGTTCAAAAGCATCAATTCTTCGGCTCTCAACTTTCTTTATAGTCCAACCTGCAAGCAGTAACAAAGATCAAAGATCCTGAGCAACTAAGACCCAGAAAAATAAACAAATAAAAGAAAGAACTGAACCAGAGAAACTCTGAAAACTTTATGGCCTGGGATTGGAGCCTTGATGCTGCCAGGATTCATTTCCCCCACCCCCAATTTTTCCATCTTATTTGCTCATCTCCTGCCACACAGAGGATTTCCTTTAAGTGATGAGGAAGATGGCAACTGCATGTCCTCAATCCATATTCCTTCAGCTCTAGGATTTTAGTGGACAAAAATTTTCATCTAAGTTATATAAATTTCTAAAGAAAGATTTTGTTCCTTGAGTTTCACACACTCATTTCTGAACCAACTATTGTAGCCAGGATACTATGATAGGGCTTCCCAAGTGGCACTAATAGTAAAGAATATGGCTGCAATGCAGGAGACGTAGGCTCAGTATCTGGGTCAGGAAGATCCCCTGGAGAAGGGAATGGCTACCCACCCAAGTATTCTTGCCTGGAGAATTCCATGGACAGAGGAGCCTGGTGGGCTTCAGTCCATGGGGCTGCAAAAGAGTCAGACACAACTGAACTTACTTACTTGCTTACTTATACCATGATAGGGAGTTCTTGGGTCATTCTGAGACCAGCATTATGGCTTACTGTGATTGATAGCCCCATCGAACCACATGGACTTTGAGAGGAGAAACTCTCTAAAGAAAGAAGAGAGTTGGGGTAAAGATGCTGGGGGAAAAAATATGAAGTCTATTATAATGCCCAATAATATGAGTTTGGTTGAAAACATTGCCATAGTAATATAAATTAATACAGTTCAGCTATTTAAAATAATGCTTTTGTGACAAAGAGAATCATTTGTAATATTAATTGAAGGGGTGAGGGGAGGAAATAACAAGACAATTAATTTTTAGAAATTTCCACTTCCTCTATGGTTGCAAAAATGCCAGTGATGAAAAGCAAGACAAACTGCAAGATCACAGCTTCTCTTGAACCAAAAAGTTGAATCAGAGAGCTGAGTCAGAGTTACATCAACTAAACAGCCTGAAACCTAAGGAGGCACAGTTCCTCCAGAGCAAAGATGGGATGTTTCATCTGTGTCAGTACATGGGAAGGACTGGAGCCATCATAGAAGCAGTAAGAATAATACAGCTAAACGTTTTTATTTTCATTTTATGTATTTATTTATTTTTGGCTGCACTGGGCCTTCATTGCTGTGCATGTAATCTGGTCTACTTCTAGTGATTGGGAGCCATTCTTTGGTGCAGTGCCTGGCTTCTCATGGCTTTGCCCTCCCTTGCTGGAGAGCATGGACTCCAAGACGTGAGGGCTTCAGTAGTTGGGCATCCGGATTTAGTATGTCTGCAGCATGTGGAATCTTCCTGGACCAGAAACTGAACCCATGTCCCCTGCACTGGCAGCCAGATTTTGGACCAGCTGAAGTTTTGTAATAAACTGTCCCTGGTAGCTCAGTTGGTAAAGAATCCTTCTGCAATTCAGGAGACCCTGGTTTGATTCCTAGGTCAGGAAGATCTGCTGGAGAAGGGACAGGCTACTCACTCCAGTATTCTTGGGCTTCCCTTGTGGCTCAGCTGGTAAAGAATCTGTGTGCAATGCAGGAGACCTGGGTTCAATTCCTGGGTTGGGAAGATCCCCTGGAGAAGGAAAAGGCTACCTACTCCAGTATTCTGGCCTGGAGAATTCCATGGATTGTGTAGTCCTTGGGGTCGCAGAGAGTCGGACACAACTGAGTGACTTTTCACTCACTCACTCACTCACAGTAACTATTAAAGGCCTATGTGGGCTTAAGTGTCATCTCCCTGATCACAGAACATGGCAAGAGTGAACATTGACATTTTAGGAATCAGAGAACTAAAATGGACTAGAATGGGTGAATTTAACTCAGATGACCATTATATCTACTACTGTGGGCAAGAATCCCTTAGAAGAAATGGAGTAGCCATCATAGTAAATAAAAGAGTCCGAAATGCAGTATATGGATGCAATCTCAAAAACGACAGAATGATCTCTGTTCATTTCCAAGGCAAACCATTCAAAATCACGGTGATTCAAGCCTATGCCCCAACCAGTAACGCTGAAGAAGCTGAAGTTGAACGGTTCTATGAAGACCTACAAGACCTTTTAGAACCCAAAAAAGATGTCCTTTTCTTTATAGGGGACTGGAATGCAAAAGTAGGAAGTCAAGAAACACCTGGAGTAACAGGCAAATTTGGCCTTGGAGTACAGAATGAAGCAGAGCAAAGGCTAATAGAATTTTGCCAAGAGAACATACTGGTCATAGCAAACACCCTCTTTCAACAACACAAGAGAAGACTCTACACATGGACATCACCAGATGGTCAAAACTAAAATCAGATTGATTATATTCTTTGCAGCCAAAGATGGAGAAGCTCTATACAGGCAGCAAAAACAAGACCAGGAGCTGACTGTGGCTCAGACTATGAACTCCTTATTGCCAAATTCAGACTTAAATTGAAGAAAGTAGGGAAAACCACTGGACCATTCAGGTATGACCTAAATCAAATCCCTTATAATTATACAGTGGAAGTGAGGAATAGATTCAAGGGATTAGATCTGATAGACAGAGTGCCTGAAGAACTGTGGATGGAGGTTTGTGACACTGTACAGGTGGCAGTGATCAAGACCATCCCCAAGAAAAAGAAATGCAAAAGGGCAAAATGGTTGTCTGAGGAGGTCTTACAAATAGCTGTGAAAAGAAGAGAAGTGAAAAGCAAAGGAGAACAGGAAAGATATACCCCTTTGAATGCAGAGTTCCAAAGAATAGCAAGGAGAGATAAGAAAGCCTTCTTCAGTGATCAGTGCAAAGAAATAGAGGAAAACAATAGAATGGGAAAGACTAGAGATCTCTTCAAGAAAATTAGATACCAAGGGAGCATTTTAAGCAAAAATGGGTACAATAAAGGACAAAAATTGTATGAACCTGACGGAAGCAAAAGATGTTAAGATGTGGCAAAAATACACACAAGAACTACACAAAAAAAATCTTCATGACCCAGATAACCATGATGGTGTGATCACTCACATGGAGCCAGACATCCTGGAATGCAAAGTCAAGTGGGCCTTAGAAAGCATCACTATGAGCAAAGCTAGTGGAGGTGATGGAATTCCAGTTGAGCTATTTCAAATCCTGAAAGATGATGCTGTGAAAGTCCTGCACTCAATATGCCAGCAAATTTGGAAAACTCAGCAGTGGCCACAGGACTGGGAAAGGTCAGTTTTCATTCCAATCCCAAAGAAAGGCAATGCCAAAGAATGCTCAAACTATCGCACAATTGCACTCATCTCACACGCTAGTAAAGTAATGCTCAAAATTCTCCAAGCCAGGCTTCAGTAGTACATGAATCATGAACTTCCAGATGTTCAAGCCAGATTTAGAAAAGGAACCAGAGATTAAATTGCCAACATCCGCTGGATCATCGAAAAATCAAGAGAGTTCCAGAAAAACATCTACTTCTGCTTTATTGACTGTGCCAAAGCCTATGACTGTGTGGATCATAATAAACTGTGGAAAATTCTGAAAGAGATGGGAATACCAGACCACCTGACCTGCCTCTTGAGAAACCTATATGCAGGGCAGGAAGCAACAGTTAGAATTGGACATGGAACAACAGACTCATTCCAAATCAGAAAAGGATCTGTGATATCTAGTAATAGATCAAAAGGATGTAAAAATAAACTAAAAAAGTAAGATTATAATTGAAATTTAAAACAATACTACAAGAAAATTAAGTAAATACAATTTGTAATAATGAAATTAGAGGAATTCTTGCCTTCCAAATTCCAGAAATTCACTATTTACATTTTAATTATATTATAATACATGGTAAGTATATACTTAGGCCTGGGCTATAGACCATCTTTGATTCAAATCATCCCATTTACCAGCTGTGTAGTCTTTGGCAATTTACTTCTCTTCTGTGTTGCTTTGATTCCTTAACGGTGAAATAAGGATAGCAGTAATACACACTTTGTAGTACTGTTGTGAGGATTACATGCATTAATAAATGAAAGCATATAGAACAGTGTTCGGCATTTAGTAAACACTATGCCAACACCTTTGACTGTGTGGATCACAATACACTGTGGAAAATCCTGAAAGAGATGGGAATGCCAGACCACCTGACCTGCCTCTTGAGAAACCTATATGCAGGTCAGGAAGCAGCAGTTAGAACTGGACATGGAACAACAGACTGGTTCCAAATAGGAAAAGGAGTATGCCAAGGCTGTATATTGTCACCCTGCTTATTTAACTTACATGCAGAGTACATCATGAGAAATGCTGGGCTGGAAGAAGCACAAGCTGGAATCAAGATTGCCAGGAGAAATATCAATAACCTCAGATATGCAGATGACACCACCCTTATGGCAAAAAAAAAAAAAAAAGAAAAGGAGTACGTCAAGGCTGTATGTTGTCACCTTGCTTATTTAACTTATATGCAGAGTACATCATGAGAAACGCTGGGCTGGAAGAAGCACAACCTGGAATCAAGATTGCCGGGAAAAATATCAATAAGCTCAGATATGCAGATGATAACACCACCCTTATGGCAAAAAGTGAAGAACTAAAGAGCCTCTTGATGAAAGTGAAAGAGGAGAGTGAAAAAGTTGGCTTAAAATTCAGCATTCAGAAAACTAAAATCATGGCATCTGGTCCCATCACTTCACAACAAATAGATGGAGAAACAGTGGAAACAGTGACAGACTTTATTTTGGAGGGCTCCAAAATCACTGCAGATGGTGACTACAGCCATGAAGTTAAGAGATGCTTGCTTCTTGGAAGAAAAGCTATAGCCAACCTAGACAGCATATTGAAAAGCAGAGACATTACTTTGCCAACAAAGGTCCGTTTAGTTAAAGCTATAGTTTTTCCAGTAGTCATGTACAGATGTGAGAGTTGGACTATAAAGAAAGCGGAGCACTGAAGAATTGATGCTTTTGAACTGTGCTGTTGGAGAAGACTCTTGAGAGTCCCTTGGACTGCAAGGAGATCCAACAAGAAAGGAAATCAGTCCTGAATATTCATTGGAAGGACTGATGTTGAAGCTGAAACTCCCATACTTTGGCCACCTGATGCAAAGAACTGACTCATTTGAAAAGACCCTGATGCCGGGAAAGACTGAATTGGGGAGGAGAAGGGGACGAAAGGGGAGGAGAAGGGGACGAAAGAGGATGAGATGGTTGGATGGCATCACCGATTCAATGGACATGAGTTTGAGTAAACTCTGGGAATTGGTGATGGACAGGGAGGCCTGGCGTGCTGCAGTCCATGGGTCCCAAAGAGTCAGACACGACTAAGTGACTGAACTGAACTGAACTGTGGGCTTGAGTAACTCCCAAGAAAATTCTCTGTGTGCCAAAGAAGGAAGGGAACTTGTAATTACTCACAGATTCTTTCCCCAGACTTTGACCAGGTGCTCACAAGAAACACTAAGTGAGGATGACAGAGTAAAGTAAGGCTCACTGAGTAGTATAGGCATAGAGGACAACATTATCTATCCCCGCCTGAAAGGGCCAGCTCCCCTTACTCCTCTCTCAAAAGTCTTAAGCCTCTGAGGAGGAACAGCAAAAAGCCACTGTTGCCAACAGAAGGAATAAGAGGAAAAAAAAATCTACCCTGGGGAGGGAAAAGAAACAGTCCTCAGTGGAGAGTTCTGTGCCAGTGTTTTCATTCATTATGCATGTATGTATATATGTATGTTATTCATTTTTGGCTGCACTGGGTCTTCATTGCCGCATGCCGCATGTGGCAAGCAAGGGCTCATTGTGGTGACTTCTCTCGTTGCAGAGCTCATGTTCCAGGGCACCCAGGCTTCAGTAGTCGTGGCACACAGGCCCAGTTGCTCTGAGGCACATAGCATGTTACTTTCCAGATCATGGATCGAATGCTGTTTGCCCCTGCATTGGCAAGCAGATTCTTAACCACTGGACCACCAGGGAAGTCCTGCCAGTGCTTTTAGAGATCTCCTAAAACCAAAGGAGGGGCAAGAAAATCCTTCCCACACAAGACCTGCCGCAGACAGAAAGCAGAGGTAGGCAGGAATGCTGAGAAACCTCATTGTCCAGGGCCTGGGCATATAAAAGCTATCTAAGCACCAAGTAATGAGTAGTAGCATCCGCCACTGGCAGAGGAGCAAGAACAAGGAGAGAAACTACTTCTGTATAAGCCTACAAGGCGTATAAAGAATGTTGAGAATTGAGGGTGGAGAACAAACATTGAGAAATCTTTCCATCATTTCAGACCCCACCCTAAGCCTAAGACACCATAAGAGGAATTTGAAAATTACGGTGCCCTAGAAGTAATCTTGGCAATAGCAAAACCTAATTCCACCTCACCTTTTAACTAGATGGTTCCATCCACCAAGCTAAACTGCCTGGGAAGAGGCACAAAGAGTATTTACCTAAATCTCTCCTATTCTACACAAGAAGTCTGGCATTCAATCAAGAGGTATACGATCTGGACTTCCTTGATGGTCCAGGAGTTAATACTCTGTGCTCCTAATGCACAGGACCTGGGTTCGATCCCTGCTCAGGGAACTAAATTCCACATACCACAACTAAGACCTGGCCAACTAAGACCTGGTCAAACAAATAAATAAAAATAATAAATATTTTTAAAAATTATACAATCTATCAAAAGAAGAAGAACAAAGAAGACAAACCCCTTGCCTTCTAAATACAAAACAATTGACAGAACCAGGTTCAGAGGTGATCTGTGTGTTAGTAATATCAAAGAGGGAAGTTAAAATGGCTAGGAGAAATTTCATAAAAGATCTAATGGTAAGGACTTCCTGGTGGTCCAGTGGCTAGGACTCTGAGCTCCCAACACAAGAGAACTGGGTTCCATCGCTGGTCAGGGGACTGGATCCCACGTGCCACACTAAGATCCAGTGCAGCCAAAAAAATAAGTAATTTTTAAAAAGATCTAATGATAAAGGTGGACAGCATCTATGAACAGATAGGGGATTCTAAAAGAAAGACATAAGTGATAAAAGATAAAAATACTGAAAATAAAAACTATGGTATCAGAGATGAGCAACTCTTCTTAAAGGCTCATTAGTAAACCTGCCAGAGCTGAGGAAATAATAAATCAATTTCTACTCTTGAAATGAGTCAATAGGAATTACCCAAACTGAAACATCAAGAAAAAAAAGAGGACAAACAAATTGAACAGAGTATCCAAGCACTGTGGGACAATATCAAATCGTTTAATGTACATGTTATTAGAATCCTAGGGGAAGAGGAAAAAAACAAGCAGAAGAAATGTTTGAAGAGATAACAGATCAGTTTTCCAAAAGTAATGAAAAGCATCAAATACTAAATCCAAGAATCACAGCAAGATAAATGCCAAATAAAACACACCTAACCCATCATGTCCAAACTTCTCTAAACCAGAGATAAATAGGGAGTCCTGCAGGTGGCCAAAGCGGAGAAAGAAAAAAAAAAAAAAAAAAATATATATATGTATTGCATATTAAAAAAACAAAGGTCAGAATTACAGCAAACTCTTCTTGAAAAACATAACTATCCAGAAGACAATGGACTGACATCTTTAAAGCATCAAAAGAAGGGAGAGGGGGTGGGGATTCTGTACTCAGCAAATGTATCTTTAAATAAGGAAGGGGGAAAAGAGGTTTTTTTCAGACAAACAAAAGCTGAGAGAATTTATTGCCAGAAGATGCATTCTACAAACAACATTAAAGGGAGTTCTTAATTAAGGCAGAAGAAATAAAACAGGAGTTGACAAACTGGCCTGCTGTTCATATCCAGCCTTTCACAGGTTTTCCAAATAAAGTTTTATTGGAACACAGTAATATTCATTTGCTTACACATTATCAGTGGCTATTTTGTGCTGTAGTAGATCTGAAGGATTATTAAGAGACTATGTGGCATGCAAAGCCTGTATTATTTATACCTCATCGTTTACAGAAAAACGGTGCTGACTCCTAGAATAAGACATCATACAGAAACTGCACAAATAAATGCAGATCTCTGGATATGGTATCAAAATATAAAAGGCATATAGATCAATTTAAATCACTCTAAAAGACAAATGACTGCCAAAAGCAAAAAATAATTCATTCTGAGCTGTAATGTAGGAGTAAGGTACTTTATAACATGTCAAAACAAAGGGACTGAAAATGAATAAATGAAGAGGACTTCCCTGGTGACACAGTGGATGAGAAACTGCCTGCCAATGCAGGGGACACGGGTTCAGTCCTCTGTCCAGGAAGATCCCACATGCCTCAGAGCAACTAAGCCTGTGTGACAACTACTGAAGCCTGCGTGCCTAGGGCCTGTACCCCACAACAAGAGAAGCCACAATAAGAAGCCTTTGCACCACAACAGAGAGGAGCCTGCCCTCCCCAAAACTAGAGAAAGCCTTGCCTAGCAACAAAGACCCAGCACAGCCGAAAATGAAGAAATAAATAATGAAGAAAGAAACTTTGTAGAGTCTGCTTATCATAAGCCCTCTGGTATGTATCTCTTCCTTCTTTCCTCCTACTTTGAATTTTCTGATTCTAAATTTTTCTCCACTTCTTCCCTTTGTAAGATGTCAGAGCCCACCACTATCCCCGTCTACTTCTCTCTCCTTTTCTAAAATCCCAGAAATACACCTTCATTCTCTTCAGCCAACGATCTTTTACTCTGGCCCTTTGATTTTAGTAGATAAAATTCATTACCTGTGGGATTTTGTTGAACATCTTCTAATCCTGTGGATCTAAAAGAAAAATGAGAATGGAGGTGGGTAAGAAGTAAGAATGATTTAGCTGCATATCCAGTAAAATATTGACTGTGCAATGAAAACATAGTAATGCCTAGGCTAGGGAGGGGTGCTGATCTACACAACAAGTATTTTTTGTTTGCTTGTTTTTGGCCATGCAGCATGTGGCATCTTAGTCTCCCAATCAAACCTGCAACCCCTGCATTGGGAGGCAAAGTTTTAACCACTGGACTGCCAGAGAAGTCCCTACATTACATGTATTGAACCTGGATACAGTGACAGATTGCATTTTCCTGGGCTCCAAAATCACTGCAGACAGTGACTGCAGCCACAAAATCAAAAGACATTTGCTCCTGGGAAGAAAAGCTATGACAAATCTAGACAGCGTATTCAAAAGCAGAGACATGACTTTGCTGACAAAGGTCCTTATAGTCAAAGCCATGGTTTTTCCATTAGTCATGTACAGATGTGAGAGGTGGACCATAAAGAAGGCTGATCGCTGAAGAACTGATGCTTTAAACTGTGGTACTGGAGAAGACTCTTGAGAGTCTCTTGGACAGCAAGGAGGTCGAATCAGTCAATCCTAAAGGAAGTCAATCCTGAATATTCATTGGAAGGACTGATGCTGAAGCTGAAGCTCCAACACTTTGGCCACCTGATGCGAAGAGCCAACTCACTGGTAAAGACCCTGATGCTGGGAAAGATTGAGGGCAGGAAGAGAAAGGGACGACAAAGGATGAATGGTTGGATGGCATCACCGACTCAATGGACAGGAGTTTGAGCAAATTCTGGGAGATAGTGAAGGACAGGGAAGCCTGGCATGCTGCAGTCCATGGGGTCACAAAGAGTTGGACACAACTTAGTGACTAAATGACAAGTACTCAGTACAGCTAAGGAAAAAATTTGTTCTGGTGTGTAGGGAATTTTTTAAATTTATGTTCTCCCAGCATTCCCAATCCTTTTCTATATATTTTATCCCACACCCTTCTGCTCCAGAATGTTCCTTTCTCATTTTCAGGTTATTTCCACTTTTTCACATATATTCTTTGATCTTCCATCTGCTAACATATTCTTTGAAAATTTCGTTGTCCAAATGTGACCAGCTTTCTTTGCTTGCTAGTCTCCTAGGATACATGTTGGTACTATGGTATTCTCAGCAAGCTAGGTTTCTGCTGTCCTCATTTGAGAAGAAGAATGAAGACAGGGGTGTGTTTCTGTCCCACTCGCAGTCTGCTGAGCTGAGACTACCTCTGGAGAGCAGGGACTAACTAAATTAAGTCCTGCTTTGGGGGAAAAACCAGGGAGGAACCGCCCGGGGCTGGGCCACTCCTTGCTTGCTTCTGTGTCTCCTCCACCCTGCTCGATTAATTATAAGGTCACCTCTTTTCTTTTCCAAATCCATTCCAGCAAAGGATGTAACGTGTCAAAGTTCAGATATGAATGCATCAGGGCAAATGTGGTTCCCATGCAACCCCACCCAAGCTTCGACAGTACCTGAACTAACATTTAGTTTCCTGAAGTAAGACATGAAAAAAAAAACTGATCGTGCCTATTACAAGAGGCAAAGGAGAAACAGAGACATCACATGCTCAGATTATACATAGGAGAAGGATTTTTTTCCAATAAATATCTATTGGTCACTGTTATAGGATGAATTGCGCTCCCTTTAAATTTGTATGCTGAAGCCCTATCCCCAGTCAATACCTCAGAGTGTGACTGTTTTTGGAGATGGGGTCCAGTCTGCCAGCTGAACCTAAAGATTTTGGACATGTCTCCACAATCATATAAGCCAATTGTAAATCGTGTTTGTGTGTGTGTATGTGAATTTGATTTATATATAAAAGACATCTTCAGCATGTTAAACATAATAGGGAAAGTATTCAAAGACCTTTTCTTTGACTTCGAAGAAAATATTTCATAACATAACGTACACATGAAAAGTTGAATAATGAATGAAAAAAGTACTAAAGAAATGCCTTGTGGGGCTTCCCTGGTGGTCCAGTGGTTAAGAATCTGCGCTTCCACTGCAGGGGGCTCTCTCTCCATCCCTGGAATGATTTAATATCTAAAACATGCAACTGATAATACTTGTTTAGAGGACAAATCTGTGGGCTGGGTTAGAGTTGAAAGGAAAAGGTCAAAGGAATATAGCGTGTGACTGAAAAGTTTCAGGGAACCTCTTTCATACAGGTTCTCATTGGACTTTCATGGCCTTTAATTTTTTTTATATGTAATTTTATTTATTTATTTATTGTTTGCTATGCTGGCTCTTCATTGCTGCTCGGGCTTTTCTCCAGTTGCTTCTCTCTAGTGGGCTTCTCACTGCGGTGGCTTCTTTTGTGTGGAGCATAGGCCTGGATGCTCTGTGTGATGAAGGGTCTTCCTGGATCAGGGAAGACTGGCAGGTGGATTCTTAGCCACTGAGCCACCGGAGAAGCCCTATCACTCTTACTTTTTAACTTTAAATCCTTTACTAAACCAAAAAGAAAGAACATCTTCCATTTTGAAAGACAGGAACTTCCTCTTCAGTCATAACCATATTATTTTGTCTATGAGGCACTGATTTATCTATATTAAGGTACTCTTCTTCAACGTGATTTGGGAGAGGGGGAAGGAGAGAAAGGAGGAGTAAAACAGATGTAAGTGCTTCCAGTAAAGCATAACCTTCCTTCTGGAGGCGCACACTATAAGAGATTGATATGAGAGTAGAACAAAAGTTTTCCTAGAAAGTCAGCAATGCTGGGCACATAGGAAGCATTCAATATGTTATTGTTGACTGCTGAAGTGAACCAATAGCACCTATACACTTCACAGAAAGATACTGGACACTCTACACCAGCCACCACTATTTTATTACTGTGGTTATGTATTAATAATATGTGAGCCCCAAGGAAGAACAGGCTGTAAGCTCAGGCCACTTAAAACAGTGTCTTGCTGTGGGAGGTATTTAATAAATATGAAAGAGTGAAAAAAAAATGAGAGCAAATTAAGGTAATTTCAGCAAAAATCATACAGTAAGACCCTCCAAAAATTTGTCCTTGCATAAAAGCGACCAAAAAAGCCTGGCACAAATGGTAACGATGTATCCAAGGAACATTTAGTAAAGAAAAAGAGCCAAACCTGGTAACAGCAATGAACTTTGCAGCATTTTAACTTATCTTAATCCCACTCCCCACTCCCCAGTTCTGTGGCAGCCTTAAAAATAAAGCCTGCGTTTCTAATACCGTGCGTGACTGCGTCCTAAGTCGCAGTCGTGTCGGATTCTTTGCGACCCTATGGACCTTAGCCCGCCAGGCTCCTCTGACCGTGGGATTCTCCAGGCAAGAATACTGGCATGGGTTGCCATGTCCTCCTCCAGAGTATCTTCCTCACCCAGGGATGGATGGTGTCTCTTAAGTCTCCTGCCTTGGCAGGAGGGTTCTTTACCACTAGCGCCATCTGGGGGTGGGGGAGCAGAAGAGATCTTATTCCCAAAGAAACGTCATTATTTGATCTATTTGCTAGGGGTTCCCTGGAAGACCACTGGCAAGGCTCTTTAACTTCACACAAACTTGCCCAGAGCTAACCACCTTGGGGACCGAGGGAAGAGCATTTGCTGAATGTTTCAACATCACAGCTGCCTGAAATGTTGATACACATAATAGACTAACCACAAAGCTTAAAAAGAAAAGCTGAGGAATGAGGTATCCATAGGGGCTTTGAAAAAGCCTGACATTGAAAATTTATTTGGAATTATTTTTAAAAACCACAGAACAAACAAATAACAAGTTTAAGAAGCACCAAAATGATAAACCTCAAGGAGGCAGCAGAATCTACTTCGCAGAGCTGCCCCGTATTATTATTTGAGACGTTTGCTGCTGCTGCTGCTAAGTCACTTGAGTCGTGTCCGACTCTGTGTGACCCCATAGACGTCAGCCCACCAGGCTCTCCTGCCCCTGGGATTCTCCAGGCAAGAACACTGGAGTGGGTTGCCATTTCCTTCTCCAATGCATGAAAGTGAAAAAGTGAAAGTGAAGTCGCTCAGTCGTGTCCGACTCTTAGCGATCCCATGGACTGCAGCCTACCAGGCTCCTCCATCCATGGGATTTTCCAGGCAGGAGTACTGGAGTGGGGTGCCATTGCCTTCTCCTTGAGACATTTAGTTTTCAGTAAAACATTTATGAGAAATAAGTAAGTATCATTTATACACAGGAGGAAAAAATCAATAGAAATAGTCATTGAGGAAGTCCAGATGTTGTACTTACTAGGTAAAAACTTTGTGTTAGTTATTTTTGTTTTTAATTGGAGAATAATTGCTTTACAATGTTGTGTTGCTTTATACTGTACAACACTGTAAATCAGCTGTAAGTATAGTGTGTCCCCTCCCACTGGAGCCTCGCTCCCACACCCCCAATTATTTTAAATGTGATCAAATCACATCTAAAGAACTAACTAAAGTATGGGAATGATGTCTCATCAAATAGAGAATATCAATAAAGAGAAAGTTTGGGGAACTTCTTTGACTGTCCAGTAGTTAAGACTCTGTGGATTCTGATGCAGGGAGCACAGGTTTGATCACCTGGTTGGGGAACTAAGATCCCATATGGTGCAGGGTTGCAGCCACAACAAAAAAATAGAGAAGAGAGAGAAAAAAATTTTAAAGGATCTAGATAGAGATTTTGATGTTGAAAAACATGTATTCTATCCTGGGAAATGTTTTACATGCCCACTTTTTTTGTTTTTGCTAAATTGCTTCAGTCATGTCCAACTCTTTTCAACACTATGCACTGTAGCCCACCAGGCTCCTCTGTCCATGGGATTCTCCAGGCAAGAATACTGGAGTGGGTTGCCATGCCTTCCTTAAGGTGGGTCTTCCTGACCCAGGGATCAAACCAGCATCTCTCATATCTCCTGCATTGGCAGGAGGGTTCTTTACCACTAGTGCCACCTGGAGAGCCCTTATGTGCAGTAGAGAAAATGCGTTTTGCTACTGTTGGGTGTTGAAGTAGTCCATGGATGTCTGTTAGATGTAAAGTTGGTCAAGTCTATTTCCCTGTTGATTCTCCTTGCACTTCTTCTAACCATTATTGAAAGTGGGGTATTAAATTCTACAGTCATTATTGTTGAATTGTCTATTTCTTCCTTCAATTTTGTCCATTTTTATTTTTCAGACCTGTTTTAGGTACATAGGTTTATAATTGTTACTTCTTCTTCATAGATTGACCTTTTCTCATTACATCTTTTTTTGTTCTCTAGTAACGATTTTTGTCTTCAAGACTGCATTGTCTGATATTGGTATAGTTACTCTAGCTCTCTTTTGGTTACTGTTTCACAGCATAGCCTATTCTGTTCCTTTACCTCTAATCTACTTGCACCTTTGAATCAAACATGACAACATATAATTGGATCACGTGTTTCCTTTTATATATCCGTATGCCAATTTCAGCTTTTTGATAATTTCATCTACTTTCATTGAATGTATTAAAGGAACAGTTAGAATTTCTGTCTGCCAGTTTGCCGTTTGTTTACTATGTCTTTTTGTTCCTCAGTTCCTCCATTACTGCATTCTTTTTTGTTATAGCTTTCTAGTGGGTCACTTAAATGTTCTTGTTTCTTTACTATGTACTTTTATTTTTTTGGCCACAGGATCTTACCTCCCCAACCAGGGATGGAACCCAGGCCGTTGGCAGTGAAAGCTGAGATTCCTAACTGCTGGACCACCAGGGAATTCCCTACAAATTTTTAAATTGTGTGTTTAGTGGTTGCTCTGCGAATTATTATTAACATCTTAATTGGTTGCAATCTGTCTTGGATTAATACAAATTCCATTTCAATAGTTTACAGAAACTTTACTCTTACATAGCTCCACTCCCTCCTATCTTTATCCTGCATATTGTCACCCTGCTTATTTAACTTCTATGCAGAGTACATCATGCAAAATGCCGGGCTGGACGAAACACAAGTTGGAATCAAGATTTCTGGGAGAAATATCAGTAACTTCAGATATGCAGATGACATCATCCTTATGGCAGAAAGTGAAGAAGAACTAAAGAGCCTCTTGATGAAAGTGAAAGAGGAGGTTGAAAAAGTTGGCTTAAAACTCAACATTCAGAAAACTAAGATCATGGCATCCAGTCCCATCACTTCATGGCAAATAGATGGGGAAACAATGGAAACTGACAGACTATTTTTCTGGGCTCCAAAATCACTGCAGATGGTGACTGCAGCCATGAAATTAAAAGACACTTGCTCCTTGGAAGAAACGTTATGACCAACCTAGACAGCATATTAAAAAGCAGAGACATTACTTTGCCAACAAAGGTCCGTCTAGTTAAAGCTATGGTTTTTCCAGTAGTCATGTATGGATATGAGAGTTGGACTATAAAGAAAGCTGAGTGCTGAAGAATTGACTCCTTTGAACTGTGGTGTTGGAGAAGACTCTTGAGAGTCCCTTGGACTGCAAGGAGATCCAACCAGTCCATCCTAAAGATCAGTCCTGGGTGTTCTTTGGAAGGAATGATGCTAAAGCTGAAACTGCAGTACTTTGGCCACCTCATGCGAAGAGTTGACTCATTGGAAAAGACTGATGCTGGGAGGGATTGGGGACAGGAGGAAAAGGAGACAACAGAGGATGAGATGGCTGGATGGCATCACTGACTCGATGGACGTGAGTTTGAGTGAACTCTGGGAGTTGGTGGTGAACAGGGAGGCCTGGTGAATCGCAATTCATGGGGTCACAAAGAGTAGGACATAACTGAGTGACTGAACTGAATATTTTTTTGGAAACTGGGTTTATCAAACAATATAATGTAGCAACTTTGGCAATCAGATTCTCCCTCTTCCCAGTTCACTGTTGTTGGTTCCCTGACCGGCAGTTGAACCCACGACCACAGCAGTGAAAGCGCCCAGTCCTAACTACAGGACCACCAGGGCGGTCCCTTTTTCTCGTCTTTTTTTCTTCTTCATGTCTTTCTTGAACACATGTACAGCCTGACTCATGAATATGGCCTCCTAGATTCCAGGATATATTGAAGCTTTCAAAGCCCCTACGGCTAATTCATTCTTCAGCTTTTCCCTTTTAAGCTTTTTGGTTACTCTATTGTTTACCCCAGCTGTGATCAAAGTTTGGTTTTTTAAAAACATTATTTATTTTACATAGCAGGCAGGTCTTAGCTGCAGCATGTGGAATCTAGCTCCTTGACCAGGGATCAAACTTGGATCCCCTGCATTGGGAGCATGGAGTCTTAGCCACCGGAACAAGAGGAAAAAACCTGCTTTTTTTAAAATATATTTTCATTTGACTGGAGTACAGTTGATTTTCAATGTTGTATTAGTTTCAGGGGTACAGCAAAGTCATTCAGTTATATATATACACATATTCATGTTTTAAAGATCCTTTTCTCATATAGGTTATCACAGAATACTGAGTAGAGTTCCCTGTGCTATACGTAGGTCTTTCTTGGTAAGGCTTATTGGTGAGCTTTGTTAAGTGTGGTCGAATGGCTTTTAAACTATGACAATTTTTTCCCACTGCTGACGCAATACACTTCCGAGTTCCCTACTTTTGGTCCCATGATATATTTGAGTTTTCCATTCTGGCTGGTGGGAATACAAACTGTTCAAGTCCTTCTGTGAACCTGGGGGACTGTTCCTACTAATAATTTTAGGTGCTTCTTTGTTGCCCTTGTAGGGGCTTCTCTGGCCATCCAGTGGTTAAGACTTAGCATTTCCAATGCAAGGGGCTGGGTTTGATTCCCGGTCAGGGAACTAAGATCCCACATGCCACACAGCAAAAAAAAAAAAAACCTATAAGTATGTTAGACCATATTACTTCTCTGCTCAAAATTGTTCAATGCTTCTCAATTTCTTACAACATAAAACAATGTCTCTACAGTTTTCTTAAGGCCTGTTAATCTAGCCCTTAATTACCTTTCTTCTACCATTGCTCTCTGTGTTCCGTCCATACTGGCCTCATTGCTGTTCCTCAAACATTCCAGGCTCACTTCCAGCTTAATAACATTTACCATTTACTATCTGTTTCCCCTACTGTAATATAAAGCAAATGATGGGGAAAAAAAAAAAAAAGCAAATGATGATGAGGATTTCTTTCATTTTTTTTGCTGATTTTTACCCAAACATCTAAAATAGTGTGTGGCACCTAGTAGATCCCGTAAATATTTGTGGAATGAGACTCTAAACCTAATCATAGAGCATTCAGGGTATTAGTAAGGTTACAGAACAGACACTCAGCCACAAGAGACAAAACAGAGATCTGGTTATCGAAAACAGAGTACAGTATCAGAGTCTTGCCAGTAAAAAAGATTCTTAGAGGCCAAGTGTTATTGTTGGACCAGAGTTATTTAATGTGCTTTTACTAGAGATCAGAGTTTAACCTAGAGATTGGGCTAAGTGACGCAAACTGTGGGAAGCAGGATCTGATATTAAGCTCAGCCTGAAATGCCTCAAAAACATAACTTCAAAGGGTAAATATGTCTAATAGAACTTTAGGAGAAGCTCAGATGTGTACTTGGAAAATACTATTCCTACTAGAAATATTTGAAGACTTGCTATATAATACCATCAGGCTCCTTTAAAAACTGAATTCGTCAAGATTTTTAATGCCACTGAAGATGTGAAAAGGGGCCTTAGAAACTAACGGTAGAACTGTAAACTTTTCAATTTAAAAAAACGTGCTAAATTAAAGGAAGTGTAAAATTTACCTTTTTAGCCTCTTTAAAGTGTCCAGTTCAGTGGCAGTAAGTACATTTACATTGCTATGCAACCATCACCACTATCCATCTCCAGACGGTTTCAATACCACCCTTCTTTGTTTTTTTTTGATCAGTTTTTTCATTTATTTATTGGCCACACCACTGAGGCATGTGAGATCTTAGTTCCCTGACCAGGGATTCAACCTGTGACCCCTGCAGTGGAAGCTTGGAGTCTTAACCACTGGACCGCCAGGGAATTCCCAATACCACCATTCTTAAAAGGAAAAAAAAAGTGCAACAATAATTTTTTTCTAAAAGTATTTATCTACATATACAATTGTTGGCTTAAAAAGAAACTTCTTCCTTCCGTATCCTGAAGGGATTAGTTATATAAGTAAAACCAGGAGAAAGTGTAAATGAAGCCCAGAGGCCCATCTAATTCCATGTGTTCTGTCTTTGAAGTAGAAAAACTCACAGCTCTGTTTAAGTAGAAAAACGTGTGCTAGACTCAACCTCCTTTCGTAACGCCAGATCTCATTTTTCTTTCAAATATACCTTACTAGGAAGGCTGCTTGGCAGGTCCTCCATTCTTTTATTCTGTGATAGCTGCCAATACCAGTTCTCCTGGCCTAGACAAAGGTGGAGCTCTACACGGAGGGCCACCTCATGTGAAGCCAGCAGCTGTCTGTGTGGGCTGAGGTCTCTGCTGGAGACAGAGGAGCATGCGGTACCCATAGAAGCTCTAAAACATGATTTCCGCTTTTCAGGGTAGTAATTACCTTGGTGTTCCCATTTAGGCCAGAGTTATAAAAGGCACAGAACATTTTTTGCCTGTCGTCCTTTGAGTGGCCCCAAATTGGCAAGTTCGATTTCTTAAAACACATCCCAGCTGCATGGAGAAGCTCACTTCTCCCTTGATTTCCAGACTTGACCTCTCTAAGTTCTCTCTTTCCCATCTCCCCACCACTGCATCATCTTGTCCTCATGCCTCAGTCTGTCTTATAAATTTGTCTCTACTGCTTCTCTTCAGACCTAGTCTTCGTATACATACAGTAGATTTTATCTTTCCTTTCTGGCCACACCACAAGGTATTCAGAATTTCCCTGTGTAGAGGTCAAACCCATGCCCCCTGCAGTGGAAGCTTGGAGTCTTAACCACTGGACAACCAGGGAAGTCCTTATTAGGTTTCTTCTGCTACATAACTCACTATCATAAGTTTAGGTATTTAAAACAACACACATTTATTATCTCACAGTTAATGGGTAGGGAGTCTGGGCACAAGTGGGCTCAGGGTGTCAGCAGACTGCCATCTCATCCCATTTGATTTTTTTTTTTAATTTTTTCACTTCTGAATTATTATTTTATAATTTAGTGAACTCCTTTTTCTCTTTTACTTTATTGTTTTGGAGGCTAATTACTATACAATATTGTATTGGTTTTGTCATACATTGACATGAATCTGCCACGGGTGTACATGTGTTCCCCATCCTGAACCCCGTTCCCACCTCCCTCCCCATCCCATCCCTCTGGGTCATCCCAGTGTACCAGCCCCGAGCACCCTGTCTCATGTATCGAACCTTGACTGGCAATCCATTTCACATATGATAATATACATGTTTCAATGCCATTCTCCCAAACCATCCCACCTTCGCCCTCTCCCACAGAGTCCAAAAGACTGTTTTATACACCTGTGTCTCTTTTGCTGTCTTGCATACAGGGTTATCATCACCATCTTTCTAAATTCCATATATATGCGTTAGTATACTGTATTGGCGGAGAAGGCAATGGCACCCCACTCCAGTACTCTTGCCTGGAGAATCCCACAGATGGAGGAGCCTGGTAGGCTGCAGTCCGTGGGGTTGCCAAGAGTGGGACACGACTGAGCGACTTCACCTTCACGCATTGGAGAAGGAAATGGCAACCCACTCCAGTGTTCTTGCCTGGAGAATCCCAGGGACGGGGGAGCCTGGTGGGCTGCCGCCTATGGGGTCGCACAGAGTCGGACACGACTGAAGCAACTTAGCAGCAGCAGCAGCATACTGTATTGGTGTTTTTCTTTCTGGCTTACTTCACTCTGTATAATAGGCTCCAGTTTCATCCACCTCATTAGAGCTGATTCAAATGTATTCTTTTTAATACAATATTCCATTGTATATATGTACCACAGCTTTCTTATCCATTCATCTGCTGATGGATATCTAGGTTGCCATTTGATTAATTTAAAGCCAACTGATTGAAGGTCTTATAGTTACAAAGTCCCCGGACCTTTGTCATACAACATAACCTAATCACACAGTGCTATGTCACCATATACACAGGTCCCATTTAAAGAAAGGGAAATATAGACTTCATTGGTGGCCCGGTGGTTAAAAATCTGCCCGCCAATGCACAGGACATGAGTTTGATCCTGGCTCCAGGAACTAAGATCCCACTTGCCACAGGGCAACTAAGCCTGCGCACCACAACTGCTAGGCCTGCACACCACAACCACTAAGCACTCACACAACAACAAGATTCTGCATGCTGCAACTAAGACTCAGCCAAAAATAAATGAATGAATAAATACATGTTAAGAAAAAGATAGGGACTTCCCTTATGGTCCAGGGGCTGACTCTGTGCTCCCAATGCAGGGGGTCCGACTTTGATTCCCGATCAGGGAATTAGATCCTGCATGCCGCAACTCAAGGGTTCAAATGCCACAACGAAGACCTGGTACAGCCAAATTAATAACTAATAAAAGTTTATAAAAACGAAAGAGAAATAAGAGCTTGCTTCCCTCACTCAGACGGTAAAGAAGCTGCCTGCAATGCAGGAGACCCAGGTTTGATCCCTGGGTTGGGAAGATCCTCTGGAGAAGGGAATGGTAACCCACTCCAGTATTCTTCCCTGGAAAATTCCATGGACAGAGGAGGCTGGTGGGCTACAGTCCATTGGGTCACAAATAGTCGGACAAGACTGAGCGACTAATACATACACACATACCAGAGGATGGGAATCTTGGGGGCTTAAAGGAAGAAATATCTTTCTTCTCTGAGTATCCAGAGCTATTCCAATTCATTTCCATTTACTAGATCTTCATAAAATAAACCAAAATGCTTCAAATTCCCACTATGAGAACAGTGACTAAGGGTACTTTTTAAATACTTAGGCTTTGCTACTGTGTATCCATTGGAAGATCACTTAAATCTTCTAAATCTGTCTTAACCTTTCAAATATTGTATCTCCAGTAAAACAAGAAAATAATCTCTATATTACTATTCTCCATTTTCATTCCATTCATTGGCTCTTTTTAGAGAGGAAAACCACCCCCTTTCCCTTTTATTCTTGTGGAAAACTCATTCTATTATGTATTGTTGCTGCTGCTGCTAAGTCACTTCAGTCGTGTCCAACTCTGTGCGACCCTAGAAATGGCAGCCCACCAGGCTCCCCTGTCCTTGGGATTCTACAGGCAAGAACACTGGAGTGGGTTGCTTTTCCTTCTCCATTGCATGAAAGTGAAAAGTGAAAGTGAAGTTGCTCAGTTGTGTCCGACTCTGATCGACCCCACGGATTGCAGCCTACCAGGCTCCTCCATCCATGGGACTTTCCAGGCAAGAGTACTGGAGTGGGGTGCCATAGCCTTCTCCGTTACCAGATATAGGGTTGCAAATATTTTCTCCCATTTCTATCATTGATATTATGCAAATTTAATTGTTCACAATGTCTTTTCTTCTTTCCATCTTCCAGCTGAATTTTGGGATAGTGGAAGACAGAGATTATCACTTATAGTTCAGGGAAAAAGGGAGAAATTCTAGCTGAGCCATTTAGTATTTAGTTCCAAATGCTATTAGGCTTACTTTACAATCTAAGAAAAACTTGTCACTGATCATTTTCGCAGATGGAAAAATTGGTGCAAAGATAAATTCTCCACAATCACAGAATTAGCATGTGGCAAAGCTAAACATTAGACTCAGTTTTAACTTGACTTTGATAGTATTTGTCAAATGATTAGGCTAGGGTTATAGAGACTATTGGACAATAGGCTTGACTGGTCTTACTTCACTTCATTGCAAGTTCCTTGAACTTAGAAATCTGTATAAATCTACTCTAGGTATAATGTATTTGTGTTATCCTAAGTCAGGACTGGCCAGCGAAAACCAGCCCCAGTATATTTCAGGCTCTTTGGCAGAGATGACTTACAAAAAGCGGTCTGGAATTATGCTAATCCATCTGTTTACATATAAATTGAATTTATAAAAAGCTTATTACTTGTGCTAGCAAATATATATAGTTTCTGACTAATGTTGGCGTATGTTTTCACTCAAATGGGTTTTCCAGTAGATGGGAGTACATACTTAAAGAAAGAGATAATAAAAATTGTTTTGGAAATATTTAACTGGCAACTTTGTTTTTTCTGCTTTTAGTATAAAATACCCTAATTACGCAAATATGGATGTTGCAAATATTCCGTGTGTGCTTAAATACTCAAGTTGATTTTATTGAACTGGTACAAATGACTTCACTATCCCTATTACCATCTTGCTGCTGCTGCTGCTAAGTCGCTTCAGTCGTGTCTGACTCTGTGCGACCCCAGAGACGGCAGCCCACCAGGCTCCCCCGTCCCTGGGATGCTCCAGACAAGAACACTGGAGTGGGTTGCCATTTCCTTCTCCAATGCAGGAAAGTGAAAAGTGAAAGCGGGACTCTGTGGTGGTGGGGGGGGGCGGGGGTGGGGGTGGGGAGATGATTTGGGAGAATGGCATCGCCAGTCCAGGTTCTATACAGGATACAGGACGCTTGGGGCTAGTGCACTGGATGACCCAGAGGGACGGTATGGGGAGGGAGGTGGGAGGGGGGTTCAGGATGGGGAACATGTGTACACCCGTGGCAGATGCATGTTGATGTATGGCAAAACCAATACAATATTGTAAAGTAAAAAAATAATAATAAAATTTAAAAAAAATATCAATACTAGTATTGTGAGCATAATAAAAGCACTATATTTACAATAAATTTCAGAATATTTTTTTTAAAAAGTGAAAGTGAAGTCGCTCAGTCGTGTCCAACTCCTAGCAACCCCACGGACTGCAGCCTACCAGGCTCCTCCATCCATGGGATTTTCCAGGCAAGACTACTGGAGTGGGGTGCCATTGCCTTCTCCAACTGGCACCTTAGCCCCTGGTTATTAACTAGATCTGGCAATTCTTTAATCCTACCACATTCCTATTATGGGCCAGTGATCCTCCATCAGATCTAGTGTCACTCAGGCCAATCCAATAATCTGTCAGGCTTGTGGACTTGAGCCATTACTTTTTAAAACTCATGTTTTCCCCCCATCCTTTGATAATAAATCACATGATCAAACTGTGGGATTCTCTTTGAACATAACCATGGAAAGCTCCAGCTATAGTTTTCCAGGGTTCACTCACTCAGTCATGTCTGACTCTTTGTGACCCCATGGACTGCAGCGCTCGAGGCCTCCCTGTCCATCACCAACTCCCGGAGTCCACCTAAACTCATGTCCACTGAGTCAGTGATGCCATCCAGCCATCTCATCCTCTGTCGTCCCCTTCTCCTCCCGCCTTCAGTCTTTCCCAGCATCAGGGTCTTTTCAAATGAGTCTGCTCTTCGCATCAGGTGGCCAAAGTATTGGAGTTTCAGCTTCAGCATCAGTCCTTCCAGTGAATATTCAGGACTGATTTCCTTTAGGATGGACTGGTTGGATCTCCTTGCAGTCCAAGGGACTCTCAAGAGTCTTCTCCAATGCCACAGTTCAAAAGCATCAATTCTTTGGTGCTCAGCTTTCTTTATAGTCCAACTCTCACAACCATACATGACCACTGGAAAACCCATAGCCTTGACCAGATGGACTTTTGTTGGCAAAGTAATGTCTCTGCTTTTGAATATGCTGTCTAGGTTGGTTATAGCTTTTCTTCCAAGGAGTGTCTTTTAATTTCATGGCTAGAGTCACCATCTGCAGTGATTTTGGAGCCCCAAAAATTAAAGTCTGCCACTGTTTCCCCATCTATTTGCCATGAAGTGATGGGACCAGATGCCATGATCCTAGGTTTCCGAACGTTGACTTTTAAGCCAATTTTTTCACTCTCCTCTTCCACTTTCCTCAAGAGGGTCTTTAGTTTTTTGCTTTCTGCCATAAGGGTGGTGTCATCTGTATATCTGAAGTTACTGATCTCTTTCCCGGCAATCTTGATTCCAGCTTGTGCTTCATTTTTTACCATTAGTATACATATTCCCCCCTGAAAATACTAGCTCTTCTAGCAAGGTTGAATTTATGCTCAAATTCTTTTCAATTGGTTACCCTAAGAAAAATCTATCAAGGTTTTTCTTCCTTCAGTCTCCTTCCCTGTATCATTAGTAGAATTCTTTGGTTGCATGTAACAAAAACATTAAAAAAAATTTTTTTTTGGCTGTGCCAGGTCCCAGCTGCAGCATGTAGGCTTTGTTTTAGTTGTGGCATGCAAACTCTTACTTGTAGCATGTAGGATCTAGTTCTCTGACCAGGGATGGAACCTAGGCCCCCTGTTTTGGGGTGCAGAGTCTTAGCCACTGGATGACCAGGCAAATCCAAAGAAAAGAATATTTTTGTTATGAGCTAATGGGGGGGGGAGATAAAAGGGTTTTGTGTTTTAATTTATCTGAGCTGCAATGGGTCTTCATTGCAGTATGCAGGCTCGGTAATTATGGCACTTGGGCCTAGTCTTGGCATGTGGGATCTTACGTTTCCTGACCAGGGATCAAACCCAGGTTCCCTGCACTGGGAGTCTTATCCACTGGATCACCAGGGAAGTCCCAAGATAAAAGTTGTTGTTGTTGTTTTTTAATATGAAATTCCTTAGCCAATGAAATGTGGAAATACGGAATAATCCTGTCTGTATTGAGAAATCTCTCACACACACACATATGCACACACATAGTGATCCAACCAAAAGATCATGTGCAAGGAGCTTAAATAATAAAACTGAAAGGAAATCAAGAAAAATTCAGATTCAGCAGGTCTTGAATAAGATTTCAATAACCAAAATTTACAGAATTCAAGGACAGTATTTATTAAATACTCAACTATATGCTAAGAATTATACATGTATTATAGTTTAGCTACTACTTAGACATTAATCTAGTAAAGCAAGTACAATTATTTCCATTTTTCTTATAAACACTCCTTTATGGCTTGCAGGTAACTTATCAAAGGCCATGTAAACAGTAAGTAATGAAATCAGAATTTGTATCAAATACAAAGGCCATTCTTTACCAAAAGTATGATAGCTGCCTCTGTGTATACATGTATGTTATCAGATCCCCTACAGTTTAAATAAACTAGGTCAGACATGGTCTCCAGTCACAAGATTAAAACGTAGTGAGCAGTGCTATGACAGGTGTGTGCCAGAGCCTTGTCAGAATAATAGGAAAAAGGCTGCACTTCTTCAGAGACAAAAACATGGCAACAATTATTCAGCATGGACAGATATACTGAGATGAAAGGGGTAGGAGAAATTCCACATAATACATATTTTAGTGTCTGTCTTTCTGCCAAAAGTAATAATCATATCAGAATATATTATACAGAGACCAGTCTGTCAAGAACCAAGGAGTTTCAGCTTGCAAAAAGTGAAGAAGAGAAACAAGGAATGACCCATGTGGAACAAACCTAGAAATACGGACTCAAGTGAATTCACACAAAATGCAGTGGGCAGGGATAACTGACAGAAGAATGAATTACACCCCATGCTGTTTCATTCCCAGTTCTGGTGTTTTTATTTTAGAAATAAAGCACATTGAACTAAACACTGGAGAGCTACTGTTGCCTTGTTTTGTGTTACTTCTATCCTCCATTTGAAAAAGTATCCAGTCAAGATCAATCTTCATCCATTCTGTGAGACCAAAAGAACCTAGAGGGCAAAAACACATACAGCTCACTCAAACCACAGATTTAAATAGTATCTATAAATAGGATGAGAAAAAAGAAAAAGAAGATACACAGAGTAGCTAATGTAACAATAAAAAATAGTAAATTGTCTGCTGCTAAGTCACTTTCAGTCGTGTCCGACTCTGTGAGACCCCATAGATGGCAGCCCACCAGGCTCCCCCGTCCCTGGGATGCTCCAGACAAGAACATTGGAGTGGGTTGCAATTTCCTTCTCCAATGCATGAAAGTGAAAAGTGAAGTCACTTAATCGTGTCCGACTCTTAGCCACCCCATGGACTGCAGCCTACCAGGCTCCTCCATCCATGAGATTTTCCAGACACGAGTACTGGAGTGGGGTGCCATCGCCTTCTCCAAGTAAATTGTCTAGACTGCTGCCAAAAACCATAACCATATCTTTTTGTAACCACCACATTTTACCTTGGTGATCTCAACTGACGAAAGGTCTAAGGTATATCATTCTTACTTCTCAAATTTACTTGACTCTTCTTCAGGATAAACTATTCTTATTTCCTGGAATTTTCTCTCTGCAATCAACAGTTCACTTATAGGTCCATTATTTTATCTATTTTTTTCAAGATGTTGCCAATACCACAGCCAAAATTTTGTTTTTGTCCCTGGAGTTTTGTGACTTATTTCAGTTAGACATCAAGTAAGCATATTTTTCTAATGACTGATTTAAACTGTACTATAGAGATATGGGCTTCCCTGGTGGCTTATAAGGTCTGCCTACAGTTCGGGAGACCTAGGTTCAATCCATAGGTCGGGAAGATCCCCTGGAGAAGGGAATGGCAACACACTCCAGTACTCTTGCCTGGAAAATTCCATGGACAAAGGAGGCTGGTAGGCTACAGTCCATGAGATTGTGAAGAGTCAGACACGACTGAGCGACTTCACTTTAGAGAGATATGTGCTATCGTACAAAAATCGACCTAATTTTAGACACTGAATTTTATATTAAGTTATAAATAACAGTTACACAAAAAATGTGTCAGTAATATTACTCCCTAACAATCCTATCGTATAGACAACAGTGTTTTATTTTAGTCAGCACCAAGAAGAGAAAAAATATCACAAAAAGTTACTGCAACAAAATGCCTGAACAAACAAAATTAAACTTAAAAGGTTCTTCCTCTAGTGCTCCAGACTACATTTTCTGTAAGTTATTCAATAAGCAATAAATTTTGGCTCTGATTAAGATCCAAGGTGTTGATTTTTTTTCATCTCTAAAGCACTGACATCTTCATATACTAACCAAAATGTGACAGAACTCTTTTTAAAAATTTAGAAACTATAATCTTATTAACTGAAGCCATGTATTCTTATGTTCCATTCTAATATATGTAAAGCTGTGTTTAGCATTAATTGATTTTTAATAGGTGACTTTTTATACCATTTTTAAAAAACAGAAAATTCACCATGTATTTAAATGATGATATCAGTTACTTCAGCTTCATGTTACTGTAAATCCTTTATTCCAAGTATACACAATCAGTCTACTTAACTATCTACTTCTTCCATTACTAGCCTAGAAATCTGTCAGAAAAGAAATTCAGAATATAATGTTCTATCTTTGTTGCAGATTGTTTTGTTTCCCAGAACAGAAACAAAGGTAGGCCAGAGGGGAGATGAAGTAAAATCCACAGGGACTGAGTGAGAAAGAGAAACACGGAGAGACAGAGGTAGGAGAAATACCAAACCAATGGAAGCACAACCAGAGAAAGAGGAGAGGGAAGGAAGATCCAAATAAGCAAGAGAGAAGGCGGATGTGCAGAAGGGACTGATGGGCAGACAGTGATAAGGAAATGGGACTAGAAAGGAAAGAGATGGCAAGATCATTTTCGGCCCCAAACTTGACAATTACATAACTTCTGTAGTTATCCCCCTAATGCTCCCCCTAAAAATCAGAGGTTATATTTACTATGAGATAGCATAAATTTTTACCATCATTAAAGATCCCATATGGAATATGTTAGTAACTTGATGGGGGAAATCTTTTCACAATAAGTATCAAATTACCACGTTGTACACTTTCTTAAAATTTTATCTGTCACTTATACCTCAATAAAGTTGAGATAAAAAAAATTTACATGTATCAATATACTGGAAATCTCTAATTTTACAAATATTGTTATTTTTCTCCCCTAATTTAAAGAATGATAGTAGTCTAGGACAAATTCATTCTACATCAAAAATTTATAGCCATTCATGGTTACACACCACAGTAATTTATGGAAAACTGGTATCAGACTGAAAACACATTCTTGAAATTAACTTACCATTTTAGAGTCAAGATCAGCAATTGCAGTCCTGTTTCCATTTCTGCCCTGTTGCTGGACATGGTATGTCACCTTCTCTCTCTTCTCCTATGCAGACTGCCAGTAGCCATCAATCTGAAGAATTCTTTCTTCTGCTGCCACCTACCAGTTTATTTCTCTGCTGCAGCAGAAGAGTATATAGAAAAGGTTCTCGCTTACTAGTCACATTAAAGAGAAAGCTTCCTTTGTTTAACATTTCATATTTTCACATGTGCATGAACTTCCTGTTTCCCTGAAACCTCCCCGCCAGAAGTTAAAACAACAAAAATCCCAATCACAGAAAATCAAAACAGGTATGATCAATGTTCATGCTGAGCTGGGGGAGGGGGAGGGGGAGAGATTCAGACACTCAGCAGTTGCCATCTCAAGGAGCCATTTCTTGTCTGTTAACTTTTCTTCTTCACCTGTCCCTACAAATAATAAATGCATAACTTAACATTTTGACTAGGTAGTCTACAACTCCTGCAAATTTTAAGTTCAGAGACTACCAAAAGACTCATGGAAGATGCAGCAATAAAGGAGTTTTTAAAAGTAATTCTAGAAACTAAGGGTGTTAGGTGCTTTACCTGCTTGAGTTTTCAATGTTCTGGACTGCTTATTGCCCAATGGCTCTGAATACATTAAAACACGAACACATACGCCACCTACATTTAAAATAGGGTAGCATTTGTATGCCCATATAAGCAATGGGTGTATATTTTTTTGCAAAAGAGTAGTAATTTCATTAGGTCTTTTTAAAAGGACCACCAAAAAAAAAAAAGGCACATTTTCTCATACTGTAAACATACATAGAAGAATTAGGGCAAAAAAAGGGAGACACAGTGACAAATGTAATAACTGTTGTAGAACTGGAAATTAATACCACAAAAATGCTTTTTCTCTTTTTTAGTATCCTGAGATTCACTTGTATTCGCATTCTCCTTATTACTGAGGTCTAGGTTTCATTTATTCTTTATTAGCTACTGAAGAACAATATGCAAGAATGAGCTAGTGATAATAATGAACTAGTAAAAATGGCATGTTTTTGTTCCACCCTCCCACTACCTTTACTCCCGAAGTAAAATCTTTTTTGGTCAACTTAAAAAAAATAAAGCAAACACTGACATAAGCACTAAAGAAAGGCTGGTCAACAGTGGCACTGCAGTGACATTGTTTCTGCTTTTTCATTCCTTCCCCCATCTCAAGCCCCACCCTTTGACCTCTGTATATGGGATGAGCCTGAGCAGGAGAGTTGCTGATGTCAGGACTGCGCCGTTCCCACGGATGCTTCTAGAGGCCTGCTGTGCTTCTGGGAACTGGGGCACAGGGATGGCTGTCTGACTGAAACCTAAAACAACAACAATTCACCCCACCCCTCATGTTCCCAAACCACACAACAGCAGCCAGGTATATACGCTATATAAGGACCATCTAATATAGTTTGAATATGGTAAATCTGAAAATAATCATTCTTAACATGTAAGTGATCTTCAGGGAGGGGGAAGTTGGGAAGGCAGCAGAATGGAGGTTCACAAATCCTCCACGTTCGAAGTAATCACACAGTGCATACACTCTAATGCTGGCCATTCTTATCAGCAACAGAACAAGGTCCTTCCATTCAAGCCTATTTAGTATACATCATAAATTACTGCAGGAGTGCAGTGGGATTCCTTGGTTAGTAAATTTCAGTTCAAGAGATAAATATTTTAAATCTTAAGATGCTACGGGAATGATTATCCCTACCTCACAGGAGTGAACTGAAGCACAAGTTAGTAACTTATTATATGCCTTTAGCAGTAGAAACCACATTACAAGCCAGGATTCCCTATTCACTAACTTGGAGGGTTATCAGACTTAACAGTCTTCTTGGATAGGACATCCAAAGAGAAGTTTGGAAAGGTCCTGACTTCTGCCACTAAAATCCTACCTATCAGATAGAGGATTATCTCCCAAAACTCATATTAGAGCTAAAACTTCAGGAAGGACAGGGAAAAGAAGGAAAAGGATAGGTGGACTGGGATAGACAGAGGAGGGGATAGTATATTAACTAACAGGAAGGATGTTAAAATGGCTAAGTTATATTCCTGTTTCTGCCACTAACTTTACTTCATGGAATTAATAAATTGCTTCAAGATCTTGTGCTTCAGAAGTGCCCTCCAATCTATTCAACCTATAACTTTTTGAATGTTTAAACTATTACTTTATGATGTCTGCTGACATCTACCTCTTTGTGAGAACTAGTGTTTCAGAAACACTAAAATCATTTGTTCTGAAATCATGCTGCTCCTGAAATAAACACTCTCTATTATCTTGGTCTCATTACCTTTCACTTTTATAATGAAGTCAGAGAAAGAGAAGCACTACTAAGGTCAACTGAGGGCTATGGTGAGTTTTTACCATATATATAACCTAGAACCTAATTTTACCTTTTCAAAACTCTAGTTTTCCATACCTGTCAACTCCTAATTGATGTCTTTATACTGTGAGCTCACTGTGTATTCGGAACACCAACCTCTGAAAAAGCTTAAGCCAGAGTAGCACAATGGAAGAAACATACAAACCCAAAACAAAAACAAAGCCAAAAAAGTCACACTCTGAAATAATCATAGACGTATATGCAAGAAACGGAAAGATCTAAATGGCTAAAGCAAATCCCCAAAGTTCTGAGTTCATCCCAACTAATTCAAACTTTACCCCCAAAGGTTTTTCTATAAGTAAATTATTTGCTAGATGAATTTACACATTGTTTTTTGAAACAAAAGTAATTACAAACCCATGGGTGCCTTCAAAGTACATAAAGAAAGGAACTTTTAAAAAGAAAGTAAGGTTAGCCTTGTGATGGAAAAAAAAAGGAGAATCAAATTACCTGCCAGCAGGCTGGGGTTGTGCCTGAATCCAAACCGCTGCATTTACCATTCACTCTACAGCTGCATTATTGGGGGAAGGGGAGTTTAGAAGGGCACTGACCCCGAAAGTTCTCAATACTTCTCACTCATCATCAGGAAGGGGGAAGAAGGAAAGTTTTTTCTCTGGGTATTTTTTTGTTTGTTTGTTTTTGTTTTTTTGGCTCCTGAAAAGGCTGGCAAAGAACAGTAATAGTGCAAGCAGTTAGAATATTTCTTTAAAAACAATTTAAAAAATGCAAAACATTATGGAATTTAAAACACCACATTTTCGTTAATGTAGAAAGAACTGTCACTAGAGTTAGGCAGCCACCCCAAAACAGCATGGCAAAAGGGCAATTGGTATAAAGGAAATAAAATATCACACAAAAATCCAAAACAAAACTAAAAACATTTCAAATTAAACCTGGAAGACTAGGAGATTCCAACAGCAGATTTCTGTCCACTACTGAAACATTCCAAAATCCAAGCTTCAAAGGCGCCTAAATGTATCTTAAATGAAATTTTGTTTTGTTTTGTTTTTTAAGAAAAAAAAAAAAGAAAGAAAGAAAGAAAGCAGTACCTCGTTATAAATCCTGCAATATATTACATTAAAAAATATCCTAGTACAACAAAAACAAATTTTAAAAGAAATTAAACAAACAAACAAACAAATAAAAACAGTAGCAGCAGAGGTTACCTGTCTGAGCACCTACATTTTCTTAGGAGGGGATCGTGTCTCACCAGCCATATAGCCCATAAACCTTCTCAAAAAGAGTGAGTGAGCCAGGAGAAAAATGTAACACAAGATTGGATTTCACAATGTCTCTAAGCGCCCCAGACCCCAAACTGGGGATTCATTGAAGGAAGAGAATTTCTTTTTCCTTGTTTTCTTCTTGAGAAAAAGAAGAGATGATGGTGAAAGTCAATGACTTCTTTCAATGTCTTCAATACCTTCTCAAAAGTCTGATAAAGTGGTTGATGAAAACAAGTCTCTCAATGGATTTTTTTCCTAAATATTCCAGGATGTTTTCTTATTTGATAGCATATACAGAAATATTTCAAAGTTCAGTGGAGTTAAAGCCAGCAGAAATGACCAATCAAAAGAAAATAACTATGAAAACTTTTAAATGGAATAGTTCATATCTGTATGTTTGTGTATATATATATATAGTCCGCTTTTCATCATGGGTGACATAAAAGCAATATCAGAAAGAATTATGTTTAAATACAATTCAGAATTACAATTTTAACAATATATAATAGTTTTACAATAATTCAGATTTTTGCATGATAACAACTATACATATTTAGTTAATACACATTTTTAACTCTCATAATAGCAATAAAGATTTTAAGAAATTTACTAAACAATATGAAAATATATTTAACTTTCACTTAAATATCTGGGCTGGTTTATTTGGGTTCTTCCAGTATGGTTTGTTCATAGTCTTTACTTTTTTGAGAGAATTCAAGAGGACATTTGTGTTCTTTAACTCTAAGATGACCATCCTTGCCCTTCTCATTCTAACATATGAGTGTATGATCTAGAAGTAGGTTGGTAAGGCTATGTTTTAATAGAGTGTGAATGCACAAAAGATGGACAGTGAGCAAAAGTAACAGTGAAATAATCTCAGATATTTTTTCTAATGCAGTTGGTCAATTTGATAATTTTTTACAAGGCTAAACCTGTATCTTTCCTGGTGCCTTATCCCATCCAACAGAAACCTTGAGTTTTTCATCAAATAGAGAGGGTATTCTACTTGTGTTTTAAAATTCACTGACCTACATACATGTGATATGTAACTATTCCAAGTATATGTGTCATAATCTATGTGGCAACCAGATGGTCTCTATACACGTATGAATTATGATTTAATTAAATGTTCTCCCTTTTCAGTTCTCTATCCCAAATAGTGTGCATCTTTCAAAGTACGGTCATTCAGTAAAACAAGTACCAAGTGAGCCAGAGGTACTTATATATGCCACAATATGTCCCACGATAACCTGGTACAAGTCAAATTCTTTTAGATGAGATTAGAATATCCTAAAGTAAACCAGAAACTCCTCTTATACATCTTTTACTAAGGTGAAATGAGACACTGCACAGATTAGAGGTACTATTCTATTTGTCAACAATCAACCTTTCACTCCATTTTAATATTATTTAATTCTATGGAAAAGAAAACAAATTTTATTACATTCCTTTTTTTTTTTTAAATGGGGGAAAAACTGTACAATAAGCATGATCAAACCTCTGTTAGAACTGGTTAATACTGATCTTATTGCCTCGAAGTCTCTCTAGTAAGTGTCCAAGAAATTATGTTTAAGGTCCATCTGAAGGAAAAAAAGCACTGGAGAGGCAAGAAAGGACTTGGGTAAAAAGCTTCAGAGGATTGTAGGGAGGTGGAACTTGCTGCTTAAAAAAATTACGTTGAACTCTGGATCATCTCTACTTCTTAACACACCTTCCAAACCATTCGTTGGAATAGTTTCCCATGTTTAAAGGCTCATATTATATGCAGTTTGGGGGCTTTTATGAATTCAGAAATAAAGAAATATAAAGAGAATATTGAAGGCTTCAGACTAGGGCTATAAGAGACTGCTAAGTCCCCAAACAAAAAATGTTCAGTCTACCCCACCGCAAAATCTATGTGTAACAGGAAAAAATGCACAGCAAGAAGCAGAGGGAAAGCATGTAGCCTTGAATAAATCATACACTGGACAGTCTAGAATCAAAGAAAAAAAGCAAACAACACACATATACACAAAAGCCTAAAAAGCATCTATTCTCCTCATATCTTCAGGTGAGTACCTCTACCCAGCAGAGTACAGTTATGAAAACAACTTGACTGTTTTTTTTTTTTTAAGTAAAAAACTGTGTTTCCCATCATGCTCCATTTTCTAGTATCTATTCTTTTTGATTGGTTGGTGTAAACAAAAAGCAAACACATAAACATGCATGCGTGTGCAAGCACATGCACACACATGCACACACACACAACACCCTCTTAAAATGTGAAAAATGCAAATAAATAATGATGGAATCACTTCAGTTTTATAGTCAGGATCTTATAGGCCCTTGATTTGCCCCCCCCCCCAAAATATTTTTCCTTGTCCTTATTCTTTAAATGCCCAACCACCAAAAGAAAAAAGGAAAAAATAAAAGGCTTAAATGCACATGTTTCAAGTCAGTGTCTTGTTAACAAAAAAGGTAGCATTTTCTTCACTTTGGCCATTGTTAAAGATGCAGGCATAGATCAGGGAATGTTAAGACTAGCATGTATTAAAAAAAATGCAACATTAACAGAGCATATGTCTTTCAAAAAAAGGCTAAAACACTAACAAATACAAGTCAATGCACATATTTTTAACTAGTGCAATTTTATCTACAATGGAGTAAATGTTATTTTGTGTGCCAGACATTGCAATACTGTTCATTTCCCTTTTATCATGCAAACATGCCAATTTTGTCATTAAAGGAAATTTTTATTGGGTCACACTCACGTTGCCCTCCCACCCATATCAAGGGTTGAAAAAAGTCGCTAAAAGAGTCCCTCAGGATTTCGTAAATATGAAGATAAAGCTGCTAGTTAATAGTGTATAGGCTGAATTTTCAGATTTTTAAAAAAGAAAAAATTATAATTTAGGTGGATGTTTACCTCATCCATTAAAATGCAATATGAAATTACACTCCTGTGAAATTTGTACCAACTGTACAAAAACAAAAGGGACCATGAAAAAAATTATGATCTTCATGGCCTGAGAGCCTACACATTTCTGAGTAACTTAAAAGAGTAACTACAAGAGCCTGACATTTTTCTGTGTCTCACCTCTTCTGCCTCTCTATCTGTAGCATTTGTAAATAAAAGTAACAAATAGCAGAGATCATGTCTATCTCCCACTTCTTCCCTCCTAACTACTCCTACTCAATTTTCTCATCTTCCTGAGCATCTTTCATGAACAGCATTGCAAGTTGGTTTAAAAAAGAAAAGAAAAAAGAAAGAAAAAAAGGAAAGAAGAAAAAGAAAGTTTTACAAGGGTTTTTGTTGGTTAATTATTTACCGGTGGAATCACTCCACCAGGAGTTTGATTTCATTGGCTAGCAGTTGGTTCATGTTGAACAGGCCCCCTGGGAGCTTGGTGAGCAGCTCTCGCTCGGTGGTTTCAGGGTCGCTGTCAACAGAGCTGGAACTTGCGCTCATGTTGTCGACAGCAGTGTTGGCTTGGGGACCCAGCTCCGGCTCACTAGTCTCACTGGCCGTGGACACCACGGAGAGCAGGGACATACGCCGGGTGAGCCGGCCAGAGGGCAGAAGGGAGGCGGCATAGTCCGCAATGATACCAGCTACATCTAGATTACAAGCCTTATCAAAGGCGATGAAACCTACATTTGCATTGGCCTCGCAGACACAGAAGGAGCCGTCGTCTTTCATCAACAGGTCAATGCCACACACATCCATTCCTAGGATATTAGACACCTGGATAGCTAGCTGCTTCCCTTGTTCACTCAATGAGCACATCATCCCGACACCACCTGGCAAAAGAGAAAAAAAGAAGTGATACATTTTTGGAGTAAAACTAAAGCGGACCTTAAAGGTAACCCCGTTAAGGTTAACCATCTCTTCAAAATCTTCTAAATCAACAGCAAAAACAAAAGTGCTATGCTAATGTAAAACTGGGACTCTGAAGTCTAGAACTCCTTCATTAGGGAATCCTCTTCCAAGCCAGTCTCTTAACAAATTGATGAGGAGTACTTTTTCAATATGTTATATTTTCTGAAGACAATGAACTTTGACTAAAGCCTATCTTACTTGCAATAACATGGAACTTTTGCAAAAATACAGTTAAACTAATATTGTTATTGGTTTCTCTCAGTTCCAGATTTTGATTTCTAAAAATAATAGAGATGCATAACAGAGAATCGGAGAAGGCGATGGCAACCCACTCCAGTACTCTTGCCTGGAAAATCCCATGGACGGAGGAGCCTGGTAGGCTGTGGTCCATGGGGTCGCTGAGAGTCAGACACAAATGAGTAACTTCACTTTCACTTTTCACTTTCATGCATTGGAGAAGGAAATGGCAACCCAATCCAGTGTTCTTGCCTGGAGGATCCCAGGGATGGGGGAGCCTGGTGGGCTGCCGTTTCTAAGGTCACACAGAGTCGGACACGACTGAAGCGACACAGCAGCAGCAGCAACAGAGAACAGAATCTAGGAACACGGTTCTCTTGCTCAACTGCCCCTATTCTATGTGTCATCCCTAAGCTGAAAGGATCCTGGGGCTTAATGCAGTTGGCTGAGTGTAGGGGAACTCTTTGCTGGTATCTGAGAGAAAAAAATGAGAACTAGATTTTCTAATTTGGTGACCAGCTTCAGGAAGCTTTAGATAAGGACCAGAAAGCAAAAGAACTCTGACAAAACCTTGGCTTTAAGAGCTCAACAGAAGGAAAGTTGACCTCACTACTATATGAGTATTGCCTGACCCTGAAAAGACCAAAAGTCTTTTGCACACATGAGTAGGATTCAGGTACCCCTCCCCACCTGCCCACCACTATCACCACCACCACCACCAGTGAGGCTGGAAGAGTAAGGGAGAGAAGCCCAGGAAATAGGAGGGCTTCGTGGACACACTAGTAAACGAATTAAAGACTGCTTCTCGGCATCCACAGTACTGATGGATCTTTAATGCTCTGTAACCATTTGCAATGCTCCAAATAACCAGAGCAGAGCTCTGATGTGATGGAAGAGTAACAAGAACAAAAACAACAAGCCACCTACAATTTGAATAAAAGAAAAGCATTAAGTTCAAGTTTAGCACAAAAAAACTCTCTGGACTAAAACAAAAATGACTACCCAACTTAAAAACTTCCGTAGCAGAAATGAAGGAGAGTTGCTTTTGTGAGTATAACATATAACTTGGAAAATCTAGCTTAAGAAATATTTTGAAACACATACAAAAACACTGAGGTGAAGCCACAAACAAAAAATTTGCTAACTGAATCAGAAAAACTCCCCAAGAAAGAAAGAAGAGTTTTCCTGAGGCTTAAAACGAGTAGGTCTGATAGAAACACCTTACTAAAATCCAGGTTGGACAGACTGAGAAGAGACACATATCTAAAAAAATCCTGACAAAACATTGAGCTTTTCAAGTAAAACAACCAAAAATAAGAGAACAAAACAAAAAACTTACAAAGAATATATATTACCTACCCCCCCACTTCACCCCCGCTGCCCAATCAGAGTAGATTTGGACATTCAGTTGTAAAAGTGTGAACTATAAAGCAGGCTTCTCAGGTGCCACTAGTGGTAAAGAATCCACCTGTTAATGCAGGAGACACAAGAGACACAGGTTTGATCCCTTGGTCGGGAAGATCACTCACAGTAGGAAATGGCACCCTACTCTAGTATTCTTCTCTAGAAAATTCCACGAACAGAAAAGCCTGGCAAGCTATAGTCCATGGGTCCACAAACAGTCAGACGTGATTAAGCATGCACACATAAACTATAAACCAGTAGAACTGAAGCAAGACTTTTACAATCAGGATCCTATCTCAGCCAATACATCATCCTCTCTTAAAAAAGAAAGCAGTCTCTGAGGTATCTATCACTTACATACATCATCCAGGGAAAATAATCTAGAAAAGATATTAACAGCAAATGACTAAAAAACTCAAGATATGGGAAGGAGCAGCTGGGGAATAAAGAGTGATGAGTAATAATTCTTGCAATATGGGTATGTGTGTGGGCATGTCCAGTTGCTTCAGTCACGTCTGACTCTTTGGGACCCCGTGGACTGTAGCCCATCAGGCTCCTCTGTCCATGGGATTCTCCAGGCAAGAACACTGGAGTAGGTTGCCATGCCCTCCGCCAGGGGATCTTCCTGACCCAGGGATCGACCTGTGTCTCTTTATCACAGAGCCACTGGGGAAGCCCCAATATGGGTATAATTAACCGTACATAGATAAAGACAGCCTAGGAATGGATAAAGTAAGCTCTTGATTCTTGAAACAGAAGAGATAACTCAATAAAAGAAATTCTAATCCATACTTGAACTAAAACTATTAAATGGTTTCACCAGAACAATGGAATATAAAGCCCAGGAAAGCAGAAATTTTTGTCTGTTTTGTACAATGTTATATACAAAATACTGTTAAAACAGTACTTGATGCTCAAAAATATTTGTTCAGTGAATAAATGAATCAAGAGGAGGGGAGCAGGAAGGAAAGTAAGACTGTTCTAATCCTCTCACTGGGGAGAGAGGGAATAAGAGGTGGTGCATTTTCAGAGTAGAGATTTCAAGGAGTCTGGACATGAAGTCTTACACTAGTGAAGGGATCAAGGACGACTCCAAGGATTTAGTCTAAACTCGAAAGATACAGCTGCCAATAAACAATAAGGAGAAAACAGTGTGTGGGACATACTGGAAGAAGTAGTTAGATGGGGAATTCAGTTTTGGACATGTTGAGACGAAAATCTCTAACAGTTATCTATATGGCGCTATTGACAAGCAGTGACATATGTGTGCCCAAGTTCAAGAAGAATGCCTAAAGTGGAGAGATAAATTTGAGAACAGTAACATATAAATGGCATTTAAAGCCACGAGCTAAGTAAGATTACTAAGAAAGTAAAATAAACAGAGAAGAGGACAACACCCAGACTATGCTCTGAGGCATTTCAACAATAAAAGATCTCAGAAAATATACATTTAAACAAATGAAAATCAGCAATATTATCTGGACCAACAGGTTAAATAGGTTAGGACACAGCTTAAATGAACCTCAATTATACAGAAAATAATACTGGGGTGGCCAAAAAAGTTGTTCTGTAACATCTTACAGAAAAACCCAAAAGAACTTTTTGGCCAATTCAATATAAAACCAAAGAGGGAAACTGGTAGACACTTCATAAGTGTGTGAATTGGTTTATTAATTGAGTCTGGGTGAAAGCAAATTTATACATACATAAATTATGTTCGTGTTAAGTCTATTAATGATATTTACATGTGAAAGATATATTTAGCAACTTATTAGGTAAAAGGATCTGAGTTATATACAAATACTCATTGAATAAGCTTAAATAACACTACTTTATATCATAGAAAAACTCCTGCATTGCTTTTTACCTAATGAGCAGTTGCTTTGCATCCTCCCATCTGTAGAACAGCGTAACATGGTGCCAACCACACGGCCTCCCACGACAATGACACGTACATCCCTTCCATGAGATTCTTTAACATACTTCTGGAACAGGTATGGAGCTTCATGGCGAATAAGGTGACTTAGATCAGCCAAATGGTGCTTATCTCGAGCCAAGAAAACCGCTTTGCCTGTGACCAAAAAAGAGAGTAAGAAATGAGTATGTCATCAAACTATATGCAGTTGATATCTGCTACCTATATCTTCTTGTTTCCCATTCTACTTTCTCAGAATCAGTTGTCTATGGTCACTCTCGCATTCCCCAATCTCTTAACAGAATTTATTCCGGTATATATTGTGAGGCTGGGTTCTTGTGAATTGTATTTCTTCAGGTTAGCCAATAATACTAGCCTCACTTATCAGTAAAACATTGTTCTGAGTTAAAACGTATGTTTTATATATTATACAATATTAAGATACTATATTTGCATTTAGTAAGATAGCACTACATTACTACTTTTGTGCCAAGAGAAGTGTCTGTTTTTAAAACTGGTGCACTAGGATGACCCAGAGGGATGGTATGGGGAGGGAGGTGGGAGGGGGGTTCAGGATTGGGAACACGTGTACACCCGTGGCGGATTCATGTTGATGTATGGCAAAACCAATACAATATTGTAAAGTAATTAGCCTCTAATTAAAATAAATAAATTTAAATTAAAAAAAAAAAAAACATAGTTATAAATACTCTGACAGTCTTCTCATTAAGAGGAAGGGGAATCTATGTCCCATTGCTTGAATCTAGGAGGGGATGTAACTGCTTCAACCAACAGAATACAGAATAAGGAATTCTATCTGACTTCTGAGGCTAGGGTGTAAAAGGTCACACAGATTCTTTGTTCACTGGAGCAGTCACTGTAGGAGGCCTGAGACTTCTTGGCTGACTGGAGAAGTCAGGTAGAAATAGTGCATTGAAGTCCCAGCTGAACCCTCATCCAGTTATCTGTCAAGGCACTAAAGCTTGGAAGTACTTGGATTTATGAATCATTTTACCCCTTAAAAAAATCATTACTTAATCCAAAGTTATTAAGATATTTTATATACTGTTTTCAAACAACATAAATTGGGATGAGGATGATGGTGTTAGTGATCTAGAATCCTTGTACTGTTGAAAAGGAAGATAGATCATTAACTTGAGACTCAGTCTAAATTAAGTATGCATCTTAAAATGTCCAAGATAACCACTTAATGAACAGAAATAGCTTCCAGCAGAACTCAACAACTCACAAAAGCCTTCTACAAGTCTGAGGTACCACACACCTAGCAATTTCCCTACAATTCTTTAGAAGTTCTGAAGAATAGTTTCAATATTATGTATAATAGCAACAATTCATACACACCTCTATGACCACGTGTATTCTTCACTACCATTGGGAACTCCAGTACTTCTGCTTCATCAATCATTTTAGCAAAATTTTCATGACCACCTGGTTTGAGCAAAAAATAAAATTTAAGAATAGCAGCAGAGGTGTTTTATGATAAATTTTATCTAAAGTCAGCAAGACAAAGAAGGTAGAAGGTAAGAACTTAATGGCTCAATTTTGTCTTCAGTTAACTATCAGTTTAAAACTACTTTTTAAGTGGATAAAAACTATTAAACTATAAACACTGTAATATCCAAATCAAAGAAGTTAAAACAAAGTTTCCTAGTTTTATTAACATTTTTTATAATTTTTTATTTTTGGTTGCACTCCATTTTCACTGCTGCATGTGGGCTTTCTCTAGTTGTAGCAAGTGAGGGGCACTCTTCATTGTAGGACTTCTTATTGTTGTGGACTCTCTTGTTGCAGAGCACAAGCTCTAGGCACATGGGCTTCAGCAGCTGTCACACAGGCTTAGTTACTCTGCAGCATGTGGAATCTTCCCAGACCAAGAGTTGAACCTGTCCCCTGCATTGGTAGGCAGATTCTCATCCACTGTACCCCCAGGGAAGTTCTATTTTTCATATTTCATCCTTTATTCTTCCACCACACAAGTAATAGAAGCCCTAAGATCAACTTTAGTATACAGCATTCTATTTGGATTAAGAAATAGAAGAGTGAGTCAGTGGGGAAGACATCCAAAGTTGAAAAAATGCTAACATGCATGCATGTGTGTGCTCTTGCTCTTATCAACTACACAAATTAATTTTTCTTTTCTCTATTATAAACTAGAGTTCATTCTACCATGAGCTTTTCAGGTAACCCACAGGTTATATCTTGTTCTTTCTGTTTATACTTCCTAGAAACCAATAATCGGAGAAGGCAATGGCACCCCACTCCAGTACTCTTGCTTGGAAAATCCCATGGACGGAGGAGCCTGGAAGGCTGCAGTCCATGGGGTCGCTGAGGGTCGGAAACGACTGAACAACTTCACTTTCACTTTTCACTTTCATGCATTGGAGAAGGAAATGGCACCCCACTCCAGTGTTCTTGCCTGGAGAATCCCAGGGACAGGGGAGCCTGGTGGGCTGCCGTCTATGGGGTCGCACAGAGTCAGACACAACTGAAGTGACTTAGCAGCAGCAGCAGCAGAAACAAATGATAAAGAGCAAAAATGGATTGTAGTTGCAAAAAACCAGCATGGCTGACTGAATAATCAGACTAAGAAAAAGTTCATTAAACAACTGCAATATCATAAATTTGTAGCTTAAGAGAAATTATGATTAGCCAGTCTCCACATTTTAAGCCAGATTTGGTTAATATACTTTGCTCCTTTCCATTCTCTTAAAATCAGTACTGTAGACTGATGAGGTAAGCTGCAACATTTTAAAAGAAGAAAGAACTGTTAGGAAGAAAGAATTATTCAATTGTCTCTTCTTGTGCAATTGCTAAAAATAGCAATGGTATCTATATATGCCATACAAACTGGTGGAGTTCCCTTCTTTAAAATATTAAAAATAACAAGAGGACAGGAATTTCTTTTTAAAGCCTCTCCAACTTTTCAAGCATTCGGCTGGACATTTTAATGAAAAACTACAGTGATTTATAGTAAGCCTGATTCTTTCCAAACTAGAAGAACTGGAAAGTCAGGAATATATTAACACAACAACGTTTATAACAGTGCTACTTCATCAAGTGTGGTCCAGGAACCCCTGCCTCTGTGACTTCTTTGCTACTGATATGTGTCCAGAAAAATATAAGAAGAGTAAACACAAGAAAACAATTTGGCATTGTTCTGATATTTTTACAGTACTTTATGCATACTGTAAATTGGTTTTAGAGCACTATAGTATTAAAAACCACAGTAAATTTTTTAAAAAATATAAAAATGGTCCTCTCCCACAGACGACTTCAGAAGCAATGGTTTAAAGCGTATCTAGTGTCATTTTCTTTCATTTTTTTCAAAATATGAAAATATTTATGAAGCATTAACATGAAAATGGTAATGAAGATAATCAGAAACTATAGAGCGATTATCAGATTCTTTTACCTCAGGGCTTGTCAAACTGAGGACAGATTTGGCTCATAGCCTTTTTGTAATAAAGTTTTACTACAAAATAGCCACGTTTACTGTTTAAGCTTCGTCTACTGCAGCTTTCAGGGTTCCCTGATGGCTCAGTGGTAAAAGAACCCACCTGCCAATGTAAGAGATATGGGTTCGATCCCTGGGTCAACAGATCCCCTGGAGAAGGAGATGGCAACCCACTCTAGTATTCTTGCCTGGGAAATCCCATGGACAGGAGGGGCCTGGCAGGCTATAGTCCATACGGTCACAAAAAAGTCAGACACGACTTAGCAACTAAACAAAAAAACAGCAGCAGCAGCTTTCACAATACAACAGCTTTACTGAGAGTCACAAAAGAGAACATATGGCCTGGAAAGCCAAATATATTCACTATTTGACCCTTTACAGAAAGAGTTTGATAAGTCCATTCTACCTAAACCAAAGAAGTGAAGTGAAGTGAAGTCACTCAGTCGTGTCCGACCTTGTGACCCCCTACCAGGCTCCTCCATCCATGGAATTTTCCAGGTAATAGTACTGGAGTAGGTTGCCATTTCCTTCTCCATACCAAAGATAAGTCTCATAATTCTACTGCCTAGTTTGTTAAAACTTAAAGTCATTTCTATAAGAAGTTCTTTCATGTTCACAAATTTCCTTGTATCACATAACCCTATCAGTTTAGTAGGGCTTTCAATATTATCAGTGCTCTAAAACTGAGGCAATAAAGTCTTATTAGTAAACTCACCATAAGAAAAAGTATCTGGCAGAGGAACACCATGACCTGCCAATTCTTGAAACGTCCAGAACTTATTAACACAGTTCAGGATGGCTTGAGGTCGGTTCATCAGCCTGCATCCCATCTTCTCCAGATGGCGCAAAACAGTGATGTCACTGTCACTCTGCACCCAAGGGGTTGGTACTCTCACTACCACCACCTGCGGGTAGGCAGTGATTAGTTCTCCATTGATACGCAGACCTGAAATACACAGGGATAAAACCAAAACCATCAAAGGAGAATATACAATAAAACAGAGAAATAGATACATACCAAAGTTCAGGTCTCAAAACTAAATCTACTATTCTGCTAACATTTTACTGAGACAGAGACACATTCCTCCCTAAATGATTTTCTTTTGTAAGAAAAAGAAATTAATGAGAAGAATTTATGTACTGGGTAAATAAATTCTGGTATATGCCAATACAATGAAATATTATGTATTCATTAAAAAGACTCTATGAAGAGATTTATGACAGTCTTTTTTATCTCTATGAAGACAGAAACATGTCCAGATTTGCTTTCAAAAAGCAAATAACTTTGTGTTTACATATGCTTTTAGTATTTAAAAGAGCAGTTTCTTCAGTTTTATCCAGTACCATTCTATTTTTGAAAAGGTCCCAAATAATGGAACAAGGTACTCGAGTTGCTTCCTAAAACCTATATTCATTAAAATATATACACTTATTAAAACATTAAAATATAAAAATGTAACACATTTATCCCATCCAACATCCCAGGTTATTATTAGTATTTCCCCTAATGTTAACTAAGTAAAGAAAAATATGTAGGTAATTTTGACAAATATTTTGTTTGTATCATTTTGTGGCACTTTCTTTCATCATGTAAAATTATACCAGACATCTAAGCCAATGTAAATATAGCTTTATTGGGCTCAGTGGAATTATACTTTAAGATACACCATATAATCAACCCCTTACTCATGGATATCCATTCAATAAATATTAATTACTATGTGTCAGGTTCTTCTAGAAGTTGGGAAGATTGGTAAATAAGGTATATCAGCTACCAGGAATCACCATGCTACATATTACATACCCAAGACTTTTATAGGGAGAGTGTGTGTGTACAACATATTTTCTTTATACACTCATCTGATTTGTCAACGGACATTAAGTTTGTTTCTATGTCTAACTATTATGAATAATGCTGCTATGAGCAAGGGGGTAACAGATAAATCTTCAAGATAGTGATTTTGTTTCCTTTAAGTAATATTCAGAAGTGAAACTGCGGGATCCACAATTCTGAGTCAAAGAGACTATATCTGTTCTGATAAGGGAACTGAGCTTGATATTGCCTGTTGATACATCCCTATCTTTTAATCCTTTCCTGTATGGCAGTGGCTAGACACACTTCCCAGACCCCCTTACCAGCAGGATTCCAATTTGGAAAATTCACCAGTGAAAGATAATTACACACAATTTTAAAGGTCAAAGTAGAAGTCATTATTCTCTGGGGGCAGCTATGGGTAGCGCTGTGGTCATCAGCAGATGTGAGGTTTTTGGCCAATGGCTCCAGGCGTTCTCCTCATAATCATGCTGCTAGAGATTAGCAGCAGCAGATTTCTGCAATCCTGCATTTTCTCATTTCTTTGGCTTTTGTGCTGACTTGCCTCAACAGGCAAGATCTAAACAGCATTTTCCTTGAAATCAGAAAAAAGCCTAGTGACCAAATGAATGGAAAAAAGGTGAAAAGGGAATTTGGTTTAGGGCAGAAGATGCTGACTCTGGATCATAGATATGATCTTGGTGATAACATAAAGACATCAAAGTAGAACTATTCTGTAATAGTTGAAGTATGGATAGGAACTATACACATATGTATACAGAATTCATACCTGGTAGGTGGGGTTGAATGTGCACCTACAGGAATCAGCCGAAGACTTAAGAAATAGGGACATATAGGCTGAAAAACGAAAAAGAAAAAATGGAAATTCCTAGGACCAAGACCTGATGAATCTCAGCAACAAGAAGGAAGCAAAAATCTGAAGAAAAATCAGTCAAAAAACTCAAAAAATCTAGTCTTAAGTATTATTATGAAAAATAAGAAAAGTCGGTGTTACCAGAAGAAAATAATCAAATTTGTTACATGAAAGGTAAAAAGAAGAGTGAGCAGAAAAAAGATACTTTAATTGTCAAGAGAAAATTCATCTTCTCATTTCCCTAAACTGGAGTTTTTGCTACTTTTAAGACGGGATTAAAGGTAATGGAAGTATTTCACTCTAAGTCTGCTGCCAAAAAAAACTGGGAATACGGGAGTACTTTACCCAAAGCAGTCAGATCTGCATAGTACACTATAATGGCTATTACTGAGGATGGAAAGAAATTCAGTGCCTCCTGTGACAAAAACACTTTATTACTCCAGGCAAGCAGAAGGTGATCTGAGGTTCGATGCATGATGCTGGATGCTGGGGGCTGGTGCACTGGGACGGCCCAGAGGGATGGTATGGGGAGGGAGGAGGGAGGAGGGTTCGGGATGGGGAGCACATGTATACCTGTGGCGGATTCATTTTGATATTTGGCAAAACTAATACAATTATGTAAAGTTTAAAAATAAAATAAAATTAGAGAAAAACAAAAAAAAAAAAAAAAAAAAAAGAAGGTGATCTGAGGCTACCCAGAAACACAGGGGCAGGTACAGATGAATGTGAATCCCCAAAAAAGGCAAAGTACTACTGATCTCTTGGGTATTTTTAGTAAATACAACTTATCTTTGATGTAGAGCTTACGAAACTGAAATACAGGGCAAACGACTCTTTTCCTTAGATCTCTGTTATTCATGATACACAGGTACAATTGCACTCTACTTATTATGGCCACAGCTATTCATTCCAAATGAATGTGCCACCACTCAGTTCTGCTTTCAATTCCACTTCTTTTTTGCTTATCATCTTAAATGGTAACTTATGATGCTATTCATATAACTTTGCTTTGTACTGCAATAGAGATTTCAATATAAATATTTTAGATGTAAGTTTTGGATTAAGTGTATGATTAAACATCAAAAGTCAGTAATGAGTTAACCTTAGAATAGCAATGGGGCTGGGAAAAATTTCTGTTCCTGTATTTTTTGTATAAAGTATATTATGTATTAAAAGGCTGCTGCTTTGTCGCAGCAAAGTGAGAAGGTGCTAAGGGATAATTATTCTCCTAGTAGAAAGATTCCTTTGGGATATTAATCTCCTTGCCAGTAATTAAGTGGGAAATCTCACTACACCTGTGCTTTTTGAGTCTAGTTTGGCTACATGATCAAGTATTAAGTGTTTTTATCCTCAGGGAATAAGAAACAGACAACTGATAGGCTCCCTGCTGACTGGCATTTCTTTTTCTTCCATCCTTTAGAGTTCAAGAGTATTCATCAGGATTTCAGGAATCTTTTAAAGCTGACATAACTAAGTATTTTAACTGGAAGTGAAGGTGCTATTTGTACATGATTTAAAAGCCACATAATCTCTGTGCCAAAAATCAAGGAAGCACTCAAAGATTTAAGACAGATGAATTATGACAACACTAGACAGCCTGAAAGGGCTTCCATGAATGGAAGGGGTAGTCGAAAACAAATTTTGGACCAGAAATCTAACATATTCTTTTTCAGGCTGTGAGTTCTACCTGGAAATAGCAAGTAGGCAGGATAACAGAGTCATAACTTCTGAGCACTCCCTACACCCTGCTAAATTCACATTCAGTTGTTTAGGTCAGTAACCTAGAATACTAATCCATTACTTAACTGACAAAGCTATTAAATTCACCACATGTAGAATCTTAAAAAAAAAAAAGACCACATAATTCTAAATGCTTTAAAATACTCAACTCATTGTAAATCTATTTTTCAATATTTTAAATAGGACATTAAAAAAAAAGACTGCAGCAAGAGGGCTTTGGTCACATTGGACTGCTGCCCATCATAAATGTAGGTCTATCTCCACATCAGAAAGGTCTTCTTAAACTTAAAGGAAAAAAATAAAAAATAAAAAATCACTGGCTTATTTGTCCCACAGGTCCCAAAAATGTAGAAAGAAATAATTGCCCAAATTTTGAGAATAGGGCGATTAGTAATGAAAATCTGTAGTACCAAGGGTCAAACAATTCTCAAGAATTATACAAAATACTTAAAAAGTCTTTATTAAGGCTGGGTTATAACTCACACATCTAGAAATTATCAAGTATCAAAAAACCAGGCATAATGTAAGAATCCATTCTTTTGAGAATATATATGTGTTTCCTATCTGCTCACCTGCTTCCCATCAAAATAAATTTTATGTTTCCTATCAAACCATCCCTCTTTAATATCCTCAGCAATCCTTTTCCCCCTCAAATTTGTTTCTAAGACTTGTCTCACTTTTAATCCCAGATAGCAAAAACAAATTTTCTCCAAAGATGTCCTCTTTGGAGAATGACTAGGAACCAGTAACATTTCTTTCCCAGGTCCCTCATCAGTGGTCCAGAAAGAAACAAAAGGGGACTACTTTAACATGTGCCTCATTATCACTGAGCACTGCTGACAGTCATGTGTCTGAAAAAAAGGGAGAGGGAGAGAGAGAAAAGGAGAAAGAGATGAGGAAAGTAGAAAGCAAACAAACAAGCATTCAGATTATGACTGTTAATTTTAAAGACATCTTTTATTGAAGGCAATGACTGGCTAGCTTCTGCTCTAAGTGCCTTTAAAAACTATAGAATCTGGAGTGAAGATAACCAACTCTATCCCCAAAAGGAGGTAAGATATAACAAACACCGAAAAATGTGATGCCACTAAATACTTCTAATTAAACTCCTTACATTTTATAAATGCTGGTATTTGAGCTCAGCATGTTAGGAGTACATTCTCTTTACCTTTTCTATAGTTTACAGTGGTAGGATGAGGTAGCCTGATGGCACATGTGTTAATTGTTACTAGTAATATATCTTGGGAACTTGATTATCCCCTTTTGTATTCAGCTCCCAAGCAAACTTGGTTTACTTAATACTTGATGCATAAGGCCTCAGTATTGGAAGCAAAAAGATATAAATATATTTTTCTCATTTAGCATGAAAAGTTTTATGAAATTTTTTCCCTTACTATTATCCAAGTATGAAATACTATCTCTATACATTTTCTTCCCCCCATAAGATAGCAATCTACTCTGAAATAGTTAAAGATATATATGGAGAGAAAAGAAAAGTGGGGAAGTGTATCATTTTAGTCATTATTAATGAAGCCAGTCATAAAAATTTACTGCAGTTTTCCAGCAACAGACTAGTAATGACAAGGCGAGAGGGGAAGCAAGGTATCTTTGTGGTGTCCTTTAAATGTCAAGTCTCACTTTCTACTTTGAAAAAGAGTAAACTTTTTAACAGCTCCAGGTTAAAGTCAACTATATAAGTCTGTTCCAATCTACTTTGGCAAAGTAGAGCAGGTGACATAACTACATGGTATCTAGAACTTTTTTATGTAAAATTCAAAATATAAATATATATTTATATAACCTTAAATAAAATTTAAAGCTATAGAATAATAAATTACAAAGAAGGAAACAGTGTTAAACTCACCGAATACAGAAAACTCTGAAGAAACCAACAGGGTAAGTAAATTAAGGTTCTTCATTCATTATCAAAGGTAGATAATGAAAGGACAGCAAAGGCAAACACAGAAAGTGAACAGACCTATTGCAACAACGACCCCATATCTGATTCAAATCCAAGCTCTACTATTTCTCCACTGTGTAACCCCAGGCTAGTTACTGAACCTCTCTGTGCCACAGGTTCTTTAAAATAAGAATAGTAGAAGTAATTCCTTTATAAAGTTGTGATGAGAATTAACTTTGTTAACATTAGTTTGGAAGTGCCCGGCAAATAATAAGGACTTAATAATTTTTAATCATCTCTGCTATCCATCTTCCTCTTTTGCACAAAGGAGACTGAGAGTCAAAATAACAAGAAATTTCCATTAGAGTAAGAAATACTACCTTGTTCAAAGCTATATCCCCCAGCACTATCTGGAATATAGTAGATACTCATTATTATTATATTGAAATTTGAACTTGTCTCACCATGGAAGGGGCGGGACACACAACTCAGCATGTGGAATCTTACTCAGTTCTCCAAACAAGGATCAAACTTTTGCCCCATGCACTGGAGTTTTAACCACCGAACCACCAGGGAAATTCCTCTCACCATTTTTTAAGACACAGAGCATGTGTTTTACGTAATGTCTGAAGACATTCTGCCTAAAACAAGATGTAAATAACTAAAACACCAGAGGTAAATCAAATCATTAACATCTAAGAAAAAGGAAGAACAGAAATTAATGAACTAAAAGCAAATTCCCTGGTCAGGGAGCTAAGGTCCCGCATGTGGCGAGGTTCAGCAAAATAACTGTGCTTCCATAATGGAGTGGTTATCACATTCACCTCACACCTAAAAGGTCCTCAATTTGAAGCCAGGCAGAAACAGGCTTTTTTGGGGGGCTTCTCTGGCGGCTCAGACAGTAAATAATCTGCCTGCGATGCAGAAGTCCTGGGTTTGATCCCTGGGGTTGGGAGGATCCCCTGAAGGAAATGGCTACCCACTCCAACTCCTGCCTGGAGAATTCGAGGGACGGAGGAGCCTGTTGGGCTACAGTTCATGGGGTTGCAGAGAGTCGGACACGACTGAGTAACTAACAATAACTAAAAATCTAAAGAAAAGAATGGCCAAGATAAAAGTAGGTTCCTAGAAAACTAACGTGTTTGTAAAAAGAAATATAATTTTTAAACTGAAAGTTTTCTGCAGCAGTATCTAACAGACTGCAAAGGTTTATCTTCAACAGACACTTGAATCAGTTTCGTTCAGTCATTCAGTCGTGTCCGACTCTTTGTGACCCCATGGACTGCAGCACACCAGGCTTCCCTGTCCATCACCAACTCCCGGAGTTGACTCAAACTCATGTCCATTGAGTAAGTGATGCCATCTAACCATCTCATCCTCTGTCGTCCCCTTCTCCTTCTGCCTTCAATCTTTCCCAGCATCAGGGTCTTTTCAAATGAGTCAGTTCTTCCCATCAGGTGGCCAAAGTATTGGAATTTGAGCTTCAGCATCAGTCCTTCCAGTGAATGTTCAGGACTGATTTCCTTAGGATTGACTGGTTTGTTCTCCTTGCAGTCCAAGGGACTTTCAAGAGTCTTCTCCAACACCACAGTTCAATAGCATAAATTCTTTGGCGCTCAGCTTTCCTTATAGTCCAACTCTCACATCCATACAGGACTACTGGAAAAACCACAGCTTTGACTAGACGGACCTTTGATGGCCAAGTAATGTCTCTGCTTTTTAATATGCTGTCTAGGTTGGTCGTAACGTTTCTTCCAAGGAGCAGGCGTTTTTAAATTTCATGGCTAGAGTCACCATCTGCAGTGATTTTGGAGCCCAAAAAAGATAAAGTCTGTCACTGATTCCATTGCTTCCCCATCTATTTGCCATGAAGTGACGGGACCAGATGCCAAGATCTTGGTTTTCTGCATGTTTTAAGCCAACTTTTTCACTCTCCTTTTATCAAGAGGCCATGGTTCCAAGTGAATAAAAGTAATTACTTAATCTCCAGTTTCATCACTGTGTGCCTTGGGTTATTAGAATCCCTTTCTGGAAAGGTAGTCTTAATTGATTTCTGCCCTATCTATGCCAAGTAACCAAGTCTCTGAAGGTCTATTGTTGGCAACATGCTCTCTGGAATTAATTTTTGTATTGGGGAAGTTTATTTGATTTGTAAGCAATTAAAATATCTCTACTTAACTTGAGCAGGAAAAATAATAATGGATGTATATAGGATCATGCACAGAATTGAAAAAAAAAAAAAAATGATGTAAAAACCAGGGTAAAAAAAAACACCAGGGCCATTCTGGGAATCCAGGAAGCAAGAACAACCTATAAACTCAACAAGGTGCCACACCAAAAATAACTAAATTCCAAAATTACTCCTTCTATCCTTGAGTCAAACAAACTTTCATCAGGTCCAACATTTCAACTTTTTATTAAGGAAAATTCTAAATAGAAAATAAAAATATAATAAATCCAATGTACTATCACCTGGTTTCAACAATTATCAATACATGCCCAAACTTGTCAGAGTAGTCTTGCTCATCCCTGTCCTCTTGATCCTTTTCCTTTCCCTAAAGGTAATCATCGTTGTTCTTGTTGTTTAATCTCTAAGTCACATCCAACTCTTTGTGATTCTATGAACTACAGTCCACCAGACTCCTCTCTTCATGGGATTTTCCAGGCAAGAGTACTGGGGTAGGTTGCCATTTCCTTCTCCAGGGGATCTTCCTGACCCAGGGATCAAATCCGCATATCCTGCATTGGCAGGCGGATTTTTTACCACTGAGCCACCTTAGAAGCCCATACTTAGAAAATTACAGTTTATCCTTTTATTAATTATTTCTTAGACCAGCAAAAGTTAACACTCATATATCCTTAGAAAATGGTACCACACTATATATAATGCCCTTTTCTTAACAATAATTTCACCTAATAATACTGTGTTTTATCAAATAGATTTTCAGCATGTATTATAAAATAAAGACGCTTGGGCACCCACAATTTTCTTAACTGCAACACAAAAGGCACTAATCAAAAAAGGAAAAATATAAACTGTACTTAATTCGAAACTTTTACTGACCAGAAGACGTCATTAACAGAGTGAAAAAAGCAAGCCACAGATAAAAGATATTCATGGTACACATAATCCTATAAGATACTTGTTCCCAAAATATAAAACAACAAAACAAGAAGATACACCTCAATCAAAAATAAGTATAGAGAGGATTCTGGGAAGATAAAGGAGGAGGAAGCATCAGGACTCTGTCTCGTCATCTAGACAACCCCTCGTCAATTTGCTGAAGGACCACAACTTTCAGAAAAAGACTGGGATCATAAACGCAGTTAAATTTTGATCAATTTCAGAACAGCAGCAACTACTCATCCCCCATTCTCTAGCCATACTGTGCACTTGGTTCTGGAGCAGCTGATACACCCTGCAGGAGTCAGGGTGGGTACAATGACCTGCCCTCAAAATATCTGGGATCTCTGCTCTGATGGCTGGATGCAGCTTCTGATCATAGAGGTGCAGACAAAGAGGCCATAGTACTTTTTGTTATACCATTCCCTCCACTGGGCTTCCCAGGTAGTGCTAGTGGTAAAGAACTCACCTGTCAATGCAGGAGACATAAAAGACTTGGGTTTGATCTCTGGGTCAAGAAGATTCCCTAGAGGAGGGCATGGCAACTCACTCCAGTATTCTTGCCTGGAGAATCCCATGGACAGAGGAGTCAGGCAGGCTACCGCCCATGGGGTTGCAAAGAGTTGGACATGACTGAGTAACTGAGCATGACAATGACATTAAAAGAAACTATGGGGGGCGGTGGAGATAAATTTGGAGCAGATATATTTATATATAATATAACTGATTCACTTTGCTGTATACCTGAAACTAACACAACATTATAAATCAACTATGAAAATCCCATGGACGGAGGAGCCTGGTAGGCTGCAGTCCATGGGGTTGCTAAGAGTCGGACACAACTGAGCGACTTTACTTTCACTTTTCACTTTCATGCACTAGAGAAGGAAATGGCACTGTTCTTGCCTGGAGAACCCCAGGGACGGCGGAGCCTGGTGGGCTGCCGTCTATGGACTCAGACACGACTGAAGCAACTTAGCAGCAGCAGCATACCTAATAAAAAAAATTTTTTAAGGGGGGAAACTACTTAAAGATACTCAAAGAATGAAAAAAGGCAAGGAAACAATGTGTGAACAAAATGTTAATATCAGCAGACAGAACACATAAAAAGAAACCAATAAGTAATTCTGGAGCTGAAAAGAACAATAACAGAAATGAAATTGACATAAAGGAATTCAAAGTGGATTTGAGCAGACAGAACAATCAGTAAACTTATGCATTGTTGGACTCCCAGGAAGACTGTGGGGAGGATCATATTTGAAAAAATAGCGGCTGAAAACTTCTCAAATTGGATGAAAGACATGAATATAAACATTCAAGAAGCTCAACAATCTCCACCTTTTGACAGACACATGGTGAAATGCACTATAATCAATCTTTCAAAAGACAAAGAAAATTTTGAAAAAAGCGAGAGAGAAGCAAATCACCACATTCTATGGATCCTCAATAAAATCACTGGCAGATTTCTCATCAGAAACTTTGGAGGCCAGAAGATAGGAAGTTTGTATCTTCCAACTGCTAAAAGAAAAAACTGCCAACTAAGACTCCCAGCAAAATTCTAATTCAAAAAAGACGCATTCACAGAAAAGCAAACATTGAATGAGTTTATGAGCTGCAAAGTGAAAAGACAGGACATGTGTCAGTTAACTCAAAGTAGTATGCAAAAATAAATCTCTCAATAAAGGTATATAAATAGTGTTTATTATTATTTCTTTTTTTAAGTTATTATTTCTCCACTTAATTCCTCATCTGTTTCCTCATCTATAAAATGATACTATTACCTTCCTTATAAGATGGTACGATATTTAAATAATTAAAAAATATTCAAAATGTGAAAAAAAAAAAAAAAACCAACTAGGAATTCCTGGATTCATATGATGTACATCAATGAAGTCTTTAATATAAAATTAGATTCAATGTTATAAGGAAACAAGAGTTTCTCAAGATTTTATCATGTTAAGATGATAAAGGTAGTATTTGTGAATGACAGAGGGCTGGAGAGGAAAGACTGTGAAAAAGAGATATGGGGCTGTTGTGTCATGAAAATGTTGGGCCCTAAGACCCTGATCCAGGACAGTGAAAAGTTGAAGTTAGAATAGTTGTGGCTTAGAAGGAAAAAGCAACAATATTTTGTGGTATAAATGGCTCTTAAGAATGGATTAAAAGGCCAAAAGGCAATGTTAGAGAGACAGAAAAACTGAAATAAGAAGACTGTTTTAGGGGGAAAACATGGATTCGGTTTTGACAGACTGGCATGGAAACAGTTGAGAACAAAGTAAAAACGTCCATTAGGCACCTAAGAAAAAACCAAGCACAATGGTTTTCAACCTATGAAACTTCTGAAAAATAGTGATCTTCTAACCTCCCAAATCTTTCTGTAATGTGCCTATCTGACAGAAGCTAGGTCACATGAGGAACACAGGGGACTCTTGGAAATGCAGCCTTTAGTATTTCAACCTTTAAAACACAGAAACATACACCAGAACCCTGTGGAAGTTGTGTTTAGTGAGCTAAATACCACACTGTCCTTGAGATCTCTTCTCACTCAGACTTCAAGAACATGCTTCTAACATAAAGTATCTTGAGTTTTTATTTTCAACAACAGTTGTATGGGCCTTACAATTATAAAGTTGTAAAAGCATGTAACAGATACTAGATAAAAGATTTCAAGAGAAATCTATCTGTTATAGGTACAGGAGGGTGCAGTGACATCCAATTCCTTTCATAATAATTTTACATTTATTTGTGTGATCAACTGATGAATGTTAATGTCTAATTTTACATGCCATACCAATTAACTAGCACAAAGTGGGTACTCAATATTTAATGAACGAATAACACACGCTCTACCCCAGATTTTTCTGAATCTGTGTAAGGTGCTGGAACTGGGCACATGTATTAAAAAAAAAAAAAAACTGGACTGAAAATAACATGGTATGCATTTTTCTTATAAAGGTAGTAACTACTTATTAATTCAAGTGAAATAATTTAGAAATATTTCTAATGCAGTTATTTGTACAGAAACAATAACTGCCGAAAGATAATGAGAATGCAATAAAAAATGTTAAGAGGACTTAGATAAAGAGACAGTGATTGCTAAAAGATTCTACTTATTTAAACCCAAGAGACCATGGTATAAATCAGGCAAGATTCTGGATCTATTATTAACTAGCTCATGAATGAAACTACCCTACAATAGCAGACCTGTACTTTGCTTTACTATTGTGCGAGCTCAGTTGCTCAGTCAAACTGGACTCTTTGTGGCCCCATGGACTGTAACTCGCCAGGCAAGAATACTGGACTTGGGTGCCATTTCCTCCTTCAGGGGATATTCCCAACCCAGGGACTGAAACCACTTCTCCTGCATCTCCTGCATTGGCAAGTAGATTCTTCACCACTAGCACCACCAGTAACCACCTTTCCCTAACAGAGGTGACCAATTTAGCTGTAACAAATCCTAACTTTTCCAAAGGAAAGATGTCCTGAAAGATAGTCCCAAAGAATTTCCAACACATTTCCAAATATCCTCCCCTTGTAATCCGAAAACAATATGAACTATTAGAAATATTTTTTTAAAAACTCATCAGTTAAGACACTTTTATTCACTAAAAATACTATTAATATTTTACACTATACATATAAAGTATTTGCTAAAGAAAAAAGAAAAGAAGAATCGCACATGGATTTTGATTAATTTACTAGACAGACCACTGACTGGAGTACAGATTCCTTTAGAGGCATCTTAAAAACAAGGCTTTTAAAAAACTAGAGGACAATAATAATGGGGAAAAAGTAGTAGGTTATCTTTAACTTCCCTCACAACTATTTAATAAATAATATAATGAGGGATTTAATAAATACTGCTGTTTTCATTTCTTCTGTAAGATATACTAGATTTTTAGACTAGATGATACTCAGTAATGATAAAGCCTATTATCAGATCCTTTGACCTAATTATTCCTAAAACAAAAAGAATCACCAAATTCTAGGTAAAAATCCAAACTGTTACTTAACTATAGACTTACCCAGGTTTCCTTGTTCAACTGTTAGCACCAACTCATCCATCACCACAGCCCTAAAGTCCAGTTCCTCCTCACAACATTTGGCCTTTAACGCTCGTAAGATCTCTTTTTGGGGATAATCTTCCCTGATTCGACGATCTGTCAAGAACCACAACTTGGCAGCCACAGAGCTACACATCTTGATCTGCTGTTCTTCCTTTCCTGGGATTACTTCGTCCTAAATATAGACTCCTCCTAGATGGAAAAGAATAATACACATACAAAGTAAATCAAGAAATCTTATTTTTTTTTCCTCTCACACACACAAATAAACACTACAATTATATACTAACCATAAAAAAAATAGGAAAAACTATATCCCTGTATCTTTTCCATCACTACAAACTCAAAGAAATAATGTACATTTGTGCAGTTACTGTTCAATTGCTTTCCTTATTCCATACATGTATGTATAATTTGCTGGGCTTCCCAGGAAGTGCTAGTAGTAAAGAACCTGGCTGCCAATGCAGGAGACACAAGAGACTCAGATTCTACGCCCTGGGTCGGGATGGTACCCTTGAAGAGGACATGGCAGCCACTCCAGTATTCTTGCCTGGAGAATCCCATGGACAGAGGAGCTTGGTGGGCTACAGTCCACAGGGTTGCAGAGTTGGACACGACTAAGCACACACAGCACGTGTATAATTTATTATAAACATCTTTATAGGTATGTTTAAAAATGAGAAGGTAGTACCTATATTACTAGATGAGCATCACTACTGATGTCAATCACCATTTAATCAAAATTAAAATTTGAGAATGAATGTGGCGGAAAATTTTTAAATAACCAAAATAAATGCCAAAGCTCTTCAGTAAAATTTATTTTTCAGTCAAGAGACAGCATGCTCTTACTCAATGTTTTTATTCTATCTTTAAATAGAATTTTTATTAAACAAACATAGCTTGTTTACTAGAATGCCACCAAAAAAGAGAGTGCTACTTCTCAAGAGTTTATATCATGAGTAAGAGAATTAGAAATCATTTTCATGAAAAGTAGCAAAAAGTTACAAGTTTTACTAACAAGCATTAATAGGTGATTTTAACAAATAAAAGATTTCTAGTATTATTCCACATGACATGGCAAAACTAACGCAAAAGGAAAGAACAAGGGGAAGCAATGGCCCTACACATAGATTGCTTCATAGCAGCTACAACTGGTACCATTCGTGTGCTTTTGCCAGTCTAAACCAGAAGGGCCTGCTCCACAGATGCACACAGTAAGAGCAGAACATCAAGGGACAGAGGCACTACCATATGCTTACACACAAAAAACACTCACACCACCCACTCTGTCAAGACCTTGACCCACCTGCCCCAGGACCCACCGTCTCAAAGGCATCAATCACTGGATACCAGTAAATAAGCACAAGAAAGAGGTTTAGAGCTCAATTTACACACTAGGAATGTGGAATGTGGGCTTCCAGACCACTGGAAAAGGTCTCACTTAGAAGAAAAAGCTCCACAAGTCACACCAGAGAGATGCCCAGTTTCCAATGAGAGGGAAACTATTAATATAAAAATGCCCTTAAAGTGTTTACAATGGTAACATTTGAAACACCCACTCATTGACTTCCAATACTCAATATCTCTGTGCCTCGACTCATGCTGAAGTCTAGACCACTGTCTGTTTTTATGATTGATTTCACTGCATGAAACTGCCCTGCATTACTAGTTCAGTTGTGGCCCCAGTAGAAATCAGGATGGGGCTGTGGTAGCCACTGGTAAGTGGGAAGCAGTTATGGTAAAATCAGCTCTCAGGAAAATGCCCACGCCACAAGAGTAATACACGATGCTTCCAATGATTCTATAATCACACAATAAAAGGCATCCCAAGACTGCTGTCTCATACAGTCTGCAGACTCCTAAGAGATGGTGCTTGTGAGCCTACCTTTTGTCTGGCCTCATGGCCACAGCTCTGACAGCCTCACGTAGTAAAGTTTGGGTGTTTCTATGCTGGTACACAACCAACAACTAACTACATGCTCAGATTAGGCTCCCTATCTCTTTTCATTTTCTTTTTAATGAAGAGGCTCTAAATCCTCTTGCACCCAGGGTTCTAAGAAAGAAAACGATGTTCCCTCTCTGTCAGGGTGAGGTGAAGTAAAGATTGCCAAAACTGGACCCCAGCTTTTCAAGAAGGGGTGCTTGAACCCCCTAATGTAGAACTGGAAGAATGCTATTACCCTGCAGAAGAAGGTAGAGACTACATTGATGATGTCAATGGCTATGGATCCTCAAAGCCCACCTAAGTGGCAGACAACATGGGGGTTATCAGCCTGTGCTGCACTGATGTATCTTCATGCAGAATACTTAAAAATCTTCAGAATATTATGTTATGCCCTGGTTTTTTTGTAAAGTTTTGCAAAGGTATGTGGTAACACTGTGTTCCAACTCAGTCTTCCTGTACACCAAGTAAATGGCATCACCAGGTTATAAAAGGCAAAGTGTGCTTAACCATCCTTAGCTTACTGTTCCATTGGTGTTGGTATCTTCAAATGACACCTGTCTAGATTTTTACCTACTACAATATTAGTCATCTTCAGAGACCACTTATTGCCAGGGAGTCAAAGGGTACAACCTCTTCTTTGCCCAATGGTCCACTCCGGTTTTCATAGGAAGGTAAGTGGCTTGGTGCTCAGGGATGCTGCTACAGTGGCTGTTGGTCTTTTTCAGGCTGTTCCATTGGAGTCTACATCTAACCATGTGACAGTGTAACCCAGGAAACAGGCAGGTGAGACGCCAACCACAAAGGCACAGGCTCTGTGTCCCCAACTGTCCCCACCCATATGGCCCCTCCTGGCCTGAGAGGCCACCAACACATTCCTACGGGCCAGAGACCAATAGATTGGTGTCTCCTTCCCTATTATTTTAAAACATCTACTTTTCCTTTTTCCCAACCTCTTAACATGAAGGAAAACGATAAAAAGTCAAAAGTATAACCGTAAATCTACATAGTCTAGGAGCCCAAAATATGGCAATAGAAGGACTACCTTGAAGTTCAAATCATATTCACTATTTTAAAAGACAGGAGGGAATTCCCTGGCGGTCCAGTGGTTAAGACTCTGCTTCCACTGCAGGGGGCACGGAGTGAATCCCTTGTTGGGTAACTAAGAACTTGCAAGCTGTGTCACATAGCAATCAATCAATCAATCAATGACAAGAAAGGGTCCCTTGTAAAATAAAATGGTTTCCCCCTTTTCCCCTGACATTTAACTGAGTAAGTCCGGCTACCCAATAACATATCTGTATGAGAAGAGTTTATTCTCCAAAAGTGTAAGATAAACACAGCATTTGCAAATGCCCACATACACATAGGAGCTTATTTTTCCTCTTAGAATGTAAAATCAGATCTAACTCTCATCCTCTTCATCTAAAAGTACCAAGGAAAATGATATATAAATATCAGATCCTAAGTGAATGCTAAAATAGTGTTTTTGAAATAGAAGAAATTTATAAAATTTTATATTATAAAATTATAATATTATTATAAATTTTAAATTAGAGAGTTTTCCTGTGAAAATTATGGATAAACACACAAATTTATCTTTATCTGCTATCTTCCAATAGTCCAGGCAAGGCTAATTAAATGAGAATCCTAAGATGCTTCTTCATTCATTTTTCTTGAGAGGCCTCTTCCCAATGGTAATTATTCTGCTAAGGAAAAAGCAAAATCACAGTCTACCATCTGATTATATTAAGGACATTTTTTACTACTAGAAAAATTCTTTATTCCAGATAAGATACATCAAATGAACTCAGACTAAAAAGACAGAAAAGGAAAAAATGTTGGAAAAAACATATATACACTTACATAAAAACTAGGATTTACTCCATTTGGCAATTACTACAGATGTGCTTTCAATGACATCATTCTGTCCTGGATGTGAAATACAGGAGCTGGATCCGGTTTATACACACAAATAACAAATGTGTGAACAGTCAGTCTTTGCCTATTATCTTCTCTAACTCTTTTCTCCTGTCAGCTCTCCTCCTGTACATAATCCCCAGGGCTTCATTCTTAAATCTTTCTTTCCCTTCTCTAGAAAAGTCATTCTCAGCCCAGTTTCAACTACTATCATTGACCTACTAAATATATTTTTCCAACCAGGAGTTGAACTGAATTTCAGATCATCTTTTAATGTGCCTAATGGGCATCCCTAACTCAGTGCTCCCACTACTGCCTCAGTTAAGCAAGCAAAGAACTATAGTACATATTTATTGAATCACTGGATTTGCACAGTTCCAAGCCATGCTGTTTAAGAGTTAACTGTGTGTGTGTGTGATGATATATATTATAAACAGATGATCTAATAGAATCACAATGTTTAAAGATGTTGAATGGCATGCCTTATCAAACTCCAAATTGAATAATGAATTATTTTAAAACTGAAAGTTAAATGAACACTGCTGCTGCTGCTAAGTCAATTCAGTCCTGTCCGACTCTGTGTGACCCCACAGACGGGAGCGCACCAGGCTCCCCCATTCCTGGGATTCTCCAGGCAAGAACACTGGATTGGGTTGCCATTTCCTTCTCCAATGCATGAAAGTGAAAAGTGAAAGTGAAGTCGATCAGTCCTGTCTGACTCTTCGAGACCCCATGGACTGCAGCCCACCGGGCTCCTCCATCCATGGGATTTTCCAGGCAAGAGTACTGGAGTGGGGTGCCATTGCCTTCTCTGAAATGAACACTACCTTCAAATTAAACCTTGGGTATTACTAGTCAAAGCTATGGTTTTTCCAGTAGTCATGTATGATATGAGAGTTGGACTATAAAGCAAGCTGAGAGCCAAGGAATTGATGCTATTGAACTGTGGTGTTGGAGATGACTCTTGAGAGTCCCTTGGACTGCAAGGAGATCCAACCAGTCCATCCGAAATGAAATCAGTCCTGAATATTCACTGGAAGGACTGATGCTGAAGCTGAAACTCCAATACTTTGCCCACCTAATGGGAAGAACTGACTCATTTGAAAAGACCCTGATGCTGGGAAAGACTGAATGTGGGAGGAGAAGGGGACAAGTGAGGATGAGATAGTTGGATGGCATCACCGATTCGATGGACTTGAGTTTGAGCAAGCTCCGGGAGTTGGGAGTTGGTGATGGACACGGAAGCCTGGCGTGCTGCAGGCCATGGGATCCCAAAGAATCAGACACAACTGAGCAACTAAACTGAACTGATTACAGTAACCATTTACAGATTAAGAAACGTACATTAATACAATTAAGAAATGCACCTATTTTTTTTTATTAAGTGATACTAAACAGCATAGCCTGAATATCCAAAGATGTTCTTTCAGTCCCAACAACCTACTAAATCATACTACCCACCTATCATACTACCCAAATCATACTACCTACCTATATTGACTTCAATTAAAACTTTTAACACCTACTTTCTTATGCTTAAGGTTTTTAACCAATGATCTGATTATCAATGCTTTTCTCTCAATAAATTCTAATGCTTCCCTCCTCCCCTCCAAGCCCAACAAAACACAATTTGGAATATATATGAAATTTATCCTTTTCCCTTTCCTTGTCTTATCCAAAGGTCTCTATAAGAGGTGGGACTGTATTACTGTTAAAAATAAGAGTGGGAATAAGAGGCAGAGGGACAAAAGCATTAAGAAGGATGAGAGAAAGGAAGAAACGCTTTAGTATGTATATGTGGTGGTGGAGTGTGCGATTTATTAAAGATACAGAAAATAAAGAACTAAAGAGCCCCTGGATGACAGTAAAAGTGGAGAGTGAAAAATCTGGCTTAAAACACAACATTCATAAAACTAAGATCATGGCATCCAGTCCCATCATTTCATGGCAAACAGATGGGTGTAAAATGGAAAAAGTGACAGACTTTCTTTTCTTGGGTTCCAAAATCACTGTGTATGGTGACTGCAGACTTAAATTGAAGAAAGTAGAGAAAACCACTTGACCATTCAGGTATGACCTAAATCAAATCCCTTATGATTATACAGTGGAAGTGAGGAATAGATTCAAAGGATTAGATCTGAAAGACAGAGTGACTAAAGAACTATGGACGGAGGTTTGTGACATTGTACAGGACGCAGTGATCAAGACCGCTCCCAAGAAAAAGAAATGCAAAAAAGCAAAATAGCTGTCTGAGGAGGCCTTACAAATAGCTGTGAAAAGAAGAGAAGCAAAAAGCAAAGGAGAAAAGGAAAGCTATACCCATGTGAATGCAGAGTTCCAAAGAATAGCAAGGAGAGATAAGATAGCCTTCTTCAGTGATCAGTGCAAAGAAATAGACGAAAACAATAGAATGTGAAAGACTAGAGATCTCTTCAAGAAAATCAGAGATACCAAGGAAACATTTCATGCATAGATTGGTACAATAAAGGACAGAAATAGTATGGGCCTAAAAGAAGAAGATATTAAGAAGAGGTGGATACACAGAAGAACTATACAAAAAAGATCTTCACGATCCAGATAATCACAAAGGTATGATCATTCACCTAGAGCCAGACATCCTGGAATGTGAAGTCAAGTGGGCCTTAGGAAGCATCACTATGAACAAAGCTAGTGCAGGTGATGGAATTCCAGTTGAGCTATTTCAAATCCTAAAAGATGATGCTGTGCAAGTGCTGCACTCAATATGCCAACAAATTTGGAAAACTCAGCAGTGGCCACGGAACTGGAAAAGGTCAGTTTTCATTCCAATCCCAAAGAAAGGCAATGCCAAAGAATACTCAAACTACCACACAATTGCACTCATCTCACACACTAGTAAAGTAATGCTCAAAATTCTCCAAGCCAGGCTTCAGCAATACGTGAACTGTGAACTTCCAGATGTTCAAGCTGGTTTCAGAAAAGGCAGAGGAACCAGAGATCAAATTGCCAACATCCACTGGATCATCGAAAAAGCAAGAGAGTTCCAGAAAAACATCTATTTCTGCTTTATTGACTATGCCAAAGCCTTTGACTGTGCGGATCACAATAAACTGTGGAAAATTCGCAAAGAGATGGGAATACCAGACCACCTGACCTGCATCTTGAGAAATCTGCATGCAGGTCAGGAAGCAACAGTTAGAACTGGACATGGAACAACGCTGGGTTGAAGGAAGCACAAGCTGGAATCAAGATTGCTGGGAGAAATATCAATAACCTCAGATATGCAGATGACACCACCCTTATGGCAGAAAGCGAAGAAGAACTAAAGAGCCTCTTGATGAAAGTCAAAGAGAGTGAAAAAGGTGGCTGAAAATTCAACATGCAGAAAACCAAGATCATGGCATCTGGTCCCATCACTTCATGGCAAATAGATGGGGAAACAATGGAAACAGTGACCGACTTTATTTTTCTGGGCTCCAAAATCACTACAGATGGTGATTGCAGCCATGAAATTAAAAGACACTTGCTCCCTGGAAGAAAAGTTATGACCAACCTAGACAGCATATTAAAAAGCAGAGACATTACTTTGCCAACAAAGGTCTGTCTAGCCAAAGCTATGGTTTTTCCAATAGTCATGTATGAATGTGAGACTTGGACTATAAAGAAAGCTGAGCACTGAAGACTTTATGCTTCTGAACTGTGGTGTTGGAGAAGACTCTTGAGAGTCCCTTGGACTTCAAGGAGATCCAACCAGTCCATCCTAAAGGAAATCAGTCCTGAATATTCACTGGAAGGACTGATGCTGAAGCTGAAACTCCAATACTTTGGCCACCTGATGGTAAGAACTGACTCATTTGAAAAGACCCCGATGCTGGGAAAGATTGAAGGAGTGAGGTGAAAGGGAGGACAGAGGATGAGATGGTTGGACAGCATCACCGACTCAATGGACATGAGTTTGAAAAAACTCCAGGAGTTGGTGATGTACAGGAAGGCCTGGCATGCTGCAGTCCATGGGGTCACAAAGAGTCAGACAAGACTGAGTGACTGAACTGAACTGATGGTGACTGCAGCCATGAAGTTAAAAGATGCTTGCTTCTTTGAAGAAAAGCTATAACTAACCTAGATGGCATATTAAAAAGCGGAGACATCACTTTGCTGACAAAGGTCTGAATAGTCAAAACTGTGGTCTTTTCAATATTCGTGTATGGATGTGAAAGTTGGAGCATAAAGAAGGTTGAGCACCAAAGAAATGATGCTCTCAAACTGTGGTGCTGGAGAAGACTCTTGAGAGTTCCTTGGACAGCAAGGAGATCAAACCAGTCCATCCTAAAGAAAATCAACCTGAATATTCATTGGAAGGACTGATGCTAATGCTGAATCTCCAATGCTTTATTACCCTGATGCAAAGAGCCAACTCATTGGAAAAGACCCTGATGATGGGAAGGATTGAAGGCAAAAGGAGAAGAGGGCGGTAGGAGATGACATGGTCAGACTGCATCACCAACTCAACAGACATGAATTTAAGCTAACTCCAGGATAGCGAAGCCTGGTGCTGCAGTCCAGGGGGTCTGAAAGAGTCAGACACGACTCAAGAGACTGAACAACAACCACAAAAGAAAATGAATGATAAAATGAAAATCTCAGAAGAGTCTCAAACAATCAGTTAGTAGTGTTGGGGGCTTCCCTGGTGGTCCAATGGCTAAGACTCTGTGCTCTCCACGCAGGGGGCGCAGATTCAATCTCTGGTCAAGGAACTAAATCCCACATGCCACAACTAAAGATGCCATCTTTCGCAACTAAGACCCAGGGCAGCCAAATCAATGAATAAATATAGTTTTCTGAAATACGCCTGTTACCCCATTACCCACAAAACGACTGTCCCTTTGAAACTTGTAGAGATACTTCCTCTACAATCTCATCCTTTAGTTAAGATCCCACTTTAACAATAGTATCACTGTTTGGACACCGTTTTCATTAGCACATTAACTTGAAGGTAGACTGAAATGCTTTGAAAGCAGGAGCAGGAGGTTAGGTATTAATCAAAGATTACAGTGATATAAAGTATGACAGTCCCCTCATTATTCTTCAAAGCGTATACCTCAAAAACAGAGCAAATAGCTAATTTTCCAAATTTTATATGACTCATTCATTCATACTCTCTCCATATAGCTCTTTAATCTGTAATACCCCTTTTTAAAAAAAGTATATACATGATTTGGGGGGTGAAAAATTGAGAGGACAGCCATTTTTCTGTACAGACTCAATAGGGACCCTCCATCAAAAGACATAAGAAAAACAGTAAAACACTGTCTACACAGAAACAGAAAACAATGAAGGTAATAAAGAAAGGGAACACTTTGAAATATATAAACAAGCATCTATAAATTCCCCTTTTTATACATATGCAAGACAAAAGCAAAACAATGCATACAAGTGGGGTTAAAAACATTCTCCATTTATAGTTCACAAAACATTTCCCACTTTGCCTTTTTTTTTTTTTTTTTTTAAAGATTTTTGTTGTTGTTGTGGACTATTTTTAGTCTTTATTGAAAATTTGCTACAATATTGCTTCTGTTTTATGTTTTGGTCTTTCGGTGGAAAGACATGTGGGAGCTTAACTTCTCCACCAGGTATCAAACATACACCCCTACACTGGAAGGGTAAGTCTTGACCACTGGACTGCCAGGGAAGTCCCTATATTTTGTTATTTAATCTGCACACAATTATGTGAATGTCATTTAGTCCGTACATAATTACGTGAGAAACACAGACATAACATATCCCATCTTAAAGGAACGACCTGCCCAAGATATCACAATAGCAGATCCAAGATCGGGATTCAAGTTTTTTAATTTCTCTGAACTATTTTGATACTTAAAGATATCGAAGGGAATTTAAATAAAGAAAATAAATTCACTTTTGAGTGATTACACGTACCAAATACAATGCTAAGACAGTTTATTTGTATCTTCTCATTTAATCCTCACAACCATCCTCATGACACATTATTATCATCATTTGGCAGGTGAAGCTAAACTAGCAGAGAGGTCACTTGTCTAAATTAGAAAGAGGAAGAGCCCAGAGTCACTTCAAATTCTACATACTCAATAGCAGAGACTGCCACTTGCTTCCCAATATCCACTATCTACTTACTCCTCAGCAATAATGTATCTGATATTTAGCTGAGCAAAGTGCCATAGGACTAAGAACCTTTATTTGTATTCCCTAGGTTTTCTCAACAACTTAATATGATCAAAGCACTGAGTCAAAGTATTGCACTCCAACTTCCAGGAAGCATACTAAAGGGATGTACTCTTCCTTGATCCTTGCTCCATGGTTGTTATGTATCTCTAACATCCATTTGGAGTAAGTCAACTCTAAAAAGCACAGCTACATGTTAGAAGACCTTGACTGCCCAGTGCCATAGCCTTAAGCTGTTTACTATCTCTTTTTCATGAGGAAGAAATAAGTTTAACTTATGTCAAAGATATCTGGGGATTCCTTTATAGTCAAAAAAGATAAACTACTAAATATACAAAAGTAAACATTCAATTGCATAATACATTTAATTAATGAGTGTCTACTATGCACTTTATCTGAAGACACTAAAAATCATGGTAAGAAATGAAGTCTGAGCCCTCAGAGAACTAAAAATGACCTGATGTTAAAATGTCATGAATAAGAAAAAGTGTTCAGTATGACTAAGCACTAGGAAAATGCAAACAAAAACATGAAACTACCTCCCACACAGGATGGTTACTATCAAAAAGAAAAAAAGAATAATAACAACAGAAAATAACAAGTATTGGGGAGGATGTGGAGAAACTGGAAGCCTTGCAAACTGTTGGTGGGAATGTTAAACAGTACAGCTGCTATGGAAAACAGTATGGCAGTTCCTCAAAAAATTAAAAATAGAATCAAAACACAATCCAGGAATTCCACTTTTAGGTATATACCCAAAAGAACTGAAAGCTGAGTCTTAAAGAGGTATTTGTACACACATGCAGCATTATTCATAAGAGCTCAAAGGTGGATGCAAGCCACCTTTATGCCAGATGAATAAATAAAAATGCAGTATACACACAATGCCTTTGAAAGACATCAGATTCTGTTACATGCTTAACATGAATGAATCTTATGCTCCAGTACTAGAGTACTCAAACTCACAGAGACAGAAAGCATAATGATGGTTGTTAATGGCTGGGGCACTGAGAGATTGGGGAGTTAAATGTTTTATGGGTACAGGTTGTCAATAATGCAGGACAAAGAAAAGAATTCTGGAGATGGCCATGGTGGTGGTTGCAAAATATGTGTATACTGAATACCACTAAACTGTTAAGATGGTCAAATTTAGGTGTATACTATACCGTAAAAAGAAAACTGGAAAAAGAAAAAATTGTCATGGACAAAGTAACATGCAAATGCTCACACATTCCCAACTAAAGGGCCTGAAATGCTACCTTTAAATAATCTGTAGGTTAGTTACTAAAATTCCTAGAATACTTTGTGGTATAAAGAAAACCTATGTTTTCTCTGGAATCCAAATAACATTTCTAATGATTTCACTTAACAGAGAAATGTTACATCAGAGTATCTCTGGACGTGGCACAAAATTTCAAAAGTTTCCTGAGATGCAATGCACAGAACAGTTCAAAGTTCATCACATTTAACATGTTAAATGTTGGGCCTTCTTTCCAAAGTTTCTTTCTGGACACTATGCTGAAAAAAACAATTAGGAAACTGTTATTATATTCAAGAAGACTTTATGGATATGGTTAATTACATCACATGTCAAAGGAATAAGCTAACAACTGAGAACTCCAAAACATCAGGGAAGAATTCCAATGCTGCTATAATTGGGCAAACTCACATGTATTTTCAAGATGCAGTTTTCTGATAAAGTATCAAAAGACTGAAATAATGCCAAATACGGGACAGCAGAGCAGTAAGACAGAACAGGTCTGATCTTATACAGCCAATCCATGCTCTATCTTTGTATTTCTAATAACATGAAGGTAAGAGCTAGTATTAGAAGTGGTTAAGAGAGAAAGACAGAAAGAAAGGAGGACTGTTAAGAAGATGATGGGAAAAAAACATTTAAGGGGCAGTTTTTGTTTGTTTGTTTCTATCACATTTTGTGGTGCGCTGTCACTTTTGAAAGAAAAGTAGTAAAAAAAAAAAAAACCTGGCATAACAATATTCACACAAATTTGTTCTGCTAACTCATCAATTCACAGATAGAGTAGACTCCTCAAGACATTGAAGAGAGAAGTGACTGACAGGGCAAAGGACAGAGAACAATGAAATTAAACTATACACTTTATGAGGACAGAATCCCCATCTATTTTATTCTCAACTAATATCCCCAGTGGGAAGCACAAAACCTCAGAAAGGACAGGGTTAAGAGGGAGTTACTTTAAAGAAGTTTGTTTTACTGAAGTATAACTGGAGATGAAAAAAACATAGCTATTTTCAATATTAAATACCAATACCAAGTAAACGGCCATATAATATCTAAATGTAACTTAGAAATTTAAGTTTTCAGTTTCTCATAAGAAACAAACAACCCAAACCTACTGCTACTTCCCATTCTTGTTATACAACTGATATTGAAATAATTACTTTTGTTAACAATTAAAGTAGGGGCTAGGGTTAGGGTCAGAAAGGAGAGGAAAAAAGATATAAGCAGGGTTCCATGCAGACCAGACTCTAAGGGAGTAGAGCTGGCTAGCTCTGTGGCTTTTGTCCTCCAAGCCAATTTTGAAAGGGAAAAAACACTGGAAAAGAAAACACTGAAACTAACACCATGGCATCAGTTACGATGAAGCCAGAAAATCAGTCCTTGTCTGCAAGCTGAACATTTACACAGATATGTACGGCACATAAATCTAAAGTATATAATATACAGATATTTTTGAAGGTATTATTTCTTAATGACCCTAAAAATATCACAAGCAGGAAAATTCCCAAGTACTGAAAGACAATTTACCCAACCTCTGCGCCTAATCTCCCCTATTCAACCTCTCTTGAAACAACTGCACATGCCAGTACAGCTAACATTGAATAGTACTACTTTTTTCACTGTCCTTATCATAATCTACACCCTCAATTAAATAACACTTCTAAAAGTTCTTTTCTCAAATGCTTATGATAATCCCACTTTCAGAGAGCACTCTTCAAAAACTAACCAGTTTTTGAAGTCTCTACAAATCTACATAAAGTCTCTACATAAAGTCTCTACAAATCTACATCACTTATGTACTCCCCCACCAAGAAAACAGCTATCAGCAAACAACATACAATAAAACTCAATTTTCTCTCTCTTCGTGGGTTGTTCATGGGTACAGAAGTTCTTTCTCCACCCATTTTCTATATTTAGCTTTCTGTCTGCCTCCCAGAGGAAAGTGTTATGTCCCAAAGTGTGGAACAATTAATTCTGCTCTGTTCCATTCCTCTGACCTGGCCCAGTGTTCAGTCCTTCAGCTCAGAGGGAGGAGAGAGGACTTGAGATCACTCTAGTGACTTAACCAGTAGCAAATTCCAGGTAACTACAAATAGGGGAAAGTAAGAATTGGGAGATAATTTGAAAGGTATGTTTCATCTTGTGTCCCAAGAAAGTAATGCACTAAGCTTGGTTGATGTTCAGAGGAAAAAATGAACCTTCACTTTAGAATTTTCTTTACAATATGGCTAAGAAGTGTTAGAATGTTTATAACATACTGCTGGTAATTTCCCTCTGGTGAGCAAAAGCGGACAGAATGAGAAGGAAAAAGGGAAAAAAAAAAGGACAATTTCTTGTTGTTACTCTCCCCTCCATCCCTGAAACAGGAGAAATGATTAACTTATCCAACCAGGAATTGGGCTTCCCAGGTTCGATCCCTGGGTCAGAAAGATCCCATGGAGTGGAAAATGGCAACCTACTCCAGTATTCTTGACTGGAGAATCCCACGGACAGAGGGGTCTGGCGGGCTGCAGTCCATGAGGTCGCAGCAAAGAGCTGAACACAGCACAGCACGCATGGATATCATAACCAGAAACCAAGATCAGTGGAATTTTAGCTGGTAGCCACAAGTCTTGAAGTTTGATTTTAACAGCTCCTTACCCCCTGCAGAGAGAAAGGCAGGATGAGAAAACTGGCTCTTGACTAAGTAGAGGATTCTGAATGTTACTGAACAGAAGACTGAATTTGCTGTTCCCCTTCTTGGTTCTCAGAATCACACACTGCCCACCTCCCCAACAAGGAGACTCCAGCATCGGGGGGTAAGGATAAGAGAAGGTGAGAGAAAACAAGGCAGACAGAGCAAGAAAAACATCAGCCATGTTGCCAAACTAACAACTAAATCCATGACACGAAAGAAGGAAACTAATAGCTAACCAAGACAGAATGGAATAAACAAAAGATCACGTCAAAACAGAATAGGCCTCCTCCCTTTGACACACCAACCAAACAATATAAAAGAAATTTAAACTATAACTACCTTACAACTATATGAGAGCCTTTCATTCCGAAAGTTAGAAAATGAATGGTGACTCTCCATGACTGAAATTTCAGAGGCTGTTTTTAATCCAAATGAATATTTTAAAGTGTGTGGACAATCAACTGATTTTTCAACGACCTTGAAACTATGCGATGTTATCAAAGTGAGGTTTAAAATAAATAATATTTACATTTTAATGGTTAGTTAAAAGTTAAGTCTTCCAGAAACATAATCAACCTATCAAGCCCACAAAAAGAAAATCTTCCATATTAGGCGGCCCAGCTTCCATACAGATTTCAAATCTAACCCAACTCCACAAAGATGTGGGAACAAGTCTGGTAATTAATGGGAAAACAGCACAATGAAAGAATTTACAAGGAGGTTACATGGAGCACGGTTAGTACAAAAATCCCACTCCCAGAAGAGAATCAACGCCTCATCTCTATTCACACACATACGGGGGATAAAACAAATCTGCTACCAGAGATGAGGACAAATTAGTAAGGCAAATCTGAAGTTATTATCCTCTTAACTATTTTGTATTTATGGGGGGAGGGGGTTAAAAGATTTGCATCATGGTCAAATGCCTTTAAAAAAAAAACCAGGACATCCAATTATTAAATGTCACCCCATTCTTATTCAGAGGACTGTCAAAAGGAAAAGGGGGAATAGCTGTCACTTTTTCTAAAACGTGAGGAGGAAAACGTGAAATCAGAACAGAATTAACTGCAGGACTATCACCACCCCCGCCCGCCTCGGTCTCACACCACAGGAATCCGTCTGATGGCACCAGGCGAGGCAGCGATTACCCGGCTCCCGGGGACAGGTTAGCGCCACGCGTGTGCGGCTCGGCCGCGCCTTCCCGGTTCACCACACCCCCTCGACGAGGGGACCGCACTGCTCCGCGCCCGAAGCCGCCGCCGCCTCCCTCCCTCCAGCTTGCCGCACCGGCATCCTCAACCCCTCTCGGCGCGCACTCCCCGCCCGGGGTCCGCCTCACGCCCGCCGCCCCCGGCTCTGAGGAGACCACCGGCCTCCACAAGACTCCGTCCCCGGCGGCTCCCGGGCTCCGGCCCGCTCCTCCGGAGCAAGTTCCGCCCCAACTCGGCCGCGGTGGGCGGGGGTTGAGGCGAAGGGCGGGAGGGCCTCCACCTCTCGCCACGACCCCCTGGGAGGGACGCGAGGGTCCATCTCACCTGGCTCGGGCGGCTCCTCCCTCGCTCTTGGACGGCGGCGCCGGGCTGGCGGCCTCTGAGGGCAGCGCGGGCGGCCGGGCGGGCTGGAAGTCCGAGAAGGAGGGCAGGGGAAGGGGGGTCGGGATGCCGGGAGCCGCCTCCTTTCTCCGCTGCCGCCGCCGCCGCCGCCGCGGCTCCAGCAGCCAGGCCCGACGCCCTCGCCCACTCACCCCCCGCCCCCTTGCTCACAGCCGCGCGGTTGGTGCGGCTCTCCCTCACCCCCACCCCGGCAAACACTCAACCCCACACACGCACACTCACCCCCGGCCGCTCCTCTCTCCCTCACACTCCCTTCACACTCCCTCACTTGCCTGGCGTGCGCGCGGTTGCGCGCGCGACCCCGCTCTCACACAGCGCGCGCGACGCCGGCGGGGGCCGCCCCGCGCTCCCTGAGACCCAAGCGCCGCGCACCGCCCGCCCGCCCGCGTGCCGAGGACCCGCGCGCACACCCGGCCCCGCCCTCCAGACGCTGCTGCGGCGCGGCCGCGGGCCGGGGGGCGGTGGCCGGCGAGCGAGGGGCTGAGCCAGCTAGCCAGCCAGTCGAACCCGACCGAGCGGATCTGACACCTGCGTCGGGACCCGCCCCTCAGGCGCCCCGTCCCCATTCGCAGCCCTTGCGGCCTCTGGGGTCGAGGCGAGGCGGTGGGCGCGCGCACCCGGAGGGCTATGGGAGCTCGAGAGCGCTTCGAGGACGCGCCTTCCCCACCCGCCCCCAAACCGTCCTCACTGAGAAAGGGAAACCGGTGGAGGGGCGAGGTCTGTTCCCAACCCGAAACCGCGTGGTGAATCCCTTCCGTTGTACATACCCTCCCCTCCCTCACAGCCCCTCCTCGGGCCCCACTTAGCCCACCCCTGACGCGAGCCCCCCGAGTCCCCGGACGCGGTAGGCGGTGTGCGTGTCCACCCCTCGGCGCCTCCCGCCCGGCCCCGCCCACCGCCCGCGCTCCCCTGCGGACCCCGGTCCCCGCGAGTCCCTTCAAACGGTGGTCTCCACTCCGGAGGCAGGAGGCAAAGATCTGGGGACAAAGATCGTAAATACCTCTGAGGTCCTTCTCCGTGTTCAGAGTAAGGACAATGCCTCTGTATAGTGTGAGGCCAATTTTTAACTATATCCTATGTTCTCAGGGCTTTTGGCAGGTTTTAAGATGCAGGCGGGGCCGCGTGGCACAGCCAGCTCTACCACTTAGAAACCAGTGTAAACCTTGGGCAAATGAAGTGACCTAACTTTCTCTGAGGCTTTGTTCTGAACAGCGTATGTTCCAAGGTTGCTGTGAGAATGAAATGTGATAATACACTTGAAAGCATTTTGTAAATTCTCAAGCTTTGCGTAAAAAGGAATGTTCACTTCAGTATGTTTCTTCACAGTATGGCTGAGAAGGGACAGATTTTTTAAAAGATGGTGCTGGTAATTTCACGCTGGTGAGGAAGGTCCAAAAACTCCTCTGCAAAGGAGCGTAAGAATATGAATCTGTTGAAAACAACCCAAATGTGAGTGGGGAAGGAAGATGTGTATAGATAGGACAGAATACTATTCAGCCATAAAAAAGAATGAAAGAGTGCCCTTTGTAGAAAGGTGGATGACCCTAGAGGTCAAACCAAAGACCAATACCATATGATATCCCTTATATGCAGAGTCTAAAATATTATACAAATGAAGTAACTTATCTACAAAAGAGAAACACAGACTGAGAACAGGCTTCAGAGAGTGGAATTGGGGGAGAGATGGCTTGGAAGTTTGGGATTAGCAGTTACTAACTGTTATAGTGAATGGATACACAAGGTCCTACCATACCATACAGCACAAGGAACTATATTCAATATCCTGTGATAAACCACAGTTATATGGAAAATAGTCATTTCCAAATAACCTTACTTATTTCTTACCCCCAGATATCGCCAGCTGTGCTACAGTTGTGTCCTGACAAGTCAGCCTTCTTGCAGATCACAATAGCTTCTCAGTCCCCTCAGCCAACAAATTCTTTTCAGCATTCCTTCCCCAATCTTTACAGTCTGCTTTTTTATTTATTTACCACAGAGTCCCCTGACTGAGAAATGTAGCATGATTTAGGGTGTTGTACTGCTGTTACTATATGTTATGACACTGAGTGTAACCTAGGATAGTGAACAAATTTTCATCAAAGATACACGTAGAGGGGCAAAAGTGCTATATGACCTGTTGTTGTCTAGCTGCTAAATTGTATGACAGTCTTTTGCGACCCCATGGACTGTAGCCCACCAGGCTCTTCTGTCCATGGGCTTTCCCAGGCAGAAATACTGGAGTGGGTTGCCATTTCCTTCTCCAGGGTATCTTCCTGACTCAGGGATCAAACCCACATCTCCTGCATTAGCAGGTGGATTCTTTACCACTGAGCCAACAGGGAAATACATATGATCTACTACCTTCAAGAGAAAGGGGGAAAGGTCTACAGAACTAAAATGTTACTATATAGTCCACTGTGATACTATCTCCTGGAACATAAAGTACTTCTCTTCAGTCTGAAGAGGAAAGAGAATTATTTTGCAATCAAAGCTTGATCACAGAGATATGACCACAATGAGCCCAAGAAACCCAGGGAAACTGGCACAGAGAAAAGGTTGCAGACATGCCCAACAGAGGATCCCAATTCACAGTGCCATGAACATCCAGGAAAACCAGGTTGTATAGGTGAAAGTGTGGATAGGGAGTATTAGACTAGTAACTAACTAGCTGCTTATCTTTTTAAAAAATGCTATCAATCATTCAATACACTATCACTATGTGCCAGACACATCCTAAGAAATTCAGAAAACACAGCAACTTTGCTTTCACGTAACCTAGTCAGGGAAACAAAAAAACAAACCTGGGAGTATATTTTTAAAAAACAAAACCAGTGAGAGACTTACCTGGTGGTCCAGTGGCTAAGACTCTGCCTTCCTTTCCTGTTCGGGGAACTAGATCCCACAGGCCTAAGACCTGGTGCAGCCAAATTAAATCCATAACTTTAAAAAAAGAAAGCACAAAGCTAGTGGCATGACACTGTATTTTTAGCATTTCCATAGTGGGAAAGCAAGGTTCAGTTTCTTAGGTTCAATCATAAGTTCGAAGTAGTTATAGGTTTCATAGGTTGATGGTAGTTATGTCTGGACAGGTAAGGACTCATCTCTTCAGGAACAATGTAGTTTATCTTGATTTAATCATGCACCATTCGTTTTTAACCCATAAATTAATATTCTTCAGAAGAGGGTCAGTTGACTCCCTTGAGAAGCCATATTATTAGTAACCTCACATCTCTGGAGTCAGATAAATCTGATTTATCTGATTTGAAATCCTAGCTTTATTTACTGGTGTCATGGGATCGTCACCTCAGTTTTCTTGTCAACAAAATGAAGATTATTTCATTGAACTTTAAGGACTCATGAAAGTGAAAGTGGCTCAGTCGTGTCGGATTCTTTGCAACCCCATGGACTATACAGTCCATGGAATTCTCCAGGCCAGGATACTGGAGTGGGTAGCTATTCCCTTTTCCAGGAGATCTTCCCAGTTCAGGGATTGAACCCAAATCTCCTGCATTGCAGGTGGATTCTTTACCAGTTGAGCCACCAGGGAAACTCAAGGATTCATGAGGTAACATAAATATAATGCACTATATAGAAACTGCACATTAGCTATTATTATACATGGCTGATACCAAAATAGTCAAATACCAAAGAGAAGTTATACAATGTTCAGACATGTGGTGATAGTACAAAGATACATATTTACTGATGTCCCTTTGATTGTGAGACCAACTCTACCCTGAATAATATGTGAGACAAAGTTAAAGTACATCCTTTTCATAAAGCAAAACATTTCCAGATTTTTGTTCTTAGACATAATAGAACCACTGGGGAGCTTACATCAGAATATCTGGGGTTGGGGTCCAGACACCAGTATTTGCTAACACACTTCTGGGAATTCTAAAGACCAAGGTTTAGACAACAGAGATGCTGGAATTATCTGTATGACTTTATTAAAATGCTCTTGGTGGACAATGTGAAAACAGTAATGGGGGAGGCACATAAAACTGATGAAACAAAATCTCCCAACCAAGTTGCCCAGGTTCTCTCTGATTCCACTCGAGTTGCCCTAGTGTATAGTTACATCAGTCAGAAAAGCATAACTCATCTACCACGGAGACTGCAGGTCAAGCAAAAATCTTTAAGTACCCCATAGCCACCATCTGGTGCATGTCTTTACCTCCTGGGGTTAAAGACAAAGAAACCAGCTGGGATTTGATCAAAATGAAAGGCCCAAAGTAGTAAAGAGAAAACAGGAAGGAATCTAGGATTGTTATCAGTACCTAAAATAGTGTCCACCAGTAGGATATCTAATGTGATTTTTGTGGGTGGAGAAAAGGTAGTGAGTCTTCTATCAGAATGGACACAAGCAAATAAGGAACAGTAGCAGCAGCTGCAGTCAGTCTAGCTTTCCTCAGGCTTCCTCTCCCAGAGTCAGCCGGCTAGAACCAGCCTGGCAACAACAGTCTTCACAGTTAAACCCTGATCTAGCCTTTCTCCACCCACGTCCCTCCTCCTTTCCCTCCACTCCATTTCTGCACAGTAAGCTGAGCGCCTCTAACTATGCTAAGAAAATGCAATGCCAACACAAAGGAGGATGGGGTGGGAAGAGCCAGGAAAGACGGTACATTGGCTGAATCACAGAAGGAAAAAGTGTAAAGGAAAAAGACTTAGAAAGAGCACGATATAGGTTTTTTTTGTCCCCTTCCTTTAGTTGTATCTGCCCACTGTCTCTTTTACTATACTACACAAGAGTACACAGAATGTTTAATGCAGATTCCTTAGCCTTCACCTTTGACTTTCTGAATTTGCCAGAGGATCTGCATTTTTTTTGGGGGGGTGGGGGCGCCAAACACAAAGCTTATAGAATCAGCCAATAGCCTGCAAGCTTACCACGTAATTCTTAGACACAGGAAAGTTTGAGAATAGTGTCTTAAAGAAACAAGCCATCTGTAAAATATTCTTAATTTAAAGCACTCGGCATTTATAAACTCAGTGGAAGCCCCAAGCAACCTTGTAATGTTGAGTAAATATTGTTAGTCTCTTCTAACAGAAGAAAAAATTGAGGCAATGAGGTAACATCATTGGTGCCAATTTCCCAGTCTCCGGATTCTCTATCCACTGGAGTTTATTAAAAGTATCTCAATCTAGGCTTCCCTGGTGGCTCAGTGTGTAAACAGTCTGCCTGCCAATGCACGAGACATGGGTTCGATTCCTGGGCAGGGAAGATCCCACATGCCACAGAGCAACTAAGCCCCTGAGCCACAACTATTGAGCCCATGCTTTAGAGCCCAGGAACCAGAACTACTGAAGCCCGTGCACCCTAGAACCCATGCTCTACAACAAGAGAAGCCACCGCCATGAGAAGCCCACATACTGCAACTGGAGAGTAGTCCCCGCTCTTTGCAACTAGAGAAAAGCCCAAACAGCAATAAAGACCCAGTAATAAATAATAAAAGTAAACTTTTATTAGTAGTATCTCAGTCTAGGAAGAATGGAAGAAGAGAGAATGGACTAAGCAAATGTGGAAAGGTAACAGCATGTTCTCTTTAAAGAAATAATAGGGGGAAAAAGAAATAGGGGAGAACCCTCCACTCAGGGCAGAGAGTCATCTGATTGAATTTGGTGACATTTCAACCATAGAAATGATATCTAACCACACATGAGCTGTTGGATCTGCCATGAATGTCACCAGTAGCACCTTGAATGATTAACAAATATTTACAGATTGAATGGATGAAAGAATGAATGAGTTCTGGGATCATTCTAATGACCTGGCACCATCTTGATTGCTCTGGTCCTGTTGCTGCATTTTTCACATTTAAAAAATTAGACTAGGGCTTCCCTGGTGGCTCAGTGGTAAAGAATCTGCCTGCCAATGCAGGAGATGCGGGTTCGATCCCTATCTTAGAAGATCCCACGTAGCATGGGGCAACTAAGCATGTGTACCACAACTACTAAGCCTGTGCTCTAGAGCTGGGAGCCACAACGGCTGAAGCCCTAGAGCACTCAGCAACAAAAGAAGCCACCAAAATGAGAAGCCAATGCACTGCAACTGGAGAGTAGCACCCACTCTCTGCAATCAGAGAAAAGCCTGAGCAGCAACGAAGACCTAGTACACCCACTAAGTAAATAAATAAATAAAATTATAAAAAGTTGGACTGGGGAGCTCCATTCATTAGTCTGAGTTCATGTAATTATCTTCTATGCAAAGAAACAGAACAATATCTATTTCTTCATTTTGTTTTTAAATCATTCTTGCTCTCTTGGGTTTCAAACCTGTAGTGATCATTAAGCTAGATTTATTTAATCTTCCTTACTTTTCTCTTAGGTTAAATAGAAAACTCTACCTGACTCGCCCAAACTCAGTTTGGGATTCATCCTGGCAGCATGAGGAAACACTGAAAAGAAAGAAAGAAAAAAGGAAAAAGAAATTTTATGTCGAGTGACAGTGCAATTACTAGGCAAATCTCTAATATAAAAGTTCCAAACCTTCCTGCTAGTTTTCCAAAAGTTTTCTGGACAATTAGGACAGACAAGCTAGGCCAAGATTATTGTTGTTGTTTAATTGGTCAGTCATGTCCAACTCTTTACGACCCCATGGACTGTAGCCCTCCAGGCTCCTCTGTCCATGGGGTTTCCCAAGCAAGAATACTGGAGTGGGTTGCCATTTCCTTTTCTAGGAAATCTTCCGGACCCAGGGATCAAAACTGTGTCTCCTGCATTGGTGGCGGATTCTTAACCACTGAACCATCTGAGGAACAGAGAGTTTGAATAACTTGTTCAAACTCACACAGCTATTACTAGCTAGCAAGTGGCAAAGCCATGATTTGAATTCAAGCATCAAAGTACATACTCTGAACCAACTTCTTATAAACCCTCAATGACTGCACAGTTGATTTCGTCAGCAGTTTCCTCCTACTACTTAGTATGTAAAGTAGTATTAGGATAGCAATGCCTGATATTTTGACATGTCTCTAACATAACATACAATTGATAAATAACGGTGTGTGTGTGTATTAGAATTTGTCACAAAGAATCTAGGAATCCATCAATCAAACATATAAAGATTCAACCAAAAAACTATTACTGTTACTGTCTGAATATGTATAGGTTCTACTGTGATCAACAAAGTACCAATTCATTTGTCATAGATGGATTTGCTAAAGTCACAGATTTTTTATCATTAAGCTTCTCAAACTTCAGTTGCTGAACAGAAAAACTACTATTTTGTGGGAAATTGTGAAATGCTTTGAGGTTCAAAAGGGACCCATTAATAGGTTGGGGCAAAAAAGGATTTAGCAGAAACTCAGGATTTACTAGACAAATCAGGGTTCATGCCTGACAGAGAGGGCAGAAAGTAGGTCAGTGTCCCTGGCAGTCAGAGCTGGTAGAGAGTAATGTCACCCGAGAAATGGCAGGGGGTGGGGAGGGTTGGGGGTGGGGAATGGAATTTAAGGTGGAGAAGTGGAGAGACCCTTTGAGGTGGGGAACTGTGGGGGCGGGAGGGGAGGAATTTACAGAGGCTGGCTTAAAGCCTGCCTTTCACCAGATAATGGCAGAAACAGCTGAATCTCTGCTTCCTCCTCCTTTTCCCCCAGGCTGCTTTCTCCCAGGCCTTATTCCCTACCTCGGATCAACATCAGACCCCCTCTGCTGGAGACAAAGACACCAGAGAAGGGAATGAGGGAAAAGACAAGCCTGAAAAGGAATAATTTCCATAAAGGAGAGAGTGGTGAGGAGAGAAGTGAAGAGAATTTTAATCAAATCCAGGGAAACATGATGAGAAACAAGAAGGAGCAAGGCAGATGAAAAGAAAGGGAGAAGATGGCTGAATAAAATAAAAGACATATTAATGAATGGAGGACAAGTAGTACCGGAAATACAGTTATAATAATCTCTAATGTTTTAAAAATGAAGCAAGCAAAGAGCTGAGGAAGACATCGTAATGACTGCAATTTGAAGCCATCCAAAATATGTAGTGTTTTTGCAACAAAGCAAAACAAATAGGGTCCCAATTAAGACTTCCCTCCCCAGCCCACCTCCAAGTTCAAAGTTATGCTATTTATCCACGGAGATCTAGAAGTTCTCACTCCAGGTGTAGGTAGTCCCTGTCAAATTGTTAATAATCATAGTAATAACAATAACTACTTCTGGAATGCAGAGACTGTATTTCAACACCCCTGTTTTTGAAATATCATGGACTTCATGAACTATTTCAATCACTAAACAATTATAAAGAATTAAAATGAAACAAATTCCTGATCAAAACTGAATGTCCTTGGTTTGAGCCTATCCAGGGATGCCCCTCCCCCCAAAAAAACCCCCAAACTGGACATCTTTCCATTACAGCCAATAGCTCTCTGATCTAACAACAGCACCAAAAAAAAAAAAAAAGCCCCTATCTCTCATGTAAGAACTGATAATGTTCGTTTCTGGATAACTGTTAAGTTTTAAACTATCCCCTGGTGTAACCAAAGTATATGTGTAATGTACCTGCCAAGATGAATTGTGTCTAGAAAGAAATAAGGGAGGAAAAACTAGGAAATAATCTCATCAAGGTACCAGAGGAACTAAAGATATATATAGTATATATATATATAGTTCCTACATCGGGAAGAATGTTGCTTTTCTTTCTCGCTTCCTTACAAATTTCTTCCAAGTAAGGAATTTTTCGTGCTTATATTCTGTTTCTCATTCATTTCTCCTTTCTCCAATTTTTTTTTCTTTCTCTTGTTGCAACAAGCTTCTCTATTTCCACCTCAAGTTGCCCCCATATTTCCTTCTGACTTTGTTGCACCTTGGCTTAGTCAGCCAGACTTCCACTCCACTCAGAGCTGGAATCTGAAACAGCGCATTTGGCAAAAAGTCAGTCACACATACCACACAACCACAAACAAGCACTCTGACTGCAAAATTCTTTCAACGGTACATTCCTGTTTCTTGCAGTCAGCAGTTCACATAGACCCGCGATCTGAAATAAGCAACGCATACATTCACATGCATTCTGCATGCACATGGCCTCCGCAGTCAGCTCACAAAGACACAGTATCTGCAGAAAGGTCTTGCAGGCAGCATACACAGGGAGCGCATTCCCCGCCCCCTTTCATGGCTCTTCCTGACTGGCTCTTTCTCCCAGCCACCTCCGCCCCTCCCGCTGCCTGGCAGTGACTCCCCTCCTTTTCCGGCAGTTTAGTAACTGCGGTACCATCCATCACTCCCCCAGCAGATCCTCGGGCGAAGCGATTGTTTCTTGACGCTCTCTTTTCCCCAGACTGGGAACTTGCTCTTGCAAAAGGACTGTCAGAACAGAAACTTCTGGAACACAATACTGTGGCCTGGTCCCTAGTGTACTAACTTGTTTGCACAGTTTAATTTTGCCGTGGGAGGCTTGGAGAGAAGGAAAAAGGAGAAAGGAAACAGAAGGGAAGGAAGGAGAGAAAGCCGCGGGAGGCATTTCCATGAAGACAACTTGAACAAAAGCAGAGAAACAAGAGTTAGGAGGGGACAGCAGAGGAGAGACCAAACTGAAGTGTGAAAATAAACGGAGAAACTAAGAAAAAAGAAGTATAAAGGTTTATTGAAATTTTTGTTACCCACTGAGTAACTGAGGTGATTCTAGAAGGAGGTCAGAAGATTCAGTAGGTGAATCAGAGATAAAACAATCTCCTGATGAGATTGTATCGTTTGCAATTTCTGAAAAAGACGAAACAGACAACAGTCACGACAGGAACACAAACTACTCATTTGAAAGATGCTTGGAAAGAAAGTACATTTGAATTTCAGTTAAACTAACAGATGATCTATCCCAAATAGTGCAGTTTTTGAGATATACTAAAATTATTAGTGCAGGTCAAATTTATTTAACCATCGTGCATTTTTTTCTGGCAGTCACACTTTCAGAGGATTCTGACTCAGGCTCTCAGGTTTAAGAAATACTGGTATGAAGAAGTCTGAAGTCCTCGCTTTTAGGAACACCTCCACCTGGAGGTGTTCTTACCCCATTTGCAGTTTGTAATCCCCACGCCAGTCACGCCAGTCACACCAAACTGAAACTCAAGAGTTTTCATTGTGATGTACATTGGATTATTTTGATGTACTAAGGCTTGACAACCACTCTTCCTCACAATTCTTTCATGGAGCCCTCCCTAAATCTGCATGTGTTAATTAAATTAGGGGGCCATTAGGATGAAAGGCCACCAAGTAGAATATAAGTAAGGTCTTACATTTTGACCAACATAATACATCCCACCAATAATTTTCTTGCTTCTCCCTTTCCCCTATAAAAATCTCCCCAACTCCCATTGAAGCTGCTCAATTAGAATTGATTTTTGTTCATGTATACTCGTAAAATACTCAGATTTAAAAAATCTGAGTCATGGCACATGACTGTAGCTTGCCTTGGTGTCTTTGTTTTTAGGCTTCCCTGGTGGCTCAGACAGTAAAGACTCCACTTATAATGCAGGAGACGGAGGTCTGATCCTTGGATTGGGAAGATCCCCTGGAGAAGGGAATGATAACCCTCTCCATTACTGTTGCCTGGAAAATTCCATGGACAGAGGAGCCTGGAGGGCTACAGTCCATGGGGTCTCAAAGAGTTGTACACAACTGAGCAACTAACATTTTCACATACTCTTAATATGCCTCAGTTGGTCTCTTAGCTTTCTGTTGTCAGCTGAGGGAACAGAAGGAGCTCCTGAGTGGCCTCCTAGAGAAATGAGAAACCATGTAGAAGTACTCACTTAGCCCCTTTAAGGCACAGCTTCTTTGGAGGATGTAGCTGAAACCCTCTTGGATCCTTGCTTATGAGCTGTCAGACTTTATCTGAGCATTTCATCTTTCCAGATTGGGTCCAGAAACCAGCCAAAGTCAAACTGGGTCCAACTTAAAACCAGACTGGATTGGGGATGGGATTGGATCTGACCTAAACTCAACTGGGTCCAGTGTGAGCCTGCAGGTGAATAAATTTTAAGACTGAACAAGTATATTAATCTCACCAAAGATAATCTTGAATTGCAGTGGCCAGAGTGGGGGATCTTTTAACTTTTAGATCCAGTCAAGAGATACCCTAGACAACGAGGACTCCCAGCCTCTCTCAAGAGTAGAAGGAAAATTATTTATCCTCCTCTACAGTTTCTCTGCTTCCCAGGTGGCTCAGTGGTAAAGAGTTCGCCTGCCAATGCAGGAAATGCAGGAGATGCAGGATCAGTCCCTGGGCAGGGAAGATCCCCTGGAGGAGGAAATGGCAACCCAATCCAGTATTCTTACCTGAATAATCCCATGGACAGAAGAGCCTGGTGGGCTACAGTCCTTGGTGTTGCAAAAGAATCAGGCACGACTTAGCAACTAAACAACAAGTTTCTCTGCCTGCCTGGGGCACTCAGGTTTTCGGTTCTTAGGGACATATGCAGGCATTTCAGCCCCAAAATATAGCTGGACAGAAACATGGGCTGTTTGTGGCTAGGGTCCTACTTACTGTTGCTGGATGTCTTTGGGTTATTTTTCGAAGTGGCTCCAGATCTGGGAAGGTATTATCTTTAGCATCCTCTTTGGAAACACCTCTTGGATCCCTGGGATTGTTCCAAACTACCAGGAAAATTTACTGTTTGTCCCAGCTGAAACCTGACAAAATATTTGAAGGGGGGGAGGAGAAGATCTACATTTTTTTTAAAGTAGGCCTGTGGTCAAAAGTTGGCCTAATTGGAAGTAGCTTTAAAAGTCCTTTTTTTTTTTTTTAAAGGCATTTTCTCCTAAGCTAAAATGAAACTATGTACCCAAAGGGAAAGAAAAACATGCTGAGGTCATTGTGGAAGCATTTACGAAAACATTCCAGAGACCCACAGCTCTAAATCTAGAACACAGGAATCTAGATTTCCATCTTAATTCATGTATTTGGGTGGGTGGATCAGCCTCTTGATTTCATTCAGCCCTATTCTTTGAGGATTAAAAACAACCATACTTGCCCTTCTAAGTAAGTCCTTGTAAGAACAGAAATTCGCCTCTGGAAGGAATTCAAAGCCCAGAGTAAAGACTCACTCCACTCTGTGGAGTCAGTCAAGCCCCTTGGGAAAAACAGGCCTGCTAACCTGTTTACAGGATTCTTGGCAGCCTTTGCAGGTAAAGGAAGGTCACTTCCTGCCAGGCCCTCAAATCTGGCAATTATCCCTAAATCTATAACTCAGGTCATAGTTGCACAACAAAAGTCCTGACGCTTTCTTGCTAGGATGGTCTCGGATAATAGAATTGCTTGACGTTACTTGTCAGCTTAACAAGGAGGAAACTGTGCCACGGCAGAATGCCTCCTGTCACAGTTGGATCAACACCACTACACTCTGGTATTGTGCTAAATACACAAGATTAATGAATAAGCCACTTGCCTTTGGTGGGTTGATGACCCTTCAGGTACATTCCCTGATTTATTTGATAACAACTGGTTTGGTTCATAGGAAGTTCTGATTAGGAATATACCTCTCACTCTTGGTATTATCCTCCTTACAGTCTGTGAAAAACTGACTCATTTGAAAAGACCCTAATCCTGGGAAAGATTGAAGGCAGGAGGAGAAGGGGACGACAAAGGATGAGATGGTTGAATGGCATCACCGACTCAATGGACATGAGTTTGAGTCAACTCTGGGAGTTGGTGATGGACAGGGAGACCTGGCGTGCTGCAGTCAGTGGGGTTGAGTCAGAAAGACACGACTGAGCGACTGAACTGAATTGAATAATAACCATGATTGGTTCCTTGGTGCACTGTGTTCTCTCACAGGTCTTAAATGCACATTCATAGCCATCAGCTGCATGTCAAATGGTCTCATTGTGCTTGCATAACAGAAACAAGATAAATAACCAAAAAAAAAAATTTTTTTTCCTTTTTGGCCGGGCCATGCAGCTAGTAGTTCCCCCAACCAGGGATTGAACCCCAGTCTTTGGCAGTGAGAGCACAGAGTCCTAATCACTGGAGTGCCAGGGAACTCCCCCCAAACAAATTCTTCTGTGAACCTGACATCTTAATCAGTATCACAATGAGACAAAAGCAACTTAATTCTGATGGTGACTGAGAAGTTCTGCTAATACCAAATTTTTGGTGAATCTCCCATGTACAAGAGGATGGTCAGAAGGGAGAAATCATTAATTAATTAAGCAGGGAGCCATTAGACTCTGGAGGCTCTAATTCCAAGGTGGCTGTATATAAGCAAACCAAAATCTAAGCCTGTAAATGCCTCAAGGTTATGAAACTGAAACCTAAGCGTAGTTGCTGTTCAATGGCTAAGTTGTGTCAGACTCTTTGCAACCCCATGGACTGCTGCAGCACACCAGGCTTCCCCGTCCTTCACCATCTCCCGGAATTTGTTCAGACTTACGTCTATTGAGTCATTGATGCCATCCAACCATCTTATCCTCCTCTGTTGCCCCTTCTCCTCCTGCCTTCAATCTTTCCCAGCATCAAGGTCTGTTCCAATGAGTCAGGTCTACCCATCAGGTGGCCAAAGTTTTGGAACTTCAGCTTCAGCATCAATATTCAAGGTTGACTTTCTTTAGGATTTGATCTCCTTGCTGACCAAGGACATCAGTTCTTCAGCACTCAGCCTTCTTTATGGTCAAACTCTCACGTCTGTACAGGACTATAGAAAAACCATAGCTTTGACTATACAGACCTTTGTTGGCAAAGTGACATCTCTGCTTTTTAATACACTGTGTAGGTTTGTCATAGCTTTTCTTCCAAGGAGTAAGCCAACCACAAACAGCCATATAGGCCTTAAGTTATAGCCAAGCAATAATTCTCTTGCTTTGCTTCTGCCTTTTTTCTACAAAAGTCTCACTCCAAGAAACTTTTTTTTTTTTTTTCCTACATACCAAATGTGTGGGTCTGGCTCTCTGACACTTCCCAATTTCCAAACACTAGCTGGGTATCCTACAATTCAGTTAGACTGTAAAATTACGTAACCGGAGTTAGCGTTGGATCTCTCAAGTCTGGGGCTTAGTGCCACAAGACTGCTTCCATTTCTGCTGCCAGTTACAAGTCTTGCCTCCTGTACTTCTGAACACCGGGCTATAAATCAGTGTTCTCACAATCTTTTCCTCAAGTTCAATAATTTTGTTAAATGACTCACGGAACTCAAGAAAGTATTTTACTTTTTCAGTATTACCCATTCATTGTAAAGGCTAGAAACAGGAGCAGCCAAAGGGACGGGGCGTGTTGGGCAAGGTATAAGGGAGGAATATGCAGAGCTCTTGTGCCATCCTTGGGCACTGTACCGTGTCAGCACTGGGATGTATTCCCCACAAAATACACTCTCCAAACCCCTTCCATCAGGTAATTTTTATGGAGCTCCCTTACATGGGGGAGGATTAAATCATAGTCCATCAACAATAATTCACGCCTCTTTGGAGATGGGGAGATGGCTGAAAATTCCAACCTTCTCATCACATGGGTAATTACCCCAGCAATGAACATTCATCCCATGATGATCCTAGAGTCCCCAGCACCAGTCATCTCATTAGCTTAGAATAGACAAGTAACTTCTGATATTCCCAGGGTTTTATGTGCTGTGTACTAGGAGGGAGGGAGACGAGGGCAGCAGAGACCCAATAAAATAAACTACTTTGGAGATGCAAGAGAAGAGGGTTCCATCCTTGGGTGGGGAGGATCCCCCGGAGGAAGAAGTGGCAACCACTCCAGTATTCTTGCCTGGAAAATTCCCATGGACAGAGGAGCCTGGTGGGCTACAGTCCATGGGGTCATAAACAGTCAGACACGACAGAGTGACTGAACACACAGGTATAAACCTAAATACAAAAATGATCAAAGGAAACCATAAACTCTGAAAAAAGAGATCAAAGAAAAACTAAATGAGTCGCTATCTCATGTTCATGGATAGGAAGACTTCAATATTGTCAGGATGTTAGTTCTTTCCAGTTGATCTATAGACTCAATATGATCCCAATCAAAATTCCAGCAAGTTATTTTCTGAATGTCCACAGATTGACCCAGACCAAGAACAGACAACAAAATGGAGGACTGAAACTAACTGACCTCACGATTTACTATTGAGATCCTTTGAACTATAACTTGCTTAATAAATGATAACCCGTAACCTGCCTTCATTGACCAAGCTTGCTTTAATTGTTCTTGCAGATTGCATATGCTCAAAACTTCACGTAGCTTAGATGAAACATCACAAGACTTCTTTAACAGCCCTTATAAATTACACCTCTGATGTATGCATGCTACACTACAATTGCTTAAATTGTTTTTCAGAAACAGGGAGCTAGTCTTGTCCAGGTCAAACCAACCACTGGCCCTGATAACCTTTGACATCAGGGGGTCAAAACTCCCACCCTGGGATCATGCTGCTGCTGCCGTTTTCTGAACAAGCATCCCATGAGAAGCACGAAAATCAGATACACCTGCACAGAACACTGATTACTTCATCTTTACCTTGCCTCCCGTCTCTTTCCCCTTAGGAAGCCCCACTTCAGGCCACCTTGCTTCTTTGTCTCATAAACATCCCAAGCTCTTCACCTTTGGGGAGGTGGATTTGAGCTTGGTGCTCCTTGCTTGGCTGCCTCATGAATATACCCTTTCTCTGCTGCACACCTCTGTGTCTCAGCATTTGTCTTTCTGTGCATCAAACAGTATAAAGCTACAGTAATTAAGGCAGTGTGGTATTGGCAACAAAAGATCAAAGATACATCATAGAGTCTAGAAATAGGCCCACATAAATAACAATCAGGTGATCTAGAACAAAGGATAAAAGGCAACACAATGGAGCAAAGACAGTCTTTTTAAGAAATGGTCCTGTGACTTCCTCGGGTGGTTTAGAATCAGTGGTTTAGATTCAGTGGTTTAGAATCTGCCTGCCAATGCAGGGAACACGGGTTCAATCCCTGGTCTGGGAAGATTCCACATGCTGCAGGGCAACTAAGCCCGTGTGCCACAACTACTGAGCAGAAGCGCTACTGAAGCCTGCAAGCTCAAAAGCCTGTGCTCTGCAACAAGAGAAGCCACCACAACGAGAAGCCCTTGTACCACAAATAGACAGAAGCCCCCACTCGCCACAACTGGAGAAAAAGCCCTCGAAAAGCAAAGACCCAGCACAACCAAAAATAAATAAAAGAATAAAAAATTTTTTAAATGGTACTGGAACAACTGGACATCCACATGCCCTCCCCTCACCCCACAAAAAGAATCTAGACACAGACCTTATGCTCTTCTCTAAAAAATTTAGCTCAAAATGTGTCATAGATCTAATATAAAATGAAAAGCTATAAAATTTCTGGAAGATAACATAGATAAATGACCTTGGGTATGGTGGTGACTTTTTTAGATACAAAGTCACTGTCATTAATAAGCTGAAACATCATTAAAATTCCAAATTTCTGCTCAGCAAAACATGGTCTCAAGAGTATGAGAAGACAAGCCACAGACTGGCAGAAAATATGTGCAAAATACATACCAGATAAAGAATAGTTATCCAAAAGATACAAATAACTCTTAAAAATCAACAATAAGAAAAATAAACAGGGACCTCTCTAGTGGTCCAGTGGTTAAGAATCCACTTTCCAAAGCAGGGATTTGGGTTCAGTCCAGGGTTCAGATTCGGTCCCTGGTTGGGGAACTAAGATCCCACCTGCCATGGAGCAACTCAGCCGGAGAGGTCCAACTACTGAGCCCAAGTCCTCGAGAGCCCACCTGCCACAACTAAGACCCGATGCAGCCAAATAAATACGTAAATATTAAAAGAAAACAACTGATTTTAAAATGGGCAAAAGACCTGAAACACGTACCTCACCAATAAAAATATAAGATGCCAACTAAGCAAATGAAAGAAACGCTCCATATCCTATGTCATTAGAGAAATGAGAATTAAAAAACAATCGGGTATCACTCCATGCCTATTAGAATGGCTGGATCCAAAATACTGATAACGTGAAACAAGGGCAAGGATGTCGAGCAACAGGAACTCCCATTCACTGCTGAGGATCCAAAATGGTACCACTAATTTGGAAGACAGATTAGTTTCTTATAAAACTAAATATACCCTTACCATATGATCTAGTCTCAAGCTCCTTGGTATTTATCCAAAGGAAAAACGTATGCAAAAAATTGCACATGTATGCTTATTGCAGCTTCATAATGCCCAAACAGAAACAATCAAGTAGGTGAATGCACAGTTTAACTGTTATTCCACACTAAAAAGAAATAAATTACCAAGCATGAAAAGGCATGGACTGAACTTAAATGCATTATGATCAAGTAAGAGAGGCAATCTGAAAAGAAAAAACACATACCATATGATTCCAACTATCTGTATTCTGGAAAAAGAAAAAAAAAAACCTAACAGGCAGCAGAAAGATCAGTTGTTGTCGGGGCTCAGAGGAGAGGGGGTCATGAAAAGGCAGAGCAGAGAGTACTTTGAAGGCAGTAAAACTACTCTGTATGATACTATAATGGTGGATGCATGTCAGTACACATTTGTCAAAACCCACATAATGGACAGCATTCCAAATTAGAGTGAACCCTAATTTACTCTTGTAACAGTGGACTTCCCTGGTCTGACAGTGGGGAAGGATGTGAGTATGTAGGGCAAGGAGTATATGGAAATTCTCTGTACTTTCCACTCAGTTTTGCTCTGAACATAAAAACTGCTCTGGACACAAAAAAAGTCTATTCAAAATGGGGAGGGGGAATAATGGGCTTAGGATGAGGCATAATTCTCCAACTATCCTAGAATTACCTGGGGTAGAATTAGCTGGATTGGTGGTGATTATGCTTTTCAAACATGTCACTTAGGAAAGTCTAAGTTTCTGTCTTTAAATAATTTTAGTTTGGTTATTTTTGTTTTTTATTTTTTACTGTGCTGGGTCCTTGTTGCTGACGCAGGCTTTCTCTAGTTGCAGTGTCTGGACTTCTTATTGCAACGGCTTCTCTTATAATGCACAGGCTCAGTAGTTGTGGTGCAAGGGCTTAGTGACTTTGCAGCAGGTGGGATCTTCCCAGATCAGGAATCGAACTTGTGTCTCCTGTGTTGGCAGGCAGATTTTTTACCACTGAAGCCACTAGGGAAGCCCCTAAGTTTCAGTCTTATTTACACCCCATAGTTAACCTTTCTGCCATTTTAAGAAGCCAGTGATACTGGAAAAAAAAAATGTATTGTGTCTTCCTATGTCTGGGAATAAAGTTAAGTTCGCTTCTCTTTCCCACTAGATTATTTGAATGGAGGACTTGGGACTGATTCATCGTTAATTACCAGTAGGTAGTGAAGTGCCTGGCACTGAGAAGGCAGCCAGAATATAAATGAAGTACAGTTCTGAGTCATTAGGAATCTTTCATCCTGTCGGGCACAGCCCAAGAGTTGTGCTACATGAACTATGTCAGTTGGAATAGTACATGAGGTGAAGGAAAATTCAGCCAAACGTCAGAGCAGGTCCAGAGAAGTGATTTGTCGCCCTCTTGTGTTCAGTCTTAGGAAATACAGTTTCTCCCCTACACTGCTGCTGTTGCTGCTAAGCCGTTTCAGTCGTGTCCGACTCTGTGCGACCCCACAGACGGCAGCCCACCAGGCTCCCCCATCCCTGGGATTCTCCAGGCAAGAACGCTGGAGTGGGTTGCCATTTCCTTCTCCACTAAGCATCCGTATTCTGAGGCACAAATAGGAGTCCCTGGCTTGGTTTTGGGCATGCAACAGTGAGCAAAACATCTGCCCACAATAAGCCCACATTGTGGTGGAGACACTCAGGAAAACAATTTAAAGCTGAGCTGAAAAGGATGAGTAGAAATTAGCCAGATGAACATAAGGGTTATGTTAAATTGGTATATTAAGGATTTTGGTGGAGGTGGTACAAATGGAACGGAGTATGTACAGCGGCTTAGAAGCAACAAGAGAACTTGGAGCTTTTGCATTAACTGTTAAGTCAGTCAGTGTGGTCGGAAAGCAATATGCAAAATGGGTTGGGGTGGTTGGATTGGAGCACTGGTGGTGAGAGATGGAACTAAGAGGTTCTATCTGTGTCCTAAGGATAATGATACGCCTCTAAGATTTTTAAGTCAGGATGACCTAAGTTGAGTAATGCTATAAAAATTACTCATAGTGCTCTGTATTACCAATTAAGGTGAGGAAATTGGGAGATGAGTTGAGACTGTTAGAGTAATGACTTGGACTGAACTGGGGTGGTGATGGAAATAAGAGAGAAAACGGATGTATGTGTATGTGTGTGAGTGTGTGTGTGCGTGTGTTGGGATTCAGGGTAGGGACAAATTCAGGGATGACTCACATGCTTCATCTGGGTGATGGTGGCAGATTTCTAGAATGAGAGGGGCACCAACCAATGCAGAGAATGACTCAATTTTCCATATGCAAAAATAAGGCAATTTACTTTACATTTATTCACATGTCTTTCTTGGGCACCGTCCCGTATTATAGAGGGTGGAAAACTAAAAACTACATACCCTAGACTCTCTTATAGCTAGAGTTTAAATGTGGTTTACGTTCCAGCAACCGAGAAGACTTGAATTGAAAGCCACATAAGTGAAGAGAGAGGCAAGGAGGGAAGATGCATTTTGCTAGTGTGGATTCTAGCAGAGCCTGTGTGCTTCTGTAGACTGAGTGGTGACATCTCAGCATGCAAGGTGGCCTCCAGAAGATGGGTACTGGTCTCTTGGAGGTTACTGCTAGGAGTCTGTTCTTTAGCTTCCCCACCTCTGCCGCCCCCACCCACCCTTTTCTGCTTAAATGATCCTGCTCTCTCTAAGACAAAGCCTGACGGACTCAAGGTGCCAATGAAACATCCAACTAGAGATGCCTATTTTACTTTCAGGTGTAGAAGAGACTGAGGTATAGATCTGGGAGCAGAAGCAAAAGATGGTAAATAGAGACACAGGAGTGGGGTACAGTCAAGAGACAGGTGTCTGCGGAAGAAACTTGAACACTTCCAGCAATGAAGTGTAAGCAGCAGAACAGCGTCGGATGCCGCAGAAACCAAAGACTGAACTTTTTCTATCTTATTGAGCATACAAGAGGTCTTTAGAATTGTGATGAGAGGGAATTAGTCTTCAGGGAAAGGACAAAACACAAATGTTCTTTGGCTCTTAGCTAATCTGTTAAAGATTCCATTTATCCTTGTGACACATGTGTGCTCTGCTGTGCTTAGCCCCCTCAGTTTTGTCCAACTCTTTGCAACCCCGTGGACTGTAGCTCGCCAGGCTCCTCTGTCCATGAGGATTCAATAGGCAAGAATGCTGGAGTGGATTGCCATGTCCTCCTCCAGGGGACTTTCCCTACCCAGGTATCGAACCCAGGTCTCTCTCATTGCAGATGGATTCTTTACCGTCTGAGCCACCAGGGAAGTCCTGTGACACTTTTTTTTTTTTTGGCCACTCCTCTCATCAAGGATCGAAGTCTATTTCTCCTTCCCTTAATTTGGAATTGAGACCCTGAAGACTTCCTTTACCTGACAGAATATAGTGGGAGTGATGCTGGGGAACTTGTGAGGCTGAGACCTGGGATTCCCCTGGTGGCCCAGTGGTTAAGAATCCATGCTTCTACTGCAGGGGGCATGGGTTTGATTCCTTGTCAGGAAACTAAGATCCCTCATGCCCAGGTGGTGGTTTAGTCCCTAAGTTGTATCCGAATCTTGCGACCCCATGGACTGTAGCCTGCCAGGCTCCTCTGTCCATGGGATTCTCACTGGAGTGGGTTGTCATTTCCTTCTCCAGGGGATCTTCCCAACCCAAGAATTGAACCTGGGTCTCCTGCATTACGGACTTCCCTGGTGGCTCAGATGGTAAAGCGTCCGCCTACAAGGTGGGAGACCCAGGTTCAATCCCTGAGTAAGAACGATCCCCTGGAGAAGGAAATGGCAACCTAATCCAGTACTCTTGCCTGGAGAATCGCATGGATGGAGGAGTCTGATGGGCTACAGTCCGTGGGGTCGCAAAGCGTCGGACACGACTGAACGACTTCACTTCACTCCTGCATTACAGGCAGATTCTTTACCAACTGAGCTACAAGGGAAGCCCTCTCATGCCCAGCAGCATAGCCAAAAAATAAAAAAACTGAAAACAAAGTGAAGGAGATCCTAAGAGATCTGCACCTTCTTCCTTTGCCTCTTGGGATGTTTCTTCTCTCCACCAGGGCCATGCTGTCGGAAGCTCAAGTGAGTCAGCTGTAAATACAACATAGATGATAACTGAGGCTTTTGCCAGCAGCCCCATCAGAGGCTCGTTTCCGTGGGCAGCCAGCACCAGAGAGCCATGAGTGAGACCATTTGGGATTTTTTAGCCAACACCATGTCAAGCAGACTTACTGCCTGATCAACGTACAAAATCATGGAAAATAATAAGCTGTTTTTCTTTCAAAATCCTAAGTTTCAGTGTGGTTTGTTAAAGATCACTCTTATGGGAACTAGGGAGAAGGATCTTCAAGTGGAAAGATTTTCAAGTTTTAAGATAAGGAAGATAGCCTTGTACTTCTGCCCAACCCAGAAGTCCATCTCAGGACAGCTCTGAAGGCCTCCTTCACTTATACCAGAATATGCAAGGGGTGCAGGTGAACCCAATAACAAGCAAATTCCAGGACTTCCCTGATGGCTCAGTGGTAAAGAATCTGCCTACCAATGCAGGAGACGTGGGTTTGATCCCTGAACTGGGAGGATCCCATATGCCTCTAAGCCCATGCTCCACAACTATTGAGTCTGTAATCTAAGAGCACAGGAGCTGCAACTGTTGAAGTCCTTATGCCTAGAGACTGTGCTCCACAAGAGAAGCCACAGCAATGACAAACCTGCAGACTGCAACTAGAGAGCAGCCTCCGCTCACCAGAACTAGAGAAAGCCCGTGCAGCAAAGGAGACTCAGCACAGCCATGAATAAATAAAATTTATTTTTATGTTAATAATAAAAAAACCCAAAACAAGCAAATTCCAATTTTCCTGTCATGAGATTCAGATCTAACTTTTACTAATCATTCAATCCATCTTTCTGTTTCTAGAAATACATCAAATCACTCTACTATCTCCAAGGAAAGCATTTCTAGAACTTTCCTTAGAAAATGTTGTGAGTAATATAAAAGCAAAACAATATCTGTTTTATTTCTGTTCTATTCCAACTGCATATTAACAGAATGGCTGGAGTATAGGAAGTCTGTTGACTGATTAAATGGATTTTAATTATTCATGGCCTTATATTCAGGAAATCTCTCCAAGATATCATTTAAACTAACCTCCAAAAGAAATTCATTTTTATTCTGCCCTAATTTTTGTGGAAGTGATAAATATGAAGCTACCAAAATCTTCAAAATAGTATACATTAAAAAACTACTAAATTCCTCTCTCCGGCTTTCTGCTCCAGGCAGAGTAACAAATTCCTTTGGTTCTTTACTACAAACTGGATGTTTTAGTTGTCTAATTCTTTTCTATGGAAGCTCATAAGATTTTCTACATTTCAAGTAAGTTATAGTACTAAATTATAGAAAGTCTTCTTTAATTTTTTAATTTTAACTTTATTTTATTGGCCACAAGGATTGTGGGACCTTAGTTCCCTGACTAGGGGTCAAACCTGCATCCCCTGCTTTGGAAGCACAGTCCTAACCACTGGACCACCAGAAGTGAAAGTGAAGTCGCTCAGTCGTGTCCGACTCTTTGCAACCCCGTGAACTATAGCCTACCAGGCTCCTCCATCCATGGATACGCGAGGCAAGAGTACTGGAGTGGGTTGCCATTTTCTTCTCCAGAAGGAAGGACCACCAGAAGTCCCTAGCAAATCTAGATACAAAGTGAATGTTAAAGGTGATTCTATGGTTTCTGTGTGATTTCTTTCTTTCTCCCACCCTCTTTTTCTTTTCTCCCTTATCTCTTCTTCTTTTTCATCTCTCCTTCCTTTTCTGTATGCTTTCCTATGAATGTACTAATTTCAAAAGGATGTATTTAATTTATGTAGCCCAATCACACTTTTTAACACAGTGCCTAGCATATGGTAAGTGCTCCATGAACATTAGTATATATTAACCCTAGTGTATTAAACTAGTGTATATTAATAGCCAACATATTATACTAGCTAAGACTTCCCAGGTGGCACAGTGGTAAAGAATCTGCCTGCTAACGCAGGAGATGCAGGTTCAATCCCTGGTTTGGGAAGATCCACTGGAGAGGGACATGGCAACACACTCTGGTATTCTTGCCTGGAAAATTCCATAGACAGAGGAGCCTGGTGGGCTACAGTCCAGGAGATCGCAAAGAGTCAGACTCAACTGAGCAACTGAACGTATGTATTATACTAGCTAATTTAGTATTTCATTGGAGAAGGCAATGGCACCCCACTCCAGTACTCTTGCCTGGAAAATCCTATGGACGGAGGAGCCTGGTAGGCTGCAGTCCATGGGGTCGCTGAGGGTCGGACACAACTGAGAGACTTCATTTTCACTTTTCACTTTCATGCATTGGAGAAGGAAATGGCAACCCACTCCAGTGTTCTTGCCTGGAGAATCCCGGGGATGGGGGAGCCTGGTGGGCTGCTGTCTATGGGGTCGCACAGAGTCGGACACGACTGAAGCGACTTAGCAGCAGCAGCAGTATTTCATAATAGTATAATTGTATTAATGTGATTTTATTACATACTATTTAGTTGGAATGCAATAGTTTTATGATGCATTCTTATCTACTTAGCAGTTTAAAACATTTATTTTTCCCAAAGTTTCTGTTGGTGAGGAAGCCAAGCACAGCTTTATTGCGTACCTCTGGCTGAGGGCAGCTCACTAGGCTATAGTCAAGGTGTTGGCTGGGGCTGCAGTCTTCCAGGCCAACTGAGAGAAAATCCATTTCCAAGTTCATTCACACAACTCTTGGCCATGACCTTCTCTAAAGAGTGACTCACAGCAGCAGCCGGCTTTGCTCAGGGAAAACAAGCAAGAGATGGAGAGAGCACCAGCCCTAAAAGCTGAAGTCTCTGTAATCTCTTCTGGGAAGATATAGTCCATTGCCTCTGCTGTTATCTTATTGGCTAGTAGTATACGTAGGGGTGAAGAACAGAACGTGGGGATCACCAAGGGCCATCCTGTAGGTGTCCTGGCTCATACCGTCTATTAAAATGCAAACATATAAATGTGCTGTGTCCACTGATTTTACTAGCTGTTGCTATTTGAGAATAATTATATACACGAGAGTTCCTTGGTGGTCCAGTAAGTAAGAATCCGCTTGTCATATTGTAAACCAATTAGCCTCCAATAAGAAAAAGAATCCGCCTGCCAATGTAGGGCACACAGGTTTGATTCCTTGTACCGGGAAGGTTCTACAGTGCCACAGGGTGACTAGGCAGCTGCTCCGCAAGTAACGAGCCCTCGCTTAGAGCCCATACTCTGCAACAAAAGAAGCCACCGAAATGAGAAGCCCTCACACCACAATTAGAGAGTAGCCCAGCTCGCTGCAACTAGAGAAAGCCTGTGTGCAGCAACAAAGATGAAAAAATTAAATAAGAACACTGCGTTAAAAAAAATTATACATTGAACTTTCCTGGATGTCTTTCATATTTTTGAATTCCAGACTTTGTTTTCATTTCTTTCCTGATGAGTAGAATGAGAAGATAGAGATTTCCTCTCAGTGAACAAGGTATTTGTCTTATTTTGTGTGTCTACAGCCAATTTTATCAGTTATTCAAATTTATTTGTTGTGAGTTCCATTTCAGGAAACCTGACAAGAGTTCTGAACCTGAATCAAGTATTTTATGTTTGCACGATTGGTCGAGAGGAGCAGTGCAAGGCCCCCACACCTTCTGAAAATGATGAGACATAAGCACTCAGAAGTCACTGTTGATAAAAGTTACATATGTTTCACATGCACTGATTTCACAGCCCTTCTGCCAAAATCCCTTTATTTCTAGAATAACTGTTACCTGATTTCTGTACCTGTTTCCTCTAGCTCTAGTCCCCTCCCTTTGGATCAAAACATTGGTTAATTATTTTACTGGCTGAACTCCTGTATCCTCTCAAACTACTTTCTTTTCTAGAACTTTCCCCTCGACTTTTTTTTTTGCATTTAACTCAGTTTTTGAATGTTTATATCTCAAAATATTTCCAAGTCTTCATCTCAACTCAGATGAACAAATTTTGAGTTGCTCTGTGCTAATCATTATGTCAGCCAGAGCGGAGTAAGGACCTCTCAGTGTAATCAAGAAGACAGACACATAAAAGAATGTAATAAAGCCGATGCCACAACGATCAAAATAAAATGCAGAGGTAGCTCAGTAGAGGGAATAATTGACCTTTTTAAACAATTGTCTTTTATGTGGGCCATTTTTAAAAGTCTTTATTGAATCTGGTACAACATTGCTTCTGGTTTATGTTTTGGTTTTTTGGCCTCAAGACATGAGATCTTAGCTCTCAGACCAGGGATTGAACCGCACCCCCTGCATTGGAAGGTTAAGTCTTAACCACTGAACTGCCAGGGAAGTCCCTGGTTAACTCTTCAGAAGCAGAGGGGACCAGGAAGAGATTTCTGGGAAGACAAGCCTTGGGGCTGGGTTTTGATGTGCGTATAAGCATTTATTTTTGTGTTTCCCTGGTGGCTCAGATAGTAAAGAATCTGCTTGCAATGCAGGAGACCCAGGGTTGATCTCTAGGTCGGGAAGGTCCCCTGGAAAAGGAAATGGCAATCCACTCCAGTATTCTTGTCTGGAGAATTCCATGGACAGAGGTGCCTGGCAGGCTACAGTCCACGGGGTTGCAAAGAGTAGGACACAGCTAAGTGACTAACACTAACACTTTCACAGGCCTTTACTGGAGTTGGGAAAAGGATATTTTAGAAAGGAAGGAACGGAAAGTGCAAGGCATGGAGGTGTAAAGAGCAGAGTATTGGAGAGATGCATGGTTACTGAGACGAGGGAGGCTCTCCCTAGCCCAAGGTCTCAGAGGACATACGTTTGTTGGCTCTGAAGGCCTCCGAGGAGTCCATCTCTTAGTTTGGCCATTACCGCTTTATTGCTTCATTCTGCTACACAGAGCACTCCCCCACCCCTCATCCCCACCTCATATAACCCTCCTCCTTTCCTCTCCTCCCTTTTATGGGATCTGTGTGTGTTTAGGCCCTGGATTTAATTTAGTTGGATCATACCGCAGTAATAACGTTTCTGTACATTTGCCCAGAGGCCTTCAGCTAATGGGTGTATTCTTCACAGGCCAGTAAACAGATGAATAAACCAGCACACGGTCTTGCATCTCTGCCTCCCTTCTCGGTCTTCGCATTTTACCCATTGTCTACCAGTTGGAGACCCCTTTTGAAAAACTAGTATTTTCCTGGCTCTCTCAGACATGAGAATGCCTGCCTTAAGTCACTTCTGCACCTTCCAGTCAATTCCTTGGAGGCCTTTCCTGTGTCCTTGACCTGCAGCAGCTCCAGCTTGTATTGGATGAGTATACGGACTGCAGCTCAGGGAGGTCTCCCCTGGGTAGAGTCTCAGCTCACGTCTCTGGGTGGCCGTTGCTCATTCCTGGGCCACGGGTGCTGACTTTGACTTGATGTAATTATAATGATAACCACCAGAGAAAAGTAAATCTGAAGCTCTCTAAGGTCATGAATAAGAAATCAACCCAAGTACTTGCAAATAAATGACATCCTTGAAGGATCAGCAAGAATACAGGGTGGTTTCTGCTTTCACTAGTTCCCGCCTTGTTTCCAGCTTCCCCCCTCCCTTCCTTCTGAGGTCCCACTCGCTGCCTGCCTTCTCCCTCTGCTTGCTCTGAACATTCTGTCCCTGTTTTCTCAGCTCTAACTTCAGACTCCCCGCCCCCTGGGACCCCAGGAGAGCGCCCCCTCCTACTGCCTGGGGAGGTTTTCCGGAGATACAGTCTTACAGTCTCTGGCTGGGCCAGCAAGTTGAGGTCATTGCCGGCCCTGCCAAACGACTGGCCGGAGTTCAGTTCCTCCATCTGTCTGTGCTTCACGGAAAACATGAGTGTGTCTAGGCCCTCTATTGTGCGTCCTGCCTGAGTTCTGCTCTGCGTCTGCTTTCGTTCCTTCCCCACACCCACCACCCTGCCTTTCCTTGCTCTGGCTCTCCCCAGACATCTGTTTTGCAGCCTCTGCACTCTCGTTATGGAACAGATGGAAAAAGATCAAGTTTTGGACCAGGCTGGTGAGGAAGACTTGGGTTTGGCCCACAGATTTGTTCTGGGAACTAACCAGAACCCGTGTAGTTCAGAGATGGAGCAGGTACAGCTTCCAAAGAGAAACCACAGGTGCTATTTGCTTCTTTCTATGTCCATAGCTCTTCCATCCTCAGGACCGCTCCCTTCCTTCCTTCCTCCCTTCTTCCCTTACATCATTAATTTTCTTCTTTCTTCTGGTCCGTAACACATTAGTATTATCTGCTCTGTCTACCTGTGCTGGTGCTGGTGCTCAGTTGCTCAGTCATGTCCGACTCTTCGTTGACCCCATGGATGCCCACCAGGATCTTATGTCCATGGGATTCTCCAGGCAAGAATACTGGAGTGGGTTGTCATTTCCTTCTCCAGGGGATCTTCCCAACCCAGGGATCAAACCTGAGCCTCTTACATTGGCAGGCAGACTCTTTACCACTGAGCCACCTGGGTCTACCTGGATGCTTCTCTAATTTAGCTGTTTAGGGAACGGAATATAGAGTAAGGAGGCTAACAGATAACTTGAATTTGACACCCTGCTAGTGCACCTGAGGTCAGATTTTCAGATTTGCATTTCTGTCATTCAAGTTTATTCTTGCTGAAGTGGAGATGTTGTAATGGTCTAAGCATGAGAGTTTCTAGGAATAAGAGCAAAGACAAAGTTTTTATAGCTCCTGGATCAGAGAAAGTGTTATATACATATTATGTGATATGATGGGAAACAAAGCAAGCAGAATGAACTTGGCTCCCAATTTTCATTGGCCTTCTGATGGCATTTTTGTCCTCAAAGGCAAGAAACCAAGATTTTTAACATAAGCTTAAACAAAACCAAAAGACAGCCTAAGGCTGGCGTCTTCTCTCATGAAGCTCCTCCACATTACAAAAGGATGAGGGTCCTATATTCCTTAACTTTCCCTAACCCTAAGACAGCCAGCCCTTCTCCTGGACAAAACTCGTGTGGTGTCTGTTTGCTTGGATGTGGCAATAAATGAGATTATGGGGGTGGGCGGGGGGAGGCTAAATGTGTGGGTCAAGAAGAGGAAAAGAAAAAAGAGAGACACAAAGAAACAAAGACATTTGGGGGAGTAGAATTCTAAGAAGACAAAAGTGAGAAAGGGGGTTGGAAGAATGATTCAAATATGGAAGACAGCCAGAGACACAGAAACGGATTCAGCGGGTTTGTTTTTTTTCTTTCTCTTTAGGTAAAAAGTAACCCAAGGACAAAGTGAGACTGGGGCCAGATGGTGGTTCATGGAAGAAAGGCATATATGAGCTTGAGCCAACCCGTCAAGGCAGCAGCACCATCTCTCATCAGTGTGATCATAACCTTTGGAACGAGGGTGTGAGTGATTGCAAAGCCCCATCGCCCTTATCCTCCCCGCATCATAGTAGCACTGAATCAGACTCCTCTAGCCTGGCTTTCCCCCTCCCGCCCTCCCTCCCTCCCTCTCTCTCTCTCTCTTCCTTGCTCTCCCTCATCTCATTGTTTCAGAGTAGGCCAAATTCGAAGTCCTTTCCAGGGAGTGGCCCTGTTCATCTTACACCCCAGCCAAAGTGGAACAGAGAAGGAGAGAGACACATTCAACAACCAAAGGGCTCGGTGGAAAGAGCAGAGAACCATCAACAGTGAGTGGCTTGGATTGTCTAAAACCCTAAATAGACAGAGGGAGGGGGGGTGTGTGTGTGTGTGTTAAAGGGCTGGAAGCAGGCAATGGAGAATGTCACTGATTTAGACATCCCAATTATCCATGGAATTCAAATGAGGAGAAACTTAGATGAGCAGATATTATTTTTTTTCAAAAAAGTAACAGATATAAAAACAAAAGTTTAGATACTAGGGTTTAAAGAGGCCATGGGGTGGATGGGGATTCCATCAGTATAAAATTTCCTGAATTGCTGGGAAAGAAGGGGTGAGAATAATGGCAAATGATCACAGAAGAGAGTTTGAAGAAGTGTTGGAAGAAAAGAGAGGAAGGGTCTGAGACTTATGGGGGACCAGGAAAGACCTTGGAAAGCAAGGCATCCTATAGATATGCTTGCCTGGAGCGGAAGTGCTGATCACAGTCTCCACTCTCCCCACTCACCTGTCAGACATGACGTTCTTTGGACCCAAAGTGCTCCTGCTTCTCACCGCCCTCATCATGTCCTCTGGTGAGTCCCTACCTTTTTTTCTTTTCTCCCTAAAATGTCAGCTCCTCTAGGTGGGTGGAGGTGTATGTTAGAGGGAGGATGGAAGGAGGCTGAAGGGGAATGGGAGGAGAGATGCTTGCTATTTAATTCTAGAATTTCCCATTAAAGAGAAGTAAAAGAACACGGGGAGTTCCTTGGCAGTCCCCTGGTTAGGACTCTGCACTCTCATTGCCAAGGGCCTAGGTTCAATTCCTGGCTGGGGAACTAAGGTTTTGTAAGCCTTGCAGCATGACCAAAAAATGAGAGAGAGAAAAGAAAAGACTTTGCGATTAGAGGGATGTGATTGGAGATGACCTCAGATCTGGGGGAAGGCAGGCAGCCTGAGAGTTATGAAATTAAAGCAAAACTAAGATACACACAAATGCATATTAACCAAGAGGGCCACTCTCATAAATGTACAAACAGGGAAACAAATACCAAAGGAGGAAATTCCATGGTGGCCCAGTGGTTGGGACACAGTGCTTTCACTGCCATGGCCCAGGTTCAAGCCCTGGTCAGGAAACTAAGATCCCAGCAACTCCCTGCGCCCCCGCCCCCGCCACCGAAAAAAGAAAGCAAAAGGAGAAGCTGATGTATACAATTGTGTACACAGACATAAGGACTTCCTCACAAGAAACTCAAGTTTAAACCATGAAGAAGGGGTTTCCCTGGTGGCTCAGTGGTAAAGAATCTGCCTGCCCTGAAATGCAGGAGCCATAGGAGATAAAAGTTCAATCCCTGGGTCTGGAAGATCCCCTGGAGGAGGGCATGGCAATCCACTCCAGTATTCTTGCCTGGAGAATCCCATGGACAGAGGAGCCTTACGGGCTACAGTCCATAGGGTCACAAAGAGTCAGACTGAGTGACTGAGCACACACCACATCTTAAAACTGTGAAGGAAAACAGTGGGGATATATTAACCTAACAAACACAAGCACCAGACTCACACAAGCAGATTCACGCGCATACAGAAAATGTTGCCGCCTCTATAGGCAAAAGGAAAATGATCTTCATAGATTGTACAGAATTGAACTAGACGACTGGCCACTCTGTGAACCTTGGACTTTCCAGAAAAAAAAAAAAAAAAAAATCTTACTCTTTTTTCTTTTTTTCTTTCTTATTCTGCCCAACACAGACTGTGAGATAATCATTTGGGGTCTTTTTCAGTAGTGTAGCTGGAGGGGCTGGCTGTGGGGACGGAAGGACAGGCCATCAGGAAGGGCTGCTGCCTTGAGGGTGGACAGGACCCCACCCCTTCTGGACAGACTGAGAACAAGAGGCCTCCTGAGTCAGGGCTCCCCTTTGTGCTCAGCAGTCTCCTGTCTTTGAGTGCTTCCAGGTCTGTGTGTAATACTAACAGTCTGCCTCTTTCTATATGGAGCTGTAACAGAATAAAACATGGCAAGATAAAGTACAGCAATTTTCCCATCATTTTCTGGTTCGTCTCAGAAAAGCTTTATGAGGTATAGAGCTGGACGCATTCACATACTTCTCCTTCCTTTGTGCAGGCCGGACACCCCTAGGGGTCAGCGGACAGCGAGGAGGTAAGTGATCCCATGGATCTGGGCTCTGTTGGGGTTCTTATCAGGACAATGGAACCAAATGGTCAGAGTTCCAAGAATTTGTCATACCATACAGAGATGAAGTGCCCAGGTGTGTAAAATAATAGAATTGAATTCAACAATCCTGTCATCCCATTCATAAAACTTTCTCATTCACTACTGAAATAACTTCACTCAAATCTCTATGTCCTTCTCATTTCCACACCCTCGGATAACGCCTGCTACTCCTAACAGGATTTTCCTATCTATGTAAGAGTGGAAAAACTAAAATGCAGACAGAAAAAGAAGTCTTCCCAGTCCTACAGAGAAATTGTGGCTCAATGAGACAGAATCCATAAGTTTTGGCTTCCAAAGGTCCGCTTCCTTCAGCTCGATTCAATATCTGCAGTTGCCTCTTGGCATCAACATAATTATAATTTCTCTTGCTTTTCCCAACCCTTGAGAGCTCTACAGTATATAACCCTTTAATGAGTCGAAAGATCTAATGAGTAGGTCACAACTGGTGCTTTTAATGAGTTAAGATAGACTAAAATAAAAACAAAGTACCCTGGGGACTTCCTGGTGGTCCACTGGCTAAGACTCCATGGTTCCAATGCAGGGGGGCCCAGGTTTGATCCCTGGTCAGGGAACCAAAACCCCCATGCCACAACTAAGATCCTAAGAGCCTCAACTAAGACCTTGCACAGCCTAAATAAATATTTCTTAGAAGATAGAGTACACTGCAAGTAGATGACAGAAGTATTATTTTTACTCTTCTTTCAGTTTTATATGTGTATACTGGCTCACAATATAATTTCTTACTGTGCATCTTGGTAGAAAAAATAAAAATACAGAAAACCCTTTGCTCTTTTCTGGTCTGAATCCTTACATTTTTGAACCCAGATTTTATTTCAGCCCTGTGCTGTGCTGTGCTCAGATGCTCAGTCGTGCCTGACTCTGTGTGACCCTATGGACTGTAGCCCGCCAGGCTCCTCTGTCCATTGGATTTCCCACGCAAGAATACTGGAGTGGGCATCCATTCCCTCTTCCAAGGGATCTTCCCAACCCAGGGATCGAACCCATGTTTCCTGCATTTCAGGCAGATTCTCTGTCACTAGAGCCACCTGGGAAGTCCCAGCACTAGCACAACTACAAATCCAAATTCCTTTCTTTGGGCTGGTTAAGGTCCAGTCCTATTTTATGACTTTGTGATGCTTGTTGAGCAGAAATATTGTAAGAGCTGATGAAAATGTCTCCATAAGATTCCTTCTCAGAAAACCTTCATAAGTCCTTAATAAAGCTTTTATGGAGGTAGCTCATGGAAAAGGTGGGTAAACTGAGGGATATACAGAAAACTAGTACTGTGCCTGAAATTCTAAAAACACAGCTAGGATATTCTCAAACCCTTTGTTCACCCACTGCTTCCTCTATTTCTGTGAGTGGTTGGACTGGAATGTAGCTGGAGAGAAATGGAAACAGGACAGGAATTGGCTACACCCCGGAGAAAATCCACTCCCTTCTTACAGCCTCTGGAATGAATCGGGTCAGTGGTTTTTCATTTATCCTGTGGGACTGGAGCAAACTTGAATTCCTTTTTATCAAAATCTGCTCGGAAAGAAGAAAGCTTATGTTAAAAAGTGTTAAAAAAGATGTTAAAAAGGTTCCTGTCCCATCTGATGCCTTTCTATCTGGAATTTTTTTCTAAAAGATGAGTGAGGAATAAGCAGGGGAAATTCCTTTACAATGTTTTGTGTTTTGCTTCTAGTACAAGGATCAGTAACTCTGATATGCTTTATAAAAATGCTATTCTCACCAGATTGTAAATCTGACACTTGCATGCAGACCTCAAGGCAAAGTATTATGCGGATTTGCTGACCTCTAGTGGGTAAAACCGATAATGACTATAAGCCTTTTACAGTGAAGGTTCATTACAGATGGGAGGTTTGTTAAACGTCTAGTTCTTCACACTGCTTTTTTGTGTTGCTTATTAAAACAGAGACTATTTGTTTCAGGAGTTGCTGTTATGTACAGTTTCAGATGAAGTTTTCTTAATTTATCCAAATATCTTCCATCTTAAGACCTGGACCATTTTTCACTTCTTTTGTCTTTACTTTCCAAGGGTCAAGAGCAAAGCATCTCCCCTCCTCTCCTCTCTTTCTACCTCACTTGTCACTGTGAGCATCAGAAAACGACCAATGTAACCTCTTGTGAACTCTGTGTAGAGAGTATCATCAGATATCCAAAAATATCAAAATCACGAATGTCAAAAATCACAGTCTGGGGATTTCCCTGGTGATCCAGTGGTTAAGATCCTGCACTTCCGTTTCAGGGGGTGCCAGTTCAATCCCTAGTCGGGGAACTAAGATCCCACATGCCCAGTAGCACAGTCAAAAGATTTTTTTAAAAAATCACAGTCTTTTTGAGAAAGACAATTTTCATTTAAATAAGTATCACAAAGAGGTCATCAGCCCATCAACAAGCTCTATGACCTTGGATGAGTTATTTATTCTGCTGATGCTCAGTTTTGCCATCTGTAAAGCAAGCCCATAGTAATCCCTAACTAGCTGTATCAGTTATTATCTGTTAGGATGAAGTCATTCTTGCAGTCCAATGCTGAACCAAAGTTTAATCAGTAGACTATCTGATGGCCACGTAGTTCATTCATTCCTCTAAATAAGAACAATGGGAAAGGGACAGTCTAGGGTTAGGATTGTATGAGTATATTCATGGGAGTAGGAAAAGTGTGACATTTGTTTGGGTTACAGGGGAAAGGACTTTGGTTGGGAAACAAAGAAAAATCCTTTTAGGATCTTACTACATGATGGCTTCTGTGCTTGACAATTTCACTTCTTGGGAGTGCAGGGGTGGGGGATGAGGGGAAGAGAATGCTCAGAAAGTGTTTTCTGATTGTTTTTATGCAGATGATGTGACCACAGTGACTTCAGAAACATTCACAGAAGATCCTAGTAAGATATTCTTTTATTTCCTTGCTCTCACACTGTGGCTAGAAGGATTCAGGATGATGTCTGTATAAAGTAAGAGGAAGACTATTAAAGAGTTTCAGGGACGTCCCTGGTAGTCCAGTAGCTAAGACTCTACGCTCCCAATGCAGGGTGCCCAAGTTCTGTCCCTGCTCAGAGAACTAGATCCCTCATGCTGCATGCAACTAAGACCTGGCACAGCCAAATAAATAAATATATTTAAAAAGAGAGAGAGACAGATTCAGAGCCCTGTTGTCTATGTTAGATGCCACCAAGGCTATAAACATGCCCAATCTTTTTGCCACTTCCTTTTCCTTCTGTGATAGTCCCTTATATTTCTCCCCAAGAGTCCGCATTCTTTCGCTTCAATCTTGCCTCCTTTTAGATCATCATGCCTCACCCTGTTTTTCCCTTTGCTGTTTTTCCTGCTTGCATTTTTCCATTCCCTGCATCTATCGTATTTTTACAGATCTGGTGAATGATCCTGCTACAGATGAAACAGGTAGGTTTCACTCCAGCTCTTAAAAATGGCACGTTTCATGTTAATAGTCACAGTATTTATTCTAGCTCTTGAATTAATCTTATAATTTTTATCACTGGGAAGGGGATGAAAGAAAAGATGCTCCTGGCCCCCTAAAAAAGAGGAAGCAAAGTGGATTCATAAAAAAAAAAAAAAGTGGATTCATAGCTTTAAAAAACATACATAAAGACTTCCAATGTCAACAGGCCAAATAATGCTCAAAAAAATTATCTTCAATGAACTCTCTTCCCCTGGACACAATATAAAAAACCCAGCCATTGCCTCAGCTTTTTCCTGTTACCCACATTCTCCCTCCTGTACTCTGCCTTCCCCTTTGTCAATCCGGAGACCTTCTCACATCACTGTTTTGTGCCTTTTCAGTTCTGGCTGATATCCAGCCTTCCACCGATGACCTGGGTGAGTTCAGATCTGGGACCTCAGGGCCATGGGGGCTGTTCTGGGCTTCCCGCAATACCCATGATGGAAGACAGTACAGCTGGTGAAGAACCCTAAATAAGACTACATGTTAGGCAGAGCATTTGTCCAACAGTTTAATTTAAATTAATGACATGTTTGAGCCCCTAACAAGCAAGAACTGTGGTTTGATACATAAACTGCCAAGGTTTGATTTTCCTCTCCAAGTTTCCAAGATTGAATGGGTAAAGGTAAAGGTGAACAAAACTGATTTTCTTCTAAACATCTTTTGTCTAACAGATGAGATAAGACAAAGGAATGGATAATTTTATTCAGTTTCACCAAACATATATAATCAAGCAAAAGAAGCTGTGAGATCTCAGAGTCCTTGATTATATTCAGTGTTGAGAGTTAAAGGCTTTTCTGAAGGGCACATTGACTAGGTTGATTCCTGGAAAACAAATAGAAGTGAATTAAGTGAATGGAAAGGCGAAGAGCTTTCAGGTAAAGAAAACAATATGGGCAAAGGCTTAGGATGGAAATGAAAACCAGCCAGAGAACAGTTCATGCAAAGGAAAGTTCTAAGCAGATTATTGAATTGGAAAGCCAGCAAGAACACTGCTGCCTAGTCCCAATAAAATATGATATCCTGAATTATTTTGTTAGAGGTATGGGAGAGAAATGAGCTGTCAGGGAGCAGAGACTGTTGAGAGGAAGTCCAGTTTTCTATTAGATAGATGGTAGCTATTGGGTGGATGGTAGCACCATTCACTGAACATTTTGAATTGGTGAAGGGAAAGAAGGCAGTTTGAGACATGGAAGGATCTTTTTTTTTTTTTTGGAAGGATCTTAAAAAAAAAAAATCCATGAGCTCTTCCAGAAAATGGCAGTTGAATTTGTAGACCTGGAGCTTATTAGAAGAAAGTTCTGAGCTAGACATAGAAGTTTGAGAATTCTCAGCATATAAACCTGTGATTGAAACCATGGGAGCCTGGGTTCGATCCCTGGTAGGGGAAGTAGATCCCATATGCCACAGCTAAGAGTCCGCATACCCCAGTGAAGATCCTGCATGCTGCAGTTACGAACCAGTGCAGTGGAAACAAAGAAATCGGGGATAGATGAGATCACCCAGCTAACATTCTTCCTATAGTATCCTATTAGCAATCCTTCCGATAACATTTTACAGCTAACTCCCGTGGTTAGTCCATTTCTTCAAGATGCATCTTACTCCTTGACTTACTCTCCATTCTACAAACTCAGCCAGTATTTAACTTGCCCCTAGGTTAGGACTGGGGCTTCCCTGGTGGCTCAGGGGTAAAGAAACCACCTTCAATGCAGGAAATGCCGGTTCGATCGCTGAGTCGGGAAGATCCTCTGGAGAAGGAAATGGCAACCCACTCCAGTATTCTTTCCCGGAAAATCCCATGGACAGAGAGCTTGGTGGGCTACAGTCCACAGGGTTACAAAGAGTCGGACATGACTGAGCACACACGTGGGTCTCAAGTAAGGCATGACAGTTACAGGGCAGTGACTTCTAGAACCAGTAATAACTGAATAAAATTTCCTCCTTTCAGCCTCACTCAACGACAAAAATACCACCACAGGTATGATTGTCTTTTGCCTGTCTTTTTCTTAAGCTTTTTTTTTTTCCTTTCTGAAGATGCCTAATCTCCTTGTTCTTGGGAGAATACTTGGTACATCTTCTAGTTTTATTTCCAATTCTTTTTCAAAGAATATTTGTAGTCTTCATATCCCTCCCACCCTACCTCAGTGTCTATGAGTTCCTGTTCTAAAGGTCATGGGGAAAAGATGGGATCACTACTGCATGGTCCCAGAACAGTCCTCTCCATAACTAACTTTGAACATCATCTGTTTGTTAGTGGGTCAGGAAGTGACCTCAAGGATTCAGCATTACTGTAGATGTCATGCTTTCTCTAACATACTGGTAATTCTGATGTGCAGCTAGGGTTAAAAACCACCAACAGAGAAATAGTGACCCACTTTAGAATTCAAATTCTTCAGAATATGACTGTTAGCATTTCATCTTTCATGTTGCCACCTGTCTAACCCTAGAAGGACTTTTTCCTAGAAGAACCCACAGGGACTATTTTATTCTCTTTCCTTTCAGGTAGGGAAGCACCTAAATTTCATTGTTTAGCCAACATCTATTATTGCTTTGTGGACTTCCCTGGTGGCTCAGCTGGTCAAGAATCAGCCTGCAATGCGGAAGACCTGGGTTCAACGTCGTGAAGATCCCCTGGAGGAGGGCATGGCAACCCACTCCAGTATTCTTGCCTGGAGAATCCCATGGACAGAGGAGCCTAGAGGGCTACAGTCCATGGGGTCACAAAGAGATGGACATTATTGCTTTGTATTGGTTACAGGAAGAACATACCCCAGCTTACAGTGATCCTCTGTAGAGACTACTCTGTAGGTTTTCCCAGCTCTCTATCTCCTCCTCCATTCCTCTAACCATGTGTTTTTTATGGTGGGTATATTCAGAGTGCCGGGATGAGAAATTTGCCTGCACAAGACTCTACTCCGTGCATCGGCCAATCAAGCAATGCCTCCATCAGATATGCTTCACCAGGTAAAGGGTCCCATATCACCCAGAGAGCCACCCATGATAGCGCTTTCATGTCAGTAACCATTTAATGAGCACCCGCTCTGGAATTTCAGCCTCTAAGGGGGCAGAAGTTTTAAGCATCACCCTTTAAGCTATTCCGAAGGTGCCAATTAGAACCTAGAGTCTGCACGGACTTAAAGAATGAACTTACGGTTGCTGAGGAAGGATGCAAGTGAGGAATAGTTAGGGAGTTTTGAATGGACATGTACACACTGCTGTATTTAAAATGGAGAACCAACAAGGACCTAAGGTATAGCACAGGGAACTCTGCTCAGTGTCGTGGAGGAGAATGGATACGGGTATATTATGGTTGAGTCTCCTTGCTGTTCACCTGAAACTATCACAAAATTATTAATCAGCTCTACCCCAAGACAAAATAAAAAGCTTTTTAAAAAATAAAAATATTAAAAAAAAAAGCAAATAGACTTAAGACCTGAGAAATAAGTAATGGGAAGTGTATTATGATAGAAGGAAAAAAGAACCTTGAGTCTGGATTGAGGCACACGGAACAGCTTAACTAACAAATGTAGATGCTGAAGGCAAGGACGGTGAGTACTAGAGGAAGGATGGTCATGAGGGAAACACTGGTTTATCAAATTCATCACATCCAAGAAATAAGCTGGAGCTGAAGATGCAAGTGTGAAGGTAGAAAATAGTAGGGAGTAGTGTGGGAAGTATTAGAGCTTGAGTCTAGGTGGAATGTGCAAAGTTGTAACTAACAAGCGTGATCGATACCATTCTATCTTCTACACTACTTGAAGGGGTGGGAGTGGGAAGTCTGAAATACTTAAGGAAATCCAAGTATTTCCAGGAGTTGAAAGAGGCATCTCAGGCAGAGGCTAGTTCTCCCTCTCAATGCTTTTTCCATATCCTTCTTGCACCATGACATTGGATCTATGGCAGTTCACGGCGTATGTACGTCATCAACAATGAGATCTGCTCCCGTCTTGTCTGTAAAGAACACGAAGCTATGAAAGGTAAGACTAGCTTTGATGGGGAGGAACAATAATGAAAGCAACTGATAACTGGGGCAAGGTGCTAACAGATCCAAGATGTGGCTGTGGAGGAGGAGCTTTAGGCTGCTCTCCGACTTCCATCAGTTCCTGCTCCACCTAGTTACCCCAATAAACAATATAAAGAAAGCACCATGTTTGGTATATTCATAACCCTCAAAGCTGCTGTACAGCACAGGAAGTTCAGCTCTGTGTTCTGTAATGACCTAGATGGGTAGAATGAGAGGAGGAGGGAGGGAGGCTGAAGAGGGAGGGGATATATGAATGCATATAGGGCTTCCCTGGTGGCTCAGCCATGAAGAACCCATCTGCCAATGCAGAGGATTCGGGTTTGATCCCTAGGTTGGGAAGATCCCCTGGAGAAGGAAATGGTAACCCACTCCAGTATTCTCGCTTGGGAAATCCCATTGACAGAGTAGCCTGGCAGGCTACTCAGTTAGACATGACTGAGCAAGTAAACAACACATAGCTGATTCACTTTGTCATACAGCAGAAACACAGCATCATAAAGCAATTATCTTCCATTATTAACATTAAAAAATTGATAACCCTTAAGAAAGCACCGCTAAATCCCTTTCCAACTAGACAGCAACCCCTAACTTCTCTTATGTATAGATAGTGCATTCGGATGCTCTGCTACTTTGAAGATCATTCACCAGAGATAAAAAGCCAAGTCCACTATTACAAATAACAATCTCAAAAAAAAAAAACAAAACAATCTCTACTAGTCCTGCAGCCATGTTCATAAGCCCAGGTGGGGAAAAAGCCACTAATTTAGAGACTATAACATTTGGATACATAAAAAGTCACTTAGACATTGGCTGAACACCAGCTACCTTTACAGTAGTCTACCAATTCCAAGAATAATTTCCCTTGCTTATTGTGAAATTTTAGAGGTAGAGCAAAGTAGAAAGATTTTATTAAAAAAAAAAAATTACAAGAGTCCAGATGTGTGGTTAGACACTATGTATGGTGTGAAAACACTATTTCTCACCTTCCCCTGGCCCAGCCCCAGATGATGGCTGCCGTCGTCAAAGTCACCACATGCAAAAGCCACTCTGACTCAGCTGCCGGCCTTGCACCAACCCCCTCTGAGTAAGAGCTGTACTTAACTTCGCAGAAGGAAACTTACCCCTTGCCTTCATTGGCTCTGCAAGCCACCTGCAAGGGAAGCACCTTGACACTGAGGATGAGTATCTGGGACTCGAGGCACTTTCAAGTGTCTCGGGGGACTTGCTAAAGTTAGCCATTTGCACACAGTAAACACTTTTGAATGACTGGACCTAATTTTTTTTTCCCTGCTGTTTAATAAGTCCACAATTAGAAGAATTGGAAGCAAGGTGTGAATAAGAACTGACCACCTGTGCTCAGTTCTTTTGCATCCAGTCTTTCATTTTCAACTACATTCTTGAAGCAGGTATTTCAATGCTTGTTTTGCAGAAAAGGATGGTGAGGTTCAGAAAAGACTCTTTCTGGTAGGGAGTAAATAACCATTAAGTTACAGATCCTAGGTTCTAACCCTGATCTATTTCTCTTCAACCCTTTCACTGCACCACCCTGCAGTCTCCTCTTTCTTCTTCTCTTTTCTTGGAGCCCTGGCCACCTTCCTACATTCTCATCTCAACATGCTCTGCTTCTCTTCTAGATGAACTCTGCCGTCAGAAGGCTGGTCTGCCCCCAAGGCGACTCCGACGCTCCAACTACTTCCGCCTTCCTCCCTGTGATAATGTGAATTTGCAGGGACCCAGTGGTCTGTGATCAACAAGGAAGAGGAAGCAAAGAATGTGTGGGTGGGAGGGAACTCCTTGTCCAACCATTGTCAGCTAACCCATAGACATGAGTAGTTCTTAAATCAATCCCTTTGCAATGTCTAGCTTTTGCCCCTACTTCTTCAGTTTTTTTTTTTACCCACTTTGTCATTTTTCAGTACATAACATATAGTTTTTGTAGTATTGCATGGTTTTGCTGCTTCTCCATATCATAGACCCGGTAGATAAATGATTAACGTGTCGCTTAGATAGAAACATTCTATGTACAATGTCAAGAGAAAATAAACTTGAATAAAATTATTAAAAATATTAACTACTGAATCTGTTTGAGATAGATCTTAGGGGGGAAGATGCTATCACTATCAATCTCAATTGACTACAGAACGTCAATATTTTACATTCAAGCATTTCCTAGATTAACTCCCCATTCACTTACGTGGTCCTCTTTATTCCTACTATTTTGCTGGACTGTCCTAACTTTTGCCTGGTATGTCCTCTTTCTGTTGTTCAGTCACTCAGTTACACCCATGGACTGCAGCACACCATGCTTCCCTGTCCTTCACTATCTCCTAGAGTTTGTTCAAACTCATGTCCATCAAGTCAGTGATGCCATCCAACCATCTCATCCTCTGTTGTCCCCTTCTCCTCCTGCCTTCAATCCTTCCCAGCAACAGGGTTTTTTTCCAATGAGTCGACTCTTTGCATCAGGTGGCCAAAGTGTTGGAGCTTCAGCTTCAGCATCAGTCCTTCCAATTGAATATTCAGGGTTGATTTCCTTTAGGATTGACTGGTTTGATCTCCTTGCAGTCCAGGGGACTCTCAGTCTTCTCCAGCACCACAGTTAGAAAGCATCAATTCTTTGGGGCTCAGCCTTCTTCAGATGCTCTCTTTATGAGAAGGATTATGGTAATTTTGTAGTTCTAGAAAGTACTCCAGAAACAAGAGTTATTCAGTCCTACTATAAAGACCCAAAGTGTTGTCTTCTGCTAAGCTCAGAAGCTGAGGCTAGAGAGAGGAGTACACCAGGTATAAAGGTATCCAGTTTTTCATGCGGTCAGTTATTCAATCACCAAGCAGAGCTAGAAAGTCTTGTGTAGTTATTCTTTGCAGTGGTAATGGGGTTAGCGCACCTCCACCTCCACCTCCACCTCCACAAGTTAATCAGACAGCTTAACTTGAAATCAGATCATTGCTCTGAAGTTCCTGGAGCTGTTGCTACTTCTTTTATCCTCATCACCATAATCTAGAGATTATCATGCAGATGGATTCAGGAATAATCTGATTAGGGGCCAAAGAAGGGAATTCAGACCTGAATTTTAATAGGCAAGTACAAAGTATACTCTATGGTTTACAGAGAAGAGTAAAAGAAACACAATATTCAGACAACCTGAATTCTTATCCTGGCTCTGGCAGGAACCAGGTAAACTCAGATCAGTCAGTTTCCCTCAATATTAAGCCCTGGTTTAATTGCCCCATCTTTAATATGGAAGAAATTTATGTTTATTCAGAGGTTTCTTTTCATTCAACGATGAGATTTAAATGCATTGTTCATATTGCTTGAAGCCTAAATGCAGTCTAATTCACAACTATCATGTCTGCTTTAAAAGAAGAGAAATACTCTATATTAGGACAACAGTCCACAACGTCATAGAACAAAACCATGTTATGAGTGACACATTAAACATCATGGATGCTTTCATCGAGATAACGCAGAACCTTTCCAAAAAGCCAGTGGAATTCAAACAGAAACGAGGGGACTTTGAGACAGTTCTTTGTGGCAGAAGTCCACTTGGTAAGGGTTGGATTCCTTCCATTTTGCAGAAAAACTACCAATATGAGGACTAGATTCTTGCTGTCAAGAAGCATTTCCTTCTCCAGAGTATCTTCCCGACCCAGGGATCAAACCCAGGTCTCCCGCATTGTAAGCAAGATGCAAGACACTTTACCATCTGAGCCACCAGGGAATTCTGAGTCACCAGGAAAGTCTGTTAAGAAGCAGCTTAGTTTAATAGGATTCGCATAACTGATTAAAGAGAAATACTAGGAAAAAACCCTTGAAGCATGGAATCCTTGCCTCAGTCCCTCAAAGCAGATGTACTTGTATACAGACAGAGTCCATGGATATTGTAGCCAAAGGAGAGAGGTTTCAGAAGGCACCGCGTTTCTGAGAACCATTTAAGAGCCTCTTCATGAAACTGACCCTTACTGCACATTGACTGAGAGGGGGCATTCCCACCAGAAAGCACCCCAATCCCATTATTGTATATATTGCAAATTAGACATTCAAAATACAACTTTTTCCAACTTCCTTCTCAGAGGACAGTGATCTCCTTTGGTCTATTTTTCTTTTCTATGTTTAGAAAGAAGACCTGAACTTGGGCTTTTATCTCCCTTTGAAAGCTGAGTAGCAGCATCGCTCACATATCTTTGATCTGCTCTTCTCCATCTTTGCCTCCTTCCTTGACCACTGGTTCCCCAACATTACAAACTTGTTTACTCTCCCCCAGATGTGGCCCACTCCTCTCTTCTCCAGAAGGTTCTTTCTTTTCTGTCCCCTTTGGTCTTACGGGATGCAGTTTCATGTTTCACCCTTCCTTTTCTTTTGCATCAAATTCCTGTGCTTTGCCGTTTCTCGCTATTCTGATGTTCTCTGCTTTTGTCTTCTTCTCCAAGTGGAAAGCAACGCTTCTAACTCACTTTTCATCCTCGCTTTCCTCCCCCTTACAAAGGCTTGTTTTCTCTCATAACTTTGCTCTAAGAACAGTCCCAGGGCAGTTTCGGGAGGTTAGTTTTGGTTCCAGTTTTCTTTCCCTCTGTCCTCTCTTCCCCATTTACAAAATTCCATCCACCTTTTTGGTACAGCCAGGACAGTGTGGAGGTTCCTTAAAAAACTAAAAATAGAACTACCATATGATCCAGCCATCGTACTACTGGGCATAATCCAGGGAAAACCATAATTCAAAAAGATATATGCATCCTAATGTTCATTTCAGCACTATTTAAAATAGCCAGGATATGGAAGGACCTAAATGCCCATCCAACAGAGGAATGGACAAAGATGTGGTGCATATATACAATGGAATATCACTCAGCCATTAAAAAGGACGGTGCCATTTGCAGCGATACGGATGGACCTAGAGATGGCCATGCTAAGTGAAGTAAGTCAGAGAGAGGAGCAATATGGTATGACATCCCTTATATGTGGAATCCAAAAAGAAATGGTACAAATGAACTTACAAAATGGAAACAGACTCAGAGAACAAACCTGTGCTTGCCAGGGGCAAGGATTGGGGAAAGAAATAGTTAGGGCGTTTGGGATGGACATGTACATCATACATATAGATGGACATATACTGCTATATTTAAAATGGATCACCAACAAGGACCTACTCTACAGCACAGGGAACTCTGCTCAATGTTATTTGGCCACCTGGATGGGAGAGGAGTTTAGGAGAGAATGGATACATGTATATGTACGGAGAAGGCAATGGCACCCCACTCCAGTACTTTTGCCTGGAAAATCCCATGGGCGGAGGAGCCTAGTAGGCTGTAGTCCATGGGGTCACTAAGAGTTGGACACGACTGAGTGACTTCCCTTTCACTTTTCATTTTCATGCATTGGAGAGGGAGATGGCAACCCACTCCACTGTTCTTGCCTGGAGAATCCCAGGGATGGGGGAGCCTGGTGGCTGCCATCTGTGGGATCACACAGAGTCGGACACGACTGAAGTGACTTAGCAGTATATGTACGGTTGAGTCCCTTTGCTAAACACCTAAAACTATCACAACATTGTTAATTGGCTATACTCCAAAACACAATAAAAAGTTTAAAATGTCATTCACTTCCTTTTTGTTGCTGTTTACTCTCAGCCCATTTCAGGTCCCTGGTATTCTAGTTTTCCTCCTTGGTCCACCCCAGAAAAAGATTTGAAAACATTTTACTCTTAATGGTATTAATATTATTCTTTTCAAGGTGAACACAAATGACAACCTTCTTAAGCAAGGAACTTCTATTCTGATGAAAAAAAGTTATTTGAGGGAATTCTTGGGGGTCCACTTCCACTGCCAAGGCCCGGGGTTCAATCCCTGGTGGACAACTAAGATCCTGCAAGCCTTGCCGCATGGCCGAAAAGAAAAAAAATTTTGAACTGAAACAGTGAATATTTAGTGTTGGAAATAAAAGATTTGGTAAAAGTAACATTGGGCTTCCCAGGTGGTTCAGTGGCAAAAAATCTGCCTGCCAATGCAGGAGACAGGGGTTCAATCCCTGGGTAGGAAAGATCCCCTGGAGAAGGAAATGGCAACCCACTCCAATATTCTTGCCTGAAAAATTCCATCGACAAGAGGAGCATGGCAGGCTACAGTCCATGGTGTTGCAAAGAGTTGGAAATGACTGAGCATGCCTGCAAAAGTATCATTAGGCAGTGATGATTATCTCTTCCTGGCACCTTGAACAGACAGACTCAGCTGCCTGTACACCTCATCTAAAAAAAAACAAAAAAACATGTTTTCTTCTTGTCTTCTTTTCCAAAATTGTTCTGAACCTAACTTTCCCCCATCATTTCATGCATGTGACTGAAATAAATTCTCTTTCTTCTTTGAATGAAGAAGTTCTGGAGATTTAAATGTGCACTCTACTCGCTAAAAAGAGCTCCTTGCACACTTTCTCTGAGTATTCATTTGACTCATGGTGCAAAAAGCTGTCTCCCCACTTCTGGACCTTTCTTTTGATGTCCCCAAGCAGTATGTGTTACCAGCCACAAACTCCTCCCCCTCCACAATGCCTGGCGCTCGTGGCGAAAGTTGATGTTTACACCTGATCAGAAGGTGCAAGCAACTTTGCTTCCTTCTGTACAGAAGCAGCTGGAACACACTGAAAGGAGTTGGAACACAGCTGAATAGAAAGAGAAGTTGGAAGAGTACCAGAGAAGGGGGAGTAGGGGATGGCAGAGTGTCAAGAGATTGACACCAGAGAAGGGGAGCCCAGAGGCTAGAAGGTGGAAATTCACAAATCTGTCTGGGAGAAGTGTGGTGGAGGATCTGAGTTCCACACCAACCCATCTGGAACCTTACAGGGTAGAGTGAACACTGGGGAGGCAAACTCTGGCAGACAAAGATTTGGTTAAAAACACAACACTCCAGGGATTCCCTAGTGGCTCAGTGGTAAAGAATCCGCCTGCCAGTGTAGGAGATATGAGTTCAATCTCTGATCTGGGAAGATCCCACATGCCACGAGGTCACTAAGCCTGTGTACCACAGCTACTCAGACTGTACTCTTCAGACTGTACTCTTGAGCACTTACTCTGCAACGAGAAGCCACCAAAATGAGAAGCCCATGCAGTGCAACGAGAGAGTCGCTTCCATTCACTGCAACCAGAGAAAAGCCCGTGCAGCAACAAAGACCCAGAAGAGCCAAAAATAAATTAATTAATTAAAAAATACAACATTCTAATAAAAATTGAAATCCTTGTGTGTCTTAGCACTTTTCACTAACCAAGCACTAGCGAAAGTGACTTGACTTTCTCTGTGGTAGAGAGAGAAACAGGTGGTCACAGTTTGTTTTTTTTTCTAAAAACCAGTCAACCAAAGCCAGAAGTGGCGGTCAGACGATAACTTCTGGGCAGAACCTAAGATGGAAAAGCAAATGTTGTTTATATAAATAGAAACGTAGAGCCTGTACCATAGCTTCCTGTTGACAAAATGAGCTTCGCTTCACCTCAAACCTTCAATGGTTTTAAAAATAACTGATAACGGGGTTTTTTTTTTCTCTTTCAATTTGTCCAATCACTTTCAGTAAGATTCTAGCTTTTTCTTAACCCACAGGTTCTAAGCTCGTTTCTCTGTCTCCGGCTTTCTTCTCATTCACTCTTTTCCTTTCTGCTGTGTGTTTACCCAGCCATAAATCTATACTGCGGAGCTTTTGGGAGTACATTACCATAGTTCTGTACCGATCCGTAAGGGCTGAACTCGGGATGATCTCATAAATGTGCGTGAGATTCACCTCCTCCCCTAACTGTTATAAAAAGTAATAGAGGACTTCCCTGGTGATTGAGTGGCTGAGAATCCGCCTGCCAATGTAGAGGACACAGGTTCGATCCCTGATCAGGAAAAATCCCACATGCCGTGGAGCATCTAAGCCCGTGCGCTGCATCCACTGAGTCGGTGCACCTAAAACTCATGCTCTTCAACGGGAGAAGCCACCACAATGAGAAGCCTGAGCATGACTAGAGAGTAGACCCCACTCGCTGCAACGAGGGACAGCCCGTGCACAGCAACGGAGACCCAATCCATCCAAAAAAGAAATTTTCTTAAATTAAAAAAAAAATAGTGATAGGCTTTGAGCAGGTACAGGTAAATATTTTAAAGGAAAATGGGATTGGTGGGCATGGAGGTATCAAGCCTGTCATTGTATGTTTTCCCAATATTTTGTCCTTTCCCAAAAGATCAAACACAAGAGCTACAATGAAGGGTAGTGAGAACTGTACAGAAACACCATTCTTGAAAATGGGTTAAATTCAGAGGGGGAAAGGAAAATAAAATAATCTACATACAAATAAGCCTATGAAAATGTGTAATATGAACACTAAAACCAAAGTGCTAAAAATAAAAATTACTTCAAAAATGCTCATATTAAATATGTATGGCAAAAAAAATATATATATATGTATGGCAGCTCCTTAAATGGTTATTGAGAGAAACCTATTATTTATTGGAAGGTGAGCTAAAATCTGATAGAGTTAAACAACTATGCTCTTTTCTGTGCCATTAGCTACCTGAGATCAAAAGACCAGTCTTTGTGCAATAAATTGATTAACTGTAAGTACAATAACTCATAATTAAATCACATACTGTGATTCCTATAAAACTGTAATTTACAGTTCATAGGAATCTTGTTCTAATGAACAGACAAGAATAATTTCTGTGCTTCCCTGATGGCTCAGTAGTAAAGAATCACCTGCCAATGTAGGAGACGTGGGTTCCCTGATACAGGAAGATCCCACATGCCTCGGAGGAACTAAGCAGTGCCCTACAACTACTGAGCCTGTGCTCCAGAGCCCACGAGCCGCAACTACGGGCCCACTTGCTGCAACTACTGAAGCCCGCATGCCCTAGGACCCCACAAATGCAACTGGAGAGAAGACCCTACTGGCCTCACTAGAGAAACGCCCAAGCAGTAACGAAGACCCAGCGGAGCCAAAAAACAGGCAAATAAATAAAATCACACACAAAAAATTATAATTTCCCTCTTGCCATGTAACAAACTAAAAAACTATACCATCCAAACACAGAGCATCTAAAATCTAAATCAGTGTGGTTCTAGGTATAATAAAATGTGTATTTGTATCATCCTATTTGTTTGAATGGCATATAAGAATTGATACTTGTTTCTGGGCAAGTCCTGATGTCACACTCACCTTGTGTGATCCTAAGGTAATCACCAGTTATAACTGTAAATTGGTCACAATACATCTGCCTTAGGAGTGTTTCTGAGGATTAACAAGGTAATATATTCAAAGGTTTTTCCCCTGTAAGACTATAGTGTATTTAATAAAAGTAAGGGACTTTTTTCCTAGTTAAGCCATTTGGCTTCTCCCTAACTCTCCTTGAATAGGTTGACTTTCTTCTTTCCCTTGTGACAAACTGAGGTGTGTGTGTGTATACAGGTGTGTTAGTGGCTCAGTTGTGTTTGACTCTGTGACGACATGGACTGTAGCTCACCAGGCCCCTCTGTCCATGGGATTCTCCAGGCAAGAATACTGGAGTGGGTTGCCTTGCCCTCCTCTAGGAGATCTTCCTGACCCAATGACCAAACCCGCATCTCCTGCATGGCAGGTGGATTCTTTACTATCTCAGCCACCAGGGAAGGCCAAAGTGAAATGACCCTGATGGAGTAGGCTTTGCCTGGAGAGGTATGGAAACTTGCCAAGGGTGTACAATGCCACCAATGCTAGTTTCTCTACAGTTTGACCTTCCTAACTTAAATTTGATTTTTTCAGCATCCAAAATCTTTTGGGCAGAGCAGGGTCTTTTTGCAGTAGCAGCTGGCGGGTCAGCCTCTGATGCTCAAACTTGCAGGATTGGAGTGCAGGTAGGATGGGCAGGGCTGTGTGACATTCCCAAGCACTGGACAACTAGACACCTTGCAACCCTTCCAAGCACCAGAGGGCAGGACAGGGCCACAGCCCCTGAGGGAGTCCAGAGCCAAATGGGCAAAAATAATGATCTCACCTCTGGCCTTGGGGATGCAGCCCTTGCCATGATTGTGCCCATGCAGTGCACACCTGCAGTGTGGGCAGGTGTGCAGTTTGGGGGTTGTTCCTGGACATGTGCGTCATGCAGCATAACCCCCGTAACCACAGCTGTCTTGTCTATTCAGCCAGGAAGTTTTATCTTCCCGACCATCCACAAAAGAAAGGGAAAGCTTCGGCTGGCTGGGGCAAGTCATGAACAGCCTCTTCAGCACAACTTGGCTGAAGATGGAGTTGGTTCCCTGGCCAAAAATTTGTACAGTTTGACCAACACCCTTGGGAGATGTCCTGGCCCTGGGCTCCCTGTGCTGAACTTTTGGGAAGAAGTCCACTTACTGATGGAGCCTACTGCTTGGCTAGGGGTGGGTGTGTTTGTTTGTCTGAACAAACATTGTTTCATTTTGAGCGTTACCCTTTGAGATGGACAGCAGAGGGATCATTATTCTTCTTTTTCAGATAGGGAACAAGGTTTATAAAAGTGAAGGGACCCATCTACTTACTGGATAAAGTATGGCAGAACCATGCCTGAACTAAGTTCTAAACCTTAGGTTAATATTAATGTTCACTCAGTTGCAAAAGGAAAACTCAGAAACATCTTGTTTAGAAATTACAAGTAATTTCCTTGGTTGCTGAAGAAGGTTTGTGAGCGAATCTAGACAGCCCTTGGTGTCACACACCACATGAACCACCCAGGAACTGCGCCACTCTGGAATTCTGTGGGGACAGCCAGGGGTTGTGAACCATGAGCCTGGTTAGAAGGAAGAAAGTGAGAAAAGCCCAAGATGGCCATACTTTTCCTCTTATCAGAAGGATGGAGTACCAGTTTGTTGGCTGATTAGTCAACAGTTTTAATCATGGTTTCTTTGGGCAATAGAGAAAGTGATTCTGAGCACAAACTCTGCAGCTTGCCCTCATGGCTGCCAATCCTGACTTCACCAAGCAGATGAGTCATGTGGGTTACTCAACTTGTTTCTACTTTCACCTCCTGCCATAGCACGTGTTTTCTTGTTCTCTTTCCAGGTTTGATTTTTGATCAAAGATAAAGCAGAGCTTTCATTTATACCACCGACTGTTTTCTCTTGTTCAGGGCAGAGAGATGCATACTATTGTACAGCCTGGCTCACAGCCTTCGATTCCCTGTAAGTACCCATTCTGTGCACCTGAATTTCCCACTCCTGTTCTTTACTCTCCTCTGATCCAGGGAATGTATCACCTTTGAAAGTTATGGGCTTTCTCCTCTGTTTACACATACTGACAGCTGAGAGATACCCATCACTCCCATGTTTTCTCCAGCTCTTCAGATCCTTGAAGTTTCTCCGAATTAATCAGGATTTTAAAATTTGTTGTTTAGGTGTTCAGTTCAGTTCAGTTGCTCAGTCGTGTCCGACTCTTTGCAACCCCTTGAATCGAAGCATGCCAGGCCTCCCTGTCCATCACCATCTCCCGGAGTTGGTGGGCGTGCATATATTGTTGCTCAACTACACCTCTACCTACTTCCAAAAAGTTTTTATCACCCCAAAAAGAAAATCCTAAACCATTAAGCACTCAAACTCACGTCCATCGAGTCGGTGATGCCATCCAGCCATCTCACCCTCTGTCGTCTCCTTTTCCTCCTGCCCCCAATCCCTCCCAGCATCAGAGTCTTTTCCAATGAGTCAAATCTTCGCATGAGGTTAATTCACATAAATAAAAATAAAGTATACAATTCAGACTTCCCTGGTGGTCCAGTGGGTAAGAATCTGTCTGCCAAAGCAGGATAACATGAGTTCAATCCCTGGTCTAGGAAGATTCCATATGCCACTAAGCCCTTCCCTACAACTACTGAATCCGCACTCTAGAGCCTGTGCTCCACAACAAGAAATGCCACTGCAGTGAGAAGCCCACACATCACAAGCAGAGAGTAGTATCCTCCGTTCTCCCTAGTTAGGAAAGCCCGAGAGCAGCAATGAAGACCCAGCATAGCCATAAGTTATTAATTTAAAAATATACAATTCAGTGACATTTAGTGCATACATTGTTGTTCAACTACCACCTCTATCTACTTCCAAAAAGTTTTTATCACCCCAAAAAGAAAATCCTAAACCATTAAGTATTCATGACTATTCCCCGCTGCCTCAAGCACCTGAGTAACCACCAATCTGTTTACTGCCTCCCTGGATTTATCTATTCTGGATATTTCATATAATATCCAGAATGGAATCATACACTCTGTGGTCTTTTGTGTCTGCCATCATCAGGTTTTAAGGTGATCGTATGGGACATAAATGACTAATAGAAGCAACTTCTACTTCTTTTTATGCTGTAGCAGTACCTCCTGTAAGGAACCTGTGGATGGAGGTCTAAAGTAACCAGGACAGGGACTTCCCTGGTGATCCAGTGGTTAAGAATCCACTTGGCAATGCAGGGGATGTGGGTTCAATCCCTGGTCTGGGAACTAAGATCTCACATGCCATTTGGCACAACCAAAAAATAAAAATTAAAAATAATGAAATAATGAAATAAAGCAACCAGTAACCAGGACATTTGAGTAGCAGAACCATGTTCAATGTCAGCAAAGTGCTGAGTGCACTGAGTGACTTTCTAACTATGCCAAGTTGATAATTCCTGCCTTCTGTAACAAAGTGAAGACCTCCTGATGGTATATTTAGTCCACGTGAGGATGGGTTGGGGGAGAGGAAAAACAAGGGGATCTTGAAGGAGGAGGAAACCTGGTTCACACACTAAGGAATCTGGGGCTGTTGATGTCAAATAAATGCTTCTCAACTTTCTAAGATCCTGAAATTAGTTAAATCAAGAAGCAGTGTGATCTAATTAGTAGTGATGGAATGACTATTATAAGGCAATGATCACTACAGACCCTCAAAAAAGGTGAGAACTGAGGAGAAAGAATGTGCCAATATGATGCCAGGACTTCCTAAAGAGAGGATGATCTGATACCAATGACTGTTGGTGAGTAGTCAGAAAGAGTAGAGAATAGCGATTCTACAAGTAACATTTAATTTGCTATCCTTGCTTCAGGACCTATCCCTTATTCATTTTAGAGCTATTTTTAATCAAAATTATCTCTACCAGTCAATGAAATCACATCATCCTTTATACGGCATCACTGAGCATACAAATAATATGGAATTTGGTTTTCCAAATGCCCACAAAGAGAAAGAAAGACCTGTACGTTATTTGAAGCACTTCTCATTTCCCCTGGCATTTCAATTGTCTATTAAGCAAGCAAGCAAACACACACACAGATACACACAAATGTTTCAGAAGTACATAAAGTCACACAATCATAGAATTTTAGAGCTGGGGAAGACCTTGAAGGTCCTCTAGGCAATGAAAACTAACCACCTGCTTGGAATTAATGGGAATTTGTCAAAAAAGCAGAGTACTGGGCTGTACTCCAGAATGACTCCAAAATCTGTAGGAATTAAACACTGGAATATGCAATTTTATACACTTTCTCAGAGTATGAGAACCTCAAAATTACTCACATTTTATTACTTAAAAAAAGTATTTTATTACTCACATTTTATTACTATCAGAAAACTTTGAACCATGGGAGCAGATTACTTTGATGATCATAGTTTATGTTTTTAAGGTATCTGATCTTCTTAATACTTTCAGCTTCTATAAGATACTATTTTATCAAAACAGTTGTTGTTTATAGAATACCTTCCATGCACTAGACCACATGCAGAACCTCTTATTTAAATTACTTTTAACGAGGGCTTTCCTGGTGGCTCAGTGGTAAAGAATCCACCTGCCAGTGCAGGAGACACGGGTTGATCCCTGGTCCGGAAAGATCCCGCATGCTGCAAAGTAACTAAGCCCATGGGCCACAAGTATTGAGCCCACGCTCTAGAGTCCAGGAGCCACAACTACTGAGCCCACACACCTACAGCTGGTGCTCCGTGCTCCACAACGAGAAGCCACTGCAACAAGAAGCCCTCTCACCGCAACCAGAGAGCAGCCCCTGCTTGCCGCAACCAGAGAGCAGCCCCTGCTTGCCGCAACCAGAGAGCAGCCCCTGCTTGCCGCAACTAGAGAAAGACTGCAGCAACAAAGACCCAATACAGTCAACAGTAAATAACTTATTCTTAAAAATTACTTTCCACAGTCTTAAGATAAGCATTTCAACTCTTTGGCCCTCAATGTTCACATCTGAAAATTGGGATAATAGTTTCTACCTCTTCGACTTAAATGAGATAATATGTGCAACTTGCTTACACAGAGCCTATCATAAAATGCACAAAAATTGTTAGTTATTATTATTATTTATTCACATTTTATACATGGGGCAAGTATAACATATGGCAGCAGGCAACCCACAAAGACAGTTCACTAAGAAATGATGGAGACAGAACTTAAGTCTTCCTGTCTTTGATTACAAAAACCTAACTTTTCACTCTTTCTTGTATATGCGTGATCAATGAAGCTTTAGTTAATGTTCCTATCAAAAATAACTTTTTTTAGACCTTTGGCCAGCCCCAGGCTTTTGATGAATGCTTCTGTGTTCTTTCAACCTCAGTAAGTTCTGGGCAGCTGCACAGCAGAGACTGAGTGAGTAATTCCTGTATATGTCCCTCAACTTTTTCATACCCCAGAGAAACTCAGTAATATGGCTGGCAGTAAAGTGAGAAAAACAAAAATTGGGAAATGCAGAAGTTGAAGCACTCCAAGACCACACTTTAACCCACGCGGAAACCTTTTTGGGCTCTTTTCAAAAACAACAAAGTATCATATTGAACAATCTACCTGGTGTCCAAAAATAGTGGTCTAGGGAGTCATTGTCTGAGCATCTCATCTCTCAGACACAGGAATGCGTGCCCTGGAGAACTACCAGGGGGACTTCTGGCCATAACGAAACCCCAGCTTGTGTTTCTCATGAAAGTCCAGTTGGTGGTGAAGCCCAGATGTCCAAGACAACTCAGCCACCAGAGGCACAATTTCCAAGTCATGTTGTTTCCGTTAAAAATAACCTAGCCAGGTAGTCCTGTGGTTTCCGACTTTTTAAGAGAAGTTGGTGAGGGAAGAGGGTAGTTAGTAAGGAAGATAACTTTTAAAAATACCTGAAGGAAACCCCATTTTTTGTTAATCTCACTAACTCCAAATCTCCAGGAATGAAAAATGCTACTGTCATGATAAGAGATGTACTTTTTTTTCTCCTTTAATAGAAGAAAGGTGAGCAGGTACTATAACTTTCTGAGAAATAAGGTTATTTTCTAATGCTGGATGAGTCAGGCTTCTAAAATAATTCTTACAGCCATTATGCAAGCTATTTAACTCTCCATTTGTTAGAAAGCATTTCTTAAGAAGCTTATATGAATATGAATGACATCTCATTTTTTTTAAAGAGAAAAACTGAACTTGTTTTTTAAAAGCACAAAAACCCTACATACTAAATTTGTACACATCAAGTATTGGTCCAATCTTACATCACTTTATTTACAATTAAACAGCACCATGGTTTTCTCAATTAGGTTAGTTAAACATGCCCAGAAAATTGTTATTCAAAGTCTATGTTCCTTTAAAATAAAATTAACTCTTTAACTGAGCTCAAATCCTAACAAACAAAAACCCTTTTACCAACCATAGATAATTATATCACCAAATTTACTTAAGAAAAATAGATTTGAACATTTTTTTTCCTCCAGTTGACAAACTTTGAGAGATACTGCTGTTTAATGTGGCACACAAATTAAGAAACATTTTGATAACAGGGGCATTATACTGAAACACCCTCACATACTTCCACCTCCACATATAAAAATATCTCTTTGGAATCAATGCTGCTGTCTCCTCTTGAATTTGACATTTCATTTTTATCTGTCATCATTGTTTTCTTACAAGCCATCACTCATACCAGAATAAGCTATCATCGTGGCTAAAACATATGAAGCACATGTCAAAGCTCTGTGTTTGCTCATGTTGTTTCTGCCAACTTGGAGAGAGGATGAGAAATTTTATCAAACATATTCATGTATTCCAGATACTAAGCTTTCACACACAGTAAAGCTAAGCAGATCCTTGGAATGACTTTGTGAAGAATTCTTTCCCAATGTCATGTGCTTCATAAGTGAAAGGTACAGACCCAGGACCCAAGATTTCAGACTATCCTCCAGAAATTCTCTGCTCTGTACGTTTTTTTCCCCCTTTTTTTGGCCACAAGGCATGTGAGATCCTAGTTCCCCAACCAGGGATTGAGCCCATGCTCTCTGCATTGGAAGGGTAGAACCACTGGGCCATCAGGGAAGTCCATCTGCTCTGTACTCTATTAAAATTCTATCCATTCATCAGAATCTTAATTGAGAACTCAATCTAGGGAATTCCCTGGCAGTCCAATGGTTAGGACTTGGCACTTTCACTGCCAAGGTCCCAGGTTCAATCCCTGTTCAAGGAACTAAGATCCCACAAGCCAAATCACTTGGCCAAAAAAGAAAAAAAAAAAAAAAAGGAAATCAGTCTATTGTGAAGCAATAGATTGTGAATTCTTTTCTTCCTCTGACTTCATCATACTAAGTGGGCAGTGGTATCCTGTTACTAGGATTAAATAAGAGGTGAAGAGACCACTGTATGGGACGCTTTACCAAGAATTTTCTACAGAGAATCATGGAATCATTGTTCCTCAAAGTGTTTTCCCATTAAACTTTCCTATAAAAGAGAAGTAAAATAAGGAATGCTGAGCATCTTAAACCAGCCACATGTTGGGCTGAAATGTCTTTGGAATCTGTTTTTTCTCTAATGTTAACACGATGCTCTATTTACTTGTGGGCCTGCCAGATGTTGACTTACCCTCCATGCGTGCATGGTAAGTTGATTCAGTCGTGTCTGACTCTTTGTGATCCCAAGGACTGTAGCCCGCCAGGCTCCTCTGTCCATGAGGATTCTCCAGGCAAGAATCCCAGAGTGGGTTGCCGTGCCCTCCTCCAGGGGATCTTTCTGACCCAGGGATCAAATCTGTGTCTCCTGCACTGGCAGGTAGATTCTTTACCACTGAGTCACCAGGGAAGCCCTATATTGCCATGTACTCACATTTAGGCATGAAGATATGCGTATCCAATGAAGATATGTGTATCCAATGAAGATATGCGTATCCAGTTTTTAGAAGCACAAGGCAGTCGTCCCTTCAATTTTGAGATGCAATGATTCTCTCATTTTTATTTCAAGTCTTTTATTGACACTTAATTCTTTTATATTGTCATTTAAGATCACCTATTTTAAAGCTTGAAAGATAAGTTTCTTGAACTATAATATGCATCATTGTTCCCCTTCAAAGCTCAGCCTTATGCTTTCTCATAATAATCCTTCAATAAGTATTAAATGAATGAATTTCAGTTTTCAAAGATGCTGTTTATAAATTACTTATAAAAGCACTTTTTGAATTATCTCCAAAGGGGTAAAACATTAAAACAAACACAATAGATTTTTTTCCTCCCCCACAACCTTCATTTTCAAGTACTGAATTTGTGTATGTTGGAGAGAATCTTCTTTATGCAATCTCTACACTGAAAAGTAAGATTTTCAAAACAAGAGACAGTATATAAAAATGTACATTGAATTGCACATTATTAGATTCTACCAATGCTTTGATGTTTTTGTTGTTCAGTTGCTCAGTCATCAACCCTATCAAATCTAATTTATGAAATAGAATTAAATAAATATCCACAGATAATTCTAGTGGAGGTGATGGAATTCCAGTTGCTCTATTTCAAATCCTAAAAGATGATGCTGTGAAAGTGCTGCACTCCATATGCCAGCAAATTTGGAAAACTCAGCAGTGGCCACGGGACTGGAAAAGGTCAGTTTTCATTCCAATCCGAAAGAAACACAATGTCAAAGAATGTTCAAACTACCACACAATTGCACTCATCTCACAGGCTGGTAAAGTAATGCTCAAAATTCTCCAGGCCAGGCATCAACAGTATGTTAACCGTGAACTTCCAGATGTTCAAGCTGGTTTTAGAAAAGGCAGAGGAACCGACTGATGTTGAAGCTGAAACTCCAATACTTTGGCCACCTGATGGGAAGAACTGACTCACTGGAAAGGACCCTGATGCTGGGAATGATCGAAGGAGGAAGGAGAAGGGGACGACAGAGGATAAGATGGTTGGATGGCATCACAGACTCAATGGACATGGGTTTGAGTAAACTCTGGGAGTTGGTGATGGACAGGGAGGCCTGGCATGCTGCAGTTCATGGGGTCGCAAACAGCCGGACATGACTGAGCAACTGAACTGAACTGAACGGATAATTCTGCTTCTGGAGGAATGGACTTGACTGCCACCTTTTTTTCTTTCTTATTTTGGCCAAGCTGTGAGGCATGCCTAGTTCCCTGACCAGGGATCGACCTATGCCCCCTGAATTGGGAGTATGGAGTCTTAAGCACTGGACCACTGGGGAATTCCCAAATTTTAAAATTTTGTGTTTATTTTTTTGCCACAACTGGTGGCTTGTGGGATCTTAGTTCCCTGACCAGGGGTGGAACGGTCCATGGCAGTGAAAGGCCACCACGATCGCCATCTTTCTCTGTTCTTCCCCACGATGCCTGGTCTTATATGTTTCCCAAAACACAGTGTTTTATTTCTCTTTGCTGCTTGGCTGAGACTCATGTCCCATTATTGAACTGAGAGGTGGGGAAACATTCTGGCGAAAAATGGCCACCAGAGACTCTTTCAACAAAACAAAGAGCTCCAAAATCCACGCTTCAGTTAGGGTTAGATTTAATTACTTGCTAGACCAACTGTCTACATTTTTATGTGCAAAAGAAATCATATCTTGCACAAGCAATTTATTGAGTCTGTCTGACATACACAGCCAAACCCAATTCTAACGACACAGTCAATATAGGGGGGAAGACTCTTCTCTGCAGCTCTGATGAAGATTTCTAAACGGATATGGTCAATCTGACTAAGATCTGCAAGGTTGATTTTACCAGCAAGATAGCATTGCATGAGCTTTGAAGTAAGGCAGATCATAAAAAGGAATGAAATTCTGATGCATGCTCTAACATGGATCAATCTTGAAAACATTATGAAAAGTGAAATAAGGCAGACACAAAAGGACAAAGATTGTATGTTTCCACTTACGAGTGTTTACAATCATCATATCCATATAAGATTACCAGAGACAGCCAGGGGGAATGGTGAGTTACTGTTTAATGATTATGGGTTTTTTTGGGGGGTCATGAAAAAGGTTTTTGATGGCTGCACATTGTGAATGTAGTTAATACCACTGAATTGTGCCTTTTAAAATAGTTAGAGGGACTTCCCTGGGGTCCAGTGATTAAGACTCTATGTTTCCACTGCAGAAGGTACAGGTTTGATCCCTGGTCAGGGAACTAAGATCTCACATGATCTGCAGTGCAGCCAAAGGGGGAAAAAAAGTTAGAATCCCAGAAACCAATCCAAAACTAAACAGAAACAAAGCAGGTGCATCAGCAGCCAGTCTGTTTTTCTATTTCTGCCTGGAACAAAAGGGCATAATTTGAAGAGAGAGAATATACAAAAGGAGCTCATCAGCATTGTCAGATCACGTCAAGTTCCCACCATCAGTATCAGGAACTGAGCTTCCCACTGGGGTAAGTTGGGAAATTTTTTTCTAATTTTCAGATTTTGTCATGTTACCATCTCTGAGAATTAATATTTAAACTTCTTTTGGAAGGATGTGTGTGCATGTCACTCTCTAGACAATCAGTTGATAATATAGTAAAGATACGACTCATATCTGAGGAAACAAGAGGATCAGATTTTACACGCCCTTGGATGATCCCACCTTGGCCTCTGCAGAGGAGGTTTTTTTTTTTTCTATTTTGGGGGGTCATGACACACTGCCTGTGGGATCTTAATTCGCTCAATTAGAGGAAACGAAACCAAGAATTGAACCAGCGAGCTTGGCAGTGAAAGCATGGAGTGGTAATCACTGGTGTGCATGCGTGATAAGTCTCTCAGTCGTGTCCAACTCTTTGCGACCCTATGGACTGTGGCCCGCCAGGCACCTCTGTCCATGGGATTCTCCAGACAAGAATACTGGAGTGGGTTGCCATGCCCTTCTCCAGGGGATCTTCCCCACTCGGGGATATCTCCAGCATTAGCAGGAGGGTTCTTTATCACTAGTGCTACCTGGGAAGCCTGCTAACCACTAGACCACCACCAGCAGAATCCCTGCAGAGGAACCAACCTCTCATGGACCTAAGACTCAGTGAACATAGACAATTTCATATTTGAAGTTATAAGTGCTAAATAAAAATATATGTTAAGGAAGTGGAAAGAGAAAGGTCAGGGTGATGGGATATAGTGGACATTTTAGATATGAGACGAGAAAAAGTCTCAACTCGATACAAGGAGTATCTGAGTAAAGACAAAGGACCAAGCAGTAATGATAGTAAGAGGAAGCTTATTCCGGACAGAGGGACAAGCAAATGCAGAGGCTGACGCCTGTGTGTTCCTTGTGCAGAGCAAGGAGAGCGGTAAGGCAGGCGCAGAGGGCCGGGCAGAGGGTCTGGGGAGCCATTTGTAAAGATGTTGACTTCCTACTGAGAAAAAGAGGGGTCAGGGAGAATTGACAGCAGAGTGACATGATCGAAAATATTTCAAAAATAGGACTTCTCAGGTGGCCCCGTGGTTAAGACTCCACACTTCCAATGCAGGGGGCATGGGCTCAGTTCTTGGTAAGGGAGTTAAGATCCTGCATGCCATGCAGCCAAAAAGGAAAATAAATCTTAATAAATATATATATATATATATATATATATCCCCCCCACCCCGCCCCAAGAATTACTCTGATTGCTGTAAGAATAGACTGTAACTGAAGAAAGGTGGTGGCAGGAAGGCCAGTTGAGCGGCTGAATATAATTTTTCAGGATGCTTAGATCTGGAGGTGGTGACAAGTGGTCAGGGTCTGGATTTATTCTGAAAGGAGAGTTAACAGGATTCGGGCACAAGATTTAAAAGAAAGAGAGCAACCAAGAAGATGGCCAGGATGGCTCTGAGTGCCACTGAGACAAAGAGGTAAGAGGACCGGATTATACGTTGGGAGAGACAACAGGTGCTCGGTTTTAGCCATGTTTGAAATGCCCAGACATCCAGAGGGAGATGCTGAGGTGGAAGATGGGCATACTTGCCTCGAGTTCAAGGGAGAGTTCCAGGCTAGAACTACAGACTGGGGCAGGGGGAGGATTATTAACATGTAGACGATTTTTTAAAGCCTTGAAGCAGAAAGAGAGCAAGAACCCTGGCCACTTGGCTCACTATTGCAACACCGGCACCTGGCAGCTTCTGTCACCTAGTGGGTATTGAATGTCTACTGAATGAACAGATAGAATGCATATGAACGCAGGAGGGAGAAGTAAAAATATTAGACCAGCTTGTATGAAGGAGGGAACTTAAAGCATCTTATTTGAAAAGCCCAACCTGTTTTCTAAGTTCAGTGCAGTCACTTAGAGGCTGATTCTGTGTGATGAAATAAATCTTTTTGTTGTTTGAGATGCTGCTGCTTCTGTCTTCAAATTAATATATGGCTTCTGTGGAAAAGATGAGCGTATGCAAAAATTATCCTTTACGTGAGGCTCTTGGGTGCCGCTGCCCCCGCCGCCCCGCCGCTCCCGCGCAAGCCGAGAGGTGCAGAGAACCTAGTGTGCTACCGAGGTCTTACTCCTCTAGCGGGGAGACGTGACTTTTATCTCAGATGATTCTTGGGAGGAACCGTTAAGAGAGAGAAAGCTGTTACTAAAGAACTTGCAGGATTTACATGCATGGCTGTTTTCCTTTGGTTATCCTTCAACTCAGTGCTGCCCACTGTAAGCCACATACGTAATTTAAATTTTTCGAATAGGCACACAAAAAATACATTTGTCCTCTAAAGATGTACAAGTTGAGAGTTGCATATTTATTTGGGGCAAGATGAGGTGCCCAGGAGGCGGCAGCTCAGCTGAGCTGCTACTGCTGCTGCTGCTAAGTCGCTTCAGTTGTGTCCGACTCTGCGACCCCATAGAGGGCAGCCCACCAGGCTCCCCGGTCCCTGGGATTCTCCAGGCAAGAACACAGGAGTGGGTTGCCATTGCTTTCTCCCCAATAGCTGAAGGACTGCTCCAAAGAGGTAGTGGGGGAAGGTCAATATATAAGATAAAAAAAAAAAAAAAAAAAAACTATCCTTTGGTGCAATCATCTAGTCTTTTAGCAACTCTTGTAAAGCAATCAAAGGAAAAAAAAAAAAAAATTCAGTGGTTTGGGAGGCAAAAACCTCTGTCCTAAGTCCTGAGTGTACTTGGCCAGCAACCAAGCAGGAACAGTTAGTGTCGGTCTTCATTGAGACTCAGAGCTATTGTGTAATTAAATGAGAAATAGATGCTTTTGGCTAATCGAACACACGACGCTTTTAAGTTTATTGTTATTATTATGTTTTAAAAATTAAAGATACCATTTTAAGGAGTTTCCTGGCAATCCAGTGGTTAGGACTTGGTGCTTTCACTGCTATGGCCTCAATTCAATCCCTGGTCAGAAAACTAAGATTCCCACAAGCCTTGAGGCACAGCCAAGAAATAAATAAATGAATAAAGGTATCTTTTTTTTTTTTACCAGGATTACAATATACAAACTGTCTACTCCTGTCTCCTGATCTTTACTACCTGTGGAGGGTAGACTGCATTTTTAAAGAAGCAGAACTAAAGGAACCTATACATTAGGCAGAGTGGCCCGCAGTCATTTTCTCTCTGTGATTTTTTGCCTATGAAAACCCCACCCACCTCCAGTGGACCCAAACAGGAGGAAGCCTGCTGGGGTATGGGGTACCTGTTGGTGGTGATGCTGCTGGGGGGAGGAGCCTAAAGGGCTGAGTTCAAATTTGAATGTGTGAGACCGGTGCCTTGTCAGCCAGTGCAGCAGAAGTGCTGGAGGCAAGCTTTTCTTCCTAAGATCTTCAGGGAGCCAAGAAAGACAAACTGGATTCCACCATGGACAGGTAAAGCAGTCTGCTTGTGGGTAGTTGCTCTGGCTTTCCTCTCAGAGCAAATCTGAGTAATAAGATGTGCAAACTTTCCCTTTCTCCCCTAACACTGACTCACAGGATCTGCCTGGTCAAGATGCACAGTTATTTTTCTGGATCTGTCTCATCTTCTGTTCAGATCTTACGTGCTTTCCGCCCAATTATCTCTCTCTTTTTTTCTTTCCATACTCGAAAGTACTTTTATGCACCATGCATTGACTGGTCCTTGCAGTTAGGATAGTTTATGGTAGTAATATTAATCAGGCAAAGAGACTCAAATCATGAAAAGGTCATGGCAATACTGTACTAAAAACAGTAGTGGTAATGGTAATAATTCTGTAAACATTCAACTGTAGAACCTCTTGAAGAAAAACTTGACTATGGAGACTTTATTGAATAATTACATAGTCGAGAAATTATTTTCTAAATGCCAATATTCAAAAGTATTTGCTTGAAGGTCAGTCACTATGTCTGTGACAAGGAGATGAATTCAACTGAAAAAACTTCTTTAATATTATAGGCCAAAGAGGCAGTTAATGGCATTTTTACTCTTTACCTAGTCTTTCCATTTCTTCAGACATGACTTAACTTACTTCTTTAATGCATACTCTAAAACTTTGATGATGTCTTCACATGAAGTTTATGACAATTGTTATTACCATAGAACTTAATCTATTTCTATTGCAAATGTATGCAAATTTACACCTAATCCATATACTTCAATCTCAATGTAGAATCTTAATGGTGGATTAAATGTCCTTCAGAAACCTGAGGGCAAAATATCACACGTCAGCTCAGTTTACAGTGAAAACTAATCTGTGGTATGAGAGGAAAAAGGCTCAATGGAGATACTTGTAAATAATGAAATGCAAAGCAACAGTAAAATCAGAGTTGAAGTTCAGAGACAGTCAAAGAAGGAGAGAGGATGAAATTCAACAGGAGAAAAAGGGAAATACTGTGATTTTCATTAAGGAAAATACTATCTGCAGAGCACAGTACTGATGGCACGCAGCAGGAAAGGATGACTCGGTCACGATTACTTTTAACCCATCTGTCTCTGGTTTGCATTGCTGGGGATGCAGCCAGCGTTCCGCTTCAGGGCACACAGCTGTCTGGCACAGCTGTCAACCTGTGGGCCTTACAGACAGTCTCTACTGAGTCCTCTGCATCCTTAAGAGACACCAAAGAAGACTTCCCTGGTGTGTCAGTGGCTAAGACACCACACTCCCAATGCAGGGGACCTGTGCTCAGTCCCTGGTGGGGGAACTAGATCCCACAAATAAGACCAGGTGCAGGCAAATAAATAAATATTTCTTAAAAGAGAGAGAGAAACCAGAGAATAGGGTGCTGGAACTAGGCCCCCAGCTATAATTAAAGATATTTAACAAGGTCACAGGCATGCAATTCAATTCACTGTGACTGGTAACTTCTGATGGAAATTGTATTTTCATGTGGGGGTAGAAGGCCATTTGAATTCCTTAATCTGTGTCCTATCCTTCCTTATACTCCCAGGACACTTTTTCCTCCTATGGGAACCCCCTGCCAATACCACCTGCAATGCATGATATTGTACCCCTCCCCCACTTCTCATCCACACAGCCCAGGAGGACAGGTTAAATGCAAAAGGAATTTATTGGTAAGAGATGATGCCTAATCTATTTAAAACTGGGCCCAAAGGACAGAATTTTTTTTCTTCCTCTCCAGTACTTATTATGCATCTACTATGTATTCGGTTTATGTAGTATGCTGAGGGTGGTTATGTTAATTAATTAACAATAGTAATAGTAACAGAGGTAGTGCTGTGGTGGTTTTACCATAGTAAATTATTATCACTTTAGAATAAAGCCAGTGATTATTAGATCTTTGTTAACATTCATTTTGGATTCCCGTTAAATGTGAATTTTTAATTATAAAAATTTGATTGACTAATTTGTATATGGTTTCGTATATGTAATGTATACGCTGGTGATACATCTAATTCTCTGCCTCAGGATTTAAAGTGGATTCCAGGGACTTCCCTGGTAATCCAGTGGTTAAGACACCATGCTTCCATTGTAGGAGGCAAGGGTTTGATCCCTGGTTGGGGAATTAAGATCTCACATGTCATGTGGCACAGCGCCCAACCTCCCCACACTGCCCCCCAAAAAAGATTTCCAATAAGCTTCATGTGTGTGAGAAAAACATTCAAATTACAACACCTTTAAAAATCTCTGGTCCTTGCTTACTGATTTACTAAGGGTGATACTTGGGAAGTTGACTTCTGGGTCTATCTCATGTATTTCACTATCAAAGTATCAATAACCAACATGTCCATACAAAAGTGGGTGTAGAAGCTTTATTCACAACCCTCAAATGGAAACAATCCAAATGTCCATCAACAGGTGAGTGAATATACGAAATGTGCAGTATGGAAGCAATGGAATATTGCTTTGCAGGACAAAAGAACAAACTCTACTGATACATGCAACACCATGGATGAATGTCAAAGTCATAATATACTTTAGTTTTTAGTTTTTAGTTTTTTAGAAGTCAGACACAAATGAGGTGATAATGTATACTTAAAATAAAATTCTAGAAAATAAACCATAATTATAGTTACAGATTAGTGGTTGCCTGGGAGGGAGAAAAAGAACCTACTGAAGAGATGGATGAGAAAACTTGGGGGGAAGGGTACCCTAAAAATGTTCTGTACACTGATAGTTGCAGCAGTTTTAGGTGTTTACATCTGACAATATTCACAGAATTGTGAATTTTAAATGGGTGAAGTATGTAAATTATGTGTGTGTGTGCTCAGTCGCTCAGTCATGCCTGACTCTGCAACGCTATGGAGCCCATCAGGCTCCTTTGTCCATGGGATTTCCCAGGCAAGAATACTGGAGTGGGTTGCCATTTCCTTCTCCAGGGGATCTTCCCAACCCAGGGATCAAACCCGATCCTCCTGCATTGGCAGGGAGATTCTATACGGTACCACCTCGAAACCTCAATGTAAAAAAAAAAAAAATTGAAATAAGTTTCAATTCTCTTGCAAGCAAACCGTATTCAAATTACTGCCTAGATCATGACTTTGACAAGTTGTCTGCACTTCTGCTCAATGCCACTAGGTGGCAGTGTTATCTCTACTGGTAGATATATTTGCTGAAAAACACAAAGGACAAAAACCAGGGACACTCACTACTGATGCTTTGGTTATCAACCACATTGGGCTACAGTTCATGGGGTCACAAAGTGTCAGACACAGCTAAGGGACTAACACACACACACACACTGTATAGCTTGTGCTATGTTCACACTACAAAGGAACTTGTGTTGGCAGAGAGTTATTTCTACAAATTCAACTCTAAAATTTAGTGCTTATAACATGCAAGACACTGTGCCGAAAAACAAAAAGCAATCTGTCCCTGACCCCCATCCCCGGTGTGGGAAGAACATGGCAAAATATTTAGATTATATTGTGAATTTATACATGAGATCAGCCTAACTCAAATCTTGTAAATACATACGCATAAAAAGACTAGAAGGAAAAACATAAGTATATTAACAGTAATAATTATCATTAGATAGTATGTCTAATTAGTAAAAAATAGTATTAGTCACTCAGTCATGTGACCAGCTCTTTGTGATCCTATGGACTGTAGCCCACCAGGCTCCTCTGTCCATGGGATTTTCCAGGCAAGAATACTGGAGGGGGTTGCCATTTCCTTCTCCAGAGGATCTTCCCAACCCAGGGATCGAACCAGGGTGTCCCACGGTGCAGGCAGGTTCTTTACCGTCTGAGCCACCAGAGAAGCCCCATGTCTAATTGTCACTAGATAATTGGTATTTTAAACTTTAATTCTTTAACATTAAAAAATTTTTCACTTTCGACTTTTTTGTAATGTTCAAGTTGAGAATGGTCAAATACCTTTCACACTTTTAACATATGACTCAAAAAGTGTCACTTCCTGACTCAAAGCACAGAAATTCTAATCTACATTCTACATCTGAGGGGGACAGATGAAGCAATCAATTGATAACAAAAGTTGAATTCTTTGATAGGGATGAGTGGAGAACAGCAGGAAACTTCAGGAGGGTTTTTTTTGTTGCTGTTAATGTTCAATTTTGCCTAGAAAGAGGGGATAGTGGCAGTTGAGAGAGGTCTTCCTAGAAGAGCTGAAATTGATGTTAGGCTTTGAAGGGGGGGTAGGTTTTTGCGCAGTGGGGGTAAAAAAGGCAAGTAAGGATTCAGTCAGGAGATGTATTCCAGCAAGACGGCTGGAAAGAAAACTAAAGACTAGTGCCAGGGGGCCTGCTACAGGGGTAAGGAAGGGGGTGAAATGATGGGAGAAAAAAGAAATACTAGGAAACAAGGCTAGAATTGTAGATGTGTCCAATTGTAAAAGCTTTACCACAATTAACGAGTTTGGAGTTTATTCTAGATTTTCTGAGATCTCTTGGGCACCTCATGGAAACTTATTTTGAAGGGACTACAGGCAGAGAGATCAGTTAAGAGATCAGGACAATGTGATAAAAAGAAAGATTAGGGATTGGATTGAAGCACAGAACCGAGAGAACAGAGCAGGGACACTCCCAGAAATACTGGAAAGTTTGACTCAATAAATTTAGATGATTAATTAATTAAATATGAGTGAAGGAGAATCAAAAATGATTCCAAGCTTTTAGACTGCATACTTGGGATGGCAAGTTGGTAGGATAGGAGAGGGAGGTCAGGACAGGGCAATTTGGGAATATTGTTTTGACCACTTAGACTCTGAGATCTATGTTGGACATTTAGGTAGAGGTTGGGGCCTCCCTGGTGGCTCAGTGGTGAAGAATCCACCTGCCAATGCAGGAGATAACAGAAGTTCGATCCCTGGGTCAGGAAGATTCCATGGAGAAGGGAATGGCAATCCACTCCAGTATTCTTGACATAGACAGAGAAGCCTGGCGGGCTATAGTCCGTGGGGTAGCAAAGAGTCAGACATGACTAATAATGGAGTGAAAACCTGAAAAGATGAAACTGGGAAAGACGTCTGTAATTCCAAGTTATCAACATCCAGAAGGCAGCCATGGGAGGAGCCTGTCCTGTGAGCGTGGATCGCTTTGGGGTTCTTGCTGTCTCAACTGGTCTTAAGTACAAGCATGAAAAGGGGTTTGTAGTGGATCTGAAGTGCACTAACTCTTAGGCATCCAGCATAAGGAAGCAAGAGCATCTCCTCTGGTTTGGCCCAAGTATTACAGATTTTTCTTTAAAAGCTGATGGAAAGCCAAGAAGGCTGCATCTCCTCCCTCCTCTCTCACCCACAGCCTCTTGATGAAGCAGAGACAGTTTCTTTACCAGTTCAAAAACGTGCGCTGGGCTAAGGGCCGCCATGAGACCTACTTGTGCTACGTGGTGAAGCGGCGGGACAGTCCCACCTCCTTCTCACTGGACTTCGGGCACCTTCGAAACAAGGTATCAATTAATATCTTGCTATTAATTAATTAATGCCTGCTTCCCAAGCAGCTACACTGAGGGCACTTTTATAGCCACCTGCTGATGATGCTACTCAGCCTGGTTCATTTGTCTCCATTAGATTTCTGAGATATCTTTTCTCTTTTATATGTCTCTGCACCCACAATAGACAGGTTCCAAAGGCGGTCATTTAACATCCTCCCGAATCCTGCTGGGCACATCAAGGCCACACTTTGTTTCAGTGCTAAGAATCACTGCCCCAAACCTTCCTCTCCTTTCCCCAGCATCCAAATTGCTTTTCAGATTAAGGAAGAAACCAAAAGAAAGAGATTTTTTATTTGGGGGAATCTTATCAGCTCATTCAAGCTGAACTGTAAACGTGGAAAAACAAATTGTGGCTTTGGAATTTTAAATAATGAAGGAAGAAGAATTAGGAAAAATTAATGACTCAGTTTTATCTTTCAAATGATTTCTATTCCTTCCTGCTCACCTAGATCATAAGCCAGTAAGTACATTCATCATAGTGACCCTCAGAAAATTCAGGGAAGCCATGAATTAAAACTAGAAGATCAGGATTTCCCTGGGGCACAGTGGAGAAGAATCTGCCTGCCAGTGCAGGGGACACAGGTTCGATCCCTGGTGCAGGAAGATTTCACATGCCCTGGAGCAGCTAAGCCCACGTGCCACAACTACTGAGCTTTCATGCTGCAACTACTGAACCCTCGCACCCAAGAGCTCATGTTCTGCAACGAGAGGCCATGAATAGATAAATAATAAAAACTGCTTCTCAATAATATGGCAGCAGTGGTGGTTTAGTCGCTCAGTTGTCTCCAACTCTTGGGACCCCATGGACTGTAGCCTGCCAGGCTCCTCTGTCCATAGGATTCTCCAGGCAAGAATACTGGAGTGGGCAAGAATACTTGCCATTTCCTTTTCCAGGGAATCTTCCCAACCCAGGGATTGAACTCAGGTCTCCTACATTCCAGGCAGATTCTTCACCAACTGAGCAATAACACATCTAGCATTAAAAAAAAAAAAAACCTAGAAGATGAGAGAATTACATTTTCAAGAGACTTCATCACCAAAATCCAGAAGAGTTTACATAACATGCAGTTGACATGTGGTCTTGGTGGAAACGCAGGGAAGAATCCCTGGGCAGAATGACACTGACATATCTCACTTTTCTTGGCCTCTATTTGTGTTGTGTTCATTGTCCCACTGCAATTGTTTTAGCTTCTAATCTTTTCCCTATTTGGTGATAAGACACATTCTAAACATAGAAAGCTTTTGTGTTCCTTTCCTTCTCTCTCCCTGAGAGAGCACTTTCAGGAAACCCCCAAATTTGACTCACTTTATTGCAATATTCTCTATTGCAATATGCTTTATTGCCATGTTCTGGAATCAAATTTACAAAATCTCCGAGGTGTGCCTGTAATGAGTTTGCTCTTTGTATGACCCCCATGATTGTAATAGTAATCACCACAGTGAGATATAGCAAGTCCACTTCATAGTGCAGAGAAGTCATTGCTCCCAGAATCTGAAGACCTAAGTTCCATAAGTCACCCAACTCTTTGATCTTCTGATTCCTCATAAGTTAAATGGAGTTTTGTTGTGGACTATAGCCTGCCAGGCTCCTCTAGTCCATAGAATTCTCCAGGCAAGAATACTGGAGTGGGTTACCATGCCTTCTCCAGGGGATCTTCCCGATCCAGGGATCAAACCTGGATCTCCCCCATTGCAGGCAGATTCTTTACCATGTGAGCCACCAAGGAAGCCCTAGTACATACAAAAGTTATATGTTTACACTATACTACAGTTCTTTTAAGTATGCAATACAATTATATCTAAAACAAAAAGTGTATATCTTAATTTTAAAGCTTAATGCTAAAAATTGCTATCATCTAAGCCTTCAATGAGTCATACTAGTAACAAAGATCACTGACCACAGATAACCATAATAATGAAAAGTTTGAAATTTGCAAGAATCACGAACTGCGACACAGAGACACAAAGTGAGTGGATGCTGCTGGAAAAAATGACACCAGGGTTGCCGCAAACCTTCAGAACACAAAGTATCTGCAAAGTCCAATATAGCCAAGCACAATAAAACAAGGGACCCCTGTGTTTAATTGTTCTTAAACCACAACCGGTGCCTACTACCTCTTTTACAACACCCACTTGTCAGTCTCAGACTCTCCTAACCCTAACTTTTTATTCTCCACTTGGTGTAGTGGAGTCCAGTGTATTTTCACAACGGTTACATCAACAGCACTTCCAAGCCGTTTCTTCCTCTCCAAGGAAGGAAAAGCAACTTCACAAACAAAATTAAATCTGAGATGGTGTGATGCTACTTGACCCACTCAACTCATTCCATCCTCCCACTGTTCCACAGAAAATCTGCACCCTTTTCCCTTCCCAAAGCCAAAAGTGCAAAGAGTTTAGGATCACCACTCATCATTATGTCCTTTCGGGCAGCTGCTTAGCCTTTCTGTAACCTCGGACAAAACCAAAGACAGACACGCCAAAAAGGCTGACCGCTGGGAGGGACACGAATTAATGACGATGAAGCTACCAGCAGGACAGTCAAGGTCGGTCACCATCCCGAGTCTCTGCTCTCTCCCCAGGCCGGATGCCACGTGGAGTTGCTCTTCCTCCGCTACATCTCTGACTGGGATCTGGACCCTGGGCGGTGCTACCGCGTCACCTGGTTCACGTCTTGGAGCCCCTGCTACGACTGTGCGCGGCACGTGGCCGACTTCCTGCGGGGGTACCCCAACCTGAGCCTGCGGATCTTCACGGCGCGCCTCTACTTCTGCGACAAGGAGCGCAAGGCCGAGCCAGAGGGGCTGCGGCGGCTGCACCGCGCTGGAGTCCAGATCGCCATCATGACGTTCAAAGGTGCGCGGGGAACTTTCGGCCCGGCTCTCCAGAGCAGGACTGGCCATTCAGATTGGGAAAAGCCAGGGTGAGAGGAGAGAGCGGGCAGAATTCTAACTCGCCCCCAAAGTCCTAACTCGCCTTTGGGGCTGAAAGCTGTCAAGGAGAATTGGAGGAAAAGAATCGGTGGACCCAAGACTTTGGGGGAGGGGGTGGCAGGGTTTTCTTTCTTTCCTCATGATTTGAGCTCTGACCCATCCCCTCCCCTCTCCTTTTTAAATTTTCAAATAGATTATTTTTATTGCTGGAATACTTTTGTGGAAAATCATGAAAGAACTTTCAAAGCCTGGGAGGGACTGCATGAAAATTCGGTTCGTCTGTCTAGACAGCTTCGACGCATCCTTTTGGTAAGTGAGGGGGCTTTCTTTGCTTCTCATTTTCTTTCTCTCTCCAAAGTTATCTATCCCTGACACTACTTATATTTCCTACATTTCCGCGTGTGTGTTTGTGTGTGTTTATCATTCTCCCCTTATTTTTCCTGATGAAAACTTTCTCTTCTCTGTTTTTGTTGTCATTTCTCCTACAACTGAGTTTGCTCTAATGTTGTTTCACAATTCAAAGCCCTCTACTAGCCCTCTGGGGTTTCCCAGGTGGCGCTAGTGGTAAAGAACACGCCAGCCAATCCAGAAGACAAAAAAGATTCAGGTTCGTTCCCTGGGTTGGGAAGATCCCCTGGAGGAGGGCATGGCAACCCACTCCAGTATTCTTGCTGGGAAATCCCACGGACAGAGGAGCCTGGTGGGCTACAGTCCATAGGGTCGCAAAGAGTCAGACACGACTTAGCCCAAGCACCAGCCTTCCAGTAAGATTCCTTTCCCTTCCCCTCTTCCCCACCCTAATCCCCTCCCCTCTCTTTTCCTCACTCACATCTTTAACTTAGACTCTCCTCAGAATCCATTTTACTCCTAGGAAAATTTCTTCCTCTCTTTCTCTTTCCTCTCCCTCTCCCCTTCTTTTCTTAAAAAATATTAATGGGAACGTCCCTCGTGGTCCAGTGGTTAAGACTCTGAGCTTCTGGGGCAGGGGACATGGGTTCGACCCCTGGTCGGGGAGCTAAGATCCCAGATGCGGTGCAACCAAAAGATATAAATTTTAAAAAGAAAAAATTAACACAAAAATTACAAAGTCACCCACTGTCTTTCTCCACAGCCACTCTACGAGGTTGATGACTTGCGGGATGCATTTCGTACTTTGGGACTTTGATACCAACCTTCAAGAATGTCACATACAAAGAAGTATCTGTGAAGATAGTGGGGTAAAAGAACTATCTTTGAAGAATTCTGCTGTTCTTCAACTCTCACTTTGAGTTTAGAAAAAAAGTATTCATAGAGGACTTTTTTAAAAAAACTGTCTTGAAAAGAGAAGGAACACAGACCCACCAGGGTTAATGCCAAAACACTGGTTCAGTTTTTCAATGTAACGTCGCCCCCTACTGGGAAACGGCAGAACTGCAGGGCCTGGGAACCCCTATGTCAGTACTCTTGACTTTTAAGCAGAGAAAGCAAGAGGTTAATGCTGAGAAGCATGGTGAGAGGATCAGAGGTTTTATGACCAGTATTTTTAATTATTTGATTCTTGTTCTGCGTTTTCTAACGGTATTAACGATAGATTTTTCTACTCTTTTCCTTTGGGGTTCACTTTCAAGTGAACAAACTTGCCACCCTGTGATCCACAGAACCTAATGAGAGAACCTGGGTGACTGCAACCCCAAGCTGTCTATTCAAAGCATTAATATCCAAGCATGTGTTCTGTGTTTAATTGTCTGAAGCCTGATTTTAATGTTTGTACATACTAATTTTTTCTTGGCACGGAATATGCATGATCACCGTTAGGATGCTGTATAATAAAGGAGCTTAAAATGAATTTGAGGGCTGTGGAAAAGACATGCTACAAGTGAATTGATACCTCAGGTAACAAATCTGCAAAAAGATCCTTTTAGAATCTTAATTGTGCAAACACACATTTCCCACATAACTAGTGAACACTTGGAAGGGAGTTGCTTGAATGTTGAGAAAAGAAAAAAGTCCATTCTCTCTGAACCTCAGCAAAGTCAACCAGGTCAAGATTTTTTCCCTTTTTTTTGCATGTATGGGTCCCTTCTCTCAAAGATGTGACAATATAAGAGACTGTGACAGAAGACAGTATTTGAGAGAGAAGGACGACAGAGCATTGCAAGGAAATAGTGTTTTATCCATTAAAATGGAATGATCCACCACAGCACAAACTGGTTATTTGTTCCTAATAACTATCATGGACTGTCAGAAAAATATTCAGAATAACCATAACACAGCTATTACCTAGCAACCCTTGCAATGCAGATAAACAGATCTACAGGAAAAGTTGAAAGCAAAAAAAGAAAAAAACTTGAATGCATAATTGTACTGTTTTACTCTTATTGTACATAATTTGTGAAAGAATTAAATATTAAAAATCCTTATTCATGTATTCATATTATATGTTTATGGTATGCAGTGTCTCATTTTTATCATAATTTTCCTTTTTGTTTTGTTAAAATGGATTTGTAATGTCTCATACATTTATACCTTTGGAAATGCTAATAGTAAACCATATAATTGTAACATAGTCTAACATTGTATTAACATTGCTATGAAATCCATTTTCTTGATTTTTTTAGTAAATTTTTCCCACAGCAAATTTGATTCTGGCTCAATCAGCTGAATAAATGATAATTTTGGAGCTTTGGAGATAAAAGGTCAAACCAAAGTAATTCCAAAGGTGATTTTTAAAAAGTTAAACTACAGAAAAGTCCGTATGATGGAATAGACTTTGGAGTCCAAGAACAAGTGCACACATCTATGTTCAACTGAGTTCTGACAAGGGTGCCGGGACCATTCAGTAGAGAAAGAACAGTATTCTCAGCAAATGATGCTGGAACAAGTGGATATCCATCGACAAAAGACTGAATATGGATCACACACACACACAAATTAATTCACAGTTTATCAAATACCTAAGTCTGAGAAAGTTCCTAATTCATGCCTGCATAAGTCTGCTCTTCAGAACTCAGGGAAAGCCTAAGATACTAAAGATTTTTTCTACAAGTAAGAAACAGGGAACACAGCGGGGCCTTTCCTGGGCATGTCCTTTTCAGTCCTCCTTTTGATAGGACTCAATCCTGAGGGGAACGGGAGTGGGACAAGAGGGGAACAAAATTTTAGATAGAGATGTTAATCATAAATTCAGCAGAGGAACTCTGTTTTATGAGGATTCGGTTTCAAACTCAGACTGAGGAAAAAATTTACAGATATTATCTGATTAGAGTCTAGTATCCAGAATATAGACAACCTAATTTAGGGACTTCTGGGCAGTCCAGTGGTTAAGACTCAGCGCTCCCAATGCAGGGGGTTCGGGTTCCATCCCTGTTTGGGAACTAAGATCCCACCTGCTGTGTGGCTCCATAAAAAAAAAAAAAAAAAAATGCCGATACATTTCTCCAAGGAAGATTAACAGACCTCTAGTAAGCGGATGAAAAGATTCTCAACATCCTTAGTCATGAGGGAAATGCAAATGAAAACCACAATGAGATACCACTTATAGTTACTATGATGGGTGTAAACAAACAAACTAAAAAAATAACCATTGTTGGTGCGAATGTGGAGAAATTAGAACCATATATTGGCTAGAGGAAATGTAAAATTGTGTAACCACTATTAAAAAGTTTGGTAGTTCCTCAAAAGTCAGTATGAAATTACATTAAAAAGTTTGGTGGTTCCTCAAAAGTCAGTACGAAATTACTGTATGACACAGCAATTCCACTCCTTGGCACACACCCAAGAGAACTAACAAAGGTTCAAACAAAAACTTGCACATGAATATTCTAGCAGCATTACTGGTAGTAGCCTAAAAGTGGAAGGGCTTCCCTGGTAGCTCAGCTGATAAAGAATCTACCTGCAATGCAGGAGACCCCGGTTTGAGTCCCGGGTCAGAAAGATCCCCTGGAGAACGGATAGGCTACCCACTCCAGTATTCTTGGGCTTCCTTGGTGGCTCAGATGGTAAAGAATACGCCTGCAATGTGGAAGACCTGGGTTTGATCCTTGGGTTGGGAAGATTCCTCTGGAGGAGGGCATGGCAACCCACTCCAGTATTCTTGCCTGGAGAATCTCATGGACAGAAGAGCCTGACCAGCTACAGTTCATGGGACCGAAAAGAGTCAGAATGACAGTGACAGATACACACACACACATATCCTGCAATATATCCTTCAAAACACTATGCTAAGTGAAAGACACCAGATATAAAATACCAAGTATTGTATAAGTCCACTTCCAAAACAGATAAATCCAGAGTTCTGACTCCCTGTAACAGTGGGCAAAGTATTTAACCTTTGTAAAGTTTTACTTTCCTATCTGTAAAATGGGTATGATGTTAACTTTTCATATATTTTTCGTATGAAGTTAGAGGATTACACAAAGCTGGCACTATTTTAGTGAATAGCATTGCCATTTTCTGTTCAGAAGACAGAAACCTAGGGACTTCCCTGATGGTCCAGTGGTCCAGAGTCCACCTGCCAATGCAGGAGACACGGATTTAATCCTTGGTCCAGGAAGACCCCACTTGCCACACAGCACCTAAGTCCATGAGTCTCAACTACTGAAGCCTGTTGCAAAGAAATCTAACAAATTAAACCTATAAAAAGGTAAAATAAAAGTTAAGTATTCCAAACATCTCAACACTGTGTAGAGACTCAAATTCTCTTAAAACTTTCAGCTTGAAATGCCAATATTTAATGTAGGATTCTTTATATTATATTTGAATGCATATTATCTTGAACTAAAAACAAATAGATTTGGAGACCAGAAGAAAGGGGGCAGGACACAACCATTAACATAAACTGCTTAGAACCAACTAGATTTAACTTTCAGTAGATCTTGAGTCTCATTAAACAATAATTATAATTCATTATCCTCTAAATGACACACCCACAGGGGCCAGGACAGTTCAGGGCCAAAAAGGCCAAAAAGTGGGTGGTGGCTCCATTCTGAAAAATCCCCACCCCTCCTCCAAGCTGGTTAGAATGTTCCTCCCACTTATCAGCCCAGGAAACTACTCAGCCCATAAAAACTAACCACCCGGTATTTCAGGGCCCCCTCTCCTCTTCAGGCTTCCCAGGTGGCACTAGTGGTAAAGAATCTGCCTTTCAATGCAGGAGATACAGGAGACACAGTTTCGATCCCTGAGTCAGGAAGATCCCCTGGAGAAGGAAATGGCAACCCACTCCAGTCTGTGGGGTCACAAAGAGTCAGACATGACTGAGCACAATAGGACTGCAGCCCACCAGGCTCTTCTGTCCATGGGATTTCCCAGGTGAAAATACTGGAGTGGGTTTCCATTTCCTCCACGAGGGGATCTTCCCAACCCACGGATGGCACCCAAGTCTCCTGAGTCTCCTGTATTGGCGGTGAATTCTTTACCACTGAGCCACCTGGGAAGCAGTGTATGAGGTCATAGAGAGTTGGACACCTAAAGATACACATAACACTTAGCCACTACAGACTGAAAAGATAAAATCCAAACTCATCTGGGGTTATCTCCAGAGAGAAAAATAGGATGGGAGAAAGAAAGTAGGGGAAAGGGAACTTAATGCTTTTTACTCCATACAGTTCTACCAAAAAAAAGCATAAGTTTTTAATAGTTAAAATTTTAGAAAAATACCATTGAAAACTTAGGAGTCAATAGCAATTCTCGTTTTCCATTCTCCAATGTTTATTTACTAACATACAGACTATTTCACTAATTTCAGGGGTTGAGAAGATTCGAGTGCATAGGTGAGCACATGTCTAGAAACTTTCTTTACCAATGATTTATGAAACACTTTAAAGGCTGGACAATGTGCAGGAGAGGGAGTCAGGGTTCCATCAGAGAAAGAGAACCAGAAAAAGATATATACATTATAGCAGATGGAACTCTACTCCATGTTATGTGGCTCCATGTTATGTCCCTGGATGGGAGCAGAGTTTGGAGAATGGATCCGTGTATATATATGGTTGAGTCCTTTCGCTGTTCACCAGAAGCTATCACAACATTTGTTTGTTAATTGGTTATACCCCAATGCAAAATAAAAAGTTTAAAAGAGAAAAAATAAAATAAAACAAACAAACAAAAAGATATACATTAAGAAGTTGACTCACCCGAGTGTAGGAGCTGGCACAGAGTCTGAAATCTGCAGCACAGGGTGGCACGAAGGACTGGTGAGAACTCTATGGCAGAAGCTTCAGTCCTCTACTGAAGTATCTCCCTGGAAGCCTCTCAGTTCTGCTCTTAAATCCTTACTAACTGAATAAGACCCACTCAGGTTATGTAAAATACAATCAAGCATTTTTTTTTGGCAGTGCTGCGGGGCATTCGGGATCTTTGTTCCCCTACCAGGGATTGAACCCTGTGACTCCTGCAGTGGAAGCAGAGTCCTAATCACTGGAATTCCAACTAAGGGATTACTGACTTCTTATCTAAGGGATTACTGACTTCTTATCTACAAAATACCCAACAACACCCAGATCAGTGTTTGACCGAATATCTGGGGCTTCACCAAAGTGAAGTCGCTCAGTCGAGTCCGACTCTTTGCGACCCCATGGACTGTAGCCTACCAGGCCCCTCCCTGCATGGGATTCTCCAGGCAAGAGTACTGGAGTGGGTTGCCATTTCCTTCTCCAGGTGATCTTCCTGACCCAGGGATCGAACCCAGGTCTCCTGCATTCCAGGCAGACGGTTTAACCTCTGAGCCACCAGGGAAGCTGACCCATAAAATAGAATGTATATGTAAGAAACCAAACAGCAGCAACAAAAAAACCAAAGTAAAATTAAAAAAAAAACAACAACAAAAAAACAACCCACTACCACAGAGAGTTAACATTTGATTGCAGATTTGATTGTCATAGTACTAACTGCTTCATATCACTGACCCAGCTAAGCTCCATACTTGTCTTGGTTTAATCGTGGTTTAGTCATTAAGTCGTGTCTGACTCTTGCGGCCCCATGGACTGTAGCCCACCAAGCTCCTCTGTCAATGGGATTTTCCAGGCAAGAATACTGGAGTGGATTGCCATTTCCTTCTCCAGAGGGTCTTCCTGAACTAGGGATCAAACCCAGGTCTTCTGCATTGCAGGCAAATTCTTTACTGACTGAGCTATGAGGGAAGCCCAATACTTGTCTTGACATTGACATTGAAGTCGCTCAGGCGTGTCCAGCTCTTTGCGACCCCGTGGACTGTAGCCTACCAGGCTCCTCTGTCCATAGAATTTTCCAGGCAAGAGTACTGGAGTGGGTTGTCATTTCCATAGTGTAGCTCATTTTGTTGCAGATAGCAGAGACTAACTCAATCTACTCATAAAAAGCAAATTTGTTTTACAGTCACATGTAGACAATAACTGGAAAAATGAGATGGTTTTGCTAGTGACTAAGAGGTTGGGCTTCCCTTATAGCTCAATCAGTAAAGAATCTGCCCACAATGAAGGAGACCTGAGTTTGATCCCTGGGTCAGGAAGATCCTCTGGAGAAGGAAATGGCAACCCACTCCAGTATTCTTGCCTGGAAAATCCCATTGACAGAGGAGCTTGGTGGGCTACAGTCCATGGGGCCACAAGAGTCAGACATGACTTAGTGACTAGACCACGAAGAGGTTCTAGTGACTAGCTACATTTCCTGGCTTTTTCAGGGACCACATGGCTTCTGTCTCTCTCAGTGTCTTTTTTCTCCCTAAGGGTAGAAGGCAGAAGGAGCAGAGGGTGTCAGAGGATAAGATGGCTGGATGGCATCACGGATGCAATGGACATGAACTTGGGCAAATTTCGAGAGATGGTGAGGGACAGGGAGGTCTGGCATGCTGCAGTCCATGGGGTCACAAAGAGTCATACATGACTAGGCAACTGAACAACAACAAGGGTTCCCTCTGTTCGCCTCCATTACTTGCTGTCTTCTTCTGAAAGTTCCTGCTCCATATGACCTCAGCTCTTCATAGATTCTCCAATCTTCTCTTCTTTTTTTGTAATCTTAGTTCACCTATCAGGGATGGAACCCATGCCCCCTGCAGCGGAAGCATGGAGTCTTAACCACTGGACTGCCAGGAAGTCCCTCTATTTTTTATTCTTAGTCCTTAAATAATTTTTAAAATAAAATTCTATGTAGAGAAAAGTGCCAGAATCCTAAGCAACAGTTTGAGAATTTTCATAAACGTCTGACAAATAGCACAATCAACAAGTAGACACAAGGGACTTTCCTGGGGTTCCAGTGGTAAAGAATCCACCTTCCAATGCAGGGGATGCTGGTTCGATCCCTGGTTGGGGATCTAAGATCCCACATGCCACCAAGCAACTAAGCCTGTGCACCACGAAGGAGTCCCATGTACTGAAACTAAGACCCGATGCAGCCAAAAATAGAAATAAAGAAATACATTTTTAAAAATGTTTAAAGAAATAAAACAAGGATTTTCCTAGTGGTCCAGTGGTTAAGGCTACATGCTTTCACTGCAGGGGGACATATTGCACATGCCATTAAAAAAAAAAAAAAAGAAAACACAGCTAACATTCCAAAAGTTCCCCTCATTCTGAGTCCCAGCCCCCTCGTTTAAATGAAAAATTAGTAGTAAGAAGAGCTAATGATACATTTGGCAGAGAGAATAGCACTTTAAAGATGGAGAGGTTAGGGTAACATTTAAGGAGGTGCAGCTGTAGGAGAAGAGGAGTCTAGAGGGTGGGGCAGCACAGGACTGATCATGAAAAACCCTTTATTAAGTTGAGGGGTTTAATTTTTAAACCCGCAGGCTATAAAGAATGTCTGTAAGGATTTTTTCAAACAAAAAATAATTATGTCCTCATAAAAGGGATGTGACTTCTAGGGAGTAGCACCTATCTTTTGCTAATCAGCTGTAGAAGTTATAGTTGACTATGAAGGAAGAAATCCTACAGTACTGAGGTATGCCTAAGTCATCCTGGCTTACTACCTGTTGTAAGTGTACGCTAATTAGAACAGCCTGCTGTGTGGTCATTTAAATATGCATTGAAGAAAAGAATTAACCATTAAAGAAAAGAATTCATTTAAAACTCAAAATGGCGTCAAAATGGAACTGGGTAGCCATTGTAGATGTAGTTTCGGACATGTTCTTCCATGACTGAGAACTTGAACTTTCTGAACTGTATCTAACTCAGGGACACTACCAACCAATCTGAAAATAATATCCACTGCCAACTGCACGCTTATGATCTCAAGGTCCCGCCTTGTAAAGATGCATCCATTTTAGGTCCCAACCAAACCTTGCTCAACAAACACCCTTACTCCTTGCCAGTTCCGGTTTTGATTCTTGAGGAACAACTTTATTCATTTCTCTTAATCATCCCAGGGTCAGGTACCAGGCAACTATTGACCATCCCTATAGGTTAGAGTAGCTCTGGTGGCTCAGGCGGTAAAGAATCTACCTGCTATGCAAGACACCAGGGTTAGATCCCTGAGTCGGGAAGATCCCCTGGGGAAAGAAATAACAAACCACTTCAGTATTTTCGAGTGGGAAATCCCATGGACAGAGGAGCCTGGTGAGCCATAGGGTCACAAAGAGTTGGACACAACTGAGCAACTAACACACCATAGGTTAGAACCCGATGAAATTAATTCAAACTAGCCAGGCTTAACCTGTTTACCCTGCACTGCCGTGTCCTTCCTCTTTGTTGTTTAGCTGCTAAGTCATGTCTGACCCTTTTTCGACCCCATGGATTGTAGCCTGCCAGGTTCCATTGTCCGTGGGATTTTCCAGGTAAAAAGACTGGAGTGGGTTGCCATTTCCTTTTCCAGGGGATCTCCCCAACCCAGGGATCGAACCCACGTCTTCTGGCCTTTCCTCCTGGAAACACCAATAATGGTTCTGATCTAAACCTGTCCTTTCTGTCTTGTGTCTCCTGACCACTCTGCTGTTCTTCCCTGTGACCCTGTGTGGCATACTGTGCCTCCTGTGTTAAGATCTGTGAATATAATAAACTTTACTGTGTCTCCTCATGGCTGCACTTGAATGATCCTCTCACAAAGGAATATAAAACAGAAAAAAAAAGATATTAAACACTTTCATCCCCCAAGGAGGGACTGCCTCAGGCTTATAGGTCTTAAGATAACATTTAGCTATCTCCTTGACTCATTCCCTCAAGGCCTTGTATGCATCCAGTTGGTACCTTTACCCCGCACCCAAGTCATACATAATACACTGAACTGTGGTGTTGGAGAAGACTCTTGAGAGTCCCTTGGATGGCAAGGAAATCCAACCAGTCCATCCTAAAGGAAATCAGTCCTGAATAATCATTGGAAAGACTGATATTGAACTGAAACTCCAGTACTTTGGCCACCTGATGCGAAGAACTGACTCATTTGAAAAGACCCTGATGCTGGGAATGATCGAAGGTGGGAAGAGAAGGGGACGACAGAGGATGAGATGGTTGGATGGCATCACCGACTCAGTGGACATAAATTTGAGTAAACTCCAGGAGTTGGTGATGGACAGGGAGGCCTGGCGTGCTGCGATTCATGGGGTCGCAAAGAGTCGGACACGACTGAGTGACTGAACTGAACTGATTCCCATTAACCCATGAGAGTGTTTCTAGTTTTCTGAAAGATGGTAAAATTGGTACAAAGACATTCTGACCCTCCCTTGTCTACCTAAATTAGAGCTAAACCTCTCAAGCAAAAGGTACCCTCCTTGTTTTGTTGTTGTTTAGTTGCTAAGTCATTTGGGACTCCGTGGACTGTATCCCACCAGGGGTGGGCTGTCCATGAGATTTTTCCAGGCAAGAATACTAGAATGGGTTGCCATTGCCTTCTTCAGGAGATCTTCCCAACCCAGGGATAGATAGAACCCCAAGTCTCCTGCTTGGCAGGTGGATTCTTCATCACTGAGCCACTAGAGACAAGAAATTAAGAGCCAAGAAGGGTGTGTAAGCAAATCTTGTTACTTCTTCATCTGCATACTATAGCAAGCCCAAACCCCTTTTATCCAGTCCATTCTTCACAACCGATTGTTTCTTTGCCTAAATTACATAGAAGCTCTATGCTTTGATTAGTTCTTTAAATCTCATATTTCTATGGGGCTCCTGTATACACAAATGAAAACTGTTTTCCTCTGGTTACTCTGTCTTGTGCTAATTAATTACACCAGCCAAAGAATCCAGATAGAAAGGAAAAATGTTTCTACTTCCATATGGTTTTAGTATTTCCCTAGGAGACTAAATTGCTATAATATACACTACTTTTTATTTTGTATGTGCATGACCTTTAAGGCTGGTGTAAAGGAAACTAACAACCTAGAATCTATATTTCAACATGGCTTTATTATTTGTTATGCATTGTTATGCAGAGGATAACTTCTGTTTCTTTTTGGGGGAAAAATATGCCTTGAGGTAATACAAAAAACTTTACTTAAGGCTAAAGAATTTACTACCTTGTAGAATGAGAACATTCATAGGAAACATGTGACCCTCCATGGGAATGTGATTTGAGATACAGCTGAAAAATTATACAAACATTTCCATATTCAAGGATTTGGGGATTCAGGAAGACACAGGTAATTTTCCATATTACTTTAAGACTCTGGGAAATCTTTGGCTAACCAGTAATTAGAACACCTTGCTTCCGCTGCAGGGGCATGGGTTCAATCCCTGGATAGGGAACTGAGATCCTGCATGCCCTTTGGCGTGACTCCTCCCCAAAAGACTCTTGAATTATCTTACCTCCATTGCTAACCTGGCTATATAATCTCTCATACAGCTCCCTTTTGATAGCACCAGTTTAGAAAGCACTGTCTGAGTCCTCTCTCTCTCTTTTTTAATCTTTTGGCCAGGCCACATGGCATGTGGGATCTTAGTTCCCCTACCAATCAACCAACACACCCTACACTGGCAGTGTGAAGTCATAACCACTGGATCACTGGGGAAGTCCTCTTGAGTTCTCTCAGTGATGAGTAGTCAGAACCTGGGAGAATACCCCTGCCATTTATCTGCCAGAGAACATGACTGACCCACCAACTTTGCCTTCACAGAAAACCGGTAGAATAATTCGCTCCTCTACCAAGAGTATATTGTCTACAGCAAGTGTGGTTTTATCCTACCAGCTTGCTCATAGCACAATGTACTATCATAAACCCAGGAAGAGTTCCATACCACTTACCAGGTTTTTTTATGATATTAAGTTGTAGCATAAAGTGAAAGAAAGCATCAGTTATCAAGAGAAAATTCAATCAAGAGATCTGACTGGTTTGCTTCTTTTTTTCAAATTTATTCATTTTTTAATTGAAGAATAATTGCTTTACAGAATTGTGTTGGTTTCTGCTTTTTTTTTGCGGGGGGTGGGGGGGGGCGTGCAGGGGTTGTTTCTTGATGCCCCGCTCTCTCCAGTCCAAAGTGGAAGCCCGTCCCCCTCTTTTTTTCTCTTTTCTTTTAAGTTACTGAAGGTGATAAAGTTAAACCCTTAAGATTCTCATCTTCAACAATTTTTGTCTATTCATAAACATCCTTCCTGGATCTTCTAGCTCAGAAACCCACATCTAGCCTCAAGTAAAAAGAAAAATAGAGTAGATGCTTGGATGAAGTATTTTTTTTGACACCTTGGCCATCTCCAATACTTGGCAGTGTGGGAAGGTCATGTGACTTAAAGACAGGTTCTGGGTAGTCGCCCTGCAGTATGGTATCCTGGTTTTTCTGCTGGCCCTGCAGAGCTAGGTACACAAAAATTGTCCCCAGTTTCCATTCCACACAGGTGTACAAGCTGAGAGGGGCTATCTGTGGATTCCTGGCTGTGTAACCCACAACTCACTAATTCATGCATTCATATGCCGATCCACAAATACATTCACAAATATTGCCAATGCCTACAAAATCTGGGAAGAACAAGAATGTATTTCCACGAGGGGAGGATAGAGAAAAGGGACAGTTAGGGAGTTTGGGATCGACATGTACACACTGATATATTTTAAATGGATAGGGATTTCTCTGGTGGTCCTGTGGAAAAGACTCCACGCTCCAAATGCAGAGGACACGGGTCAGGGAACCAGATCACACACACTGCAAGTGAGATCCAGCAGGCCACAACTAAGAGTCTTCAAGCCACAGCCAAAGGTCCCGAATACCAAAACTAAGGTCTGGAAAAGCCCAATAAATGAAAAAATATTTTAAAATAATAATAATAAAATGGATAAGCAACAAGGACATACTGTATAGCACAGAGAACTCTACTCAGTGCTATGTGGCAGCCTGGATGAGAGAAGTATGGTGGGGAAGGAGAAAGTATACATGGATATGTATGGCTGAGTCCCTTTACTGTCCATCTGAAACTATCACAACATTGTTAATCGACTATAATGTAAAATAAGTTAAAAATATATATATATATATTTCCGATTGTCTTCATAACAAATCAGAACTCTGGCAAGAACAGAGTGTACACTCTATAAGGTGAAGATAAGAGTTTATGGGAGCCAAAAAGAGATAATGAAGTATCCTGGGGTTCAGGCGTTATCCCAAATCTTGGCTGAGAGGCCAGGAAAAGTATGATCTTCAGGACTGGAAGAGTTTGCTGTAGGGAGAGCCAGCTCTGGACAGAACATGTCTGTGAAGTCACAGGCCATCAGGAAGACAGGCAGAAAGGCTGGCTAGCTTGATGCTTAACAAGCTGTCCTAATCTTTGGACCATGAAACCTACCCAGTACAAATAACCATCTCTGGGGGTTAATCAAATAAATTCTGCCCCTAGGGTTTTAAAGCTGTCATGGTCCACGCAGTTTGGTTTCTTTTTCCTTCTAATTTTAAATCCCAAGGGAGCTTCATGTACCCTTTATCATAGATGAGATCTGAATGTGAAATTAAGCCAAGAGGGATAAAGCATATCAAAATCAGTGAGCTACAGAAGTTTGCAAAGGCCTTCATGAAAATTGGTGAAGTTGAACTAGGGTCTAAAAAACACACAATCAGTCAAGGAGAGAATAAAATCTTGGACTGCAAACTCCAACACTTTTTTTCCTAACTAGAAAAGTTTAAATTCCTAATGAAATGTTTTCACATTAGTTCACACAAAGATGACATTTCATAAGTATTTCACTACAAAATAAAATGACTCTGGACTTCCTTGATGGCTCAGTGGTATAGAATCTGCCTGCCGATGCAGGACACATGGGTTCGTTCCCTGATCCCTGGATCCCACCTGCCATGGAGCAATGAAGCCCATGTGCCACAACCACTGAGCCTTTGTGGGAATCACGACTACTGAAGTCTGCACTTTCTAGCGCCTGTGCTGCACAACAAGAGAAGTCACTGCAATGAAAAGCCCAGGCACCACAACTGGAGTAGCCCCCGCTTACCACAGCGAGAGAAAGCCCTCGAAGAAATGAAGACCCAGCACAGCCAAAAATAAATAAGCAAATTATTGGGGGAAAAAAAAAAAAAGGAAACATAGTTGTGAAATAATAAATAATAATAACTATCATTTATTGAGTGCTTATTATATTCCAGGCTATTCTAAATGCTTTATATGTATTATATTGTATGACTCATAACAACCCTGTGATATAGGTACATTATCTCATTTTATAGGAGAGGGAACTGAAGCACTAACAGGTGAAGTAATTTGCTGCAGTTCATGCAGCTGGAATTTGAGTAGTCTGGAGGTTCCAATCTGTCCTGTTACTACCAGACTACCATTTAATATGTAAATCATATTTACATATTAAAGGTTGAGCTGATATTCAGCCACTCCAACAGCTTACAACCAGACAGTCTGATTGGTTGATACTCTGTCCTGATTTAGTTGGTGTATGGATGTTAATATATTATGATGACCACTTCTGATTATAGGTGTAGTTGAAGCCATAGAAATGAATGAGATGTCCCAGGAAGTGTGTTGATATAGTATGGGAAACCTAATGTTTGATCACTGTGAAAGCAAAGACAGGGTCTGTTTTATTTACTGCTATATAAGTGAAAAAGTGAAAGTGAAAGTCTTTCAGTCATGTCCGACTCTTTGCGGCCATATGGAATTCTCCAGGCCAGAATATTGGAGTAGGTAGCCTTTCCCTTTTCCAGGGGATCTTCCCAACCCAGGGATCAAACCCATGCCCACATTGTAGGCAGATTCTTTACCAGCTGAGCCACAAGGGAAGCCCATTTACTGCTATACAGCATATTAAAAAGCGGAGACATTACTTTGCCAACAAAGGTCCGTCTAGTCAAGGCTATGGTTTTTCCAGTAGTCATGTATGGATGTGAGAGTTGGACTATAAAGAAAGCTGAGCACCGAAGAACTGATTCTTTTGAACTATGGTGTTGGAGAAGATTCTTGAGAGTCCCTTGGATGGCAAGGAAATCCAACCAGTCCCTCCTAAAGGAAATCAGTCCTGAATAGTCATTGGAAGGACTGATGCTGAAGCTGAAACTCTAATACTTTGGCCACCTGATGGGAAGAACTGACTCATTTGGAAAGACCCTGATGCTGGGGGTGATTGAAGGTGGGAAGAGAAGGGGACAACAGAGGATGAGATGGTTGGATGGCATCACCGACTCAATGGATATGAGTTTGAGCAAGCTCCGGGAGTTGGTAATGAACAGGGAAGCCTGAGGTACTGCAGTCCATGCGGACATGACTAAGCAACTGAACTGAACTGATTACCAAATTGGTTTTACTCAATCTACTGAATAAGTGAATGAATGAATGAGAGCTGATAATCTTATGAAACATTAATAATTCAGTGGTGGACAAAGAAAGGAATGCCTGAGAAGAAAGCTGGAAAGAAGGGAACCAGGAGAGAATAGGTCTTGCATATCGAAGAGTTCCAAGTATAATGTGCTCAAACATATGAACAATGCAAATAGGTAAAAGAAGTTAAATATTGAAGAGAGCCCACTGGTGGCCTTAGCAAAGGCCTACAAAGGAGTTGAGCAACAAAAGATACAGAAAAGAATAATGAGGGACTTCCCTGGTGGTCCAGTAGTTAGACTGCGCTCCCAATGCAGGGGGTGCAGGTTTCAGCCCTGTTGGGGAAGATAAAGCCACATGCCAAGTTGGACAGCTATAGAAAAATTTTTTTAAAACAAAGAAATAGAAAAATGAGTCTACACTAGTATTTCCAGAAACCTGACTGGGAAAAAATGGATCCATGAGGTTAACACATAATTGGAGAATAGAGGAAGGGCTACCTCTTTTATCTGGTATTTAGACTTTGACTAGTGACACTTTGAAAATTCTGCTGGCTCTTTAAGAACTCTTACAAAATTATTCTAAAGTTTATTTAGTAGAAAAAGCATGTGAGAAATCTGAGAAAATTCTGAAAATGAAGAATGATTAGGGTGGGGATAAATTGGGATGAATGGCATCACTGATTCAATGGACATCAGTTTGAGCAAGCTCCGGGGGTTGGTAAAGGACAGGAAGACTGGTGTGCTGCAGTCCACGGGGTCCCAAAAGCCTGGACACGATGGAGCGATTGAACAACAAAACCTGTATAATGATCTTATCAAGATTCAATTCAGTGACCTTTCTGACTTTCCCCAACCCACCAGCCCTCTTCCTTTCTTCATTTTCTTTCTTATCCAACTCAGATAGACTCATCTAAAACTTTTCTGTCCCTCAAGTCTTTTTATTGCTCTCATCTGCCAGAATTCTAAAACTGGCTGTCAGCATACTTCATGGAGAAGGCAATGGCACCCCTCTCCAGTACTCTTGCCTGGAAAATCCCACGGACAGAGGAGCCTGGTTGGCTGCAGTCCATGGGGTCGCTGGGAGTCGGACACAACTGAGCGACTTCACTTTCACTTTTCACTTTCATGCATTGGAGAAGGAAATGGCAACCCACTCCAGTGTTCTTGCCTGGAGAATCCCAGGGACGGGGGAGCCTGGTGGGCTGCCATCTATGGGGTCGCACAGAGTCAGACACGACTGAAGCGACTTAGCAGCAGCAGCAGCAGCATACTCCAAGCCAGCACCTTACCAACTCAGTTCAGTGGGGAAATGCCACACAATAGGGCAGGTTAAAGACTATAAACGTATGACCAGCATCCCAAAGGGGCTCTTTTAACTAACAACAGTGAGTCTACTCTATCTCGCTTGTCAACTCATCCTCCCCACGTTGGAGGCCAAAGTATTGGAGCTTCAGCTTCAGCATCAGTCCTTCCAATAAATATTCAGGGTTGATTTCCTTTAGGATTGACTGGTTTGATCTCCTTGCAGTCCAAGGGACTCTCAAGAGTCTTTTCCAGCAGCACAATTCAAAAGCATCAATTCCTTGGTTTTGGTCCAACTCTCACATTCTTACATGACTACTAGAAAAACCATACCCTTGACTACACATACAGAAAGAGTACTCACTGCACCAAGAAGCCGGGGCACTACAGCTAGAGAGTAGCTTCCTCAACTAGAGAAAACCATGCACAGCAATGAAGACCCAGGGCAGCCAAAAATAATTTTTTAAAATTATTAAAAAAAAAACCTTAGTAACCAGTTTGATGCTCTTTACACAGAGGGAAAACAAACCATAAATTGGGGGAATACAGAGCCTCAGAAGCTATGGAACCCTCTTCCCTAGGGATGTCTAGGCTAGAGTGAGTTTTATAAAGCATTAGAAGCAGCAACTTGTAAACAAGCCATTCATGATTGGGAGCTCAGGGGTTTTCTTGTAAGGCTTGCAGGCTTATTTTCTAGGGTTAGGTAAGATAAAGCGGAGTGGGAGGGTTGTGACTGGTCTATGTTAGGTTTCTTGGACCCTAGGGCATTTCCTGTTTATGTGAGGGATGACTCAAGTTTCAAAGTGGGCTAGCCTCCTTTCCGGGGGTCCCAAAATTAGGTTCTGGACCCAATTCCACTGTTAGCGGGGAGTTCTACCACCTCCCCCCACCCCCGCCCCTGGCCCCAACCAACACACACGTGCGTGAGTGCTCACTCCCTCAGTCGTGTCTGACTCTTTGGGATCCCATGGACTGTAGCCTGGCAGGATCTTCCATCCATGGGATTTTCCAGGCAAGAATACTGGAATGGGTTGCCATTAGTTGCTATTTCCTCCTCCAGGGTATCTTCCCGACCCAGGGACTGAACCTGCGTCTCCTGAATAGGCAGGCAGATTCTTTACCGCTGAGCCAACTCACTGGCTCTTTCTGATACTTAGAAAGATTAAATGCAGGAAAAGAAAGGGATGACAGAGAATGAGAGGGTTGGATGGCATCACCAACTCGATGGACATGAGTTTGAGCAAATTCCTGGAGGTGGTGAAGGACAGGGAAGCCTGGCGTGCTGCATTGCATGGGGGTAGCAAAAGAGTCGGACACGATTTAGCAACTGAACAGCAACAACCCCTCCTAGAAGGTCCAAGGGTGGAACAGAAAGTACCAATCCTACAAACACAGTGTGTCTCCCTTGGCAACCAGCCCTTATCCTTAGGCGACATAAGGGCATTCCAAAAGTTGCCTCATTAACATAGCAAAACACCTTTATCTCTCTCATCACTAAGGAAATTCCAACTGTTTTAGAAGGGCAGCCTTAAAAAGGGAACAAAGTCCCAATATGTATTCCTTATTATAATTCACATTATAATTCATAATATCAGTCCCCATAAAAAAAGTATCTTCATCAGCATGCCATATAAACTAGAAATTATATATCTGACTACGTAAAATTTTAAATTCCTCTTAAGAAAACTCATAACGTTACCGAATTGAACTTGGATCCGCTCGCTGGTCCCGCAGCAAAGTCGATTTACTGCCTCCAAGTCGTGTGAGGGGAAAGGACAGCGTTTATTGCAGAGTATGGAGGGAGGAGATGGGGCGGCTCAATCCCAAAGACCAGAACTCCCCGATGGCTTTCAGGGAAGAGTTTTTAAAGGCACCATTTGGGGTGAGGGCTGCAGAGGGCATGACTTTTTTCTGATTGGTTGGTGATGAAGTAACAGGGTGGTGCTTCAGAAATCTAAGTCATCAACCTTCTGGTTCCAACCCGTCTAGAGTCCACATGTTTGTGTTCAGCATCCTTCACCTGGGCTGGGGTCCTGTTTTCTGCAGAGCAATTCAAAGATACGCATTGGATTGTTATATATACACACCACACACGCACACGAGATGCAGGTTAGATCCCTGAGTTGGGATGATCCCCTGGCGGAGGAAATGGCAACCCACTCCAGTATTCTTGCCTGAAAATCCCCACGGACAGAGGAACCAGCAGGCTACCGTTCATGGGGTCAGAGTCAAGCAACTGAGCAGGCAAATCCCTTGAAGAGGAAGGAAGGCTCTTTGCTGTTTAGTTGCTCAGTGGAGTCTGACTCTTTGCGACCCCATGGACTGTAGCCCACAAGGCTCCTCTCTCCATGGGGTTTTTCAGGCAAGAATACTGGAGTGCGTTGCCATTTCCTCCTCTAAGGCATCTTCCTGACTCAGGGATTGAACCTTAGTCTCCAGTGTCTTCTGCGTTGCAAGCGGATTCTTTACCACTGAGCCGCCTGGGAAGGGACTATTGCTTCTTGACTGCTTTTCCTAAGTTTCTGCACTCTCTCAGCTTCCTAATTAGTAACTGCTGAAATCTGGTCTTTGAAAGTCAGGGGAGAGCTTGAAGACTAAATCCTTTTTCTAACAAACAAGAAACAAGGGAGACACAGAGGGGCTTGTACCTAGGAAGGCCCCACACGGTCCAGCTCGGTTTCAATAAAGTCAAGAGACCGGGAAAAATCACAAATGAGAGATACAGATGTTTTCTCTAAAATGCAAAGTGCTAGTCTCTCAGTCATGTCCGACTCTATGATTCCAAGGACTGTAGCCCACCAGGCTTCTCTGTGCATGAATTTCTCCAGGCAAGAATACAGGGGTGGGTTGCCATTCCCTTCTCCAGGGGATCTTAGTGACCCAGAGATCGAACCTGAGTCTCCCTCATTACAGGCAGATTCTTTACTGTCTGAGCCTCCAAGGAAACAGAAATCTGCAAAATTTCCTCATAAATTAATAGAGTGAAGATGAACCAATAGGAAAAAAAGTAGGGGAGGCGTGGGGCAAAGGATTGTAGAAAAGCATGTCCTAAAAGTCTTTGGCATGTGGATTAGTTCAAGCTGCAATCAAAGCCCAAAAGACTCAAGAAAAAACTTTGACCTTTCCTCTAACTGCCTTAAGAAATGTATATAGCTGCTATTCCCAGAATAGAGCTATCACCAGAAATATCTGCAAAGAAGCACTGAGGGTGTGATGGAGACTGGGCAGGTCCTAGAGATGAGAATACTCTCGGTGTTCTGATGTCTATGCATAGCCTGGAAAAACTTCTGTTTACCATTCAGTTTCCATTTCCATGTGAATTGCCTTCCTCCCCTTTGAGATCCCAAATCACTACTTCCAGCCTCTTCTTTTGTCTTCAGCCGATGATGGTATTTAAAATTAGGGCTTCAGCCACTTGGGTCAGTTATTCTGTTTTCCTGGGTCAGTCCTGTGAATATGGGTGTCCCTGGTGAATCTGCCTGCAATGCTTGAGACCCTGATTCGATGCCTGGGTCAGAAAGATCCCTTGGAGAAGGGAATGGCTACCCACTCCAGTATTCTTGCTTGGAGAATTCCATGGACAGAGAAGCCTGGTGGTCCACAGCCCATGGGGTCACAAAGAGTCGGACATGACCTAGCGACTAACACTCCCATGTACACGTTACTGAACTTTTAATTTTCTCCTGTTATCTGTCCCATGTCAGTGTATTTCTTTGACCAGCCTGAAGAAGCTAGAAGAATAGAGGGAAATTTCTTCCTCCCAGCAGCAAAACACAATTTCCAGAAGACAGTCAATGAACACCCACACACAAAATGCTGGAAATTGCAAATTAAAGAACTAGAAATTAGGACTTCCTGGTGGTACAGTGGATAAAAGTTTGCCTGCCAACTCAGGAAGCGTGAGTTCGATCCCTGGTCTGAGAATATTCTACATGCTGCCAAGCAACTAAGCCTGTGCGACACAATTACTGTGCTCCACAAGAGAAGCCAACGCAGTGAGAAGCCGGAACACTGCATCGAAGAGTGGTCTCCACTCACCGAAACTAGAGAAAAGCCTGAACAGCGACAAAAACTCAGAGCAGCCAAAGTAAAATAAAGTGAAGTGAAGTCGCTCAGTCGTGTCCAACTCTGCGACCCCGTGGACTGTAGCCTACCAGGCTCCTCCATCCATGGGATTTTCCAGGCAAGAATACTGGAGTGAGTTGCCATCTCCTTCTCCAGGAGATCATCCTGACCCAGGGATTGAACTCCCGCATTGTAGGCAGATGCTTTACCGTCTGAGCCACCAGGGAATAAAATAAACTAAATTGTTAAAAAATAAATTAAAAATAAAGAATTAGAAATTGAAGTGCTGTTGTTCATCCATCAGACTGTCAAATGTTTAAGAGATTGATCATATCCAGTGTGACATAGTGATTTAGAATAAGAAATATATATTTAGTCCTCATTCTGTTCCTGTTACAAAGCTCCTAAAACCCTCCGAAACTCCCAAGTGTCAGAGCACAATAAAGGTGTTCATTGTTACAGTTACCATGTGACTTTTGAAATCCCCCTAGGTCATTTAAAGCTGAAGTCTTGCTTCTGGGAATATCAATCAGGTGACTAGAAGCCGGGAACTTTCAGTTCAGCCCCTGACCTTGAGGGAAAGAAGCTGGAGAGAATTTAGTTCAATCACTGTGGACCATGATTTAGTGAATTCTGCTGGACATGAGTCTGAGTGAACTCCGGGAGATGGTGATGGACAGGGAGGCCTGGCGTGCTGCAATTCATGGGGTCGCAAAGAGTCGGACTGAGCGACTGAACTGAACTAAATGATGCCTTCATAAAAATTCAAAAAGAGGGGTTTCCAAGAGCTTTCATATTGGTGAGCCAGAAAGTAACCATATCCCAGGAGGGTGGGCACACCCCAAACTCCACCAGAACAGAAGCCTCTGGATTCAGGACCTTCCCAGTTCTCACCCTGTGTATCTCTTCATCAGGCTGTTCATTTGTCTCCTTTAATATCCTTGGTTAATTGGTTAATAAGCTGGTTATCTAGTAAGTCATTTGGCTTCCCGGATACTGTGAACTGCTACTCTAGCAAATTAATGGAACCCCAAGAGTCAATCAAGGGAATCTCAAATTTATACTCAGTTTACAAGAAGCACAGGTAACAATCTGGACTTTTTTTTTTTCTTTAAGATTTATTTATTTTTGACTGGGTCTTCATTGCGGTGCTTGGGCTTTTTCTAGTTGGATTGAGCGGGGGCTACTCTTTCTTGCAGTGCTTAGGCTTCTCCTTTGCGATGGTTTCTCTCGTTGGGGAGCACAGGTTCTAGGCGCTGCAGCTTCAGTAGTTGTGGTGCACAGGCTTAGTTGCCCTGAGACATGCGGGATCTTCCCTGATCAGGGATCAAACTACATTGACAGGCGGATTCTTAACTACTGGACCAGCAGGGAAGCCCAACCTGGACTTTCAACTGACTTCTAAAGTGGGGGCAGTCTCGAGAGACTGAGCCCTTAACCAGTGGGCTCTGACCTGAGATAGTATCAGAACTGAATTAGATCTGTGGAATACCTGATAGTGAGCGCCGAGAATGAGAGAGTTATTTGATGTGTCAAAAACCCACACCTCTAGTGTCAAAAGTAATATAGAAAAGCAGGTTGAGAATAAAGGGAAGATACACATGAGTGTGTTTTTTCATTATCCAATGTTGGCAAGGATGTAAGAAAATTGGAATTTTTTTTTTTGGATACATTCTCCTGGATACCTTCTTCTGGATCTTTGTACTCCTCTTCTCCAAACTAGATCATTACTTTCTGTTGCCTTGGGCTCTCCCTTCACTATCATCCTGTGAATTTTTCCCCCTTCTTTTCTGTGTTGACTTACTTGTGTTCTGAATTCCAAGCATTCTCCTTTTATGATTTAGTTCCTCATTTTGATGTAGCAAATGCTCTGGTGGCTTCTTGAGAGAGCATAGAAAATCACTTTTTTTGATACTTTGCATGTCAAAAATGTCTTTATTCCCACTGATATTAGACAGCTTGGCTGACTGTAGAAGTCAGCTGAGAAACATTTTATCTTCAAGAATTTTAAAAGCATGGGTCATGGCTTCCCTGGTAGCTCAGTGGTAAAGAATTCTCCTGTCACTGCAGGAGACATGGGTTCTATTCCTGATCTGGGAAGATCCCACATGACCTGGAGCAGCTAAAGTTTGTCTACAGCATAACAATTGACAGGAACTCTAGAGCCTGGGAGCCACAACTACTGAAGCCCGCCACAACCAGGAGGCTGTGCCCCACCACAAGTGCGTGCATGCCTGCTCAGTCCTGTCTGACTCTTTGTGACCCCTGGAATGTCCATGGGATTTTCCTGGCAAGAATATTGGAGTGGGTTGCCATTTCCTCCTCCAGGGGATCTTCCCGACCCAGAGATCAAATCCAGGTCTCCCTCATGGCAGGCAGATTCTTTACTGTCTGAGCCACCAGGGAAGCTCATGGAAATCTATAAACTCAGACTTTTTTATTGTGGTGGGTAATGAAACTTGAGTAGGACTCTGTGAGACTGTCAGGTACGAGGCCTCTTGTGTTGGCTCCCCCATCTCTGGTAGGCAAGACTCCAACCTCCACGACCTTCCCTAAGTTCCAAAGGGCAGATTCTAACAAGATGCTAATCAAGGGAGGAGCAGCCAAGAAACCACCCTAGGCAAGACTAAAGGGACCAGAGAAGCTCATTAAGATTAGGAGACCACCTGAGATCCTATACTCTAATCTTGTCAGCAACCCCACCCTTGGGAAGTATTGTTACAAAATTTCTCAATTACCTCTCCAAGTTGGGGCACACAGTTTTTAAAGGTAGGAGCCCGCTGTGTCCCCGCTTTGTCTGGCAAAGTAATAAAGGTCACCTTTTTTTTTTTTTCCCACTGCACCACAAGGCAGTCACGTGAGATCTTGTTTCCCTGACCAGAGATCAAACCTGCACCCCCTGCATTAGAAGGTCTGAGTCTTAACCACTGGACCACCAGGAAAGTCCCAAGCAATCTTTTCCTACTTCTCCCAAAACTCTGCATCCGATATTTGATTCATCATCAGTGTACAGAGACTGAGCTTTCGGCATCAGTAATTATATATATTTTTCTATACCGTAGAACAGTTGTAATCCCAATTTTCCCATTATCTCAAGTCACCAAGCATTTCACTGCATTTTAGTTCATTTCAGTCACTCAGTTGTGTCGAACTCTTTGCGACCCCATGAATTGCAGCACGCCAGGCCTCCCTGTCCATCACCAACTCCCGGAGTTCACTCAAACTCACGTCCATCAGTCGGTGATGCCATCCAACCGTCTCATCCTCTGTCGTCCCCTTCTCCTCCTGCCCCCAATCCCTCCCAGCATCAGACTCTTTTCCAATGAGTCAACTCTTGACATGAGGTGGCCAAAGTACTGGAGTTTCAGCTTCAACATCATTCCTTTCAAAGAACACCCAGGACTGATCTCCTTTAGAATGGACTCCTTGCAGTCCAAGGGACTCTCAAGAGTCTTCTCCAACACCACAGTTCAAAAGCATCAATTCTTCAGTGCTCAGCTTTTTTCACAGTCCAACTCTCACATCCATACATGACCACAGGAAAAACAATAGCCTTGACTAGATGGACCTTTGTTGGCAAAGTAATATCTCTGCTTTTTAATATGCTATCTAGGTTGGTCATAACTTTCCTTCCAAGGAGTAAGCGTCTTTTAATTTCATGGCTTCAGTCACCATCTGCAGTGATTTTGGAGCCCAGAAAAATAAAGTCTGACACTGTTTCCCCATCTATTTCCCATGAAGTGATGGGACCGGATGCCATGATCTTCGTTTTCTGAATGCTGAGCTTTAAGCCAACTTTTTCACTCTCTTCTTTCACTTTCTTCAAGAGGCTCTTTGGTTCCTCTTCACTTTCGGCCATAAGGGTGGTGTCATCTGCATATCTGAGGTTATTGATATTTCTCCCGGCAATCTTGATTCCAGCTTGTGCTTCCTCCAGCCCAGTGTTTTTCATAATGTACTCTGCATAGAAGTTAAATAAGCAGGGTGACAATATACAGCCTTGACGTACTCCTTTTCCTATTTGGAACCAGTCTGTTGTTCCATGTCCAGTTCTAACTGCTGCTTCCTGACCTGCATACAGGTTTCTCAAGAGGCAGGTCAGGTGGTCTGGTATTCCCATCTCTTTCTTTTCCACAGTTTATTGTGATCCACACAGTCAAGGGCTTTGGCATAGTCAATAAAGCAGAAATAGATGCTTTTTTGGAACTCTCTTGTTTTTTCAATGATCCAGCAGATGTTGGCACTTTGATCTCTGGTTCCTCTGCCTTTTCTAAAACCAGCTTGAACATCTGGAAGTTCACGGTTCATGTATTGCTGAAGCCTGGCTTGGAGAATTTTGAACATTACTTTACTAGCTTATGAGATGAGTGCAATTGTGTGGTAGTTTGAGCATTCTTTGGCATTGCCTTTCTTTGGGATTGGAATGAAAACTGACCTTTTCCAGTCCTATGGCCACTGCTGAGTTTTCCAAATTTGCTTGCATATTAAGCACAGCACTTTCACAGCATCATCTTTCAGGATTTGGAATAGCTTAACTGGAATTCTATCACCTCCACTAGCTTTGTTCCTAGTGATGCTTTCTAAGGCCCACTTGACTTCACATTCCAGGATGTCTGGCTCTAGGTCAGTGATCACACCATCGTGATTATCTTGGTCGTGAAGATCTTTTTTGTACAGTTCTCTGCATATTCTTGCCACCTCTTCTTAATATCTTCTGCTTCTGTTAAGTCCCTACCATTTCTGTCCTTTATCAAGCCCATCTTTGCATGAAATGTTTCCTTGGTATCTCTAATTTTCTTGAAGAGATCTCTAGTCTTTCCCATTCTGTTGTTTTCCTCTATTTCTTTGCATTGATGGCTGAGGAAGTCTTTCTCATCTTTTCTTGCTCTTCTTTGGAACTCTGCATTCAGATGCTTATATCATTCCTTTGCAATATCATTGCATTTAGTAGTACTTCACTTTTCTGGGTGCTGAAATTACCTTAAAGTTTCCCTAATCTGTTGATAACCAGGATAACTGTCATAACTAGAGGGAGTATAGTTAGAATGAGAATCTATGTCTACTGGCTTCCCTGGTGGCTCAGTGGTAAAGAATCCACCTGCCAATGCAGGAGATGCAGGTTCAATCCCTGGGTTGGGAAGATCCCTGGAGAAGGAAATGGCAACCCAATCCAGTCTTCTTGCCACGGAAATCCCATGGACAGAGGAGCCTGGTGGTCTACAGTCCATGGGATAGCAAAGAGTCAGACGTGACTTGGTGCCTAACCCCTTTATCTATTAAAGAGACTTTATCCCAGCCACTCAAATGGTTGGCTAATTTCCTGATTACCAGTGAGTAAGAATTTCTTGATTCAACTTCATCTAGCTTCACCTGATTTTTGAAAGTTTGCTTGGGCAGAATTTTCGCACCTATAAGAGACCTGCCACCTGTCAAACATTTGCAGTTTTGTTGATATTTTAAATCTGTACCATTTCCCCAGAAGTGGGTTTCCTTCCTAGGTTTTTCAGTTTCCTTACAGATGTTCTCCATTTCTCAAAGTGTGTTTCATGGAACTCTATTTTTACATGACTTTCAAATATGTGTCTTTTTAAAGTTTGCTTCTTAAGAAGCTGGGAAATTCTGCACAGAATCTCTGAAAAGTTCCCAATGCGTGTTTTAAAAATGAATGTCCAAAATAAATAAATAAATAAAAATGAATGTCCATAATGAATCTTTAAGAGAGTCTAGTATGCCTTTATTAGCATAAGAAAAAAACTTTACAGGAGCTTTTATACATTACTGGGGTGGTGGTGGTCAGGACTGGATGGGCGGCTGCTGAACCCTTTGTGGAGTTTCCTCTGTAGTGTCGTGCTTTCTACAGTTACTGCTGCAGCTTTAAGTACCTTAAAGCTTCTGGTATCAACATTTTAGGGAAATGGTAGGCTGTTTGGGTGGGTTTTGCGTGGAGGACAAGGGTAGTCTTTTGATATTCATTTTTTGATTTTTGAGCTTTTCTGCTCATCCACTCCAGTATTCTTGTCTGGAGAATCTCAGGGACGGGGGAGCCTGGTGGGCTGCCGTCTATGGAGTCACACAGAGTCAGACACGACTGAAGCGATTTAGCAGCAGTAGTCACCACAGAATGCAACTTAGCAATTGTAGGCTTAGAAAGTACTTTTGGGGAGTTTCCTGTACTTGGGGAGTGGTCCTGTAGTTTGGACTTCACACTTCCATGGCAGTGGGCACAGGTTTCATCCCTGATTGCTGAGCTAAGATATGGCATGCTGAGGGCCAAAAAAGTATTTATTTAATGATATATCAAACAATATTCATCATGTGCTTTGTGTCAGTGAACAACACTCTGATTGCACTAATATTTCAGTTGCACAATAGGACACCTCCTTCTTTTGCAACCTCCATGTCCAATCACCCCTAGTTTTACATCTTAATTACTCTTGATTACACAAATTTTTTTCTACCATCTTAGCCTACTACCTATCCTGACCATTCTGCAGTAGAGGGAAGGCAGAGTGAGGAGAAATTTCTAGACATCTCAGGTTTTTTTCATTGTTTTTTTTTTTTTTTTTTAATGTTATATATTTTTAAATTTTTATTGGTATATAATTTATTTACAATGTTGTATTACTTTTGGCTATACAGCATGGTGAATCAGTTATACATACACATAAACTCACTGTTTTTTAGATTCTTTTCCTATATAGATCATTACAGAGTATTGATTAGAGTTTCCTGTGTGTTATATAGCAGATCCTTCTTAGTTATCTATTTTATATACAGTAGTATGTATTTGTCAGTTCCAATCTCTCAATTTATCCCTCCCCTCATTTCCTCCCTGGAAACCATAAGATTGTTTTCTACATCTGTAACAACTCTATTTTTGTTCTGTAAATAAGTTCATTTGCACCATTTTTTTTTTGATTCCACATATAAGTGATATACAATATTTGTCCTTCTCTGTCGGGCTTACTTCACTCAGTACAACCATTTGTAGGTTCAGTTTTTTGCTTTGAGTGACTAAGTAGATAGTGGAGTTATTTTACAGAATAAAGAATATTTGCTTTTCAAAAACTGAGTTTGATTTTCTTATGCCTATATGGGTGCAGATGTTTTGCTGGGAATTATTTTAGAAGAGAGGCCTAACTAAAGAAGTAGATTTAGAAGACGTCAACAAAGAGAGGAACAAAGAAAAGATAGAAGATGTCAACAAAAAGATGACAGTGGAATATAGAGGTGCAGATTAGAGTTCTTTTAATAAATTATATATATAATTTTATATCATTATAAAAATTATATATATATATATAAAATGAATTGAGGAAAAAGCCCACAGATATGACCTAGAGAATACCATCATTTAAGGGACAAGCAGAGGAAAAGGAAGTTCAAAGAAACCAAAGAAGATTAGTAAGTGTTAAGTCTGCACTTTCTCTAGCCACCCACTTGCTCTCCAACAGGGAACTTAATTTTTTTTAAAGCCTGAGTATATTCTTTTAGAGAAGTTTCATGAATGTTTAAGCAAACATCTGATATCTATACTGCAATCTGCTACCATGTTCAGATCAGATCAGTCACTCAGTCGTGTCCGACTCTTTGCGACCCCATGAATCACAGCACACCAGGCCTCCCTGTCCATCACCAACTCCCAGAGTTCACTCAGACTCACGTCCATCCAGTCAGTGATGCCATCCAGCCATCTCATCCTCAGTCATCCCCTTCTCCTCTTGCCCCCAGTCCCTCCCAGCATCAGAGTCTTTTCCAATGAGTCAACTCTTCACATGAGGTGGCCAAAGTACTGGAGTTTCAGCTTTAGCATCATTCCTTCCAAAGATATCCCAGGGCTGATCTCCTTCAGAATGGACTGGTTGGATCTCCTTGCAGTCCAAGGGACTCTCAAGAGTCTTCTCCAACACCACAGTTCAAAAGCATCAATTCTTTGGCGCTCAGCCTTCTTCACAGTCCAACACTCACATCCATACATGACCACAGGAAAAACCATAGCCTTGACTAGACGAACCTTTGTTGGCAAAGTAATGTCTCTGCTTTTGAATATGCTATCTAGGTTGGTCATAACTTTCCTTCCAAGGAGTAAGTGTCTTTTAATCTCATGGCTGCAGTCACCATCTGCAGTGATTTTGGAGCCCAGAAAAATAAAGTCTGACACTGTTTCCACTGTTTCCCCATCTATTTCCCATGAAGTGATGGGACCAGATGCCACGATCTTCGTTTTCTGAATGTTGAGCTTTAAGCCAACTTTTTCACTCTCCACTTTCACTTTCATCAAGAGGCTTTTTAGTTCCTCTTCACTTTCGGCCATAAGGGTGGTGTCATCTGCATATCTGAGGTTATTGATACTTCTCCCAGCAATCTTGATCCCAGTTTGTATTTCTTCCAGTCCAGTGTTTCTCATGATGTACTCTGCATATAAGTTAAATAAACAGGGTGACAATATACAGCCTTGACGTACTCCTTTTCCTATTTGGAACCAGTCTGTTGTTCCATATCCAGTTCTAACTGTTGCTTCCTGACCTGCATACAAATTTCTCAAGAGGCAGATCAGGTGGTCTGGTATTCCCATCTCTTTCAGAATTTTCCACAGTTTTTTGTGATCCACACAGTCAAAGGCTTTGGCATAGTCAATAAAGCAGAAATAGATGCTTTTCTGGAACTCTCTTGCTTTTTCGATGATCCAGCAGATGCTGGCAATTTGCTCTCTGGTTCCTCTGCTTTTTCTAAAACCAGCTTGAACATCAGGAAGTTCACGGTTCACATATTGCTGAAGCCTGGCTTGGAGAATTTCGAGCATTACTTTACTAGCGTGTGATGACACAAAGATAAACCATGAAAAGACCAAAATGGCAAGGAGCTGAGGCCTCCAGCCAACAGCCATGTAAGGGCGCCATCTTGGAAGCAGGTCCTTCAGCCCCAGTCCAGCCTTTAGGTGAGAAGAGCATCTATGAAGCCCCTTATGTGACTGAAATCACATGAAACACTCAGGACAAGAACCACTTTGCTAAGCCACTCCCAAATTTCTGACACAAAAACTGTGAGATAATAAATATGTTCTGAATAAGCTGCTAGGGTTTGGGGCTAGGTGATTTGTAACTAATACAATAAAGAGAAATAGAAGTTTCTGGTTTCAGTTTTCATTTTCCTTAAGCCTTAATCATCCAGATTTTTTATTCTTCCCTTTTTAGGTTTTTATTATAGATTATTTTGGGGGGACTTCCCTATAGCTCAGAGGGTAAAGAATCTGCAGTGCACGAGACCAGGTTTCGATCCCTGGGTCAGGAAGATCCTCTGGAGAAGGGAATGGCAACCCACTCCAATATTCTTGCCTGGAGAATCCCATGGACAGAGGAGCCTGGCAGAGTATAGTTCATGGGGTTGCGAAGAATCAGATACTATTGAGTGACTAGCACTACTACTGTAGATTTTTTTAAATTTATTTATTTTTAATTAAAGGATAGTTACAATCTTGTATTGGTTTCTGCCATACAGCAACATGGATCAGCCACAGGTATACATATTTCCCCTCCCTCTTGTGCCTCCTTCCCACCTCCCACCCCATTCCAATTCAGATTTTATAGATGAGTGAATTTAAGGCTCAGACAAGTTAATATATGCATTCTAAGTTACAGTGTTTAAGTGATAGAGCTATGAACATTTTTGGTTTTCTGACAAAAACAATGTTCTTTGTACTCTCTCAATAGCCTCTAATAATTACAAATAATTTATTTTTTTTAATTAAGTTACTGCTGTAGATAAACAGGTCCTCTCAGTCAATAAACTAGGCACTGGTGATATAAAGGTAGATGAGGCAAATTAAGTAGATTCAGTATGAAGCAGAACTGTGAGATGAGGACTTTCCTGGTGTTCCAGTAGTTAAGAATCTGTCTTTCAATGCAGGGGACACGGGTTCAGCCCCTGGTTGGGGTACTAAGATCCCATGGGCTGCAGCATAACTAAATCCACATACCACAACTAGAGAGCCGCTGCACCACAACGAGGATGCAGCCCAGTGAAAAAAAAATTGCTTAACATTAATATTAAAAAACAAAAATGAACTGTGGAATCGTATTATACAGAGATAATTTTTTGATGAGAGTCGTGGATGTGAGAAGGCTCAGAAAAACAGAAAGAAAAAGCATCAGAAATATTTTGGCAAGAGAGAAGTTTCAAGTCAGACAGAGAAGGAGAAATATCATATGACATCCCTTATATGTGGAATCTAAAAAGAAATGATAGAAATGAACTTACTTACAAAACAGAAAGAGACTTGCAGAGTTAGAGAACAAATTTATGGTTTCCCTGTACATGCTGCTATATATAAAATGGATAACCAACAAGGACCTACTGGATAGCAACAGGGAAGCCTGTTCAGTGTTATGTGGCAGCCTGGATGGGAGGGGAGTTTGGGGGAGAATGGATCCATGTATATGTATGGCTGAGTCCCTTTGCTGTTCACCTGAAACTATCACAACACTGTTAATTTGCTCTGCCCCAGTATAAATAATACAGAGGATGAGATGGTTGGATGGCATCATCAACTCGATGGACGTGAATTTGAGCAGGCTCCAGGAAGGCTCAGGGAAGCCTGGCTTGCAGTCCATGAGGTTATAAAGAGTCAGACACGACTAAGAGACTGAACTGAACTAAATACAAATAAAAAGTTAAAAAAAAAAAGAGAGAAGTTTGGAGACTGACAAAATTTGTATCTACCTCAGAGATTAGTCAAGAGTCAAGAGAGATTTATCCTTCTTCTAGAATGGTAATCATAGGCATGCCTTCTAAGAATAGGTAATCATAAATATAGTAATTATTTAATGTTATCTCTTTATTTCAAATTTTAGGTCCTTCCCATATTGTTCCATAACTTTATTACATAGTTCTTAGGATGCTTATCACTCTCATTTTTATCACTTATCCATACCGGCTTCCCAGATCATAAATTTAATCGTCAAATTAGTAAAAATGTTTAAATGGAGAATAAAGAGACAGGAGGTAAGGGATGAGGAGCTTGGAGGAATATGTTCAATTTATGAAACAAAGCAACAGATGTAATAAATAAAATCTGACTTGGGAATTGCCTGGCAGTCCAGCAGTTAGGCCTCTGAGCTTCCACTCTCCCACTGCAGGGCACACGGATTCAACCCCTGGTTGGAGAACTAAGATCCCACAAACCGAGCAGCGAGGCCAAAAGAAAGTAAAAAAGCCAGAAAAGTGAAAAACCTTGGCTCTCAGCCCCAGAGAACCAAAACAAATGAGTCTTTCTAAAAAATTAATGATTTGCACTATTCTTCCTGTATAATAAAAGGAAATACATCAGTTCATGTGAGAAACTGCCTCTACTGTATCTTTGAGAGTTTTTTTTCCCCTAATATCCCATTTTTATAAAAATAATAAATGCTGTTTTTCATGGCAGTTTTAAAAAATGAATCGACAGTCTTCAAACAGACATCTGATAGGATGCCACCTGATCTATGACCCCCAAAGAGACTGCCTTATCCCCATGCCAACCCAGGAAGGCAAGCCAGACTGAACCAGTCTGACCCTATTATGGAAAGTGATCCTATGTCGCTTACTGCTTACTGGCACACCCTGCATTCTTTGGGGGGAGCAGGGGGAGGAAAGAGCACATTTCTCTTTAGTTTCATTTCTGCCATGGTGTTGCCTGTCTGACCCTGGCCAACTGCAAAAGGTTTCTGTTTCCTAGCCTCCGTGTTATGCAAACACATCATGTGTTCACCATTTCCTCTTCTTCCTTGGCACATGTCTGGACTTGTCTCTTAGCCACTCTTAGAGCTAGGTGGGGCCTCAGGTCTGATCTTTGCTGAGTGACCTTTGCAAAGGTCAGAAGTGATATTTGCCATCTCCAGTCCATGATTCTGAAAAAGACATTTCACACTGCAAAATGCTTTCTTTCTCTGTGTGGCGCCTGACCCGCTCCCACCTCCTGTGAGCCAGCTGATGTAGAGAACTCAACAGAGGACTCCAAGGCCATAGGAGATGGTGCAGTTACCAGATGGAAGGAACTGAGGCCCCTGAGTTACTTCAGGGAGAAACAATATTTACCCAAGTGACATTAGACTGCAAAGGGAGTGAGAAATAAGCCTTTTCTATGATTTAGCGACTAAACAACAGCAACAATGTGCAGATACTAGATTGTCCTGTATTTCCCTTTAGCATCTTCTGAGAAATTGGCACCATGTCATTATCTAGCTTGAAGTCACAGCCAAAGTCCCTACATGTCAAATCCAAGATGGGCTCTCTTGAGTCTCATTTCCTGGGATTCAGGTCCTTGTATGCCCCACCCCCTCCACCACTGAATCATGGCTAGCCAGTGTGATCCAAGAACACTGGAGAAGAAATACTATATGGCTCTCAGACTCGGCAATTTCCACCTTGGTCCATCTTAGGCCACTTGCTCTGTAGGAAGCCAGCCACTGTGTCATGAGGACATTTAAGTAGCACTGTGGAGATACCTGCCGTTGTTTAGTTGCTAAGATCTGTCCGACTCCTTTGAAACCCCATGGGCTGTAACCTGGCAGGCTCCTCTGTCTATGGGGTCCTCCAGGCAAGAATATTGGAGTGGGTTGCCATTTCCTTCTCCAGGGGATCTTCCTGACCGAGGGATCGAATCCGCATCTCCTACACTGGCAGGTGGGTTCTTTACCGCAGAGCCACCAGGGAAGCCCATGGAAAGACCTACACGGTGAGAAACTGAGACCTCCCACCACCCACAGGTGCCCACTTGCAGCCACGTGTGTGCCCCCTGGGAAGCACATTCTGTGGCCTCAGTCGTGTCTAGAGATGACTGCGATTCTGGCTGACAACTTGGCTGCAACCTCATGAGATATCCTGAGCCACCAACACACAAGTGACTCCTGAATACCTGACCCAGAGAAATGGTGACATCATAAATACTCACTGTTATTTTAAGCCTGCAAAGTAGTGGGGAAATCTGTGATACAGCAGTAGATAATACTATCTGTGATACTGCTGCTTGTGAAAATCTCTACAGGGACTTCCCTGATGGTCTAGTGGTGCAGACTCTATGCTTCCAAAGGAGGGGGCGCAGGTTTAGTCCCTGGTCAGGGAACTAGATTCCATATGCCACGACTCAAAGTTCACATGCCACAACCAAACATCTCACATGCTGCAAAGAAGACTCGGCACAGCCAAATAAATAAATAAGCAAAAATAAAATATTTTTTTCTAAAGAGAATTTCTATATTGTTTTTAAAAATCTTTCCCTCAGTATTATTGAACATAACTGATATATAACATTGCATAAATTTAAGTGTACAACGTAATGACTTGATATATGTTGCAAAATGATTACCAAATTAACTAAGTGGCCACCTGATGCAGAGAGCTGACTCATTTGAAAAGACCCTGATGCTGGGAAAGATTGAGGGCAGGAGGAGAAGGGGACGACAGAGGATGAGATGGTTGGATGGCATCACCAATGCAATGGAAATGGGTTTGGGTGGACTCCGAGAGTTGGTGATGGACAGGGACACCTGGCGTGCTGCGGTTCATGGGGTCATGAAGAGTCGGACACGACTGAGCGCCTGAACTGAACTGAACACATCTATCATCTCACATAGTTACACTTCTTTGTGTGCAATAAGAACTTTTAAGATCTACTCTTAGAAAATCTCAGGTACACTACACAGTACAAACTATAATTATCATGCTATACCTTACCTTCCCAGAATTTATTAGTCTCAAAACTGCAGCTTTGCCCAGGAATTCCCTGGCGGTTAAGAACTCTGTGCTTTCACTGCCAAAGGCCTGGGTTCCATCCCGTGTCAGGGAACTTAGATCCAACAAGCCACTAGGCTCAGCAAAAAAAAAACACTGTGAAAATGTGTACTCTCTGACAACTTTCACTTCTGTCCCTGGTAACCACTAACCTGCTCTCTTTCTATGAGTTCAGTTTTTCTAGAGTCCACATGTTAGTGAGACCATATAGTAGCTGTCTTTGTCTGACTTATCATAAATAGCAAAATGCCTTCAAGTTTCATCTATGTTGTTGCAAAGGGCAGGATTTCTTCTTTTTCATGGCTATGTAACATTCTATTGTGTATATACATACCACAGTATACCACATCTTCTTTATCCACTCATCTACTGGCATATACTTAGACTATTTTTGTGTCTTGGCTATTGTAAACAATACCACAAGGAACATGGAAGTGATTTCATTTCCTTCAGGTGTATAAGGATTGCTTTGGCCCTTAAGATCTTTTGTTGTTCCATACAAAATTTAGAATTTTAAAAAAATTTTGTAAAAATGCCTTTGGAATCTTGATAGGGGTTGCATTGAATTTATAGATGGCTTTGTGTAGTAGGGATTTTTTTTAACAATATTAACTCTTCCAATCCATGACCATGGGATCTTTCCGTTTATTTGTGTCTTCTTCAATCTGTTTCATCAATGCCTTATAGATTTCCGTGTACAGATCTTTCACATCCTTGGTTAAATTATTTCATATCCTTGGTTAAATTAGTTCCTAAGTATTTTACTGTTTTTCATGTTATTGTAAGTGGAATTGTTTCCTTTAATTCCTTTCCAGATGATTTGCCGTTAGTGTATAGAAATATACAAAAATATCTAAAAATATCTCAATTCTAATGGTGCTTACTCTTTAGAGGGTCATCAGGGCCTATTCATGAAACAGTATGTACACAATAATTCATTCTATTCATCTCCAAGTCATAGGAAGTTGTACCATCCCCGTCGCTAAAAGGATATAGGGTGGAATCATTTGGTAATGACAATTTTGAAGAGTAAGTCTGAACACTATGAGCTGATTCTGATATCTTCTTGAAATATGTAAGCAGGGAGGGAGACCCTGAAATAAAAAAATAGGTTAGAATAATAGTTTTCTTAATGCCAGGAACATTTTAAAACATCATTTGGAAGACCACTGAGCTACTTGCAAGAGATACAAATGGGTCACCTACATTCCTTCAGTAAGATGACACACATCAAAAAGGAAAAAGGATATCTGCAATTCAGTGTAACCAGTATGCATCGTAACAACAACAGTGATGATGATGATTAAATCTAATTATGGCGCCACCTATATCTTGAGCTTTCCTGGTGGCTCAGTGGTAAAAAATCTGCTCGCCAAACAGGGAATGCAGGTTTGATCCCTGGGTTGGGAAGATCCCCTGGAGATGGATATGGCAACCCACTCCAGTATTCTTGCCTGGGAAATCCCATGGACAGGGGAGCATGGCAGGCTATGGTACATGGATCACAAAAGAGTTGACCATCACCTATATCTTAGATCAGTTTATCCATTCCCTTTCCCCTCTTATTTGCCACAAAGAGGTTATCTTGCTCTCACATTTTAAAAAGATAAGTCAATAACTAAATCTCAATATAAATGGCAAAGTGATGGTGAGAAGAGCACATATTAAAATAATCAGGAGAGAACTTTGAAGAAAGATGCTTCTTTTTGCATCAGAATCTGTCCATTGCAGTAACTTACTAAAATGATACAGTAGAGTTCCAGTGCATACAAGTTCATCCACAGAGGGGGATATCTTGGCCAGTGAGCTTCTTTCCCACGGGGGTAGTTGACAAAATTCCTCCAGCAGTACTCATACTCTAAGGAAACACAAATCTTGGTTCATTCAACACATACAACAGAAAGTTGAATCCAACTTAAAGATATACCATATATAAATCCCTCTGGCCTATTTCCTGCTGGAGAAGGGCTAGATTCTTCCAGCATCCCTAAAAAGAACTGGAGTGGGTGGCCATTCCCTTCTCCAGGGGATCTTCCTGACTCAGGGATAGAACCTGGGTCTCCTGCTTTGCAGACAGATTCTTTACCCTCTGAGCGACCAGGGAAGTTTCCCAAAAGGAACTCAGCGATTCATTGTAAGATGGTAGAGAGGGGGCTTTGCTTGTGGCTCAGTGGTAAAGAATCCACTTGCCAATGCAGGAGATATGGTTCAGTCCCTGATCCGAAAGCCACAACTATTGAACCTGTGCTCTAGAGCCCAGGAGGCACAACTACTGAAGGCTGAGCACCCTAGAGACCTTGCTCAGCAACAAGAGAAGCCACCACAATGAGAAGCCACAGCACCGCGAGTGGAGAAGAGCTCACGCAGTGACAAAGACCCAGCACAGCCAAAAATAAATTAATTAATTAATAAAATAAATAAGGAGCGAGGAAAAGAGCCATTTCTTTGATGCTTTCTTTGCTATGAATTTCAGAAGTGGGTTTTTATTCTACTTTGGGCTTTCACTTCTGAGACTTCCAGTCCGGGATAATCCAGTCCCCTGGCCTAGAAACATACCACCACCACCACAGCCTCTCATAAACACCTAAGATTCTTGGTGTGTTGTTTTCACCTGGGGCTCTCATGACCTGGATAGTCACACCGCTCTGAACCAGGTCTTTGAGTCCTTGCCGGTTTTGCGGATCCATGTGCTGGAAAAGCCGTGCTATGTAAATAACTAGGGTCACGTTAGGATGCTGATTCAAAAATTCTCTAATGGCCTTGGAGCATTCCCAGCAGGGACTCCAGGACAAGTACCAGAAGATGAAGCAGCGGATGGATGGGCAAAAATATCTTTCTGAAGCAATTTTTTCTATAAAATTGCGTTCAACATGCTTGGTGGTGTTTTTGCCCGAGTGTCGCCAGACGTCCCGGTTGTTGCCCCATTGGATTTCATAGAGCAGACAGGCCTCTTTACAGAATTTTCTGGGGTCAAAGGAGAATTCAAATTCCCAGGGTTCAATTCTTCTCCTGAAATATAAAAAGCACCCCCCCCCATGTTGTCATGTCATCATTTGAGAGAAGACAAAAGGAGAGGAGGGTGGCAGAAGATGAGATGGTTAGATAGCATCACCAACTCAATGGACACAAATTTGAGCAAACTCTGGGAGACAGTGAAGGACAGGGAAGCCTGGTGTGCTGTCATCCGTGGGGTCGCAAAGAGTCCGACATGACTTAGCGACTGAACAACAGAAATAATTTCTTCTCCTTTTCTATCAGGCAAACCTAAAACATGATATCTCAGGAATTTTTTTTCTATTCTGTATCTCAAAGTTATCTGGGGAGGTCTGTTTGCATTATCAGAGTTTCTCTCACAAACAGGGAAGAGGTTTTTCCCAACTCACGTTCTTGGGTTACCACTGTCTATTACCACTGCTTGGTAGTCTTGAATTCAGGTGTAAATATGTCTCTGTGTCTCTTTTAAAGTTTTCTTACTATATTCTAATCTTATTTATTTTGTCCTCACAGCTTACAGAATCTTAGTTTCCACCACTAGGGATCCAACCTGGGCCCTCTGCGGTGAAAGCACTGACTCCTAACCACTGGACTGCCAGGGAAGTCCCTCTGAACTTTCTGTCTCACACTTAGAGGTGACCTGTCCCACTCAATCTTCATTATTCCTCAATGGAATAGTTTTTGGTTTTCTTTTTTCTTTTTCAGGTGTGGAATCCTCAAATTGCCAACAGGAGTCTATTACCAACTCTGAGAAGAAAGTAATTTAGCCTCGGGATTCTTCCACATTCAATTCTGTGTATACTAATTCCTCATAAGAAAGAAATTAAAATTTCTCTCGAGGACATCTTTAGACATAACACTCTCTGTGGGTCAAAGTTATGACTCAGGGAAAATTCAGAATTTTTCCAAGGACTCTGCAGTATGGTTGAGTCATAAGTGTATTACATTCTCATATTCTCCACTCATTCCTAAAGGATCACTTAATTTATTTTATAGAGTAATCCTTCCACCCATCAAGAGATAATATGTTCCCTGACAAATCTCTCTGTTCTAGACATGGATGAGGGCAGCGGGGAGGAAGGAGAGGGTGAGATGAATGGTGAGAGTAGCATGGAAGCGACTCAGGGAATGCAAACCAGGGCACTTTAACAACCTAGAGAAGTGGGATGGGGTGGGAGGTGGGAGGGAGGTTCAAGAGGGAAAGGACACATGTACATCTATGGCTAATTCATGTTGATGTATGGCAGAAATGAAACCAATATTGTAAAGCAATCATCAATCAATTAAAAATAAATGCAGTTTTTAAATAGGTCTAGGAAATTGCCTGGCAGTCCAGTGCTTAGGACTCCATTCTTCCATTGCTGGGGGACCTGGGTTCAATCCTTGATTGGGAAACTAAGATCTCCCAAACTATGTGGAATGGTAAAATTAAAAAAAAAAAAAAAAAGGTCTAGAAAAGGGGCATAGGGTTTAAAATAGGAAGATCAAAGTGACAAACCAGTTTGCTGAAGTTTTCACTAATTTCTATGAAAACTTGTGATTTAAAGGGAGAAAAACAATAGTAAGAGAAGAACAAAGGAGAGCTGGAAGATACTTGTTTTCAACTGAAACCAAAAGGCATAGGAGGGAAGACACAGGAAGCAATAGTAAGCGTAAGGAATGGAGTTGCAAAAACAAAGAATGGGAGCATCAGAAAAGAGCAAAGGAACAATAAGGAAATTATAGTCCTCCCCCTCCTAAATGCTCATCTATTCTGGGTTGAATTAAATGTGCACTATGATAGTAGAATTCTTACCTCAATGTGGGATCTCCCGCTGGAGGACCTGTTGACCAAGAGAGGATCATGTCAAGTAACACCCATATGTACAAATCGAACCACTAAGAAAAAAGGCCCTGTTCTTCTAAATCCACCAATCATATCAGAAAATGCAGTTGGAAGATTCTCTCTTGGAATTTCCCTGGTGGACCAGTGGTTAAAACTCCCTGCTTGCACTGCAGGGGCAGGGGTGCAATCTCTGCTTTCGAACCTAAGATGTGGCATACCGCACGGTGTGGCCAGAATCAAAAGCCAACACACACAAAAAGGTATCAGGTGCCAAGTAAATGTGTCTAAAGCACTGTTTTAGTCATCTCTATGTTATTCACAGGGCTTCCCAGGTTGCTCAGTGGTAAAGAATCTGCCTGCCGATGTGGGAACTGCAGGAGACTCGGGTTTGATCCCTGGGTCTGGAAGATCCCCTGGAGGGGGAAATGGCAACCCACTCCAGTATTCTTGCCTGAGAAATCCCATGGAAAGAAAAGCCTGGTGGGCTATAGTCCACGGGGCTGCAAAAAGTCACACACAATTGAACACGCACGCATGCTAGTCACAAATTCTCCAAATATTTTGTCTTATTAAAAAAATACACAGTAAACTATTAAAAACCATAATGGAAAAGAAAAAATCTAAAATAAAAAAAAAATCAACCTCAATTTCCTTAGCTGGGCATTCAAGGCTGTCAACAATATGTCTTCAAATTTGTTTTTGAGGGTAGGCAGAGGGATAAATTTGGGAGATTGGAATTGACATACACACATTACTATATATAAAATAGATAATAAGGACCTACACTGTATAGCGCAGGGAACTCTACTCAGTGCTCTGTAATGACCTATATGGGAATAAATCTAAAAGGAGTGCATGTATATATATAACTGTTTCACTGTGCTGTACACTTGAACCTAACACAACATTGTAAAGCAACTATAGTCCAATTTAAAAAAAAGCAAATTTGCTTTCTAATCACATTGCTGATTGCTTCCAAAAACTCTTCTGTAGCCTAATCAATTCATTCATTATATTCCACACACAATCTTTGGAAAATTCTCTTAAACTCCTGGTGTCAGTCAAACAGGAATCTCCTTCTCTTTGCCAACCAAAATTCTGCCCTTTCAAGACCAAGTTCAAAACCCACCTCATCTGAAAATCATTTCCTTCCACCACCTGGTGTTCTTCCTTCCCCACGAATTTTTCTAACACTAAGTAATGGAACCTTAAATAATCCATTAATATGCCCTGGTGCTAGAACTTCAGCTGCTATCTTAAATTTTCATCTAGGAGTCATATTTTTTAACTTAAGTCTTTTTATTATGATGAAACAAGCATCTGATCAAAATCATTTACAGTATGAACAGGTGGTATTAATAATCACACCACCACCGATAAGAACTCCTGTTTAAGAATAATAGGAAGATATTAATAAATAGGAAAGTTGGAAAATGTTCATGAATACAAGCATGAACCAGACACATACACACACACATATAGGCAAGCACACACAGAGTTTTGGAGTTTTTCAAGAATATGAAGATTTCGGGCCCCCGACCATTTACCTCTGTCAGAAGCCATGGTGCTCTGTCTCTGGACTTTTTCCTCTGGAGTTATATTGTGCTAATTGCTGCTGCCAGCAACTTGCCCGAACATAGTTTCTGCAGGTGTGACCACTGCCACCTGTTTGATCAGAGGATGACTCATTCCTGAGTCTCAGGCAGATACTAGGTATCTAGACCGTACAGAGATCAAACTAGTCAATCCTAAAGAAACCAACTCTGACTGTTGCTGAAGCTGAAGCTCCAATACTTTGGCCACTTGATGCAAAGAGCCGACTCATTGGAAAAGACTCTGATGCTGGGAAAGGTTGAAGGCAAATGGAATAGGGGGTGGCAGAGGATGAGATGGTTAGATAGCATCACCAACTAAATGGACAAACTCTGGGAGGTGAAGGACAGGAAAGCCTGGCATGCTGCAGTCCATGGGGTCACAAAGAGTTGGCCATGACTTAGTGATTGAACAACAACAACAACAACAGACTGTGCAGATAGGTAGCAGATGAAGAGGGCAGTTGGTGGGGGTCGATAAGAAAGCTTAGGATGCAGATAATTAATCTTGTAGCCTAATTCACTGCGGATGAATGTAGGGATATCTCCCTTTAAAGTTAAACCAAGACTGACACATCGCTGTTTACTGGAGAGAAGAGAGGAAGAAGAAAAGGAAGAGCCAATTGGCTTGGTTCTGTGACCTGAAGGTTTTCATTGGTATGTGGTGAAACAGTGAGGCCTTGCCCTTCTGCCATTATTCATTAATTTCTAACTTCCTCTTATTTTGCTCTTCACCCCAGAATCTCTTGGAAAGGGGAGGGGCATTACAGATGCAAAATCAAAAGAACTTTGGTCTCTGAGTCAGGGAATTATAACTAAACAAGTTTCAGGTGATTTCTCTTGCTTCATGAAGCTAAGATTAAGTGTATGGCCCCATCCACTTCCGCTTCCTTATCTGCCTTGAAGAAATGAATACTATACTCCCTATCGCCTTTGCCTCCTGTTGCCTGAACTCTGAGTTCAGCTCCTCTGGGTTTGAGCAAACACACTCCCAGAATTGAGGTCACCCTCAAGACCTAAGGCTCTCTCTAGAGCTTCCCTGGTGGCATAGAAAGTAAAAAATCAGTCTGAAATGTGGGAGACCTGGGTTCTATCCCTGGATTGGGAAGACCCCCTGGAAGAAGGCATGGCAACCCTCTCCTGGAGAATCCCCATGGACAGAGGGGCCTGGAAGGCTCATGGGGTGGCAGAGTCAGACACGACTGAACAACTAAGCACAACACAGGGTCTCAGAACTACAGCCCCTGTACTTTAAGTCTCAAATTCTATGAACCCTACACCTAAGCTCTAAACATAAGATTTTCTTAATCACAAAATCAAGCTGGAGCTGGACAAGATGAAGCAGATGTTTGGAGTGGCAGGCGATAGTTTTGAAGAAGGGGCAGAAATGCCACATCATAACTAAAGGTCCTTCAGGAGCCAAGTCCATGGGGTCACAAATAGTCGGACACAACTGAGCGACTGAACTGAACTGATCCCTGGAACGTATACATATGTTGCCTTACAGTAGCACAGTAAACTTTGCAGACTGACTAAGGTATGAATCTTGCAGTAAGATCAACCTGAATTATACAACTGGTCTCAATCTTAAAGACTTTTATTTATTTATTTTTCTGGCTGCACTTCTTGGCACGCAGAACTTCCCTGACCAGAGATTGAACAGTGGAAATACAGAATCTTAAGCAGTGGACCCCTAGGGAAGTCCAAAGACTTTTATAAAAGGTAGGCAAAGGTCTTCCCAGGTGGTTCGGTGGTAATGAATCTGTCTACCAATGCAGGAGACATGCGTTCTATCCCTGATCCTGGAAGATCCCACGTGCCCCTAAGCTACAACTATTGAAGCCTGTGCTCTAGAGCCAGGGAACCACAACTACTGAGCTAACAAGCCATAGAGCCTGTGCTACACAACAAAAGAAGCCACCGAAATGAGAAGCCCCTGGCCACAACAACTAGAGAAAAGCCCACACAGCAATGGAGATCCAGCACAGCCAAAAATATAAATAAATAATTTCTAAAAACAAAAAAAATGTAAGGAACGAAATTGGGTCATTTGCAGAGCTGTGGATGGACCTAGAGTCTATCATACAGAGGGAAGTAAGTCAGAAAAACAGGTGTGTTAGTCCTTCAGTTGTGTCCAACTCTTTGGGAACCTATGAACTCTAGCCCACTAGGCTCTCTGTCTGTGAGATTTCCTAAGCAAGAATACCAGAGTGGGTTGCTATTCCCGTCTCGAGGGGGTCTTCCCAACCCCGGGATTGAATCCAGGTCTCCCATGTTGCAGGAGCATTCTTTACCACCAGAGCTACCAGAGAAAAACAGGTATTACATATTAACACAAATATGTGGAATCTAGAAAAATGGTGCAGATGAACATATTTGCAGGGCAGGATTAGGGATGCAGATGCAGAGAATGGACACATGGACACAGGGAGGAAGGGGACAATGGGATGAATTGGGAGCAGGCTTGAAATAAATATACCAGCATGTGTAACAGAGATAGCCAGTGGGAACCTGCTGTTATAGCACAGGGAGCTCCGATTGGTGCTCTGTGATGACCTAGAGGGGTGGGATGGGGTGAGGACTGCAGGAGGCCCAAGAGAGAGGGATATATAGCTGGTCAGGGATCAAGACCATCCCCAAGAAAAAGAAATGCAAAAAAGCAAAACGGCTGTCTGAGGAGGCCTTAAAAATAGCTGTGAAAAGAAGAGAAGTGAAAAGCAAAGGAGAAAAGGAAAGATATAAGCATCTGAATGCAGAGTTCCAAAGAATAGCAAGAAGAGATAAGAATGCCTTCCTCAGCGACCAATGCAAAGAAATAGAGGAAATCAACAGAATGGGAAAGACCAGAGATCTCTTCAAGAAAATTAGAGATACCAAGGGAACATTTCATGCACAGATGGGCTCAATAAAGGACAGAAATGGTATGGACCTAAAAGAAGCAGAAGATATTAAGAAGAGGTGGCAAGAATACACAGAAGAACTGTACAAAAAAGATCTTCACAACCCAGATAATCACGATGGTGTGATCACTCACCTAGAGCCAGACATCCTGGAATGTGAAGTCAAGTGGGTCTTAGGAACCATCACTATGAACAAAGCTAGTGGGGGTGATGAAATTCCAGTTGAGCTATTTCAAATCCTAAAAGATGATACTGTGAAAGTGCTGCCCTCAATATGCCAGCAAATTTGGAAAACTCAGCAGTGGCCACAGGACTAGAAATGGTCAGTTTTCATTCCGGTCCCAAAGAAAGGCAATGCCAAAGAATGCTCAAATGACCACACAATTGCACTCATCTCACACACTAGTAACGGAGAAGGCAATGGCACCCCACTCCAGTGCTTTTGCCTGGAGAATCCCATGGATGGAAGAGCCTGGTAGGCTGCAGTCCATGGGGTCGCTAGAGTCAGACATGACTGAGTGGCTTCACTTTCACTTTTCACTTTCATACATTGGAGAAGGAAATGACAACCCACTCCAGTGTTCTTGCCCAGAGAATCCCAGGGACGGGGAAGTCTGGTGGGCTGCCGTCTATGGGGTTGCACAGAGTCGGACATGACTGAAGTGACTTAGCAGCAGCAGCAGCACACGCTAGTAAAGTAATGCTCAAAATTCTCTAAGCCAGGCTTTAACAACATGTGAATCGTGAAATTCCAGATGTTCAAGCTGGTTTTAGAAAAGGCAGAGGAACTAGAGATCAAATTGCCAACATCCGCTGGATCATTGAAAAAGCAAGAGAGTTCCAGAAAAACCTCTATTTCTGCTTTATTGACTATGCCAGAGCCTTTGACTGTGTGGGTCACAATAAACTGTGGAAAATTCTGAAAGAGATGGGAATACCAGACCACCTGACTGGCCTCTTGAGAAACCTGTATGCAGGTCAGGAAGTAACAGTTAGAACTGGACATGGAACAACAGACTGCTTCCAAATAGGGAAAGGAGTACATCAAGGCTGTATATTGTCACCCTGCTTATTTAACTTATATACAGAGTACATCATGAGAAATGCTGGGCTGGAGGAAGCACAAGCTGGAATCAAGATTGCTGGGAGAAATATCAATAACCTCAGACATACAAATGAGACTACCCTTATGGCAGAAAGTGAAGAAGAACTAAAGAGCCTCTTGATGAAAGTGAAAGAGGAGCGTGAAAAAGTTGGCTTAAAACTCAACATTCAGAAAACTAAGATCATGGCATCTGGTCCCATCATTTCATGGCAAATAGATGGAGAAACAGTGGAAACAGTAACAGACGTTTTTTGGGGCTCAAAAATCATTGCGGGTGGTGACTGAAGCCATGAAATTAAAAGACACTTGCTCCTTGAAAGAAAAATTATGACCATCCTAGACAGCATATTAAAAAGCAGAGACATTACTTTGCCAACAACGGTCTGTCTAGTCAAGGCTATGGTTTTTCCAGTGGTCATGTATGGATGTGAGAGTTGGACTATAAAGAAAGCTGAGTGTCGAAGAATTGACACTTTTGAACTGTGGTGTTGGAGAAGACTCTTGAGAGCCCCTTGGACTGCAAGGAGATCCAACCAGTCCATCCTAAAGGAAATCAGTCCTAAATGTTCATTGGAAGGACTGATGTTGAAGCTGAAACTCCAATACTTTGGCCACCTGATAGGAAGAGTTGACTCATTTGAAAAGACCCTCATGCTGGGAAAGATTGAAGGCAAGAGGAGAAGGGGGTGACAGAGGATGAGATGGTTGGATGGTATCACCAATTCAATGGAAATGAGTTTGAGTAAACTCCAGGAGTTGGTGATGGACAGGGAGGCCTGGCATGCTGCAGTCCATAAGGTCGCAAAGAGTTGGACGTGACTAAGCGACTGAACTGAACTGAACTGATAGCTGATTCAGTTCATTGTCCAGCAGAAACTAACACAACGTTGTAAAGCAATTATACTCCAATTAAAAATATATAAATATTCAATTTAGGTCAGTGTCCTGTTCCTGTTATACATTTTAAAAAAACACATAAACATATATGTTTGTAATCACTCCGTAATCAAGATATTTAAGCTTGTCACCACTGCCCCAAATTTTCATGTTTGTTTGCAGTCAGTCCTTCTACTCCCAGTCCTCAGTTCAGTTGAGTCACTCAGTCATGTCCGACCCTTTGTGAGCCCATGAATCACAGAACACCAGGCCTCCCTGTCCATCACCAACTCCTGGAGTTTACTCAAACTCACATCCATCAAGTCAGTGATGCCATCCAGCCATCTCATCCTCTGTCGTCCTCTTCTCCTCCTGCCCCCAATCCCTCTGAGTATCAGGGTCTTTTCCAATGAGTCAACTCTTCACATGAGGTGACCAAAGTATTGGAGTTTCAGCCTCAGCATCAGTCCCACCAATGAACACCCAGGACTGGTCTCCTTTAGGATGGACTGGTTGGATCTCCTTGCAGTCGAAGGGACTCTCAAGAGTCTTCTCCAACACCACAGTTCAAAAGCATCAATTCCTTGGCACTCAGCTTTCTTCACAGTCCAACTCTCACATCCATACATGACCGCTGGAAAAACCATAGCCTTGACTAGACAGACCTTTGTTGGCAAAGTAATACCTCTGCTTTTTAATATGCTATCTAGGTTGGTCATAACTTTCCTTCCAAGGAGTAAGTGTCTTTTAATTTCACGGCTGCAGTCACCATCTGCAGTGATTTTTGGAGCCCCCCCAAAATAAAGTCTGATGCTGTTTCCACTGTTTCCCCATCTATTTCCCATGAAGTGATGGGACCAGATGCCATGATCTTAGTTTTCTGAATGTTGAGTTTTAAGCCAACTTTTTCATGCTCCTCTTTCACTTTCATCAAGAGGCTTTTTAGTTCCTCTTCACTTTCTGCCATAAGGGTGGTGTTATCTGCATATCTGAGGTTATTGATATTTCTCCCAGCAATCTTGATTCCAGCTTGTGCTTCTTCCAGCTCAGCGTTTCTCATGATGTACTCTGCATAGAAGTTAAATAAGCAGGGTGACAAAATACAGCCTTGACGTACTCCTTTTCCTATTTGGAAGCAGTCTGTTGTTCCATGTCCAGTTCTAACTGTTGCTTCCTGACCTGCATATAGGTTTCTCAAGAGGCAGGTCAGGTGGTCTGGTATTCCCATCTCTTTCAGAATTTTCCACACTCCCAGTCCTAGGCAACCACTAATGTTTCTATCACTAAAGATTAGTTTGGATTCTTCTATAATTTCATTCAAAAGGAATCATATAATGTGTCAAACTTTGATGATTGCTTTTGTAAAATAAAATTCACATTTATGGCAAGACAAGAAAAATTTAAACTTAAAAATTCTTCTCTGGGACTTTTCTGGTGGTATAGTGGATGAGAATCCACCTGCCAATGCAGGGGACACAGGTTCAATACCTTGTCCAGGAAGATTCCAGAAGCCCTGCAATGGCTAAGCCCAAGTACTTAGAGCCCCAGCTCTGCAACAAAAGAAGCCACCACAGTAAGAAACCTGAGCAATGCAGTGAAGAGTAGATTCCACTCACTGCAACTAGAGAGTAGCCCACGTGCAGCAACAAAGATCCAGGGCAACTGAAAATGAAAATAAATTTTTAAAAAATCTCTACCCTTTGACCTCACCCCTCTCCACACTGTGAATTGTGTGTCTACATTATGCATGAACCAAATCTCCCCCATTGGCAGGAATACCTGCTCAACCATGAACTGCAAATCCTAGCATCAATAAGACAACTCCTTAAAAGATAACATTCCTTCTTGATCTTGTCACAGGACCCACCACAATGGGGTTTAAATCTGGGTTATGTAAACTGTCATTTAAGGTACAGCCCTCTGTCTCAAAAAACTTACAGGAACTATGTCTCAACTTCTTATAAGCAGAATGATTCTAAGAGCTTCCTGGGTTATAATCCTCAAATTTGTCTGCAATAAAATTTTTCAATTCTTTCTTGGATGAACTGATTAATTTTTCATCAACACATTTTTTGCTCAACTACTTTGTGAAATTGATCTACATGATTAGGTGTATCAGTGGTTCATTTCTTTCTATTTCTGGAATTCCATTATAGGGTTATGTTACAATTTATTTATTTATTTATCCTTCAGTGGACTTAGGCTAATTTTGCAGTTTTAGGCTATGGTGAAGAAAGATGATGTGAACACTGTGTACAATTCTTTGTGTAACGTTTTTTATTTTCTTCTCTTGGGTAAAGAAACTGGGAGTGAAATTGTTGGATCAAATAGGTAAGCATTTAACTTTTAAGAATATTATTGGGCTGTTATAATACTTTACACTCCTACCAGGAGGAAATGAATATCCGAGTCATTTGATGTCCTCCCCAACACTTGGTCAGCCTTTCTAGTTGCAGTAATTTCTGTGGGTATGTAGATTTTAATTTACATCTCCCTGGTTCTTAATGATGTTGAGCATCTTTTCATGTGCCTGTTAATTATTTATAGATCTTTTTTTCTGCCATACACATATGATAAAGGAATTGTATCTAAAATATGTATAGAATTCTTACAAATTAGTAAGGGGATAAAAATAAAAAAAGGACCTGTATATATACTGTATATATGTATATATGCTTTCTGTATATATATTTTCTTTAGTATATACCTGTATATATACTGTATATATTTATATGTATCTATCTATATATATCTGTATGTATATTTTCCTTAGTCTCTGACTTGAATTTTCATTTCCTTAATGGTGTCTTTTGAAGAATAAATGTTCTTAATTTGGGGGAAGTTCAATTTATCAATTTTTTTTTAATGGTTAGTGCCTTTTGGATCTTGTCTACCAAGTCATTACCTACTCAAACGACACAAAGATATTCTATTCTCCTATATTTTCTAGTATTCATAGTTTTGGTTTTAGCTTTTATATTAGGTCTACAATCCATTTTTTTGTTTGTGGTGTGATGTTAAGAGACAGAGTTGACTTTTGTTCATATGGGTATTACATATTACTCAGCTAGAGCTACCACAAAATGGATGGGTTAAACTATAAAAATTTTATTTTCTCAGACTTCTGAAGGTTAGAAGTGCAAGATCAAAGTTCCAACCAATCTGGTTCTGGTGAGAACTTACAGCCTCGTAGACACAGCCTTTTTGCTGTGTTCTCACCTGAGCTTGCAGGTTTCCCTGGTAGCTCAGATGGTAAAGAACCTGCCTGCCATGTAGGAGACGGGTTCAATTCTTGAGTCAAGAAGATCCCCTGGAGAAGGAAATGGCAACCCATTCCACTATTTTTGCCTGGAGTATCCCATGGACAGAGGAGCCTGACGGGCTACAGTCCATGGGGTCCATGGGGTAGCAAAGAGTCGAACATGACTGAGCAACCAACACTTTCAATTTTAGTTGTGTGTGCAGCCTGAAGGGTGGGGAGCTCTCTTCTTACAAGCACACTAATCCTCTTAGATTAGGGTTCCACCCTTACAAGCTCATTTAACCTGTAGTTTCTCAGATGCTCCCATTTTCAAATATAGCCACATTAGGGGTTAGAACTTCAATGGAAGAATTTGGCAGGGGGATTTCCCCAGCAATCCAGTGGTTAAGAATCCACACTTTCAGTGCAAAGGGTGTAGGTTCCATCCCTGGTTGGGAAACTGGGATCCCACTCTAGCCCACAATTCTCCAGACAAGAATACTGGAGTAGGTTGCCATGCCTTCCTCCAGGTGATCTTCCCAACCCAGGATCTAACCTTTAAACATGCTATGTTCTTTCAGTTACTTAGGTATTAGTTTCACTTAGCAATGTTTTGTGATATTCAGTATGTGTCTTGTATAGTTTATTAAAATTATCCCATAGTGTTTCATGGTTTTAATTTGATTATAAGTGGTATTGGCTTTTTTTTTTTTTAATTTCATTTTCTAACTCTTCATTGATAGTATAGAATTGATTTTTGTATATTCACCTTGTAACTTTTCATAAGAAATGTAACCTTTGTTTAGGTTCTTCTGACTGGTCTAAGAATTAAACTGACATGAGACATATAACAGGAGAAAATCAAACAAAAGTTTGACATCTATACATGGGGGACACAGGAATAGGAAATGGCAACCCACTCCAGCATTCTGCCTGGAAAATCCCATGGGCTCTTGCCCACCAGGCTGGTGGGCAAGAGCCCATGGGGGTCACAACGAGTCCTTTATGACTGAGCATGTATGCATACATGGGAGAGACCCAGGAAAATAGAATCACCTGTCACAATGGCCAAAGCCCTCACATCAGCTAAAGACAAAAGAAGATTCTGGGATAGTGGTTTGGGACCTCAAAGGTGTAGATCCATTCTAAGTCACTTCAGTCGTGTCCAACTCTTTGCGACCCTATAGACTGTAATTCTCCAGGCTCCTCTGTCCATGGGATTCTCCAGGGAAGAATACTGGAGTGGGTTGCCATTTCCTTCTCCAGCGACCTCAAACGGGAGGGAGATAATTCACAGAGAAATGAAAAACCACATGGTAAAGAGATGTTTGCCAAGCTGTACAGAGACAATGGGATCCAGAGTGGATTCTCATCTCTAGGTCCTGCTCAGTCTCGCTCCACCACACTCAACCCATATTCTTGGCAGATATTTCTGGTGACAGCTCTATTCTGGAAAAGGCCCTTTATCTCAATTCTTTAGACAGCTAAGGGGGAAAGTCAAAGTTTCTGGTTGAGTTTTTATTTGTTTGAGACTTTGATTGTTTTCAACTTGAAATAATCCACATGCCAAAGAGACATTTGAGAGGGGTGTATTTTGCTCCCCTAAATAACCAACCTGTGAATTTGCTAACTTCACTTATTCCTAATTTTTTCTTTCTTTTTTTTTTTTGGTAGATTCTTTAGGCTTTTCCAAAGATTATGCTGTCTGCAAATATAGACAGTCTAACTTCTTTTCCAACAAGTGTGCCTTTTTATTTCTTCTTTTTGTCTTATTGGAATGGTTAAGGATACCAATAAAATCTTCAGTGGAGAAGGTAATAGGGAATGTCCTTACTTATTCCCAATCATAGGGGTATTTAGAAACAAAATTTGAGAAAATTTGAAAATCTAATTGGCTTTTTTTAAACTTCTCTCTCTCTCTCTTTTTTTTTTTTGCCGAGCTATATCTTTGTTGCACAAGAGCTTCTCTCTCTCTTTCTTAAAGGGCTTCTCTAATTACAGCACATGGGCTTAGTTTCCTCAAGGCATGTGGGCTCTTATTTCTGAAACCACTTCTTCTGCATTGGAAGGTGGATTCTTAACCAGTAGACCACCAGGGAAGTCCCTAATTGGTCTTATTAAAAGATTCATGAATTGGGCAACATCCTGCCTAGCCAGTCAAGAGAAAGGAGCTCCAAAGCACTCCAGAAGAGGAAAGATTTTTAATAGCAGGGAGGATGTGGGACAAGGAAATCATAAATGAACTGGTTCTTTCTGGCAAGGTTACTTCCTTTGGGGGAATAAAAGGTCTATTAGGCACATTACTTCTCTGGTGCTGACAGGGAAATTCCAGACTGACCTGGTAAGATTACATTCCTAGGCAAGGTCGAAACTGCATTTAGTTTAGGTAGCTATCAAGTCTTGGTTTAATAATGTGGGCTTAACATAAGTGACTATATTTGGGGTTTATAATTTCTTAACAGGGGGAAGCATTCAGCTGTTCTTTTTTTTTTTTGGCCACGCCATGTGGCTTGTGGGATCTTAGTTCCCTGCCAGGGATTGAACTCAGACCACAGCAGTGAAAGCGCCCAGTCCTAATCATTGGATCTCCAGGGACTTGCCTCTGTTATTCATTTTTAAGTGTGATGTTAGTTATAGGTTTCTCACAGGTGCCCTTCATCAAGCTAAAGAATATTTTCTCTACTTTTTTAGAGTTTAATCACCAACAGTTGTCATATTATTTGTCATATTATTGTTGTTGCATGTATTGGGATGATTAAATAATTTCTCATTTTATTCTGTTAATGTTCAATTGCTACATAGTATTGTTTTATTCATATCTATGGTTTTATTGCCTTTCTCTTAATTTTGATTTTTTTCTCTATTTATATATATATAAAATAAATCATATATATATATATATTTTTTTTTTTAACTGCTGCAATGCATAACTTTCAGGATCTTAGTTTCCCAACCAGGGGTTGAACCCAGGGCCAGGGCAGTGAAAGTGACCAGTCCTCACCTCTGGACCACCAGGGAATTCCCTTCTCTTTTTATCCTTTGAAGCACATGCAAGGCCTCTACATGGAAATAAAGCTACTCATCTACGGTCAACTGGTTATATGTATTTTCTTTTTAGTTTTTAATTGAGGCAAACAAATACATAAAATTTAGTATCTGAATAGGAGGAATGGTCACTGAGGGTAAAGGAATGAATATACAGAAAATCCAATATTAATAAACACCTTGGGGGACTTCCCTGGTGTTCAAGACTTCTTCCAATGCAGGGTTCTTCCAATGCAGGTGCTATCCCTGGTCAGGGAGCTAAGATCCTACATGCCTCATGGCCAAAAAAACCAAAGGTAAGCAGAAGCAAAAATGTAACAGATTCAATAAAGACTTTAAAAAACAACAATAACAAAAAACACCTAGGGAAAAAGGCTCAGTGCAAGAGATAATAATGTCTCCTATCTCAATTATGCCAGATATCTGAAAGGGTGAAGCTGTCCATCTACTGAGATCACTACTGCTTTGGGGATCCTCACAAGATCTCCACCGAAAGCCTGCTAGCCTGAGTAACCTCCCCTGAGAGACATTGTCACAGGATATGATAACAGACCACGGTAATTATTAATGACCAAATGGAACTTTGGTAAGTTGCCCATAGATTTTTATTTGTCTGAGTGTTTTGCTGTAAGGAACCCAAGTTCTAAGAGAGTGGATATTGTAATACTTTGATATATAGATAGTCAAAAAGCACATGAAAAGATGCTCAACATGATTAATCACCAGGAAACTACAAAACCACAATGAAATACAACTTCTTAATTACCAGGATGGTTATAATTAAAATATTTTTTATTTTAATTATATAAAGAATATAAAGAATTTACCTAATGAGTTTACTGATGATTTTATAAGCTGTAAACTAGTATTCAATCATAATAATACATGAGGAATTACAGCTGTGAATCTGTGTTTGTATTTTCCTCTGTAACACTCTCCAAGTCCATGACAGTTATGATAAAGCTATTTTGCATGACTGTTGTGTGTTTCACTGTCCAGGCTTTTTCTGTGTCACTGACCTTGATGTCTCCATTTTTTCCATCAATTTCTGATTGAATCAAATGAATACTAGAGATAAATTTAATCTTTTTCTCAAATACTTACTATAAGAAGATGTGACTGTAAAATAATTACAATATCCTGTTCAAGTATGTTTTGCTACTTTTGTCTCCTTAAATATTGCTACCAATGGGGCTTCCTGTAATCGTGGTAACCTTGAAAAAGAAAAAAAAAAATTTTTTTTTTTTTTACAGTAAGAAGTATTGGTGAGGGGAATTTCCTGGCAGTCCAGTGGTTAAGACTCCACACTTCCAATGCAGAGGGCATATAGGTTCAATCCCTGGCCATCGAACTAAGACCCCACATTCCACATGCTGCAAAGGGTGACCAAAAAAAGAGAGAGAAACCTTGGTGATACTGCTGCTGCTAAGTCGCTTCAGTCGTGTCCGACTCTGTGTGACCCCATAGAAGGCAGCCCACCAGGCTCCCCCATCCCTGGGATTCTCCAGGCAAGAACACTGAGGTGGGTTGCCATTTCCTTCTCCAATGCATGAAAGTGAAAAGTGAAGTCACTCAGTCGTGTCTGACTCTTAGCAACCCCATGGACTGCAGCCCACCAGGCTCCTCCATCCATGGGATTTTCCAGGCAAGAGTACTGGAGTGGGGTGCCATTGCCTTCTCCATGGAGATACTAGCTGAAGTGTTTATTATTGTCTTTAGTAAAAAAGGAAGTGGTAAGGAAACTGCTGAGGTCCAGCCCCAGCTGATCCAGGGTATTCGAAGCGGGGACAGGTCGGCGAGGATCAGGATACAATAGCTTCAATTAGATATTAATTAGAGATGTAAAGAATAATAGAATGAGGATAGCTCAGTAGGAAAATTCAGAGGAGAAAAGAGGCTGAGTAGCTTGGTTTACGCGGGAGACCAACAAAACTTCAAGACAAGAAGTTTGCACCACTTATGTAGGCCGCAGGCATCCTTCCATTCTCCTGAAGGAGAGGAGACACTGAGGCCTCCCCGGTCGGATCTTAGAAGCCCAGGCATAATTAGTAAGCATGGCGGGTTCTGCACTCCAGATGGAGACTCAGCCAGAGTTTGAGAGAGAGAGAGAGACATGGAGAGACCAGTCTTTTGAGGAACTGATCCCAATTCTTTATTTTCCATGGTCTACTTTTATACACTGAGATGTTATGCAAAAGTCATCTGGGGACAGCAGTCCTGACTTTTACTAAAGTCAGGTGGTGCTGCATACAAATGTATACAGAGGTCTTAGGGGTGTTACATCATCTTCTGGCCAAGGGGCCTGCTGACAATTTATGACCCTCTCCTTGTGACAACGGTCAGTCAACCAGGACACTTATTTCTCCAGGGGTGATTATTCTTAAAAATGACTCCACCTTCCGAAGGTACCAGATAAAGTTACATTCCTATAGGGTGAGGGTGTAGTGGGTTTTAATTAAGGAAAGAATTTACTTAGCCTAAGGTCTAACGTGATTAATATCAAAGGTTAATACTTATTTATTCTATATATTCATTAATGTGTGTAAGGGCAGGGGATGTGGAGACTTAGCAGCAAACATTGGCTCAACAAATGAAAAACCCTTCATCAATACAATTTCTAATCAGCCCACTATACTTATACTAATGGTTTTCTAACTTTTCTAAAGAACCTGTTTTTAGAAGGTTTAAAGCATCTCGTGCCTCTCATGTTTGGGAGGCTGTGAGCAATCACATGTGGCCGGACAAGCCTGTCAGGCAGGCTAGAGAACCTTCAGAGGAGTTTGTAGGTTGAAACACTCCTATCACGCCCAGGAATTATCATTAACTGGAGCTCTAAGTTAACTCCTTCTCTGAAAGAGGTAGTGGGGGACAGCCCCCCGTAAAGTCAGAGGTGTAGGTGAGAGCACAAAGTAGTAAAGTAGGCAGGCTCTGGTTATGGGGGTAGATGCTCGAGGATTTCCAGGGGGACTCCTGAGGCTCGATCCCGCCTTTGCGTATGTCGAGCCTCCTTCCTCATGACCTTTGTCACGGGTGGAATGCCTCACGCTGGCCCCCAACAAGGAAACAACCCACAAACAACTCTTGATATTCTATTTATGCCATATTTTCTTATGTTAAAAGAAAATTTAGGCCTAATCTAATCTAATGTTTATTGTCAAAATCCAGCCTCTATCCACTGGGACCAAACTGAATCTAGGAGACAGAGTTTTGGGTGAAGCAGAAAAGAATAGCTTCATTGCTTTGCCAGGCAAGGTGAGCCATGGCGGGCTAATGCTCTCTGTGTGTCTGTCTTGGAGAGGGTAGCAAGGGGTCTTATAGTTATCATTCAAGGAGCAGGGTGGTTGATACAGATCAGAGTATGTGCACAGCCTGCATTTTTTTTCATCTATAGACATCTGAAGACACTCAAGGCTGGCATCAGGTAGTCTCCTGACAGCTTCTATGGTTCTCGAGGTTATAGAACTATGGCTTTCTCTCTGGGATGAAGAACGCTTACAAAGAATGGAGTGTAAAGTTGTTGTTCAGTTACTAAGTCATGTCCAAATCTCTGCAACGCTATGGAATGCAGCATGCCAGGCTCCCCTGTCCTTCACTATCTCCCAGAGCTTGTTCAGACTCGTGTCCATTGTGTTGGTGATGCCATCCAACCATCTCATCCTCTGTCACCAGGGCCCTTCGCCTTCTGTCCTCAGTCTTTCCCAGCATCAGAGTCTTTTCCAGAGAGTCAGCTCTTTGGATCAGGTGGCCAAAGTGTTGGAGCTTCAGCATCAGTCCTTTCAATTAATATTCAGGGTTGATTTCCTTTAGGATTGACTGCTTTGATCTCCTTGCTGTCCAAGGATCCCTAAGAGTCTTCTCCAGCACCACAGAAGAGTGTTCAAAAGAGAAAAGTATCAGGTGCCATGATACAACTTATCAGAAACAGGACAAGACATCTGAAAAACAAGTCAAAGTGTGTTAAAACAGATCAGAGCCTGATGGAAGTTATTTGAACTAGTTTTTATAAATCTAGCTGGAACATCACTTGATAATAAACTACCCTAAGGCAGAATTTGTGCCCTTCTTTTTACCTTTCAAGGTATTCAATAAATGTCAAATTGAATTTAAATGAATTAAATTGATGGTGAAATATCAAATCAAACTGGCCTGCGGTACTTGGATGGACCTGCCATTAAAGAAGATCTTAAGTCTTGAAATGTTCTGAAATAGCTGTGCTATACACATTGTATATAACATATTTTGGAATTTGTTTTGTGCCATTCTGCCCCAGTCACAGCATACAACTTGACTTTCCTGGCACATGCTATTTATAGACTGATCTAAGTGGACATTTAAGATTCCAACAGAGAAGCAGGACAATAAGAGAATCAAGTCAGAAGGCAGTAATGCATGGTTTGTGTGTGTGTGTGTGTGTAGCTTCAGGAGTGGTAATGGCCTCAGGAGATAACTTAAGTCAGGAGTGACTAAACTTGCTAACTGCAGAACTACTAGCAGAAGGAAATAACCACCATCTTTTCAGTAACTTAAAAAAATAACATGAAGGCAACTCAAACTGAGACTGTAACAACCCAGACCGATGGGAAAGGGTGGAAGGGGAAGGAGGTTCAAGAGGGAAGGGACTTATGTATGGGCTTCCCAGGTGGTGATAGTGGTAAAGAACCTGCCTGCCAATGCAGGAGACATAAGAGACACAGGTTCGATCCCTGGATTGGGAAGATCCCCTGGAGGAGGAAATGGCAACCCCTTCCAGGATTCTTGCCTGGAGAATCCCATGGACAGAGGAGCCTGGAGGGCTACAGTCCACGGGGTCACACAGAGTCAGACGCGCGCGCGTGCGCGCACACACACACACACACACACACAGCTAATTCACGTTGATGGAGTGCAGAAACCAAAGCAATATTGTAAAGCAATTATCCTGCAATTAAAAATAAATAATTTTAAAAATAACATGCTGCTGTTGCCGCTAAGTCGCTTCAGTCGTGTCTGACTCTATGCGACCCTATAGACGGAAGCCCACCAGGCTCCCCCGTCCCTGGGATTCTCCAGGCAAGAACACTGGAATGGGTTGCCATTTCTTTCTCCAATGCATGAAAGTGCAACGTGAAAGGGAAGTCGCTCCGTCGTGTCCGACTCTTAGCGACCCCATGGACTATAGCCTACCAGGCTCCTCCATCCATGGGATTTTCCAGGCAAGAGTACTGGAATGGGGTGCCATTGCCTTATTAAAAACAGACAATCCCCCCACACACAATCTATTTCTTTGACTCAGGAAATCTGTTAGTAACAATTCAGCTCAATACAAAAGTAAATTTAGCAATGCAGTCTCAAGAATTGTGGCCAGTCGACTTGGTAACACACTTCTTTTTAAATGTATTTATTTATTTGGCTGCATTGGGTCTTAGCTACAGCATGTGGGACGCTCTCAGTTGTGGCAGGTGAGCTTAGTTGCTCTGCGGCATGTGGGAATCTTAGTTCCCCACCCAGAGGTTGAACCCTTGTCTCCTGCTTTGCAAGGTGGATTCTTAACCACGGGCTCACCCCAGGGAAGTCTCAGTGATACATTCTTGCAATTTCAGTAATTGACCCAAGCAACTCAATATTTGAGGTAAGAAAGGCCATGAAAGGTTGATCATCATAAGGCTGGGGTCAGGAGAACAGAATTATCATGGTCAATGTACTCAGTCAAAAAAAAAAAAAGTCTAGAAAGTAGGTGTGTGTAGCCTAGGGGAAATACACCTTGAAATATCTGGGTGAGGAGGAAGAAAATATTAGAATTTCTATTCCTGAAACACTGAGATGAGCAAAGAAAATGTTAAAATTTCTCTTTAAAACTTTCAGACAGGGACTTCCTCGTGGTGCAGTGGTTAAGACTTTGTGCTTCCAATTCAGGAGCCAAGGTTTGATCCCTGGTTGGGGAATTAAGATCCTACATGCTGGGGCTTCCCTGTTGGTCCAGTGGTTAAGTATCTGCCTTGCAATGCAGGGGACAAGGGTTTGATCCCTGATCCAGGAAGATCCCACACACTGCGAAGCAACTAAGCCCATCAGCCACAACTACTAAGTCAGGGCTCGTTGTAGCCCCCCAGCCACAACTACTGAAGCCTGTGAGCCTAAAACCTGTGCTGCACAACAAGAGAAGTCACTGCGATGAGAAGCCCGGGTACCACAAAGAGTAGCCCCTTCTGGCTGCAACTAGAGAAAGCCCAAGCACAGCAATGAAGAGCCACAACAGCTAAGAATTTAAAAAAACAAAACAAAGAAAAAAAAACCATAAGCTACACACTCAGCCAAAAAAATTATTAAAAAAAAAACTTTTAAAGTACATATAGTAATACAGTAGTTAATAAATATAATTTGAACAATGAGCTATTTATATATTGGCATATATGCTAATATTTCACTTAAACAATGTAGGAACATAGTTCATTATTACAATATTGGGGTATATGCTTTTTCACTTGTAGATATTAAAATAATTTAAGCCAAATATGCTAGATTTTAGGGCTTCCCTGGTAGCTCAGCTTATAAAAAATCCACCTGCAATGCAGGAGACCTGGGTTCAATCCCTGGGTTGGGAAGATCCCCTGGAGGAAGAAATGGCAATATACTCCAGTATTCTTGCCTGGAGAATTCCCGTGGACAGAGGAGCCTGGTGAGCTACAGTCCATGCGGTTGCAAAGAATCAGACATGGCTGAGCGCTAAGCACAGCACAACATGCTAGATTTTACGCACTACAGAGAAATTTCCCAAGAAATCTTTTATTTCCCAAGACCTTGTACAATAATTGGCATATAATAGATGCTCAATAAATAATAAAGTAAAACTAGTGATAATTTGCTTCAGAAATAATTTACCCAACAGGCTGATTTTTCATGTTTGGCCAACATGGTTTGGAATCATCCCAATTAATATGAGCAACTTACAGACTGAAGAAACTAGACCTGGCATGGTTTACTACAAATAAGCCAGATCCAACCATAAGTCAGATTCCTGATTGAAGAATATTGACAGGAGTGGCCCAGTCTGAAATAACTAGAATTCCTCTAGTACCTAGATCTGAAGCTTCTTGAATCTTGGCATTTAAATTTTAACTAATTCCTTCCTCTGATTTCCTAATATACATTCATATAATTACTGGTGCACTTTTATTTTTAATGAAGCCCAGTATGTTGGCTGGTCCTCTTCCCTTGGCATCTTACTATAAACTCACATAATGATAAATGGTTCACAGGTGAACTTTTATGACTTTTGCTTATGCTAATCAGGCTCCCTCGTTCAAGTCTGAAGGCTCATAGGATCTTAGTTCCCCGAACAGGGACTTGAACCCAGACAGTGGCAGTGAAAACCTGGAGTCCTAACCACTGGACTTCTGGGGAACTCCCAAAGTTGATGCCTCTAGAAAAACTGGATATTTAGCTGCTCTAAATCTCAGCTGCTTTATCTATGAAACATAAACAATAATGCTTACCTCAAAGAGCAGTGACATGTATTTATAAGTTAATGCATAGAACAGTACCTGCCCATAATAGGCTATCAATATACCTTCTATCTAGACTCTAATATACCCTCAGGTGCATGATGCAGAAATTAAGTTCATTAAGACCATGTGTGTGTGTGTGTGTGTGTGTGTGTGTATAACCAGGGGACATCATTAATCGTGGATAATGATGATAAACTATAAGCATAAACATACTGACAATTCAGATCCAAAGGTCATAAACCAGGTAGTTTTATTATTAGAGCATTTACCCCAAGAGCACCCCTTCTAGTCTACTGCTGCCAGTCTACCCACACCCACACTCATCAACTATCATGTCTTCATAATGCCGTAGAATGACATTGTCATCATTGTCCTGGTAGAGCATGGAGATGGGGGACAGCTTGGTGGGGATGCAGACAGCCTGGGGAACCTCCGGGTCGACGGCGTGCATCAGCGCTTGCATGAAAGCATAGTTGGAGCTGTTGAGGGAGATGGTCAGTGAGAAAGGACACTCTCCGTGGCAGTAATTGGCCATGAAACCCTTGGGGGCGATGATCCACTTGTGCCAACCCAGATCCCGGAAGTTGATGAACAGCTGGTGGCGATGGCAGAGGCTCTTGCAAGAAGCCTTCGAGGTAGAGACGGCTGCCCTCCTCTTGCGGGAGGGAGATCGGCACTGCTCAGGGTGGAGGGTGACCACCAGCAGTGAAGTGTGAAGAGAACGTCTCAGTCTGGCGCAGGTGCCCTCGAGCTGAAAATTCTCCCCCAAGGCTCTGCCTCCTTTGACCACTATCTCTAGAAACAGACCTAAATTCTTGTGGGGGTCATTATTCCTCTTAGCCACATCCAGCAGGTTGAAGTGAAGGACACCTTGAGGCCACGGTACTGACTGCAGTGTAAACATTTTACCCATCTTCGGGGTGGCCTGGTCTATGACATGGGGCTCCGTTTGAACCAGGGACAGAGACAGTTCCAGCTCTGGTCCCAGGTTATAGTAAGTGTTGGGCCCCAAGTCCAGGCCCAGCTGGGCCATTGTCAACTGCTCCTCATCCCCGATGGCAGACAGGTTAAAGGACAGGAGCTTCTGTAGGCAGGAGGCGTGAGAAAGGCTCTCGGAGTAAAGGAAGGAACCTAGATGGGAATGAAAGATGTGAGAGTCACCATGAGATTTTTCACTTCACCCCAACCTGTGTGATCATATCAATGTCAAACGGTATATGTATATCCACACACACAAAATAAGGGCAGGGAGGACTTCCCTGGCATTCCAGTGGTAAGGACTCCACACTTCCACTGCAGGAGGTATGGGTTCAATCCCTGGTTGAGGAACTAAGATCCCAGAAGTCATGGGGTGTGGCCAGAAAAATAAAATAAAACAGCAAATAAAAAGAGGATGAGAAATCTCAGTTATACTCAAACCCTCCATTTGGGAGGATTTGTTTCTTTTACTCCTTATCTATGACCAGACATTCTTGTCTTCATAACTGCAGGTCCCCAAGGGATCCTGAATAGGACTTAGAAGGTCTATCATCTTAGATGGGAAAAAGAATCACATCTTTATCTTCAGTAAACTCTAAGTGAAATTTATCATTTCTTTCAATTATGAACATAGGCAACAAATCTTAATAATATTCTAAGAGCCTATGACACTGTTACCAATAAAAATCATAGGTATGTTCATATATTAAGTTGTTGCAAACATTTCAAAGTAACATTTATGCCTGAACTACTCTGAATTGATGGTATAGTCCCTTCTCTAGACCTTGTTACTTGTTGCACAAAAGCATCATTTATATTAATATACACACATTTATTTTTATAATATTTCTATAAATGTATTTCCATATTTAATTGACTTCTTTTAAAATTCTAAATATTTAACTTTAGGCATAGAAACAATTCAGAGAATGCAATGGCAACCCACTCCAGTACTCTTGCCTGGAAAATCCCATGGATGGAGGAGCCTGGTAGGTTGCAGTCCATGGGGTTGCTAAGAGTCAGACACAACTGAGTGACTTCACTTTCACGTTGCACTTTCATGCATTGGAGAAAGAAATGGCAACCCACTCCAGTGTTCTTGCCTGGAGAATCCCAGGGATGGTGGAGCCTGGTGGGCTGCTGTCTATGGGGTCGCACAGAGTCGGCCCGGACACGACTGAAGCGACTTAGCAACAGCAGTATAGAATCAATTATTCTGATAAAAGGTTCACTGGCTTCAACAGAACTGCCAAAGGAACCCATGGCACAAAGAACGTCCTATGCTGTCAAGAAGGACTTCAAAACAAACACCTGTCATCCCACCAATACTGGCTATCTGGTGTTCCCTTATGTTTTATCCTTAGATAATTCTTTTTTTTTTTTGGCCCGCACAGCTCATCTTGCAGGATCTTAGTTCCTTGACCAGGGATCAAACCTGGATCCCATCAGTGGAAGTACAATGTCCTGACACTTTCAGTGCCAATAACCTCTAGTCTTGTACTTTTGAATACCTGAATACATACCACTTTTGTGGCATGTAGGATCCATTTCCCTGACCAGGGATTGAATCTGGGCCCCCTGCACTGGGAACGTGGAGTCATAGCCACTGGATCACCAAAAATGTCCCCTCTCTGTTTCGTTTTGTTAACTATCTTCTTTAAAAAAAAAAAAAGCCTATTGTTTCTATCTCTTCCTTTTACCATATAGTCTTCTGTTGCTTTCTTTCTTTTTTTGACCACACCACTTGGCACGTGGGATCTCCCTGACCAGGGATTGAACCCATGACCCCTACAGTGGAAGCTTGGAGGCTTAACCACTGGACCACCAGGGAAGTCCCTATTTTCCAACTCTCTTACTGTTACTACTCCACTGAAATAAACATCTGTCTTGAACGTTGACTAACTAGCAAATTCAGGAAGTTTTCACAGAGCTTATCCTTCTCATCCTCTCTACACAGTTGATCTCTCCTGTTCATAGTTCGAATCCTAATATACTAGTCTCACTTTTTACTCATATCACTAAATCACATTCCTTAGTTAGTTAGTTCAGTCTCTCAGTTGTGTCTGACTCTTTGCGACCCCATGAATCGCAGCACACCAGGCCTTCCTGTCCATCACCAACTCCCGGAGTTTACCCAAACTCATGTCCATCGAGTCGGTGATGCCTTAGGTATGATTAAAAATAAAATAACTAAAAGCTAGAGAGGAAAAGAGGAACAGATTTGAAAACATGAATATAAAAAACTGTATTCAAAGAGACACCATTAATGAAATTTTTTCACTAACAAAATTAAAAGCAGAAAGGACAACCAAGAATACTTTCAATTATAAACAGCTTTTATGAATGATTAAGAGGCCTCACAAATCATTAAGGAAAAGAATCCTAAACAGGAAAAAGGTCATAATATGTAAATAGGCAATTATTTGGAAAATAAAATTGAATGATTCACATTGAGATAAACAGATAAATATAATCAATATTGCTGTATGTTATATATGAAAGTTAAGAGAGTAAGTAAATCCTAAGAGTTTTTATCACAAGGGAAAAAATTGTTTTCTATGTCATTAACTTTGTACCTAATGAGATGATAGATGTTCACTAAACTTATTTATTTTCTGACAGCACTCTGCAGCTTGCAGGATCTTTGTTCCCTGGCCAGATATCAAAACCCAGGCCACAACTGTGAAAATGCCAAGTTCATTAAACGCTGGATACTGTCAGGGAATTCCTTTATAGGACTGACTGCGATCATCATTTGTGATGTGTATGTATATGTGTGTGTGTATATATATACACACACATATATATATATTAAACCATTGTGCTGTATACCTTAGACTTACACAGCACTGCATGTCAGTTATATCTCAATAAAGCTGGAAGAAAAAGAGACTATATTCTAACTTTTAAATAAATAATCAAATAAATGATTCATTATTCATTTGAAAATGCACCATTTCGCCTTATTAAAGAAACAGAAATTAAAAGAGCAAGATCTTGTTTTGCTACCAGATTAACAAAAGTTAAATGCTGAAAGAGTGTTGTTACCTAATGACCCCCCGGTGTAGCATGAAGAACACTGCCACACACCAACAGAATAAAGTCCTATACAGCAATGAGAAAGAACTACAAATACATACACTGTGGATAAATCTCACAAATGTAGAGTGAAAGAAGCCAGACGTGAGAAAGGACACATTTCACAATTTCACTGACAGGAAGTTAATAAAGGACAAAACTAGTATGTGATTGATGTTAGATGTCAGAAGAGAAATTACCCCTGTAGAGAAGCAGTGATTAACCAGAAGGGGGCATGAAGGAGCCTCTGGGGTGCTGTTCATGTACTATTTCTTGATCTGGGTGCTAGTTATTCTGCAAAAATTCACTGAGCTGTTTCCTACAATTCACTCACACTTGTGAATGTACATTATACCTCAATAAGTTTCTATTTTTAAAGAGATTACTATCAGAGTAAGTGAGAATTCTCATACACTCATTGTGGAGTATAAATTTTAGAGGCTATTTGCTGTATATTAAAAGTAGAAATGTAAAAAAAAAGTATACATGTGCCTACTCTTTGATACAACAATCCTCTAAGAAATGATCCTATGGAAATAAAACTAAAAGTGCACACATGTACACAATAGATACAAAGCTACACTACATATGTTTATATTCATCAACAGGGCACCAGTTACATAAATTGTAGCATTATGTCTATACAATGTAGTATCATGTAACCATTAAAATAGGGATAAGTTCACTATTTGCTCTTACTTGTACAAAATGTTCATAATATTGGAAGAATGTATAGCATGATTCCATTTATAAAAATATTACAAGTTTATATTATAAATGTAAAGAAGAAAAGTCTGGAAAAATATACAACTATTAATGGTTTTCTCCAGGGGAAGGGTTGCTGCTGCTGCTGCTGCTGCTAAGTCGCTTCAGTCGTATCCGACTCTGTGTGACCCCATAGACAGCAGCCCAGCAACTCCTCCGTCCCTGGGATTCTCCAGGCAAGAACAGCGGAGTGGGTTGCCATTTCCTTCTCTAATGCATGAAAGTGCAAAGTGAAAGTGAAGTCGCTCAGTCATGTCCGACTTCTAGCGACCCCATGGACTGCAGCCCACCAGGCTCCTCCATCCATGGAACCCTCCAGGCAAGAGTACTGGAGTGGGGTGCTGTTGCCTTCTCCGAGGGGGGAGGGTTAGGGAGGAGTGATTACAAGATTTTGTCCTTTTCCTATATCATTAGATAAAATTTTGATCATCACAAAAATTATTTTTTTCCCACGGGGAAGGGAAGGCAGCAGCCTCAGCTATTTCCTACTCTCTCCTTGGAAAATCCTTTAAGCTAGTTCCCCTCACCTCTTAAAACTCTCCAGAATTCATCCCTGAAACTCCACCCCCAGGCCATGAGCCTCTAATGAGACACTTAGCAGGACGTATGGAAGTCATCTGTTGATGTTTTTTCTATAAACTTTTTTTTCTCTTCCTATAAACTCTTAAAGGGCAGACTTTGGTCTCTGTATCTTCATGTGTTACAGATTTCCTGGCATTTAGTTAAATACCCAATAAATGCCTCTTGAACAGAAATCTTATTTCCAGTTGCTGTAAAACTAAACAACTGGAGCTCTCAATTCTGCATCTCAACCACCTGGGAGTCTATATAGAAATGCAGATTACAACACTCATCTCCGACTTTGAATAAGAATCAGGTGGGAGCAGGAACTAGACTGGAGAATCAACTTTTAACACTTGATCTGGGTAATTTTTGGTGGGTGGGCTGTTTCACAAATTACTGAATGGCACTTACTCAGATCCTTGTACCAAAAGGTATGACAGCGGCATATATTATCCCTCTGTAGTTACAAATCCAGAATAGCCTTTTCTACCCATCCAAAGGATCGGGGAGGTGAGGAGGGGGAAGCAAAATTTACAGACACACTGAGCTCAAAGGCACCGGGATGCGTAAAGTGTGGGCTCAAGAGGGGGAGACCGAGCCCTAATTCCACCCTCCCTCCCACCTCCTCCCCACTATCTAAACTGTAGCGCAAAGCTGTTGATTCAGAAAACAAAACAAAATAAAACATTTCGACTCCTGGCTTTGTTCACACACTAGCTGTATGATCTTGAATAGGTTACAAGTTATCTCCTGTCTGAGCCTCAATTTCCTCATTGTTAAAAACTTGTTAAGAATACCTGCTTTCCTCTCAGGACGGTGGCTGGGATTAAATTAGGTAGAACAGGTAAAATGCCAGCACATGGCCTTCCACAAACCCTGGGTCATTGTTGTGCTGTGCTTAGTCGTTCAGTCGTGTCCAACCCTTTACGACCCCATGGACTGTAGCCCTCCAGGTTCATCGGTCCGTGGGGAATTCACCAGGCAAGAATACTGAAGAGAGTTGCCATGCCCTCCTCCAGGGGATCTTCCCAACCCAGGGATGGAACCCAGGTCTCCTGCCTTGCAGGTGGATTCTTCACCATCTGAGTCATTGTTACTCCCCCTTTATTCCTTTCTTCACCCCAGATTCTCCTCTAGGAAACACTCCAAAGTCCTCACCTTGATCTGGGAGAAGCCGGAGGATATTCCCACGGACACCCAGCTCCTTCACGTAGCACAAGTCTTTGGAGATGCCGGTGCTGGCTGCTTCCTCTTGAGCCTGGAAAATTCTCTTCAAGATGGAAGGCACAGGTTGGAATTTCTTGGGTGAAGGCACTTTGTCTAAGCCCAGAAATCGGAGAAAGACATGTTCATGGAATTGGAGTGTCTGGCCAAAGGCCAGAGTGAACAGGAGGCAGAGAGCCAAGGCTGCTAGGGAAGGAAGCATGGCTGAGGTGAAGCCGCAGAGAGCTCTAAGCGCTGAGCTGCCCAGCAATTCAGGTGCTGCTGATTTATCTGACGTATGATAATCAGGTGTGAACTGCTCTCTTCCCAGCTCTCAAAGGCAATTGGATACAAAAGAACAGAATTTTTTTTCCCCTCTTTCCTAGTTCTACTGTTCCAGAAAAAAAATTCACAAGAGATTACCCATGCATGGAGCTAACTCTACAACCATCTGAAATTTGTCAGCAGTAGACAGAGTAGAAAGGAGATTTACTAATTTAACAAACATTTACTAAGCGTCTATTATGTGCAAGGCACTGAGATGAGTGCTGGAAATGTATTAGTAGCTCAAGGTCTTGTCATTCATAGTCTAATTAGACAAATATGCATGCACTCAGTCGCTCTTCGTCCGACTCTGTGACCCCAAGGACTGCAGCCCTCCAGGCTCCTCTGTCCATGGGATTCTCCAAACAAGAATACTGAAGTGGGTTGCCATTTCCTTCTCCACGGGATCTTCCTGACCCAGGGATCGAACCCACGTGTCCTGCATTGGCAGGCGGATTCTTCCCAGCGCTTCACCAGGGAAGCGCACACTAAGTATTCACATCGGAAAAAAAAAAAAACAACTGCAAAGCTTAGTAGACATTCAGGGCTGAAAGAATTACATGTGGAAAGGCATGGAGGTTATTGAGTAGCTTAAACAAGGCAGCATAAATCAATTTCTGTTTGGGTTTTTTGTTTTGGCCTAACAACTGTAAGTCTTTTCAGATGCTACAGAAGAATCAGCTTGTCTGTAGAGAAAATAACTTTCAAGCTTTTTGAAAACAGAGACATTATCATTTTACATTATTTTATACCACCTATTTTTTATCTTGATAAATTTTATTATTGCAGTAGATGGAAAGAATATATATATATTTTTTTCATTGCCTTTCATTTCTGTAAGCAATAAGCAACTGTTTTATGTAAATTTATCATTTGAACCTTTTAAATTGTTTGAGAGTGGTAGGAAAGGGGGTAGTTTTCTAGAGTCGTGAATGATTTGGGGTCACACAATCATTGCCCTAAATTGTAACCATTCATAAACTCAAACCCTTTAACATGAGGCTCTCTGAATTTGGTCAGTTTCTCTCCCACATATTTTTAAATACCACCTATTTGAAGAACCTCCTTCAAAAGGACTTAGGCCAGGACCATTGTATTCAGTGCCCCTGACCCCACAGCAGACCACTGTCCACCCATGCCCCCACCAGAGGCTCCTGGACACTCAGAGGCAAGTCTGGCTCATTCTCTTGGGGATCACTGCCCCTTTCTTCTGGGTCCTGGTGCACACAAGGTTTTGTTTGTGCCCTCCAAGATTCTGTTTTAAGAGCTTGCTTTCCCAAAGGAAAAACAAAGTGTTGTTTCTAATATATAATAATTTCTCACCATTTATAGGATAAAATCTAAACTCCTTAGTTTGACATTTAAGGACTTTCTTGGTTTGGTACCCATCTCCTTAGCCAGTTTCATTTCCTAATACTCAGCATCTTCAGTGTTAATGCTTTAATGATACTGATGTATTTTTATTTCTCCTATGAGCTTATTTCATCTTAGAGCCTTTGCACAGACCAAGGTCAAAGGTCACTTCCACTGCGAAGACTTCCTTGACTCACCAAAACAGGTCTGGATACTTCCTCTTTCTCCCATGAGTCTTGAGTGGGCATCCATGAGAATACTTATCACCATGCATTTCGCTGTGTTTTGCCTACATCCCTCCCAGATAACACATTCCTTGAGGGTTGTGAATCATATCTTTTTATTTAAGTATCTTTCATTCTAAATGCTAAGAATAGGGAATAGGGAGTTTAATGGGGATAAAGTTTCTCTTCTGCAAGATGGAAACAGTTCCAGAAGTCGATGACAATGTGAATATACTTAATGAGTGTACTTCATGCCACTGAACTGCATACTTATGAATGATTAAAATGATAAAATTTTGTTATATGCATTTTACCACTTTTATTTTTTAAAAATAAAAAATAGTCATATCCTTTGATTAGTAATTCCATTTCAATCTTTTGGAAAATTATTTTTATTTTTTAAAATTGATAAATAGTTGATGTCTGGAGGAGGAAATGGCAACCCACTCCAGTATTTTTGCCTGGAAAATTCCATGGACAGATGAGCCTGTAGGGCTACAGTCCATGGGGTTACAAAGAGTTGGACATGACTGAGCATACCTGCGTGGCTGATGTACAATGTTGTATATCAGGTGTACATCAAAGTGATTCAGTTTGAATTATATAATATCAAACTAATTTCTTTTTCAAGTTATTTTCCCTTATAGGTTATTATAAAATATTGAGTTTAGTTCCCTGTGCTATACTATATGTCCTTATTGTCATATGTCCTTTTGGTCAACAATATGTCCAAGAAGGACTATATGTCCTTATTGATCAGCAATTCCATTTCTAGAATATTATTCTAAGCTAATAGAATATAACCTACAGAGGGCAAGGATCAGTGGTGTGTCTTTCCCTCAAGGTTTCTCCACTGCCAAGGAAAGTGTCTGCCATGTAGCAGACATTCAATAGGTATCTGTGCAATTTAAAAACAAAAAAATGAATGAATGAATTGGTGCTATTTCCAAAGGTCTTGCTCTTCTGGATAGCCACATCTTCTCCATTCCCATTTCTCCTACTCCTACTTGCACCCTGTATGTGAATGTGTGAAGTCACTCAGTTGTGTCCGACTCTTTGCAACCCCATGGACTGTATCCTACCAGGCTCCTCCGTCCATGGGATTTTCCAGGCAAGAGTACTGGAGTGGGTTGCCATTTCCTTCTCCAGAGGATCTTCCCCACTCAGGGATTGAACCCGGGTCTCCCACATTGTAGGCAAACGCTTTACCATCTGAGCCACCAGGGAAGTGCATTTAGTCTACAAACCCCACCTGTTTTCAACAATAAATGGAGGCTGCACTTTGATTCTCTCCATTTAACTTTCCTGATTTAAAGTTAGAAATCAGACTAACTGGGGACTTCCCTAGTGATCCAGTGGTAAAGAACCCACTTTGCAATGCAGGGGACATGGATTCAATCCCTGGTTGGGGAACTAAGATCCCACATGCCACGGCCAACTAAGCCCATGTGCCACAACTAGAGAAGCCTGATTGCCATAATGAAGACCCAGCATAGCCAAAAAAAAAAGGAAAGAAAGAATCAGACCAACTCATTTAAAATTCGGTTCCACCACTTACCAGTTGTGTGATCACGGGCAAATCATTCAACTGTGAAGTGAGAATAAAGCATTCGTTGCTGAGTTGCTGATGGGATCTGAAGAGATAATACATATGCCAAGCTCAGGATGTCTGACAAATGGTAAGCACTCCATAAAAGCAAGGTGACACGCTCTTTCGTCGAGGTTGCCAACATGCCACCCTGACTAAGGAAGACAGGGCCCCATGAGCCACAGCCACGGCCACACTGGCAAACACTGGAAACACCCGGGAAGGCAAGGTAATGCTGGTGCCATGCATCACCACGGCATCAGCGTCAACAAATATCACCCAGGTTACTTTGGGAAAGTTGATCTGAGAGATTACCACTTAAGAGGAACCAGAGTTTCTGCCCAACTGCCAATCTTGATAAACTGTGGACCTAGGTCAGTGAGCAGACATGGGTGAATGCTGCCAAGAACAAGACTTGAACTCCTTCTATCATTAACGTGGCATTGTTGGGTTACTACAAAGTTCTGGGGAAGGGAAAACTCCCAAAGCAGCCTGTCATTGTAAAGGTCAAATTCTTCAGCAGAAGAGCTGAGGAAAAGATTAAGGGTGTAGGTGGGGCTTGTGTCCTGGTGGCTGGAAGCCACATGCTGAGAAATTCATTAAATGATAACGAGTGCTTTTCAAAAAAGAAAAAGCAAGTTGACATTAATTTGTTGTTGTTGTTTAGTTACCAAGTCCTGTCTGACTCGGTGCAACCCTCTGGACTGCCACACCCCAGGCTAGTCTGTCCTTCAATATCTTCTGGAGTTTGCTCAAACTCATGTCCATTGAGTGGTGATGCCATCCAACCATCTCATTCTCTGTTGCCCCTTACTCCTCCTGCATCAATCTTTTCCAGCATCAGGGTCTTTTCCAATAAGTCAGCTCTTTGCATCAAGTGGCCAAATTTCAGCTTCAGCATCAGTCAGATCAGATCAGATCAGTCGCTCAGTCGTGTCCGACTCTTTGCGACCCCATGAATTGCAGCACGCCAGGCCTCCCTGTCCATCACCAACTCCCGGAGTTCACTCAGACTCACGTCCATTGAGTCAGTGATGCCATCCAGCCATCTCATCCTCTGTTGTCCCCTTCTCCTCTTGCCCCCAATCCCTCCCAGCATCAGAGTCTTTTCCAATGAGTCAACTCTTCACATCAGGTGGCCAAAGTACTGGAGTTTCAGCTTTAGCATCATTCCTTCCAAAGAAATCCCAGGGCTGATCTCCTTCAGAATGGCCTGGTTGGATCTCCTTGTAGTCCAAGGGACTCTCAAGAGTCTTCTCCAACACCACAGTTCAAAAGCATCAATTCTTTAGCACTCAGCCTTCTTCACAGTCCAACTCTCACATCCATACATGACCACAGGAAAAACCATAGCCTTGACTAGACGAACATTTGTTGGCAAAGTAATGTCTCTGCTTTTGAATATGCTATCTAGGTTGGTCATAACTTGTCTTCCAAGGAGTAAGTGTCTTTTAATTTCATGGCTGCAGTCACCATCTGCAGTGATTTTGGAACCCAGAAAAATAAAGTCTGACACTGTTTCCACTGTTTCCCCATCTCTTTCCCATGAAGTAATGGGACCGGATGCCATGATTTTCATTTTCTGAATGTTGAGCTTTAAGCCAACTTTTTCACTCTCCACTTTCACCTTCATCAAGAGGCTTTTTAGTTGCTCTTCACTTTCTGCCATAAGGGTGGTGTCATCTGCATATCTGAGGTGATTGATATTTCTCCCGGCAATCTTGATTCCAGCTTGTGTTTCTTCCAGTCCAGCGTTTCTCATGAGGTACTCTGCATATAAGTTAAAAAACAGGGTGCCAATATACAGCCTTGACGCACTCCTTTTCCTATTTGGAACCAGTCTTTTCCTATTTGGAACCAGTCTTACGATTATACAGTGGAAGTGAGAAATAGATTTAAGGGACTAGATCTGATAGAGTGCCTGATGAACTATGGACAGAGGTTTGTGACATTGTACAGGAGATAGGGATCAAGACCATCCCCATGGAAAAGAAATGCAAAAAAGCAAAATGGCTGTCTGGGCCTTACAAATAGTTGTGAAAAAAAGAGAAGCGAAAAGCAAAGGAGAAAAGGAAAGATATAAACATCTGAATGCAGAGTTCCAAAGAATAGCAAGAAGAGATAAGAAAGCCTTCTTCAGCCATCAATGCAAAGAAATAGAGGAAAACAACAGAATGGGAAAGACTAGAGATCTCTTCAAGAAAATCAGAGATACCAAAGGAACATTTCATGCAAAGATGGGCTCGATAAAGGACAGAAATGGTATGGACCTAACAGAAGCAGAAGATATTAAGAAGAGATGGCAAGAATACACAGAAGAACTGTACAAAAAAGATCTTCACGACCTAGATAATCACGATGGTGTGATCACTGACCTAGAGCCAGACATCCTGGAATGTGAAGTCAAGTGGGCCTTAGAAAGCACCACTATGAACAAAGCTAGTGGAGGTGATAGAATTCCAGTTGAGCTATTCCAAATCCTGAAAGATGATGCTGTGAAAGTGCTGCACTCAATATGCCAGCAAATTTGGAAAACTCAGCAGTGGCCACAGGACTGGAAAAGGTCAGTTTTCATTCCAATCCCAAAGAAAGGCAATGCCAAAGAATGCTCAAACTACCGCACAATTACACTCATCTCACACACTAGTAAAGTAATGCTCAAAATTCTCCAAGCCAGGCTTCAGCAATATGTGAACCGTGAACTTCCAGATGTTCAAGCTGGAAAAGGCAGAGGAACCAGAGATCAAATTGCCATCGAAAAAGCAAGAGAGTTCCAGAAAGACATCTATTTCTGCTTTATTGAGTATGCCAAAGCCTTTGACTGTGTGGATCACAATAAACTGTGGAAAATTCTGAAAGAGATGGGAATACCAGACCACCTGATTTGCCTCTTTAGAAATTTGTATGCAGGTCAGGAAACAATAGTTAGAACTGGACATGGAACAACAGACTGGTTCCAAAGAGGAAAAGGAGTTCGTCAAGGCTGTATATTGTCACCCTGTTTATTTAACTTATATGCAGAGTACATCATGAGAAACGCTGGACTAGAAGAAACACAAGCTGGAATCAAGATTGCCGGGAGAAATATCAATCACCTCAGATATGCAGATGACACCACCCTTATGGCAGAAAGTGAAGAGCAACTAAAAAGCCTCTTGATGAAGGTGAAAGTGGAGAGTGAAAAAGTTGGCTTAAAGCTCAACATTCAGAAAACGAAGATCATGGCATCCGGTCCCATCACTTCATGGGAAATAGATAGGGAAACAGTGGAAATAGTGTCAGACTTTATTTTTCTGGGCTCCAAAATCACTGCAGGTGGTGACTGCAGCCATGAAATTAAAAGACACCTACTCCTTGGAAGGAAAGTTATGACCAACCTAGATAGCATATTCAAAAGCAGAGACATTACTTTGCCAACAAATGTTCGTCTAGTCAAGGCTATGGTTTTTCCTGTGGTCATGTATGGATGTGAGAGTTGGACTGTGAAGAAGGCTGAGCGCTGAAGAATTGATGCTTTTGAACTGTGGTGTTGGAGAAGACTCTTGAGAGTCCCTTGGACTGCAAGGAGATCCAACCAGGCCATTCTGAAGGAGATCAGCCCTGGGATTTCTTTGGAAGGAATGATGCTAAAGCTGAAACTCCAATACTTTGGCCACCTGATATGAAGAGTTGACTCATTGGAAAAGACTCTGATGCTGGGAGGGATTGAGGGCAAGAGGAGAAGGGGACAACAGAGGATGAGATGGTTGGATGGCATCACTGACTTGATGGACATGAGTCTGAGTGAACTCTGGGAGTTGGTGATGGACAGGGAGGCCTGGCATGCTGCGATTCATGGGGTCACAAAGAGTCGGACACCACTGAGCAACTGATCTGATCTGATCTGTTGTTCCATGTCCAGTTCTAACTGTTGCTTCCTGACCTGCATACAGATTTCTCAAGAGGCAAATCAGGTGGTCTGGTATTCCCATCTCTTTCAGAATTTTCCACAGTTTATTGTGATCCACACAGTCAAAGGCTTTGGCATAGTCAATAAAGCAGAAATAGATGCCTTTCTGGAACTCTCTTGCTTTTTCGAGGATCCAGCGGATGTTGGCAATTTGATCTCTGGTTCCTCTGCCTTTTCTAAAACCAGCTTGAACATCATGAAGTTCACGGTTCACATATTGCTGAAGCCTGGCTTGGAGAATTTTGAGCATTAGTTTACTAGCGTGTGAGATGAGTGTAATTGTGCAGTAGTTTGAGCATTCTTTGGCATTGCCTTTCTTTGGCATTGGAATGAAAACTGACCTTTTCCAGTCCTGTGGCCACTGCTGAGTTTTCCACATTTGCTGGCATATTGAGGGCAGCACTTTCACAGCATCATCTTTCAGGATTTGGAATAGCTCAACTGGAATTCTATCACCTCCACTAGCTTTGTTCATAGTGGTGCTTTCTAAGGCCCACTTGACTTCACATTCCAGGATGTCTGGCTCTAGGTCAGTGATCACACCATCGTGATTATCTGGATCATGAAGATCTTTTTTGCACAGTTCTTCTGTGTATTCTTGCCATCTCTTCTTAGTATCTTCTGCTTCTGTTAGGTCCATACCATTTCTGTCCTTTATTGAGCCCATCTTTGCATGAAATGTTCCTTTGGTATCTTTGATTTTCTTGAAGAGATCTCTAGTCTTTCCCATTCTGTTGTTTTCCTCTATTTCTTTGCATTGATGGCTGAAGAAGGCTTTCTTATCTCTTCTTGCTATTCTTTGGAACTCTGCATTCAGATGTTTATATCTTTCCTTTTCTCCTTTGCTTTTCGCTTCTCTTCTTTTCACAGCTATTTGTAAGGCCTCCCCAGACAGCCATTTTGCTTTTTTGCATTTCTTTTCCATGGGGATGGTCTTGATCCCTGTCTCCTGTACAGTGTCACGAACCTCATTCCATAGTTCATCAGGCACTCTATCTATCAGATCTAGGCCCTTAAATCTATGTCTCACTTCCACTGTATAATCATAAGGGATTTGATTTAGGTCATACCTGAATGGTCTAGTGGTTTTCCCTACTTTCTTCAATTTAAGTCTGAATTTGGCAATCAGGAGTTCATGGTCTGAGCCACAGTCAGCTCCTGGTTTTGTTTTTGCTGACTGTATAGAGCTTCTCCATCTTTGGCTGCAAGGAATATAATCAATCTGATTTCGGTGTTGACCGTCTGATGATGTCCATGTGTTGAGTCTTCTCTTGTGTTGTTGGAAGAGGGTGTTTGTTATCACCAGTGCATCTTCTTGGCAAAACTCTATTAGTCTTTGCCCTGCTTCATTCCGTATTCCAAGGCCAAATTTGCCTGTTACTCCAGGTGTTCCTTGACTTCCTACTTTTGCATTCCAGTCCCCTATAATGAAAAGACATCTCATCTCTTTTGGGTGTTAGTTCTAAAAGGTCTTGTAGGTCTTCATAGAACTGTTCAACTTCAGCTTCTTCAGCGTTACTGGTTGGGGCATAGACTTGGATTACTGTGATATTGAATGGTTATCTTGGAAACAAACAGATCATTCTGTCGTTTTTGAGATTGCATCCAAGTACTGCATTTCGGACTCTTTTGTTGACCATGACGGCTACTACATTTCTTCTGAGGGATTCCTGCCCGCAGTAGTAGATATAATGGTCATCTGAGTTAAATTCACCCATTCCAGTCCATTTTAGTTCACTGCTTGCTAGAATGTTGACATTCACTCTTGCCATCTCTTGTTTGACCACTTGCAATTTGCCTTGATTAATGGACCTGACATTCCAGGTTCCTACGCAATATTGCTCTTTACAGCATCGGACCTTGCTTCTATCACCAGTCACACCCACAGCTGGGTATTCTTTTTGCTTTGGCTCCAACCCTTCATTCTTTCTGGAGTTATTTCTCCACTGATCTCCAGTAGCCTATTGGGCACCTACTGACCTGGGGAGTTCCTCTTTCAGTATCCTATCATTTTGCCTTTTCATACTGTTCATGGGGTTCTCAAGGCACAAATACTGAAGTGGTTTGCCATTCCCTTCTCCAGTGGACCACATTCTGTCAGATCTCTCCACCATGACCCGCCCATCTTGGGTTGCCCCACGGGCATGGCTTAGTTTCAATGAGTTAGACAAGGCTGTGGTCGTAGTGTGATTAAATTGACTAGTTTTCTGTGAGTATGGTTTCAGTGTGTCTTCCCTCTGATGCCCTCTTGCAACACCTACTGTCTTACTTGGGTTTCTCTTACCTTGGGTGTGGGGTATCTCTTCACGGCTGCTCCAACAAAGCGCAGCCATTGCTCCTTACCTTGGACGAGGGGTATCTCCTCACCACCGCCCTTCCTGACCTTCAGCGTGGGATAGCTCCTCTAGGCCCTCCTGCGCCCGTCCAGCCACGGCTCCTTGGGTGTGGGGTTGCTCCTCCCGGCCGCCGCCCGTGACCTCAGATGTGAGGTAACTCCTCTCGTCACCGCCCCTGACCTCGGACATTGGGAATCTCCTCTCGGCCACCCCCCATCCCCGACCTCAGACGCGGGGTAGCTCCTCTCGGCCGTTCCTGCGCCATTGCAGTCTGGCACTCTCAGCCACTGCCCCTGACCTCGGACGTGGGGTGAATACTCAGGGTGGATTTCCTTTAGGATTGACTGGTTTGATCTCCTTGCAGTCCAAGGGACTCTCAAGAGTCTTCTCCAGCACATAGACATTAAATATTTCTGTCGTTATTATTTATTAAAGTTGCATTTGATCAAGGAAAAGAAAGCAATAATTGAGTGTGTAGGCACCTCATATAGCAGAAAAAGCAACAGGATCAGAAATGGGGGATCTGAGTTAGTAAGGCTCCTCCAATGACCTTGTAAGCTTAGACAATTCACTCAGTCTTTTATGATACATGACTTCCCTGGTGTCTCAAAAGGTAAAAGCGTCTGCCTGCAAAGCAGGAGACGCGGGTTCGACCCCTGGGTTGGGAAGATCCTCTGCAGAAGGAAATGGCAACCCACTCCAGTACTCTTGCCTGGAAAATCCCATGGACGGAGGAGCCTGGTAGGCTACAGTCCATGGGGTCGAAAAGAGTCGGACATGACTGAGCGACTTCACTTTCACTTTATGATACATAACAAAGCACGTGTTACCAAGTCCAGTCTTTGCTCTGCTTACCGCTGAAGAGATCAGTAAATCAAGAGACAAGGAGTATGACTTTATTCAGAAAGTCAGCTGACCAAGCAGACAAACATCTCAAAATACCCATTCTCTTGGGGTCTGGATGCCTGGTTATTTTATGGATCAGAGATGTGAAAAGGTGAGGAAGCAAAGTAAAAAGACCATTTAATATCTTGCAAATGTCTCCTACAGTGGCAAGCCTCAGGCAGGGGGAAGTGTTAATTTTTTTCTTCCTGCCATTTACAGGTGGACAGGTTATGAACAAAGGCACTTTAGCTTAACAGTCAGGCAAAGGTGCAGAATTCTCTGAGACAGCCCATTATGTATACTTATAATAACAAAAATGGCAAAAACAAGGGTTAAAGTCAAAGAAACAGTTTTCAACATGGAATCAGAATTGACTTCTCCCTTAAAAACATGGACATTTTAAAAATAAGACATGAATGATCTGAGATGTCATAAAGCATTAACCAATTGGGCCTCACTTTTTCCCCCCATAAAATCACAGCAATAAATTTGATCTTCTTTAAGGGCTCTACAAACAAAAACACTGTAACTCTAGGGGAGTAGGGAGGGGCACTATAGGGGTGTGGGAGTGGGAGGTACGAACTGCCGGGTATAAGTTCAAGGATGCATTGTACAACATGAGGAATATTACCAATATTCTGTAATAACTGTAAATGGAAAGTAACCTTTCAAAATCGTATTAAAAATAAAAATTTTAAAAGTTAAAAAATAAAAGACACACACACAAAAAATATAATTCTAGACTTTCAGCCCAAATGAGAAAATCAAAAGTTAGACAGTACGGCTAAATATTGTAGAACTAGTTATTTTATATATATATATATATTTATTTAATATTATTATTATTTAATATATATATTTAATATTATTATTATTTAATATATATATATATGTTTAATTTATTTTTGGCTGCACTGGGTCTTCATTGCTGTGTGGGCTTTTCTCTAGTTGTAGCCAGTGGGGTCTATTCTCAGTTTTGGTGTGAGAGCTTCTCATTGCAGTGGCTTCTCTTGTTGCAGAGCATGGGCCCTAGAGCATGGGCTCAAAAGTTGTGGTGCACCAGCTTAGTTTGGAGAAGGCAATGGCACCGCACTCCAGTACTCTTGCCTGGCCAAGTCCCATGGATGGAGGAGCCTGGTAGGCTGCAGTCCATGGGGTCGCTAGGAGTCAGACATGACTGAGTGACTTCCCTTTCACTTTTCACTTTCATGGACTGGAGAAGGAAATGGCAACCCACTCCAGTGTTCTTGCCTGGAGAATCCCAGGGACAGGGGAGCCTGGTGGGCTGCCGTCTCTGGGGTCTCACAGAGTCAGACACAACTGAAGCGACTTAGCAGCAACAGTAGCAGCTTAGTTGTTCCATGCCATGTAGGATATTCCTGGATCAGGGATTGAACCCATGTCCCCTACATTGGCAGGTGGATTCTTTACCACTGGTGGATTTAGCAGCAGCAGCACCAGAAGAAGCCCTAGAACTAGTTTTGAAGTCGGAGTTAAAATCCCAGCTCTATCTCTTACTGTGAAGTTCTAAAAAAATTGTTTCCCTGGCTTTGGTTTTCTAATCAATGAAATGGGAAATATATCAGTTCCACAGAATTATTGTGATCATAAGCATGAAAAATATTCACCAACAATAGTAAAAAGAAGCAAATTAAGCAATATGGATGGACCTAGAGATTTATCATACTAAGGGAAGTAAGCCAGACAAAGAAAGATATATATCAGATGATATCACTTATATGTGGAATGTAAATGTGATACAAATAGACTTATTTATCAAAAAGAAATAGGGAGTTCCCAGACAGTCCAGTGGTTATGACTCCAGGCTTCCAGTGCAGGGGCAGGGGTTCAATCCCTGATCAGGGAACAAAGATCCCCTCAGTGAGGCTGAAAAAACAGATAAAAGTAACACAGAAACAGACTCAGACACAGAAAATAAACTTATGGTTACCAACGTGGGGGAAGGGATAAATTAGGAGTTTATAATTAGCAGATATGAACTACTATACACAAAACAGAAAACAAAAAGGTCCTGCTGGATAGCACAGGAAACTATATTCAATATCTAGTAATAACTTAAAATGGAAATGAATATTAAAAAGAATACACATACACACCCACTGAATTCCTTTGCAGTACACCAGAAAGACTAAACTATACTTCAATTAAAAAAAAAAGGATTTCTAAATAACAGAAGCAAATTAAAGCAATACAATGTCTGTCTATCCAATTAGCAAGGTGAAAAAATGATAAGGAAGCAAGGAAACAAACATTATTACATTCATCTCCGGTATATACATTAATATAACATACCTAGAACAAAAGTTTGCAATATATATTAAATGTTTTAAAATTATTGTGTCCTTTTTCTTTTTTGACCCCACCCTGTGGCATGCGGGATCTTAGTTTCCAGGCTACGGACTGAGCCTATGTGCCCGGCATTAGAAGCAGAGAGTCTTAACACTGGACCACCAGGCAAATCTCTATTGTGTCCTTCTTATATGAAATAACTAGAGTTGTCAAATTAATGGTGACAAAAGTAGAATGGTGGTTGCCAGGGGCTAGGAGAGGAGAGAATGGGAAATGGGGAGTTAGTCTTTAAAAAATACAGAGTTTTTGTTTTGCAAGGTGAAAAAGACATGAAAATCAATGGTAGTTACGGTAGCACAACGTGAATGTACTTAATGCCACCGAACCATACAGTTAAGAATGATTAACCAATAAATCTAGCATTGTGTACATTTTACCAAAAATTTTTAAAAAATGGTTTAATCAGCAATTCCACTTTTAGAATATTACTTGGAACCACTAGAATATAACCTACAAAAGGTCAGGAACAAATCGTGAGTACGTGATAAATATTCGTTGAGTGAATTAAGTAATGGAAGTAGACAAAGAATTACGGATATATTCATTTTAGTATATTTTTATAGAGAAAACTTAACAACCTAACTCGGAGAAGGCAATGGCACCCCACTCCAGTACTCTTGCCTGGAAAATCCCATGGACGGAGGAGCCGTGTAGGCTGCAATCCACGGGGTCGCTAAGAGTCAGACACGACTGAGCGACTTCACTTTCACTTTTCACTTTCATGCATTGGAGAAGGAAATGGCAACCCACTCCAGTGTTCTTGCCTGGAGAATCCCAGGGATGGGGGAGCCTGTTGGGCTGCCATCTATGGGGTCACAGAGAGTCGGACACGACTGAAGTGACTTAGCAGCAGCAACAACCTAACTGTACAACATTAAGTGCATTATGGAGCATCCATAAGTTTTATTATTACTCAGCCATAAATAATATTATAAAAGAATACATGTGGCATGAAAACTTACCCAGGAAAAGCTTATCCTTAGTAATTTAAGCAAAAAAAATATTTTTTTTGAAATATATAGAAAAATAATCCAATTTTGGAAAAATAAGTACAGAAAAATCCAGAAAGATTTATCTTAATACATTAACAATTGCTATTTCTTAGTAATTTTTTGTAAATTTCTATTTTTTTCATTTTTATAATAAAAAAAAACTTTACCATTGGAAAAACATTAGTTAAACGAAACAGTGTAGTCTTGACCTCTGAAGTACAAAGTGATTTGGATGCTGCTGCCAATCACAGAACAAATAATTGGGTATCTAAAAATCATTATAAGTGCTAGGGACACAGAAGTGGCAAAACAAAGTACCATAGGTAAAGAATTGGGGAAACTTATTTTAAGAACTAAGGAGAGTATAGACGATTTTATCTCTAAAATGGAAATAAAAACATAGACACAGAGAGCAAACCTATGGACACCAAGGGTGGAAGAGAGGATGGGAGAAATTGGGAGATTGGGATTAACATATATACACATGTATGAAATAGATAACCAATGAGAACTTAACTGTACAGCTCCTGGAACCCTACTCAGTGTTCTGTGGTGACCTAAATGGAAAGGAAATCCAAAAAGGAGGGGTTATATGTATGTGTACATTTGATTCACTTTGCTGTACAGTGGAGACTAACACAATATTGTAAAGCAACTATATTCCAATAAAAGTTAATTCAAAACAAACAAACAAAAAAAAAGAATTAAGGAAAAGTTCAAATATATAATGATGCTTCTCAAATCTGACAATCTGATCTCATTCATACCCTCCTACTGCTATTTGTACATATATGAGTCCCTTTCCCTGTAATAAAAGACCTGGGATTTTGTTTTGTTTTGTTTTTTAAACCTTTTCTAACTCAACAGATTTCTAGACACATCCTCCATCATCTCTAAACATGACAGCAAGCCATAGAATTAGTGTGGACTTAGAAAAGTTGAGAAGAATATTTAGGAATTAAGGAAAATTCATTGCGATTTTCTACACTAATTATAGCCCACACTCTGGTGATCATGCACACTGCTCTTACTAGCTCTTAGAAAAGACAGGAATGACACAAGCAATGAGGAATTATCCAAATAAGTAGACGACGAATTTGCTGAGGGCACCTGCAAAGCACACACATTAAAAACAAATGTTCAGAAAGACAATTTTTAAAATTGAGGTAGACATCAAGAAACAAATCTGTGGGAATTCCCAGATGGTCCTGTGGTTAGGACTCCATGTTTCCACTGCAGGGGGCACAGGTTCCATCCTATGTTAGGAAACTAAGATCCCACATGCCACACACACACATACTAAAGGATAGGGGAAAAAAAAGGAGTTTTTCATTTCCTTAGATGTATTTTTCTATTAAATATATTATTTATTTATAATTACGTTTGGTGGGTGAGTGATTAGTGAGAACTACAGTCAGAGGATGAGATGGTTAGATGGCATCACCAACTCAATGGACATGAGTTTGAGCAAGCTCAGGGAGTTGGTGATGGACAGGGAAGTCTGGTGTGCTGCAGTCCATGGGGTTGCAAAGAGTTCAACACAACTTAGTGACAACATTAACAACAAGAGTATGAGTAGAAGTAGTTAGAGGATGTTAGGGGGAAAAAAATTGGAGAAGGAAATGGCAACCCACTCCAGTGTTCCTGCCTGGAGAATCCCAGGGACAGAGGAGCCTGGTGGGCTGCCATCTATGGGGTCGCACAGAGTCGGACACGACTGAAGTGATTTAGCAGCAGGAGCAGCAGCAGGGGGGAAAAAAACAGAAGGTCCATAGGGTTAATATTTATACCATATCTTATGCAGTCCATGGGGTTGCAAAGAGTCGGATACAACTGAGCGACTGAACTGAATTCACATGCTGTTAAAACCTCATTCTTGCCATTTAACAGCTTGAGCATTTTATCTTATTATTAAAACAAAAATAAAACAATAATGAAAAAAATCCCTTAGAATCAACCTGTACAAAAAAGATCTTCACAACCCAGATAATCACGATGGTGTGATCACTCTCACCTAGAGCCAGACATCCTGGAATGTGACGTCAAGTGGGCCTCAGAAAGCATCACTACGAACAAAGCTAGTGGAGGTGATAGAATTCCAGTGGAGCTATTCCAAATCCTGAAAGATGATGCTGTGAAAGTGCTGCCCTCAATATGCCAGCAAATTTGGAAAACTCAGCAGTGGCCACAGGACTGGAAAAGGTCAGTTTTCATTCCAATCCCAAAGAAAGGCAATGCCAAAGAATGCTCAAACTACCACACAATTGCACTCATCTCACATGCTAGTAAAGTAATGCTCAAAATTCTCTAAGCCAGGCTTCAGCAATATGTGAACCATGAACTTCCTGATGTTTAAGCTGGTTTTAGAAAAGGCAGAGGAACCAGAGATCAAATTGCCAACATCCGCTGGATCATCGAAAAAGCAAGAGAGTTCCAGAAAAACATCTATTTCTGTTTTCTTGACTATGCCAAAGCCTTTGACTGTGTGGATCACAATAAACTGTGGAAAATTCTGGAAGAGATGGGAATACCAGACCACCTGATCTGCCTCTTGAGAAATTTGTATGCAGGTCAGGAAGCAACAGTTAGAACTGGACATGGAACAACAGACTGGTTCCAAAGAGGAAAAGGAGTTCGTCAAGGCTGTATATTGTCACCCTGTTTATTTAACTTATATACAGAGTACATCATGAGAAACGCTGGACTAGAAGAAACACAAGCTGGAATCAAGATTGCCGGGAGAAATATCAATCACCTCAGATATGCAGATAACACTACTCTTATGGCAGACAGGGAAGAGCAACTAAAAAGCCTCTTGATGAAAGTGAAAGTGGAGAGTGAAAAAGTTGGCTTAAAGCTCAACATTCAGAAAACGAAGATCATGGCATCCGGTCCCATCACTTCTTGGGAAATAGATGGAGAAACAGTGGAAACAGTGTTAGACTTTATTTTTCTGGGCTCCAAAATCACTGCAGATGGTGACTGCAACCATGAAATTAAAAGATGCTTACTCCTTGGAAGGAAAGTTATGACCAACCTAGATAGCATATTCAAAAGCAGACATTACTTTGCCAACAAAGGTTCGTCTAGTCAAGGCTATGGTTCTTTCCTGTGGTCATGTATGGATGTGAGAGTTGGACTGTGAAGAAGGCTGAGCGCCAAAGAATTGATGCTTTTGAGCTGTGGTGTTGGAGAAGACTCTTGAGAGTCCCTTGGACTGCAAGGAGATCCAACCAGTCCATTTTGAAGGAGATCAGCCCTGGGATTTCTTTGGAAGGAATGATGCTAAAGCTGAAACTCCAGTACTTTGGCCACCTCATGTGAAGAGTTGACTCATTGGAAAAGACTGATGCTGGGAGGGATTGGGTGCAGGAGGAAAAGGGGATGACAGAGGATGAGATGGCTGGATGGCATCACTGACTCGATGGACGTGAGTCTGGGTGAACTCTGGGAGTTGGTGATGGACAGGGAGGCCTGGTGTGCTGCGATTTATGGGGTCGCAAAGAGTTGGACACGACTGAGCAACTGATCTGATCTGATCTGAATGACTATGTAATAATATCACTTTATATTAATCTATCATTTTTAATCATTTAGAAATTTATCTTTTGACACTAAATAATCATGTCTTTAGCCGCATTTCATGACATGCCAAATCAAGTTCTATCCGCATTTCATATTATGTTCTTACTAAATTATATCTAATTATCAATTTAATGTACATAAACACTTAAGGGTCTTAATCCTTTGGGATGAATTGTTTTAAAAAAAAATATCAATTTGTACTCCTAGCAGTAGTGAATGACAGTTTAGTTTTAATAACTTTGGCTGGTCTTGGATATTTTCTTTCCTTCTTTAGCTTTTTAAGATGAGATGTAACTGATAAATACTTTCTATCTTCATTTAGACTTCTTTTATTGGCCACACCACATGGCATGTAGGATCTTAGTTCCCTGACTGGGGATTGAACCCTTGCCTCCAGCATGGTGGATGTTCGGAGTCCTAACCGCTGGACTGCCAGGGGATTTCCTGGACTACTTCAATTACTAAGGTTGATTTTTTTTTTAAGTCGTTTGCACATTTTCTTTGAAATGTACATTTCTGTTGTTGACACTCTTTTGAACTATAGCAAATACATTTTTTTATTTAAAAAAGAAAAAAGAGTGTTTTCAGTAATGGTCAGCATCAGGTTATCAGAAATCCCCAGTGCAGGATTTTGTACTTCCTATGTGATGATCACAAATTGAGGTTTAGACGCTCTGCTGAGATCTCTAGGCATTGTCACCTCAAAGTGACACCACTCCGTATTCCAGTCTCCCGAAACAAAGCTACTCACAGTGTGGGCCTCCGTCCTATGCTCATCTGCAAATTGTAACTTGTGGACAACAGCGCAGAAAATGAGAGCAAGTGTTAAAGAATGTTTAGAGCAATTTGACAAATTAATGTTATGTCAGATTAATCTATTATTTTTTAAATGGTGTTTAATTTTGTGTTTTAAATTATTAATTTCTAGTAATTTTTCAATTATATCTTATAAGTATTTTGATCCATGATTCAAGATTAAAACAACAAGCTGGGGCTTCCCTGGCAGCTCATTGGTAAAGAATCTGCCTTGCAATGCAGGGGATCTGGGTTCAATCCCTGGTCTAGGAAGATGCCACATAAGCTCTGACACTGCAACTAAGACTTGACAGAGCCAAATAAACTAAAAACAAACAAATAAATAAAACAAGCTGAACCTTCACCATAGACGGGTTGAAAAGCAATATTCTAAATTATTTATTTGACTCAGCATATTAGTTTCTTATTGCTGCTATAAAATTTACGGCAAATTTAATAGGTTAAAACAACAGAAATTATTATCTTACAGTTCCAGAGGTTAGAAGTCCAAAATTGGTCTTAATGGGTTCAAATCAAGGTATAACTTGAAGCTATGTGGGGACTTCCCTGGAGGTGCAGTGATTATGACTCTACAGTTTCAACGCAGAGCGCTTGCGTTCGATCCCTGGTCAGGTCACAAGCCAAGTGGCCAAAAAAAAAAAAAAAAAAAGGATAGCTTGGAGATGTGTTCTTTCTGGAAGCTCAAGAGAAGAATCTGTTTCTTTGCCTTCTTTAGCTTCTAGAGCATGTCTACATTCCTTGGCAAGTGATCTCTTTCCCCATTTTCAAAGCCAGCAGAGTAACACCCTCAGATAGCTCTCACTCTGATCTCCTTTACCACCTGTAAGGACTTTTGTGATTACAGCACTTCAATACAGGATTATCTTCCCATCTCAAGATCCTTGACTTAACCACGTTGATAAGTTTCCTTTGGCATATAAGATAACATATTCACAGGTTTTGGCAGTTAGGATATGGATGCCTATGGGGGGTAGTTATTCAGTGTTCCACATTCAGGTTACTAGTTTTAGCCTTCAAAGTCACATTCTCAAATCCATCTTCAGAGAGCAAAAGGGGTTCTTGGTTACACCAGACAGAGTTGCTTTCCACAAATAACACGTCAGACCATAGTGCAAGCGTAAGTAATTAAGTGATTTTGATCCTGGATGTAAACAAACAAATTTTTTTTAAATCTCAGTTGTTTTTCATTAATTTTAACTAAGATACTACCCATCAAATCATCTAATATTATTTTATCTATTTACCTATCTGGAAAAGAGTTGAGTAATAATACCACTGGAAGATATCATGTTAGCATCATGTAACCCTAAGTTAAAGAGTTGTGAAACTCTATCAGAATTTCCCAAAGTTTATTCCCATTTTCAAGGGGCTTTGTGTGTCTATGTGTGTCAATTATTAAAAACAACCTTTTGAGTTTTATCAGCCACCACTATTTGTTATCAGCAGCAAGACCCTGCTGTAGCGTAGTCTGTATCCACACCATTCAAATTGTTTCTGATAGAACTACTGAGAGACAGCTCTGCTCTTAGTATATTACTCTCTCCATTCATTGTGATTCCTTTTAGTTTGAAGTATTTTATTTTTGCAGGACCAGCAGCTACTAAATAAGGTAGCAATTATCAGCTGACATTTAGTTTTTTTTTTTCCCTTTGACCATGCTGTGTGGCTTGAGATCTTAGTTCCCTGACTAGGGATTGAATTCACACCCCCTGCAATGGAAGCTCGGTGTTTTAACCACTAGCCAGGGCAGTCCCTCACATGAAACATTTTTGTATAAATTTGAGTGCTTTTCTCCTGTTAATCTGTCTTTGTCAGTTTAAGACCCAGCCAGAGACAATAAGAGGTTCAAGAAAAACTTTTTTTCCTCCCGTACACTGTGCATAAGCTGTTCTGTTTGTTTTTATTTTGTAATATGACACACGTCAACATTCTCAAATAATACAGCACTCATTACCGAGCACTCTAATATGACACTAAGTACCATTTTCCCCCACCACATACGATGATGATGCCTCTCCAGTATTAGTTTTGTTGTTCCTAACCCATTAGGGAGAAATGCCTAATTGTTTCTGTTTAATATACTCAACTTTTAACATAATTCACAATTTTTCATATGCTTCCTGGCTATTTGAACTTCCTTTGGAAATATTTTTGTCCATTTTTCACTTGGATTATTCATCTGTTAATTTTTTTCTCATTTTGGGGGCTCGAGGCATATGGGAACCTAGTTCACTGATCAGGGATGGAACCCACGCCACCTGCAGGGGAAGTGTGGTATCTTAACAGCTGGACCACGAGGGAAGTCCAGAGAGAACCTAAAATCCTCTACATCCTAAAGTGGGAAAGAATGCATCACTGGGTGGGCTCGAACCACCAACCTTTCTGTTAACAGTCAAAAGTGCTAACCAGTAGCACCAAAGAGACACCTCGCTAAGATTTAAATTGAGGAAGAATTAAAAGCCCCTTTGACTGTAATCCCTCTTGTTGCCTATTGTTGTTTGGTTGCACATTCCCCTCCACTGGAAGGAGGATTCCTAACCACTGGACCACCAGGGAAGTCCCTATCATTTTCTTGCAATTTCTAACTTGTTCCCCAGCTTGCACTCTCTTTTACTCTACTCTATGTTGTCCATAGCATACTAATAACTTCATTCGTACTTCTAACATACTAATAACTTCATTCATCTATTGAACAAATATTTGTGCAGGTACTGTCTTAAGCATTTGAGATGAAAGGGTTAGTCGCTTAATTGTGACTGACTCTTTGTGAGCCCATGGGCTGTAGCTCTCTAGGTTCTTCCAGTCCATGGGATTCTCCAGGCATGAATACTGGAGTGGGTTACCATTCCCTTTAGGGGATCTTCCCGACCCAGGGGTTGAACCCAGGTCTCCTATACTGGAGGCAGATTCTATACCATTTAAGCCACCAGAGACCCAAGCATTTGAGATATATAAGTGAACATATAAAAATCCTTGACCTCAAACTTACATTCTACTGGGGTAAGACAGTCAATACACAAATAATAGATACTGGGCTTGCCAGGTGGCACTAATGGTAAAGAACCTGCCTACCAATGCAAGAGATGTAAGAGACAGAGGTTCAGTTCCTGGGTTGGGAAGAATCCCTGGAGAAGGAAATGGCAACCCACTCCAGTATTCTTGCCTGGAGAATCTCATGGACAGAGGAGCCTGGTGGACTACAGTCCATTAGGGTCGCACAGAGACCAACACGACTGAAGCAACTTAAGTGAAGTGAAGTGAAGTCACTCAGTCGTGTCCGACTCTTTGCGACCCCGTGGACTGTAGCCTACCAGGTTCCTCAATCCACGAAATTCTCCAGGCAGGAATACTGGAGTGGATTGCCATTTCCTTCTCCAGGGGATCTTCCCAACCCAGGGATCGAACCTCGGTCTCCCACGTTACAGGCAGACGCTTTACCGTCTGAGCCACCAGGGAAGCAACTTAGCATGCATGCAATTGTTGAATAAAGAAACAGGTAAATCTTTGGGCATTTATCCAAGTACTTTTTAAAAAATTTATTTAATTTTTCATTTTTTTGCTTCACTGGGTCTTTTCATTGCTGCCCATGGGCTTTCTCATGTTGCAGCGAGTGGGGGACTTCCCTGGTGGCTTAGATGGTAAAGAATCTGCCTGCAACTTTGGAGACCCTGGGCTGGGAAGATCCCCTGGAGACGGAAATGGAAACCCACTGCAGTATTCCTGCTTGGAGAATTTCATGGACAGAGGAGTCTGGTGGGCTACAGTCCATGGGGTCGCAAAGAGTCGGACACAGCTGAGTGACTAACACAAGTGTTCATAGTGAGTGGGGGCTCCTCTTTAGTTGTGGTGCCTGAGTTTCTCTTGTTGTGGAGCATGAGCGCTACCAGGACTGAACCTGTGTCTCTTGCATTGGCGGGCAGATTGAAAAAAAAGTCTTAAACAGCTGAATAACTTTGTAAATTAAAATTAGGTGAAAGAAAATACAGCTTATAAAATTTTATATTCAATATTTTGTAATTTATGATTAAGAAACACATGCTCGATTGGCAATTTAAACTTTAAATAAATATTCGTGAATAATTTATCTTCTGGATAACACATTTGTGGATCTTTCTGGTTTATCCAAAGGCAAAGAAAATAAAATATTAATGCTTAAATGTCTAAATTGTCTATCTGATCTAAGACTGCCTTTAATGTCTGAGCCTCAAGCAAAGAAAACAAGAAATAGTTCTCTATTCTTCCAAGGCTATAAATTTGCAGTTGATAAGGACTGGTGGGGTCATTTTTACTGCCTGGGATAACAATGTTTCTCCTGTCTTGCATTTTTAGATAATGAAGATAACAAATCCTTAAAAGTTCTTGCATTCTTGCCTAGAGGATCAGAAGACAACAGAAAAGATGTTGGTCCTGACCTTTACTCTTAGGATTAGCTTCTTTGACCATTTTTGGGATTCAGGAACTCCAAGTTTATCTTTGCTGTTTCAAAACTAGAGGCAGTATTTACAAGTTTTAAGGGAGAGGGAAAAGGAACAAAAATCAAAACAAACTTGAACACTAGTGTACTCATTCTTTTTAATATTTTGACTTTTTATATATGAGCATGAAATATATGAAGGGCTTCCCAGGTGAAAAGTGAAGTGAAAGTGTTAGTTGCCCAGTCGTGTCCGACTCTATGCAACTCCATGGACATTAGCCCTCCAGGCTCTTCTGTCCTTGGAATTCTCCAGGCAAGAATACTGGACTGAGTTGTAATTCCCTTCTCCAAGGGATCTTCTTCTTCCAGGGATCAAACCCGGGTCTCCTGTATTACAGATGGACTCTTTACTCTTTAAAATACATGAAGGGCTTCCCAGGTGCTGCAGTGGCAAAGAATCCACCTGCCAATGCAGGAGACCCAAGACTTGGGTGAGTGGGAAATGGCAACCAACTCCAATATTCTTGCCTGGAAAATTTCACAGACAGAGAAGCCTGGCATGTGATTGAAAAGAGTTGGACATGACTTAGCACACACACAAACACACACACATATGAAATAAATGAGCTTCCCAGGTGGTTCAGTAGTAAAGAACCCACATGCCAATGCCAGAGATTCTATTCAGCTCTGTTGCTGGGTTGGGAAGATCCCCTGGAGAAGGAAATGGCTACCCACTCCAATATTTTTACCTGGGAAATCCCATGGGCAGAGGAGCCTGGCAGGCTACAGTCCTTGGAGTCACAAAAGAGTCGGATACAACTTTATCGACTAAACAACATCAACATAAGTGAATGATTAAGTAGATATTATGATACACCAACTTTGCTCTGGACTTCCCAGGTGATGTTAGTGGTAAAAAATGCACCTGCCAATGGAGGAGATGTTGAGACGTGGGTTTGATCCCTGTGTTGGGAAGATCCCCTGGAGGAGGGCATGGCAACCCACTCCAGTATTCTTGCCTGGAGAATCCCCAGAAACAGAGGAGCCTGGAGGGCTACAGTCTTCAGGGTCAAAAAGAGTCAGACACAACTAAAGCAACTGAGCACGCACACACAGGCACGCATCCATAAGGTACATAAACTCCCTCTCCCATCCCTACTGTTGTCCACACCTACTGGCAGGTAAGTATGGGAACCACACACACTAAAACCTCTACACAATGGCAGACACTTGTTGCTGCCTTCCTACCTCCACAGGACCTCCACTCAGGGAAACATTGCCCATCAACCCTGAGCAATGAGATAATTGCAGGAGAGTTAATTAGATGTCCAGCATTCCCCTCATGGCAGCTATTACACCTTAAATCTTTGTGGTAGAAGAGCCATATCCATTCTTATTCCTCCCAAACTTACGAGCTGTGCTGTAAAATGTCTACATTAATGCCTTTGCCACTGTTTTACACAGCAGCAGCACCAAGCTCCTCCTTTCAAAGATAGAAAGAAAGTGAAGTCGCTCAGTCAAGTCCGACTCTTTGCGACCCCATGGACTGTAGCCCACTAGACTCCTCCATCCATGGAATTTTCTAGGCAAGAGTACTGGAGTACGTTGCCATTTCTTTCTGCAAGGGATCTTCCCAACCTAGGGATAGAACCCGGGTTTCCCACATTGTGGGCAGATGCTTTACTGTCTGAGCCACCAGGGAATCCCAAACTCTCCTTTCAAACTTTCAAACTCTGCCCTTATTGAATGAGCCACATCTAGCCAAATGCCCAGCCATGCACCACACATCTTGAGATCCCATCCTTGAGTTTTCACCCTCTGTGCATTTCTCTAATTTAGGACTCTTCCTTGGTACTCATTGTTAATATAAATGCCACTCTTCTCAGACTTCCCTGGTAATGCAGTGGATAAGAATCCTCCTGCCAATGCAGGGGGCATGGGTTTGACCCCTAGTCCAGGAAGACTCCACATGCCATGAAGCAACTAAGCCTGTGTGCCACAACCACTGAGCCTGTGCTCTAGAGCCCTCGAGCTGCAACTCCTGAGCCTGTGTGCAGTAACCACTGAAGTCCACGAGCTTAGGGACCATGCTCTGCAATGAGAGTAGCCAACGCAATGAGGAACTTGTGTAAAGCAACAAAGACAAATAAATAAATACAAATTTTTTTAAAATCCCACTCTTCTGCAAGATTTGAACACCTACCCAACTACCTATCCCCCTATGCCACTACCAGCTAGGTTACCAAGGCAAGAAGGGTTACTATTATTGCAATAAGTTACAAACAATTGGGCTTCCCTGATAGCTCAGTTGGTAAAGAATCAGCCTGTAATGTGGGAAACCTGGGCTCCATCCCTGGGTTGGGAAGATCCCCTGGAGAAGGGAAAGGCTACCCACTCCAGTATTCTGGCCTAGAGAATTCCATGGACTATACAGTCCGTGGGGTCACAATGAGTTGGACACAACTGAGTGATTTTCACACACACACACACACACACACACACACACACACACACACACACACACAATTACTGGACTAGTAAAACATGATATTAATCCAGAAAAGCAAAAAATATAAATAAAAGTTATAGGCTATTTGAACCCAGGCATATGCTAGCAGCATGGATGTTTTTGACAGGATCGATTATCAAGGTCTACTTGACGTGGCCCACAGTTCTCAATAGACACTTTACACAGGACCAAATAGCTGTTGGGCTTCCCTGGTGGCTCAGATGATAAGGAATCTGCTTTTAGTTCAGGAGACTCAAGTTCCATCCCTGAGTCAGGAAGATCCCCTGGAGAAGGAAATGGCAACCTGTTCCAGTATTCTTGCCTGGAGAATTCCATGGACAAAGGAGCCTCGTGGGTTACAGTCCATGGGGTTGAAAAGAGTGAGTGACATGACTGAGTGACTAACATTTTCTTCAAATAGCTGCTATTCATATATATAATATATTAATTTTGAGACTGGGTTATTTTATGTTCTTTCAGTCCTTAGAGGTGGAAGATCAGAGGAAAAACAAAGCTTGGTCTCTGGATTTCCTTTTTAAGCAACAGAGACTGAGGCAGAATGTCATTTGAACAACTCATACAGGGGCACATGGCACTGCTCGAAACTCTGGCCAGGTTTTCTGAGCTGACTTAGAGTCCCCCTTGGTTAATATCCCCAAGTATTATGCAGTGTAACACCTCCAAGTTCTATTTTCACCTCCCTTTTCCAAACAATCTCTATTTCAAATTCCTAATGTTCTATTTCAATGTATTGACATTAGAGAATTTCCCTGGTGGTCCAATGGTTAAGAATCTTCCCTCCAAGGCAGAGAACCCAGGTTCAATCCCTGGTTGGGAAATTAAGATCCCCCATGCCATACCACATGGCCAAAAGGAAAAAAAAGTATTCAATTTATTGACACTAGAATTCTAGAACACTTGCATTCCAAGAGACCTAGTGCTTCTTTCTCGGGTTTATAAATAAAGTGGAATAAAAGCTAATTGAACTCAAAAAGGCATTCAAATTATATAGCTGGCTTATAAAATGAGGATAAAGATGGAGGAAAGAAAGACAGCTGTAGGCAAGAAGACAGCTGGCATCCCGGAAGCCACACTATGGGGGAGTTAAAAGGCACCGATGTTTAATCTTCCTATGCCGTTCTTCTGGTGGAGGGGCTGGGCGGTGGGTACCAGGCCTGAGGCCCTCCATCAGCATTTCCAAGGAACATAAGAGGCTAGTGGAGGAAGACAAAGTAAATAAGAACTATAAGAGTCAACTGTAAGTCCCCTGCCCCTCTCTCAAATCAGATACCCTTTTTATTGGGACTTCTCTGGTGATCTATTGGCTAAGCCTTCAAGTTACCAATGCAGGAGGCCTGAGTTCCATCCCACATGCCTCAAATAAGACCTAGTAAATAAATATTAATAATTAAAAAAAGACACCTTCTTTCATAAGTAAACAAAGGGCTAAACAGAAGGTTCTTCATGGGTAGACAAAGGAAAGATCACAATCCTGTCTCTGGTTTCTCTTTCTGCTAAGGAGAAACCCAAGCCATCAGTGAAACAAAGACAAAGGCATTCCTTTGCTCTCTGGACTGGATTTCCAGAACTGAAATGCCCAGTGGAAACTTACAAGGTGTCCCACCAGCATTACCTACTGAAAGTTCCATGGAATCTTATGAAGAAAGAAAACAAGTCCTTCTGGACACCTCATCCTCAAGCAAACCTGGTAATGAGACAGTATTTACTAATCTCTTCTGACAGGCCTAATTGATTTCTCATTTCCAAATATCTTTATTCAAATGTAAATTTGGGAAGCTGAGTACTCTTAATTCTCTTTACATGAGAACACCAGCAGGCTGTCATATTGTAAAGTCATTAAATGTTTTCCACTAAGAGTACCTCATGAGAAACACTGGGCTGGATGAAGCACAAGCTGGAATCAAGATTGCTGGGAGAAATATCAATAACCTCAGATATGCAGATGACACCACCCTTATGGCAGAAAGGGAAAAAGAACTAAAGAGCCTCTTGATGAAAGTGAAAGAGGAGAGTGAAAAAGTTGGCTTAAAGCTCAACATTCAGAAAACTAAGATCATGGCATCCGGTCCCATCACTTCATGGCAAATAGATGGGGAAACACTGGTAACAGTGGCTGACTTTATTTTTTGGGCTCCAAAATCACTGCAGATGGTGATTGCAGCCCTGAAATTAAAAGACGCTTACTCTTTGGAAGGAAAGTTATGACCAACCTAGATAGCATATTCAAAAGCAGAGACATTACTTTGTCAACAAAGGTCCTTCTAGTCAAGGCTATGGTTTCTTCAATAGTCATGTATGGATGTGAGAGTTGGACTATAAAGAAAGCTGAGCACCAAAGAATTGATGCTTTTGAACTGTGGTGTTGGAGAAGACTCTTGAGAGTCCCTTGGACTGCAAGGAGATCCAACCAGTCCATCCTAAAGGAGATCAGTCCTGGGTGTTCATTGGAAGGACTGATGCTGAAGTTGAAACTCCAGTACTTTGGCCACCTGATGCAAAGAGCTGACTCATTTGAAAAACACTGATGCTGGGAAAGATTGAGGGTAGGAGGAGAAGGGGACGACAGAGGATGAGATGGCTGGATGGCATCGCCATCTCGATGGACATGAGTTTGAGTGAACTCCAGGAACTGGTGATGGACAGGGAGGCCTGGTGTGCTGCAATTCATGCGGTTGCAAAGAGTTGGACACAACTGAGTGACTGAACTGAACTGAACTGAACTGAAGTAGAGTTCAAGATACCAAGTTGCCTGTGGTATACAGTATAGCCTTGCTACTTATCTACTTTATACATAATAGTGTGTATCTTAGTCCGAAACCCCTAATTTATACCCCTTGGGAGTACTGGTTCTTCATTCTGAAATTTCAAGAAATTAGGTGCATCCAGGGAAATGCTATAACAAACCTAGACAGGCATATTAAAAAGAAGATCCATTGCTTTGCCTACAAAGGTTCATGATGCTGGGAGGGACTGGGGGCAGGAGGAGAAGGGGACGACAGAGGATGAGATGGCTGGATGGCATCACTGACTCGATGGACGTGAGTCTGAGTGAACTCTGGGAGTTGGTGATGGACCAGAAGGCCTGGCTTGCTGCGATTCATGGGGTCACAAAGAATCGGACACGACTGAGTGACTGAACTGAATTGAACTGAACTGATAGCAAGAGAGTTCCAGAGAAACATCTATTTCTGCCTTATTGACTATGCCAAAGCCTTTGACTGTGTGGATCACAATAAACTGTGGAAAATTCTGAAAGAGGTGGGAATACCAGACCACCTGACCTGCCTCTTGAGAAACCTGTATGCAGGTCAGGAAGCAACAGTTAGAACTGGACATGAAACAACAGACTGGTTCCAAATAGGAAAAGGAGTACGTCAAGGCTGTATATTGTCACCCTGCTTATTTAACTTATATGCAGAGTACATCATGAGAAACGCTGGGCTGGAAGAAGCACAAGAATCAAGATTGCCGGGAGAATCAAGATTGCCGGGAGAAATATCAATAACCTCAGATATGCAGGTGACACCACCCTTATAGCAGAAAGTGAAGAGGAACTAAAAAGCCTCTTGATGAAAGTGAAAGAGAAGAGTGAAAAAGTTGGCTTAAAGCTCAACATTCAGAATACTAAGATCATGGCATCTGGTCCCACCACTTCATGGCAAATAGATGGGGAAACAGTGGTAACAGTGGCTGACTTTATTTTTGGGGGCTCCAAAGTCACTGCAGATGATGATTGCAGCCATGAAATTAAAAGATGCTTACTCCTTGGAAGGAAAGTTATGACCAACCTAGATAGCATATTCAAAAGCAGAGACATTACTTTGCCAACAAAGGTCCATCTAGTCAAGGCTATGATTTTTCCAGTAGTCATGTATGGATGTGAGAGTTGGACTGTGAAGAAAGCTGAGCAGTGAAGAATGATGCTTTTGAACTGTAGTGTTGGAGAAGACTCTTGAGAGTCCTTTGGACTGCAAGGAGGTCCAACCAGTCCATTCTAAAGGAGATCGGTCCTGGGATTTCTTTGGAAGGAATGATGCTACAGCTGAAACTCCAGTACTTTGGCCACCTCATGGGAAGAGTTGACTTATTGGAAAAGACTCTGATGCTGGGAGGGATTGGGGGCAGGAGGAGAAGGGGATGACAGAGGATGAGATGGCTGGATGGCATCACTGACTCGATGGACGTGAGTCTGAGTGAACTCCGGGAGTTGGTGATGGACAGGGAGGCCTGGCGTGCTGCAATTCATGGGGTCGCAAAGACACAACTGAGCGACTGAACTGAACTGGACTGATGGTTTTTCCCAGTAGTCATGTATGGATGTGAGAGCTGGACAATAAAAACGGCTGAACACCAAAGAATTGATGCTTTTGAACTGTGGTGCTGGAGAAGACTCTTGGGAATCCCATGGCCTGCAAGGAGATCAAACCAGTCAATCCTAAAGAAAATCAACCCTGAATATTCATTGGAAGGATTGATGCTGAAGCTAAAGTTCCAATACTTTGGCCACCTGATGAGAAGAGCGGACTCACTGGAAAAGACCCTGAGGCCAAGAAAGGTTGAAGGCATGAGTAGAAGAGGACTACAGAGATTGGATGGCATCACTGACTCAATGGGCAAGAGTTTGAGCAAACTCCGGGAGATGGTGAAGGACAGGGAAACCTTGTGACAGCAGTCCATGGTGTCACAGAGTCGGTCACGACTGAGTGACTAAACAACAACAAGGGAAAGGCAGGCACATGTGGGCATAGGGGTCAAGCAGGGGCAAAGTGAGTGGCATTCCTGGGCCACAGCACCGTGCTTCTGCTGTCAATGGGGTCAAGGTCCCGTAGGTGCCTGGTGCCCACCTTGGAGCCCCACCCCACCCCAGGGCCACAGCAGCCTGGATCCAGGGTGGATGCCTCCTAAGACTGGTGAGGACAGGCTTCGATACATGAAGCACTGGTGGAGAGGGAGAAAGAGCCCACAGGGAGCTTAGGGACCAGGTGGGCCAGTGGGGGCGAGGAACACTGACCATGGACAGGGGTGGGGGGGGAACACGGGGTGGGGCCAGGTACCACCAGAGAGTGCAGTAATTTATGAACTAGATGGCGGTAGTGAAAACAGTGAGAGACTATTTTCTTGGGCTCCAAAATCACTGCAGATGGTGACTGCAGCCATGAAAGTAAAAGATGCTTGCTCCTTGGAAGGAAAGCTATGACAAACCTAGACAGCGTATTAAAAAGCAGAGACATTACTTTGCCAACAAAGGTCCATCTAGTCAAAGCTATAGTTTTTCCAGTAGTCATGTATGGATGTGAGAGTTGGACCATAAAGAAGGCTGAGCAGTGAAGAATTGACGTTTTTGAACTGTAATGCTGGAGAAGACTCTTGAGAGTTCTCTGGGCAACAAGATCAAACCAGTCAGTCATTGGAAGGATTGACGATGAAGCTGAAGCTCTAATACTTTGGCTACCTGATGCGAAAAGACGACTTCTTAGAAAAGACACTGATGCTGGGAAAGATTAAAGGCAGGAGGAGAAGGGGAGGAAAGAGGAAGAGATGGTTGGATGTCATCACCAACTCAATGGACATGAGTTTGAGCAAGCTCTGGGAGATGGTGAAGGACAGGAAAGCCTGGCCTGGTGCAATTCATGGGGAGTCAGACATGACTGAGGAGGGGTAAAGATCCTGGACAGTAAAGATCTCTTGCCAATGCAAGAGATGCAGGAGACACATGTTCATTCCCTGGGTTGGGAAGATCCCCTGGAGGAGAGCATGGCAACCCACTCCAGCATTCTTGCCTGGGGAATTCCATGGACAGAGGAGCTTAGAAGACTACAGTCAATGGGTCTGCCACGACTGAAGCGACTTCGCAGGCAGGACGTCTGTTTGGGAGTGTTTTCCCCAACTGTGACCCTCCTCTCTCCCTTACTAAGCCACACCTCCCTTTGGAATACTTTTCTCTACCCCACCCTGTATTTTGGATCCACCATTTGTTGTCTGTTCCCTGTGGCTCTCTACCCCTCCTGAAACCAGGCTACACAGTTGAATGGAAAAAAAAAAAAAGAATCCTTCAACTGGAGGAAAAAGGTGGGCTCAATACATAAGAGAGAAAGTGGAGCCAAGATTTCGATATCATCAGTTTCCATCTTCCCTGGTGGTCCAGTGGCCAAGACTCCCAAAGCAGGGTGCTGGGTTCCATCCCTGGTCAGGGAACTAGATCCCAGACGCAACAACTAAGCACTAAGCATTCACAAACTGCAACTAAGACCTAATTCATTCGGTGCTGTCAAGTGAAGAAATAAAATAAAAGATATGGTAAAATAAATAAATATACTGGTATTTTGTTTCTTTCTCTCGTCCCTGACTTTTCTTTTTTGCCGCACCAAGCCTGATCTTAGTTCTTAGACCAGGAACCAAACCAGTGCCTCTGCAGTGGATGTGCAGAATCTTAACTACTAGTTCGTGTGCTCAGTCACTAAGTCATGTCAGACTCTTTGTGACCCCATGAACTGTAGCCCGCCAGGCACCTCAGTCCATGGGATTCTCCAGGCAAGAGCACTGGAGTGAGTTGCCATGACCTCCTCTAGGGGATCTTCCCAAATCAGGGATCAAACCTGTGTCTTCTGCAGCTCCTGCATTGCAGGCGGATTCTTTAATGCTGAGCCACTGGGAAGCCCAAAATGTTCCACATTTGCTCAAGTGTGTACATGTATTTGTTATTTCAGCCAATAACTTGGCTGAAAACAGGATTCTAGGTTGGAAATAATTTTCCTTCAGAATTTGAAAGATATGGTTCCATTATCTTCTAGCATCTGGTGTTGTTGAAGGATCTGAAGCTATCATATTTCCTGATCTTAAAGTCTCACTTTTTAACATTTTCTCTTCTATCAGCATTTTACATCTGCTAATGGTTTTGCTTTACTTACTATAAGGGGATAGCTTTGAATTCTCTTCAAACCCTTCTCTTCATGTTTCAGCTATCAAACGTCTAAATTCCAGATGGTTATTTTATTTTATTTTGCTCTCTTGAATTCTCCTTTATTAAAGGAGCATCTTGTTTGTTTCAAAAATGTTATGTCCTCCTAGGGAAAAAAAATTATTATATGATTTTTTTTAATCTCTGGAGAAATCAGTGGTAGTTTTCATTATGAGTTCTTTTATAGTCTTTTTTCTAGTTGCTTCATGTCATTTGGTTTTTTATCTCATCATACTATAAAGATGTTAACTAATAAAAGGCAGCTAAAAGGGTATTACAATTTTTAGAAATTTTTATCCAGTCTTTGTATACATATTTAGGGTGTGCATTTTCTGAACTCTCCTATCTCTCATTATTTTTATCTTCTGTTGCTTGGGACTCAATTTCTATCAAGTTTGAAAAAGCAAAACTCCACCATTATCTATGTCCCATACTTCTCTCCAGCCCTGGTTCTCGCAACTGTTTTTTTTGTTTTTAACTTTTTATTTCATGTTGGAGTATAGTCAATTAACAATGTTGTGACAGTTCCAGGGGGCACAGCAGAGCAACTCAGCCATACATGTACATGTGTCCATTCTCCCCTCCCATCCAGGCTACTACATAACACAGGGCAGAGTCCCCTGTGCTATATAGTAGGTCCTTGTTGGTTATCCATTTCTAAGTATAGCAATGTCTCAACTTTCTGGGAAAGGTTGAGGGCAGGAGGAGAAGGGGGTGGCAAAGGATGAGCTGAACATGAGTTTGAGCAAAGTCTGGGAGATAGTGAAAGACAGGGAAGCCTGGGGTGCTACAGTCCATGAGGGTCGCAAAGAATCGGATACAACTTAGTGACTGAACAACAAAAACACCCTTCTCTTAAACTTGGATTTCTTGAGTGAGGATTTATGTAGGCCTTTTTCATCAACTCACGTCTTAATCTTAAAGATTAAAGACTCCTGCAATCTGATTTTTGCCCTCACTTCTTCAAGGGCTCTCTGAGACTGCTGTAGGAGGGGTCACCTGTCCCAAAGGGGATACAGCTGAGAGCAGAATCACAGGAGTAGAACTTGCCCTTGGGAGCACCAAGAAGCCACTACCATTTGAGCACAGATGGAATCATGTGGGGAGGGGCATGCTTGTTAAAACAAGAACTGCTGGGCCCCAAGGGCTTCCCAAGTGGTGCTAGTGGTACAGAACGTGCCTGCCAATGCAGGAGACATAAGAGACCCTGGCTCGATCCCTGGATTGAGAAGACCTGGAGAAGAGAATGGCAGCCCACTCCAGTATCCTTGCCTGGAGCATCCCATGGACAGAGGAGCCTGGTGGGGCTATAGTCCATGGGGTTGCACAGAGTTGGACAGGACTGAGGCAACTTACCACGCATGCACACTCGGCCCGTCTTTGATTCAGTAGGTCTGGGTTGGAGCTCAACCATTTCTAATCATAACTAACAAGTCACCAGGTGCCTCTGATGTTGCGTCTACAGGGCACACCTTTGAGAACCATTTAAATAAAGCATTGTGACCTGACACCCATCTATGGCTACTCTTCATCCCCTACAAAAGCAGTCATTGACCCAAATGTCAACTTATGCTTTTTGCTAAAAACAAACAAGACTGCTTTTGGTATTTCTTCATAGTTTCCTGCTACGGAGGGATGGGGAGGTTGGATACTGAAGAGGAGATGAATAATGAATAACCAAACAGTAGGGCAGCCGGGGATCTTCTACCCCGTGGTCAGCAGTTAATGTTAGGGCTCTTTGCCAGAATTCAATACAAATTTATTTTGGGGGGTGGAGGGTACCAATTTATAAACTTAATTTCAGCTGCTCCAGAAATCAAAAAGAGGCAATGGAATTGATAGTCTAAAAAAGAAATTAAAATTACAGATCCAAAATACACATTCGTAAAATATCAATCTATTACACTGCGTGTAACAGACCCTTTTTTCCTCTTTACCCTTACTAGCATCCAAAGGTTTCAGATGAGTCAGGCAAAGAAAACCTGCTGTTAATTGGGAGTTAATTTATAGTCAGAAGGAAACTGCCGTCTCCTCCTTGAACTCTAGCACTTTAAGCCCAGTTCACAAACCAGCAGCCATCTCTACAAGCAGAGTTTGAAAGCAATGGATTTTTCAGGCAACCTCAGGAAGACAGAACCACGGAGGCGCCTTATAAAATCTCTACCCTACTTGACAGAGGGCATTATTACTCTCTCCTATTAGTCCCCTAATAGGACTACGCCCATTCACCTTATCCTTTTACTCATTAGTCATTTACATTAAAATAGGCTGGCTGATTGGCTTATCTGTTGTTTTTAGGAGGAAACAGGAGACTTTTACTCTCACCACGGCGTGTCAGCCTGGGTTTTTTTCCCCTCTTTCTTAGTTCTATAGTTCTTCCAGGCTTTTTTGGAGCAGTTTGAGCCTACAGCATCACCTTCCACTGGCACCCAAAGATCTAGGAGGAGCTTCAAGCTGTGACTAGACTTCCGATGGATTCATCAGAAGATAACCCAACCTGGACCCTAGAGTCTCTGAAAACATCCATCGATGATGCTTCCCAGGCAATGCAAGGTGAGCTGGGGAGAGAGGAGGCTGGGTAGGGAAGGTTAAGAGCCTACCTTTCTTTCTGTTTTACTGACTTCAGTCTTTTACAGAGAAATGCAGTTAAGTAAATCTTCTTGGAGGAGAGGGTGGCCAGGGAGTGTAGGGCCCTCCTGTTTAAAAAAAAAAAAAAAAAAAAAGCCAGATTAACAGGAGAAAAGTGGGAACTGTATTGTTTGCTTTCTATGCTCAGGAATCTGTCAGTCTTCTAAGGACATCTGAACATGCAATCAGAGTTCTCCTAGACCAGGGCAAATAGCATCTTATGAAATTAGTACTTAAAAAAAATTTTTTTTTAATTTTGTTTAGCTGTGCCAAGTCTTTAACTGTGGCAAGTAGGCTCTAGTTCCCTGATCAGAGATGGAACCTGGACCACCAGAGATGTCCCAGCGATTAGTATTTTCACCAGCATTATATTCCAATCACGAGTTTTAAAAATCTCTCCTTGGAGCCTCACAGGATCCCAGCCTTGGCCTGCCAGACCTACTCACTGGATTTGAACACTTCTTACCCTAACTTCCCTGGTGGCTCAGAGGGTAAAGCCTCTACCTGCAATATGGGAGGCCCAGGTTCGATCCCTAGGTTTTGGAGATCCTCTGGAGAAGGAAATAACAACCCACTCCAGTATTCTTGCCTGGAAAATCCCATGGACAGAGGAGCCTGGTAGGCTACAGTCCATAGGGTCCCAAAGAATTGTACACGACTGAGCGACTTCACTTTCTTTTACTTTATCCTGACTTCGGATGGGGATGGATGGTGTAGGGTGGTGGTGCACAGATGATGTGGAGCCAACCAACACCCTCTGGGCAGCCCAGGAAGCTGGGTGGATCCTGCTGGCATCTATTCTACCTTCTGCCTCCCCTGCATCTTGAAATCAGTATATACAAAGGGGAAAAAAATTAATGAAGATAATATCTATATAATATAGCCAGCCTTTCTCTTTTCTTGAATTTGCCTTCAGTTCAGTTCAGTTAAGTCGCTCAGTCATGTCTGACTCTACGACCACATGAATCGCAGCATGCCAGGCCTCCCTGTCCATCACCAACTCCCGGAGTTCACTCGAACTCATGCCCATCGAGTTGGTAATGCCATCCAACCATCTCATCCTCTGTCATCCCCTTCTCCTCCTCCCTCCCAGCATCAGCGTCTTTTCCAATGAGTGAACTCTTTGCATGCGGTGGCCAAAGTATTGGAGTTTCAGCTTTAACATCAGTCCTTCCAATGAACACCCAGGACTGATCTCCTTTAGAATGGACTGGTTGGATCTCCTTGCAGTCCAAAGGACTCTCAAGAATCTTCTCCAACACCACAGTTCAAAAGCATCAATTCTTTGGCGCTCAGCTTTCTTCACAGTCCAACTATCACATTCATACATGACCACTGGAAAAACCATAGCCTTGACTAGATGGACCTTTGTTGGCAAAGTAATGTCTCTGCTTTTTAATATTCTGTCTGGGTTGGTCATAACTTTCCTTCCAAGGAGTAAGCGTCTTTTAATTTCATGGCTTCAGTCACCATCTGCAGTGATATTGGAGCCCAGAAAAATAAAGTCTGACACAGTTACCACTGTTTCCCCATCTATTTCCCAAGAAGTGATGGGACTGGATGCCATGATCTTCGTTTTCTGAATGTTGAGCTTTAAGCCAACTTTTTCACTCTCTTCTTTCACTTTCATCAAGAGGCTTTTGAGTTCCTCTTCACTTTCTGCCATAAGGGTGGTGTCATCTGCATATCTGAGGTTACTGATATTTCTCCTGGCAATCTTGATTCCAGCTTGTGTTTCTTCCAGCCCTGCGTTTCTCATGATGTACTCTGTATAAAAGTTAAATAAGCAGGGTGACAATATACAGCCTTGATGTACTCCTTTTCCTCTTTGGAACCAGTCTGTTGTTCCATTTCCAGTTCTAACTGTTACTTCCTGACCTGCATATAGGTTTCTCAAGAGGCAGATCAGGTGGTCTGGTATTCCCATCTCTTTCAGAATTTTCCACAGTTTATTGTGATCCACACAGTCAAAGGTTTTGGCATACTCAATAAAGCAGAAATAGATGCTTTTCTGGAACTCTGCTTTTTCCATGATCCAGCGTATGTTGGCAATTTGATCTCTGGTTCCTCTGCCTTTTCTAAAACCAGCTTGAACATCAGGATGTTCACAGTTCACATATTGCTGAAGCCTGGCTTGGAGAATTTTGAGCATTACTTTACTAGTGTGTGAGATGAGTGCAATTGTGCAGTAGTTTGAGCATTCTTGGCATTGCCTTTCTTTGAGATGGGAATGAAAATTGACATTTTCCAGTCCTATGGCTACTGATGAGTTTTCCAAATTTGCTGGCATATTGAGTGCAGCACTTTCACAGCATCATCTTTCAGGATTTGAAATAGCTCAACTGGAATTCCATCACCTCCATTAGCTTTGTTCCTGGTGATGCTTTCTAAGGCCCACTTGACTTCATATTCCAGGGTGTCTGGCTCTAGGTGAGTGATCACACCATCATGATTATCTGGGTCATGAAGCTCTTTTTTGTGCAGTTCTCCTGTGTATTCTTGCCACCTCTTCTGAATTTGCCTTAGTACCTGACAATTTCACAACCGGGAATCTTAATCTCCATTTGCACAAGTCCGTGTAATTTGAGTGGATCCTGACTCTTTAATATAGTTTTGAATTATTTCACATGTATTTTTGATTGCTGCACTCAGGCTTTCTCTAGTTGTGGGAAGTGGGGGCTATTGTCTACTTGTGGTGCGTGGACTTCTCATTACAGTGGCTTCTCTAGAGCCCAGGCCTCTAGTTACACTGGCTTCGGTGGTTGTGGTACACAGGTTTAGGTGCTCTGTGGCATGTGGGATCTTCCTGGGCTAGGGATCGAACCTGTGTCCCCAAGATTGGTAGCCAGATTTTTGGTAACCACTGTACCACCTTGAGACTTCTTGAGAGAAGTCTCAAGAGTGAGTGTTTAACAGCATAAAGCCTGGTTTAACTGGAATGGGTAATAGCCCATGTGACTTACTAGTTCTTAAGGATGGAGAGAGATTATCACATTTGGGGATTCTTCATCTATTGCATAGGTGTGGGGTCGCACAGAATCGGATACGACTTAAGCGACTTAGCAGCAGCAGCAGCTATAAAGGTGAATTGTTGAAACTTGTCACAGTGAAACATTTTGACTTGCATTAATGCTTTATGTCCCTACAGTCACATTAAAAATCATCCACACAAATGAAAATGGGAAAACTGTCAACATCTGATTTTAGCTCCATGTTTTTCCACTTGGAATCAGCTTAGGTGCCTCCAATGCAGGAGATGCAAGAGATGCAGGTTCGATCCCTGGGTCAGGAAGATACTCTCAAGTAGGAAATGGCAACCAGCTCCAGTATTCTTGCCTGGAAAATTCCATGGCAGAGGAGCCCATGGGGCCTACAGTCCATGGAGCCGCAAAGAGTCAGATACACCTGAACACATACATAAATTGCATATATACATACGACCCCATGGGAAAACACTTAACACTCAGAACTACTTGTAACAGCATCAAAACAAGTTTTGAGAAGAAAGTGTTTCCCATTATGGTGGATTCCACCAGGCTTAAGGGCACACACATGCTAGTTAACCGCCCATGGTATCTAGGGTCTGCCTTCACTCTGAGCAACTTCCCACTGTCCACTGTTGTGAGCTGCTTAAGACCAGACCTAGTTTGGGCGAGAGCTAAGTGGCTTCTGGATATTGCAGCTTGCCCTAATCAATCTTTGTTTTCTTTTTCTTTCAGTTGCCACTCAACTCTCTGAAATGTTAGCAACGAACCTCAGTAACTTGACTCTCAACCCTAGTATCAAGTTGCCATATCTACCAGAATACCCATCTCAACTGACTGGGCAGTTACCTAGTGAGAAAACACCCCATAGGCGGAGAGGGGTAAGAACGGTGTTGAGTGAGCGGAGGTACAGGATGCAAAAGCTGATTGAATCTCTCAGACTTCGCTATGCCAAAGGAATTCCTCGTGTGAGTTCTGGGTAGGCAGCACTGAGCCACTCTGGGCACTCACAGATATCAAGATGTAAATATTGGCGGGAGGGTGGTGGTGGTGGTGGAATTACCTGGTGGTCCAGCGGTTAGGACTCCCAGGGGTTCGAACTCTACTGCAGGAGGCACAGGTTCTATCCCTGGGAGGGACCTCAAAGCCCTGGGATTCAGCCACAAAAAAATAAATAAATATTGATGAACAGCAGCAGTCACTCTTCCACTGTACTCATGAGCGCAGGTGTGAAAGACACTTAGGGTTTTAAGAGTCTCTGACTCCTCTTAGGTTAGATGTGTGGCACTAGTAATCTGAATTTTGCTTGATAGCTTATAATATATGTCTTTTTTCTTCCCACAAAGTCTGACTCTCAAAGACAACTACAGCAGCAGGAGGACACTGAGGTAAGTAGAAAGTCTTACTATACAGGTGGGTGGGCATCTGGTTTGCAGGGGAGGAACAGTGGCAAATTGGCTTGGATTATCTCAATCTTCAGAAACTCTGGATCAATCCATTCATATTTGTGTTTTAAAAAATATATGCATGTATGCTAAGTTACTTCAGTCATGTCCAACTCTTTGAGACCCTATGGACTGTAGCCCACCAGGCTCTTCTGTCCGTGGGATTCTCCAGGCAAGAATACCAGAGTGAGTTGCCATCCTCTCCTCCAGGGGATCTTCCTGACCCAGGGATCGAGCCCTAACCTGCATCTTTTCTCCCGCACTGGCAGGTGGGTTCTTTACCACTAGCACCACCTGGGAAGCCCTATATGTCTACATCTATAGCTACACTCTTTATGTATATTTAGAGCAGTTTTAGGTCTCTAGCACAATTGAAATTTACTTAACTGATCCCACACATTCTCAGCCTCCTCTGCTGTCAGCATCTACTAGTTGGGTGTCGCAGTTGTGAACCTACATTATTGTTGTTTAGTCACTCAGTCGTGTCCAACTCTTTTGCAACCCCATGGACGGTAGCTTGCCGGGCTCCTCTGTCCATTGAATTTCCCAGGCAAAAATACTGGAGTGGGTTGCTATGCCCTTCTCCAAACGATCTTCCCAACCCAGGGATCAAACCCAGGTCTCCCACATTGCAGGCAGATTCTTTACCACTGAGCCACCTGGGGTGCTGCAGTGGTGAACTGACACTGACACATTATCATCATCACCTAAAGTCTGTGGTTTCCATTCAGTTTCACTCTCGGTGTTGTGCTTGTGCTTTTTCACCTGCTGTCACAAACATGATGTTCTATACCAGGTAGTAAGAGGGTGAATACCTGTGCACAGAGTGTCTAGCTAATGATTGAGTATCTCACATTTAAGACATTCAGAGAACTGAATTCGATCCCTGAATTTGACCTGACTTTGATTCCTGGGTTAGGAAGATCCCCTGGAGAAGGGATTGGCAACCTTCTCCAGTATTCTTGCCTAGAGAAGCCCATGAACAGAGGACCTTGATTGGCTACAGTCCATGGGTCACAAAGAGTTAGACATGACTGATAGAGTTCATAATACTTCAGAGAACTGAAGCATACGTATTCCTATATATATATATTTCCTTTTTAAAATTGAAGTATGGTTGATGCACAATATTAAAAAGTTAACAGGTGTAAGACAGAGTGGTTCACAATTAAAAGTTCTATTACATTTATCTTTATAAAATATTGGCTCTGTTTCCTGAGTTGTACAGGAATGTATTTATTGACAATCAGCAGCCATTACAAAATGACAATCTAGCATTCTTTGGCAGCCATACATTTCAATTTGTTTTTTCCCCCCAAAGTTTTTTGGTTTTGACCTTTTTTTAGTGTTCCATATTCCAAAGGTTGTTCTAACAGCCAACATTACATTTGTGGTTTGTTAATATCACTTGGGTGTAGAAGTAATTTATTATTTCAAATTATTAACCAGTTAATCCATCTCATTCTTTTTTCCAGATTCGATCAAGAGTGCGAAGATTCCAGTGTACCTGTAGTTATTGCCAGTTTAAGAGAAATCCTTCTGATGATAATTATGAGAATTATTACAACACAACATACAGTAATTATGCCATGGAATCGAATGAGTCATAAACCTTATTCTTGTACTGTTCTCTTGCTGGTAATTTTAGGATCATTATGAAGCAGCCTGGGAAAGATTGTACCAATATTTTGATAATATTTATTGTAAGTTTGTCTTTTTCACTTGCATCTCTTTCTACCTTAATACAGTTTTAACTTATGAGGAATCTATATGTAGCTTGGAATTGAAATGACTTGAATACACACTAATTCCACTTTGATCTGACACCATGAAGTACTAATTAAGTCTCAGGTATTGCCTGTTTCTTAACCCTGAAGTTGAAACTCAATATCAAGAATTTGAAACAAATTAACTTGGGAAGGAATGTAAAGATAACATTGGCTGGTTTGACCAGAGCATTATTAGTGTGTTAAATAGTAATAAAATTTTTTGATGTGCTGTTTCAGTTTTCAGTAGCAAATAGATGTGTTTATAGAAGATCTTAATAAAACTTGAGACTTATTTGAGTAACTTTAAGATAAATCCTTGTTCTTATCTTAGACTTGTTTTTGCTAGCTATGTATTAAATGAATAATACTTACCCCCATCACGTTCTCAGGATGTAAATATATCTGGTGTTCTAATTTTTTTTTCTTTTTTTGGCATTCTAATATTTTGTGATACTGTCCTGTTGGGAATAAAGTTTACACATTTGAGGTAAGGTTACCAAACAGGTGCACTGATGTTTGTACATAGTATCCTCTTGGAAGAAGTTAACCAGTTGATGTTGTAAAAAGATATTAAAGAATTGGGGGTGCTTCCCTGGTGGCTCAGTAGTAAAGACTCCACCTGCCAATGCAGATGAAAAACATACACAGGTTTGATTCCTGGTCCGGCAAGATCCCACATACCTTGGAGCAACTAAAACCTGTGTGCCATACTCTGGACCCTGTGTCTAGAGCCCGGGACCCACAACTACTAGAGCCTGCACCCTAGAGCCCACGTTCTGAAACGAGAGAGGCCACCACCAGGAGAAGCATGCACTCCGAAACTAGACAGTAGCTCCCATCAGGTGGCCAAAGTATTGGAGCTTCAGCTTCAGCAGCAGTCTTTTCAGTGAATACTCGGGGATGTTTCCTTTAGGATTGACTGGTTGGATGTCTTTGCAGTCCAAGGGCCTCTCCAGAGTCTTCCCCATCACCACAATCCTCTAATTTAGTCCCTCTCTGAAGTACCTAGGCAACAGATTTCCGGAGTTATCTTGCAGATATAAAAGAACCTCACACCAAATGAAAGATGTTACTGCTGGATGACCACAAGCACAGAGCCCCAGAGACCCTGGAGCCTGATTATGTTAATCCCTGTAACACTGCTGGGACCCCTCGCCTTCACCTGGCATATTTTTTCCCCCCAACCGCACCTCCTTGCTTATGGAATCTTAGTTCCCTGACTTAGGATTGAACCCAGGTCCTCACCTGGCTTCTAAAACTGCTCAGGGCTCCCCTGGTGGCTCAGTGGTAAAGAATCTGCTTGCCAATGCAGGAGACTCAGGTTTGATTCTTGGTCCAGGAAGATCCCAGATGCCTCAGAGCAACTAAGCCTGTGGGCCACAAATACTGAGCCTGGACTCTTAACTGCCAATTACTGAAAAGAGCAAGTGTTTGCTCAGTTGTGTCTGATTCTTTGGGACTCAATGGGCTGTTGCCCTTTAGGCTCTTCTGTCCATGGAATTCTCCAGGTAAGAATACTGGAGTGGGTTACCATTCCCTTCTCCAGGGGATCTTCCTGGCCCAGGGATCGAACCCAGGTCTTCTACATTGTAGACAGATTATCTTCTGAGCCGCCAGGGAAGGCTACAACTACTGAGGCCCAAAAGCTCTGGAGCCTGTGCTCCGCAACAAGAGAAGCCACCACGATGAGAAGCCTGAGCACTGTAATGACGGACAGACTGTGCTGTCTGTAACTAGAGAAAAGCCCTTGCAGCAATGAAGATCCAGCACAGAGAAAAATAAAATTATTAGTCTTTAAAAAAAAAAATCTGTTTCTTCTGCTCAGGGATTTTGAGACCATAAGCCACCCATATCCTTGCCTGGTCCTGTAAGAAACCTTTTTTTGCTCAAAATCCAATGTTCAGAGTGTGAAGTTAGCTAGGCATATGGGATGGGAGGAATGGAATGCAAATTCTTTTTCAACACTGATAAATAATACAAAGAAGAGCTGTCTCTGAACCTCTTCAGCATCTAAGGAAAATCTTCCACAAAGGCTATCTCCCAATTTTCCAAATTTTCTCAGAAAGGCAGTGGTTCAAAGAACCTACCTACTTAATAATAGTGTCAGGTTGGTGAGCAGACACAGGCATTTTTGGGTATCTTTTTCTTCCTTTATCTTTCTTTTATTAGAGAAGACAGTGTAACAGAAGAGCCTAACAACATGCCCCCTGGTCATACACTTGCTCTCCCAGACCACTTTCTATGCCCAATAGGAGCTGTATAAATGGATGGGCTGATTGTTTGGTGAGTCATGCTTTATTTAGAAGATTCTATTTGGGCGAGCTGACCTTCAGCTCCTGAAAAGGAGCCTTGGAGAGCTTGTCTGTGGTTTGAAAGCCATAGAATTATAACCCCTAGTGCACACAGAGGTTTTTCTATGTTTGAAAGTTTCAAAAAAGACACAGCACTTTGTTGCAATTAGACAAATCTAATTAAAGATTTTAAAGGTCTGGCACATTAGTGATGTTCTCTGAAGTACCATGGTCAGCTCCTCAAATTCTGGTGACAGTCGTTTGGTTCCAATCCTCCCTTCTCTCCACCTCCAAGCTGCCCCCATCCCTTAGTTACAAGCAGAATACTGATGATGTATTTTCATACAGGCTGGTGGAAGTGCATGGTGTTACAGATACTGGTAACTTCTGTTTGAGGAATTACTACAATACTCCCTGAGATCATTTTATAGAGAGATGACCCCACTGATGACAATGAGCTATTTCCAATGGAAAAAGAAAATTTGTGGTAGCTTCAGTCTAAGGTCTGAATGAGGAAAGGAGAGATTTAAAAAACAACAACAACAAAAAAAACCCACTTCATTTACTAAAAAGCTTCATTTAGTTTCCTGAGAAAATGTTATGCTTTAGTAATGGGAAGACACTGGGTTACTAGGCTGAGTGCAAAATACATATGAAACCCTGAATACAACTGCATAATCTTACTTGACTCTGGGAGGCATCCTTTACAGTTAGAAGTGGGTGGTGCAACTCTGTGGGTCAGCAGAAGTTACTGGACAGGCAGTATCCCTCACTTGGAAACTTCTCAGACAGATAAACTCTGTGCTCCATCCCCAACCACTAGGTCAGTGGAGCCCAGTGTCGACTTTTAAAAGAAGCACAATGTGAGAACTGCAAGTTAAGTTTTATTTGGGGCAATATGAGGACTACAGTATGGGAGACAATACCTCAGATAGCTCTGAGGAACTGCTGAGACAGGGGGAAGGTCAATATATACATGATTTTGGTGAAGGGGGAGTTCATGCAATCAGGCACATATTTTTTTGCAGAAGTTTCCTGCTAGTCACAGGATTAGTCATCGCTATGAAGGATTTTAGTGCTTTTCTAGATATGAGGCAATAGAAGATTGCTCTTCTATCTATTGGGCTCATAAAATCAGGTCCTGAAAATATCTGTCTGAAGACCTGTTCACGCCAATTCCTGCCCACCCTCGAGGACAGAGGGCCTCATTTCTGCTCTCCACCCTGAACTCCTTTCAGAGGGTGGTAACGATCAGCAGCTTTAGCATCCCTTGATTTAATCCTCATAGCTGCTGCTAAGTCACTTCAGTCGTGTCTGACTCTGTGCGACCCCATAGACAGAAGCCCAACAGGCTCCCCTGTCCCTGGGATCCTCCAGGCAAGAACACTGGAGTGGGTTGCCATTTCCTTCTCCAATGCGTGAAAGAGAAGTCGCTCAGTCGTATCCGACTCTTCATGACCCCATGGACTGCCGCTTACCAGGCTCCTCCGTCAATAGGATTTTCCAGGCAAGAGTACTGGAGTAGGGTGCCATTGCCTTCTCCGAATCCTCATAGCAGTGGATGGCAAATGCCAATGGCAAGTGCCAATTTATAGCTGACACCAGCAGTCAGTATTTTAATAAGCCCTCCAGGTGACTGTGATGCACTCTGAAGCTTGGGAGCTACTTTGGATATGCCTGGCAAGGTCTCTGCAGTTTCTCCGAGGTTCCCATGATGCCTCTAAAAGGCATGTAGTCCTACAAGCATCATTTACATATATTGAGAGGCAATGTCTGTTCCTTTTTTGTTTTTATTTTTTTAATTTTGAATTTATTTTTTTAATTGAAACATAGTTGCTTTACAGAATTGGGTTGGTTTCTGCCAAACATCAACATGAATCAACCATACGAATGTCTGTTACTTTTTTAATAGGAAAATTTTTTGCTTGTGCCAGTCCAGCTGAGTGCCAAAGCATTGATGCTTTTGAACTGTGGTGATGGAGAAGACTCTTGAGAGTCCCTTGGACTACAAGGAGATCCAACCAGTCCATTCTAAAGGGGACCAGTTCTGGGTGTCCTTTGGAAGGACTGATGCTGAAGCTGAAACTCCAGTACTTTGGCCACCTCATGTGAAGAGTTGACTCATTGGAAAAGACTGATGCCGGGAGGGATTGGAGGCAGGAGGAAAAGGGGACGACAGAGGATGAGATGGCTGGATGGGATCACCAACTCAATGGACGTGAGCTTGAGTGAACTCTGGGAGTTGGTGATGGACAGGGAGGCCTGGTGTGCTGCAGTTCTTGGGGTTGCAAAGAATCGGACACGACTGAACGACTGAACTGAACTGAACTGAATGGTGCAAGAGAAATGCCTCCAGAGACATACATTAAGAAGGACACCATTTAATCATGGCCTGCCGGGGTCCAGCCCCAGCTGATCCAGGGTGTTCGAAGGGGAGACAGCTTCGGCGAGGATCAGGATACAATAGCTTCAATTAGACATTAATTAGAGATGTAAAGAGTAATAGAATGAGGATAGCTCAGTAGGAAAATTCAGTGGAGAAAAGAGGTTGAGTAGCTTGGTTTACGCGGGAGACCAATAAAACTTCAAGACAAGAAGCTTGCACCACTTACGTAGGCCGCAGGCGTCCTTCCATTCTCCCGAAGGAGAGGAGACACTGAGGCCTCCCCGGTCAGATCTTAGAAGCCCAGGCAAAATTAGTAAGCATGGCGGGTTCCGCGTGCCAGATGGAGACTCAGCCAGAGTGAGAGAGAGAGTGACATGGGGAGACCAGTCTTTCGAGGAACTGATCCCAATTCTTTATTTTCCAGAGTCTATTTTTATACACTGAGATGTTATACAAAAGTCATGTGGGGACAGCAGTCCTGACTTTTATTAAAGTCAGGTGCTTCATACAAATGTATACAGAGGTCTTAGGGGTGTTACATCATCTTCTGGCCAGGGGGGCCTGCTGACAATTTATGACCCTCTCCTTGGGACAGTGGTCAGTCAACCAGAACACTTTTTTCTCCAAGGGTGATTATTCTTAAAACAGACGCCACCCAAATAAAGTTACATTCCTACAGGGTGAGGGTGTAGTGGGTTTTAGTTAAGGAAAGAATTTACTTAGCCTAAGGTCTAACGTGATTAATATCAAAGGTTAATACTTATTTCTTCTATATATTCATTAATGTGTGTAAGGGCAGGGGATGTGGAGACTTAGCAACAAACATTGGCTCAACAAATGAAAAACCCTTCACCAATACAATTTCTAATCAGCCCACTATACTTATACTAATGGTTTTCTAACTTTTCTAAGGAACCTGTTTTTAGAAGGTTTAAAGCATCTCGTGCCTCTCACGGTTGGGAGGCTGTGAGCAATCACATGTGGCCGGACAAGCCTGTCAGGCAGGCTAGAGAACCTTCAGAGGAGTTTATAGGTTAAAACACTCTTGTCATGCCCAGGAGTTTTTATTAACTGGAGCTCTAAGTTAACTCCTTCTCTGAAAGAGGTGGTGGGGGACAGCCCCCCGTAAAGTCAGAGGTGTAGGTGAGAGCACAAAGTAGTAAAGTAGGCAGGCTCTGGTTATGGGGGTAGATGCTCGAGAATTTCCAGGGGGACTCCTGAGGCTTGATCCTGCCTTTGCGTATGTTGAGCCTCCTTCCTCATGACCTTTGCCATGGACGGAGTGCCTCATGCCGGCCCCCAACATCGGCCTCACTTCCCAAAGGGTTTCCCTGGTGACTCAGACAGTAAAGAATGCACCTGCAATGGGGGAGAGCTGGGTTCCACCCCTGGGTGGGAAAGATACCCTGGAGGAGAGCATGGCAATCCACTCCAGTATTCTTGCCTTGAGAATCCCCATGGACAGAGGAGCCTGCAGGGCTATAGTCCATGGGGTCGCAAAGAGTCAGACATGACTGAACGACTAAGCATAGCACACAGCACTTCCCAAAACCAACAAAATAGAGATTCCCCGTCCTACTTTATTCCAGCGGCGGAACCCAGGAGGTTCGGGCCTGCTTTGAACAGTCTTTTTTTTTTCCTTCCAAATAAATGCTTCAGAACATTCTGGTAAAAGTATGGAGGCTGGGAGGGAGAGGCGATCCCTCTGCCTCACTGCCTTCCAAAGGATCCTCGTGAAAGGATTTAACATGGCCTGATTTCCAAATCCACGACCTCTAAAAGAGTCCTGTATTTTGTGATATTACCTCCTCCCCTCAGCAAAGAGTGGGTAATTTGCCCACCCAGTCCTGCCTTGGATGTCGCAGCCTTTTTCTTTCCCTTTCCTGAAACAACCCTGATCCCCCATCACCCATGGTCTCCAGGGCGAGAGAGAATTTTTTTTTTTTTGAGAGAATATTTTAAAATGTTAGAGGGATGGGGACTTCCCCTGTGGTCCAGTGGTTAAGGCTCTGCTTTCCCAATGCAGGAGGTCTAGGTTCAATCCCTTGTCAGGGAACTAAGATCCCACACACTGTAACTACTGAGCCCACAGCTGGGGAAGCCTGAGCACAGCAAGGAAGACCCATCCCAGCCTAAATACAGAAATAAAATAAAAGGCTGGAGGGAAAAAAGACCTTCACGTAACTCATTTCACATGGTTGGAATTTTATTTATTTATTTATTTATATTTTCTTCATTTAAAAAAATATTTCCCCAACTTTCTACAAGGTAATGAAATACATTTACTTACAAGGGAATGTGAACTTTATGCTCGAGACATCAATTACAAGCTGGTAAATGTAAATGTCACCACTCTTAAGAAATCTACACCCAAGAGGAGATCGGCATTTTTGCTTCTGAGTGAGAGTATAGTTAAAACCACGCAATGTTCCTTCCACAATAAAAATAAAAATAGAAATGATGGAAACAAACCCGGCACATTCCATGTGATTGGGACAGGAGGAGTGAAACAGTGATTTATTGGTGTCCCTGGACTCACTGATTCCCATGAGTGTAATAGTTGGTCAGTCCTCCTGGGAATAAACTTTGAACTTTCACTTTTGTGATGATTCTGATGATTTAGTGATGAACACTGCAGAGACTGCACTGACCCAAAGAGAGTACTTTGATACTAGGGTTAGAAATAGATTGGAGTCACAATAATATGAATATACTTAGCGCTGCTGAACTAAACACTTAAAGTTAGTCAAACTTCAAAGTTAGTTATAGTTAAAATGGCAAATTTTATGTTATTTTTTAAATCACAAACACATAATTTTATAAAGAAAATTTTAAGGAAATTCAGGAAATGGCAAGACAATAAAGAAAATCAATGAAGTTAAAAATTGGTTCTTTCAGGTCAGATCAGATCAGTCGCTCAGTCGTGTCTGACTCTTTGCAATCCCATGAATCCCAGCACGGCAGGCCTCCCTGTCCATCACCAACTCCGGAGTTCACCCAGACTCACATCCATCGAGTCAGTGATGCCATCCAGCCATCTCATCCTCTGTCATCCCCTTCTCCTCCTGCCCCCAATCCCTCCCAGCATCAGAGTCTTTTCCAATGAGTCAACTCTTCCCATGAGGTGGCCAAAGTACTGGAGTTTCAGCTTTAGCATCATTCCTTCCAAAGAAATCCCAGGGCTGATCTCCTTCAGAATGGACTGGTTGGATCTCCTTGCAGTCCAAGGGACTCTCAAGAGTCTTCTCCAACACCACAGTTCAAAAGCATCAATTCTTCGGCACTCAGCTTTCTTCACAGTCCAACTCTCACATCCATACATGACCACAGGAAAAACCATAGCCTTGACTAGACGAACCTTTGTTGGCAAAGTAATGTCTCTGCTTTTGAATATGCTATCTAGGTTGGTCATAACTTTCCTTCCAAGGAGTAAGTGTCTTTTAATTTCATGGCTGCAGTCACCATCTGCAGTGATTTTGGAGCCCAGAAAAATAAAATCTGACACTGTTTCCCCATCTATTTCCCAAGAAGTGATGGGACCAGATGCCATGATCTTCGTTTTCTGAATGTTGAGCTTTAAGCCAACTTTTTCACTCTCCACTTTCACTTTCATCAAGAGGCTTTTGAGTTGCTCTTCACTTACTGCCATAAGGGTGGTGTCATCTGCATATCTGAGGTTATTGATATTTCTCCCGGCAATCTTGATTCCGGCTTGTGTTTCTTCCAGTCCAGCGTTTCTCATGATGTACTCTGCATATAAGTTAAATAAACAGGGTGACAATATACAGCCTTGACGAACTCCTTTTCCTCTTTGGAACCAGTCTGCTGTTCCATGTCCAGTTCTAACTGTTGCTTCCTGACCTGCATACAGATTTCTCAAGAGGCAGATCAGGTGGTCTGGTATTCCCATCTCTTTCAGAATTTTCCACAGTTTATTGTGATGCACACAGTCAAAGGCTTTGGCATAGTCAATAAAGCAGAAATAGATGTTTTTCTGGAACTCTCTTGCTTTTTCCATGATCCAGTGGATGTTGGCAATTTGATCTCTGGTTCCTCTGCCTTTTCTAAAACCAGCTTGAACATCAGGAAGTTCATGGTTCACATATTGCTGAAGCCTGGCTTGGAGAATTTTGAGCATTACTTTACTAGCATGTGAGATGAGTGCAATTGTGTGGTAGTTTGAGCATTCTTTGGCATTGCCTTTCTTTGGGATTGGAATGAAAACTGACCTTTTCCAGTCCTGTGGCCACTGCTGAGTTTTCCAAATTTGCTGGCATATTGAGGGCAGCACTTTCACAGCATCATCTTTCAGGATTTGGAATAGCTCAACTGGAATTTTATCACCTCCACTAGCTTTGTTCGTAGTGATGCTTTCTAAGCCCCACTTGACTTTACATTCCAGGATGTCTGGCTCTAGGTCAGTGATCACACCATCGTGATTATCTGGGTCATGAAGATCTTTTTTGTACAGTTCTTCTGTGTATTCTTGCCATCTCTTCTTAATATCTTTTGCTTCTGTTAGGTCCATACCATTTCTGTCCTTTATCGAGCTCATCTTTGCAAGAAATGTTCCTTTGGTATCTCTGATTTTCTTGAGGAGATCCCTAGTCTTTCCCATTCTGTTGTTTTCCTCTATTTCTTTGCATTGATGGCTGAAGAAGGCTTTCTTATCTCTTCTTGCTATTCTTTGGAACTCTGCATTCAGATGTTTATATCTTTCCTTTTCTCCTTTGCTTTTTGCTTCTCTTCTTTTCACAGCTATTTGTAAGGCCTCCCCAGACAGCCATTTTGCTTTTTTGCATTTCTTTTCCATGGGGATGGTCTTGATCCCTGTCTCCTGTACAATGTCACGAACCTCAGTCCATAGTTCATCAGGCACTCTGTCTATCAGATCTAGGCCCTTAAATCTATGTCTCACTTCCACTGTATAATCATAAGGGATTTGATTTAGGTCATACCTGAATGGTCTAGTGGTTTTCCCTACTTTCTTCAATTTAAGTCTGAATTTGGCAATCAGGAGTTCATGGTCTGAGCCACAGTCAGCTCCTGGTCTTGTTTTTGCTGACTGTATAGAGCTTCTCCATCTTTGGCTGCAAAGAATATAATCAATCTGATTTCAGTGTTGACCATCTGGTGATGTCCATGTATAGAGTCTTCTCTTGTGTTGTTGGAAGAGGGTGTTTGTTATGACCAATGCATTTTCTTGGAAAAATTGGTTCTTTAAAAGAACTTAAAAAATTGATGAAACTCCAGAAAATCTTTAAATATTTATTCTTTTTGAAAGATAAGGCACAAATTCAGCTTTTATGAATAAAAACACATGACAATTACATTCATTTTGTAAGCTTAAAACATATAAGAGAACCTCACACAATAGGATGACTATTATCAAAAAGAAAAGAGATAACAAACACTGGTGAGGATGTAGAGAAAAGGGACCCTGGTACAGTGCTGGCGAGAATGAAAACTGGTACAGCCAGTATGGAAAACAGGTCGGGAGTTCCTCAAAAAATTAAAAATAGAGCTAGCATGTGATCTAGTAATTGCACTTCTAGGTATATTCAAAAGAAATAAAAACCCGTGTCTCCATGTTGCTTGCAGCACTATTCGCAATAGCTAAGACATGGAAACAACCTAAACGTCCACTGATGGTTGAATGGATAAAGAAGGTGTGACACTTGGGACTTCCCTCGTGGTCCAGTGGTTAAGAACTTGCCTTCCAACGCAGGGGACACGGGTTTGATCCCTCGCGCCACAACTAGAGAAACACGAGTGCCACAACAAAGACTCAGTGCAGCCAAAAGAAAAAGGGAAAAAATGATATACACAATGGAATATTGCTCAGCCAGGAAGAAGAAAGAAATCCTGCCATTTGCAACAATATGGATGAACTTTGAGAATATTATGCAAAATGAAATGTCAGAGAAAGACAAATACTGTATAATCTCACTTATATGTGAAATCTTAAAACATTAAACTAATAGAGTGGAACGATGTTGCCAGGGGCTAGGTGGGGGGAGGTAGGAAATATGGGACGTTGGTCAAGGATACAAACTTCAAGTTATAAGATGAATAAGTTTCGAGAATCTGATGAAGAGCACGGTGACTATAGTTAACAACACTCTATTATATACTTGAAGGCTGCTCCACAGGGAGAGTTTACTGCTCTTACTGTAATAACAGCAACAGGGGAATTCCTTGGTGGGCTAGTGGTTAGGACTCTGTCTTCTGGCTGCCAAGGGCTTGGGGAAATAAGATCCCATAAGCTGTACCAGAAAGTTTTAAGGAAATAAACGGGCTCTCCAAAAAAAAAAAAGTTAATTATGGAGGTGAAGGATATAACTAATCTTATTATGGAAAACATTTTGCAATATATACATGTATTGAATCATCACACTTTAAACTTACACAATGTTATACCTCAATTCAATCTCTATAAAGGCTGAGAAAAAATTGAAAAGAAAAAAGAAAAGAATTGAAAACTCATATAAAAATGAAAGAATTCCAGGAAATCACAACATACCAATGGTGTCTGAAGCAAAATACACTTTTGAAAAATTATATATGTATTTTTCAGAGCCATTTATTCCTTTATTAACAAATTCATTCATGGATGCATTCATTCCTCAAATTCAATGAATATGAACTGAACGTTTCTCACGTGTCAGATAGACGTGATATCTGACGTCTATCACGTCAGAGTGTGTTGTGATGGGGCCACACAAATGAACAAAACACAATCCCTCCTTGCTGCAGACTGTGTGTGTCCCCCAAATTCATATGTTGAAATCTAATCCCCCGAGTGATAGTATTTGGAAGTGGGGCCTCTGGGGGGTGAATAGGTTGTGAGGATGGAGCCTCCTGAATGGGATTAGTGCTGTTATAAAAGAGACTGCAGGGAGCTCCCTTGCCCCTCTATGTGACCACACAGTGAGAAGACAGCTGACTACTAACTAGAACTCTTGTCAGACACTGACTCTCCTGGCATCTCAATCTTAAATTTCTCAGTCTCCAGAGCTGCTGGTCTTGGAGAGTCTCCTGGAGGCGGGTGAGCTGGGGACATGGACACTGGTGGCAGACACACTGAGGAATGGTCAACCATGTGAACACCACTGCCCACTGCTGCCACTGTGGCCCATTAGCCTACATATGTGTTTCTATGTTTGCTTATTCTGTTTTGTGTGTGTGTGTGTGTGTGTGTGTGTGTGTGTGTTTTGGCTGTTAGGCTTGCAGGGATCTTAGTTCCCCAACCAGGGACTGAACCCTCACCCTCAGCAGTGAAATCGAAGAGTCCCAACTACTAGACCAGGAAGGAAGTCCCTACATACATGTTTTTAATTGATTCTAAGTAAAACCTTGTCATGAGGGAAAAAGAAAATAGGTTGGAGCACTATTAATATTGGAGAAGAAAATGGCAACCCACTCCAGTGTTCTTGTCTGGGAAAATCGCATGGACAGAGGACCCCACAGTCTGTGGGGTCGCAGAGTCGGACACGACTGACCACGCATGCACTATTTATAACAGCAACTGAAGACTTAAAATATAAACAAACAAACACTGAGCCACCAATGCCACTCACGAATGCCTCAATCCAGGAAGACTTTTATTAAACAGCAGCAGCAGAAGGCAGCTAGTTTTTAATCACCATCGACTTTGCATTGCCATTCTAAAATGTGAAAGGTGAAGTGCTATTCCTCTTTCTGGCAGCAGATGGCGCCATCGGGACATATACAAGTGGCTAGAGCGTAAAAATTGAGACTGTAAACAAAGCTGAGCGCGGAAGAGTTTATGCTTTCGAACTGTGATGTTGGAGAAGACTCTTTAGAGTCCCTTGGACAGCAAGAAGATCCAACCAGTCAATCCTAAAGGAAATCAGTCCTGAATATTCATAGGAATATGAATATTCCTGAAACTCCAATACTTTGGCCACCTGATGCGAAGAACTGACTCATTCGAAAAGACCTTGATGCTGGGAAAAATTGAAGGCGGGAGGAGAAGGAGACGACAGAGGATGAGATGGTTGGATGGCATCACCGACTCAATGGACATGAGTTTGAGTAGGTTCCAGGAGATGGTGATGGATAGGGAAGCCTGGCATGCTGCAGTCCACAGAATCGTAAAGAGTCGGACACGACTGAGCAACTGAATTGAACTGAACTGAATTATGTTGATTGAACTGAGAGGGTAAAAAGCTAAATGAGTCTTAGAGATCCTTCTATGGTGAATTTAAAAGAGGAAAGTAGGGACTTCTGGTGGTCCAGTGGTTAGGATTCCCCATGTTCAATGCAGGTACCACAGGTTCGATCCTTGGTCAGGGAACCAAGATCCCCAAATGCCTTAGGGCATGGCCAAAATAAATAAAAAAGACCTTTGTGATTGAAACTGGCAATCCTGACTCCACTGCGTCTAATCTAGCAGGAATTGAAACCCAGTTAAGTTGTGCCTACTGCAGAGAAGCAGGGCTTTTATTTAGGTTTCAGGATTTGCACCCAGAGAGAACTTAAAAGTGAAGACTTCTTCATGCCTGAGATATCTGTGACTAGAAGTCATCTTTGACTTCTCTCTAAGAGAAACACAAAGGTGTTTACCAGGAAGCCTGTCCACAGGCAGGAAAGGAGGCAGCAGAGACACTCAAATGACCAAGAGAAAATATGATTTTTAATTAAGGCAAAATGTTTTCCACCAAACCATCTTTGGGATGAGTGCTAAACTGTGCAGAAGAGAATGAAAATATCTGCCTTAAGAGAAAGAAAAACCATCCTCTGACCAAATTCCTGTGTTTGATTGGGTAAGACTGCAAGATATAGACGGGGCTTCCTGTTTGGTGTAGTGGTATAAATGCAGGCGACATAAGAGACGCAGGTTCGACCCCTCTGTCCAGAAGATCCCTGGGTTGGGAAGATCCCCTGGAGAATAAAATGGCAACCCACTCCAGCATTCTTGCCTGGAAAATCCCATGGACAGAGGAGCCTGGTGGGCTACAGTCCATGAGGTTGCAGATAATCAGACACGACTGAGTGACTGAGCACGCGTCTAAAAGAATCATTCAGGTTTCATTTTATATTGTTTTCCTTTTGACCCTCCGTCTTGTCACTTCACTCATTGTTAAAGAATTGTGGTATGTGATCTGATTATAGGGACCGCCAACATACATACTTCCAACAAAAGCTAAGTACAGAGTGATGGCCATGGGAGGTAATCTTAATTCTCTGGTCCTGACTGTCTGGAAACAAAACATCCGTTGCTTTTTTGCCTGTTTGTGTTTGTTTTTGTTTAAAATATGAGTCATTTGATAAAGAATAGATTCTAGTAGTGAGTCTAGAATGAGTTAAAAAAATAATTCATGGCCTTCTCATATGTAACACTTTGTGCAGTAAATATTATGATGCCCCTTATACAGATGTGGAAACGATCTTAGAAAAACTAAAGGTTTGACCTCAGTGACATAGCTAGAAAGAGGAGAAACTGAAACCGAAATAGAGCAGGACCCCCCACCCCACATCCTCTGCCTGCCCTTTGTCTGTGGAAAAACTTTAGCCAAAGAGTAAGGTTAATCAGAGTAGTGAGAAAATGCAGAAACGAAGGAAAGCAGTCAAAGAAGAGCTAACAATAAGTTTAGTTATTAATCATAGTCAAGAACCTTTAGTTCTGCCTTGAGGGCTATAAATAATATTCTAAGCTGTATCCTGTGAGCTGTGTTACAGATTCTGAAACTCCAAGTGGAGAAGTTAATTACATGATGACCAGATCATAGTATGACATAAGCTGCCACAATTCTGAGAACTGGCCTCAAGGAAATGGGAATACACTGACCATGGAACTGAAGATTAACTATACCTGTAACAATCCAGATGATGCTGGTTAGACCCCCAGTGACCAATTTCAAGATGACTGTCAGAGCTAACAGTGCTGTTTCTGCTTGTAGCCCCCTCCCTCAGCCTATAAAAGTTCTAGCCCACTGATTCTCAGTGGGGAATTGCTGGCATCCAAGGTAAAGCAAACTTGCCTTTTCACCAACCTGAGCTCTTTATTGGTTTTTGAACAGTGAGTAGCCAGCCCACTTTCAGTTACAAAACCAGATAAGACCGTTAAAAATTACGCTGTATAGACTTATTCTCTGCGCCAACTTCTAAAGTACATGTTTGGGAGTTAAGGGATGGGTGTGCAGGCACCATCTTATCTAGAGCTGGGGCCTGCCGACACACCTGAGGTCTTCTCTCATCTGTTCCTCCAGCTGGGAGGCTCTGCCAAGAATCTCCCTTCTCAAGATTTTTTTTGGGTGAGGGTCTGGTGAAGGATGAATAATGGCTGGGTCTTAATTGCGGCACTCAGGCTCAGTAGTTGTGATGAGCGGGCGTGGTTGCTCCAAGTCATGTGGGATCTTTGTGCCTTGACCCGGGATGGAACCCATGTCCCCTGCATCGCAACGCAGATTCTTAACCAATGGACCACCCCGGAAATCCCTTCCTTCTCAGAAATTAAAAGGGTTTGTCCCTTAGTCATCCTCCACCAGCTGAAAAATACATTCACTTTTTCTACTCCTGGGACCAAACAGAGAAGCAATTTATGGTACTAAAATCCTGGTTGATAGGATTGAAATGGATGAAAGGGAATAGAGGAGACTGTTGAGGGAATGAGAATTTCAGAGATTCAGCTATGGTGTGAACTAGGAAAGTAACATTCGATACCATTAGAGCTAGAGCAGTGGTTCTCAACTAGGGGCCACATCCCCCCAAGGGACATTCAGTAAGGTGTGGAGACAATTTTGGTAGTTACTGAGGGGAGGGGTGCTGCTACTGGTTATCTGGTTGGTAGAGGAAAAACAGGGACTAGGATGGGGTGAGTAAGGTAAGGGCAAGACTTCCCTGGTGGTCCAGTGGCTAGGACTCTGCTCTCCCAACGCTGGGGGCCTGGTCAGGGAAATGGATCCCGCTTGCTGCAGCTAAGGCCTGGCGCAGCCAAATTAATAATAATATTTTTAAAAAAGAGAAAAGATAAGGGCAAATGGAAGAAGAACTTTAAAACCTCAATATTTAAGATAAATGTTTTCACCTGTATTTTTTTATATTGATATAATCCAGACTTTGTTGGGATTTCATCAGTGTTACATGTACTCACTTGTGTTTATGTCTGTCTGTGTATTTAGCTATATGCAATTTTAACACGTGTGTAGATTCAGATTCAATCACAGTCAAGACTCAGAACAATCCCATCATAAGTCTCCATTTTATTTTTTGGTTTTTGAATTTTATTTGGCATGATGGCATGCAAGATCTTAACTCCCCAGAGACTGAACCCATGCCCCTTGCAGTGCAAGTGTAGAGTTCTATCCAGAGAAATTCCCCAGCTCCCAACCTTAGGTGGAGTCCAAAAGTCACCTCCTTAATATAACAAATGACATATTTGTTGCTATTAGAACGTTTCAAGGGTTTTAGGATCTCTGAGTGAGAAATGGGACAAAGATAAATATACATATATTTCTTAGTATGATTAACAAGATCACAGATGTATTCATGGTTCTGGTGGGAAGAAGTATACTGGTCGAGAAGTTTTCTGGGAAGTTCATGGAAACAGGCATATTGGAAGAGGAAAGCAGATCAACTTGTCTTCGGACATCTTTAAGAATTATATTCTAGGAGACACAGGCATATCCTGAATCCTGGGTTGTCAGACAGAGGTCAAATCTACTGTTTCCATTGCATGCACGGTGGCTAGCCTTGACTGGTAATAACTAAACAGGACTTGGTAATCTGATAACAAGACAGGACTAATGTCCCAACCAGTGCTATGTATCCTTGGAAAATTTAATCCTGCCTCCCCACGACTAAGGGCCAAGTATTTTAATTACTCTATTATCTCCCACTCCAGTGGAATTTCCCATAGAGACCACTGTTGATTGACCGAGGAATGCATTTAGCACAGGGACAGCTCACTCTTAAGTGTTACTATTTTTTCCCTTTTGCTTTCTTTCTTCTTTGAGCGGTCTCTGCTGTTTTATTTCTACTTGAAATTTCCTAAACTAGCTTCAGTGACTGGCGTGCTTAGTGACTTAATCAACCTTAATAAAACTGCATCCTTTCAACCTGAATGGCTGATCCGAGAAGAAAGAGATGATTCCATAAGAAAGAAGACAGAATATTCTCACAGAAATCTCAGCAAAAGATGCTGTTATGTGGAAGGAAACAAGACGGACAGACAGTGAATTCTGAGCTCTCTATCTGACCAGCAAACCTAGAGATGATCCTAGGTGTATACATCCCTTCAGGTGTATTTTTTAGATGTGGAAAAATAAGCTATCTCTCTCAAGAAATGAAACTTGACAAGGAAAAGCTCTACTATTTCTTTCTCAATTCAGTGGGTATTTATGTGTGTGTAAATCATATCATACACACAGCCCATATCATAAATACAGGCTATTATTTATTACAGTAGAAATTTTAGTAAATTTTTTCCTCCTTTTAAATGATGAACAAACACAAGGAACATGGTTTCCACAAGAAGAAAGGAATAAAGTTCATATCATATTGAAGAAATAAATTTTAGCATTTTTGCTTTACATTTCTTTGTAGGTCTCTAAAATGGGAAAAGAAGAATGAAGGAACATAATCAAAGGATTTTTACAACTAGTTGAATCAAGAGAAGAACTCTGCAGAAAGAATATTTTTCTTTGTGTGTGCTTAGTCACTCAGTCATGCCCGACTCTGCGACCCCATGGACTGTAGCTTGCCAGGCACCTCTGTCCATGGGGATTCTTTTCCAAGCATTTGAACTCAGTATGTTCCTAATAGCTCTGCACATCACGGGGAGCAGACTACCAGTCTTGTTTGAACATATGGGGTTAACAAAGAAAAAGTAATTGATTTCTTTTTTTTATTTAGGAAAGTTTTATTTATCTTCACTTTTTCTCCTCTAGTGCATTTTTTTCTTTCTTTCTTTTTTTAATGTGCATGCCTGCTAAATTGCTTCAGTAGTGTCTGACTCTTTTCAACCCTGAGGACTGTAGCCCGCCAGGCTCCTCTGTCCATGGGATTCTCCAGGCAGGAATACTGGAGTGGGTTGCCATGCCTCCCTCCAGGGGATCTCCCTCTCCCAGAGATCGAACTGCATCTCATTATATCTCCTGCATCAGCAAGCGGGTTCTTTACCACTAGCACCACCTGGAAAGACCAGTAATTGACTTCTTTTGGACCAGTTTGACTACATGAAAGGGACAGATAATATGTTCAGAGAACCTTTCTTCAGATATCTATTTTACTGTTATTCTGATTATAAGACACCAACCTGATCCTTTTTTTTAATTTAAGATTTACTTTGACATAGACCATTTTTAAAGTCTGTATTGAATTTGTTTCAATATTGTTTCTGTTCTGTGTTTTGTTTTTCTTTTGACTATGAGGTATGTGGGATGTTAGCTCCCCAACTGGGGATTGAACCCATAACCCCTGCATTGGAAGATGAAGTCTTAACCCCTGGATCACCAGAGAAGTCCCTTGTCCCTTCTTAATTTAGTGTAAAAATTGAAGAAGACTACACAAAGAAGTGTTAAGAATAATGCCAGGGTCCATAATAAATAATGTTAGCTAATACTATATAATTTTATCAGTCTAATGGAATCCTAAGAAAATAAAAAGGAAAATAAACTATGATGTTTAGACTATAAAACATATCCAATTTCTGAGTTACTAAAATGTGAAAAAAGGGGTATCTTAGAATTAATGAAGAACTCCGGGAGTTGGTGATGGACAGGGAGGTCTGGCGTGCTGCGATTCATGGGGTTGCGAAGAGTCGGACACGACTGAGCGACTGAACTGAACTGAGCACAATTTTTAATATTATTACTCACAAACTAAGTAATTTTGTTTAAATTATTGCTTTAAAGTTGTCTTATTTTGGACTTCCCTGGCAGTTCAGTGGTTAGGTCTCTACATTTCCACTGCAGGGGGCACTGGTTGGAAACTCCATGCTCCTAATGCAAGGGGCCCTGGGTTCGATCCCTGGTCAGGGAACTAAGATCCCACATTCTGTGACTAAGCCCGTGCTGCAACTAGAGAGGCCAGTGCAGCCAAAATAAATAATTTTAATTAATTAATCAATTATAAAAAATTTAAAGTGTTTATCACCCAGCATTAACTGTTTCTATGTGGGATAATATGTATCCTGAGATCTTTGCCCTCAAAAATATTCCATTATCATGCAAAAGTGTTTAGTAATGTGTTGAGACTAATATTGTTTTGATAGCTTGTGGATATTTCCCAAAAGTGTATATGGTTGGTCCATTAAAATCACTGAAGTGTTAGTTGCTCAGTCATGTCTGACTCTCTGCAACCCCATGGACTGTAGCCCAGCAGGCTCCTCTGTCTGTGGAATTTTCCAGGCAAGAATCCTGGAGTGGGTAGCCCTTCCCTTCTCCAAGGGACCTTCCTGACCAGGGGATCAAACCTGGGCCTCCTGCATTGCAGGCAGATTCTTTACCATCTGAGCCACAAGGGAAGTCCAAGATCACTAACTGGGAGACAATATTTTACTCAGAAAAGTGTGAAAGTTTTTGAATATGTTGGAAATACCCTTACTGATTTTCCCTGATGATGAGCCTGATGGTGAAATGAATAACTATTATAGAGACTGGAGCTGAAAGCTTTGCTGGTGGTACTTAGGGTTGACTAGTTACAGAGGAATAAACTCTTTCACAGAGCTTCCCAGTGCAGGAGAACTAAGAGTGGCAGGTTCGATCCCTGAGTTGGGAAGATCCTCTGGAGAAGGAAATGGCAACCCACTCCAGTTTTCTTGCCTGGGAAATCCCATGGAGGGACCCAGTCCATGGGGTCACAAAGAGTTGGACACAACTTAGAGACTAAACACAAATATTCATAGCAGCACTATTCACAACAGCCAAAACATGGAAAGAACATAAATATTCACTCATAGACAGAAGAATGAATAAAGAAGTTGTGATACGTATATACAAAGAAATATTACTTGGCCATGAAAAGAATTAAATAATGCCATTTGCAGCAACATGGGTGTAACTTCAGTTCAGTTCAGTTCAGTCGCTCAGTTGTGTCTGACTCTTTGTGACCCCATGAACCGCAGCACGCCAGGCCTCCATGTCCATCATCAACTCCCGGAGTTCACTCAAACTCATGTCCATTGAGTCGGTGATGCCATCCAGCCATCTCATCCTCTGTCATCCCCTTCTCCTCCTGCCCCCAATCCCTCCCATCATCAGAGTCTTTTCCAATGAGTCAACTCTTCGAATGAGGTGGCCAAAGTATTGGAGTTTCAGCTTCAAAATCAGTCCTTTCAGTGAACACCCATGACTGATTTCCCTTAGGACGGACTGGTTGGATCTCCTTGCAGTCCAAGGGACTCTCAAGAGTCTTCTCCAACACCACAGTTCAAAAAGCATCAATTCTTTGGCACTCAGCTTTCTTTATAGTCCAACTCTCACATCCATACATGACCACTGGAAAAACCATAGCCTTGACTAGATGGACCTTTGTTGGCCAAGTAATGTCTCTGCTTTTCAATATGCTATCCAGGCTGGTCATAACTTTCCTTCCAAGGAGTAAGCGTCTTTTAATTTTATGGCTACAGTCACCATCTGCAGTGATTTTGGAGCCCAGAAAAATAAAGTCTGACACTTCTTCCACTGTTTCCCCATCTATTTCCCACGAAGTGATGGGACCAGATGCCATGATCTTAGTTTTCTGAATGTTGAGTTTTAAGCCAACTTTTTCACTCTCCACTTTCACTTTCATCAAGAGGCTTTTGAGTTCCTCTTCACTTTCTGCCATAAGGGTGGTGTCATCTGCATATCTGAGGTTATTGATATTTTTCCCAGCAATCTTGATTCCAGCTTCTGCTTCTTCCAGCCCAGCATTTCTCATGATGTACTCTGCATATACATTAAATAAGGGTGACAGTATACAGCCTTGACGAACTCCTTTTCCTATTTGGAAGCAGTCTGTTGTTCCATGTCCAGTTCTAACTGTTGCTTCCTGACCTGCATACAGATTTCTCAAGAGGCAGGTCAGGTGGTCTGGTATTCCCATCTCTTTCAGAATTTTCCACAGTTTATTGTGATCCACACAGTCAAAGGCTTTGGTGTAGTCAGTAAAGCAGAAATAGATGTTTTTCTGGAACTTTCTTGCTTTTTCAGTGATCCAGTGGATGTTGGCAATTTGATCTCTGGTTCCTCTGCCTTTTTGAAAACCAGCTTGAATATCTGGAAGTTCGCGGTTCACAGACTTGTGGTTACCAAGGGGAAATAGAGGAGGGAGAAGGATGGACTGGGAGTTTGGCATTGGTGTAAACTATTACGTGTAGACTGAATAAACAACAAAGTTCTACTGTAATGCACAGCGAACTATATCCAATCTCCTGGGATAAATCATAATGGAAAAGAATATTTTAAAAAAAGAATGTGTGTATGTGTATAACTGAGTCACTTCGCTATACAGCAGAGATAGGGACAACATTGTAAATCAACTATATTTCAATTAAAAAAAAAAAAAAGTCCTGGGATTCAGGACAGACCTTGTCTAGCCAATCCAATGCTCATACCACATAAGAAACCAGGAAGGGTCTCTATTTCTTCCTGGGCTCAACGTGACTTCAGTCCTCTTTCCATAGAGAGATTGTACCGTCAGTGACACAGGAAAAGAAAATATTTCTAGTTCAGGGGTTCTCACACCTGGCTACACATTGGTGTCAGTAGTGTTAGTTGCTCAGTTGTCTCTTTGTAACCCCATGAATGCAGGCTCCTCTGTCCATGGAATTCTCCAGGCAAGAATACCGGAGTGGGTACTCATTTCCTTCTCCAGGAGATCTTCCCAACCTCGGGTTTGAACCTGGATCTCCTGCATTGGAGGAAGATTCTTTACCATCTGAGCCACTCGGGAGGGAAACCCCAGTGTCACCAAGAGCTTAAAAAAACACAGATCCCTGGGATCTACTCCCCCAAGTTCTGATTCAATTGGTCTCCGGACATCAGGGTTTCTTAAAGCTACTCAAGTGAGTCCACGGACACAATCAAGAGTTTTTCAAAATTTTATGAATCATCCAGGGATTTTTTTTTTTTACCCTCTGAAATGATTTATTTACTTAATTAATGGACTGCAACCTGCAGTTTGAAAAACATTGCTTTAAGATTAATTCATTAGTCTCAAAATCTGGAAATGTAGCATCTGCCTGCAACATTTTTTTTCTTTTATTTAATTTTCTTTTTAATTGAGGGATAATTGCTTTATAGAATTTTGTTGTTTTCTGTCAAACCTCAGCATGATTCAGCCATAGGTATACATATATCCCCTCCATCTGAACCTCCCTCCCGTCTCCCTCCCCATCCCATCCCTCTAGATTGATACAGAGCCCCTGTTAGAGTTTCCTGAGCCACACGGCAAACTCCTGCTGGCTATTTTACATATGGTTATGTAAGTGTCCATGTTACTCTTTCCATACATCTCACTCTCTGCTCCCCTCTCCCCATGTCCATAAGTCTATTCTCTATGTCTGTTTCTCCATTGCTGCCCTGTAAATAAATTCTTGAGTACCATTGTTTCTAGATTCTGTATATAGGCATTATAATATGATATTTATCTTTCTCTTTCTGACTTACTTCAGTCTGTATAATAGGTTCTAGGTTCATCCAACTCATTAGAACAGACTCAAATGTGTTCCTTTTTATGACTGAGTAATATTCAATTCTGTATATGTACCACAGCTTCTTTATCCATTCATCTGTAGATGGACATCTAGGTTGCTTCCATATTCTAGCTATTGTAAATAGTGCTGCAATGAACAATCGGATACATGTGTCTTTTTCAATTTTGGTTTCCTTAGGGTGTATGCCTAAGTCATATTGTGGTCTTATTCCTAGTTTTTTAAGGAATCTCCATGCTGTCTTCCATGAAGAGTGCAAGAGCGTTCCCTTTTCTCCACACCCTCTCCAGCATTTATTGTTTGTAGACTTTTTGATGATGGCCATTCTGATGGGTGTGAGGTGATATCTCATTGTAGTTTTGATGTGCATTTCTCTAATAATGAGCAATGTTGAGCATCTTTTCATGTGTTCATTAGCCATCTGTATGTCTTCTTTGAAGAAATGTCTGTTTAGGTCTTTTTCCCACTTTTTGATTGGGTTGATTGTTTTTCTGATATCGAGTTGTATGAGCTGCTTGTATATTTTGGAAATTAATCCTTTGTCAGTTGTTTCATTTGCTATTATTTTCTTCCACTCTGAGGGTTGTCTTTTCACTTTGCTTATAGTTTCCTTTGCTGTGCAAAAGTTTTTAAGTTTAATCCCTCCCACCCAGGGATCTTGTTTAGAGGCAAATGCTGATTCACGAGGCATTGGGTGAGGCCCAATACTGAGACTGTCATTTGAGCACAATTACGTCAAGAATTTCAATTCTCTCATTTTTTAGAGCCAACTGGGAAAAAAGTGAATAGCTTAAGGAATTTTAATGGCTACCGTCAGATATCCCCAGATGGCTCATGTTTGCTTGCTGACGGGAAAGATCAAGTTTTGAGGGAAACAGTGTTGATGCAACCGAGAGCCAGGAGAATTCCCAGAGTAATGACTTGAGTAGTTAGGGTGAGATAAGTACAAAACAGGAGGTCCTGGCCTTCCAAAGGAGTGTGGACGTGTCATGCAAGGAGAGTTTTATGATTCAGAACTGTATCAGCTGATTTTTGTAGTTTCAGGAGAGAAAGAGTATCTTCTTTTATATATTTCCAAGATTGTTTTTACCAACAACTTTTTGTCAGGAAGGTCAGCATTCTCAAAGCTGAACACAGGAGAAGAAGCAGTTCTGAGAAGCTTAAAAATGACAATATGAAAATTATTAAAATTAGAAATATTTTATTTCTTTGTATCTTTTCTTTTTAATTTTTGGCTGTGCTGTGCAGCTAGTGAGATTGTAGTTCTCTAACCAAGACTGAAGCTGCACTCTTGGCAGTGAAAGTGAGGAGTCCTAACCGCTGGACCTCCAGGGAATTACAAAAATCAGAAAGTTTTTTAAATTTTTATTTTACTGAAGTACAGTTTATTTACAATGTTGTGCTAATTTCTACTGGACAGTAACATGATTCATTTATATGTATGTGTGTATATATATATATATAAATATAAAATTATTGATGTTTAGTTGCTAAATCATGTCCGACTCTTTACAATCTCATGGACTGCAGCCCTCGGGGCTCCTCTGTCCACAGGATTTCCAGGCAAGAATACTGGAGTGGGTTGCTATTTCCTTCTTCAAGGGATCTTCCTGACCCAGGAATGGAAACTGTGTCTCCTGCACTGGCAAGCAGATTCTTTACCACTGAGTCACCAGAGAAGCCCGATGCTATACACACACACACACACACACACACACACACATATATATAAATCAGAGATTTTTTATGACAACTAGAATGGAGAAAAAATTTTTTTGGTCCTCCAACTGAGAAATGAGCAAATGGTGGCTCTGTATCTTGTACAGAATGCTGAGATTCACAGATAATTGTCTGAGTTGAAAAAAAAAGATCCCTCACCTGTGTTTAGAACCCTCCAGTTGGAGGCTCTCTGCTAAAACAAGCACCCAGGTCGGGGGCTCCTGGAACTGACCAAGAGCCACAGATCTATCTGCTTACAGTTAACTTCTCAGATACACCCATTATTTCTGTTAATGGTATTTCTGGGAAGATCACTGCAAAGCATTGTACCTCAAATATAATTCATGTTGGTTAATAAAAACATGATGCTTTTATGACTATATGAATAAAGCAGCAGCAGTCAATAATAACCTGTACTTATTGGGGAAGCTGTAAATTCTTCACTTAAAGTGTATAAACTTTATTTCCCAAGTCCTGTTGAGTGGGCACTCTGTTAATTCCTTGATGGGGTTTTCATGGAGGAGTAAATAAACTTTGACAGGTCCTTCAATACAACATGTCTGATAAATTTTGCATTAGAAAGAATATGAGGTATGAAAAGGTCCGTTTTTATGTGTTTTACCTAGTCAGATAAAATAAGCAAAATCAAGACTTCGCTGGTGGTCCAGTGGCTAAGACTCTGAGATCCCAATGCAGGGGGCCTGGGCTTGTCTATCCCTGGTCGGGGAACTAGATTGCACAAGCCACAGCTAAAACCCATGTGCTGAAATGAAGATCCGGAGCAGTCAAATAAATGAATAATTAAACATTTTAAAACAAGATAAACCTATTATGTTTGTGTCTAAGCAAAATATATACACAATTTTTTCATCAGATGTCTTTGTATGCTTATGTGTATGAAAAGTTTTAGGATCTTTACACCAAAAAGTATATTCTAAATACTAAATATATCTAAGGTAATAAATAAAAATGATATTGAAATAATACAACTCTTTTTATTGAAGTATAATTGAGTTACAGTGTTTCAGATGTACATCAAAGTGATTATTTTTCAGATTCTTTCCCATTATGGGTTATTACAAGATATTGATACAGTAGGACATTGTTGTTTATTTTATATATAGTAGTGTGTATCTGCTAATCCCAAATTCTAAATTTATCCCTCCTTCTCCTTTCCTCTTCGATTCCAACACTGTTTAATAAGTGCCATCAAAATAATACACTGTTTTTAGACATGATATAAAGCAAGGGCTTCCCTGGTGGCTCAGATGGTAAAGAATCTGCCTGCAATGCAGGAAACCAAGGCTTCAGAGACCTGGCAAATAGATGGGGAAACAACTGAAACAGTGACAGACTTCTATTTTCTTGGGTTCCAAAATCACTGCGGATGGTGACTGCAGCCATAAAATTAAAAGATGCTTGCTCCTTGGAAGAACAGCAAAAACAAACCTAGACAAGAGCACCAAAAAGCAGGGGCATTACTCTGCCAACAAAGGTCCATTGGCATAGTCAAAGCTACAGTTTTTCCAGCAGTCATGTATGGATGTGAGAGTTGGTCCATAAGAAAGACTGAGTGCCGAAGAATTGATGCTTTTGAACTGTGGTGTTGGAGGACTCTGGAGAGTCTCTTGGACTTCAGGGAGATAAAACCAGTCAATCCTAAAGGAAATCAATGCTGAATATTCATTGGAAGGACTGATGCTGATGCTGAAGCTCCCATACTTTGGCCACCTGATGCAAAGAGCTGACTCAATGGAAAAAACCCTGATGCTGGGGAAAACTGAGGGAAGGAGGAGAAGGAGATGACAGAGGATGAGATGGTTGGATGGTATCACCGATTCAATGGACATGAGTTTGAGCAAACTCTGGGAGATGGTGAAGGACAGGGAAGCACAGTGTGCTGCAGTCCATGGGGTCACCAAGAGTCAGACACCACTGAGCGGCTGAACAACAACAAAGCAAGATCTGCCTTCATATACTGTGACCACAATATGGTCTTCGGTTTAGATTTTGCCAAGGTTTCAGATCCCAATGAGGGAAGGGGAACTGAGGGTGCATGTAGGGGTTTTAGGGCAATTTGGGATCAGGGCTTGTCACCATGACTGTGGGTTAAAAGCTGGGAAAGACAGGGGAATAGCTCCCCAGTCTCTCTCTCTCTTTTTCAGTTCAGTTCAGTTCAGTCGCTCAGTCATGTCTGACTCTTTGTGACCCTATGAATTGAAGCATGCCAGGCCTCCTTGTCCATCACCAACTCCTGGAGTTCACTCAAACTCACATCCATCGAGTCAGTGATGCCATCCAGCCATCTCATCCTCTGTCATCCCCTTCTCCTCCTGCCCCCAATCCCTCCCATCATCAGAGTCTTTTCCAATGAGTCAACTCTTCGCATGAGGTGGCCAAAGTATTGGAGTTTCAGCTTTAGCATCATTCCTTCTAAAGAACACCCAGAACTGATCTCCTTCAGAATGGACTGGTTGGATCTCCTTGCAGTCCAAGGGACTCTCAAGAGTCTTCTCCAACACCACAGTTTAAAAGCATCAATTCTTCGGCGCTCAGCTTTCTTCACAGTTCAACTCTCACATCCATACATGACCACTGGAAAAACCATAGCCTTGACTGCTGCTGTTGCTAAGTCACTTCAGTCGTGTCCAACTCTGTGCGACCCCGTAGACGGCAGTCCAACAGGCTCCCCCGTCCCCGGGATTCTCCAGGCAAGGACACTGGAGTGGGTTGCCATTGCCTTCTCCAATGCATGAAAGTGAAAAGTGAAAGTGAAGTCACTCAGTTGTGTCCGACTCTTAGCAACCCCATGGACTGCAGCCTACCAGGCTTCTCCATTCATGGGATTTTCCAGGCAAGAGTACTGGAGTGGGGTGCCATTGCCTTCTCCGATAGCCTTGACTAGACAGACCTTTGTTGGCAAAGTAATGTCTCTGCTTTGCAATATGCTATCTAGGTTGGTCATAACTTTCCTTCCAAGGAGTAAGCGTCTTTTAATTTCATGGCTGCAGTCACCATCTGCAGTGATTTTGGAGCCCCCAAAAATAAAGTCTGACACTGTTTCCACTGTTTCCCCATCTATTTCCCATGAAGTGATGGGACCAAATGCCATGATCTTCGTTTTCTGAATGTTGAGTTTTAAGCCAATTTTTTCACTCTCCTCTTTCACCTTTATCAGGAGGTTTTTAGTTCCTCTTCACTTTCTGCCATAAGGGTGGTGTCATCTGCATATCTGAGGTTATTGATATTTCTCCTGGCAATCTTGATTCCAGCTTCTGCTTCTTCCAGCCCAGCATTTCTCATGATGTACTCTGCATAGAAGTTAAATAAGCAGGGTGACAATATATAGCCTTGACGTACTCCTTTTCCTATTTGGAAGCAGTCTGTTGTTCCATGTCCAGTTCTAACTGTTGCTTCCTGACCTGCATACAAATTTCTCAAGAGGCAGATCAGGTGGTCTGGTATTCCCATCTCTTTCAGAATTTTCCACAGTTTATTGTGATCCACACAGTCAAAGGCTTTGGCATAGTCAAGAAAGCAGAAATAGATGTTTTTCTGGAACTCTCTTGCTTTTTCCATGATCCAGCGGATGTTGGCAATTTGGTCTCTGGTTCCTCTGCCTTTTCTAAAACCAGCTTGAACAACTAGAAGTTCACAGTTCACATATTCCTGAAGCCTGGCTTGGAGGATTTTGAGCATCACGAGCGTGTGCTGCTGTTGCTACTGCTAAGTCGCTTCAGTCATGTCCATCTCTGTGCGACCCCATAGACGGCAGCCCACCAGGCTCCCCCGTCCTTGGGATTCTCCAGGCAAGAACACTGGAGTGGGTTGCCATTTCCTTCTCCAATGCATGAAAGTGAAGTTGCTCAGTCTTGTTTGACTCTTAGCAACCCCATGGACTGCAGCCTGCCAGGCTCCTCTGCCCATGGGATTTTCCAGGCAAGAGTACTGGAGTGGGATGCCATCGAGTGAGATGAGTGCAATTGTGCGGTAGTTTGAGCATTCTTTGGCATTGCCTTTCTTTGGGATTGGAATGAAAACTGACCTTTTCCAGTCCTGTGGCCACTGCTGAGTTTTCCAAATTTGCTGGCACATTGAGTGCAGCACTTTTACAGCATCATCTTTCAGGATTTGCAATAGCTCAACTGGAATTCCATCACCTCCACTAGCTTTGTTCGTAGTGATGCTTTCTAAGCCCCACTTGACTTTACATTCCAGGATGTCTGGCTCTAGGTCAGTGATCACACCATTGTGATTATCTGGGTCATGAAGCTCTTTTTTGTACAGTTCTTCTGTGTATTCTTGCCACGTCTTCTTAATATCTTCTGCTTCTTTTAGGTCCATACCATTTCTGTCCTTTATTGAGCCCATCTTTGCATGAAATGTTCCCTTGGTATCTCTAATTTTCTTGAAGAGATCTCTTAGTCTTTCCCATTCTGTTGTTTTCCTCTATTTCTTTGCATTGATCACTGAGGAAGGCTTTCTTATCTCTTCTTGCTATTCTTTGGAACTCTACATTCAGATGCTTATATCTTTCCTTTTCTCCTTTGCTTTTCACTCCTCTTCTTTTCACAGCTATTTGTAAGGCCTCCCCAGACAGCCATTTTACTTTTTTGCATTTCTTTTCCCCAGGGATGGTCTTGATCCCTGTCTCCTGTACAATGTCACGAACTTCAGTCCATAGTTCATCAGGCACTCTATCAGATCTAGTCCCTTAAATCTATTTCTCACTTCCACTGTATAATCATAAGGGATTTGATTTAGGTCATACCTGAATGGTCTAGTAGTTTTCCCTACTTTGTTCAATTTAAGTCTCTCTTTTTAGTGAAAGATAAAGGAGAGTGTTAATCAAATGGGGAAAAATACTGTCAAAATCAACTAAGTGTCTGGTGCTTGGTCACAGTGAGAGGCAGGCGACAAGATCAGCCCAGCCTGGGCGCTGACAGTCTGGCACACAAGCTCAGACAGATGGGGGTGTTCTTGTCCTGGTGGTGCACAGCTCAGAAACAGTCACATCTGAGAAAAGACCACTGCAGGGATGAAGGAGGACATTAGAGTTGAACCCTAGCATGGAAGAGGGATGTGCTTCCCTGGTGGCTCAGATGGTAAAGAATTTGCCTGCAATGCGGGAGGCCCAGGTTTTATCCCTGGGTCTGGAAGATCCGCTAGAGCAAGGGAAAGGCAACACACTCCAATATTCTTGCCTGGAAAATTCCATGGACAGAGAAGTCTGGTATTCAAAGTCCATGAAATTGGTCTACAGTCCACGGGGTCGCAAAGAGTCAGACAGGACTGAGAGACTAACAGTATCACTTTCCATGCGAGAGGGAGTGGGCAGGCCGGCAGAGCAGCCCCACAGCGACAGGGCTAAACTCTGCCCCTCCCACATATTCCCCAGTACCTTTCCTTGGGATGTAGAAAATGTATTAAGTCAAACTTGAACTAAGAACAACAACAACAACAAAAACCCAAATTGACTTGTGCAATGACAACATTTGCATGAATAGAGTATTATTTGATGGGGTCTCAGATTATCACTCCCCCATTTTATACATGTCTGCTTATATGAGTAAAGGAGGGCTGATCAATCAAGCTTGTCCCAAATTTTATGCAAATTAGGATGCCTTATTTCTTAAAGTCACCATGTAGGAAATCTGGTAGCTAGTGAAGACAGTGAGGCCAACCCTGTAGGTCCTTTCTCACTTTTCAATGAATTTCATACAATTAAAAAATTCATGTGGATCCATTCATATCATCTTGTAAATAAGTATTTCTTTCATGGATATATAAAAGTCTATTTTTGCATATGGTTTAGTTATAGTTAAAAAGAAATAGCTTAATAATTTCTCACTGGAGGCCGTCTGTTTTCATACCAGAAACAGTCAGAGGCAGAAGAAAATAGCTCAGAGTAACACAACTCTGTAAGTTTTAGTGTACAATAATTTTTGCACTATCATATTTATTAATTTTTGGGAACACCTCGAAACATGTGGGAACTTACTTCCCGAATCAGGGATCAAACCTGTGCCGTTTGCAGTGGGAGCATGGAGTCTTAACAAATGGATCACCAGGGAAGTCCCACAGTATCATTTTTATACTTAATGTACTGACATATTCAAGAAGAACAAAGGGACATCAAAGAGCAAAAAGCTAAAATCTCTAATAAACACAGGTCACTAGGACCCTAAGCCTTAACTGTTGGCACTAATCATTTTGAGAGCCACAACCAATATGAAACCTAGATTAAGATTAAAAAGTGATAGACCCATGAAATTGCTTGCTCCTGCCCAATGACTTTCATCAAATTACAGTACGAGTGCTGGGGGCGCTAGTTGTAAAGGAGCTGCCTGCTAACACAGGAGATGCCAGGCACTCGGGGTTTGATCCCTGGGTGGGGAAGATCCCCTGGAGGAGGAAATGGCAACCCAGGCCAGTATTCTTGCCTGAGAAATCCCATGGACAGAGGAGCCTGGCGGGCTACAATCTATGGGTCTGCAAGAGTCTGATATGACTGAGTGACTAAGCACTCGCTCACAGTACAACTAACCAGGGATAACATCATCCCACACTGTCAAGCTCTCACGCCTGGCTTTTAACCTACTCTTACAGCACAAGTCCTCCTTCCTACCCAGCACCACAGAACTGTGTCCTCACTTCTAACCTGCCAGGACTGGTTAAGGCTTTCCTATAAATGAACTGCAGGATTCTCACTGCTTGCACAACCGTTCACCATAACTCATACTATTGAAACTGCCAGGAATGGGACACTGGACGACAGAAACATGGCCAAAAAAAAGTTCTCATCCTGAGCATAAGCCAGTGAATGCCACCTTCTTGAAGCATGTTCAGTTCAGTTCAGTCACTCAGTCATGTCTGACTCTTTGAAGACCCCATGGACTGCAGCACGCTGGGCTTCTCTGTCCATCACCAACTCCCAGAGCTTGCTCAAACTCATGTCCATCAAGTCAGTGATGCCATCCAACTATCTCATCCTCTGTCATCCCCTTCTCCTCCTCCCTTCAATCTTTCCCAGTATCAGAGTCTTTTCCAATGAGTCAACTCTTCGCATGAGGTGGCCAAAGTACTGGAGTTTCAGCTTTAGCATCATTCCTTCCAAAGAAATCCCAGGGCTGATCTCCTTCAGAATGGACTGGTTGGATCTCCTTGCAGTCCAAGGGACTCTCAAGAGTCTTCTCCAACACCACAGTTCAAAAGCATCAATTCTTCAGCGTTCAGCTTTCTTCACAGTCCTACTCTCACATCCATACATGACCACAGGAAAAACCATAGCCTTGACTAGACGGACCTCTGTTGGCAAAGTAATGTCTCTGCTTTTGAATATGCTATCTAGGTTGGTCATAACTTTCCTTCCAAGGAGTAAGTGTCTTTTAATTTCATGACTGCAATCACCATCTGCAGTGATTTTGGAGCCTTCAAAAATAAAGTCTGACACTGTTTCCACTGTTTCCCCATCTATTTCCCATGAAGTGATGGGACCGGATGCCATGATCTTAGTTTTCTGAATGTTGAGCTTTAAGCCAACTTGTTCACTCTCCTCTTTCATCAAGAGGCTTTTTAGTTCCTCTTCACTTTCTGCCATAAGGGTGGTGTCATCTGCATATCTGAGGTTATTGATATTTCTCCTGGCAATCTTGATTCCAGCTTCTGCTTCTTCCAGCCCAGCATTTCTCATGATGTACTCTGCATATACGTTAAATAAGCCGGGTGACAATATACAACCTTGACAAACTCCTTTTCCTATTTGGAACCAGTCTGTTGTTCCATGTCCAGTTCTAACTGTTGCTTCCTGACCTGCATATAGGTTTATCAAGAGGCAGATCAGGTGGTCTGGTATTCCCATCTCTTTCAGAATTTTCCACAGTTTATTGTGATCCACACAGTCAAAGGCTTTGGCATAGTCAATAAAGCAGAAATAGATGTTTTTCTGGAACTCTCTTGCTTTTTCCATGATCCAGTGGATGTTGGCAATTTGATCTCTGGTTCCTCTGCCTTTTCTAAAACCAGCTTGAACATCAGGAAGTTCATGGTTCACATATTGCTGAAGCCTGGCTTGGAGAATTTTGAGCATTAGTTTACTAGCATGTGAGATGAGTGCAATTGTGCGGTAGTTTGAGCATTCTTTGGCATTGCCTTTCTTTGGGATTGGAATGAAAACTGACCTTTTCCAGTCCTGTGGCCACTGCTGAGTTTTCCAAATTTGCTGGCATATTGAGGGCAGCACTTTCACAGCATCATCTTTCAGGATTTGAAATAGCTCAAATGGAATTCTATCACCTCCACTAGCTTTGTTTGTAGTGATGCTTCCTAAGGCCCACTTGACTTCTCATTCCAGGATGTCCGGCTCTAGGTGAGTGATCACACCATCATGATTATCTGGATCATGAAGATCTTTTTTGTACAGTTCTTCTGTGTATTCTTGCCATCTCTTCTGAATATCTTCTGCTTCTGTTAGGTCCCTACCATTTCTGTTCTTTATTGAGCCCATCTTTGCATTAAATGTTCCCTTGGTATCTCTAATTTTCTTGAAGAGATCTCTAGTCTTTTCCATTCTGTTGTTTTCCTTGACCACAGAATAGGTTATTATATAATCACTAAAACTTATCCAACTCTATGTGACCCCATGGACTGTAGCCTGCCAGGCTCCTCTGTCCATGGGATTTTCAGGCAAGAATACTGGAGTGGGTTGCTGTTCCCTTTTCCAGGGGATCCTACTGACCCAGGGATTGAACCCACGTCTCCTGCACTGCAGGCAGATTCTTTACCGTCTGAGCCACCAGGGGAGCCCAATACTTTGAAAAATATTTAGTAAGAGGAAAATATTCTTTTTTGCTCCATAAATAATTTTGAATGGATAAATTATTTAACAGTGAGAGACCAGGAAGTCTTCTCAATGGCAGTTTACAGATATGTGAGGGTAGAAAATAAAGCATTGTGTGAAATAATTCCAGTGGTTGGGAATCTGCCTACCAATGCAGGAGACACGGGTTCGGGAAGATCCCACATACCTCAGGGCAAGTAAGCCTGTGTCTACTACAGGGAGCCCACACTCTGACACTATAGAAGCCCACACACAACTAGAGAGTCCAGGTGCTGCAACGAAATATTCTTCACAACACAGCAAGAATCCTGTGTGCTGCAACTAAGATCTGACACAGGCAAACAAACATTTGCTTTTTTTAAGACAAACCTGGGAGATTCCATTAACCCTCACACTCTAATCCAAACCCCTGATCGTCTTCTCCAACCACTGACTCCAGTCTCATTTCTGGTCACATGCCTTGTGACTAAAAGTACTTGAAAAGAAGCCAGAAGAAGATGAGAGAACAAGTCTTGCTTTTAATCTGGAGAAATAACTTTCTAGGCAGAGCACACAGCACGTGCGAAGGCCTAAACTGGGACTGTGCCTGGCTTGTTAGATGAACCACAAAGCATCCAGAGAGGATGGAGCAGAGTGAGTGAAGGAAAGTGGTTTTGGGTTGTGTTTTTTTTTTTAATTTTTTATTGGAGTATAGCTGATTTAGAATGTTGTGTTAATTTCTGCTATCCACCAAAGTGAGACAGTTATAAATATACCCACTCCTCTTTAGATTCCATTTCCATATAAATCATTACAGAGTATTGAATAGAAGTCCCTGTGCTATACATCAGGTTCTTATTAGTTACCTATTTTGTATATATTAGTGTATATATATCACACCCAATCTCCTAATTTATCCCTCCCCCCACCTTTGGTAACCATAAATTTCTTTTCTACGTCTGTGACTCAATTTCTGTTTTGTAAATAGTTTCATCTGCACGGTTTTTTTAGATTTCATATATTAGCAATATCATATATTTGTCTTTCTCTGTCTGACCTACTTCACTCATGACAATTTCTAGGTCCATCCATATCATTGCAAATGGCATTGTTTTGTTCGTTTTTATGGCTGAGTAATATTCCATCATATATATGACCTACATCTTCTTTATTCATTCCTCTGTCAATGGACATTTATGAATAGGTTGCTTCCATGTCCTGGTTATTGTGAATAGTGCAGCAATGATCATGCAGGAGCACATATCCTTTCGAATTATGTTTTTATTCAGATATATACTTAGGAGCAGGATTGTTGAGTCATATGCAGGAAGGAAAGTGTTAATAGAAGTCAGAAACAGCAAGGGGCCAAGTTAGATTTTCTTCTCACAAGTTGAGCTTGGACCAAGAGAAAGGAGAGGAGTCAGAGATACTAAGGCTCTTGACTCAATCAACTGGACTAATGGAATCAGCTTTACTTAAGCCGTGAGGCCTGAGAGGGGTCAGGGCTGGACGTCAGGATTGAGGTGGAGAGTTTTAAGTTTGACTTATGACCTATGAGACACTCAAGCAGGGATACTGAGCTGGGACTTTGGATATACAAGACTGAAGATTCAAATCCAGATCTAATCACTGTGTGGGTGGTAAAAAAATCACTATGATTAGATTTTCATGCCTGGACAGTATATATAGGATTGCAGAGCTCTGGAGATGTCACCTTGCAAGACGAAGTAGGTTCACAGAGAGAGGAAGAGAGAAGGAGAAGAAGCAAAGAACACTTGGAAGGAGCTGCCACTGACAAAGAAGGAATCTCAAGAGAGGACTGGGTCCTGGGAGCCCTGAGAAGAAAGCCTTTCAAGGTGGACAGAGCTCCGGATATTCCAAGTAAGAGAGGACTAGGAATTGATCATTAGATTTTTGCAATGTTAAGATCATGGATTTGTGACTTTCACAGGTTGGGTGTCTAGGTAGGTTGGAGGTGAGGCTTGATTGGAGTAAATTAAAGAGAGAATGTGCAGGAAAAAAAGATCACCACACAGCAAAGACAAAGAACTTTTTAGAAGAGTTTTCCTGTAAAAGAAATGTTAAAAATGGGGTGATAGCAAAAGAGCCTTGTGATTTCAACAGAGTTTTGTTTTTTCCTCCCAAACCTGGTAATAATTAGTTTGTCTATATGGTGGATGGAAATGACAGAGGAGACTAATATAACCAATCATATTAGTTATATTAAATGACAGCTATAACTAATTATTTGAATCCTACAAATGTGAAGTTGCAATTTTTAAAATATAATTGTTAGCTTATTTAAATGTAAATAATTGTTTCACATGCCTAAGCAATTTAGTTGAAGTCTGGTCTATACTCCTGGACTGTGTGAGCACTTTAAAAAACTGGACACAATGTCCAAACCATAGGACTCGCTCTTTTAAAGTATAAAATTCAGTAGTTTAGCAAATTCACAATGTTGTACAGGCACCCCACTAATTCCAGAGCATTTTCACCACTCTAAAAGAAGTCTATTAGCAAACACTTTCCATCCTGCCCCACACTATTTCCTGACAACCTCTAATTGATTTTCTATCTCTACAAATTTGCCTGTACTGACTGTTTCATTTAGTGGAATTATATAGTATATGACCTCTTGTACCTGGATTCTTTCACTTTGCAACTTTTCAAGATTCATCCATGCTGAACATGAATTAGTGTTTTATACCTCTTCATGACTAGATAATATTCCACTGTGTACCATGCTTTGTTCATCCATTCATCAGTTGACAGACATTTGGGTGTTTCTACCTTGTGGCCATTATGAGTAACATTGCTATGCTCATCTGAAAAGTATTTTGTGTGGAGCTGGGTTGTCATTTCTCTTGCATATGCTATCTGAAAGGACTGGCTGAGCCATAGGGCTTCTCAGGTGGCTCAGTTGGTAAAGAATCTGCCTGCAATATAGGAGACTGGGGTTAAATCCCTGGGTTGGGAAGATCTCCTGGAGAAGGAAATGGCAGTACTTTTGCCTGGAGAAATTCATGGACAGAGGAGACTGGTGGGCTTTAGTCCATGGGGTCACAAGAGTCGGACACGACTCCTCATATGGCAACTCTATGTTTAACTTTTAGAAACAGTTTTTTCAGCCTCTGTTGAGATGATGATATGGTTTTTGTCCCTTATTCTATTGACACATTACATTGATTGTTTTTCATAAATCTAATCAACCTCACAATTCTGATATAAATTCTGCTGAGTCATGGTGTATAATCCTTACCTTGCCTGATTCAGATTGTGGAGATTTTGTTGAAGATTTATTCACAAAGGATATTAGTCAGTAGCTTTCTTGGGATTCCTCTGTGTGGCTCAGGCATCAAGGTGTGGTTTTATGGAATCTTGGAGGCTATAGGTATTTTTTGATGTAATTAAAATCTGTATCAATTGACTTTAAAGAAGCAAGATGATTCTAGAGAAACCAATTCTGTTCAGTTCAGTTCAGTCGCTCAGTCGTGTCCGACTCTTCATGACCCCATGAATCGCAGCACACCAGGCCTCCCTGTCCATCACCAACTCCCGGAGTTCACTCAGACTCACGTCCATCGAGTCAGTGATGCCATCCAGCCATCTCATCCTCTGTCGTCCCCTTTTCCTCCTGCCCCCCATCCCTCCCAGCATCAGAGTCTTTTCCAATGAGTCAACTCTTCGCATGAGGTAGCCAAAGTATTGAAGTTTCAGCTTCAGCATCATTCCCTCCAAAGAACACCCAGGGCTGATCTCCTTCAGAATGGACTGGATGGATCTCCTTGCAGTCCAAGGGACTCTCAAGAGTCTTCTCCAACACCACAGTTCAAAAGCATCAATTCTTCAGTGCTCAGCCTTCTTCACAGTCCAACTCTCACATCCATACATGACCACTGGAAAAACCATAGCCTTGACTAGACAAACCTTTGTTGGCAAAGTAATGTCTCTGCTTTTGAATATGCTATCTAGGTTGGTCATAACTTTCCTTCCAAGGAGTCAGCGTCTTTTAATTTCATGGCTGCAGTCACCATCTGTAGTGATTTTGGAGCCCAGAAAAATAAAGTCTGACACTGTTTCCACTGTTTCCCCATCTATTTCCCATGAAGTGATGGGACCAGATGCCATGATCTTTGTTTTCTGAATGTTGAGCTTTAAGCCAACTTGTTCACTCTCCACTTTCACTTTCATCAAGAGGCTTTTTAGTTGCTCTTCACTTTCTGCCATAAGGGTGGTGTCATCTGCATATCTGAGGTTATTGATATTTCTCCCAGCAATCTTGATTCCAGCTTGTGTTTCTTCTAGTCCAGTGTTTCTCATGATGTACTCTGCATATAAGTTAAACAAGCAGGGTGATAATATACAGCCTTGATGAACTCCTTTTCCTCTTTGGAACCAGTCTGTTGTTCCATGTCCAGTTCCAACTGTTGCTTCCTGACCTGCATACAGATTTCTCAAGAGGCAGGTCAGGTGGTCTGGTATTCCATCTCTTTCAGAATTTTCCACAGTTTATTGTGATCCACACAGTCAAAGGCTTTGGCATATTAGCCTGATCTAATTAATGAAGGCTTTAAGAGTCGAGTTGAGGTTTCCCTAAAGAGAACACATTCTGTCTGTGGAGAGCAGCATCCTTGATACCAAAGAATGCCAGTCTGCCTTTTCTGATGGCTGCCCCAAGGATCTCAGCCTTGCCTAGACAGTTCCCTCAGTCATGTAAGCCAATTCCTTGTGAGAAATCTCTTAATACACATCTCCTACGGGTTTGGTTTCTCTAATAGGACCCTGAATGATAACACAGGGTAATGAATACTGGCCTCTTAGAGTGAACTGGAAGTCTTTCTTGCTCTTCTGTACTTGGGGAGAGTTTGTGAAAGGTTTAACTATTATTTGAATGTTAGTAGAATTTCCCAGGGAAGCCCTCTGATTATGTGAATATTCATCAGATTTGTTTTTCAATTTAAGAAACTTATTCTACTGTGTTAATCTGATTTATCTCAAATATAGCTGGGATGTCATTTCATGTTTGTGTGTATTGTCCTACTTCACACATATTTCTTTTCAGTTCAGTTCAGTTCAGTCACTCAGTCGTGTCCAGCGCTTTGTGACTCCATGAACTGCAGCACGCCAGGCCTCCCTGTCCATCACCAACTCCCGGAGTCTACCCAAACCCATGTCCACTGAGTCGGTGATGCCATCCAGCCCTCTCATCCTCTGTCGTCCCCTTCTCCTCCTGCCCCCAATCCTTCCCAGCATTAGGGTCTTTTCCAATGAGTCAACTCTTCGCATTAGGTGGCCAAATTACTGGAGTTTCAGGGTTTTTTTTTTCACTGCTACATTTTATTCCACAGTATAATAATGAGGGTTTTTAGTTTGGCAGAGCTGGATGTGGATTCTAACCACAAATCTTACCAGCAGTGTGAGTTTGAACTGCTCTTTTTCTTATTTTTCAGGAACTGGGATAGACTGTGGATCAACCCGTGACTGAGGAGCTTGTGTGCTCTCTGTGGTCCCCCTGTTCCCCAAAGGCCATATCCCTGTAAGTTACCAAGCCTTTTAGTTTTGGTTTTCTTCTGTCTCCCCTCATTTAAACCTCCATCTTTGAAAATCTGTTGAAGAAAGTGAATGAAACACTCACTCAGTCCTCTGTTCCCCCTCACTTCCCGCTCCCTAAAGCCCACATCCACTACCAGCCTAACACCTGTCCACCTAGTGCCCCCTTGTCCACGGTGGCTCCTGTCTAGCCATTCTCCCTTGACAGGCATAATCTCTTTCAAAGAAAACCATTTTCGGTTACTTTTCCACTTAAAACCTTATGCAAACTTACACACAAACACTGTACATACAGACAATTGCCTGGTACACAGAAAAGTGCTCAAATTATAGTGAAGTGAATAAATATGTGATATGAAGAAAACAAAAATAATAAAATTGATTTAAAAAGTCCAAATTAAATGGAAGTTTCATTAAAAGAAAAGGCATAGCAATAGTATAAAAAATAAGAACTATTTGAGCATAGTAACTAGTTTTGACTCAAAAGTTGATTAAGGATTACTGATTTGGGTCTCTAGAGTGTCAGAGCTAAAAGACACAGATGATTAATCTTTGAGAGAATATATTAGTGGTCTGGAGAAAGTAAAATTTTTACAAATTTTTGAAAATAGTAATTTTATCGGAGTATAAATTTAACACGTGATCATTATAGAGAAGCATCTCAACTGGCCAATGAAATGACCTCTGGAACATCAGACTGCAATTCCAAGAGTAGACAGAAGAAACTTGCCCTCCTATGATCTAATCAGTAAATTCATATTCCTATCAAGAAACATCCATTTGGTAACTCCGTGATGGTCCAGTGGCTAAGACTCTGTGCTCCCAACTCAGGGGGCCAGGGTTCATTACCTGGTGAGGGAACTAGGTCCTGCATGCCCCAACTAAGACCCGGTACAGCCAAATAAATAAAACTAATACATATTTTTGAAAAAGAAACATCAGTTTTACATACCACAGCCTTGAAAAGAAGAGAGAGGTGACCATAATCCTGTTATCCCTTCCTAAACAGGCAGCTTCGGAAGAGTCCAGTGGGGGCCATGCCTGGCGCCACCATGGACATGGACCAGGATGACTTCGGGAGCCCTGCCGAGTGGGGTGACCAGCAGCCAGAAGATGGTGTGCTGGGAGAAGAAGATGCCCAGGTCCAGCAAGAATGCCTGCAGAAATTTTCTACCCCAGATTATATCATGGAGCCCTCTGTCTTCAACACTTTGATGAGATATTTCCAGGCAGGAGGGTCTCCAGAGGAGGTGATCCGCCTCTTATCAGACAACTACACAGCTGTGGCCCAGACCATCAACCTGCTGGCCCAGTGGCTCATTCAGACCGGGGTGGAACCAGTGCAGATTCAGGAAACAGTGGAAAACCACTTGAAGAACTTAGTGATGCAACACTTCGACCCCCGCAAAGCAGATTCTATCTTTACAAACGAAAGGGCAACCCCCGCCTGGCTGGAACAAATGATTGCACATCCCACCTGGAGGGATCTTGTTTACCAGCTGATGGAAGTGCACCCAGACTGTCTGATGCTGAAATTCACGGTCAAGCTCATTTCCGATGCAGGATACCAAGGCGAGATCACTGGCGTGGTGGCAGCCTGCCAGCAGCTGGAAGTGTTCTCTAGAGTTCTCGGGAGCTCTCTAGCTACCATTTTGGATGGAGGAGAAGCCAACCTTGCAGAAAACCTGCCTCAGTTTGCTAAGATGGTGTGCCACGGCGAGCATACGTACCTGCTGGCTCAGGTCCTGATGGCCGTGCTGGCCCACGAAGGCCAGCGGGGCGGGGCAGTGCGCAGGGTCGCACAGGAGGTCCAGCGCTTCGCCCAGGAGAGTGGCCACGATGCCAGTCGCATCCCGCTTGCCCTGGGCAGAGCTGCCTCCTACCCCCGGCTGTGCCAGGCCCTGGGGGCCATGCTGTCCAAGCAGGCCCTGAATCCAGCCGACATCACTGTCCTCTACAACCTGTTTGTTACCAGCAGGGACCCGCCTCCTGTCGAGCTCATCCGGGTGCCAGCCTTCCTGGACCTGTTCATGCAATCGCTCTTTAAACCTGGGGCCAGGATCAACCCAGACCACAAGCACAAGTATATCCATCTCTTAGCCTACGCGGCCAGCGTGGTGGAGATCTGGAAGAAGAACAAACGCCTGAGCATCAATCAAGATGAGCTGAAGGCAACAACGAAGGCTATTGAAACTGTTCACAATTTGTGCTGTGCTGAGAACACAGGGGCAAGCGAGCTCCTGGCCGAGCTGGGCACCCTCTATAGGTGCATCAGATTTCCAGTGGTGGCAGTGGGTGTGCTGACGTGGGTGGACGGGACCGTGTCAAAGCCCAAGTTCTTCGAGCAGCACACCCACCCCACTCCAGTGCCCCTGGCCCTGCTAGACGAGGTCAGCACCTACCATCCCCTCCTGCACCCCCACGTCTTGCAGCTACTGATCAAGCTCTTGGAGACTGAATACCCCGAGCTAGATGCCATGAAGCAGCTTAAGGTGAAGAAGATCCTCCTGAACAGGATGGTGCACCTGCTGAGTTGCGGCCATGTGCTCCCTGTGGTCGCCTACATCCGCAGGTGTCTGGAGAAGCTGGACACCGACCTGTCTCTCATCCGCTACTTTGTGTCCGAGGTGCTGGATATGATCATCCCTCCCTACACCTCTGACTTTGTGCGGCTTTTCCTGCCCATCCTGGAAAACGACAGCATTGCCAGCACCCTGAAAAGGGCGGGTGAACATGACCCTGTGACAGAGTTCATAGCTCACTGCCAGTCTAACTTCATGCTGCTGGACTGAGTCAGAGCAACACCAAACCCACAGCAGAACATTCCAGCAGACCTACTGTGGAGAATCCTTTTGCAGAAGCTACTGGTGAAGAGACCCCCAGTCAACACCTTGGAAATGGGTTCTGATGGGAGGAGGTGGAGAATTTCTGTAAAAAAAAAAAAAAAAAGAAATGTTAGCAGTCTTAACAAAGTTAACTTAGCTTTTTTCACAAGACCTGATTGTTGACTTCATATTATTGTAATTGCTTTAATTTTCCAAGAACAAATAAAAGTCTTTCTACAGTTGGAAAGTGTACATTCTGGTGTTGGCTTTCTGCTGTGTAAATAAAGCACTTGGGTCCAAAAAATAAATAACAAATAAAAAGTCAAACAACTTTCCAAGTTTTCAAGAAATACTGTCACCCCAGATTCAAGAGGAAGGATTAAATGTAAGTCCACCACCAGCATCAGAAGCTCTACATGTAAAACTGAGCATGTGTCATTGAACCCACAAATGCACCCAAACACTCAAGTCTCCAGGCAGGTAAACAAAGATATTCAAGGAAGCATTTACCATCTCTATTGTGAATTATCAGAAGACAATTATATGACTCTATTTGATAACTGGAAAGATAATGTGGGAAAACAATGCTTTCGAATACATGGAAATTAGAGTCATTTTGACCAGTCCTGTGCTGGGATAGTGATCATCGAAATTTTAGTGATACAAATTCTTTGTACTTTACATTCTTTACCTGTTGATTTTTGTCATAAGCATTATTACTTGGCAACATGTATATCATAAGTAATACTTAATTTATTCTTAATGTGAAGTCAAGTGGGCCTTAGAAAGCATCACTACGAACAAAGCTAGTGGAGGTGATGGAATTCCAGTTGAGCTATTCCAAATCCTGAAAGATGATGCTGTGAAAGTGCTGCCCTCAATATGCCAGCAAATTTGGAAAACTCAGCAGTGGCCACAGGACTGGAAAACGTCAGTTTTCATTCCAATCCCAAAGAAAGGCAATGCCAAAGAATGCTCAAACTACCGCACAATTGCACTCATCTCACACGCTAGTAAAGTAATGCTCAAAATTCTCCAAGCCAGGCTTCAGCAATATGTGAACCGTGAACTTCCTGATGTTCAAGCTGGAAAAGGCAGAGGAACCAGAGATCAAATTGCGAACATCCGCTGGATCATGGAAAAAGCAAGAGAGTTCCAGAAAAGCATCTATTTCTGCTTTATTGACTATGCCAAAGCCTTTGACTGTGTGGATCACAAACTGTGGAAAATTCTGAAAGAGATGGGAATACCAGACCACCTGATCTGCCTCTTGAGAAATTTGTATGCAGGTCAGGAAGCAACAGTTAGAACTGGACATGGAACAACAGACTGGTTCCAAAGAGGAAAAGGAGTTCGTCAAGGCTGTATATTGTCAACCTGTTTATTTAACTTACATGCAGAGTACATCATGAGAAACGCTGGACTGGAAGGAACACAAGCTGGAATCAAGATTGCCAGGAGAAATATCAATAACCTCAGATATGCAGATGACACCACCCTTATGGCAGAAAGTGAAGAGGAACTAAAAAGCCTCTTGATGAAAGTGAAAGTGGAGAGTGAAAAAGTTGGCTTAAAGCTCAACATTCAGAAAACAAAGATCATGGCATCTGGTCCCATCACTTCATGGGAAATAGATGGGGAAACAGCGGAAGCAGTGTCAGACTTTATTTTTCTGGGCTCCAAAATCACTACAGATAGTGACTGCAGCCATGAAATTAAAAGACGCTTACTCCTTGGAAGGAAAGTTATGACCAACCTAGATAGCATATTCAAAAGCAGAGACATTACTTTGCCAACAAAGGTTTGTCTAGTCAAGGCTATGGTTTTTCCTGTGGTCACGTATGGATGTGAGAGTTGGACTGTGAAGAAGGCTGAGTGCCAAAGAATTGATGCTTTTGAGCTGTGGTGTTGGAGAAGACTCTTGAGAGTCCCTTGGACTGCAAGGAGATCCAACCAGTCCATTCTGAAGGAGATCAGCCGTGGGTGTTCTTTGGAAGGAATGATGCTAAAGCTGAAACTCCAGTACTTTGGCCACCTCATGCGAAGAGTTGACTCATTGAAAAAGACTATGATGCTGGGAGGGATTGGGGGCAGGAGGAGAAGGGGACAACAGAGGATGAGATGCTGGATGGCATCACTGACTCGATGGATGTGAGTCTGGGTGAACTCCGGGAGTTGGTGATGGACAGGGAGGCCTGGCGTGCTGCGATTCATGATGCGATTCAAAATCAGAACAATGAAATTCAAGTTACAAATTCAATAACTTTAATGTCTTTTTTTTCAACTTAAAGACATTCTAGGAAATGAAAAATTCAATCATTTACTTATAAGATAGTTTGAATGTGTTTCTACACCTATAAGTAGTTTGGACTCTCACAAACAAGGTATAAGAGGTATGGCCTCAGGAATTCCTTGGGAATCCAGTGGTTAGGACTCCCTTCTCTTACTGGCAAGTCCTCAGGTCCAATCTCTGGTCAGAGAACTAAGATTCGGCAAGTCACTTGGTGCAGACAGGAAAATAAATTACTTAAGATGGCACTAGTGGTAATACAGGAGACATAAGAGATGTGGGTTCTATCCCTGGGTCAGGAAGATCCCCTGGAGGAAGGCATGACAACCCATTCCAGTATTCTTGCCTGGAGAGTCCCATGGACAGAGGAGCCTGGCAAGCTACCGTCCATGGGGTCACAAAGAGTCAGACACTACTGCAGCGACTTAGCACACAATTTTAAAAACATGCCATCTCAAAAGATTTGTGTTTTCAAGTAATTTTTATGAATATATTAAATCCAATCAAAGTAAAATGGGGGGGACTTCCCCGGTGGCACAAAGAATCTGCCAATGCAGGGAACATGTTCGATTCCCAGGAGGATACCACATGCTGCGGAGCCACTAAGCCCGTGTACTACAACTACCGAGCCTGTGCTCTGGAGTCCACAAAAAATGTGCAGCTTATAGAGAATTACACGTCAGTAAAAAAAAAAAAAAGAGGTGAGTCTAAAACAGAAGTCGTATAACATTACCAACACATACTGTTAGCTACACATTTCATCAGCTCATCTGTATGTCTCCTTTATCTTAGTCTGTTTTTCCAACCATCTTCCTGAATTTCTTTTATCCTTCCCTCAGTTTTATAGCTTTTTAAATCACATATTTATGCACCCTTCAATAATATTATTTGATTTTTGAAGATTATGTATTTCGAGACTTGCTCTTTTTACCCAAAATGATGCTTCTAAAATCAACCGAGTACTTGAAAGTGAGAGTTACTCAGTCATATCCAACTCTTTGTGACCCCATGCCAGGCTCCTCTGTCCATGGGGCTTCTCCAGGCAAGAATACTGGAGTGGGTAGCTGTTCCCTTCTCCAGGGGATCTTCCTGATCCAGGGATTGAACTGGGGTCTCCTGCACTGCAGCTCAGCTTTACCAGCTGAGCTACTAGGGAAGCCGCAACCAAGGACCCAAATTAACTTTAATTCATTCGCTTCCTTCTGACTATATTATTTCCCCTTCTGATGTTTCAGACCATGAATGCTACCACATTCTTCCTCATGTCTCCTGATACACATATGGAAGAAGGTCTCCATGTATATATGAAGGATAAGAGAATGTATAATTTTACAAGACAGTGAAAACTTGTTTGACAAAGGATTTTCCTGATGGCCCAATAATTAATACCTGCACTCCTAGTGCAGGGGGCCTGGGTTTGATCCCTGGTCAGGGAACCAGATCTCCCAGGCCACAACTAAAGACCCACTGCATGCGTGGGTGCTAAGTCACTTCAGTCATATCCAACTCTGTGTGACCTTATGGACTGTAGCCAGCCAGGCTTATCTGCCCATGGGATTCTGCAGGCAAGAAGATTGGAGTGGATGGCAGTTTCCTCCTCCAGGGGATCTTCCCAACCCAGGGGTCGAACCTGTGTCTCCTACACCTCCTGCATTGTTCAGGGGGTGGAGAGGGGAGTCTTTACCACTAGTGCCACCTGGGAAGCCCAAAGACCTGCTACAACCAAGTAAAAAAAAAAAAATTTTTTTTAAGAAAAATAACTCTCTCCTTTAATTAATGTGAAGCACAGGAGACAATTATTTAAAAAAAAAATTGTTTGCCAAACAAGTTGAATCAGTTTACACTCCCACCAAAAACACACGAGAGTTCTTGTCAATCTACAGCTCTCTAACGTGCAGCGCTGTTTGACTTCTTCAAGTGGGTATAACATGGCAGCTCATTCTTGTCTTCATCTTGATTTTTACTAAGGTTGGGATACTTTTCAAAATATTAGCCATTCAGGTATTCTTCTGACTCCTTGGCCTCACACACACATCTTTTACACATCTTTTAATAAGGATTGTTTTCCTTATTGATTTCTGGGAATCTTGTTTCAGATACTACAAATTGTCAATATATTTTCTGCAAATTCATGACTTTTCTTTCCACTTCATTCCTGGGGTCCTTGATGAATACCAGTTTTCAATTTTTATATAAAATTGATGAATCTTTTCCAGCAGCATTTATTATATAACTCATTACTTGCCACACTGGTCTGTAATTCTCCATTATCATACATTAAGCTTACATTATACATTTGGGTCTGTTTGTAGACATACTTATGGATTATAAATTTTTGTAAATATTGTATCATAATAGAAATATTTTTATATATGTATATCTCCTTATTTAAGGTTTTGTTTCTCTGCATCTTGATTAAACTGAATATGTTTCATATGCCTGATGGAAATGTATTTTTTTTACGGGTTTTTTGTTGTTGTTTATACACTTAATCCACTTTACCACTGGGGCTCATCCTTGTGGTCCACTGATATCCGAGACAGGAAAGACAGCTACCTTAGTTCTAGGCACTGTCATCTCTGTAACCTCTGCAACAAGCAAATTATTGGTTCCTTAATCTGCTTCATCCAATCCATCTTCACCACAGATTACCTCATCATTTACAAACCATCAGGGATGCCCAATAGCCTTAAATATTTAGCTTAGTTGGTAAAGAATCCGCCTGCAATGCAGGAGACCCCGATTGGATTCCAGGATCAGGAAGATCCCCTGGAGAAGGGATAGGCTACCCACTCCAGTATTCTCGGGCTTCCCTTATGGTTCAGCTGGTAAAGAATCTGCCTGCAATTTCAGAAGACCTGAGTTCGATCCATGCGTTGGGAAGATCCCCTGGAGAAGGGAAGGCTACCCACTCCAGTATTTTGGCCAGGAGAATTCCATGGACTATATAGTCCATGGGGTCACAAAGAGTCACATGCCACTTTCACTTTCTTTCTTTTCCCAAAATCCTTAGCCTGAATTGGAACATCTTCAGGTTCCTGGCTGGTATCCAGCTTTGAAGAGTTCTCATCAGTTCTCTAAATTTTTCTTGATCACAGCCCAAGTTCAAACTTCCTGAAAGAGCCTATTAACCCTCACATTCTAATCCCAAATCCTCAACTGTCATCTCCATGCACTGCCTACTACGGTATCATTTCTGGGCACTGCCTTGTCAATAAAAGTACTTGAAAAGAAATCAGAAGAGAGTAAGAGAACAAGTCTTGCATTTCTCTGGAGATAAAACTTTGTAGGCAGAGTGAACAGCAAGTGCAGAGGCTTCAGTTGGGCCCCACACCGGCTTGTTAACTGAAAAGCAGGGCAATCTGAGGGATGGAGCAAAGTGAGTGCAGGAAAGTGCTTTTTTTTTTTTTTTTCCCCCAAGAACTTGCAGTTCTTTCTTTCTTGCACGCTAGCTTTCTCTAGTTTTGTTGATCAGGGGCTACTCTCCAGTTGCAATGAGTGGGTTTTTCATTGCAAGGTCTTCTCTTGTGGAGGCCAGGCTCTAGAACACTTGAGTTTCAGTAATTGTGGCACACAGGGGGCAGTTCCCCCAAGGCAAGAGAAATCCTCTGGACCAGGGAGTGAACCCATGTCTTCATTAGCAGGCAGATTCTTAACCACTAGGCCACCAGGGAAATACAAGAAAGGGTTAACAGAAGTCAGAAACCTAGCAAGGGACCAAGCCAAATTTTATTTTTTTTAAGATTGATTTTGGCCCAAGAGAAAAGACAGCAATTGTAGAAGCTGAGTTTCTTGACTCAATCAACTGGATCAATGGAACTGCCTTCACTTAAACAGGGAGGCCTGAGAGAGGGTTAGGGGTCAATTCGGGACTTCGAGGTTGAGGTTGGGAGTTTTAAGTTTGACTTATGAGTATTGAGACATCCAAGCAGAGATACAGAGCTGGAACTTTGGATATACAAGCCTGGAGATTCAAATCCTAACCTAATCACCGTCTGGGTGGTAACGATGTCATTATGATTAGATTTCCGTGCTTGGACAGTATATATAGGAACTCAGAGCTCTAGAGACATAGACTTGAGAGTTGCAGTAGGTCCACAGTCTGGAAGACAAGGAGAGAAAAAGGAAGAAGTAAAGAAACTTGAGCATCACTGACATAAACAGAATCTCTGGAGAGGATTCGGTCCTGAGAGCCCTCAGAGAAAAGCCTTTCAAGATGGACAGAGCTCCAAATACTCCAAGTAAGAGAGGGCTGGGAATCGATCACTGGATTTTTGCAATGCTAAGATCATTGATTGGTGACTTCAACAAGAGAGATGTCTTTGGAGTTGGATGTAAAAGACTGACTGGAGTCAATTCAAGAGACAATGAGCAGGAAATATATCACCGACATGCAAACACAAATAGGACTCTTTAAAAGCAGTTTTCTTGTACAAGAAAATAAACACACAGTTGCAATAGAGATTTTGGGGCTCTAGGGCATGGGTACAGTAGTTAATGTGCCTGGGCTTAGTTGCCCCAACAGCGTATGTAATCTTCTCAGAGCAGGAATCAAACCCATGCCCCTTCCATTGGCAGGCAGATTCTTAACCTCTGGACCATCAGGGAAGTCCCATAAGAGCTTTTAAAAAATAATAATATTTTTATTTATTTTTGGCTGTGCTGGGTCTTGGTTGCTGTGCTGGCTTTTTCTGTAGTGGCAAGCAGGGGCTACACTTCATTGCAGCAAGTGGGTTCTCACTGTGGTGACTTTTCTTGCTTCGGAGCACAGGCTCTAGGACACATGGGCTTCATTAGTTGTGGCACGTGGGCTCAGTAGCTGCAGCTCCTGGGCTCTAGAGCAGAGGCTCAATAGTTGTGGCACATGGGCTTTGTTGCTCCAAGGCATGTGGGATCGTCCTGGATCAGGGATTGAACCTATGTCCCCTGCACTGGCAGGCAGATTCTTTACAACTGAGCCACCAGGGAAGCCCCCATAAGAGCTTTTGAATGTGTTTCTATAACAAACTCTTTCTCTGGATTTTTCTTAGGTCAATCTGAGTATTTGATTTCTGAAAGTCAAGGACAACATCTAGTACAGAAGACCCAAAGGAAGACAATCACGGACCTATGTCAACAACGGCTGAAAATGGGTGACAACTTCACAAAATCAGAAAGCTGGAGTAAGTATGAATTCAATGGAAATCAAATAATAAGCAAACGCACTGCCTCTTATCCTTCACTCCATTCTTAGTTGTGGCGTGCCTACGTGCTAAATCGCTTCAGTCACGTCTGACCCCATGGACTGCAGCCCACCACGTTCCTTTGTCCATGAGATTGTCCAGGTAAGAATACTGAAGTGGGTTGCCATTTCCTCCTCTAGGGGATCTTCCTGACCCAGGGATTGAACCGGAGTCTCTTGATGTCTTCTGCATTGGCAGACAGGGTTTTTACCACTGTGTCACCAGGGAAGTCTAATTGTTGTGGCACCAATAACCAAATCACAGAAGCTCATTCCTAATGGACTCTTAATTTTCAGGCCACATGGATACATCTAGGTCACAGAATAACTGGACAGTCCTAAGTACAACATATATTACAGATGTCATATAACATTACTGATCTAGGTATATTATTAATGCATTTCATCAGCTTTTCTGTAAGCCTCTTCTATCCTACTGTGTTCTTCCACCCATCTTCTGAAACTCTTTTATCATTTGCTTAGTTTTATATTTTTTATCACATACGTATGTACCCTTCAATAATATTATTTGGTTTTTGAATACTATTTACTTTGGAGAATTGTTCTTTTTTGGTTTATTTTTAATTGGAGGATATGAGACTTGTTCTTTTTACTCAGAATTATAATTCTAAAGTTCACCAAATTCTCAAATTAGCTTTAATCATTAACTTCATTCTGATAATGCTGTTCAGTTATTAAGTTGTGTCTGACTCTTTGAGACCCCCGTGGAATGCAACACACCAGGCTTCCCTGTCCTTCACTATCTCTCAGAGTTTGCTCAAACTCATGTCCATCAAGTTGGTGATGCCACCCAACCATCTTATCCTCTCCTGCCCTCAATCTTTCCCAGCATCAGGGTCTTTTGCAATGAGTCAGCTCTTCCCATCAGGTGGCCAAAATACTGTCATTCTGACAATAGACATTGAATTATTTCCCCTTCTGATGTTTCAGATCATGAACGGTACCAGATTTTATTTGTGTCTCCTCTTCAACATATGCAAGTAAGTCTCTAGGGTTATATCAAGGATAAGAGAATCTATAATTTTACAAGACAGTGCAAAATTGTTTTCCAAAGGAATTCAATCAACTCACACTTCTAACAAAAATACCTGCAAGTTCTTGTCAACCTACAGCTGTCTCATATTTGGTATTATTTGATTTCTTCATTTCTGTCTATCAAGTAACTATAAAAAGGCAGCTCATTCTTATCTTCATCTTGATTATTCTTTTCAAAATATTAGCCATTCAGATCTACTTCTGACTCCCAGCCCTCACACACACACAGCTTTTGTTTTCTCTCTTGGATTTTTTTTCCTTATAGATTTATGGAAGCTCTTTGCTCTAGATACCAAAAATTTGTCAGTTTTCTGTTACATATATTTTCTGCCAATTTATGGCTTTTCTCTCCACTTTATTCATGAAATCTTTGGTGAATAGCAGTTGTCAATTTTTATATAAATTTGATCAGTTTTATCTAGCAGCACTGATTAAATAGCTCATTACTTCCCCCCACTGATCAAAAATTCTCAATTATCATATATCAATTTTTGATTATCTACTAGGGTCTAACTTTAGCCCCCCTTTCCTTTTCAGTGGTGAACTTGTCCATTTGTACAATCATTCTTTTCTGTTTCAGTAACTATCGCTATTCATTATGTTCCTAATTAAACTCTTCTGATGTGTCTTGGTTACTTTTAAATTACTGATTTGGTTTCTTAAATAGTGTAAGTGATGGGATCACATAATATATAGTTTAAGCCAGAGTACTTTAAGGTAAAAGTGGTGATATTAGTAATTATGCCAGGACATGAACATATGCCAGGAGGATCCTGGGAAAAGTGAAATATAAGGACAAATTTCTAAAAATTAGCAAAATTTGCTGAAATAGAAATAGAAAGCCTGTATAGTCCTTAACCTGCCTGCTGATGCAGGAGAACTAAAAGAGGCAGGTTTGATCCCTGCGTCAGAAAGATCCCCTGAAGAGCATGGCTCCACTCCAGTATTCTTTTTTTTTTTTCCTTTTTTTATCCCAGTGTTCTTGCCTGGAGAATCCTATGGATAGAGGAGCCTGGGGATCTATGGTCCATAGGATTGAAAAGAGTCAGACACGATTGAAGTGATTTAGCATGCATAGTCCTTTAAGGAAGGTCAATCATAGCTAATTTCATTTCAAGTTCACTTATTTTTGAGTACTTAATATCACACACAGATGTTTCAACTTCAATAAATAGCCTTTCCTTAGGAAGTATTTATTTATTACTACTTAACGTTCAAAAGAAAAATTTTTTCAGACCATTCTTTTCATGAAAATCTTCACTGGTTTAGACAATTTGACTTTTCCTTTCCTCTGCTTCCCAACAATGTCTGACACTGCTATGTTATTAAAATCAAATATATTCTCACACTGAAGAATACCATGATCTGAATGTTCAGTTTAGCTGCAACTTGATTTTATTCCACAGATTCTGGTGCACAGAAACAACCAGTGATGCCCTGTGATCAAAATCATCTTGAAGTTGAAAGGAAGACAAAGAAGAGAAAGAGAGGAGGAGGAGAAAAGGAAGAAGTCATAGAAGAGAACTTGGAAAAGGAGGAGGACGAGAAAGAAAAGAAAAATAAGAAACGATACCAGAAGAAAAAATTTGTCAGCAGACCCCTCATGGACACTCTCTGGGCAATGTTTAAATTTAAAAAAAATCCCACATTTCAGGATATTTCATCACTTGCACTTGAATTTAGCATGACAGCGACTCAGGTATGACCACATGTTTGTTTACTGACAAAGTCCCTGGTGTACAACTCTTACCCATATAAACCATTATCCTTATTTCTGGATGAATCACCTCTCAACATTTTTTTTTTTTTTTTTTTGCAGATAAACCGATGGTTTTGTAAAAAGAGGAAGATATACAAAAAAGAAATACACTGGAGAGCATATAAAAACAGAAGAGGTAAGGATGTTTGACATGTAGAACATAAAATGGAAAAAATACATTGACCTCTGGAGACACATTGTGTTCCCACAGTTGAATATCCCATCAACTTTCTGTCCTATTTTTCAGTCCCCTCAACAGACATAAATACATCTGTGGTCATACCACCATTTATCATATAATCATATTACCAGACACAGAATGGCAGCCATTAGATTTTTATTGACTAAATAATTTTGTCTTTTCTTTGTTTCTTAGATGTTAAATATATTTGGTGCTTGTCTTTCCTCTCTGTTGTTTGGAAAAAGCTCATATGATGGGAAGGAAGATAAAGATGAAAACAACATCAACACTTTTAATGGCACTGGTTGTTTATGGAAGTTGTATATATTATTTATGGATATTTATGTATAAATCTTTAATATTACCTCATTGATTGTCATTCTAGACCCAAAATGAGGAAATTGAATTGTTAGGAAAGAATGTGAGGACTTTCTTGATGGTGCAGTGGATAAGAACCCACCTGCCCAATGCAGGGGAAAGGGATCCATCGCTGGTCTGGGAGGATTCCACATGCCAAGGAGCAACTAAGCTGGTGAGCCACAACTACTGAGCCAGGGCTCTAGAGCCTGACAGTTGCAACTACTGAGCCCGGGCACCACAAGGACTGAAGCCTGCCCACCTTAGAGCCAGTACACCGCAACAACTGAGCCCAGGCACCACAAGGACTAAAGTCTGCCCATCTTAGAGCCAGTACACCACAACCACTGGGCATGCGTGCTGCCACCACGGAAGTCTGTGGGCCTGGAGCTGTGCCCTGCAACAAGAGAAGCCACTGCGATAAGAAGCCCAGGCACAACTAGAGAGCAGCCCTGCTCTCCAAACCCAGGGAAAGCCTGCCGGCAGCACTGAAGACCCAGTCCAATCGAAAACAATTAAACTTTTGAATTAAAATTAAAAAATGTGATTTCATCAACAAGTACCAGTTCCTAAATGTCTAAGCCTGAATTTGTAATTTCATATTTCTGGTAGAAATGCTCTGTGGTGTGTTTTTTTTTTTTTTGCTCTGTGTTTTAAATTTTACTTGATCACAAGTTCGAACAAAATTTCCCAGAACCTTCCATTAACCCTCAAGCTCTAAATCACAAATTCTAATAGTTTTCTCAGGTACAGATTTAAATCTAACTTCTGGACACTGCTTTGTCAACAAATATATTTAGAGAAAAACTGGAGGAGGGTGAGAAAAATTATCTGATAGAAAACAAACTTATAGTTACCAAATGGTAAAGAGGGTGGGAGAGGGATAAAAGGAGCTTGGAATTAGCAGATGCAAACTACTAGAAATGAAATGAATAAATGAGAAGGTCCTACTGTAGAGCACAGGGAACTATATTATATTCAGTATTATAGGCTATATTCAGTCACCTATAATAAACCATAGTAGAAAAGAGTATGAAAAAGTATATATATATATAAACATATTCAGCTATATAGCTATATGATTCAGCTATACATATATATACACACACATATGTATAACTGAATCACTTTGCTGCTGGGCTGGAGGAAGCACAAGCTGGAATCAAGATTGCCAGGAGAAGTATCAATAACCTCAGTTATGCAGATGACACCACCCTTATGGCAGAAAGTGAAGAACTAAAGAGCCTCTTGATGAAAGAGGAGAGTGAAAAAGTTGGCTTGAGGCTCAACACTCAGAAAACTAAGATCATGGCATCCGGTCCCATCACTTCATGGCAAATAGATGGGGAAACAGTGGAAACAGTGTAAGACTTTATTTTGGGGGGCTCCAAAATCACTGCAGATGGTGACTGCAGCCATGAAATTAAAAGATGCTTACTCCTTGGAAGGAAAGTTATGACCAACCTAGACAGCATGTTAAAAAGCAAAGACATTACTTTGCCAACAAAGGTCCATCTAGTCAAGGCTATGGTTTTTCCAGTGGTCATGTATGGATGTGAGAGTTGGACTATAAAGAAAGCTGAGTGCCAAAGAGTTAATGCTTTTGAACTGTGGTGTTGGAGAAGACTCTTGAGAGTCCCTTGGACTGCAAGGATATCCAACCAGTCCATCTTAAAGGAGATCAGTCCTGAGTGTTCATTGGTAGGACTGATGTTGAAGCTGAAACTCCAGTACTTTGGCCACCTGATGCGAAGAGCTGACTCATTTGAAAAGACCCTGATGCTGGGAAAGATTGAGGGCAGGAGGAGAAGGGGACGACAGAGGATGAGATGGTTGGATGGCATCACCGACTCAATGGACATGGGTTTAGGTGGACTCCAGGAGTTGGTGATGGACAGGAAGGCCTGGCCTGTGGCGGTTCATGGGGTTGCAAAGAATCGGACACGACTGAGTGACTGAACTGAACTTGCTGTACAACAGAAACACAACAATGTAAATCAGCTATATTTCAATTTAAAAAATACTTTTGGAAAATAAGTCTTGGGAATTCCCTGGCAGTCTAGGAGTTAGAACTCAGCACTTGCACTGCCGGGCCCGTGTTCAATCCCCCATCAGGGAACTGAGATCCTGCAAGCCATGGGGCATGATCAAATTTTAAAAAGAAAAAGAAGGAAAAAAAAAAGAAAAAAGACTCTTGCTTTTATATGGAAATATAAATTTCTAGGCACAGCAAACAGCAAGTGCAAAGGCTGAAATTGCAACCATGCTAGGTTCATTTACTGAAAAGCAAGCCAAGCAGAAGGGATGGAGGTAAATGAGAGGGGAAGTGTTAAGACATAAGAAATGGAGCAAGGGGCCAAATCCTTTAGAAGTTTGCAAAATCTCTGGCTTTTCCTCTGTAAGATATTGAAAGCCACTGTCAAGGTTTCAGTCATGGCATGATATTGTGTAATTTACATTTTAAAAGAACTACTCTGATCGGTTGGAAATAGTCCATGGGATGGGAAGATGAGAACCAGACACCAGGAAATGTTTCTAATTTAGAGGTGATGGTGGTCAGAAGTTGAAGATTTGGGGGTATATTTTGACGAAAGGAAAGCAGATTTTCTAACAGATTGAATTTAGACTAGAAGTTGTAGCCTTGAGATACACAGTAGGTCCTCAGTCAGGGAGAGGGAGAAAAGAGTAGTAAAATCAAAGAAAAGTGGAATGTGCATCATCGACACAGAAGGAATCTCAGAAAAGGATTGGGTCCTGGGAGCCCTAAGAAGAAAGCCTTTCAAGGTGGACAGAGCTTTATCGATTATGATTTCTGGAAATTCTGTGTTATAGATACCAAAAATTTGTCATTTTCTGTTACATGCATTTTCTGTAGATTTATGGCTTTTCTCTCTACTTCAGGAAATCTTTGAATAGCTGTTCTCGATTTTTATATAAATTTTATCAATCTTTTCTAGCAGCATTTATTAAATAACTCATTACTTCCCCCTCTGATCTTTAATTCTCCATTATCTGACCCCCACCCCCCCCCCCACACACACACGTACACTTATATACATTCACTTCAGATCAGATCAGATCAGATCAGTCGTTCAGTCGTATCTGACTCTTTGCGACCCCATGAATCGCAGCATGCCAGACCTCCCTGTCCATCACCAACTCCCGGAGTTCACTCAGACTCACGTCCATCGAGTCAGTGATACCATCCAGCCATCTTATCCTCTGTCGTCCCCTTCTCCTCTTGCCCTCAATCCCTCCCATCATCAGAGTGTTTTCCAATGAGTCAACTCTTCGTATGAGGTGGCCAAAGTAAAGTTTCAGCTTTAGCATCATTCCTTCCAAAGAAATCCCAGGGCTGATCTCCTTCAGAATGGACTGGTTGGATCTCCTTGCAGTCCAAGGGACTCTCAAGAGTCTTCTCCAACACCACAGTTCAAAAGCATCAATATTTACGGAAACTCTTTCTATATAATTGACACGATTCTAGGTGCCAGATGAGCGAAGTGGACAAAAATCTTGCTATCATGGCATTTTCATGATTGAGGTGTCTATGGGGAATATGTAAATCATTTGTCCAGTTTCTTAATCTTCAAGTTATCATGGGCAATGATCATTTATCCCTATATTTTGGTCATAATCAGGTGTCATATTAGCAACCTATGTTAGAAGATAAGTGGTCAGCACAGAAAATTAAGCCATAAAAAATGATATACTGCTTTTCGAGTCTTCATTTTCCTGTGAAGAATCCCATATGTAAAATCATCAAGTGAAGTGAAATACTGTTCTCTTTTTAATCTGTTTTGTGGTCAACTTAATTCTTGAGCCCAGTCAGGGACCACATAAGAGTAGAGGTGAAGTTCTGCATTCCCTACAGCTGCTTTACAGATAAAAGAACTAGAAAATCAGGTTAAATGAACTTGGCCATGATCCAAATAGCTCTGGAATTCAAACCCTGGTCTGGTTAACCTCAAAGCTAAAACTTGCCTGTCTAAGTTCCCCCAAACCATACCACACTGTCTATAATTTGCAGAAGTGAGGATGAAAGAATGAAATGAATCTGAATTTAGCAAAATCCTAAAAATGCTAGCTATCTACTGTGACCACAGAATCGTCATCTTTTTTAGCCATAACCTTCGACATTTTGGAGAACACCCTGCCATTCTTAAGATTTTTAAAAATCTTAAAGGAAGATAATGCCTTTAAAAGCAGGGGGGTATGAAACAAATTACGTGTTCAGGGAGTAGGCATAAAATACAAGTAGAGAAAAAAAATACAAGTGGGCAAAAGGGGTAGGAAAAAGGAAAGCAATCTAGAACAGATGAGGACATGGGTGAAATGGGCATCCTTACAATTAAATAGACCAACTGTGACAGTCAAGAGCAGCCTTGGGCATTATGACTAAATGTAACGTGGTATACTGGGAAGTATTCTGGAAGAAAAAAGAAAACAGAAGTGAGCCCTCCTCACCCTGAGATCGGACAACAGGAAGTCGGACCCTAGACGCTGGAGGCCCTGCTTCCTGCCAACGCTTGCCGGTGAGGTACCAGCGGCGCACGGCTCTGCCGGGCCAGGGGAGCCTACAATTCAGAGCCCGTCCCGAGCTGCCGGCCCCGGTATGAAGGCTGCGTCTTCGCCTAGATGACGTTAGCTCCTGAGGACGCCTGGATGGGCACCTACCTTGAAAATGAAAGTTGCTCAGTGGTGTCTGACTCTTTGCAACCCCATGGTCTATACAGTCCATGGAATTCTCCAGGGCAGAATACTGGAGTGGGTAGCCTTTCCCTTCTCAAGGGGATCTTCCCAACCCAGGGATCAAACCCAGGTCTCCCGAATTGCAGGTGCATTATTTACCAACTGAGCCACAAGGGAAGCCCATATAGGCCAGATGAAAAGAACTTTGTAATAATGAATACCAAATTCAACAAACCAAATATGTCAACTGCCACTTTCAACACCTAGGTATTAACTTTGACTTTATTCATAGGTAATATACAAAACAGCTAAATCAACCAGGATTCTAACATAGAAACAGAACCAGTAGGTTATACACCTCTATATAAATATTTATTTCAAGGAATCGCCTATGTGGCTCTGAGGATCTAGTAAACCCAAAATCCAGAGGGCAGGCCAGCTGGCTAGAAATTCTCAGACAGGAGCTAAAGCTGCAGTCCAGAAGTGAAATTTCTTCTTTGGGGAAACCTCTGTCTTGTTCAAGGACTTTCAACTGATTAGATGAGGCCCACGTAGATTAGTAAGAATAATGTTCTTTTACTTAAAGTCAGCTGATGGTAGATGTTAACTACATCTACAAAAATACTTTCACAAAAACACTCAGACTAATGTTTATAATTTAATACCTGGGTACTGCTGACTAGCCAGGTTGACACATAAAATTAAGCATCATAGCTCATCCCTTGTGAACATGGCACCCATATACATCTCCTTAAACCATATTTAACCTACAAATAAAGAAAATAGCAAAGTCATATTTCTACCTAACATAATAAAACTATCGTGTGTACAACCAGAAATGTGCTTTCCCAGCAAGATAATACAAAATCTGGGTGATATTCACTCTTCTTGGTATGAAAGTCACTCAGTCATGTCTGACTCTTTGTGAGGCCATGGACTGTATAGTCCATGGAATTCTCTAGATCAGAATACTGGAGTGGGTAGCCTTTCCCTTCTCCAGGGGATCTTCCCAACCCAGAGATCAAACCCAGTTCTCCCGCATTGCAGGTGGATTCTTTACCAGCTGAGCCACCAGGGAAACCCAAGAATATTGAAGTGGGTAGCCTATCCCTTCTCCAGGGGATCTTCCCAACCCAGGAATCAAACCAGGGTCTCCTGCATTGCAGGCAGATTCTTTACCAACTGAGCTATCAGAGATCTCCTTGATACACTGTATCTTAAATACACTGATGTAAGTTAATTATTATCTATACATCTTATGTAAGCTGATACAGGGATCAGAGAACGATGCAAACAAAAGGATTTGCTACACACACACACACATAACTCTTATGGAATGAATTATGTTCTCCTCAAATTCAACTACCTCCATTCTTGACATGTCTCTTAAAGATGGAAATAACAATTCCAAATGTGCTATACAAGATAAAAATCTGTGGATGCTAGAGTACATGTAATCTAGTTAGAACACTGAAAGAATTAATAGTTATTTTTGTTCACAGAATGGTTCATTGATATTGAAAGTGAAAGTGTTAGTTGCTCGGTTATGTCTGACTATTTGCGACCCCATGGACTATAGCCCACCAGGCTCCTCTGTCCATGGAATTCTCCAGGCAAGAGTACTGGAATAGGTGGCCATTCCCTTTCTCCAGGGGATCTTCCTGATCCAGGGATCAAACTCCAGACTCCTGCATTGGCAGGTGGGTTCTTTACCACTGCGCCACCTGGAAAGCCCACTGGGAAGCATGCATAACCCACTTCTTTATTCCAGCACCTGACACTTCAGAGATGCTTCATAGTATTCGCTTAGTGAATGAAGTCATGGCCTTTCCAAAACAGAGCATGTGCTAGGCTGTGCTCAATTGCTTCAGTCATATTTGACTCTTTGTGACCCCATGGACTGCAGCCCACCAGGCTCCTCAGACCATGGGATTCTCCAGGTGAGAACCTTGGAATGAGTAGCCATGCTTTTCTCCAGGGGCTCTTTCTGACCCAGGGATTGGACCCACATCTCCTGTATCTCCTGGCAAGGCAGGCGGATTCTTTATCACTGAGCCAGTAGGGAAGCCCCAAAATAAAGCATACAGAGAGAAAATAATAATAGCTAACACTGACTGAGCACTTACAAGATATACCTGTGGAGGTGGGGGAAGGGAATTTCCCCCTCTCATGCTCTTGAGTTCTTGTGTCTGAACTAATAATGCTTTTCCTTTAAAAAAAAGAAAAAAAAATTCTAATAGTGACTATCTCATAGAAATAGACCCAAGAGGTGGTCAAAGCAAGCAGCGTTTATACTTTTAAACCAAGAAACAATAGATTTGCAAAGAATTGACAGGACCAAGAAACTCAGACTTCAGAGCTCAATTAGTGAAAAATCTAAACAGAGTTAGAGCCTAGAGTAATAGATTAAATAAGTAACAAGTTTTGGTTACACAGACTTCTTGGCCAAAATTCTATCACTGGGGATAAGGGTGGACTTCTCCCTCCACACGGGGGAGTCCATGTTTCACAGAAGAGATCTATTTCCTGCTTTCAGGGAGACAAGCGAGGAGAGTCAGAGTACCCCTCTTGCATTGATTCTGTCTTCAGTTCAGTTGCTCAGTTGTGTGGACTCTTTGCGACCCCATGAACTGCAGCACATTAGATGTCTATCACCAACTCCCAGAGCTTGCTCAAACTCATGTCCCTCGAGTGGATGATGCTATCCAATCATTTCATCCTCTGTCGTTCCCTTCTCCTCCTGGCTTCAATCTTTCCCAGCACCAGGGTCTTTTTCAATGAATCAGTTCTTCACATCAGGTGGCCAAAGTATTAGAGTATCAGCTTCAGCATCAGTCCTTCCAATGAATATTGAGGTCTCCTTTAGGATGGACTAGTTGGATCTCCTTGCAGTCCAAGGGACCCTCAAGAGTCTTCTCCAATACCACAGTTCTCTGCCTCTCAGCTTTCTTTATAGTGCAACTTTCATATACATACATGACTACTGGAATAACCATAGCTTTGACTAGGTGGACCTTTGCCGGCTATCTGCAGTGATTTTGGAGCTCAAGAAAATAAAGTGTGTCACTGTTGCCATTGTTTCCCCATCTATTTGCCATGAAGTGATGGGACCAGATACCATGATCTTTGTTTTTTGAATGTTGAGTTTTAAGACAGCTTTTTCACTCTCCTCTTTCACTTTCATCAAGAGGCTCTGTAGTTCCTCTTTGCTTTCTGCCATAAGGGTGGTATCATCTGCATATATGAGGTTATTGATATTTCTCCTGGCAGTCTTGATTCCAGCTTGTGCTTCATTCAATCTGGCATTTCACATGATATACTCTGAATATAAGTTAAATAAGCAAGGTGACAATATACAGCCTTGATGTACTCCTTTCCCAATTTGGAACCAGTCCATTGATCCATGTCCAGTTCTAACTGTTGCTTCTTGACCTACACACAAATTTCTCAGGAGGCAGGTAAGTTCAGTTCAGTTCAGTCACTCAGTCATGTCTGACTCTTTGCAACCCCGTGAACCACAGCACGCGCAAAGAATTTTCTACAGTGTGTTGTGATCCACACGGTCAAAGGCTTTAGCATAGTCAATGAAGCAGAAGAAGATGTTTTTCTGGAATTCTCTTGCTTTTTCTATGATCCAGAGGATGTTGGCAATTTGGTCTCTGGTTCCTCTGCCTTTTCTAAATCCAGCTTGAACATCTGGAAGTTCTCAATTCACCTACTGTTGAAACCTAGATTGGAGAATTTTGAGTATTACTTTGCAAGCGTGTGAGATAAGTGCAATTGTGCAGTAGTTTGAACATTCTTTGGCATTGCCTTTCTTTAGGATTGGAATAAAAACTGACCTTTCCAGTCCTGTGGCCACTGCTGAGTTTTCCAAGTTTGCTGGCATATTGAGTGCAATACAAAGATCCTGTCTTAAGCAACTTTAATTCAAAATAACCAATATGCCATTGAGGCACAGTTAAGTGCAGCCCACTCTGGGACCCAGCATACCTTTCTGATCGGTTACTATATATTATGTCCTTTTTTTCATGTACACTCATGAAATTGAGGCATAGAAATGTGAAACTACTGGTTATGTAATAGACTCACAGACATAAAAAGCAAACATGGTTACTAAACAGGGATAGTGTTTGGGATTAATCTATACACACTGTGTTGTTCTGTGTTTAGTCGCTCAGTCATGTCTTTGCGACCCCAGGGACTGTAGCCCACCAGGCTCCTCTGTCCATGGGATTCTCCAGGCAAGAATACTGGAATGGGTTGCCATGCCCTCCTCCAGGAGATCCTCCCAACCCAGGGATCAAACCCAGGCCTCCCACATTGCAGGCAGATTCTCTACCAACTGAGTCACCAGGGAAGCCCAAGAATACTGGTGTGGGTAGCCTATTCCTTCTCCAGTGGATCTTCCCGACCCAGGAATCGAACTGGGGTCTCCTGTATTGCAGGCAGATTCTTTATCAGTTGAGCTACCAGGGAATCCTACTATATATAAAATAGATAAACAACAAGGACCTACTGTATACCACAAGGAGCTATATTCAATATCTTATAAAAATTCATAATAGAAAAGAATGTGAAAAAGGACAGATGTATATGTAAATCTGAATCACCTTGCTGTACACCTGAAACTAACACATTATAAATTAACTATACATCACTAAAAAAAAACAGTTTTGTTAAATTTGAATTCTTTCTCCACATCCTGCTGTTTGCCTTAGCATTGACTTCTCTCTTTCTGGTATTGAATTTATTTACTCCTGGGAGGCAGGAATCTCTTGTTCCCTCTTCCTCTCATCTCTATATAATATTGGAATACCCTGGTGTCCTGAAATATTCTAAGTACAATATTTAGGTGCAGTGTTATTAGGGTTAACAGCTTTCTTTCATCCCAATACCAGTCAACTAGAGCAACAACTAAGGTGGTTGTTTCTTTTATTCCACACCCCCTCCACCATCACCATCACCACCACCACTATCATCACCATCACCTTACTCCTTCCACAAAGACCTGCTTTTCTAACTTCTTCCTCTTTCTCTCAAACCTACAGAGAAACTGGGAAGCTTACTCTCTTCTGGGCCAATAAATCTGGGCCGAGTTCCAGAGCAACTGTATACATTTGCTAAACTTTGGTAGACATTCCTGTAGGTTCCTCCTTTCCCTGGGGGCTAGACCTAACCTAGATGGAAAATAAGAAAAAAATCCTTTTCTACTTTAGGTGAAGGATCCCCTGAGGGTAGGGCGGAAAGGGAGTCAGGCTGTCAATAGTGATGCATAGGGTCAGGATTCTCACAATTCAACTTGATGGTTTGACCTTTAGAACTTGACACTAGGAAACTTTACAATTTGGGAGACAGAGTAATTGGAGAGAGCAAGATTGGACAAATCCAAATCAGAACCCCAAGGAAGAAATTTGATTTGTTTTGCTTTGTTTTTTAAGAGTTCTCTTAATTCTCCAACTTTCTGAATATCAGTGTTATAGCCACTGGAACTGATTTATTAACTTAATGAATATGTGTTAGCTGCTCAGTTGTGTCCGACCCGACTCTGTGACCCCATGGACTCTGGCCGCGGGATTCTCCAGGCAAGAATACTGGAGTGGGTTGCCATGCCCTCCTCCTGGGGATCTTCCCAACCCAGGGATCAAACCCAGGTCTCCCGCATCACAGACAGATTCTTTAAATATTAATTGAGATTTTCCCCTACTGCCAAGCACTGTGTTCTAAATCATGCTCCTCAAACTTTAGAGCACACAAAAATCAGAGATTCTGAAAAGACAGATTCCTGGGCTCCACTCCCAGATTCTGATCCAGTAAATCTGGGGTAACACCCAGTCCAAGAATTTGCTTTTCTTACAAGCTCCCAGGTAATGCTGATGTGATCTGAAAGCAGGACCATTCTTTGACTAGCATTGCACTAGGCTATAGTAACAAACCAGACTCTCAATGAGTTATTATTCCAGACAGAATCCAAATACAAAAAACAAAGCTATAACTAAAATGCAAAATGTTGGGACTCCCCTAGTGGTCCAGTGGTTAAGACTCCAAGCCTCCAATGCAGGGATTGCAGGTTCAATCCTTGATCAGGGAACTAAGACCCCCACATGCCTTGCAACACAGACTACCTCCCCCAACACCACCAAAATGTTTTTAAATTAAAAAATAAATGCAAAGTGACAACTGCCATAGGAGGAGTTAGGTACAGAAGAGGGACACCTAAGTCACTGAGAGAAAGGACATCTGATTTGCATCTTGAAAACCTAAAAATGCACCCAAGCAAAGAGAGAGGAGAAAAGCATCAGGACCGAAGGGACAGTTGGGTAAAGCAACCTGCCAAAGCTGAAGAGGCAGGCAGAGAGCAGGCTGTGGTTTTCTTTAGAGAAGACTTCAGCCAAAGGATAATATGGTTGATTTGAAGGTCAATCACTCTGGCACACAGTGGGTTCTGCCTATGTAAGGTTAAGTGGAAGTCTGTGGAGGTCTGGGCAAGAGATGATGCCTGAATGAGGGTAAAGGGGGTGGTATGAACATACAGGCTTCCCAGGTGGCTCAGTGATAAAGAATCCACCTGTCAAGCAGAAGATGGGGCTTCTATCCCTGGGTCAGGAAGATCCCCTCCAGAAGGAAACAGCAACCCAGTCCAGAATTCTTGCCTGGAAAATCCCATGGACAGGGACCCTGGTGGGCTACAGTCCATGGGATCCCAAAGGGTCGGAGAAGACCTAGCCACCAAACAACAAGAACACTGAACATCCAAGGGACAGACTGGTGAAGTATCAGGAGATAAAATGATCACAAGAGTTAGTATTAATTATATTAAGGTTCAGATGTTGGAAAAAGGTGTCAGTGACGTGTCACCTATTTTCCTGTTAGGTGAATCTTTTATTGGATGTCCAAGCTCGTACTCACGGTAAGGTCACTGATGAAACAAAATTGGCCATGAGTAACTTACTAAAGTTGGATGCCAGGTACATTTTGAGGGCTTATCATATTGTATTAAGTAAGTAAGAAGCTTCTTTGCAGGTGGATAAAAGTGTGTTAATGCTCTTATAGTTATAACAGGCAAAAGTCAGTGGAGAACGTACTGTGAAATTCCATTAGTAGCCTCTGAAATGGCAGTTTGGGTGGTTGTGTGGTTCATTTTCTTACAACACAAGCAATTTAAGAGTTAACTATCTCTCAGAGGACCTAGCAGAGAAGACAATGGCAACCCACTCCAGTACTCTTGCTTGGAGAATTCCAGGGACGGCGGTGCCATCTATGGGGTCGCACAGAGTCAGACACGACTGAAGCATCTTAGCAGCAGCAGCAGAGGACCTAGAAAGAGCTAATTTGTTGCAAATTAAAGTCAGCTCTTTCCGAAGAGTCCCAGGCTCACTGAATTCATTTTAGGGAACCTGAGGCCAAGAGCATTGTTGTTTTTTTTTTAAGCACTATTTTGTATTTCACATTGAAGTGCAATTTAATATTTAAATGTAGGAAATGGCTTCTACCTTCTATTTACTTACAAAGTTCTAGATCTTTTGAAACCCATTCCTTCATCAACAATGATTGAGAGCATCCCTCCTATTGCCCATGACTGTTCTATAACAGAAATTCTCAAACAATCACTTGTCAAAGATTCACCTGAAGAACTTTTAAACATAGATTTACAGATTCCAGTCACCACCACCAGAGACTCCTATTCAGCAATTCTGTGGTAAAGCCCATCCACTTATGTCCCTAACAACTCCCAAGAAATACTGATGATGCTGGCTTATGGACCACACTCTTCTAGGGCTGGAAATACTACACTAAATGAAACAGACAAAAATTAAAATAATGCCTTAACAGAATTTATCTTTTAGTGGTAGTGGGGAACAAAAGACAGTGATAGATGGATAGAATAGATAGAAAAAATATATATTATGCAACATGATGATAAGTGCTAAGAAGAAAAGTAGAGAAGGACTGGGAAGAGGAGGCATTACTGAAGAGGAAAATTAAAGATTTAAAGGAAGGGAGAGATCAAGTTGGTTGTAATTCTGTGGGGGCAGGGAAGGGCAGGGAACTGATCAGAGAGAAAAGTAAGGACACAAAAGCCCTGATCTAGAGCTTTCCTAGCTCATTCCAGGATCAGCAGGGAGGCCAGCTTCATGGAGAAAACACAAGGACCCAAGACAGAAGTCAAGTACACGGCCAGAAGAGGGCTTCTGTAATTCAGTGTACTGACTTGTTACTCTGAATGTGCGAAAACTAAAGGAGGGCTGTGAGCAAAGGAATAGCTTCACGTGATATGTCTTTAAAATTTTTTTTTCAAAGTTGAGAGGCTACTGGAATAATCCAAGCAATGTAGATGGTGGTTTGGTGAGGGCCGTAGCCTTGGAGATACTTAGAAAGGGTTAAGTGCAGCCCCCTGTCTCTCTTTTTTTTTTTTAAAAAGGATTTATTTCTGTCTGTGCTGGGTCTCGGTAGCTGTACAGGCTTTCTCTAATTGCGGCAAGGGGGGCTACCCTCTAGCTGTGGTGCTCAAGCTTCTCCTTGTGGTGGCTTCTCTTGCTGTGGAGCACAGGCTCTAGTGTGCATGGGCTTCCATAGATGCGGTTCCCGGGGCTCTAGAGCACAGGCTCAGTAGTTGTGGTGCACCGGATTAGTTGCTCCTTGGCACGTGGGATCTTCCTGGATCAGGGAACAAACCTATGTCTCCTGCATTGGCAGGCAGATTCTTTACCACTGAGCCACCAAAGGAAACCCTGAGCTTTCTCTTTTCCCAGAGGACACAGGACACAGGTAATTTCAAGCCCCCAGCTCTCTTGTGATATGAACAGTAACAAAATAAATACATGTTCTTTATTTTAAAAAATAACCATTTCTTGCTATCCATTGATTTTCTATGCCCTAGTCTATATGATGATCAAAAACAGTGGAAAAAGGAAACATGGAGAGAAAAAAAATTAAAAAAAAAAAAAAATTGGATTCTGGGTTGGTTCACAAAGATCTCTGGAGAAGGAAATGGCTACCCACGGCAGTATTTTTGCCTGAGAAATCCCACAGACAGACGAGCTGGCAGGCTACAGTCCAAAGGGTCAGACATGACTTAATGACTAAACAACAACAAATTGGATTCTGCTAAATGTTGATGGCATTCGTCAACAAAGATGGCTTTAGAATTTTTCCCTGAGCAACCAGAAGGATGGAATTTTCATATACCAAGATGGAGAAGACTGTAGGAGGAGCCTGTGTAGGAAAGAACATTGAGAGGTCGGTTTGGGAAATATTAATATTGTGATGCCTACTAGAAATTCAAGTGGAGAGGTTAAGTAGGGAATTGGATAGATAAGAGACTTAAGTCTCAGAAACAGATCTGGGATAAAGACATACATGTGAAAAACAAAAGCATATAGATGGTATTTGAAGTCATAAGATAGAATTATCTGGCAGTCCAGTGGTTAAGACTGCACACTTTCACTGCCGAAGGTGAGTGTTCAGTCCCTACTGAGTGAACTAAGATCCCACAAGCCATGTGACCAAAAAAAAATAAAGTTATAAGATAGGCTGAGATAACTAAGGCAGTGACTATAGGTAGAGGTTTGAGAACTAAACTTGCTGTGTGCTTTGCTTAGTCTTTCAGTTCTGTCCAACTCTTTGCAACCCCATGGACTGTAGCCCACCAAGTTCCTCTGTCTATGCGGATTCTGCAGGCAAGAATAACTGGAGTGAGTTGCCATGCCCTCCTCCAGGGGATCTTCCCAACCCAAGGATCGAACCCAGTCTCCGGCATTGCAGGAGGTTTCTTTACTGTCTGAGCCACCAGAGAAGCCAGAGAACTAAACTTGGGTACACTCTAATTTTTAGATATAGGAGTGAGGAAGAACCAGACAGAATCACCAGGTTAGTAAGAGGAACACCAGGAAAGTGCAAACTAATAAGAGGAGGGGATTTAATTCAAAACTCAGTTTTTTTTGTTTTTTTTTTTTTTTTACTATTCCTGTGATCACTTTTTACCTCTTGGTTTTTCAACTTTAATTTCCAAAGACCTATTAAACATCCCCATCTGTATTTATTTATTAAAAGCACAAAGCTCGAGCATATACTGCACATCAGATGCTGAGCTAGATGCTAATTAAGGTGCCCCCAAGACAGACACAAGAGTGCTTTATACATAGCAAGAGCTCACTTTTACTCTTTCTGCCATCTTCCCATGTCGCCTTAACCATGCCCACGCATGTCCTGGCTGATGCTCTCAAGAGTATCAACAATGCTTAAAAGAGAGGCAAACACCAGGCTGTGCTCCAAAGTCTTTGTCATGTTTCTAACTGTGATGGTGAAGCATGGTTACACTGGAGAATTCGAAATCATTGATGACCACAAGGCTGGGAAAACTGTTGTGAACCTCACAGGCAGGCTAAATAAGTGTGGCGTGATCAGCCCCAGATTGGATGTGAAAGATCTGGAAAAACAGCAGAATAAACTGCTCTTGTCCTGTTGGTTTGGTTTCATTGTACTGACAACCTCAGCAGGCATCATGGACCATAAAGAAATAAGATGAAAACACATAGGAGGGAAAATTCTTGGACTCTTTGTCCAGGGGTATAATACACATTTAATACAATACAGCTGACTCATTGGAAAAGACCCTGATGCTGGGAAAGATGGAAGGCAAAAGGAGAAGAGGGTGGCGGAGGGTGGCGGAGGATGAGATAGTTGGATAGCATCACTGATTCAATGGACATGAACTTGGGCAAACTCCAGGAGATGGTGAGGGACAGGGAGGCCTGGTGTGCTGCAGTCCATGGGGTCACAAAGAGTTAGACACAACTTAGTGACTGAACAACAACAATACATATGTGTGCAAATAAAATGCCTCAGAGGACAAAAAAATAGAGCTCACTATAGATGAGTTCCAGTCATTTTCTCTCACAACCCCTTCCACTGCACCCTGCCTCTGAGCCATGTTAAGTGACTGTACTGGAATCCATCATTTTCCCTAATGCCTTGCCCAAGTTGTTTATTTCCTGGAATTCCCTTCCTTAATCTCTCAACATTTTCCCACCTCAACTCAAGAAGTTGAGTTCTTAAGTCTCCTCCAAGAAGTCTTCTCTGACTCCCTTCCTCGACTCTACCTTCCTTGTTTACTCACCCCCAGTATCTCTTGTATACATCCTGGTGCTGTTTGGTTGGTTTGTTTTCAATATTTATCATACATTTAATCTACTCTATGAAATTGTTAGCTCCTTAAAAGTAGAGATGATATTTACTTATTCGTTTCCTCTCAGGCTCATGGTAGTTATCTCTTTTACTATGAGCTGAAACAGCAACAAATAAATATTTCCTGGCCAATCAACTGTTAAATCACTAAATGTATACACAGAGGTATGTACACTGACAAGAAACTGTTACTAATGGAATGGGTTTATTAGGCAGAGTGAAACAATGTGAAGAGGAAAGAAATAGTAACAAAAACTTACATGAGAATTAAAAAAATAATAATAAGTGAATGCCTACCAGTTTGGGCATACTCAAGCAAACTCAAGTAGACAAAGGGGTGAAGCCTAAAAGCAATGATATATCAGTAATAAATTCAATAGTTCCACGACTAATAAATCAACAGTACATTTAATAATTCCACATTTGCTGTATATGCCATGCCTGAGATTTGAGGGGAGGTAAAGTTTGTATTAACACTTGTGATGGAACTTCCTTGGTGGTCCAGTGGCTAAGACTCCACACTCCCAGTGCAGGGGGCTGGGAGTTCAATCTCTGGTCAGGGAACTAGATCCCACCTGCCGCAACTAAAACCCGCCACAGGCAAATAACTAAAACAAATATATTAAAAAAAAAAAAAAATACTGTGATGACTGTTAGCGTTAGTCACTCAGTCGTATTCGACTCTTTTGCGACCCCATGGATAGTAGCCCACCAGGCTCCTCTGTTCATGGGATTTCCCAGGCAAGAATATCGGAGTGGGTTGCCATTCCCTTATCCTTGACAAATCAACAAAACCCAATGAAAAGTTAACAGGGCCAGCTCTCCTAAAAGACTGTGTAGCCCAAAGTACATTTCATTCATTCTTTCTTTTTTTAAAGATTTATTTTATGGGCTGTGCCAGGTCTTAATTTGCAGCATTTGGTATTAGCTCTCTGATCGAACTCAGACCTCCTGCATTCAGAGTGTGAAGTCTTAGCCACTGGACCATCAGGGAAGTCCCACAAAGTGCACTTCTTGTCTATAAATAAGGAATAAATCATAGCCGTAAAATAGTTTTCCTTTTTAGTATTTAGCCTTTTTTTTCCTTCTCTTTCCCAGATGTTGCTCTTAGAACCATCAAATTTATTTATTTATTTTTCATCATATTTAAAATCATGATTTCACTGACTCATTTTTGCATTTGGGGCTCTGGACTCCAGCACATTATCACATACCCCTCCTCCACCCACACAGCCCACCCCAGCAAACCCATGGTCTCTGACAGCTTCCAAGGCATTCTCAGCCTCATTCAAATTGCTTTCCAGGTCAAGGAATGTAGTAAGCCTACCTTCCAGCTACCAGCCCCCTGCCCTTTGGTCTTCCTCTCCGGAGGCTCTTCCTTTAGACACAATGGGACACAGGTAGGGGGATGGGGTGAATTCATCTCAGGCTTTCATGCAAAGACCCCCACCAGCAAAGAACAAAACTTCCCGTACCAGCAGTTTAGAGAGCTGCAGGCAAACCAACGTACCTGGTGGCCTTGACTGCCCCCAACTACCAAACAGTCCTAAATGAGAGCCTGGGAGTCTAGTTTTTCCCCCATTTAAACTTATTTTCCCCTTTTTGTTGAAATGTAATTGATATATTAATACAATATCGTATTAGTTCAAGGTGTACAATGTAATAATTTGATATACATATGTGTTGCAAATACATCACTGACTCAATGCACATGAGTTTGAGTGGGCTCTGGGAGTTGGTGCTGGACAGGGAGGCCTGGCATGCTGCAGCTCATGGGGTTGCACAGAGTCGGACACGACTGAGTGACTGAACTGACTGACTGATGTGTTGCAAAATGATCACCACAATAAGTTTAGTTAACATCCATCACCTTACATTCTCCCCCTCCCCGCTTTGGCCATGCTGCTGGGCATTTGGGATCTCTTTTCCCTGACCGGGGATGGAACCCATGCCCCCTGCAGTGGAAGCACACAGTCTTAAACACTAGACTGCTGGGGAAGTCCCTGACATTCCTTTTTTTTTTTTTTTTTTTAAGGAATCATCTTCTATTTCTAATGAGACAGAGGCTCTATACCTGAAACACAATGTATTCCACCCACCTACTCCTTGAGGACTCTCTTCTAGACTCTTTTCCCCTCCAGAATGGTGGTCCAAGAAGACAAATATTACACAGAATTTCATCCCTTGTTTGGACCCGGCAATGATCCTACTCTTGCAAGTCAGCATCTTTGTATTGTGAGTCAAACTCAGCTGGCGTGGGAGCTAAGCCAGGTGGAGACCTGAGCGGCAAAGTGGATGGGAGGATCCGTCAAGAATTGTATTTTAGAAAAACATATAATTGGAATTTGCCAAGGGTTTACTTTTAGAATTGGGAGATGGGAAACGAAGAAATCTTAAGATTCTTGAATGTTGAATTTGGGAATGTGGAGGAAAATTGAAGGCGCAGATGTTTATCTTTTGTCCATAAATATGTTAGTGCGGAATTCAACTCTAAAAACTGTTCTTTGGGAAATAAACCAAAAGAAGAAGAAGAAAGAGGATGGTGTGGGGTTTAAGGACCAGACAGGATTTCCATGCTGGAGAAGGAAAAGCTATTCAAAGAAGGAGCCAGAAGAAGCAAAAAAAGGCAAGATAAAGATGACTGCTTAGGAAGGAGAAATAGTCAGGAGGGCAAATGTTGGTTCTCAAATAAATCTATCACATTTGCTCTGGCAAGTCTATTCCAAGAATATCAATTGCCTAGAGAATGTTCTTTTTCTTCTTGTTTCCAATGCAGGAGACACAGGAGACCCAGGTTCCACACCTGGGTTGGAAAGATCCCCTGGAGAAGGGAATGGCGATCCACTCCAGTATTCTTGCCTGGGAAATCCCATGGACAGAGGAGCCTGACAGGCTACAGTTCCTGGGGTCGCACAGAGTGGGAGAGGACTGAGCGAGGAACACTTTCACTTTTCTTTTCACAGGTCAATAAATTTTATTATTTTATATCTAGTAATGTACCAGGTAAAGAAAGTGGTGCTTTCATTCTATCATACAATGTTAGATTTCATGTTCACTGGATTAGAACAAAAATCTCATCAAGTATTGTCAGACTTAGAGGTCATAGGCATAGGGTCCTGAAAGAATTTCTATTAACAGCCATGGCTATAGATCACGAACATGTCAAATGTTATGAGATTTTACTTTCCTTGTTTCTTACAACAACACAGAGAAGGTACAGATAAGGTACTTTTGCCCTTATTTGTAGATGAGGAAACTGAGACTTAGTAAAGTGGCTAAGCCAAGCACTTATGTGTTTATGTGGTTTTAAAAACCTCCACAGTAATGGTTTATGTATGATGACGAACCAGGCTCCCAGGATCCTAGGTCTGCAGGTCCTTTCCTCTGGCTTTTGCCTGCTGAAAAGACTTGGTGGTTTTTCTGAAAGCCAAAAACCAAGACGGAAGTTAGGTGGGGGTTGAAAACAAGTACAATTTTTTAACATCAGCTGATGCCTTAACATTCCATGTGTTTTACTGTGACCTTAGAGTGAACCAAAGAGGAAAATGGAGTTAGTTGCAGTTTTTGCCATAAACTAGCCTGATTTCGAGACCCTAAGGGGGGCTCGAGTCAAGGGAATTAATTGTCCCAGTGAGAGTTTCAATCACCATAGGTGGCCACAGGAGATGCATCTTTGACTTTTAAAAGGTGGAAAGAAGGTGAAGCTAGGAGTATCTCATTGCCGGGTTCATTGTGTTTCCCGTTTCCGAGGTCCTAGTTCCCCAGTTCCCCACCGGGTCTGGGTTACTCTGCAACTCTCTTTTGCATTACAATGGCCTTGGTGAGACTGGCAGACGGGATTAACTGGGAATTCGCAAGGGTGTGTGTGGGCGTGGGGTTGCCAGGAGGGGCGGGGCCAAGTATGGTTGAGCCTTACTTATAAATGTAGAGCCTCTATTTTCATTTTCCTACATTGGACTGGATGGCTCTTATCTTACAGGTGACTCCTTTCATTCCGTCTTTTTTAAATAAATACTTTCACACCCGGAGATCTTCACCTTTCTCTAAGTTTCTTCTACCTAGATTCTTAGGCCTGGACTTTTCCTAGCATCTACCTCTTAGGTTTTTTCCTTCTCCTTCAACTCAGCAACATGAGTGTGGGCCCAGCTTGTCCCCAAAGCCTGCTTGGCCCCGAAGCATCCAACTCTAGGGAATCTTCACCCATGCCTGAAGAAAGTTACGTGTCCTTGCAAACGTCATCTGCTGACACCCTCGACACGGACACTGGTAAGAAAATACCGAACCCTTGAGGGGCTAAGTTCCTTCAGGGAAAGAGAAAGAAGGGACTGAAGGTCATTTGTCTCCCTCTTGAGCCCATCAATATAAGCAGGTGTCATCTGTTAATCCTCTCGACACCTCTTTTCCAACTGTAATCTGATGGGGTCGTGCGCTTTCCCCGGTGTCTCAGGCGTCAGGATCTGTGGACCGAGAGACGGGGGACCCGGGAGGAGCAGTTCAAATGTATATGGTGCATTTGAGAGTTTAGGTGCATAGGCAAATGCAATGTGGTACACTGATGTGTAAAATCTTAGCATCATGCGGAGCACCCAGTAACAGTAAATGTTACTGCTAAGCCAGAAGTAGGAACATCACCGCTTGGTACGGGTGAGCATCACCTTTTCGGTCTGTCTATTCAAGGTGTGCTAGAGATGGCATCGTTAATGATCCGAAACGCACCTTTTGGAAATATCTCACCTTTCTACTATACAAGTAGCCGTTGTGTCTTCTCCTAACCTCTGGATGTCTGGATATTACTGGGTAGTTTGTAAGCACCTGGTATGCTCAGGTCTCCTAAATCCAGGGGAAGTAAGTGTTCACCTGCCTTTATGGTGAATGATTCCAGAAGGTTTAATAGACGGCCTAAGTGGTTAAGAGTTCAGATCTGAAATCCAGTTTGGCTTCAAAATCTATGCTCTAGTACTTAAGCATCTAACTGGTGACTGTGAATGTAAGAGATGCTCAGGATACTGTAAAGACAGCACCACCTTTTTGGGAAATCAATTTGGCAGTCATTATTAAAAATAAAAAGTTAACACTAGCCATTTACCCAGGAATGCGATTTTTAACATTTATGGTGTAAGACAGCCAAAGAACTATTTGATTACAACTGTAGAACTCGGTTGTGGAGAAGGGAATAATTAAAATAATTGCTGTATTTGAGGCAAGATGTCCCAACTGCGATATTTGAGTGTTGGATTTTAATGTTAACCCCATTTTCCTAAATTTTGTGTTAGTATCCTTTTATAATTTCACAGATTGAAAATACAGCACTTAATACAAGCAAGTGGGCATATCCTCCTAGTAAGCTAAGCGCACATTTGTAAAAATGATTAAAAAAAATTTTTGTTAGACCAAGCCCCTCGCTGTGTGGGATCTTTATTTAACCGGGGATCGAAGCCTGCACCCTGCATTGGAAGTGCAGAGAGTCTTAACCACTGGACCACCAGGGAAATCCTAGATGATTTTTAAGACACTCCTCACCTCTAGTCATGAGTTGAAGACCTTCCTACTTGTGAAATTGTGATCTTTTTTTTTTTTTTTTTTGTAGTTGTTGCTGTTTAAGGCCTGTCCATTTATTCCATGACAAGGGTAGAATTCGAGTTGAGCACTGGGAATACCTCTGTACAAATAAATCTAATACAGGAAATAAATTCTCAGTTACAAAGTCGATAATATATGTCAAGCCCTGTGCTAGACAATTGTTGTCTGTTACCTTGTTTTGTTATTTCTAAATTTTCTGCCTGTTGCATCATATTAATCAATGGGGAAACTCCATGAGATATACAACGTGGGAAAGATAGCAAATATTTTATAATTATACATGGAGTATAACCTTTAAAAATTGTAAATAACTATATTGTACACCTGCGATTTACATATTACACAGTAAGCATATTTCATTAAAAAAAAAAAAAAAAAACTATGATAAGCTTGGCCCAATTGCCAAACCAAACCGAAAAAAAAACCAAACTCTATGAGGAAGGGATTCCTGGAAATGAGACCACAGAGCTAACCAAGGTCTGGGTTGCAATAGGAGTTTATTGGAATTCACATTTTCTGACAGTCCTGGTATTAAGACTGGGTAGTAAACTGTTAATTCTATAGGGTCCCCAAGAATCTGGGTCATCTGTTTTATCAAAGAGGTTTGAGTCCCCCATTGCTTTCCACCCAGGACAGGGGAAACTGGTGAGCTGCAGTCCACAGGGTCGCAGAGTCTGGACAGGACTTAGCTATTGAACAAAACTGCTTCCCAGCAACACATGATATTAACCATGTCTATTACATGTAAAATGTTTTTTGTGCAAAACTTGGTAGAGTGTTCAGGATCGCTTAAGAATAAAGTTATTACCTACCATCTCGCTCTGAGGACTTATAATAGTGCTTTGAAAACAATGCATTTTTAATATTTGAAGTTTTAGAGAAAAGTGTTGTTTTATTCCCAACAGTCTCTCCTCTTCCCTCCTCCATGGATCTGCTTATTCAGGACAGTCCTGATTCTTCCACAAGCCCCAGAGTGAAACCACTGTCCCCGTCTGTGGAGGAGAGCACAGAGAAGGAAGAGACGGTCCCGGTCAAGAAACAAAAGATTAGAACTGTGTTCTCGCAGACCCAGCTGTGTGTGCTCAATGACAGATTTCAGAGGCAGAAATACCTCAGTCTCCAGCAAATGCAAGAACTTTCCAACATCTTGAACCTCAGCTACAAGCAGGTACAGTTGTTTTGTTGTCTGTGCAATAAGAAATAAAAAATAAGGGATTTCCCTGGTGGTCCAGTGGCTCAGACGCAGCACTGCCAGTGAAGGGGGCCTGGGTTCGATTCTTGGTCAGGGAACTAGATCCTCCCACATGTCACAACTAAGATCCCACACAACTAAGATAAATTTTTTGGAAAAAAAGGAATATTTATGCACCTCTACAAATAAGTTAGTTTTTAATGAAAATGGAATCTTTTTGTAATGTGTTTTGTGACCATCTTTCTTTCATTAAATATCTATTGCAAATGTGTCATAATTTATTAAACCATTTCCCATGTTAAGCTAAAATTGTGAAAAAGTTTCCAATTTTCCCTTAAACAAAGGAAAAACACACTTCTATCATCTTGAGTTAGAAGAGTCCTAGCCAACCACTGGTTCTCATTAAAATTAAAGTTGCATGTTTTATCTATACATCTGATTACTGATGAAGTTAATCATTTTTCATATATTTATTGGCTAGTTTATTCAGGCAAATGGTTTTCTATCTCTGGTACCATACTTGGAAAAGTCCTCTATCAAATGATCTTAACTTTTTGTATAGTTGTCCTTGTGAAGTATGTTTCATCATTCTTGAATTAACATACCATTATCATATTAAATGTAAATGTACTAGTATGGAAGGGGGGCGTATTATTGCAAACAAGTTACTTTTAACTGTGACTAATGAACAGTATGGGTAGACATTTAAATGTGAACCTCCTAGTTCATAGCCATAGCCTCCTAGCCATACTCTCAGTGTATCCAACTGGTTAAGTTTATTAATCATAAGTTTATTAAAAAAGCCAACTGACTTGAAAGGCTTAAAATTCACCCAGATTCAGGATTTAAGAGTCTGGTAATCAGAATTTTTGTTTCAAGTTTGAGATAGTTGTAGCTATCAGAAAAAAAACCAAACCTTAATATTCTTTGGTTCCTACTATCAATACATCCTGCATTACTAATATTTTATTTTTAAATTTATTTGTGGGTTTTGGAGGGGGTGCGGTTTGGCCATGCAGCACACGGGATCTTAGCTCCCTGACCAGGGACTGAACGCATGCCCCCTGCATTGGAAGATCGGAGGTCCCTACTAATATCTTAAACTTTTTCCGGTTATCTTTTCCTTGTCAGGTGAAGACCTGGTTCCAGAACCAGAGAATGAAATGTAAGAAATGGCAGAAAAACAACTGGCCGAGGAATAGCAATGGCATGCCTCAGGTAATAACAGAAAACTTAAATTGTTCTGCTTTTTCCTAACAAAGAGTTTTTAGTTCTGTCTATTGCTGTAGCATGCAATCCCAACCACGGACAATTCTGAACTTACAAGTACTTTTTCAGTTAATCCATTCTTCTTTTTTCAAAAGGGGCCAGCAATGGCAGAATACCCAGGCTTCTATTCCTACCACCAGGGGTGTTTGGTGAACTCTCCTGGAAACCTGCCCATGTGGGGTAACCAGACCTGGAATAACCCCACGTGGAGCAACCAGAGCTGGAACAGTCAGTCTTGGAGCAACCACTCCTGGAACAGTCAGGCCTGGTGCCCCCAAGCCTGGAATAACCAGCCTTGGAACAATCAGTTCAACAACTACATGGAGGAATTCCTGCAGCCCGGGATCCAGCTCCAGCAGAATTCTCCCGTCTGTGATTTGGAGGCCAACCTGGGAACTGCTGGGGAAAATTATAACGTTATACAGCAAACTGTCAAGTATTTCAATTCCCAGCAGCAAATCACTGATTTATTCCCAAACTACCCTCTCAACATACAGCCTGAAGATTTGTAACGTCTATTTGTGACGGCTATTGTATGGGATCTTAATGTGAGCAGAGACTGTGTATTCTCTAGATTTTTTTCTCATTCTAGAATTCTGTACCACTTCCCCTTAGTAAGCTGCTTTTCACTATACCTTCTGTGTCAATTTGAGGGAAGGGTAATGAGTCCAGTAAGAGGTTTCAGAAGCATTGTATAACATGACAAAAGGTGTCTGGCTATAGATAACTCGATTATAGTACTTTGGATATAATATATAATATTTTGGATACTTTTAGGATCTAGAATCTAACTTTAAGCACAGGGGGCAAAAGTACAAAGACGTATGATGAGGATTTTTCATATTTTCTGGGATAGGGAGGCTTTACTTGCTAAGAGTCCCAGTCCTTAAGATGAAGAGTGCTTTACTGATTTCCTCCACCCCTTTTAGCTTACTACAACGCCTAATTTGTTCATCACTTTTTGGAGAACGATATTTTGTATTTTGCCACATCATAAATAGTACCAGTTTGGCTGGTTTGTTGAAGTACAAATAAAAAATAGCCATTTTACATTTAGTTGTCTCTCACTGATTTCACACAGTGATTCAAAGAGTTAAAAATTTGACTAAACATGGAAAACTTTTTTTTTTTTTTTGGCTGTGTTGGGTCTTAGTTGCGGCATGTGGGATCTAGTTCCCCGACCAGAGATTGAATCCCAGGCCCCCTGCCTTGGGAGCTCGCAGTCTTAGCCACTGGACCACCAGGGAGATCAACATGGAAATGTTTTTTGATATGGAAGGGAATAAACTAATCTTCTCTAGGCATCCAGGAGACTAGAAGTGAGTAAAAAAAAGGTAACCAGATACACAATATTAGGTGATGTATTAATTAAACCTGAACAAGCTTATTTCCTTTCAGTGTATATAGTATTGAAACAATGAAATCTGTGGTTTGCAGTTAAGGAGGAATGCCACATCTGGAAGATCTGGAGCAAAGGTTTGTAAAGAAGCTAAGTGATGGGCAATGGAGGGAGATGAGGGAGGATGGGAAGAGGTGGAATTGGAAGCTCTCCTGTAACAAATGACAGGTGACTGCTCTTCTGCCAGAAACAACTGTTAGAGTTGAGTTTATTTTTATTTTTTATGTGAACTTAAGAATGATTCTTTAAAATTAATTTTTATTGGGGTATAGCTGCTTTACAATGTTGTGCTAGTTTCCTGTACTAGCAAGGTAAATCAGCTATATATATGTGTGTGTATATATATATATATGTGTGTGTATATATATATGTGTGTGTATATATATATGTGTGTGTGTATATATATATATACTGCTAAGTCGCTTCAGTCGTGTCCAACTCTGCGACCCCATAGACGGCAGCCCACCAGGCTTCCCTGTCCCTGAGATTCTCCAGGCAAGAACACTGGAGTGGGTTGCCATTTCCTTCTCCAATGCATGAAAGTGAAAAGTGAAAGTGAAGTTGCTCAGTCGTTTCCGACTCTAGCGACCCCATGGACTGCAGCCTACCAGGCTCCTCCATCCATAGGATTTTCCAGGCAAAAGTACTGGAGTGGGGTGCCATTGCCTTCTCTGATATACATATATATATATATCCCCCACCTTTTTTTTTTTTTTTTTTGCATTTCCTTCCTATTTAGGTTACCACAGAGCATTGGTGGGAATAACCACAGTGGTTTTCTTATCTTCCTCGTGGTTCCCCTAGTTTTCCAATGTTGATCTATCATACTGTCCAACCCAATGAGTTTAGACATTTGACTAAAAGAGGAAGTCTGAAAATTTCTGCCAATACCAAAGTTCAATGCAACATTCTTTTTGACTGGCAGATATGTGGATTTTGTGCCAAGCAGCATATTTAACCAAGTAGATAATGGAAATAGAAAGCACTGATTGATTGTATCATCACTCACTGTAACATTTACAAAATTCTTGGCTCTAAACAAGTGCACAAGATGAACTGACAGCTTTGAGAAAAGCACTAAATGATGAACCAGAACCCGGAAAACTTGGGCAAATAGTTACTGTAAAGTGTTACTGGGGGTGGGAGGGGGCTCAAGAGGGAGGGGATGTGTGTACAAACATGCTTATTCATGTACAGCAGAGGCACAACATTGTAAATCAGTTATATTCCAATTTAAAAGCCAAGTGGTAGAACCCAGGAAACAACAAGTTTAGTTTTCCTGTACTGAGATGAACCATTGTTAGGTTTTTTTACAACTTTGTGCTTTGGATTAAGTGCAGCTATAAGACATTGGGAATATATACGTAAGGAACAGCTAATTTAGGCAGATTTATTAGTGCCAGAAAGGATAGGAGCACCTATTATGTTAAAAGCAAGATGCTAGATAATGGAGAAGAAAGGAAGCGAGTAAGACTGGAGAAAAAGGGGGAAGCAGAAAATAGATGGAATTTTGATGATCACTACTTGGCTTTTGAAAATCAGGCATTTTACAGAAATGCCATTCATCCATTTAAAGACTGGAGCTTTTGACTGCAAGACTAATCATTAAAAACTAAGCAATAGAGAAATACATAATGAAGTGAGTCTAGTAAACAATATCAACAAGATAGCATACATTCCCACAGGTGTTTTAGTATATGTAATATGGGTGGTTTCTATATATTGATTTTAATAGACTTATTCCACTGTAAGAGGATTATACCATACATTCTCTTCTGAAAGGCTTTTATCCACTTGACATTTTTCAGCCTCTCTGCACATCAAAATTGAGAGATCTGAGATAATTTAGATAATTAATAAAAATTGACAACTACATTCAAGAACAGAGTCCCTATTTTCCTTATTAAACATAGTTAACGTTGAGGTGGTTTCTTCCTCAAATATTCTTTCAAAATATTTCTGTTAATGAAGAGTGAAATTCAAGTTAGTCGAACCAGGGAAAGATTATTAAGTTTTTTGGTGTTTCCTAATATCTCAGTGTGACTGTCATTTTCTTAAAAAAGAAAGATTGTTACTTTAACTCTGACATCTTTCCTGACATTTTCATGCATATACGCGACATAAACATAACTCATTTTTCCTCTCCAAATAAATTATATGCATTTTCTGCATATAATTTTTTCTAACTAAAAAATCTCCACATCAATGAATTTAAATGCTGTACTGACACATACTAAATAGTGCAATACATGTTACAAATACATTAATTTGCTTCTGTTTTGGTTATTTGCCATTACAAATCATGTTGCTATTACCAACAGCAATTTAAAGACATTTAAGTGTTTGTTTTGGGTCATAGGATTACCAAGAATATAAACTAGTATAACAAAGGTACCTTTAGTCAAGGCTATGGTTTTTCCAGTGGTCATGCATGGATGCGAGAGTTGGACTGTGAAGAAAGCTGAGCGCCAAAGAATCGATGCATTTGAACTGTAATGTTGGAGAAGACACTTGAAAGGCCCTTGGACTGCAAAGCGATCCAACCAGTCCATCCTAAAGGAGATCACCCCTGGGAGTTCTTTGGAAGGAATGATGCTAAAGCTGAAACTCCAGTACTTTGGCCACCTCATGGGAAGAGTTGACTCATTGGAAAAGATCCTGATGCTGGGAGGGATTGGGGGCAGGAGGAGAAGAGAACGACGGAGGATGAGATGGCTGGATGGTATCACTGACTCGAGGGACATGAGTTTGGGTAAATTCTGGGAGTTGGTGATGGACAGGGAGGCCTGGAGTGCTGCAATTCATGGGGTCGCAAAGAGTCGGACACGACTGAGCGACTGAACTGAACTGATAACAAGGAGACAGGCAAAAAAGATTAAGTCACCTGCCAGCCTCTCCCATCTTTCCACATCCCTTCTCTTTAGAAAATCTCGCTCTCTCCATCCTCCTCCCTAAAGGAGGTGGATGTCACTTCCAATGTCATTTTACTGCATTGTATTTTCGCTTCGTTTTGATTTTCAGCTTCTCCATTTCAGTTCGTGCCTGAATAAGAATTTGCCTAGGTCTTCTGAATTCCTCAGCCTGGATTCAAAGCCCAAGAGTGGGAGGAGTAGAGGCCTTGCTTACTGAATATCAAGCACCCAATTCTCAGGGTAAAGGACAAATTTCATCCTGTTAGGAATAATCCTGCTATTCAGAAAACTTGGTGTCTAGGGTTGGGGGGAGGCGGTGGGGAAGTCATGATTTGAGACCCAAAGGTAATGGCAGACAACCGCCAGACGGGGCAGGAAAGGGGGAGGGCCCTTAGTAAACACTGCTGGCCCCCCGGGGCCCAAGGAGCTGGCCTCAAGTGGGAGATAAAGGGAATTTGTTAAATAAAGAAGCAGTTGGGGCCGACAAAAGCTTCTGGCACAGGAAGTGAGTCTGACTGAGGAGACCGAAATGTAGGCATTTGAATAGATGCCTTGGTGTGAAGCTGAGGTGAAACCAGACTGAAAGCAGCAGCAGCTGGTGGCGAGCTCTTCTTTAAGGGGTTCCCAGTTTCTGGGTGTTTGATGTGGCCTGGGAGAAAGTGTCCTTGAGAATTTAAAAATGTTAAAAGCTTGGGAAATGAATGCAAAGTAGCTCTACCTCCAAAGTTTAACGACCAAGTGAGGTATTGAACAGAAAAATGTCACAGATGAAATCAATACGCTAGAAGCCTATAGAATGAATTAAACTGGGACAGCCTCATGCACTTAGGGTCTCAAGGGGGAATTATAGAAAGGTTGGCAATGTTCATACAACTCGTGTCTTAGGTGCAAGATGTGACAGGGACTAAGGATGTGGTCAGACTGAATTAGGGCCACATCTTTGCAGAAAAAATGTAGCTGGACACAGTCACCCAGGCTTTCTCCATGGGGACATTGAGGGAAGGTAGTCCTGGCCATAAGTATAGCTCTTCTCAGCTTGATGAGCAGCTGTAGAATTTATTTTCACCACTTGGGTAGAATACAAGTGGCGTTGGAAAGGGTGTTACCCATGGACCACCAACTTAAAAGCTATGGATGGTGGCACAATCTGATCAGAGAACTGTGCACAAGCTGATCACGAGTCCTGTGATTCCCCCTCCCTCACCTGGCTTTTAAAAGTGCTTCTCCGAAACACTTTGGGGAGCTTCTAACTCTTCAGGGCATGAAGAACCTAAAAGTCTCCTTGCATGGCTTTGCAATAAACCTTTCTTGGCTCCAGAAAATAAATACATAGATAAAAGCTATGGATGTTGAATGCCTCTGGTACATAAGGATATTTAGTGTTGGACTAAATAAGAGTATTGATGCCTCTTGCTCCTCTGGTCCCATTCTGTGTTCTGTGTACATGTATTCTGTCTATCCAAATCAGTCATACTTACTTAGCTATAGTTAATGTGCTATATAGGGATTCCCAGGTGGCTCAGTGGTAAAGAATCCACCTGCCAATGCAGGCGACACAGGAGACTCAAGTTAAATCCGAAGGTCAGAATGATCCCCTGATGTAGGAAATGGCAACCCAGTCCAGTATTCTTGCCTGGAATACCACAGACAGAGGAATTGTAGCCAGGCTGGCTACAGTCCACAGAGTCGCAAAGAGTTAGACACGACTGAGCACTCATGCACACATAGGTTACATAAATTACATTTGCTTTCCACTGTCAGAGTGAACATTCTCAGGCAACACAGTAAATGCACTTTGTACTTGATGAGTCACCCAATTCCTGTCCTTCTGCAATTCCTTCCTTCATTCTTAGCTTCCCCCAGATCCTAGTTCTCATTTTTCAGGTCTCTTATCCATCCTCAGCCACTTGACCCTATAGTCATACTTAACATTCCCCAAATTGTGTAAGGCTTTGTGGATTCCTTCAGCGTTGTCTGATAAACCATTAAACACAAATGCACTCATTCCCACAGATTCCCTGATCAATTTCTATCTCATTAAGTCAATAAAAATGGTTCCCTTTATCTACTGAGACTACCCTCTATAGAGAAAAAGCCCTTGTGTAAATATCTGCTGTATCAGTCTTTGTCAGGATAAGAGAAAAATGACTATTATTCTTAACTCCATGGCTGGCTCTGTGCTGTGCCTTTCCTTATGCTGTTCGCAACTTCCAAAAGAATTGTGAAAAAAAATCAAGTTTCAACTTGGAAGAAAATACTTATAAATGTATTTCACACTTATGCTGGCTCATAGCACTATAATCTACCCTATTATCATAGTTAGAAGCCTGATCATTATCCTAGGATATTTTCTTTCACCTACCGTATCCAAACAGTTACTCTTTGGGGGAAGGTTTTTTAAAATAATTTTTTAAAATTGAAGTATGCTTGATTTACAATGTTGTGTTAGTTTCAGGTGTACAGCAAAGTGACTCAATGATATATATATATTCTTTTTCAGATTCTTTTCCCTTATAGGTTATTACAAAATATTGAGTAGAATTCACTGTGCTATACAGCAGGTCCTTGTTGGTTATCTATTTCCTATATAGTAGTGCATATGTTAATCCTGGGCTTCCCAGGTGGCGCTAGTGGTAAAGAATCCGTCTGCCAATGCAGGAGACATAAGAGACACGGGTTCAATCCCTGGGTCAGGAAGATCCCCTGGAGGAGGACATGGCAACCCACTCCAGTATTCTTGCCTGGAGAATCCCCATGGACAGAGGAGCCTGGCAGGCTACAGTCCATGGGGTTGAGAGTCGGACACAACTGAAGTGATTTAGCATGCATGCACGCACGCACATATGTTAATCCCAAATTCCTAATTTATCCCTCCCCCTGACTTCCCCCCCAACCATAAGCCTGTTTTCAATGTAGGTGGGTCTATTTCTGTTTTGTAAATAAGTTAATTTGTATAATTTTTTTAGAGTTCACATATAAGTGCTATTGTAATGGTATTTATCTTTCTAACTTATTTCACTTAGTATGATAATCTCTAGGTCCATCCATTTTGCTGCACAAATAATCACTAGTTAAGTCTATCTCTTTAATTTTTTTCAAACCAATTAACAGGTTTCCATATTAGCTGCTACTACTGAGGAACTAGTGGGTAATCAGGTTTTTCCACACTCCCCCAAATATTCATATGAGGAAGAGACTATTAAAATCAATTTTTTGTATAAAAAAAGAAGTCAAGAGCCTAAGCAACATATCAAAGATGGTACCCAGTGGGTCAAAATCTAGATTCAAACCCTTAATTACCTGACTCCAAAGCCCCAGATGTTTCTTTGCTACACGATTTTCCAATGGAGAGGCATAAATATAATGTGGGAAGATATATACCAAAAATCAATATTTAAGGAAGAAAAATTTTGAGGGAATTTTCACTTGCTATTATTGGAATTTTTTTAGAGCATATATTATCAGACAAAAACAATAAATATCTCCATTTGGAATGAATAGGAGTAGCATGTATAGGAATAAATAATTACCAGTAAAAATAACTTTTTTGAAACATGAAAATAGATCATGTATTTGTCTTATTACCTTTAGAGAGGCTAGAATCCTGGAACTCTGGGTTCTGAACCACAGATCAGACAAGGCTGCTTTGCGCAAAGCCACCAGATGCAGCGTTAAGCTCACTTGGAGGGTCACACCTCCCCCCAGGGGTCCACTACCTGTTCTGGGCTCACCAGCTGCCTGTTTTAAAACCTTGGGAAGTTTCTTTCTTATCACCAAATCTTCCAGGACAAGGAAATACTTGTCTAGACATGTCCCTTAATTGTGTGTGATCGATGTACGATGGTAAAGATGTACATAGAATCCCGATGTACGATGGTAAAGATGTACATAGAATCACCTGATACACTTCTTTTTGTATCTGGGGGGAGGTGTGACCTCCTGGGGGGAGGTCCTAAAGGGAACTAACTGGAGACCAAGAGAGGGTGGAGAAAAAGGGAGAGAATTCTCTGGTGGTCCAGTGGTTAAGACTTTGCCCTTGCAATGTAGGGGATGCGAGTTCAATCTTTGGTCTGGGAACTAAGATTCTATGTGCCCTGTGACCAAAAAAAAGGTTCTTTTTTTTTTTTTTTAATTAAGAAAAAATGAGAAAGCTTATCAGAGTAATGGACACTTGTTTGACAAGTGACTCATAGTGTAAGTAGTGAAGGAAACATGCAAACATTCTTGGCTGAGTGTGACAAGGTATTGTAACGTAGGAATTGCTGAGGACAAGCAGAAAAGAGATCTGCTGTTAAGAGTTTTAACTGAAAGCATTATCAATCTCCTTCATATTATTTTAGTGTATCAGCAGCAAGACTGGGGCGGGGGTCCAATAAGAAGTATTGGAGAAAACAGAAGCAAACCTTCTATTTCAAAATGTCCAAGGAGGGAACTCTATTCAGTGTATCAGGTTTCTCTACTCTGATGTTGTTCTTTTCCTGCCTTTTCCATATTGTACTCTGGGGAACGAAGTCAATGTCTGCAGCTGTTGTAGCCACCCATCCGGGAAGCAAACTCACTCACAAGCACAATGCAGATAGTGGAGTGCAGTTTATTACACGGGGCCCCAGGCAGAATCTCCTCTTAACCAAGGACCCCGACCAGTTTTTCTGAAAACCTTATATACCCTAAGTGTATGTGTCCAAACCCACCTCGCCAAATTCCCTGAAACTAGTCTGAACAAAGGAAGAGAAAGATACAATCAAAGTTAACCCGTGATTCATATGCCTTAGGCCTACTTAGTTAACAGTGGACATTTATCAGTAGGCCTGTGCTCATACCTGAATAAGCATAATAGAATTTATGGTTCTATTGGGTTACACAGTCAATTAGGGTATTCTTTTAGGCGACAGAGAGTCTAGGTATGAGCCCTGGGGCTCTTCCATCTGGGGGTCTGGTTTTCCAGTTGGTATGTCCTTTCCATAGATACTGGGCATATAGCTCAAAGTCCAGAGTCTGGCCCAAGATGGAGTCCTGTTTTCAAGATGGAGCCTCTTCTGTCTGTTTCCTCTTTCACAGTCTCACTTAAGGAGTGGGGAGTTATGCCTTCCCTCTGCACAAGGTTGAATATTCTCTCCTCCAAAGTGCACATTCACTGAGAACCTTTGTTTAGAATCTTTTTTGGAAACAGGGTCTTGGAAGACACAATTAGTATTAGGTAAGACCAGGCTTTTTTTTTTTTTTTTTCCCCCTTCCCATAGGGTTCATAGGGTTCTGGAGGCAAGAATACTGAAGTAGTTTGCCATTCCCTTCTCCAGTGGACTGCATTTTGTCAGAACTCTCCACCATGAACCGTATGCCTTGGGTGGCCCTTCTTCTACTTTCTGAAAGAGTTTGTGTGAGATTAGTATTATGTCTTCCTTAAATATCTGACAGAATTCATCATGGGAATCTTCTGGACCTGGAGATTTTTGTGGACTAATTTTTGCTAACTAGTTTATTTGACATATGAAAGGTTAATCAGAGTTTCTGTCACCTCACATCTGTTTTGGTGATTTGTGCCTTTCAATAATTTTTTTTCCATTTCATCAAATTATTGAGTTTTGGTATAAAGGTATTCATACTAACTCTGTATTTCCCTTCTGATGTCAGTAAGATATCCCATTTAAAATTTTCCAATATTGGTAAATTCTGTTTCCTCTTTTTGTTTCTGTTCGGTCTTCTTATTGATTTATCAAGTTTATTACTCTTCAAAGAACTAATTTTGACTGAATTTGTTTCTCTAGCCTGTTTCCTATTTCAATGATTTCTGTTATTTTCTTACTTCTACTAACTTTGGGTTTGTTTGTCTCTTTGAGTTTTGTAAGGAAAAAGCAGGGCTTCCCAGGTGGCCCAGTAGAAGTATCAACAACCTCAGATATGCAGATGATACCATTCTAATGGAAGAAAGGGAAGAGGAACTAAAGAGCCTCTTGATGAGGGTGAAACAGGAGAGTGAAAAAGCTGGCTTGAAACTCAGACATTCAAAAAATTAATATTCTGGCATCTGGTCCCATCACTTCAAGGCAAAGAGAAGGGGGAAAAGTGGAAGCAGTGACAGATTTTATCGTCTTGGGCTCCAAAATCACTGCAGCCATGAAATTAAAAGACGCTTGCTCCTTGGAAGAAAAGCTATGACAAGCCTAGACAGTGTATTAAAAGCAGAGACATCACTTTGCCGACCAACGTCCATGTAGTCAAAGCTGTGGTTTTTCCAGTGGTCGTGTATGGATGTGAGAGTTGGACCATAAAGAGGGCAGAGCATCAAAGAATTGATGCTTTTGAATTGTGTTACTGGAGAAGACTCTTGAGAGTCCTTTGCACTGCAAGGCGATCAAACCAGTCAATCCTAAAGGAAATCAACCCTGAATTTTCATTGGAAGAAGCTGAAGCTCCAACTGGACACCTGGTGTGAAGACCTGACACATTGGAAAAGATCCTAACGCTGGGAAAGATTGAAGGCAAAAGGATAAGGGGGTGACAGAGGATGAGATGGCTAGATAGCATCACTGACTCAATGGACATGAATTTGAGCAAATTCCCAGAGATAACAGAGGACAGAGGAGCCTGGCATGTTGCAGTCCATGGGGTCACAAAGAGTCGGACATGACTTAGCAACTCAACAACAAAAGAGGAGAAAAAACTATAATTGATTTAAGTCTTAAAAAAAAAAATTTCTATTTAAATATTATTTAGAGCTATAAATTTTTCTCAAAGCACTGATTTAGCTGCATTTAACAATTTTTTATATATTGCATTCTTTAATCACCCATTTGGAAATACTTATCATTTTTCTTCGTGATTTTTCCTTTATTTGATGTGAACCATTATTTAAAGTGTTTATTGAATTTGTTAAAATATTGTTTCTGTTTTATATTTTGGTTTTTTGACCGCAAGGCATGTGGAATCTTAGCTCCTTCACCGGGGATCGAACCTACACCCCTTGCATTGGAAGGCGAAGTACTAGCCAACAGACCACCAGGGAAGTCCTGTGACTTATTTTTTGACCAATAGATTACTTACCTACAAGTCTGTTCTAAGCATTTTGTGCTTTTCCAGTCATAATGTCATTATTGATTTCTAATTCAATTCTATTGTGCTCAGAGAATATATTCTGTAAGAGCTGTGTTTTGAAATTTCTCAAGACCTGTTTTACAGCCCAGTATATTCTTTATCTTGTTGGCTACTCCATGTGCATTAGAAAATAATTTAATTCTTCAGTCATTGGGTATAACAAGGTATAAATGCAGCCTGAGTGAAAGTGGCTGGTGATATTATTCAAATTGACTATATACTTGCTGGATTTTTTGAATAGCTGGTCAATCTGTTACTGAGACATGATAGTTAAACTTGACTTTTTTTTTACCAAACCGTGAGGTATATGGGATCTTAGTTCCCAAATCAGGGTTTGAACCTGTACACCCCACATTGGGAGCGTGGAGTCTTAACCACTGGACCTCCAGGGAAGTCCCTAAATGTCTAATGTTCCACACTCATGTCATGAAGCCCCTCTTTTTCTATCTGCCATTAAGCAAACCTTGGAGTATGTCTTCAGTGTATTTATGTATATAAAGGTGTACCTATAATTTTATTTATTATTTTTTAAAACTGCTTCTTTTTTTTATTTATGGCTGCACTGGGTCTTTGTTGCTGCACTACTACTACTAAGTCGCTTCAGTCGTGTCCGACTCTGTGCGATCCCATAGACGGCAGCCCACCAGGCTTCCCCGTCCCTGGGATTCTCCAGGCAAGAACACTGGAGTGGGTTGCCATTTTCTTCTCCAATGCATGAAAGTGAAAAGTGAAAGTGAAGTTGCTCAGCAGTGTCCGACTCTAGCGACCCCATGGACTGCAGCCTACCAGGCTCCTCTGTCCATGGGATTTTCTAGGCAAAAGTACTGGAGTGGGGTGCCATTGCCTTCTCCGTTGTTGCTGCACAGGTTTTTTCTAGTTGCAGTGAGTGGGGGTTGCTCTCTGGTTGTGGTGAATGGGCTTCTCACTGCCGTGGTTTCTCTTGTAGCGGAGCAGGGGTTCTAGGGCACTCGGGCTTCAGTAGTTGCAGCAGATAAACTTATGTACCCCGTGGCATGTGGAATCTTCCTGAAATGGAGGTCAAACCTGTGTCTTATGCATTGTCAGGTGGATTCTCAACCACTAGACCACCAGGGAAATCCTATAATTTTAATTTAAAAATTTCGAGTGCTAGTACCTAGGTCATTTCTGATAAGCAGTTAATTTACATCCTATACTGTGCTGTGCTTAGTCACTCAGTCTTGTCCAACTCTTTTCAATCCCACCAGTCTCCTCCATCCATGGGATTCTCCAGGCCAGAATACTGGAGTGGGTAGCCGTTCCCTTCTCCAGGGGGTTGTCCCAACCCAGGGATCAAACCCAGGTCTCCCGCACTGCAGGCGGATTCTTTACAGTTCTCATTGGTGACAGTGTTTTATTTATACTTAGTTTCTGTGACTTTTGTCCGAAGAAAATTGATGCATTCTTCCAACAACACAAGAGAAGACTCTATACACGGACATCACCAGATGGTCAACACCGAAATCAGATTGATTATATTCTTTGCAGCCAAAGATGGAGAAGCTCTCTACAGCCAGCAAAAACAAGACCAGGAGCTGATTGTGGCTCAGACCATGAACTCCTGATTGCCAAATTCAGACTTAAATTGAAGAAAGTAGGGAAAACCACTAGACCATTCAGGTATGACCTAAATCAAATCCCTTATGATTATACAATGGAAGTGAGAAATAGATTTAAGGGCCTAGATCTGATAGACAGAGTGCCTGATGAACTATGGAATGAGGTTCATGACATTCTACAGGAGACAGGGATCAAGACCATCCTCATAGAAAAGAAATGCAAAAAAGCAAAATGGCTGTCTGGGGAGGCCTTACAAATAGCTGTGAAAAGAAGAGGAGAAAAGGAAAGATATAAACATCTGAATGCAGAGTTCCAAAGAATAGCAAGAAGAGATAAGAAAGCCTTCTTCAGCAATCAATGCAAAGAAATAGAGGAAAACAACAGAATGGGAAAGACTAGGGATCTCTTCAAGAAAATCAGAGATACCAAAGGAACATTTCATGCAAAGATGAGCTCGATAAAGGACAAAAATGGTATGGACCTAGCAGAAGCAGAAGATATTAAGAAGAGATGGCAAGAAAACACAGAAGAACTGTACAAAAAAGATCTTCACGACCCAGATAATCACGATGGTGTGATCATTGGCCTAGAGCCAGACATCCTGGAATGTGAAGTCAAGTGAGCCTTAGACAGCATCACTATGAACAAAGCTAGTGGAGGTGATGGAATTCCAGTTGAGCTATTCCAAATCCTGAAAGATGATGCTGTGAAAGTGCTGCCCTCAATATGCCAGCAAATTTGGAAAACTCAGCAGTGGCCACAGGACTGGAAAGGGTCAGTTTTCATTCCAATCCCAAAGAAAGGCAATGCCAAAGAATGCTCAAACTACCACACACTTGCACTCATCTCACATGCTAGTAAAGTAATGCTCAAAATTCTCCAAGCCAGGCTTCAGCAATATGTGAACCATGAACTTCCTGATGTTCAAGCTGGTTTTAGAAAAGGCAGAGGAACCAGAGATCAAGTTGCCAACATCCGCTGGATCATGGAAAAAGCAAGAGAGTTCCAGAAAAACATCTATTTCTGCTTTATTGACTATGCCAAAGCCTTTGACTGTGTGGATCACAATAAACTGTGGAAAATTCTGGAAGAGATGGAAATACCAGACCACCTGATCTGCCTCTTGAGAAATTTGTATGCAGGTCAGGAAGCAACAGTTAGAACTGGATATGGAACAACAGGCTGGTTCCAAATAGGAAAAGGAGTTCGTCAAGGCTGTATATTGTCACCCTGTTTATTTAACTTACATGCAGAGTACATCATGAGAAATGCTGGACTGGAAGAAACACAAGTTGGAATCAAGATTGCTGGGAGAAATATCAATAACCTCAGATATGCAGATGACACCACCCTTATGGCAGAAAGTGAAGAAGAACTCAAAAGCCTCTTGATGAAAGTGAAAGTGGAGAGTGAAAAAGTTGGCTTAAAGCTCAACATTCAGAAAACGAAGATCATGGCATCCGGTCCCATCACTTCATGGGAAATAGATGGGGAAACAGTGGAAACAGTGTCAGACTTTATTTTTCTGGGCTCCAAAATCACTGCAGATGGTGATTGCAGCCATGAAATTAAAAGACACTTACTCCTTGGAAGGAAAGTTATGACCAACCTAGATAGCATATTCAAAAGCAGAGACATTACTTTGCCAACAAAGATTCATCTAGTCAAGGCTATGGTTTTTCCTGTGGTCATGTATGGATGTGAGAGTTGGACTGTGAAGAAGGCTGAGTGCCGAAGAATTGATGCTTTTGAGCTGTGGTGTTGAAGACTCTTGAGAGTCCCTTGGACTGCAAGGAGATCCAACCAGTCCATTCTGAAGGAGATCAGCCCTGGGATTTCTTTGGAAGGAATGATGCTAAAGCTGAAACTCCAGTACTTTGGCCACCTCATGCGAAGAGTTGATTCATTGGAAAAGACCCTGATGATGGGAGGGATTGGGGGCAGGAGGAGAAGGGGACGACAGAGGATGAGATGGCTGGATGGCATCACTGACTCGATGGACGTGAGTCTGGGTGAACTCCGGGAGTTGGTGATGGACTGGGAGGCCTGGCGTGCTGCGATTCATGGGGTCACAAAGAGTCAGACACGACTGAGCGACTGATCTGATCTGATCTCATCTGACTGGCATGTGTGTGACATGATACCCTTACAGAGTTCTTTACTGCTGTACTTTTTGTTGAAATGGCAAAAAATGAGAAACATTTAAATGCCAATCCATGAGGGGGATGGTTGGATCCATTGTGGTATCCACACTATGATGGAGAACCTAAAAAGAAGGAAGACTCTTCTTTAGTTACTAATGTGGGGTAATGTCCAAGGCACATTGGGAAATGAGTAAAAGTAAGACATAGAAGAATTACTACCACATTAAAAAAAACCCAAACCCGCAAGAAAGCTCTCTTGCCCTTTCTGCCATGAAAGAATACAAAAAGTTTGCAACCCCCAAGCCCCACCCCTACCCAAAAAAGAAGTCTGCAAGATGGCCCTCACCTTCACCGAACCAAACAAACTCCCGTTAGATTCCGGGGCGGGGAAGATCCCCTGGTGAAGGGCTACGTTACCCACTCCAGTATTCTGGCCTGGAGAATTCCATGGACAGTCCATGGGGTCGCAAAGAGTCGGACCTGACTCAGCGACTTTCATTTTCAATGTGAAGCTGTATACCCATCAGACAACTCTAATCTCCCCTTCCCCAGTTCCTGGTAACCAACACTCTACTTTGTTTCTGTGAATTTGACTGCTTTAGATACTTCATGGAGAAGGCAATGGCACCCCACTCCAGTACTCTTGCCTGGAAAATCCCATGGACGGAGGAGCCTGGTGGGCTGCAGTCCATGGGGTCGCTAAGAGTCGGACACGACTGAGCGACTTCACTTTTCACTTTCATGCATTGGAGAAGGAAATGGCAACCCACTCCAGTGTTCTTGCCTGGAGAATCCCAGGGACAGGGGAGTCTGGTGGGCTGCCGTCTATGGGGTCACATAGAGTCGGACACGACTGAAGCGACTTAGCAGCAGCAGCAGATACTTCATACAAGTAGACTTACACAGTACTTGTCTCTCTGTGACTGGCTTATTTCACCTAATATCGTGGCCTCGAGGTTCGTCCATGCCTAAGGATATGCAGGATTTCTGTCCTTTTCCAGCCTGTATAATATTCCCTGGGGTGCATACTCTACATTGTGTTTATCCATTCACTCACTGCTGGACATTTGTGTCGCTTCCACTTCTTGGCTCAATCTCATAATAAAAATGAAGATTTAAAATATAGGAGCCCTTTCTCACTTCAGGTTGATAAAGATTAAACTTTTCACAATAAAATATTTTGGTGCTTTAAAAAACAAAACAAAACCAAAACTGGCACCTTTACACCTTGTTGGGTATTTAACTTTAGTCCAGTTCTTAAGCACTTAACCGACAGGGTGCAGTTCCTTTTAACGATTCATTCAATTTTTTTAAGGTGAGATCTGAATTTAATCTCTGAAACTGATTCAATTTTGGTGACTCAGTCTATCAATCAAATCACAAAACCCTGAACTATTAAGAAAAGGTAGCTAAATTCTCTTCAGGATAAGAAGGGCGGGAAGTACGGGCATTTGAAGGTCTGTTAATTTCCAAGCAAGGCCAGGATTTTAGCCAGAAAAGGCTGGAACTGAAGCGACCGGAATCCAACAGGTTTCCGAGGCCACCTGCGCCTGCGCAGTGAAGGCTGCGGGAGGGCCCCCACCCCCACCCCGCTCGGCTAAAAGCCCCGCCTCCTGCAGGCTCGGCGATTTGGTCCAGCACAGCGCGGCCTCTGGTGACTGCAGAGCTGGGTAGGCGACGGACGCGGGCGCCGGGCAGCTCCTTGGGCTGGAGCAGAGGGAGCTGAGGGAGCAGGGCGGCCACTGCCGGAGGAAGAGGAACCCAGGGCGGGACCCGCAGTTTCAGCGGTGCCGCCGCCACCGTGGCCCGGGATCACGGACACTGATGCTACTAGTGTCGTTGGTGCCGCTCTTTGGGAATCGGTATCCAAAAGGACGGCGCGGTAAAGACCCAGAGCGTAGAGCCAGAGCGAGTGGGCTGAGGCCTCACCTGCAGCCCCGCCCCTAACGTTATCCGGCGGCTCAGAGGCCCTGAGGCTCAGGGCGGCTTCCTCGGTATCTCTGTCTCGTTTGCCTGGCTCTGGGGAAGACCCTTATAGCCCAGCCTCAGCTGGGACCACCCAGTTGAACCTTGGCCAAACTTCTGCAGTAAACACATTTGGGTCCCCCACCCCTACTCCCGAGTCCCCCACAAAGGCACGTTTCAACCTGAATTGCATCTGGAATCTGGTGGCTTTGGGAGCTGTGGAAGGAGGCGATTCTGTCCATCAAGGTACCGCTTCAGCCCGCCATCTAACATGAATCCTGCCAGTTACCAATCTACTGCCTCAGCTCCAAATTCATCCTTCAGGACCTGTCTTGTGATGGATGCTCGGAATTCTCTATAAACCGTCTCATTGGCGTGTTGAGCCAATGAAGTTCTTTCAGAAGATGGTGCTAGGCGGATACTATATAGGGAAGAGGGCTTCTGCTATGCTGTCACTTGAGTCGTGTCTGATTTTTTGCGACCCTATGGACTGTAGCCCGCCAGGCTTCTCTGTCTATGGAATTTCCCACGCAAGAATACTAGAGTGGGTTGTCATATCCTCCTCCAGGGGATCTTCCTGACCCAGTGATTGAACCCAGGTCTCCTGCATCTCCTGCAGGGGGCAGGCAGGTTCTTTACCCGCTGAACCACCACAGATCAAGAGGGTAGATGAGAGAACATCTGATGGTGTCCCAGTCCCAGCCATGCTGGCAGGATGCAAGCTCCCTCAGCCATCTTACAGCAACCCCCACCCCCGGCCCTAAGCAATCAGTCTTCACCAGGCCCCAGTCCTCTCACCTGTTGTTGGCCTCAGGTCCTCTAAACACTCAGGTATCTGGCCACCAGCTGTGGAGAGTTTGTCTCCTACTTGCCTGGGGAACGCACACCAGTGCTGGCCTGCGCAATCCTCTGCTAGCAGGTGGATTGTGACTGCGCCTTTTCCAGTGAGCTCTGAACCTCAGCTTTGGGGAGGTGGCCTCCCAAATTTGAACTTCCTTGGATACACTCCTTCAGCCCTGGGATACCATACTGAGTTCTCTTACATCCTTTTTTCATTTGTTATCATAACTTTTTTTTAATTCAACTTTCCCTGTTTAGGTCAATGGGTGGTTTCAGTCTTCTTTGTGTGTTTTTTTTTTTAATTAACCAATTTATTTATGGCTGTGTTGGGTCTTCATTGCTGCACAGGCTTTTGTCTAGATGCAGCGAGTGGGGGCTATTCTCTAGTTGCAGTGCACAGGCTCCCCACTGAGGTGGCTTCTCTTGTTGCAGAGCACGGGCTCTAGAACACAGGCTCAGTAGTTGTGGCGCATGGGCGCATGGCGCATGTTGCTCCAAGGCATGTGGGATCTTCCCGGATCAGGGATCGAACCCACATCTCTGTACTGGCAATTGGATTCTTTACCACTGAGCTGCCAGGAAGCCCTTCTTTATGTTTTTAGTTGTAAAAGTTTTGATCTTGATAGAAGTCAGATTGATACACTTAATAAAAATTCTATGTCAGGCAGTGTGCTAGGCCTAACAAGACAAGGTACTTGCTTTTTTGGAGCTTATTCTCTGCAGAGCATCATTAAATCCTCATGCACAAATAGACTCAGCATTGCAAAATTCTGAGGCAGGATATTTCAAGCACAAGAGAAGTGACAAGAACCTAAGTAATCATGAACTTGATGTATAGGAGAGCTAGAAAACCAGTGGGGCTAGAATTCAGTGACCAAAGAGAGTACAAGAAATGAAGCTGAAGAAGCAAAGTTTTAGGTAAGGGAAGCAGAACTTAGTGTCAGGACAGTTATAAGAATGAATGAAAGCAGAAAAGTTGCACCAGGGTAATAGGAATAAACTGGGATGTATGGTCACCCAGTTTACAGGCCATAGCAAAGGAGTCTGGATACTATTTTTTTTCTTTTTTTTTTTTTACTGCTCAAACGTTTCCATTTCATTTATTTATTTTGGCTGCACCCCTTGGCTTGTGGGATCTGTTCCCCAACCAGGGATCTAACCCAAGCCTCTGCAGTGAAAGCACCAAAGGAATCTTAACCACTAGACACCAGGGAATTCCACATCGCCATCACCACAAAAAAACCCCCAAAAACCTCCGTTTTTATTTTTTGGGTGTATGGTATGTGGGGATCTTAGTTCCTCAACCAGGGATTGAATCCAAGAACATTGAAAGCTCCAAGTCAACCACCGGACAACCAGGAAAGTCCCTAGAAATCTTTTTAAATTTAGCTTTCTGACTCTTAAGTGTTGTGCTTTTGCTTTTGCCTTCAACACTTTCATGATTTTCTGCTCAAGAAGGAAATCCTGCTTGATCCTGTCGAGGACACATTTGGCTCCCATGGACCCACCATAGGTCCTGTTGACATGATTTTTCATTTCAGACCACCATATTAGATCTTCAGATCTCACAGCATGAGCCCCCTACCATCTGTAGGCTTTGATGCTTCCCTAACCTTTTTGTAATTCTATCACCAGGAGTCCCAGACAGCCTAGTTTTGTTGGAGGTTGTGTTGTAGGACAGCCAACTATGTAGGTCGAACCCTGGGCCATTCTGAAATCCTCTAGATACCGTCTCCTGAAGAACCTGAATACTATTTTAAGCGTGACTGCTTTAAATGGAATTGGAAGGTTTTGAAGAAGGAACTGACATGTTCTGATTTTTTTTTAATTATCTTTTGGCCACACCACGCAGCATATGGAATCTTCGTTCCCCAAGCTGGGATCAAACCCGTGCCCACACCTCCAGTGGAAGTGTGAATGCCTAACCGCTGGACCACCAGTGAAGTCCCAACATGATCTGATTTTAAAAGAACACTCTAGTCATGTGGAGAATGAATTATAAGGAAGCAAAGGTGGAAAAAAGGAGCTAAAGCAACCAGTTTTGGAGAATATGATGCACTTGCTGACAGCCAGGTATTCCATCCTTTCATTCCACCCCTAACACACAAAGAACCACAGTGTAAGGTTATGTTGGGAGCAAGGAAGGCTTTATGGCGCTCCTACTTGGGCCTCGTAGAAATAAGAGAGTAGCCTTTGAGATTACCTGTAGTAAATGAATGGAAACTGGGCAAGGGAGTTTCATAACTACATGAAGGAAAAGCATCAAAATGTTGAGCGCCCATCGTGGGTATGAGGTGTTTCCTTACGTAAATTAAGAAGTATTGAATTAGGATGAACCTAGAGATGATTATACTAAGTGAAATCAGACAGAGGAAGACAAATGTCACTTATATATGTGACCTCAAAAAAAAAAAAAAAAAAGATACAAATGAGCTTATTTACAAAACAAACAGATTCACAGACTTCAAAAACAAATCTATGGTTAACCAAAGGGTAAACAACATGGGGAGGGAGGGATAAATTAGGAGTTTGGGGTTAACACACACACACTACCATATATAAAATAATAAGGATCTACTGTATAACACATGGAACTCTACTCAATATTCAGTAGTAACCTATATGGGAAAAGAATCTGAAAAAAAGAATGGATATATGTGTAACTGAATCACTTTGCTTCCCTGGTGGCTCAGATGGTAAAGCGTCTGCCTGCAATGCGGGAGACCTGGGTTTGATTCCTGGGTTGGGAAGATCCCCTGGAGAAGAAAATGGCAATCCACTCCAGCACTCTTGCCTGGAAAATCCCATGGACGGAGGAGCCTGATAGGCTAGTCCATGGGGTTGCAAAGAGTCGAACACGACTGAGCGACTTCACTTTCACTTTCTTTCACTTTCACACTCGAAACTAACATGTAAATTAGCTATTTTTGTTTAGTCCCTAAGTCACGTCCAACTCTTTGTGACTCCCTGGACTGCAGCATGCCATGCTTTCTTGTCCTTCACTTATCTTCACAAAATCAGCTGTAGCTGAATGTAAAATAAAAATTAAAAAAACAACAACAGTGAATCAGACGGAGAGGTAGCAGGGACCCTGCCCCTGGGGGGGTTGTGTTAAGCCAGGGTAGAAATTGATTGGAAGTTATTGAATTTTTCAGCAGTACAGGGATATAAACGTGGATGTGTTCCATGTGTATACATATAGATGTGATATAAATGTATGTATGTGATATATATATACAATGTGCTTGCTCAATTGTGTCCAACTCTGCAATTCCATGGACTGTAGCCTACCAGGATCCTCTGTCCATGGGATTCTCCAGGCAAATACTTGAGTAGGTTGCTGTTTCCTATTCCAGGGAATATCTTCCCCTCCCAGGAACTGAAACTGCATCTCTCACATTTCCTGTACTACAGGTTCTTTACTGCTGAGCCATTGGGAAAACATATAATACACATACATTACATATGTATATATATGAATACCCTGACATTAATGTAGGATAAATTTCAGAGATCAAAGATTGGAGGAGAAAGGAAATAGAAAAGAGAAAAATCAGAAGAATTCTCACTGGTGAACGCAAGCAACATAATTTATTAAGTATGCAAGGCAATGCACTAAGGCTTTTCCATTTCATCTGCGCATAATAAATGAGTATGGCTATTTTCATTTGTACAAAACTCTCATATAAGAAACTTATTTAGGTTACAACAAGTACTGAGCAGCCACAAGGTATTTAAAGCTGACTTGTTACAGAGGAAGGTCCCCCCCGCCCCCACACACACAAAAAACCAAGCCTGTGATGTTATATATGTACATTCAGAATTTTATTTCAAAACAAAGAACCGTAGTAACAATAATAGAAAAAATCCATTTGGAAATTATTCACAACCTGGTCACTGAGAACTGGAAAAAATTCCATGCTGCACCACTGCCAACCCACTGGTCTGAGTCGGAGCAGAGGTGCAGTTGGAGGACAGTCCCCCGTCACGGCAAAGCCCTGTCCCAAGGCTCTGCGAGTTTTGTACCCAAAGCCTCAGCAACCAGAGGGAATGAATGGTGAGAAATTAGAACCAAAATACTGTCATAGGCAAGGGTTTGACTGAAGGGCTTGAAATATGTAAGCACCAAAGAGGGGAAGGGAGATCAAGTAACATATGAAGGAGGGATGAAGAGCCCAGTCTCCACTTCTAAAAATACTGGATGATCCTGGAGGTGGCCATGGGCTGTGGCAAATGCAATCCCTCCATCTCAGCAAACTCTCTCGCCACCCCAGATCTAGAAGCTTATTGTCCCCTTAAGAATGCCTCCCTCTCCCCCATGACGCCCTTCCAGCGCACCCACGAGGCATCATGTCCTGGTCTCACACTCTTTCCTGTCTTTCCCTGCTGTCTGAGTGGAGAGTGAGTCCTCCACTCTCAGTCTCAACATTTAGGGAGTTCTCTCTGTCTTCTCCAACAAGGAAAGGCAGCCTGATGAGATGGAACTCTAAAGTTTCAAAGAAAACCATTGATGCAGATTCCACCCAGCAGAGGCAGTGTTGTTTACATATACACAAGTCTGAACACATTATACCCAACAGGGGCCTTAGGAACCCAACAAGATAACCAGCAACTGCTTCATGACGGTGCACACACGTTCACGCACACGTCACGTGTGGTCTACAGGAAAGTTCAAGTCCCTCAGGGGGCACCTGACGTAACACTATGGTAACGTGGTAACAAGGGTAACTTGACATGGTAAACAGACATAAACAAGCATGAGATGACCCTCATGTAATAACACACGTCAACTGGATAATAATCGTTCAGGAAGAAAATCGTTTTCCAGCACTGAGGTTATAAATTCCAAGTTAGCTATAAACATCTCTAAGTTCTTTTAAAGCTATGGCTTAAAGCAAAATAAAAATCAACATCTAAAATCCTCTAAACAACAAACTGAAGAAATAATGAACCTCTACCAAGAACCAAGATTTTTGGTTGCTCACTTGGGAGGCTCTCCCACCAGATGGGTGATAGGAATATTTTTAAAAGTGAGTTTACTACAGAGAAAGAAGCTGCTTGGTCCAGTGAGGGGAGAGAGGATTTGTAGAAATAACCGTCCCTTCTCTGGACTCCATCCAAAATTAGAACCCATAGACCCCTATTAACTAAAATGCCCACCTTAGCAATAATGCTACATTTCAAGTAATACTACATATAATCTTAAATGAAGAAAAAAGTTCCAAAGGAAACCAATAGCTTCTTTATACAGGCACATGACTTTTCTGAGAAAGTTGAGAGTTTTTATCTTAAGGATAGAAATTGTTAAGAGGCAACGTGCAAACCTCATACACCACATCATGCATCCTCCAATCATGCATGACCTTTCTCCCTAAATCCTTCCCTTCTTATTGCACCTTAACCTCTTCGGTATCAAATCTTCCACCCTATAACCTCTCTTGAAGCACCTCCCTCTAACCTCAATTTCCTTATGTTTTCATTATTTGGTAAAATTACTTTATATTTAAAAAAATAAATATTTATGCAATAAAACCAGAAGATAAAATAAATAAAACTCAAGTTAATTTGCTCAGCAGAGCTGTACGGAAGTGAAGGAGGAGCTCTTATGGAATCCCTCTCTGGCCTCCACTCTTAAGTGTACCTGCTTCCTGGTGAGTTGGAGGTTGGAGGAATGGCACCTTCTAGCCCACTCCCCAAAATGCCTTGAGGCAATTTTAGAACCTAAGGGAGCAGGAGCTGGCCAAGTTGTCACATACCAAGCGGCCAATCCCTCCTGAAATGAAGGTAGGTTTACTTGGTCTCTCCTGAGCTGAAGAGAATGTCCAAGAAATGAAATTTTTAAAAGCCATTGAACACAACGACTAACCCCAGCCTTGGGATACTCTGAGCGCCCATCGAGTATGTGGATGAGAAAGGAATGGAGTAGCAGCATTCAGAAACAGTCCTGGGTTACAACCTGATGAGGTCTCCCCGCTTGCTCAGGGGGAGGTTGCTTTACGTGACGGGAGGGAGGTGGGTAAGAGGCACTTCTTAGGCATTGGTGTCCTTCGTGGGCTGGATGCTGTTCATCTCCATGATGGGGCCTTTCTCACCGCGGGTACCTGTCTGCGTCTGCCCTTCAAAGGCTCGTGTAATTTCCTCAAAAGTCCTGCCACGGGTCTCAGGAACTTTGAAGAAGGTGAAGACCCAGAAGATAACGAGGAAGACAGTGAAGACGATGAAAACATAGGCGCCTAAGTAGAACTGGTGAAGAGATACAGAACAGAAGAGTCAGTCAGTTCCCTCACAATCATATTTCTAATAGCCTTGAAGGCATAACCCCCCCTAGACTTCATCAAAACAGTGCAGTCTCTTCAGTGACTTGCTCATGATTTCATTGGTAACTTCCTAGATTTCTCTGCAATTTTGTGTCATTCCTTTTCCTAGTCATTAAAGTTAGCCATTTCCAAATACCTATTGAGTTTTTAGGACTTTTGATTAATATCATTATTTTTTAATTTATTTTTGGCTGTACCAGGTCTTCGCTGCTGTGGTTGGGCTTTCTCTAGTTGCCGTGAGTGAGGGCTACTCTTTAGTTTCAGTGTGTGGGCTTCTCTTATTGCGAAGCATGTGGCAGGTGAAGTCTTCCCAAACCAGGGATCGAACCCCTGTCTTCTGCTTTGGCAGGCGAATTCATAACCAAAGGACCAGCAGAAAAGTCCTTTTGATTATTTTTAAAAATCTGGGTTTCTAAAAGACTCACAGAAATTGGAAATGCATCCTAGATGTCCACTGCTAGTTCCTTTATTTAACAAATCAACTCTAGGCCATTTTACAATAGGAGCTACCTCATCATTAACATCCTATCCTCAGTGAGCCTTTTGGATCAGGCTGTTAATGCTACACCAAATGATGGATTTTAAATATTGATTTGGAATCCTAAGGCCTATCATTGCTATTCTGTTCCTAAGAAGAACTATGTATTAGTTGGTTTCAACGTGGGTTGCATGAGTTTTAAGTTACTTACCGCGGCCGAGGGGAAGAGGAGTCCAACCAAAAAGTTGGAGGTCCAGTTGGAACAACCAGCCACTGCCATGGCAGCTGGACGGGGTCCCTGACCAAAGAGTTCAGCCACAATAAACCAGGGAATAGGGCCTGGGCCAATTTCAAAGAAGGCCACGAAGACCAGGATGGCCCCAATACAGATAAAGCTCATCCAGCTATGATTATCCTACGAGAAAGGAACAGAGGAAAGTTAGTATTAAAGACAGCATGCCCAGGTAGGTGCCAGCTTCCCACAGATGAGGACTGATGGAATAATGAAAAGTTCCTTCTATCCCATGATGTAAAGGAGTTACTGGACCTAGAAACCTTGGGCTTTGTTGTTGTTCTTGTTTTTGTTTTGGCTGCACCATGCAGAATGTGGGATCTTAGTTTCCTGACCAGGGATTGAACCCTCACTCCCTGAAGGCAGATTCTTAACCACTGGACTGTCAAGGAAGTCCTAGCAGCCTTGGGTCTTGGAATCTTAGCAGTATGATCACACGTGTTATTCTGCACATTCTGAGACCATTTCATCAGCTGTAAAACCAGATTAATGACCTTAACATCTCTTTAAGAATGAAATGAGACCATATATTTTACAAGCTTTATGTCATATAGCTATAGGGATGACAGCAATTTAATTATCTATCTCTGAAAATCCACTTTTCTTAAACCTCTGCACGTATTGCTTCTCTCAAAGTTCACTTGTGTAATCACCAAACCTTGACAACCCACCCCCTCACCTTTCTCCACTCCTCCCTTTCCTTTACAAAGAGTACTCACCTTCAGTAACAAAGAAATCGTCATGAGGATGGAACAAAAAGCCATCCCTCCAAGGCCAATCAGGTGAAGAGTCCTCCTCCCAGCCCTTTCCACCAAGAACACCTAAAAAAATGATTTAGAAAAAGTACCCGTGAAACAATGTCACTTTCCTTTTCAGAAGACACTGTATGAGCTACTGGAAGCTGCCTGACCAGCAGCAGGGTACCTGCGATAGTCACACTGCCTCTCCTCTAGCTCTGAGTTAAGAGCATCCTCCACGGTCCCCTCTGTGCTTCCCTTTGCACATCTATCTTCATTTACTCATCATTCAATAGCTCTTTTCCCCAACAGGGAATTAGAACAAAAAAGGTTTAACTAAAAGGCAGCAGGGAGATGGAAGGACATGCCACCTATACTTGAATATGTGTACCAAGAATTCTCCACCCTGCTTGAAAATGATCAAAACATCTGACTTACAGACACCACGGTGAAGATGGTGTTGACCACACCTGCGCCGATAGTGGCATAGACCGGCTCCTGGACACCCGCATCTTTGAAGATTCCTGTCGAGTAGTAGAACACCTAACAGGGAACAAAAGGTGCGACTGTGAAATACAGTTGTGTGTAGCAGTTGCACTGAACCCTCAAAAAATCAACTCAGAAGTCCCAGAAGTTCAGGAGTACCTTCCAGCAATTTTTTGTTGTTGTTGTTCAATCACAGTATCTTTTCTGCAAACAAATGATCTTTTGTAACTTATTTTCTTGTTAGTTGTCTTCAACTCTAGCTACTTAGCTCCATTTTTTCCCTCCAAACTATGCTCATTCTTACTGCTCCATTTAGTCTCTTCCTGAAGTCTGCTTTTAGTAATTTAGATAGAATGGCTTAAGTCCTGTTAAGTTTTTCAATTCTGCTTTACCGATAGACTCTTACCCCAACTCCCACCCCCACCAATAATGACAGGCATTGATGGATCAACTTGATAGGGAAGAAACAGAAGGGTAACCTCAGCCTGCTTGTTTTTAGAACGTGGGCTGGAATTCCAGGCACTGGATCTTTACAAGTGTTTTAGTAAATAACACCAGTGATTATTTTAATTGAATGCACACTATTAAATAAGCTACAATTTATACTATCCTTATTATTCAGTCAACAATGTGCTAATACGCAGGGCTGCCACAACTACCATAACTTAAGAGATGTGGAAACATTGGACTCAGACCTGAAGATAACAAGGCAACAGGATCTAGGTTGCTCAGGCTCTTAGGCTTGGTTTGGGAGTTTATGATTTCACCCAGAATATCTGCCTCCACGGCAGCCCCTATTCAGCAGACTTAAAAAAAAAAATTGGTGTGGTACATTCTGTTTTTTTCTTTTGTTCTTATTGTTATTTATTTTTAGTTTTTGGCTGCACCATGCAGCATGTGAGATCTTAGTTCCTAACCAGGGATTGAACTTGTGCCCCCTGCATAGGAAGTGCTGAGTCTTAACCACTGGACTGTCAGGGAAAAGTTCTTCATCAGAGTTTTTGATCAACATACACTCCTACACTGAGAGTGACTGTCTGCAGAAACAAGTCTTCAAAGCCCTACAGCCTAAGATAGAAACCATGTATATTTTCCAAAATAAGATTCAGGCTGTGCTCTTGGAAATTGAGATAAATAGTATCATCCTCATTAAAAACTGCTGCTCTGGGAGAGAAGCAAGGGTGAGCTAATTAAAATTTGTTTTTTAAAAAATTCCAAGAATATTTAATAACATAAAGCTTGTAAGGAAAGACATTTGAACAGTTAAAACTAGAGATGAATAATCATGCCAATTCTCCTTCTTATATAAAAGCACACAGATCAAAAACCTAACTCAGACATACACACATCAAGCAAACTTATAATAAAGTCATGCTGCCTGGAACCTTGGGGCCAGGTTAAGCTCACCCCTATGTTATCTTACTGAAAGCCAGTTTTACTTTGCTGGGTAAACACTGTCCAGCCTCTTACCCTTCTGCCTTTAAGGGAGATTAGAAAATATAGTTTGTTCAAAGGTAGGTTGGAAAACTGACTTTCACCCATCATTTACTGAAGTGGAGGAGGGAAGGGGGAAGGGGCCTGCCTGCAGAGCACTCATCCACCATTTGTTTAACTTTCCCAGGGTAGGCTTTTTCTGATCCTGTTCTGCAGGGATCAGACTTGGGGGAGGCAAGCAGGTGCCTGGGTTGTAGAACTGAAGAATGTGGCCTTCTCAGGACCCGTTTTATACTTGGACACCTCCCTCTAGTCCCAGTTTCACTGTTCCAGACAGTCCTGAGTGTATATTTTATTACAGTGGTTTTTCAAATGAGGAAATTTGAGACTGAGATCCATCGGAACCATCCGAGAGGACTTTTCAGACCATCTTCCCTCTGAGGTTCTAATATAATAGCCTCTAATCCCTCACGGGAAGCACAAACACAAGTTTCCTTGTGGTGCGTTAGGGAGAGAGGCTAAAGACCAACTTACTATTTTAAGTTATCATGTGTTTTTTGCAAAACTGCTTTGTCATAAAATGGTTTGATCACACTGATCATATTATGATGGCAAATCCTCAGCTCATGAATTGGTACTTAGAGAGAGGTCTGGAGTGTTCTCCATATCCAAATATATCAAATATTTTATCTGCAAAAGGACAGAGGTGTAGGAATACCTTCTCTGCTCACACCCAGGACTCAAAAGAAGGAAGCAGACTTTTGCACAGAATATCATGGCTACCTGCCCGATGCTACCTTCCATTTGGCCCCACACTTTAAACAATCACAGTTACTATTCTAAGTTGTAAAAAATATACACAATGGTAAGGCCAGCTCTGTCTGGGTACCCTCACACCTCCTAATTGCTCCCTAGGGGTTTACACTGATTTCAGGTTGTAAAGTCCTGGGAAAAAACCCCAAGGTGTGCCCGTTCTCAGATCTGCCTGGATTACATGGCCTACGTTATCATTGATGACATCATCCAAGACAGATGAGAGTTAAAGAGAACTGGATATTTTAAAAATGAGTGGTTGGGAACTCCCTGGTGGTCCAGTGACTAGGACTTAGCAGTTTCGCTCTGGTGGCCTGGTAACTCCTCACTTCCAATGCAGGGGGCACGGGCTTGATCCCTGGTTGGAGAAGTAAGATCCTGCAAGCTGAGAGGCACAATCAAAAAAGAAAAAAAGCCGTCCAAAACAGAGGATGAATAAAAATTAGATAAATTATGATACTCCATAATGTTAAAAAAATCTGGAAGAGGACAAATGTTCACGACAAGTTCTAAGACTAAGGGTGAGAAATTTTTCATTCTCTCATCTTGCCACACAAACGTGTATTATAGATATAGCTTTAGAAGATAAATACAAAGACAAGTCTAAACCTGGATAATGTGCGTTTTCTGAGAAACCACTACCAGGCAAACATTGTGAGAGACCCTGGGTATATCAGAAGGTGAGCAGTGGCCAGTGTGATTCACCTCTGGTCAGGTGTGTTGTTGTTTAGTCACTAAGTCACGTCCGAATCTTTGTGACGCCATGGACTGTAGCCCACCAGGCTCCTCTGTCCATGGGATTTTCCAGGCAAGAATACTGGAGTGGGTTGCCACTTCCTCCTCCAGGGGATCTTCCTGACCCAGGGATCGAACCCTCATTTTCCTGAATTGGCAGGTGATTCTTTACCACTGAGTCACCAGGGAAGATGGTCAGGTGATTCCAGTGAAATGGGTCAGACACATCTGCCCCGAATGGATACTCACTGCATTGATCCCAGAGAGCTGCTGGGAGAGCTGGAGCATGATAGAGATAATGATGGGTTGCCGGTAGTTGGGGGCGCGGAAGAGCTCTAGCACTGTGACTTGCTTCTCCTGCGACATCCGCATACTCTCATCCTTCATCTCCTGGATATCCTGAGCCACGTCCTCGGTGCCCCAGAGTCTCTGGAGGACTGCGGAAGAGGAGAGGTCACAGATAAGGTACTGGCTAATGCCTTGCCCCCATGAGATAGCTGGGAAAAACGCCACTCTGAGGAGCCCTGTGTCTGGCCTGAACTTGCCTTCTCACCCCTCGCCCCATGTGACTTCAGAGTAATCAGACAATTCTCCGCTCAGGTTCTGGAGGGCAGGGAAAGGAGATGACAAGAACCAGATCCAAAACCCTCATCTTAAAAACAAACCAGTCCTGAGGTTCCTACAGTGAAAGCATGAAGGATACTCACTCTCCTTTGCCTTCTCCTCCTCCTTTCTGTTAATGAGCAAGAATCTAGGACTTTCAGGGCAAAATGGAAGGGCAGCGCACTGGATGATGGCTGGTAAGATGGTGAAGCCCAGGAGCAGAGGCCAGAGATCTTCAGTCCCCAAGATGACTTTTAGACCAAAGATCTAGAAAACAAAGACAATACTATAAATTCCATACTTTATAGGCCACATGCTTAGTTGCTCAGTCATGTCTGACTCGTTGCGACCCTTTGGACTGTAGCCCCCCAGGCTCCTCTATCCATGGGATTCCCCAGGCAAGAATACTGGAGTGGGTTGTCATTTCCTCCTCCAGGGGAACTTCCCAATCCAAGGATCAAACCGGAGTCTCCTGTGTCTCCTGCACTGCAGGTAGATTCTTTATCCACTGAGCCACTGGGGAAGCCACAAATTGATTAAAAAAAAAAAAATGTTCAGAAAATCATCTGGCCTTCTATCACAGGCAAAGACAGCTTTTTCTTTTTCTACCCTACCTGTTTCCTTAGCCATCTATGAGCGCTAGTAATATTAATTAATATCTGAAACATGTAGTTGAGTAAGTGCCAGACATTTTTTGTTTGTAAAAACTGAAGCATGGTTGATTTAAGTACCAATGTACAGCAAAGTAATTCAGTTATATATATTTACAGAACCTTTTTTAAATATTCTTTTCCATTGTGTTTATCATAGAATATTAAATATAGTTCCCTGTGCCACACATTATTTTTGGTGACTTTATCTGTGTCAATTCACTTAACGAGCCATGAATGAACACTCAATAAGTTCTAGAGTACCTGGGCCACCAGAATTCCGATAACGATGCCCAGCTGGTTGAGAGTGCCAAAGGCGCCCCGCAGGGCAGTAGGGGAGATCTCTCCAATGTACATGGGCACGAATCCTGTGCAGAGTCCGCAGAAGAGGCCGATAATCAGTCGGCCCAAGATCAGCATTTCAACTGACTCTGCTATTTTGCAGAATCCCATAAGGCAGCCGCCAGCTATGGCCAACAGGTTGACAATAAGCATTGAATTGCGCCTGGAAGATTAAACAAAGATAAGGAAAATTTGCAAAACAGAGTCCACCTCTCCCCTTCTTTCCTAGTCACTCTACCATTCTCCAGGCTCATACATCTTTTGGTCTAACTTTTCCACTTTCTAGTATCAGAACATATCTGATCGGGATAATCAGGACTAATGGTTCCTACACCTCGGCCTACATGAGACTCACCTAGAGAACTTGTTGCAGATTTTCCCCTCTACATCCTAGCTATAGGGTAGGATTTTAGGAAGCACTTCAAGGCCATTTGTTCTCAAAGTTGTCCACAAACTAACAGCATCCATCAGCTAGAAATTTACTAGAAATTAAAATTGTCCCACTCCACCCGACTCATCATTATGTCTGAATGTGGCTGGGGGGCGGGGGAGGGGGATGGAGACTGGTCTGTGGGATTGGTTTTCCCTTGATGGGAATGTCACATGCTTTTTATTCAAATGCACCATCACCTCCCTGCTCTAAGCCTCAATGCTTGTCTTCAATGCAACCAGTACAGCCCCCTTCCTTGCACAGTTTCTGGTCAATACCTGCCAAATCGGTTGACAAAGAGTCCGACGGAGAAGGAGCCAATCATACCACCCACGGAGAAGATGGCCACAGACAAGGACCACAGGGATGTGAGGAGCACGCTGGACGGGGGCGGTTCTGACCGCTCTTCCAAAGTGTAATTGAGAAAGTCTTTTATGATCTGCCAATTAAAATGGATGGTGGGAGAAAAGACCATTACAGTTGGATGAGAAAAGAGACAAAACACTCAGGATCTTCCCCTCCCTAAGAGAACAGTGTTCCAGTTACTTTGTAGGTAGAGAGTCGAGGGAATAAATAGATGGCAATGTAAGAGACAGGTAACATTGGAGTTCATGTTACCAGATCTGAATAACTTAGTTGTCCTGAAACCTCACACTGCACCCCTGCACCCCGACTTTGTAACTAACCTCTAGGGGACAATAAGGGAAATGTGTCACCAGAGGGTGAGAGGATGAACGGGCCCAGTCCAGGGTGCAGGGGGCCCCTGTCCTGAGCCTCTTGCTTTGATCAAGGATTCAATTAGATCCCCACCAATATCATGCCCCATCTCAGTCTTAGCCAAGTGAGCTACCAAGTCTGTCTAAGCATGATAATTCTGGAAACCCTACCTAAAGGAATACTTTCCCCATTCCAAACTCAAACTCTTGTTGCCTGGCACTCACCGCCTCAGGAGCATTGATGACTCCAGTGTTGTAGCCAAACTGGAAAGAGCCTATGGTAGCAACCGAGATGGCGAAGATCAGAGGTGCGGTGACCTGGGGGGAAGGTAGAGAAGAACATTCCTTAAAATTCTTGATCCATGACTGGCTCTTATTAAGGAGAACGCACCATGAAATTTTTGCACCTTGTTTTATGCCCCTGGATACGTTCCAGTGCCTCCCAGTTTATAGTCTCTGGGAACTTGAATTTGTATTCTGCTGTTATCTGAAAATTGTATAAATCTTAATTAGGTTGAACTGGTTCATAGTGCTTTTCAGGTCTACCACAGTCTTCTACTTTTCTGTATATTCATTCTATTAATTTTTGAGTTTGATATTGAAAATTCCAACTAAAAATCTTGATATATCTACTTAAAAAAATTGTAATATACAGTGGAACTATATGTAACTTTGTTCTGTATTTTCCAAGTCTCCCGTAAACGTGTTATTATACTTTCATAATTTAAAAGAGAAAAATACCATGAAGATAAAATTTTAAAAACAAAAGAAAATTTAAAAAAAGAGAGATTTATATACTAGAACTCAGCTGGTTGGTGGTATGAAAACAACAACCTAACCATTTAGGTAGTGAATAAGGAACACAAAAGAACTGAAGAGCTTCTCTGGTGATACAGATGAGCATGAAGAGTAAACCTGGGGAAATTCTGGAAAGAAAACTTGGGAAGGGACAAGTTAGGAGAACTGGGTTACTCCGTTTGTAACTATTCAAACAGCAGCCCCAGGTATATCCCCAGGCAAGCACAGAATTGTGCTCAGGGATAGAAAAAACTGTGAGGGCAGACCGCAAAACCCTAGGATTGTTGAGAACAGATTACTCTGCGACCAGCTAGAGCCAGTGTAGGCTCCCCCGTACCCCAAATTCCACAAAAGCACGAGTGCTGGTGACGTGTCGTCATCACCAGGATGCTCGCAACTCTGGGTCACAGAATCTGCACGATCCGCCCGCCGTACCCCCGTACCCTGGTCCCATCTCAAATTCTGCCCGTTCACTTAAAGAGGTACTGCTATCCCCCACCCACCCACCAGGGGGCGAGAACAAGCTGACTCCCAATTCAAAATGCAGACATTTTGTGAGGGGGCTGTGCTGAAATCAACCCAGTCATCACTCACCTTGTCGGGGATAATTCTAGTAGGTGTGATCTTAATTTCCACCCCAAGAGAGCTCAATTTTTATGCCTGAGAGCTCCCCGCCTCCGCCAACCCTTTCTCATCTTAAACCCCTTCTCTATCAAGTCAGGCAGTGGCAGGCCTGGAGTTAACAGTTTCCCAAATTGACCTTGCCTCCACTGGCATCTAAGTACTCCCGGGGCCCGTGGGGGCAGCGCTTTCTGCTTCATCCACTCCTTTTAGTAGAAACCTCTTATTTTCTCTCATCATTTAAATCCTTGAGGGCCTTCCCACTTTTTCATCCCTTCTCTCATCTTTTATTTTCAGATAAATTAAATTACCTTGGTGAAAATGCCTTTCTCCCTACAAATACCGCATCCACAACACACAATAATATATTAATATACTGTGCGCTCACAATCATGGAATTCTCTCTCCTTAGGTAATTCAGGGAATCCCATAAGTCATGGAACAGATGATGGCTGGACACCGACCCGGCACCCCCAAAACAAACCTCAGGTCTTTTCAAGGTCTAAGCATCAACGCCACCATACCGCCCCTGATCCCCTGAACACTCAACTTCACATCCTCAAAAGCATGTAATTGTATTAAAGAAAACACACACACACCCATGTGTGTAATACAAACACAACTTCTCCAGGTGACTTTTCCCACCCCAAGAAGGTGAATGGAACTGGGATGAATTCTTTATAGGACATGACATCCGAAAAGAACTGTGTAAGTGCGGCACTGCAGGCTGGGGGAGCAATGGGAAAGGCTTCCAGATTGCTAGGTGACTCCGCGTAACAGAGCTCAGCCAACGCCGGTACAGCTTGCCTTTCCGAGTGCATCCCAAGCCGGCAAAAATAACCGGTAACCGTATCGCTCTTACCTTCGTGGTCCCCATGGCCCTAATTTAATTCTTTTCAAATCTTCGATAAAGATCTAGGAGTGGGGCTCCAGAGACCCCTCTTCCAGGCAGCAAAACCTCCAAAATGTCCTCTATCGGCGGCAAGTTTTCCTCCAGGTCCTCAGTAGCGAGCCTATATCTCACGCGTCTATATAAGCTTCGGGGAGGGCGGAGCCCGAGAGACAAGCCCCCCAGCCCCACCCTACCCGCCTCCAATCTCTGGAGCTCCTTAGACGCGTAGACCTCAAACACTGCCCCCTCCCTAGGCAACACCCCCCAACCCACCCCCAAGGCCAGCTTTTGAAAACCACATCCTGCCCCCACCCTACTCAATTTTTTTTTTTTTTTTAAAGCTTCTTCTCCTTCCCCGTTTTAAGAGCACGTTTCACAGACAAAATGCTACCAGAAAAAGCCTGGAGGGAGGGCAGATACACTTTATTTTTTGCTCTCGCAAGTGCTCAGAATTAAATCAGTCCGTAAAAAGATGAGAATAAAGGCTATCCATATTCGGCAAAAGTCGCTGGATGTAAACAGAAAACATTCATAATCCTATGACTTTATCAGCTGCTCTTTGATTGCAGGCTGTGTCTACAATCTTGGAGGGGAGGGAAGGACAGTCTGAGAGAAGGAAAGCCAAAGAAGGAAGAACTGGAAGAGCTCTCGGCTCCACTTGTCCTCTGACTTAGCATAGTCTCTCCTGGGAGAAAACCTGAATATCCAGGAGCCAAACCAACTCTTCCTGGGTTCCAGGAAGCAGAGAATCAGCTGGCCTGGGACACAATCCAAACTCCTGAAAATGTCGTTCACCAGCTTCCCACCCAGCTGAATCCCACCCACTCTGCAGTGTTTTGCCCCTAGTCTCATGTTGACAGCATCTAGAGAGAGAACAGTTGTAAGGTTCCATTAAACAGGTATTTTATTTGCAAAGGAAAAACTGTGTATCAGAAAGAAGTTGGGGATTCATCAGTAGAGAGGGTCAAAAAGTCCAGGCCCTCAGGAATCAATGGTGCGCCCCTTCTTCCACTTAAAACATTCAAGAGGGACGGGGGCAACTGCTTCTTACACAACTGGAAAGAACTGCCAACATCCTATTCCTTCTGGGCTGTGAGAGAAAAGTGTGAGATACACATCTGATTTCCAAGCCATACAAGAGAAGTGAGCAAGAGGAGGAGGAAAAAGATAGAAGGAAAATGAGAGCAGAGGAAGATGAAGGAAAATAAAAGGCCGGAGAAGTGGCTCCCATGTGAGAGTAAAGGAAGGGGGACAATTTAGTTGGGTGAGTTGGGTGAGCAATTATATCAGGCCTTTAATGGTGGGAAGTTATCAATAGTCAAGTTCCCATTGCCTATTGATCTGTAGCCTAGCAACTCCAGCAGGGGAGGAGGGGGTGGGGTGGCAGAAGCAGGTTAAGAGGTAGAATTTGGCTGGAGGAGTCACTGCTGATAGTGCATCTTCCTTTGGGGTTTTGGTTGGGTGCCTGGAATCCAAACTGGTACTACTGGGCCTGAAACAAACCACCTCATGTGGTCTGTCCTTAAATGAGGATTAAAAAAACCAAAACAGCAACTGAAGTATAATTGACTGACATTTTTATATTAGTTTTAGGTGTACAACATACTGATTCGGTATTTTTTATTGTTGTGGGGGGGAAGTTTTTTGTTTTTCTTTTTTTTAACTTTTTCTTCTATATTGGAGTATCGGCGATTAACAATGCTGTGATAGTTTCAGGTGGACAGAGAAGGGAACTCAGTCACACCTGATTTGATATTTATATACGTTACAAAATTATCACCACTAAATGAAGGTATTATTCAGTCTGGCTGTTAGCGGAGAAAACTGGCGATGAGTGAAACGTGACTTCCAAAAAAACCTTCCCATGAGTCCTGCCTCCCCTCCCCCGCGTCACCCCCCTGTATTCCAGGAAACCCTGAGCCAGGAGGCCCCTTTAGTTACCACAGCAACTGAGTTTAGCAGTCTAAGGACAAAGAATATCCTGTATGGCAGCGCTGCCAGCAGAAATTCAATCTAAGCCATTTATATAAGTTTTCTAAATGACCACATTAAAATTTTTAAAAGGAAAACATTAGAAAGAAGAATTGATTTTCATAATTATTTTATTTGACCTGATAGCCAAAATAATATTTGAACAAATAATGTATGTATATATATTAATATATGTTAAGATAGTTTACTTTTTTTTCCCTAGTAAGTCTTTGAAATCCAGTGTATATGTTTCGTTTACGACACATCTCCATCGTAGACTCTGTTTTCTACAGCTACAGTAATAAGTTGTTCTAATCAAAACAACAAAGCTGTGTTTGATGGGAAAATATTTTCAACTGCTTCAATTTTAAATGTACTAAAATGAGCAGTTCGGATGCTCGGTCCCTCCTCAGTCTGCCAGCCTTGTACGTGCCCAGCGGCACCAGGAGGCTGGAGGCTGGACCCTGAAGGTTCACACAGAGACACGTGTCTTTTTCTTCATTCTTTTTTAATCTTTGATTTTTATTTATTATTTGTGTCAGAATATCATTCTTTTTTTTTGGCCGCACAGCTTGTGGGATCCTAGTTCCTTGACCAGCAATTGAACCCCTACCTTCATCAGTGAAAGCGCAGAGTCCTAACCACTGCACCACCAGGGAATTCCCTCACCATGTCATTCTTGGCTGTAAATCACTTTATTTCTTCTTTTCCTTTGCTTTAGAATGATTTTTTTCTTTACTGTTTTGCAAGAGCAAATGGCACCAGTGAAAGGAAAACGTAGGTCTTTCGGACCCCTTCATCCACTCAGAGCAGGCTCCAATGTGATTCCAGAAAAATTATTTTTCCCCGTATTTATTGAAAGGACAGATGAAATCATTGTAAAGGGCTAGAATTATATCTGTCTCAAATGATTTGTGTAAAATCAGGGTAGTCAAACAATTCCCAGGGTCAAGTTTTAGATGTCTGAAACCTTTAGGTTTTTCCTTCTTGCTAGAAGAGGAGGGACGGTGAAAGGGAGGGAGATCTGAAACCTGTTTGCCGTGGCTAAACTCAAACTGCCTTTAAGAAAGTGGCTCAGTGGCTGAGAGGGACAGAAAAAACTCTTTTTTTTTTTAAATGGTATTTTTAAACGGTAAAAACTGAAATTCAACAGGATCTCAAGAATTTAAGAGTAGGCTGAGCATATTGAGACAATGCTCTTTGAGCAAGTGGGTTTCTCAGAAACCTGATAAGGAACCTGACTTGTCCCCAAGGTGACAGGGACCTCTCAGTTAAGCAATCCTCATCCTGGGCCACAGATAACAGTTGCTCAAGACGACTGTTTGCTGATGTTTTGGGGGGATTGGTTGAGGGGACTGGGGTCTTGGGGGCACTTTGGAAGCAGGCAGCACTAGCTTCCAAGCTCCATGTAGTCAGGAGCCACAGCTCAGGCAACCAGCCTCCAGGAAGTAAGCCACGGAGGCCGGCAAACTGTCCTACAGCGGGTCTCCTGTGTCATTTAATTCCTGTGTGGTGTTCTTCCATCTTTACTGAAAACAGGAGGAGGCAATGGGTTGGATAAATTTCAAAATGGAATCTGTTGGGGAGGAATTGGCGTGAAATCCCTGAAGAATGGGGATCATGACCTGAAATCTCTTAGATCCAGATGCAGGTATTTGCCACCGAGAATCTCAACCCCAGTTTCGGGTTCCTTTGTGGGAAGATGTTTGGAAATGTGATAACCAAGCAGGAAAACAAATAGATCTCAAATCCTAAAGCCTGGAAACAAAGGGCTGTAAACACGTTTACCTTGTCAAGATAAAGACGGGAAAACTACCTCTTCAAGAGAACAATGTAAATGGTATTTCAAGGCCCAACAAAAAAAGCTAGTGACTGCTTTGAAGATATCCTAAGTTAATTCTACTCTTCGCTAGTATTTGTAATATTCCTCCTAAAGAACAACTTTTGCACTGGATGTTATTTATTAATCTCCTTTTATCAGGCTAGGTGTAGATGGAGTTGATTTTGAATCTGAAAACACTACTTATTTTCAGAGTAGAAAATAAAACTCTCAGGGTGAAGAAAGAAAAAATTTGAGAAATGTTGATTTTCCTGTCTAAACAGGGTTTCAATCATTCATCATTCCAATTGATCCTGAAGGACCTAATCCCATCTCCCAGATCCTTATGATTTTCTTCTGCTCCTCCAATATCTTCAAAAGTTTATCACACGCCAGTGCTATATGAATTACCTTAAATCAAAAATATCCGACACGGCTGAAGTGACTTAGCTTCACACAAAGAGACTAGCATGCACACAAATCAAAATATAATCACATCATCTCCTAATCAAGTCACTCAACAAGTTATTGAATAAAGTCTAGATCAGTGCTGACTATTAGGAATATAATGTGAGTTACATATGAAATTAAAAATTTTGCAGTAGCCACAAATAAAAAAATGAAAAAAATTAGTGGCCATTTTTAGTATTATACTTTAACTTAATATGCCCTCAGTTCAGTTCAGTTCAGTCGCTCAGTTGTGTCTGGCTCTTTGTGACCCCATGGACTCCTGCACGACAGGCCTCCCTATCCGTTACCAATTCTCAGAGTTTACTCAAACTCATGCTCACTGAGTCAGTGATGCCATCCAACCATCTCATCCTCTGTTGTTCCCTTCTCCTCCTGCCTTCATCAACCTTTCCCAGCATCAGGGTCTTTTCAAATGAGTTAGCTCTTTGCATCAGGTGGCCAAAGTATTGGAGTTTCAGCTTCAACATCAGTCCTTCCAATGAACATTCAGGACTCATTTCCTTTAGGATGGGCTGGTTGGATCTCCTTGCAGTCCAAGGGACTCTCAAGAGTCTTCTCTAACACCACAGTTCAAAAGCATCAATTCTTCTGTGCTCAGCTTTCTTTATAGTCCAACTCTCACATCCATACATGATTACTGGAAAAATGATAACCTTGACTAGACATTTGTTGGCTAAGAAATATCTCTGCTTTTTAATATGCTGTCTAGGTTCGTCACAGTTTTTCTTCCAAGGAGTAAGCGTCTTTTAATTTCATGGCTGCAGTCACATTCTGCAGTATTTTGGAGCCCCCCAAAATTAACAGTCACTGTTTCCACTGTTTCCCCATCTATTTGCTATAAAGTGATGGGACCAGGTGCCATGATCTTAGTTTTCTGAATGTTGAGTTTTAAGCCAACTTTTTCACTCTCCTCTTTCACTTTCATTAAGAGGCTCTTTAGTTTTTCTCCACTTTCTGCCATAAGGGTGGTTTAATTCACATATCTGAGGTTATTGATATTTCTCCTGGCAATCTTGATTCCAGCTTGTGCTTCCTCCAGCCCAGTGTTTCTCATGATGTACTCTGCATACAAGTTTAAAAAGCAGGCTGTACGTCAATGTACAGCCTTGACGTACTCCTTTTCCCATTTAGAACCAGTCTGTTGTTCCATGTCCAGTTCTAACTGTTGCTTCCTGACCCGCATTCAGATTTCTCAAGAGACAGGTCAGGTCGTCTGGTATTCCCATGTCTTGCAGAATTTTCCACAGTTTGCGGTGATTCACACAGTCAAAGGGTTTGGCATAGTCAGTAAAGCAGAAATAGATGTTTTTCTGGAACTCTCTTGCTTTTTCCATGATCCAGTGGATGTTGGTAATTTGATCTCTGGTTTCTCTGCCTTTTCTAAATCCAGCTTGATCATCTGGAAGTTCACGATTCATGCTGTTGAAGCCTGGCTTGGAGAATTTTGAGTATTACTAGCTTGTGAAATGAGTGCAATTGTGCAGTAGTTTGAGTATTCTTTGGCATTGCCTTTCTTAGGGATTGGAATGAAAACTGACCTTTTCCAGTCCTATGGCTACTGCTGAATTTTCCAAATTTGCTGGCATATTGAGTGCCGCACTTTCACAACATCATCTTTTAGGATTTGAAAGAGCTCAACTGGAATTCCATCACCTCCCCTAGCTTTGTTTGTAGTGATGCTTCCTAAGGCCCACTTGACTTCTCATTCCAGGATGTCTGGCTCTAGGTGAGTGATCACACCATCGTTTCTCTGGGTTATGATCTTTTTTAATAGTTCTTCTGTGTATTCTTGCCACTTCTTCTTAATATCTTCTGCTTCTGTTAGGTCCATACCATTTCTGTCCTTTATCGAGCCCATCTTTGCATGAAATGTTCCCTTGGTATCTCTAATTTTCTTGAAGACATCTCTAGTCTTTCCCATTCTAGTGTTTTCCTCTATTTCTTTGCTCTGATCACTGAGGAAAGCTTTCTTGTCTCTCCTTGCTATTTGGAACTCTGCATTCAGATGGGTATATCTTCCCTTTTCTCCTTTACCTTCTTTTCTTTTCTCAGCTTCTCTTCTTTTCTCAGCTATTTTAAGGCCTCCTCAGACAACTATTTTGCCTTTTTGCATTTCTTTTTCTTGGGGATGGTCTTGATCACTGCTTCTGTACAATGTCATGAACCTCTGTCCATAGTTCTTCAGGCACTCTATCAGATCTAATCCCTTGAATCTATTCCTCACTTCCACTGTATAATCGTAAGGGATTTGATTTAGGTCATACCTGAATGGTCTAGTGGTTTTCCCTACTTTCTTCAATTTAAGTCTGAATTTGGCAATAAGGAGTTCATGATCTGAGCCGCAGTCAGCTCCTGGTCTTGTTTTTGCTAACTGTATAGAGCTTCTCCATCTTTGGCTGCAAAGAATATAATCGATCTGATTTCAGTATTGACCATTTGGTGATGTCCATGTGTAGAGTCATCTCCTGTGTTGTTGGAAGAGGGTGTTTACTATGACCAGTGCGTTCTCTTGGAAAAACTGTTAGCCTTTGCCCTGCTTCTTTCTGTACTCCAAGACTAAACTTGCCTATTATTCCAGGTATGTCTTGACTTCCTACTTTTGCATTCAAGTCCCCTATGATGAAAAGGACATCTTTTTTGGGTGTTAGTCCTAGAAGGTCTTGTAGGTCTTCATAGAACCGTTCAACTTCAGCTTCTTTAGCATTACTGGTTGGGGCATAGACTTGGATTACTGTGATATTGAATGGTTTGCCTTGGAAACTAACAGAGATCATTCCATTGCTTTTGAGATTGCACCCAAGTACTGCATTTAGGACTCTTTTGGAAAAAGACTCTGATGGGACACAAATAATTCATTTTGTTAAATGAGAAAATAACTTGCCTAGGCTGACATACATAGTTGGCACATGTTATAGACCAGATTTGAACCTAGACAGTCAGGCTCCAAAATCTTCGCTTTTCAAAATCACATATATTCCCTCTCCTTACAGTCACTCAGTCTTATTTCTACTATTCTTCTACATATACCTTTATGTTTCAACTATACCTAACAAGTATGTAAATAAACCATCTGTGTTTGTTTGCTAGGGCTGGGTGATTTAATGAGAAATATTTGTGGTCTTTGTCTCCATGTCTGGCATAAAAATTTCCTAAAACCCTTGGAATTTCCCGAGTGGTAGGAATGTCTGTTATTCATAAGGAATCCTTTGGGCCACATCTAAATTTATGCACATGAAGTGATTCAAATGCGTGGCCCTCAGATAGCCTAAGGATGGAGCTGGTCACCAGAGAGACCAAATGGTTAGGGACTAACACTTTTAGCACTAGCCACTGACCTCTTGGGCTGCAAGGAGATTAAACCAGTCAATTCTAGAAGAAATCAACCCTAAATATACATTAGAGGGAATGTTGCTGAAGCTGAAGCTCCAATACTTTGGCCACCTGATGAGAAGAGCTGACTCACTGGAAAAGACTCTGATGCTGGGACAGACTGAAGGGAAAAGGAGCAGGGGATGGCAGAGGATGAGATGGTTTGAAAGCAATTACCGACTCAATGAACATGAATTTGAGCAAACTCCAGGAGATACTGGAGGACAGAGGAGACTGGAGCTGCAGTCCATGGAGTCATCAAAGAATCAGAAATGACTTAGTGACTGAATAATAACAGCACTGACCTCTAGGAAGGGGAAAGGAGGAGCTACAGATTAAACTCTATAAAAAATCTGGAACAAGGGATTTGATGAGTTTCCAGGTTGGTGAGCCTATCCATATTTGGAGAAGGTGGTGCAACCCAGTTCCATGGAGACATCTTTCTAGACCTTGGCCTACCTATGTACCTTTTTTCAACTGAAAAAAAAAAAAACCCAAAAAAACCCTCACAGCAAGAGAGTTTGTAAGTTAAGTTTTATTTGGGGCAAAATGAGGACTTTAGCCCGGGAGACAGCATTTCAAATAGCTCTGAGAAGCTGCTCCAGAGAAGTAGGGGAGAAGGTCATTATAAATGTGATTTTGGTGAAGGGGGAGTACATGCAATTAAGCACATATTCTTTTTTTTTTTTTGCTAGCCGCAATAAGCAGACATCACCGTGAAGGACTTTAGTGCTTTTCTAGATCTGAGGAGATGAAAAAACTGGGCTCATAAAGTCTCCTGAAAATATCTTTCTATCTGAAGACTTGTTCTGCCAGTTTCTCCCAGAGCACAGAGTGCCTCATTCCTGATTTCCACTCTGAACTCCTTTCAGGGGGTGTTAAAGGTCAGCACCCACACCACTTATAATTTGATCCTTGTAGAGATAGATGTCAAGTGCCAATTTGTAGGTGACACTCTTCATTACGTACTTCTTATCCTTTGTAATACACTGGTAAATGTAAGTAAATGTTCTCTGAGTTCTGTGAGCTGCTCTGGCACATTGATTGAACCCAAGGAGGGGTTCACAGGAACCTCTGATGTATAGCCAGTCCATCAGAAGCACAAGTGATAACTCAGACTTTCAACTGGAGCTGAAGTGGGGGCAGTCTTGTGAGACTGAGACTTGAATCTGTGGGACTGAAACCAAGTAGGACCCTGTGGGGCTCTTGGCCATGAAAAGTCTTTCTGTGTCCCCCATTTCCAGACCTTCCCTGAGTTCCAAAGGGCAGGTTCAAACATGGAAGAGAAGAGATGAAGAGACAAGGGAGGAGCAATCAAGCAACAACAGTGCAGCCTTGAGATAGGATCCTGGCTCTCTCAAGAGATACACAAAACAGTATCTCTGAGTTCTTCTGAAAATTACAACAAACAGAAAATGTTAACTACTTGAGACATTCTTTATTCCAGAGAGAAGTGCAGTGTTTAATAACCTCAAGAACTACTGATCATCAGGAGACCATCTGAGGCCACACAAAGAAATGCAGGGGACTTCCCTGGTGGTACAGTGGATAAGAATCTGCTTGCTAATGCAGGGGACATGGGTTCGATCCCTAGTCCAGGAAGATTCCCACATGCCTTAGGGCAACAAAGCCCATATGCCACAAGCCTGTGTGCCCTAGGGCTGATAAGCTGCAACTATTGAAGCCTGCATGGCTAGAACCTGTGCTCTGTAACAAGAGAAGCCATTGCAATGAGAAACCTGAGCGCTGCAATGAAGAGGAGCCCCCACATTGCCACTAGAGAAAGTCTACTCACAGCAACAAGGATTCAGCACAGCCAAAAATTTAAAAAAATTGAAAGTAAATGAATAAAGGGACACAGCCCTGTGCACACCCTGATCCTTCTCAGCAACTCCATCCTTGAACCATTGCTAAAAACTCCTCACCAGATCTCCCTAGGTTGAGACACACATTTTTGAGGCATGAGCCTATTGTGTCCCTCCCTTTGCCTGGCAAAGCAGTAAAGCTACTACTTTTTTAAAATTTTTATTTGGGACCTCCCGGTGGTCCAATGGTTAAGATCCCAACCTTCCAATGCAGGGGGCTTGGGTTCAATCCTGATCAGGGAACTAAGACCCCACATGCTACACAGCACAGCCCAAAAAATAAAATAAAATAAAATAAAAATAAAAATTTTATTTATTTATTTTTACTCTTTTCTACTTCACCCAAAACTCTGTTTCCGAGATTCAACTAGGCAGTGGTACACAGAGGCCAAACTTTTGGCATCAGGGTCTGATGTTATGATCAAGTAGACAGCGTCAGAATTCAGTTAAATTGATAGAGTACCCAGTTACTGTCAGATGAGAACTAGAGAATTTCCTGGTGGTGTGGAAAAACACACATCAGGCTGCTATAATGTTACACCACAGAATGGGTGGCTCAAACAACAGAAATTTATTTTCTTGCAGTTCTGAAGGCTGGAAGTTCAAGATCAGGGTGTTGACAGTTCTGGTTTCTCTTGAGGCTTCTCCTGAGATGCCAACTTCTAGCCGTGTCCTCATACAGCCTTCTCCCTGCATGCGTGTGTTATTGCTAACTATTTTGGGGCCTAAATTTCTTCTTATAAGACCATCAGTCAGGACTTCCCTGGTATTGCAGTGGATAGGAATCCATGTCCCAATGCAGGGGACATGGGTTCTATCCCTGGTCCAGGAAGATTTCACATATGACAGTTAAGCCCATGTGCCAAAACTACTGAAGCCTGCATGCTCTAGGGCCCGTGAGCCACAACTAGTGAGCCCATGTGTCGAAATTTAGAAACCCACGAACCCTAGAGCCCTCAAGTTGCAACTACTGAAGCCCACACACCGAGAGCCTGTGCTCTGCAACAAGAGAAGCCACCACAATGACAAACCCGCGCATCTCACAGAGGTTAGAGAGTAACCCCCACTTTCCACAACTAGAGGAAGCCCACTAGCAGCAATGAAGACCTAGCACAGCCAAAAATAAATATATAATTTTTAAAAAAGAACATCAGTGAAACTGTTGCAGGGAAGAGCCAATTCTAACTCCATGGTGGATCTTTTTCTTTGACTTTACTCTTTGTTTTTATTACTTTTGTTATTATGAGTGAATGAAGTCGCTCGGTTGTGTCCGACTCTTTGCGACCCCCCAGGCTCCTCCGTCCATGGGATTCTCCAGGCAAGAATACTGGAGTGGAAAAATAATAATAATAATAATAATAATAAAAGAATACTGGAGTGGATTGCTATTTCCTTCTCCAGGGGATCTTCCCGACTCAGGGATCGGACCCAGGTCTCCCTTATTGCAGGCAGACGCTTTACCGTATGAACTGAAGGGTTTAGAGGCCGTCAAATTATAGTCATACATAAATTCCTGCCTCAGGGAACCCTGGGGCTTCCCACGTGGTGCTAGTCATAAAGAAACTGCCTGTCAATTCAGGAGACATAAGAGACATCGGTTGGATCCCTGGGTCAGGAAGATCCCCTGGAGGAGGGCATGGCAACCCATTCCAATATTCTTGCCTGGGAAATCCCATGGACAGAGGGGCTTGGCAGACTACAGACCACAGGGTCACAAAGAGTCAGACATGACTGAAGCAACTTTCACTTAATTATGTTGAATTGGTTCATAGTGCTTTACAGTCTATTATATTCTACTTTTCTGTATATTCAACAAGATGGTTCAGTTCAGTCGCAGTTGTGTCTGACTCCTTGTGAACCCGTGGGCTGCAGCACACCAGGCCTCCCTATCCATCACCAACTCCCAGAGTCTACTCAAACTCATGTTCATTGAGTCAGTGATGCCATCTAACCATCTCATCCTCTGTCATCCCCTTCTCCTCCTGCCCTCAATCTTTCCCAGCATCGGGGTCTTTTCAAATGAGTCAGTTCTTCCCATCAGGTGACCAAGGTATTGGAGTTTCAGCTTCAACATCAGTCCTTCCAATGAACACTCAGGACTGATCTCCTTTAGGATGGACTGATTGGATTTCCTTGGAGTCGAAAGGCTCTCAAAAGTCTTCTCCAACACCACAGTTCAAAAGCATCAATTCTTTGGCCCTTAGCCTTCTTCACAGTCCAACTCTCACATCCATACATGACTACTGGAAAAATCATAGCCTTGACTAGACAACGGACTTTTGTTGGCAAAGTAATGTCTCAGCTTTTTAATATGCTGTCTAGGTTGGTCATAGCTTCCCTTCCAAGGAGTAAGCGTCTTTTAATTTCATGGCTGCAGTCACCATCTGTAGTGATCTTGGAGCCCAGAAAAATAAAGTCGGTCATTGTTTCCACTGTTTCCCCATCTATTTGCCATGAAGTGATGGGAACGGTTGCCATGATCTTAGTTTTGAGAGTCCAAGGGACTCTCAAGAGTCTTCTCTAACACCACAGTTCAAAAGCATCAATTCTTCTGTGCTCAGCTTTCTTTACAGTCCAACTCTCACATCCATACATGATTACTGGAAAAACCATAGCCTTGACTAGACATTTGTTGGCTAAGAAATGTTTCTGCTTTTTAGTATGCTGTTTAGGTTGGTCACAGTTTTTCTTCCAAGGAGTAAGTGTCTTTTAACTTCATGGCTGCAGTCACCATCTGCAGTGATTTTGGAGCCCCCCAAAATTAACAGTCACTGTTTCCACTGTTTTCCCGTCTATTTGCCATGAAGTGATGGGACGAGATGCCATGATCTTAGTTTTCTGAATGCTGAATTTTAAGCCAACTTTTTCACTCTCCTCTTTCACTTTCATCAGGAGGCTCTAGTTCTTCTTCACTTTCTGCCATAAGGGTGGTGTCATCTGCATATCTGAGGTGATTGATATTTCTCCTGGCAATCTTGATTCCAGCTTGTGCTTCCTCCAGCCCAGTGTTTCTCATGATGTACTCTGCAAATAAGTTAAATAAGCAGGGTGACAATATACAGCCTTGACATACTCCTTTTCCTCTTTAGAACCAGTCTGTTGTTCCATGTCCAGTTCTAACTGTTGCTTCCTGACCTGCACACAGATTTCTCAAGAGGCAGGTCAAGTGGTCTGGAATTCCCATTTCTTTCAGGATTTTTCACAGTTTATTGTGATTCAGATAGTCAAAGGCTTTGGCATGAATAAAACAGAAAACCATCCTCTTAGTTGGATCTCTGAATAAAGTTATATTCCTTGTCTTTCAGGTTAATTGGCTTGTCATGAAGAGAGAAGACTGAGCTTCAACTCCATAACACAACTGGATTGGGGCCCATCCTGAGGACCTCATTTTAACGCAATCACCTCTTTAAAGGCTGTCTCTCCTAACACATTCATAACTGAGGTACTGGAAATTAAGACGCCAACATGAATTTTGGAGAGATACAATTAAGTTCATTACATCATGTTTCTATTGGAGGCTCATTCTTTTGTACTCTTCCATCTTGAATATCATTTCCAACTGGCTAACTCTTGGTCATACTAAAATAACTAGTGTCTCTTCTTTGAAAACATTTCCAGAAAAAATTGAAGTAGATATAAGCTTCCTTGTGCCATAATCTATTGTTGTTGTTCAGTCACTAAGTCGTGTCTGACTCTTTGTGACCCCATGGACTACATTATGCCAGGTGTCCCTGTCCTTCACTAGCTCCCGGAATTTGCTCAGATTCATATCCATTGAGTCGGTGATGCCATTCAACCTCTGTCATCCCTGTCTGTCTGTCGTGTCAACCTCATCCTCTGGCATCCCCTTCTCCTCCTGCTGTCAACCTTTTCCAGCATTGGGGTCTTTCCCAATGAGTCAGCCCTTTGCACCAGGTGGCCAAAGTACTGGAGTTTCAGCTTCAGCATCAGTCCTTCCAATGAATATTTAGGGTTGATTTCCTTTAGGCTTGACTGGTTTGATCTCCTTGCTGTCCAAGGGACTCTCAAGAGTCTTCTCCAGCACCACAATTTGAAACCAATTGTTTGGCACTCAGCCTTCTTTGGGCTTCCCTGGTAGCTCAGATGGTAAAGAATCTGCCTGCAATGTGGGAGACCTGGGTTCGATCCCTGGGTTGGGAAGATCCCCCGGAGAAGGGAGTGGCAACCCACTCCAGTATTCTTGCTTGGAGAATTCCATGGACAGAGGAGCCTGGCTGGCTACAGTCCATGGGGTCACAAAGAGTTGGACACGATTGAGTGACTTTTACTCACTCAGCCTTCTTTATGGTCCAACTCTCACATCCATACATGACTACTGAAAAAACCACAGCTTTGACTATACAGACCTTTTTCAGCAAAGTGATGTCTCTGCTTTTTAATACACTGTCTGGGTTTCTCATAGCTTTTCTTTCAAGGAGCAAGCGCCTTTTAATTTCATGTCTGCAGTCACCATATGTAGTGATTTTGGAGGCCAAGAAAATAAAAATCTGCCACTGTTTCCATTTTTTTCCCATTTATTTTCCATGAAGTGATGGGACCAGATGCAATTATCATTGTCTTTTTGAATGTTGAGTTTTAAGCCAGCTTTTTCACTCTCCTCTTTCACGGTCATCAAGAGGCTCTTTAGCTCCTCTTCACTTTCTGCCATTAGAGTGGTATCATCTGCATATGTGAGGTTGTTGATATTTTTCCTGGCAATCTGATTTCAGCTTGTGATTCATATAGCCCTGTATTTCTCATGGTGTACTCTGTATATAGGTTAAATGAGCAGGGTGACAATATACAGCATACTCCTTTCCCAATTTGGAACCAGTTCATTGCTTCCTGTCCGGATCTAACTGCTGCTTCTTGACTTGCCTACGGGTTTCACAGGAGGCAGTTAAGGTGGTCTGGCATTCTCATCTCTTTAAGAATTTTCCAGTTTGTTATGATCTACACAGTCAAAGGTTTTAGAGTAGTCAATGATGGAGAAGATGTTTTTCTGGAATTCTGTAGCTTTTTCTATGATCCAAAATGTTGGCAATTTGATCTCTGGTTCTTGTGCCTTTCCTAAGTCCAGCTTGAACATCTGAAGTTCTCGGTTCATGTACTGTTAAAGCCTAGCTTGAAGGATTTTGAGCATTAATTTGCTCCCGTGTGAAAATGAGCAAAATTGTCTGGTAGTCTGAATATTCTTTGGCACTGTCCTTCTTTGGGATTGGAATGAAAACTGACCTTTTACAATCCTGTGGCCATTGCTGAGTTTTCCAAATTTGCTGACATAATTTATTAGTTGATGAAAAAGTAATTGTGGTTTTGGACCGTGAATTTTAAATCATTATAACTAGGCTCAAGCTTTGCACAGTGGCAGTATCGTATTCAGTGAGGTTTATCCAAGGCATGGTTATTGCCTCCCCCCCCCCAAAAAAAAACCCAACAAAACCTAAGAACAAAAACATTTATTAATTCAAAATAGGAACCATTTCAATCAACACATTTTTGCCAATGAGAAATAAGTTGGTTTCATCCTGTAGTATAAAATCCATGCTTGACAAACTCTTGGAAAGCATTTTCTGTCTCCTGCTGACTGTGGAAGTGTTTTCTCTGCAGAAAGTTGTCAAGATGCTTGAGGAAGTGTAGTCGGTTCTCAAGAGGTCAGTTTAATATGGCAGATGAGGCAAAACTTCGTAGCCCAATTTGCTCAACTTTTGAAGCATTGGTTGTGTGACATGCAGTCGGGAGTTGTCATGGAGGAGAATGGGACCGTTTTGTTGGCCAATGCTGGCTGCAGGTGTTGCAATTTTTGGTGCAGCTCATCAATTTGCTGAGCATACTTCTCAGATGTAATGGTTTCACCAAAGCTATAGTGGATCAGACCAGCAGCAGATCACCAAACAGTGACCATGACCTTTTTTTTGGTGCAAGTTGGTTTTGGAGCCTTTTCTCAGTCCAACCACTGAGCTGGTCATTGCTGGTTATTGTATACAATCCACTTTTCGTTCCATGTCACAATCCACTCGAGAAATGGCTTATTGTTGCTATGTAGACTAAAAGAAGACAACACTTCAAAATGACAATTTTTTTTTTTTGGTGCGGTCTGCTCATGACGTGAGGCACTCCCTTATCAAGGTTTTTCACCTTTCCAGTTTGCTTCAAATGTTGATGACTGTAGAATGGTCGACGTTGAGTTCTTCAACAACTTCTCATGTAGTTTAAGAGGATCAGCTTTGAGATTGCTCTGAATTGGTCGTTGTCAACTTCTGGTGGCCAGCCACTGCATTCCTCATCTTCAATGCTCTCATCTCCCTTTCAAAACTTTTGGAACCACTGCTGCACTGACATTCATTAGCAGTTCCTGGTCCAAATGTGTTGTTGATGTTGTGAATTGTCCCTCCTACTTACAACCCATTTTGCATTCAAATAAAAAAATTACTTGAATTTGCTTTTTGTTTAAGATCATTTCTATAGTCTAAAATAAATATAAACAGCAAGTAGTAAGTCATTAGCAAAAAACATAATGTGCATTAAAATGATGTATTATAACTTCAGTTCAGTTCAGTCGCTCAGTCGTGTCTGACTCTTTGCAACCCCATGAATCACAGCACGCGAGGCTGCCCTGTCCATCACCAACTCCCGGAGTTTACCCAAACTCATGTCCATCAAGTCGATGATGCCATCCAGCCATCTCATCCTCTGTCGTCCCCTTCTCCTCCTGCCCCCAATCCCTCCCAGCATCAGGGTCTTTTCCAATGAGTCAACTCTTATAACATTGCTGCTGCTAAGTTGCTTTAGTCGTGTCCAACTCTGTGCAACCCCATAGATGGCAGCCCACCAGGCTCCCCCGTCCCTGGGATTCTCCAGGCAAGAACACTGGAGTGGGTTGCCATTTCCTTCTCCAATGCATGAAAGTGAAAAGTGAAAGTGAAGTCGCTCAGTCGTATCCGACCCTCAGCGACCCCGTGGACTGCAGCCTTTCAGGCTCCTCTGTCCATGGGATTTCCCAGGCAAGAGTACTGGAGTGGGGTGCCATTGCCTTTCTGCTTATAACATTACCACATTTATTTAAGAATGTATTCCAATATCAAACAGCAAGTTCAATAATGCAAAACAGCAATTACTTTTGCACCAATCTAATATCTTAAAAATACCTATGGGACTTCCCTGGTGGTCCAGTGGTTAAGAATTCACTTATTAATGTAGCGCACATGGGCCCAGTCCCTGGTCTGGGAAGGTTCTGCATGCCACAGAGCAACTAAGCCCAGGTGCCACAACTACTGAAGCCCAAGTGCCACAGAGCCTGTGCTTCACAGCAAGAGAAACCACAGCAATGAGAAGGCCAAGCATCGGAAAGAAGAGTAGCCTCCACTCACTGCAGCTAGAGAAAGCCTGTGCAAGACAAGGAAGACCCACCCCAGTCAAAACATAGATAAATAAAATTTTAAAGGAAAAAAAAACTTACTGTAAAGTCTCAAAAATCAAGGCATTGTGGTACTGATAAAAGAAGAGACAAACAGATCAGTGGAGTGGAATAGAGAGCCCAGAAAGAGACCCAGATAAATATATACAGTCAAGTGATTTTTGACAAAGAAACAAAGGCAACAAATGCAGCAGAGACAGCCTCCTCAACAAATGGTGCTAGAACAGCAGGACACACACACACACATTAATGCAGACCCAGACCTTACACCTTTCACAAAAATTAACTCAAAACGGATCATAGGTCTAAATATAAAACGCAAAACTATAAAACTGTTAGAAGATAACGGAGGAGAAAACCCAGATGACCCTGGTTATCTCTATGACTTTTTAGATACAAAACCAAAGGCATAATCCATGAATGTGGTAACTGATAAGTTTGGCTTTATTAAATTAAAAATTTCTGCTTTATTAAATTAAAAATTTCTGACTGTAAAAACACTGTCAAGAGAAGGAGTATATAAGTCACAGATTGAGAGAAAGTATTTTCAAAGGCACATCTGATAAAGGACCATTGCCCAAAATATACAAAGAACTCTTAAAGCTCAACAATAAGACATAATAAATGTTTTTTAATCATAAAAAGTCCTCAACAATAATAAAACAAACAATCTGATTAAAAATAGGCCAAAGACCTGAACAGACACCCCAGCAAAGAAGATGTATTGATGGCAAATAAGCATTTGAAAAGATGCTCCAATTTATGTCATAAGGGAAATGCAAATTAAAACAACAATGAGATACCACAACACACCCATTGCTGCTGCTGCTGCTGCTAAGTCCGTCAGTTTTGTCCGACTCTGTGTGACCCCATAGACGGCAGCCCACCAGGCTCCCCCGTCCCTGGGATTCTCCAGGCAAGAACACTGGAGTGGGTTGCCATTTCCTTCTCCAATGCATTAAAGTGAAAAGTGAAGTTGCTCAGTCGTGTCCGACTCTTCGCTACCCCATGGACTGTAGCCTACCAGGCTCCTCGGTCCATGGGATTTCCCAGGTAAATGGGATTTTCCCAGGAGTGGGGTGCCATTGCCTTCTCCGACACACCCATTAGAATGGTCAAAATCTGAAACACTGACAAGATGAATTGCTGGCAAGGATGTGGTGCAACAGGAACATTCATTCACTGCTGACAAGAATGTAAAATGGTACAGCCACTTTGGAAGACAGTTTGGTAGTTTTTTACAAAATTAAACATACTCTTATGATATAATCTAGCAATCTCACTCCTTGGTGTTTGCCCAAAGAAGTTGAAAATTATGTCCACACAAAAACCTGCACACAGATGTTTAGAGTAGCTTTACTCATAACTGCCAAAACTCAGAAGCAACCAAGATATCCTTCAATAAGTGAAGGTATAAACAAACGGTGGTATATCCAGACAATGGAATGTTATTCAGCACTGAAAAGAGATGAGCTATCAAACCAGGAAAAGACAGAATTATTAAATGCATGACAGTAAAATAAGGAAACCAATCTGAAAAGGCTACATAATGTGTAATTCCAGCTCCATGACATTCGACAAAGGGCAAAATGATGGAAACAGTGAAAAGATCACTGGTTGTCAGTGGCTGCGGGTGGATGATGAGAAGGGAGATGAGTAGTTGGAGCACAGAGGTTTGTAAGTGCAGGGAAAATATTCTATATGATACTGCAATGATGATGTCCATAGAAGCCCAAGTCCTTAGCATGTCCAAGTCCATACAAGACCAAGAATGAACCCTAATGTAAAGTCTGGACCTTGGGTGACTGTGATGTACTCTCACCAATTGTAACAAGTTCTGGTGGGAGATGCTTATAGTGGGAGAGGTTATGCATTTGTGGAGGAAGAGAGTGTATGGAAAACAATCTCTGTGCCTTTCTTTTAATTTTGCTTTAAACCTAAAACTGCTCTAAAAGAATAAATCTTAATATTTTTTAACCAATTCTTTATACAAGCAATTTTCCCCAATCTTGAAAGCAGAAACTGTGTTCATTTCATTTCTGCATCTCTTTCTCCAATACCATTTCCATCACCCTCTCAGTACTTGGCACAGTTCAGTACTTAGAGTTTTTTGGAGGAATTAAAGAATTTCATTTTAGAGGCAGAAAGTTCTATATGAAAGCAAATGTACTCTTTATTCTTACTGGTAAACCACCATGCCAACTAAAAATTTTTAATTTGTCTCCTGTCAACTTTACCAACACAGCTCATCTTTTAAGTCTTACCTAATCATTCAGCAAGGCTTGCTCCTTGTCAATTTTTAAATGAAATCCAATTATTAATATATATTGAATAATTAATTTGCAAGAATGTCTTATGAAGAGAAAATTAACTTTTCTGTTTAATACCATACCCCAAATTTCTTTGAACAAATTGCCCTTATTTAGTACTATCTTTTCAGAAACTTCATGTTTTTAAGTCTGTTGCCAATGTCAAGTCATTTTTATTTTGTATCAAGTATATTTTTTCCCCCTTTTGTGGCTGCACCACAAGGCTTACAGAATTCTAGTTCCCCCATGAAGGATTGAATTTACGCCCTCTGCCGTGAGAGCATGAGTCCTAACCACTGAACTACCAAGGAACTCTGTGGATCAAGTACTTTTTGATAAGTGGCAGAAATTAAATTGGCTCTACCATAGCATAGTGTCATGTTTATTATACTTATTGCTAATAATCAATAATGATATGTCAGAATATGTTCTAAACAATAGCTAGGAAGTTAAAACATCCTTATGGTTGACAAAGGCAGAGCTAAAGAAAAAGGAAAACCAGGTCACTAAGAGGGCAAAGTGAGTGTCTATGTCACAATTCAAACCAAAAACAAAACAAACAAACCACACTACTTTATACAACAGCTGCACATAATTCAGCCCCAAACTCTCCCCAATGCCACCAGCATCCCACCAAAGATATTAAATGGAAAATTCCAGAAATAAACCATTCATAAACTTAAAACTGCATGCAGTTCTGAGTAGCAGGATGGAATCTCATGTCAAGCCACTCCATCCCAGCCGGGGAGTGACATGCCAGATTAATTCTGCAAGAGAAGCAGCACAGAGAAAAGCCTCCGGGTTTGTGTTATATCTACAGAGACCCTCTCCAGTGTTTTCATAGCTGGTCTTCTTCCAGGATTAGAGACAAAAGAGGCTCTCTCTCCTGGCTGAGCTTCTCAGCTCTCCCCTGAAATGACCACTCATCACTGAAGCAGAAGGTCCTTCTCTGACACCTTCCTGTACTGTGTGGCCTTGAGCAGGAATGCAAATATCCTCTCACCCACCGTGTGCCCTTTTAACAGCCAGCGGAGACTTGGCACTATTAAGTTACCAATTTCCTCTTGTTACCTAATAATAAGTGGACGAATAGGTAAGGCGAGAGAATAATTACAGTGGTATGTAGCTGATTAAGTAGAGGATTAGAAGTCAAAAGAGTGAAATCTGAGTCCAGGTCTGGAACATGAGCTAGAGGTTAGACATCTCAACTGGTCATTTAAACTTTCTCTATTTCCCAGTTTCAGTATATAACTGGAGGCCATGAGACCCAGATCAAAGAACTGTTGGGACAGTTAAATCAGATAATGCAATGCAAGTGAAAAAAAAAAAAAAAAACCCTGATAAACTCTAAAGCCCTAGCAGATATTCATCTTGTCAGTCATTTATGCAGCTTTCATCAACTGTACATTGAATACCTACTGTATGCTAGCTGCAGTTCCAGGCACAAGCAGTACAAATGTCGCTAAGACAAAGTCCCTGTCCTCATAGAGCTTAAAACATAATATAGAAGGTATATGAAAGGTTAATTTTATGTGTTGGCCTAGCTTGGCCAACTATACCAAGATATCTGGTCAAACATTATGGATGTTTCAGTGAGGGCGTTTTTGGATGAGGTTTACATTTAAGTGACAGATTTTGAGTAAAACTTGTCCTCCATAATGGGTGGGTCTTGTCTAATCAGTTGAAGACTTAAAAAAAGAACCAAAAACTGACCCCTTTCTCCCCATCTCAACCCTGCCCCCAGCGAGGAGGAGTCTACCAGCAGACAGCCTCTGACTTCAACTGCAGCACCAGCTTTCTTGGGGTTTCAGCTTGGTGGTCTTTGTACTTCAACCGCAGCACTGGCTTCTCCTCAGTCTCCAGCCTGCCAGCCCACCCTATAGATTCTGGACTTTGCAGCTTCTATAATCACATGAATAAATCTCTCAAAAGTAACTTTTTTGTATATACAACTATCCCCTGCTTTTCAAAAGTCTGCTTTACGCTACTTCACTTGCATGAAAGATCTACATTAGTACCTGTTTTCACTAACCAACAGAAGTCAGAAGAGGCTTTTCACTTTTAGGGGAAAAGGTGAAAAGTGAAAGTGGTGTTAAGCAAGCATTTGTTTCGCAACCAGTCGTTAAAGAGACAGCACACAGCCCCAGCTTTGACAGCGCCACAGCCAAGCCAGTTCCCCAGGACCTACACTTAGTATTTCAGCATCAAGCTGCCACAGCTTTGAACTATGTCTCTGAGCATCTCCACTTTACTTTATCTGATTTATTCTGTGCGCCTGTTAGCAAGATGCATCCTAAGGTAATTATCTCTTTGTTTTGAGCCATTTCTGCTTATGAAAGGTTTCATAGGAAGGCTCTAGTCCTGGATGACTGGGAAAAACCTGTATTTACACATTTTATTCATTCTGTTTCTTTGCAGAACCCTGACGAATACACATTTTGGTACCAAGAGGTGGGGTGCTGCTATAACAAATACCTAAAAATGCAGGTAGAGGCTGGAGGAGTTTTGAGATACACACGAGAGAAAGCCTAGATCACCTGAAAGAAACTGTTGGCAGGAATATGAATGGTAAAGGGGATTCTGATGAAGTCTCAGAAATGAGGAACATGCTATTGGAAATTGGAGGAAAGCTGGTCCTTGTTACAAAGTATCAAGGAACTTGGTGTGATTGTGTTTTACTGTTTTGTGGAAAGTAGAATTTGTGACAAAATAAGTTATTTAGCTGAGGAGATTTTGCTTGTTCTTTTGTTTTTAAAGTCTGTATTGAATTTGTTACAATATTGTTTCTGTGTTATGTTTTGGGTTTGGGGGGATCTTAGCACCAGACCAGGGATTGAACCCCCATCCCCTGCATTGGAAGGGGGAGTCTTAACCACTAGATCACCAAGGAAGTCCCGCTGAGGGGATTTCTAAGCAAACTGTTAAAGATATGATTTTCCCTTGTTGCTTATAGTAATGTGAGAGGAGGTAGATACATTGAAGGAGGAATTGTTAGGCAAAAGGGAACCAGAAATTGAAGATTTGTAAAATTCTTAGCCTATCCATATTGCAAAAAACAAACAACCCCTGCCCTCCCCCCCACACCATCCCCCAACTTGCTCTGGAGGGGATACCAAGGGGATGGCTGGAACATCATTTGATAAAGAGACTAGGGCTGAAATTCCTGGGTTTCATCATCCATCTCGGCAGAACCTAGCAAGAGAGATGGTATTACAGAGAGACAGCCAGCAGAAACACTGCCAGATGAGACTAAAAGGTAAAGAGATTAAGACAAATTGAAGGAAGGGTATGAGACTTCCAAGATTCTACCAGATAAGGCAGTAGATCTATCAACACGTGTTATCCTTCCAGGGAAGAATGACCCTGATGCGTGATGATACTGCGGGAAAGACACCAGAGAACTGCCGCTGCCCCCACAGACTCAGAGCACATGTGCTGTCAGGGCAAGGCTAACTAACTCCTCTTCAGTGTCAGTGCGTCAGGCCTGTGTCTGGGACCAAGGGGGCAACAGGGCCACCTCGGTGGGCCTGGAGGTCAGAGCACTGAGCCAGTGAGAATTATTTATTCCTGAGACTTAAAATTGACTGGAGTATTGATTTCGTGGCTATGATACCAGAGGTACAGACAACAAAACCAAAAATAAACAAATGGGACCACATCAAACTTAAAAATTCTTGCTCATCAAAGGACACAGTAACCGAGTGAAAAGGCAACCTCTGGAATGGGAGGAAATATTTGCAAATCATGTATCTGATAAGGGATTAATATCCAGAATACATTAATATCAAAATACTAAAATAGAATATGAGCAAAGGACATGAACAGACATATCTTCAAAGATGATATAAAAAATGGCCAACAAATGTATGAAAAGATGCTAAACACTATAAATTATCAGAGAAATGCAAATTGAAAACATAATGAGGTATCTCTTCACACTCACTAAGATGGCTACACTAAAAATAAATAAATAAATAACAAGTGTTGGTAAGGATGTGGAACTGCTGTGCACTGTTGGTGGGAATTAAGAAACACTGCAACCGCTATGGAAAACAGTATGGTAATTCCTCAAAAAATTAAAAACAGAACTACCATATGATCTAGTAATCTCACTTCTAGGTACTGAAAGTACTGAAACCAAAAGTTCCAAGAAGTATATTCATACCCATGTTCACAACAGTATTATTCACAGGAGCCAAAGGTGAGACAACCCAAGTGTCCATCAATGGATGCGAGGATAAATGAACTGTGGTGTATGCATACAGTGGATTAGTGCTGTGCTGTGCTTAGTTGTTCAGTCGTGTCCGACTCTTTGAGACCCCATGGACTATAGCCTGCCAGGCTCCTCTGTCCATGGCGATTCCTTAGGCAAGAATACTGGAGTAGGTTGCCATGTCCTCCTTCAGGGGATCTTCCCAACGCAGGGATTGAACCCAGATCTCCCACATTGCAGGTGAATTCTTTACTGTTTGAGTTACCAGGGAAGCCCACAATGGAATAGTACACAGTCTTAAAAAAGAAGGAAATGCTGGCACATCCTAAACAAGGATGAACCTTGAGTACACTATGCTAAGTGAAATAGATCAGTTAAAAAAGATGAATACTCTATGATTGTACTTTAATGAATTATCTAAAGTGTTTCAAACTCACAGAAACATAAAGTTGCATGGTGGTTACCTATAGTTGGTGAGGGGGAAGAAAGGGGACCTGTGGTTTAATGGGTACAGAGTTTCAGGGTTTTGTTTTTAAATTTTATTGGATTTAAAATTTTATTTTTAAATTTTATTAAATTTTGTTTTAAAATTTATTGGATAAATTTAAATTTATCTATCCTCGGTAGATCAGCTGGTAAAGAATCCACCAGCAATGCAGGAGACCCTGGTTTGATTCCCTAGTCGGGAAGATCCACTGGAGAAGGGATAGGCTACCCACTCTAGTATTCTTGGGCTTCCCTGGTGGTTCAACTGGTAAGGAATCCACCTGCAGTGTGGGTAACTTGGGTTTGATCCCTGGGTTGGGAAGAACCCCTGGAGAAGGAAAAGGCTACCCACTCTAGTATTCTGGCCTGGAGAATTCCATGGACTGTATAGTTCATGGGTTTGGAAAGAGTAGGACACAGCTGAGCAACTTTCACTTTCAATTTTTAATTGACAATGTTGTGTTAGTTTTAGGTGTAGCGTTTCAGTTTTGCAAGGTGAAAACATTTGGAGACCTCTTTCCCAACAACATGAATACACTTCACACTACTCAAATGTACACCTAAAAGTGGGTGGGATGGTGATTTTTACATTAGGTGTTTGTTACTACAGTAAGAAACAAAGAAAAAAAAATCTAATGGAATTTACCTCGCCAGGTTTTGTACTTGTCTGGGACTCTTCACCTCCTCTTTCTTCCTGATTTCTCCCATTTTAGAATGGGACTATCTCACGTCTATCTTGTGGTGTATTTTGGAAGCACGTACCGTGTCTGGTTTCATAGGTTCACAGCTGGAGAGGAATCCACTTCAGGTTGAATCACACCTCGAGTCTCACTCACACCTGATTTAGATGATTTCAGATGAGACTTTGGATTGGGTTGGCCAAAAAGTTTGTGCCGGTTTACTCACAAATTTGAAAAAGCCGTATGAACTTTTTGGCCAACCCAATACTTGAAATTGATGCTGGAATGGGTTAAGACTTTTGGGGAGGGGGGCTACTGGGTACAGGTACCTTGGGTTGGAGGTACCTGTATTTTACATATGAGAAGGACATGAATTTTGGTGGGCCACAGGGTAGCATCGTACAGACTGAACTGTGTCCTCCTAAAATTCATATGTTGAACCCCTAACCTCCAGGACCTTAGAACGTGTCTGTCTTTGGAGATACAGCTTTACTGAGGTTATTTAAGTGAAGTCGTAAGAAGGGACGTAGGGACTTCCCTGCTGGTCCAGTGGATGAGACTTGGCACTCTCAAAGCGAGGGGCCTGGGTTAGATTCCTGGTCAGGGAAATACATCCTGCAAGCCACAACTACAGATCCCTCATTCTTCAGTTAAGACCCAGTGCAACCAAATAAATAAACATTAATTTAAAAAGTGATGTAGGGAGTGAACCGGAAGTGCAAGCGCTGCTGCTTCTCCTCGGCCCGGCGGAACCTGCTCTGCTGGGCCCGGTGGCCGCAAGAATTAAAAAAAAAAAATAAATAAATAAAAAGTGATGTAATCCAATGTGACCAATCTCCTTATAAGAAGAGAAAGAGACACCAGGGATGTGATACAGAGCACAGGCCTTGTGAGGACACAGCAAGGAGGCAGCCACCTGTGGGGACAGAGGTCTCAGGAGAAGCCAGTCCTAATCTTGGAATTGCAGGTTCCAGAACTGTGAGATAAGAGATTTCTGTTATTTAAGCCAGCCAGGGACTTCCCTGGTGGTCCAGTGATTAAGACTCCATGCTCCCAAAGTGGGGGGCGGGGCAGAGGTTCGATCTTGAAGTGGGGAATCAAGACCCCTCACGCATGCTGCTGATGTAGACTATGGTATTTTGTTAGGTGGCCCTAGCAGACTACTACAACAAAGCAACACATAATGTCAGGTCATTCTGAGGGAGCCCTTAGAAGAATACATAGTCAAGGTGAGGTAATGAACAGGAGGGTTATTAAAGACAGGATGGGGAGGGAAGATGTTAGTAGAGATGACATTTGAACGGAAACCTGTATGACAAGAGGGATTCATCCTTGGGAGCATTTGTGAGAACAGCGTTCCAAAAGGAAGGAATTTCAAATACAGAGATACCAAGTGAAGAATGTTTGCTTGGCATGGTGCTAAACGCAGACCTGTAGCAGTGAGTGGTGTGAACCAGGGCCAGGGCAGACAGCTGCTGGAGAGATAAGCAGGGGTCTGAAGACAAAGGGTGTTGTGAGCGATGGCGAGGATCCTGGATTGTATTACAAATGTGACAAGAGCCAGGAATCTACAAAGCCATTTTAGGTTTCTGGGTGAAGCCATAACAAAGGTTGATTCGTGTAGTTTAAAAATGTATTTGCTATGGAATGGAGAAGATGAGAGAGGTGTGCAAACATGGAAACAAAGACCAACTAGAGGTACTGGTCCAGGTGAGAAATGATGAGGGTTTGGACAACGGCGGTCGCAGTGGAGGCAGTGAGTCACTGGATTTGAAATATATTTTCAAGGTACGACCAGCAGGATTAACTAACAGCCTAGATGCTTGGCATGAGGAAAAAAGAAAAAAAAGAGTCAAGAATGGGTTTTGGCCAGGATTACTGGAGAACTGGAGTTGCCATTTCATTCAGTCAGGGAAACAGGGAGAGCAGAGGTCAATTTAAAAGCTTTGTTTTAAACATGTGACGTCTGAGATATGGCATTAACAGCAGTGCTGTAACAATAAAACACTCTCTTTGCCTTTCCCAGATTTGGGCAACATAAAAATTAAAAGATACACTTCCTGCCTTTATGGTCTCATGGGCAGGGGAGTGGGGGTGCTGACTGAAGACACATAAAAAACAAATTTTTAACTTAATAGGCTTTATTTGGGGGGAGCAGAGTTATGTTTATAGAAAAATTGGTTAGAAAGGATCCATATACTTTCTCAACTTCCTATTATTCGCCTCTTGTGTTAGTGTGTACATTTGTTACAACAGATACACACACACTGACACAGCTTAGTCACCCTAAGTCCATAGTTCACATCAGGGTTCACTCTTGCTTTTGTACATTTTACAAATGTGGACAAATGTACCCATAATTTCCTGAGAAATCTATATGCAGGTCAAGAAGCAACAGTTCTAATTGGACATGGAACAACAGACTGGTTCCAAACTGGGAGAGGAGTACATCAAGGCTGTATATTGTCACCCTTATTTAACTTATGTGCAACGTACATCATGTGAAATGTCAGGCTGAATGAAGCACACGCTTGAATCAACACTACCAGGAGAAATATCAATAACCCGAGATATGCAGATCACACCACCTGTATGGCAGAACTAAAGTGCCTCTTGGACGCGGGGTTGCTCCTCTCGGCCGCCGCCCCTGACCTCGGGCGTGGGGTAGCTCCTCTCGGCTGCTCCTGCACTTTGCAGCCTGATGCTCTCGGTCGCCGCCCCTGAGCTTGGGCGGGGGTGGGGGTGTAGCTTCTGTCGACCACGCTTCTACGCGGTCCGTCGCAGCCGGTCCGTCCTGCTCCCTCCTGTCCTCCCGCTTGGCAACCACAAGTCTGATGTCTACGTCTGCGAGTCTGTTTCTGTGTTGAGGGTAGGTTCATTGGTGCCACAGTTTAGATTCCACATATAAGTGATATTCATATGGTGTTTGTCTTTCTCTTTCTGACTTAGAATCCAGACTGAGCGACTTCCCTTTCACTTTTCACTTTCATGCATTGGAGAAAGAAATAGCAACCCACTCCATTGTTCTTGCCTGGAGAATCCCAGGGACGGGGGAGCCTGGTGGGCTGCCGTCTATGGGGTCGCACAGAGTCGGACACGACTGAAGCGACTTAGCAGTAGCAGCAGTAGCATACTTTAAATAGTTACCCGTTTTCCAAGCAGAGCTCTTCTTTCTTCAAATACCCGGTCATTCAAAGCTGATGGTTTAGGGGTGTCCAGGTACTCATCTTTGTCTGCATTTTGGGACCATCTGTGTTTTTTTGAGGTGCAAATGCCAGCATGAAATAACTGGATATTCTTCTGTAAGAAAAACTACACCTCATTAAGTCTTTCTCTTCAAGTCTTTCTCCTCAAGCATCTAGCGCTGGTGTTGCCATAGCTCCTGAAAAAGCAAAATGGCTGTCTGAGGAGGCCTTAAAGATAGCTGGGAAAAGAGGAGAAGTGAAAAGCAAAGGAGAAAAAGATATAAGTATCTGAATGCAGAGTTCCAAAGAATAGCAAGGAGAGATAAGAAAAGCTTCCTCAATGATCAATGCAAAGAAATAGAGGAAAACAACAGAATGGGAAAGACTAGAGATCTCTTCAAGAAAATTAGAGATACCAAGGGAACATTTCATGCAAAGATGGGCTCAATAAAGGACAGAAATGGTATGGACCTAACAGAAGCAGAAGATATTAAGAAGAGGTGGCACGAATACACAGAACTGTACAAAAAAGATCTTCACAACCCAGATAATCACAATGGTGTGATCACTCACCTAGAGCCAGACATCCTGCAATGTGAAGTCAAGTGAACCTTAGAAAGCATCACCAGGAACAAAGCTAGCGGAGGTGATGGAATTCCAGTTGAGCTAGTTCAAATCCTGAAAGATGATGCTGTGAAAGTGCTGCACTCAAGATGCCAGCAAATTTGGAAAACTCAGCAGTGGCCACAGGACTGGAAAAGGTCAGTTTTCATTCCAATCCCAAAGAAAGGCAATGCCAAAGAATGCTCAAACTACCGCACAATTGCACTCATCTCACACACTAGTAAAGTAATGCTCAAAATTCTCCAAGCCAGGCTTCAGCAATACGTGAACCGTGGACTTCCAGATGTTCAAGCTGGTTTCAGAAAAGGCAGAGAGGAACCAGAGATCAAATTGCCAACATCTGCTGGATCATGGAAAAAGCAAGAGAGTTCCAGAAAAACATCTATTTCTGCTTTATTGACTATGCCAAAGCCTTTGACTGTGTGGATTACAATAAACTGTGGAAAATTCTGCAAGAGATGGGAATACCAGACCACCTGACCTGCCTCTTGAGAAACCTATATGCAGGTCAGGAAGCAACAGTTAGAACTGGACATGGAACAACAGACTGGTTCCAAATAGGAAAAGGAGTACGTCAGGGCTGTTTATTGTCACCCTGCTTATTTAACTTATATGCAGAGTACATCATGAGAAACGCTGGGCTGGAAGAAGCACAAGCTGGAATCAAGATTGCTGGGAGAAATATCAATAACCTCAGATATGCAGATGACACCACCCTTATGGCAGAAAGTGAAGAGGAACTAAAAAGCCTCTTGATCAAAGTGAAAGAGGAGAGCGAAAAAGTTGGCTTAAAACTCAACATTCAGAAAACGAAGATCATGGCATCTGGTCCTATCACTTCATGGCAAATAGATGGGGAAACAGTGGAAACAGTGTTAGACTTTATTTTTTTGGGCTCCAAAATCACTGCAGATGGTGAGTGCAGCCATGAAATTAAAAGACGCTTACTCCTTGGAAGGAAAGTTATGACGAACCTAGATAGCCTATTAAAAAGCAGAGACGTTACTTCGCCAACAAAGGTCCGTCTAGTCAAGGCTATGGTTTTTCCAGTGGTCATATATAGATGTGAGAGTTGGACTGTGAAGAAAGCTGAGCACTGAAGAACTGATGCTTTTGAACTGTGGTGTTGGACAAGACTCTTGAGAGTCCCTTGGACTGCAAGGAGATCCAACCAGTCCATCCTAAAGGAGATCAGTCCTGGGTGTTCATTGGAAGGACTGATGCTAAAGTTGAAACTCCAGTACTTTGGCCACCTCATGTGAAGAGTTGACTCATTGGAAAAGACCCTGATGCTGGGAGGGATTGGGGACAGGAGGAGAAGGGGATGACAGAGGATGAGATGGCTGGATGGCATCACTGACTCGATGGACATGAGTTTGGGTAAACTCCGGGAGTTGGTGATGGACAGGGAGGCCTGGTATGATGCGATTCATGGGGTCACAAAGAGTTGGACACGACTGAGCGACTGAACTGAACTGAAAAGTGCCTCTTGATGAGGGTGAAAGAGGAGAGTGAAAAAGCTGGCTTAACACTCAACATTCAAAAAACTAAGATCATGGCATCTAGTCCCATCACTTTATGGCAAATAGATGGGGAAACAATGGAAACAGTGACTTTATTTTTTGGGGCTCCAAAATCACTGCAGATGGTGATTGCAGCCATGAAATTAAGACACTTGCTCCTTGGAAGGAAAGCTTTGAGCAACCTAGACAGCATATTAAAAAGCTGAGACATTACTTTGCCGACAAAGGTCCATCTAGTCAAAGCTATGATTTTTCCAGTAGTCATGTACAGCTGTGAGAATTGGACCATAAGGAAAGCTGAGCACCGAAGAATTGATGCTTTTGAACTGTGGTGTTGGAGAAGACTCTTGAGAGTCCGTTGGACTGCAAGGAGATTACACAAGTCAATCCTAAAGGAAATCAGTCTTGAATATTCATTGGAAGGACTGATGCTGAAGCTGAAACTCCAATACTTTGGCCACCTGATGCGAAGAACTGATTCATTGGAAAAGACCCTGATGCTGGGAAAGACTGAAGGCAGGAGAAGGGGATGACAGAGAATGAGATAGTTGAATGGCATCACCGACTTGAAGGACATGAGTTTGAGCAAGCTCTGGAAATTGGTAATGGACAGGAAAGCCTGGCATGCTGCAGTCCATGGGATCGCAAAGAGTTGGGTATGACTGAGAGACTCAACTGAACTGAACACTGAAGGACATCTTGGTGGCTTCCAAGTTTTGGCAGTTAAGAACAAAGCTGTTATAAATACTCGTGTGCAAGTTTTTGTATAGATGCAGCTTTTCAACTCATCGATAAATACCAAGGAATGTGATTGCTGGATTATAAACAAGTACTTTAAATGTCAATTTCTATACACGTGCCAACAGGGAACCCAGACTATCGCTTGTAGGAAGCAAAGAGCTTTTTTTGAGTTCCTTAAGTTATTCTAGCAATGCTCTAAAACTATAAACATCCTTCCTTTTCTGTATGACTATTAGTCTGACACTATATCATCAGGATACTCCTGCCCGGCTCACTTACAGGAAGGCAGCCACTAAACAGATAACCAAAGTGTTCACGCTGACTCACATCCACCCTTTCAAAGAACCATACACAAGTGGCAACCTACTGATGAGGGCGGAAGTGAAGTCACTTTCAGTACAATATTTCATAATTAAAGGTCTGTGTTCTTTGAGCAGAACTCTTCCCTAACTCTGGTAAGCCTAATTTCTCAAATAAATTCCATTAAGTTCCAGATGAAGAAAAAGGCTATGGAAGCTCTTTGTTGTTGTTTTTCAGTAGTTCAGTTGTGTTCAACTCTTTATGACCCCATGGGCTGCAGCACGCCAGGTTTCCCTATCCTTCACCATCTCCCAGAGTTTGCTCAAACTCAATGTCCATGGAGTCCATGATGCCATCCACTGCCTTTCAAGAATGTTGAAATGGCAAACCACTTCAGCATTCTTGCCTTGAGAATTCTATGAACAGGATTGAAGCTCTTGGGTGGTGTTTATTCACAGGGAGTTCTAAGGCAGACCAGGCAGATACATAAGCCCCCTAAAAGTGAATAAAAATATTGTATTTCGGTACAGTTTTCTGAGGGGAAGGGGTCCACCAGCTCTTATCACAGTCTCAAAAAAAGTGCAAAACTGAAAAACAGCCAAAAAGGGCTGCCAAACCCTGGGTGTGGAAGAAGAGGGAGGAGAGTTCTGACCTCCCTGACCATCTACGGAGTAAAGGCCTCAGGCATTGTCTGTTTTCACAGGGCTTCACCGCCCACTCTTAGGAAGGTCTGGGCTCTAATCCCCCTCCCAGGAGTGGGGGAGGGTAAGAGTCTGAAGTGCCCCATGAGTGCAGGGAATAGTGCTCCTTACTTCCAGTGTACTTTAGCAAGGAGCAAAATCAATCCTCAGAACAGGGAGTAGCTGGACAAAAAATCTTCGCCTTTGCTCATCCAAGTGCTTGCTGTAATATTTTAGCATTGCCTTTAACAGGCAGTTCTTCCTCTGCCTTTAGGAGCTCTGAAACAATAAAGGCAGAGCTCTTTTGAGCTAAACTGAGAACTGTGAGTTTGCCTCATCAAAACTGTTCACACTTCATGCAGTCAACAGATTTTGTCCAGGGCGGAGCAGGTGCGACAGGGTTCCAGCCACTGTTGTTCTATGTCCCCCACATATGCTTGCTTTACCAGCACCATGTGTGATCTTCCTGTGCTGTGAAAAACCAGCTTCCCTAATTTACACAACTTTCTTATGATAACTGAGGCCATCCTGACTTCTTGTTTTCAGCCACAAACTGAGTCAGGCAGTCACAGAAATATTTGGATGAGGCGGGCTCAGAAACCCAAGAATCTCTTCTGGTCTGTGCCCACCCCATAGGGGAGCCCCGCCTGCCCGCGTTTTTTCTGTTTTTTTTCTTTAGGTGGCTGCTACGTCAGAGAGTGTAGACGTGCTTTGCAGACCGTACACCGTCAGCCCCATCTCCGTGGCGACCACTTCCATCACTCAAGTCTCATGACCCTTTATTCTTCAGTTTCTCCCCTCCTCCAACGGCATTTATGTTGTGCTAATGCTACCCAGGGATGCAGGCAGTATTTTATCTTCCTTATTGTCCTGTTTCCCTCATCCTCTTTGGTTCTTCTCCCTTGGACATGAATCTGCACAATCCCATGGTGTAAAACCCTGAGTCCTTCTTGCATGGTGGGATGCCAATTTGTTGAATGAAAATGTACTTATTTCAAAAACTCTGATGGCCTGATGCTATAATCCTATAACTGTTTAAGTGTTCAAATGGGGGGAGGGGAAGGAGTTACTTTGATTATAATCACAGTCTAAATTCTTTCAATATTAAGTTCCAGGTGGACTTTTTAATCCAACTTAATTCCAATTACATGTAAATGGTTGTTTTAAGCTACTGGGAAATAAACAAGTTTATACATGTTTTTATAAAATTAAGAGGAACAAGATAATCCCTTAAATCTCATACTCAGACAAGTGGACTTTTAGGAGCTTTGAGCCTTAGCTTCATACTCTCTGGCCAGCTCCTTCTCCATACTATTAGCACAAAAAGATCAAGGTACTGAGAGCAAGAGTGAAGAAGACACACAAATAGCCTTAAAACCCCACAATGGGATATAGATCTGGGTTAATTCATCTATGTCTTCATTTGGATCTACTATGTTGCCAGGCCCAATTTTAGATACTGGGGATATTGTGGTGGTAAGAGAACTCATTTCCTGCTTTCATGGAGCTTAAATTCAAGTGGATTGGGGTTATGCACATGTTTTTACCTTTTATTTCTTGTTTTTTAAAGTCTTTATTAAGTTTGTTACAATATTGTTTCTGGTTTATGTTTTTGTTTTTTGGCCAAGAGACATGTGGCCAAAAAAGGGGAGACAGCTCCCCAAGGAGGGATTGAACCCGTACCCCCTGCACTGGAAGGCAAAGTCCTAACCACTGGATCTCTAGGAAAGTTCCCTATTTCTATTTTATTATTATTTTAGAGAATTCCCTGGCAGTCTAGTGGTTAGGATTCGGCAATTTTACCACTATGACCTGGATTCAGTCCTTGGTCAGAAAACCAAAATCCCACAAGCTGCGCAGCACAGCCAAAAACAACAACGACAAAATTATTTTCAAGCAAGTATAGCCAAGAACATGAAGCCTGGAGCCAGGCACCCTGGGTTTGAATCCTAGCTCTTGCATTATTGTGATTTGGGGACGATCATTTGGCCTCACTGTGCTTCTGTTTCCTCACCTGCAAAATGAAGGCAATAATAGAGTCTACTTCATAAGATTTGTTATGAGGATTAAATTAAATCATTTAATATGAATAAAGTACTCAGAACAGTGCCATTAGTATGTTAAGTGTCATGTAAGTGTAAAATTAAAAAAAAAAGAAACACATATATCTATTTAATTTCATAGTGGAGTAACATGCTCAGAGATAAAGAAGCTCATGCAGGTCATGAATTAAAGAATCCATGCAGGTCATGGATTAAAGTCTAAAACCCCATTTTTTAAAAGAACCTAAAGACTTTCCACACATTTTCCAATTACACGGGATAAAAGCTCAAACAAATAATCTCAGAACTATTCTATAGTAATAGTTAGTGGTTCTTGATAAACTGAGGGCTTCCCTGGTGGCTCAGATGGTAAAGAATCTGTCTGCAATGCAGGAAACCTGGGTTCAATCCCTGGGTCAGGAAGATCCCCTGGAGGAGGGAATGGATCCGGTATTCTTGCCTGGAGAATCTCCTTGGACAAAGGAGCCTGGTGAGCTACAGTCCATTACTAAGTGCCTGGTTCTTATCATGTGACATCATTCACACTAGTTTAAATTTCATATTATCATTTAAAAAAATTATTTATTTGGCTGCTCTGGGTCTTAGTTGTGGCCTGCAGGATCTTTAGTTGCAACATGTGGAGTCTAGTTCCCTGATCAGAGATTGAACCCAGGCCCCCTGCACTGGAAGTGTGGAGTCTTAGCCACTGGACCACCAGGAAAGTCCCTTGATCATCCTGATTTGCCATGAGAAATCTATAAATAATTTGCTCAAGGACCCAGGGTTGGGGAAGAACTGTCTGACTACAGCATATTCCTGTAGATTAAGAGAAAGGTACGGCCAATATAGGTTCAGAGAAAAGTATGTAGGATATAGCTAGTGTTTCCTTATTTTTACCCCCTACCCCTTTCCTCTTAGGAAACGGGGCCTATTCTTCCTCTCTTCTTAAAACAGCTGATCATAAACAGGACGCCCAGCTGGTGTAGTAAGTCTAGGGCTGAGGATAAGTGGCTTAGGCAGACTTCCTCCTAGGTGGAGCCCACCTGAGGGTAGAAAAGCTCCTGCTACCTATCAGGGTTGTCTCTGTCAACAAGAAACACCAGAAGGAGAAAAAAGAGGAGTATTCTTCGGGAATGATGGATTTGGACATCCAATGCCTGTTTTTGTACCACTCACAAACTAAGAATCATATTTACATTTTTAAGTGGCTGGGGAAAAAAAAAAAAACTTTCATGGCTTGTACAGACTGTATAAAATCCAAATTTCAATGCCCATAGGTAAGGTTTTACTGGTACCCAGCCACACTCATTCATTTATGTACTGTCAATGGCTGCTTTTATTCTACAAGAGTAGAGCTGAGTAGTTATGACAAAGACTCTGTGGCCCACAAAGTCTAAGATATTTAGTATCTGATCCTCTAAGTAAAGTTTGCCAGCTTCCAAGTTACACAGCTAGCTGATGAATAACATGGAATAGAGCAATAAAGTTGTGAAAACCCACAGATAGGTATATACTAGGCCCAAGTCAGAGGGGGGCTTCCCAGGTGGCGCTAGTGGTACAGAACCCACCTGCCAAGGCAGGGCAACTTAGGAGACACCGGTTCCATCTCTGGGTTGGGAAGATCCTCTTGAGGAGGGCATGACAACCCATTCCAGTATTCTTGCCTGGAGAATCCCATGGACAGAGGAGCCTGGAGGGCTACAGTCCTTGGGGTTGCAAAGAATCAGACACAGACACGGCTAAAGCAACTTCGCATGCACCCAAGTCAGGGGAAAGAACAGATGGGGCAGTGCAGCAGAAGACAGTGAAGAGAGAGGGAATGCATCTGAAAGGGACACAGACATCTCAAGGGAGTAAAAATCCTCTGAGAAGAGAATGCAGCAAAGTGGGCCCCCCAAGATGGAGATGCCAAAGGCTGGAGACCAGGCAAGAGGAAATTATTCTCCAAATTTCTCGCATACTACATAATAGGGACTGGGAAAGACACTTCCCAAGGTTGAGCATGACCTCCCAAACCTGTTCCCTAGGTTCACTCCCAGCTCACACTTCCACCTGTTCTTTTCATTTATCTAGACATACAGTGCCAGCTTCCCTGGTAACTCAGTTGGTAAAGAATCCACCTGCAATGCAGAAGACCCTGGTTCAATTCCTGGACCGGGACAATCCCCTGGAGAAGGGTTAGGCTACCCACTCCAGTATTCTGGCCTGGAGAATTCCATGGATTGTATAGTCCATAGGGTCGCAAAGAGTCAGACAAGACTGAGCAACTTTCACTTTCAGACACACAGTACAGATATTGTCACACACCTAAGTCCCTAAGCGGTTACTCTGAACATAGTGCTACCTTCGAAACATTTTTTTGCCATTTGACTGAGATATAACTGACATACAGCACTGCATGAGTTTAAGGTGTACAGCATAATGATGTAACTTACACGTACATGATGAAATGATTATCACAGTAAGCTTTGTGAACATTGATCACCTCATATAGACCTAAAATTTTTAAAAATTGAAAAAAACTTTAGTGATGAGAACCCTTAAGATTTACTCTCAACAACTTTCATTTAAAACATTTTCTTGTTCAGTCGCTAAGTTGTGTCCAACTCTGCAACCCCATGAACTGCAGCCTGCTAGGCTTGCCTGTGCTTCACTATCTCCTGGCGTTTGCTCAAACTCACGTCCACTGAGTCAAAGAAACCATCCAACTATCTCATCCTCTGTCGCCCCCTTCTCCTCTTGCCTTCAATCTTTCCCAGCATCAGGGTCTTTTTCCAACATGCAGCAGTGTTAATTATATTTACTTACTTATCTTGTGACTGGGAGTTTGTTTCCTTTGAACATCTTCATCCTGTTCCTCCTCCTGTCACCCCTTCCCTCTGGTAATCACAACTCTGATCTCGCTCTCTTTTTTTTTTTTTTTTTAAGAATTTGCTTGTTTTTTTGAAGTATAATTGACTTACAACTGCCTTCCAGTTACTAAGGAGAGGAAAACTCAGAACTGGTTTAGAGAAATGGCTAATCTAGTGGCTAACTTAGTGGGCTCATGTCTAATCTTCAAGTTCAGTCTCCCTAGCTTCCTTAACTACATGGTCATTTTCTGTGACTCCCCCCAAAAGGTAGCAGTTGTTCGGCATTTTATATCAGTGTCAAAGATGGTGCAGGCAAGTGAGTGTAGGGATGGCTGGAGTGTACAGTGATGCACTGTTAGACTGTTGCCAGGAATTTCTGTGTCTTCTAGTATTTCTTTTTCTAGCTGGAAAGTAGAAGTCACAAAAGTTGGGGCTGGTAACTGGAGCCAAAATGTTACCATCTGCACCCAATTACCTAATGAAATCAAGGGTGAGGAAATAGGATGTGGAGACTAGCAGAGGAGCAAGGACATTAGTGAAATCAGGTTCCTCAATAAATAATTATATACAGAATATATTATTAAACCTAGATCACTGATCTGCTTATTCTAACACTTACTGATTTCTATCACTCCTTGCTGCTGAGTCCTATTTTAAAAAGCACACCATGGGCACCTGTTTTTAAAAATAAAGCCAATCTCCAAAAAAAAAGTCCAACAAAAAAAGTCAACCTCTGTATAATTTTTAAAAATCCTGTATAATTCTATAATATAAATGATTGTTCTAATTAACTTTTTCAAAAATGCAGATTTTAATGTGGCACAATAGGTGGGTTTAGTGTAGAACATGCTTGGATTTTCTAATGATTAACTTTCCACAGTATGTCAGATGCTGTTTTGAAGATGTATGCATTACATGCTGATTATGTTTACCAGAAGTTCTAAAAAGTTTACATGACGTGTTGTGAAAGGGCACCACCAAGTCCGTAACTAAACTATAAGGCACAAAAACAATGGCCTGATTCTCACTTGCATAAATCGCCTCATTTTAAAAACACGTGGCGCTGCTTGCTTTTCTCCAGGGAAACACCAACAGAGGAATTTATTTACATCTCACCTGAAGGGAAAGTGAGGGAGGTAAAGAAGAGTCCTTGATTTAGAGATATTTTTTCCCCCTTCCTCAGATTCCACAGGTTCCTCTCAGGCCCCTCTTCGGCCATGGCCTGCAACCTGTTTATCCATTTCCCTACACGTATTTACGCTCGTCTTTGATGCCGCCGTTAATTCTTAACGGCTCTTGCTCTGCCGATCTCGACACATCTTTCTCAGTGTCCCGATTCGTTCTAAATCACCTTTTCTCTGGGTACCAGCTCTGTTTCCCTTCCCCTGAGCGCTCCCTCCCTCTCCTCCACCCACGTCTCTCCACGCGGTTTCCAAGCCCCCTCCCCGCTCCCTTGCGCTCTACTCTTCTTCTACCCACCCCACCCTCGGCCCCCTCCCACTGGCATCTCTCCCGCAATGGCCAAAATTGGCACGACACAAGACTGAGAGCCGACGCGCACGGGAAAAACGTGCGCAGGGACCGTCTGGGCGGGGGCGCCGGGCCGGGGGCGGGACAGGATGCTGCGCCGGGGGCGCCGTGTCTCCCCGCACGTCCGCGCCCGCGCCCGCGCCCCGCCTCCGGCCAGATGCTGAGGGGGCCCGGCTGGGCGCCGCCCGGGTCGGCGGGGAGAGCTCTAATTTCCTGGAATCTGAAGCATCTCTAGGGAGATGCAAAAGGTCGCACAAGGGTTCTGCCTCTAGGGCAGGTTTTTGTTCCAGGCAACTAATCCCAAACCGCCCTTTCTGCCGCTCTCACCCTGACTGTTTAGCCAGGGGTCTGCCTGGTCTGGTCTTATTTTCTGTTCTTTTCTCTGCCCTTCTCCCTCCCTTCTCCCCTCTTTTCTCTTCTCTCTATATTTCACATTTCCACACGGCCTCGGATCTTTACAAAATCGTCCCCTTCTTTAAGAACCTGCAGTATCCTAGTCTGTTTTTTTTTTTTTTTTAAGTTAATTTTGTTTACAAACTGGGTGTTCAGGTCAATGACTTCTGACAAATAAACGCACCCATGCACCCACCGCCCCACAGATTTGCATCTTAGGAAGTTCCCTCAGCGCCCTGATTCCTGCTACAGTTCTTCTGTCATTTTTCAGTCATACTATATAGTTTTAGTCTTAGGCTTTCATTCACCTTTTTCATATATTGGCAAATATTTATTAAGTACCTTCTATGAAACAAGCATTGATGTTACAGAAATTAAAAACTAGAACTAGTCGGTTTTAAAAGAAAAGACCGAGTGGGACTGCTGTCCTTCCACCTACTTATTTCTGATAATACTATCCACCACCCCCACTCCCCCATCCACCCCCCTATCCCCTTTCAGACCCTTAGACAACTTGGTCAGCTGACCAACCCTTCCTGAGAAATAAATTGACTTTTTTCCTGTTTTCTTTTTTCCTCAGGAAGGCTGAAGGTGAACGAAACACACTAAACGCAGAATAGCTGCTGAGGGGATAGCACTAAAATGTGTGGAATTCCCTGAAGGGCGGGCGGGAGTCCTACTGAGAGAGTGGGAACTGTCACAGGCACTGTTCCCAAACCAATGAAGTCTGAGAATGCAGCTGTAAAGTCTTCTGGGCAGGGGGCAGGATGTGAGTGCCTGGAACAGACACATAAAAGAAGTTGCAGCATATGCCTTTGAGTTTAATGAGACACACTTAGAAAAGATGGGGAGGTAGTCTACTGACCAGAGATGAAGAAGGTTTGAAGACTGCACCCCTTCACCCCACCAGCTCTCACAAAGAGTATGCTGTTTGGTGGGAAGGGCGAAAAATCAATCTAAGAAAAGTAAGCATGGGAATTCCCTAGTGGCCCAGTGGTTAGGACGCAGCAGTCTCACTGTAGAGAGCCGGGGTTCAATCCCTGGTCAGGGAACTAAGATATAAGCTGCACAGTCAAGAAAAGAAATGAAAGCAAGAGACAGAGGCAGAGAAAGAAAGATATAGAAAGAAAGTAGGTATAAGGACACAAAATGAAAAATAAGAAGGAAGGAAAAATGATAACAAAGATTTGTTGCGATATTGTTGTTAACCTAGCCCTCTTCCTGAGCCAGTGACACAGGGTTTCCACTTCCCTTTACTGTCACATGTTGCTCAAGTCTAGAAACTGAGAGATCTGAACACTAACTCCTACCAAGGGGATAACCTCTAGACCCACACAGTACGTGTTCTAATTACAAAACCGTGCTGAGCTGCTTAGAGTTGAAACGTTTCAACATAAAGAATTTGTCTTCTAGTGGTGTTAGAAGTGAGGGTGAGTTCTTTCTTCCTTTTATGTCTTGCTCTCTGTTTACTGAAGTACAAATATGCATACAGTAAAGCAGGTAAAACTTGCATTAATGTTTAGTGTACAGCTGGGTGAATATTTACTACCCAGATTAAGATCTAGATTCTAGAATACTTCTCCCCAAAAGGTTTCCTTGGGCGTGTTCCAGTCTACAGCCTCCCTCCCCAGAGGTACCCACTATACTGACTTCTGTCATCATCAATTAATTTTATTGTTCTTGATCTCTAAAAAAATGGAATCATATAGTATGCTTTCTTTTGTGCCAGGATTTTTTTTTTTCACTCAGCATAGTGTCTGTGAGTGTTGCATGGTATGAATCAGCAGTTCATTCCTTGTTACTGCCAAATACTAACCATTTATGGATATGTCAGAATTTATGTAGCCAGTCTCCTGTGGATGTATACATTCACGCTCCTCCATTACTGTTTTTAGTTTTTAGCTATTATAAAACATCCCTGTCATTTGCCACACTTATGAATTCTTTTCTCTTGGGTATATATTTAGGAATTGCATTGCTGTGTTGCTATTTTTTTGGCAATAAATAATACATTTTAAATACAAACAAGTGAGCTACTTCTCTGTCTTAATATGTGTACAATATTGTAATATAAATATTTTATATACATTGTTTCAAGTGATCTTCAATACCTTTTTGTGAAGTAAGAAGAGTAGGTGATTCACTTAATGAGTTTCCCTAGCAGGAGCTGTATCTGGGCTGCTAGTGTGTGTTCCCTTATGATTTTGTGTAATTTGGCTGGCATCTATCTACATAGTTTGTCTGTACTCTGTTTCAGGACTCAGTCAAAAGGTCACCCTGTAATTCCAATCCAGCTTCTCACTGTCCCTCTAATTCTAGGCTCTCTCTTCCTTCCTGTTCCCCTCATTTTCCCCCAGAGTGGGGATGCTATGGGGATGGAATCACAGTAAGCCAACTGATAAAGAAAGCAGTGACAGAAGTAGAATGGGAGAATGCAGAGAGAAAAATAAAAGACTAAGGCAAAAGGAAAAGGCACATAGAGGAGACCTGAGGCAGTCAAAGAGGAACTGCACAAGTGATAAGATACCATGAACAACTTGCAGAAATGAGCAGAGACATCTTGCCCACAGTTCGAGGAACAGAGCAGAGGCACCAAGGCAGTGGGCGTCAGCAAACCCAGGCAGTTGAAACCCAGGGAGTCGAAGGAGGGGAAAGACATAGTCAGGTCTTGAAGTAGGTCATGTAGGATTCTGGAGAAAACAGTTGCAGCTGCTGACGGAACCTTGCTAAGAACAGAGACAGTCCCAAGGAAGTATTTATTTATTCTCATATGCCTCTCTGAGTCATTTCGATTTCCACGGAAGGGACCAGCAGGAGGTTATAAAGAGGGTACTCTTACTTCTGTATTGTTTTCCATGTCCTTTTCTAATGTGTAAAAAGGAACCTCCCAAAGACAAGCAAAAGCTAAGATCTTTCCCTTAGATGTAACCCTTTCAGTCTCTTGACTGTTCTTTGTCTGTCTCAATATTTGTATCTCAAAATTTCAACAATTCCTTCTATTTCTTTTCTTTCCATTTCTCCAGATATAAGCCACTATCTTCAGCCTCCTTCAGTCTCTCCTATTCTCTTTTCCAATATTCCCTGCATCTATAGTCAAACTTGTCCTCACATCTTAGCCAGAAACTTCGCTTCTTCCAAATCCATTCTCTATTCTTGCCTCTAAGCTGCATTCTTGGACCTCTTGATCTTTGGACAAGACAACATCTGATAAAAACAATAAGAAACAGCAGTTTTCTAAAGCTAGGATTTTTTTTTTTTTGGCTGTGCTGAGTCTTCCTTGTGGCATGCGGGTTTCTCTAGTTGTGGCGCCCAGGCTCTCTACTTACAGCTCCTGGGCTTAGTTGCCCCTTGGCATGTGAATCTTAGTTTCCCAACTAGGGATTGAGCCCATGGCCCCTGCATTGGAAGGCGGATCCTTTCATTTATTTATTTTTGGCTGTGCTGGGTCTTCACTGCCGGGTGCAGGCTTTCTCTAGTTGTGGCGAGTAGGGGCTTCTCTTGTTGCAGAGCACAGGCTCCAGGCACTTGGACTTCAGTAGTTACGGCTCCTGGGCTCTAGAGCACAGGCTCAGTAGCTGTGACACACAGGTTTAGCTGCTCCATACCAGGTGGAATCTTCCCAGATCAGGGAGGGAACCAGTGTCCTTTGCATTGCTAGGCAGATTCTTAACCAATGAGCCACCAGGGAAGTTCCCTTAAAGCTAAAATTTACTTTTTTTAAGGCAATTTTTAGAAAAATTAAAATATATACGTAACATAGATACTGAGAGAGCCTATAAAATTGTGCAGCACTTTGCTGAACAATGCAAAGGCCCCCAAGTTCCTGCCCTCGGGTTGATCAGTCTGGTTCATGGAAGGAACCAGAAAAGAAAGTCAAAGAATCCAGAGATTTTATTCATGTGGGAACAATCCAGAAAGGCGTCTGAAATTATAATCTTCCAGAAGTCAGAATCTGAACTAGTTCTTAAAAGATGGGTAAGAAAAGAGATAGGCAGAGGGACTTTCCTGGTGGTCCAGTGGTTAAGACTTCACTTTCCAGTGCAGGGTTTGCAGGTTTGATCCCTGGTTGGGAAGCTAAGATCCCACATGCGCTGAGTTCAGCTCAGTTAGCTCAGTTCAGTTCAGTCACTCAGTAGTGTTCGACTCTGCGACCCCCTGAGCTGCAGCACGCCAGGCCTCCCTGTCCAACCAACTCCCGGAGCCTACCCAAACTCATGTCCATTGAGTCAGTGATGCCATCCAACCATCTCATCGTCTGTTGTCCCCTTTTCCTCCTGCCCTCAATCTTTCCCAGCATCAGGGTCTTTTCAAATGAGAAAACTTGCCCTGAGACCAATAACCAAAACATCATACGTAAGGAATATTGTAACAAATTCAATAAAGACTTTTAAAATGGTCCACACATTAAAAAAAAATCTTTAAAAAAAGAAAGAGAGAGAGATTAGAGAAGGGCATGTCAGGAAGATGGAACAGCCTGGGCGAAGTAATTGTGCTAGGAGGTTTGTGCAGAAGTTCGGAGAAGACTGCTTTTTTGGATCTTGCTCAAGAGTAGAGCCCTTATAGGAATCCAATAGCAGATTATGTTTTTCTAAAACCAAGCTCAGGCTCTGCTATGGCAGTCTTTAAATACCAGACATGCTACTTTGGCGTAAGCCCTTAGGTGACGCAAAATCTTACTGCATATTTTTCTTTTTTACAATATCAACATACCGCTTGCACTCCAGAGACACCAAATATGTCACTTTATCTTACATGCTTCACAACAACTAAAATACGGTCTCCTTGCTCTGTGCTTTTTCTAATCTCTTTTCTCCATTGCTTCCCTCCCTCCCAACTATGAACCCCAAACTCTGCTGCTTCATTTCATTATCCTATCTATTGTGTCAGCCAGACGGCTTTCTGGATAGAAACCAACTTGGTACAGTAGTGGAAAGGGTTTCCTGCAAACAATCTTCTCTCATGTCTATTTTTAGAACAAAGACAAGGCTGAGAGTTAGAAGACCCAGGTAGCAGCTCAGACTATGGCACTATCTTGCTGTGCTATGGACTGTGCTAACGTTTATGTTGTTAAACCTCTGTCTCAGTTCTCTAATTCTAAAAAGTGGTCTTGGACTTCCCTGCAGGTCCAGTGGTTAAGACTCCGTTTGATCCATGATGGGGGAACTAAGATCCCATATACTGAGAGGTATGGCCAAAAAAAAAAAAAGGTGATCTTAGGGCTGAAGGGGAAGGACTCCAACTGATTTATTCTCTGCCACCTCCAACACATCACCTACACAAATACCTGGGGATTCATGCATGTAGAGCAATCTCCCCATGGGAGACAGGGGATAAATTATGTAAATATTTTGACTACTAATTAAGTATGCACTTATCATACCTCTTTCAAATACGCACTCGAAATTCCCAAATCTTTCGAAGTTTCCCTGGTTCATTTTTGTGCCTGGTACATATAGACACATTCAGCAAATATCTGAATGAATGAATGACTCTCCAGCTCTAAAACATAAAGGTACTGGGGAAGTCACTAGATTCTGAATGATATCACAGTTGTAATTTGAAATATCAGAAGCACCTGAAAGGAGCTACCTAGTTGCTGTTTCTGGGTCTGGCTAAAGAAAGAATTTATTTTTCTCCTTGCATTTCAAATTTTCCACCAACTTTTGTTCCCTTCAGGTACCCTGAGAATGAAGCTATTTACCACTATCTCCCTAGTTCTTCTTTGATCTTGACAGCTGCCATCAATATCAAGAAATCAAACAACCCCAGGGAAAAACTGGACCTGTTCCCACCATGGTGCACATGCAGTAAGGAGCATTCTTCTTCGTTCCCACACCCCTGCCTCAAAGTACAGCCAGTGACAGGACAGCGGCTCTGCTTTCAGCTCTCTCACTACTGGCCAACTAGTGAACCTGTCAGCACTGCCTCGTCCCAGAATAGCTGCATGCTTCACTGGGGCACCTGAGCGATAAGGTGAAGAGAGCGATAAGGTGAACGGGTTTCAGTTGTGTTGTATTTATCGAGTATTGAGATATGAAAAAGAAAAGCAGGATTATTCCTCTTCTCAAGAAACATGACCTTTCTGCTGGAAAGCATGAACAAAATATGGGGAAGAGAAAGTAAAAGTTCAGAAAGGGCAATGAAAACATGATTTTGCTTTATTTATTAATTTTTTTGGGGGGGCTGTATCTCAAGGCTATCGGGATCTCAGTTCCCCCACCAGGGATTGAACCTGGTCCACAGCAGTGAAAGCTCTTAATCCTAATCACTTGACCACCAAGGAACTCCCTGCTTTTGCTTTGAATAAGAGCATATGAAAATAAAGTCCAGGGTCCTGGTGGTCCAGTGGTTGAGAATCCGCCTTCCAATGCAGGGGATGCAGGTTAGATCTGTGGTTGGGGAACTAAGATCACACAAGTCCCTGGGCAACTAAGCCCTTGAGATGCAACTATGGAGCATTTACCCTTCAGAGCCTGTGCTTGGAGACAAGAGAAGCCCATGAGCCATATTGAAGACCCAGCACAGTCAAAATTTTTTTTAATTAAAAGAAAAAGTCCTAATGTGATCACTGAACATTGTTAACATTTCTAAAAGGATGAGATTGGGAAGGGTGACGGAAAATTGGGACTATGAAAACATCTTCTTGGATGACAAAAAGTGCTTCAATATTGTCCTATTAAATTATAGAAAGATTATCAACAGATGGTTGGCACATGATAAAGGGAAAGAGCAGTAATTAGTTGGAAGCAGAATTAATTCATTGAGCTTAAATTGTGTTGATTTTTTCACACAGGTTTTACTAACCTTATTTCAATGAGGTTAGTAAACAAGATTGGGGGAATACCTGACCAGAGTCCTTTCTAAATAGAGGAACTATTGACGTTAGGGGCCAGGTAACTGTTACTGGGGCTTGCCCTGTGCACTGTGGGATGTTTCACACACCCCTGGGCCCTCCCCAACTAGATGCAGGTCGTGTTCTCTTTGCTACAAGCCACAGCCACCAAACAAGTCTGCAGAAATTGCCAAATGTTCCTGGAGAGCAAAATCACTGCTGGTTGAGAACCAGTGCCCTAGACTGAGAAAATCTCTAACCAGATCCTTTTGTAAAGGACTGAAATACCTTACCCATCTTGAAATCAACTATTTGGAAAACTCACTTATTTTGAATATAGATTAGAAAGGCAAAGTAAGGGAAAATTTTTTTCTCACTAGAGTTCAAAATTTTACTCATAGAAAGGCTCAGGTGGCCCCTCATAGAAAGCACATTCTCTCCCTTTTAAATTACTAGAAAATATTCCAAGCATACAAAGCAAAATGTTAATGTCTGATACAGAGCATAAGTTGGTTATTTGAGTTTCAAACCAACAGCAGATTAGAAGAAAATTAGAAGAAACGTGTATGCCTCAGGCAAGGACCCTAACATACTAATGACAAGACAGAACACAGACAAGTTATTAAAAGTGAACATATTTCTGAAAGAACAACAAATTAGAGGGAAATTTTGGGCCATGTTATTCAGGTCATTTTAGTCCTTGGCATCCCACTTTAAAGATATGACCAGGATGTTGAAGAATCTGGAAACAAGGTCATGCAGAGCAGCTGGGGAACTAGGGTTATTTAGAGAATAGAAGACATTAGGGGAGAACACGATAATTTTCTTAAAATATTTGCTATGTTTCCTAAAACATAAGTAGTAAATTTCTCACTGCTGACTCACCTCCTGATTTCTGGAGTCATAGACCTATAGCCTGTTTGATATCTCTTTTTGAGTGGCCATCAGGCATCTCAAACTAAGCATAGCCAGAATAGAAGAACTGGTTGCTCTTCCAGTTCCCCAAATCTTTTCCTTTCTTAGCCTTCTCCATCTAGAAAACATTATCACTATTCACCCTTTTGCTAAAGCCCAAATGCTAGAAGCTCTACGGGATTTCTCTCCCACCTCCCACATCTCATCCAACAGCAAGCTTTACCTCCAGAATCTACCCAGATTCCTTCCTCTCTATGTCCACCACAGCAACCTTGTCAAAACCATCAAAATCTGCCATTTGATCTACCACAATTGTCTCTTAATCACTCTTACCGATTTGATTCCTATTCTTCTATTACTCATTCTTTACAGAGGACTCAAAACCATACCTGGCCTCTTCCCCTTTATACTGCCTTATTATTTATCACTATTCCCCTGATTCATTAAGTGCTAGCCACATTAGGTTTGGTGGCTTTTTTTCCCCCCTGTCCATCTATTATATCAAGTTCATTTCTGGGACAAGACCTGCCTGGAGATGTCTTCACAAGATTTTCAAATGTTTGAGTCCTTCTTGTCATTTAGGTCTTAGCCCAGGCCTGTTTCTTAAAGAGGCCTCCTTTCTTGGGCTGTCTGTGTTATCCTTCTGCCCACTCATGATTTATCACATTTTTCTGTTTTAATTTTTTTCATAGGTCTTATCACTATCTGGAATTATTCCTTTGGTTATTATCTGACCCCATTACAACAAGGATCTTGTCCATCAACCTTATTTGTTCCATATACTTAACATATAGAAGGAGCCTGTACAGACTAGATGCTCAATTAGTATTTGTTGGATAAATGAGTAATAATATAGATTTATTAATAATAATATAGATAAACTGGATAATTGTTCCTTAATTTGGTAAAAATTGGATTAGATGATTACAGATTTCTGAGCATTATTAATTTCTTAGTGAAATGGGTGACTATGAATTTATAACGGTTCCATGATCTTCTAAGTTTATTTCTTTCAGCATCCTGGGGGTAGTATCAAAGAAAGTTAAACCAATTCTGCGGATTTTTCAGGTGGGTAAAACACAAGGACTGTTGGCCAAGGGACTCATTCAACCAAGCAGTTATCTTTGCAGGTTTTACTGCAGGAAAAGACATCTCTCTACAGAAGCACTACTTAAGGTGTTAGGGTGTGGGGAAAACACTGCATTCAGAAAAACAAATGTTTTCCCAGCCTCTTCAGATTTTACTCTCAACTCTGTTTTCTCCATTTACCCAGATGACCAGACTCCCTGTTTTTTTTCAGCAAACAGATTTTGCTAATTTTCATTCCTTATGCGCACCTCACCTCTAAGTCATTACTTCTAGAATCCTGCTTATTTTAGAGATTTCCATCCTCCTCTCCGTATCTTACCTCACCCACACCTCAGGACTCTGTTCTATCCATTATTCCCATTTCTGCCTTAAATTTCTCACTTCCTGCTCTGTCTCCCTGCTGCCAATGGGATTCTAAAGCACCCCCTTCCTGAAGCTCTCTCAGTCTGCCATTCCTCTGCTTCCCATAAGGTCCTTCACTATCAAAATCCCCCAAGGAACCACTTCCACTCTGTTTCTATTTATTTCCCTCCCATTCAGCATCAGCATATTTCAGAATGTCTTGTGGATGCACAGAAATTCAGCCCTCTATGTGAAATTACGGATCTGCTACTAACAATATCTTGGGCACAATGGGAATTATTTATTTCACTGAAATAATGACTATCTTCCTTTGGCCACATCCTGGTACAATTTCTCCCTGAATTAAGTGGACATTCCCATATCTACAGAAAAGAGGTGGGTCCACAGAAAGAAAACCAGAACTCTCACACATATGTATAAAGAAACTTGACCTTGCTCCCTTAGACTTTAAGTTTAGATGTGTTTAAGGACCCTCCCAAGGGGTACTAGGTAACAGTGGTCTCTGATAAATGGAACTAGGCTGGAAGCTTCTCAGGAAGATAGCTCTGTAATGAACCACCTCACTAGAAGAGAAACATCTATTGTCTATAACTCTCATACTCTTTTTTTTCTTCTTTAATCTCCTCCTGGTCTTTAGAAAGTTTTGCTGCAACATTCCAGGTTTATCTCAGTTTTGTTAAGTATTGGACCATGAAGTCACAATCCAAGGAAAAGAGAAGCATTTGGCATTTTTTGTGCTCCTGCCCTTAGGCCACTAAGATGGTAGTTATAGTCTTTAGAAATAATTTCCAAGGAAAACATGTTCTTTTTTTTTGCTTAAAGGTTCAAACACTCTTCCTCATATTCCATTGCAACCTCTCTATTGAAGCTTTAGCTGCAAAAAAACAAACACAAATGAACTAACTGTAGAACCTCCTTGGCTATAACCTCCTTGGCTATGATCCTAATCAAACTCTCTTCATCATTTAAATTGCTAATGAACTCCCCTAATCTCTCTTAGCATCGCCACCATTCTTCAAGGAGCCTTCTCAGCTTCTCTCATTCTTAATTCTTTTCCATTGACTCTTCCCCGTCAATGACACTTAAATGTCAGGTTTATCTCTGTCCGGATTCTCCATCATCTCAACCTTTCCCACAGAGGAACTACTGCTACTGCTAAGTCACTTCAGTAGAGTCCAACTCTGTGCGACCCCATAGACGGCAGCTCACCAGGCTCCCGCATCCCTGGGATTCTCCAGGCAAGAAAACTGGAGTGGGTTGCCATTTCCTTCTCCAATGCATGAAAGTGAAAAGTGAAAGTGAAGTCGCTCAGTAGTGTCCGACTCCTAGCGACCCCATGGACTGCAGCCTACCAGGCTCCTCCATCCATGGGATTTGCCAGGCAAGAGTACTGGAGTGGGTTGCCATTGCCTTCTCCCCCTACAGAGGAAGGGGATTTCAAATCTGTGGTTTTCACTCCAAATATTCTTTTGAATTCCAGACCAAATTTATAATTGCCTGTTATGAACTGCCACATGACTATCCTGTAAATATCTCAAATTAAACATGCCCAAAGTTCAGTTCAGTCACTCAGTTGTATCTAGCTCTTTGTGACCCCATGGACAGCAGCACGCCAGGCTTCCCTGTCCATTACCAACTCCCAGGGTTTACACAAACTCATGTCCATTGATTCGGTCATACCATCCAACCATCTCTTCCTCTGTCGTCCCCTTCTCCTCCCACCTTCAGTCTTTCCCAGGATCAGGGACTTTTCCAATGAGTCAGTTCTTCGCATCAGGTGGCCAAAGTATTGGAGTTTCAGCTTCATCAGTCTTTCCAATGAATACTCAGGAACGATTTCCTTTAGGATGGACTGGTTGGATCTCCTTGCAGTCCAAGGGACTCTCAAGAGTTGTCCATCTCCCAAAGCTGCTCCTGCTCCTCCTCCTCTACTTGATTTGCCCATATTGGTTAATGGTATTACTAGTTATCTAGTTTCTAAACAAAAAAAATTTTCATTCTTCTATCTCCTTAACCTTCTAGTTGTCAAGTCCTTTCAAGTCTGCTTTCAAAAAATGTACCTCAATACCTGACTAGTTATTGACAAAATCAAATCTTGTGTTGAAATGATGCTGTAACAATTGACTATCCATAAGCATAAGAATGAAGTTGGATCCCTTCCTCACACCATAAATAAAAACTAACTCAAAATGGACAATAGATCTAAATGTAAAACTTTCTGACCTGAGTTAGACAAAGCCTTTGTGATATGACATCAAGAGTGCAAGTAACAAAAGAAAAATTAAATTAATTGGATTTCATCAACATAAAATTTTTTGTGCTTCAAAGAATATCACCAAAAAAGTGAGAAGACAATCCATACAACATGAGAAAATATAACTCATAGACCTGATAAAGAGCACAACCAGAATATGTAAGACTTTACAACTCAACAAAAAGACAATCCAGTTAAAAAATGGATAAAGACATGTCTTCAAAGAAGGTATACAAATGACCAACAAACAAAGAACATGCTCAAGATCTTTAGCCACTGAGGAAATGAAAATCAAACTCATAATGAGAAAGCACTTTACATCCACTAAAGTGGCTGTAACTTTTTAACAAAGATACATAATAACAATTGTTAGTGAGGCTATGAAGCAATTAGAACCCTCATACATCACTTTGGGTATGTCCCATGGTACAGTGCTTTGGAAAATAGTTTGGTAGTTGTTCGGTAGTTCTTTATAAAGTTAAACAGAATTACCATATGTCCCAGCAATTTCACACCAATACATATACTCAAGGGAACTGTAAACCTGTGTCTGCATAAAAAACTTGAACAAGAATGTTGATAATAGCATTATTCACAATAGCCAAAAATGGAAAAAACCCAAATGTCCATTGACTGGTCAATGGATAAACAAATGCAGTAATAACCATCATGCAATGAAATATTATTTATTCATAGAAATGAAGTAGTAATACCTGCTACAACATGGATGAACTTTGGAACATCATGCTAAGTGACAAACAGGCCAGTCACACTAGATTACGTACTTTATGATTCCATCCATGAAATGTCCACAACAGAGAAATCTATAGATATAAGTAGTTTAGTGGTTGCCAGAGGCTGGAGGCAATTATGGAGGAATGCAGAATGATTGATAATGGTTATGGGGCTTCTTGTGGGGGGTGATAGAATGTTCCAAAATTGATTAATGGTTGCAAATCTCTGTGAATATCCTTAAAAACCCCAAGAACTACAACACTTTAAATAGGTGTATTGTAAGGTAAGTAAACTATATCTCAGTAAAGGTGTTATACTTTTTTTTAAAGTCCCTAAATTTATCTTCTATTTCCCATGCTCATAGCCACAGCCTCAATTTACAGTGAATAACTAACTGATTTCATTTTCTTAAATTTCCCCAACATACCCCCTTACCCATCAAATACCACATAACTATATTTGCTTTTTTAAATACAGATCTTTTTTAAGCAAAATATGTAATATGTGAATTATAAAAGACAAAAGTTATAACTACGTAAAATTAAAACTTCCTATCGTGATAAAATGTTATCAAAAAATTTTTAAAGAAAAACTGGCAAATATGTGTCCAAATCATATGACTAAGGCTTCATTTACATAATACACAAAGAGAAAGGAACAATAAAATAAGAACTATATAATAAGAAAATTGAACAACAATGGACAAAAATAGGCTAAGCATGGAACAAGCATTCATAAGGAAAGAATCAGTAACTGTCAAATGAAAAAATATCCAAACTTACTAAAAAATTATTTTTTCTTCCTACTTCATAATTTCTTCCTACAGAGATGGGTAAAAATTATGAAGACTGAAAATACTTATGCCTGGCTAAAGTTTTAGAAAACAGACAAAGTGAATGTAACATTGTTAACTTTTTAAGGAGGCAGCTTGACAATATCTATTGAAATTTATCAAGAGGCAGATCAGGTGGTCTGGTATTCCCATCTCTTGTAGAATTTTCCACAGTTTATTGTGATCCACACAGTCAAAGGCTTTGAAATAGTCAATAAAGCAGAAACAGATGTTTTTCTGGAACTCTCTTGCTTTTTCCATGATCCAGCGGATGTTGGCAATTTGATCTCTGGTTCCTCTGCCTTTTCTAAAACCAGCTTGAACATCTGGAAGTTCACAGTTCACATATTGCTGAAGCCTGGTTTGGAGAATTTTGAGCATTACTTTACTAGAGTGTGAGATGAGTGCAATTGTGTGGTAATTTGAGCATTCTTTGGCATTGCCTTTCTTTGGGATTGGAATGAAAACTGACCTTTTCCAGTCCTGTGGCTACTGCTGAGTTTTCCAAATTTGCTGGCATATTGAGTGCAGTGCTTTCACAGCATCATCTTTCAGGATTTGGAATAGCTCAACTGGAATTCCACCACCTCCACTAGCTTTGTTCGTAGTGATGCTTTCTAAGGCCCACTTGACTTCACATTCCAGAATGTCTGGCTCTAGGTCAGTGATCACACCATCATGATTATCTGGGTCATGAAGCTCTTTTTTGTACAGTTCTTCTGTGTATTCTTGCCATCTCTTCTTAATAGAAATTTGTATATAGGTCAGGAAGCAACAGTTAGAACTGGTCATGGAACAACAAACTGGTTCCAAATAGGAAAAGGAGTATGCCTAGGCTGTATATTTTCACCCTGTTTATTTAACTTATATGCAGAGTACATCATGAGAAATGCTGGACTGGAAGAAACACAAGCTGGAATCAAGATTGCCGGGAGAAATATCAATAACCTCAGATATGCAGATGACACCAACATTATGGCAGAAAGTGAAGAGGAACTAAAAAGCCTCTTGATGAAAGTGAAAGTGGAGAGTGAAAAAGTTGGCTTAAAGCTCAACATTCAGAAAATGAAGATCATGGCATCTGGTCCCACCACTTCATGGGAAATAGATGGGGAAACAGTGGAAACAGTGTCAGACTTTATTTTTCTGGGCTCCAAAATCACTGCAGATGGTGATTGCAGCCATGAAATTAAAAGACGCTGACTCCTTGGAAGGAAATTTATGACCAACCTAGATAGCATATTCAAAAGCAGAGACATTACTTTGCCAACAAAGGTCCGTCTAGTCAAGGCTATGGTTTTTCCTGTGGTCATGTATGGATGTGAGAGTTGGACTGTGAAGAAGGCTGAGCGCCGAAGAATTGATGCTTTTGAACTGTGGTGTTGGAGAAGACTCTTGAGAGTCCCCTGGACTAGAAGGAGATCCAACCAGGCCATTCTGAAGGAGATCAGCCCCGGGATTTCTTTGGAAGGAATGATGCTAAAGCTGAAACTCCAGTACTTTGGCCACCTCATGTGAAGAGTTGACTCATTGGAAAAGACTCTGATGCTGGGAGGGATTGGGGGCAAGAGGAGAAGGGGACAACAGAGGATGAGATGGCTGGATAGCATCACTGACTCGATGGACGTGAGTCTGAGTGAACTCCGGGAGTTGGTGATGGACAGGGAGGCCTGGCGTGCTGCGATTCATGGGGCGCAAAGAGACACCACTGAGCGACTGATCTGATCTGATCTGATTGAAATTTAACTCTTCCACAGTTTGCAGTCCATAATTTCTATTCTGGAGGGGTTCTACAAAATACTGCCACAGCTTATATGGATAAAAGTATAACCATGATCATTGTGGCATTATGTCATAGGAAAAATTTGGAAAACAACATAAATGTCTAAGAGAGTTTGTTTTAAAAAATTTATGTGCAATCTCACTTGCACTATTACACTCTTTTTATTTACCAGTTACAACCACACTGATATATACTTTTAGATTAATTTTTTGTTTTTTGCTGCACTGGGACATCATTGCTGCTTGCAGGCTCTCTATAGTTGTGGCGAGCGGGGGCTACTCTTCGTTGTGGTGCATGGACTCCTCACTGCAGTGGCTTCTCTTGTGGAACACACAGGTACATAGGCTTCAGTAGTTGCAGCAGGGGCTCAGAAGTTGTGGCACTCCGGCTTAGTTGCCCCTGGGCGTGTGGAATCTTCCTGGACCTGGGATTGAACCTGTGTCCCCTGAATTGGCACATGGATTCCCATCCACTGCACCATCAGGGAAGTCCACACACTGATGTTTTTTCAATTCTGCAGGAAACACCAAGATCTTTTCACCTTCAGTTCAGTTCAGTTGCTAAGTTATATCCGACTCTTTGCAACCCCATGGACTGCAGCACACCAGGCCTCCCTGTCTATCACCCAACTCCCAGAGTTTACTCAAACTCATGTCCATTGAGTCGGTGACACCATCCAACCATCTCATCCTTTGTCGTCTCCTTCTCCTCCCGCCTTCAATCTTTCCCAGCATCAGGGTCTTTTCATATGAGTCAGTTCTTCGCATCAGGTGGCCGAAGTATTGGAGTTTCAGCTTCAGCATCAGTTCTTCCAATGAATACTCAGGACTGATCTCCTTTAGGATGGACTGGTTGGATCTCCTTGCAGTCCAAGGGACTCTCAAGAGTCTTCTCCAGTTCCACAGTTCGAAAGTATCACTTCTTCAGCACTCAGCTTTCTTTATAGTCCAACTCTCACATCCATACATGACTACTGGAAAAACCATAGCTTTGACTAGATGGACTTTGTTGGCCAAGTAATGTCTCAGCTTTTTAATATGCTGTCTAGGTTGGTCATAGCTTTTCTTCCAAGGAGCAAGCATGTTTTAATTTCATAGCTGCAATCACCATCTGCAGTGATTCTGGAGCCCAAAAAAAGTCTGTCACTGTTTCCATTGTTTCCCATCTATTTGCCATAAAGTGATGGGACCAGATTCCATGATCTTAGTTTTCTGAATGTTGAGTTTTAAGCCAGCTTTTCCACTCTCCTCTTTCACTTTCATCCGGAGGCTCTTTAGTTTTTCTTCACTTTCTGTCATAAGGGTGGTTTCATTCACATATCTGAGGTTATTGATATTTCTCCCGGCAATCTTGATTCCAGCTTGTGCTTCATCCAGCCCAGTGTTTCTCATGATGTACTCTGCATAGAAGTTAAATAAGCAGGGTGACAATATACAGCCTTGACGTACTCCTTTTCCCATTTAGAACCAGTCTGTTGTTCCATGTCCAGTTCTAACTGTTGCTTCCTACCTGCATTCAGATTTCTCAAGAGGTGGGTCAGTGGTCTGGTATTCCCATCTCTTTCAGAATTTTCCACAGTTTGTGATGATTCACACAGTCAAAAGGTTTGGCATAGTCAATAAAACAAAAATAGACGTTTTTCTAGAACTCTCTTGCTTTTTCCATGATCCAGCGGATGTTGGCAATTTGATCTCTGGTTCCTCTGCCTTTTCTAAATCCAGCTTGAACATCTGGAAGTTCACGATTCATGTACTGTTGAAGCCTGGCTTGGAGAATTTTGAGCATTACTTTACTAGAGTGTGAGATGAGTGCAATTGTGTGGTAATTTGAGCATTCTTTGGCATTGCCTTTCTTTGGGATTGGGATGAAAACTGACCTTTTCCAGTCCTGTGGCTACTGCTGAATTTTCCAAATTTGCTTGCATATTGAGTGCAGCACTTTCACAGCATCATCTTTCAGGATTTGAACTAGCTCAACTGGAATTCCATCACCTCCACTAGCTTTGTTTGTAGTGATGCTTTCTAAGGCTCACTTGACTTCACATTCCAGGATGTCTGGCTCTAGGTGAGTGATCACACCATCATGATTATCTGGGTCGTGAAGATCTTTTTTGTACAGTTCTTCTGTGTATTCTTGCCACCTCTTCTTAATATCTTCTGCTTCTGTTAGATCCCTACCATTTCTGTCCTTTATTGAGCCTATCTTTGCATGAAATATTCCCTTGGTATCTCTAATTTTCTTGAAGAGAACTCTAGTCTTTCCCATTCTACTGTTTTCCTCTGTTTCTTTGCACTGATCATTGAGGAAGACTTTATCTCTCCTTGCTATTCTTTGGAACTCTGCATTCAGATGGATATATCTTTCCTTTTCTCCTTTGCTTTTGGCTTCTCTTATTTTCACAGCTATTTATAAGGCCTTCTCAGACAGCCATTTTGCTTTTTTGCGTTTCTTTTGCTTGGGGATGGTGTTGACCCTTGCCTCCTGTACAGTGTCATGAACCTCGGTCCATAGTTCTTCAGGCATTCTGTCTATCAGATCTAATCCCTTGTATCTATTTCTCATTTCCACTGTATAATTGTAAGGGATTTGATTTAGGTCATACCTGAATGGTCTAGTGGTTTTCCCTACTTTCTTCAATTTAAGTCTGAATTTGGTAATAAGGAGTTCATGATCTGAGTCACAGTCAGCTCCCAGTCTTGTTTTTGTTGACTCTATAGAGCTTCTCCATCTTAGGCTGTAAAGAATATAATCAGTCTGATTTCAGTATTGACCATCTGGTGATGTCCAAGTGGAGAGGTGTCTCTTGTGTTGTTGGAAGCAGGTGTTTGCTATGACCAATCCGTTCTCTTGGCAAAACTCTGTTAGCCTTTGCCCTGCTTCATTCTGTACTCCAAAGCCAAATTTGCCTGTTACTCCAGGTATTTCTTGACTTCCTACTTTTGCATTCCAGTCCCTTATAATGAAAAGGACATCTTTTTGGGGTGTTAGTTCTAGAAGGTCTTGAAGGTCTTCATAGCACCATTCAACTTCAGCTTCTTCAGCATTACGGGTTGGGGCATAGACTTGAATTACTGTAATATTGAATGGTTGGCTTGGAAACAAACAGAGATCATTTTGTTGTTTTTGAGATTGCATCCAAGTACTGCATTTCAGACTCTTTTGTTGACTGTGATGGCTACTCCATTTCTTCTAAGGGATTCTTGCCCACAGTAGTAGATATAATGGTCACATATACTCCCACGGTGACACTACAGAAGACTGTGCTCATGGTGTCTGTAGACCCAGATGACCACTCATATCACAGTTCATGCTATCGTTGCCTCCCCTCCCCCAACCCGGTAGTGCCTGACTTCTGGTCTTGGGTGGAGGACCTGGGGGAGAAATACAAAAGTCAGGCTGGAGGAAGGGGTGTGGTGGTGTCCGGAAGGCTTCCCCTTTGAGAAGGTAGGTTGAGAAAGACCTGAAGACTCCGTGGCAGTTCCCCTGCAAAGTAGGAGGGAGGGAGATAAGAGAATGAGGGTACAGAGTGAGAAAGGGCTGGAGAGTTAGACTATGGTGTGTTTGTGGTCTTGCAAAAATGTCCACATGGCTGAGGTGCAGTGGGCCAAGGGCAGAGAATAAAGTGGAAGTGAGCAGGGATTGTATTACAAATGTCCTGATGCCAGGTGAAGGTGTCTGGACTATGAACTTTATTCTGAGGATCACAGAGAGGCAGTAGGTTAAATACGGTAAGAACGTGAACAAAAATTTTAGAAAGATGATTGCCTGACTGTACTAAAACTAATTAGGAGCCTTCTATAATAGATGACAATGGCTTGAACCGAGGTACTGGTAGGAGACTCAGAATATTAGGCATCAGAAAGACAGAAAAAGTACACTGAATGCAAACCTTTGTTTTCGAGGAAATTTCTTTAAGAGGCAGATCTTTATATCTTTCTATTTGATTTTGCTTTTCCAAAACTACAGATGGGAAAATACAACAAAGAAATAGTTGTAACAAAGCAGGAAAAAATACAGAACCCGACCTTGGGGAAATCATTCAATAAACATCTACTGATCAACCACCATTGATACATACTGCTCCTTGGAACAATTCTCTGTATACCCTAGAAAGTTACAGAAAGGCTTAAATTCTTTGCTAAGCTTCAGGATATGTGCTATCTGATGGAAAAGGGCATTTCTGAGCGCTGGGGGCCCTTCTTATAGGATAAAATCTTTTAGAAAATATTTCAGCTATTTCTCAGTTTGCTTCACCAGAACAGAGGCAAGCTTACATACTCATGAGAGATTGGGAGCTCCTCTTTAACATTCTGGATCTCGAACTGGATTTGGAAGGATAACCTTATGTTTATTCACTGCAAGAAGCCTGAGTGAGTTGACCTTCCCTTCTCTTTCTCCTGTGTTGGAAAGAGCTATTCCTCCTCCAACTTGCCACAGTTTTCACCAAGGGGACTTGTCTGGGGCAGGTTTATTTTCATCTTGAATTGTTCCATGTCACTTTCTCTTTCCTGCTTATCACCGACCCAGTGGAGCCATAGATAACACTTTATAATTTAAGAACAACAACAAAAAAAGAAGAGCAAAAGATATTTGGAATGTTAGGTACTGAGACAAGGAGAGATGTCTGGGATGGATAGTAGGCAAGAAAAAGGGAAAGGTGAGGTAGGCTGACATCTCCTGGCCGTAGGTGCAGGAATCCCTATCTACAAAGTCCTCCTTCTCCTTGCCGGGAGACACTGGTTCTTGCTTAAAGGTCTGGAAACTTTAAGAATTAGATGATCTCTAAGGTCCTTCCCAGTTTAAAAATTTTACAACTCTCGTTGGAAGATTTCAGCAACATACATTTTTACAGGGATGACTTGTAAAGAAAGCTAAATGATTCTTCATTAAAATTAGGCCTGAGGACCTGAGACTCATAGATAAACCTGGAAATAGAAGTTAAATCTCTGGGATCTCCTACAGTCCCTTCAGTCGATTTTTATAAAAGTTACCCCAAACATCAACAACATTTTGCTTCTAAATTTTGGCCTCTCTTACTAAACCAAACACCAGTAGGACAAAAGAGTATGAGGGAAGGGAACTGAAGTTGTGCAATGTGTTTTGAAGAAAGTAAATTATTTTTAATATGTAGGATAAAAGAAACTGGCAGAGCTGTCAGATCTAGCAAAAAAAATAAATGCTATTAAATTTGGATTTCAGATAAACAACGAATACTTCTTTTAGTATAAATGTGCATTTATATTAAGTCACTTTAGTTGTGTCCGACTCTTTGCGATGCTATGGACCGAAACCCACCAAGGCTCTTCTGTCCATGGGATTCTCCAGGCAAAACAAGAATACTGGAGTAGACTGAAACTTCTTTTTCCAATATGTCCCATGAAATGTTTGGAACATATCTATGCACAGAACTTGGAGAAGTATTTTATGTCACAACTCTAAAAAAGTAGCTAAAGTTCTGTTCCATCTCACAGGTTGTTAGAAGGATTAAATCGGATCAAGTGGAAGAAGTGCTTAGCACCATATCAATAATTAAAAGTTCTTTTTGCTTTCTCCTTAAGCTGAGGAATATATTGGTCATTTTCAATTGTCCATGTATAGACTCGCTGTTAAAAAAGTCAAACACCAGTCACCCTGCATACATCTGCTTCATTTTCCCCTGCTGTTCATCTGTCTCAGCTACAGAAATGGAAAAAAAAAAAAAAAATACTAAGCATTGGATGAAACATATTTAGAAAGGGAAATCTGCTAGTGGATATTAAAAAGTCATAAATTATTATAGTTTAGTCACGCAATGGGGCTTCCCTGTGGTTCAGCAGTAAAGAATCTGCCTGCAATGCAGAAGACGCAGGAGACCTGGGTTCAATTCCTGGGTGGGGAAGATCCCCTAGAGGAGGACATGGCAATCCACTCCAGTATTCTTGCCTGGAGGATCCCATGGACAGAGGAGCCTGGAGGGCTACAGTCCATAGGGTCGCAAAGAGTAGGACACAACTGAAGCGACTGAGCACATATGCATGCAATACTTCCACAAAGTATTTCACAAAGCACAAAGAACTGGCTTTATATGGGGGCAGTTTCAGATGTTAAAAACATTTATGGTGTAAAGCAAAAGGCCCATTCCCAACTGCATGACCTTGGCTGATCAGTAGAATGGTGACAGGCATGGAGTTATTGGGAAGATTAAATAATATAGATTCAAGTTCTTTGAAAACTGTAAAGCAGTAAGTTGTCACCGTGCTGAATCCCACACAGTACAGGAAGTCAGGATCCCTTGAACCAGAGGTCATGCAACGACTGATCCCACAGGCAGACTTTCCTCAAAGGCACTTTTCTCTATATGTAGCTTGGGAAGTCAGTCAGCGTCATTTGCCCAGTAAGTAGCATGACTTCATCACTCTATCACTTCCCAGAATAACCTCTTAACTACCACTCTTTACATTAGGCAACCTATCTTTACATCCTGTGAAGACAGTTGTGTCAACTCCAGTTCCTGCTTGTTTTCTGATGACTACCCACCCACCCTTGTTCCCCAGATGGTTGATCGGCAATGCTGGGACCATAAGAAGAAATCTAAATAGGTCACGGGATATACCCACAGCTTCATATTCTTGATCTGGCTGTGAGGCCTTTTTACCTTAAACATTTACCACTGTTCCTTCTAGTCCGTAAATGCTCTTTGTTAAGACATCAGCCTAATAACATGAAATACACAGACTTTTAAAAAAGTTGTAATTAATTTGTCGTATTTCACACACAATTTTACTACAGTAGGCTTCAAACTGGGCTTTTTAAAAAATACATTATCAACACCCCCACCAGAATGGTACACTGCTACAGTGGATAAGCCTGCATAGTTTCCATTAGCGTTTACTCTTGGTGGTGTACAGTCTATGTGCTGGGACAAACGTGGAACGACTCAGATCTAGCATGCTGGTGTCACACAGTGTACTTTCACTGCCTCAAAAATCCTCTATGCTCCACCTAGTCATCGCTCCCTGTCTTCTCCACCCATTTTTGATAAAAATAATTTTCCAAGACTTCAGCTTTCATGAGTTTTCTAAAATTGTTTTTCTTAAGAATATGCCTGGTTGACCCTTTTTTCTTTCTCATCTTCCTTTCCACTGCTTTCTCCTACTTTGTAAAAAAAAATAGGATATCTCTAACCCATCTTAAGTTTTTACTACGGTGCAACAGGCACAATTTAAGAGTGCATAGTTACTGAGAGATAGAGATCTGACAGTCAATATGGTATTGATGGGAATAATTAAAGGGGGAAGAGTCTTCCCAGTGATAGTCAGAGGGTGACCATCCATGGAAGGGTGACATTAGCATCTCCTGGGGGCTTGTTAGATGTGAAAACTGACAGTTCCACTCCAGACTTGCTGGGTCAGACTCTCTGAAAGGTAGGGACCAAAAAACTCGTAGTAACAACACCAAGCCTTCCAAGTGACTCCTAAACATGCCAAAGTTTTAGAAGCATCAACTGGTAAAAAAAAAAAAAAAACCCTCAGCAAAGTTCCGGAACATCTGTCTGAGTTGAGAAGTAAGACGGTTGGTACAGGGACAGAAGTTAACATTTTCATTTGAAATAAGAAAGTCAGAATTTTTCTGACACAAACCAAGTATGATTTGGCTTACTGGCTTGCCCATGGACAATGGCTTTGTCATGCAGTTGATAATTCTACATATGCAATGAGTTATGTTTGTAATCAAAGGTTTTTTAAAAACAAACAAAACTCTACAGGAACCCACGTATATGGTTGTAATTTCTTATTTTTAAAATCTTTATTTTTAAAGGATTATTTTTTATCTAATTTTGTCTCTGCCGGGTCTTCATTGCTGTGCGGGCTTTTCTCTAGTTGCAGCGAGTGGAGGCCACTCTCTAGTTGGTGCACAAGCTCTATGGTTTGTCGGCTTCAGCGGTTGCAGTTTTCTGGCTCTAGAGCACAAGCGTAGTAGTTGTGGCACATCGGGAACTTCAGCATTGGCAGGCTGATTCTTTACCACTGAGCCACCAGGGAAGCTCTTAAAGGTGGTGTTTTTTTGTTTTTTTTTTCCTCTTGGATGTGGACCATTTTTAAAATCGTTACTGAATGTGTTACAATATTGCTTCTATTTTATGTTTTGGTTTTTTGACCACAAGGCATGTGGATCTTCGTTCCCTAACCAGGGATCAAACCCACAGCCCCTACATTGGAAGGTGAAGTCTTAACCACTGGACCACCAGGGAAGTCCCATGTACGGTTGTAGTTTAGGGGCAAGTGGAACCTGAAATGCAGCCGCAATTACAGGCTAGCTCTGCTCCTCAACCAGAGGGAGGGGCACGTTTTCTCTGCACAGAGGGAGGGTCCCTAGAAAACTGTCCATTCCGCTTTTCCCCCGAGGCACCTTTTCCTAATCTGCACAAAGGTACCAGAAAGGCTAACAATAACCCTGAAACCCATCAAGACAGCAGAAACTAATCCCGGAAAGTAATTAAAGCATTTTAGATATCAACTTAAAAATGTGTGTGTGTGTGTGTGTGTGTATGTGTTGGGGGTGGGGGGGGGGGAAGGTGGGGGCGGCGGGGGCAGGTTGCATAGTTTTTCAAAATTATTTTCTGAGTAAACAAGCCAAAAGGGAGATCACTGTATCTGTCTCTCCTTCCATGTTGCTCAGGCACACACACCCCTGCCCAAGTCTCTTCCTTTCTCTGGTTGTTATGCCACATCAAAGCCCATCCTTTCCTTTAACCTTCTGCCTGATCTTTCACCTAAGCGTTCTCAAGTTTATTCTTTTCTTTTGCGGGCGCTGCCAATTCACTTCTAGGACCACACACTCGAGCCTAACTAAATACACCAACCCATCATTAGCTCATCTCGGCTGGATTCTCATTTCCAACTCCTGTAAATCCACAAGAGCAGGGAGGGTGCCCCAAAGGCACACACTGCCGCCTAGCGGCCGACGGTTTACCAGGCGACTGGGGCGACGCCGGGACAGGCCAGCAGGGGCGTTTGGCAGGGGCACCAGCGGGGAACCGCCAGGGTTAGCTCCCTCCGCTAGGGTCATGGCCTTATCTCTGGAAACATCTTTCCAAGTCTATTTCTCTCAAAATTTATTTCATCTTTCAAAGTCCAGCGTAAACGCCATGATTTCTTTTTTCTGATCTTCCAAGGAAGAGGACCCCACTCCTCTACAAGTCTCAGAGTGGGTTCAGCTGTTTCACTGTAAGGCCTGGAGAGCCACACTGCCTAATCCCAACTCTTTCTCCTCCTCTAGTCCCTCAAAGACTCAGGGCCTCTGAAGTACGTGCCATCAGGATATTGCAGTCTGCTGATCCCCTGGGCCACTTCCCTTCATTCCCTGGAAATCTGAAAACCTGACTCATTCTCCTGGTTACACAACTCCTGCTGTCATCATTCCTAGTGGCTTCGTCATCCTTGGAAACAATTCAGCCCTGTATTGGCCTCAGTTCCTTATCCGCTCATTTCCAATCATCCTATTTTCCAGTCCACCTCGCACTCATTTTCATGGTGACACCCTAGCCTGAGTCATTCATAATAAATGCTTTTCTTCCAAAACCTCTGTTTCTTACATCTCACACTGATCACGGCCTCTCCAACAATTTTTTTCTTTTTAATGTGGACCATTTTTAAAGTCTTTATTGAAATTGATAGTGCTTCTGTTGTTTATGTTCTCATTTTTTGGCCATGAGGCATGTGGGATCTCATTAGCTCCCCGATCAAACCCGCACCCCCTGCATTGAAAGGCAGTTTTAACCACTAGATAGTCAGGGAATTCTCCTTTAACCATTTCCTAATAGGAGCAGGATCTCTAAGTTATTAACTCTATTAATTTTCACTTCATCACCCTTCTATTTTTACTTTCCATATCCCCCAACTTAAATGGTTAGATTCATCACTATAAGCACTCCTTTGCAAAAACTTGGAACTCCTTAACACTTCTCTCCTTCCTGTTTCTGGGTAAAACCTCAACCCTTGGTTAAATCCAACTCTAGTTACTCTGCTTGCTTGCATTCACTAGCTAAATAAATATAACTGGAGAAAAACCTGCAACCATGCTAACTGGTATCACATTGAATTAGATGATAATCTCAAGTGAGCTCTCAAACTGCTCTGCAAAGCTTTATTTTCCCAAATCATTCACTCCCTATTGTCTAAGAAAACAATTTCACACCTTTTCCTCTCACCTCAAATTTCCAAGATGTCTTTGTCCTTTTTCACACTGAGTTGATAATCTCATTTCTTATTTCTTTGAAAAACGAAAGAAATTTCTCACCATTCTACTTCACTATCAAATCTACTGAATCAGTATCCACACTCTCAGCTTGCTTCTTGTTAAAATGGATGAACTGTTTCCTGCTCCCCGGGTCAAGAAGATGCCCTGGAGAAGGAAATGGTAACCCACTCCAGTATTCTTGCCTGGAGAATCCCATGGTCAGAGGAGCCTGGTGGGCTACAGTCTGTGGAGTCGCACAGAGTAGGACACGACTGAGCGACTGGACAACAACAACCCATCTGCTAAGGCTGGTCCCTCCACCACAGAACTGGACTCCTTTTCCTCTCACCTTACTCAAGAATTTCGTCTTAAACACATTTCCCTTATATCTTCACATTTCCCTTTCTACTAGATCAATACCATCATATCCCTTAACAACACTCTCCTTTAGATAGACAGACTTCAGAAAAGTAGATGCTTCTGAGAAGGTGAGAAGTTGGCAGGCTATCACAATACATACAAGATTCTATTTCTCAAGCAGGGTGGGTATCAGGGTGTCCATTTTAAAGATTCTTGCCTTTTTCATAAAGATGGTGCTGAAAGTGAAGGAAGTGGTGCTGAAGACATCTACATCTGCCTCTGAAGGCAGCCCAACACCCCTGGAAGAGCACTCCCAGGACGAGCGAGCTTGACCACTGTGCCACCATCAAGGCCTGCTGACCTGGGTGAGCCATGAAGAAGACAGAAGACAACCATATACTTGTGTTCACTGTAAGGGTCAAGGCCAACAAGCACCAGATCAAACAGGCATGTCAGGGCCCTGGTCAACTTTGTCATCAGGTGTGATGGAGAGAAGTCCAACTGGCTCTTGACTGTGATGCTTTGGAGGGTGCTAACAAAATTAGGATCATCTGAACCCGACTCCAGCTGGTTAATTCTCAATATAAATTGACCATATAAAATTCTTATCATACATTCCTTCATAGTAGTGAAAGAAATAATTATTTTCTGGACCTTAAGTTCCTTCTCAAGACAAGCGCCCTGCATCTGTGCTCCCTTTAAAGTAAATTCCACCGATTCCTTAAACCATTTTCTATTAAAAGTGACTTTTATGTAATATTATGTTAGTGATGACTTTTAAAATACTATTATGTGAGTGAAGTCAAAGTGTTAGTTGCTTAGCTGTGTCCAACTCTTTGCGACTCCATAGACTGCAGCCCACCAATTCCTCTGTCCATGGGATTCTCCAGGCAAGAATACTGGAGAGGATTGCCATGCCCTCCTACAGGGGATCTTCCCCACCCAGGTTTCCTGCATTGCAGGCAGATTCTTTACCATCTGAGTCACCAGGGAAGCCCATTCGCCATGTTTTTGTCCCTCCTGCTGTTTGAACTACTCCTGTCAAGGTCATCAGCAAACTCTGTCTTATCAAATCCAAGGCTTAATTCTCTATCCTGACTTGACCGCTCAAAAACATGACAACACTCATCACTCTCTTTTAAAAAAAATTTTGACTGCATCCTGAGGCATGTGGAACCTTAGTGTCCCAACCAGGGATTGAACCCTTGTGCCTTGCATTGGAAAGTGGAGTCTTAACCACTAGAACACCAGAGGTCCTTTAAAAAAAAAAAAAAAATTATCACTCTGTTCTTCTTGGAATAAGTTTCTTCCCTTGGCTTTTCATACACCAATCTGTTCTGGTTTCTCATTTATCTTACTGCCTTTTCTCAGTATTTCTAAATACTGGAATGTTCCCAAGGTTGACTCCTTAAAACTCTTTCCTACACACTCTCACTCCTTGGGTTTTCTCCTCCAGGGCCATGGCTTTAAATAGCATTTACATCAAATCTCAGTCTCCAATTTGGGACCTGGTCTTTAGGCTGCAGACTTGGGTGTTTCCACATGGAGGGCTAACATAAGCCTGCTCTTATTTCTCCCTGGTCAAAACCCTTCAGCGGTGTTTCATCAGATTTAGAAAAAAAGGTGAGAGCTGCCTCCCTAACCTCACTTCCTGCCCCTCTTCTCTCTGATACATCACCCTCCGGCCCGCTGTTCTTTGAAGGCAGCAGGCCAGATGCTGCCTACCCCATTTTTGTTGTTGTTAGTTTCGTTTCCTTAAGCTTTTCAGATAATTGTAGATCCCCATGTAGTTATAAGAAATAACACGGAAACCCCATATGCTCCTTACCCAGTTTCCCTTTCACAGCAACATCTTGCATCATACTCACAATATCACAGCCAGGGAACTGATAAATCTACTCACTTTATTCAGATTTTACCAGTTTTACATACGCTCATGTATGTGTGTGTGTGTTTAGTTTTATGTCACTTTATCACTTGTGTAAATTGTTATGACCACCATCGCAGTCAAGATACAAAATAGTTCTATAAGAAGGATACCCCTGAAGAAGGAGAAGGCGAGGAGGAAGTGGATATTTTGCTTCTTTTTATAGCCAGTATCTCTTCTACAATCCCAATCAGTGGCAAACATTAATCTGTCCTCCATCTCTATAATTTTGTAATTTAAAAATGTAAATGGGACCTCTTTTAGCTTGGGTTGCCATAACAGAGTAGTATAGATGGTGTGACTTAAACAACAATCATTTATTGCCTACAGTTCCAAAGGCTGGAAGTCCAGGCTCTGGGTACTAGTATCGTTGGTTCTAGTTACAGTCCTTTTCCTAGTTTCTAGACAGGCATCTTCTCACCATGTCCTTTCAAAACAGAGGGAGACTGAGCTAGTTCTCTGACTTCTTTTAATCTATGATATTTTTAAAAAATAATTTTTATTGATTTATTTGTGTGTGTGTCTGTGTTTAGGCACAAAGTCACGTCCGACTCTTTTCAACCCCATGGACTGTAGCCCGCCAGGCTCCTCTGTCCATGGGATTTCCCAGGCAGAAATACTGGAGTGGGCTGCCATTTCCTCTTCAGGGGATCTTTCTGATCCAGGGATCGAACTGGCATCTCCTGCACTGGCAGGTGGATCTGCACCGCTGAGCCACCAGGGAAGCCCGTTTATTGACTGACTGATGGCTGTGATGGGTCTTCATTGTTTCACTAGTGGGGGCTACTCTCTATTTGTGGTGTGAGGGCTTCTCAAAATGGTGGCATCTCTTGTTGCAGAGCATAGGCTCGAGGGTGTGCAGGCTCTAGTAGCTGTGGCACACGGGCTTTAGTTCTTCCTCCACATATGAAGGAACACATCTTTTTGGACCAGGGATCAAACCCATGCCCCTTGCACTGGCAGATGGATTCTCATCCACCATACCAGGGAAGTCCTCAGCATATAAATTTTGAGGGAACACAGACATTAAGATCATAACAAGATCATATAACATATAACATTTTGAGGTTGCTTCTTTTCACTTGGCATAATTCCCTGGGATCCATCCAAGTTGCTATATATATCACTAGTTTGTTCCTTTTTATTGCTGAGTAGTATTACATGATATGAATGTACTATAGCTTATTGCTTAATCATTCATCTGTTAAAGGACAATCAGGTTGTTTCTAGTTTTTGGCTATGACAGATAAAGCTGCTGTAAACCCTCAAGTACAGGATTTTTATGATTATGTTTTTATTTCTTTGGGATAAGTGCCCAAGAGAGCAATTGATATGCTAAGAGCACGTTAAGTTTCAGAAGAAACTGTCATATTCCATACCAGAGTCATTGCACCCTTTTACGCTTTCACCAGTAATGTGTGAAGGAGCCAGCTTTTCTGCATGTGCACCAGAAAATGCTGTTATTATTTTTCACTTTAGTCATCCTGAAAGGCATGTGGTTATTTCTTACCGTGGTTTTAATTTGCACTGCCCTAGCTAATGCTGCTGAGTATCTTTTCCACGTGCTTACTCATCATTTGTATGTCTTCTTCACTGAAACATCTGCTGCATGTCTTTTGACCTTTTTTTTAACTGTTGGGGTTTTTTTTTTTTTTAAATAACAGCTTTATTGAGATATAACTCACATACTATGCAATTCACTATTTAAAGCATATAATTTAGTGGTTTCTAGCATATTCACAGGGTTTGCAACCACCACCACAATTAATTGTGGAATACTTTCATCACCCCCATAAAGAAACTCCATACCCATTAGTGGTCTTTCACCGATTTCCACCATCTACTCCCTTACTTTTTCTTCATAGGATTTATCACTTCCTGCACAAGAATAAGATCCATGAGGGGCAGTCTCAGGCTCCAATAGTGCCTGTCATATAATATCACTTAAAGATTTAAATAAACAAATGAGTCACAGAGAACAATGTGGAAATTACATCTCTCCAGGAAAAATAATTCTACTTTTTGCTCTATTACTATTTTGTTAGAGGAACGATACTTAAAAGAACAATAGGTCTTATTCCCCTTGTGAACTGTATAATCATGTCCATGTGTCCTTCTGCCTCCATAGCTTTCCCTGATAATATGGAACTGAAGCACTACATAAGTCTTTACATTTGTTTTTTAACCCTGTACTCCTTCCTGATCTCCTTTTGAGCCTGAACTGAAATTCAACGAGTGGATGATAATTCGAAGTGAAGTGAAAGTCCTCAGTCGTGTCCGACTCTTTGCAACTTCATGGACTGTAGCCTGCAGGCTCCTCTGTCCGTGGAGTTCTCCAGGCAAGAATACTGGAGTGGGTAGCCGTTCCCTTCTCCAGGGGATCTTCCCAAGCCAGGGATCAAACCCAGGTTTCCCACATTGCAGGTGGATCCTTTACAGTCGGAGCCACCAGGGAAGCCCAAGAATACTGGAGTGGGTACCTCATCCTTTCTCCAGGGGATCTTCCTAACACAAAGTTACCTTTTTCACTCTATACTTGATTTCTCTTTTTGGCTCTTGAATTCTGAATCTCTTGATCTGTCTATAGCTTTCCTGGTGGCTCAGATGGTAAAGAATCTGCCTGCAATGCAGGAGACCTGGGTTCGATCCCTGGGTTGGGAAGATCCCCTGGAGGAGGGTATGGCAACTCATTCCAGTATTCTTGCCCAGAGAATCCCCATGGAGACCTGTTTACAGGGGAATAATGTAGATCTGTCTATAGCAGAATAATGTAGAACAGAAGAAAGAGAGTTTTCATGTAAAGATATTGGTCACAGGACACTCTCTTAGTGAAGCTAAGTTGTGTGACCTGAAAAATTTATCTCACGATCTTAAACCTGGTTTTCAGAGTAACATCTGCCTCACAAATCAATGCATGTAAATAATAATAAATTCTCAAGTACTTAACATCTTCTATATGCCAATGTGAGATAACAGAATATGAATATTGGTCTCTGTCCTTGGTTCCTGGCACAGAACTTCTAAAATCTTTGTAATTTCCTAAGCGATAAGAACACTGGGAACATCTGTTTAATCATTGTCTTTGACCAGGTCCCAGGCTCCTAAAAGCCTTGTAAATTCCTCAGTGACAAGAGCACTAGGAGCATCTTTTGTTCTAGTGAAGTGGCTCAGGGTGGGCCCCTGGATAGGGCCAGTCCCCAGCAAGACCAAACCCTGATTAGAAGCTTGGGATTATCAGTTCACCCCTCATCCTCCAGAGAGGGGAGAGGGGCTAGAAACAGGAGTTACTGATTGACGGTGCCTGTGTGGGGAAGCCTCCATAAAACCCCAGTGGTAGGGGCTTTAGAGAGCTTTCAGGTTGGTAAACACATACAAGGGGAGGGAGACACACCTCAACTTCCTGGGGACGAAAGTGCCTACGCTTGCGACTGCTAGAACTTGCCCGAAATATTTCTTTCTCTGGCTGTTCATCCGTGTCCTTTATCTCATTTAATCAACTGGTAAACATAAGTGTTTCTTTGAGTTCTGTGATCCATTTCAGCAAATTAATTGAACCCAAGGAAGCCCTCCCAATCTACAGCTGGTTGGTCAGAAGCACAGGTAATCTTGCAACTAGCATCTGAAGTATGTGTGTGTGTGTATGTGTATGCATACAGGGGAGCAGGGAGGACAGTGTCAGAATTGAGTTACACTGTAGGACATCCAGTTGCAGCCACAGAACATTGCTTGGTATGCGGAAAAACTGAGCTTTTCCCTTTGCAGCGAGATTCTTTGATAAGTGCTTAGACTATAGTATTAATTTAATTGTCAGCAAAGATTGATGTCATCCAAAGAGTAAATTACAGTGTCTGGCTAATAAGTATGAAATGGGACCAACTTTCATAGCTATTTGCATCTGGCTATGTCAAAATGGCCTTGTCAAAACTACAGTTACTTTTGTTGTTGTTGTTGTTGTTGTTGCTGTTGGGGTGGAGCTGACATCAAATCACTGTTTTTAATGCCAGTAACAACAGCAACAACCACCTTAAACCTTTGCCTTTACCATTAATTCCCACTAAAATACAGGGGGCTTTGTCCTTTAATTTCTCTATTATTTGAGATGTTTCACAAGCATGTACTTCTTTTTAAATAAAATAACCACAACAATGATATATCTTAATAATGGTAAGGTTGGCATAATTAGGAAGCCCACAAATAACAGAGATAAACTACTCTTGAGTTTTGAAATGGCAAAAACAGTAGCTCCCAATCTTAAATAGTCATATCTAATTATTAGATTAAATACACATGCAGCAGTGGGGCTTAGTGGGGAGCTGGGGTGGGCAGAAGGCACAGGGGCTTTGCTCACCATTGGCAGAGGAATGAACACATTTTTAAGAAAGAATGGCTCTTTGCTTTCTGTCTCACACCTCGTTCTCACAGTGTTTCCGACCAGTCTTTCCAAAATAGCCTTAATGACTATCATGTAAACGTACCATCCTTAAAAATGTGTTGAGTTTTTAGATTTTCCAAAAGATGCACTTTTTTTTTTTTTTGAAAATGTGCTAAGGAAGAGCAATTACTCCTCCTGTTCTTTCCCCCCAGCTCTGCTTTCCTTGGTCTGGCCATTAAAAAGACTGGAAAAGAATCTGGTCTGAGAAGACTGCCATTCAAGATCCCAGTAAATTCCGTGAGAGCAAAGCTTTTTAAAACCTTTCTAGATAATCACAAGGGGTCAACCCTTGACTTTAGGCAATAGGTCATAGTTTAGCTACCAGATAAGGCCTACCCTGCCCCCATCCCAGTCCAAAGAGTCATAAATTCTTTACTGTCTTTTTGTGAATCTTCATCACAAGGCTTTGTAAGTAATATGACTCAGTTACACTCTAGAGTCTGCTCTGTAAGAAGTCTTCTGTCTATCTGCTCATGGTATATGATTCTTCACCCCTCAAAAGTCATGGCAATTTTCAATGAAATTCCCTCTCATCCAGTTGTGTAGAATTTTACTGAGGCCTGTTTGCAATTACAGTGCTGAACATGGATAGTTTATCATGCAGATACTAATTGTGAATAAAAAGAATATGGGAAGGTACCAAGTCTATTGGCTCCAGTAGTCTCTCCCATCACCACTTATGTGAGTCCACATTAATAAGACAACAAACATTTAAGGAGATGATAGGTACTCAGATTATTAACATATTCATGACAAAACAAGCTGATACTAATCTGACATAAATTCTTAATACTCACATCCTGTTTGCTGCTCTCCATCTCTCTGTTATACTAAGAACTGACTCGCCCTCCAATTCTTCTTCAAGGTACTGCTTCCTGTAAATTGTAATTGGTGAGTTATTTATTCGCTTTATCTACTTAAGCTCCTTAAGGGTGAGGCTGTAACTTAGCTCCCCAACCCACTGGCACACCAATAAAAAATACTTGTGGAAGAAGCTAAGACCTCATATAATTCTAATGTCTTAGATTAACTCAATTCTGGGGTCCTCCACAAAGCTGTTTCCACTTGTTTAGTAGCCAGTGGGAAAAACTTTATCAAGTAAAGGGAGAGAAGGGGGAAAGAGCTGAAGATGGTGAAAATGGGACCTCTGTATTTTGAGTCATGGCTCTGGCACCAACTAGCACAGTCTCGCCATCAGCGAAAAGAGAAGGGATGAAGGGAATTCGCTGTTATAAAATTCTGTGATTTAATGTGGCGTATGCTGCCATATAAGATTATAAAACATTTTGAATAAGCCACCTCTTCAAAGCCTCACCTGAGCCTACACTGCCTCAGTGAGCTTCAGTGCAGTCAGAAATCAGGATTCGCCTTAACCAGTTATCAAGTCTGTGTCCTCCTCCACCAGCGCTCCTGACTTGAGGGCATAGTTCTGGGGCTCAGCTGGATGTATGGTGAAGCACTAGCACTGTTTCCTGAGTTTGTTAGGAGGAAGGGGACAAAGGACAGGCCATTCCTTTGACTGTGCCACAGCTTCCTTATTACACTTTCCTTTTCCCTTCTCTCTGCTGCCTTCCTCCCCACCTCCCAATCTCTCTCTTCCTCTGCTAGTTCTCCTCTTCCAGATCATCCTCATTTGGGGGAAAACACACACACAAAACCTCTACAACACTTCAAACTCAAATAAACATACTTTTTCTTTGTACTTGCACTGAATAAGTGAACCATAATTTCCTAAGGAACTTCCAATTTTCATCTTGCAAAAACCGACAAAGTTATCATTTGCAAGGCACTTAAACTCCTGGTAGCTATCTTTCAAGGTCAGCACAGTTCCCTTCGCCTGGATGGCTTTTTCCTATGACTCTATCACTTTCTTCAGGTGTCTGGTCAAAAGACAGTTCCTCAGACCCACTTCGTCCCCTTTCTCATTTCTTACTGTTTTCTTCCTGAGATTTATCACTGTCTGGTATTTTATTACACATCCACGCATTTTCTTGTCTATCCCTTCCCTAGAATATAAGCTCCAGGAGGGCAGGGCCATTGCCCACCTCGTTCACGCGGGGTCTCCAGCACTTGGAGCAGGATTGGGGTTAGGGGAGGCGCTCAGGAAAGAAAGAATCAGTATTCTCTCTAGTACGCTCAGGCTACTTGCTCGGTTCTCCAGAGCCCCAGGACCCCTTCTCGCTTAGTACCGCCCAATTGCGAGTCCCCACCCACCTGTTTTGGGCTCTCAAATAACTGCAGATGGTGATTGCAGCCATGAAATTAAAGGACACTTACTCCTTGGAAGGAAAGTTATGACCAACCTAGATAGCATATTAAAAAGCAGAGACGTTACTTTGCCAACAAAGGTCCATCTAGTCAAGGCTATGGTTTTTCCAGTGGTCAAGTATGGATATGAGAGTTGGACTGTGAAGAAAGCTGAGAGCCGAAGAATTGATGCTTTTGAACTGTAGTGTTGGAGAAGACTCTTGAGAGTCCCTTGGACTGCAAGGAGATCCAACTAGTCCATCCTAAAGGAGATCAGTCCTGGGTGTTCATTGGAAGGACTGATGCTGAAGCTGAAACTCCAATATTTTGGCCACCTCATGCGAAGAGTTGACTCATTGGAAAAGACCCTGATGCTGGGAGGGATTGGGGGCAGGAGGAGAAGGGGACGACAGAGGATGAGATGGCTGGATGGCATCACCGACTCGATGGACATGAGTTTGGGTAAACTCCGGGAGTTGGTGATGGACAGGGAGGCCTGGCGTGCTGCGATTCATGGGGTCGCAAAGAGTCGGACACGACTGAGCGACTGAACTGAACTGAACCCACCTTCACCGGAGCCCAGCTCGGAGGCTAGTCCTCTCGCCTGTCCGCCACTAGGACAGCGCAGCGCTGCCACCGCGCGGACCGGGCAGCTGCGGTTGGGCCCAGAGGCGCCGCTCAACCGCCCATCTCCGGGCCCAGCCACACCGCTCCGCGGGTCCCAGGCCGCGGCGCCCGGGGGTGACAGCGATGCCGCCACCGCGCTTCCGTCCGCCTGGCTGCGCAGCCGTTAGGAGCCCCGCGCCGCCACGAGATGTCCAGGATTCTGTTCTGAACGATCCGTTGATGCGGGAGGAAAACGGGACTCGTTTGTCAGCGAGACGCAGGCACCCACCCGCGGCGTGGGCAGGGGTAGCGCTCGCGGGTTCCCTCAACCGCGGCACCAGCCTGACCTCACCTTCAAGCCAAACTGACTCGCTGGGCCGCCGCCGCCCACCCGGCTCCCACCCGGCGCCCCTGGCGTCTTCGCCGAGAGCGCAGGGAAGCCTTTACGGGGAAACGGCGCTGGGCCCCACCATCCTCAGCGCCGCCGTTAAGAGAATGCTACCATTTCTGTTTTAAGAGATACGTTTTCCCCCACAACGCCTCTGCGCCCGGGAGGTGGTGTCCCCAGTTAACTGCGGGAAGGGCCAGAGATGGGCTGGGAAGATCGAGGGCAATTTCTAATAGTTCTTTCGGACCGGTAGCTCTTTTCTGATGAAGAGCCCCCAGCTGTCTTTCTCTCCGCCTCCCGGAATGGACTCTTTAAAATTTGGGATTAGGAATAATAAAGGTCATCCTCCATTGCCTCGTGCATGCTGCCCCAGTGGAGAGATTGTTTTTCCTTCTCCCGCCTACCCAATTTGGAATTGTTTGGAAACTCCTAACAGCATGGCCTTGAGCAAGGGTTGAGTCAATAGTGACACAAGTTTTTTAAAAGGTCTACACCACATTTCTCAAAAGGGAATATTCCCAGTGAGCAATAAACTCGTGAAAAGTGTGCAAGTGAATTGGTCATCGGGGACCTTCAATTTATTAAAACCACAGGAAATTCCACTGCACACACACCAGGATGGTTAAATGAAGGAGGAGGAAAAGGAGAGAGAGGTGGTGTTGGTGTTGGCGATGATGGTTGGGCTAAGTTGTGCCTGACTCTTCTTTGACCTCATGGACTATAGCTCTCCAGGCTCTTCTGTCCATGGGATTTCTCAGGCAAGAATACTGGAGTGAGTTGCCATCTCCTTTTCCAGGGGATCTTCCTGACCCAGGGATCGAACCTGCATCTCCTGCATTGGCAAAGGGGTTCTTTACCACTGAGCCACAGGGAAACCCATAGTGGAATATTACTCAGCTGTAAAAAAACAATGAATTAAAGTCATTGCAGCAACATGGATACACCTGGGGATTATCATATTAAGTGAAGTAAATCAGACCCAGAAAGATACAATATCATTTATATGTGGAATCTAGGGAAAACAATGATAGAAGTAAACATTTATGAAACAGAAATAGACTCACAGACATAGAAAACATGGGCTTCCCTGGGAATCCACCTTGCAATGCAGGAGACACAGATTTCATTCCTGGTCTGGAAAGATCCTGCACTCCTTGGAGCATCTAGGCCGGTGAGCCAAATCTAGAGAAGGCCCTCGCTGTACCAACAAAGACTCAGCACAGCCAAACATAGAAAAAAAGAACACATGCCTACCTTATGACCCATGATTCTATCCCTAGATATATACTCAACAGAAATGCATACACATATTCATCAAAAAATAGGTATTAGAATATTAATCTCAGCAGTATTTGTGACAATGCCAGACTGGAAATAATCCAGGGGTCCTGTAACAGGAGAGTGGATAATGACATTGTGGTATATTAACACAATGGAATATTATGCAGAAATGAGAGTGAATGTACTACAGTATATGGATGGACCTCACAAAGTTGAGTGAAGGAAAACTGTCATGCTCCATGCGTGGGCTTGAAAACAATTTCCAGCCATGAGGCGGTATGAGAGGAGAATAGAGTTTATTAGAACAGGAGATGCTGTTAGAACAGTGGGCCAGCTCAAGTGAGAGCTGAAGCTTTCTGTAGGCTAGTAGGCAATTTTTATAGCTTCAAAAAGAAAATTCCTGCTGGAAGAGTGGCATTGGGTGACTGGTTTGGGTGCTATAGGGTGAGTATTTTTACCTAACATGGGGTCAGGGAGCAGGCTGGTTTAGATGGGGGGCTCATGGCAACGGTTGCTGCGGGACACACTCTGTTCCAGAGAAGACCTTGGTACTGGGCTCCACATCTGTGGCCTTGGTACAAGGCTTTATACCTGTCACCTTGGTACAGGGCACCACAGAAACCAGGTCCAAAAGAGGACATGTTGAATAATTCCATTTATATAAAGCTTCAAAAACAGGCAAAACTAATCTATGGTGTCATAGACTTAAATATGTGGTTATACTTTGAGAGGCTGTAACTAGGAAGGGACACCAGGACTTCTGGGATGTCTCCAGTGATTTTGTCTGGGTGCCATTAGCTTTGTAGAAACAAATATCCAACTGAGCATTTTTCCATATGTGTCTCACTTTAAAATTTTTTTCAATTAAAAAAGTCTGAACTATTATTTGTCCAAGTTCTCTTCTACTCAATTCAACCTACCTTCATTTTATTTTTACTGTCACTATTGCCTTATTGCACACGGCACTAGGAGGACTGTCGAGTCCTGGAAAGATATCTCTGGCTCCCAGGAGTTCAGTCTACGAGGTAGTACAAATAAAACGTCATTGCTTGGGAGCAGTCTTTGACATTATACGGTTAGGGAAGTCCCAAATAATTACCTTGGAAGAAAGTTTGGGGAGAGAATATGCATCCAAGAACCTATTTGCAGGGCAGGAATAGAAATGCAGACATAGAGAACAGACTTTGGACACAGTAGGGGAAGGAAAGGGAGGGACAAATTGAGAGAGTAGCATTGAAATACATTATCATATGTAATAGAGATAGCTAATGGGAAGTATTGGAAGAAAAGCTATGACAGACATGGTCCACTGGAGAAGGGAATGGCAAACCACTTCAGTATTCTTGCCTTGAGAACCCCATGAACAGTATGAAAAGGCAAAAAGATATGACACCGAAAGATGAACTCCCTGGGTTGGTAGGTGCCCAATATGCTACTGGAGAAGACTGGAGAAATAATTTCAGAAAGAATAAAGAGATGGAGCCAAAGCACAACATCCAGTTGTGGATGTGACTGGTGATGGAAGTAAGTCCAATGCTGTAAAGAGCAATATTGCATAGGAACCTGGTATGTTAGGTCCATGAATCTCCGTAAATTGGAAGTGCTCAACAGGAGATGGCAAGACTGAACACCAACATTTTAGGAATCAGTGAATTAAAATGGACCAGAATGGGTGAATTTAATTCACATCATCATTATATCTACTACTGTGGGCAAGAATCCCTTAGAAGAACTGGAGTAGCCCTCGTAGTCAAAATAAGAGTCCGAAATGCAGTCCTTAGGTGCAATATAAAAAATGACAGAATGATCTCTGTTCGTTTCCAAGGCAAACCATTCAATATCACAGTAATCCGAGTCTATGCCCCAACCACTAATGCCAAAGAAACAGAAGTTGAATGGTTCTATGAAGACCTACAAGACCGTCTGGAACATAAAAAAAAAAAAAAAGTCCTTCTCATTCACAGGGGACTGGAATGCAAAAGTAGGAAGTCAAGTGATACCTAGAGTAACAGGCAAGTTTGGCCTTGGAGTACAAAATGAAGCATGGAAAAGGCTAACAGAGTTTTACCAAGAGAACGCACTGGTCATAGTAAACACTTTCTTCCAACAACACAAGAGACAACTCTACACATGGACATCACCAGATGGTCAATACCGAAATCAGATTATATTCTTTGCAGCCAAAGATGGAGACGCTCTATACAGTCCGCAAAAACAAGACTGGGAGCTGACTGTGGCTCAGATCATGAACTCCTTATTGCCAAATTCAGACTTAAATTGAAGAAAGTAGGGAAAACCACTAGACCATTCAGGTATGACCTAAATCAAATCCCTTACGATTATACAGTGGATGTGACAAATAAATTCAAGGGATTAGATGTGATAGATGGAGTGCCTGAAGAACCATGGATAAATGTTAGTGACATTGTACAGAAGGCAGTGATCAAGACCATTCCTAAGAAAAAGAAATGCAAAAAGGCAAAATGATTGTCTGAGGAGGCCTTACAAATAGCTGAGAAAAGACAGAAGCTAAAGGCAAAGGAGAAAAGGAAAGCTACACCCATCTGATGTAGAGTTCTAAAGAATAGCAAGGAGAGATAAGAAAGCCTTCCTCAGTGACCAATGCACAGAAATAGAGGAAAACAAAGAATGGGAAAGACTAGAGATCTCTTCAAGAAAATTCATTATAACAAGGGATTATTTCATGCAAAGATGGACACAATAAAGGACAGAAATGGTATGGACCTAACAGAAGCAGAAGGTGTTAAGAAGAGGTGGCAAGAATAACAGAAGAATTACACAAAAAAGATCTTAATGACCCGGATAACCACGATGGTGTGATCACTCACCTAGAGCCAGACATCCTGGAATGTGAAGTCAAGTGGGCCTTAGGAAGCATCACTATGAACAAAACTAGTGGAGGTGATGGAATTCCAGTTGAGCTATTTCAAATCCTGAAAGATGATGCTGTGAAAGTGCTGCACTCAATATGCCAGAAAATTTGGAAAACTCAGCAGTGACCACAGGACTGGAAACGGTCAGTTTTCATTCCAATCCCAAAGAAAGGCAATGCCAAAGAATGTTGAGACTACCACACAATTGCAGTCATCTCACATGCTAGCAAAGTAATGCTCAAAATTCTCCAAGCCAGGCTTCAACAGTATGTGCACCGTGAACTTCCAGATGTTCAAGCTGGGTTTAGAAAAGGCAGAGGAACCAGAGATCAAATTGCCAACATCCGTTGGATCATCAAAAAAACAAGAGAGTTCCAGAAATACATCTACTTTTGCTTTATTGACTATGCCAAAGACTTTGACTGTGTGGATCACAACAAAGTGTGGAAAATTCTTAAAGAGATGGGGATACCGGAGCATCATTCCTGTCTTCTGAGAAGTCTGTGTGCAGGTCAAGAAGCAACAGTTAGAACCTGACATGGGACAATGGACTGGTTCCAAACTGGGAAAGGAATATGTCAAGGTTGTATATTGTCACCCTGCTTATTTAACTTATATACAGAGTACATCATGCAAAATACTGGATTGGATGAAGCACAAGCTGGAATCAAGATTGCTGGGAGGAAATATCAATAACCTCAGATATGCAGATGACACCACTCTTATGGCAGAAAGCAAAAAGGAACTAAAGAGCCTCTTGATGAAAGTTAAAGAGGAGAGTGAAAAAGTTGGCTTAAAGCTCAACATTCAAAAAACTAAGATCACGGTATCTGGTCCCATCACTTTATGGCAAATAGATGGGAAACAATGGAAACAGTGACAGACTTTATTTTCTTGGGCTCCAAAATCACTGCAGATGGTGACTGCAGCCATGAAATTAAAAGATGCTTGCTCCTTGGAAGAAAAGCTATGACCGACCTAGACAGCATATTAAAAAGCAGAGACATTACTTTGCCAACAAAGGTCCGTCTAGTGAAAGCTACGGTTTTTCCAGTAGTCATGTATGGATGTGAAAGTTGGACCATAAAGAAAGCTGAGCACCGAAGAATTGATGCTTTTGAACTGTGGTGTTGGAGAAGACTTTTGAGAGTCCCTTGGACTGCAAGGAAATCAAAGCAGTCAATTTTAAAGGAAATCAGTCCTGAATATTCATTGGAAGAACTAATGCTGAAGCTTCAATACTTTGGCCACCTGGTGGGAAGAGCTGACTCATTTGAAAAGACCCTGATGCTGGGAAAGATTGAAGGCCAGAGGAGAAGGGAATGACAGAGGATGAGATGGTTGGATGGCATCACTGACTTGAAGGACATGAGTTTGAGCAAGCTCCAGGAGTTTGTGATGGGCTGGGAAGCCTGGCGTGCTACAGTGCATAGTGTCGCAGAGTCAGACACGACTAAGCGACTGAACTGAACTGAATGGGAAGTATAACACAGGTAGCGCAACTGGTGCTCTGTGATATCCTAGAGGGTTAGGATGGTGTGGGGTGTGGGGGTGAGGTTCAAGAGGAAGGGGATATATGCATACTTACAACTGATTCACGTTGTTGTGTGGCAGAAACCAGTACAGTATTGTAAAGGAGTTATCCTCCAATTGAAAATAAACTTTAAAAAATAAATGGAAAAAAAAGGAATGTGCATCTACTCAGTTTCTAAGTTAGAAGGGATCTTCGTGTGTGCTCAGTTGTGCAGCACTTTGCAACCCCATGGCCAGGCTCCTCGGTCCATGGGATTTACCAGACAAGAATACTGGAATGTGTTGCCATTTCCTTCTCCAGGGGATATTTCTGACCCAGGCAGGGATCGAACTTGTGTCTCTTGCACCTCCTGCACTGCAGGCAGATTCTTTACCACTGAGCCATCTAGGAAGCCCCAGAAAGGATCTGAAGGACCTCATAATTTCCTGTAGATAGGGACCAGCATGATCAACTGTCTCAGCTTTCCTAGGACTCAGGGGTTTTTCAGGACAGGGGGCTTTTAGCACTAAACCCAAGACTGTCTTGGGCAACCTGGATGGGTGGTCATTCTAGCAGGGGCTGAGCCTGTTTCATTGTTGAATTTGTCAATGTTTCTAACACAAAGTCTAGCACATAGGAGATAATTAATAAGCTCAATGGATATCTGTTGAAATGAGGGAAAATGGTAACGTAAGTAAAGGCACCTACTTTAGGTGATGCTAGTCATTTTGGGGGCAGAAATTGTGGGCAATATGGGTTAGGATCAGGTTGAAGACAATCTTGAAAGTCAAGCTGAATAGCATGTATTATAGCTTACTGATAATTGGTATCCACAGAACGTTTTCAAACAGAGTGACATGAAAAAATCTGTTTTTCCTTATTAAATCTGAATTGCTGAATGGGACCAGTTATAGAGTCTACAAGTTGAAGTTCAGGTAGAAGTTTATTAGGAGTCCAGATAAAAAGTGAAATAATACACCTTCAGAACCATTAAGGGAACTAAGAGCTTCACTGAGACCAAATTGCCAACATCCTCTGGATCGTGGAAAAAGCAAGAGAGTTCCAGAAAAACATCTATTTCTGCTTTACTGACTATGCCAAACCCTTTGACTGTGTGGATCACAATAAACTGTGGAAAATTCTGAAAGAGATGGGAATTCCAGACCACCTGACCTGCCTCTTGAGAAATCTGTATGCAGGTCAGGAAGCAACAGTTAGAACTGGACATGGAACAACAGACTGGTTCCAAATAGGAAAAGGAGTACGTCAAGGCTGTATATTGTCACCCTGCTTATCTAACTTATATGCAGAGTACATCATGAGAAACGCTGGGCTGGAAGAAGCACAAGCTGGAATCAAGATTGCCGGGAGAAATATCAATAATTTCAGATATGCAGATGACATCACCTTTATGGCAGAAAGTAAAGAAGAACTAAAAAGCCTCTTGATAAAAGTGAAAGAGAGTGAAAAAGTTGGCTTAAAACTCAACATTCAGAAAACGAAGATGATGGCATCTGGTCCCATCACTTCTTGGGAAATAGATGGGGAAAGAGTGGAAACTGTGTCAGACTTTATTTTTTTGGGCTCCAAAATCACTGTAGATCGTGACTGCAGCCATGAGATTAAAAGACGCTTACTCCTTGGAAGGAAAGTTATGACCAACCTAGATAGCATATTAAAAAGCAGAGACATTATTTTGCCAACAGAGGTTCATCTAGTCAAGGCTATGGTTTTTCCAGTGGTCAAGTATGGATGTGAGAGTTGGACTGTGAAGAAGGCTGAGCGCCGAAGAATTGATGCTTTTGAACTGTGGTGTTGGAGAAGACTCTTGAGAGTCCCTTGGACTGCAAGGAGATCCAACCAGTCCATCCTAAAGGAGATCAGCCCTGGGATTTCTTTGGAAGGAATGATGCTAAAGCTGAAACTCCAGTACTTTGGCCACCTCATGGGAAGAGTTGACTCATTGGAAAAGACTCTGATGCTGGGAGGGATTGGGGGCAGGAGGAGAAGGGGACGACAGAGGATGAGATGGCTGGCTGGCATCACTGACTCGATGGACGTGAGTCTCAGTGAACTCTGGGAGTTTGTGATGGACAGGGGGGCCTGGTGTGCTGCGATTAATGGGGTCACAAAGAGTCAGACACAACTGAGCGATTGAACTGAACTGAACTGAATCTAATATATCTTATTTTTAAATTGGCATTTTCTTATTACAGCAGTTCCCTCTTATTTATTCATAGGGGATACTTTCCAAGACCCTCAGTGGATTCCTGAAACCACAGATTGTACCGAACCCTATATTTCCTATACATAAATATACACCTATGATACAATTTAATTTATAAATTACACATATGATACATATATGTAATTACATATAAATTACATATGATACATATACACCTATGATAAATTAGACACAGTAAGAAATTAACAATAGTAACTATTAATAAAATAGAACAGTTGTGACAATATACCATAATAAAAGTTATGTGAATGTACTACTGTGACTGCTACTGCTGCTGCTAAGTTACTTCAGTCGTGTCCGACTCTATTCAACCCCATAGATGGCAGCCCACTAGGCTCCGCTGTCCCTGGGATTCTCCAGGCAAGAACACTGGAGTAGGTTGCCATTTCCTTCTCCAAAGCATGAAAGTGAAAAGTGAAAGTGAAGTCGCTCAGTCGTGTCCGACTCCTAGCGACCCCATGGACTCTAGCCCACCAGGCTCCTCTGTCCATGGGAGTTTCCAGGCAAGAGTACTGGAGTGGGGTGCCAGGGCCTTCTCCAACTACTGTGACAATATAGCTGAAAAAACAGCAGCTGCTAAGAGACTAATGGGTGGGCAGAGAATTCAGCATGGATTCATATATACACTGAACAATGGGATGTTTTCTGTCCGGGTGGGATGGCTTGAGATTTCATGATGTTACTTAGAATGGTGTGCAATTTAAAACTTGTGGACTGATTACTTCTGGAATTTTCCATTTAATATATTTTCAGGGAGTGATTGACCATGGGTAAGTGAAATCTCAGCAAGTGAAACTGCCAATAAGAGGTGCTACTGTATATGTTCTTTTTAGAAACTGTTTCTTCCATACCTTTCTTTCCCCTCCTTTCTTAAATGTTAGTATTTATATATAATATTAATTTTAGTTAGCAAGAAATGAAGGCCCAGCAGTAAGGTTCATTCAGCACGTCTTAAGCAGGACTAGGTAAGAAGAGGCTTTGTTTTTTTTTTCCTGGCAAGGGGCAGTGATTTTACACCTGTTGCTGTGTAGTCACTAAATTGTGTCTGACTCTGTGACTCCATGAACCGTAGCAGAGCAGTCTTCCCTGTCCTTCACTATCTTCCAGAGTTTGCTCAAACTCATGTCCATTGAGTCAGTGATACCATCCAACTGTCTCATCCTCTGTTGCCCGCTTCTCCGCTTGTCTTCAGTCTTTCCCAGCATCAGGGTCTTTTCCAATGAATCGGCTCTTTGCATCAGCTGGCCCAAGTATTGGAGCTTCAGCTTCAGTATCAATTCTTCCAGTGAATATTCAGGGTTGAGTTTTTAGGATTGACTAGTTTGATCTCCTTGCTGTCCAAGGGACTCTTTAGTCTTCTCCAGCACCACAGTTCAAAAGCATCAGTTCTTCAGTGCTCAGTCTTCTTTATAGTCCATCTCTCACATCCATACATGACTACTGGAAAAAACCATAGCTTTGACTAGATGGACCCTTGTTGGCAAAGTGATGTCTCTGCCTGTCAATATCTAGGTCTGTCATAGCTTTTCTTCCAAGGACCAAGTGTCTTTTCATTTCATAGATGCAGTCTGTGTCACCTGCATTAGCAGGCAGATTCTTTACCACTGAGCCATCTTATAAGCCCAACCTTACACTACTTCAGTGCTTTCATAGACTGCCACACCCGGACAAGGTGTTCACTGAGAAAGACAACCTACTGTTTTTCTTGAAGTTAAGTTTATCCAGTTCTTAAATTCTGCGAATGTAACCTTCCCACTTTTTTGGTGTAAAAAAGTATTACTTCTCTTATGAAATGATGGTCATAGTAGATCGCAGTTGGTAATGTCTTTCTGCAACAAAAGTCCTCTGCATCCCCTTATTGGTTTGTAAAATGAAAAAATCTTAAACTTCTGCTTCATTCTCATGCTTCTTCTGGCTCAGATTTTACATGTAGATACATATACATTTGTGATGGATATGACTGACCCATATTCTGTCTCCTTTTCATACACCTTCCTGTACTGCAGAGGCTAGAAAACCCACAACTATACATCACAGATTTTTTTGCCACTAGGATTCTGTTTCTAAATTATGATCTATCTGTAGTCTGCAAACCCAAGAGACTTGAAAAGTAGAAGTGAGGTAGGAGCCACCTCCTGGCTGCTTTGGCGCTTGCTGCTGGCCAGCATGATTGTGAGGTGCTGGGCTTTTGGCAGCAGTGTTCCGCATCCAAGCACTAGCTCTTGGCCACTGAAGGCTTTGAGGCAGTGTTAGCAACATTGCCCTCTGGATCACAGCCAGAGCACTGTGTTCTTGAATTCAACAGTTTCAGCAATAAAGCTTTGTTTTTTAAAAATATTTATTTATACAAAGAGTCAGACAGGACTGAGTGACTAACACTTTCACTTTCATTTAGTTATTTGCCTGTGCTAGGTCTTTGATGTGGCATGTGGGATCTAGTTTTCTGACCAGGGGTTGGACCTGGGCCCCCTGAAATGAGTGCAGAGTCTTAGCCACCGGACCACCAGGAAAGTCCCAGCAATAAGTTGTGATTCCTCACCTTTCTTATTTTTTTTTTTTAAAAAGGCTGTGCTGGGTCTTTGCTGCTGCATAGGCTTTTCTCTAGTTGCAGTGAGCGGGGGCTACTCCCTAGTTGCGGCTTCTCTTGTTGTGAAGCACGGGCTCCAGAGTGAGTGGGCTTCAGTAATTGCTGCAGGTGGGCTCAGTAGTTGCAGCTCCCAGGTTCTAGAGTACAGCCTCAGTAGTTGTGGTCCACAGGCTTAGTTGCGCTGGGGCATGCAGGATCCTCCTGGATCAGGGATTGAACCCATGTCTCCTGCATTGGCAGGCAGATTCTTTACCACTGAGCCACTCAGGAAGCCTGATTGCTCAGCTTTCTGAAGCTCCCCTCCCGTGAGTGTGTTTACTAATCCCATTCTAGGAGCCATTTCTGGGAAACAGCAGAGACTCTGCTCCTTCAGTTCTTCAAACGATTTTGTAAGCATGCATGTCCCTGTATTAAGGTATTTTCTGTTTAAAATAAAAGTGGTTTCTGTTTACTGCAAATAACCCTGACATATACAATACCTGACTGAGCAGTAAGTCCACTGTTTCTTCTATACTTCCCCTACTTGCCGCTCCTCATCCTCTGCCTTCCCTTTCCCTCTTCTTTCTATAATACCAAATGCAGTATAACCTGGTGTCTTCATCCTTGGTCTTTTGAGGCCCTGTAGCTGTTTCTTGAGCCTCCAGATAAAAAGAAACCCATGATGGGCTTCCCTGGTGGCTCTGTGGTAAAGAATCACCTGCCAATGCAGGAGACATGGGTTCAGTCCCTGAGTCAGGAAGACCTCACATGTGGAGGAGCAACTAAGCCGGTGTGCCCCAACGACTGAGCCCACGTGTTGCAACTACTGAAGTCCAAGTGTCCTAGAGCCCAGGCTTGGAAACAAAAGAAGCCATCAAAACGAGAAGCCTCCACACCACAATTAGAGAGTAGACCCTGCTCACTGCAACTTGAGAAAAGCTCTGGTAAAAATGAAGAGCCAGCACAGTCAAACATAAATAAATTAATTAATTAAAAAAAAAGAAAGTAACTCATTATCACAATATTTCACAAGGTGGGTGGGAGGTGGGAGCAGCTAGTCTCCTGGAGGTTGAGGTTTTCCCTGATACCCGAGAGGCTATCTGACTCCGTGTCTCAGGTTCTCACTAATCAAGATGCCAGTGGCTTATCTTTACCCACTGGAGGGTTTGGGTCTGTGATGAGGAACAATAGCAGTTTATTCCTTGGATTCTAGGTCCCCTGAGACACAATTTCTAGTTTGACTCATTGGGCATCATCATCGTCAGGAAAGTGACAGTACTCTACATGTATGAATTATTAACCTAAAACTAATATTATATGTTTCCATATTCTTTTAACATTTCTAGGAAAAAATGCTTTTCTCTCATAAACACAATTCTTTTTTTTGAAAGTTGTAATGTGTTTTCATTGATTAGAATTGTTTACAGTGTAATCATTCCATCATACCTATAATATACAGTCATAATCAAATATCTGATACTAAAGTAACTTACTGATAAATTCTAATATTGAACATAGAGTACTTCCATCTCTGTTAACAATAAAAAACAAAACCACTGAGTTTATCTTGGAAAATTTAAATTCTGGCCATTATATTACAAGTTGGGAATCTGAGTAATCCAACTTTGAGATGACTTTCTCACTGTAGAAGTTTGCTCTGTTGGTGAACGTTTGTTTTGGGATTTCCTCTTGTCTCAAGCCATTCTTGCAAACGACGCACTTTGGGGATGGGACCTTTCAATCGCCCTCGCCCTCTGCCTTGGTCAGTGTTCTGGACCTGGCCTCTCAATCCCAGCTTTTTACCCTCTGCCTGAGTATATTTGCAGAAGAACACTCCTTGCGCCTTCCCCAGTGTTTCCTAATCCACTGATACCAGCGTGTCCTCTTCTGCCATGCTGATGCTCACCCCTCCTCATCGTCCTCTCATGCAGCCAGGACTGCCTCTGCAACCACTGTGCCAACGGTTCTCCCACGTGCGCAATCTCTGTGCCCAGAAAGCTTAGACAAACAATTCTCCAAAAAATTTTTAAAATCTCCTTCCTCCCTTGTCCCACCCCTACTGCCACTTTGCTATAAGCAACACATAACAATACCTTATTATGCCAGAATTGTGAATAGCCTATAGTTTTCCCATGGTACTCTTATTATTGCAAATACAGCTGCCTCTTGTTCCTTCTCCTATCTTTAAACTATGGCCATAGTGATACTGAAAGGCCAATATGATAGACTCCCTTGTAAACTATCTGGCCTAGGATATCCTGGACAATCATAAAAAGATGGGATCGCCTTGGACAAACAGAACATACCTGTTACTGAATCTTGACCCAGAGCCCTTGCAGGCTCTGCAGTGGGGATAGTTATAATACTAATGGAAGTCCTCACACTGGTCCCTCAATTTCCAAAGCACAATATTTAGACAATGTTAAAGCATTGCTGAAATTTAGCTCTAAGAAAAAGTCTGGACTAGGGAAAAAAATAAAAAAGGTCTATTAATGCTGGGAAGCAAAGGAATTGCATAATTTACAGTATAGATGACATCTCTCAATTCAAATAGTTCTTCCTACCCTGGAATTGCTGATTGTAGGTTAAACACCTTATTTTTCATTCACTGGATGTAGAGATATCTTTTCACTAATGCCATCTATCTTTTCAATATTTTTAAGAAGTTACCTTAAGGGGAAATCTGCTTCCAAATTTTAAATGCCTCAGGGTGTTAAGGAGAAAATGGCAGCATTTTCACTGGTAGCTTTTCACAGGTAGGTAGCTTCTCCCAGGTAGATTCAGGGAGCAGACTTATCTTTCAATTTATGGCTGGAACAATCCAGGTGGTAAACGTGAAACATTTTTCCAGGATCATAAAACTGCCGTCACTTCAGTTCAGTCACTCAGTTGTGTTTGATTCTTTGCAATCCCATGGACTGCACCACACTAGGCTTCCCTGTCCATCACCAATTCCCAGAGCTTGCTCAAACTCATGTCCATCGAGTCTGTGATGCCATCCAACCATCTCATCCTCTGTCATTCCCTTCTCCTCCTGCCTTCAATCTTTCCCAGAATTAGGGTCTTTTTCAATGAGTCAGTTCTTCTCATCAGGTGGTCAATGTATTGGAGTTTCAGCTTCAGCATTAGTCCTTCCAATGAATATTCTGGACTGATTGGCATAGATACCTTTAAAAACATATTTCAATGTCTGCAATATTTAGAATGTGTGCCACATACTTTTTAAACGTCTTATTTTCTTTGGGTTCACAACCTGCTGTGTATGAGATACTGCTAGGCACCGGATATGCAACGATGCATAAAATACATTCCATATCCTAGAAGGGGACAGAGGATGAGATGGTTGGGTGGCATCACCAACTCGATGGATGGGAGTTTGAGCAGGCTCCGGGGGTTGGTGATAGCCAGGAAAGCCTGGCGTGCTGTAGTCCATGGGGACGCAACGAGTCGGACATAACTGAGCGACTGTACTGATCCAAGTAGGTTTCTGTAATTTGATCAATGTCCTTCCTTCATACAAACTTTTATAGTTTCCTTCACCTCCACCCAGCCTCTCCAATTATTTTGTGAATGGTTTCTTTAGGAACCCACCTGCTTGGATCCTGTCATCCAGTCAGTCCTTAGCTTTCTATACAAGAACCTCGGTTTCCCCATCCTTCCCTAAAGGCATGGTTAAACTCCACGTTTTTCCTTTCCTCCGTCTCATTCATCCTTTTGGGTAATACAAGTAAATGGGAAGTCTGGGACCAGAGGCTCATACGAATTTAACTATTACGTGTATTCCAGAAAACCACGGTACCCGCTGACTTCGCTGAGTAAACAGGAAACTATCGATCCCACGCAGGAAATGACCTTGTTTGAGGGCAAGGAAGGTTTCGCAGATGTCCCTTTCCCTTCAGCTCCCTACTAAACTCATTTCCGGGTTTCAATCCATTTGGTCCTTCACCACAACAGCCGACTCAGTCTAACTCTTCCCAGTCCCAGCCTAGACAGCGTCCCTCAGAGAGTGGCCAATTGGCCTTTCCCTTTAGTGGACATTCTTACGCCTTGTTTTACATCACTACGAATCTCAACCAATCAGTAGTTGGGATGGGAGGTACCAAAATAAACCACTTCCTTCCTAAACAGCCGCCCCGCGCCTGCGTCATCCTGATAGATTACTTGTGCAGCCAACCAGCAAGCAACCTTGGGCCCGGCCTACCTTAAACCCAATCAATTAAAATGAAGACGGGGAATTGGGCGGAGAATGGAAAACTTGCCCCCACTTTTGGAAATGGTTTGACGGAGACGCGTACGGACCTCTTAAACTTAGAATTTGCGGCCAATTTTGCCTACTGTATGTCTCAGACGCCCCAGTTCTGTCCCCCCTCAGCCGCACCCCAAGATGAGCCTCCCACCCCATATATCTCCCCCCAGCCCCCATCTCAGTAGAACACGTTCCCATCCCGAGTCTTCAGGAAAAGGACCAAACCCCAAAGGGCCGAGCTGTCCTTGCTCCTCCCCGCGCCGCAGAGCAGGGGGAAGGAGAGACCCCGCAGACTCCCGCGCCAATCTTTCCATTCAGTGCGTCTCTCCTCCCAACCCCACGTTCCGGGGTCGGAGCTGACACGGGAGTGGGAGGAGCCGAAGGCCAGCAGGGCCGGCGGAGATGCTAACGCTTCTTAAGGTGGCGCCGAGCTGTGAGGTGCCTGGGCCTCCAAGCGACTGGGATGTGACGTTCTCCTGCCTCCCAACTTCGCTTCCCATGCAGTTTCTCATCTCTGGTCCCCTCACCTTACGCCTGATTTTATTTTCAGAAAGAATAAACAGGTTAGGTAGAGAATACAAACGAATTAAACTTACAACAATAAAGTTACGTAAAAGAAAACCAAACCATGGAGAGAACTTTTACGAGTAATCTCATCTTCTGTGTTCTTTTCTCCCTGAGAGTTCCTTTTAAAGTAGTGGGTAGATGTGCAAATGTGGGCTCCAATTTTGTCTGATAAATATTTCTAAGTGAATCATTTGTGTGTTTGCTTTTTGTCTCCCCACTAGATCTGACGGCAGTCCCTAAAGGAAGCAAGAGCCGGTTGCTTAGTGGCTGTGGGTTACCGCCTACTACTCTTACGGAGGGTCCCCTGGAAACTGGAAGAGCGGAGGTGGTATATTGGGCCTCCTGCCAGTCTTGCCTCTAATTCAGTCTTATCATTTGTAAAATGGGAATAATAATAGCTACCATATACGTTCAGTGTGAGTACTAAAATACTTCGTGTAAATAAAAACACATTGTGATCTGAAAGGTGTAAACAAACATCAGATAACATTACAAATATAAAGCATACAGTAAATATTTACAAGGGCTTCCCTAGTGGCTCAGTCGGTAAAAGAATCCCCCTGCAATGCGGGAGGCCTGGGTTGGGAAGATCCCCTGGAGGAGGTCATGGCAACTTACTCTAGTGTTCTTGCCCGAAGAATCCCATTGACAGAGGAGCCTGGCGGGCTGCAGTCCATGGGGTCGCAAAGAGTTGGACACGACTGAGCTACTAATACTAAGTACACGCAAATATTGACAGTCGTTCGATAGCTTTTTAAACAGTATTAAAAAACTATCTTGTAAAATTTCAAACACATGCAGAAGTAGAATAGTATTAAAAACAGAGGCTTGAAAAAAAGCCCATGTTGTCATAAGCAACATTTGGCTAGTTTCTTATTATCTATACCTCTTTCCTTTATCACTTGATTATTTTGAAGCAAATTTCAGGCATTCCATGACTAAATTCTTTAGTATGAATCTTAAAAAGATAAAGATCTTTAAAAAATAATAGCATAATTCTTTAACATATCTAAAATATAGCAATAATTCTTTTATATCATCAAAGTCAGGATTGAAATTTTGATTGAGAAACTGGTGTCTTTCCCAGTTCCTCTGTTCAAATCAGGATCCCCTGAAATGTCCATATATTGTATTTGACAGGTGTGTCGTGTCTCTTGATCTGTATACATTGCATTTGGTTGCTATGTCTTTTAAGACTCTTCCAACTTCTAGGTTCCTCTTCCTCCATGCATGTATCTAAGTGCATTCTGTGCGTGGAACCACAGTCCCTCCCCAGCACTATGAAGTAGGTGATATTATTATCCCCATTTTACTGATGAGGAAAACTGACTACCAGAGCAGTTAAATGACTTAAGTTCTGTTATTGAGTGTCAAAGCTGGGATTTGAATACATGAATTCTATCTACTTTACCATGTTTCATGTAACACGCAAGTGTTTCATAAATGCTTCCAAAATATGTATTGTGGTATATTGGTCACCAATATTAGAAGCATTTTGCTCAAGGTAGAATAGCACACATGAATAATTAGATACTAGATTCTATTATTGAGAAGGGTGGATCCTTTACATTTTGATTCTGTTCCATATCACCTTCCTTAATAGAAAGTAAATGGAGAATGAATGCAAGTGCTTCTTCCTGTCTCAGGGGAAAAACAAAACAAAACTAGCTTTTCAGGTTCTTTTTTAATCAAACAAAACAAAACAAAACAAAACACATAAGCAAAAACCATACAAATAGTAATTATAGATATAGTGAAAATGAGAAATTATAATAATCTTTAAGCTTACATTTTTGGTGTATATCCATCTATGTGTGTGTGTATGTGTACATACACAAATATATACATACAGATATCAATACATATATATTACAAAAATCACCTACATAATCATATTATACAAACTGTTTTTTAACATGATATTCTCACTGGAAAATATTTAGATGTATGAAAAAAATTAGTTCTTTAAAATAATAACATGACTATTGCAAAATAGCTAAATGGTAAAGTCATAAGAATTAAAACAATTACTCACTAATTCTACATTCCAGAGTGAAATATATTTACTCATTTAAAAGCTAAGTAGTATTCTATTACGGAGAAGGCAATGGCACCCTACTCCAGTACTCTTGCCTGGAAAATCCCATGGACAGAGGAGCCTGGTAGGCTGCAGTTCATGGGGTTGCTAAGAGTCAGACATGACTGAGCTACTTCCCTTTCACTTTTCACTTTCATGCATTGGAGAAGGAAATGGCAACCCACTCCAGTGTTCTTGCCTGGAGAATCCCAGGGACGGGGGAGCCCAGTGGGCTGCCATCTATGGGGTCGCACAGAGTCGGACACAACTGAAGCGACTTAGCAGCAGCAGCAGCAGCAGCAGCATTCTATAATATAGCAGTACCATAAGGTATTTAACAGTTGCCTTATTATAGATGTTTAGCTAATTCCCTACAGCTATATATAGTGCTGCAGCAAATATCTTGTATAGGTCAAATAATTTCTTGACCTTTTTACTTCTCTCAATTTCTAGAAGAAGAGATTCTAAGCCTTCCCTAACTTTCTCACTTTTAGTACTTTGACCTCTCTACCCCTGATCCTCAAATTTCATATACATAAAAAAAGTCAAAAAGGATTGAAGAAAGAAATGTAACAAAACCTGTAACACAAAGTAAGAAACATCTGATGCCAAATTATCTGTGTGTGGGCGAATGAATCAATGTTTCAAAGAGGAGAGAAAAATACGATTTTAATTCTGGATGTTGTAAGAGAGGAAAGGAAGAGAAGGCTCAGCTGGAATTGACTGCCTTTAATTACAATTAAAGGAATGACTTTTAGTTTTGACAGCTCAGGAAAATGGGATAGAAGAATCATTTGGATTTTGAATTTGTTAATTTCAGTCCTGATTTTGCATTTTACTAATAATTTGAACTCAGACACAATCTATGGCTCTATTTCAGCTTTCTCATCTGTAAAATAGGCTTAATAATAGTGCCTTATGGGATTGGGAAGAATTAAATGTGATAATACATGCATAGCTCAGTCAATGCCTGGCACATTGTAAATATAAAATACAGTATTATATATTTAACCAGAAGAGGAAAAAAACTTTAATATATAAATATGAAATGTAGTGATCAAGCTGTAATCCTGAGTATTCTGCCTTTTTATTTTTTGAGCAATTAAAATATTTCACGGATAATATTGTTTTCTTATTTAACAGAAAGTAGAGTAGTTTGAGAAAAGTTCAAGAGGCCAGATGATGAAACACATAAGAATTTGCAGAAGAATTTGCAGCATAATATGAGTTCAAGAGGAAAAATGGAGGTAGTCATCTGGTGGTGTTTTCTGTCTTTGGGTGGGGATTATTCTGTTAAGGGCAGAGGATATGAACATTCTATACTGTGACCCGGATAAGATATGTTATAGAATTGCCAAGTGAATTGAACAGTATTCTTTACACATTTATGTACAGTGGTTTAAAAAGCATTTCCACATAAATGAGATCATTAGATTCTTGCAGGAGCCTTATTGGGTGGGTAAGGCGAGTATAAGGACCTCTTCTTCGCCGCCCTGGATGCCGTAGAACTTGGCCTTGCACAAGTTTAGATTCTCCTAGATTTTCTGATGTTTGGTCCAGAGTTTTCTCGGTTGCACGGTCATTGATCACCTTCTACATTCAGTCGTTCAACAAGCATTTACTGAACTCTGGGATGGTATCAGTGTAATATACTAACTTCGGCCCAATCCCATACCCCTTTAAAAGCTATTCAGGGAAAAAAGGAAACCTATCAAAGGCATTCCTGGGAAAACCTATGTTCATCTATGTATGGAAGACAATGAACTAAAAAAAAAAAAAAAAAAAGTATGGCAGAATTAGCGTGGAACTGAAATTGACAGTTCCTGCGGCGCAAACGAGGGACTCTCCCGACAGACAGCAGTGGGTGTCGTCTCTGGCGGATGGCGAGCTGCAAGGGAACCAGTGGCGACCGGAGGGGAGCGCGGGGGGGGGGGGGGGGGGGGCGCGTCCCCAGGGCCGCGGGCGGCGCGCGTCGGTCCCCCCGGGAGGTCGGGGGGCGGGGGGCGGCGGCGCGGCTCACCGGGCGCAGCGCACCCAAGGCTCTGCGCCGCCCGCTCCTCCTTAACCCGCGCGGGGAGGCGGTGGCGGCGGCCCGGCGGGCGGGGGCGGGGGAGGGGCGCCGAGCGCGGCGCGGAGGCCGGGGAGGAGCCGGGGCCTGCAGCGGAGCCGCGCCGAGCCCGAGCCCCGGCCGAGCCCTGACACCTTCCGTCCGCCGCCTGGCTCCCTGGGGGAGTCCGGACTGGCCGGAGCCCGAGCGGCGGCGGCGCGGGGAGCCCCACGCGCCGGCGGGAGCGGAGCGGACGCGAACGGGACGAGAGGAGGCGCGGCCGCCGCAGGGACGCGCGTCCGGAGCCGCGGCCTCCCGGCCCCGGCTGCCCAGGCCAGCTCCCGGAGAGCGGGGAGCAAGCAAACCCCACCCTCGGGGGCGCCCCGGGAGCGGAGGCGGGAGGGGGACGGGAAAAGACCCTTCGCACCCGGGCGAGGGACCGAGGAGACCCCGCTAGGGGGCGAGTCTCTCCTTCTTAGAGGCGAGGAGGATCCCCGCACCGTCCCGGGAATGGAGCCTCCAAAGTAGAGGGGTGATCCTTACCGAGGAAGCGAGTGAGCAGCCCCGCGTGCCTCCACTCCTGCAAGCACACTCTCCTCAGTTCTGGACTTTTGGGGGCCGGAGAGAACGGGGTATGCCTCTGGAGTAGGCACCCTGCCGCCCAGCCCGTGCTCACGGGGGCGAGGACTGCTCACGTTCAGAAGCAGAGGACACCCCAGGGAGAGAAGACGACTCGGCTTCCAGCCTTCCAGGAGAGGGGAAGAAGTCCCCCCAACTTCCCTGTACCCGGACGGTGGAACAGGGCAGAGCCCCTCCGCTCCGATCTCCAGCCGACAGAAAGAGCCCTCCACTCCCGACAGATTCAGTTTGGGGGGGAGGGGGACTCCCCCAAGGGGGAGGAGACAACTCCGGGTTGGACGAGGCTCCTCCCCTCCTCCCCAGGGTCGCCGGCCGAGTGTGGGGGGTGTGCCATCTTCCCCAGGTGGGACCTCCTTCTCCCCCTCGCCCTCCCTCCACTCCTCATCCTCGCGGGACCCAGTTCCCCTCCCCAGCTTGGGAGGCTCAGCCAAGAACGGGAAGAGCCACTGAGGATGAGGCTCCGCATCTGCCTTTGAAGAGAGGGGTCCCTCCAACCCCAGACTCCAGTACCAGGTGGTCCCCGCCCTCTGCTGCGGCTGACGTGGAGACAGGTTAGTGCTTTCTTTCATCTTCTGTCTTCTTTAGACACTAGTGGGTGTAGGGGGCCTGAGATGGTGCCTCTTGAGATGGGTTTCGTTACTGGGATGGTAGAGCAACAACTCAGAGACTCTTCTGGGAAATGTGTTCCGAAGCTATTGGATTCAAACCCTCATCTTGCTGCAGAGGCTATGAGAAATGGGTTTCTTAGTGTTGGGGGGACTGATGGGATGGGGTTCATTGGAGGTCCCTAGGAAAATGTTTGTTTTCATGCCAAGGGCAAGGGACATCAGAAAACCTCTGCATCTCTAGCACTCCATCCGTACAGTGTCATGATGAGACACACCCCAACCGGACTGCCACACCACCCTCTATCCTTGGGCCTTGTCACACCGAGAATGGGCTCTCACTGAAGTCATGGTGGCATCTTGTGGCCTGGCCTTGTCTGGGGCTTCCATTGGTATTACATTTTCTTACCTGTAACCCTAGGTCATTTAATGTCCACCAGAGTTGTTCTCTGGAGAAGGCAATGGCAACCCACTCCAGTACTCTTGCCTGGAAAATCCCATGGACAGAGGAGCCTGGTAGGCTGCAGTCCATGGGGTCGAGAAGAGTCGGACATGACTGAGTGACTTCACTTTCACTTTTCACTTTCATGCATTGGAGAAGGAAATGGCAACCCACTCCAGTGTTCTTGCCTGGAGAATCCCAGGGGTGGTGGAGCCTGGTGGGCTGCCGTCTATGGGGTCGCACAGAGTTGGACATGACTGAAGTGACTTAGCAGTTGCAGCAGCAGCAGCAGAGCTGTTCTCTCCAGCCCATGGTGATTACTGCTCCCTTTATAAGAAAAGTGGTCTGTCTCCACTCACTGTGCTTCCCAGCCTCCCCTCATGACATCTCCACTCCGGGCTGGAAGCATAACATCCACAGGGAAAATGGAGATCCCATGTCCCAAGGCAAGAAAAAAGTCTGCAGGGAATGCCAGCTCCTGGGTTGAAGTTTGTCCCTAAAGCTGGCCGGCTCCCACTGTCCCAGTGCCCGACACTGCTCCTGTCCTTTGCTGACAGTTCCTCAGGAAAAGGCAGACCCTGGAGAGAAGGAGGGGAGGGGTGATGCTCAGCCTACTTCCAGTCTTCAATGGAAATAAGCTGACTGCCAGGGAGATTTGACCCCCGAGGAATTTCTTTTCAGAAAATCACCTGATAGCTTCATCCTATCTCTTCCTGTTTTGTGTGCAAGTTCTGGGTGTCTGGAACCTTGAATGTATGTTATCTTTCATAGGAAAATAGCAAGAACCATCAAAGCCCAGGATCTTCAGAAAAGGCAAGAAAAAGGTGCCAGGACATCCTTCTGGCGGAGCCTGGGCTATGGGTTTAGTAGCGCTCTGCCTGTCAACCTGGGGTCCCCAGCTAGGTGCCTGTGTTCCTGCCTCACCGCTAGGAAATACTTTGTCTTCTGTAAGGAGCATTAGACCCCACAGCGAATCCAAGTGAGAGGCTTCATCTTTCTTTCTTTCTCTCTCTCTCATTTTTATATATTTATTTGGCTGCTCTGGGGCTTAGTTGCAGCATGTGGGATCTAGTTCCCAGACCAGGGATTCAACCGAGGCCCTCTGTGTAGAGAGCACAAAGTCTTAGCCATGGGACCACCAGGGAAGTCCCGGGATGCTTCATCCTATTTGGGTTTTTATGTTTCCTCCTTTGGCCATTGGGTGAACTGCCTGAATGTCTAAGTACATTCACTGTGTCCTGGAAGCTACCTGTTGGTTGTGGTCCATGAGAGGGCTGTAATCTGGGTTTGTGGGGCTGCGCTGTAAAATAACGTGCGTCTGTTTCTTACTTCACATGGATGTGGCTCTGTCCCCATCATGCACCAAGGCCAAGTCTGTGTGTGCTTTTCAGACTAGGCTCCAATTACCTAGAATTGTGTGTTTCTGGTAGGCCGCTTAAAACAGGTGCGCCAGTGCAGGGAAGTGAGGAGAATGCTGGTAATGATGCCCAGCTGGGAGGACAGGGTTGGCCTGTCCCAGCCAATGGGAGCCCTCATGAGTGGCTGCAGCCCGATCTCTGGCTGGGACCACTTCTGCTAGGACTGATAGAGAGCGTCAGCTCTGACATCTCTGGTCTAATAAGCATGAGGATCCTCGGCTGTTTACTCTAGAACTCCCTTCCCCATTTTTGTTTGAAAAGAGCTGGCTCTGGAGAACAGCAGCCTATTTCCCAGAAAGCACTTTACCAGATGCTGGAGGGCTACTTGTTGAATGGCCCAGAGCCAACGGGACCAGAGCATGTCCAGATGACCCACTGCCACACAGCCTAAGCGGCTGTGCTGGGACTGAGTCTCCCTGATTCTCCTCGCCTCCGTGGAATCAGTTAGGGGCAGACAGCTATTGGGTTGGATTAACTATGACTTGGTGCTATTTTCCAGATCACATCTTATGACTCGACCTAGTCCCCTGTGGAAAATAAGAGATGATATTCCCCCATTTCTTTATCCTTGGGAGTTTACTAGTCGTGGCCCTGGTCAGTCCTTAGTGGGGTGACACTCACCGCAAAGGAAAGTTTGAGATTCTGACATCCTGAAAACTATTGTGAACTCATTGTAGGTTTGCTACTTCTTCCAGGCCTACCTGTATGGTCTGTCCATTTTTCTAATTTTCAATGTCTATTATTCTCTTTTTTTTTTCTCATTCAAAAACAGTCATTGCTACACGTATATAACACTCACTAAGTGCTTTAAAAATTTTAACTCAAGGTAATCCTCCCAACAACCCTATGTATATACAAGTTATCATTTCCATTTTCCAGTGAAGAAACTACAACACAGGTCAAGTAACTTGCCTGAGGTTGCACAGCCAGTAGGTAGGCTGTGGTGCCAGGACTGAAACCCAGACATCCGGGCTGGTAATCAGCAAGGTGGCAAACTTAGCCACTGCTCTATTAGTTTCTGCATTAGGTACAGAGCAGGAAGTTATCATTCCTTAATGCCTGACCTTGGCACTGTACAGAGAACAATTACTGGCCTTTCAGAGAAAATGGGGAGAAAACTGTGCCTGTTATCTGGGGTCTTACACGTCTCACCTGGGATCAGTCTTCCCCTCTACCAGAATGTCTTTCTGTTTTTCTCTTTCTCCCAGTAGTGAAGTCTTCATTAGACGTTCCATGGATGTGATGGAGCCTGCCCTTTGGCTGCCTTTCCCAGTTTCTATGGGTATTTCCTTTCAGTCTTCCAGCTTGCAGAGAAGAATGTAGCCTGACTCAGGTTCTGCCCCAGCCCTGTGGCACAAGGCCCCCCTGGAGAGAGAGGTCTGGGTAACTGGGTTGGTTGGACTGAGAATGGAAGTACCTTTTATGTACCTTTCTAATAATAGCCCCGAACACTAGCCTGGTGCCATTATTTTGGGGGAATGTGGAATGTGTGGCAGCCACCAGCTCTTTAAGCTTCATTCATGTCCCTCTAGGAATGAAGCTTTGACAGTGTTTGTGATGGCATCCTTTTATTGAAGAAGGAAACTGAGGCAGGAAGGCTTCAGGGAGGCAAGGGGTGTTTAGGGAGACTCAGCGTGTAGGTGTCAAGGTTCATAATAGAACCAGGGAACCTCATTCTCTGAGGTTCTACACGCTGGGCTGCCCTTCAAGAATGGGGAAGTGCCGGAGGCAAGGAAGTGGGATGGGTTTAGGGAGAATGGTGCTGAGAAATCAGGATCTTTTGCTGTAAGTGGCTTGTAGCTGGTAAGATTGGAAGATATTTTGAGTGCTGGGGTGGTAGCTGGAGGGCTGGCTGGGAGGGTGCTGGCGAAAGGTTAAATTTAACCTCCGTGTCCTAACCTGGTGCTGGGGAAATGCTAGGGAAGGGCACAGAACCAGCAAAAGGCTGAGGGCACTTCCGTTTATGGAATTCACAGTGATTGGCACCTGCCAAGTGGGTTCTGTAAACTGCTTTGATTGTATTCTCCTGTCCCTCCCTATCCAGTGTTGGGAGGGTTGCAAATGAAATGTCCCCTGAAGACTTCTGTGTTCTTTCCTTCTTTTATTATTTTTATTTCTGGCTGGGCAGGGTCTTCAGTGCTTTGCGTGGGCTTTCTCTCCAGTTGCACTGAGTGGAGGCTACTCTGGGCTACCGGCCTCACACTGCAGTGGCCCCTCCTGTTGCGGAGCACTGGCTGCTGTAGTTGAGGCTCACAGGCTCTAGAATGAGGGCTCAGTAGTTGTGGTTCATGGACCCAGCTGCTCTGTGGCATGTGGAATCTGTTCACAGATCAGGGATGGAACCTGTGTCCCCAGTGGTGGCAGGCAGACTCTTATCCACTGTGCTTCCAGGGAAGCCCCTGCTATGTTCTTAAAGTGAAACTTCCCAGGATCTTTAGCAGGAGATAATAGGGTAAAATTTCCTTAGAAACCCAGGAGAACCCTGGTCATTGTGAACCTGCTCATTGCTGTGTTCCCATTCAGCTGGGCTAACGTAGCTCCAGAACCAGATGGCTGCGGAATGCACGTTACCCCAGTAGCTGCTCTGCTCTGCCTTAGTAAATTGCCAGGAGCTGAGGCTTCCTGGAATGATTCAGTGTCCCTGTTAGTCTCCAGGTTTCCACGGTTTTAGGGCAAAATGGTGGTGGTGGGATGGGAAAGGATGGTGGGGAAAGGAGCTCAGCATAAAGGGGAATCCCCTTTGCGATGCTATTTATAAAACCAACCTGGGCTGCTGTTGGGTCTCACGCTGCCCAGGCCCCCGAGGCACTAAGGTGTTTCCTTGAGTACAGAGTGGGCGGAGTTGATGTGTTGCTGGTGAGGAGCTCCAGAACGTGCACACGCATGCAGAGACTGTGTGGGTGGGGAACTGAGAGATTAGGGGATGAGTGAGCTTGCTGACCCTTGGGAGAAAGTCTCCAGGCTAGAGGAGTTAAGAACTAGGAGAGTGAGCCCAGAGATGGAGGCAGGAGACTGGGCCCATGCCTGCGACTGAGCTTCTAACTACAGTGTGTGGATTTGCGTGTAGTTGTATGTAATGCTGGTGCACATTATGTGAGTGGATTTAGGCATTACACACCCAATGTGTTTTCTGTCCAGGATTCTGAGACTTGTTAGCCTTGGCTCCTCAAGAGTGATTACCCCTTCAGCAGGGGTCGGAGGAAGAAACCCTAGCTGGAACCTGGCCAACAGTGCAGGCACAAGGTGGTTCGGCAGCAATCATGGATTGGGGGTGGGGTGGCGGGGTGGGGAGGGGCAGGGCGCTTCCCTGGAGGGCTTCCCTGGTGGCTCAGTGGTAAAGCATCTGCCTGCCAGTGCAGGAGAGGCGGTTGGATCCCTGCGTCGGGAGGTTCCCTGGTGGAGGAAATGGCAACCCACTCCAGTATTCTTGCCAGGAAAATCCCATGGACAGAGGACCCTGGTGGGCTATACAGTCCATGGGGTCGCAAAGAGTCAGACACGACTTAGCGATTGAGCATGCAGGCACAATTAATGTATGTTTGTGTGTCTGGGCGGGGTTGGGAGGGGTAAAGGAATGGGGTAGGGGGGTGAGGGGGTAGGGGAAGGGGGGTGGGACAGAGTCGGGGTGGTGGTGGAGTGGGGTGGGGTGGTGCTGGCTTCCACCCTAGGGGAGTGCCAATGGCTACCACGTGGATCATGCCACTCTTTCCAGCCCCTGCAATGCAAATCTCACCTACTGTCCTTCACCTTCCCCCACCCAGACGTCACTCCGGCTGCACCCCTCCGTCTGAGAGAGTGCCCAGGCCGCGTGGGTGGCGGCAGGGTGTGCAGACAGCCGGCGTGGGAGGGTTGGCAGCGCCAGGAGTTTGCATGGAGGTGCCGCGAGCGTGCGTGCCTGGCCGGGAAGGCAAGAGAGAGGAGGAGGAGGCGGCAGAAGGGGAGCCAACCCTGAGCCCCAGAATGGCTATTTTTAGCTGCCTATCTGATTGTTACCGGTGCGCGCACAGCTGGGTGTCTCCCTGGCTCAGTGCAGCCAGGCAGGCCGAGCGGTGGGAGGGCCTCTGCAGTGACTTCTTCCTGGTGTCGCCGTCTGTGGGCGGGAACTCGCGAGGGGGCGGTGCTTTAAAGGTGCGAGGGCAGCCGTGCTCCGGCTCCTGCCCTCTGTGTTGTGAGTCTGTGCCCCGTGGGTAACGTATGCCGTGTATCTCCTTGTGGTTTCTGGTCACGGGCTGCTGTCTGTGTGCCATCCTTGTTTGGCTGGTTGTCACACTTATGTACCTAATACTCCTCGTATGCACATGGATGTGGGATCCTAGGGCGAGCACTGGGGATGGAACTAATGTGAAATACCTTTGGAAGTGTTGATGCGTGCTTCTTTAGGGTATACTTGTGTTTACTCTGATTGTTTTTCTTCACACGTTTGCTCGTGCTGTCTCTCTGTGGATGTTGAATGTAAATATAACATGTGACACATAATTGGAGAATAGACTTTGGCAGGTTTTACCTGCTGTCTAAGTGTTTTTTTTTTTTTAAGTGGTTTTTTAAGAAATCGATTAGACACAGGTGTTTTTGTTTTTTTAAGATTTATTTATTTTATTTTTTGACTGTGCTGGGTCTTCGTTTCTGCACTCAGGCTTTCTCTAGTTTCGGTGCACGAGCTGCCGAGCACTGGCTCTAGCTTCAGTAATTGCAGCGTGTGTGCGCAGTTGTTGTGACTCCAGGGTTCCAGAGTGCAGGCTTAATAGTTGTGGTGCATGGGCTTAGTTGCTCTGCTGCCTGTGGGATCTTCCCAGATCAGGGATTGAACCGGTCTCCCTTGCATTGCAAAGCCGATTCTTAACCACTGGACCACCAGCAAAGCCCTCCACGAAGCTTTAAAATATTGTGTTGTAGGGCTTTAAGAAAGGAGAATTGAGGAACAGCTCGACTTGCTGGGTGGTTTGATCTCCCTTTTCGTCCTGCATGAAGCAAGAGGCCTCTGCCATGTTCCATGTGAAGTTGCAGGATAAGTGCCAGTCTGTCATCTGGCAGGTGATTGACGTATGCATTTGAGGGTTCTGGGAACCTGGTTATCTCATGAGTGGAGTCTTCTATAGGAATTAGAGTGAGAAGAAACTCTCCTTCCCCTAAAGCCCTAAGATTTGGTATTACTTGCCACAAGTGACCACAGGTAACACTTGTCTATTTTATTTTCCTCTTCTCTGCAGAATCCAAAAATACCATGGCTTCTGACCTAGAGAGCAGCCTCACCTCCATAGACTGGCTCCCCCAGCTGACCCTCCGGGCCACCATCGAAAAGCTGGGAAGCGCCTCTCAGGCTGGGCCTCCTGGTGGGAGCCGAAAATGTCCACCAGGCTCCCCCACAGATCCGAACGCCACCCTGAGTAAAGACGAGGCTGCCGTTCACCAGGATGGTAAACCCCGGTACAGCTATGCCACCCTCATCACCTATGCCATCAACTCCTCTCCAGCCAAGAAGATGACCCTCAGTGAGATTTACCGCTGGATCTGTGACAACTTCCCCTATTACAAGAATGCAGGCATTGGTTGGAAGGTGGGACAGCTTCTATGCCCTGAGATGGTTCTTAGCCTTGACAACATTTTCCTCTACTTTTGTGTCTTCCTGTAACCTGGTCCACTTCACTCTGAGCTGTCTCAGAGATGTGTGAACTTAAAAATCTCAAATCTCCCATCCCTTACTTTTTTTTTTCAGAGTTGAACAACTTTCATAAGGTGTATCTGGGAAATACCAGTGACACCAAACCTCTGAGTATAGTTACGGTATGGCAGGATGCTGATGCTCACCATACTCTCTTTGAAAAAAAAAATTGTTTATTTATTTGGCTGTGCCAGGTCTTAGTTGCGCCATGTGAACACTTAGTGATGGTATGCAACATCTAGTTCCCTGACCAGGGATTGAACCCAGGCCCCCTGCATTGGGAGCACAGAGTCTTAGCCACTGGGCCACCAGGGAAGTCCCTCATCCTACCCTCTTGTCCCTTGGTTTATTTCACAGGTATTTATTGCCATTCTGCTCTGTTGAAGTCACATGCAAGGCATGGCATCTCTCCATCCTACCTAGAGATCAAACCTCACACAGTCATTATCTTTTTAAAAACTATGTACCAAAGAAAAAATAATAATGTAATTAGGTCCTTCCCCAGCAGCTCATCCACCAAGCAAGGAAGGAGAGGATAAGTGGTTTGGCTGGAGATGAAGGAAAAAGGGGCCTTCTCTTCCACGCATGGAAGGAAGGCTGATGTTCTCAGTCCTTGGGAGCAATCACTCACTTGCCAGTTGTTGAGTAGAAACTGGGATTTAGTGTAGCTGTGTCACTCTGTAAATAATCAGCTCACATACAAGCCAGATGATGAGCTGGGGACTGTTGAAAGCATTCAGTTTTCCCTTTATAAATATGTTCCTGCTAGCTGCCACAGCCCCCACCAACTTCACCCAAGGCATGTATGCAACAATATTTCTTTCCTCCAAATGTGACCATTCCCTGGGCTCTTGAGAAGACAAAAAGGTGAATTGTACCTAGTTTCACTTATAATTTATATTTTGTTATCATTTACATCATTACATCATCAGTTTTGTATTTTTTTTCATGGCTGTGCCACTGTGGCTTGTGTGATCTCAGTTCCTCAGCTAGAGATCGAACCTGTGCCCTTGGCAGTGAAAGCTCGGAGTCCTAACCCCTGGACCTCTGGGGAATTCCCACATCATTAGTTTTAAAATGTTCTTTCACTATTGATAGAATTAATTAAGGAGCTGAGCAGATGTGATTCTTTTTTAATTGACGTATAGTTGCTATACAATATTATTAAGTTAAGGTGTACAGTATAGTGATTCACAGTTTTAAAGGTTATACTTTAATTTATAGTTAATATAAAATCTGTATTTATTCTCCATATCGTATCAATACAATATATCCTTGCAGCCAATTTTATATATAATAGTTTGTACCTCTTAATCCCCTACCCGTGTATTGCCTCTACTTCCTTCGCTCTCCTCACTGGTAACCAATGGTTTGTTCTCTATATCTGTTAGTCTGCTTCTTTTTTGTTGTATTTACTAGTTTGTTCTATTTTTTAGATAGCATGGGTAAATGATATCATGTAATGTTTGTCTTTCTCTGTCTGACTTATTTCACTAAGCATAATGCCCTCCAAATCGGTCCATATTGCTGCAAATGGCAAAATTTCACTCTTTTTAATGGCTGAGCAGTATTCCATTGTGTGTATATGTGTATATATGTATATGCCATATATCTATATGCCACATCTTCTTTATCCATTCATCTGTGGATGGGCACTTAGGTTTGTGCAAATGTGATTTTGAGGCATTTATATACCGTCATCAGTTGGGTGTGATTTGGGTGGAAAGATTGAAAAAACTATATATAATCAGCTCTCTAGAAGCACCAGGTAGTCAAATTTACAGCAGTTAATCTCTCATCAATTTACTTGCTTTTTCTTATCTCATTGCTCTTGCTATCTGATAGGCGATTTCCTCCATCAGTATGGTTATGAGGTGCTCAGTTTACCCTGACACTTGCACTTTAGCGTGTGTTATTTCCCTTTGTGTCCTTTTGTGAACTATTGGAAAATTTCCTGCTTTGCATGATACTCAAATCTAACTTGCTTCTGTGCTTCCTCAGAATTCAATTCGGCACAATCTTTCTCTCAACAAGTGTTTCCGGAAGGTGCCCAGACCACGGGATGACCCTGGAAAGGTGAGATTCAGCTGTAATTGGAGAGGGGAGGACCAGGAAGGAAAGGAGAGTAGTTGACAGCTCAGAGTCCTGTGGCTGTTTTAATTACCCAGAAGAGGAAATCGTATTAATTAGAGAAGCAGCTTTATTTTTCTCTCAGAGGAAGAGCTTGGTTATCAAACTTATGGGTCCTCACAAGAATGAATGACTAAGGAAAGCTGTGAAATTTTTTCTTAATAGAAATATTTATGAAAAAATTGACTTCGATGCCCTCTTTTGGTGTATCGGGCTCTTTCTAGATGTAAAATAAGCTTTGGAGGCATTTTTCTATAGAAAAATCTCGTGGTTTTTATCTTCGAAGGGGAGAAGTGATAGATCATCCTCTTTGTTGGACAGCCATGGATGCTAAAGTCTCAGAGAGTTTTGCCTTAGATCACATGGAAGGGGTAGGTTGGTTTGGGCATTTGCAGCTCTTTGAGGTGGATGCTGTGTTCTGCATCCTCATTATGATCGAGACCTGTGTTTGGACCACAGTGGGTACCTCTGACATACTCTGTGATTTAGTACAGATTTAGTACTCAAAAATAGCTGTTACTCTCAGGATTCTATGTGAATTGCCAGTCATTTTTCTTAATATAGCTCTTATCTTATATGAAGAAGTGACAGTCGCTCAGTCGTGTCTGACTATTTGTGACCCCATGGACTCTTTGCAAGCACACCAAGTTTCTCTGTCTATGGAGTTCTCCAGGCAAGAATACTGGAATGGGTAGCCATTCCCTTCTCCAGGAGATCTTGCCAACTTGGGGATCAAAACTATGCCTCCTGCATTGCAGGTGGATTTGTTATCATTTTATGGTAGGGCCTATTTTATATGAAGCCAGGGAAGCCCTATTTTATATGAAAATCCTCTCAAATGTCTACTTTTCCAGTGGGCGGTATTTCCATATATAATGATTTTTTTTTTTCTCTCTGGCGATGGGTTCTTCTAGGGTTCTTATTGGACAATTGATACTTGCCCTGACATCTCCCGGAAGAGACGACACCCTCCAGATGATGATGTAAGTCTCTACCTCAATGAGATGCCATTTCTGAGCCCGCTGCTCCTCCCGCATCTCCCAGTCATTTCCTAAACATGGGGCAAAGGTCAGACACCAGCAAGGATGGAACCATGAATCATGTGGGGAGGTTTAGCATCTGCTTATAGATTGCTCTTTTTTCACAACCCTCAGCTGTCTCAGGATTCACCAGAACAGGACGCCAGCAAGAGTCCACGGGGAGGGGTTCCAGGGAGTGGAGAAGCCTCACTGCCTCCTGAGGGGAACCCTCAGATACCACTTCAGAGCCCCACATCGATTGCCAGCTATAGCCAGGTAGGAGGTGGAGGTGGCAGGAGGCATAAGGGATGGATGGACGGGTGGATGGGTGGGTGATTGAATAGATTGATATGTCTGTCAGTTCAAAATTATGTATTGATTGTCTGTGCTATAGCAGGCAGATAAATTGGGAAAGAAGGAGAAAGCAAAAGAAAGAAGCAGAGAGAGGGAGAGAGCAAAAGGCAGAGAGAAACAACGTTTTAAGAAAGATCAGAAAAATAAAAAGGGTGAGAAGACAAGAAAGGGATCAAAAAAGTTTCTGAGAAAGGAAAGACGAGCATGGATGCAACACAGGGAAAGGGCAAGAGACTATATCAAGATAGGAATGAGAAAAGGAGAAAAATGATGCTCATTCATTGAAAGGATGGGAGAGGATGAAAAGGATAGGCAAGAGAGCTTGGTGTCCACTAAAGTGTCGTATGGGTCCCTCACATAGGACATGGACCAAGTCTTTCTTGCCTCTTCCTCTAGGGCACAGGGTCTGTGGACGGCGGAGCGGTGGCAGCGGCAGGTCCAGGTCGAGAGAGCACCGAGGGGCCCCCTCCCCTGTACAACACCAACCATGACTTCAAATTCTCCTACTCGGAGATCAATTTTCAGGATCTAAGCTGGTCCTTCCGCAACCTCTACAAGTCCATGCTGGAGAAGTCCTCCTCGTCTCAGCATGGTGAGTCTGGGCTGGGGAGGGGAGCTGGGATGTCCTTGTATTTTCTTTTTTTAATATTTATTTGGCTGTACCAGGTCTTAGTTGTGGCATGTAAGCTCTTGTGGCATATGGGATCTAGTTCCCTGACCAGGCACTGAACCCAGGTCCCCTGCACTGGGAGCGGGGAGTCTTAGCCCATGGACCACCAGGGAAGTCCCTGTCCTTGTATTTTTGAACAGATGGTGACATTCTCTTCTCTCCCTTTTTCCTACGTGTAACACGAGGAGAGGGCGATCACTGGTCAGGGAAGAAAGTGGGTCATGAGCCAAAACTGTCTGGAGTCAGATCTCTTCTGACTTAGTACTGAAGGACAGCTGTCTCAAGAGGCAGTGGGCTGGCTCCTTAGCTGCAGTGAGCTGGAGGAATCCCCCTTCTAGAACCAAGGGCTGTGATTTAATGGCTGCTTCAAGTCATTATGAGGATGGCCACTAGGGGACAGCAGTTTCTTTTTTTTAAGAATCTCTGTGTTTGTGAGAACAACTTAATTAAAAAAAATTTTTTTTAATTAAAATTTTAAATTTTAATTTTGGGGCTTTCTAGATGGCTCAGTGGTAAAGAAACTGTCTGCTGAGCAGGAGACTTGGGTTCAATCCCTGGGTTGGGAAGATCCCCTGGAAAAGGAAATGGCAACCCACTCCAGTATTCTTGCCTGGAGAATCCTCATGGACAGAGGAGCCTGGCAGGCTGCAGTCCAGGGGGTCGCAAAGTGTCAGACACGACTGACCGACTAAGCACAGCACATGTTTGGAACTCTATCTGATGTCTGATGTCTTTGGAAACTATGATTCCTACATCAATATCCTTGAAAAATAGCATAAAAAGGTGCATGTTGACATTTGGCTAAAATTCCAGTAGTTGTCCTGCTGTTAAGACCCTTGTCTGTCTGTCAGTTATACCTGCCCAGGGGCTGGAGGGGACCAGGGCTGGAGGGGACCCTGCTGTCCAGATTGCCCTTACCCTTCGTCGGCTGCCTTTTCTGGGTCTCAACCCCGTGGAAATCCTGACCCACTTTGCCTGACCCACCCCCACCCCCCCGCAGGCTTCTCGTCTCTCCTGGGGGACCTGCCGCCCTCCAACAACTACTACGTGTATCAGCAGCAGCAGCAGCCGCCGCAGCCACAGCCGCCGCCCCCGCAGTCACAGCCGCAGGCACCCGCCCAGGGCACCTCTGCTGTCGGGGGTGCGCCGCCATTGCACACCCCCAGCCCCGACGGCTGTACCCCACCCGGGGGTAAGCCAACGGGATCCGAGGGCTACGGGCCACCCCCGGTGATGGCCATGCACCCGCCCCCGCTGCAGCACGGAGGCTACCACGCCCATCAGCACCACCCCCATTCCCACCCCGCCCAGCAGCCGCCGCCACAGCAACAGGCACAAGGCCAGGCACCCATCAACAGCACTGGCTTTGGTGAGTAAGCGAGGTACGCGGAGCCCCGGAAGGACTGCCAGCTGACCTTCCTGTTCTGACTCTGGAAGGAGAGGGGATTGGTTAGGAAATTAACAGCGGGTCTTTTATTTATTTGTTTCCGTGCCTACTGGTATTTGGGATCTTCGTTCCCCCAGGAGGAATCAAACCTGCCCGGCCCTGCATTGGAAGGGCAGTCTTAACCTCTGGACTCCCAGGAAAGTCCCAATAGTGGCTCTTTTAGCCTTACTCTCCCCCCAGAGCTCCTGTGGGCAACAGAAGTTGCAAATTGGAGCTCTATATTAAGAGAATTTTTAGACAAATTTGGATTGTTTTACTTATTCTCTTGTCTGTGAGCTGGGCTGTTTGTAATTACAGCATCAATAGCTCGGTTTGTCCTAAATCTCCAGGGAGGGAAAGTCCAAAGTTATCTTGGTAATGTAACTTGCATCTTGTAGATGCAAGAATCTTGCATTCATAACTCAGACTGCTGTCAGCTGGTGGCTGTCTCATCACCCCTCACTCTGTCTTATTCCCCAATCCCCTTCCTCTTCACAGCCTTTCCTCCAGACTGGTGCTCCAATATCGATTCCTTAAAGGAAAGCTTTAAGATGGTGAACCGGCTCAACTGGTCCAGCATTGAGCAGTCACAGTTCTCAGGTTGGTGACTGAGTGATGGTGCCTGAAATAAGAAAAAACAAATAGAACGGAAGAACCGGTGGTGCCTGGTGGTGGGGGTGGGTGGGTGGGTGGGTGTTGAGGGATGTAAGTGGAAAAACCCAATGGAAACTGGAACCAGAGGGGATGGTTAAGTGAAGCTTGTGTGCTTGGTCATGTCCGACTCTTTGTGACCACTTGGACTATAGCCCGCCAGGCTCTTCTGTTCATGTAATTTTCCAGGCAAGAATACTGGAGTGGGTTGCCATTTCCTTCTCCAAGTAAAGCTTGAGGATGGAGGATTTCATGTTACACAGGTGGATAATATTGATACCTTCTTCAAGTTAATCTTTAGTTCAGTCTCTCAGTTGTGTTCCACTCTTTGCGACCCCATGGACTGCAGCACAGCAGCTTCCCTGTCTCAAACTTATGTCTGTCCAGTCGGTGATGCCTCCAACCATCTCATCCTCCTGCCTTCAGTCTTTCCCAGCATCAGGGTCTTTTCCAATGAGTCAGTTCTTTGCATCAGGTGGCCAAAGTATTGAAATTTCAACGTCAGCATCAGTCCTTCCAATGAATATTCAGGACTGATTTTCTTTAGGACTGACTGGTTTGATCTCCTTGCAGTCCAAGGGACTCTCAAGAGTCTTCTCCAACACCACAGTTCTAAACCATCAATTCTTCAGTACTCAGCTTTCTTTATGGACTAATTCTTACATCCATACATGACTACTGGAAAAACCATAGCTTTGACTAGACGGACCTTTGTCAGCAAAGTAATATCTCAGCTTTTTAGTATGCTGTCTAGGTTGGTCATGGCTTTTCTTCCAAGGACCAAGCGTCTTTTAATTTCATGGCTGCAGTTACCATCTGCAGTGATTTTGGAGCCCAAGAAAATAAAGCCTGTCACTGTTTCCATTGTTTCCCCATCTATTTGCCATGAAGTGATGGGACCAGGTGCCATGATCTTTGTTTTTTGAATGTTGAATTTTAAGCCAGATTTTTATCTTGATTAATTTTTGCCTTTATTCAAAATGACAGTGGTTTATTCTACTCAGTTTTATCTTTGGGAGAAGGAGGACTCTTTATTCAGAAGCCCTGGATCACCATTTTATAGTTTTGCCACCATTTATTGACAGTATGGGGGCTTCCCAGGTGGCACCTGGTAAAGCATCTACCTACCAATGCAGGAGATGCAGGGGACATGGGGTTCGATCCCTGGGTTGTGAAGATCCCCTGGAGGAGGAAATGGCAAGCCACTCCAGTATTCTTCCCAGGAAAATTCGTGACTGACAATATGACCACGGCTAATTCACTCAGTTACTTTGAAACTTTTATTCACCAGTAATATGGAAATTATATGAGTTTGGTAAGGAAGAAATAGAATGAGAGTTTGAAAATGTAGATGTCAATTATTGGGGGTTGTTGTTTAGTTGCCAAGTTGTGTCTGACTCTTTGCAACCATATGGACTGTAGATCTTACCAGACTCCTCTATCTTTGGGGTTTTCCAGGTAAGAATACCAGAGTGGGTTGCCATTTCCTTGGTAACACGTATAATCAGTGGTGTTGATTGACAGTGTGACTGGAGCAGTGACTTAGGTATAGAACCACTAGGGATGTTGGGGCTCTGGCAAGGTTAGCATTTCTTTTTTTTTTAATAGACTACACAGTTTATTTTTCATAATGCCTGTCAAGCAATAGATAAATTCAGAAAGCAAAAATTAAAATTTGAAATCTCATCATTCATTGCAAAAATAACAGGAGTTAGCATTTCTTGCTTCTTTACTGGCAGAGCTGATGGAGAGCCTGCGGCAGGCAGAGCAGAAGAACTGGAGCCTGGACCAGCATCACATTGCCAATCTGTGTGACTCCCTCAATCACTTCCTCACTCAGACTGGTCATGTGCCCCCCCAGGGAGGCTCCCACCGGCCACCCGCCCCCTCCCGCATCGCGGACTCCTGTGCTCTCACCAGTGGCAAGCAGGAGCCAGCCATGAACCAAGGTACCACACGAAGCCGGTTGCCAAGGAGGTGGAGACTGGATGATGCGAAGGAAGGGGGATGAGAAGGGTGGAAGAGAACTGAGAAACATCAGCTTATGGGCACTGATCCAAAGGCCAAAAAAATAGACTGTATCTCCTTTTAGGTTTTTTTTTTTTTCTTTTTGGTTGCTCTGAGTCTTGGTTGGTGCGCACAGAGTTTTCTCTAGTTGCAGTGAGTGGGCGCTGCTTTCAAGTAAAGGTGGGTGGGCTTCTCACTGTGGTGGCTTCTGCTGATGTGGAGTGCAGGCTCTAGGACTCACAGGCTTCAGTAGCTGTGACACATGGGCATAGTTGCCCCATGGCTTGTGGGATCTTCCCAGAGAAGGGATCGAACCCGTGTTCCCTGCATTGACACGTGAATTCTTAGCCACTGGATTCCAAGGGAAGTTTTCCTTTTAGATCTTGATCTGGGAGGTCAGGGTTACTTAAGAAAAGGGAAGAGAAAGTCCCTATTCTAAATCTGTGTCTCAGGAAACTCCTCCCTGGATCGTATCACATAGGGTCATGATCGGCAAACCATTGAAGTGAGGGAGAGTCAGTGATGAAGGTTCTGTGTTTATCACCCTGCTGATAGCTGTAATATTGCAGGGGCTAGTATTGGGTGCCTTTGCCTTTGTACCCTAAGTGACTAGGACTGAGAGCTTCTACAGAAAGCACTGATGCCCACAGGAGCTACAGAACAGAGCGGGTAAGGGAGAAGAGCTGAAGGTGATGGGGAGTATGTCACCCTCTCTATCAGACTCTGCTTCCTTGAGTACAGGGGTCCCACTCACTTAACTCTTGTCTTGCTTTCACAGCAGTGAACTCTTATGTGCACCCTCAAGCCCCCCATCTCTACCCTGGCCCATCACCAATGTACCCACTCCCCACCCAGGACTCAGCAGGATACAGTCGCCCAGGTAAGAGCCAGGAGACTTGTTTTAAGCACCAGCGAGTTTGTTTGGCTTTCCTGTGGCTCTGAGCCTGCATTATCAGCCCTTTTGACTGCACCTGCCAGAGCGGGTGAGCCCTCCTGGTTCCTGAGACTGAGGGTGGGCCACCTGTTGGGAGCTGTATGTCATGGGAGACAAGAGAAGATCAACAAGCTTTAAAATTAGCCCGTGCCTACCATGATGACAGAAAGTAGAAGCATGATTATAAACAAAAGATAGACAAGTAGAACATATATGCTTCACTTCGGAATCTGGATGGAAGATGCACTCAGACAAATGAAATGAACATGTTATATACATGTACCTGCTTTGTGCCCATGTCACCTGACCTCTAGTATCAGGGGTCTGGGATTGAACTATCTCTGTTGGTGTGAGTAGGCGTGGATACCCTAAATTGTCATGAATAGTGCAAAATGAACAGATCCTTCACCTTTAAATGCATTTTAGAAAAACCACTGTTATCATCCTGCCTAACCACAGTGTTTTCAATTTAGGAGGTCTTTGTCCATGTATTCCTTCTTATATACAAATCTCTGTATTGCTATTTCAAATAGTAATATTGCTATTTCTGTATGTTTTTTGATGTTATTATATGATCTTTGAAAATATAATTTTTTTTTTTTGACTACTCTACGTGGCTTGTGGGATCTTAGTTCCCTGACCAGGGATTGAACCCCGGGCCCTAGGCAGTGAAAACAAGGAGTCCTAACCCCTGGACAACCAGGGCATTCCCCATAAGTATAATTTTTAATGGCTGTTACATTTTACTGCTGTTACATTGTCATATGGCGCAGTTTACTCTAGTTTCTTTCCTGGGACCTCACTGAAGTGGTAGCTGGCAGCAAAAATAACTCTGGGCTGATAAGGATGGTAGTTTCCCCAAACCTTCCCCCTGGGGGTGCTTGGGGTTGATCACCGTCCATCGAGATGGACAGAATGGCCTCCCATGCCCTCTCCTCTTAATCTCCTTTTCTCTTTCCACAGCACACCACATGGTCCCTCGGCCACCAGTCCCACCTCCTGGGGCCAGTGAGGAGATCCCAGATGACTTCGATTGGGACTTGATTACCTAGTGCATTTGAGAGCCCGGCCATCAGCCCAGGGCTGGGTGGTGACATAGGGCAATGGGGGAAGCCCAGCCCCCGCCCACTCTTCCGCCCTTGCCTGTATATAGATATATATCCTTTTTTTTTCTTTCTCTGCCAGAGAAGCCACCGCAAGATGCTGCCGAAGATAACCCCCTCTTTCCTGCCTCATTCTTCCTCTTCCTTCTAGTTTTTTTCCCTATTCTTTTATTATTATTCTTATTATATTATTATTATTATTATTGGTTATATGCTGTCTCCAGTCTCCTGTCCCCACACCATTGTCCATGTCCACCTCTTGCTAATTTAAAGTCACCTGGCTGGAAGGTGAAGCCATGAGAGCCACAGTGAAAGGTCTCAAATTTTGATTTACCTTTCTCTTTGGGCAATTCAGTGCTAATCCCACCTTTCAGCCCTATGTTGTTTTCCGTGGATATCAGTTCAATCCAGGGCTGAAGAGGCCACATTATTAAGTAGAAGGGATTTAAAATGCTGCTTGGCAGCCATGAATTTGCAGGTTTTACTTAATGGTGCTAATTTTGTCCTCTGAGCTCTTCCTTGTCCCTTTATATCTCCAATCCTACTTCTGCTGGTCCTCATTCCCCATCAAGGGTAAGAGTGATGGTGGTGGAGATAAAATCCTAGTGGAATAAGAGGTCTGGGTTGGGTAGAGTAGAACGCTGTAGAGGGGTGATGAAATATAAAACAGTCAGAAATTGGGTCTCTGCCACTCTTGTCAAATAAACTGCCATTGACTTATTCCTGGCCTGTTCTCTATAGGACATAGAGTCAGTCCTAGCCAGAACTCTCCTTCTCTTCAGGGCTTCCCAGGTGGCACAAGGTGGTAAAGAACCCGCCTGCCAAGGCAGGAGACGTGAGTTCCATCCCTGGGCTGGGAAGATCCCCTGGAGGAGGGCATGGCAACCCACTCCAGTATTCTTGCCTGGAGAATTGCATGGACAGAGGAGCCTGGTGGGCTACAGTCTATAGGGTTACAGAGTTGGACACGACTGAAGCAACTTAGCACGGATGTGCTGCGTCTCTGGTGGAAATGAGGACAACCCTTCAGCATAGGGTCAGCTTTTTGGAGAGGGTTTCTATTGAACCATTCTGGCTTTTTAAACATCATGTTCTCTGGAAATTAACTGGCTTTTATTTGCATTTACTAGTTTTCCTTTCATCCCCTTATCTCATTTGGCAAATATTATTTCATCCTCTTTCAGTTGTCTGCCCAGCTCTTCCACCCATCAAATTTTCTTCTCCCGTTTTCTGGGATTCTCAAGAAAGAAGAGTAACCCATGATTCCTTTTAGTCTCACCATGTCCTCGGGCAAGACTGGAATCTGTTTCCCATGGATCAAAGCAGAACCAAACCTACAGTACGGGTGGCAGGAGGGTGAGAGAGGAAAGGGGAAGTGGTGTAGACATGCATAGGGAATATTTCAGTTATTTACCTATGTAGGCAAATGCTTCTCTTGGAATCCAGATCACTGGGGCTGAAGCTTTTGCAATCAGGTTTTTTGAAGGATGAAGGAACTTGGGAGAGGGTAATAAATAACTGAATACAAAGAGCTGCATGAGGGCCAAAGAAGGACCCCCCCCTGCCCCCTCCCCCCAAAAAAAGGTACAGGGGAAACTTATCTCCTTTATCAAGGAGTGGCCATGGTTTATGGCTGCAAAGTACTTAGCATATATTGGATATTAATTGTTGAATTCTAGTTCTGAGAAGGAAGAACAGTTTTATTTCCGTTTTTACTTTACTGAATGGTCACTTTCTTAAAGCTGTAGGACAAAATGTGCGAAATGGACAAGGCCATTTTCTCTGTGATTTCTGGTTTTTTCCCTGTCCTTTTATTTACCCATGCTTTCCGCTCTCTTGCTTTTCCCCTCATCCTCCCCTTCCTTTCTTCGTAAAGGGTTCTATACTGAGAGTTTGTTGAAGTGAGGCTGAAGTCAGGGGGGCAAAAAAGGGCAGTTAACTAAACAGCACTTTATTTCTTTGAAGTTCTTAGTAAGACATGGGGGTGTGAGTAGCTTGAACCCCCTGTCGTGTTGGAGGGCAGTTTGTGGGGTTGAAGTATGGCGTAAGATTTCCCATTGGGGAAAGGAGAATTCCTCTTCCAGGGTGGTGACACGCCTTAGCCCAGTGTCCCCCATCTGAGGCGTGTCTTCCTTATCCTTCCAGTCAGGGTGCCTCCTACACACAGCGTCCCATCTGTTCTTCCTAAGATCTCCTCTCTTACAAATCATCACGTTTCTCAACCCCTCTTCTACCCAGATCCACACAAGATTTGCCAGGGTAGACTAAATCAGACATGGAAATGTCTCCTGTGTATAGTTCATCTGTGTCTTCTGAAAACGAGAACTCTGGCGGGCAGCCAGTCACTGAAGTTTAGGGCTTGGGCTGGAGATGGGCCGTCAGGCCTTCGGGGCCTTTAGCCCCCCTCTCCGCTAAAACCAGCCTCGCTAAATGGCACAGGACAAACCCAACTCTCTTTGGGCCTCAGTTTCCCCTCCCCTCCCTGAAAGGGAGAGAATACTCCTTTTTCTTGTCGATCCAGCATTGCCAGCCTTGAAAGTTTAGTCATTGTTGTCGTCTTGGGTGATGTGTGCAGAACTACAGGAGCTCACTGCCAAAAGAGGAAATAGAGGAGAGCGTAGGGGAGAGGGACGGAAGGAGCAATTCTCTGGTATCCATCCACCCATCCCTGCCTTTCTCTCTTCAACCCCCATGTTTATGGTTTGGTGAGTCCTTCATACCACCCATAATGCTTTGCATTGGCGCAGGCTGGGAAGGGGGGGTGTATGGGCTCACAAGTTGTTGTTGTTGTTTTTTGCATGCTTTCTTAATAAAAAAAAAAAAAAAGAATGTTTATGGTTTTATCTTCCTGGTGCTGGTGTCGAATTTCTTTTTTGCCAGAGTAGGGAAAAGGGAAATGTGAAATCATTTGTTTTCTACTTCCCCTCCTCCTCGTTCCCCCACAGGATCTGACTGATGTTTTTGGTAATATTGATAAGAAAGGAAGATTAAAAGCATGGCTCTAGCATTTTTTTTTTAATGCTGTTAATTATTGCAAAATATTGTTGGGAGAGGCAGTCCGTCCCACCTTGCAGCTTGATGTGTGGACTAAACTGCCTTGCTTGCATTCTGGGGTATTTTAAAGATTAAAAATACTACAATTTGAGAAGGACTTGGCTCTCCCTCTGGGACTTTGGGCAAAGCTTACAGGTACTCACCAGAGTTTTACATTGAAAATGAGGGGATTCCAATTCTAGTGATTTCTTCAGAATACATTTCCAAGGGAAACACAACTCTCAAAAGGAGCCCAGAAATGTCAACTATTGAATAGGTATGCCAACTTGGGATAATTATGCCAAGATCATTCACCCTGGTATCCTGTACACTAGCCCTAAGAGTTTGAGACTTCTATCCAGGGTCCCATGAGAATGTTGGGGTTTCCAGAAAACTAGCTAATCATCATTACAGCAAGCCTACAGCTACCCACTATGAGGTTTATTTGCTGTATGTTTAGAGATTATGATATATCCTGAATGTCAGTTAAAAGGATCCATGAATCTCTGAGCCTTGCAAGGAACTGTGGAGAAAGAAAGCATTTATTCACATCAAATATATGAGCAGATTAAATTGGAAAGTAGCATGACAAATCACATCATCTTGGATATCATTATTGCACAAGTGAGAGCATTCCTAATGATTTGAAAATTTTCCACATAGCACTTTATACCTCATTTGTAGTCCAGACCCTCCCCTCCACCACTTAACAAGGAACAGTGCTTTGCAAGTCTAAAACATCTCATTTTCTATGTTTCAGGTTAAATCACTGGGCTCAGATGAGGTTAAGTTGTAGTACAAACAAACCTGAAAATGTAGAGGCTTAATATCCATACATAAAACTTCATATACAGAAAAAAACGAGAAGGTGATGGGGTTGGAGAATGCTTTTTTAAAAATGAAAGAAGCGTGGTTGGAATGGATCAGCAAAGTAGCAGAAAATGTGTGCTTGTGAACAAATTAAAGGATGATGGTTAATGAATATTGGGATGCTGCATAAACACAAAATATGAAGGAGTTTAGAAAAAATTCTTCCTCTTCCAAAACAAAAAGACATTTATCATGTACAAAAACTAGCATCATAAGGTCATGACTTAGAAATATGATGGGAAATTTCAGAAAGAATATCTCAGATTGTGGTTTCAAGGGTTATCTCTGGGAAGTGGGAGTAGGAGGAAGGAGAAGCTGGCCAGAGTGGGGCAGGAAACCTCTTAGATTTCATTATGAGCATTGGTTTCTCTTTAAAAAACTGTGTGCATGTATTACATTGGTAAAGATAAAGATTAATTAAACCCCAGATACATCTGATAATTTTAGTGTGAAAAATACACATCTACAGTCATGTTTTTAGGAGTTGGATGGGTAACAAGCCCAGAGGGTACTCAGCTATTTTGCAGTGAATTCAAGAATAGTTGCCTCATCTTCTACTCTTTGTCCTTTTGTTTTAAATAAGTTTCTTGGGAAGTAGTGAGAGCAAATGAGTCATTTGTGTGTTATGAAAGTATTGGTTATTAGAGGCAAAAAGCCTGGAAGGAGATTTCAAGGCAGGAGAGAAGTAAGGGAATTAAGGAGCTTAAGAAAAAGAATGAAAGACAGATGCTTCTATCAATAAGCAGTTAGAGCAAACAAACGGAGGAGCCATCTGCCCAAACTGTGACTTACATACCATTTCATGAGAAAGTTCTTAGGTGCCCTAAGTAGTCTTTACACAATAGATGCTTATTCAGCTGAAATGAAGGCAACTCAGAATTCCTGTGTCCTGTATCCAGAAAATTCCAAGTAGCAGGCATCTGGCATTGTACTCTGCTCCCAACTTAGTCTCATAACTCCTTGTTTGTTTGTGTTTCACATGTTGCACCAACTTTATTCAGAAACAGTCCTTTTAGAGCTGTTCCTTGTTTTTATAGACTTTTTCTTTTTGCACCTTTTTTTTTTTTTCATTTAAAACCATCACCACTGCCATCACCCCAACAAAGCCATTGAATAAAAGATTATCTTTCACTCAGGGAGCACAGGAAGAAATGGTTTTAAATTGAATCTGGAAGGAAATTTAGAAAATATTTGACATTGGAAATATTATTATTTTCTTTTGAAACATCATTTTTAAGCAGACTGCATTCTCATTTATCTCACGTGCTTTTGTTTGGGATTGAAATAAGCTATCTTTACAGTGATTCCCAAGTTTAGCATTCATCAGAAATAAGAGAGCTTGTGCAAACACTCTTGGGACCCCACTCCCAGAGATTCAGGTTCAGCCAGCCTGCAGGGGGAAGGGCTGGAGAGTTTGTACTTCTGACAACTTTCAAGGTGATGCTCATGCCCCTTGTCTGGGACCACGCTTTGAGAACCTCCAGATGGATTCTTTGACGGTCTCTGCAAGAACCCCGCTGCTCCCCATCTCGCCTGTCTTTTAAGAAACACGTTGCATTTGCCTAAGAACCTCTGCTTAGGTCAATGGCTCCATGTTTTCATACAACTGTACTGATACTGTTTCTTTCGAAAGAGGTTTTGTTTTGGGGGCAGCTGGTAGAGTGTGTCACGTCCTCACTGAAAGCTGCCTCCAGAATTCCCTGCATGGACTGTCTTGCTTTTCTCCTAAAGTCCTTTCCCAGGAGAGCATAGAGGAATGGATTGAAGCAACTATTGGCAGATGCTAGAGCAAGAGACACATGGTCCCAGGACAACAGAGATTCCCCAGAGGGAGTGTCTGGGTCAGTAAACAATAAGAGGACTCCAACAATGTGGTACGGAGCCCAGCAGACAAGGAAGACAACCACCACCACCATAGCCACTCTCAAGAGTTTGCTCCGAGACTTGGTGAAGCGGCTCCGACGCATTTTTAAGATAATGAGGCTGTAACAGGCCACCATGATGATAAAGGGCAACAGGAAACCCACCACTAGCCTACTGATGGTTATGGCTACCTGGGGTGTTGGCACTTGATGATCATATGCAAATTGGCCGAAATAATCATCCTGGAAACCTTGTGATAGCTCAGATGTGTATAACGAATCACTGGAGGCATTAGAAAAAAACTCTAAATCAGCAGGGAGAAAAGAATTTGAGTTCTCCAGGGGGTGAGTTCTGTGATCTTCAATGGGAAAGTCACTGGAGAGTGTAGCTGAGACTTTATCAGCAGACTGAAACAAATCATAATGTGGTTGTTGAACAGATAATCTAGCTGAATTCATAGGGAGTGAGTCTCTAGAAGTTCTTTGAAATTCTTGGGAATGGAGGCCAGTGGTGGCTGCCCAAGGCCGATCCTTGGTTTGCGAAGAGAAGGAATCTAACCTGTCATCCATTTCTCCAGGGGGATAGTTGTCAAAAGACCCATTTTCCAGTAGATCATAGGTGAAGTCTGGATAATCTAATGAGCCATAGTGACCAAAATTGTAGCTACACATACTCTGGTTGTCTATAGTGAACGTTTCCCGATATACAAACACAGGTATGCACATTACCAAAGCCACCACCCAGATACAACCACAGATAGTGCAGGCTGTTCCCACGTTGCGATGATTCTGGCACCAGATTGGCCTGAGTACCAACAGACAGCGGTCCAGGCTAATGGTGGTCAGCAAGAAGACGCTGGCAAACATGTTGAGGATGATGATGGAGGGGATGAGCTTGCATAGGAACCAGCCGTAGGGCCAGTGTCCTTGGAGAACCAAGTGGACCAGGGAGAAGGGCAGGGAGAGGCAGCAGATGAAGTCAGCCAAGGTGAGATGGAGAAACCAAACTGTGTTCACTGTCCGTTGCATCTTTAGGCCAGCCACCCACAGAACCAGCCCATTGCCTGGCAACCCCAGTAGGAAAGTGATGCTGAGGATGACCATGGAGAGAATTATGTGGGGTTCATCCCAGGGCTGTGAGTGTAGGTCAGTTGAATTGGTCTCAGCAGAGAAAGACTCCATTGCTCCAACTTCTGTAAAAATATAAACAAAAATATTAAAACTAAAAAAAAAAAAAAAGCATATTCATAGAATTCTAACTTAAAGATGGAGAGCCACAAAGACCCTAACACTGGTTTATTTTATATTCCTTAACTTCACACTGGATTACTCAAAAACATACTCTGAAAGACAATGTAAAATCTACTGTACTGACATAGAGAACAGACTGTGGTTGCTGAGGAAAAGGGGAGTATTGGGAGTTTGGGATTAGCAGATGCAAACCAGTATATATAGGATAGTTAAACAACAAGGTCCTACTGTATAGCACATGGAACTGTATCCAACATCCTGAGATAAACCATAATGGAACAGAATATGAAAAATTCTGAATTTTTCAGAATATGTATGCAGAATATGTATAACTGAGTCACTTTGCTTTACAGCAGAAATTAACACAATATGGTAAATCAACTATGTGCTGTGCTAAGTCGCTTCAGTTGTGCCCGACTCTTTGCGACCCTATGGACTGTTAGCCCTCCAGGCATCGTCCGTCCATGGGATTCTCCATCGAAGAATAGTGGAGTGGACTGTCATGCCCTCCAGATTGTCATGCCCTTCTCCCAGGAATCTTCCCTACCCAGGAATCAAACCCATATCCTTAAGTCTCCTGCATAGGCAGGTGGTTCTTTACCACTAGCACCACCTGGGAAGCCCTTGATTTCCTTACGACCTATCATTGCTTTCTTATTTGTTTTTTATGAATATACCTTGGGTAAAATAGCTTGATTATTATAGAAACAGAAATAATTCATGAAGAAAATTGGAAAACATAAACAAGCAAAAATAAGAAAATAAAAACATACCACTAGTCAGTGATTACTCTTAAATATCTTTTTTAAAAAATATTTTTATTTATTTGGCTATGTCAGGTCTTAGTTGCATGTGGGATCTTTAGTTGCAGCATGTGGGATTTAGTTCCCTGACCAGGAGTTGAACCCGGGCCTCCTGCATTGGGAGAGCAAAGTTGTATCCACTGGATACTACTGGTGGGCTGGTGGGCCCTGGTGCCTGGTGGGCTGCACTGGTGGGCTGCCTGGTGGGCTGCCTGGTGGGCCCTGGTGCCTGGTGGGCTGCTCCAGGGAATTCCCACACTTTTAGTACCTTAATTTACATTTTTCTGGATCTTTATTCACATTCATATGTGTGTACTATATGTATATATATTTTTTATTAAGAAAAATTTAATGAAATTAGATTACACTGTGCATACTGGTATTTAAATTGTTCTAATTGTGGTGAAATACAGTGGCTCAGTTGGTAAAGAATCCATCTGCAATGCAGGGGATGTGAATTTGATCACTGGGTGAGGAAGGTTCCCCTGGAGAAGGGAATGGCAACCCACTCCCGTATTCTTGCCTGGAAAATCCCATGGACAGAGGAGCCTGGAGGGCTACAGTTGGCTTGCAGTGAGTCAAACATGACTGAGCGACTAAACCACCACCACCACATGTAACAAAATTTACCATCTTAACCATTTTTAAGGGTACAGCTCAGTAGTGTTGGGTTTTTTACATTATTGTACAATTTCTAGAACTTTCTCATCTTGTAAAGCTGAAATTCTCTATCTTTTAAAAAACAGTTCCTCACTTCCCTTTCCCTGAAGTCCATGGCAATCACCAGCCTACTTTTGGTTTCTGTGCGTTTAACTACTCTTAGTTGTTCAGTCGCTCAGTCCTGTGCAACTCTTTGCAACCCCATGGACTACAGCACACCAGGCTTCCCTGTCCTTCACCATCTCCCAGAGCCTGCTCAAACTCATGTCCATTGAGTTGGTAATGCCATCCAACCTTCTCATTCCCTATCATCCCCTTCTCCTCTTGCCTTCAATTTTTCCCAGCATCAGAGTCTTTTCCAATGAATCAGATCTTTGCATCAGGTGGCCAAAGGATTGGAGTTTCAGCTTCAGCATCAGTCCTTCCAATGAATATTCAGGATTGATTTCATTTAGGATTGACTGGTTTGATCTCCTTGCAGTCCAAGTGATTCTCAAGAGTCTTCTCCAACACCACAGTTCAAAAGCATCAATTCTTCGGTGCTCAGCTTTCTTTATGGTCCAACTCTCACATCCATACAATGACTACTGGAAAAACCATAGCTTTGACTAGATGGACCTTTGTCAGCAAAGTAATGTCTCTGCTTTTTAACATTCTGTCTAGGTTGGTCATAGCAAGCGTCTTTTAATTTCATGGCTGCAGTCATTGTCCGAAGTGATTTTGAAACCCAAGAAAATAAAGTCTGTAACTGTTTCCATTATTTCCCCATCTATTTGCCAAGAAGTGATGGAATCGGATGCCATAATCTTCATTTTTTTGAATGTTGAGTTTTAAGCCAGCTTTTTCACTTTCCTCTTTCACTTTCATTAAGAGGTGCTTTAGTTCCTCTTTGTTTTCTGCCATAAGGGTGATATCATCTTCATATCTGGGGTTATTGATATTTCTCCCAGCAATTCTGATTCCAGCTTGTGCTTCACCCAGCCCAGCTTTTCGCATAATGTACTCTGCATATAAGTTAAATAAGCAGGGTGACAATACACAGCCTTGATGTACTCCTTTTCCTATTTGGAACCAGTCTGTTGTTCCATGTCCAGTTCTAACTGCTGCTTCTTGACCTGCATACAGGATGCAGGTAATGTGTCTGGTAGTTCCATCTCTTGAATTTTCCACAGTTTCTTGTGATCCACACAGTCAAAGGCTTTGGCATAAAGCAGAAGTAGATGTTTTTCTGGAATTCTCTTGCTTTTTCTATGATCTAACGGATGTTGGCAATTTGATCTCTGCTTCCTCTGCCTTTTATAAATCCAGCTTGAACATCTGGAAGTTCTCGGTTCACATACTGTTGAAGCCTAGCTTGAAGGATTTTGAACATAAATTTGCAAGCATGTGAAATGAGTGCAATTGTGCTGTAGCCTGAACATTCTTTGGCATTGCCCTTGTTTGAAATTGGAATGAAAACTGACCTTTTCCAGTCCTGTGGCCACTGCTGAGTTTTCCAAATTTACTGGCATATTGAGTGCAGCACTTTCACAGCATAATCTTTTAGGATTGATTACTCTAGATCCCTTGTATAGATGGAATCCTACAGCATTTGTCTTTTTGTGACTGGCTTATTTCACTTGGCAAAATGTCGTCAAGGTTCATCCATGTTGTAGTGTGTGTCAGAATTCTCTTCTTTTTTAAGACAATAATATTCCACTCTATGTGTGTACCACATTTTATTTATCCATTCATCTGTCAATGGACATTGGAGTTACTTCCACATTTTAGCTATTGCAGATGCTATTGCTATGAACGTGGGTGTAAATGCATATTGTTTTATATAAACTGCTTTCTTTGATCACTTTTATCACTTAGCAGTCCCCATATTTACAGTAAGACTTACCTTGATGAATATTCAGACTTTATCCTTTTTTTCCCCGCTATCCCCAAAATATCCCTTATAGCTGGTTTGTCAACAATTGTATCCAGTTAAGGATCACACTTTGCATCAGGATATTTCTTAAGCCTTTTAATTTAGCAGCTTCTCTTTTTCAAGGATACTGGTTTGTTTTGGGGTCTGTGTTCTCACCAGTTACTTCTTAACCCTTTGTAATTAGTCTTCTATCCCATTACTCTGCTAAAACTACCTCTAGAGAGTAAATACAAGCATCTTTTTCTCTATCTTTATCCTCCACAATATCTCTATTACTTTACATTGGCTTCTTATCACTCTCTTTCTCTTGGCCTCTGTGACATAACTCTTCCCTAATTTTCTTTTCTTTTTTTTGGTTGTGCTGGGTCTTCGCTGAATAATGTGGGCTCTGTGGTTGTGGCTCATGGGCTTAGCTGCCCTGTGGCACGTGGGATCTTAATTTTGCGACCAAGGATTAAACCCACCTACCCTGCATTGGAAGGCAGATTATTAATCACTGGACTGCCAGCGAAATTCCTGTAATTTTTGACATTCCTGTAAACATACCTTACTTTATAGCTTTCCTGAACAACTCACTATTCCAAGTCAATGCCATTTTCTTACCTTGGCGACTGCTGTTCACTTCTGTCTGGAATGATGTTCTCTACCTTAACCTCCTCTTTCCTCCATTCTTAATCACTATCTGTTGAAATCCTAGTTATGCTGAAATCCTAGTCATTCTTCAAGATCAAGCTCAAGTATATTTTCCTTGAAACCTCTCTTATAATCCCAATCATAATTTACTTCTTCAGCCTCCTAAATTTTGTGTGTGTATGTGGGGTTTGAACCACTTTTTGTATTCTCTGTGCAATGTGCCTTTTGTTCTGCATTACAATTATTTTCATGGCTGTCTTGTCTATTATTCTAGCCTTAAGTTTCATAATGGTAAAAAATATCTTATTTCTAAATGCTTGCTCCACAGAATTTAGCACAATGCTTTGTAAGACGTAAGGATTAAAGATTACTTGAATGGATGGATGCTCATACTTGGGGTTTCTTTTCTTTTTCTATTAAATAAAAATTTTAATTCTTATTTGTTTGATTCGATAAGGATGCTATTTCTTCTAACTTCCTTTTTTTTTGTTTTCCAGTTCCCAATTCTTGTTGGCTATAACAGCATTTTATGTTTCCTTTGGTAGAAACCCAGAATACCATATGACTTGTTCTGCTGAGTTGACTAAATGCTAGCATAGGGATTAGCAGAAGTTAAAATAACAAAACAAAATAACAAAAAAGAAGAAGTGCTTCCCATTCTCCATTCTGTAGCCTTGCTTATTCTAATATTCGAGGCCTGTCAGGTTCACTTCCTTTGCTTTTGTGCATGGCAGCTACCTTGACCACCTGTCCTACACACATATTCACGCATCGATTCATAAAATATAGAGAGATGGAGAGAGTTCAAGGGCTGAAAAGAAAGTTAGCAATTATTTCTTCTTATTTCTATTTTTATAGTTTTGGACACTGAAACTCAACAAATTAGGGGACTTTTACATAGTCACAACTAGGAGTGATCTCAAATCCTAGGTCCAATTACTATCAGGCCAAAACTCTTTTTACTACAAATAATCACATAACAGAAAAGCCTTTGGTATTGCTAATAGAGAAAGGCATCAAGAGCAGCACAGTAATAAAGAATAATAAGTAAATAATAAAGATTGAAAAGAGAAAAATTCTAATGCAAAGAAACTGAATCATCTGGCATACTATACTTTAAATATCATATTTTGAAATGAAAGTGTATCTGAATCAGAATCTTAAAAATCTTTCAGTTCAAGGTAACTTTTTATATTTCTCCAAGTGTTTGGTTGAAAGGTACCTCTCTTTCTATTTTTTTTAAGTTTTCAATACGAAATTGGTTTTGGTTGAAAAGTAACTCTCTCTATATACATATTTTAAATTTTCAATACTGAATTGACCAATCAGAATTAAAAAGATAAGTAAAATCCTGAAACTAAAATTCAGCTATAATAGGGAAAGAAAAGTAGATACCAGAATCAAATACTAATAACAGGATGACAGAATCAGTAGCAATAAAGAATGTGGAAAAAAATAAAAGAGAAAAAGAGCGAAATGAAATAGAAAAAATATATATATTAAGAAAAATACATAATCACTGATTTGGAAAATGGAATTATTGGGAAAAGCTGGAATCAAAGATCAGAAGGAGAAACAGCCAATTTAAGAGCAGGGAAAATGATGTAAAAATTCAATATTAGTTCCGGAATGAAATGTAAACAGCAAAGATAAATAGAACATGGAATAGTTAGAAAAAGAAAAAGGTGGACATGGGAATAAAGCAAAAGAAATAACAGTTGGGGAAAGAAGGGGGAATAGAAAATAATGACCTTCAAACCATTATCTAAAGAGAACAAGCTGGGCATAAATCATCAGGTGCATCTAGATTTCCTTACCAAAAACTCGAGATAATAGCTGAAGGCTTCTGCATAGGTCTGGAGGTCCCCACTTGTCCCGTCTGGTCCCCGCCCTTGACCACAGTCAAGTCCTGAAGTACAGTTAGGAACTTTGATGAGCGCCTCCTCTTTCCTCTCTCCGTTTCTGATGATAAACCAAACCCAACACTTTCCACTACCATCTGACTCCACAGGAAGAGTTTCAAAGTGAGTCATTTCTGAATGTCTCAGATAAGAAAAGTTACAAAACAGAAGTGGAAGAGCATGGTTCTCAGACGTTTTCAGCAGTACAGAGCATGGTTAGAGAAAGCACTTTCATACATGAGCTTCCCACTTGATAGGGTTTTGCTTTTTTGTTTTGTTTTAGAAAATGGTCCAGTGGTATATGAATGTGGGTGAGGAGTAACTAAGGGGAATGACCCTCAAAACCCCATGTAATAAATCTCAACCAACATCTCTTATACGCTTAGTATGTGTCAAGGAATGTATCATGCAAAAATCAGAGTTTTTTGTATCATGCAAAAAACTATATTCTTATTTCTAGAGAGTCACAATCTGGTGTGAATATGCACCTATACAACAACAACAAAAAATGCTGTAATACAATCCAGACCATAATGATAGAAGTAGCAGCAGAAGTAAAATACTGAATAGTAGAAAATAACAGGGGTGTATTTAGCCAGGGGCAATCTAGGAACGTAGAATTAAGATCTGGGCAGGTCCTTCAAGAATTATGGGATTTCTCTCAAAAGAGGTGACAAACTATTTTACTTATTTATTTATTTGACTGAGCTGTGGCATGTGAGCTCTTAGTACCCCAACCAGGAATCGAACCTGTGACCCCTGTAGTGGAACCTCCAGGGAATTCCTAGTGACAAGCTGTTTAGAATGTTTAAATGGCACACAGTGGCATCTGGCCCCATCACTTCACGGCAAATAGATGGGGGAACAGTGGAAACAGTGGCTGACTTTATCTTTTTGGGCTCCAAAATCACTGCAGATGGTGACTACAGCCATGAAATTAAATGGTGCTTACTCCTTGGAAGGAAAGTTATGACCAACCTAGACAGCATATTAAAAAGCAGAGACGTTATTTTGCCAACAAAGGTCCGTCTAGTCAAGGCTATGGTTTTTCCAGTAGTCATGTATGGATGTGCTGCTGCTGCTAAGTTGCTTCAGTCCTGTCCGACTCTGCAACCCTACAGACGGCAGCCCACCAGGCTCCCCCGCCCCTGGGATTCTCCAGGGAAGAACACTGGAGTGGGTTGCCATTTCCTCCTCCAATGCATGAAAGTGAAAAGTGAAAGTGAAGTCATTCAGTCGTGCCCGACTCTTAGCGACCCCATGGACTGCAGCCCACCAGGCTCCTCTGTCCATAAAGAAAGCTGAGCACTGAAGAGTTGATGCTTTTGAAATGTGGTGTTGGAGAAGACTCTTGAGAGTCCCTTGGACTGCAAGGAGATCCAACTAGTCCATCCTAAAGGAGATCAGTCCTGGGTGTTCATTGGAAGGATTGATGTTGAAGCTGAAACTCCAAAACTTTGGCCACCTGATGCGAAGAGCTGACTCATTTGAAAAGACCCTGAAGCTGGGAAAGATAGAGGGCAGGAGGATAAGTGGACGACAGAGAATGAGATGGTTGGATGGCATCACTGACTCAATGGACATGAGTTTGGGTAAACTCTGGGAGCTGGTGATGGACAGGGAGTCCTGGTATGCTGTAGTCCATGGGGTCACAAAGAGTCGGACACGACTGAGCAACTGAACTGAACTGAACTGAGTCACCTTGCTATGAAAATTTGAGGTAATTAGAATTATATTCTCCCTCCACATATCAACTTCAAATGTTTATGTGTATAAGTGACATTGTTGTGATTTATGAAATTGTCATTCTTGATTGTTTTTCAGTCCCTAAATTGTGTCTGCTTCTGAGACGCCATGGACTGCAGCCTGCTAGGCTTCCCTGTCCTCTATCTCTCGGGGTTTGCTCAAATCAAGTCCATTGAGTCAGTGATGCCATCCAACCATCTCACCCTCTGTTGCCTCCTTCTCTTCCTGCCTTCCTGCCTTCAATCTTTCCCAGCATCAGGGTCTTTTCCAGTGAATCGGCTGTTTGCTTCAGGTGGCCAAAGTATTGGAGCTTCAGCTTCAGCATCAGTCCTTCCAGTGAATATTCATGGTTGATTTCTTTTAGGATTGATTGGTTTGATCTCCTTGCATTCTTGATTATTACTGTAAAAAATATAAATAAATAAATGCAGCATAGTCAGAGTCTGGTGGGTGGGTAAGAGATTCAAACATTGGAAAACAGGCAGCAGTCTAGTTAATTGAATTAAATTAGTAAATTAATTACTTGGATTAACTAATTCCTTGGATTAATTAGTTTCATCAGGAAGGAGTGCAGAAGACTGAAGAGGGACCTTGAGCAGTGATTTCTCCTCAAAGTAGACCTTGAATGCAATTCTCACTCACACTATCCTTTTACATATAAACATGTGAAATAAAGGTTTCACATGGGTAAACTCTGGGAGCTGGTGATGGACAGGGAGGCCTGGCGTGCTGCGGTTCATGGGATAGCAAAGAGTTGGACACGGCTGAGTGACTGAACTGAACTGAACTGATGCACAGTTTTGAAAGCTATGTCATTTCCCACTAAGGAGACTCTACCAGGTTATATGCCCACCAACAGTGGAGAGGGTAACTATTCCCCTTGCAAAAGGTAGGGCCTTTATCAATAAATTCAGTACCATAACAAGTACTCCGCTCTTACTATAAACACTATGTAGTTTACACTGTGGGAGATTGAAAAAACAAACAGCTGTGTATATACAATTATAATAATACAGTAAGGGCTGTTAGCAGAGTAACCCTGGGAACAGGAATAGGGAATGACTAATTCTCACTGAAGCAAACAGGGAGATAATGCACTGAAGAGCTGAGCTTTAACAATGGGTAGAAATTTGACAGATACTAATAGTGCTACAAAAGAATTTATCCCTGGGTTGGGAATATCCCCTGGAGTAGAAAATGGCAACCCACTGCAGTATTCTTGCCTGGAAAATCCCCTGGAGTGTTACAGTCCATGAGATTGCAAAAAGAGCTGGACCCAACTGAGTGACTGAGTACATGCATACATATGTACATAATAGTGCTGTAAGAATTTATTTCTGTATCCCGGTAGACCAAGAGTTTGCTCCTATCTCCAGTGCCTGCTGCCATGCTTGGAATAACCTGTGTCTGGAGAACCAGTAAAGGAATAAATGAAAATGAATGTTTAGTTGAAAAGGATGCTGGCTTTCAAATATATAATCCAAAAATTAATTCAGGTCTTTAAAGTTATTTCTGGTGTGGATCCAGTTTTACTGATTCCTTTTTCTCAAAAGATTATACAGCAATTAAAACCAGGTGGAGGTACCTCCCTGGTGGTTCAGAGGCTAAGACTCCTCTCTCCCAATGCAGGGGACCTGGGTCAGGGAACTAGATCCCACATGCCACAGCTAAGGGTTTGCATATTGTAAGGAAGATTCAAGGTGCCACGTGTCACAACTAAGACTCAGAGCAGCCAAATAGATAAAAATTAAAAACAAAAGCCAGTTGGAGAACTTTCCAGCTGTATTACTTAGATTTGCAGATCAAGAAGGAAATTACTGAAAGCACCTTGTGAATAGGGCTTTTATTTCTGGAGGGTGTCTGTCTCTTCTCACAAAGTATTAGTTGTTTTATGGTGTAATATGGGCTTCCCTTTTGGCCCAGCTGGTTAAGAGTCTGTCTGTAATGCGGAAAACCTGGGTTTGACCTGGGTTGGGAAGATCCCCTGGAGAAGGGAAAGGCTACCGTCTTCAGTATTCTGGCCTGGAGAATTATGTGGACTGGATAGTCCATGGGGTTGCAAAGAGTCAGACATGACTGATCGACTTTCACTTTCATGGTGTACTATGGAAAAATTGGGGGCAATGTATGTGATTCTCCTCTGTTTTGTTCCTTTTTAGTATCTAATTATAAACTTCTAAGCAGAGATCAGGTATTTTGGAAAGACTGAAATTTTGAATATATGTTGCAACACAGTCATATTAAAACCTTTTACAAGTCACTGATTAATTCTACATTTTCAATAACAGAAATCTGTATTCACTTGGTCAAAATAAAAGTTTTAGAATTGTAGACTCTTTGTCTTGCTCTGTCTGAGAGAATTAAAAATGAATATATGACAAATTTTCTGTCTTTAATGAAAAATGATTAGATTCATTATTAGACCATATACGTGCAGGTGTGCATGCTAAGTCGATTCAGTCGTGTCCGATTCTTTGTGACCCCATGGACTGTAGCCCATCAGGCTCTTCTGTCCATGGGATTCTCCAGGCAAGATTACTGGAGTGGGTTGCCTTGTCCTCCTCCGGGGGATCTTCCTGACCCAGGGATTGAACCCGAGTCTCATATTTCTCCTGCATTGGCAAGCAAGTTCTTTACCACTAGAGCCACCTGGGAAGCCCATTAGACCATATATAATTATACTCTAAATGAAAAATAACCAAATGCCAAATACTATGATAATGTAGACAGATGCTATGGCTAGTTAGCAAAGGATGAAACTGATGACGACTGGCTGAGTTTAGAATTAGCTGGAAATTTTTTCATGGAAGAAAACTCTTGAGGTGAAAAATGCTCTAGATTAGGAATCTGAATTCTAGTTTAATTTATTTTTCATTTTTTTCAAAATAAAAATAAAGCAAGCTTTATTTAGAAGATAGGGGCTTCTCTCGTAGCTCAGTCGGTAAAGAATCTGTCTGCGATGCAGGAGACTCGGGTTTGATTACTGGCTTGGGAAATCCTGATAAAGCTGGTGGTATCCATTTTGGTTAATAAAGTTCAGCTCAAGTGTTTTAACAGGTCTTTACTGCCATCACAGACTGACATGCCAAGGGCATTCTGAATGCCAGTTGCAGATTGAAGTTATTTCAAAATCCAAGATGGTATCAAAAGCTGTTGGAGTTTGGATTTTTCTTAAAGTTAGACTAACACACTTTTATGGTAAAGAGTCTGCCTGCAATGTGGGGAGACTGGGTTTGATTCTAAATCAGGAAGATCCCCTGGAGAAGGGCATGGCAATCTACTCTAGTATTCTTGCCTGAAGAATCCCATGGACAGAGGAGCCTGACAGACTACTGTCCATGGGGTGCCAAAGAGTCAGACACGACTGAGCGACTAGCACACTTTTATGTGAGTGACTAGATTACTTCGTTTTGAAAATGAAAATGCTACAGTGAACAAGTCTCCTCCACAGATCCCTGAGGCAATGGTGCAGTTGCCTCTGACAGCCAAAATCTCAACATTTCAACAGAGGGGAGCTAAGAGGAACTGGGAAAATGAAAAGCAAAATTAATAACTGTAATTGTCACTGATATAGGCAGCTGTTACTTGTGGCAAACCGAAGCCTAGTCTGATGTGTATTCCTATTTCCTCACATTTCACTAACACCTTACCAGATGGTAACAATATTCTTGAAGTAATGTACCAAGTCTAGAGTTGGAAGGCCCAGACTGTGAGTGGACAGAATGCATTTTTGCATCCAGTTGCCTTAGGTGGTACAGTTCACTAAGGACAAATACGCAGTGGGAAGACCCACTAGCCAAACGTAACTAGAAAAGAGGATAGTAAATGCATAATCAGCACAGTGAGTTCTAGTTTTAGCCTTAACTACTTGACCTTGGGCTGGATGCTTGACCTAGAATTTTTTTTCTTAGATATAAAATTAAAGGATTGGACTGAATGATCTCTAACATTTCTTTTACATTTGACAACCCATAATTCTCCCATTTCAAGCAGGGGCAAAACACACATTAAGGTGGAGGGAAGGCAGTGGCACCCCACTCCAGTACTCTTGCCTGGAAAACCCTATGGACAGAGGAGCCTGGTAGCCTGCAGTCCATGGGGTTGCGAAGAGTCAGACACGACTGAGCGACTTCACTTTCACTTTTCACTTTCGTGCATTGGAGAAGGAAATGGCAACCCACTCCAGTGTTCTTGCCTGGAGAATCCCAGGGACGGGGGAGCCTGGTGGGCTGCCGTCTATGGGGTCACACAGAGTTGGACATGACTGAAGTGACTTAGCAGCAGCAAGACCAACATTGGACTTCCCTGGTGGCTCAGGCGGTAAAGCGTCTGTCTACAATGCGGGAGGCCAGGGTTCAATCCTTGGGTTGGGAAGATCCCCTGGAGAAGGAAATGGCAATCCACTCTAGTACTCTTGCCTGGAAAATCCCATGGACAGATGAGTACTCTTGCCTGGAAAATCCCATGGACAGAGGAGCCTGGTAGGCTACAGTCCATGGGGTCACAAAGAGTCGGACACGACTGAGCAACTTCACTTTCACTTTCAAGACCAACACGAGTGGTAGATACAAATCAAGCAGGTTGCCTTGAGCAAAAATCGTATGTGGGAGTTATAGAAGCTACGTACAGAGCCCGAGTTTGAATCCTAGTTCTGCCACCTATTAATTGTGTGATCATTCAGGAGTTATTCTGGCTTTCCAGGTGGCCCCAGTGGTAAAGAATCCATCTGTCGATGCAGGAGACAAAATAGACGTGGGTTCGATCCCTGGGTCGGAAAGATCCCCTGGAAGAGGGCATGGCAACCCACTCCAGTATTCTTGCCTGGGGATTTCCATGGACAGAGGAGCCTGGCAGGCTACAGTCCACGGGGTTGCAGAGTCAGACACGACTGAAGTGACTTAGCATGAACACACAGGAGTTATTTAGTCTCTGTGTTTTCACTTCCTTGCCTGCAAAACAGGGATTGTGTCAGATTTTTATTTATTGATATTCAAGCCCATTTCCATCCTTTCTTGTTATTTCTCTATGAGAAGCTTGGGTATTGCATTTCCTAGACCTTCACTTTGGTAGGGTCTGAATAGGCTCTGCCAGAGGGGTATGTTCATATGCTCTTGGGAAGTGAAGGCAAAAGGGAATGATTGCATTAAAAAAGTTAATTTTTATCTTAGTGTAGTTGGTTTACAATGTCAAGTTAGTTTCTGCAGTACAGCAAAGTGAATCAGTTACACATATACATATATTCACTCTCTTTTAGATACTATTCCCATAAAGGTCATTAGCGTGTTTAGTAGAGTTCCCTGTGCTGTACAGTAGCTTATTAGTTATTTATTTTATCCAGTCTTCCAATTTATACCATGCCCCTTTCCCCCTTAATACCCATAAGCTTATTCTCTACCTCTGTGTCTCTTTCTGCTTTTCAAATAAGTTGTCTGTACCATTATTTTTAGATTCCATATATAAGCGATAGCATATTTATCTTTCTCTGTCTGACTTACTTTTCATCAGCATGAAAGTTTCTAGGTCCATCCATTTGCTGCAAATGACTATCTTTTTTTATGGCTGAGTAATAGTGTGTTGTATATATGTACCACATTTTCTTTATCCATTCCTCCATCTATGGACATTTAATTTTTGTGCAAAGTTTGCAAATATGTTTTTAAAGTAAAAGAACAAAACCTATAACATAGAATAAACATTAAAAATATTAAAATATGAAAGAGAGACTGAAAGAGGAATCATTTAGTTTCTGACTTCTGCAGCCACAGACAACTCTGGTGGGCTTCTGCAACGAAGATGACAGGGAATCTTGGCAGCTGCTAGTGGCTGTGGGCTCTGGCCAGGATTGCTAGTTTTGTTACTGAAAGGTGTGGGGTCCAGTTACTTGCTGCTCAAAAGCCAATAAATGGGTCAGGTTGATGGAAATGAAAGTTTGCTTTGTTTTAGATGTTGGTAGCCACCCAAGGAAGAGAGATTGAAAGGGAAGTAAACTGAGTGTTTCTTGAACATCCTTTGTGACTTTAGTTCCATGAAACCCAAAATGGACAAGAAATAAGGCTTTAGTTTATGTTCATCTAGTCTAATGAGAGGCCGTAAGAAAATTGGTGGGGGTGGGACAGGATTCAGGATTATTGAGGGGTAGACGGCTCTCATAAATGTTTGAAGTGTAGATAAATTTTTGAGTAAATTTTGATGGATCTTTTAGGTTATCTATCTTATTTGTGCACTATTTAGAAAATGTCCTCTGTTTCCTTTCTCCTTTTGCCTTTTCTTCCCCAGTGTGTTTCCACCAGAATGTGGGCAAGGCAGTGATACAAAATGATACCGGTTTGAAAAACCACCCAGTTTTCCCCTCTGTGCAGGGAAAACACCAGGTCTCCAGCTCCCATATGTCTCTTTTACTTTCACACAGGACATTTCACTTTTGACACTTATGGTCACCAAAGGTGTGTTTTGTTTTTTTTTTTTCTTTTTTTTGCTGCACTGTGGAAAACTTACCTGATGAGGGATCAAACCAGCTGTACCCCTGCAGTAGAAGCATGGAGTTTTAACCCCTGGACCACTAAGGTAGTCCCCAAATGTGTGTGTGTTCTTTCCCCACATCAAATAATTCTGCAACACCAGCTGGCTGCCCTACAATTTAACCCAATTCTGACACTATCTACCTGGAGATAGCATCACATTCTACAGGTTAAGGGCTGAACTTCCCAGGTGGCATAGTGGTAAAGAATCCACCTGCCAATGCAGAAGACACAAGACACCTGAGGTCCATCGCTGGGTTGGGAAGATCCCCCTGGTGGAGGAAATGACAACCCACTCCAGTGTTCTTGCCTGGGAATCCCATGGACAGAAGAGCCTGGTGGGCTACAGTCCATGGGGTCACAAAGAGTCATACATGACTGAGCATGCATGTAATTCCATAAGACTGCTCCCAACTTCAGATGCCAATCACAAGTTGTAGGTTCCCCATGTTACCCACAAATTCTGTCTGTCTTGACTACAAATTAGGGGTTCTCATGATTTTCTTCCCTTTGTGTTTGATTATCTGCTAGCGTGGCTGACAGATTCAAGGAAACAGTTATTTGGCAGTAATTTGTTTAATGGATGAACTGCAGCTCTCCAGGCTCCTCTGTCCATGGGACTCTCCAAGTAAGAATACTGGAGTGGGTTGTCATTTCCTTCTCCAGGGTATCTTCCCCACCCAGGGATTGAACCTGCATGTCTTACATCTCTTGAGTGGGCAGGCAGGTTCTTTACTACTAGCGCCACTTGGGAAGCCCCTGGGAAAAAATATTTAGGTTTACCAGTTTGTTAAAGGACATGATAAAGGACACAGATGAACAGCTAGATGAAGGGGTCCATAAGGTGAGGTTTAGGAGGGTCCTGAGTGCAGCGGCTTCTGTCTCCAGTAGACTTGGGATGTGTCACCCTTTCATGGATGTAAAAACATGGATGTGCTTACCAATCTGAAAATTCTCTCAAACCCATGTTATTGCAATTTTTTGGAGGCCTTATCATACAGGCATGTTCAATTATTAACTATTTCTAGCCATTTCCCTTTTTCAAGAGCGTGCAGGGTGGGGCTGGAAATTCCAAGCTTCTAATCATGGTTTGGGCTTTCCTGGTGACTCAGCAGTAAAGAATCCACCTGTAATGCAGGAGACACAGGAGGCTTGGGTTTGATTCCTGTGTCGGGAAGATCCCCTGGAGGAGGACATGGCAACTCAGTCCAGTATTCTTGCCTGGAGAATCCCATGGGTAGAGGAGCCTGGTGGGCTACAGTCCATGCGGTCACAAAGAGTTGGACATTATGGAAAAACTGAGCACTCACGAAATCATGGCTTGGTCTTTCCAGAGCCCTAATCCAGGAGCCATTCAAGAACCCACCTAGAGTCACCACAAGAGTTTCCCTTGTGTCAGAAACTGGGATCAGTGACCAAGTGTTAGAACAAAAGATGCTGTCTTATCACCTAGGATATTAAATGTGGATTTTATATCCTTTTCAATATTATTCTGCTGCCAAGTCGCTTCAGTCGTGTCTGACTCTGTGCAACCCCATGGACTGCAGCCTACCAGGCTTCTCCGTCCATGGGATTCTCCAGGCAAGAACACTGGAGTGGGTTGCCATTTCCTTCTCCAATGCATGAAAGTGGAAAGTGAAAGTGAAGTCACTCAGTCGTGTCTGACTCTTAGCGACCCCATGGACTGCGGTCTACCAGGCTCCTCCATCCATGGGATTTTCCGGGCAACAGTACTGGAGTGGGGTGCCATTGCCTTCTCCCCAGTATTATTCTATGTATGTGTAAGTATATGTGTATTTTTGAACACTGCACATGTATACATGTAATTCTGCAACTCTTCATTATTTAATTTTTACCTTTTGGACTCTTCATTTTATCATAATGAAATACTTAAAACAGACAAATGAGTATACAAAAAAATATTATTAACATCAGCTTTATCAAGTTGCAACTAATCAGCTTTATTAAGATCTTAAATATTTTGATATATTTACTTAAGTTATTTTTTAAAGATGTATATACTCCTATCCCAAATCTTTTATCTTCCTTTTTCCCCAGATGTAATGATTTTTCTTTCTGTGTGTGCTTTTATACTTTTTCTATGTATCTATGACTCTGTAAGAAATATGTGGTTATACTTTTATGTTTTAAAATTTTGTGTGAACAGTTCTTGATTTACTTTGATAAGTTATTATAACCATTATAAGAAGGGTATAAAATGGGAAAGAATTTCCCTTTTCCCCCTTTTTTCATTTCCCAGAAATAACCGTCCTTGTTAAGTGTCTCAGCTATAATTCCATAATTATTTTATGCCTATCAAACCTTACTACTTTTAACACAGTTTTATACAAATGACTTAATATAATACTTTTTCTTCTGTTTCTTGCAGTTTTCCCTTATTAGTTTACCTTTTCAGATCAGAACATACAGATTAATTGCAATTTTTGACAGACACAAATAGTGCTTCATTGATAGATGTACTATAATTTACTTACGAAATTGATCAACTCCAGATTGATGGACATTTACATTATTTCTACTTTTTAACTGCAAAAGTACTGTAATAAATATCTCATATATTTTTGTGTACTTGGGAAGCTATCTTTAGAGCTTATAATAAAAAACAAACATGTGCACAAAATTACACGTGTACTATTTTTGAACCAGTATGTTGTGTGCTTCTTGTATAATGTGAGGTGGTAAAAAATAAGTTCCCCAATCATGAGACATGAGGTTCCAGTCCTCACTGTATCACCACCTGTGTCTTTAGACAAATCCTTTAATAAGTTTAGTATTCAAGTCTCTCATATGTAAAATGTGGGATTTCTCATTAAAAAGAATAAAGTAATGTCACCTGCAGCAACATGGATGGACCTAGAGACTGTCATACTGAGAAGGAGACAGAGAAGGAGAAATAACTTCCGACGTCTTTTATACCTGAAATCTAAAAAGAAATGAAACAAATGAAGTAATTTACAAAATGATACAAATCAAGTAATTTACAAAGCAGAATCAGACTCACAGACTTAGAGAAGGAACTTAATGGTTGCTGGGTGGGAGGGGAGGAAGGATGGGGAGAAGGGATAGTCAGGGAATTTGGGATGGACATGTACACACTGCTATATTTAAAGTGGATAACCAACACTAACAAGGATCTACTTGATAGCACAGGAAACTCTGCTCAGTGTTATGGAGTGGTTTTCCTGGGAGGGGAGTTTGGGGGAGAATGGATACATGTATATGTATGACTGAGCCTCTTCACTGTTCTATCTGAAACTATAGAAATTATCACATTTTTAATCAGCTATAACTATCACATTTTTATCAGATATAAACTATCACATTTTTAATCAGCTATATCCCAATACAAAATAACAAAATTTTAAATGTGGGATTTCAACTACAAGGTTTCTGCTGCTGCTGCTGCTGCTGCTGCTGCGTCTTCAGTCGTGTTCGACTCTGTGCGACCCCATAGACAGCAGCCCACCAGGCTCTGCCGTCCCTGGGATTCTCCAGGCAAGAACACTGGAGTAGGGGTGCCATTGCCTTCTCCACAAGGTCCCTAAGATCCCTTATAAGTAAGCAAGATCCATAAACTATGATTCAAGTTGCATTACAATTTTATAACTGCATTTGTAGCAACTCCAGGATTTAGGAAAATTGTACTTTAACAAGTATGATTTCATGATAAATAATAGTGGACTGAGAAAAAGTAGACCAGAATTTAAAAGCCTATGATAAATAACTTTTTGTGTATGGGCAAAGAAGAAAGAGCTGAGAAATATGTTACTGGTATAAGGCAAGAAAACCATGACCTCTATTTTCATGTTTAACACATCTAAAAGGAATCAAGATTTGAGATGGATGAGGCCTCCATCATTTCCAACAAAAGTGCTTTTGTTGAGCTTGGTTAAATCACATATACTGAGAAAGTCACAAATAGTGAGAAAATTGGCTTGATTTCTAAGACAGTTACTATAGACAGTCTAGAATTTTTGAATTGTGTAGCTACTACCCTCTAGTGGTGGGCAGAGGTGAATTCCAGCCAAGACATTTGAAATTTTCTTGATTGAGAAAGGACAAATCACCCCTGTAAAGATGGACAGAAACGATCATTCATTTAACAAACAAAAAAATGTATGGAGCTTTTATTATATTCTGGAAACTATGACAAATTCTGGGGAAATACAAATATGCTTCTTTCTTTTGGAAAATAAACTTACTTATAAACAGTTGAATGCAATGGGCTAAGAACTAAAACCTAAGTATTAAAAAAAAGTTGTGAGAGCACAGAGAAGAGTGTTACTAGTTCTGTTTAAAGAATTTGAAGAGAGCTTCCCAAATTGACATTTAATTAGAATCTGAAGCCATTTTACCAAAGAATGAATGAGAAGGGCATTTCAGTCTTTGCAAATACGTTCAGCATGAATAGAGGTAATGCATTTGCGAAATTATAGCACTGTGAGCAGGTAAGTTAGAGAGGACATTGGGGATTCGAATGAGGGAGGAAGGGTGAGAAGTGGCTCTACATGAGTCTGGAAGGAAAACCTGGGGCAAGACGGTGAAGAAACATCTGCCTAAGGACATTAGACTTTATTTTACAGCCAGTGGAGAGTTTATAAGATGTCTTTCAAAAAGAAGAGTTCAATGCACATAAGGGCCTAAATAAATGATCTAATCATCAGATATACTCTTGGTCTTTCTTTAGTAGGTTTTTTTTTCAACCTGTTAAATGGTGAGCAATGTTAGACCCCTTTTTACCTTTTCACTGTAAGTTCAAATGTACTAATGGGTATTGAAATCAATTTTGTGGGTTGAGAACAACAGAAAATAGAGTAAAATATAATAGAAACTATAAACTGCCATTGGGTTTAGTTCAGTTCAGTTTAGTTCACTTGCTCAGTCGTGTCTGATTCTTTGTGACCCCATGGACTGCAGCACACCAGGCCTCCCTGTCCATCACCAACTCCCGGAGTTTACTCAAACTCATGTCCATCGAGTCGGTGATGCCATCCAATCATCTCAGCCTCTGTTGCCCCCTTTTCCTCTCACCTTCAATCTCTGCCAGCATCAGGGTCTTTTCAAATGAGTCAGTTCTTTGCATCAGGTGGCCAAAGTATTGGAGTTTCAGCTTCAGCATCAGTCCTTCCAATGACTATTCAGGACTGATTTCCTTTAGGATAGACTGGTTGGATCTCCTTGCTGTCCAAGGGACTCTCAAGAGTCTTCTCCAACACCACAGTTCAAAAGCATCAATTCTTCAGTGCTCAGTTTTCTTTATAGTCCATCTCTCACATCCATACATGACTATTGGAAAAACCATAGTTTTGACTAGATGGACCTTTGTTGGCAAAAGTTTAGTAAAAGTAGCATTTTGGGAAACCTTTGTTTCAGGCATATATATTTGAGTTTGTATGGGTGCATTGGGTTCTCATATTTAAAAAAAATGGTTTGGAAAAGACTACTAAATATGTCTAAAAGTGTTAGTCAGTCATTTCTGACTCTTTGTGTCCCTATGGACTGTAACCTCTGTCCATGTGATTCTCCATACTGGAGTGGGTAGCCAGTCCCTTCTCTAGGGGATCTTCCCGCCCGAGGGCAGTATGTCTAAAGGTCTCTCCTAATTTAAAGTTCCTGCACTTTTACTGGGGCTTCCCTGGTGTCCCAGAGAGTAAAGAATCGCCTGCAATGTGGGAGACCTGAGTTCAATCACTGGGTTGGGAAGATCCCCTGGAGAAGGGAATGGCTACCCACTCAAGTGTTCTTACCTGGAGAATTCCATGGTTAGAGGAGTCTGGCAGGCTACAGTCCATGGGGTAGCAAAGAGTATTGGGCTTCCCAGGTGGCACTAGTAGTAAAGAACCTGCCTACCAGTGCACGAGACACAAGAGACTATGGTTCGATCCTTGTGTCAGGAAGATCCCCTGAAGGAGGGCATGGTAACCCAGTTTGGAATTCTTGCCTGGAGAATCCCATAGACACAGAAGCCTGGCAGGCTACAGTCCATAGCGTTGCAAAGAGTCAGACACGACTGAAGTGACTTAGCATGCATGCACGCATGTACTTCTACCTTCTAATAATAGGCTGATTCTTTGAAAGTAAATCTCATTAATCTAATTCACAGGTAGTTTGAAAAGAATCTATAGGTAGTCTTTCAATGGAATGTATGAAATGTTAAAAAGTTTTCGGTCTACCTATATGTACTGATATAAAACGGTATCTTGATGTATTGTCAGGTAAAAATCAAAATGTGGACAGCATGCATGATTCCATTTGTGAAAATTCATAGACTCACATACATTTATAAATGCATAATGCATAGAAAATACCAGAAAGAACATTAAAAAAATTGTTTATAGTGGTCAACTCAATGGAGAACAACAGAAGGATGGATCTTGAGAAGCACGGAGATGGACTTTAAAGTTTTAAAAATACATTTTATTTAGTTGTAATTTACATATAACATAATGCATACATTTTAAGTGCACATTTTCTTTAGTCTTGACTAACATATACATTTTGTGCAACTAACACGACAATCAAGATACAGTGTATCTCCATCACTCCCTTCCCCCCAAAAGCCTCTTTCATAGTCTTTGAATTTTTTGCAAAGTATACATAGGACCCTGAAATTGGGGGATTTGGGAGAAATGGCCAAGTTAAATAAGCTAAATGACTGTACTTAAGTAGAAATCTTGTATTATTCAACCATTATTACCTACTGTGTGAGGGCATCATGCTAGGTGCTGAAAAGGCAAAGTTCTTGCTTTCTGTAGCTGATAGTTTAGTGGGAGATATTTGAAGAATAATAACACCTTACTGCTGCTGCTAAGTTACATCAGTTGTGTTCGACTCTGTGTGGCCCCATAGACGGTAGCCCACCAGGCTCCTCTGTCCCTGGCATTCTCCAGGCAAGAATACTGGAGTGGGTTGTCATTTCCTTTTCCAATGTATGAAAGTGAAAAGTGAAAGTGAAGTCGCTCAGTCGTGTCCGACTCCTCCAGACCCCATGGACTGTAGCCTACCAGGCTCCTCCATCCATGGGATTTTCCAGGCAAGAATACTGGAGTGGGTTGCCATTTCCTTCTCCAGGGGATCTTCCCAACCCAGGAATCGAACTGGGGTCTCCTGTATTGCAGGCAGATTTTTTACCAACTGAGCTATGAGGGAAGCCTGTATTATACACTCATAAGGACTTCCTGGAATGTGAAGTCAAGTGGGCCTTAGAAAGCATCACTACGAACAAAGCTAGTGGAGGTGGTGGAATTCCAGTTGAGCGATTTCAAATCCTAAAAGATGATGCTGTGAAAGTCCTGCACTCAATATGCCAGCAAATTTGGAAAACCCAGCAGTGGCCACAGGACTGGAAAAGGTCAGTTTTCATTCCAATCCCAAAGAAAGGCAATGCCAAAGAATGCTCAAACTACTGCACAATTGCACTCATCTCACATGCTAGTAAAGTAATGCTCAAAATTCTCCAAGCCAGGCTTCAGCAATCCATGAACCGTGAACTTCCTGATGTTCAAGCTGGTTTTAGAAAAGGCAGAGGAACCAGAGATCAAATTGCCAACATCTGCTGGATCATGGAAAAAGCAAGAGAGTTCCAGAAAAACATCTATTTCTGCTTTACTGACTATGCCAAACCCTTTGACTGTGTGGATCACAATAAACTGTGGAAAATTCTGAAAGAGATGGGAATACCAGACCACCTGACCTGCCTCTTGAGAAATCTGTATGCAGGTCAGGAAGAAACAGTTAGAACTGGACATTGAAAAACAGACTGGTTCCAAATAGGAAAAGGAGTACGTCAAGGCTGTGTATTGTCACCATGCTTATTTAACTTATATGCAGAGTACATCAAGAGAAACGCTGGACTGGAAGAAACACAAGCTGGAATCAAGATTGCCGGGAGAAATATCAATCACCCCAGATATGCAGATGACACCACCCTTATGGCAGAAAGTGAAGAGGAACTAAAAAGCCTCTTGATGAGAGTGAAAGAGGAGAGTGAAAAAGTTGGCTTAAAGCTCAACATTCAGAAAAGTAAGGTCATGGCATCCAGTCCCATCACTTCATGGGAAATAGATGGGGAAACAGTGGAAACAGTGTCAGACTTTATTTTTTGGGGCTCCAAAATCACTGCAGATGGTGACTGCAGCCATGAAATTAAAAGACACTTACTCCTTGGAAGGAAAGTTATGACCAACCTAGATAGCGTATTCAAAAGCAGAGACATTACTTTGCCAACAAAGGTCCATCTAGTCAAGGCTATGGTTTTTCCTGTGGTCATGTATGGATGTGAGAGTTGGACTGTGAAGAAGGCTGAGTGCCGAAGAATTGATGCTTTTGAACTGTAGTGCTGGAGAAGACTCTTGAAAGTCCCTTGGACTGCAAGGAGATTCAACCAGTCCATTCTGAAGGAGATCAGCCCTGGGATTTCTTTGGAGGGAATGATGCTGAAGCTGAAACTCCAGTACTTTGGCCACCTCATGCGAAGAATTGACTCACTGGAAAATACTCTGATGCTGGGAGGGATTGGGGGTAGGACAAAGGGACAACAGAGGATGAGATGGCTGGATGGCATCACTGACTCAATGGACGTGAATCTGAGTGAACTGCGGGAGTTTGTGAGGGACAGGGAGGCCTGGTGTGCTGTGATTCATGGGGTCGCAAAGAGTCGGACACGACTGAGCAACTGAATTGAACTGAACTTAAGGACTTCCCTGGTGGCTTAGATAGTAAAGAATCTGCCTGTAATCCAGGAGACCTGAGTTTGAACCCTGGGTTAGGAAGATTCCCTGGAGTAGGAGGCACCCCACTCCAATTTCCCTGCCTGGAAAATCCATGGACAAATGAGGCTGACCGGCTACAGTTCACGGGGTAGCAAAGAGTCAGACATGACTGAGCACAGCACACACACACACACACACACACACACACACACACACAATCTCAAAGCATTCTATAGTAATAGATATGTCATTAACCATTTTCTGTTGATATTCATTTACCTAGTTTCTTTTCTGTTGATATTCATTTACCTAGTTTCCATTTTTCACTACTACAAACAACGCTGTAATAAACATTGTATATATTATTTTTGCACATATAAAATTATTGCCCTAAAATAGCTATTAGTGGATTTGCTACATTGAATGTTACATACAGGATATTAATTTGAAATTTACCTTCAGAAATGCTAAACCACTACCTTCCGGCAAACACTTGAGTAGTTGATTCCCCACATCCTTATAATGGCTAGACATTATGACTCATTTTTGAGTTTTAAGATATCACTTTGTATGCAGAGCAGACAAATTAGACAGGTTTTCAACCAGTCAACATGATGAAGTGGTGACTAGACCACTGTTGTAGTCAGACAGACTTGACTTGGTATATTGGTTTTCCACTTGCCCTCTGTGCTAATTAAATCAATTAGGTGACTGTTGTGGCAAGTATAAATTTGGAGTATACAAAGCAGGTGTTTATGGAGACACTGCAGTAGAATTTACCATTATAATAAAACTGAACGCAAACAGCGGCTATTAAATAATCCATAATGCTGTCCCAACTGGTCAGGGATTGAATTGATCCCATTTACAGCTTAGTGTGTTAGTCACTCTGTCGTGTCTGACTTTTGTGACCCCATGGGCTGTATCCCGCCAGGCTCCTCTGTTCATGGGATTTTCCAGGCAAGAATACAAGAATGGGTTGCCATTTCCTTCTCCAAGGGATCTTCCGGACCCAGGGATAGAGCTCAGGTCTTCTGTGTTAAAGGCGGATTCTTTACCATCTGAGCCATCAAGGAAGTCCATTTACAGCTTAACATGGGTAAAATTTCCAAACAAGATAATCAAAAGTACACACTGAATGTGCAGCAGACCATTTCAACAGGTGCCATTCTCGAAACTCTAAGATAAAAAGGAGTTATTATAAGGCAATGGATCAAGCCTGGCATTTTTGAAGTTTGGACTCCGGAAGATTAAAATCCACCATGTCTACGCCTGAGTCATACACTTTCTTTCAGTTCAGTTCAGTTTAGTCGCTCAGTCCTGTCGGACTCTGCGACCCCATGAATTGCAGCACACCAGGCCTCCCTGTCCATCACTAACTCGAGGACTTCACTCAAACTCATTTCCATCAAGTGGGTGATGCATCCAACCATCTCATCCTCTGTCGTCCCCTTCTCCTCTTGCCCCAATCCCTCCCAGCATCAGATTCTTTTCCAATGAGTCAACTCTTTGCATGAGGTAGCCAAAGTACTGCAGTTTCAGCTGTAGCATCAGTCCTTCCAAAGAACATCAGGACTGATCTCCTTTAGAATGGACTGGTTGGATCTCCTTGCAGTCCAAGGGACTCTCAAGAGTCTTCTCCAACACCACAGTTCAAAAGCATCAGTTCTCTGGCGCTCAGCTTTCTTCATAGTCTAACTCTCACATCCATACATGACCACTGGAAAAACCATAGCCTTGACTAGACAGACCTTTGTTGGCAAAGTAATGTCTCTGCTTTTGAATATGCTATCTAGGTTGGTCATAACTTTCCTTCCAAGGAGTAAGCGTCTTTTAATTTCATGGCCGCAATCACCATCTGCAGTGATTCTGGAGCCCCCAAAAATGAAGTCTGACACTGTTTCCACATCTATTTCCCACGAAGTGATGGGACCAGATGCCATGATCTTCTTTTTCTGAATGTTGAGCTTTAAGCCAACTTTTTCACTCTCCTCTTTCTTTAGGTATCCAGTTTGGGATTACGGACCCGCGAATACCTCTTTTCTCTTGAAAACTACGGTTAAGAAGTGACTCTTAGAAGAAAAAAATTCGCCAGGCTTCAAAATGGTCGTCGTTCTCCCAGAGCACTGCTGGTACCTGCCGAGAGCAAGATGGCGTTTCTTCTCCTCGCTTTTCGGGGATGGAGATATCCTTAACGTGAACCACGCACTTGGAGGGCATCCTTGCCATTACCCAAAATGGTGATTCACGCAACCTCACCGTTTCCAGGTTTCAACATGGCTTCCGTAACCCGCGCCAACAGAGGTTAATCTCAGGACGCCGGCCGAACGCTCGCGGAAGTAGCGTCAGCGGAAGTGCGTCAGCGGAAGTTTTTTGGAACTCAGCTCCCCGGCTCTACGTCCCGCCCCCGCGCTGACGCCCCGCCCCCAGCGGCCCTGCGAGCAGAGCCAAGATGGCGTCCGAGTTGGAGTACGAGTCTGTACTGTGTGTGAAGCCTGACGTCAGCGTCTACCGGATTCCGCCTCGGGCCTCCAACCGCGGTTACAGGTACTAACTTCGAGTCATTGTGGCACGCGCTTACCCGGTCAGGCTTGACACTTTGTTTCTCAGGTAGCAGGCCGCCCGTCCCTGCCATTGCCTCCTCTGGATTGTTAACTTGCTAGCCTGGCCACCTGGGTTTTTGTCACCCTTTCCACTGCTGTTTCCCCACTCTGGACTGCCGACATCCTTGTTTCCGCCTCTTTAAAAAAAAAAAAAAAAAGATTACCATCCTGTAACCTCCCACCGCTCTCCTCCCGGACCCCTCTGGATTACCCATCTGCTCCTCATTCTCTTCCTGTCGTGTCTGCGCCTTGGCCAGTCACCTTTCCCTTCGCTCATCCCTGCGTCCTTCAAGTTGTCACCCTTATCGTCCCATCCCTACCTCCTTGCCCCCGTACCCCCCATTTCCAATACCTGGTGCGCATTTGTTGGTGATTATTGTGTCTTAGGCCCCTCTCTGGATGAGATAATTTATCTTTTGTGCAGTTCAGTCTTGCCACCAGATACAGTCATCCACCATATACTATAGTATAGGTGATACTATAGTATTTTCAAGCCTTCCTTCCCTGTTCTCATGTAGCTTTTGCTTTCAGAGTTAACACAGCATTTTATCTGGAGGGCTAACTAACCATCTTGTAATCCAGTGACTATGAGGGCCTGAGGATGCTGTCAAAAGTTACGGACATGCAGTCCAAAGAATTAACTTGCAACTCCCTGGGTTACCTGTTAAAAAATATGAGTGTGAGCCCTGGCAATTTAACAGCTATGTGATTTGACACAAATCTTTTAGCCTCTCCAAGCCTAAGTTTTCTCATCTGTAAAATAGAAGAAAAAAAAAAGGGAGGGGGTGATAATAAAACCTGCTCTAGCTATGTACCTTTAGAAGTTTTTGGAGGGTTAAATGAAATCATAATAAATGTGAAAAATAATTAAAAATGAATTTCCTAAAAAGAATTTAGTAAACAGTAAAGCAGTCTATAAATATAGTATTTTGATTTCTCTCTCTGACTCACATCACCAGCATGATTTTCCTCTTGGCATTTGTTACCTCGGCTTAAAAATTACCCTCTCCCTGTGTCTTATGTTGTACTTCCTTATCAGAGGTTCGTTCATCCTGAATCAGTATCTTTGTGCTTGCTGACCTGTGCACTAGATCCTGTGGGTTGTACCCTAAAAGGTAATCCTAATTTCAAGCTTTCAATCAGACCCCTGCTGACCGTGAATAAGACTCTACATGCTTTTTGATGATAGTCACAGGGACTAATACCTGTGAGTCAGCTGAGACCTCTTCTCCCAAGCCAGCCTTCCTTGACCTTTCTGTTCTGGCTTAGGTGTGCTCTGTGTGCCTCCGTAGTACCTGTTCTTGACTCTCTCACTTGCCTTCTTTCAATGTACTAATTTTTTGGTTGTTGTCCCAGTTCTCCAGACTACACTATGAACAACTTGAGGTCTTCTTAAACTTAGAAGATCTTTTAAACATTTTCTAGGATCTAGCACAGTTTCCTGCACATAGTGGAGACTCTGTAAATGTTGACTGAAAAGAATAGGTTACACTTAAATTAGCATTGATCGATCTGTCAAATAAGGTAAAATAGCTGATGACCCCTAACTTTAGGTATTAAGACTTCCTAAAAGATATGAAACATTGAAGTGGGTTTCAGTTCTTTTTCAGTCCGACTTTTTTCGACTCCATGAACCTGCCAGACTCATGGAATTCTCCAGGCAAGAATACTGGAGTGGGTTGCCATTCCCTTCTCCAGTGGATCTTCCCTACCCATGGATTGAACCCAGGTCTCTTGCATTGCAGGCAGATTCTTTACTGACTGAGCTACCAGGGAAGCCTTTTTCTTCTGCTTCACGCTTTTAAAAACACCTTTTACCCATCTGCTTTCTCTGTCTTGATTTTAACTTTATCCTTCATTCTTACGTCAGTTAACTGCACTGAGCCGTCAAAGCAATTTCTTAATTTTCCTCTTACCCTTTTCCTTGTCATTCTATGTTTTCCATGCTTATTAGTGACATTTTATCCTACAAGAGGCTTTATATATCAACCACTGTTAGTGAAGAGAGCAGAATTAAATTTGAATTGTGAGTCTCATTTATTTGCTGGGTTACTTCTGGCAAGTCACTTAAATCTTTTGAACTTTAGTTTTCTCATCTATAAAGATGAGTATAATATTATGTACTTTGTGAGATTCTTTCAGTTTTCACAAGAATGGGCATAATAACTCCTGGAACAGGTGCTTGATAAATAGTGCTTTTCTGTCTTTGTGTAATCTTTTTTGTTGTTTACCAGAAGTCATTTTATATTATGAGCATGATTTATCCTCTAGGCTGCTGTTAAAGGAAAAACTGGACTTTATAGGAATCAGAAATGCTTTCTTTGAGATGAGAGGGAATAATTGACTTTGATTCACCTGTATAAACTGTCGATTCACCTGTAAAGCTGTCACTTCTTGGACTTTCACTGACCAGATTTATAGAAGGAGAATGGGTTGGTGGGAAACTTATAAACGATTAGAAAATGGTTCTTAACCTGTAAAACCTTATTTTATTTATGATTACCCTTTTCCTCAACTAAATCATTACTAACCCTACACTGTGTTTTAATGTAATGAAAAGAATACTGGACTTTGAAGTTAAGGATTGTTACTGTGTTATTGTCCTTTTCTTCATTTAGAGAGAGTAGTTTTTTCAATCTCCAGCCATCTTAGTGAGCTTCCCTGGTATCTTAGTGAGCTTCCCTGGTGTCTCAGTGGTAATTAATCCCCCTGCCAGTACAGGAGATGCGAATTCAATCCCTGGGTTGGAAAGATCCCCTGGAGAAGGAAATGGCAACCCACTCCAGTATTCTTGTGTGGGAAAATCCATGGACAGAGAAGCCTGTTGGGCTGCAGTCTATGGGGTCCCAAAAGAGTCAGACACGACTGAGTGAATGTACAGCAACAACACAGTAGGCTTTCATGCCTATTCCACATAGCTGCTGTAAGATTTATTGCCAAGGTAGATGAAAATATGTGAAGTTCGTTTCGAAGACCAGTAAAAATCAAGAGTACCCCTGGCTAGGTCTGGGGAGTTGGAGAGGAGTTAAGGTTCAGGGCTGGGGGAAGCTGCTGCGTGAATATCCATTCACTTACCGAGAATTTGTTAAATATTGGCCACCAGACATACAAATAAACCGAGGAACCTGTCCAAAGAAGTGCATCTGGTAAACTTGTTCCTAGTATTTTCAGTAGCCCATTCACACTATGTCTACCTCATGACAGAAGAGTGGAGTAAGTAACGACTTATTCAAAAAATTTAATAGATAAGGACTTCTAGAGCATGCTCTGAACTGGATCAGATTCAGGTACTTGGGGGTCTTTGAGACAGGACATCAAGAGAGAAGGGCATGACGAAGATGTATGTTGTAAAATCCTGTTCAGAATTTGTCCTAATTTAAATTTTCATGTCTTCCTGTCTACCATTCACTTACCATCTTGTTAAACATATGTTTACCCAGATATACTTTATTGTTACCTTCTTAACTGCAGGTGTTAGTCTCTAGGTTCCCACGGGATGAGTTATTAACTTTTACCTTGCCCTCCCTTTTCCACACTGCTTGCAAAACAGAATCACAAATGCAGTGTTTTGTAAAATTGGTTCATGTTTAAATGTCTTAGATTTCATTCAAATTCATCTAGAACACAGATTATAAGTATTCAGTGTTTTGTAATGTTCCCATTTGTATCTCTAATCTACATGTCTTTCTGAAGTCCAGCTTCATGTATTCACATGTATGCTCTGTATCTCCTCTTGAAAATCTGTTAGACATCTCAGACTTAACCGAGCCAATGCTGAACTACTACTAATCTTTCTTTCCAGAGATGTTCTATCTGTAGTCTTTCTCATCTCAATTATTGGCAACTCCTCTGTTCAGGCTAAAAACCTTGGCGTCATCCTTGACTTGGTCTTTGTTGTCTCTCTTTCTCTTCTACCTTGCATCCATTCATTAGAAAATCCTGCTGCCTTTGCTTTAAATATATCCATCGTCTAGTCACTTGTGCTCCTTTCTCTTCCTGGTCACCATGGTGACTCCCCCAGATTACTACAGTAGTCTCTTAGCTAATCCCCAGCTTTAGCGTTCATATTGCTGCATCTCTGCTCTGCACAGCAAAGTAATCCTTTTGAGATAAAAGGGAGATCATGTCACATTTCTGCTTTAATGGCTTCTCCTTCACTAAGACTAAAAGCTAGAGTTCTTAGAGTGGCCTGTGAGCCCCTCCATGATGTCCCTCAGTTAGTTCTCCCACCTCATTTCCTTCGGTATTCTAATCACAGCGACTTCCTTGCTTGAGGGCGATATAGCAGGCCTGCTCCCATTTTAGCATCTTTGCACCAGCTGTTTACACCTGGAATGCTTTTCCTCCAGATATCTGCATGGGTAACTCTCACTTCCTTCACATTTTGCTCACATTTCACCTTGTTAGTCAGGCTTGCCCTGACCACCCTTTTGAAAGCTGCAACCTATTCATTCTCCCACTATCTTCCTGAGCTCCTTTTTCTGCCCTGGGATTTTCTTTTTACCTTAGCATTTAGCACCTTCTGAGCTATTAATGATTTTACGTATCTATTGTTTGTTTTTTATTATCTATTTCCTGTTAGATTGTAAGCTTCCTGACGGCTTTAAACTTTGTTCCCTCTTGTATCCCAAATACTTAGAATAGTGCCTGTGACTTAATACACACTCTGTAAATATTGGTTGAATTCAGTGAAAGATAATACATTTAGGGATTTGGGAGGCTTCTGTTACCCAGTATATTTCATTTAGTAGGCTTTGTTGTTCCCTGATCAGCAAAATACTATTATATAAAGTACTATCCTCAGTATGAAAATAGTGTCATTGTGATACATTTTTAAATTGCTTTTTTGGGTAATTTTACATATTTTTATTGATACTTATTGGACTTAAGTAGTAACATTTCTTCTATTTGCTTTGGACTGTGTGTAACCTGAGGCATCTTTGTAGAGAGAATTATGAATTAGTCTTTTGATTATTTAATAGGCAGAAAGAGTAAGTAATTCAGAACAGGGAAATAGAAATATGGCAAATGATTGTGTGTAGGTTTTCGGTAAATTAAAGACATAGACCTGAGGCCTGAGACTTTCCATTTTTCTATCCTAGGGCATCTGACTGGAAATTAGATCAACCCGATTGGACTGGTCGCCTCCGAATCACTTCAAAAGGGAAGGTTGCTTATATCAAACTCGAGGATAAAGTTTCAGGTAATCTACTCGCGACCCTCTACCATATTAAGGATGTTGGTTTGGTGTTCTTTTATGAATCTCTTCAGATTGTGGATTGGAGTGGAAATACTTGCTAATTGAATTTTAGACTTTTTGCTTCCTTTGCTTAAAGAAGTCTTTTTCTTACCTGTCAGGGGAACTCTTTGCTCAGGCACCAGTAGAACAATATCCTGGTATTGCCGTGGAGACAGTGACTGATTCCAGCCGCTACTTTGTAATCCGGATCCAGGATGGAACTGGTAAGGGATTGGGGATTTTGAATGAATTGAGATTTGGAAAATAGTTAATGCACATCAACGGAAATGTGTCCCAGTGCATTTATCTTACTTCAGTTTACTAAAATTTTTCTTCTCTTTGTCCAAAGTTAACTCCAGTTGCTAGAGGAAAAGGATTAACATGTTATTTGTAATAGTTATAAACACGGGTTCAAAAGGTGATTAAAAGTAGACGTAAATAAATCAGAATATATGTCTAACCAAAGAACTGGCAAATACTGCCTGTTCATTGTTGCAGGGCTTTTTGTGGGACTACTTTACCTCATCTGTGTTTATGGCAGGCATCTTTTCTCCAGTCAGAGGCTGGCAGACTTTTTTTTAAAGACACAAGATAATAAACATCTCTGGGCCACATGGGCTCTCGCAGCTACTCAGTTCTGTCACAATGGTGTGAAAGCTGCTGTGGATAATATTAGACAAACTGGCATGGCTTTGTTCTCGTGAAATTTTATTTAAAAAAACAAGCTCTGACAGCATTTGGCCCATGGGCTGCATGCAGTTTGCTAGTTCTCAGAGAGTCTTTTACATTCACAGAGGTTGTCTAGTTATGGTAACTATTATATTTTCATTGAGTAGCATTTGCCCCAGGCATGCTTCCTGTTGGGAGGATTCTTATCCTTTTCACAGGGCGAAGCGCTTTCATTGGCATTGGCTTCTCAGATCGGGGTGATGCCTTTGACTTCAATGTCTCTCTGCAAGATCACTTCAAGTGAGTGAAGCGTGTCCTGAGTTACCAGGTTGAGTGTGTGGGGAATGCTGCCCCTCCACTGAGTGGGCACTGTCTCTTACCTCCTGCTTTCATTACTTGGTAGACTAGGTCTTGTGACTGTGATTGTCCCGTTCACTGTTTTCTTCCATTATCTTTGTATCTATTCTATCCTTATAGCTGGAATATGTTTTTAACCCATTGTACACTGGTTTGGGAAGATGCTGCTGTTTATACCTCTGGGGAAGTTGCCCGTAGCTCTTAGGGGGCTGAGGAGGGGCATAACAGTAATAGCAGGGCTTTCTGTGAGATAGTGGGGAGTTTCGTGCCAGATTTGTCACTCCATGTAACTGACATGTTTTGTGCCTCTTGCGGTATTTCTTCAGCCCATTTGCTTTTGGCTTAGCTGTGGTGAATAGCACCATGCACACTGGTAGAAAAGGGCAGGTTTTTCTGCCTCAGAACTTTCTGAAGTTGTGGAAAGCCACCCATTCAGTGAGGGGGCAGCTGGCCTGCCCCGTCAGAGGTGGTCCTCAATCACAGGGCTGGGAATTGGTGGCCAGGTGCTCTCTCGTGGAGGGACATGTTTAGTCTGCCATTGTGTATAGTTCCCCAGTGGTATTGAACTCCAGTTGTCCTCTTCCTTGGCTTTTCTTCCTTTCCTTTCTACGTCTGATGTTCCCTTACTCTGCTTTCTGGAATCATGTTTCACATAAGTTAGCCACAGATTGATTTGTCAAACTCTGCTCTCAGGGAATCCTAATTAAAATAATGTGCCCTTTTATTGAAGGTGGGTAAAACAGGAATCTGAGATTTCCAAAGAATCTCAAGAAATGGATAGTCGTCCCAAGTTGGATCTGGGCTTCAAGGAAGGGCAGACCATCAAGTTGAGTATTGGGGTGAGTATGGTTCCCCTCACCTCTCCTTGTATTTCCATAAGCCTATGACTTCTCTTTCTTTTTCTCACCCTCCTTTTTTTCTTTTGTAGAACATTACAACCAAGAAAGGAGGTACTTCTAAGCCCAAGACTGCAGGGACTGGGGGCCTCAGCTTACTCCCACCGCCACCTGGAGGCAAAGTCACAATTCCCCCTCCATCCTCCTCAGTTGCCATCAGCAATCATGTCACTCCACCACCCATACCAAAATCCAATCATGGAGGTAGTGATGCAGGTAAATCTCTCTAGTACTTTTAACTTTGAGAAATCATAGCTTAGGGTTTTATTGGTAATAACCTGTTTGCCAAAGAGAGTGTCAGTGGTTTTGCTATTAAAGGCACTTGGCACTGACAAGTTGACTCTGGTAGCCTTCAGCAAGGGATTAAAGCTTTTCTAGTGAGCTGAGAGTCATGGTATCTGGTTGATTTTTTGGCTAAAAATGGGTAGATATTAAAAAGACTGTTTCCTTCATTGGACCTTGGTGAAATGCTAGTAGGCCCAGGAGTCAGATGGACCAAGATTATGGTCATAGCTCTGTTAGTTTTTATCTGGATGTGTTTGGTAACATTTAGGTTCTGTGAGTCTCGTATCCTTACCTGTAAGATGGAGATGTAGAACTTAGCTCAGGACTCTGAGGGTAAAATGATGTGATGGCGCTTAGCTCAGTACTTGGCATGTAGTTATCATTCAGTGAATGTTATTTCTCAATCCTTTCCATTTCTTCACAGGGTAGTTGAGAGGAAATTAGACAACATCTGGGTTTATGAGTACATTTTTGTTCTTACTGTCTAGTGGGAAACAAGAAGAGATATAGTCATTTCCGTTTAAAAGATGAGAAATTAGAATTTGAAAAGGAATTTTCCTGAGATTAGAGAACCTAGTGTTAGAATCTGAAAGTTATAACTTATTTGAAAAGGAATTTTCCTAAGATTAGAGAACCTAGTGTTAGAATCTGAGAGTTATAACATATCATTAATTAATTATAACTTAATATTATTTGTTTAAAATTATATCATTAATCAATTATAAGTGATTGCTTATAGGAGCAGACTTTCTCTTTCTGGAATTTTTGAGGTAAAAGTGGTTCTAGGCTGCTGCTTTTGCTAAGTGTTGCCAGAAGGCACTGAGGATAATATCTAAGGTTTATTTTTATTTTTTTAAAAAATTAAACCTTTTGTTTTGAGATAATTCTAGTTTCACATGCAACTGTAAAAAATAAGAAATCCCATGTACTCTTTATCCAGTTAACCTCAATGGTAACATTTTGCAGAATTGACAGTGAGACTGTCTACCTATCTTCCTTAGATTTCTTCACGGTTAGGTATTCTCATTTGTGTGTGCAGTTGGCCCTTGAACAATGCAGAACTTTTGTGCACTGATCTCTTGCCTATTCCTGTCCTGTGCAGTAGAAAATCTGTGTATGATTTCACAGTCAACTATCCATATCTGTGGTTCCACATCTGTATATTAAATTAACTACAGATCATGTAGTACTGTACTGAGTGTTTATTGAAAAAAGTCCATGCATAAGTGTACCCATGTGGTTCAAACCCACATTGTTCAAGGGTCAGCTCTAGTTCTGTGCAGTTTTATCAGGTGTAGGTTCCTGGATCCACCACCAGGCTCAGGACACCAAACAGTTCCACCAGGACAAGGACTCCTTGTGTCCCCCATTTTTAACCACACCTTCCTCCCTCTTCACCCCCACCCCTGTTCCTAACCCTTGGCAATCAGTCACTAATCTGTCCTCCATCTCTTAATTTTGTCACTTAGGAATGTTAATGGAATCCTGCAGTATATAACCTTTGGGATTGACTTTTGCCACTCAGCATGATTCCCTTGAGATTCATCAGGTTGTTTTGATATATATCAATAGTCTGTTTATTGCTGAATAGTAGTCCATCATATGGATGTACCACAGTATGTTTCACCCACAGAAGAACATTTGGGTTGACTGCATTTTTGGCTATTACAAGTAAAGTTGCCATGAACTTTTGTGTAGGTTTTTGTGTGAATACAAGTTTATGTTTCCCTGTTTCTGTTTCTTCTCTTACCTTGTACTCAGATATCCTTTTAGATTTGGATTCTCCTGCTCCTATCACGACACCAGCACCAGCTCCAGTTTCTGCAAGCAATGACTTGTGGGGAGACTTCAGCACTGCATCCAGGTATTAATGTAGGGAAACCACCATCCTCTCAACTGGTCTATCAGTGATGTGTGCCAATGTAATGATATCTCTGATCTGGGAAAGCAGGGCATCTGTAGGTCATACATGGTGTTTGGCAGGAATTCTAGGTAAGGAGTGCAGGAGTGCTGGGATGGTGGCATAAGATCACTATGGGATGGAGCTTGGGCTTCCCCATTGGCTTGGTGGTAAAGAATTTGCTTGCAGTGCTGGAGACACAGGAGACGTGCGTTCGATCCCTGGGTTGGGAATATCCTCTGGAGAAGGGAATGACAGCCTACTCCAGTATTCTTGTCTGGAGAATCCCATGGACAGAGGAACCTGGTGGGCTACAGTCCATGGGGTCACAAACGGTTGGAAACGACTAAAGCTACTTAGCACGCACACACGCAGGCAGGATGGAACTTGGGTAGCCTGATGCAGGGCTTGGTGAGCACAATTGCTCTGAAGTACAGTTTCAGGAATTCTGGGCAGAGATTTCTTGGAAACTGTTAAGAATGGAGTCCCTATCCTAATATGCTTCTGGCTGTCTCTGTTCTCTCTTGCAGCTCTGTTCCGAACCAGGCACCACAGCCATCCAACTGGGTCCAGTTCTGAAGAGCACTGGTGGGATGTTCAAGAGAGACGTGAAGAATAACAATGACTTTGAGGGCACCAATCTGAGAGGGGGGGCTCGGAGCCGCTTCCCTCCCCAGAACCAAAATCCTGGACAATCGTTCTCATAGCTTCTCCATTGCATTCAGGCTGGTGGTGTCACCCTCCTGTGCTGTTCCTTGGAGTGCAGCCAAGAAAGTATTTCCCGGCTCCTGTTCCCTGTCAAGGCAGGGAAGTAGTGGGTCTTAATGATGCTTGTGGCTGGCTCTACAGGGCTCAAAAGGCCAGGGTCTCTGAGGGGGAAATAGTCCCTACCATCTCTAAAAATTTTCCCCATCTTTAAATTCTTATTTCAGAATCATCTCAAGACCCTGGCATGCCTCTTTGTGAAGCCCTTTCTAGCAATTTCAGGGGAGACAAAAACCTTGGAACTTCTTTTTCCATTAGCCGAAGACTCTAAAAATGGACAGACTGACCTCAGTGTTTACAGATTCAGAATTTTGATAGGGGGTAGGTGTGAGGGAAGACTTGCGTCCTGGGTCTCTGCTGTGTGCCCTCCCCCAGGCTTGTCCTGTGAGTGAGCAGCCCGTGTGGGTGCAGCCCCCTTACCCTCTAGCGCAAACGTTTACACGTCCCTTCCTGTGATAAGAGGGTTATGTTGGTGGCGCTTCCACTCTTGTGTCTGTCAAACAGTGCAGCATCTTTGATCAGTGGTTGTCTTTTGGATGAAGGAGGCTCAAGGGGCTGTGTTTTCCTAGTTATATTCTAGAGAAGCAGTCACTTTCTTGCAGCTCCATCTTGCTGCTGCCTCTGAAGCCCGGCGTTACTTTGTTATGGCCCCATTATTTGACTGAAAGTTTAAAGGGTTTGGGGTTTTTAACCTCACTTGTAGAGTAGAGAGGTTGAATGCACTTAACTGTTGATCAGTACCCACATTGCCTTGCTGCCTGGGTATCTGGCCCCTTTTCATAAACATTTTACTTTGTGACTCCACCAGCTCTTCAGCAGAAAGCTGCTGTATTACATGTATTGTCATTGATGAAGGAAGCTGGAGAGCCATGGCTTTAGCTGTGATAGTTTTTGCCCGGATGAGGGCTGTGATACTTGCCACCAGGGGTATGTGAGAAGCAAGTAGCTCCCCTGCCACTTTCCCTCTGCCCACCATTCCTTTTACAACGCTGTGAAGGGGTCCCGCTCTTGAGTGAACGGGCTCCAGCTATCTGATTTGTCAAGGGGCAATTTTGAGAGTGAATGTGAGGATCTCACCTCTTCCCTTAGTACCTATTTGGATATTACTGGCTGAAGAGAGTCCTTACATTTAGTTTTTAAATAGATTCTCTCTCTTAGATTTCCTTCTTGACTCTTTTTAAAAAACTTTGGGTCCATTTTGTTTTCATTGCTTCCCGTTCCAGGCAGCTCTATTCTTACAGAGCCATGGCAGGACATTTAAAAATTCCAATAGAAAACACTAGAAGGAAAGTCTATAGAATCACTAGTGACTAATAACTACTGGGAACCTATTTTCTCAATCTTCCTGTATGTTGTGTTCTTTGTATTCTCAAGATGATAATATATTATGTATTTGAATTGCTGAAAAGTTGAGAATGATGTTTAAGATATATGTATATAAAGCATATGTATGCTGTATTGGTGCAATAATGGTAATTAAAAGTACGGAAAAAGGTAGCGTCTCTTTTGTCTTTTCATTTGCTTGTTTCCTTTTCTTTTTAATTTAATTGACCCAATATAGGTGGGCCAATAGGTAATAAAAGGAGACTTTATTAACTCTTTTTCAAGAGATGGAGCCTTTAAGAGGTGAAGGCTCAACCTCTGTCCTCATGGCTCTCAACCCACAGAGGCTTGTTGTAGAGACCGTTTGTTTTAATTATTTGCTGGTACAGTTAATTTCATTTGCTTCAAGTTATCTTCGTGATCTAGGCCACCTTTCATATTCCAGAACTATGATTGGCAAAAATAAAGGGAATCAATGCTTGTGATAGAACCAAAGTGAGAGTCACAGACTTTGGAAGCCAGGATTTTGGAGTTGTCATTTAGTGATTGTCACAGGAGATGAATCAGAATGATACCAGTGCTTCTTTTGCCTCTTTCAGTTTAACTCATAATGGGACTTCCCTGGTGGTCCAGTGGTTTAAGATTCCATGCTTTCAATGAAATGGGTACAGGTTCTCCAGGGGATCTTCCCAACCCAGGGATGGAACCCAGGTCTCCCGCGTTGCATGCCCATTCTTTACCAGTTGAGCCACAAGGGAAGCCCAAGAATACTGGAGTGGGTAGCATATCCCTTCTCCAGTGGATCTTCCTGACCCAGGAATTGAACTGGGGTTCAGTTCTCTGCCTTCAATGCAGGAGACGTAGTTTCAATTCCTGGGTTGGGAAGATCCTCTGGAGGAGGGCATGGCAACTGACCAGTATTCTTACCTGGAGAATTCCTAAGGATAGAGGAGCCTGGCAGGCTATAGTCCATAACATCACAAAGAGTTGGACACGACTGAAGTGAGTTAGCATGTGCATCGTGGATAGAAAAACATTAATCCTGAACTTCAAGGGGGTTTTGGGGCAGAAAACGTGGATAATCTTTTTCCAGCTCAAACCCCCTCAGACATTGACATCTGCCTTCAGGGTTGTCAGGTGAGCTTTTCTTACCACTCCCTTCCTCTATTCTGATAACCTAGATAGTCTTCTTGCTTCTAGCTGCCTCAGCTCCGTTCAGCTTCCGTGTTGCCACCAGAACACCAGGGCTGAAACCAAGCCCTGCTCGTGCCCCTTCTTCCCTACTCATTAATTGCCTTTAACAATTTTCCTTCACTTCAGATTAATGTCCAAAGTACCACTTCATCCTCAACTCTCAGGTTTCCCTTGCACTTAGTTTACTTCAGCACACTGATTCTTCATATGCTGTCAGCACTGTGGGCATTGCATGCTTACAGTTCCCTCTGCCTAGAATTCCTTCCCTTCTCTACCTGCTTGGTGAAACACCCTTCCTGTCCTGGAAGGATGGCTTACGTGCTGCTCATGGAATGTTACTTATCCTCTCAGTCTGAAAGATGATCTTCCTTGTTTTGGGGAAGGAAAATTTCAATTTGCTATTGAAATTCTCTTCTTAACTAGTTTGTAAGCTCTTGGGTATAAGGATCATGTCTTCATTTTTATCTACTCGGTACTTTGCATATACCTTTCAAGGTAGTAGATACTCATTAAATACTCGGTAACGGTGATTTTAGAGAAGTGTGACTAGGAATCAGTAAGTTGGGCTTTTCTTTTTATGACTCACTCTCACTTTGGCTTTTACTAGCTGCATGCCCTTAAGTGTTCCTTGAATGCTTTGTCATAGTTGCAGAAAGTCTCATTTGTATGCTCCAGAGTCAGTTAATGTTAGGGCCCAAGAAAGTAGTGTTGAAGATGAATTTTCCTTTAGTACATAGACTCCATGGCCTGGGAAAAGGAAATCTGGATATCTTGTAGCCCAGGGCTGATGAATTTGGTGGCTTACTGTCTCAGTTATCAGAACTGACTAAGATTATATTGCACTTCAGTTATGTTTAGCTTTTTCTCTAGCTTTTAAGAAAGATCATTTCTGTTATTGCTTTTTAACCATACATGTGGTTTGTGACTAGAACTCATGAGCTCCCCATCAATCACTTGAGAAAGAAAGGAAATAGAAAGGACTTCTCTGATGATCCAGTGGTTAAGAATCTGCCTGCCAATGCAGGGGACGTGGGTTAAATCCTTGATATGGGAAGACCCCCACATGTCACTGGGCCACGAAGTCCATGCACCACAACTACTGAGCCCATGCTCTGCAACAAAGAAGCCACCACAATGAGAAGCCCGTTCACCCCAACTGGAGAGTATCCCCTACTCAACTGCAACCAGAGAAAGCCTGCGTGCAGGAATGAAGACCCAGAGTGGCCAAAAATAAGTAAATAAATAACACATATATATAAAAGAAATAGGAAGAGAGTTACATTTACTTGCAAGTCCCTCAAGTCTGGTAGAGTTTTCATAGCAACCATGGTTGAAATCATGCGGAGTGGCACTTATTTCAGAATGAGAATTGTTATTTTCAGTCCCTTTCTGAAAATTTTCAAGATATGGTGGTAATACATTCTTTTTTAAAAAGCTCTAGTATACTAAAGACGACATCTGAGTCAGGATTAAAGTAATTGTCCATTGAGACAATGTTCTTCCCTAGGATCAGTGTCACCCACTGTTAAATACAATAGTGCATTAAGACCCATTGTGAATGCTTTTGTTTGCTCTAATGAAAAAATTAAAAGTTTTTATTGAAATATAGTTGACTCACTATGTTGTGTTGGTTTCAGGTGTATGACAGAGAATCAGTTATACATACACATATATCCACTCTTAGATTCTTTCCCCTGTAGGTCATTACAGAGTATTGAGTCAAGTTCCCTTTGCTCTACAGTAGGTCCTTATTATCTATTTTATATTTAGTAGTGTGTATATGTCAATCCCAATCTCCCAGTTTATCCCTCTCTCCCTACCCCCCCCCATTATCATAAGTTTTGTTTGCTTTTTAATTTTTTCTCTTACGTGTGTTCTGCCATGGCACCTGTTACAGGAAAAAAAGTCATTGAAGCGATTTCTGTAAATGCTTTATCTGGCTGCATAGCAGCATGGGACCACTAGAGGGTGGGGCTGTTCTAGGAACTACTGCTCAGATTTCCTAGTAGCCAGCTGCTGCTGCTGCTAAGTCGCTTCAGTCGTGTCCGACTCTGTGAGACCCCATAGACGGCAGCCCACCAGGCTCCCCTGTCCCTGGGATTCTCCAGGCAAGATACTGGAGTAGGTTGCCGTTGCCTTCTCTGTCTAGTAGCCAGACATACATAAATGAAGACAATCAAGGGACATTTTAGTTAAAGAGTCTAAACATATACCCAATACAAAGATTTTTGGGACTGTAGAAAAATAGCTGTTTGGGTAGGCAGAAAATGAAGAACAGAGTAATACTTTCTTCAAATTTTAATACTTAAATAAACCTTTTTTGTGCTTAGTTGCTCAGTTGTGTCTGACTCTGCGATACCAGGGACTGTAGCCCACCAGGCTCCTCTGTCCATGGGATTCTCCAGGCAAGAATACTGGAGTGGGTTGTCATTTCCTCCTCCAGGGAATCTTCCCAACCCAGGAATCAAACCCAGGTCTCCTGCATTGCAGGTGGATTCTTTACCATTTGAGACACCAGGCAAGTCCAAATAAGTCTTTGAAGGGGGGATATACATATTAATTTGGATGACCCTGCCCCCACCTTCCACAGATGGAGGAGCCTGGTGGGGGCTACAGTCCATGGGGTTGCCAAGAGTCACACACGACTGAGAAGCTAACACTTTTCTTTTCCCCTTCCTCAGTCCCACCAAAATAGGTGAATAATGGGCAGTAAACAGTACTGGTAACAAATATGAACTTGAGAGGAGACAGATTGCCTTGGCACAAAATTTTGTCTGCCACTTTCTGGCTTTTTGACCTTGGACAAGTTAACTTTTGTTTGCCTCAGTTTTCTCATATGCAAAGTGAGGATACTAGTTCCTACTTTATACAGTTGTCAGAATTCTGTTCAGTTCAGTTAAGTCGCTCAGTCGTGTCCAACTCTTTGTGACCCCATGGACTACAGCACGCCAGGCTTCCCAGCCCATCACAAACTCCCGGAGTTTGCTCAAATGCATGTCCATCAAGTCGGTGATGCCATCCAACCATCTCATCCTCTGTTGTCCCCTTCTTCTCCTGCCTTCAATCTTTCCCAGTATCAGTGTCTTTTCCAATGAGTTGGCTCTTGGCATCAGGTGGCGAAAATATTGGAGAATCAGCTTCAGCATCAGTCCTTCCAATGCATATTCAGGACTGATTTCCTTTAGGACTGACTGGTTTGATCTCCTTGCAGACCAAGGGACTCTCAAGTGTCTTCTCCAACACCACAGTTCAAAAGAGTAAGTTAAAAACTTAAAGTGCTTAGAACAAGACCTGGTGTATGGTAAACTCTCTTACTGCTTTTGCTAATGCTACTCGGCTGGCTCTTCTTTTAATTTATTTTTTATTGGAGTAGAGTTGCTTTATACTGTTGTGTCAGTTTCTGCTGCACAGCAAAGTGAATCAACCATACATGTACATATATTCCCTCTTTTCAATTGGCTGGCTATTCTAATCCTGGCTATCAACATGTGCAATAAGATAGTAAGTATTAGGGCAAAATGATTAGAATTCCTTTCCTTTAAAAAAATTAATTAAAAATAGAACTGCCATACAACCCAGCAATCCCATTCCTAGGCATACACACTAAGGAAACCAGAATTGAAAGAGACATGTGTACCCCAATGTTCATTGCAGCACTGTTTACAACAGCTAGGACATGGAAGCAACTTAGATGTCCATTGGCAGATGAATGGAAAAGAAAGTCATGGTACATATACACAATGGAATATTACTCAGCTATTAAAAAGAATGCATTTGAGTCAGTTCTAATGAGGTAGATGAAACTGGAGCCTATTATACAGGGTGAAGTAAATCAGAAAGAAAAACACCAATACAGTATATTAACATATATATATGGAATTCAGAAAGATGGTAATGACAACCTTGTATGCGAGACAGCAGAAGAGACACAGATATAAAGAACAGACTTTTGGATTCTGGGAGAAGCCAAGGGTGGGATGATTTGAGAGAATAGCAATGAAATATGGATATTACCATATGTGAAATAGATGACCAGTCCAAGTTTGATGCATGAATCAGGGGACTCAAAGATGGTGCACTGGGCCAACCCAGAGTGATGGGATAGGGAGGGAGGTGGGAGAGGGGGTTCGGGATGGGGGACACATGTACAACCATGCCTGATTCATGTCAATGTATGGCAGAAACCACCACAATATTGTAAAATAATTAGCCACCAGTTTAAATAAATAAATTAATAAAAATTAATTTTATTGGCATTTATTTGACATTTAATTAACTGTAAATGTTTAGATGTTAAAAAATGTTGATTTGATACATTTTTTTGCACTAGCTAGTGTTAGCTAATACTTCTGTCATGTCATGTAGTTGTCATTTCTTTTTTTTTTTTTTTTTTTGTGGTGAGAACAATTAAGACCTAATCTGTTAGCAACTGTGAAGTTTATAATATTGTCTGTACAGGCTTCGGAGAAGGCAATGGCACCCCACTCCAGTGTTCTAGCCTGGAAAATCCTATGGATGGAGGAGCCTGGTGGGCTGCAGTCCATGGGGTCGAGAAGAGTCAGATACGACTGAGCGACTTCACTTTCACTTTTCACTTTCATGCATTGGAGAAGGAAATGGCATCCCACTCCAGTGTTCTTGCCTGGAGAATCCCAGGGATGGGGGACCCTGATGGGCTGCCGTCTATGGGGTCGCACAGAGTCGGACATGACTGAAGCGACTTAGCAGTGTACAGGCTTACCTCCTTTTATCACACTTGCAGATACTACGTTTTTTATGAATTGAAGATTTGTAGCATCCATTCATCTAGGAAGTCTATCAGTGCCATTTTCCAACAGCACTGTGATGATTTGCTCACTTGGTGTCTCTCTGTCATGTTTTGGTAATATTCACAATATTTTAAACTTTTTTCATCATTACTGTATTTGTTATAGCATCTGTGTGATATTACTACTGTGACTCACTGTAGGCTCAGATGATAGTTAATATATTTTTTAGCAATGAAGTATTCTAAAATTAAGGTGTGTATATTTTTCAAGGTGTTTTTCACTAGAGTACAGTATAGTGTAGACATTGGGCTTCTCTGGTGGCTCATTGGTAAAGAACCTGCCAACCAATGCAGGAAACATAAGAGACACAGTTCGATCCCTGGGTTGGGAAGACCCCTTGGAAGAGGGCATGGTAACCCACTCCAGTATTCTTGCCTGGAGAATCCCATGGACAGAGGAGCCTGGAGGGCTACAATCCATGGAGTTGCAATGAGTCAGACACGACTGAAGTGACTTAGTACACATGAATAGTGTACATATAACTTCTATATGTATTGGGAAACCAAAAATTCTTGTAACTTTGTTGCAATATTCGTTTATTCTGGTTATCTGGAACTGAAACTGGTTTCTGAAACTAGAACTGATTTCTCCAAGATATGCCTTTAATGATTGTGTGGGGCATTAGATTTCCAGAACTTAATTTATCTACTGATTGAAAGTTTACACCTTTAAACTGCATCTCCCCAGTTCCTCCACCTGCTAGCTTCTGGTAACCACCAGTCTATTCTCTTTTTCTACAAGTTTGGCTTTTTTAGATTACATGTATAAGTGGTATCATGAAATACAGTATTACTCTTTCTCAAACTTTTCTCACCTAGCATAACAATTTCAAGGTCTGTCCATGTTGTTACAAATGGCAGAATTTCCTTCTTTCTCATGGCCAAATAGTATTCTTTTGCATATGTATACCACATCTTCTTTATCTATTCACCGCAAATGGACTCTATGGTTGTTCCATATCTTGCTATTGTGACTAATGCTGCAATAAACAAGGGAGTGCAAATATCTGTTCAGTATCCTGTTTTCATTTCCTTTGGGTATATACCCAGAAGAGGAATTCCTGACTCATATGGTAGTTCTATTTTTAATCTTTTAAGAAACTTCCATACTGTTTTCCATAAGACTGCACCAATTTGCATTTCCACCAAGAGTGTGCAAGGGATTCCCCTTGATCCACACCTCCCCAACATTTGTTATCTTTTTTCTTTTGAATTTTGGTTATTCTAACAGATGTGCAGTGATATCTCCTTGTGGCTTTAATTTGCATTTCCCTGGTGATTAGTCATGTTGAGCATCATTTCATATATGTCCTAAGCATCACACTTGCAGTCTGGGCCCCAACCCTAGGTATCAGAACAGCATGAAATGGAAGTGGTTTCTTTGTGGTCTTGAGTCATACTGAGTTAGTCAGTTGCTTGTGACTCAAAAAAAAAAAAAAAAAATCTGTTGGCCATCTGTATGTCTTCTTTAGAAAAATGTCTATTTAGTGCTTCTGCCCATTAAAAAAATCAAATTGTTTTTAGTTTTTTTGTGTGTTGTTTTGTTATTGAGTTGTATAAATTCTTTAAATATTTTGGATATTAACTTCTTATCAGATATATGGTTTGCAAATATTTTCTCCTCATCTGTAGGTTGTCTTTTCTTTTGTAGATTGTGTCTTTTGCTGTGCAGAAGCTTTTAAATTTGATGTAGTCCCACTTGTTGATTTTTACTTCTGTTGCTTGTGCTTTTGGTGTGATATCTGAAAAACTGTGGTCAAAACCAATGTTAAGAATCTTCCTCCCTGTGGTTTCTTCTAGGAGTTTCATGATATTACGTCTTATGTTTAAGTCTTTAATCTATTTCAAGTTAATTTTGGGAGTGGTGTCAGTGGTCCAATTTAATTTTCTGCATGTGATTATCAGTTTTCCTACTGAAGAGTTTTGTTGAAAAGACTGTCCTTTTCTATTTAGTATTCTTGGCTCCCTTGTTAAATATAGGTTGACTGTAAATGCAGAAGCTTATTTCTGGGATCTCTACTTAGTTCCATTATTCTATGTGTCTCTTTTTATGCCAGTACTATCCTCTTTTAATTATGATAGCTTTGTAATATAATTTGAAACTAGGAAGTGTTACACCACTGGCTTTGTTTTTTTCCTCATGGTTGCTTTGGGTATTACTTTTTTGTGGTATTTTGTGATTTTACACAAATCTTAGGATTCCTTTTTTTCTATTTCTGTGAAGAATGCCATTGGGATTTTGATAGAGGTTGTGTTGAATCTATAATTGGCTTGGGTAGTACGGATGTCTTAACAATATTAATTCTTCAATTAATTAACAATATTAATTAACAATATTAATCCATGAACACTAGATAGCTTTCAATTTTTGTGTGTCTTCAGTTTCTTTAATCAAAGTTGTAGTTTTTGGTATGTAGAAATTTCACCCCCTTAGTTGAATTTATTCCTAAGTATTTTATTGTTTTTGGTGTTATTGTGAATGGGATTTTTAAATTTCTTTTTTGGTTGTTTTATTGTTATATGGAAAGGAAACTGATTTTTATATGTTTATTTTATAACTTGCAACTTTACTGAAATGATTTATTAGTTCTAACAGTTTTTTTGTGTGGAGTTCTTAGGATTTTCTATATATAAGATCATATCATCTGCAGAGAAAATTTTGCTTCTTCTTTTCTGATTTGAATGACCTTTATTTTCTTTTCTTGCCCAATTGCTCTGTCTAGGACTTCTAGTACTCTGTTGAGCAGGAATGGTGAGAGTGGGCCCCCTTGTCTTGTTCCTGATCTTAGAGGAAAAGCTTTCAGCCTTTAATCACTGAGTATGATGTTAGCCTGGTCCTGTCATACATGACCTTTATCATGTTTAGGTGTGTTCCTTCATACCCAATTTGTTGAGAGTTTTTATCCTGAAAGGATGTTGTAATTAGTCAAATGCTTTTCCTGTATCCATTGAGATAATCCTGTGATTTTCACCTTTTATTTGATTAATGCAGTGTGTCACAGATAATAATTTGTATACGTTGAACCATCTTTTACCCTAGGGATGAATCACACTTGATCATGGTGTACAGTCCTTTAAATGTGTTATTAAATTTGGCTTGCTAGTATTTTATTGAGAATTTTGTATCCATATACATAAGTGATGCTGGCATTTTCTTGTAGCATCTTCATCTTCGGTATCAAAGTAATGCTGGCCTTATAAAATGGGTTCTAGAGTGTTGCCTCCTCTTGAAATTTTGAGAAGAGTTTGAGAAGGATTGCTGCTAATTTTTTAAAAAAATGTTGGATGGATATTTGGGAAACCATCTGGTTTGAGCCTTTTCTTTTTGGTAAGTTTATGATTACTGATTCAGTCTACTTATTTGCTATTGGTCTCTTCAGATTTTCTGTTACTTCCTGTTTCAGTCATGGTAGGCTACATGTTTCTAGGAATTTTTCTATTTTTCCAGGTTATCCAGTTTGTTGGTGTGCAGTTGTTTATAGTAGTCTCTTATGATCCTTTGCATTTCTGTATGATCAGTTGTAATGTCCCAAATTTCATTACTGATTTTATTTATTTGAGTCTTCCCTCTTCTTTTCTTAGTTAATTTTGTTTATTTTTTTTTAATACCAGCTCTTAGTTTTGTTGATCTTTCCTATGGTTTCTCTTTTTCACTCTGACTTTAGATATTTCATTCATTCTACTAACTTTGGGCTTAATTTGTTTTTATTTTTCCAGTTCCTTGAGGTATAAAGTGAGGTTGTTTATTTGAGATATGTCTTTTTCCTTAATGTAGGCTTTTATCTATCACTATAAGCTTCCGTTTTAGAACTGCTTTTGCAGCCTTGCATAGGTTTTGGTATGTTGTATTCCATTTTTTTGCTTGTTTCAAGATATTTTTAAACTTTCCTCTTAATTTCCTTGAGCTATTGGCTGTTCAGGATTGTGTTGTTTAAATTCCATATATTTGTAAACTTTCTAGCGTTCCTTCTGGTCTTAATTTCTAGTTTCACGCTACCGTGGTTGGAGAAGATATTGATACAAGTTTAGTGTTCTTAAGTTTGCTAAGAACACTGAGTTTTGATCTAACATTTGGCCTATTCTGAAGAATATTCTGTGCTTGAGAAGAATGTGTATTCTGCTTTTTTGGAAGAATGTTCTGTAGATGTCTGTTTTAGGTCCATTTGGTCTATAGTATGGTTGAAGTCCAACATATCCTTGTTGATTTTCATCTGGATAATTGATCCATTGTTGAAAATAAGGTATTGAAGTATCCTGCTATTATTTATTGTCTATTTCTTCCTTCTGATCTGTCAGTATTTGCTTAATATATTTAGGTGCTCTGATGTTGAATGCGTATATATTTATGATTGTTATCTTTTTGATCATTATATAATGACCTTCTTTGCTTTTCACTACCATATTTGGCTTAACATCTTATTTTGCTGACATATGTATAGTTATCCCTACTATCTTTTGGCTTCCACTTGTATGGAGTATCTTTTTCCATCCTTTCACTTTTAACCTATGTGTGTTCTTGAAGCTGAGCTGAGTTTCTTGTAGAATATATATAGTTGAGTTTTGCTTTTTTTCCAGCCACTCTGTCTTTTCATTGGAGAATTCAATCCATTTACATTTAAGGTAATTATTGATAGATAAGGACTTACTATGTCATCTTTCTAATTGTTTTTTGTGTTCTGTTGTTCCGTTGTTCCTTTCTTGCTGTCTTCCTTTGTGAATTGATAATTTTCTGTAGTGGTATATTTTGATTCCCTTCTCTTAATCTTTTGTGACTGTACTGTAGGTTTATGCTTCAGGATTTTTACCCTGAAGCTTCCATAAAACATCATATCTTTCTTTTTCCTTCCTTCCTTCCTTCCTTCTATCATGGTACTGTGGGCTGATAACAATTTAACTTTGATTGGATGCAAAAACTTTGCCCTTTTACTCCCCCTGTGTGTTCTTTCATGTCACTATTTACCTCTTTTTTGTGTGCACTGAGCTGCAGGTACCTGTGAAGTGGCTGGGGTCAGTTGCAGACACACATGTAGTGATGGGGACAGTGAACCTTGTGGTCTGAGGCCACAAGGGCAGCTGGTGAACTGCCCCTGAATCCAGAAACCAGCTTAGATGGTTAAGGTCCAGTACTGCTTATTACGTCTGGAAGTTATTTGCTGGAGAAATTTATAAAAATTAGCTCTTTTTCTTCCCTTACTGTTTTTTGTACCACCTTTCCTGTCTTTACTGAACGATTCAGTCCTAAATGAAGCATTAGGTGGGTAGAGCAAGGAGGGTGTTTGTTGAATAGTGGGATGGGGGAGGAGCAAGTAGTCTGGTGCAGGCAGTCAGAGCTCACGCAGGGTGAGCAGGGTGACTGTGCAGGGGGCTGGCTTGGCAGTGGTGTTGGAGCCCAAGTTGAGTGAAGAGACCATCTCTGTAGGGGTGGGGAAACTGTTCTGGCATCAGGGCCTGTGCAGGCTGAGGAGCATGTCCACACGTGGCTGTGGCCTGGTATGGGGTGTCATAAGCAGCCTGGTCTGGGTACCAATGCCTGAGAGGTGAACAGGGCATCTGTGTGGCGGAGTGGGGGTTGGTGCAGGGGGCTCACGCAGTGACCAGGGCATCCTTGCGGGGAGGTGTCTGAGCCCAAGCAGAGGGAGGAAGGCGTCCACGCAGGTGTGGGTTTCAGAGGCTGTCCACATGATGCGGGAGCACAGTGTGGAGACTCAGAGCCCAGGCAGGGTGAGGAGGGATTTCACACAGGAGGGTGACCTTGGACAGGGTGTCAGAGCCTGAGTGGGGTGAGAACAGATTCCACATTAGTCAGGGCACTGGTTTCAGGAATCAGAGTCCAGGCAGAGTAAGGAGGGCTGTGCTGTGGAAGGTGGCAGACCTGGGCAGGGTGAGGAGAAATGGCTGTGGGGATTGGCTGCCTCAGTGCAGGACTCCCATGCAGAACGGAGGTGGTGTCAACAGCAGTAGGGCCTGGATGGAGAAAGGAGCCCAATGGAGGAGAGAAGGGCATCTTAGTTAAGGAGGGAGGGGCAGCCAAGGTAGAAAATGGGTTAAATCTAGGAAATTAATGCCTTTGAACTGTGGTGTTGGAGAAAACTCTAGAGACTCCCTTGGATGGCAAGGAGGTCAAACCAGTCAATCCTAATGGAAATCAACCCTGAATATTCATTGGAAGGACTGATGCTGAAGCTGAAGCTCCAATACTTTGGCCACCTTATACATAGAGCTGACTCATTGGAGAAGACCCCGATGCTGGGAAAAGATTGAAGGCAGGAGGAGAAGGAGGCGACAGAAAATGAAATGGTTGGATGGCATCACCGAATTAATGGACATGAATTTGAGCACACTCCAGGAGATGGTGAAGGACGGGGAAGCCTGGCATGTTGCAGTCCATGGGGTCGCAAAGAGTTGGACACGACTTAGTGACTGAACAACAACATTGATCAAATAAGTAAGGAGAATGGAAGCAGTTTTCTTACTGTCACAGAGGGAGTTAGAGATGCAGAAAGAGAAAAAGATAGAATGAACTCTTTGTGTAGGATTGGGATTAGAGACGTTAGTGTGAACTCATAGTTTTCAATATATTTAGACATAGAAATAAATACAGAGGTAAATGCTTGTGGTGTGTGTGTGTATGTGTGTATGTGTTATGCAGGGGAGAGAGGAATTAGGTGGGGAGACTAAAAGAAGGTGAATCAGTGGAATTCCCTGGCGGTCCAGTGGGTAAGAGTCTGTACCTCACTGCTGGGCTCTGGTGGGGGAACTAAGATCCTGTAAGCTGGGTGGTTCACCAAAAACTGGAAAAAGAAAAAAAATAAAGTGGAGACTCATTTGGGGAGAGCTGAATCTTGGGTGTGAGCTGGGAGCATGTCTGCAAAAAGATTCTGCATGAAGGATTTAATTTTGGGGGTGCTTTCCTCTTGGCTTATATGTAGTGCTTAGTTCCTCCTCTAAACTGTGAATCCATTAGATTATCCTAATTTGTTAAAGGCTCCTGTATACCCATAAGCCTTTTGTTGTGGTGTCCTGGGGATGAAAGAAAGAAGGACACCCTTCTCCTCTAGCATCCAGTAGGGAGCTGCTCTCAGGAGCTGCTGGGGGCACTTAAGCAGAATGCGTGTGGAGGCATGATGGACTTAATCAAGAACAGGGATGAGCAGAGAACACAGGAGAGCAACTTCTGAAGGCACATAATCTACACTTTGACTTCCCACTGCATTAGAGGACTCTGACTTTTGGAAGTGGGGAGTTTGGCAAGAAAGTTGTTCTGTCAGTTGGAATGTAGTCCCCAAAGTTGCCTGATCAACCCCAGAAGATGAGGAGAATGCAAACATGAATGAGTATATACTCAGGTTGGTGGATCTACAAATGATTTTGTGTGCAGGTGAAAGTGAAAGTGAAGTCGCTCAGTCGTGTCTGACTTTGCGACCCCATGGACTATAGCCTATCAGGCTCCTCCGTCCATGGGATTTTCCAGGCAAGAGTGCTGGAGTAGATTGCCATTTCCTTCTCCAGGGGATCTTCCTGACCCAGGAATCGAACCCGGGTCTCCCGCATTGCAGGCAGACACTTTACCATCTGAGCCATTTGCAGGTAGATGCTCACAAATGCTTTAATTTCATCCTTTCTGGTAAGTTCACTGTTATCAGGGAGAATGTCTCTGCTTTGTTCCCCTTTTCCTTTCCTTCCTATTTCTCTCCCCTACCCTTTGACTTCCTACTTCTATTGCTATTTGCTGGCGTAACGTTTAAAGGTATAATTCACATTGCGCCTGTCTTGGGGTTTGGGCCCCTGAAGTTTTTAATTTTCATGAAATTCCTCTCAAGTTTTTTGTGGTTGTTTGTCTAGGGTCCCTGTTCTCAGCTAGTTGTGTGATAGGAAGTATGAGAAGTTACCACCGTGCTTGCGTTTCATTTTAAGTGGTTTTAAGGAAGAGACGGATAGGATTCTTCAACAAGAACAGAAGATCGCAGCATGACTTCAGAGGTCACTTATGTTGAAGTGAAGTTTAATAAACCCAAGTCCTCAGGCACCGAATCAGAGCTTCCTGCAGGTAAGACTCGCTTTCCAGTGGTCAAAGTGAATGATGGGATGAAGGGTGAAGAGAGAATACTATAAATAAAGCCTAGGGAATGTTGGTTGCTGGTTCTCTGGCCACGGTTGGGAAACACAGGATTCTCAGATCGAATTGCCTGAAAAGCATTAAAGGATGATACAGGTATGCCACGACAAAACTGAGGTGTGAGAAATCCACTATGGACCTGAGTTAAGGAGAATGGTAATGAAGCTAAGTTCTTGTGTGCTTTCTGAGGTGAACTAAGACTGCAGTGTAGAGAGTGGGTTCAGGTCTTGAAACCATCAGTCCAGATACAGGGGCTAATGATGAATTGGTAGGTTTTGTTTCTCAATCAGTCACGGGAGAAGAGTTTGAGTGCAGAGTGTTTGAGTGTATTGGTTAGTATCAGACTAACATGGAACAAACCATTGCAGATGAAAGCCTAGAAAGTCTTATACAGAAAGTCTCTTATGTTTTGAGAACGGTTGCTCTGCAATCAGAAAATCCATTGCACACTGTATCTGAGATGGATTCAGTGAGGTTTGGAAGTAAATAAAAGGTAATTTGGGTAGCATGTATGATATCTTAGATACAGAACAAAAGAGGAAAAAAACCGTGGAGACTATGAGAAGCTGTGAGAGGGAAGTTATGATTGCTTATATTTTCCAAAATTCTGTGGAAACATGGAAAATGCTCAGGAAACTGTTTTTTTCCCCTTAGAAAATTTATAGGGACTTCCCTGGTGGTCCAGTAGTTAAGACTCTGTACTCCCAATGCACAAGTTCAATCCCTGGTCAGGGAATTAAGATTCCTCATGCTGCCAGGCACAGCCAAAATAAATAAATAAATAAATACTTGATAACCTTTAAAAAAAATACAAATTAAAAAAATTATATAACTTTGTTATTATATGCTGCAATGTTCATAGAAAAAAATAAAAAACCAGAGATACACACAAATTTATTTATTTTTAAAATTTTTATTAGTTCAGTTGTTTTACAGTGTTCTGTTTCTGCTGTACAGCAAAGTGAATCAGTTACACATGTACATATATCCACTCTTTTAGATTCTTTTCCCATAGAGGTCATTACAGAGTATTGAGGAGAGTTCCCTGTGCTGCATAATATGTTCTAATAGTAGAGTGTATATGTCAATTCCAATCTCCGAATTCATCCCACCTCCCTTTTTCCCTGCCTTGGTGTCTGTACATTTGTTCTCTACATCAGTGTCTCTATTTCTGCTTTGCAAATAGATTCATCTGTACCATTTTTCTAGATTTCACATATATGCATTAATATATGATACTCGTTTTTCTCTTTCTGACTTATTTTACTCTCTTTGACAGTCTCTCGGTCCACACACAAATTTAAATTGCTGTATTTATTCTTACTATCTAGAAATAACTAATTTACATTTTGTGTACATCCTTCAAAATATAAAATACATCAATGTGTGTATGTGTTTTTCTAAAAATGAGATCATAGTATACATTATTGCAGGCTTTACCCCCACTTAGCAATATATTATAACTTTGAGAAAATAATTTTTTTTTCAATTGAGATATGACTGACAAAATTATATTAGTTTCAGATGTATAAGCATAATGGTTTGATTTTTACGTATATTGCAAAATGATCATCACAATGTCTAATTAACATCTGTCACCATACATAGTTTCACAGTTTTTTTTCTTGTGATGAAGGCTTTTAAGATGTACTCTTCAGTTCAGTTCAGTTCAGTCGCTCAGTTGTGTCTGACTCTTTGCGACCCCATGAATCGCAGCACGTCAGGCCTCCCTGTCCATCACCAACTCCCGGAGTTTACTCAAACTCATGTCCATCGAGTCGGTGATGCCATCCAGCCATCTCATCCTCTGTCGTCCCCTTCTCCTCTGCCCCCAGTCCCTCCCAGCATCAGAGTCTTTTCCAATGAGTCAACTCTTCGCATGAGGTGGCCAAAGTCCTGGAGTTTCAGCTTTAGCATCAGTCCTTCCAATGAACACCCAGGACTGATCTCCTTTAGGATGGACTAGTTGGATCTCCTTGCAGTCCAAGGGACTCTCAAGAGTCTTCTCCAACACCACAGCTCAAAGGCATCAATTATTCGGCGCTCAGCTTTCTTCACAGTCCAACTCTCACATCCATACATGACCACTGGAAAAACCATAACCTTGACTAGACAGACCTTTGTTGGCAAAGTAATGTCTCTGCTTTTGAATACGCTATCTAGGTTGGTCATAACTTTCCTTCCAAGGAGTAAGCATCTTTTAATTTCACGGCTGCAATCACCATCTGCAGTGATTTTGGAGCCCCCCAAAATAAAGTCTGACACTGTTTCCACTGTTTCCCCATCTATTTGCCATGAAGTGATGGGACTGGATGCCATGATATTTGTTTTCTGAATGTTGAGCTTTAAGCCAATTTTTTCACTTAGCTATCTTCAAATAAGCAGTATTTTATATATGTATATTATAGCCTATAGTATTATTAATTGTAGTCATTATACTGTACCTTATATCCCAGGACTTACTTATTTTGTAACTGGACGTTTGTACCTCTTGACCCCCTTCACCCATTTTGCTGACCTCATCACCCCTCACCTCTGGCAACCACCATTCTATTCTCTGTGTCTATGAGTTATTATTATCTTTTAAAGATTACACAGATAAGTGAGATCATATGGTATTTGTCTTTCTCTTTCTTGCTTATTTCACTTAGCATAATGCCCTCAAGGTCCATCCTGAAGGCAAGATTTCCTTATTTTTTATAAGTGAATCATATCCATTCCATACAGTTGTCACATTTTCTTTATCCATTCACCCATCAATGGACACTTGATAAAATAATTCTCAACCATGAAATGGTGACTGAAAATGTCTGATTTTTTAACACTACATTGTAACTCAACTATACCTCCATAAAAAATAAACTTAAAAAGCAGTCTGGCTGAGTAATATTCCACTGTATATATGTACCACAACTTCTTCATCCATTCATCTCTCAATAGACATCTGGATTGCTTCCATGTCCTAGCTATTGTAAATAGTGCTGTGATGAACAATGTGGTGTTTATATGGCAGAAGCCAACACAGTGTTGTAAAGCAATCATTCTACAATTAAAAATAAATTAATAAATTAAAAAAAACAGTCTGATTTTATTTTAAGGATGTGATGAGAGACAATTATAAAGAGTTATCTGCTATGGCATTATGTAAAGTAGTTAAAGTTAGAAATAATCTGGAAGATTATTTAAATATATAATGAAATACTATGCAACCACAATACAGTGGGTAAAAGAAGAAAATATGGTGATATAGAATACAATAAAATAGTGGGTCCGATCCCAATATATATGGTATATCAGTCATGTGGCAAAATGTGCATGCATGTATATACACTTAAAAATTGCTGGAAGAATGTATACCAAAATATTAACAGTTATCCCCAATGGGAAGAATGTATACCAAAATATTAACAGTTATCCCCAATGGGTTTCTCTACTGCCTCAGGCAGTAAAGAATCTGCCTGCAGTGCAGGAGACCCAGGTTTTTTCCTGGGTCAGGAAGATCCCTTGGAGAAGGGAATGGCTACCCACTCCAGTATTTTTGCCTGGAGAATTCCATGGACAGAGAAGCCTGGCAGGATACAGCCCATGGGGTTGCAAAGAGTTGGACATGAATGAGCGACTAACACTTTTACTTTCATCCTCAATGGTAGGAATTTGTGCATTTATGTATTTTCTAGCATTTCTACAATGAACATTACTATTTCCTTTGTAGCTTCATATTTGAAATAATGTCATGTAATAGTAATAGTGTATTATACAAGAAAAGGGAGAGGAGGAAGAGAAGGAGCAAGAGGAAGTCAAGGTCAGAATTTATTATTCATGATAATAATAATTTGATTAATTTGATTCTTTCTTCAGCTCCCAAAGAGACCAAACTTCACCAAAGTGGCCATAGTTTTTCCAAGCTACTTCTTACCTCATTGCTGATACTTCTGCTACTATTAGCAATCTCATTTTTGATCGCTTTTATCTGTAAGTATCCAGATGGATCTATAAGAAATGTCTGCCTGACTTGAAGAGATGGCATCAAATAAACAGATAAACTATGAGTTTATTCAGAAATCTGGGAAAGAAGTCTTCTCTGGGGGAAGACATAGATAGTGGGAATTCATTGTGAGCTTGGTTCTTTATTTGCATTTAGTCACTCTTATAGAAATAATGGCATTCCTTCTCTTCAGAGAAATTGAGAGTATTTGTGTGTACATGTTTCTGTTTTGCAGAATGAAATCTATAGGGCACCACTTCTACACTAGACAATTGTTTATGTGAGACCAAATCTGTGTTTTCTTAGTAGTGTTTATAAGGCTATGCCTGTTGAGGACATAGACATATTTTGGGACTAGCAGATGGACAAGAAGTAAATGGGAAGAAATCTCCCAGGAGAATAGTCTACTGAATTTTCATCTTAATTATTTTTGTCTTTCTCAAGACTGCATGAGCTCTTAAAATCCATTTGGCAAATAGGTAGATTTCTGCCTATCAAGAACTCATCAAGTTTTTTAAAATCATAAAACTAGTATAAGTTTGGGTAGATACTTTATTCATTCATTTGGTCATTCAATAAGCAACAGTGGCCATCTAGTCTATGTCAGACACTGTGCCAGATAGAGACAGCAGAGTTGTAGCCCTTGGTTTTGAGAAGTCCGCAGGATGATGGCAACTGGTTGAATGAAGCAGTGTTTATAACAACGTCTGGTAAATGTTCTGTGAGTAAGAAGCACAGGAAGCTGAGATAGGCTTCCTGGAGGAGGTGACATCTATACCTGTGTGGACCAAGCATGACAGATGTGGGAGAGCTTGAAAAAATTTGGAAAAATACGTTAAGTGACTGTGACATATGGTTCTAAGTGAACTGTGAGGTTGCAGATGGGAGAAACAAGCAGGGTTCAGATCATGAAAAGTGTCCTGTACAATTCTAAAGAGCGGATTTCCTCCTGCCCCCCTGCAGATTATTTTATCAATTATCTTCTGTTATTTAATAAACCAGTCTAAAACTTGGTGGATTAAAACAAACTGTTTTTAGCTCATGATTCTGTGGTTTGTCGATTTGAACTGGGCTCAGCTAAGCCGTTTCATTGGTCCTGGCTAAAGTCATTCATGCATACATAGTCAAGTACCAGCTGCAGGTAACCCAGTTTCTGAGGAAGAGGATGTAAACTGGGATGATGTGGACAAATTGGTTCCACTTCTTTAGAATTCATCAGGTGAGCTTGAGCTTGTTGATATGGCAACATGTAGGCTTGCAGAGTGAGAGCAGCTGTGAACAAAGCCTCTTGAAGCCTTAGCTTGAAACAATCCTAAAGGAAATCAACCCTGAATATTCACTGGAAGGACTCATGCTGAAGGTGAAGCTCCAATACTTTGGCCATGATGCGAAGAACCGACTCATTGAAAAAGACTCTGATGCTGGGAAAGATTGAAGGCAAAAGGAGAAGATGGCAGAGGATGATATGGTTAGATAGAATCACTGACTCAATGGACATAAATTTGAGCAAACTCCAGGAGATAGTGAAGGACAGGGGAGCCTGGCGTGCTGCAGTCCATGGGGTCGCAAAGGGTCAGACATGACTTAGCAACTAAACAACAACAGAAAGAGTTGCTTTTGTACATTTTGTTGGCTGAAGGAAGTCTTAGAGTCAGTCCATTTTCAAGTGGTGAATAAATAGACCCCACTTGTTGACTGGAAAAACTAAGAAGTTATATTACAAAGGGGTATGGGTACAGGGAGAGTTGAAAATTGTGGCCATTTCTGCAATGTGTCACAGTCATGGAGAACCATTATGGAATTTTAAGCAAGGAAGTGATATAACTCAATTTGATTTATAGGAATACGCTTTTGGTGGAGATGTGTAAAATGGATATATGAGGAGAGAATTGAAAGCAAAGAGAATAACCAGAAAGACAGTTCATTGCCCAATTGAGAAATAGTGAGAATCTGGTTTAAGGTAGTGAAGGAGAAGGGGAATACCTTTGAATGATAATGAGGAGGTAGAATCAAGGAGGTGGGGGCTTGATGAATATTTAGATCTGTGTGTTGGCCTGCTGAGGAATAAGAACCAATTGGGAAGTTATTCTGTATTTAACATGGATAACCAACAGGGACAGTACTGTAGAGGACAGGGAACTCTGCTCAATACTCTGTAATAAACTAAGTGAGAAAAGAATTTGAAAAAGAATAGATACGTGTCTGTATAACTGAGTCACTGCTGCATCTCTGAAACTAACATAACATTGTTAATCAACTCTACACCAATATAAAATAAAAATCTAAAAAAAAATATTGCATTTTATCTAGACATCTGTTTTATCTGACGTTAGTGTAGCCACTCTAGCCTTCTTTACTTTCATTCGGTGTTTAAGTTTGAAGTTAATTTCCTATAAGCATAGAATTGAGCACATATTTGAGTCTTGTTTCTCTATTCAGACAACTTCTTTCTTTTAATTAAAATGTTTATACAATTAGAAAAAAGAATGAAGTTATAATGCTACCAGGAAAACGAATGATTTTATTCTCTTTTTCAGTTTTTTTTCAAAAATGTTCTTATGTTCATAAAGAAGAAAAGGCTACAAGAGAACTCATTCACACAGAATTGGAATGTGTGAAAGAAAATTCGACCCTAGAAGGTAAAAATTAATGTGCCTATGATTCAGTTATTGATAGTACTGTGTCCTAGGTCAATATTTCCAATACTAAGAAATTGAGTCTTATGAACATTTTAAGTTTTAAGTATACAACTATTTAGGGCCTACAATTTTTATAATATGCATATCTTTAATTCATTTGTGCAAAGAAATAGTCTTAATTATGAAAAAGATTACATTGCTTTTCGGTTTCTTCAGTCTTTGCTTCTTTCTGAACTTTCTGTGCATACTTGCTCTTTTACTCACATACCGGTTAAAACTTATTTGGTCAAGAGACATTTAATTCATATATGTTTTAAGAAATCATATTTTATGTACATAAAACATTTTTGGGAGAATACATAAAATACTCTGCTTTAAAAATTTCCATTTTTTTTTATCCCAAACCTAAACTCTGTTAGCAGCTCTATGGTTTTGCTTCACTTTTTAATGGTCTGTTGTTAGATACGTATGGTTTAAGGATGATTATGGTTTCTTGGGGGAAACCCAAGGAATCTATTTTATACATAGTGTCAATAGTGTCGGGGCTTCCCTGCTAGCTCAGTGGTACAGAATTTGCCTGCCAATACAAGAGATTTGGGCTTGATCCCTGGTTCAGGAAGATCCCCTGGAGAGGGAAATGGCAATCCATTCCAGTATTCTCGCCCGGAGAACCCCATGGATGGGGGAGCCTGGCGTGCTACAGTCCATGCTGCTTCAAAGAGCCATGACTTCATCACTGAACAACAACAACAACAGCAATAACATGGCTTCTTGGAGAACTGAACAAGAAAAAATTCCCTTTATCCTTATTCTATGTCCACCTTAACTCTGAAATCTTTCCTTGCTCTGAAGTATATATACTGATATACACTATATATATATATATATATCTATTGATATATATATAGCTACTTCCTGCTTTGTGTGGTCTAGTGTTAGTATGGTACACTTTTATTCATTTTTTTAAAGATGAAATACTAGTATGTTTCACAGTCTTTTTTTTCCATTTGAGATATCTTTCCACTTATCAAATTATTTCTAATTGAAAAACTGGTTCTGCCTAGTGATGGGGAGGGGATGGATCTGGCTGCTCTCCTGATACAACCCAGAGATACAGCCCATCTCAAGTTTGTGTTCATAACAAGCTCCTGGCAGATGGCACTGCTCTCTGGAAATTACGAATGGAAACAACAAATCATGATAGCGTGTGTCTCACCAACAGAAATCACAGTCATTTACAGATTACATTGCAGTTGCAGGCATCTTGAAATATTTTTTTCTCTTTTAAACTAATTTTTATTGCATTATAGTTGCTTTAAAATGTTGTGTTAGCTTCTACTACTTAGCAAAATGAATCAGCCGTACATACATAAATACTCCACCCTCTTGGGTTTCTCTCTCATTTATAACACCAGAGTGCATTAAAGTAGAGTTCCCTGTGCTGTATAGTAGGTTCTTATTAGTTATCTATTTTATACATAGTGTCAATAGTTTCGGGGCTTCCCTGGTGGCTCAGTGGTAAAGCATCTGCCTGCCAGTGCAGGAGACTGTACAACAGCAGTTTAATCAATGACAACAACCTTGTGGAACTCCAGGATGTAAAACTCAAGGAAGTGTTGGTGCCTCTACATTGTCTGGGTCACCCTGGACTTTTGATCTCTTAGAGTTGTCCACGCTGTGCTTCCAGCAATTCCACAATTACAATTCTGGTTTCTCTACCCTGGGACTGGCTCCCAAAGAGGTTTCTGCTCCAATATATTGCCTTTGTGTCTCTCCAGATCTGGGAGCGATAGTTTTCTCTGTGTATGAAAAGTTGCTGGTTTTCAGTTTGTTCAGCTTTTCACTTGTTAGAATTACTTGCTCAGTTGAGTAATTTCTATTATTCTTATAATTCATTGATATTTCTGTCTACTTTATTCTGCTGTTGAACCCATCTACTGTGCTTTTAATTTGGTTATTATGTTTTCCAACTATTCCACTTGATTCTCTTTTTTATCTTTAAAGTGTTTGCTGAATTATCTATTTCTTTGCTGAGGCTTCCTATTTTTTCATATGGTTCAAACATTTGTACTTACTTGTTGAAGCATCTTTCCATGGCTTTTTAAAAATCTTTGCCAGATAACTTCAGTATTTCTCTTATCTTGGTATTGGCATATATATATATATGTATGTATTTTTTAAGCTAATTTTGTGGTTCTTGGTATGATAAGTAATTTTCCATCGAAACCTGAGTATTTCTGTGTTATGTTCTGAGGATCTTCTTTAAATTTCTGTTTTAGCTGATTTTTCTGGATACGACACAGGCAAAAGAAAGGGGGTCTGATGTAGGCAGACTTGACCTCCTTGACACCTGACAAGAGTCCTGTTTTCCATGTAGTCTCCTCTGGTCCTTAATTTTTTATAATTTATACACTTTAAAAATTACTTTTAATATATTGCACTAATATAGCCTTCTTCTCAATACAGGGAAAGACTGGAGCTGCTGCCCAAAGAATTGGGGGCCATTTAGTTCTAACTGCTACTTTATTTCTAATGGAGCTAAATCTTGGAATGATAGTGAGAAAGAATGCTTGAGAATGAATGCTCACCTGTTGGTGATCAACACCAAAGCCGAGCAGGTATTACTAGTTTCTAATTGATAATAGAGTCAGGAGTGTTGCCTAGTTTTTAACATCTCTCTTAGTTAAGAAGGAGACTTTTATTGTCTTAGAATATTGATACTGTGTCTGAAGGCTTAAGAAAATAAATAGAAAAGGCTACCTAAGATTTTACATTCCATGCCTTTTTTCTTCTTTTATAAAACTAACCTCTGCCCCAAATAAATTGTGGCATTGAAAATATACTATATAGGGGTTAAGTGGAAGGCTGAAAATATTTCAGCCTGAAATATGATTTCTTTTATTTCAAATAATAAATCGTATTAATTATCATTGTTGAAATATAAAACACATAAATGTTTTATAAATTATTAACTATATAACAGGGAAGGGGAATTAAGTCCAACTGGGAAATGAAGTTCAATCATGAAGAGTCACAATCAATGATCAGAAATGACCGCTAACCATCTGATGTTGTTAAAAGGAAAATTGTTTAATTTGCAAAATTTTTCTCATGTACAACTTTGAAGAATATCCTTTCTTAGGGAAGAAATGAAGGGAAGTGAGTCTGAGATGAGAGTTCATTATGATTGTGAATAGAAATTGCCTCCATATGTATTGAACATGACTATGTTCTGAATGTTTGTGTCCTGTCGCCCCAATCCATGTGTTGAAATTCTAACCTCCAAAGATGATCGTATTAGGAAGTATGGATTTGGGGAGCTGCATAGGTCATGAGGGTGAAGCCTCTGTGGATGGGATTAATGTTTTTAAAAAAGAGATTCTACAGAGCAACTTCTCCTCCTACATGCGTGAATGCACACAATGAGAAAACAGGAATCACCATCTTTACCACGTGGTACCCTGACCTGGGATTTTTAGCCTTCAGAACTGTGAGAAACAAATTTCTGTCACTTATAAGCAATCCATCCTGAACAGACTAAGACCAACCTCAGGCTCAAAAGAGATGTCTTTGATTCTATTCTGCTCTGCCAGAAAAAAACCAAGGCTCCTCTGCAGGGCCCCCATGTGGTTCATTATGAATTTTCTTTTTCCTCTCTTCTCTGTAAAGCCTATGGAACTCAATTCAATCTGACTATTCTAAAGGCTATAACTCCTTTCTTTTATTCATTTAGGATTTCATAACCCAGAAACTGAAAACTGACTCTGCTTATTATGTGGGCCTGTCAGACAGGACGTTGACAACGGGAAAAAGACACTGGCAATGGGTTGATGAGATACCATACAACGAAAGTGCCACGTGAGTACAGAATTCAATAAAGAAACCCAGGTTCTCCATTCTACAGGGATTTTAGGGTGTTCCATTGATCAGCTATTAAAATATAAAATAGCTCATGCTGTAAACTTGAAATTAACACAACATTGTAAATCAACTATACTTCGAAAAAAGAAAATACTCACATTCTTTTAATTCTTGGGCATTAGGTTAAATAATTTTCCTTATTATCTCACTCATCAAATAATGCTATGAGGCACACATTATTATTATTCTCACTATAGAGATGAAGAAACTGAGTTTAAAGAATTTAGATAATTCAGTGGTTATCTAGCAGCTGTTACAATGGTCCTCAAACCCAGGTCAGTTTGACATCAAAACTTATGCTTTCAACCATGACTATTTACCTCTAAATATAACAGAAATGTATGTCAATTAAGATCGTGACCAATTATCAAGAATTTAATATCTCTCATACAGAAAATAAGTTAAATTCTGATAGTCCTACATTTATGCAGTTCTTTTGAAACTCTTAAGTATTTTAGTGCATTTTAGTACCTTACCACCTTTGATCCTCATATCACTGTGTGAAACATACAGAGATATTAATCTAGTCCCTATGAATCTGTGAAATTAAATTCCTTGTCCAAGGTAACAGGGATAGGAGCAGATTCAGAGATTTTAGCTAGCTCATCAGACTCCAAAAGCAGTGCATAAGAAAATGAAGCATACTACATTGATACCTGAGACCGGTATGAAGTCTTTTACATCTTTTAAGAGAGTCTGTGGACTAACAATTTCCTGGTAACAGGACGTAAAATAGACAAACAGAAGACAGCCTCTGGAATGTCTGCTGGGAGGGTGCTTAATGCAATAAGATGACACAGTGCTGGGTGATGTAAGAACAATTTTCAAGGGAAATATCAGAGATACAGAGGAGGAAAAACTCTGTGAGAAGTGGGAAAGAATGATTTGGGCATATCTGACTTTGACTTCCATGCCTAGCCATCTCCCTTACTGTCTCTTTTCAAAGCACTGCTTAAAGAAACGTTCTCATCCTTTTTCCCCCCTTTCTGGTGCTCAGATTCTGGCATGAAGGTGAACCCAACAATCCTAAAGAGCGTTGTGTTATGCTAAATGCTCCTTCAAGAAAATGGGGCTGGAATGATTGTTCTTGTAATGAGTTTCACAAGTTTATTTGCAAGATGATGAAGATCTACTTATAAAATGGAACATTCTCCATGACCATGAGGTTGAATCGGTATCCTACATCATAGAGATAGCTAATATATTCTTGTTATTCATATGTCTTGTTTGAGGATCTTAATAGAATTTTCCAGAAGGTTGTGCACACATTCATTCATTTATTCATTCACGAAATTTAAGGGGAGCAAAATTTGCCACTCCCAAATGTTTTTTTGGCATGTGCATTATTTCAAGCTGAAAATATTAGTCAGTGCTAGAACTATTCTTTTCATCTTTTTGTAAATGTCATTCATAGCCTATTTTCTTTCATCTTCCTTTGAGTACCAGCAATTATTTGTATGTTATATATTTTATGTAAGATTTGTGTCTAAAGAGTGAGATTAAAATGAAGAAGTATCCAGCTGTGTACCAATTAACAGACAGAATTGTGAAAATAATAAAACAGCTGTTATAAACCACTAAGTTTTGGGGTGGCTTATTCTTCAGCAATATGTAACTTAAACACTTTCAAAACAGTTTTGAGCTAAGATTTGCAAAATAATGTAACATATCATAGCACACTGTTTTCTCTAAAAATAGTAGTAGTAATTGAAAAGTGAGAGTAGATTAATTTTACTATTAGTGAATAAAATGCAAAATTAAAATGTTTATTTTTTATATCATTTTAAACCCTTATTCTTATATAGTAGGCATATTGTATGATATCATAGGTATGTAATTCTTATATAAATAAATGTTCAATATGAAGTGTTTATATACTAAATTTTGTTCAGGATGTATAATAAAAATTGCTCTGAGGTCACTATTCTAGAAAATCAATCTGAAAATTCTGTTTTAAAAAAGTGATTTATTTATCTTTGGCTGCACCGAGTCTTTGTTACTGTGTGTGGGCGTTCTCTAGTTGAGACCAGCAGGGGCTACTCTGTGTTATCCTGCACAGGCTCCTCATTGTGCTGCTTCCTCTCGTTGCAGAGCATGAGTTCTAGGGTGCTTGGGCTTCATAGTTGCAGCATGTGGGCTCAGAAGTTGTGGTGCGTGGGATTATTTGCCCTGTGGCATGTGGGATCTTCCCAGACCAGGGATCAAATCTGTGTTCCCTGCATTGGCAGATGGATTCTTATCCACTGCACCACCAGGGAAGTCCTTAAAATTCTTGATTAAAATTTAGGTAAATATTCTCTGAGGTTAAAAAAAAAGATAGGTTACAAATGAACTTATTTATGAAAGAAATAAAGTCACAGATGTAGAAAACAAAAGTATGGACATTTAGAGGGAAAAGGACAGTGGGACGAATTGGGAGATTGGGATTGACATATGCATACTACTAAATATAAAATAGATAATAAGGACCTAGCATACAATACAAAGTACTCTACTCAATACACTGTAATGACCTATATGGGAAAATAACCCAAAAAAGAGTGGATATGTGTATATATATAACTGATTCACTTTGCTGTATACCAGAAATTAACACAATGTTCTAATTCAGCTACTCCAATAAAAACTAATTTAAAAAAGAGATAGACTACATCCAGAACTATTTGAACACTGTGTTTATGTGTTGGTTTATCTGGCAGATATATTTAAGTCTGTAAGTGAAATATGTCTTAGAATTTTAGTCTCTATATTCATCTTTCTAGTTACTTTAAAAACAACACATAAACAAAAAAAAGTCTACCAACACTTTAAGCTTTTTTGTCACTTATAAATGGAAGAGGATGTAGAAACTCTGAAATGTCCAGTACTGGGAAAAATACTTTTGTCCTTTGGAATTAAAATGATCAACTTGTATGTCTTCTCTGAAGGTGGAAATCTGCTGACACTTGATGACCATTTATGGTCTGTTAAGTGTTAATTTTGCTTAGATGATCTCGAGACTGCAACATCAATTAATCAATCTGTCTTTACCAATATAGAAATCATCAATGTTTAATTTATATTCAGTAAAAAGCTAACATTTTCAGAGTACAGTAGAATAATTTTGACAAAGGCCTGCAAACCTGTAGCCACCATATCAAACAATATAAAGAACCTTTCCATCAGTGTGGACTATTTCCTTGTGTCTCTACACCAGTAAAACAGTGATCTGATTTCTATCAATGGTGGATCAGACGGTAAAGAATTTGTCTGTGATGCGAGAGATTCAGGCTCCTCTGTCCATGAAATTCTCCAGGCAAGAATACTAGAGTGGGTAGTCATTCCCTTCTCCAGGGGATCTTCCTGACTCAGGGATTGAAACTGGGTCTCCGACATCGCAGACACGGGGTCACAATCAGACACAACTGAGTGACTAACACTTTCATTTTCACACATATTTGTTTTGCCAGCTCTAAAATTTCATAAAGGAGCAATAATAAAATATGCTGTTTTGTTTCTACCTCCCTTTGCTCAGTGTTAGTGATATTCATTCACGTTTTGTATTTTTTCAGTTCTACATTCAATTTTACTGTTGAGTCGTATTCCATTGTATATAATATATCATAATGTTATCCTTTCTTCTTTTAGTGACAATTGAGTCCTTTCTAGGTTTTAGACATTATGAATAAAGCTGCTATAAACATTCATTTATATGACTTTTGTGGTCATGTGTTTTTATTTGTCTTCGATATGTAACTAGGAATGTAATATATTAACCATTCAGTTCAGTTCAGTTCAGTCACTCAGTCGTATCTGACTCTTTGCGACCCCATGAACTGCAGCATGCCAGGCCTCCCTGTCCATCACCAACTCTCAGAGTTCATTCAAACTCATGTCCGTTGAGTCGGTGATGCCATCCAGCCATCTCATCCTCTGTCATCCTCTTCTCCTCCTGCCCCCAATCCCTCCCAGCATCAGAGTCTTTTCCAATGAGTCAACTCTTCGCATGAGGTGGCCAAAGTACTGGAGTTTCAGCTTTAGCATCAGTCCTTCCAAAGAGTACCCAGGATTGGTCTCCTTTAGAATGGACTGGTTGGATCTCCTTGCAGTCCAAGGGATTCTCAAGAGTCTTCTCCAACACCACAGCTCAAAAGCATCCATTCTTCGGCACTCAGCTTTCTTCACAGTCCAACTCTCACATCCATACCTGACCACTGGAAAAACCATAACCTTGACTAGACGGACCTTTGTTGGCAAAGTAATATCTCTGCTTTTCAATATGCTATCTAGGTTCGTCATAACTTTCCTTCCAAGGAGTAAATGTCTTTTAATTTCATGGCTGCAATCACCACCTGCAGTGATTTTGGAGCCCCCCAAAATAAAGTCTGACACTGTTTCCACTGTCTCCCCATCTATTTCCCATGAAGTGATGGGATCAGATGCCGTGATCTTAGTTTTCTGAATGTTGAGCTTTAAGCCAACTTTTTCACTCTCCTCTTTCACTTTCATCAAGAGGCTTTTTAGTTCCTCTTCACTTTCTGCCATAAGGGTGGTGTCATTTGTATGTCTGAGGTTATTGATATTTCTCCCGGCAATCTTGATTCCAGCTTGTGCTTCTTCCAGCCCAGTGTTTCTCATGATGTACTCTACATATAAGTTAAATAAGCAGTATTAACCATTACAGTATCATAAAGAGTAGTTGAAATGCCCTAAAAATCCTGTGCCTCACCTATTCATTCCTTTTTCACTTTTGCATGACCCTTGGACACCACTGACCTTTTTATGTTTCTATAGTTTTGCCTTATTTAGATTGTCATATAGTTGGAATCATACATTATGTAGCATTTTAGACTGGCTTATTTCACTTAGCAATATGTAGTTAAGATTCTTCCGCATCATTTTGTGGCTTGATAGCTCCTTTCTTTTTATCATGGAAAATTTTCATCATGTGGCTGTGCCACAGTTTATCTCAGTTCAGTTTAGTTGCTCAGTTGTGTCCAACTCTTTGCGACCCCATAGACTGCAGCACCCCAGGCTTCTCTGTCCATCACCAACTCCCAGAGTTTATTCAAACTCATGTCCATCAAGTTGGTGATACCATCCAACCAGCTCATCCTCTGTTGTCCCTTTCTCCTTTCACCTTCAATCTTTCCCAGCATCAGGGTCTTTTCCACTGAGTCAGTTCTTTGAATCGGTGGCTAAAGTATTGGAGCTTCAGCTTCAGCATCAGTCCTTCCAATGAATATTCAGGTCTGATTTCCTTTAGGATGGACTGGTTGGATCTCCTTGCAGTCCAAGGCACTCTCAAGAGTCTTCTCCAACACAACAATTCAAAACCATAAATTCTTCAGTGCTCAGCTTTCTTTATCGTCCATCTCTCTCATCCATGCATGACTACTGAAAAAACCATAGCTTTGACTAGACGGACCTTTTTTGGCAAAGTAACGTCTCTGCTTTTTAATATGCTGTCTAGGTTTGTCATAACTTTTCTTCCAAGGAGCAGGCATCTTTTATTTATTTATTTATTTTTTTATCCATTCATCTGTTTTTTTTTTTAAATTTTATTTTATTTTTAAACTTTACAATATTGTATTAGTTTTGCCAAATATCAAAATGAATCTGCCACAGGTATACATGTGTTCCCCATCCTGAGCTCTCCTCCCTCCTCCCTCCCCATAACCTCCCTCTGGGTCGTCCCAGTGCACCAGCCCCAAGCATCCAGTATCGTGCATTGAACCTGGACTGGCGACTCATTTCATACATGATATTATACATGTTTCAATGCCATTCTCCCAAATCTTCCCACCCTCTCCCTCTCCCACAGAGTCCATAAGACTGTTCTATACATCAGTGTCTCTTTTGCTGTCTTGTACACAGAGTTATTGTTACCATCTTTCTAAATTCCATATATATGCGTTAGTATACTGTATTGGCGTTTTTCTTTCTGGCTTACTTCACTCTGTATAATAGGCTTCAGTTTCATCCACCTCATTAGAACTGATTCAAATGTATTATTTTTAATGGCTGAGTAATACTCCATTGTGTATATGTACCACAGCTTTCTTATCCATTCATCTGCTGATGGACATCTAGGTTGCTTCCATGTCCTGGCTATTATAAACAGTGCTGTGATGAACATTGGGGTATGCATGTCTCTTTCCCTTCTGATTTCCTCAGTGTGTATGCCCAGCAGTGGGATTGCTGGATCATAAGGCAGTTTTATTTCCAGTTTTTTAAGGAATCTCCACACTGTTCTCCATAGTGGCTGTACTAGTTTGCATTCCCACCAACAGGGTAAGAGGGTTCCTTTTTCTCCACACCCTCTCCAGCATTTATTGCTTGTAGACTTTTGGATCGCAGCCATTCTGACTGGCGTGAAATGGTACCTCGTCGTGGTTTTGATTTGCATTTCTCTGATAATGAGTGATGTTGAGCATATTTTCATGTGTTTGTTAGCCATCTGTATGTGTTCTTTGGAGAAATGTCTATTTAGTTCTTTGGCCCATTTTTTGATTGGGTCATTTATTTTTCTGGAGTTGAGCTGTAGGAGTTGCTTGTATATTTTTGAGATTAGTTGTTTGTCAGTTGCTTCATTTGCTATTATTTTCTCCCATTCTGAAGGCTGCCTTTTCACCTTGCTAATAGTTTCCTTTGTTGTGCAGAAGCTTTTAAGTTTGATTAAGTCCCATTTGTTTATTTTTGCTTTTATTTCCAATATTCTGGGAGGTGGGTCATAGAGGATCCTGCTGTGGTGTATGTTGGAGAGTGTTTTGCCTATGTTCTCCTCTAGGAGTTTTATAGTTTCTGGTCTTATGTTTAGATCTTTAATCCATTTTGAGTTTATTTTTGTGTATGGTGTTAGGAAGTGTTCTAGTTTCATTCTTTTATAAGTGGTTGACCAGATTTCCCAGCACCACTTGTTAAAGAGATTGTCTTTAATCCATTGTATACTCTTGCCTCCTTTGTCAAAGATAAGGTGTCCATATGTGTGTGGATTTATCTCTGGGCTTTCTATTTTGTTCCATTGATCAATATTTCTGTCTTTGTGCCAGTACCATACTGTCTTGATAACTGTGGCTTTGTAGTAGAGCCTGAAGTCAGGCAGGTTGACTCCTCCAGTTCCATTCTTCTTTCTCAAGATAGCTTTGGCTATTCAAGGTTTTTTGTATTTCCATACAAATTGTGAAATTATTTGTTCTAGCTCTGTGAAGAATACCGTTGGTAGCTTGATAGGGATTGCATTGAATCTATAGATTGCTTTGGGTAGTATACACATTTTCACTATATTGATTCTTTCAATCCATGAACATGGTATATTTCTCCATCTATTAGTGTCCTCTTTGATTTCTTTCATCAGTGTTTTATAGATTTCTATATATAGGTCTTTAGTTTCTTTAGGTAGATATATTCCTAAGTATTTTATTCTTTCTGTTGCAGTGGTGAATGGAATTGTTTCCTTAATTTCTCTTTCTGTTTTCTCATTATTAGTGTATAGGAATGCAAGGGATTTCTGTGTGTTGATTTTATATCCTGCAACTTTACTATAATAATTGATTAGTTCTAGTAATTTTCTGGTGGAGTCTTTAGGGCTTTCTATGTAGAGGGTCATGTCATCTGCAAATAGTGAGAGGTTTACTTCTTCTTTTCCAATTTGGATTCCTTTTATTTCTTTTTCTGCTCTGATTGCTGTGGCCAAAACTTCCAAAACTATGTTGAATAGTAATGGTGAAAGTGGGCACCCTTGTCTTGTTCCTGACTTTAGAGGAAATGCTTTCAATTTTTCACCATTGAGGATAATGTTTGCTGTGGGTTTGTCATATATAGCTTTTATTATGTTGAGGTATGTTCCTTCTATTCCTGCTTTCTGGAGAGTTTTTATCATAAATGGATGTTGAATTTTGTCAAAGGCTTTCTCTGCATCTATTGAGATAATCATATGGTTTTTATTTTTCAATTTGTTAATGTGGTGTATGACATTGATTGATTTGCGGATATTGAAGAATCCTTGCATCCCTGGGACAAAGCCCACTTGGTCATGGTAGATGATCTTTTTAATGTGTTGTTGGATTCTGATTGCTAGAATTTTGTTAAAGATTTTTGCATCTATGTTCATCAGTGATATTGGCCTGTAGTTTTCTTTTTTTGTGGGATCTTTGTCAGGTTTTGGTATTAGGGTGATGGTGGCCTCATAGAATGAGTTTGGAAGTTTACCTTCATCTGCAATTTTCTGGAAGAGTTTGAGCAGGATAGGTGTTAGCTCTTCTCTAAATTTTTCGTAGAATTCAACTGTGAAGCTGTCTGGACCTGGGCTTTTGCTTGCTGGAAGATTTTTGATTACAGTTTCAATTTCCGTGCTTGTGATGGCCCTGTTAAGATTTTCTATTTCTTCCTGGTCGAGTTTTGGAAAGTTGTACTTTTCTAAGAGTTTGTCCATTTCTTCCACGTTGTCCATTTTATTGGCATATAATTGTTGATAGTAGTCTCTTATGATCCTTTGTATTTCTGTGTTGTCTATTGTGATATCTCCATTTTCATTTCCAATTTTATTGATTTGATTTTTCTCCCTTTGTTTCTTGATGAGTCTGGCTAATGGTTGTCAATTTTATTTATCCTTTCAAAGAACCAGCTTTTGGCTTTGTTGATTTTTGCTATGGTCTCTTTTGTTTCTTTTGCATTTATTTCTGCCCTAATTTTTAAGATTTCTTTCCTTCTACTAACCCTGGTGTTCTTCATTTCTTCCTTTTCTAGTTGCTTTAGGTGTAGAGTTAGGTTATTTATTTGACTTTTTTCTTGTTTCTTGAGGTATGCCTGTATTGCTATGAACTTTCCCCTTAGGACTGCTTTTACAGTGTCCCACAGATTTTGGGTTGTTGTGTTTTCATTTTCATTCGTTTCTATGCAAATTTTGATTTCTTTTTTGATTTCATCTGAAGCAGGCATCTTTTAGTTTTATGGCTGCAGTCACCATCTGCAGTAATTTTGAAGCCCCCCCCCCCCCCCCCAAATAAAGTCTGTCACTCTTTCCATTATTTCCCCATCTATTTGCCATGAAGTGATGGGACCAGATGCTGTGATCTTAATTTTCTGAATGTTGAGCTTTAAGCCAACTTGTTTATTCTCCTCTTTCACTTTCATCAAGAGGATCTTTAATTCTTTTTTGCTTTCTGCCCTAGGGGTGGTGTCATCTGTGTATCTGAGGTTATTGATATTTCTCCTGGCAATCTTGCTTCCAGCTTGTGCTTCATCCAGCCTGGCATTTCGCATGATGTACTCTGCCTATAAGTTAAATAAGCAGGGTGACAATATACAGCCTTAATGTACTCCTTTCCCAATTTGCAACCAGTCTGTTCCATGTCTGCTTCTAACCATTGCTTCTTGACCTGCATACATATTTCTCAGGTGCAGGTCAGGTGATCTGGTATTCCCATCTCTTTCAGAATTTTCCACAGTTTGTTGTGATCCACACAGTCAAAGGCTTTGGCATAGTCAATAAAGCAGAAGTAGGTGTTTTTCTGGAACTCTCTTACTTTTTCGATGATCCAACAGATATTAGATCCAACAGTTTATCTACTTACCTATCAAAGGACATCATGGTTGTTTCCAGTTTTTGACAACTGTGAATAAAGCTGCTGTAAACATTCACACAGACTTGGATTTGATCCCTGGGTTGGGAAGATCCTCCGGAGAAGGAAATGGCAACCCACTCCAGTATTCTTGCCTAGGAAATTTCATGGACAGAGGAACCTGGCGGGCTACAGTCCAAGGGGTCCCAAAAGAGTCGAGTATGGCTCAGGGACTAAACAACAATAACAAAACATTCATGTGCAGATTTTTTTTTGTGAACATGCTTTTAGCTCATTTAGGTAAATATCTAAGAGCAGAGCACAGTTGCTGTATTTTATGTTAAGATTATGCATGGCTTTGTAAGAAACTGCCAGACTGTCTTCCAAAGAGACTATCTAATTTTGCAGACAGTAAAGAATCTGCCTGCATTACAGGCAGATTGACCTGGGTTTGATTCCTGGATCAGGAAGATCCCCTGTAGAAGGGAATGGCAACCTGCTCCAATATTCTTGCCCAGAGAATTTCATGGACAGAGGAGCCTGGTGGTCTACAGTCCATGGGATCTCAAAAGAGTCAGACGTGACTTAATGACTAAACAGCAACAACCAAAATGCAATTTGCAAGTTGAGTTCAGACCACTGTTATGTCAGTGAGTAGACATGACCACTATCCTGAAATGCATGCAGGGGAGTGTTAAGGTGCATGTCTAACAAAGATGTTTATAAGAATGCTAATTGTAAGCTGCTTTGAGAACAGTGTTATAGCGATGAATAGAAGTGATCCACATTCTGTAATGCATGTAGTTATGTGGGCTTTTCCCATAATATTTCTTAGTTATTCTTTTAACGTCTGTGTGGGTCATTCATGATAACTCCTTTTATAACTTCTTTTTCACTTCTAATTTTGGTAATTTATGTCATCTCTCATTCTTTTCTTCATTAACTGGCTAGGAGATTATCAATTTTGTTGATTTTTAAAGTAATTTTGTTGATATTTTTAAAGAACAAACTTTTGGTTTCCTTATCTTTATTGTTTTGCTGTTTTCAATTTCATTAATTTCTACTCTCACTTTTATTATTTATTTTTCTTCTACTTACTTTGGATTTAATTTTCTGTTTTTATAGTTGTCTGGGAAACAGATGGGGAAACAGTGGAAACAGTGTCAGACTTTATTTTTCTGGGCTCCAAAATCACTACAAATGGTGATTGCAGCTATGAAATTAAAAGACGCTTACTCCTGGGAAGGAAAGTTATGACCAACCTAGATAGCATATTGAAAAGCAGAGACATTACTTTGCCAACAAAGGTTCGTCTAGTCAAGGCTATGGTTTTTCCTGTGGTCAGGTATGGATGTGAGAGTTGGATTGTGAAGAAGGCTGAGCACCGAAGAATTGATGCTTTTGAACTGTGGTGTTGGAGAAGACTCTTGAGAGTCCCTTGGACTGCAAGGAGATCCAACCAGTCCATTCTGAAGGAGATCAGCCCTGGGATTTCTTTGGAAGGACTGATGCTAAAGCTGAAACTCCAGTACTTTGGCCACCTCATGCAAAGAGTTGACTCATTGGAAAAGACTCTGATGCTGGGAGGGATTGGGGGCAGGAGGAGAAGGGGACGACAGAGGATGAGATGGCTGGATGGCATCACTGACTCGATGGACGTGAGTCTCAGTGAACTCCGGGAGTTGGTGATGGACAGGGAGGCCTGGCGTGCTGCGATTCATGGGGACACAAAGAGTTGGACACGACTGAGCAACTGATCTGATCTGATCTGATCTGAAGGTGGAAGCTTAAGTTACTGATTTTAGGTCTTTCGTCTTTTCTGATATAGGGCTTCAATGATATAAAACTTTCCTCTAGGCATTTCTTTTGCTGTAGCCCATAAATTTTGATACATTTCATTTCATTTAATTAAAATTTAAAAAACTGGGGGGAATTCCCTGGTGATTCAGTGGTTAGGACTCGACTCTTTCACTGCTGTAGGCCTGGTTTGATCCCTGGTGGGGGAATTAAAACCCTGCAAGCCCTGTGGCATGGCTAAAAAAAAAAATTCTTCTCTGACTCTTGTGTCTTTTAGAGGTGTGTTGTTTAATCTCCAAGTATTTTGGGATTTTCCAGCTGTTCTTCTATTACTGACTTTTAGTTTAATACCACTGTGGACTGACAGCAGACATTGTATAATTCCCATTATTTTAAATTTGTTAAAGTGTATTTTATGGACCAGAATGTGGCCTATCTTGGTAGTATTCTATGTGAGTTGGGGACAAGTGTGTATTTTGGATAAAATATTCTATGAATGTCAATCAGATCCAATGCTGATTGATAGTGCGTCTTTTAAAATTAGAGTTTTTATTTTTGCTGGATATATACCCAGGAGTGGAAATACTGGATCATATGGTTCTACTCTTAGTTTTTTAGAGAATCTCCATACTGTTTTCCATAGTGGCTATACCAATTTACATTTTCACCAACTGTGTATGGAGTTCCCTTTTCTCCACGTTTGAGGAGAAGATTCTTTTTCTGGACCATGAAATGGTTTCATCCTTGGGTTTATGTTTCTTCATCTCTAAGAGGAACTGGAAACAGATGATGACATTTTATAATCACTTCTTCTCCCATTATGACTTGTTGCATCCCAAACTAATTGGTGGGGGGAGACTTCTGTGGGTTTTAATCCTAGTCTCAATGTCTATTTTCATTATTATTGATAACTATCCTATTACTTAAAAAGTCCTGCTGAGTTGGGACTTCCCTGGTGGTCCAGTGGTTAAGACTCTGAGCTCCCAATGTAGGAGGTATGGCTTTGATTCCTGGTCTGGGAGTAAAGATCCCACATGCTGCATGGCACAGCCAGAAAAACAAACAAGCAAATCCTGCTGAGTTCAATAGTCATACATCCATGGTAGTTTTGATTTTTGTTTCTTGTATTTGTGGTTGCTCAATTGAGATTGTGGAGATATATGTAATATTAACAGAAAACTCTACATTCTGGAAACTGTATGTGAGGAAGGATCCCTAAGCCCTTGAGTAATAACAAGAAATTAATAAAGCTCACCCTTGATGTTATACCACTTCAAGCTCCTCGTTACTTAATCAAGGAGATTGTAATATATTACTAAATGTTCTTCAGTCTTGGTCTTGATGTAATAAGAATTTTTTTTTTTTTTTGTAACCAAAACTTTAATCCCAAGGATTCTCACAAAACATATTACAAATGACAGCATGAAAAAAGAATCTTGCACAGTAACTCAGTTCAGCTCTACAATGTACCCTTAAACTGGCAGGACATTTGTTATCTTGAGTAGTCTCATATTTCCAAATAAAGAACGTTACAAAGAGCTATGTATTCATATATAGCAATCACAGAATGAACTTACAACCTAAAGCAAAGGTAAACTAACTTCCTTGAAACTTGTTAGATTCTACACCAACTGGACAACCTTTTGTCCAGTGTAAAGACTAGTGGGATTTTTAAACCTCTAATCTAGTTTAAGGGTGCAGCTTTAATTTTTCCAGCTGGCTTTTGAGTTCACAGCAGCTTTTAAAAACTGCTTACTACAGCTGCATACCATATCCCAGGTATGTTGAAAAAAAAATCTTCCAATTTTTGCCAGTTTTTATTTCCATAATGTTAAACATCGTCTGGGCAGGAGTTAAGAGGTTTATTATCAGCCTATGCAAGACTAAAATTCAAAGCAAATTAAATTTTGCTTAAGGTAACATTGTAAAATAACAATTCTTGATATTACATGCCTCATATGATCCATTTCAAACCATAGAGAATTACACCTTTGTGTCACTGTTCCAACAGACAAACAAATGTGAACAGCTAAAACATTTAAAAAATGTACCAAGCTTATGAAGTCTCAAACAAAACTTGAATTTTCTGTACATACTCCTGTCAAATGAAGTTATTTCCTGTACACCACTCCTCTTGCAAACTGGTCTTCTATTTCCTTTCATTTGACCTAGATCAGCTACGAGACCTAGAGAAAGATCGGGACGGCTTGTGATTTCTCTCCCGGGACAGTGATCTCTCTCTTCTATCTCTAGAAAGGGACCTGCTCCTGCTGCGGGAGAAGCTTCTCCGTCTTGGAGATCTGCGTCGAGGTGGAGGACTCCTCCTCCGATAATCATCTCGAGGGCGACGACCCCAAGAAGGAGGTGGGCCACGATTACGACTTCTCTTTTCACCATTCGATAGTTCCACTCTTTCTCGGCAGCCACAGAGTGTTCTCCCATCTAGCTCTCGGACAGCATCAGCTGCGTCTCGGGGATCTTCAAATTCAACAAAAGCAAAGCCGGGAGGGTTTCTAGCAACCCACACACTTCGGAGTGGTCCATAATAGCCAAAAGCTCGTTCCAATTCAGTCTTGTTACCATTGTTTCCAAGATTACCTACATAAACTTTACAGTCCAATGGACAGGAATCACAATGCGTTTCGAGATCTTGGGTTAGAAATGCGGAGGTTCAAATCCGCAGAACCTAGGTTAGGTCTTCCCGGTCCACCTCCCGCCCGGCGTTCCCGGATGCTCTCGCACACCCGGCGTCCACGAAATGGCCAATAAGAATGTTTTATCACTTTTACAGATAGATTCCAGTCTCTTTCACTTTGCAATTATATTCCTAAACAATGTCCATGGTTCTTTATGTAATTTATTATATTAACCCTTACTATCTAAGTCATATCTATTCAATCAGACTTTTGCTCACTTCCTAGGACACTATTAAACACATGGGTTAAGTCTTACATAAAACTCAATGTAAAAACTGGCTTGTTGTTTAGTTGCTAAATGATGTCTGACTCTTTTGTGACCCCATGAACTATAGCCTACCAGGCTCCTCTGCCCATGGGATTTCCCAGGCAAGAATACTGGAGTGGGTTGCCATTTCCTTTTCAAGGGATCTGCCTTACCCAGGGATTATACCCAAGTCTTCTACATTGGCAGGCAGATTCTTTACCACTCGGCCACAAGGAAAGCCCCCCCAAATTGGCTAAGGACCACTGAATTAATTACATCTTACAAATAATTTTTTAAAAGATTCCTACTCTATTCTGAGTAGGAATCAGAGAGAGAGAGACTTTGTGTCAGAAAGTGAACAAATGAGATTCTTGTTGAAGTTCTCATGAACAGTTTAGGCTAGGTTTCTCAGTTTCTCTTTCATTTTACCCACTATTTAAAATCACTGGAATCTATAGTCCCAACCGCGACTTCTTCTTTCAAGGTCCCCTTTATATTGGATGTCTCTTAGTCACATCAGAGTGTTCAGCAGTTCATCTCTGAACTCTGACTTCTTTGAATGAAGCCAGAGCTCTGGGTAACATCTTCAGAGAGACAGAGAAAGAGAAAGAGGCTCTTGGACCTTCTGAACACAGGGAGCCCACACAATGGTGCGGGAAGGTAAGTATTCCTTTTCTCCATTCAAGAAAGAAAGGTATAAGTGTGTGATGAAACGATGAGTCATCTGGAGAGAAGAGGTAGACAACAGACAAATGGATGGGAAAGAGGTTGGACCACATTGTGGAGTCATGGAAGACTGAAAGAAAGAATAATTCCTCAGAGGCCAGGCTCACTTGAAAGTATAAGAAACCACATACCACAGAGATTTATGAGAAGTAAGAGGCAGAAATGATATTTTGAGAAAGATGGGGAAGTCAACAGATGATTATTATATTAAGAAGAGAGAAGAAGGAAATGGAAATTACCTTTGACTGAGGATGAGTTTTGCCTGGATTGTTTAAGACCTGAGAGCTGCTGCTAAGTTGCTTCAGTCATGTCCGACTCTTTGTGACCCCATGGATGGTAGTCCACCAGACTCCTCTGTCCATGGAGTTTTCCAGGCAAGAATACTCAAGTGGGTTGCCATTTTTTTTCTCCAGGGGATCTTCGTGACCCAAGGATTGGACCCGTGTCTCATATCTCCTGCATTGGCAGGCGGGTTCTTCACCACTAGGTCCACCTTTGAGAGCCACTACCTGGTTATTTAATCTTGAAGGCATTTCTAAGCTCTCTCTCTATTTTTAAAAAGATACTTATTTACTTACTTGATTGTGTTAGGTCTTAGTTGAGGCATGTGGGTTCAGTTGCCCCACAGCATGTGGGATCTTATCTCTGCGGCCAGGGGTGGAACCTGTGTCTCCTGCATTGCAAGGCAGATTCTTAACCACTGGATTGCCAGGGGAGTCCCCTAAGTTCTCTTCTCATTTAAGTCTTTTAATTACTCTGAGATTCTTCATCTGATGTCTTCATTGCTCTAAGCTTCTTAGGGTCTCTTGCTTCCTGGAACTCCTGGTAACTACATCTGTCTTGCTGACTTGACAGGGAATGCAGAATCCTGCTTCCGGATGAGGCTCTGGTGTATTGCAGTACTTGGCTTAGCCCTCCTCAGTGCATGTTTCATTGTGAGCTGTGTGGGTAAGTTCATCATTGAGGGGCTATGTCCCTTGATCCCTTCCCCATCAAGTTCTATGTAGACCCTCTAGGCAGTGATCCTCAAACTTTTTGGCACCAGACACCCACTTTGTGAAAGACAATTTTCCCACAAACTAGGGGTTAAGGTGGGCAATGGTTTTAGGATGATTCAAGCACATTACACTTATTGTGAGCTTTATTTCTGTTATTATTATTACATCAGCTCCACCTCAGATCATCAGGCATTAGATCCCAGAGATTGGGGACCCCTTCCCTAGAATATGTTCTCCTTCATGAATTAATATGTTAGCTCTTACTCGGAATGTCATGCTTTTTCTTCATTTTCCTCTCCCCTGCTCCTCCCTTTTCTCTGCTTCCTCCATGTTTTGATAACTGGTTCTTCTTCCAGATTTATTTTGCCTGGTTTTACTAGCATTTACCCAATCATGACCTCACCTAGATTGTATGTTGCTTGTCACCATCCTTGAGGACGCCATCCTCGAGGACTCCATCTTCACTCCTGGGTTCACTGTGATCATGTGTCATAAAGCCCTCTAGTGAGAGGACGGCCATAACTGCCTTTATGATCATAATACTTTACATTAGGGTCTTTGGCTTTCATGTGGGAGTCTTTCCCACTAGGAAAGGAAAAAGTTTTCAAGTGGAATATTGGAACTAGAAGAGAATAAAGTATTTCTTTCCTGTTCCCTTTGCTTCCAGTTAAATAGTTCAAGTTCATTTTGTGAGAAGTCTTAGAGGCCTTTTTGCTCTCTAACCCACAATTTAGTTCTCTATTCACTGACAAGGTGGTTAAAAATAGTTATTGAATAATCTGAGGGGGTGAAACTGTCTTCCTATGTCAAATGGGCCATATTTGAAGCTCCTTCTGACATGTAAATCAATCTTATAGTCTTCATTAAAGCACAAAGAATTATCACCAGGATTAGAATTTGCTTTACTTTACAGGGTCAAGTGCAAGAGAGAAAGGGGTTTAATGGTAGTTATTTCAGTAATCAAGAGGAAGCAGGTATTCATAACTCCAAGACATAGGCTAAGAGAGAGGTAGTAACGTTTGATAGTACAGGGTTTCAATAACAGAAGGACGAGAAGAATATGAGTGAAGAATCAAGTCAGGATCTGAAAGAGAACAGGTCTTACTCAATGTGCACACCCTGAACATAAAAGTTTATGTTCATTTGAGACATTTAAAATGACTCTAAAGGTTTAAAGGCTCCCCTTGGTTGTTATTTATCCTCTGTGTTTAAGTGTAGCTACCAGCAGTCAGAAATTTTAAAAAATACTGGAATAAACTGAAAACTCACTTCAGGATTATTAACATTAAGGAGAGCTACCATAAGACCCTGCAACCCCACTTCTGGGTATATATCTGGAGCAAAACATGATCCAAAGGATACATGTGCCCCAATGTTCATTGCAGCATTGTTTACAATAGCTAAGACATGGAACAATCTAGATGTCCATCAACAGGTGAATGGATAAAAAAGATGTGGTATATGTATACAATGGAATATTACTCAGCCATTAAAAAATGAAATAATGCCACTTGCAGGAAGATGGATAGACCTAGATATTGTCATACTGAGTGAAGTAAATCAGACAGAAAAGGAGAAATATCATATGACATCCCTTATATGTGGAATCTAAAAAAAAAAAAGGATACAAATGAACTTACTTGCAAAACAGAAAAAGACTCACAGACTTAGAGAATGAACTTATAGTTGCTGGATCAGGGGGTGGGGAAAGTATGGAGGAAAGAGACAGTTAGGGGGTTATGGATGGACATGTACATACTTCTATATTTAAAATGGATAACCAACAAGGAACCGACTGTATAGAACATGGAACTCTGCTCAATGTTATGTGGCAACCTCGATGGGAGGGGAGTTTGGGGGAGAATGGATATGTGTATATGTACGGCTGAGTCCCTTTACTGTCCACATGAAACCATCACAACATTGTTAATTGGCTATACACCGATACAAAATAAAGAGTTAAAAAAATTTGAAGAGAAGCAGATAGCCAGTGAATGAACAGTGTCTATTGATTATTGTGATCGTCACAGCTCTAGGTGATTAACTGGTATAGAAAACAGAATCTCAACTAATGAGAACATACTGTATAATAGCACAAGGAACCCTATTTAATGCTCAGGGGTGACTTGAATGGGAAGAAGGTCCAAAAGGGAGAGGATATATGTAGATGTATGGCTCATTCACTTTGCTGGACAGTAGAAATTAATACAATATTGTAAAGCAACCATACTCTTATAAAAACTAATGGCAAAAAAAAAAAAAAAAAAAGAAAACAGAATCTCTGCCCTAGAACATAGAGCTTAAATTTTAATGGGGGAAAGAGTAAAAAATAAATGTGTAGGCATAAAAACAAACATGATAATGCATACAAGCAAGCAGTAAACATTTTTTTTTAAAATTGGAGTATAAATGGCAACCTACTCCAGTATTCTTGCCTGGAGAATTCCATGGACAGAGGAGCCTGATGGGCTATAGTTCAGGGCATCTCAAAGAGTCGGACACGACTGAGTGACTAACACACAACACACAATTGCATTAGTTTCTGCTGTGCAACAGTGTGAATCAGCCATATGGATACATATATCCTCTCCCTCTTATGCCTCTCTTCCACGCCCCCATCCCACCCCTCTAGGTCATCACAGAGCACCCAGCTGAGCTCCCTGTGCTATATGGCAGCTTCTCACTAGCTATCCATTTTACACATGGTAGTGTAGATAAGTCAATGCTACTTTCTCAATTCGTCCTGCCCTCCCCTTCTCACCCTGTGTCCGCAAGTCGTTCTCTATGTGCAGGTCTCTATTCCTGCCCTGCAAATAGGTTCATCAGTACATTTCCCCTAGATTCCATATACAATCAGCATGGTCTTTATTGAGCTGGCTTAGAAAGAAGAGAGTGGTGGCAGTTGCAGGTAAGCCAGCGTGGCACAGATTTAGAGCATAAGGCTCAATAGTGAAAAAACGGAAGGATACTAATCCTTCTTCTCCTTTTACAGTGACTTATTATTTTACACATGGCAACATTGGCAAGAGGCTGTCTGAACTGCACACACACCATTCAAATCTAACCTGCTTCAGTGAAGGGACAAGGGTGACAGGTAAGGTGTTGCAATGTTTAACTAGACTTCCCTTTTTCTTAGAGAGAGGTAAGGGTTGAGTTCAAGATTGGTTTATTCTATTAAAAAAAAATAAAGTTGCTGCAGGCTTCCCTAGTTGATCAGATGGTAAAGAATCTGGTGAAATGTTGGAGATCTGGGTTCGATCCCTGGGTTGGGAAAGATTCCCTGGAAGAGAACATGGCAACCCACTCCAGTATTCTTGCCTGGAGAATCCCCATGGACAGAGGCTTCTGGTGGGCTACAGTCCATGGGGTTGCAAGGAGTCGGCCATGACTGAGTGATAAAGCACAGCACAGGTCGCAAAGTTGCTGCATGGATATAATTAATGTATCTCTAAATTTCATTGTTCACATCAGGTTCTAGACTTGCCTTCAAAAAATGCCTCCTCCAGCCATGTTGACCTCAATATGTGCTACCAACATACCCTCGTAATTTGCTGAAGCCCATCCTAGAAATTATTCCTAACGGTTCTTGTTTCACATTACCCTCACCCTCTACCAAATGGATAAAATCTTTTTGATATCTAAGATGCCCAATTAATAATGCCCATATCAAGGCTCAGGGGAGTTCAGTGGTTAAAAAGTCCACCTGCCAAGTAGTAGATGTGGATTTGATCCCTGATCCAGGAAGATCTCACATGCTGTGAAGCAACTAAGCTCCCGCACTACGACTATTGAGCCTGTGCTCTAGAGCTCAGGAGTGGCAACTACTGAGCCCACACGCCACAACTACTGAAGCCTGTGTGCCCTAGAGCCTGCGCTTGGCAACAAGAGAAGCCACTGTAATGAGAAGCATATGCACTGCAACTAGAGAGTAGCCTCCGCTCGTCACAACTAGAGAAAAGCCCACACACAGCAAAAAAAGACCCAGCACAGCCAAAACTAACTAAATAAAAATAGTGCCCATATCCATTCCAAGAATCAGTTTTATTACGGTTAACTTGGATCTCAGAACATGGCTCAGGATGGCGTTACCACGTCCTTTTCAGATCCTTGGACAGTGATACCATAGAAATGAATATTGATTCCACAAGAGTTTTAGGCAGGCAAAGCTTTTATTAAAGTAGGCAGCTTGTACACAAGAGAGAAGGCAGGGAGAAAAATGCCAGTTTCCCAAGTAGTAGGGGGTGAGTTGCTTTTATAACAATAAGGAGAGTTTGTCGCATGATCACTGATAATTTCCAACAATTGTCAAACATTAAAAAAAATATTTAGCATTTTGGCTGTGCTGAGTATTCATTGAGGCACACAGGCTCTAAACAGCACAGGCTCTGTTGTTTCAGCAGCAAGTAGTTACCAAGAATCTGCCTGTAATGCAGGAGACACTGGAGACATGGGTTTGATCCCTGGGTGGGGAAGATCCTCTGGAGGAGGAAATGGCAACCTACTCGAATATTCTTGCCTGAAAAATCCCAAGGACAGAGGAATATGGGGTCTACACCTCCATGGGGTAGCGAGAGTTAGACACAACTGAGCGGCTAAGCACAGCACATGTGGGATCTTAGTTTCCTAATGAGGGGTTAAACCCAAGTCCCCTGCATTGGAAGGAGAATTCTTAACCACTGGCCCACCAGGAAAGTCCATCAAACTTTTAAAATCAGTGGCAGATGGGTCCATGGTGGCTGTCAGGAACAGAAAGAGCTTGTGTGACGGAAAAGGAATGCATGAAGATTCTCTGCAAGAAAGCACAGAAACAGATAAGGTTAAAATATTTAGTTGAGCTTCTTGTGGCGACTAGGTATACTCATTAGCGTAGCAGAGATAAAGTCAATCTTTTATTCCTGCAAGTGTGTTTTTGTTTTGTTGCTTTTTTTCACCCCTGTCTCTGGGACTCAAGCTCCTATTTAGCTTCCAAGGTCTGTTTTGTGCAAGGCTGTTCCCCGGTCCTTTCAAAATGGCTGTATTGCTGTCTTCCTGTCTCAATGAGACTGCCCCTACATAACCCTGGTAACTTAGCGTATGGAGAATTGAAAGTAAAGTGAAAGTGTTAGTTGCTGAGTCATGTACTGTAGCCCACCAGGCTTCTCTGTCCATGGGATTCTCCAGGCAAGAATACTGGAGTGGGTAGCCATTCCTTTCTCCAGGGGATCTTCTGGACCCAGGGGTCAAACCCAGGTCTCCCAATCACATTGCAGGTGTATTCTTTACCAGCTGAAAATCTTTACCATCTGAGCCACAGAGAGAATTGGTTGAGCTCAATTCAGAATGAACACTGGCCTGACTCACAAAAGCCCAAGAAAGGCAAAATGCATGTTTGCAGTGGTCATTATGACTTGACTCCTTCCAAGTAATGAGACCCAAATAGACATTAGACTCCTGCTATTTCAGGAACTAAATATTTCCTCCTCTGCTTTTATGAAGAAACTCATGAAAGGTAATGAGAGGGCAGAGGTTTCTTTGTATTTATATGAGATGTTGAAAATTCCCTCATTTTTTTGGTATTTGGCAAGAATGTAGTGCATGGGTGTGTTGAGGAGTAATTTTCCTTATTCTCCCTGACCTATGGTTTTGTTGTCACATTGGAGTTTTATTTTTTGTCAAACAGCTGTAGAGTGGCCCTTCCGGGGAGGAAAACATAAGTCTATCAGGATTGTCTTCCTCCTGACTTCTGGAGACACTCCAACCATAACTACTGAAATTTTAAAGAATACTTTTCTGGAAGCCTTTGCCTTCAGAATACTCTGAATTGAACAAAACAGATGGATATTAATTAAATTAACTCTACATTCATCTGACATAAGAGACTTCAAATTCACTCTCTAAATCTATCCAACTTAATGTTATGGCCACTCAGGGTGTTCAACACAACCAATTTAAGTTACAGATAAGCTTATGGAATGAAATTATGTTGTGTAATACCATATCATCAAATATAAATGCCCAGCTTTTAAACAATAACTTTTCAAATTGTTATGACAATGAAAAATGAAAGTTCAAACACAAAATTCCCATTTGATTGAAGTTAAAACCTAATTGAAATCCATATTGTATCTTTCCCGTTTTTTCCCCCACCAAGTCCTGGTGTTGAAATGTTCAGAGGCATGGGTAAAGTCAGAGTTTTTTCAGTGGACCTGTGCTCTGCCAAGGCCTGTCCTCTTTTTTAAAAAGATTTATTTATTTTATTTTTCGACTGTGGTGGGTCTTGGTTGCCGCACGCGGGCTTTCTCTGGTTGCAGTGCGTGGGCTCCTCACTGCGGTGGCTTCCTTTGCTGTGCAGCGCAGTCTCTTGGCGTGCAGGCTTCCGTATTAACAGTTGCAGCACACAGGCTCAGTAGTTGTGGCACGTAAACTTCGAGGCTCCATGGAACGTGCAGCCTTCCTGGACCAGGGATCAGGCAGGTGTCCTTTCCATTGCAAGGCAGTCCTAACGACTGGACCACCAGGGAAGCCCAACCTGTCACATTCAAACTGTTCTGCTTGCCAAGCCCCTAAAAGGATTTCGAAAAGCAGTTATTATATCTAGAGGAGTAGAAAGGGTCTTGTGATTAAGATGGGGCACATATACGCCCATCTGGGGTAGCTGGTAAAATTCCATATCTTAACCTAAGTGGCAGTTATAAGGATGTTCAACTTTCAATAATTTGTTAATGTATATATCAATTTTATACAGTTTTCTGTCTGTAATATGTTGGGCAAAATTTTTTTTTAAATAAAAAATAAATTTGTAAATGTAAACAAAACAGATTATGTTCTCACTTACATAATTTAATTCAATGTCTATATTTTTGCATCATGTTATAGAAGCAAAAAATGGTGACCCACTCCAGTATTCTTGCCTGGATAATCTCATGGACAGAGGAGCCTGGTGGGCTACAGTCCTTGGTGTTGCGGAGTCGAACACAATTTAGCGACTGAGCACACATAGAAGCAAAGGCTTCAATTTCTGGAGCATTGTTAATATTAACATTTAAAAAACCTGCTACGTCTTTTAAAAATGTATCTACCAGTGTCTTAATGGCATTACAGAGTGTTACCTCCACTCTCATCATGCATTGAAAAAAAAGGAGTAACCAAGACTTCCCTGGTGGTCCAGTGGTTAAGACCCCATCTTCCAGTGCAGGGGGTGCAAGTCTGATTGGGAGTCAAAACACAAAACAGAAGCAAAAAACATAAAACAAGAGCAATATTGTAATAAAATCAGTAAAAACTTTTAAAAAGGTCCACATTAAGGAAAAGAATAACATATATTATTTAACGGTTAGATATTTTACATGATTCTTTTTCCCCCTTGGACTAATATTTACATCACACTTCCCCCATTTGCCAAAATATATAGATAAGTGTACATTAATATTTTTATTTTTTCCTTTGTTCAGAAGTTTATTCAACATTATTATTTCAGAATATCACATCACCAATGGCAATTGTTTGTGGTAGCAGTCTGCATGTTAGTTGTCACATTCATGGTGATCCATGTATAGGCCCAAACATTTTGACTGCTTCTAGCCGTTACGCTCCAATTTTATTAATGTATTTATATTCTGTGGAACACTGAGCTTTAAGTGTAATGAAATTTCTTGTGTTCAAAACATCTCAAATGTACTTTAAATATTGATAAGTTACTACTAATAAAACAAAATCCTATTGGAAGTCCATCTCTTAGTTAGATGAATGGGACTTGAAAAATGCAATCAGACAGTATCTACTTGGTTAACATTATTACTAGAATGAGAGAGAATTCAACGTCAATTCTGTTCCTGTTTTTCACTTTAGCAACACAAACTTTAGATAAGCCTTACTTACCTAAATAAGTAGATAGATAGGCATAGAATGTGCTTTGTTAGGATGTCAGTCAATTTTTTGAAAATTTTCCAGAAATCATACAGTGTTCTAGTACCAAAATTATTTGTGATGGTCTGCTGAGAATTTGATTAGGTTATTTTTCAATGCTGTTGGATGTTAAGAATAATAAATGGAATAATTTACAAAGTCTTGCTATTTTTCAGTCAGTAGTCATTTGCTTTCTCAATTTCTGGAAAGTACACCAAAAATGTTTAGGAAGTCTTATCAAATGACTATTAATTACATCTATTTTTCAATACTTACAAAGCATTTTAATCAGTCCATTATTCTCAGTTAGGAAATTGAAATATATTAAAATCAATATGCCTTTTTGACAAATTCTTCTACTCATCACATTTTTCAGTATTTTTGTCAACCTTGGAACTGGAGATTTGTATTTAACATGTGAAAAATGTTTGCAATGTATAATTAATTGGCAAACCCAATCCCTACTATCAAAACAGTCAGTCAAATTAGACTTTTAAAATTAAAATAATCTGCTAAGGCACATTTTGAGAAGTCTTGTTAAAAGACAATTTTTAATAGTGATCAGAATATAGAATTAAGATAGATTTCTAAAGGGGGCCAATATTAAAATGATATTCATGTAGTCTATTTTATTCATTTTATAATATTATAAAATGAATTATAAGCCTTTAAATGTTTCCTCATTACTTAATATGTAATAATTTGACCATAATTAAAAAAACACAAATAGAATAGAGCTACATATAACAATATGGATGAATTTTAGCATTATGGAATGAGAAATTAACCCAAGAAGACTACATATAATACCTTTAAGAAAGTTCAAAACCCAACAAAGTTATATTATTTAGATATACATATACATGTGCTAAAATTATATATATGTACATATAAAAGACATCAGTGGATATTTTTACAGTTAGTTGCAGATATTTTAATCTAAGGAGAGTGACAAACTGGTGCTTTGAAGGAGAAAGGGGAGAACTATTTGTTTATAGTCTTAAGTGCTTGATACTGTGTAAAAATTAGTACTAGGTAATATTTATGAATAATTATTACATCTTAAGCATTCTTTAAAGTGCTTTGTATATATTATGTGATTAACTCTCACCTTGAGTTTGGTATTGTTATTTCCATTTTAAGGATTAAAAAAATGGGTGCAAGGAGGTTATGGAATTTGTTCAAGGACATATATAATAAATGGTAGAGACAGAATTCTAATGATAAATAATTATAATTCCCACAATCATCCTGAGAATAATTATAATTATTAAAATGTTAAAAATTTGAGGCTCTGTGGGTTGCCCAAGATTATTAAGCAGAACTGGAATTCCAGACTAACTTATGTTGATAATTTGAAACTGAAAGAATTTGGTGCTTCTAACATATAAAGAATATGAAGAATAGGAAAAATATATTGATAGTGACTTTTTTTGGCAAAAAAAAAAAATCCAGAAAAATTATATGGGCTAACCTTAGTAAATATTGAGGGATTAATGTTGAATAATATTTATTTACAAGCAATTCTATGGCATCAAATTATATAATTAAGGGAACTGAAAGAAAATACATGAATTAAGAAACCTATCTTTGAAAAACGACTGCAGATCATCAGAATTTTATATGTATAGAACATGCCCTTTAAGCTTATTATTCTCATCTTAGACTCACCGTTTCCTTTCACACAATGCAGAAAAGATTTGGGGATGTTGCCCAGGTACCTGGAAGCCGTTTGGTTCCAGCTGCTACTTTATTTCTTCTGAAGAGAATTTCTGGGCTAAGAGTGAGCAGAACTGCATTGGGATGGGAGCTCACTTGGTGGTGATCAACACAGAAACAGAGCAGGTACTTTGGTTTTCTTTATTTTTCATTAAAATTTTTTAAAAACTGAGGATAACAAAACTTACCACCTTAACTCTTTTTAAGTGTACAGTTTAGTAGTGCTAACTATATTCACATTTGTATTTGTAATGTCTTATTGTTGGTTAGTCGCTCAGTCATGTCTCACTTTTTGCGACCCCATGGACTGCAGCATGCCAGGCTTCCCTGTCTTTCACCATCTCCTGGAGTTTGCTCAAACTCATGTCCATTGAGTCAGTGATGCCATCCAACCATCTCATCCTCTGTCATCCCCTTCTCTTCCAGCCTTCGATCTTTCCCAGCATCAGAGTCCTTTCTTAGAAGAGTCAGCTCTTTGTATCAGGTGACCAAAGTATTAGAGCTAATGTCTTATGGAAAAACCCAAATGAACTTTTTGACCAACTCAATAACAAGATTTAACAACTTTTTCATCTTGCCAAACCGAACTCTATACCCAGTGGACAGTGACAACCCATTTCCCCCTCCCTCCAGTCCCTGGAAACCACCCTTTTAATTTCCTTATTTATGAGTTTGACTATTAATACTTATAGATACCTCATACAAGTGGCATCATATAGTATTTTGTATTTTTGTGACTGCCTTATTTCACTTAGTGTAATATCTTCAAACTTTATCCATTTTGTAGCATGTGACAGGATTTTCCTCCTTTGTAAGCCTGAATAATATTCCACTCTATGTATAAAACATGTATCACTTATCCATTCACATGTTTATGGACGTTTGGGATGCTCCATCACCTGGCTCTCCTGAACAACGCTGAGATAAACACAGATGATCTTTGAAATTTTGCTTTCAATTATTCTGCATATATATTCAGAAGTGGGATTGCTGGATCATATAGTAATCCTAATTTGAATTTTTTGAGGAACCACTATACTGTTTTACACAGTGGCTACACTATTTTATAGTCCCACAAAGAGCACACAAAGGTTCCAATTTCTCCATTTTACTGACAACACATTATTTTCTTTGTCTTTATTCCAGTAGTGGCCATCCTAATGGGTGTGAAATTATATTTTATTGTGACTTGATTTCCTTTTCTTTAATGATTAGCAGTATCAAGCATCTTTTCATATATTTGTTGATCATTTGCATGCCTTCTTTGGAGAAATGTGTATTCAAGTATTCTCCCTATTCTAAAAGTTGAGATATCTGTGGGGTTTTTTGTTGAGCTATAGGAGTTTTATATATTCTAGATATCAATTCCTTATCAGGTATATGATTTTCAAATATTTTCCCACATTTCACAGGTTCCCTTTACACCCTGTTGATTATCTCCTTTGATGCTCAGAAATTTTAGAATTTGATTAAGTTAGTTTATTTTTTCTTTGTTGCCTGTGATTTTGGTGTCATAGCTAAAAAATTGGCAAATCCAGTGTCTTAGAACATTTCTGTTGTGTTTTCTTTCACAATTTTTATAGTTATGGGTCTTATATTTAGGTCTTTCTTCCATTTTGAATTCTTCTTTTTTTAATGCAGTGTAAGGTAATGGTCCAAATTCATTTTTTGCTACCCCTGCTCCATTTTAGCTTCATTTGTGTGGAATATCTTTTTCCATTTGTTCACTTTCAATCTGTGTGTGTCCTTAAGACTGAAGTGAGTCTCACTGGAGTTTGCTTTTTTTTATCCAGTTAACTACTCTATGGTCTATTGCTTCTTGTAGATAATCTCTGTAATTTTAATTATTATCTCATCTATGGGTTACCTATCTGGGCGTATGGATCTTGATTCCTCTGTATCTCTGGCCCATCTGCCAGTCACTTTGTTGTTAAGTTGTAGAAGATCTTTTGACTAGCCTGCAGGTCATTCTCATTGCCAGTTGCTCTAGAAATAGTTGTAATCCTGGTGTGCTGTGAAAGGAGGGAACTCGGGGTCTTTCTACTCTCTATCTTGGCTCCTCTTGGTCAAAACTAATAATAATTTCAGAAATTAATCACACACTACAGTTAAAACTTAGTTAGAACTCCTTTATGTTTAACTTCTGCAAGTATTGAAATCTATTTCTTAGAGAAGTACTGCTTAGGAAAGTAGACAAACAAATTTGAATTTTGATGACCCAAATGTAATTTTACTGATAAACAATGATAAATAAGATGACAAACACACATTTGTAAAATTTATTAAACATTTAAAGCACAGAAACTGGTCTGTACATTGAAAAAGAATTGTCTCTTGGTGAAAAAGAGAATAAATTGTCTGAAATGGGAATTCATAGAACAGCACTTTCTTCCTTCTGGGATAATGTTGGTGTTTTCAGCCATCACTCTTGTTCAGTGTGCTGTCATGACACTGTTCCTCATACCTGCATTTTCTTTTCTCCAGAGCTAGAGATAACCCTTACTTGATCCAACCTGGAAATTTCAGACTGTGACTCTTTTTCTTCACATAGGATTTCATTATCCAGCAGCTGAATAAAACATTTTCTTATTTTCTGGGACTCTCAGACCCACAAGGGAATGGCAACTGGCAATGGATTGATCAGACACCTTACAAGGAAAATGTCAGGTGAGTGCAGACTCAGATTAATGAACCCTAGTGCCTTGTTTACACAAAAAAATTAGATAAATTTTGTTAGCAGCAACTATCAGTGCTAATACTAATGGCCATAATTATGAAAACAAGAGTCTAACAATCATTTAGTTCTTACTAAGTGCATGCATTATCTTACCTAAATTTCATAAAAACTTCTTTTTCAGAACTCATTTTACTGATAAGAAATAGAATAAATTGCCCAAGTTCAATAAATTAGTAAGATGAGAAAGTAGTTTCAATTCTATTTAAGTCCAAAGATGGTGCTCTTAACTGTTACTTTTGCTGCTCCTAAACAATTCAGTTAAGTATTTCTCCAACTAATAAGATTTAAATGTCTGAAGCAGTATTATGTTCAAATTCTAATAGGATAATTATATAATAATACTCTTTGTTTGTGGCTTTAAAAAACCCTGAATTTAATTATACATTATTACACAACCTTGTGAGCTATTTGGGGAACTTATGGTGATTCCTATCTTTGTAGATGAAGAATTTAATTACTTCCTTAAAGTCAAATGAGTCAGCAGCAGTACCAGGTCTTTTAATTTAAAAAATAATGTCCTGTCCCTTCCGTCCCACCCTACCACAGATTGTATCCCAGACTCAAGCATTCGGATACTCACTTTGTGTAGCTCCATGAGAACAGAGAGATTTAGGAATATGATAAGAGTGCATAAGTGAGAGAAGTCAGGATAAGTGGTCTGTATAGGAGAGGAAGTGAAGATCAGATTTTAAAACATTAAATCTTGCCTTGTTTCATAAAAACTTATTTTCCAGGAGAATTTTAGATTAGCAAGAGTAAAAGTATGTGTCTGCACATGTGTTTTTTTTTTTTTAATTTAAATCCACTTTTTATTCTTTCATAGATTTTAACAATTATACACAACTTTTAACATAAAGATAGTGAAACCTTAAGGATAAGGAGGCAATACACATGACCTCTTCGATTCACTCTTCAGGATGGAAAGTTCCAAAGGGTACAATGTGTGAGATTTAACACTGGAAAAATACATATGAAACTTGTTAACTGGCTCCACTTAGGACCAGACACAGCACAATAAATATAGAACTGAATCATTTTTTTAAAAGATTACTGTAATTTTGACACATTCTTACTAAAGAAACTGATCAGTGACCAATGTGAAATTCTACAACATACAGGTGGAGGGACACTTACAATGAGGCTCTAGTAGCTTCACAGGCACACCCCAACATTCTTAAAAAGGAGTAAGAATGTATATAGCAAATTCAGAACAACAAAAGACAAACTTGGTCAAACTTTCTTTGCCATATCATTCATTACTATCACAATCCTAGTTTGCTGATAGATTTAAGGTAGGAACTGAAAGATTTTTATAATTCTTTTAATTTCCACTGGTCTTAGGGCCTCTAGGTAGGAGGCCACACTGGAAGCAAACCGATTAAGCAGCACCATTATGTCCACATCTCAACAAATCATTGCATAATTTTTATCTTCCAATACTCCGAAAAGTTAAAGAAGGATACTTATCCTGAATAGCAGGACATTGTAAGAAAATGCAATCTGTAAGGATTTAAACAAACAAAGCTGAATTCTCTATTGACTGCATCTTTCCTTAATAGACCAAAAGAAATACATTACTTAAAAATTTAAATAACAACATATGGAGGCGTAACATAAATAAATGCTATTACATTTCCGTTTGAGACTGTTGGACTTGTTCACATTCCCTTTCCTCTTCCCAAAGAGGAAGCAATGGTGCCAGCGTGATTGGTCAGAAAGACTTCATGGGAAACTGATGTTTTTAGAGCCGTTCTGCAGTGTGCCTTATCATACAAATGCAGAAACTATTATTTTAAAACATATACTTAAAAGATAGGAAGAAATAATCTTTTTTTTTTTTTTTCACATATCCCAAATTCTATTATCTTGCATCTGCTGATTTTAGAATTAACTTCATTCCTATGAAAGAGAATTGGAACTGTTATGCTGCTACAGCTACAGATATTCTGGGAAATCTTTCGAGCCAGTGAATCATAAATCACATGAAAGAACAGTGTTTTCTACAATCAGGAACCTGGTTGTTCAAAAGCAAACAAACATGCAAACATGTGACACATGTTATTATCTTGTAAAAACATAATGCCACTCTGGCCCCAAGAATCACCAAAGCCCAACTGGTCCTTAGAGGTGCAAACAGCCTTTAACCACTACAAAACATATTATCTGTGGCATTTTTCTCCCCATCACACTGCCACATGATTCTCAGAAGCTTAGCCTTCTAAGATGTTTGAGGAAAAACTTTTTTTTATTAAAAGGTTTATTTTAAACCTTAAAAGGTTTTATTTTTAAGACTTTTTTTTTTTTTTTGATGTGGACCATTTTTAAAGTCTTTATTGAATTTGTTACAATACTGCTTATGTTTTGGTTTTTTGGTCTCAAGGCATGTGGGATTTTAGCTCCCTGACCAGGGATGGAACCTGTGCCCTCTACATTGGGAGGCAAAATATTAACCACTGAACCATCAGGGAAATCACCTGCATGTGAGCTTTTTGAGGATGGCTATATAAAGAAAAGGAGTCATCATTGGGATATTCTTTCATCCTGAACCCCAATTTTTTCAACCCTAATCCTAAGTACTTTCTAACCAATCACTCAGCATTCACTGAAGTATTTTTACCCTTTGTTTTTCCTTAGATTTTGGCACCAAAATGAACCCAACTTTTCTGCAGAGGAATGTGCTTCAGTTGTTTTCTGGGATGGGAGAGGATGGGGCTGGAATGATGTTTTCTGTGATTCTAAAAGGAAATCAATATGTGAGATGAAGAAGATTTACCTATGAGTGGAACTTTATTCACTAATATCTTTAAAATTTAGAGCCACTGTAAAATTATAATTTCCTTTTGTAACTTACGGTAATCCTTATCATATCAGGTCATGGGGATATTCCAATGCCTTTCTCTCTTCAGTTCGTCCTCTTCTATTAACCTCTTTTCCACTAATCTTAGGATGAGCTTTCCTTAATTTTTTTAATTTTGTTTAGTTTGTTATTCATTCTTTTCTTCTCTTTTTTCATACTTCTTTTCAACATTCCTTGTTCCAGATATTGTACTATTTTGTCTATTAAAAGGCTTTGTTGTTGTTTAGTTGCTAAATTGTGTCTGGCTCTTTTGCGACCCCATGGACTGTAGCCTGCCAGGCTCCTTTATCCATGGGATTTCCCAGGCAAGAATACAGAGTGGGTTGCCATTTCCTTCTCCAGGAGATCTTCAATACTAGGATTGAACCCGTATCTTTTGCACTGGCAGGCAGATTCTTTATGAACTTGTGTTTATCAAAACCCTTTATAGTGTTTTTAAATTTAAAATTTTTGAAAACTGAGCTGGGAGAAGATATTTCAATTACTTTTAATGAGCACAGTATTAATACCAAGAACCTTAAACAACTGTCATGAAATAATTAGAAAGACAAAAATTGGGAAAAATAATTGAAAATCACTTCATGGAAGAGGAAGTACATAACCTAAAAAGCTGTATTTTTAGAGATGCTCAGCTTCACTCATAACTTGAGAACTGCAAGTCAACATCATAGTAATATAATATTTCATACCCATTTTAATGGCAAAAACTAATAAATAAGTAATACCAAGTATTGGAGATGTAGATAAATGAGATCTCTTACACTTTACTGATCTGAATTTATATTGGTACAACCACATTGGGAAGTACATATATCTACATTTTTCATTTATAAACATCATCCAACAAATGCTGTATTAAGAGAAATCTAGGGTCTATGAAATGTGGTTATTAAAATGAAGAGTTGTTTCGTGGGGATAACTTTAATCAGTGTGTGCCTGCTGCTGCTGCTGCTAAGTCACTTCAGTCGTGTCCGACTCTGTGTGACCCCATAGAAGGCAGCCCACTAGGCTCCCCCATCCCTGGGATTCTCCAGGCAAGAACACTGGAGTGGGTCGCCATTTCCTTCTCCAAGTGTGTGCCTGCTTAGTCACAAAGTCATGTCTGACGTGTGACTCCATGGACTGTAGCCTGCCAGGTTCCTCTGTCCAGGGGATTTTCCAGGCAAGAATACTGGATTGAGTTGCCATTGCTTTCTCTAGGGGATCTTCTGACCTAGGGATCAAACCCACTTCTCTTACATTGGCAGACAAGTTCTTTACCTCTGAGCCACCAACTTTAATCAGTATGCTTGCATTGTTTAGGCACATATATGGTAAAAGTGAAAACAAATTGAGGGTTTGATAATCAAAGCTCAATATAGTGGTGACATTTGTATGGTAGGCAGGAGGCAGGATTGGCAGAAGCACATAGACATGTTATAAAGTTCTAGCTTTTATATTGGGTAATGATATTCATATAAAAAAACATCAAACACAACAAAAGAAAACAAGAATGTCAAGAGGCTAGTATACTAGAAATCTCAAATTATAATGAAAATTTTTTTGTGCACCCAAAGTTTAAATATGAAAAATGATTGGAGACTCAATCAATGAGAGTTGGGGATTCTTTCTTTCTTTTTTTTTTTAGTACATACAGTGTGATATATTTATAAATGAGAATAACAACAATAAAAACCACGAACAGTATTTCAGAAGTTGAAAACAGTGACACTAGCAGCACTCAATACACAGCATTTTACTTTTCTTCACATTTGGAACGTTTTTTTTTTTAATTTTATAAAGGTGAGAATATAGTATATAGTATATTAATACTAGTATATAGTATGTTAATATATAGTATATTAATACTTTAATTAATAGTATACCAATTAATTAGTATTTTATTAATTAATAGTATGTCAATTAATTAGTATTTTAATTAATATAGTGTGTTAATACTTTAATAAATGACAAAAAAGATGAGACAAACCTGTGCATTTAGAGAGCTGCTTTCAGTCCTGCCAGATCCCTGCAGAGTGAATTCCCAGCACAACCTCATTCGAGTGCGAGGACACAGAGCAGTCCTTGGTTAGACGCACATGTTCATCTGGCTTGTCCAGCGTGGTCAGCATTCTGTTTCTTGCTGGTTTCCTTCTGCCATGAAAGTTCATGTCCACTTGTCTGCTTCTTAATGCAGACATGCACCTTCCTCATCCACTGGCCACTGAAGGAGGATTAGGGCCAAGCAGGTGGCTAAGTGATAAATTCAACCCATTCTTCTGGGGACAGGGGGTACTTTCCTGATGGCCCTCTTCCTTCATCATATCTGGAATTGGATGAGCTTCCATAACCTCATCTCTTTTTCACATCTTGCTGAAGTAGAGTTCTGAAAAACAAAACCACAAACTCAGCTATTCCACAGAAGAAACCTGTGATAAAAGATAATGTTCATTGGGATTGACTCTTGCTGTCCAACACTTGTCAATCTAAGATGTCCATTGCCCCTCCAGAGCAATGGTGGTGCCTGGGCCCTTTCAGCTTCTATATCTCTCCGAGTTGGTGATTCTTGAATGATGCTCTTGAGGTCAAGGTCATACTGCAGTAACGGTGATCCCAGGGTCTGCAGCATCCAGAGAGTTTTGCCTCCATGCCACCCTCATCACGATTTTCTCTTCTTTTTAAAGACTTTATTGAATTTGTAATAATATTGTTGTCTTATGTTTTGACTTTTTGGCCATGGGAACTTTGCATCCTGAACTGGGATCAAACCTGCACCTCCTGCATTGGAAGGCAAAACCTTTATTATCAATAGAAAGTTAGCTCCTGCTTCATTTTTACTCCCAAGTCTCACACACCATTGAATTTAATTGGTGTTTACAAATTTGCATCAAGAAAATAAGGGAGAGTCTGGAAAATGTCATTCATAGCTTTCCATTCTCCATAGCAATGGTAGGTACGATGAAGGAGGTGGGAGTGGATGCTGAGGGCTGAGGGACTAGATCTAACATAGTTGGAATACAGCATTCTTTAAATACATTGTAAGGTTTGCTCTAAGCATTTCTATCTGTAAGTGAGAAGACCCACAGTTTTTATGTGTGTGTGTGCTCTGCAAGTTTGAAATCAGTTTAAGTCTACTTTGTAGAATGAGTCAGAATGCTCTTCTTCTTTTCTATTTTCTGAACCATTTGATTAAATTTATCTGCATTATAGCGTCTTTGCATGTTTGGAATGCTGTAACAAAACATTGGACACTGGGTAGCTTATAAACAATAGAAAATGTATTTCTCAAAGTAATGGAGCTGGGAAGTCCAAGTCAAGGCATCAGCATGATCATGTGTTGGTGACAACCCTCATCCTGTCTCTTCTCAGGATGGAAGGGAAAGTCTAGGGGTTTCCTGGCACGAGTCCCATTCTTTTTTTTTTTTATGAGTCCCATTCTCGATGGCCCCGTCCTCATGACCTAAGCACCCCCCAAAGGCCCCACCACCTAATAGCACCATCTTCTGGCATTAGGATTTCAACACGTAAATTTTTGAGGGACACAAACATTCAGACCGTAGCATATAGGTGTATATATACTTCTTAGAAATTTGGTTAAATTTGCCCATGAAGTTCTCAGAACTCCTGTCTATTTAAGAGGATTTCTTTGACCACATTTTCCCTTTTCTCTATGATTTTGAGGCTTAGGATTTCTAATTCTTCTTAGTCATTTCCAATAATTTTTATCTTTTAGAAAACCATCTATTTTGTATTAATTTTTAATTTGTCAGTTTGTTTAACTTGCTAGCACAGCTCACAGAACTCAGGAAAGCAGTTTACTTACTAGTGTGTGCATGCGTGCTTAGACACTTAGTGGTATCCGACTCTGCGACCCCATGGACTGTAGCCCACCAGACTTCTCTGCCCATGAGATTCTCCAGACAAGAATACTGGAGTGGGTTGCCATTTCTTCCTCCGGAGGGCCTTCCTGGAATCCAACTCAAGTCTCCTGCGTCTCCTGGATTGGCAGGCAGATTCTTTACCACCGAGCCACCTGGGAAGCCTCTTACTTTCTAGATTCCTAGTTTATTACAAAGGTTAAGGAGAAGAATTAGCAGACAGATGAAGACATACATGAAATGAGGTCTGGAAGTTTCCTGAGCACAGGAACTTCTGCTGCCATGAAGTTTGGGATGATGCCTTACTGTCCTGGCACATGGAGGTATTCTTCTTCACTGACCTGGAAGCTCTCTGAACCCTGTCCTTTTGGGGTTTTCTGGGGCTTCATCATGTATCAATAGAATGACTGATTATCAGTCATTGGTGATTAATTCAACCTCCAATCCTTTCCCTTCCCTGGAGGATGGTGAGTGGGGCTGTAAGTTTCAGCACTCTAATTATATGGTTGGTCCCCTTGTTAATCAGCCTCTATCCATAGGTTATATAGGGACATTCCAAAAGTTATCTCATTAGCATAAACTCAGGTGTGCTTGAAAGGTTTAAAAAAATTTTTTTTAATTTTCTTTTATAAACTTTTTATTTTGTATTGAGGTATGGCTGATTAACAGTGATGTGATAATTTCAGGTGAATTGTTAAGGGACTCGACGACACATATACCTTAAAAAAATAATAAAAGACACCCATTTTACCTTTATTGCTCTGAGCTATATTAGAAACCAAGGACAAAAAACAAGTGTAACAAAAGATGTTTCTATTGCTCTAATCACTCAGGAAATTACAAGTACTTTGGGTGTGTGAGTCACGAACGAAGGTTGAAGACCAAATATATGAATATATCTTATTATGTACATCTTGTTATAAATTATTATATCATATCCCACAAAGAAGTTTTGCATGTATATAAGGTTCTTTAAAAAATTATCTAATTATTTAATAGTGTATTAAACTTTTTAATGGGCATGTTCATACACAAATGTTGCAGAATAAGAATTATTTTACTTTTCTTCTTTGTGATGAAAATGCTGTAATGTGAGAAAAAGCAGCCTGTGTAAATTGAGCCTGGATTGACTTAGACTCAAGGTCTCTGGCAAAAAGAGGCAAGAGCCTACAGAGGGCTGAACAACCAGGGAAAGGACTGTGAAGTTAGAGCATACATTTCATCTGGATTTTAAATAAATTTGAATAATTAAAAAAATATTTATTTATTTGGCTGTGCTGAGTCTTTGTTGTGGCATGCGGGATCTTTGATCTTTGTTGCATCTTGTAGCTCTTTAGTTGCAGCGTGCAGGGTCAAATTCTCTGACCAGGGAATGAATCTAGGCCCTCTACACTGGGAGCTCAGAGTCTGAGCCAATGGACCACAAAGGAAGTCCCAAATTTGAGTAATTTTTGTTATGACACATGCAGATTCTAGAATTTTTTTCTCCCCTTGAATAAAAATTAGCCTTTAACGATACTACATCTTTTGAGATTAATTTCACATCTAAAGTTTCCTAATCTTTCAGAGTAAAATGACTAAGGTCTAGCTTCTCTGAATAAATCCAGATTTCCTGGGTAAAAGCTTCACGGAAACAGACCTAAGAGATTCCACATGCCTCACTACAAGTGTACATACTAGTGTTTCTAGAAGAATAACTTCAAAGTGGAAGTGAGATTGTATTTTCTTTTTATAATAGTTCCAGATAGGAGAGTTGAAGTAAAACCGAGAATGGGAATTTAGGAATTGATGTTGATTTCAAGAGTGATGTTCTATAAAGTAAGCGCCCAAGAAAGTGAAAGAATTGTGAAGCTAGATGATTTTAGAACTAAAATAGAAGTCATACATGATAATAGGCTAAGGAAGCATGAAATTAGAAAAATAACTCAGATTTATGAGCAATTGGGAAGATAAGAGAAACATGCAGCATGATTCAAGATGATATCTAAGATTTTCTACTTTGAGAGACATTAAAGATTTCTCGTCACTTTGCTTTGTTATTTCTCAGATGATTTAAAATATCTGTTTTCTGATGTGATGATAAAAAATCAGATAAGAGTGAGAGAGAGCAAACCAAGTTGCCTCCTTATGTGAATTTGGAACATGTTGGTTTATATAACCTGAAATTTTCTTGAATGGTAAAAAAAAAGAACAAACCCAGCATCATCACAAAAGTTAGCTCCATTTTAGGTTTTCAAGGTCAAGTGATAGAGAAAGAAGGATTTAAGAATATGTATAACATTGATCAAGGGGAAGTGGATTAGAAAATCCATATTTGACTAAGGAATACAGGAAAATCAGACTGAGTTGAGTGCCCACACATCAAAAAAAAAAAAAAAAAAAAGAATGAACAGAGGGATGAAATGAAGTGAGGAATTGAAAGATCTCTGCCTGTGTTTTCCAAAAAAACAAAGAGAGAGTTTTTATTGTAAGAAATTTAGGATATCTCAAAGCATTAAAAATTTCCCTTGTCTGTTATATTATCTCTTACGATTCTTGGTAGTTAGTAGTAGTCAGGAAAGTTCAGAAACTCTCAAAAGGAGGAAGTTAGTATTAAATGGCTGAAATCATGATGGCAAATTGTATCTTAAGGCACATGAATGAGAGTGCATGTGGGAGAACAGGGGTAAAATGATCTTTGAGGGGGTGGTTGTGTTCTGGTGGTTTGTAAGAACATGACTCTCCGTAGTCTAACAAAGACATAACGTACCATAAAGGAACAAACCCCCTTCCTCTTTCCCAGTGACTCTTCAAAAGTCTGCCTAATGGAAAAATTTTATATGCCTTGCTTGTGAAGTGTAATCCTACTGAAATACATAATTTTGCTAGGACTAATCAAACTTTCTGTTCTAATGTTTAAATTTCTGTTCAACTGAATCTTTCTTCTGAGTTCCAAATGAGTAGGTCTTGCTGTCTCATTTGGAGATATTTTTTTAAAAATTTATTTTAAACTTAATTTTTGTTTATATTGTGGCAGCTTCCCTGATAGCTCAGTTGGTAAAGAATCTACCTGTGATGCAGGAGACCCTGGTTTGATTCCTGGGTCAGGAAGATCCACTGGAGAAGGGATAGGCTACCCATTCCAGTTTTGTAGTATAGTTGACTTACCCAGGGATTGAACTTGTGCCTTCTACAGGTCTCCTGCATTGCAGGCTGATTCTTTACCACTGAGCCACTGGGGAATGGCTGGAGATACTCTGGGGTAGGAAATGGAAACCTAGTCCAGTATACTTGCCTGGAAATCCCATGGACAGAGGAGACTGGCAGGCTACAGTCCATGAAGATCACAAGAATCAGATATTATAAGAGTCAGTGACTAAACAACATAGTTGGTGTATAATATTTTGTTATAACATTTTAAGTGTACTGCAAAGCAATTTAGTTATACATATACATATAGTCATTCTTTTTAGATTCTGTTCCCATGTAGATTATTACAGAATATTGAGTAAAGTTCCCTTATTTGAAGATCTTAAAGAAGCATTTCAAGCTTAACATGTTGAATGCCCTAGATTTTACTAAAAACCGCTTTTTCTAGTGCTTCCATTTCAGTAAATGGCTTCAGTCAACATGTAAACAGGTGCTCAACTCATAAAGAATCATTCTCAACAAATTTCCTTGCTTTACTTCCTGTTTTCTGCTGGTCTTTGACTATTGATAGCAATGTTATTGGCTAGAAATGCTTAGGGACATTCACCTGGGAACCTGGCAAGTTTTATAGTCTATAAACTTTTATAGACTATAAACTATAGACTTCTCCCCTTTCAGAACTAATGCTGTGGCTGGACTGACCCTTGGGATCCTTATAATTGTAAGATACCTTTCCCTGGTGGCTCAGATGGTAAAGAATCTGCCTGCAATGCAGGAGACCTGAGTTTGATCCCTTGGTTGATCCCTGGGTTGGGAAGCTTCCCTGAAAAAGGGAATGGCTACCCACTCCAGTATTCTTGCCTGGAGAATTCCATGAACAGAAGAGTTCCATGAACAGGCAGGCTACAGTCCACAGGAATAAATCTAACCAAAGAGGTAAAAGACCTGTGCTCAGAAAACTGTAAGATACCGTGGAAAGAAATTGAAGGTGACACAAGCAGATGGAAAGATATGCTGAGATCATGAATTGGAAGAATAGCCATTGTTAAAATAACCATTATACCCAGGGCAACCTACAGATTGAATACAATCCCTATCGAAATGCCAATGATATTTTTCATAAAACTAGAACAAATAGTTCAAAAATTGGTATGGAAGCACAAAAGACTCTGAATATCCAAAACAATCTTGAGAAAGAAGGGTGGTATAAATCTTCCTGATTTCAAACTATATTAAAAAACTATAGTAATCAAAACAGTAGGATATTGGCATAAAAACAGACACAGAAATCAGTGGAAAAGGACAGAAAGCCCAGAAATGAACCCATGCTTATATGGTCAGTTAATCTAAACAAAAGAGGCAATAGCATCTAATGGGAAAAGACAGTCTCTTTAGTAAATGTTGGGAAAACTGGATCACTATATGCAAAAGAATCAAACTGAACTACTTTCTCACATCATGTTCAGTTCAGTTCAGTTGCTCAGTCGTGTCTGACTCTTTGTGACCCCATGGACTGCAGCATGCCAGGCCTCCCTGTTCATCACCAACTCACAGAGTTTACTCAAACTCATGTCCACTGAGTTCGTGATGCCATCCAACCATCTCATCCTTTGTTGTTTGCTTCTCCTCCCACCTTCATTCTTTCCCAACATTAGGTCTTTTCAAATGAGTCAGTTCTTCGAATCAGGTGGCCAAAGTATTGGAGTTTCAGCTTCAGCATCAGTCCTTCCAATGAACACCCAGGACTGATTTCCTTTAGGATGGACAGATTGGATCTCCTTGCTGTCCAAGGGACTCTCAAGAGTCTTCTCCAATACCACAGTTCAAAAGCATCAATTCTTTGGCACTCAGCTTTCTTTATAGTCCAACTCTCATATCCATACATGACTACTGGAAAAACTGTAGCCTTGACTAGACAGACCTCTGTTGGCAAAGTAATGTCTCTGCTTTATAATAAGCTGTCCAGGTTGGTCATAACTTTTCTTCCAAAGAGCAAGCACCTTTTAATTTCATGACTGCAGTTACCATCTGAAGTGATTTTGGAACCCTCCAAAATTAAATCTGTCACTGTTTCCATTCTTTCCCCATCTATTTGCAATGAAGTGATGGGACTAGATGCCATGATCTTAGTTTTCTGAATGTTGAGCTTTAAGCCAACTTTTTCACTCTTCTCTTTCACTTTCATCAAGAGGCTCTTTAGTTATTCTTCACTTTCTGCCATAAGGGTGGTGTCATCTGCATAGCTGAGGTTATTGATATTTCTTCTGGCAATCTTGATTCTAGCTTGTGCTTCCTCCAGCCCAGCGTGTCTCATGATATACTCTGCATATAAGTTAAATAAGCAGGGTGACAATATACAGCCTTGATGTACTCCTTTCTCTATTTGGAACCAGTCTGTTGTTCCATGTCCAGTTCTAACTGTATCCTGACCTGCATACAGATTTCTCAGTAGGCAGGCAGGTGGTCTGGTATTCCCATCTCTTGAAGAATTTTCCACAGTTTTTCACAGACTGTGATCCACACAGTCAAAGGCTATGGCATAGTCAATAAAGCAGTATTATATGTTTCTCTGGAACTCTCTTGCTTTTTTGATGATCCAACGGATGTTGGCGGTTTGATGTCTGTTTTTTCTGAATTTTCTAAATCTATTTTGAACATCTGGAAGTTCACGGTTCATGTACTGTTGAAGCCTGGCTTGGAGAATTTTGACCATTTCTTTGCTAGCGTGTGAGACGATTGTAATTGTGCACTAGTTTGAGCATTTTTATGGCAGAAGGCAAAGAAGAACTAAAGAGCCTCTTGATGAAAGTGGAAGAAGAGAGTGAAAAAGCTGGCGTAAAGCTCAACATTCAGAAAACTAAGATCATGGCATCCCATCACCTCATGGCAAATAGATGGGGAAACAGTGGAAACTGTGGCAGACTTAACTTTTTTGGGCTCCAAAATCACTGCAGATGATGACTGCAGCCATGAAATTAAAAGACACTTGCTCCTTGGAAGGAAAGTTATGACCAACCTAGACAGCATGTGAAAAAGCAGAGACATTGCTTTGCCAACAAAGGTCAATCTAGTCAAGGCTATAGTTTTTCCAGGAGTCATGTATGGATATGAGAGTTGGACTATAAAGAAAGCTGAGCACTGAAGAATTTGTGGTTTTGAACTGTGGTATTGGAGAAGACTCTTGAGAGTCCCTTGGACTACAAGGAGATCCAACCAGTCCATCCTAAAGGAAATCAGTCCTGGGTGTTCATTGGAAGGACTGATGTTGAAGGTGAAACTCCAATACTTTGGCCACCTGATTTGAAGAACTGACTCATTTGAAAAGACCCTGATGCTGGGAAAGATTGAAGGTGGGAGGAGAAGGGAATGACAGAGGATGAGATGGTTGGATGGCATCACTGACTCAATGGACATGACTTTGAGTAGACTCTGTGAGTTGGTGATGAACAGGGAGGCCTGGTGTGCTGCAGTCCATGGGGTCACAAAGAGTTGGACACAACTGAGCGATTGAACTGAACTTGAGCATCCTTTGGCATTGCCTTTCTTTGAGATTGGAATGAAAACTGACCTTTTCCAACCCTGTGGCCACTGCTGAGTTTTCCAAATTTGCTAGCATATTGAGTGCACCAGTATGTACAAAACACCATGTACAAAAAATAAACTCAAAATGTGGACCAAAGGCTTAAATGTAAGACCCTATACCATAAAAACTCCTCGAGGAAAACATAGGCAATATGCTCTTTGATATTGGTTGACACTATATTTTTGATATGTCTTTTTAAGCAAGGGAAACGAAAATAGACAATGAGAATATATGAAACAAAAAAGCTTTTGTAGGGTGAAGGAAACTATCAACAAGACAAAAAGGTGGAAATTTGGAAAATTTTTATCTGATAAAGGATTAATATGCAAAATATGCGCATAACTCATGAAACTCAACATTGAAGAAACCAACTCAAAAAAATAAGCAGAAGACCTAATTGGATATTTTTAAAAGAAGATATACAGATGGCTAATAGACACATGATCAATCAACATCACTAATCATCATGGAGATGTAAACAACCTGGAGGGATGGGATGGGGAGGGGGGTGGGATGGGGAGGGAGGTGGGAGGGAAGTTCAAGTGGGAGGGGACATAGGTAAACCTATGGCTGATTCATGTTGATGTTTGGTAGAAACCAACACAATACTGTAAAGCAATTATCCGTTAATCAGAAAGATACAATTACAAAAAAAAAAACACAACAACACAAGATATCACCTCTAGTTTACTCTGGACCCTTTGACTCTGAGAAACCTATTGCCATATATCAGTGTGTTCTTTACTTGCTCCCTCAAAAGAGGAAGCTGTCGGTCCCCACCGAATCACTGGATTGCGGCTGTGGTTTTCATTCCGTTTGTCCATTCTGGTTTCATCACCTCTGTAGTGGGTATGCATTGTTTCTTTTCCTTCCTCTTGCCAACTCTTTTTTGAGTGTGGTCCAGTCATGATTTCCATACTAGATACAGTCTTACTCCCTGTTAGGCTATTTTTTAAAATTTTCTGTCAGTTGCTATTAATCAGTGGCTTTTTACATGATGAAATGTCCTTCTTTTCTCAGAGGGCTATAATTTGGTAGGTAACAGTGTGGGCTACGTGCTGTATCACCTAGATCTGAATGCTAGCATACTCTCTGTGGGAGCTCTGGCAAGTTTTTAACTTTTCAAAGGTGTGGGTATGTTATTTGTAATGGTGGGAAGATAATAGTACATACTTTGTTTTGTGAAAATCATGGAAGTTAATTTCTGTTCAGTACTTAGGATAATCCCTGGTCTAATCAATTAATGTGAACTATCACCACTTTAGAGGCATTTTGAAATAATGTTTCAAGATTATTACAGCTGGCATGAACTGGTTCATATTCTCCCAGGTGCATTGCTTAGGTTACTTATATTAACTTTTTTTTTTTTTTTTGACCAAAGGACTTTTAAAAAATCTTTCTCCACAAACTCTCTGTAGCAGTCTAAATCTTTGTGTGTGTGTTTTTAAATAAAGCATTTTGTTATTTGATGAATCCCTGAAGTATTTTCAACTTTAGAAACTGTTGATATAGTCTAGTTTCTTCATTAATGTGGAGGGCACATTTTTTAAATTTATTTTTTTAATTGAAGGATAATTGCTTTACAGAATTTTGTTGTTTTCTGTCAAACCTCAACATGAATCAGCCATAGGTATACATATATCCCCTCCCTTTTAAACCTCCCTCCCATCTTCCTCCCCATCCCATCCCTCTAGGTTGATATGGAGCCCCTGTTTTATTTCTGAGCCATACAGCAAATTCCCATTGGCTATCTACTTCACATATGGTAATGTAAGTTTCCATGTTACTCTCTCCATACATCTCCCCCTCTCCTCCCTTCTCCCCATGTCCATAAGTCTGTTCTCTATGTCTGTTTCTCCAGTGCTGCCCTGCAGATAAATTCTTCAGAAACATTTTTCTAGATTCTGTATATATGTGTTAGTATACAATATTTATCTTTCTCTTTCTGACTTATTTCACTCTGTATATTAGGCTCTAGGTTCATCCACCTCATTAGCACTGACTCAAATGCATTCCCTTTTATGGCTGAGTAATATTCCATTGTGTATATGTACCTCTACTTTTTTATCCATTCATCTGTTGATGGACATCTAGGTACTTCCATGTTCTAGCTATTGTAAATAGTGCTTCAGTGAACAATGGGATACATGTGTCTTTTTCAATTTTGGTTTCTTCAGGGTATATGCCTAGGATTGGGATTGCTGGGTCATATGCTGGTTTTATTCCTAGTTTTTTAAGGAATCTCCATACTGTCTTCCATAGTGGCTGTACCAATTCACATTCCCACCAACAGGGACACATGGTTTTGAGCTGCTATAACTAGTCTGTAAGACAAGCCAAATTTGCTTCATTCTCTTGTTTATAATGGCTATCTTCTTCAAAACAGAGTCTTGAGTAAGATGCCTTTGTTTAAAATTTCCAAACCAATATGAATCCTTCTTGGAAGCTAATTTTAAAATACCTTATACTTGCTTTGCTTAATTGACCATCATTGAAATGGAGTTTGTTAGTCTGTTATGAATACTTGTTGTCCTCCTTTAAATAATATGCATTTATACCTCTTTTTCAATCTTTGAGAAGTCTAATTCTTGTTTCCTGAAGATGTGCAGAGCTGTCCAGTGACTTGAGCATGCCATCAACCTGCTAATTTGAAATTTTCTAGCATTGATTCAATTCATGAATTTTAAACATTAGTCTTGGTTGGCTTTTTACTTCCAAATTGCTTGAGTGATCCTGCATTTTGGTCTCATTTGCATGATTTCAGTTTAGGAACATTTGTGCAATATTTAACTTATATGCAGAGTACATCATGAGAAACGCTGGGCTGGAAGAAGCACAAGCTGGAATCAAGATTGCTGGGAGAAATATCAATAACCTCAGATATGCAGATGACATCACCCTTATGGCAGAAAGTGAAGAGGAACTAAAAAGCCTCTTGATGAAAGTGAAAGAAGAGAGTGAAAAAGTTGGCTTAAAGCTCAACATTCAGAAAACGAAGATCATGGCATCTGGTCCCATCACTTCATGGGAAATAGATGGGGAAACAGTGGAAACAGTGTCAGACTTTATTTTTGGGGGCTCCAAAATCACTGCAGATGGTGACTGCAGCCATGAAATTAAAAGACACTTACTCCTTGGAAGAAAAGTTATGACCAACCTAGATAGCATATTCAAAAGCAGAGACATTACTTTGCCAACAAAGGTCCGTCTAATCAAGGCTATGGTTTTTCCAGTGGTCATGTATGGATGTAAGAGATGGACTGTGAAGAAAGCTGAGTGCCGAAGAATTGATGCTTTTGAACTGTGGTGTTGGAGAAGACTCCTGAGAGTCCCTTGGACTGCAAGGAGATCCAACAAGTCCATTCTGAAGGAGATCAGCCCTGGGTGTTCTTTGAAGGGAATGATGCTAAAGCTGAAGCTCCAGTACTTTGGCCACCTCATGTGAAGACTTGACTCATTGGAAAAGACTCTGATGCTGGGAGGGATTGGGGGCAGGAGGAAAAGGGGATGACAGATGATGAGATGGCTGGATGGCATCACCAACTCGATGGACATGAGTTTGAGTGAACTCCGGGAGTTGGTGACGGACTGGGAGGCCTGGCGTGCTGCAATTCATGGGGTCACAAAGAGTTGGACACGACTGAGCGACTGAACTGAACTGAACTCAACTGTGCAAAAGAAACTGTTTTCCTGCACAGTAATAACAACAAAGATGGTGACCACTCATACAACACAACTTACACTGGCATGGCCCATGATAGTTTTCAAAGTTCCTTGAAATAACTTGGTTAATTTTATTTTCATGGTCCCTCATTGAGGAAGGGGAAAAGAAAGACAAGAATTGTCCTTAGGGATAAAGTCCAAGTTTTGACATACACTGTCAGGACTGTCGGTGTGTCAGACACACTAAACAAAAGATTTGGATAATGAATCAGAGAAAACCTTTAAAACCGTCTTAGGAATTAGTCTACGGGGCACCCATACTTGTCAGCCACTCCTCTCTTCAGCCTTTTCCAGTTTTTATTTGCCAACGTAAACGTCCTACAGACTCAGTATTTCTCAGCTTCTGAGATGACTTGAGAAATCATAAAGGACACCAGCTTCTCTGATTTGTAGGGTTGAAATCAATTTTGCTGAAAAAAAGCCTGATATCTACAGTATAAGTTAACTTGCAATGTCTATGACTTTTTAAAATCTTTATCTTATGATCATAAGACCCTTTCCAATACACTCATTTTTCATCCATTTAATATGATTAGGTTTCTGACTCAGGCTTTGTGCCCATGAGTCTGGCTCTGGTTTCTTGCTGAATTTTGGACCCTGTGCTGAAAACTATTCAATTGACCCACAATCCTATCCTTTCTAGGGCTTCCCAGGTAGTACTAATGGTAAAGAACCCATCTGCCAGTGGAGGAGATGCAGGAGACATGGGTTTGATCATGCATGGGTCAGGAAGATCCCTTGGAGGAACACATGGCAACCCACTCCAGTATTCATGCCTGGAGAATCTCATGAACAGAGGAGTGGCAGGCTACGGTCCATAGGGTTGCAGAGTTAGACACAACTGAAGTGATCTTTACTTGTACCTATCCTTTTTTCAAGCCATTACTTTGGCAGTTCTCTGTACCTACACACAAGCGTTATCAAGGCTCTCAGTGCTATTACTTGTCTGATTTCAAGTCTGACCAAGGTGTGAACATTCTCCTGCTGAATCATGACTCCAGATTTTGTTTTCCTTAGAGACTGACAATATGTCAACCATGGTCCTACCCATTTTGATGTTTTTTTTTTTTTTTAATGTTTGCTTGATATGCAGGAGTCACTCAGCTTGTTTCTAGATTTCTTTCAGAGGGAGTTATTGCATGTGTAGCTGTAGATTTGGTGTGTCCATGGAAGGAAGTGTGTTAAGGAACCTCTTATAACACTGTCTTGAACCAGAATCTGATAGCTGTTTTATTCTTAAATTTCACTCATGACATCAGTCTATTTTGATCTTGTACTTTTCACATTTTTTCTTTTTGTTTTTTTTTTGTAACCAGACATTTCTTCCAAAAATATCATACATATACTACGATCTTACTGGCTAAATGCTACATAACTCATTGACTTCATCTGTCAGCATTATTCCAAAGCCATGCATTTCTTATATTTTCAAAGTCTGTCATTTGATGTTAGGGTATTATTTTCTAGAGTATAAGGGAGTCTTTCTTGTTAGCTCTTTTTCTTAGCATGTTTGACTAATTTGTAACTTTGTAGCACATTACGAGTTATCTTTCTATTTTTTATTTTTGGACCTACCCCACGGGGATGTGGGATCTTAGTTCTCATACCAAGGGTTGAACTTGTGCCCCCTGCAATGGAAGCCTGGAGTCCTAACCAGGCTTGCTTGCTGCTGCTGCTGTTGCTAAGTTGCTTCAGTCGTGTCCGACTCTGTGCGACCCCATAGACGGCAGCCCACCAGGCTCCCCTGTCCCTGGGATTCTCCAGGCAAGAACACTGGAGTGGGTTGCCATTTCCTTTTCCAATGCATGAAAGTGAAAAGTGAAAGTGAAGTCGCTCAGTCATGTCCGACTCCTAGCGACCCCATGGACTGCAGCCCACCAGGCCTCTCCATCCATGGGATTTTCTAGGCAAGAGTACTGGAGTGGGTTGTCATTGCCTTCTCCGAACCAGGCTTACTTACTGCCATGGAAATCCCCTATTCAGTTACTTTGTATGAACTCCTGGCTTCTCTTTCTGCTTGGTTTTTCAGATGTAGCAACTATTGCACATTAGTCATTCCTGTTTTTGCTCCAGAAATTTTCCTCCAGAATTACTTGTCTTACCATTTCTGTATCAATTATTTAGTTCTACAAAACAGAATAAGGAAATACCTATGCTTGGAAATGCATATACTCTTACTGAAAGAAGAAAAGACAAATATTAATGTACATATCATAATAATACATTTGTTTTCCAAAGTCAGTTAAAAATAAACAAGGCTTGAGGGGAAGGGATAGTTAGGGAGTTTGGGATGGACATGTATACACTGCTGTATTTAAAGTGCACAACCACCAAGTATCTACTCTACAGTACAGGAAACCCTGCTCAATGTTATATGGCAGCCTGGTTGGGAGGGGAGAGTTCGGGGGAGAGTGGATACGTGTATATATGTGGCTGAGTTCCTTTGGTGTTCACTTGAAACTATTACAACATGTTTGTTAACTGGCTATAACCCAGTACAAAATAAAAAGTTTTTAAAAAAATAAGCAAGTCTTATATATTCACATTTTATATTGGAAATATAAATTGCTTCCTTTTGTATCATTATAAATTAATAAATTTTTATACATTCAAATATTTCTAATTTATCATCATAATATAAGTACATTATGTATATATATAACTATTTTAATATCTATTTATCTATCCTTGTTATTAATTAACTTAAGGATAATAAATCCTTATTACCAAATTCAGACTTAAATGAAGAAAGTAGGGAAAACCACTAGGCCAGTCAGGTATGACCTAAATCAAATCCCTTATGATTATACAGTGAAAGTGAGAAATAGATTCAAAGGATTAGATATGATAGAGTGCCTGAAGAACTGTGTGGGTGGAGGTTCGTAACATTGTACAGGAGGCAGTGATCAAGACCATCCCCAAGAAAAAAAAATGCAAAAAGGTAAATGGTTGTTTGAGGACACCTTGCAAGTAGCTGAGAAAAGAAGAGAAGCGAAAGGCAAAGGAGAAAAGGAAAGATATAAGCATCTGAATGCAGAGTTCCAAAGAATAGCAAGGAGAGATAAGAAAGCCTTCCTCAGTGAACAATACAAAGAAACAGGAAAACAATAGAAGGGGAAAGCCTAGAGATCTCTTCAAGAAAATTAGAGACACCAAGGGACAATTCATGCAAAGATGGGTACAATAAAGGACAGAAATGGTAGGGACCTAACAGAAGCAGAAGATATCAAGAAGAGGTGGCAAGAATACACAGAAGAACTGTACAAAAAAGATCTTCATGACCCAGATAACCACGATGGTGTGGCCACTCACCTATAATCAGACATCTTGGAGTGCGAAGTCAAGTGGGCTTTAGTAAGCATCACTACGAAAAAGCTAGTGGAGGTGATGGAATTTCAGCTGAGCTATTTCAAATCCTAAAAGATGATGCTGTTAAAGTGTTAGGCTCTTGGATCACAGCCATTCTGACTGGCGTGAAATGGTACCTCATAGTGGTTTTGATTTGCATTTCTCTGATAATGAGTGATGTTGAGCATCTTTTCATCCAAAAGTCTACAAGCAATAAATGCTGGAGAGGGTGTGGAGAAAAGGGAACCCTCTTACACTGTTGGTGGGAATGAAAACTAGTACAGCCATTATGGAGAACAGTGTGGAGATTCCTTAAAAAACTGGAAATGGAACTGCCATATGACCCAGCAATCCCACTGCTGGGCATACACACTGAGGAAACCAGAAGGGAAAGAGACACGTGTACCCCAATGTTCATAGCAGCACTGTTTATAATAGCCAGGACATGGAAGCAACCTAGATGTCTATCAGCAGATGAATGGATAAGAAAGCTGTGGTACATATACACAATGGAGTATTACTCAGCCATTAAAAAGAATACATTTGAATCAGTTCTAATGAGGTGGATGAAACTGGAGCCTATTATACAGAGTGAAGTAAGCCAGAAAGAAAAACACCAATACAGTATACTAACGCATATATATGGAATTTAGAAAGATGGTAACAATAACCCTGTATACGAGACAGCAAAAGAGACACTGATGTATAGAACAGTCTTTTGGACTCTGTGGGAGAGGGAGAGGTGGGATGATTTGGGAGAATGGCATTGAAACATGTATAATATCATATATGAAACGAGTTTCCAGTCCAGGTTTGATGCACGATACTGGATGCTTGGGCTGGTGCACTGGGACGAGGGATGGTATGGGGAGGGAGGAGGGAGGAGGGTTCAGGATGGGGAACACATGTATACCTGTGGCAGATTCATTTTGATATATGGCAAAACCAATACAATATTGTAAAGTTAAATAAAATTAAAAAAAAAAGTGTTAGGCTCAATATGCCAACAAATTTGGAAAACTCAGCGGTGGCCAGAAGACCGGAAAAGGTCAATTTTCTTTCCAATACCAAAGAATGTTCAAACTACTGTGCAATTGCACTCATCTCACACGCTAGCAAAATAATGCTCAAAATTCTCCAAGCGAGGCTTCAACAGCATGTGAACCAAGAGCTTCCAAATGTTCAAGTTGGATTTAGAAAAGGCAGAGGAATCAGAGATCAAATTGCCAACCTTCAATGGATCATAGAAAAAGCAAGAGAATTCCAGAAAAACATTTGCTTCTGCTTCTTGACTATGCTAAAGCTTTTGATTGTGTGTATCACAACAAACTGGAAAATTCTTCAAGAGATGGGAATATCAGACCACCTTGCCTGCCTCCTGAGAAACCTGTATGCAGATCAAGAAGCAATAGTCAGAACTGGACATGAAACAACAGACTGGTTCCAAATAGGGAAAGGAGTATGTCAAGGTGTATATTGTTACCCTGCTTATTTAACTTATATGCAGAGGACATCATGTAAAATGCCAGGCTGGATGAAGCACAAGCTGGAATCAAGATTGCCAGGAGAAATATCAGTAACCTCAGGTATGCAGGTGACACCACCCTTATGGCAAAAAGTGAAGAAAAACTAAAAAAAAAAAAAAAAAAAGAAAGAAAGACTAAAGAGCCCCTTGATGAAATTGAAAGAGGAGAGTGAAAAAGTTGACTTAAAGCTCAACATTCAGAAAACTAAGATCATGGCATCTGGTCCCATCACTTCATGGGAAATAGGGAAACAATGGAAACAGTGAGAGACTTTATTTTGGGGGACTCCAAAATCACTGCAGATGGTGACTGCAGCCATGAAATTAAGATGCTTGCTCCTTGGAAGAAAAGCTGTGACCGACCTATTTCAGTTCAGTTGCTCAGTCATGTTTGACTCTTTGCAACCGCATGAACCACAGCACGCCAGGCCTCCCTGTCCATCACCAACTCCTGGAGTTTACCCAAACTCATGTCCACTGAGTCGGTGATGCCATCTAACCATCTCATCCTCTGTCGTCCCCTTCTCCTCCTGCCTTCAATCTTTCCCAACATCAGGGTCTTTTCAAATGAGTCAGCTCTTCGCATCATGTGGCCAAAATACTGGAGTTTCAACTTCAACACCAGTCCCTCCAATGAACACCCGGGACTGATCTTGTGTAACATGAACTGGCTGGATCTCCTTGCAGTCCAAGGGACTCTTAGGAGTCTTCTCCCACACCACAGTTCAAAGCATCAGTTCTTCTGCACTCAGGTTTCTTTATGGTCCAACTCTCACATCTATACATGACTACTGGAAAAACCATAGCCTTGACTAGACAGATGTTTGTTGACAAAGTAATGTCTCTGCTTTTTAATATGCTGTCTAGGTTGGTCATAACTTTCCTTCCAAGGAGTAAGCGTCTTTTAATTTCATGTCTGCAATCACCATCTGCAGTGATTTTGGAGCCCCCCAAAATAAAGTCAGCCACTGTTTATACTGTTTCCCCATCTATTTGCCAGGAAGTGATTTCCTTGAACTGCAAGGAGATCCAATGAGTACATCCTAAGGGAAATTGGTCCTGGGTGTTCATTGGAAGGACTGATGTTAAAGCTGAAACTCCAGTATTTCGGCCACGTGATGCAAAGAGGTGACTCATTGGAAAAGACTCTGATGTTGGGAAAGATTGAAGGCAGGAGGAGAAGGAGACAACAGAGGATGAGATGATTAGATGGCATCACCAACTCCAATGACATGAGTTTGGGTAAACTCTGGGAGTTGGTGATGGACAGGGAGGCCTGGCATGCTGTGGTTCATAGGGTTGCAAAGAGTCGGACATGACTGAGCAACTAAACTGAACTGAACTGATGAGACCAGATACCATGACCTTAGTTTTCTGAATGTTGAGCTTTAAGCCAACTTGTTCACTTTCATCAAGAGGCTTTTTAGTTCTTCTTCACTTTCTGCCATAAGGGTGGTGTCACCTGCATATCTGAGGTTATTTATATTTCTCCTGGCAATCTTGACTCCAGCTTGTGCTTCACCTGGCCCAGTGTTTCTCATGATATACTCTGCATATAAGTTAAATAAGCAGGCTGACAATATACAGCCTTGACGTACTCCTTTCCCTATTTGGAACCAGTCTGTTGTTCCATGTCCAGTTCTAACTGTTGTCCTGACCTGCACACAGGTTTCTCAAGAGGCAAGTCAGGTGGTCTGGTATTCCCATCATTTTCAGAATTTTCCACAGTTTATTGTGATCCACACAGTCAAAGGCTTTGGCATAGTCAATAAAGCAGAAATAGATGTTTTTCTGGAACTCTCTTGCTTTTTCCATGATCCAGCGGATGTTGGCAATTTGATCTCTGGTTCCTCTGCCTTTTCTAAAACCAGCTTGAACATCTGGAATTTCACAGTTCACGTATTGCTGAAGCCTGCCATGGAGAATTTTGAGCATTACTTTACTAGAGTGTGAGATGAGTGCAATTGTGCCGTAGTTTGAGCATTCTTTGGCATTGCCTTTCTTTGGGATTGGAATGAAAACTGCCCTTTTCCAGTCCTGTGGCCACTGCTGAGTTTTCCAAATTTGCTGGCATATTGAGTGGAGCACTTTCACAGCGTCATCTTTCAGGATTTGAAATAGCTCAACTGGAATTCCATCACCTCCACTATCTGTGTTCATAGTGATGCTTCCTAAGGCCCACTTGACTTCACATTCCAGGATGTCTGGCTCTAGGTGAGTGATCACACCATCGTGATTATCTGGGTCGTGAAGATCTTTTTTGTATAGTTCTTCTGTGTATTCTTGCCACCTCTTCTTAATATCTTCTGCTTCTGTTAGGTCCATACTGTTTCTGTCCTTTATCGAGCTCATCTTTGCATCAAATGTTCCCTTGGTAGCTCTAATTTTCTTGAAGAAATCTCTAGTTTTTCCCCTTCTATTGTTTTCCTCTATTTCTTTGCATTGATCGCTGAGGAAGTCTTCTTGCTATTCTTTGGAACTGTGCATTCAAATGGGTATATCTTTCCTTTTCTCCTTTCCTTTTTGATTCTCTTCTTTTCACAGCTATTTGTAAGGTCTCCTCAGACAGCCATTTTGCTTTTTTGCATTTCTTTTTCTTGGGCATGGTCTCGACCCCTGTCTCCTGTACAGTGTCACGAACCTCCATCCATAGTTCATCAGGCACTCTATCAGATCTAGTCCTTTAAATCTATTTCTCACTTCCACTGTATAATCATAAGGAATTTGATTTAGGTCATACCTGAATGGTGTAGTGGTTTTCCCCACTTTTTTCAGTTTAAGTCTGAATTTGGCAATGAGGAGTTCATGATCTGAGCCACAGTCAGCTCCCGGTCTTGTTTTTGCTGACTGTATAGAGCTTCTCCATCTTTGGTTGCAAAGAATATAATCAATCTAATTTCAGTGTTGACCACCTGGTGATGTCTATGTGTAGAGTCTTCTCTTGTGTTGTTGGAAGAGGGTGTTGCTATGACCAGTGTGTTCTCTTGGCAAAACTCTGTTAGCCTTTGCCCTGCTTCATTCTGTACTCCAAGGCCAAATTTGCCTGTTACTCCAGTTACTTCTTGACTTCTGACTTTTGCATTCCAGTACCCTATAATGAAAAGGACATGTTTTTGGGGTGTTAGTTCTCAAAGGTCTTGTAGGTCTTCATAGACCTGTTCAACTTCAGCTTCTTCAGCATTACTGGTAGGGGCATAGACTTGGATCACCGTGATATTGAATGGTTTGCCTTAGAAACGAAAGGAGATCATTCTGTCGTTTTGAGATTGCATCCAAGTACTGCATTTCAGACTCTTTTGTTGACCATGATGGCTACTCCATTTCTTCTAAGGGATTCTTGCCCACAGTAGTAGATATAATGGTCATCTGAGTTAAATTCACCCATTCCAGTCCATCTTAGTTTGCCGATTCTTAGAATGTCGATGTTCACTCTTACCATCTGTTTTGACCACTTCCAATTTATCTTGATTCATGAACCTAACATTCCAGGTTCCTATGCAATATTGCTCTTTACAGTATTGGACCTTTCTTCTATCACCAGTCACATTCACAACTTAGTGTTGTTTTGCTTTGGTTCCGTCCCTTTATTCTTTCTGCAGTTATTTCTCCACTGATCTCCAGTAGCATATTGAGCAACTACCGACCGATGGAGTTCATCTTTCAGTGTCCTATCTTTTTGCCTTTTTATACTGTTCATGGGGTTCTCAGGGTAAGAATACTGAATGGTTTGCCATTCCCTTCCCCCTTGGACCACGTTCTGTCAGACCTCTCCACCATGACCCAGCCGTCTTGGGTGGCCCCACATGGCATGGCTTAGTTTCGTTGAATTAGACAAACTGTGGTCCGTGTGATCAGATTGGCCAGTTGTCTGTGATTGTGGTTTAAGTCTTTCTTTCCTCTGATGCCCTCTCTCAGCGCCTATCGTCTTACTTGGGTTTCTCTTACCTTGGAGGTGGGATATCTCTTCATGGCTGTTCCAGCAAACCGCAGCCACTGCTCCTTACCTTGAATGTGGGGTAGCTCCTCTCAGCTGCTCCTGCACTGTGCAGTTGCCAAAGCAGAGACATGACTTTGCCAACAAATGTCCATATAGTCAAAGCTATCGTTTTTCCAGTAGTCATGTATGGATGTGAGAGTTGGACCATAAAGAAGGCTGAGTGCTGAAGAATTGATGCTTTTGAACCGGGATGTTGGAGAAGATTTTTTTTAATTAGTTAATTTATTTTAATGGGGGACTAATTACTTTACAATATTGTAGTGGGTTTTGCCATACATCGACATGAATCAGCCATGGGCGTACATATGTTCCCCATCCTGAGCCCCCCTCCCACCTCCCTCCCCATCCCATCCCTCAGGGTCATCACTGTGCAATGGCCCTGAGCACCCTGTCTCATGCACTGAACCTGGGTTGGCGATCTGTTTCACATATGATAATATTGTTTCAATGCTATTCTCTCAAATCATCTCACCCTCGCCTTCTCCAACAGAGTCCAAAAGACTATTCTTTACATCTGTGTCTCTTTTGCTGTCTCGCATATAGGATCATTGTTACCATCTTCCTAAATTCCATATATATGCGTATTCTGTATTGGTGGAGAAGGAAATGGCAACCCACTCCAGTACTCTTGCCTGGAAAATCCCATGGATGGAGGAACCTGGTAGGCTACAGTCCATGGGGTCGCACAGAGTCAGACACGACTGAAGTGACTTAATGTGGATGCATGCATTGGAGAAGGAAATGGCAACCCACTCCAATATTCTTGCCTGGAGAATCCCAGGGACAGAGGAGCTTGGTGGGCTGCTGTCTATGGGGTCCGCACAGAGTCAGACATGACTGAAGTGACTTAGCAGCAGCATACTGTATTGGTGTTTTTCTTTCTGACTTACTTCACTCTGTATAATAGGCTCCAGTTTCATCCACCTTATTAGAACTGATTGAAATTCATTCTTTTTAATGGCTGAGTAATACTTCATTGTGTGTATGTACCACAGCTTTCTTATCCATTCGTCTGCTGAAGAACATCTAGGTTGCTTCCATGTCCTGGCTATTATAAACAGTGCTGTGATGAACATTGGGGTACATGTGTCTCTTTCAATTCTGGTTTCCTCAGTGTGTATGCCCAGCAGTGGGATTGCTGGGTCATATGGCAGTTCTATTTCCAGTTTTTTAAGGAATCTCCGCACTGTTCTCCATAGTGGCTGTACTAGTATGCATTCCCACCAACAGGGTAAGAGGGTTCCTTTTTCTCTACACCCTCTCCAGAATTTATTGTGTAGACTTTGGGATAGCAGCCATTCTGACTGGTGTGAGATGGTACCTCATTGTGGTTTTGATTTGCATTTCTTTGATAATGAGTGATGTTGAGCATCTTTTCATGTGTTTGTTAGCCATCTGTATGTCTTCTTTGGAGAAATGTCTGTCTAGTTCTTTGGCCCATTTTTTTATTGGGTCATTTATTTTTCTTGAATTGAGCTGCAGAAGCTGCTGGTATATTTTAGAGATTCTTTGTCAGTTGCTTCATTTGCTATTATTTTCTCCCATTCTTTTTTTTTCCCTCCCATTCTGAAGGCTGTCTTTTCAACTTGCTTATAGTTTCCTTCGTTGTGCAAAAGGTTTTAAGTTTAATTAGGTCCCATTTGTTTATTTTTGCTTTTATTTCCATTACTCTGGGAGGTGGATCATAGAGGATCCTGCTGTGATTTATGTCAGAGGGTGTTCTGCCTATGTTTTCCTCTAGGAGTTTTATAGTTTCTGATCTTATGTTTAGATCTTTAATCCATTTTGAGTTTATTTTTGTGTATGGCGTTAGAAAGTCTTCTAGTTTCATTCTTTTACTAGTGGTTGACCAGCTTTCCCAGCACCACTTGTTAAAGAGATTGTCTTTTTGGAGAAGACTCTTGAGAGTCCCTTGGACTGCAAGGAGATAAAACAATCAATCCTAAAGGAAATCAATCCTGAATATTCATTGGAAAGACTGATGCTGAAGCTGAAGCTCCAGTACTTTGACCACTTGATGCAAAGAGCTGACTCCTTAGAAAAGACCCTGATGCTGGGAAAGATTAAAGGCAGGAAGATAGAGGATGAGATATTTGGATGGCATCACCGACTCACTGGACATGAGTTTTAGCAAACTCCAGAAGATGGTGAAGGACAGGGAAGCCTAGCGTGCTGCAGTCCATGGGGTCGCTAAGAGTTGGACATGACTGAGCAACTGAACAATGTATGGCAAAACCAATACAATATTGTAAGTAATTAGTCTCCAAAAAAAAAAAAATCAATTAATACATAAAAAAAAGTTATTTAGGCTTGGTTTTGGAGTCTTTGCAAGTTAACAAAGTTTAGTACATTTCACCTGTGCTGAAGATTGTGTTCTTTACTACAGAATTTCTCATTTCCTCTTCTTTGCCCTATTAGGGCAAAGAAGCTTAATTTCCCTTGTTGCCATACTTGGGAATTTAATCAACAGCTCCACCACCTTTTTCTCAACTCTACAACAAAAGTATTTTGTCTTTACATACATACGCTGTGCAGATGAAAAACTTTTGCTCATTGTTCACATTACCTTTTACCATCTTGCATGCAACTTAGTTCAGACAAATATCCAAGGCAGAGTTTAGCTCATGCACACAACTACCTTTGAAAATATATATAGGAAAAGAAACCTGAGGAAATGTTTATTCTTTTGATTAGGTGAAGTTGTGATTCTTTTAGGGCATGGCTACATTTTTTGCTTGAACAAGTAAAAATAAATTAAGAAATTCTACATGACACACTGGCGTAGTGACCTTATGAAAATTTCTACTGTTTTTGAGTGTGGCTTTCTCAATTTCCTTTTTCTTTGCTCCCTCCTAGAGTGAATCAAAGGACACTCCCGTGTTTGGAAAGACTTCTTCTTTTGAGCTGTCTTTAATATTGAGAGCTTTCTAATCTTAGCAGAATAGGCAAGATTAATGTTCAATCTCAAGAATTTCTGAATATATTTCTTTATCCACAGAATAAACTGGGGAAAAAATTTAGAGGTTGCTGAGGCTGCTGGTTCTCTCCATCGCTGAACCACAAGAGATTTAACACACAATGGGGCAAGAAGAACCACTAAATAAATGTGAGTATTTGTTTCCTTTCAGTTTTAAAGAAGCATATTTAATTATGACTAAGATTTTAAAATATGAATTGATGATAGTTGTAGTTATTAAGATTGAAGATGGTGATGGGGAGGAAGTTGAAGAAAGTGAAAATGATTTTGGTGAAGAGGGGGGACATAGATTCAAACATTTGGGGTATTAGAAACTTCTTTATAAAATGTATACAGGGACAAGAGAGAACACCAAATATATAAAAAAATAAGATGAAAGAGAGTAATTTGGGAAAATTGTTTAAAGGAAAAAAAGAGACGAGAGAGACAGAAAACACACTGACTGGGACAGCAGTGAACCTGAGGTTCTGACTTTATTTCTTTTTATACTCAAGTTCTACTCAAGTGACACATAAATGGGTTTGTACTGTAAGAACATTAAAAAACACTTTTGAGAAATATATTTAGAATGAATGCAGAAATATATAATTTTGAAATTAATGTTTCATTTCATCTCATCACTCCACCCAAATTTTAATGGGGTCATGATGTACAATGGTACTGACAATCACATTTTTATGTAGCAATATGTTTTGGAGACTTCTTTATGTTAATACATACATGTATACATGATTATTTTAATTGCTTTATAGAATTTCATCATATGAATTCACCATAATTTATTGTGTCTGCTTTTGATGATAAGCATACAGGTATTAGGTTTCAAGGTTTTTTTTTCTATTTCCAAAATTACTGCAGTGAATATCATTTTATAGAAATAAGTTTAACTGCTTCTATAGGTTTGAGTGCTAGAATTTAAATTGTGGCAAATGTAATGCATTTAAAATTTGATAAGTGTTCCTAACTTTATCTGTCTAAAAGGCTTTCCAGCTTATAGTTCAGTAGTGACATTTATTTCCTCACTGAGTGTTTATTTCCTGTAGGCCTTGCCACACTACATATTTTCAATTTACTTTTAAAAATTTGATATATGACAAAACCATGCCATAATATTTTGGTTTACATGTCTCTGATTGAGCATGCTGTTTGTTAATTTGTTTAATGGATTTTTAAAATACTTTAAGCAAATTTTCTGCTCAAATTTTTGCTCAGTTTTCAAATTGGTTTTAGAAATTCTTTATATAGCCTGGATATTACCATTGTGACAAGATTTTTCTTCCATGTGTTCCTTGTGTTTTAACATTATTTGTTTATAAAGGAGCCCTGGTTTTTATGTACTACAATTATCAATTTTTAAAGATTTGGGGGTTTTGAGTCTGGTTAATAAAAAGCATGTTCCTAATCCCCCCCAAAAAACCCAAAGAAATACATTTTATTTGCAAATATATTTAATTTATTTATTTGTTTATCAGTGAACTCTAAAGTTGATTTATTCAGGGGAAATCTTTGAGCTCTCTTCCACGTCTAAAATATTTTGGATGATCTCATTCTAAGTTTTCTCATCGGTGGCATTAGCTCCCTTAGTTCTTGTGGCTGAGAAGAAGATAACCTACTCATCTTTCTTTTTGTTTTAGTAGAAAGAGGCCAGCATTCCCAGCTGATCCCTTGGACCATTGCTATTTTTTTCATGTCACTTCTAAGTGCCTGTTTTATTGCGAATTATGTAGGTAAGTTATTAGCAAAGTGGAATGCTCTTTGAATTATTCACTTGAAAAACATTCAGAAAGTTGCCCTAAACCTTTTGTTATCACGACCTTCTCCAACATACCAATCCAGAAAGGCCTCAGGGCTTGGATTTAATATTCAGAGCTACATACTTGACCTTCTGTTTTTTGATGGTGCAGCCTTGAGCCAGGAAATGAACGATGAAACTTAGACCCATTCCTATACACGGGAAGGTTGGAGACTGTGTAAATCATTCTTCACTTTGGATCAGGATAACAAGGACTGCATCTTTCTAGAAAAGAATAACCCGGAAAAAACCCTCAAATTTCAGATGGACTGTAGTCTGGCTTTGAAAAGAACAGCTGGAAGACTTCTTTCTGATATCAAGATATTGTATGAAGTTATTATAAACAAAGTAATATAGTATAGGTGCAAGGATAAACAAATAGAGAAAGAATGTTGAGAGCTTTGTTACAGATCTGTATTTATGAACTGTATATAAAACAGGCTACCCACTCCACTATTCTTGCCTGGAGAATCCCATGGACAGAGCAGCCTGGCTGGCTACATACAATCTATGGGATCATAAAGAATTGGACAGGACTGAGTGACTAAATAACAACAAACAAAATAAAACTGAAGGGAATTAAAAAAAAAAAACTGAAGGGAATAAATCAACTATCCTCCAATGAAAATTAATTAAAAAGTGAACAGAAGGGGATATTGCAGAGTTATATGGAGAGGACAGTTTTGTTCAATTACTGTTCAATTAGTAGAGAGGATTGATTATCTATATTCAAAAATGAAATTGTTCTCCTGCCTCATATCATGTTAAAAAACCAACCTAAGGTGGAGAATTGATTAAAATATGAAAGCAAATTAATATTTTAGAAAAAAATATGGAGAATATATTCTTGATCTTGAGACAGAGAATGATTTCTTAAATATGACAAAGTGTGCTAGCCATTAAAGAGATTATCACCAAAGTATACTATGTTAAAGTAAGAATTACTGTCCAATAAAAATAACACTGAGTGACAACAGAAAACATAGGAAAAAAGGTTTTAATGCATATAATTAATAAAGGATTATAGAATATTTAAACCATTGTTCCAAATCAATAGGAAAAATACTGACAGCAGAAAAATGGGCTAAGTCCTGAACAGGCAGAATAGAAAAGAAAAAAAAATGAAATGTCTGATAAACATATAAAATATTTCTAACTTCATTAGTTTTCAGAGAAATGCAAATTCAACTCACAATGAGACACCACTAAAAACCTTGGGGATGGTAATAATTAAAGTCTGGCAGTAGCAAGTATTGATGATACTGCAGAGCAACTAGATCTTCAATGAATTTCTGCTGGTGAGAGTGTACAGTAGTACTCAGTTCGGTGGTTCAGTTGTGTCCAGCTCTTTGTGACCCCATGGATTGCAGCACACCAGGCTTCCTTGTCCATCACGAACTCCTAGAGCTTGTTCAAACTCATGTCCATCGAGTTGGTAATGCCATCCAACCATCTCATCCTCTGTCATCCCCTGCTCCTCCTGACTTCAATCTTTGCCAGCATCAGGGTCTTTTCCAAGGAGTCAGTTCTTCCCATCAGGTAGCCAAAGTATTGGGGCTTCAGTTTCAGCATCAGTCCTTCCAATGAATATTCAGGACTGATTCCCTTTAAGATTGACTGTTTGATCTCCTTGCAGTCCAGGGGACTCTCAAGAGTTTTCTCCAACACCCCAGTTCAAAGGCATCAATTCTTCAGTGCTCAGCTTTCTTTATAGTTCAACTCTCACATCCATGCATGAGAACTGGGAAAACCATAGCTTTGATTAGACAAACCTTTGCTGGCAAAGTAATGTCTCTGCTTTTTAATATGCTGTCTGGGTTGGTCATAGCTTTTCTTCCAAGGAGCAAGTGTCTTTTAATTTCAGGGCTGCAGTCACCATCTGTAGTGATTTGGGATCCTCCAAAAATAAAGTCTCTCATTGTTTCCATTGTTTCCCTATCTATTTGCCATGAAGTGATGGGACCAGATGCCATGATCTTTGTTTTTTTGAATGTTAAGGTTTAAGCCAGCTTTTTCATGCTCCTCTTTCAATTTCATCATGAGATTCTTTAGTTCCTCTTCACTTTCTGCCATAAGGGTCATGTCATCTACATATCTGAGGTTATTGATATTTCTCCTGGCCATCTTGATTCCAGCTTGTGATTCATCCAGCCTGGCATTTCTCATGATGTACTCTGCATATAAGTTAAATAAGCAGGGTGACAGTATACAGCCTTGATGTACTCCTTTCGCTATTTGAACCAGTCTGTTGTTCCATGTCTGATTCTAACTGTTGCTTATTTACCTGCATACAGATTATACTTCATACAGCAGTATAATTGCTTTGAAAAAGGTTGCCCCAACCATAGTTGGCAATAGGTATAACCTATTACCAGCAGTTGCATATGTGTGCATGGACCTTACAGAAATGCATGCTTGTGATCTCTAAGGATACATGGTCAAAAATGCTCAGAGGTGCAGAGCCCATACTAGCCAAACACTGGAAACAAGGCAATTATCTACCAGAAGAAGAAAACATAAATACATTTTAGTTCATTAAGATAATGGATCACTTTTCAGCAATGAGAACTGATGAGTTATGATTGCATGAAACAACATAGATAAATTTCAGAGACAACCCTGAGCAGAATACAGAACCCAAAGTATGATTTCACTTGTATAAAGTTCAGAAGCAGGCAAATCTGATCTATATGGTTTTGTGATAGATTATGAAGTGGTAGAATCATGAAGCAAAGCACAAACTGATTGCTTTAAAAGCCATGGCATGATTACCTTTAAGAGAAAGTGAGGGATTCGTGTTTGGGCTGTGAAGGTCACCTGGGGCTTTGGTAATGTTGCATTTTTTGAGCTGGGTTGTTGGAATGTTCACTTTATATTAATTTGATAAACTGTACACTTATATTTTTCACTTCATTAGACTTGGTTATATTTCAAAGTGAAAATACTGAAAAGATAAGTGTGTAAGACTTGTAGGACTTTGCAGAAGAACACCAGTGGTCACCAAAATCTCAACTCTAAGCACGAATATTGATAGAAAAACATGTTTAAAAACACATGGACATTAAAGTTTGCAAAACTACCCCCATAAAGCATAAAATGGACACTAAGGGCTTCCCAGGTGACCCTAGTGGTGAAGAACGCACCTGCCAGTGCAGGAGACATAAGAAATGCGGGTTCAGGAAGATCCTGGGTCAGGAAGATCCCCTGGAGGAGGGCATGGCAATCCACTCCAGTATTCTTGCCTGGAGAATCCCATAGACATAGGAGCCTGGTGGGCTTCGGTCCATAGGGTCCCAAAGAGTCAGACACAACTGAAATGTCTTAACAAACATCCATAATAATGAAAATATTAATTTTCAACAATTCTTTTCAACCAATTCACCTGGAGCTGAAACAAAGGAACTGTGTAGGAAGAACAGAGAAGGTGGGGACCTTAACTATTACGGTAAAAGAAAATTTACTTAGTGCAGTACGCCCCCAAAGTAAGTGGTTATATAGGAAAAGGAAATTAAGATTTTTTTCCCTTCTTCACAGTGACTCACCACAACTTTCTATCCTGTAAGAAAGGAACGGGGTTCTTCAGGCTCCCAAAGCAGCACCCAAAGGTGATATGTGTCAGAGAGAAACCAGAACTGAAAGGTACAGAGAGTCGAAGAAATTTCTTCCTTATTTCCATTAAAATTCATAGCCTGATTTAAAGCATATCATTTCTACATTATTATATAAAGAGAGAGATGAAAAGAGCACAAGATGAGAATCTGGCACAAGAGCGGACATCAGTAAATTGAGGTAGAATTATTTTCATGATTGTGAGCAGTTGAATAACTAATCAGAGAATACGAACAAAACATTTATGAGCTGTTTTTGGCAGCCAAAGCATAACATTTTCTTTTGATTCAGATATATAAGGACTGCTCCCTCCTAGAATATGTAAACTTTGCCAAAGTGTCTTTATCTTTTTTATTCTGTAAAGGCTCATTACATGAGCATTTTAGCAGGTTCTTTGCCTCCTTCAGATAAAATGTCCGCCAAAAGTTTTGTTATAGGAACTCTTTCAATATGGTTGTAAATAACTATAGGGATATTGAAAAATGATCACATCTTCTAAGAGAAAACCTTGTCATTTTCTCATGGTCATTATGTGATTCAGATACTTTTGTTTAGGAGCTATTTAGAAATGTAATTTTCAGGATCTTTTTTTTTTATAGCGGGGACAGAATGATTGTGGTAATCCTGGTATTATTCTCTTAAATGTTAATTGGATATTACGTAGTAAAATAACTATATGATTTGTTATATATGGTATGCTCCCTTGGACCTAATTTTCCTTTTGATTTTCACATGAGGGGGCACCTGGAATTGCTGTCCTGTGGGCTGGAGAGCCTTCCAGTCCAACTGCTATTTTCCTTTTAATGACAACAAGACTTGGGCTCAGAGTGAAAGCCACTGCTCTGGGATGGGAGGTCACCTGGCCACCATCAGCACAGGGGCTGAGCAGGTATGCTGAGAGGCTTATGTCAGTTTCTCTGCTGGTTTGAATCTCTTCGCAGAGAGAGGAATTTCTCAGCTCTGCTCCACCTCTGTGCCTTTGCTTCCTCTCCCCCATCTGCCTGGAAAGACTTTCTTCCTCTTGCATTTTTCTTCACATGGCCAACATCTTCTGGTCTTCCCAGATCTGACTCATGTTATATTTTCTCAAGAAAACTACCCTGACCACCTTCCCAACTCCATCCTTTTTGTTCTAATCTGGAGATACTTTCACAGAATTTTGTGCATTTTATGACCAGGGCACTTGGTTCAGTGTTCACTACCCCAGCTCTTCCATTTGCAGAGGGCTACAGCCATGCTTTATCCATGTTTGTATCTCCAATGGTCTGTGCAGTGCTAAGCCCACTTAAGTGTTTGATGATTAAGTAAATAAATGAATGGTTAATTAGGACTGAAATATCTTCTCAGGATAAAGAATAGGACAGATAATTCAGATGTATGTTTGTTATTCTAAAAAAAGAAATCTCAAGGTAAAGTCATTTCTGAGCTGAAATTTATTTCCTCATGCAGTATATTTCCATATATTATATACTCAGACTCAGATTCTACTCCATTCTTGGTTAACATGGTTTCCTGGAGGACTTTGTTTCCATGGCTTTGCAGCTGTAGGTTCAGCAACTCTTTGAAGTAAGTGTAATTTAATGAAATATGCAATCAATTAATGAAGGTAATTTAAAAAATAAAATTTCCTAAAAATCCAATCCCAGTAAGAACTATGCTAAGTAATTTGCAAGCTGATCTCATTTAATCTTCACAGTGACCCTCTGAAGTAGTGGAGTTGTCCCTTTTGGAGTTGAGAAAACTGAGGTTTGGTGACATTAAAGCACTTATTAACATCACATCATAAATGTCAGAGGCAGGATCTGAAAACATATAACCAATGCTTTTGTGTTTAACTAGTAGTTTATTTGACCTCTTTTCCTAAAATAATGGTTATCAACTGATAAATGCAAATATACTCATAAAAATTCACATTTTTACACAGAACTTTATCACTCAATTTTTGGATAGACGATTTTCATATTTCCTGGGACTTAGGAGTGAGAACCTTGACGGCCAGTGGCATTGGGTGGACAAGAAACCATTTAACCCACAGATAGTGTGAGTATACCAAGTAGGGTAAAATAGCTTTATAGGCAAAGGTAGGAAGAAGACAGCAAGCCACATTCATTTCGGGATGGGTTATATCAGTGTAGGGCTTCCCTGGTGACCCATTGGTAAAGAATCCACCTATCAGTTCAGGAGATGGCAGGTTCAGTCCCTAGGTTGGGAAGATCCCCTGGAAAAGGAAATGGCAACCCACTCCAGTATTCTTGCCTGGGAAGTCCCATGGACAGAGAAGACTTGCGGGCTACAGTCCATTGGGTAGCAAAAGAGTCAGACATGACTTAGCAACTAAACAACAACAATACCAGTATAAGAATGCCTACTCAGAACAGAGCACTGTCTTTTCAGGAACCTCTATGCTAGTCTATTGCTCTGATTCTGTTGGACAGTGCAACTGTAAATGTTTCACTAGGGGCATTTTTTCTGCCTTGTCCTCTGACCTCTACTATACACACACAACATGTACACACACGTGTATATATATTTTTTCATTTCAGATTCTGGCACAAGCGTGAACCCAACAATGATCAGAAAGAAAAATGTGTTGTTCTTGTTAACGACAAAGACAAATGGGCCTGGAGTGATTTTCCTTGTGACTCTAAGACAAGTTGGATTTGCAAGATAACTGGAACTGCATTCAACTAAAAACCTACGAAGGGGGCCTTGTGATGAGGACACAAAATAAGAAACAATGCGACTAAAGCAGAACATACATGTATTGTGGGAACAGAGAAAACATTTTCCATCATAGAACATTTTCAGTCATGATGGCCTTATTTATTTATTTTTTTTGTTTCATTCATTCAATATAATGTATTTTTTTGTGTAGTGTTTTGGTGGAAAGAATCATATTTTTCTGTGAGAATCAATTTTCATTAACTTTGCTTTCTTGATAGTATTTCAGGCAGGGTATTTACTTTTCAACTGGTGTGTATTGATTACATATTTAATAGCTTGAGTGGTGAAATCTCTTTAGTCACCATTTCCTCTGCTCTGATGATTCTTAGCACTAAAATTTCAAAGGTGGGATATTTCAATTGGTAGTGGTGTATCATTTTTTTAACCCAAATATCACAAACTCTAAAGTTTTTAAGCAGAATTTTTATTGTCTGATGCTTTGTTTTCAGGTTTTTTAATAGTATCAGTCATTAGACTGAAATTCCATGAGCAAAATATTTTCTGAAGAACAGTATAGAATAGTTATAATTATGGTATTGCCCAGGAAAAAAGGGCTTCCCTGGTAGCTCAGTTGGTAAAGAATCTGCTTGCAGTGCAGGAGATCCTGGTTGGATTGCTGGGTCAGGAAGATCCACTGGAGAAGGGACAGGGTACCCACTCCTGTATTCTTGGGCTTCCCTGGTGGCTCAGATGGTAAAGAATCCGCCAGCAATGCTGTAGACCTGGGTTCTATCCCTGGGTTGGGAAGATGTCTTGGAGAAGGGAACGGCTAACCACTCTTGCCTGGATTCTTGCCTGGAGAATCCTAAGGACAGAGGAGCCTGGGGTTATAAAGAGTCACACATGACTGAGTGAATTTCATTTTCCAGTAAGAAAAAAATATCCATTTACCTTTAAAAAAATTTACTCCACTTTAAAAATCTTACCACAGTGAGGAGTCTCAAGCTGACAGTTTCTTTTTGAGTGGAAAAGTCCCTTGCAGGCCATCTTAAGCACACTCCTTTAATTCTATAGCTAAGGAAACAAAAGTTTTGGGAAGCCAAAGAGCTCACCTTCACAGGGTTAGTTTATGACGCAAACAAGACTGTGGCCCAGAACTAGCTTTCATAGTAGGTGGAATGTATTCCCTTTGGTATTACGGAAAAGTTACTGGTGGTGCTGTGGCCTCTTGGCTAACAGATAGATAATAGTTCTTAATTATTCATGTAACACTGTATTAGTGTTTCTGTATTTTTAATTAGAATCAGAAGAAAATAATATTTTCAATCCATTTATGTAAAGTGTTAGCATGTTTATTTAGAGCTATAAAGCTACAGTTCGAACTAGCAAGAAAAGTCATGGTTTTAACAACCTGAAGTTGTGCTTTTGTGATGTATGTAGCTTTAATTGTGAAGCAGTCATGTCCAACATCAGCAAAATATGGAGGTCTTTCTAAAACATTTTATTTTGCTGATGTTTCTTGGGTCCAAGCTAAAAAATTCCAAGTGACATCTTTTTAGCTACCTTCCTTGGTGGCTCAGATGGTAAAGAATCTGCCTGCAATGCAGAGGACCTGTATTAGATCCCTGGGTCAGGAAGATTCCCCTGGAGAAGGGAATGGCTACCCACTCCAGTATTCTTGCCTGGAAAATTTCACGGACAGAGTAGCCTGGTGGGCTTCAGTTCATGGGGTCACAAAGAATTGGACACGACTGAGCAACTAACAGTTTCATCTTCCTTACTACTATATTAAAAAGACAGTATTTATTCTGAAATTAGTGGTTTTCTAAGTTCAGAATATTAGTGTATGATTGACTGTATGTCTTTACATGTCTGTGTTTAAAGCTGATGCTTTTAACTGAAATAGCATCAAGGGACTTTGTATTTGCCATAAATTACATAGCATTAATCTATAAAACTTGAAATAGTCTTTATATAGTTAATATTATCCATTCTTCATTTGTATAAAACTGTATTTAAAGATTCAGTAGTCAATAAAATGTGACCTCTTTGTGATTTTATACATCTATACCCTAATCTTTTTCTCCCAATTTGGATCATTTTTCATTCTCTCCATGGCTTCCACCAGACTAGGTAAACATCTATTTACCTGGATTATTACAATGGCCTTCTGATTGATCTCCCTGTTTCCACCCTTGGTCACTTTAAGTCAATTCTCAACTTTTGTGTGTGTGTGTGTGTGTGTGTAATAAAGTTTTATTAAAGTATAAAGGAGATAGAGAAAGCTTCTGACATAGGCATCAGAAGGGGGCAGAAAGAGTACCCCTAGAAGGGGGCAGAAAGAGTACCCCCAATTCTCAACTCTTATGGCACCATTTATACAGAGTCTTCACAATTTCTTTAAAACAGCTAATAGTAATTTCATAAAAATAAATACTAATTTCTTAAGAACATTGTAATAGAATGTCCTAGAAGTCTGAAACATTTTAAAAACCTAAGCACTTTTTGGAGACTTCCCTGCAGTCCATTGGTTAAGACTTCACCTTCCAATGCAGGAGGTGCCGGTTTGATCCCTGGTTGGGGAGATAAGATCTCCCATGACTCATGGCCAAAAAACCAAACCCTGAAACAGAAGCAATGTTGTAACAAATTCAATAAGACTTAAAAAAAAAAGGTCCACATCAACAAAGTCTTAAAAAAAAAACTAAACATTTTTTATCTTTGAAAAAGTAATGTATATGTGTTAAAAAGGGAAACAGTAAAAAACATTATTAAAAATATAAGGTGACTCTCTCTTCCACTCTGAATCTCTAAATACCCCTTCAGCGTAACTATGATTACTGATTTCTTATACTTTTATCCATATATGATTTTGTCTCCCTGCATACATCCACATGCGTACATGTAAAAGCTCCCTAAGTCTGTCTCACCCAATGAACGATTTAGGGGCTATATTGTTGAGAAAGGAAAAGGAGGACAGCAGGTTGAGAGGAGGAAGAAACAAAAGAGCAAGAGGAGAGCAGTAAGTCAGAAAGAGAAACACAAATATTGTATCTTAATACATATATATGGAATCTAGAAGGATGGTACTGATGAAGCTATGTGCAGGGCAGGAATAGAGATGCAGACATAGAGAAGGAACTTGTAGACACAGCAGGGGGAAGGAGAAGGTGGGATGAATTGAGAGATTTGCATTGACATATCTATACTACCATGTGTAAAGTGGATATCTAGTAGGAAGCTGCTGGGTAGCACAGGGAGCTCAGCTGGGTACTCTTGTGACAACCTAGAGGCGTGGGATGGCTGTGGGAGTGGGAGGGAGGCTCAAGAAGGAAGATATACATATAGCTGATTCATGTTATTGTACAGCAGAAACTAACACAACATTGTAAAGCAATTGTCCTCCAGTTAAAAAAAGAAAAGAGCAAGAAGAACATTTTACATGATTCCTTATTTTTCTGTTAGGGACCCTTTAGGAAAAAAATTTTTGTGGTTATCTATAAGGCCTCTAACCTGGAGGAGGGCATGGCAATCCACTCCAGTACTCTTGCCTAGAGAATCCCATGCACAGAGGAGCCTGGCAGGCTTCAGTCCAGGGTCGCATGGAGTCGGACACAACTGAAGCGACTAAGCAGCAGCAGCATAAGGCCTGTAAAATTCTTGAATTTCAAGAATTCTTTAATTTCACTTCAATTTTTTTATTTGGTAAATTTAAGTAAAATTAAATTTCATACTTTAAAAGAAATTTAAATTGAAATTTCATACATCATCTGCTGCATGATTCCTATCGATCTTAACCTATATCAACTTGGAATTCAATTCTTTTTTAAACTTTCATCTTTATACAATTGTTGCTCTGAAAAAATTTTAATAATAAATAGGTAACATTTTAAAAAGATGTAGTAAAGTGATTTTTCTCTTTTAAAAAATTCGGGGCCCAAGTGGTAATAGTATTTAAATTGTAACAGTGGTTTAATTGGAGAACATGGTCTTGGGAATATGAATGACTGATTACTCTTTATTTTTTGCTACTTTTTTGGTTTTCTGGTACCTAAGTATTTATATAACCCCATTTATAATATATGATGTTTAAAAACAGTTTCAATTGGATGATCTGCTTCTCAAAGAAGAATTTTTCTGATAAATAATTTAGGTTCTAATGATCTTTACTATAATAAAATCTAAACAATTCTTTTTTTTGCCAAAGTTTAAAGGCAGAGTTAGTTGCATAACTTAAATTGTAAATAGTGAAACATATGCATTAATATTTTTATGTGTCTTTCAATATCAAAATAAAATTTAAAATTATTATAGCCATCTAAAGTATAAAAGCAATGAACAAAAACATTTCCACATATTTTAAAATGTTTCCTCATTTGATGTTTGTGATATGAAAAAAGAAATTAGAAAGTTGAAGATATATTTATTGAATTATTTTCAGGTTGAATGACTTTTGTTTTAAAGGCATATTGATTTCAAAAACACAGATTGTCATGCCTATGAGAAATAAACATTTGTAAAGAAAGCTAATATATTATATTCATTTATTCAGTTGAATTTCCCCATTCAATGATTATACATTAATTCCAATGTATGATTTTGAGGGTCTATTATGCTGCTGTGTGCAAGAAACATGCTTATAAAAGCTGCTGTGTTATTTACATATTCTTGAATAACCGTATCAGTATTAAACTGTGCTGTGCTTAGTTGTTCAATTGTGTATGACTCTTTATGACCCCATGGACTGTGTGGCCCACCAGGCCCCTCTGTCCATGGGGATTCTCCAGGCAAGAATATTGGAGTGGGTTGCCATGCCCTCCTCCAGGGGATCTTCCCAACCCAGGGATTGAACCCACATCTCCTGCATTTGCAGGTGGATTCTTTACCATCTGAGCTACCAGGGAATATATATATATATATATATCAAGTATACCCAAGAATACTGGAGTGGGTAGCCTATCCCTTCTCCAGGGAACTTTCCAACCCAGGAATGGAACCGGGGTCTCTTGCTGGTAGATTCTTTATCAGCTGAGCTACCAGGGAGGACCGCTGATAGATTATTATGCAATAAATGGACAGGCTTGAGACAGGAAAGTGTGAAATTGACTGTTCAATTAGAATAATTTATACTGCTCCTGCTTTTCATGTCTTGGTTGGTTGGCCATGAGGCATGTGGGATTCCCGCTCCCTGATCAGGGATTGAACGTGCATCCTCTGCATTGGAAGGCGAAGTCCCAGCCACTGGACCAGCAAGGAAGTCCCTGGATGATAGTCTCTTTGGGGCTGAAGGTTAGCGTGGCCTTTCTATTAATAAGTAGGTGAAGTAAATGCCTTTGGCTGGAAAGTCCACACCAGTCTTTTAATCAGGAATAAGTTTGTGACTTGAAAAGTTTCCTACTCATTATAGAGGAGAACACAATGAAGCAATATGCTTGGGTAAGGGGTAAAAAACAGAATGAAATCAAGAAGACAGATTTTTCAGGAACTAGAAAGAAGACATGACACAGAGCCTGAATTTGAACTGTTTAAGACAAAAATTTCCAAAATTCTCTTCTTTGCTGGATTTGGTGCTTGTCTGTGTCCCTGTATTTTCACATAAATACTCATAAATGAAGCATTTGTACCAAAAGGAGAAAGGAATAGCCCTTCTCGCAGCATTGCTAGATAAGCGGTAAATTCTGAGAAATCCCAAGACTGATGTAGACAAAAATGCACTTTAGTCAATAACCATGAATTATAACCTTCAAAATGACTTCTTTTTATTTATATGAAAGCAACAAACATTTATGAAGTCCTAAAAAAGTGCAGTGCATGCTTTTCTCACGTTGGAGTTGTGTGGTTATGATTATCACTTGTTCTTTCCCATTTATACATTTTAGGGTTGTGCCTCGTGTCTTGAAGATTTTTCTTTTCTCAAATCTTTCTTTCTGGCATTTCACAAACCCGAAACATATTGAAGAAACAGGGCACATCATTCCAGTTTTGCCTTGGATTTGAGGAGTCCCTTATGGTGGCACAGTCCTCCACAGTAACCAGGTTGTTGGGCTCCCCTGCATCCCAGAAGCTGAAAGAGAGCAAAAGGGGAGATTTACACGAGGTAAGGTGACCTATGCATGCATGCTAAGTCGCTTTATTCATGTCTGACTCTTTGTGACCTTATGGACTGTATGTAGCCCACCAGGCTTTTCTGTCCATGGCATTCTCCAGGCAAGAATACTGGAGTGGGTTGCCATTTCCTGCTGCAGGGTATCTTCCCAACCCAGGGACTGAAGCTATGTCTCTTACCTCTCCTGCCTTGGGCAAGTTGGTTCTTTACCATTAGCGCCACCTGGGAAGCCCTATAAACTAGGCAAAATACATTCGTGTTTGACTTTGCAACAATTTTACGAGACAGGTGTTATAATCCCCACTTTGATGATGAAGCAAAAGAATCTCAGAAGAGCTAAACCATTTCTCTAAGTCATAGAGTTTGTGAATAGTGAAGTTAAACTGGATGTTTCTGACTTTCTATTCTGCTGTGGTTGCTCATGGCTTTAGACCCAAAACGGAGATGTTAGGGGAAAGAGGGATATCCTGATGGATTTGTTTCCTTCACACACATAGCTCACATCGTGTTTATCTCCCCTTATCCTATAGAGTTTTGTATTCACTGAGGTGCATACTTCACTGGGTCCACAGAACAATGTTTTAAAGGGTCAGAACATCCTACTTTTAGTCCATAGGAATCTGTTGTCTCAGACTTCCCTTGTGGCACGGTGGATAAGAATTCACCTACCAATGGAGGGGACACAGGTCCAGTCCATGATCTGGGAAGATCCTACATGCCACGGAGCAGCTAAGCCTATGTACCACAACTACTGAGCCCAAGCCCTCTAGAGCTCAAGAGCCACAACTTCTCAGCCTGTGGGCCGCAGCTACCCAAGTCCATGCACTCTGGAGCCTGTGCTCCTCAACAAGAGAAGCCACCACAATGAGAAGTCCATGCACTGGAATGAAGAGTAGTCCCCGCAACTAGAGAAAGCCCCCACAAAGCAACGAAGACCCAGTATAACTAAAAATAATTAATTTTTTTAAATTCAAAGCTCTAAGAAAAGAATCTGTTGTCTTTCTTAAATCATTGTTTTTGTCTCATTGACTACAGTTTGGTGGCACAAGACTTCAAATTCCACTCTTTGTCTCCCTTGCATTTCCCATGAACTAGTGTTCTGTTTTAAGCCTCTTCTCATTTCATCTATTATTTCCCCTTTATTTCTGAGGTAATTCTAGGAGATGGAGGCAGCAGATCCTTATGCTTCTCTTTTCTGTCTTATATATCAGCTCTTTTTATGTTTGCATTTAATATCACCAAGAATGGACATGAATATACCTCTTGGACCAGAAGGAGGTTCTGAGGACTCTCCTCAACAGTGGTCTAACTTTACAATTTGGGCTAGCGTTATAGTTCTACTGGGCTTCCCAGGTGGCTCCACCTGCCAATGAAGGAGACACAGTTTCGATCCCTGGGTCAGGAAGATCTCCTGAAGAAGGAAATGGCAACTTGCTCCAGTATTCTTGCTTGGAAAATCCCATGAACAGAGGAGCCTGGTAGGCTACAGCCCATGGGGTCTCAAAAGAGTTGGACACAACTGAGCAACTAAACAACAACAAATAGTTTTACTACAAGAAGGAAATTACCTCAGAGACTTTGTGAAAGGTGTACCATCTACCCATTGCCACTGACCCTCAGTCACCTGGTCCGTCAGTCCAATATAAAACTCTTTCTTTCTAGGTTTTGTGTAGTAAAGGAATTCCTACGGGAGATACACACAGCAAATGAGGAGATCAGTTATTCCAATTTCAAATAAACATTGAAGGTAATTGTTTTTAAGAGAGAACTAGGATTTGGACTGGAGGTAATAGAAAAATGGGCCTGAAATGATAAGATTATAGAGGATTTATTTTGGCAAAGCATAGATACCATAAAATTACGCCAGTGAAAAGGAACTTTTGACAGAGAAGGAGGTTCACAATAACTCATGCAAAGTTTATCTACAGTTACGGGTAGCACAAAACATTATAAATCATAGCTTAAATATAATGGACAATTTCTGCTTACCTTCTTTCACATGTTTCTAAAAATACTGGTCATTCTAAAATGAGGTACCCATATGTACCCTATCATGTGTAAAATAAATAGCTAGTGGGAAGCTGCTATATAGCACAGGGAGCTCAGCTCAGTGCTCTGTGATGACCTAGAGGGGTGGAGCATGGGGTGGGAGGGAGGTTCAAGAGGGACGGGATACATGTATACATACAGCTGATTCACCTGGTTGTACAGCAGAAACTAACAGAACATTGTAAAGCAATTATGCTTCAATAAAAATAATAAATAAATAAAATAAAATAAGAATAAAACTAAAGTAAAATATATAAAATATAAACTAAAAATGAATAAATAAAGTAATAATTCAGTTCAGTTCAGTTGCTCAGTCGTGTCTGACTTTTTGTGACCCTGTGGACTGCAGCACGCCAGGCCTCCCTGTCCATCACCAACTCCCGGAGTTTACTCAAACTCATGTCCATTGAGTCAGTGATGCCATCCAACCAGCTCACCCTCTGTCATCCCCTTCTCCTCCTGCCCTCAATCTTTCCCAGCATCAGGGTCTTTTCAAATGAGTCAGCTCTTTGCATTAGGTGGCCAAAATAATGGAGTTTCAGCTTCAACATCAGTCCTACCAATGAACAGCCAGGACTGATCTCCTTTATGATGGACTGGTTAGATCTCCTTGCAGTCCAAGGGACTCTCAAGAGTCTTCTCCAACACCACAGTTTGAAAGCATTAATTCTTTGGCACTCAGCTTTCTTTATAGTCCAACTCTCACATCCATACATGACTATTAAAAAAACCATAGCTTTGACTGGATGGACCTTTGTTGGCAAAGTAACGTCTCTGCTTTTTAATGTGCTGTCTAAGTTGGTCATAACTTTCTTTCCAAGTAGTAAGCATCTTTAAATTCATGGCTGCAGTCACCATTGCAGTGATTTTGGAGCCCCCCCAAAATAAAGTCTGCCATTGTTTCCACTGTTTCCCCATTTATTTGCCATGAAGTGATGGGACCAGATGCCATGGTCTTAGTTTTCTGAATGTTGAGCTTTAAGCCAACTTTTTCACTCTCCTCTTTCATTTTCATCAAGAGACTCTAGTTCTTCTTCCCTTTCTGCCATAAGGGTGGTGTCATCTGCATATATGAAGTTATTGATATTTCTCCTGGCAATTTTCACTCCAACCTGTGCTTCATCCAGCACAGCGTTTCTCGTGATGTACTCTGCATATAAGTTAAATAAGCAGGGTAACAATATACAGCCTTGACACACTCCTTTCCTTATTTGGAATCAGCCTGTTGTTCCATTTCCAGTTCTAACTGTTGCTTCTTGACCTGCATATAAGTTTCTCAAGAGGCAGGTCAGGTGGTCTGGAATTCCCATCTATTTCAGAATTTTCCACAGTTTATTGTGATCCATACAGTCAAAGGCTTTGGCATAGTCAAGAAAGCAGAAATAGATGTTTTCCTGGAACTCTCTTGCTTTTTCAATGATCCAGTGGGTGTTGGCAATTTGATCTCTGGTTCCTCTGCCTTTTCTAAATCCAGCTTGAACATCTGGAAGTTCACAGTTTACATATTGCTGAAGCCTGGCTTGGAAAATTTTGAGCATTACTTTACTAGTGTGTGAGATGAGTGCAATTGTGCAGTAGTTTGAGCATTCTTTGGTGTTGCCTTTCTTTGGGATTGGAATGAAAACTGACCTTTTCCATAGCTGGGGCCACTGCTGAGCTTTCCAAATTTGCTGGCATATTGAGTGCAGCACTTTCACAGCATCATCTTTTGAAAATGAAAATGAAAGTGAAAGTAGCTCAGTTGTGTCCGACTCTTTGTGACCCCCATGGACAATACAGTCCATGGAATTCTCCAGGCCAGAATACTGGAGTGTGTAGCCTTTTCCTTCTCCAGGGGATCTTCCCAACTTGGGGATGGAACCCAGGTTTCCCGCATTGCAGGTGGATTCTTTACCAGCTGGGCCACAAGGGAAGCCCAAGTATGCTGGAGAGGGTAGCCTATCCCTTCTCCAGCGGATCTTCCTAACCGAGGAATTGAACTGGGGTCTCCTTCATTGCAGGTGGATTCTTTACCAACTGAGCCATGCGTGTGAGATGAGTGCAATTGTGCAGCAGTTTGAGCATTCTTTGGCACTGCCTTTTTTGGGGACTGAAATGAAAACTGACCTTTTCCAGTTCTGTGGCCACTGCTGAGTTTTCCAAATTTGCTGGCATATTGAATGCAGCACTTTCATAGCATCATCTTTTAGGTAATAATAATTACAGATTACTAAATAATAAATAACATGAAGTCCCAATCCTCTTTTTTTCCTGCCTTACTAATAAAGGAATTAAACATGAAAATTTCTTTTTATCGTAGTTTCTTCTAGTAAAGAAAATAAAGTTGGTAATGGCTTACAGAAAAGGTAAGAACAGCATGTATTTCAGTAAATTCATGTGACACATAGAAATTGCGGGTCAAATACTATACACAAGCATGTATGGGGTAAAGAGAGATGGGTCCTGTGAAGGATGTTTCACTACACTGGAGGATGCTGTACTCAACTACCTGCTCCTCCTGCGTGTTGATAACCACCAGGTGAGCACCCATGCTCGAGCAGTTTTTTAGACTTGCTCTCCAGGACATGGTGTCAGGAGAAAATAAGTAGCAGCTGGATTGAAAATGGAACCACTTCAGTGGACAGCAATTCTTGACTGAACCTGGAAGGAGAGAAGTTTCTGTGAGAGTCCCACATGAACCAGGTAAGATAATAGAAACCTTCCTCTGAGCTGATAAGTTTTTCACTTTGAGTCAGAAGCCTTGGAACCCCTTGTTCATGCTCCACATCTTACCATCCAAGACTTTAGGGAATTCCTCAGTCAACAAACACAAACAGCAATGTTCTTGTCTATCAAGAATTAATCCTTACTTTCTAGATGTCAGTGCCAATAAATAATAACACAACCGTATAAAAGCAGTCTCCAACCTTTTGGCACCAGGGACAGGTTTTGCGGAAGACCATTTTTTCATGGACTAAGTGGGGGAGCTGGTTTCAGGATGATTCAAGAGCATTACATTTATATTGTACACTTTATTTCTAATCTAATGCCACTGTTGATCTGATAGGTGGTATCGGTCTTTGGACTGGTACACATTTATTCTAAGGGTTTGCTGTAACATCCCCAGAGTTTCCTATTTGAATGCTAATTGCACTTCTAAAGTTTTATTCTTGTCCTCTTACCAAATTCTCATTATTCTCTGACAGGCAAGATTTTGCATTTTACTTTTGAAAAACAGGACTCAACTCAATTACTTTACTTATCCCCAAAGAGATTGGGAACCCCTAATATATACAATCTTCCTTAGTTATGCTATTGACATGGGACCCTATTATATGTTCATAGACTTCCAAGTTCAGAGAAAAATTATGTATTTTATCTGAGTGACCACTAAGCAACTGTGTCTCACGTTTTCCAAACAATGTACCCTCAACAGAATCTCCAAACTAGTTGTCCTACAGTTCTTAGAACTATAGAATTTCAGTCTATGAAGTTTATTAAAAATAAATAGTCCAATTCCTCTTGATTTAACGGTGAGGAAATTATAGCTCAGAGAAGGAAGTCACTTTCTATTGTCAAGTAGCATTTTGCTAAGACTTGGACCAGGACAATATGGAAGAGTATAGGGAGCATATTTCTGATATATTTTCAAATTTCCTTCCTACATTTTTTTCCTCCTTCACTTCATTTTGGAAGCAGGTGATGGATGAAAATAAAAAGTACACTTCTGGGAATAACACCTTCAACTTCTAGATTGACTCTTCAGCCAGACGCCTCACATTTATTCTAAAGGTTTGCTATAACGTCCCCAAAGTTTCCTGCTTGAACACAAATTGCACTTCCAAAGTTTTATTCTTGTCCTCTTACCAACTTCTCATTATTCTCTGACAGTACAGGCAAGATTTTGCATTTTGCTTTTGAAAAATGGGACCCAACTTGACTATTTTACTTATCTCCAAATCAATCTAAAGCCAGAAAATGTTGCTATGTAAATTTAGATGTTCAAGTTTGAGGTCTATTATACCTGACCCATTGGGCTTCCCTGGTGGCTCAGATGGTAAATAATCCACCTACAGTGTGGGAGATCTGGCTTTGATCTCTGCGTTGGGAAGATCCCCTGGAGGAGGGCATGGAAACCCACACCAGTATTCTGGAGAATCCCCATGGACAGAAGAGCCTGGTGGACTACATAGGGTCACAAAGAGTCAGACTTGACTGAGCGACTAAGCACAGCACACATACCTGATCCATCATTATAGCAGGAGAGTTCCATGGAATCCCCAGGTGGCTGGAACTTTTTCTCATCACATAGTTGAAAGATGCTATATGTCACTGTAAGGGAAAGAGGCACAGCTAATATTCATTACCCTTAATACAAGTGCATTTTATCTGACACTGATGAACCTATTTGCAGGGCAGGAATAGAGACGCAGACACAGAGAACAGGCTTGAGGGCACAGTCCAGGAGAGAGGGTGGGACGAATCGAGAAAAGATACATTACCATACATAAAATAGTTTGCTAGTGGGAATTTGCTGTATGATGCAGGGAGTTCAACTCAGTGCTCCGTGATAATCTAGAGGGGTGGGATGGGGTGGGAGGGAGGATCAACAGGGAGGGGACATATGTATATTTATGGCTGATTCACATTATTATATGGCAGAAACCAATATAACATTTTAAAGCAATTATCCTCCAATTAAAATTTTTTACAAATACATTAACATTTTTTTATAGTTATAAAAGTACCAGTAGTTATGATATTTCCTTACTATCTACTTTTACTTCAGCATGGATAGGAACTGAGGTTTGGTTAGTCAAAGAAGAGAGAATTCACATTTCATGCTTTTCCTGATTTATGAACACAAATGTACTTTATTTCAGGTTCAAAGACCCAAAAAAACCAGATGTGATGTCATGTAAAACTCACATTTGTATTTTTTTTCTTGTAACAAAGCCCTAGCTGAGACAGTAGAGTAGAAGAAAACTTTTTCCCTCACCTACACAGTAGAATGCATTTTAAAAGACAAATATTTTTGAAATGCTAATGTTTTCCTTGATTCCACAAACAAAATATTCTTCTCAGCCAGTTTCTTACCAAAGAAAGACACTCATATGAATTTACCTGTAGGAATTATGTATCTCAATATAGCTGTCTTACTAATAGTACAATATGCTTGGTAAGTCCTAAGCAATAAGTCCTAGCCTAAGATGAAAATGAATTATCTATTTATTGAATAAACTTTGTTAATAACATGATGATGATAATGCAGAAGATTGGTTTCAGTAATGTTAAATGAATGAATTATTGGAATGGCCACTGATCATATAAATTGCCAAATTCAATTCAGCAGCTTGGGTATTTTACCAGGGTGTATTCCTAGTAGTGTGTGCATAATCTGGAAAAATAAAATCAACAGTGAGTTAAATATATATATAATAAATATGTTTGGACTCTCTTTTGTTGCTGTTGTTTAGTTGCTAAGTCATGTCCAGCTTTTTGCAACCCCATGGACTGTGGCCTGCCAGGCTCTTGTGTCCATGGGATTCTTCAGGCAAGAATACTGGAGTGGATAGCCATTCTCCAGAGGGTTTTCCCGATGCAGGGATCCAACCCACGTCTCCTGAATTGCCAGCATATTCTTTACCACTGAGCCACCAGGGAAGGCCCCACAAAAGCAATACAAAATGCCTAAGACTCTCTCTTTTGCCAAGTCGAACCTTCTAACCCTTCTTTCCAAGAAGTGACTTCCTGTGCCTCTGGCTAGGATCTCAGAGAGGTTTACACTAATGACAAGACTACAGAGAGGGTGAACTCAGGGCCACTAAGGAAATAAAAATTGTGTACCATGAAGAATGTTTCGCAGGTCACTGAAACTTAGTACCAGTTTTATGCTGGTTGGGGTTTCTGGCTTGAGGAGTAACCTGGCGATAAATATGGGGGAAAGCATTAGTCACTCAGTCGTGTCCGACTCTTTGCAACCCCATGGTCTGTAACCTGCCAGGCTCCTCTGTCCATGGGATTTCCCAGGCAAGAATACTGGAGTGGGTTGCCAGTTCCCTCTCCAGGGGATCTTCCTCACCCAGGGATAGTACCCACATCTGCATCGCAGGCAGATTCTTTACCATCTGAGTCACCAGGGAAATGGAAATACCCTTTGTGGGAGAAAAGAACCCACAGTCAACAAGGAAGAATTCACTCCTAATGTTCACCAGGCAGCTTGAGTGTGACCTTCAGAACTCACCAACACATCTGGTGATAAAACAGGCACTCAGGAGCAGGATGGAGGTGCCAGCAATGGCCCATGAGAACAGCTGGAAAGAGAAGCATCTTCTCTCTGTAGAAAGAAAGACATACATGTGGTCAATCTTCCCTAAAAAGCTATGAAAGAGATAAAAGAAATTCATGTTTGACCCTGTTTACTTCCTTCCACTTGTATTACCTATACTGAATAATTTTTACACTTTAGAAAGCATGAAGATCATTGGAAGGGTTGGCTAAAACACAGATCATGGGGTCCTACCTCCAGAATTAAAAATTCAGTAGAGCTGGTATGAAATCCACAAGTTTCCAGGAGCTGAGAATGCTGTTGGCCTGGGAACCACACTTAGAGAAGCACTGAAGGAGCTCATGGCTATTTTTAAGAGTCTGAATCAAGGACTCAGACATATGTGCAATTTTTTTCCTTTCCAACTCTCCCAGATTTTCCCTCTTTCCCTCTCCCTTTCTCCTCCTCACTCTTTCCAGTTTTTCTTGTCTCTCTACTGCTCTCCTCCTTTCAGGGTCTCCTTTTCCAGGTGCTTTGTAAATCAATCTGATAAAACTTTGATGACCTTGTAGTTCCCCTCCTCCCCCCTCCACATATTTACACACACAGAGAGTGAATTCCAGAGACTTGCAGATGCTTGCACCCACTCCAGTGTTCTTGCCTGGAGAATCCTGGGGACGGGGGAGCCTGGTGGGCTGCTGTCTATGGGGTCGCACAGAGTCGGACACGACTGACTAACGTGACTCAGCAGCAGCAGCAGAGACTTGCCCAATGGGACACAACGAACCATGGAAAAGGTAGTCTGGTAGCTCTCCCTGAACTCAATCTCCTGCAATCTTCCCAGAAGAACATCTAACCTTCTAACCATCCCCTCTTTCACTCTCTGTCTCTGTCTCTCCTCTCTTACTCTACTGGCATTTACTGGGCAACAAGTCAGTCTCCTCACTCCAGGAGACAACAAAATGGAGAAATGATGACATTTTAAGTATCAGCAAAACAAACTGACCTTGGAGACATATGAAGGGCTTTAAAAATATTGTTTTATTTTGATGGACAAAATTTCTCCACTTTCTTCCAGACCTCACTCATCCCTAAATTTATTGTTCTGTCCCCAGAATGTTTATCACCTCTTCCATGAAAAAATCTATGAAAGAAAAGTGCATGCATGCTCAATCGTCTCCTACTCTTTGTGACCCCATGGACCATAGCCCACCAGGCTCCTCTCTCCATGGGATTTTCCAGGCAAGAATACTGGAGTGGGTTGCCATTTCCTCCTCCAGTCTTCCCAACCCTGAGATTGAACCCATGTCTCCTGTGACTCCTGCATTGGCAGGCAGATTCTTTACCACTGAGCCACTAGGGAAGATTGAAGGAAAAGGAATAGTTGCAAATCTTACCTGTTTGTGATGCTGGTGATGTGGATGAATTCATTCTTTCTCTTTTCTCTTTCTTCCTTTCCTCTCCTCCTCACTGTCTCTTTCTTCCTCCTCCTTTCCTCTTCCCTGTCTCTGTCCTTAGTTTCTGGGTCCAAGAGTGCTTTGTTGATAAGAGCCAAAGAAAATGAAGGAGGAATACTTGATCTATGTTTTAGGAAGCTCAACCTTAAGACATAAGAAAATTAACTTGTTCTGTGGCTGTATGTTTATGTCAAGATTTCCTTTGTTGCATAAGGAGGGCAAGGGAGTTTACTGGGCAACAGTCAGTCTCCTCACTCCAGGAAACAATGAAATGGGGAAATGAAGACATTTTAAGCATCAACAAAACAGACAGAACTTGTGGAGATATGATGGGCTTAAAAATTATTGTTTTATTAATATTTTGGTGGATAAATTGCTGTGCTTTCTTCCAGATCTCACTTATCCTTAAATTTTTCCTTGACATCTGTGGGGCTCACCTATGCACTTCCAAACCACTTTGATCTTTCAGTTCAGTTCAATTCAGTTGCTCAGTCGTGTCTGACTCTTTGTGACCCCACGAATCACAGCACGCCAGGCCTCCCTGTCCATCACCAACTCCCGGAGTTCACTCAAACTCATGTCCATCGAGTCGGTGATGCCATCCATCCATCTTATCCTCTGTCGTCCCCTTTTCCTCCTGCCCCCAATCCCTCCCAATCCCTCAGAGTCTTTTCCAATGAGTCAACTCTTTGCATGAGGTGGCCAAAGTACTGGAGTTTCAGCTTTAGCATCATTCCTTCCAAAGAACACTCAAGGCTGATCTCCTTTAGAATGGACTGGCTGGATCTCCTTGCAGTCCAACGGACTCTCAAGAGTCTTCTCCAACACCACAGTTGAAAAGCATAAATTCTTTGGCGCTCAGCTTTTTTCACAGTCCAACACTCACATCCATACATGACCACTGGAAAAACCATGGCCTTGACTAGACAGACCTTTGTTGGCAAAGTAATGTCTCTGCTTCTTTACTATTACACATTTGTTAACTGAAAAGAGGGCTTCCCTGGTGGCTCAGATGGTAAAGAGTCTGCCTTCAGTGAGGGAGACCTGGGTTCGATTCCTGGTTTGGGAAGATCCCCTGGAGAAGGAAATGGCAACCCACTCCAGTATTCTTGCCTGGAAAATCCCATGGATGGAGGAGCCTGGCAGGCTACATTCTATGGGTTGCAAAGAGTCAGACAGGACTGAACTGAAAAGGAGACACATTTGACACAGAGCTGGGCATGTAGTATATGTATTTATACCTTAGCCATGTGAATTTTCTTCACCTTTTATGCTTTTTCTTCCTCTTTCATTTGAAGCTCTTAAACAGTCTATTACTTTGGAATTCTAATGCCTTTTATCAAGTGATGGCCACTAGGCTATTTTACAGGTTCAACTCAGATGAACAGCCTTGTGTAGTATGACTATGCACTTTGAAACTCATCTCAATTTCTTACATCATAACATAGGTTCTGAGGTTCTAGAGGAGGCTCAGTAGGAAGTTTAATTCTACTGTTCTAAATTACTTGTGAGTTTTGTTTTATATTAATATTATAACCTATTTCTCTCAATGGGAAAAATGACTTTGAATGTTGGAAGAAATAATTTCAATTAGATATTGGAATACAGTGTGTTTCTGGAAGATTAGTTGGATATAGTCATGTTCTGTTACTTAAGAATAAGATTAACTGGTCTCAATTGATTTAAATTCACATTTGTTATATATATATATATGTATAAAACCTGGTAATCCCCACACCCAATGACTCACAGACTTCCCATGTGTTAGAAAATATCCCTATTCTCAAAGGGACTTTTTATTGTTTGAATGTATTGTCAATTCCCTCCAGATTTTCCATTTAACAGTTATATAGATTATAGAATGATTACAACTTTTACACATTTATTTTATAAACATACACATTTTTAATGTATGCTATCAGCAAATGGCTTTGAACCACAGAGAAACTGTCTAGTGGATGAATTATATGAATTATTAAATAGTGAATCACACTAACTACAGCCCATTATTTATTATTATCAATCAGTAGAAATCAATATGAATGAACAATTATGTTAATAATTTAATGAATATACAATTAGCTGTATATTAATGATTAATAGTTCTGTTTGCATCAACTAAAATATGAAAATGATTTTATCCCCTTTGTTTTACCACTTTTCTCCAAGTTATAAAAATAGTATTTTTGTGTTCAATAATATGAGAAAAATATGACAAGTGAAAGACTTCTATCTATTCTATGTTTAGAAGTCCATACTTCTAAAGCCAATCACTGTTGATTTTTTTTTACATACTTTGAGAGATTAAAAAAAAAATTATTTATTTATTTTTGGCTGCACCGGGTCTTTGCTGCTGAGGATGGGCTTTCTCTAGTTGTGATGAGCAGGGGCTAGATTTTGGAAATCTACCACATTTTCCTGAAGCTGACATAAGCAGTATGACATAAGCTCTCTTGGCCTGTAACCCAAATTTGATGTTTATTTGGAGTACCATCTCATCTTCTGTCATCCCCTTCTCCTCCTGCCTTCAATCTTTCCCAGCATCAGGGTCTTTTCCAGTGAGTCAGTTCTTCACATCAGGTGGCCAAATTATTGGAGTTTCAGCTTCAGCATTAGTCCTTCCAATGAATATTCAGGACTGATTATGAAGACAAGATGGTTGGATGGCATCACCAACTCGATGGACATGAATTTGAGTAAGCTCCGGGAGTTGGTTCTGGACAGGAAAACCTGGCATGCTGCAGTCCATGGGGTTGCAAAGAGTCAGATAGGACTGAGTGACTGAACTGAACTGAACTGGAGTACCATAAATCTATATCAATGCAATTCTTGTAAATATTTAAATCTTGACTATCTACTATGAAAATTAGGGATTATAATGCATAGTTTATAATGCTGATTTTAATATTGAAATGTGTCAATATAAAGTGATTTTCTTATGCACATATAAGAAAGGAAAAGATGAATCAGTTACATTCCTTCCCTCTGCCTATTGAGAAAGCTCATCCCGATTATAAAACCTGGTGCTGGGAACTTCCCTGATGGTCCCATGGTCGAGAATCTGCTTTCCAGTGCAGGAGACACAGGTTTGATCCCTGGTGGTGGAAGTAAGATTCCACATGCTGTGGGGCAACTAAGCCCATGGGTTGCAGCTAAGACCTCACACAGTCAAATAAATAAATAAATAAATATTTTAAAACACCAAACATAGTGCTTTTTATTATAGCTTTGCTTTTAACTGTGAAAAGTGAAAGGGAAAGTCACTCAGTTGTGTCCGATTCTTTGTGACTCCATGGACTATACAGTCCGTGGAATTCTCCAGGCCAGAATACTGGAGCAGGTAGCCATTCCCTTCTCCAGGGGATCTTCCCAACCCAGGGATTGAACCCAGGTCTCCGGCATTGCAGATTCTTTACCAGCTGAACCATCAGGGAAGCCTGTTTTAAACGGTATTCAAATAGAAAAACTGTAAGGTATAAATTGATAAACATAATATGAATTCTGAAGATCAGGATCAAAGAATAAATCATATTGTGCATATTGCAAATCGGTCTTGAATATTTATTGGAAGGACTGATGTTGAAGCTGAAACACCGATACTCTGGCCACTTGATGTGAAGAAATGACTCATTTGAAAAGACCCTGATGCTGGGAAAGATTGAGGGCGGGAGAGAAGGGGATGACAGAGGATGAGATGGTTGGATGGCATCACCGACTCAATGGACATGAGTTTGAGTAAACTCTGTGAGTTTGTGATGGACAGGGAAGTCTGGTGTGCTGCAGTCCATGGGGTTGCAAAAAGTTGGACATGACTGAGCAACTGAACTGAACTGAACTCAGCTGTGCATATTGCTAATTCATGTAGTTCATTTCATTATAATGTATACCTGACTTTATAATGTTGAACTTACAACCCTTTATCATTAATATTTAAAAAATAAAATCCAAATATCTGCAGCAATAAATAAATAAACAAACCTGAAATTTTGTCTCAAGTCAATTATTTTCATTGTAATTTAATATCAAAGCCTTATTGTTAAAATGTAACACAAGGACATGACAATATAGGAACATTAATTACTCAATAGAGCAGGTGAAACATGACTCTTGTGACAGTCATATTGCAATTTTTTCTTCTGAGACAAACACTTCCTCTTCCTTATGGGAGAGTAGAGAATAAGATATTTTAGGCTACTTCACTTTTCTTTAATCCTTTCTTATTCACATTCTTGAATAACTGTGAAACCGTCTTCCTATATCAAATATGATTTTTCATGAATTTTGTTGAATGAGATTTTGGAACTTTTCTCCCTTATGAAATTTTGAGGTGACAAAATTGATATTCTGCTGTTAATTTATCTTTGTAAGATGTGAATAATTCCCAAATAGAATTCATCTTAAAAGATCTAAATGGAAATTAAGTGTCAAAACTATTTTATTTTTAAAGAGCATTTTGTCTAACAGAGGTATTCTACAAAGATTAGAATTATGATATAATTAATTTTTATTGCATTCATAGTTTTCAAATTTTATAAATGTGTGTAAGTATGTTATTTAACTTTTTATGAATGATTGTATTAATGTTATTTATACATGTTTCACTTTTAGTATACCTACTATCAATTTCCTTGTTAATTTTATCATTTTAAAATAAAGAACTTTTATAATAACTACTATTTAACATTAATAGTTCAGAGTTTTTAAGGAGAGTGAAAATGACCATCACAAGTTAGCACAGATATAAGGAGTTACCCATTTATAAATGTTTATGCCTCCAAAACATTAGCTTTAAAAAATAATAAAGTAATCTTTAAGTTATTTAGAATATATATTTTCTCATAGAAATAAATACGTCCTCAAATCAACACCTGGAAAATCCCATGGACAGAGGAGCCTGTCAGGCAACAGTCAAGAATCACACAGAGTTGGACAGGACTGAAGCGACTTAGCACATATGCACTCACCAATCAACACAAAAACTTGTTTAACCCATCAGAATTTTGAGGTGTTTGCTAGGACCTTGTTCAGACTATCTTTTTGTAAATGGAGAGAGGTATTGTGCATTTACATAGAATAACTTGAGTCACTATTAACTTGCCAACCAGGTGACAGAGCAGTCAACTCAGCGTGTGTGGACTATGACATAACTTCATTATTTCCAAACAATGCCCTCTACCGTGCTGTGTCAAAATTCTCTTTTCTGCTGAGTAGCAGATATTTTAATATCTTGGCAGATCCTTTGGTTTTCAGGTCACTTTCACTAGGCAAATTGTGAAACTTGTCTAACCCATCTTAAAGCTGATTTTATATATCTTACGTTTATTTTCCTCTTTCTCCAATGGATCTTCTAACCTGCTGAGCCACAGGCATGGGCCATGGCCTGAGGAGTCTGCAGCCAAGAAAGGAGAATGTATTCTGCCCTTTGTTTTTAAAATATATATATTTATATACATATAGCTTCCCTGGTGGCTCAGATGGTAAAGAATCTACCCACATGGTGGGAGACCAGGTTTGCTCCCTGGATCAAGAAGATCCCCTGGAGAAGGAAATAGCAACCCATTCCAGTTTTCTTGCCCAGAGAAATCCATGAACAGAGGAGCCTGGTGGGTTAAATTCCATGAGATCACGAAGAATCAGACATGAATGAGCAACTAACACACACACACACACACACACACACACACACACACACACATTTGGTTGTAACAGGTCTTAGTTGTGGCCCTCAAGATCTTTGATTTTCATAGCATTCAGGATCTAGTTGCAGCATGTGAGATCTAGTTCCCTGCACAGGGATCCAACCTGGGCCCCCTGCATTGGGAGGGCAGAACCTTAGCCACTGGATCACCAGGGAAGTCTCTGTTCTGCTCTTTGAATAACTTCCCTCTTCAAAATATCCCCCTCCTTTCAGCTTCTGCATTTGGTCTCTCTGTTTCAGGGCAGAGAGAGGAGAGAAGTCATGCTATGCTTTTGTCCCGTGATTCCTGGCGAGGGAGCATTGGCTGAGGCTTATTTTGGTTCCTCTCCCTGCTAGTGGTGTAATGTGCAGTTTGGGCTCATTTTCTTGGAGGCATGTTTCAGTTTTTGTCTCTACCACCTAGTACTGCCTCAGAGAAATAAATTCCCCATTTATAATTTTATACCCATAGTTCAGGGTAAGAAATTCCCTCCCTTGGAAGCTGTCTGAGCAGCCAGGTAGCTCCTTTGTTCTTGTTTACACTCTTGAGTTCCTTCATGTGAAGTCAAGGAAACCAGGGGTCTTCTTTTCCCTCTTTTTCTTTCCAGGCACACTACATCAGGCAGCACTTTCTCTGGCTGGTATATACAGCTCCATCAGCCTCTTGCTTTCAGAAAGTACAAATTGTCTGTATAAATTATCACCAAATTGTAGGGAATGTGTCAAGCTTTCCCAGAACAACTCAGGAAGCTTTCCCACCAACTTCAGGTGGTGAAGAACAACTTCACCATCTCCATTAGACTATAAGCTCTATGAGGACAGAGAATTAACTAGTTTGTTCATTACTGTATTCCACGGGCAGGGAACACGTAAGACATCATAGGTGTTCATCATAGACAGTTTTTTTAAGCTTTGACATTTATTTATTTTTGGCCGTGCTGGGTCTTCGCTGCTGCGTGGACTTTTGTCTTGCTGCAGTGAGCGGGAGTATTCTCTAGCTGTAGTGAACCGGCTTCTCATGTGGTGGCTTCTCTTGCTGTGGAGCACAGTTTCCAGGGTGATTGGGCTTCAGTAATTGCAGGTCCTAGAGCACAGACTCAGTAGTTGTGGCACGTGGGCTTAATTGCTATGAAGTATGTGGGATCTTCCTGGAGCAGGGGTCGAAACCAAGTCTCCTGTATTAACAGGCAGATTCTTTACCACTGAGCCACTGGGGAAACCCCAATATTCTTTTTCTTGAAAGAATAAACAAAATAATATCAAGAATTGGTTTTTTAAAAAATCTTTAATACAGGTTGGATAACATCAGGTTTCAATTAACCAAATAACTGATAGCCTAGTGGCTATAAACTGGTGGTAATTTGGCTTGCTTCCCATTGAGGATATGCTGTAATGTCCAGACATTTTTGGCTTCCCTGGTGGCTCAGTGGTAAAGAATCTACCCAAAATGCAGGAGATGTAGTTTTTCAGTTTTTTATTTATTTTTCTGGCCAAGAAATTCCTTTGTACAGTTCATTTCTTCTTTTTTTGTTTAAAAATGTTTATTTATTTACTTGACTGCACCAGGTCTTAGTTGCAGCATGTAGGTTCTTCGATCTTCATTGCAGTGTGTGGGATCTAGTTTCCTTACTAGGGATCCAGGCCTGCTGCATTGGGGGCTCGGAGTTTTAGCTGCTAGATCCTCAGGTCATTTCTTATTTTTCAGTAATAAACCAATCCTTCATATAAATCTTTAAAGGGAGAAGGCAGGTGGACTGGGAAGGGACTGGGCTTCCCCCTCTGGTGGGTCTTCTCAACTGAAAGTGCACGAGAGCAAGTGCCTCCAACTTCTTGATTGCTGGAGCTCAACTTGGAGTTGGCCATGGTGGCAGCTGTGGCTGCAGTGGTATGGTAGCCTACTCCAAATAATAGAGTCATTGGAAATAACTGATACTCAGAAACTGCTGCACCAGTGAATTTTTTTTTTTCCTTAATTGAAGGAAAAATGGTAGCTTAGAGGTAAAGAATCTGTCTGCCAACACTGGAGATGCGGGAGACGTGAGTTCCATCTCTGGGTTGAGACAATCCGCTGGAGGAGGAAATGGCAACCCGCTCCAGTATTCTTGCCTAGAGAATCCCATGGACAGAGAAGCCTTGCGGGCTACAGTCCATGGGGTCGCAGAGAGTTGGACGCAACTGAGTGAATAACACTTTTACTTTCAAGCAGAATGTGGATGATAACCAAAGCAGGTCACAGAGGAGGAGTATAGTGGGGGAAGGGAAGAAGGGAGGAGGGAGAAATAAGGTGTTTGGAACAGGTGGAGACTGAAGGTCATTGTAAAGACTTTTTCTGTCAGACTGAAATGGAGAACGATTATAGGATTTTGAGCAAAAGACTGACACAATCTGACTCAAGTTTCAAAAAAAATTCACTCTCAGAATAATCTGAAGGGAGACAAAAAGAAGCAGAGCAACTTGCCAGGATGTTATTACTGTCATAAGCAAGGGGAATCTAAATACTAGTATTGTTTAAATCTGAGGATAGACAGAATGTGATGATTAATCTAATGTGTCAATTTGACTGCATCATGGGATACCCAGACATTTAACTAAACAGTATTTCTGCATGTGTCTGTGTCATTATCATCATTTCACTGATTCTCATCAGATCCCCTGGAGAAGGGAATGGCTACCCACTCTTGTATTCTGGCCAGGAGAATTCAGTGGACAGAGGACCCTGGCAGGCTATAGTCCATGGGGTTGCAAAGAGTCGGACAAGACTGAGCAACTTTCACTCACTTACTCATTTATCTGTGACTATACTGAATCCACACTTTTACCTAAATTTCTTCTTTTTTTGGACCATGTCACATAGCTTGTGGGATCTTAGTTTCCACACCAGGGATCAAACTCTGACCTTCAACAGTGAAAGTACAGAGTCCTAACCACAGGACCACCAAGAATGTGTTCAGTTGCTTCAGTTGTGCCCGACTTGTTGCAAACCCATGGACAGAGGAGCCTGTTCATGGGATTTTCCTGGCAAGAATACTGGAGTAGGTTGCCATTTCCTCCTCCAGGGGGGACTGCCAGAAAGTTCCCTAGCTAAATTTCATATAATTTTGAGTCCAATGAAATAATTGAATGACTGCCTTGTACCAAATGATGTGTTAAGAACTATGAATGCTGTGTAATTGAACAAAATAAAGTGATGAGAGAATAAACCGCAAACAAGGTAAATAAATTTTGCTTCTGTATAATTTCTTTCCTGGAATAATGGTGCCCTCGTGTGGCTCTAGCTGGCTGTCAAATCATTTCTCAATTACTTTAGGAGTTCAGGGTGCTTATTATGAAATGCTGTGACTTATTTGTCTGCATGCATGCTAAGTCACTTCAGTCATGTCCAGCTCTGTGTGACCCTATGGAGTGACCTGTAACCTGCTAGGTTTCTCTGTCCCTGGGATTCTCCAGACAAGAATACTGGAGTGGGTTGCCATACCCTCCTCCAAGGGATCTTGCTGACCCAGGGATTGAACCCTTGTGTCTTATGTCTCCTGCATTGAGTGCCACCTGGGAAACTTGATGTATTTGTTTAGTAATGTTAAATTATAATGCAGAAATTCACATTAAACTTTCTTCTCACTCTGTATTTGGTGATAGAACATCTGTACGTGTGTACACAGCTCATTCTCATTATTCAGCGTCCTTATATCATATGATATCACTGGGAACGTGGAAATGGAGACCACTGAACTGCTCTCCTAGTGATAACACAAGGGTTAGGTTGCTATGAGGCTCTGGTCACATTTTTGTCAACGGATTGATATAAAAATCTGGCTTATGTGTTTTCTATTAAAAACATCTTATTTAATATATTTTGTTATAAATTAGATAACAAGTAAAGACCCACTGTTTAGCACAGGGATCTCTATTCAATACTCTGTAATGGCCTATATGGGAAAAGAATCTAAAAAAGAGTGGCTATATGTACATGCATGGCAGATTCACTTTAATGGACATCTGAAACCAACAGAGCATTGTAAATTATATCCCGACAAAAATTAAATGTATATGTTAATTATATATATATATTTAATTATATATATATAATTAATTATATATATATGTCCATTAAAGTGAATCTGCCATGCATGTACATATATCCATTCTTTTTTAGATTCTTTTCCCATATAGGCCATTACAGAGTATTGAATAGAGATCCCTGTGCTAAACAGTGGGTCTTTACTTGTTATCTAATTTATATATATATATAATTATATATATATTTAATATATATTTTAATTTTTATGAGAGGCCTGGCATGCTGTAGTGCATGGAGTCTCAGAGTCAGACACGACTGGATGACTGAACAACAATAAGAATGCTTGACTGGATCACACGACAGAATTTTACCAAGAAGCTAAGGGTGTGAATTCCTTGGTAATTCCATTACTTAACTTGACATACTTAGAAGTCAAGTTTGACCCTAAAGAATTGGCTTCACAACAATTCTCTGTTTTTCTATTTTTCTTTCATTGTAATAATGAAGGCCACTACCTTCTGAAGCAAAGATTCCTTCATAGCAGAATTGGTTTTTTCCAGAATTTGTTTTTCACATTCTAAAATTTAAGAATGTGGTTTAATGTCACTGGATGTGGGAGTGATGTTCTGAAATTCCCATAATAGAATGATCTATTGTTCCTTTTTACACAAGTTGTTTCATAGACTCAGGGCAAGTTGTCAAGTGGGTGAACTTTTTTTCTCTCCTTTCAGTTTTCCTCATTTATTTTCAAGATGCCAGTTATTTTGCTATGTCCTAACAGCTCCTCTCCAGAGAAGGCAATGGCAACCCACTCCAGTACTCTTGCCTGGAAAATCCCATGGATGGAGGAGCCTGGTAGGCTGCAGTCCATGGGGTCGCTAGGAGTCGGACACGACTGAGTGGCTTCACTTTCACTTTTCACTTTCATGCATTGGAGAAGGAAACGGCAACCCACTCCAGTGTTCTTGCCTGGAGAATCCCAGGGACGGGGGAGCCTGGTGGGCTGCTGTCTATGGGGTCGCACAGAGTCGGACACGACTGAAGCGACTTAGCAGCAGCAGCAGCAACAGCTCCTCTCATAACGGAAATGGATATTTTTCCAAAGATACTTACTTCTTTCATAAAAGTTAGCTTTTTCAAAAGTTATATTTTAGCCATTTGGCCATTGAGCATGTATAACGCCAACCGGGAGTTCCTGTTTAATCACTGAGATAACCACTTACCTAGTGTAACAACAATAACAATACAATAACAATTGTATATTGTTATGCTGTGGAATTTATTTCATGCCCAGTAATAATGCCTAGAAGGTTTCCCTTGGGCCTGCTTTTGCCTAGTTTTTTTTGCCTAGAGTTTTTACTAGTTTTGGGCTTAACAGATTAACAACCTCAACCAATAGGGTTTTCCTCAATTTTATATTTTGAGGGGTTGGGAGAAAGTGGGTTATCTCAAGTAATAGTTTTTGTTCTTATTCAAAGAGAAAAAGAATTATTTTATAATCATTGCTGCTTTCAGAATGGTTCAGCAGAAATAGTACCTGGAATATTTTTTTTCATTGAAGTTAACTTGTCAATCAGTAAAGCTGAACCATTTAGTCTAAAAAGTGCTTGCTTGTTTTTCTTTCTTTCTTTTTTTTTTTTTTTTTTGCTTTATTGGATTGACCATTGTTTGACTGGATTTATTGTATGAGTTCATGGCTTTGGCTTGGTGCTTCTAAGTTTTTAGCCTTGAACTTGTATTCTCTGACATTCTGACTTCATTCAGCATCCACCTCGAGGCAGCAATGTGAAACTTAAGGCATGTTGAAACCTGAAGGAACAGTGGGAATTCCCACTCACATCTCTCCCCGGGCCTCTCAATTGCCTCTCTCTAGAGGTGAGGACTGAGCGACTGAACTGAACTGAACTGAGAGGAGAGGAATCTTCCAGACAGGTGCAGACTCACAGGACAGAAACTTCTCAATGACTGTAAGTTTTGTCAGAAAGTAAAGAAAAAAAAATGAGTAAAAAAATGAAAACAATGGAAGTCACAGGCCCTGTGGGAAGGACCAACTCTTGCATCTGTTTTCAGATCAAGTATATTCTCAGAGGAGGCCTCTCTTGAGGCATAATTACGAAGTTGCTAAAGTTTGTTTTAGTAGTCATCAGCACAGTTCCCTTTCTGATTGTTGGCATGTGTTTTCCTAGCCTGCGCAGAGCTTTTATTTCATGGCCTAGTCTTGAACATCACTTTAAACCATCACCAGTTAAATCAAGCCTTTCAATTAAATGAAATTAAATTAAACCTTTAAATTGGAACAATTGATTCTCTCTTCCTGTTCCTTCCAGGTTTGTGTCCACTGACTAAGCTGAGATGTTCTTCACTGTTACAGATGAAGAGTTATGGGTCCAATTTAGTGTAGTACCTCAAATGGCTAATGCAAGAAACTGTAGGAATGTCAGTCACACTGATAGGTAGTAGGAAATTAAAGTATCTCCAGTAAAACTTCCTTTGGCACATATTAACTCATATTTTTTCTGATAAGTCTGTTCCTCTTACATGTGGTGTTTTCTCTCTACCCCAGTGCTCTGCACTGAGTCTGATCTGATACTTAGTGACTGTCTGAAAAACAAATATTCTTGCCTTGAGAACCTCATAATCAGTATGAAAAGGCAAAAAGAAGGACACTGAAAGATGAACTCCCCAGGTCGGTAGGTGCCAAATATGCTATTGGAGATCACTGGAGAAATAACTCCAGAAAGAATGAAGAGAAGAGAAACCAAAGCAATAACAACACCCAGTTGTGAATGTGACTGGTGATGGAAGCAAGGTCCCATGCTGTAAAGAGCAATGTTGCATAGGAACTTGGAATGTTAGGTCCATGAATCAAGGCAAATTGGAAGTGATCACACAGATGGCAAGAGTGAATATCGACATTTTAGGAATCAGCAAACTAAAATGGACAGGAATGGGTGAATTTAACTCAGGTGACCATATGCCCACTACTGTGGGCAAGAATCCCTTAGAAGAAACGGAGTAGCCATCATAGTCCACAAGAGTCCAAAATGCAGTACTTGGATGCAATCTCAAAATCGACAGAATGATCTCTGTTCGTTTCCAAGGCAAACCATTCAGTATCACATTAATCCAAGTCTATGCCCCGACCGGTAACACTGAAGAAGCTGAAGTCGAACAGTTCTATGAAGACCTACAAGACCTTCTAGAACTAACACCCCCAAAAGATGTTCTTTTCATTATAGGGGACTGGAATGCAAAAGTAGGAAGTCAAGAAACACCTGGAGTAACAGGCAAATTTGGCTTTGGAGTACAGAATGAAGCACGGCAAAGGCTAATAGAGTTTTGCCAAAAGAGCACACTAGTCATAGCAAACATCCTCTTCCAATAACACAAGGGAAGACCCTACACATGGACATCACCAGATGGTCAATAGTGAAATCAGATTGATTATATTCTTTGCAGCCAAAGATGGAGAAGCTCTATACAGTCAACAAAAACAAGACCAGGAGCTGACTGTGGCTCAGATCATGAACTCCTTATTGCCAAATTCAGGCTTAAATTGAAGAAAGTACGGAAAACTACTAGACCATTCAGGTATGATCTAAATAAAATCCCTTACCATTATACAGTGAAAGTGAGAAATAGATTTAAGGGACTAGATCTGATAGAATGCCTGATGAACTATGGGTGGAGGGAGGTTCGTGACATTGTACAGAAGACAGGGATCAAGACCATCCCCAAGAAAAAGAAATGCAAAAAAGCAAAATGACTGTCTGAGGAGGCCTTACAAATAACTGTGAAAAGAAGAGAAGTGAAAAGCAAAGGAGAAAAGGAAAGATATACCCATTTGAATGCAGAGTTCCAAAGAATAGCAAAGAGAGATAAGAAACCCTTCCTCAGTGATCAGTGCAAAGAAATAGAGGAAAACAACAGAATGGGAAAGACTAGAGATCTCTTCAAGAAAATTAGAGATACCAAGGGAACATTTCATGCAAAGATGGCCTTGATAAAGGACAGAAATGGTATGGACCTAACAGAAGCTGAATATATTAAGAAGAGCTGGCAAGAATACACAGAAAAACTATACAAAAAAGATCTTCACGACACAGATAATCACAATGGTGTGATCACTCACCTAGAGCCAGACATCCTGGAATGTGAAGTCAAGTGGGCCTTAGGATGCCGGGAGCCGGCGAGAGACATTCCACTCGTGACAAAGGTCATGAGGAAGGAGGCTCGGCATACGCAAAGGCGGGATGGAGCCTCGGGAGTCCCCCCGGATATTCTCTAGCATCTTCCCCCCAAAACCAGAGTCTGCCTACTTTATTGCTTTGTGCTCTCACCTCTGACTTTACTGGGGGCTGTCCCCCACCACCATCTCGCTCTCTCTGTCAAAGAGTTAACTTACAGCTCCAATTAATAAAGTTCCTGGGCAACTAGGAGTGTTTAAATCCAAACCCCTCAGATGGCTCTCTAACTCGCCTGACAAGTTTACCCGGACTCCTACAGCTATGCATAAGATTGTTTACAGTCTCCCAGCCTCGAGCCTCGAGAGGCATGGGAAGCTTAAGATATTCAAATAGCTTAGAGCCTCTCAGAGAGTTAGAAACTGTCAGAATAAAACTAGTAAAAGATTTCATTGATGAACCAATGCTTGCTGCCAAGTTTCCGCATCCCCTGAATTGTATCCTTGAATGTGTATTAATTAATATAGTTGGTATGTAGAAAAAATAAGTAGTGGCCTTGGTATTAGTAACTTTAGACCCTTAAGGTAAAAAATTCTTTCCTTTGTTGTAAACCCATTACACATCCGCCCTATAGGAATGCAATTTTATCTTCGGAAGATGGTGCCAAACCTTAAAATAATTACTCTTAGAGAAAATAAGTCTTACGGTTGATAAGCCTTTGTCAAGAGCCATAAAATGTTAATAGGCCTTCTGGCCAGAAGATGATGTAAATCACCTAAACCATTTGTATACGATAAATTTGCAGGAAAGAAACCCTGGTTTTTGATCAGGATCAAAAACTGCTGACTTTGCATCCCTTATTATCATCTATGTGTAACTTTGGGTATATAAGCCCCTGTTAAAAATAAAGCTACGGGCCTTGCTCACCAGAGCTTGGTCTCCCCATGTCATTCTTTCTTTTCACATCCTGGCTGAAGTCTCCATCTGGAGCGCGGAGGTCCTCTGCGACCATTTATTTGCCTGGGCTTCTAAGACCCACTCGAGAAGGTGTCTAAGGTGGGGCACCTTCCGCTATTCGAGAGGGCGCCTGCGGCCTCCGTGGTCAGAGCTAACCTGGTTATATTGTCACAGGTTATATTGATTTTCCACGTAAACCAAGCTACTCAGCCTCTTTTCTCCACTGAATTTTCCTACTGAGCTATCCTCATTCTATTACTCTTTATATCTCTAATTAACGTTTGAATAGGTCGCCGACGCCGTCTCCCCTTCGAATACCCTGGATCAGCCGGGGCTGGACCTCGGCATTAGGAAGCATCACTATGAACACAGATAGTGGAGGTGATAGAATTCCAGTTGAGCTATTTCAAATCCTGAAAGATGATGCTGTGAAAGTGCTGCACTCAATATGCCAGCAAATTTGGAAAACTCAGCAGTGGCCACAGGACTGGAGTCAGTTTTCATTCCAATTCCAAAGAAAGGCAATGCCAGAGAATGTTCAAACTACTTCACAATTGCACTCATCTCACAAGCTGGCAAAGTAATGCTCAAAATTCTCCAAGCCAGGCTTCAGCAGTACGTGAACTGTGAACTTCCAGATGTTCAAGCTGGTTTTAGAAAAGGCAGAGGAACCAGAGGTCAAAATGCCAACATCTGTTGGATCATGGAAAAAGCAAGAGAGTTCCAGAAAAACATCTATTTCTGCTTTATTGACTATGCCAAAGCCTTTGACTGTGTGGATCACAATAAACTGGAAAATTCTTCAAGAGATGGGAATATCAGACCACCTGACCTGCTTCTTGAGAAACCTGTATGCAGGTCAGGAAGCAACTGTTAGAACCGGACATGGAACAACAGACTGGTTCCAAATAGGAAAAGGAGTATGTCAAGGCTGTATATTGTCACCCGACTTATTTAACTTATATGAATAGTACATCATGAGAAACACTGGGCTGGATGAAGCACAAGCTGTGGCTTAAAGCTCAACATTCAGAAAATGAAAATCATGGCATCTGGTCTCATTACTTCATGGCAAATAGATGGGGAAACAGTGGAAACAGTGCCAGACTATTTTGGGGGGCTCCAAAATCACTGCAGATGGTGAGTGCAGCCATGAAATTAAAAGATGCTTATTCCTTGGAAAGAAAGTTATGACCAACCTAGACAACATATTAAAAAGCAGAGACATTATTTTGCCAACAAAGGTCCATCTAGTCAAGGCATTGGTTTTTCCAGTAGTCATGTATGGATGTGAGAGTTGGACTATAAAGAAAGCTGAGCACCAAAGAATTGATGCTTTTGAACTGTGGTTTTGGAGAAGACTCTTGAGAGTCCCTTGGACTGCAAGGAGATCTGACGAATTCATCCTTAACCCAATCAGTCCTGAATATTCATTGGAAGGACTGATATTAAAGCTGAAGCTTCAATACTTTGGCCACCTAATGTAAGGAACTGACTCACTGGAAAAGACCCTGATGCTGGGAAAGATTGAAGGTGGGAAAAGAAGGGGAAGACAGAGAATTAGATGGCTGGATGGCATCACTGACTCAATGGACATCAGTTTGAATAAACTCTGGGAGTTGGTGATGGACAGGGAGGATTGGCGTGCTGCAGTCCATGGGGTCACAAAAGAATCAGACATGACCGAGGGACTGAACTGAATTGAACTGATAAACCTGTGGGCTTCTGCTTCTAAAGAGATTATCCTGTGAATAAAGGACATAAACTTGCATAAATATTAATCCTATATAATACATATCATTGTTCATTTTACTTAAAAAATTTTAAATTTCTATGCAATTTTAAAAGTTCCTTTCCATTTATAGTTACTACAAAATATTGGCATTATCATTTACTGTCTCTTTTCTGTGAAACCCCTTTGTTACTGAGATTTCTGATTATATTTCCTTCCACAAAACACCACTTAAAAAATAATTGTATTTATGTGTTTATTTTTGGCTGTGCTGCGTCTTTGTTGCTGCATGGGTTTTTCTCTAGTTTCAGACAGTGGGAGTTGTGGTGTGCAGATGTCTCATGGCAGAGGCTTCTCTCGCTGCAGAATACAAAGAAACTCAGTTGTTGTGGTTCCTGGGCTCTAGAGCCCAGGCTTAATAGTTGTGGTGCACAGGCTTAGTTGCTCTGTGCCATGTGGGATCTTCCCAGATCTGGGACTGAGCTCATGTCTCCTTCATTGGCAGGCAGATTCTTTACCACTGAGTCACCAGGGAAGCCCCACCACTTTTTTTAGTGTAATTTTTATTGAGATATAAATGGCATATTACATTGTGTAAATTTAAGGTGTACAACATGTTGATCTGACACATTTACATATTGCAACATGATTATCACCAAGCACTAGCTAATACTTCTGTGAATGTGAAAGCATTAGTCTCTCAGGCATGTCTGACTCCTTGTGACCCCATGGAATGTAGCCTGCCAGGTTCCTCTGTCCATGGAATTCTCCAGGCCAGAAAACTGGAGTGGGTGCTGGATAATATTTAATTTGGTGGCTCAGCAGTAAAGAATCTGCTGCCAATGCAGGCAGGAGCAGCAGGAGACACAGGTTGGATCCTTGGGTTGGGAAGATTCCACTGAGAAGGGAATGGCAGCCCACTCCAGTAGTCTTGCCTGGAGAATACCATGGACAGAGGAGCCTGGAAGCTTCAGTCCATGGGGTTGCAGAAAAGTCGGACATGGCTTAGCAACTAAATGACAACATTTTCTAATTACATATTTGGTAAAAGACACATTTATACATGCAAAGAACTCAAAATTCAATAATAAGAAAATAAATAATACAATTCTAAAAATGGGCAAACTTATTAGACTTGAACCAGACATTTTGCTGAAGAAGACTGACCAATAGCAATTAAACAGATGAAAAGAAGCTGTGTACCATTAGTTGTTAGAGAAATGGAAGTCTAAATCTTAATGAGAGATCACTCTTTACCTATTAGAATGTGTAATTTAAAAGTTTGACTATTCCAAATATTAGCAAGGATGTGGAGTGACTGGAATGCTCATACACTGTTGCCAAGAATGTACAATAATACAACCACTTTGCAAAACCATTTGATAGTTTCTTAAAAATGTAAACAAACCCTTGAAATTATTTACACATATGACTCAGCCATCCCACATCTAGTTTTTTTGTTTTTTAAAAATATTTCTTTGGCTGCACTGGGTCTTAGTTGTGGCATGCAGGATCTAGTTCCCTGACCAGGGGTCAAACCTGGGCCACTTGCATTGGGAGTCTGGAGTCTTAGCTACTGGACCACCGGGGAAGTCCTGCCCACTCCTAGGATTTTACCCAAGAAAAGATAAGTGCATTGCTGCTGAGACCCTTTGGTACTTATTTACCTGACTGCAGCAAAACCTGAAGCCTGCTCTTGAGCTGTCAATATCAACTGATAATAGAACATCTGTCAGCCCAGGTGCTTGAACGACTATACAGGGTAGAGCTTCATACTCTTCTCACCCCGATGGTTGTCGAAATGTTGTGGAATCTGGAGTTGCAAAACACACCCCGGAGGACACTCAAGACAGTGGCATAGTTTATTATGCCAGCGGGTCCAAGGGGAATCAGTTCCCAACAAGGACCCTAATGTTTCTGAGAGGCCCAGTTTTATACCCCACACTATGTGACTAGTTACATGTTAGCAACCTTTTTGTTGTATATGACTAAGTTTCACAACAAGTAGGTGCTAGGAGAACAAACAACTAATGTTAAGGGGAGGGGGGGAATAATTACATCAAGGGGGATGTCTCCATGGTTAATCTCACACGGGCAGCCTGACCTCAACTACAATATCTGTTTGCCATCTGTAGGGAGGGAAGTCTCCAGGAGACCTGGTTTTCATTAGCAACAGTTTCCTCAGTCTTGGACAGGGTTCAGGCCCAGTTTGCATTCTGTTTTTAAGATGGATGATAAGCTTCAAGATGGATTCTCTCCTGCTTTTCTCACACTGGCCCCAACAGGATATGTAGTGTGAGTGAGAAATCCATTCTTTTATGATTTTAAGTCACTAAGCCTGAGGCTATTTACTGCCATAGCATAGATCTGCCTGTTGAATACAATTACCGAGCTTTAAGTTTTTCTAGCTTCTCACAGGTTTTTGCTGTTTCCTGAGCTTTATTTGGGCTTCCCAGATGGCACTAGTAGTGAACCCACCTGCCAATGCAGGAGGCACAAGAGACTCGGGTTTGATCCCCGGGTCAGGAAGATCTGGAGGAGGAAATGGCAACCCACTCCAGTATTCTTGCCTGGGAAGTCTCATGGACAGAGAAGCCTGTTGGGCTATAGTCCATGGGGTTGCCAAGAGTCTATGACTTAGTGACTGAGCACAAGAGAAATAATTTACTCTCTTGAGTTTGCTGTGACATTCAGTTCAGTTCAGTTGCTCAGTCGTGTCAGACTCTTTGTGACCCCATTACTCTGCATTCAAATGGGTATATCTTTTTCTCCTTTGCTTTTCACTTCTGTTATTTTCACAGCGATTTGTAAAGCCTCCTCAGACAGCCATTTTGCTTTTTTGCATTTCTTTTTCTTGGGGATGGTCTTGATCCTTGTCTCCTGTACAATGTCACAAACCTCCACCCATAGTTCATCAGGCACTCAGATCTAGTCCCTTAAATCTATTTCTCACTTTCACTGTCTAGTGGTTTTCCCTACTTTCTTCAATTTAAGCCTGAATTTGGCAATAAGGAGTTCATGATCTGAGCCATAGTCAGCTCCTGGTCTTGTTTTTGCTGACTGTATAGAGCTTCTCCATCTTTGACTGCAAAGAATATAATCAATCTGATTTCGCTATTGACCATCTGGTGATGTCCATGTGTAGGGTCTTCTCTTGTGTTGTTGGAAGAGGGTGTTTGCTATGACCAGTGTGTTCTCTTGGCAAAACTCTATTAGCCTTTGCCCTGCTTCATTCCATATTCCAAGGCCAAATTTACCTGTTACTCCAGGTGTTTCTTGACTTCCTACTTTTGCATTCCAGTCCCCTATAATGAAAAGAACATCTTTTTTGGGTGTTAGTTCTAGAAGGTCTTGTAGGTCTTCACAGAACCATTCAACTTCAGCTTCTTCAGCATTATTGGTCTGGGCATAGACTTGGATTAATGTGATATTGAATGGTTTGCTCTGGAAACGAACAGAGATCATTCTGTCGATTTTGAGATTGCATCCAAGTACTGCATTTCAGACTCTTTTGTTGACTATGATGGCTACTTCATTTCTTCTAGGGGATTCTTGCCCAAAGTAGTAGATATAATGGTCACTTGAGTTAAATTCATTAATTCCAGTCCATTTTAGTTCGTTGATTCTTTTTTTTTTTTTTATTGTCTATCTTCTAATTTTAGCCAACCTAGTAGTATCATCTTGTATTTCTCTGATGGCTAATGATGCTGAGTACCTTTTCACATGCTCACTGGCCACTTGTGTATCTTCTCTGACAAAATTTCTATTCAAATCCTTTGCCTGTTTTTATTTTTTTTTTAAATTTTATTTTATTTTTAAACTTTACATAATTGTATTAGTTTTGCCAAATGTCAAAATAAATCCACCACAGGTATACATGTGTTCCCCATCCTGAACCCTCCTCCCTCCTCCCTCCCCATACCATCCCTCTGGGTCGTCCCAGTGCACTAGCTCCAAGCATCCAGTATCGTGCATCGAACCTGGACTGGCAACTCGTTTCTTACATGATATTTTACATGTTTCAATGTCATTCTCCCAAATCTTCCCACCCTCTCCCTCTCCCACAGAGTCCATAAGACTGTTCTATACATCAGTGTCTCTTTTGCTGTCTCATACACCGGGTTATTGTTACCATCTTTCTAAATTCCATATATATGCGTTAGTATACTGTATTTATGTTTTTCCTTCTGGCTTACTTCACTCTGTATAATAGGCTCCAGTTTCATCCACCTCATTAGAACTGATTCAGATGTATTCTTTTTAATGGCTGAGTAATACTCCATTGTGTATATGTACCATAGCTTTCTTATCCATTCATCTGCTGATGGACATCTAGGTTGCTTCCATGTCCTGGCTATTATAAACAGTGCTGCTATGAACATTGGGGTACATGTGTCTCTTTCCCTTCTGGTTTCCTCAGTGTGTATGCCCAGCAGTGGGATTGCTGGATCATAAGGCAGTTTTATTTCCAGTTTTTTAAGGAATCTCCACACTGTTCTCCATAGTGGCTGTACTAGTTTGCATTCCCACCAACAGTGTAAGAGGGTTTAGTTCGTTGATTCTTAAAATGTCGATGTTCACTCTTGCCATCTCCTGTTTGACCACTTCCAATTTGCCTTGATTCATGGACCTAATATTCCAGGTTCCTATGCAATATTGCTCTTTACAGCATGGGACCTTGCTTCCATCACTGGTCACATCCACAACTGGGTGTTGTTTTTGCTTTGGCTCCGTCTCTTCATACTTTCTGGAGTTATTTCTCCAGTGATCTCCAATAGCGTATTGGGCAACTACCGACCTATGGAGTTCATGGTTCAGTGTCCTATCTTTTTGCCTTTTCATACTGTTCATGGGGTTCTCAAGGCAATACTACTGAAGTGGATTGCATTCCCATCTCCAGTGGACCACATTTTGTCAGAACTCTCCACCATGACCCATCTGTCTTGGGTGGCCCTACAGGGCATGGCTCATAGTTTCATTTAATTAGACAAGGCTGTGGTCCATGTGATTAGATTAGTTAGTTTTCTGTGATTGTGGTTTTCAGTCTGTCTGCCCTTTGTTTTCAGTCTGCCTGCTGTGACATTAGGGGACAGGTCAGATTCAGAGTCAATCCCATTTTACTTAAAATGTATCAGATTTTGAGCAAAGATTGCCACCATATCCTGCTTGCCATGTCTGCCATATGCCATAAGGTGTCGCTCCAGGACCTTGCTTCAGACTCGTAAGTGCCACTCCCATCCTGCTGCTGCTACTGCTGCTAAATCGCTTCAGTTGTGTCTGACTCTGTGTGACCCCAGAGACGGCAGCCCACCAGGCTCCCCCGTCCCTGGGATTCTCCAGGCAAGAACATTGGAGCAGGTTGCCATTTCCTTCTCCAATGCATGAAGTGAAAAGTGAAAATGAAGTCGCTCAGTCGTGTCCGACTCCTAGCGACTCCATGGACTGCAGCCTACCAGGCTCCTCCATCCATGGGATTTTCCAGGCAAGACTACTGGAGTGGGGTGCCATTGCCACTCCCATCCACTAAACCGCTAATGTCTCTGTTGTTGACTCTGGGCTCTTTCATTGGTCTTAATACTGGGAAAGTGTAGGCCTTGTAGCCTCTGGGGTGCAGGCTGACAACTGGCAGGGCAGCTAGGAGACCCAGAAAACTGTGAGCGCAGAGATGTAGGGAAATATAGGACAGGGATGTAATGTTGTGGGAGCCGTCCTCTAGTATGTGGTGCCCAAAAGTTTTGAATATAATTGCCTTCCCAGGACAGGCCTTCCCCCGCATCCTCAGCTTTCACTCCTCTCTGAAGTACCTGGATTATAGTATTTGATGCAAATTTCCTGAGTTGTATTGTCAATGTGGAATCACCACCCCACCTCATTTGCCAAATGGAAGATGTTAACTACCTGATGGTCATAAGCACAACGCCCCAGGCCTCCTGGAGCCTGAGGACTGGTCAAGTTCACCCCTGTGACACCACCTGCTGTCTCACCATCAGCCCATTAGAGAACTGTGCACGAGCTCATCACCGACCCTGCAACCCCGCTCCCTCACCACCCTTTTAAAAATGCTTTGCCAAAAATCATTGAGAAGCTTGAGACCTTTTAGGGCATGAGGCCACCTGGTTTCCTTGCACACCCCTGCAATAAACCTATCTCGGCTCCAAACTCCCACGTTTCAGCTTATCTGGCCTCACTGTGTGTTGGGCACATGAACTTGTGTAAACATAATCCTGGGGTGACTGTCCATTAATACATGGGGCCCAAATGTTCCAGGAGTGATCCTAAAGGTTGTGGGGGAAATCCTGGGGTGGAGGTTGCTGGTAGCAGGGAGGGGGACATGCATCCGCCATTGTGTGTGTTGTGTGGCCGTCTTTGATTAATGGGGGCTTCCCAGAGATTTGGATAACAATGGCTTTTAATGGCTCTGCTGATGTATCTCAGTGAGACTTTTGTCATTAGTTAAGCTAAATTCCCAGAAGGAATCGGTGTTTCTCTTGTGCCTTTGAAATGTAAATGATCTACCTGAGCTCTCTGGAACTCACAAGATCTCTAAGAGTCAAGGAGGAAGAAGAACTTTGAGGCAAATGCTACAGAAATAACTGTTTCGGGAAAGTCTCAAAAATCGTCTCCAGATTTTGGTAGCTTGAAAGTAAGTTAAACAGAGAGAATTCACTATCTGTGTCATTTCAAATAGGATAAAATATTGGAGCATTAATTGCTGGGTGGGTCTAAGTTTACCTACCCTAGCCTTCTTAGAAGAGGAAGACCAAGGCATACATTTTCATATCAGGAAATGTCTGTTTTGTGGTCTTTCAGACCTGCATTGTACATCTGTATTGTCCATTGAGGAAGTGAATGGATTTGAAAGTGAAAATGGAGTAGCTGTGTCTCAGACATCAAAGGTAAAATTAGGTGGCTGTTGCATATGTGATTTAAAAAAAAATTTTTTTTTTTCTTTTTTGTCCCATGGGAATCTTACTTCCCACACCAAGGATTGAAGTCACACTCTAGACAGTGAAAGATTGCAGTCTTAGCCACTGGACCACCAGGAAATTTCCTATCTATATGATTTTAGACACGTTTCTTGTATTTTTCAGAAGTTGAGTTTTCTGAACTGCAGGCTAGGAGGAAAACCACACGCAAGTATGGTATTTTCTCAGATGTGGTTACTGCTTGTATTTTGCTCAGTTGTTTCCATCTCTTGTGTTGTGCTTGTTAGATGTTTCACATTCCAGGACCTTGCCTCAGACGTGTAAGATCCCTCTCCCTATTAAACCCTTTGAAAGAGTCTTTTGGGCCTAGAAAAGAAAACAAAGTCTCAAAGGCCCTTGCTGAATCATCTAACTTCAGAGAAAACAAAACTGAACATTAGGTCCCGCCCTGATGCTTCAGGCTGGTTGCATCTATCTGGGACTTATCACCCCCTGTGCAGAAACCTTCCACCCCCTACACCTGCCCAGAAGACTTATCACCCCCTGCCCAACTACAAATGCCATCTCAACTAAAGACTATCCAAAACATCCCACCTGATTAATGTTTCCCTTATCGCTTCCACAAACCTCCCTATAAATATGGAGCCTCCCTGATCCCTCTCGGGGCTCAGCCCGGTCGTTAGGCCGACTGTCGCCCCTCCTTGCCTGAATAAAGGTAACATACTTCCGTTGAGGTCGTCTTTCCTTTTTCCGCCTTGGTCTAAACTATAAGTCACACCACTGACGTCTCAAAAACTAACTAAATAAAATTTATCAGTTTTTGATTAAGGGTAAAAATATCTAAATATCCAAAATGTCCATTTATGAGCTAATATTGGGTCAATCTGCCCTAACCCAATATACTACAGTGCAATGAAATATGTTCTCCCTGAAAGAACTAAGAAGGGATTTAGTAATGAGAATAAATGCTACAAAGATAAACATAGATACAGGAACTAATTAAGATAGAAGTTTTTTTTTCTCTTTTTTTGAAAATTGATTTTTTTGAGGTATAGTTGCTAAACTAACAATATTTTGTTAGTTTCTACTGTACAGCAAAGTGAATTAACTCTACTGGACTCCTCCCTTTTAGACTTCCTTCCCATTCAGGTCACCACAGAGCATTAGGTAGAGTACCCTGTGCTAATCAGTATGTTCTCATTAGTTATCTATTTTATATTATTTCTCTTTATGATATCAATCTGGCATGTCTGGACTCTCTAGGTAATTTGAAGACTTAGGTTCTCTCCACCTTAGAATTCCACCATCTCCTCTCAATTTGTTCTGGGAGAGAATTAATGCTCATTGCATTCATTTTGGGTCATTAATTGTCTCCTTTGCAGCTAAAGTTGTCCTAGCTATGTACTCCTTGGGAGAACTGAGAAAATGGTCATTCACATAATTTTCTGGAGGAAATTCTCTGGGAACCATATTGAGAAAAGGTGTCCTAGTGCATTTCTGTTGATCAAAGCTGGCTCAAAGTGCAAAGGCAGGTCATTGCTGTGTTCATGGTCCAATGTATAGGAAGGGAAAATAACAAAGTACAGGGCATGTAATTTCCGATTAAGAAAACAAGGCTAAAATTGTATTTGCATTTTCACTCAGGCTTCCCTGGTGGCTCAGATGGTAAAGAAACTGCCTGTAATGCAGAAGATCCGGATTTGATCCCTGAAGATCCCCAGAGGAGGAAATGGCAACCCACACCAGTATTCTTGCCTGGAGAATTCCATGGATGGGCCATGGGCTACAGTCCACGGGGTTGCAGAGTCTGACATGGGGTTGCAGAGTCTGACATGGGGTTGCAGAATCTGCAATGCTGTACTTAAGCATTCCCCAGGTGGTGCTAGTGGTAAAGAATCTCCCTGTCAGTGCAGGAGATGTGAGAGTCGTGGGTTTGATCCCTGGGTCAGGAAGATCCCCTGGAGTAGAAAATGGCAATCTACTCCAGTATTAATATTTTTGACTGGGAAATTTCATGAACAGAGGAGCCTGGAGGGCTACAGTCCATGGGGTCGCAAAACAGTCAGACATGACTGAGCACAAGCATCAAGGGAATCAGGAAATGAGGCCTCTGCTTAGGTGGCTGAGTGTTAAGAAGGAAAGGAGAATGTATCTGAGGATGCAACCAGCAGGCACATTGGCTTTGACTCCTTCCCAATGGAGTATCATCCCATCTTAATGAGAAATCATCAGAGAAGCCCATATTGAGGCACATTCTACAAATTAATTAACAGTTCAGTTCAGTTCAGTCGCTCAGTCATGTCTGACTCTTTGCGACCCCATGAATCACAGCACGCCAGGCCTCCCTGTCCATCACCAACTCCTGGAGTTCACTCAGACTCACATCCATTGAGTCAGTGATGCTATCCAGCCATCTCATCCTCTGTCATCCCCTTCTCCTCCTGCCCCTAGTATCAGAGTCTTTTCCAATGAGTCAACTCTTCACATGAGGTGGCCAAAGTACTGGAGTTTCAGCTTTAGAATCATTCCTTCCAAAGAAATCCCAGGGCTGATCTCCTTCAGAATGGACTGGTTGGATCTCCTTGCAGTCCAAGGGACTCTCAAGAGTCTTCTCCAACACCACAGTTCAAAAGCATCAATTCTTCGGCGCTCAGCTTTCTTCACAGTCCAACTCTCACATCTATACGTGACCACAGGAAAAACCATAGCCTTGACTAGACGAACCTTTGTTGGCAAAGTAATGTCTCTGCTTTTCAATATGCTATCTAGGTTGGTCATAACTGTCCTTCCAAGGAGTAAGCGTCTTTTAATTTCATGGCTGCAGTCACCATCTGCAGTGATTTTGGAGCCCAAAAAAATAAAGGCTGACACTGTTTCCACTGTTTCCCCATCTATTTCCCATGAAGTGATGGGACCGGATGCCATTATCTTCGTTTTCTGAATGTTGAGCTTTAAGCCAACCTTTTCACTGTCCACTTTCACTTTCATCAAGAAGCTTTTTAGTTCCTCTTCACTTTCTGCCATAAGGGTGGTGTCATCTGCATATCTGAGGTTATTGATGTTTCTCCCGGCAGTCTTGATTCCAGCTTGTGCTTCTTCCAGTCCAGCATTTCTCATGATGTACTCTGCATATAAGTTAAATAAGCAGGGTGACAATATACAGCCTTGATGTACTCCTTTTCCTATTTGGAACCAGTCTGTTGTTCCATGTCCAGTTCTAACTGTTGCTTCCTGACCTGCATATAGGTTTCTCAAGAGGCAGGTCAGGTGGTCTGGTGTTCCCATCTCTTGAAGCATTTTCCACAGTTTTCCACAGACTGTGATCCACACAGTCAAAGGGTTTGGCATAGTCAATAAAGCAGAAATAGATGTTTTTCTGGAACTCTCTTGTTTTTTCCATGATCCAGCAGATGTTGGCAATTTGATTTCTGGTTCCTCTGCCTTTTCTAACACAAGCTTGAACATCTGGAAGTTCACGGTTCACGTATTGCTGAAGCCTGGCTTGGAGAATTTTGAGCATTATTTTACTAGCGTGTGAGATGAGTGCAATTGTGTGGTAGTTTGAGCATTCTTTGGCCTTGCCTTTCTTTGGGACTGGAATGAAAACTGACCTTTTCCAGTCCTGTGGCCATTGCTGAGTTTTCCAAATTTGCTGGCATATTGAGGGCAGCACTTTCACAGCATCATCTTTCAGGATTTGAAATAGCTCAACTGGAATTCCATCACCTCCATAAGCTTTGTTCGTAATGATGCTTTCTAAGGCCAACTTGACTTCACATTCCAGGATGTCTGGCTCTAGGTGAGTGATCACACCATCGTGATTATCTGAGTTGTGAAGATCTTTTTTGTACAGTTCTTCTGTGTATTCTTGCCATCTCTTCTTAATATCTTCTGCTTCTTTTAGGTCCATACCATTTCTGTCCTTTATCGAGCCCATCTGTGCATGAAATGTTCCCTTGGTATCTCTAATTTTCTTGAAGAGATCTCTGGTCTTTCCCATTCTGTTGATTTCCTCTATTTCTTTGCATTGGTCGCTGAGGAAGGCATTCTTATCTCTTCTTGCTATTCTTTGGAACTCTGCATTCAGATGCTTATATCTTCCCTTTTCTCCTTTGCTTTTCACTTCTCTTCTTTTTACAGCTATTTGTAAGGCCTCCTCAGGCAGCCATTTTGGTTTTTTGCATTTCTTTTCCATGGGGATGGTCTTGATCCCTGTCTCCTATACAATGTCACGAACCTCCGTCCATAGTTCATCAGGCACTCTATCTATCAGATCTAGTCCCTTAAATTTATTTCTCACTTTCACTGTATAATCATAAGAGATTTGATTTAGGTCATACCTGAATGGTCTAGTGGTTTTCCCTACTTTCTTCAATTTCAGTCTGAATTTGGCAATAAGGAGTTCATGGTCTGAGCCACAGTCAGCTCCTGGTCTTGTTTTTGCTGACTCTATAGAGCTTCTCCATCTTTGGCTGCAAAGAATATAATCAATCTGATTTTGGTGTTGACCATCTGATGATGTCCATGTGTAGTCTTCTCTTGTGTTGTTGGAAGAGGGTGTTTGCTATGACCAGTGTATTTTCTTGGCAAAACTCAAAAGTGTGAAGTCATAAAGACAAGTAGGAACAGGGGAACTGTTACAAATTGGAAGAAACTAAAGAGGCCAAAACTACATATAATATGCAGTCTTGCATTGGATCCTGAAGTCGAGAGATGATGGAAAATCTGGTGAAATTTGAATAAGTTCTGTATTTAGTAAATAGTATTGTACTAATACTATTACCATGTTATGTACCATAATTTCTTACCTTTGATGAATATTTTGTGATTATAAAAGATGTTAACATTAGGAGAAGCTGGGTAAAGGGCATATGAGAACTCTATTATTTTCACAATTTTTTATAAGTCTAAAGTTATCTTTTTAAAAGCCCATCGAAACACACATGCAGATATTTGAATCATATATATATATGTCTGAATATTTATATATATATCTGAGTCACTCTGCTATATAGCAGAAGTTAACACAACATTGTATTACACTTCAATAAAGTTTTTTTAAAAAAAGAAAGAAAAAGCCTATCATGAAGGCTTTTAAGAATAAAATATTCTGGTAAGTCTGTAGTTTGATTTTTATTTTTACTGCTCTTAACTGAGCTCAGTTTCTTACATCAGTGAGCCTGCAAGGCTATCTTGTTTGCCTTAATTTGCCTGAGTAACTTTTGAAAAACTTTCCTAACTTATTCAGCCTCTTGGGCCAGGCAATTATCTTAAGTTCCAGGAGACTTGTTTTTGTTGACAGTCCAAAGAAGAGAGTCCAGTTTCACAGCTCAGAACTTTCCGGAAGTCTTAGGCTTAATGAGTACATCAACCAGACTCTGGAGGTTTGCAAGATTCCAAACATAATTTCACCTGTTGCTCCTGGACTAATTAGAAGCAGGTGGTGAACCAGAAGCTATTAACTTCTCAAGGACTGTAATTTCAGGCTGAGAGTGAAAGAGGGGAGAGGTGACAGCAATGTTAATGAATGGACTCGAAGTTTTCATCCTAACAAAACCCCCTTTAGGAGGTACAGCTTTGACATCTGGGCTCAGTTTGGCCTCAGGAGAGTTGTTGCTCAGTACAATCACAAAGTTGCTAAAGTTTGTTACAGCGATACTTGCTCCCGGTCATGGTTCTATTTCTCTGTATCATATGCTTCACCCAATACCCTCAACCTCACCCATACTTGGCCAGCCCACCCTCTAGTTCCTCTATTGATCACCACAGTGAAATGTCAGAGAAAGAAGAAGTACACTTCACATATATGTGGAATCTAAAATATAAAAAATGAATAAATAGAAACAGATGCACAGATACAGAGAACAAACAGTAGCTGTGAATGTGGGTAGGGAGGGATTAAGAGGTATAAACTACTATGGGTAAAATAAATACGATACATTGCGGGCCTGTGTGCTAAGTTGCTTCAGCCATGTCTGACTCTTTGTAACGCTATGGACTGTAGCCCACCGGGCTCTTCTGTCCATAGAATTCTTCAGGCAAGAATACTAGAGTGAGTTGCCATGCCCTCCTCCAGGGGATCTTCCAACACAGGGATTGAACCCACATCTCCTTTGTCTCTTACATTGCAGGTGAATTTTTTACCCACTGAGCCACCAAGAAAGCCTTGTACATACAGCATAGGGCCATAGCAAATCTTTATAATAACTTTAAGTGGAGTAAAATCTGTAGTCAATAAAAATATTCAATCTCCATGTTGTACACCTCAAGCATATAGTATTGTAAACCAACTATACTTCATTCCCTCACCCCACCCCCCCCCAAATCAATCTGACAGTTGGGTTTGGTGGAGCATGAACTGTGGATGAATTGAGAGATTATGGTAAAAAATGAGACTGGATTGGTAAACAGGCACTTAGGAAAATCGGGCTTTATAAATAGTATTACAAGAGTTAAACGTTTTTAAAAAATATTTATTTGGCTGTTCAGGGTCTAAGTTGTGGCATGAAGGGATCTTTAGTTGGGGCATGTGGGATCCAGTTCCTTCACTGGGGATCAGACCAGGCCCCCTGCACTGGGTGTGCAGTGGAGTCTTAGCCACCGGACCACCAGGGAAGTCCTAAGAGTTTACATTTTTTTTTTTTTTCAAATGAGGAACCAGAGCATGGAAGTGGGAAAACAAGGTTTGCCACAGGAAACCTGTGGCCACAGTGTGGAGAATTAGAGGAGCTCAATATAAAGTCATTATTATTGACACCTAATCAGATATAATCTTGTCATAGTGAAATGGAGCAGGACAGTATGGTCCTTGTTCCCCTCAACCAAGGACCTTTAGTTCTTTCTCAAGGGCTGTAGATAATATTCTGAGCCATATCCAGTGAGCTGTCTTAGAGATACTAAAACACATTATATTTCCAAGTTTTATTTTTCTAAGATGCAAATTATCTATGTTCCCATATTCTGGGAACGTGAAATAGGGATAAAAATGTATTGCTTCAATATAAGACAACCCTAGGCCTCTTTGGCATGCATTTCATAACCGGTGATGATCATCAGGGCTACGGTCGAGATTTTAGAGGGACATTGATTTCCTTAGACAGAGTTACGTATGCATTGATAGTGTACAGGAAGAACATAATACAGAAGGTCATGATAACCACTGAGACTGTAGCCACAAGTATGATGGACATTATCTTTTCTTATGGCCACATCACCACTCATGTATAAGGCCCATGACACATGTGGGTACTGCACCAAATGGATTTTTTAATCAGTGGTAGGTGATAGTGAATAAGAATGACCAAGATCACCTGTACAGAAAACTGTGCAAAAAAAAATAGACAAGATACATTGCCAACAGGGGCTTTTCCCTGGATAAGTAAAAAATTTTGTCTTCTTTTGTCTTAACATAGTCTGCTTTGTGGTCAGAGTTTGTGGAGTTACATTTTGGTTTGCTTATGCACAGTCTGCAGGACAAAACACTCAATCACAAAAAAGAGGGAGGAAAAGGCAAAGCCAGCCAAATATCAAACCCCTAGGACAGGTCTAGTGAAGTGATTCTCATAATACTCTGCTACACAGATTTTAGAGATATTCCTGGGGCACTGGAGGTCTTTGACCAGATCAAGCCAGGTCATTTATACTACAGACACGACCAACATATACACAAAGATAATACTAAACTATAGTGGTCGTCCTGCAGTAGCCGTCTTGGACTCCAGGGAAGACAAAAGCAAAGCGACATCGTGAGGAAAAGATAGACCGTATTTTATCCCTTTATATAGTCTCTTGCTTGCTTGCTTGCTAAGTCGCTTCAGTCTCATCCGACTCTTTGCGATCCCATGGACTGTAACCCACCAGGCTCCTCTGTCCATGGGGATTCTCCAGGCAAGAATACTGGAGTGCGTAGCTCTTCCCTTCTCCAAGGATCTTCCCTACCCAGGGATCGAACTGGGGTTTCCTGAATTACACGTGAATTCTTTACCGTGTGAGTCACCGGGGAAGTCTGTCCAAAAGAAATACACTCATTTGATGATCCTTGTTATTCTTCCATTTACTGACCCCTTCTAATTTTTCCCCCATTAGTCTCTCTTCCTCACCCATTTCATTCCCCAAACTCTCCCCACAGTTTATTTATTAATCCTGCTGCATAGCTATCTATTCGATTTGCTCTCATCACACAGTCTCAAGTGCCATTTACTTCTTTGGGCTTCCCTGGTGCTCAGATGGTAAAGACTCCGCCTGGAATGTGGGAGACCTAGGTTGGATCCCTAGGTAGGGAAGATGCCCTGGAGAAGGGAAGGTTACCCACTCCAGTGTTCTGGCCTGGAGAATCCCGTGGACTGTATATGGAGTCGCAAAGAGTCGGACACGACTGAGCGAGTTTCACTTTCATAATTTATATGCCAACCTGTGTCAGTCGTCCTACTCCAGCCAGCAGTATGGTTTCAGCTGCCATAGAACTCCCATGGTAATCTGGATATAAGTGCTTAAAGTTCAGTCTTCATCACTTCTGTCTGAGATGAGTTAACTGAACTGACGAGTGTCATTTTAGGCCCTTCCTGAAGCCCACTTTTCCAAAGCCCATCACCCATTTCAAAATCCGTTTCTGGAAGACGTCAGGCTTCAGCGGCCGGAGCGGTGGCCCGGCGCGGCGCTGCACTGCGCAGTCGGTTTGAGCCCTCACCGCAGGGAGGAGGTTTCCTCGGCCGGCCTTTGCGCCTTCTGCCGCCGTCGCCGGGCTGCGTCCCTCCAGCCGGGACGAGCCTGCGCGTTCCTCGCCGCTCCCCTCGCAGTCTGCCACACACACCATGACGAAGAAAGATGAAGACTTCTGTCCTTCAGCCAGAGCCTGGCCGAGTGGAAGCTTTTCATCTACAACCGGACCACCGGAGAGATCCTGGGGCGCACCGCCAAGAATTGGGGTTTGATCTTGCTCTTCAACCTTGTCTTTTATGGGTTCCTGGCTGCAGTCTTTTCATTCACACTGCAGGCCATGCTTCAGACTCTGAACCATGATGAGGTTCCAAAATACCGTCACCGGATTCCTAGTCCAGGACTTAGGTTTTTCCAAAACCAGTGTCGGGGTTGGATTTTTGATTCAGCCTGTCTGATTCGGAATCCTATCAAGGGAACATTGATGACTTTAAGAAATTTCTAAAACCATATGGCTTAGAAAAACAGAAGAATCTCACAGATTGTACCAATGGAAACTTTTTTGAGCAGAAGGGTCCAGAATACACAGCATGCCAGGCTTCCTCTTACTTTAACCCTGCAGTGGTGTGGATGATCCCACGTTTGGCTACCAAGCAGGAAACCCTTGTATTCTTGTGAAAACGAGCAAAATAATTGGATTAAAGCATCACAGAGAACCAAGGATAGACTTTATTGCAAAGAGTGAAAGCACAGCAGTTCTATCAACTTATCCTCCCAACGAAAAGATAGATTTAAAATATTTTCCATATTGTGGAAAGAAACTTCATGGGAGCAACCTGCAGCCACTAGTTGCTGTCCAGCTCAGCTTTGGTAGTGATGGTGACATAAAAGAAGCAATGGTTGAGTGCAAGATTGATGGATCATCCAACCTAAAAATCCAAAATGACCATGACAGGTTTTCAGGATGAGTTGCGTTTAAGACCACAATGCATGCATAGTAGGAGTTAGGATGTTTCCATAGAGTAAATGTTGTGTTGTCTGTCTTCATTTTGTATCAGCTGGACCTGCCATTCCAGAATTATGAGACCGCCTTGGAGAAGGGTGGAGTGATACATCACTGGGATAACATAGTGTGCTTCCAGATAATAGTGGTCCATACCCTTCAAAGTAACTACCTGTTGCCTCTGCTGCCTTTTGAACCATGTACAGTCACCAGATAGGGACTGTGAACACCTGATTATGAACATGTAAGTTGGGGGTCTTGTCCAGTTTTTACGTGGTTTAATTGCCAAGCATCTAAAGCTTAATGTGCTGTGCTATGTAAATATTTTATAGATTTAACACTGGTTAACTGCCATATTTTGATGCCAGCGAAGTTTTAAGGGATAAAATGGTACCGACCAACATCAAATGACTTTATAGCTGCAAGAAATTCAGGGTGTGGAAAAATGCTGTATGTGAGGAGGAAAAAAGAAAATAAAAGTGGATTTGAAAGGTTGAAAAAATCCATTTCTGATTAATCAGTCAAGATGGGTGGATCAATATATAATTCTCTCCTACTGGGAGACCAGCTGAAGTTTCTTACTTGCGTCACATTCAAATTTGAAGTATTAATTGATTCACAGATATTTTCAGCATCGACACCATTTTGGGTATAGAGAAATGAATGAGGTAGTTCTTGTCTTTAATTACAAATCTGATGGCGTGAAGAGTACTTTTTTTCTACCAGTAAATGTATTGTGATCTTGTGGTTTCTGTAATTCACTTTCCTTCCTATGAATTACAAAGCCATTGTCAGGATAATTCATTATTACGATACTCTGATGGTCAACATTTCCTCTAGCCTTAACTACCCAGATGGCTGAGACTTTGGAGGGGGAGGCTGCATCACAGTTCAACTTCTTCCTTTATTCCATCCTGTTCTCCCACACCCCTGCCCCTCTGTTTCTTTTCAAAGGTATTGCATGCATGTATGCTCGGTTGCTTCAGTCATGTCTGATTCTGTGTGACACTATGGACTGTAGCCCACCAGGCTCCTCTGTCCATGGGATTCTCTTGACAAGAATACTGGAGTGGGTTGCCATGCCCTCCTCCAGGGGATCTTCCTGACCCAGGGATTGAACCTGTGTCTCCTGCATTGCAGGCAGATTCTTTACTTCTGAACTACCAGGTATTAATCCCTAGTAAATCTTTTACACCTTCAACTTTGTCTCCACATCTGCTTCTGGAAAAGCCTACCAGCAACACTGCTCTTCAGATCTTTGGAAGCCTGAGAGACAAGCCATACAGAGAGAAGGGTTCTCTCTTCACCCCTGTTGTCACAGTTAACAGAAAGCCAAGCCTCTAGAATACATTAATACTTAATCTTTGCCTTGGAGTTCTCTGGGAAAAACAAAACCCAAAACTCTTCTTTGACACAGAGACGTGACAGACTTGCATGAATTTTCCTTATGAGGATTCCTACAGAGCCTGAAGCCTTACTTGTGAGTCACGTAGTGGTGATTCTAGGTGCTGCTCAACTTAAAGAGAGGAGAATGCAGTGAAATTAAAATTGTAGAGGAGAAAGGATGCTTTTAGAATGAAATAGTCCCAACATCCCCTCCTAAATTTTTAGGTCACTTAAAATTATTTCTTTAATTTCATTTAGTAGATTTCCTTAAGGCACTTGGAATTTTTTTTTTAATATTCAGTTAAGTTCAGTTGCTCAGTCGTGTCTGACTCTGCTACCCCATGAACTGCAGCACACCAGGCTTCTCTGTCCATCACCAACTCCCAGAGCTTGCTCAAACTCATGTTCATTGAGTCAGTGATGCCATCCAACCATCTCATCCTCTGTCATCCCCTTCTCCTCCTTCCTTTGATCTTTCCCAGCATCAGGGTCTTTTCAAATGAATCAGCTCTTCGCATCAGGTGGCCAAAGTATTGGAGTTTCAGCTTCAGCATCAGTCCTTCCAAAGAATATTCAGGACCGATTTCCTTTAGGATGGACTGGTTGGGTCTCCTGCAGTCCAAGGGACTCTCAAGAGTTTTCTCCAACACCACAGTTCAAATCATCAGTTCTTCAGTGCTCAGCTTTCTTATAGTCTAACTCTCACATCCATCATGACTACTGGAAAAACCATAGCTTTGACTAGACAGACCTTTGCTGGAAAAATAATGTCTCTGCTTTTATATATGCTGTCTAGATTGGTCATAGCATTTCTTCCAAGGAGCAAGCATCTTTTAATTTCATGGCTGCAGTCACCAACTGCAGTGATTTTGGAGCTCAAAAAAATAAAGTCTCTCACTGTTTCCATTGTTTCCCCATCTATTTGCCATGAAGGGATGGGACTGGATGCCAGGATCTTAGTTTTCTGAATGTTAAGTTTTAAGCCAACTTCTGAAGTATAAATGCATACAAAAAAGTACACACAATACCCACGTCTCATTGTTCAGTTCCATACATTTCATAGAATGAACACGTTCAAGTAATTGTCTTTCAGATCCAGAAAAGAATATTGCCAACATCCCAAAATTCACATGTGTACATTTATGCAGTTACATGCTTTTTTTAATCTTTAAATTAAAAAAAAAAGTTTAATTGGAAGATAATTACATTACAATGTTGTGTTGGTTTCTGCCATATGACAATGTGAATCAGCCAGAAGTATACATATGTCCCCTCCCTCTTGAACCTCCTTTCCACCCCCCATTCCCATCCCATTCCTCTAGGTTGAATTACAGAGCACTAGCTTGAGCTCCCTGTGTTATACAGCAACTTCCAGCCAGCTATGTATTTTACATGGTAATGTATATGTCTGAATGCTACTCTCTCAATTCATTCCACCCTTTCCTTCCCTTGCCATATCTCCAAGTTTGTTCTCTATGTCTGTGTCTCTGTTCCTACCCTGCAAATGGGTTCATCAGTATCATTTTTCTGGATTCCATTATTATGCAATATTTGTTTTTCTCTTTCTGACTTTCTTCACTCTGTATAACAGGCTCTAGATGCATCCACCTCATTACAACTGACTCAAACCCATCCCTTTTTATGGCTGAGTAATATCCCATTGTATACGTGTACCATAACTTCTTTATCCATTCATCTGTTGATGGACATCTAGGTTGCTTCCATGTCCTACCTATTGTAAATAGTGCCACAATGAACATTGGTGTACACAGTTATATTCTTTATCACATAACCAATATCTGGACATCTAATAATACAACCTTCTTGCTTTGGTAATGTATATAAGTCATAATGTATACAAAGTATCACCTCATACCAGTCAGAATGGCCATCATAAAAAAATCTCAAACAATAAATGCTGGAAAAGGTGTGGAGAAAGTGAAACCTTCTTACACCTACTGGTGGGAATGTAAATTGGTATATCTACTGTGAAGAACAGTATGGAGGTTCCTTAAAAAACTGAAAATAGAACTACCATATGACCCAAATTTCCACTCCTGGGCATATACCCAGAGAAAACCATAATTCAAAAGGACACATGCATCTCAGTGTTCATTGCAGCACTATTTACAGTAACCAGGACATGGAAACAACTTAAATGTCCAAAGACAAATGAATGGATAAAGAAGATGTGGTTCCATACACAAAAATAAACTCAAAATGGATTAAAGATCTAAATGTAAGACTGGAAACTATAAAATTCCTAGAGGAAAACATAGGCAAAACACTCTCTAACATAAATCACAGCAGGATCCTCTATGACCAACCTCCCAGAGTAATGGAAATAAAAGCAAAAATAAACAAATGGGACCTAATTAAACTTAAAAGCTTCTGCACAACAAAGGAAACTATAAGAAAGGTTAAAAGTCAGCCTTCAGAATGTGAGAAAATAATAGCAAACGAAGCAACTGACAAAGAATCTCAAAAATATACAAGCAGCTCATGCAGCTCAGTACCAGAAAAATAAACAACCAATCAAAAAATGGGCCAAAGAACTAAACAGACATTTCTCCAAAGAAGACCTACAGATGGCTAACAAACACATGAAAAGATGCTCAACATCACTCATTATCAGAGAAATGCAAATCAAAACCACAATGAGGTACCATCTCACACCAGTCAGAGCGGCTGCTATCCAAAAGTCTACAAACAATAAATGCTGGAGAGGATGAGGAAAAAAGGGAACCCTCTTACACTGTTGGTGGGAATGCAAACTAGTGCAGCCACTATGGAGAACAGTGTGGAGATTCCTTAAAAAACTGGAAATAGAACTGTCTTATGACCCAGCAATCCCACTGCTGGGCATACACACCAAGGAAACCAGAATTGAAAGAGATACGTGTACCCCAATGTTCATCGCAGTATTGTTTACGATAGGCAGGACATGGAAGCAACCTAGATGCCCATTGGCAGATGAATGGATAAGAAAGCTGTGGTCCATATACACAATGGAATATTACTCAGCTATTAAAAAGATTGCATTTGAATCAGTTCTAATGAGGTGGATGAAACTGGAGCCTATCATGCAGAGTGAGGTAAGTCAGAAAGTAAAACCCCAATATAGTATATTATTGATATATATGGAATTTAGAAAGATAGTAATGATGACCCTATATGCAAGACAGCAAAAAAGACACTGATATAAAGAACAGATTTTGGACTCTGTGGGAGAAGGCAAGGGTGGGATGATTTGAGAGAATAGCATTGAAACATGTATATTACCATATGTGAAATAGATCACCAGTCCAAGTTCGATGCATGAAACAGGGAATTCAAAACTGGTGCACTGGGACAACCCTGAGGGATGGGATGGGGAGGGACGTGGGAGGGGGTTCAGGATGGGGGACACATGTACACTCATGGCTGATTCATGTCAGTATATGGCAAAACCCACTACAGTATTGTAAAGTAATTAGCCTCCAATTAAAATAAATAAATTAATTAAAATAAAATAAGGTAAAAAAAAAGCTATTTGTCTTAAAAAAAAAAAGATATAGTTCATATATACATTGGATATTACTCAGCCACTAAAAGGAACAAAATAGGGTAGTTTATCAATATAAAGGGCATCCCAGGTGGCCCTAGTGGTAAAAGCCCCACCTGTCAATTCAGGAGACCCAAGAGACACGGATTTGATTCCTGAGTCAGGAAGATGCCCTGGAGGAGGGCATGACAACCCACTGCAGTATTCTTGCCTGGAGAATTCCATAGACAAGGAGCCTGGTGGGCTATAGTCCCTGTGGTCGTAAAGAGTTGGATATGACTGAAGGGACAGCACACACAGATTAATATAAAACCAGGGGGAAAACAAAATAGTCATCAGAAGCTTTGATTGGCAGTCTCAATTCTTTGAACAGTTTCCAGATGTAAATCAATCAACAGAAGTAGAGCCAATTGATTAAAGAGAGGCTAGGTACTTTGATGAAGGACAATGAGTGTGACCACACATATTTGTGGGATACACTTTCAATTCTTTTTCAAATGAACTATACTTAGCTACTTGTACTTTGGCCAGCTGATGCGAAGAGCCAACTCATTGGAAAAGACCCTGATGCTGGGAAAGGTTGAAGGCAAAAGGAGAAGGGGGCGACAGAGGATGGGACAGTTAGAAAGCATCACTGACTCAATGGACATGAATTTGAGCAAACTATGGGAGATAATGATGGACAGGGAAGCCTGGCATGCGGCAGTCAGTGGGGTGTCTTAACAGTCGGACACCAGTTAGTGACTGAACAACAACAAAATACTTAGCTGCAGGCAGAACTCTACATTGATTGACTGATCTGTGGAATAAGAGTAATTATGGAAGAAAAAGGCAAGTGAAAATCAATAAATCTGCACCTGAGTTTCTATATACATCATTAAGCAGTTGTTAATAAGAAGTAATCCCTTTGGAGGAAAATTGCAGATATTAATAGAACCACTGAAGGCTTAAAAAAATTAAAGATGATGGTACTTTCTGTAATCCCATCTTCCCTTCTTTTTGTTTTTTTTTTAAAGTCTTATTGAGATTTAATTTATATAACTTAAAATTCACCCACTTTTACAATTCAATGGTTTTTAGTATATTCATAGAGTTGACCAAGCATATCACACCTTATCTTAGAACATTTGGTTGCTCCCCAAAGAAACTCCGTATCCATTAGCTGTCCTTCTGTCTTCCCTCTTCATACACACCCCACCTTCAGCCCCACAAAACCAATAATCTATTTACTGTATCTGTGGGTGTGCTGATTTTGGACATTTTATATAAATGTAATCACACAGTGCATCATCTTTCATGACTGGCTTTTTTCATTAGAATAACATTTTCAAGTTTTATTGGACTTCCCTGGTGGCTCAAATGGTAAAGTGTCTGCCTACAGTGTGGGAGACCTGGGTTCGATCCCTGGGTCAGGAAGATCCTTTGGAGAAGGGAATGGCAACCCACTCCAATACTCTTACCTGGAAAATCCCATGGATGGAGGAGCGTAGTATGCTACAGTCCATGGGGTCGCAAAGAGTTGGACATGAATGAGCAACTTCACTTTCAAGTTTTATCAATGTTGTACTTCATTCAGTACTTCATCTATTATCATTATTGCCAAATAATTTTCTATTGTATGTATATACTACATTTTGTGTAGCCAATTGGTAGACATTTAGGTTATTCACTTTTGGACTATTATCAACAAAAATCATGTTCCCTAGTAGCTCAGACCGTGAAACATCTGCCTGCAATGTAGGAGACCTGAGTTTTATCCCTGGGTTGGGAAGTTGGGAAGATCCCCTGGAGAAGGAAATGGCAAGCCACCCCAGTATTCTTGCCTGGAAAATCCCATGGACAGAGGGGCCTGTCGGGCTACAGTCCATGGGGTTGCAAAGAGTCCAACACGACTGCACAACTAACATACACCCATGAAACTTTGTGTACAAGATTTTGTGTGGACATATGTTTCCACATCTCAGGTAAAAAGCTGGGAGTTAGAATTGCTAGATCACATACGCTAGGTCACAGATAAAAGAGAATAAAACATTAAAAATAAATATAGCTACTTCAATTTAGTGACAATTTGACAACATAAAAAGGATAATTTGTGATAACAAAAACCTTAAAGGGGAAGAATAAAATGATGGAACCTGTATAGGAAAATGAAGATAAGATGCTTTAAGATGCTATCAGCAGAAAAAAAGGACTATTTTTTTTTTTTTTTTATCTATGAGACATTTAAACAAACCACATGATAACCACATGCACACACAAAAGAAACCAAGAGCAGAACACAAAACATAAAAAAAGCAGGAAGTGGAGAGATACATCACAGAAAACCACCAGGCTAAAATGGCAAATGGAAACAAGGAAAAAGAAACAATGGAGATACAGAGCAACCAGAAAACAAAAGATAAATGGCAGAACTAAATCTTCATTTATCAACAATCAGTCGAAATGTAAATGGATGGAGCTCACCAATGAAAAGACACACAGTGGTGAGGTAGATTAAAAAACAAGATACAAGTCTATGCTGCCCCCAGGAGACTCATCTCTGCCCTAAGGATGGACACAGGCTCAAAGTGAAGGGATGGAAGACAATACTCCAAATGACAGCCAAAAGAGGGTGGGTGTAACCATACTTTGTCGGACATGATAGTCTTCAAGCTAAAAAGACTGCCACTGCACAGTGATGGAGGGAAACTAGATTTCTGGTGATGAGCATGGAATTGTGTATATAGAAGTCAAACTATAGTGTTGTGCACATGAAACTTACACACTGTTATAAAAAAATGTTACCTCAATAAAAATAGAAATCAAGTAAATTTAAAACTTAAGAAAATAATACAGTCGAATACATATTTTGTTTGACCAAATACTAAAGTAAAACTACAATGGAATATGATTTAGCCGTAAAAATGAATAAAGTTGTGATACATTCTGTAACATGCATGCATGAACATTGAAAGCATCATGCTAAGTGGTGTAAACTAGACACGGTGTTGTTGTTTAGTTGCTAAGACATCTCCAACTCTTTGGGAACCCCCTGGACCGTGGCATGCCAGGGCCTTCTGTTCTCCACTGTCTCCCAGAGTTTGCTCAAATTCAAAGACATAAATGGACAATGTAGTCCACATCATATGAGGTACTTGTGTGTGCTTAGTTGTGTCTGATTTTTTGTGACCCCAAGAACTGTAGCCCATCAGATTTCTCTCCATGGGAATTTTCAGACAAGATTACTAGAGTGGGTTGCCATTTCCTCCTCCAGGGGATCTTTTGGACCCAGGAATAGAACCCACATCTCCTCGGTGTCTCGCATTGCAGACAAGATTCTTTACCGCTGAGACACTGGGGAAGGTATTTCAGTCAGTTCAGTCGCTCGGTTGTGTCTGACTCTTTGTGACCCCATGAATCGCAGCACGCCAGGCCTCACTAACTCCCAGAGTTCACCCAAACCCATGTCCATTGAGTCAGTGATGCCATCCAACCATCTCATCCTCTGTTGTCCCCTTCTCCTCTTGCCCTCAATCTTTCCCAGCATCAGGGTCTTTTCAAATGAGTCAGCTCCTCGCATCAGGTGGCCAAAGTACTAGAGTTTCAGCTTCAACATCAGTCCTTCCAATGAACACCCAGGACTGATTTCCCTTATGATGGACTGGTTGAATCTCTTTGCAGTCCAAGGGACTCTCAAGAGTCTTCTCCAACACCACAGTTCAAAAGCATCAATTCTTCGGTGCTCAGCTTTCTTCACAGTCCAATTCTCACATCCATACATGACCACTGGAAAAACCATAGCCTTGACTAGATGGACCTTTGTTGACAAAGTAATGTCTCTGCTTTTTAATATGCTGTCTAGGTTGGTCATAATTTTCCTTCCAAGGAGTAAGCGTCTTTTAATTTCATGGCTGCAATCACCATCTGCAGTGATTTTGGAGCCCAGAAAAATAAAGTCAGCCACTGTTTCCACGCTTTCCCCATCATTTTGCCATGAAGTGATGGGACCAGATGCCATGATCTTAGTTTTCGGAATGTTGAGCTTCAAGTCAACTTTTTCACTCTTCTCTTTCACTTTCATCAAGAGGCTCTTTAGTTCTTCCTCACTTTCTGCCATAAGGGTGGTGTCATCTGCATATCTGAGGTTATTGATATTTCTTCTGGCAATCTTGATTCCAATTGTGCTTCCTCCAGCCCAGCACTTCTCATTATGTACTCTGCATGTAAGTTAAGTAAGTAGGGTGACAATATACAGCCTTGATGTACTCCTTTTCCTATTTGGAACCAATCTGTTGTTCCATGTCCAGTTCTAACTGTTGCTTCCTGACCTGCATATAGGTTTCTCAAGAGGCAGGTCAGGTGGTCTGGTATTCCCATCTCTTTCAGAATTTTCCAGTTTATTGTGATCCACACAGTCAAAGGCTTTGGCATAGTCAATAAAGCAGAAATAGATGTTTTTCTGGAACTCGCTTGCTTTTTCGATGATCCAGTGCGTGTTGGCAATTTGATCTCTGGTTCCTCTGCCTTTTCTAAAACCAGCTTGAACATCTGGAGGTTCATGGTTCACATATTGCTGAAGCCTGGCTTGGAGAATTTTAAGCAATCCTTTACTAGCATATGAGATGAGTGCAATTGTGCAGTAGTTTGAGCATTCTTTGGCATTGCCTATCTTTGGCACTGCCTATCTTTGGGATTGGAATGAAAACTGACTCTTTCCAGTCCTATGGCCACTGATGAGTTTTCCAAATTTGCTGACATTTTGGGTGCAGCACTTTCACAGCGTCATCTTCCAGAATTTGAAATAGCTCAACTGGAATTCCATCACCTCCACTAGTTTTATTCCATAGTGATGCTTCCTAAGGCCCACTTGACTTCACATTCCAGGATGTCTGGCTCTAGGTGAGTGATCACACCATCGTGATTATCTGGGTCATGAAGATCTTTTTTGTACAGTTCTTTTGTGTATTCTTACCACCTCTTCTTAATATCTTCTGCTTCTGTTAGATCCCTACCATTTCCATCCTTTATTGAGCCCATCTTTGCATGAAATGTTCCCTTGGTATCTCTAATTTTCTTGAGGAGATCTCTAGTCTTTCCCATTCTATTGTTTTCCTCTATTTCTTTGCACTGATCACTGAGGAAAGCTTCCTTATCTCTCTTTGCTATTATTTGGAACTCTGCATTCAAATATGTCTTTCCTTTTCTCCTTTGCTTTTCACTTCCCTTCTTTTCACAGCTATTTATAAGGCCTCCTCAGACAGTCATTTCACTTTTTTGCATTTCTTTTTCTTGGGGATGATCTTGATTCCTGTCTCCTGTACAATGTCCTGAACCTCCATCCATAATTCATCAGGCACTCTGTCTATGAGATCTAGTCCCTTAAATCTATTTCTCACTTCCACTGTATAGTCATAAGGGATTTGATTTAGGTTATACCTGAATGGTCTAGTGGTTTTCCCCACTTTCTTCAATTTCAGTCTGAATTTGGCAATAAGGAATTCAAGAATTCAAGATCTGAGCCACAGTCAGTCCCTGGTCTTGTTTTTGTTGATTATATAGAGCTTCTCCATCTTTGGCTGCAAAAAATATAATCAATCTGATTTCAGTGTTGACCATCTGGTGATGTCCATGTGTAGAGTCTTCTCTTGTGTTGTTGGAAGAGGGTGTTTGCTATGATCAGTGAGTTCTCTTGGAAGAACTATATTAACCTTTGCCCTTCTTCATTCTGTACTCCAAGACCAAATTTGCCTGATACTGCAGGTTTTTCTTGACTTCCTACTTTTGGATTCCAGTCCCCTATAATGCAAAAGACATCTGTTTTGGGTGTTACTTCTAGAAGGTCTTGTAGATTTTCATAGAACTGTTTGACTTTGGCTTCTTCAGTGTTACTGGTCGGGGCATAGGCTTGGATTACTGTGATATTGAATGGTTTGCTTTGGAAACTGGAAACGAACGGAGTACTCCAAGTACTGCATTTTGGACTCTTTTGTTGACTATGATGGCTACTCCATTTCTTCTAAGGGATTCCTGCCCACGGTAGTAGATATAATGGTCATCTGAGTTAAATTCACCCATTTAGACTAGGCAAATTGACACAGACAGTAGAATAGAAATTACAAGGAACTGAGATAGGGGGCGCTGGTGAGTCATTCCTTAAGGAGTAGACTTTATTGTTTGCAGTGATTTTTAAAAAGTTCTTGAAAAGATGCTCAACATCACTCATTATCAGAGAAATGCAAATCAAAACCACTATAAGGTACCATTTCAAGCCAGTCAGAATGGCTGAGATCCAAAATTCTACAAGCAATAAATGCTGGAGAGGGTGTGGAGAAAAGGGAACCCTCTTACCCTGTTGGTGGGAATGCAAACTAGTACAGCCACTATGGAGAACAGTGTGGAGATTCCTTAAAAAACTGGAAATAGAACTGCCTTATGACCCAGCAATCCCACTGCTGGGCATACACATTGAGGAAACCATAATTGAAAGAGACACATGTACCCCAATGTTCATTGCAGCACTGTTTATAATAGCCAGGACATGGAAGCAGCCTAGATGTCTATCAGCGGATGAATGGATAAGAAACGAGATGCCAGTCCAGGTTCAATGCACGATACTGGATGCTTGGGGCTGGTGCACTGGGACGACCCAGAGGGATGGTATGGGGAGGGAGGAGGGAGGAGAGTTCAGGATGGGGAACACATGTATACCTGTGGTGGATTCATTTTGATATTTGGCAAAACTAATACAATTATGTAAAGTTTAAAAATAAAATAAAATTAATTAAAAAAAAAAAAAGAAAGCTGTGGTACATATACACAATGGAGTATTACTCAGCCATTAAAAAGAATGCATTTGAATTAGTTCTAATGAGGTGGATGAAACTGGAGCCTACTCTACAGAGTGAAGTAAGCCAGAAAGAAAAACACCAATACAGTGTACTAGTACATATATATGGAATTTAGAAAGATGGTAACAATAACCCTGTATACGAGACAGCAAAAGAGACACTGATGTATAGAACAGTCTTTTGGACTCTGTGGGAGAGGGAGAGGGTGGGAAGATTTGGGAGAATGGCATTGAAACATGTATAATATCATATATGAAACGAGTCGCTAGTCCAGGTTCGATGCACAATACTGGATGCTTGGGGCTGGTGCACTGGGACGACCCAGAGGGATGGTATGGGGAGGGAGGAGGGAGGAGAGTTCAGGATGGGGAACACGTGTATACCTGTGGTGGATTCATGTTGATATATGGCAAAACCAATACAATATTATAAAATTAAAAAATAAAATTAAAAAAAAAAGTTCTTGAAACAGTGGTGGTGGTTAAACTAACACTACAAGTATTCTTAACGCCACTGAGTTGCACACTTAAAGGTCATTAAAATGGCAAACTTTGTATTCTGCGTATCTTACTGCCTTAAAATGAAGGAAAAAATTGTAAGAATCTAAAAGAATTATTAAAGGGATGGTGAGCAATAAAACCAGTTAAATATGAGGATTAAGTCTAAATAATGACTTTATCTAGGGTAATAAAATTATGTGAGTATAGGGACTTCCCTGGAAGTCCAGTGTTGAGACTCTGTGCTCCCAACACAGGGGACACAGTTTCAATCTTTGATCTGGAAAGCAATATTTTACAATGCTTCAGGGCACTTCAAAAAAAAAATTATGTGAGTATGAAAAATAGTTCTTTAAAGAGAAATGGATAATCCTAAGAAAGATTAGTGATTATAATAACAATAATAATAATTCCATGATTCTAAATCTTTATTTAGAAATTATGTAACACAGTGAGGAGAAAAGAGAAGAAACAAATATTCAAATTGCTTAAATTTTCAGAGTGTATTTTTCATTATTGACATTGAAAAAGTTATATCTGAACACTTCCCTTAGGGAATGAACATTATTTTTTTAACCTGACTGTTGTCATTCAGTTGCCCAGTTATGTCTGACTCTTTGTTACCCCATGGACTGCAGCACACCAGGCCTCCCTGTCCCTCATCATCTCCTGAAGTTTGCCCAAGTTCATGACCATAGCATCAGCGATGCCATCCAGCCATCTCATCCTCTGCCCTCCATCTTTCCCAGCATCAGGGACTTTTCCAATGAGTCAGCTCTTTGCATTATGTGACCAAAATACTGGAGCTTCAGCATCAGTCCTTCTAATGAGTATTCAGGGTTGGTTTCCTCTAAGATTGACTAGTTTGATCTCCTTGCAGTCCAAAGGACTTTCAGGGGTCTTCTCCAGCACTACAGTTTGACGGCATCAATTCTTTGGTGTTCTGCCTTCTTTATGGTCCAGGTCTCACAGTCATCCTGGAGCAGGGAATGGCAAACCACCGCAGTATACTTGCCATGAGAACCTCATGCACTATATAGCTTGACTATAGGTACTTAAACCCAATGGAAAAAAAAAATTGGGGTGAGTATTAATAGCATAAAACTCACGTGCAGCTCTGTCTCTGCCTGTTAGCTCCATGTCAAACAACCAGAGGCACATTTTAATGCTTGTCTAATCTTTCTCAGACAGTATAGTAAGCACTTTATAATCATTGCCTCATTTAATATTAACAGTATTTGTAGATGGCACGGATAATTTGAAGGATCACAAAGGTAGGACAAGGCATATTCATTGTCACCTGTCTCATTGAGACACAGACCTGGAACAGTATAAGGTTAGAGCAAAAGGAGTCAGGAAAGGAGCTACCTTCATTGCTAAGTCAAGGCTTTGTAAGTCTAGGAGACTGAAGAAAGAGGTAAACAGGCTGTAAAGAATACATTCAAGATATGTTATTAACTGACAGGAGTATGACATTTGAGAGAGAACAGACAGAGATGGCTCAGATGGTAAAGAATCCACCTGCAATGTTGGAGATCTGGGTTCGATCCCTGGGTTGGGAAGATCCCCTGGAGAAGGGAATTACAACCCACTTCAGTATTCTTGCCTGGAGAATCCCGTGGACAGAGGAGCCCGGTGGGTTAGAGTCCATAGTTTCGTAAAGAGTTTGACATGACTGAGCGACTAACACTTTCACTTTCTAAGAGGAGAGGGTGAATCAAATAAGAATATAAAGGCATAACCTAAGGGAAAGGATGAGGAAATCCTGGAGCAAGGCAAGTTATGAAACAGCTGAGGCTGTGTGAGTTTCACTGATGGGAATCAAGAAGAAATATACAGATTTGTACACAGACACAGTTCAGTTCAGTCCAGTTCAGTCGCTCAGTCGTGTCCGACTCTTTGTGACCCCACGAATAGCAGCATGCCAGGCCTCCCTGCCATCACCATCTCCCGGAGTTCACTCAAACTCACATCCATCGAGTTGGTGATGCCATCCAGCCATCTCATCCTCTGTCGTCTCCTTTTCCTCCTGCCCCCAATCCCTCCCAGCATCAGAGTCTTTTCAAATGAGTCAACTCTTCACATGAGGTGGCCAAAGTACTAGAGTTTCAGCTTTAGCATCATTCCTTCCAAAGAACACCCAGGGCACAACACACATACAAATTTTTCCATACAATTCTAATGGAAGAAAACTTTTTCATGTTTTAAATGAAAACAAAACTTTGAAGGATTAATTGTTAGGCAATAATCCATATTTTTTTTTTGAAATTCCTTATTCGTGTTGGAGTGTTCAGTATATTTTTTGTTTTGAATTATGTGTATGAAAGAGCACCATAGTGTCTCCAGATCTTGGAACAATCTGAAAGTCTTAATTTGGTCCTGTGTTCAACTCTTGCTTCCATCCCTTTTCTATCTCCCATGTTGGGTAAGAACCAGTAATTTTTCAAAAATATTTACTTATTTGGCTGTGCCAGGTCCTATTTGTGGCATGAGGACTCTTGGTTGCAGCATGTGAACCCTTGGTTTTGGCATACAAACTCTTGGTTGTAGCAGGTGGGATCTAGTTCCCTGACCAGGGATTGAACTCAGACCCCCTGCACTGGGAGCTCAGAATTTTAACCACTGGGCCACCAGGGAGTCCCAAGAACCAGTCATTTTTAACTCAAGTTAACTAAACAGGCTTGGGGCTTCCCTGGTGGCTCATTGGTAAAGAATCCACCTGCAATGCAGGAAACACGGGTTCGATCCCTGGGTGGGGAAGGAAATGGCAACCCACTGCAGTATTCTTGCCTGAGAAATCCCATGGACAGATGAGACTGGCGGGCTACAATCTATGGGGTCACAAAAGAGTCAGACACAGCTTAGCAACTAAACAACAACAACTTATGCTTAAACTCAAAACTGGCATGGAAGATTAATCGTCTGTACACCCCAAATCACAGCCCTCTTTTTAATTGTTATAACTCAGAATTGCACGTTTTTACTTCCTTTCTCTGTTTAGGAAGAGATCATAGCCCTTGCATTGACTCCATTTCCTCATTGCTTTCATACTGACTTCCTCTTCACCCCAACTTTCTCCTTCCTGGCTAACCCTAGAGACAGTAGCCAGGGAAGCAGGGCTGGGGAAGGAAGAAAAGCATGGCAAGAGGTGAAAAATTCAACCACAAATTCTCCTGAATAATAAACTCAGCACTTCCTCCCAAGCTGTTTTGCTGATTCCAGAAGGGCTTAGCCACTAGTCCTGCTGACATACATTTTCTTCTGTCCCCTTATGCTTTCCCCTGTTCTGCTTCCCATATCTTTCTTAATCAGTCACTTATGTTTCTTCTTTATAAAATAATCTTGGGCATTGTAAGTAGATGACATATTCTAAAATGTTACATAACTAAAACATTCTGCTGTCTTCATATGTGACAAATGGCTTGCTTGAGTAGAATTAATGGGATAGAAACATTTTCTTTCAACAAGTCCTTACTCTGTAGCTATTGTCATCTGTTGCAGAAGGTAAATCTGAGTCCAGTGTTGCTTTACTCCTTTAGACGATAGGTTAGCTATTTTTCTCCTCAGAATTTACATAGAATGCTGTCCTATGCATTTGTCTGATTTTTGGTGTATTCAACTTATAGGATACTTAGAAAATTACAATACACTCCCATCATTCAAAGGGATGTGGCCATACCCCAATTAATTTTCTACTCCTGATTAGTAATTAGAAGCATCATGATGGCAACTAATATTATTTCAGCTGAAATTCATATCTGAACAGTGGATCTTGACAAATATTCATGTGAGTAAATTTCTTTGACCATTAGTTCACATGTTATTAAATCCTTCCTTTATTCCTAGTTCATTTCACTGGCTGTCACCAGACAAATAGCAGAAATGTTATTAGGAGAAAAGGGAGGAAGCTGACTATGTCACTCTTACATGGATTAAGATGTTTGATCTTAGACATATTGTTCATGACTGTTTTTTATTCTTATGGGCTCTTGATAGCTTATAGGACTGGAAATATACTTACTGGTTCTGGATAGATCTGGGCAGTCCTAACATGAGATCATAAATGTATGGTGCTTATACAATTTTTTTTCTAGTTCTTTCAGACACCATCAAAATTAAGTCATTGTTAATTAAATACAAAAACATAAAATATGGAGTCAAAACTATACTGTATTGAGTTTGGTTGGATGAAGGGAAAAGCAAATTGTGAACATAAACCACTTTCTCACAAAGAACTCCTGACAGGGAAAAGCTGGAATTGTAAGTCTTTGCTGAAGAACACTGAAAAACAAATATCAATGCAATAGATATCAAGTGCTAAAGTGAAGTCTTAACTACCAGGGATAAAATTGGAGTCCAGATTTAAAGCAAAGAGTTTATATTACAGAAAATGTGGAGAAAGAGCAACAAAAGATTGAGAATAAGGATAACGCTCAGTGTTGGCTTATCCGTAAAGTATTCAATAGTTGTCGTGTACACAGAGTGTAGTTGTGTTTGACTAGCTTAAAGAGTGAACGAAAGGTTGATCAAATGATATTATAATTTTCAGGGGGACCATATACACGTAGGGGCACCCATGTATACTGTTCTTAGTCTCTCAGTCATGTCCAACTCTGACAGTATTGACTGTAGCCCGCCAGGCTCCTCTGTCCACGCGATACTCCAGGCAAGGATACTGGAATGGGTTTCCATGCCCTCCACCAGGGGATTTTCCCAACTCAGGGATCAAACCCAGGTCTCCCACATTGCAGGCAGTTTCTTTACCATCTGAGCTACCAGGGAAGTTTAGGGGCATCCAGAGAGTTACCATAAAGAAGGTTGAGCAATGAATTGACGCTTTCTAATTGTGGAGCTGGAGAAGACTCTTGAGAGTCCCTTCGGCTTCAAGGAGATCAAACCAGTCAATCCTAAAGGAAATCAATCCTAAATTTTCATTGGAAGAATGGATGCTGAAGCTCCAATATTTTAGACACCTGATGCAAAGAGCTGACTCCTTGGAAAAGACACTAATGTTGGGAAAGATCGAAGGCAAAAGGAGAAGGGGGTGGAAGGGGATGATATGGTTGGATGGCATCACCGAATCAACGGACATGAGTTTGAGTGAACTCTGGGAGATAGTGAAGGACAAGAGGGACTGGTATGATGCAGTCCGTGGGGTCACAAAGAGTTGGACACAACTTATCAACTGAACAGCAATAACAAGAGTAAAACAATTTATATTCAACATGGCAGCAATCTAGGCCAGCTGTAAAGTATGAAATTGTGATATTATATAGGTTGCTCATGTGCATGCCCTTTGTGACACTATCAACTGTATCCCACCAGGCCCCTCTGTCCATGGAATTTTCCAAGCAAGAATACTGGAGTGAGTTGCTATTTCCTACTCCAGGGAATGTTTCTGACCCAGGAATAGAACCTGTCTCTCCTACATTGGCAGATGGACTCTTTACCAATGTGTCACCAGGGATTATGTAAGTTAACCATAACAATTGTTGGATACAGTAGAGATAAAGATACCCAGTCTCTGGCTGGTAGTAAAATGGTGCAAAGACAACATCTTGATTCTGTCTAAGAAATATCTGTTGGAAGGCAAGACCCCCAGTCCTGAAGCACTTGGTGATTTGAAGAAGTCAAGATAGTAAGTGAAGCGTAAGTGGATTATCTGAAACAAATTACTGGAATTGGTGCATGACAAAAACTTTCACAAGACATGAACAAAAGCAGAAGTCCAATTACTAAAATTAGGGGAAAAAAATCAAAGTATGATGAAATAAAAGCCGACTGTTGATCAATAAGTAGTCTGCAATGAACTATTTGTACACAATAGGCATCACATTATGCCAAGATCCACACTTTATATGTCCAGTGTAAATGATAAGCTTGCTAGTGTGAAGCTTAAAATTTGTACTCAGTATGCTAGAACATTCAGTTCTATGCCGAGTCATCTGATGTGAACTGTCGGCTCATTGGAAAAGTCCCTGATGCTGGGAAAGATTGAAGGCAGGAAGAGGAGGGGAAACAGAGGCTGTGAAAAGTTGTTGTTGAATCACACGAATACACCAGGATTCTTGGCCCCCGGAGGAGAAGAATTCAATCCGGGGCCAGAGACGAGGCTTGATTGCTCAGAGCTTTTGTGTAATAAAGTTTTATTGAAGTATAAAGGAGATAAAGAAAGCTTCTGACATAGGTATCAGAACGGGGCAGAAAGAGTACCCCACTGCTAGTCTTTAGCTGGATGTTATATAGTCACTAGCAGTCTGTTAAATGAAAGAAAGGAATGTCTTAAAATTCAGAATGGCACCAGGCCCCTCACCCATAAGATGCATTTTGGGATAGTCTTGGCGCCAAATGGTTATCCTGGGCCATAAAATGATTAACTTGAATCTTGAAGAAGGGCAGACCACCATACAAATAGTTTCATTTACATAGATTAGGGGAACAATATCCATACTGGTTTGTCAAGTAGGTTCTGGGCCAAGAGGCGGAACCGACTTGGAGACAGAGTTTGGGGTAAAGGCATAGTACATTAGCATAGCTTAAGACAAACATTTCCATAAGAAAAAGGCATTGGTTATCTCTAGACTCGAGAATAGCTAACTTCAGGCAAAGCCGGGTGTCATTATGGCAACACAATATTTTAAGAGAAATCTCCCTTTAAATTTGTATAGAGAAGGAAAAAATATTGCTAGTTTGTTTCCTCCTGCCACTTAAGAGAGAGAAAAATGTCTGACACTTGCAGGCTATTTCCTCTATTTGGAGACCCCTGGCCTTCCTGCCTGTTACCCTCTCAGTTGGATGGCACCACCGATGCAATGGACATGAACTTGGGCCAACTTTGGGAGGTGGTGAGGGACAGGGAGGCCTGGCGTGCTGCTGTCCACAGGGGTCACAAAGAGTTGAACATGACGGGGCTACCGAACAGCAACAATGCTAAAACATTAGGCAAGATAATCTGAGAAAAAGGACAATATTGAGTTAATTAAGATGTAGAGCACAAAGAAACAGAAGACATTGCACTCTGGGGTTTTGAGGGAAAAAAAATCAGATTTTAGGGACAAAGAGCTTCACAGAAAAGCTAAAAAGTAATAGTTGAAGAATATGAAACCAAGGGAGTCCTGGCAGTCTTTCACAAATGATAGTTAGGTCTCCATGAACTGCAGCAGAAGATGAGACAATTGATGTGAGCTCAGGCTGATTCACTACTAATAAAACCTTATATAGCTAGCCCTCTTTAAATAAGTTCTGACAAAAATTATGTTTTCTTAGTAAAGTTGCTTCAGTCATGTCTGACTCTTTGCAGCCCCATAGACTATAGCCCACCAGGCTTCTGTCCATGGGATTTTCCGAGCAAGAATACTGGAGTGGATTGCCATTTCCTTTTCCAGGGGATGTTCCTGATCCAGAGATTGCACCCTCATCTTTTGCATTCCCTGTATTAGAGGTGGATTCTTTACCACTGGGCCACCTGGGAAGCCTAACATATACATACCATTATATATAAAATATATAATCATCAAGGACCTGCTGTATAGCACAGGGAACTCTACTCAATACCTTGTAATAACCTATATGTGAAAAGAATCTGAAAAAGAATAGGTGCATATAATATATATAACTGAATCACCTTGCTGTACATGTGAAACTGATACAAAGTTTTAAATTATTATTACTAATTGGATTATAGTAATATTATCTATATCTTTTTATTTAATATTAACAGATAACTATTATCTATTACTTATCTATTATAGTTAATTTACAATGTTGTAAATATTTTACAAAATGATTACAAATAACTGTTTTACAAAATAACTACAAAAATAGAATACTCAAATAAAAATAAAGATTGCAGAACTACTTCAGATTAAAGGAAACATTGCAACTAAATAAAATGACACTGCATAATAGGCTCAGTGGTAGTTGGGTTGGGAGAAGAGGATATCTACATATTCTCAAAGCATCTTTTCACAAATTACTGAAGTTCCCTCATAGCTCAGTTGGTAAAGAATTCGCCTGCAATGCAGGAGACCCCAGTTTAGTTCCTGGGTCAGGAAGATCCCCTGGAGAAGGGAAAGGCTACCCACTCCAGTACTCTGGCCTGGAGAACTCCAAGGACTGTATAGTCCATGAGATTATAAGAGTCGAACAAGACTGAGCAATGTTCACTTTCAAAGTATTTTTTCACAAGTTACTAAAGTACGTAGTGGAGAAAGCTGGTAGACGTCACTTAACCAAGTAATCAAAGCAACACATGATCTGGGATTTTCTTTGTCTACAGAAGATATTGTAGAGAAAACCAGCAAAATGTGATTAAGATCTGTACATCAAATAAGAGTCTTGTTATTTGTACCCATGTTAATCTCCTGATTTTTAAAATTTCTCCTGATTTTCATAAATGCAGTGTGGTTGTGAAAGAGAATGCCATTATTTTTAGAAAACACTAACAATCAAAAATGGGAAATACTTTTGTTTTATGTAGATATTTAGGAGAAAATGGACATCATGTTTCCAACTAAACTTTCAGATGACTGAGAAATTAAATGTGTGAGAACTTATATAACCAATTGAAACCTGTACATTGATTCTTCATTTTTTTTTTTTTTTTGATATAAGGACAAGGCTCTTCCTTTTTGATTGGTTTCACTGGCTATAGTTCTGCCAGTGATTCAGTTATAGAACTCAAGAATAAGTTTCTTGAGTAATCTTACATCTATAGAGCATTATTTAAGGTAACCAATTTTAGATTCCCTCAAGTAGAGTCAGAACTTAAACACAAATTTTTGAGCAATCTTTACATAGGGTCTGTGTAAATTTTTAGCTGTTTGGCTAATCTTTTTCAATTCCTATTCACATTAAATCCAATAACATCTTTTTTACCCCTCACTTTTATTGGATGCTTCATCCTCACAGAAATAATTTTTTTATTTACTTTATACTTTGTCCATCAGTGAAATGTTTATTAACTATGGAGAGTACAATTCCTACAAAGGCACAGGATCTAAATGTCTCAATAGTGATGACATCTCTAGATAAATACTTTAGAATGTCCAAAGAATATTACTAATAATGAAATTTAATAATGTTTCAAAAGTGGAGTACAGTGTTACATGGATCTCCCCAGCATTCCCAACCCAGTGTTAATACCAAGTAATCAAAGCAACACAGAAATATTGAGAAAATTAGCAAAACATAGTTAAAGTTTTTAGATTAAATGAGACAGTTGTTCTGTATAATGGCCATTGGAAGTTCTGTATAATGGGTAGACTATTATGAATGATACTAATTGGAATATTTATCACTAACCAATTAAGAAAAAAGTTATAATTGAATTTCAGCTATGCTCCCATATAAGATTAAAAGTTTAAATAAAGAAAAAGCTGCAGGTAAATCTTGTTAGTCTACTCAGAAAATGTACCAAGTAGTTTTCTTGTTTCTTTGTTGAAGTATGGTTGATTTAAAATTTTGTGTTAGATTAAGGTATGCTGCTAAGTCACTTCAGTCGTGTCTGACTCTGTGTGACCCCATAGACGGCAGCCCACTAGGCTCCTCTGTCCCTCGGATTCTCCAGGCAAGAATACTGGAGTGGGTTGCCATTTCCTTCTCCAATGCATGAAAGTGAAAAGTGAAAGTGAAGTCGCTCAGTCGTGCCCGACTCTTAGTGACCCCATGGATTGGAGCCTACCAGGCTCCTCTGTCCATGGGATTTTCCAGGCAAGAGTACTGGAGTGGGATGCCATTGCCTTCTCCAGATTAAGGTATACAGCATAGTAATTCAGTTATACATGTTCTTTTTCAGATTCTTTTTCATTTTAGGTTATTACAAGATATTGAATAGTTTCCTGTGCTATACAGTAGGTCCTTGTTAATCTACTTATTACATAGTAGTAGTTCAATTCAGTTCAGTTCAGTTGCTCGGTTGTGTCTGACTCTTTATGACCTCATGGACCACAGCACACCAGGCCTCCCTGTCCATCAACAACTCCCAGAGTTCACTCAAACTCATGTCCATTGAGTCGGTAATGCCATCCAACCATTTCAACTTCTGTCATCCCCTTCTCCTATTGCCTTCAATCTTTCCCAGCATCAGTGTCTTTTCAAATGAATCAGCTCTTCGCATCAGGTGGCCAAAATATTGGAGTTTCAGCTTCAACATCAGTCCCTCCAATGAAGACTCAGGACTGATCTCCTTTAGGATGGACTGGTTGGATCTCCTTGCAGTCCAAGGGACTCTCAAGAGTCTTCTCCAACACCACAGTTCAAAAGCATCAATTCTTTGGCGCTGAGTTTTCTTTATAGTCCAATTCTCACATCCATACATGACCACTGGAAAAACCATAGCTTTGACTAGATGGACCTTTGTTGGCAAAGTAACGTCTCTGCTTTTGAATATGGTATCTAGGTTGGTCATAACTTTTCTTCCAAGGAGCAAGTGTCCTTTAATTTCATGGCTGCAGTCACCATCTGCAGTGATTTTGGAGCCCCCCAAAATAAAGTCTGACACTGTTTCCACTGTTTTCCCATCTATTTCCCATGAAGTGATGGGACCAGCTGCCATGATTTTCATTTTCTGAATGTTGAGTTTTAAGCCAACTTTTTCATTCTCCACTTTCACTTCCATCAAGAGGCTTTTTAGTTCCTCTTCACTTTCTGCCATAAGGGTGGTGTCATCTGCATATCTGAGGTTATTGATATTTCTCCTGACAATCTTGATTTCAGCTTGTGCTTCTTCCAGCCCAGGGTTTCTCATGATGTACTCTGCATATAAGTTAAATAAGCAGGGTGACAATATACAGCCTTGGAATACTCCTTTTCCTATTTGGAACCAGTCTGTTGTTCCATGTCCAGTTCTAACTGTTGCTTCCTGACCTGCATATAGGTTTCTCAAGAGGCAGGTCAGGTAGTCTGGTATTCCCATCTCTTTCAGAATTTTCCAGTTTATTGTGATCCACACAGTCAAAGGCTTTGGCATAGTCAATAAAGCAGAAATAGATGTTTTTCTGGAACTCTCTTGCTTTTTTGATGATCCAGCGGATGTTGGCAACTTGGTCTCTGGTTCCTTTGCCTTTTCTAAAACCAGCTTGAACATCTGGAAGTTCACGGTTCACGTATTGCTGAAGCCTGGCTTGGAGAATTTTGAGTATTACTTTACTAGCGTGTGAGATGAGTGCAATTGTGCGGTAGTTTGAGCATTCTTTGGCATTGCCTTTCTTTGGGATTGGAATGAAAACTGACCTTTTCCAGTCCTGTGGCCACTGCTGAGTTTTCCAACTTTGCTGGCATATTGAGTGCAGCACTTTCACACATCATCTTTCAGGATTTGGAATAGCTCAACTGAAATTCCATCCCCTTCACTAGCTTTGTTTTTAATGATGCTTTCTAAGGCCCACTTGACTTCACATTCCAGGATGTCTGGCTCTAGGTGAGTGATCACACCATCGTGATTATCTGAGTTGTGAAGATCTTTTTTGTACAGTTCTTCTGTGTATTCTTGCCACCTCTTCTTAATATCTTCTGCTTCTGTTAGGTCCATACCATTTCTGTCCTTTATTGAGCCCATCTTTGCATGAAATGTTCCCTTGGCATCTCTAATTTTCTTGAAGAGATCTCTGGTCTTTCCCATTCTGTTGTTTTCCTCTATTTCTTTGCATTAATCACTGAGGAAGTCTTTCTTATCTCTTCTTGCTATTCTTTGGAACTCTGCATTCAGATGCTTATATCTTTCCTTTTCTCCTTTTCTTTTTGCTTCTCTTCTTTTCACAGCTATTTGTAAAGCATACCCAGACAGCCATTTTGCTTTTTTGCATTTCTTTTCCATGGGGATGGTCTAGATCCCTATCTCCTGTACAATGTCTTGAACCTCAGTCCATAGTTCATCAGGCACTCTATCTATCAGATCTAGTCCCTTAAATCTATTTCTCACTTCCAGTGTATAGTCATAAGGGATTTGATTTAGGTTATACCTGAATGGTCTAGTGGTCTTCCCTACTTTCTTCAATTTCAGTCTGAATTTGGCAAAAAGGAGTTCATGATCTGAGCCACAGTCAGCTCTTGGTCTTGTTTTTGCTGACAGTACAGATTTTCTCCATCTTTGGCTGCAAAGAATATAATCAATCTGATTTTGGTGTTGACCATCTGGTGATGTCCATATGTAGAGTCTTCTACATCTGGTGAAGATTAATGAGTAGGAAAAGAATAGAAGTAGATTCAGAGAAGTAAGATAGGGGTGATGGAGGTGATGGTGGGAGCTAGTTAGTCCCCTTAGATCCTTTTAAGTAGTTCAACTTTTACTCTGAGTGAGTTAGAGGGCTTTTTGAAATTTTTGAATAGGTGAAGGACACGATCTGGTTTGGAATTTAAAAGATTTGTTATAATTATCTTTTTGAGAATAGATACTAGGGAGTAGTAGAGAGAGTCAGGAGGCTGAGGCAGGATTCTATGGATCAGATGCAATGCCAGGGTCATTGCAATATATGGAGACATGTTTTTAAAGTAATGCAAGCAGGATTTCTGAAAGAATTGGATATAAGATATGGGAGAAAGGAGTCAATGACGACTCCAAAAATTTTGGTCAGAAGGACTGAAAGTAGGTGAATGAAAGTGAAAGGAAGTCGCTCAGTTGTGTCTGACTCTTTGTGACTCCATGGACTGTAGCCTGCCAGGCTCCTCTGTCTATGGAATTTTCCAGGCAAGAATACTTGAGTGGGTAGCCATTCCCTTTTCAGGATATATTCCCCATCTTCAGGAGTCAAACCAGGGTCTCCTGCATTGCAGGCAGTTTCCTTCCAAGAAGAAACCCTGAAAGTAGGTGATACTGCTATCAAATACCTTTAATGTGATAGTGAAAACATATGAGCCATATGGGTAACCTATGGATTCTCCCTGCTTACCTCCTGTAATATCTAGTAACACTTTTCATTAGAGAATTCCACTGAAAAATTTTAATGTCTTTTTCAGATCACCTTCTTTATCTTCTTTATGGAGTTGACTGTTCATTAAGAATTAGAGCTGAGTTTGAATCTGAATTAGAATCAGTTCCCAGAAATATCCCATTCAGACTTACATAGCAGTCTTTGTTGGCTCATTTCTTACTGGCTGTTGCTACTGGTTCTCTAACAAATTTTTCCTAGAAGTTAAGTTCTTGATTAACATAACAGATGTCATTTCTCTTGATCATAAAAGCAGTCACAGAATAATTACAGTAAATCATTTTTCATTTGTTCGTAAAGTATCTTTAAACTTACCCACCACATTTTAACTTTTTATCAATTGACTTTTGGTGGTTACTATTTCGGCACTCATTTCTGTGTCTATTAATAAATTGATTTGATTGATAGATTATGATCTACATGAACGACCCTCTCTTTTTATCCATTTGTTGTTGTTCAGTCGCTCAGTTGTATCAGACTCTTTGCGACCCCATGGGTTGCATAACACCAGGCTTCCCTGTCCCTCACCATCTCCTGGAGCTTGCTCAAACTCATATCCATTGAGTTGGTGATGCCATCCAACCAATTCATCCTCTGTTGTCCCCTTCTCCTCCTGCCTCTAATCTTTCCCAGCAAGAGGGTCTTTTCTAATGAGTGGGCTCTTCTCATCAGGTGGCCAAAGTATTGGAGCTTCAGCTTTAGCACCAGTCCTTCCAATAAATATTCAGGGTTGATTTCCTTTAGGACTGACTGGCTTAATCTCCTTTCAGTTCAAGGGACTGTTAAGAGTCTTCACCAACACCACAGTTTGAAAGCATCAGTTCTTCAGTGCTCAGCCTTCTTTATGGTCCAACTCACATTCATGCTTTTTACCCATACTCTGAAGATTTTCAGGTACCAATAACTGTAGTTAGGTCTACTATCTCAAACTTTCTTCCCCTTTGATCTAGCTGATCAAAGGTTGGCAGAAAACCTAGACATCACCTCAGTTCAGTTCAGTCCCTTAGTCGTGTCCGACTCTTTGTGACACCACGGACTGCAGCACTCCAGGCCTCCCTGTCCATCACCAACTCCTGGAGCTTGCTCAAATTTATGTCCATCCAGTCGGTGATGCCATCCAACCATCTCATCCTCTGTCATCCCCTTCTCCTCCTGCCTTCAATCTTTCCCAGCATCAGGGTCTTTTCAAATGAGTCAGTTCTTCACATTAGGTGGCCAAAGTATTGGAGTTTCAGTTTCAGTATCAGTCCTTCCAAAGAAAATTCAGGGTTGATTTCCCCTAGGATTCACTGGTTGGATCTCCTTGCAGTCCAAGGGACTCTCAAGAGTCTTCTCCAACACCACGGTTCAAAAGCATCAATTCTTTGGTGCTCAGCTTTCCTTGTAGTCCAACTCTCACATCCATACGTGACTACTGGAAAAACCATAGCTTTGGCTAGATGGACCTTTGTTGGCAAAGTAATGTCTCTGCTTTTTAGTATGCTGTCTAAGTTGGTCATAGCTTCTCTTCCAAGGAGCAAGTGTCTTTTAGCTTCATGGCTGCAGTCACCATCTGCAGTGATCTTGGAGCTCAAGAAAATAAAGTCTCTCACTGTTTCCATTGTTTCCCCATCTATTTGCCATGAAGTAATGAGACTAGATGCCATGATCTTAGTTTTTTGAATGTTGAGCTTTAAGCCAACTTTTTCACTCTCCACTTTCACTTTCATCAAGAGGCTCTTTAGTTCTTCACTTTCTGCCATAAGGGTGATGTCATCTGCATATCTGAGGTTATTGATATTTCTTCCAGCAATCTTCATTCCAGCTTGTGCTTCATTCAGCCTGGCATTTCGCATGATGTACTCTGCATATAAGTTAAATAAGCAGGGTGACAATATACAACCTTGACGTACTCCTTTCCCTATTTGGAACCAGTCTGTTGTTCCATGTTCAGTTCTAACTATTGCTCCTTGACCTGCATACAGATTTCTCAGGAGGCAGGTCAGGTAGTCTGGTATTCCCATCTCTTGAAGAAATTTCCACTGCTTGTTGTGATCCACCCAGTCAAAGGCTTTGGCATAATCATAATCATAATAATCATAACCATAATCAATAAAGCAGAAGTAGATGTTTTTCTGGAACTCTCTTGCTTTTTTGATGATCCAACGGATGTTGGCAATTTGATCGTTGGTTCCTCTGCCTTTTCTAAATCCAGCTTGAACATCTTGAAGTTCATGGAGTAGTAGTCATCTACACCACTCCATTAGCACCCTAGTGTGTGCATGCCTGGGTGCTAAATGACTTCAGTTGGATTCAACTCTTTGAGACACTATGGACTCTAGCCCACCAGGCTCCTCTGTCCATGGGATTCTCCAGGCAAGAATACTGGAGTGGGTTGCCACACTCTCCTCCAAGGGGTGTTCCCTACCCAGGGATCAAACCTTAAGTCTCCTGTTTTGGCAGATGGGTTCTTTAACACTAGTTCCACCTGGGAAGTCTGTTAATACCCTCATCCATCACCAAATCTATTTTCTTCTTTGTTCTAATATATGTTAGCTACAGTGTCCTCTCATTGTGCACCACTTCTGCTTTAACTCTCTCTTAACATTTCTTTCTCAAATTACTTGTGCAGCAAATACAGCAAAATTTACTGATTTCAGAGATGTCTATAATTTCTTCAACATTCTAGGAATTGCAGAAGTCATCTGTAGGGCTTATTTGTTTGACAAAACCCATCAATGAACCTCTTGATTATAAAAGCTAAAGACATAGCTGAAACTAGTAGGAAAAGCTCTGCAAATAAAACAAAATAATTATCCTCAATATGTGTCAAGATTATTTTGGTTAAATAAAGATAGATTGTCACTATTTTAATTTTTCTTGCTCTTGGAAGCTCTGCTGCTGCTAAGTCACTTCAGTTGTGTCCGACTCTGTGCGATTCCATAGACGGCAGCCTACCAGGCTCCCCTGTCCCTGGGATTCTCCAGGCAATAACATTGGAGTGGGTTGCCATTTCCTTCTCCAATGCATGAAAGTGGAAAGTGAAAGTGAAGTCGCTCAGTCATGTCCGACCCTCAGCGACCCCATGGACTGCAGCCTTCCAGGCTCCTCCATCCATGGGATTTTCCAGGCAAGAGTACTGGAGTGGGGTGCTGGGACCTGGTAAAGAAGTGGTATTGGATACACATCTCTCATTTGAGTAGAAACAAGTTGCAGGAACATGACAGGATGTTAGGACTCCCATGTAGCTCAAATGGTAAAGAATCTGCCTACAATGCAGGAGACCAGGGTTCGATCCCTGGGTCGAGAAGATCCTCTAGAGAAGGGCATGACAATCTACTCCAGTATACTTTCCTGGAGAATCCCACAGACAGAGAAGACTAGCAGGATGTTAGGAGAAGCCCTGGGACAGGACAAGCTTAACAGACACAAAGGAAAGCATCTGATACTCAATTTTAAATTTTCAGTTTTGTTTTCCTAATGATTTCTTGAAATCTTTGTTAAGAACAATTAACAGTAATATTAGGAAAAAACATGTACAAGAGAACAGAGGTATAGAAGAAGGAGAGGTAGATTGAGAAGTAATCAAAACATGTAAACATCCATTGAAGAGTTTGAGAAATTCATAGACTGAATTCCTAGATGGATCACAGGGTAGAGGCTCAAATTATAGAAGCTTGAGTACAGTGAGTATGAAAGAGCGCTTCCCAGGTGGTGCTGGTGGTAAAGATGCCTGGAAAATCCTATGGACAGAGGAACTTTCAGGCTACAGTCCATGGGGTTGCAAAGAGTTGGACACGACTGAAGCAACTTAGTACATTGAGTATGGAAAGGAAAGCTGACTTTAGATGTGTGGGTATTTTGTGCCCACTTGGAATACACAGCCTGCTTTCAATATTGTTCTTCATTCTCTTTCTGTGTGATCATTCTATCTTTCATATAAAGCTGTATTTCCCTGACTAAACTCTTTCATTAAATCCCCACCTTCTTCCATGCAAAGTCAAAACTGCTTGCTTGTCCTTTTCTCCTTAGCTTCCAGATGTAACTCCTTCCACACCTTTAGATAACTTGCATTTTATTCATCCAACTTCCAGGTTCCTTAGTGTCATATTTGCACATGACTCAAAGCCTTTGCACTAATTATACCTATTATACAAGTATTTCCTCCCTTTTCTAAATGACGATTATTGATGCAGTTTCAGATTTAGCCCAAGAAAGAGCTTTCTTGATCCCCTTTATGTCAAGTTCAGTTCAGTTCAATTCAGTCGCTCAGTTGTGTCCGACTCTTTGTGACCCCATGAACTGCAGCACGCCAGGCCTCCCTGTCCATCACCAACTCCCGGAGTTCACCCAAACCCATGTCCATCGAGTTGGTGATGCCATCCAGCCATCTCGTCCTCTGTTGTCCCCTTCTCCTCCTGCCCCCAATCCCTCCCAGAGTCAAGTTAGAACATACTTATCCATGAGAGTTGGACCATAAAGAAGGCTGAGTGCCAAAGGATTGATGCTTTTGAATTTGGTGTTGGTGAAGACTCCTAAGAGTCCCTTGGACAGCAAGGAGATTAAAACCAGTCAATCCTAAAGGAAATCAATTCTTAATATTCATTGGAAGGACTGATGCTGAAGCTGAAGCTCCAACACTTTGGCCACCTGACGCAAAAAGCCAACTCACTGGAAAAGACCCTGATGCTGGGAAAGATAGAAGGCAGGAGAATAAGAGGATGACAGAGGATGAACTGGTTAGATTGTATCACTGACTCAATGGACATGACTTTGAGCAAGTGCTGGGAGATGGTGAAGGACAGGGAAGCCTGGTGTGCTGCAGTTCATGGGGTCACAAAAAGTCAGATATGACTGAGTGACGAAAAACACCTACCTATGGTCTCAAAGTGCTCCTGTACACTGCCAACAAAATCCATGCCAGACTGTTGTAGCTGTTGATCTTCTTATTTATGGTGTTCATCTATGAATGCATACCATCTGTCCCAGATTATAGCTTGTACTGTGTGTTCAGTAAATATTTCTTAAGTAATCAAAAAAATAAGCTATAATGGTTTGGATTCACATAACACTATAAAAATACTCCTTTACTTAAAGAATTTAAATTTATTTGGCTGTGCCAGGTCTTACTTGCAGCTTGTGAATCTTGTAGTTGCAGCATGTAGGATCTAGTTCCCTGACCGGGGATCGAACCTGGGTCCCTTGTGTTGGGACCACTGAGTTTCAGCCACTGGACCACCATGGAAGTCCATACTCTTTTCTTTTAATGTAAAAAGAAAATATTTTGTGTCAATCAGTCATAAATTAAAGACAATTCAATTTTATTGATTCAGAATTTTAAGTATATGCATAGATATACATATACAAACACAAATATTTGCAGATATTTGTAAAATGTTATCATATTGTATTGTATGAAATATTCCTGCTTCTCACTTATAGCCTGGGTCTTTCTAGTCAGTACACAGAAAGTGACATTATTATTTTTGAACAGTTGAATACTATTCCATTGAATGGATGTTCTAAATTTTATTGACATTTGTCTCTTATTAGACATACATTTATTTAAAAACTTTCACCATTCTAAATAACTATGCATGTTTATATTTGCATCCTTGTCCATTTGTTTCTTCTGGTTCTATGCCTATGAGTGAATTCTCAGATATCATGGACTTAGGGGTTTAAAACTAAACAAAAGAGGAAAGTCTGTACTGTGTACACTTTGTACCCTTCTTACGATTATAAAAGACTGAGGTTTTCTGCAAGTAACTGGGTGTGATGTTCCTGGTTTTCACAAACAGCTGTGGTCAAAAAGGGAAGAACATAGCACTTTTCTGAGAAGAATCCTTTTATGAAAGCATTCATCTCTCTGCTGACAATATATAAAGTAATTTCACAAGAATGAACAAGCAGTTCACAAACCACTTTTGGAAGCCAATAGGAAGAATCTGTTTGGTAGTCACCTAATTCTTACTACTCTTCTTTTTCCTATAAAGAATAAGAGAAATGATTCTTTTTTTACTGTAAATGACAAAATCCTTACACAGGGAGCATTAACAACAAGAAAATATACAAATATCTCAGAAGTTCACCAAATTGGATTTGCGCATTTGTATAAGCACTTTTCTAAGGATTTAAGCTTTGCTTAAATTTCAAATGTTCCTTTCTTTCCAATTTCTTCATCTGAAATGCATGTTTCTGGTGCCTGGGATTATGTTCTTCATGATAGAAAGGCATTGTGTAATTTGCTTTCCCTTAACTTCTGGAATCTCTTTCTAACTCTAGATATACTTAAATGGAAAGGAAAATGGGCACGCAGCCAGAATGTCACAGTGTTGATCTTTGTTCTTCTTCATAATAAATCATGTTGGGTAAACCATTTAACTTATTTAAGCCTCGGCATTCTCATCTGCAAAATAAAAAATTATTCATTATTTCACAAGGTAGCAGGCAAGAGAAAATTAAAAATACAGCACATTACCTGGGTAAAGAATGAATTTTTGACTGTGGCTTTATTGATTGACTACACCAAAGCCTTTGACTGTGTGGATCACAACAAGTTGTGGAAAAGTCTTGAAGAGATGGGAATACTAGGCTACTTTACCTGCCTCCTGAGAAATCTGTATGCAGGTCAAGAAGCAATAGTTAGAACTGACATGGAACAACAGACTGGTTCCAAATAGGGAAAAGAGTACATCAAGGCTGTATAGTGTCACCCTGCTTATTTAACTTATATGCAGAGTACATCATGCAAAATGCTGGGCTGGATGAAGCACAAGCTGGAATGAAGACTGCCAGAAGAAATATCAATAACCTCAGATATGCAGGTGACACCATCCTTATGGAAGAAAGAGAAAAGGAACTAAAGAGCCTCTTGATGAAAGTGAAAGAGGAGAGTGAAAAAGTTAGCTTAAAGCTCAACATTCAGGAAACTAAGATCATGGCATCTGGTCCCATCACTTCATGGCATAGATGGGGAAACAATGGAAACAGTGAGAGACTTTATTTTCTTGAGCTCAAAAATCACTGCAGATGGTGACTGCAGCCATGAAATTAAAAGACACTTGCTCCTTGGAAGAAAAGCTATAACCAACCTAAATAGCATATTAAAAAGCAGACATTACTTTGCCATCAAAGGTCTGTCTAGTCAAATCTATGGTTTTTCCAGTAGTCATGTATGGATGTGAGAGTTGGACCATAAAGAAAGCTGAGTGCCAAAGAACTGATGCTTTTGAACTGTGGTGTTGGAGAAGACTCTTGAGAGTCCCTTGGACTGCAAGGAGATCAAACCAGTCAATTCTAAAGGAAATCAACCCTGAATATTCATTGGAAGGACTGATGCTGAAGCTGAAGCTCCAATACTTTGGCCACTTGATGTGAAGAACTGACTCATTTGAAAAGACCCTGATGCTGGGAAAGATTGAAGGCAGGAGGAGAAGGGGGGGACAGAGGATAAGCTGGTTGAATGGCATCACTGACTCAATGAACATGAGTTTGAATAAGCTCCGGGAATTGGTGAAGGACAGGGAAGCCTGGCGTGTTGCAATCCATGGGGTTGCAGAGTTGGCTACGACTGAGCGACTGAACTGAACTGAACTGAAGGAATGAGTCATCCGCAATTGTTAGGAGATGAGATTGGCTTGCCTTTCTCCAAAGTCTTGGTTTCCTTCTCTTTGTTCTTTCCATGTCAGAATTCAGTATTTACTATTCCACTTTGTCCCTGGGAACACATTTTCCTTCCTCATGTTCAATATCTGATTTTTAGAGTAACTGTTCCTTAATTTTATTTATTTTTATTGGAGTATAATTGCTTTACAACCTTGTGTTGGTCTCTGCTGTACAATGAAGTGAATCAGCCATATGCATTACATATATCCTCTCCCTCTTGAGCCTCCATCCCACCCCCGCCCCCACCTCCAATCCCACCCTCTAGGTCATCACAGAGCACCCAGCTGAGCTCCCTGGGCTTTATAGCAGATTCCTACTAGCTGTCTATGTTACACATGTTAGTGTATATATGTCAGTCCTAATCTCCCAATTCATCTTACCAAAAACAAAGTTTAATTCTTTCCAATGTTAATACCCATTTTCCAGACCGTACGATTCTGTGGCAAGGAAATATATGTTTTCTCTTCTGAATGTCTTAGCCTGTAACCTTCTTACACTGGGAGTCCTGCTATTTTGTGCACCAGCAAATCTTGATAAACCAAAGTAAGTACCCTCCCTCCTGCATTCTTGCCTAATGGCTACAGTGGGCTCTACTCCAGCCCCATAGCCTATGTTTTTGTTTTTACTACTCACAGATCGCTTGCTAGGTCATATGTCTGAATCCTCTCTTGTTTGGTCAGTCATTAGACAATGCTATTTTTTGAGCCTAATTTTAAGATGATCTATTTTTATATCCTGCTTTTAAATTCTTTTAATTATAAATCATATAAAATGAATTGAAAATTGAATTTATTATCATGAACAACTTGGCCTTGAAATAATTCAGCTGTGAAAGCCAAGGTATTTAGCTCAAAAGATACCTTTAGAAATGCAGTGAAATGCTACCCTCTGGTAGGGTCTCTGGGAACAACTTCTAACACAATAATGCTTGCGTGCATGCTAAGTCCCTTTGGTCATGTCTGACTCTTTTTGTGACTCTATGGACCGTAGCTCACCAGGCTCCTCTGTCCAAGGGATTCTCCAGGCAAGAATACTGGAGTGGGTTGTCATACACTCCTCCAGGGGATCTTCCCAACCCAGGAAATGAGCCTGCATCTCTTACAGTCTCCTGCAGTGGCAGGCAGGTTCTTTAATTCAGATATATTAATAATTTTTCCCTAGGTCAAGTTGCTTTCTCTGCATGTATATTTTACTCTTATGTATGAAGAAGTAAAGTTTGACATGAATTTCAATAATCATTTGATCCAGATGGTTAAATTTTGTAAATGTCTTCTCACCCAAAGGTGAAATTTTCAGTGCCTGAAACTAATTCTAGGAAAACTGTTGAAATTTATTTTTACATAGTCATAATTTGCAGGAAAGGCTTTGGCAAAAGTGACTAGAAGGTAAAAGTTCATGTTTGATTTGAGCACTTGTGAAAGGAGCTGAAATAAAAGAAAAAGCAAATAAAAATCTGTGGAACCATTTTCCTAAATAAATGGTTTTAAAAATAAAAGTAAATAGTCAAAACTTTCTAAACTGTATTTCTCACATACTGAGAACTAAGATTTAGAGTGTTGTGGTGCCACCTATAAGCCTCAAATATGCATGAAGATTTTAAAAAGGTGTTTTTTTTTAGGATGCAAGAAACTTGAATGAGCTTTCAAGTACTGTAGCAGAATAGCAAGGCTCACATTTCTCTTCCCTCCTTTTAGCAGTTTAACCAAGAAGGTCCAAAATTCAAACTCATGTTCATGGTGATTCCATTTACTTCTCAGAAAAGGACGTTGGTTAAATCCATACATCCTTTCCTGTTTCTTGGAGATACATATATATATAATAATTATATTAATTATATATAATATATATAATGTCAATAGAGTACTGACATTAACACTACCATGTAGGAGCTTCCATCTGTTCTATGTTGCTATTTTTATCTTCACTTGTCTGGTGTCAAGTGTCTTCCTTGTTTAATTCTAAGATGACACAAGTTGAACTTTTTGATGTTCCTTTAAGACACATATACCTCTTTCTGAAACCACTCACCCTTAACTTACTTTTCAGTCAAATTTTTACTGTATCTTTTCCCATAAAGTGCAGTGGCTGGTTGAAGATTAAGTGAATTATCATCTGTCATGTTTCTTTAGAATGTTTTCAAGGGGATAGAAGAAATCATTTATATAATAATCTAGTTAAAAAAAAAAGTAGGATGGAAATAATGAAAAGTGGCCCCTTGCTTGGTAGGATTGCAGTGTAGTTGCTTCTGAAATTAGTAAGGATGATGAATTGTTACACAACAGGTAGGGAACTTCTGAGTGAGTGACCCAGAGAGACATTGTCTTTGGATTTTGTTCTGATCTAGTTTATCTCCCTGGGCTGTGATCTCTGATGAAAAAATGGCTGATATTAACTGTTTTAAACTCTCTCAGTTGTCACTTGGGTCCTCAGTTCTGTCATTCAGCTCATTCTACCACAATCTGTGCTATGACACTTTTTCATATTTCAGAGAAGAAAAAAATTACTTCACTGAAGCTTTTCTCACTGAACTCATTATTATTTTTATTGCTTTAAGCCACTAGCTATTAAAGTTATTTATTATTCAACAAAATAGGTATATATGGTAAACACATGCAGTGTCCTGGTTAAGGATCTACAATTAAGAAGTGAGGGATAGAGAGTGTTTTCCCATATGAACTATTGTTGGGATGATCAGGTCAGGGAAGGAGGACCTGGTCTCGTCTCACCTATGGTCACAGACCATAGTTACTTAGAAAAATATTGTCTATAGGATACATATTGAGGCAGAGTTATTTATGTTTCTTCTGGGGCATTCAGCACCCTTTTCACAGGTAATCTGGCCCCTGAAATAAGACTCAGACAGGGAGGTTTCACCAAACTCATTATTAACCTGGATCTACATCACAAGTCAAAAAACTCTTGCCAGTCCTTATCTTATTTGATATGCCAACATTATTTGACACATGGATTATTATCTTTTTGTTTGTTTGTTCCTAATACTTTATTTTCTTGACTATAATGTTTCATTTTCTAGGACTTTCTCATGTATGTCTGAGCATTTCTCCTCTCTCTTTTTTGGAGAACATTTTCTGTTTTATTTATTTAACCACTTCATAGGGTTTCTCAGATGTGTGTCATTACCCATGGTAAGTGATCTCCTTGATTTCTGGGTCTTCAATTTCCACCTGCATTCTCCCAAACTTACATCTCCAGTCAAGATTTCTCTTCCATGATTCTTCACTGCATATGTATTTTTTGCTCATTGCATCCTCTTGGATGTTTCAAAGAGATTTCAAATGTCATGTGGCCTATTTTGAACTTACTATCTTTTATTCCAAATCTGCCTTTTCTCCATCCAGTGTCTTTATCATAGCTAATGATAACATTATCAGTTGTTCAAACCTAATCTTGAATTTTTTTGTCCTCTCACCATCAGTCTTGAAGTTTATATTCTGGGCTACCAGAATGTATTTAGCCCATATCCCTTTGTGTTTTTTTTTCTTCCTCTATTCTTGGATCTCAACAGACATAAAAGAATCAGTGTTATCCTCTTGCCATGGCACATTGGCATTATTGGTGCATGTGCGCATCTTATTTAGTCAGGTGTTTACTTCTGGAAATAAATAAACACTGTTGAACCCACCACTACATCCCAACATCCATACCATATGTCATATATTACTGAGCTCCAATAAAGTCTCCTATCTTGCATTATTACATCTACTTTTGGCCTTTTGCAAGCTCTTTTTTATAATGTAGCCAGAATAAGCTATGGTTTTTCCAGTAGTCATGTACTACTTTAGAGTGTTGGATATGAGAGTTGGACTATAAAGAAGGCTAAAAGGTGAGGAATTGATGCTTTCAAATTGTGGTACTGGTGATGATTCTTGAGAGTCCCTTGGACTGCAAAGAGATCAAGCCAGTCAATCCTAAAGGAAGTCAACCCTGAATACTCATTGGAAGGACTGATGCTGAAGTTGAAGCTCCAATACGTTGTCCACCTGATGCGAAGACTGCTCATTGGAAAAGACCCTGATGCTGGGAAAGCTTTTGTAGGCAAAAGAAAAGCCAGTAGCAGAGAATGAGATGGTTAGATAGCATTACTGACTCAGTGGACATGAGTTTGAGCAAACTCTAGGAGATAGTGAAGGGGCTTCCCAGGTGGTGCTAGTGGTAAAGAACTTGCTTGCCAATGCAGGAGACATAAGAGACAGGTTTGATCCCTGGGTCAGGAAGATCCCCTGGAAGAGGACATGGCAACCCACTCCAGTATTCTTGCCTGGAGAATCCCTTGGACAAAGGAGACTGTCGGGCTATGGTCCATGAGGTTGCAAAGTGTCAGACACAACTGAAGTGACTTAACACGTATCCATTGGGAGATAGTGAAGAACAGAGGAGGCTGGAGTGCTGCAGTCCAATGGGTGGCAAAGATTTGGACATGGCTTAGCGAATGAATAACAATAGAGTAACTGTTGAAAAGAGAAATTTTACCATTTTACTGTCTTGTTGGCTACCACTCAGGATCTTCTATATGCCCTTAAGAAAAATTTTTTATCATGGCTTTGAGTGTTCTATGAGATCTCTTCCTGCCCTGCCTCCAAGCTCATCAAATGCCAATTTCATCCTCAGTTTCTGTGTTGCAATCATACTGGATTTGTGACTCTTACAGTGTCACACTCTATTTCTTACCTGATGAACTAGAAACACACTTTCCCTTCTGCCTGGGGAATCTTTGACTCTCTTACCATAGCCAGCTAACTTATCCTTCAGAGCTCAGTTCATAGGACAATTTTGCCTGGATGTAATACAAACTCTCTAGACTTGGTTGTAAGAGATTAAGTCCACTTGCTCTGTTCTTGCCCTCTATATCACATAGAACACTTAATTTGCTTATGTTTATGTCTATTATTCCTACTAGAATATATGCTCAATGAAATTAGATGCCTGGAATGAATTAACTCCTAATATATCCTAAGAAACTAACAGAATATTTAATATAGAAGCAAAGTGAAGTCGCTCAGTCGTGTCCGACTCTTTGCAACCATGTGGACTGTGTCCATGGGATTTTCCAGGCAAGAATACTGGAGTGGGTTGCCATTTCCTTCTCCAAGGGATCTTCCCGACCCAGGGATTGAACCTGGGTCTCCCACATTGGAGGCAGACACTTTACCATCTGAGCCACCAGGGAAGTCATTTAATACAAGTAGACATTTAAATATATTTACTTAGTAAGTGCAAAAATATAAAATATGGAGTGGAAACCATATTGTATTGAGTTTAGTTGAGTGAAAGGAAAAGCAAATTGTGAACAAAAATTACATTCTCACAAAAAACTCTTAACAGGAAAAAGTTGGAATTACAAGTCTTTGCTGAAAAATATTGGGAAACTCAAATATCAAATGTTGAGGATGTCAAACACTAATGTGAAATCTCAGCTACCAGGAATAGATCAGAGTCTAGAGTTAAAGCAAAGAGCTTATATTACAGGAAATTTGGAGAAACAGAAAGAAATGATTGAGAAAAAGAATAAAGATTAGTGTTGAATTATCCATATTGTATTCAATATCTGTGTACAAAGAGTGTAGTTGTGTTGACTAGGTTAAAAAGAGCAAATGAAAGGCTAAACAAATGATAATTTTCAGGGGGACCATAAAATGTAGGCATCCATAATGTTACTCAGTAAAGGAAAACAATTTATATTCAATACGGGAGTAATCTAGGCTAGTTGTAAACCGTAAAATTGTGATTTTTATGTAGGGTGTGGTGGTGGTTTAATCGCTAAGTCATGTCCGACTCTTGCGGCCCCATGGACTGTAGCCCACCAGGCTCCTCCATCCATGGGATTCTCCAGGCAAGAATACTGGAGTGGGTAGCCATTTCCTTCTCCACTTATGTAGGTTAGCCATAGCAATTGTTGGATGGAGTAAAGAGAAAGATATCCAGTCTCTGGCTGGTAATCAAATGGTACAAAAACAACATCTTGCTTCAATCTCAGAAATATCTGTTGAAAGACAGGACCCCCAGTCCTGAAGCACTTGGTGATTTGGAGAAGAAGCCAAGATAGAAAGTGAAGCATAAGTGGATCATCTGGTACAAATTACTGGAATTGGTGCAAGACAAAATCTTTCACAAGGCATGAACAAAAGCAGAAGTCCAATTACTAGAGTTAAGGAAAAAATATCAGAGTATGATGGAATCAAAGCTGACTGTTGGTCAATATGCAGCCTGTAATGAACTATTAGTATTTGTACACAGCAAGCATCACATTATGCCAACAGCCACATTTTATATGTTTAATGTAAATGATGAGTTTGCTAGCATAAAGCTTAAATTTGTGCTCAACATGTCAGAATATTAGGAAAGGCAATCTTTTGGACAATAAAGGACAATATTGAGTTAATTAAGATACAGAGCACAATGAAGTCAGAAGACATTACAGTCTGGGGTTTTGAGGAAAAAATCAGATATGTGGGACAAAGAACTTTTCAGAAAAACTGAAAAATAGCAATTGAAGAGTTCAAAACCAAGAGAGTCCTGGCACTCTATCACAAAGGATAATAAGGTCTGGGTAATCATTCACCATGAACTGCAAACAAAGACTAGATAATCAATGGACTGTTTATTCAGTGATTGGTAGAACATAAAAAAAGAAAAAGTTGACCTTGCTCAGCATTGCAAAGAAACTGTAACTTAGGCAAATTAGAAAGAGAACACAGATATTCTCAACAGTAGGGTGGTAAAGGCTGAGTAAAGCATGAGTTTGTTCCATGACTTATATAATAATACTCTCTGCAATTTATATGTAGAGATTTTTTAAAAGAACAATACAGAAGTTTATTTAGTTATAGAAACACTAGGTGGTTCTAACAAAGCTAATGACTTCATTTAGAGAAGGAATACAATGAGAATATGTATTTCTCAGATACACAAGGACTTTGCTAACAAGACCAAAATCTTTTCCAAAATCCAAAATGAGTTCCAAAATCTGGTACTACTTCTGTCTCTATTCCTCTTCCTTCTTCTGTTTGCCATGCAGAAGCTCATATAAAATATCAAAGTTTTCCTATGAAATTATCTTCTAACTTTCAGGTCCATTTAAAGTTTTTCACATCTTCAGTTTGCCTCTCCTGGTTCCTATCAAGGATTCGCCTTGCACCATGTATTGTTGTAAACCTGAAAGATGGGCTAATGTCAGAGTTTTTCCTTTTCTTTATCTTACAGCAAAAAGTGTTCATCAAGATTTTCTAAACAGCTTTATTGAGATATAATTGATAGATACTAAGCTCACATACTTAAAGTGATCAGTTTTTTAGTTTTGATAAACAGGTGTGTACCTGTGAAACCATCAAAGCAATCAAGACAATGAACATATCAATTATCCTTTGAAAGTTTCATCATTTTTACCCCCAGTATAAAAATGACTTAAGCAACCACTCCTTCCAGTCACAAGATTAGTTTGTATTTCCCAGAATTCTAAATGAGTTCACAAAGTAGAAGACTGATTCCTGTTGTCACATGTATCAACAGTTCATTCCTTTGTGATGTTGAGTATTAATTCCACTGCTCGTTTTCCCATTCACCAGTTGAAGGACATTTTTTCGTTTGTTTGTTTCTAGTTTTTGTCCATTACAAGTAAAACTCACGTAAACATTCATGTACAGGTCACTAAATGAACATGTGTTACCAGTTCTCCTAACTAAAACCTTTGAGATGTTTAATATTTAAAAAATTTTAGGTTTTGTATTTATGTCTATGATCCCTTTTTGTATATGGTGTAAGGATTGAAATTCATCTTGCTGCAATATGAATAACCAACTGTTCAGCACCATTTGTTGAAAATATTATACTTTGTCAAAAATCAATCATTTATATATGTGTTGATTATGTTAATACAACATTGTCTTCATTATGGCAGTTTTATAAAAAAAAAATCTCAAAATAGGCTAGTGTTAATCTTCCAACATGTTCATCACTTCGAAATTTGTTATGTCTGTTTTGCTGCTGCTGCTGCTAAGTCACTTCAGTTGTGTCCGACTCTGTGCGACCCCATAGACAGCAGCCCATCAGGCTCTGCCGTCCCTGCGATTCTCCAGGCAAGAACACTGGAGTGGGTTGCCATTTCCTTCTCCAATGCATGAAAGTGAAAAGTGAAAGTGAAGTCGCTCAGTCGTGTCCGACTTTTAGAGACCCCAGGCACTGCAGCCTACCAGGTTCCTCCGTCCATGGGATTTTCCGACCCCTTGCATTTCTAAATAAAATTTAAAATCAATTTGCCAGTTATTATGAAAAAATGCCCACTAAGATATTGATTTTGGTTATATTGAATTTAGAATTCAAATTGTGAAGCACTGAAATCTTAACAATAAAGTCTTCTAACCGAAGAATTATTTAAATTAACCCAATTATTTAAATCTTCTTTAATTTCTTTCAAGAATTTTAATTCTTTAATTTCTAATATTAGATACTAGAAATAATATTATTATTTTAATATTACTATAACTAATATTATTTCTAATTTTAATTCTTTAATTTCTAATATTCTTTCAAGAATATTGTGTAGTTTGGAGTATATAGGACTTTCACATTTTTGGTCAAGTTTACTCAATATTTTGTATAATTTTGATACTACTACAAATGGAATTTACTTTTAAATTTTAACTTCTGATTTTTTTTTTTGTTATGTGATTTTTGTATATTGATCATGTATCCTCCAACCTTGCTTAACTCAATGATTAATTCTAGTAGTTTTTTGTAAATTTTGTTATACATTCTACACAGATGATCATATCATCTGCCAAGAAAAAGACTGTTTTACTTCCTTTTCAACATGAATGTTTTTTATTTCTTTATCTTGCCTGATTGTCCTAGATAGTATCTCCAGTGCCATGTCAAATAGAAATGATTAAAATTAACATTTTGGTCTTTTGATCTTAAGGAGAAAGCATTCAGTCTTTGAGCATTAAATATGATTTTAGCTGTAGGCTTTTCATGGATACCCTTTACACACCTAGTTCACTAAGTTTTTATTGGGAACTGATGTTACATTTTGTGAAAGGCTTTTTTACATCTATCAAGTTGATTGAATAATTTTTCTGTTAAGAGTCTTATATAATGAGTTATATACAATTTTAATTTTTGAATGTTAAACTAACATTATATTTTTGGGATGAATCCTGTTTGGTTATGATATATTATTATTTTATATATTTCTAGATATTATTTACTAATATTTTGTCCAGAGTTTTGCATATATGTCTGTGAGAGATATTCCTATGTAATTTTCCTTCCTTATAATGTCTTTTTCTGGTTTTGATATGAAGTTATATTGACCTCATAGAACATGTTGGAAAGTAGTCACTACTCTTTGTTTTCTAGAAATGTTTGTTTAGAATTGGTATTATTTTTTTCCCTTAAATATTTGTTAGAATTTACCAGTGAAGCCAAAGGGGCTTAGAATATTCATTGTGGAAAGATTTTTAGGAAGTTTAATGCATATATATATATTGCCATACTGAGTGAAGTTAAGTCAGACACAAAAAGACAAATACATGATATCACTTATATGTAAACTCTATAAAAAATGGTACAAATGAACTTCTTTACAAAACAGAAAGAGAGTCCCAGATGTAGAAAACTAACTTATGGTTAGCAGGGTAGAAAGAGGAGGTGTAGGGAGAGAGAAATTGGTAAATTTGTGTTGACATATACACATTACTATATATAGAACAGATAATAATTAGGACCTGCTGTATAGCACAGGGAACTCTTCTCAATACTCTCCAATGACTTATATGAGAAAAGAATCTAAAAAAGAGTGGGCATATATATACGTGTGTGTGTATAACTTTGCTGTACAGAAGAACTTAACATTATAAATCTGTACTCCAATAAATTTTTTTAAACAAGAAAAGAAATTCAAGTGCTGTTTATGGATAATCTGCACAAAATTATTCATGAGACACTTTTGATTATGGAAATAATAATAAAAGTGGCTATACAATCAAGCTTTAGTGATTTAATTATGTTTTGCCCATTTTATTTTGGTTTTTTAAAAAAATTCATTGCTAAGTGCTTATTTATTTATTTATTTTTGGCTCCACTGGGTCTTCATTGCTCTGTGCGGGCTTTCTCTGGTTGCATCAAGAGGAGGCTACTCTGTTGTGATGCGCCGGCTTCTCATTATGGTGGCTTCTCTTGTGGAGCACAGGCTTCAGTAGGTATGGCTCATGGGCTCTAGAACTCTGGCTCAGTATTTGGGGTACATGGGTTTCATTGTTCCGAGGCATGTGGTATCTTCCGTGACCAGGGATTGAACCTATGACCCCTGCATTGGCAGGCAGACTCTTAACTACTGAACCACCAGGGAAGTACCTTACCTTAATTTTTTTTGACATAATTTCATCTCAAAACAATTATTATTTTTGTTTCAAATATATTCATCCAAAACACAGTGCAAAAATTTTATGTTCAATGACAACCATACTTGAGTTAGTATTTCCCCTTTAATTTTTGTAAATCTGTAGTGAATGTTTCTCAGTTTTCTTTGTTTCATGGCCTAAATGGAAGAAAACATGAGGACAAAAAGGAACCTCTCTCTTTTAATTACTTCCCTTTTCTGGTTGACTCCACCTCCATTATGAAGGCCTTCTTTTTTTGTGTGTGTGTGTGGAAGTGAAATGATTTTTAGAATTCCTAGTGGTCCTCTTCTTCAAGGGACTATTCCAAGACCAATTCTTCAAAAGACCAATACAAGAAGATTTAAGCATCATAAAACTTTGGAGTGGACAAACTCAGAATGGTGCTACATGACAACTCTGGATCTGCTGGTAAAGCTTATCATTTGTTCTGTCTACTCTTTAATGGCGTATAGTAATATTCTGAAAGTCAGTGGATCTGATTTAATAATGATGCGCATCAGGAGGGTAAGTTATGGGAAAGAGCAAGAAGCCTATTAAGAAGTACCTGTATCTTCCATAGGTTCAAAATTGAAGGTATGAAATAAGGATTAGATTTGGCATCAATTCTGTAAAATCATTGAGGAACAACTATGTAAGGAACTAAAATTAACTGAATTGTATTGAGTATAAAACAAATAGTTGTTAGAAAGGATAGAACAAGTAAGAATGCATATTGATGAAAAGTTGATTCCCTAGAGGGCATTTAGAATGACACCCCTGAGTGTTAAAAATCTACTTCATGATTTATGTGGATGCATTAAATTCATTTAGCATTCTTACTTTTTTTTCAAGCTTTTAAACTTGAAACCTTACCACATGAAAACATAGGTAGTAAGCGCACAGTTCTGTGTCATAGCATTTTTACTTTAAAATTACTGTAGGATGAGAGTAAGAAGGAGAAGTGAGAGTGATAGAGCATTTTAGGCTATTTTTGGAGATTAGATCCAGTGGAATGTGTGTGTGTGCATGCTTGGTCGCTCCGTGGTGTCTGACTCTTTGCGACCCCATGGACTGTAGCCCTCCAGGCTTCTCTGTCCATGGGATTTTCCAGGCAGGAATACTGGAGTGGGTTGCCATTTCCTCCTCCAGGGGATCTTCCTGACCCAGGGATCAAACCTGTGTCTTCTGCACTGGCAGGTGGATCCTTTATAACTGGGTCACCTGTGAAGCCCACAAGGTCCGATAATGGGGACTTTCAAATATAATCTTTGTCACTGTTTCCTCCAGTTGCAGTGTTCAATTAGAATTTAGCAGGCACTGTGCCAGGCACTGGTGAAGCTGGTGAACATTATAGGTATAATTTATTTCCTCATGGAACTTGCCGTTGAATAATGTGGATCAGGTAGGCTTGGAGATGAGAATATCACAGGTTGAATATTGTTCTGTGCCCAATGGGAGAAGTGACCACTTCTAAGTTTCATCAATGTCTTTTCAATTTTCCAGGCGCTAAGACTCACTCTTGCAATTCCTTTTGCATTTCCAACTCTCTTCTTATCCCTCACTTCTTGGTTGCCTGTAACCATGGACATTTTCAAAGCTACTTCACTGTTGCTGTATGATCCTGGATATAAAATTTTCCTGCCTGCTTGCCTTGCCATTTAGGAGGAGGGTGTTCTGCCTTGGTTTGACTTTCTTTGTTAATTTCAAACCTCTGAAAGCACCTGCCTGCTCTAAAGCCTCTTTGGTTGGAAAGACTATACTTTTACCTTCTTTTATTGCTTTCCACAGGTTTTAAAAGGTGTTCTGTCCACTTCGGTCCCTTCACTCTTGCTGTGGTCTCAGTTCTCTATGCCTGTTTGGTCACCAGTGCTCTTGGTGAGTACTTTGTCAAATTTACTCACAATCTTTGCCCACTGTGATGAGAATCACTGACAAGCAAATCATTCTCCTGAAGGCTAAATAGCATCTAAAAGCAAGCTTCATGGTGTTTTGAAGGATCAGGATATTAAAAGCACAAAATGAGTACTTAATGATGTGACCCTGCTTGCCCAAAATGTTAGTACAGCTTTTTTTTTTTTAATAAATGCTCACTGGAAAAATGCATATTCCTTAAAGATCTGAAGTAATGTCTAACTAAAATATAGGGAACAATGCAGAGGAGGAGAAACGTCAGAACTGTTGGGATGAGGGAATTTTAGGAACACTTTGAAAACTCAAATGCCAAAATTTATCTTAAAATGTGTTCAGGGAAGCCAGATATAGATCAAGAACCACAGGTTTCTATGTTAGCTAAAATAATCACAAGGCGGTAGCTAAGACCCTTGGAAGGAGTAGGGGAGAGGGGATTTTTTATGGTAGAAGATAATAGGAAAATATCTCCATTTCAGTTTCCGTTTGGGTAGCTAAGTTCAGTAGATTTCAACTAGCATTTTAAGAATTTATGATATTTCCATATGTAAAATAGATGACCAGTGCAAGTTAGATGCGTGAAGCAGGGCACTCAAAGCCAGTGCTCAGGGACAACCCAGAGGGATGGGGTGGGGAGGGAGGTGGGAAGGGGTTTCAGGATGGGGGTACACAAGTACACCCGTGGCAGATTCATATCGATGTATGGCAAAATGACCACAATAGTGTAAAGTAATTAGCCTCCAATTAAAATTAAAAAATTAATTTAAAAAATTCATGGTATTTTGCATACATGTGTGAAATAGTTACTGAATTCCCAATAATCAGTCTTTCATTTTCACTATTAGCCTTCTTTCCACTAACTTACATAGCTTATCCCTATAAAATTTTGTAATATCTTATTTTTATGGTAAACTATCCATAGGATTATATACATTGATTTTATAAAGAATCTCAGCCATAAAATAAAGACACCATTGGAGAAACTTACATAGCTTATCCCTATAAAATTTTGTAATATCTTATTTTTATGGTAAACTATCCATAGGATTATATACATCGATTTTATAAAGAATCTCAGCCATAAAATAAAGACACCATATGGTATTGAATTACCCAGCTTTACTGCTTCTGTGTCATGGCTTCATTTGAAGCCTGTGACACTGATGTTTGGTTTTGAATTCCTATGAAATGACAGTCTCCTACTGTAACACAGATAGGTTCAGAAATGTTTCTCAAAACTGGCTTTGAAAAATAAGTAATCTAAGGAATAATCATTTTACTTGCTTTTGGATCTTGACCAATTGCTGCCTTTACCTGTTCCAGGGGGAACAGACAAGGAACTGAGGCTGGTAGCTGGTCAAACCAAGTGTTCTGGGAGAGTGGAGGTGAAAGTCCAGGAAGAGTGGGGAACTGTGTGCAACACCGGCTGGGACTTGGCTGCCGTCTCTGTCGTTTGTAAGCAGCTGGGATGTCCGTCTGTCATCAAAGCCACAGGATGGACCAATTCCAGTGCAGGCACTGGGCGCATTTGGATGGATCATGTGTCTTGTCGAGGCAATGAATCAGCTCTCTGGGACTGCAAACATGAGGGGTGGGGAAAGCATAACTGTACTCACCAACAGGATGTAGGAGTCACCTGCTCAGGTAAGACTTGTGTAAGTCAAACCTTGACATGAAATGCTTGGTGGGAAAAAACCTTATAGATGGGTTAAAAATGAAAAGGCCAGTTTTCTGTAAGTAATCTAGGTATAAAATGATCCAGGTATGAAGAGGGCCCAATTCATTGTTACAGACCAGAAAATGTATGACAAGACCCATATTAAAAAAAAAAAATCAAAAGAGATTCTGAATATTACAGTCAATGAGGAAGTGCTTAGCTTCAATTTTATATTAAGTAATCCTACTGTAACATTCTGTGCTCAGTTGCTTAATCATGTATGACTCTTTGTGACCCCAGGGACTGCAGCCTGTCAGGCTCCACTGTCCATGGAATTTTCTAGGAAAGAATACTGGAGTGGGTTGCCATTTCCTAAATCATATCTAACTTGATTCCTTGTCCCCTTTCCCCATAAAATGCTGCTTTCGTGTATTGGCTCATAAATCATGACAGTTTGCCCATTAACTGATAATCAATTTACCAAGTCAAGAAGTAAATACTCCTAGCACTAATCTGTTTTGTTGGAGGAAGGATATTTTGCAAGGTAGAATTGCTTTTTCCACTGTGCAATGCTATTCATTCCATTTACATGGTAGTTTTAATTTATAAAATATTTCATAAGTTTCGTCTCACTTGCTATTATGATAACCCAGACCTTTCTGCAGACAAAACCCAAGGTCATGTTTCTGATCCAGTTCAGATTCCTGAGCTTCCAATTTCTCTTTGCTCATGTCATTGAACTTTAGGCAATCCTCTCACCGCCCAGCCTTTCTGTTAGAGACCATCTCCTCCATAGGACTGATTTCAGAAAGGATTAATCTCTATCCAGGCTTCCCTGACGGCTTAGTGGTAAAGAAGCTGCCTGCCAATGCAAGAGACATGGATTTGATCCCTCGGGAAGTTCCCCTGGAGAAGGAAATGGCAACGCACTACAGTATTCTTGCCTGGGAAATCCCAGGGACAGAGAAGTCGAGCGGGCTACAGTCCATGGGGTCACAAAGAGTCGGACACAACGTAGTGATTAAACAACAACAGCAATCTTTACCCAGGCTCTGCGGTTTCATGGGAGTAACTAGTATCTAGACAACTCCTCAACTACTCCTTAATGCTATTATTTTGAGTAAGTTGTAAATCTTTCTAAACTTCAGCTTCTGAATAGTCAATAATATAACACATGTAAAGCTACCGGTACACTGACATGTAGGTCATAGGTGCTAAACATTAGCATTGGTTTCCTCATGGCTCACTGCTTCTCATTATCTAGACAACTCATTTCTCTTTCTTCTTCCTTCTCTTTCTCTGTTCTCCTCTTCCTTTCTCTTCTTTCTTTTCTTGTTGTCTTTCATTGTTAATCATTTTGCAGGGAAAGATAAGAAGTAATAATTGTAAGAGCTACATCAAGCATCTACAGTGAAGTTAAAAATCATAATAAATCTTGCCAGGCTCTTACTATTAATTATTGCTGTTGATGGTATTGACCATTTAAGCTAAGACCTCACTGTAGTACTTTTACCTCCTGTGTTCTGTTTTTCATAACTTTGCATAAGGATCCTTTATATAAGGACGATGTCAATCAAATTTAGTTTTTGAACATTATACACCTAAAGCTTCAACTTGTGCATAATAATAGAAAGGAATGAGTAGTCAGGGACTCACGAGTTTCATGAGGTTTCCAAGTTCATATTTCTAAGGTTTCAGAGTCCATATTTCTGAGATTCTCCACCCTGATCAATGCTCAATTCTCAGAGCATCTACTTCTTGGAAATTCTGTTATCATCACATGCATAACAGTAAAGAGGGTAGACTTTTTTCTACTATTTATTTCTACATAGACATGTTTACTATGTCTTAGTAATAGAGGGAAACAAAGCAAAAAGTAAATTTTAATCCATAAAAGATTTTTTTGGGGGGTCAGTTGATACAGATGAAAGTCCTAATCATTAGTTAATTTTCAAAGATCAAAATCTTTCAACATGTGAACTGGAGCAGCATCCACAACGAGGCATCATTTTTAAGGACAGCAGCAAGTCTCAAGAGACCAGAGGAATACTATTCTCTAAGATCACTTCAGAATAAATATCACTTCTGAATTCTTGCCTTTTCTCTGCTCTAGATGGATCTGATTTGGAGATGAGGCTGATGAATGGAGGAAACCGGTGCTCAGGAAGAATAGAGATCAAATTCCAGGGCCAGTGGGGAACAGTGTGTGACGATAACTTCAACTTGGATCACGCTTCTGTGGTTTGTAAACAGCTTGGATGTGGAAGTGCTGTCAGTTTCTCTGGCTCAGCTAATTTTGGAGAAGGGTCTGGGCCAATCTGGTTTGATGATCTGGTATGCCATGGAAATGAGTCAGCTCTCTGGAACTGCAGACACGAAGGATGGGGAAAGCACAACTGTGATCACGCTGAAGATGCCGGAGTGATTTGCTTAGGTAAGGACTGCTCTGGGTTTGTTCCGTTCTCTCTGAGAGGACAAAAATGGGGGTAAAAGTCTCAAAGGTTTGAACTCTTAAAAACATAATGAAATGTGCTTCTTTTTTTTTTCTCTTATTATTAAAAAGAATTTTTTTAAATTGGAGTATAGTTGCTTTACAATGTTGTGTTATTTTTTTCCTGTACAACATGCAGATGACCAAGAAGTACATGAAAAGATACTCAATGTCACTAATTAGTAGAGAAATGCAAATGAAAACTACAATGAGGAAAGTCTTCTTTTATTGCCTCATTATTAACAATTTCAGGATGCAGTTCTGATACTTGTGGGTTTTTGTTGTTGTTGTTGTTGTTGTTATTGTTCAGTCACTTAGTTGTGTCTGACTCTTTTGTACCTCCATGCACTGTAGCCCACCAGGCTCCTCTATCTATGGAATTCTTCAGGCAAGAATACTGGAGTGGGTTCCCATTTCCATCTCCAGGGGATCTTCAAGCCTAGAGATGGAACCTGAGTCTCCCGCAAATTCTTTACCACTGAGCCATGGGGAAGCCCGTGAGGAATTTTTCTTTTTTTTTTTTTAACCATTCACTGAAATTAGGATAAATAGTTTAGGGAGGGAGGATGAGCCATGAAATTGAGATCCAAGTTATGAGGATAGAAGGGAGTATTCAGAGAACAGGCTACTCCCTCACCCCTCCAAAAAAAGAAAGGAAAAGAAACCAGGTTAACTAGAAAATGTTACTTTCTGGATGTTTTAGAAGAAAGTCACCCCTATTATTATCCTCTACCTATAAAATCCTCCTCTTTAGCCACATTGACCCACCCTTCATCAAACTATTAGTTTAAATTCACAGAATCAAATGATTTAAAAAACTGGGTATCTATTAAAATCTAATTTACGCTAATACTACACTGTGAGCAGGCATTGTGTCTTTCTAGGGACTTTCACGTTCCATCCTTTATTAAGGTCTGGGACATGGTTTTGTGTGTACAAAAATGTCACTCTCCTTTCTTCAATTGAATGCCTCATTTGAAGACCTAGTAAGCCTTGGACCCCAGGGGATATTTAGGAAATTATAACCAGGGTAAAAATGTTCTTGTATTCACCAGGTTTTATTTTTTTTTTCAAATGAAGGAAATTCAATTCAAACTAGCTTTAAAATAAGGGAATACTGACTCAGAAAACTGGGAAATACAGGAGGTACAGTTAGCTCCATCCATGAATGGATTCAGCACTTAAACAATATCATCAAGGTTCTGGCTCTTCTTTTATTTCTTGAATTGCCCCCCCCTTTTTTTTTGAAACCATGCTGTTTATCTTGTGGGGATCTTAGTTCTCTGACCAAGTATAAAACCTAGGCCCCATGCAGTGGAAGCTCACAGTCCTAACCACTGGACTACCAGGGAATTCCCAAGTTGGCTTTTTTCTTGTTGAACAGTGTGATCATGTACAGTCTGAACCACAAAGAATAGGATTCCTACAGAAAAGATTGGTTTTTTTAGCTGAAGAAAGTGAAAGGGATTTGGGGTAGAAAAAATACAGTATGTACCTTCCGGTTTCCTTTACTCAGGTCTCCAGTCAGCATGTTTCTTCTCAGTGTGTTTGATACATGCTGAGGAATCACAATAAACAGCACTGTGACCAAAAAAAAAAAGAAAGAAACTAAAAGTGCCAGAGGAAAAACCCAATTTATTTATTATAGGATATTACTCAGAATCAAGTGCTAGTCTTTGAGGAGTGTTGATTGGGGGAAAGTGAAAGGAGTAATGATGAAGTCCCTTCTCTCTTTCACTGCTTTTAAACTATGGACATGGTCAGAAAGGGGTCAGGCATGGTAATACAAGCCAAATAGTCTGGGTAGGTAATGCAGTCAGAGCCAAAAGTGAGTGTTAAGTATTGCAGCAAATATATATATATATATATATATATATATATATTTATATTTATATAAGCACCTAGGCATCTGTAAGTATGTATTTAACAGGGAAAAAAAAAAACCCAACAAAAACATCTGTGGTATTTAAACAAGCAGATTCTAGATAAATTTCAGTTCCTTGGCCTCCTGTTAGAAACTCTTCCTGTAATGCATGCTCTCCACAGTGAAAAGTTCTGTCTTCTTTTTTCTTAATTGATTGATTGACCTTTTCCGTTATGATTTATTATAGGATACTGAATATAGTTCTCTGTGCTATACAATAAGACCTTGCTATTTATCCATTTGATATAAAATGGTTTGCATCTGCTAGTCCCAAACTCCTAATTCATAAAAAATCCTGTCTTCTTGTTTTTAAATTGGAGTATGATTGTTTTACAATCTTGTGCTAGTTTCTGCTGCACAACAAAGTGAATCAGCTGTACGTATACATATATCCCCTCCCTCTTGAGCCTCCCTCCCACTCTCATCTTCATCCCAGCCCTCCAGGTCATCACAGAGCACTGATTTGAGCTCCTGTGCTATACCCCAGGTTCACACTAACACTTTTTTCTTGCCTGATCTGCTCCTACTTCCATCTTTAATGATTTTCAGTGGGAATATATCATTATTTTCTCTGTCTCTGCTTATGTCCCCCCACCCCACCCCGCCCCCTGCCTTTTTCTTATCTCATCTCAGGTGGAGCTGTTTAGAGCATCTTCATGCTTGTTTCTTTATCACTGACTGGCTTTGTTTCCCTCTTACAGAGGGAGCTGACCTGAGCCTGAGACTGGTAGATGGAGTCACCAAGTGTTCAGGAAGATTAGAAGTGAGATTCCAAGGAGAATGGGGGACAGTGTGTGATGATGGCTGGGACAGTGATGATGCTGCTGTAGCCTGTCAGCAATTGGGATGTCCGACTGCCATCACTGCCGTCGGTAGAGTCAATGCCAGTGAGGGAACTGGACACATTTGGCTTGACAGTGTTTCCTGCCAAGGACATGAATCTGCTGTCTGGCAGTGCAGACATCACGAATGGGGAAAGCATTACTGCAATCATAACGAAGATGCTGGTGTGACCTGTTCTGGTAAGTTAAAACAAGAAAAACAGAGAAGGAAGGGTTTGTGTTCTTTAGGAGTAGGAATAGGTGTAAGAGGTGAGAGAGAGAGAGAACTAGCTAATGATTTCCTTGTTAGGAATTCTTTTCAGGTATGAGGAATCTTTAACACATTCTTTATTTGACTAGTTTGGAGGGTTGTCTGTCTCTATTTTCTATAAAAATTGTTTCAACTGCTATTAGGGACGACACTTCAAATTCTAAATCTACGAGTTTTGAAACTATAGCCCCATTTCTAACCAAATTCATGGTCTATGCTGCTCTTCTAAAAGCCAGGAAGTAGGTAAGCCAGAATTTCTAGTGTCTCAGTATCTGAGAAGGAACAAGATTGAAAAAAGTACCCTATGGTAGTTAACCGCCATATGTATCTATGGCCTAAGTTTATGTTTCTTTTGCAGATGGATCAGATCTCGAACTGAGACTCAAAGGTGGAGGTAGCCGCTGTGCTGGGACAGTGGAGGTGGAAATTCAGAAACTGATAGGGAAAGTGTGTGACAGAAGCTGGGGACTGAAAGAAGCTGACGTGGTTTGCAAGCAGCTGGGATGTGGATCTGCGCTCAGAACATCCTATCAAGTTTATTCTAAAATTCAGGCAACGAACACATGGCTGTTTTTAAACAACTGCAATGGAAATGAGACTTCTATCTGGGACTGCAAGAACTGGCAATGGGGTGGGCTTAGTTGTGAACACTATCATGAAGCCAAAGTTACTTGCTCAGGTAAGACTTTCAATCAACCTGTAAAGAAGTTGCATTCCAATTTCATTCTTTTATGTGGAGCTGTCCAGTTTTCCCAGCACTATTATTTAAGAGACTATCTTTTCTCCATTGTATATTGTTGTCTCCTTTGTGATAGATTAATTGGCAATAAATGTGTGGATTTATTTCTGGGCTTTCTATCCAGTTCCATTAATCTCTGTGTCTGCTTTTGTCGCAGTACCATGCTGTTTTGATGACTGTAACTTTGTAGTATAGTCTGAAGTTAGACAGCCTGATTCTTCCAGCTTTATTCTTCTTTCTCAAGATTATTTTGGCTATTTGGGATCTGTTGTGCTTCCATACAAATTTAAAATTTATTACTTAATTCTGTAAAAAATGCCATCAGTAATTTGATAGGGATTGCATTGAATCTGTAGATTGCCTTGGGACTATGGTCATTTTAACCATATTTAACCAAACTTATTCTTCCAGTCTAAGAACAAAATATATCTTTCCATTTCTTTCATCAGTGTCTTGTAGTTTTCCGAGTGCAGGGCTCTTGCCTTCTTAGGTAGGTTTATTCCTAGGTATGCTATTCTTTTTTAATGTATGTATGTATGTATATGCTCAGTTGTTCAGTCATGTCTGATTCTTTGCAGGCCCATGGACTGTACCCTTCCATGCTCCTATGTCCATGGAATTTTCCAGGCAAGAATACTGGAGTGGGTTGTCATTTCCTACTCCAGGGGATCTTCTTGATCCAAGATCAAAACTGTGCCTCTTGTGTCTCCTGCATTGGCAGGTGGATTCTTTTTGACTAACATCATCTGGGAAGCCCTTTAGATGTGATAGTAAATGGAACTGTTTCTTTAATTTCCCTTTCTGATAGCTCATTGTTAGTATATAGAAAGGCAACAGATTTCTGTATTTTCATTCTGTATCCTGCAACTTCACCAAATTCACTGATGAACTCTAGTAGTTTTTTGGTAGTGACTTTAGGATTTTCTAAGCACAGTGTCATCTTGTCTGCAAACAGAGACAGCATTACTTCTTCCGTTCTAGTTTGGATTCCTTCTATTTCTTCTCCTTGTCTAAATTGCTGTGGATAGAACTTTAGATATTATGTCAAATAAAAATGGCAAGAGTGGGCATCCTTGCCTTGTTCCTGATCTTAGAGAAAATGCATTCAGCTTTTTCACCATTGCATATGATATTAGGTAAATTGCCTATATACTATATATATAAAGATATTATAAAATCTATATAAACAATAGAATGGAAAGGACTAGAGATTTCTTCAAGAAAACTAGAGATACCAATGGAACATTTCATGCAAAGATGGGCACAATAAAGACAGAAATGGTATGGACCTAATAGAAGCAGAAGATATTAAGAAGAGGTGGCAAGAATACACAGAAAAACTATACAAAAAAGATCTTCATGATCCAGTTAACCATGATGATGTGATTGCTCACCTAGAGCCAGACATCCTGGAATGTGAAGTCAAGTGGGCCTTAGGAAGCATCACTACAAACAAAGCTAGTGGAGGTGATGGAATTCCAGTTGAGCTATTTCAAATCCTGGAAGATGATGCTGTGAAAGTGCTGCACTCAATATGCCAGCAAAGTTGGAAAACTCAGCAGTGGCCACAGGACTGGAAAAGGTCAGTTTTCATTCCAATCCCAAAGAAGGGCAATGCCAAAGAGTGTTCAAACCACCACACAGTTGCACTCCTCTCACACACTAGCAAAGTAATGCTCAAAATTTTCCAAGCCAGGCTTCAACAGTACATGAACCACGAACTTGCCGATGTTCAAGCTGGGTTTAGAAAAGGTAGAGGAACCAGAGATCAAATTGCCAACATCTGCTGGATCATAGAAAAAGCAAGAGAATTCCAGAAAAATGTCTACTTCTGCTTTATTGATTATGCCAAATCATAATCATAAAAACTGTGTGGATCACAACACACTGGAAAATTCTTCAAGATATGGCAATACCAGAGCATCGTACCTGCCTCCTGAGAAAAATCTGTATGCAGGTCAAGAAGCAACAAGTAGAGCTGGACATGGAACAACAGACTTGTTCCGAATTGGGAAAGGAGTACATCAAGGCTGTATATTGTCACCCTGCTTATTTAACTTATATGCAGAGTACATCATGCAAAATGCTGGGCTGGATGAAGCACAAGCTGGAATCAAGATTGCTGGGAGAAATATCAATATTCTCAGATATGCAGATGACACCACCCTTATGGCAGAAAGTGAAGAGGAACTAAGAGCCTCTTGATGAAAGAGGAGAGTGAAAAGGCTGGCTTAAAACTCAACATTAAAAAAACTAAGACCATGGCATCCAGTCCCATCACTTCATGGCAAATAGATGGGGAAACAATGGAAACAGTGAGAGACTTTCCTTTCTTGGGCTCTAAAATCATTGCACATGGTGACTGCAGCCATGAAACTCCTTGGAAGAAAAGCTATGACCAACCTAGATAGCATATTCAAAAGCAGAGACATTACTTTGCCAACAAAGGTCTGTCTAGTCAAGGCTATGGTTTTTCCAGTAGTCATGTATGGATGTGAGAGTTGGACTATAAAGAAAGATGAGTGCCAAAGAATCGATGCTTTTCAACTGTGGTGTTGGGAGAAGACTCTTGAGAGTCCCTTGGACTGCAAGGAGATCCAACCAGTTCATCCTAAAGCAAATCAGTCCTGAATATTCATTGGAAAGACTGATGCTGAAGCTGAAACTCCAATATCTTGGCCACCTGATGCAAAGAGCTGACTCATTTGAAAAGACCCTGATGTTGGGAAAGATTGAAGGCAGGAGAAGAAGAGGATGACAGAAGATGAGCTGGTTGGATGGCATTACCGACTGAATGGACATGAGTTTGAGCAAGCTCCAAGAGTTGGTGATTGTCAGGGAAGCTTGATGTGCTGTAGTCCATGGGTTTGCAAAGAGTCGGACATGACTTAGTGGCTGAACTGAACTGAACTGAGATTGCCTATCTGCACTTCACTGTTCTTATTTTGGGGTTTTGTCTTGTTCCTTGTTTGGAACATGTTCCTCTGTTGCCTCATTTTGCCTGATTTGCTATTTTCAGTTTTATGTAGGTGGTAGGTTGGTGACATTTCCCAACCTTGGAGAAATTACCTTCTATGGGAAATGTTCTATGCTCCCAGCAGCATACTCCCCTCTGGTTACCAGAGCTATGTGCTCTAGTTTGCCCCATACGTTAACAGCACAAGTCCTTCTATTGTGGTTGGCTGACTACTGTTAGTGGTCTGGTAGGCATGGCTGGGCCCTAGTCTGGTTGTTTGCTAGACTCGGCCTTGTGCAAAAGCTGCCAGTCACTGCTTGGTGGGACTGGGTCATGGGGTAGCTGGTTGCAGACACCAGGAGTATTTCAGAGCTAGTGCTGTTCTACTTGTGGTTTGAACCAAGTTTTACAGTGAGTGTGGGGGAGACAGTGTTCCCAGATCTAGTGAAAGCCTGCTGGTGAGTAGAGCTGGTTCCTGGGGCAGCTGGCTGAGAGGTCCAACCTGTCTCAGAGTTGGTGTCCATCTGCTTGTTGGTAGGGCCAATGCCCAAAGGATTTTAGGGTTGGAGTTCACCTACTGGTGCATGAAGCCATGTCCTGGGGCTAGTGCCAGTCCAGTGGTAGACAGAGTCAGCTCCTGGGGTCCCCTGCTGCAGGGCCCAGGAATCCCAGAGCTGGTGTTGGCCTGCTGGTGGACAGGGCCAGGGCCCAGGGAATGCTGGTTGTAGGGTTGCACTGGTCCTGGGGCTGGGATCTCTGGGAGATAAGACTTGTCCCAGGGTTAGCACTAGCCCTGTTGGGTAGAGCTGGGTCCTGGGATTTCTGGCTGCAGAGCCCAGGGTCCTGGAGCCTAAATTGGTCAGCTGGTGGGCAGGGCCAATGCCCAGGGTGTCCCTAGGCTAATGTCAGCTCACCGGAGTATGGGGGTGGTGAAACTGGGGCTCTGGCTTCAGGTCCCAGGGGGTCCCTGTGCTAGTGCCGGTTTCCTGGTATGTGGGGCTGAGTCCTGGCCCTCTAGTGGGCACTGCCATGTCCCAGGGTGTCTGTGGGCTCAGGGAGTCTCAAGGCAGCTAACAGAGGACAGTGGTAGGGGTGTGCATCCCTGCCTGTTTAGTTTCTTGGCCTCAGGTGTCCCACTTCTGGTACTGACAGGCTGGTGACTGGGTCTGGGTCTTGGTGCTAATAAGCTAAAGGGAGGATTCCAAAATGACTTCTTCTAATACCAGTGTCCTCGTGGTAGAAGGAGCTCCCCAAAATGGCTGCTGTCAGTATCTGGGTCCCCAGGTCCCCACGTGATGAGTTCCATCACATCCCACCTCTCCAGAAGACTTTCCAAGATCAGCAGGTGGGTCTGGCCCAGGCTTCTTTCAAATTGACTGCTTCTGCCCTGGGTCCCAGAGTGGGTGGGATTTTGTGTGTGTCCCTTAAGAGAGGAGTCTCTATTTCCCACAGCCCTCTGGCTCTCCCAAAAGTAAGCCCTGCTGGCTTTCAAAGTCAAACGTCCTGGGAGCTTATCTTCCTGGTGCAGCACCACTGGTTGGGGAATTCCTTGATCCTTGGGGAGAACCTCTGCAACTGCAATTATCTTCTTATTTGGTGGTCGCGTACCTGGGTCTATGGGCCTTGACTATACTGTGCCCTGCCCCTCCTGCTTGTCTTGTTGTGATTCTTTCTTTATACCTTTAGTTGTAGAAGATCTTCTCTGCTAGACTTTGGTCTTTCTCGTAAGCAGTTGTTACTTTGGTGTGCTCGTGTGAAGAGATGACTCAGGATCCTCCTCCTCTGTCATCTTGGCTGTGCCTTCTGAACATTTTTATGTATTTCATGCAACTTCTTTAAAAAACTCAAAAGTGGTCTGTGATTGGCTAGTCTTGTGGACAATCCCTAGCATTTTATGTTAATCACTTGTTGATAAATGATGCCTTTTTAACAACAAGGTGTTCACCAAGACACACCTAGAGCTGTTCTTCCAAAGTAATTATCATATCCTACTGGACAAGAGGGCTTTCCTGGTGGCTCAGTGGTAGGTAAAGAATCTGCCTACCAATGCAGGACACAGAGGTTCAATCTCCGGGTTGGGACAATCCCCTGGAGAAGGAAATGGCAACCCACTCTACTATTCTTGCCAGGGAAATCTCATGGACAAAGGAGCCTGGTGGCTACAGTCCATGGGGTTGCAAAGAATTGGATATGATTTAACGACTAAACAACAACTGGACAAGAACAATGAGTTGCCCTGTAGGTGAGGGAGTGTGGTGAGCCAATCTGATGGACCAGGTTCTGCCCTCTGAGAAGCTGCTGTCTGTGCTCTGTCCTTCATGTGCCCAGGTGCTCTTCTCAGAGCAGTACTTCCTAGTGCGTTGTTCCCATCATCAGCTCTGTGTTCAGTTTCGAGAGTATATCCATCCAGAGGCTGCACACCTTTCACAACCCACTTCATGCTGATGCTGATTTAGGGACCCTTGGGTTGCTTTAGGGTTGAGTATTCATTAACTGATATCAGTCACCCTCAAATTCAGCAAAATATTCTCTTCAGACTTAGTAGATTTCTTGCCTATTTGCTTTAACCCAATGTCATGTGAAAATAACCACCATCAAAGAATAAATTACATATTTTGATCTATCCTGTGATCAGACCCTTCCTCTCAATTTATTGGCCACTGCCCTAAGGTCATTTGAAACCATGGGTTTGAGAGGGAAGGCAAGACGTAAATCCTATCTTTGCTGGTAGGCTCATTGTCTTTATATGCAGAGCATCAATTTTATTTTCTGCTAAATCTGAAGTTTTATCACCATCTTAATTTAGGGGACAGGATACTAAGGTTTTTTTTTTTTTTTTTTTTTTCAATTCTGTAAGTTTCAAATTATAGGACTCTCAATTAACTATATCTAATAGCTGCAGGCAGCTTTCCTGGTGGCTCAGCAGTAAATAATCAGCTTCCAATGCAGGAGATGCAAGAAACTCAGGTGCTATCCCTGGGTCGAGAAGAGCCCCTAGAGGAGGGCACGGCAACTGTCTCCAGTATTTTTGCCTGGAGAATCCCATGGACAGAGGAGCTGGGGGGGCTATGTCCATGGGGTCATGGAGTCAGACACAACTGAATGCAGTAGCTGCAGGCAGAGGATGTCTCCCTCACAAAATTAGTATTTTTCCTTCCACTTCTTCTTGTAATCTACTGGCTTCTAGTCTCAGCCCATCTCTCTCCTAAATGTTAAAAGTGGCAAGGAGGATTTTTTTTCTTTTTTTATATACTTTCCCTTTTTTACACTTTTCCCAATATGTTATCCATTTTTCATCTTTAGTGAATATATAATTTTCTTTTCAGTGTGATATCTGTCCAGATATTTTACCATGGATAACAATACTTATTAGCTTTCCAGCCTACAATATCTATGTCATCAGTATATTATAGCCATGAATTCCATCCAACAACATCCAAAATTTAGGTTTTATTACTAGAGTACCTTATTTGTGATAACCCGTTCTAAATTATATAGGATTCTATTGGTGGTTTAGTTGCTAGGTCGTGTCTGACTCTTGCGACTCAATGGACTGTAGCTTGCCAGGCTCCTCTGTCCATGGGCTTTCCCAGACAAGAATATTGGAGTGGGTTGCCATTTCCTTCTCCAGCAGATCTTCTTGATCCAGGGATCGAACCTAGGTCTCCTGCATTACAGGTAGATTCTTTACTGTCTGAGCCACCAGGGAAGCCCAGGATTCTATTTAGCTGCATATAATAAAAATCCCAAATAGTATAAATTTGCAACTTAACATGGGTTCCCTCCCTTTACAAAATCATATTTTTGTTTGCTATCTGCCATATGTGCACTTTGCTTTCTTTTGTAAACTCTCTTGTTATATTTCTGTAGCATTTGAAACCCTTCTACTAATTTTTGGGCCAAGACTTTAGCTCTGTCCTTGTTTTTCTAAAAATAGAGTTTGTAATTTTATTTTTTGATTTACTTGATTCTTTCAGAAGATTTTCAGGAAAAAAATGATGGAAATACCATCTCTGTGTCTGTCAAGTTCAAACTACGAATTCCATAGTCTGTTTAAATTCTTAGACTTTTATAAAGCATAAGGCATTGTGGTTGATAGGGGCCAGAAAAACTCAGTAAAGCAGGAAGACTAGAAATACAAAGCAACCGTTTACCCCTGAATTGTAGTTTAGACAAGATAGCTACAAAGATGTCTAAGAGTTTTGGGCACGAAATTGCTCTGAATCCCAGACATTTTGTTTGTGATGACTGTATAGGTGCTGTAGAGCACTTTTGAATGTAATAACTTGTTCATTTGAATTTGTTTTATTTTACTAAAACCTGAAAGATAATTTTGAGATTAGAATGAGCTATACTTTTTCGGAGTCTGGAAAGGAATAAATGATGAAAACGCATTAGTGCTTCTTTAAACTGTATTGTATCTATTACCAAACAAGATGAAATACCTCTAATTATTTCTTATATTTGTTCTTCATTTCTTCAGAAAGAAATAAATATAGATTTAGTTACTGATGTTAGGAAAAGTTTAATTTATTGATTAAAAGGGCTAAATCCAGGCACAAAAATTCAGTTAATGGCTTTTATGTTAAAATGCAGTCATAGCACAGATGTGGAGACTGGACTTGTGGACACAGGGTGTGAAGGAGAGGGTGGGATGAATTGAGAGAGTAGCATTAACATGTATACACTACCATGTATAAAATAGATAGCTGGTGGGAAGCTGCTGTACAGTGCAGGGAGCTCAGCCCAGTGCTCTGTGTTGACCTGGAGGGGTGGGATGGGGGTTGGGGTGGGAGGAAGGTTTAAGGGGGAGGGGATATGTATGTGTATATATGTATATATATATACACACACACACACACTTATAGCTGATTTATGTTGTGTACAGCAGAAACTAATACAACATTGTAAAACAATTATACTCCAATTTAAAAATACATTTCAAAAAATGCAGTCATAGGATTAACAGGAAAAAAAAATCCCTTAAAGAAGTAAATTATCAATATTCTAACCATGTACTCAGAGTAAATGGTATAAGGAAGCCATTCTGTGGTATAGACTAATGTGTTACTAGCAGACTTAATGAAATAAAGCTGAGGATGGAGTCTCCAAGTAATTTCTAGAAGAAGGATTTTTCTTTTGCCTTGGACTCAAATATTTTAGGACTAAGGAAATAGGAGGATATCTATTTGTTTTGCTTTTTTGAGGGGGAAGTTGTTTTTCACTGGTTGTATTTTATTTGTTCAAGATCAGTCTAGAGAGAGCAAGAGGTTAAAAGAAAAAATCTAAGAAACTGTTTTTATCCAAAGACTTAGGTCTGTCCAAAAGTGGAATAGGATCATATGAATAAGAGTTAATGATATCTTAGAGTAATTTCATTCTCAAATAATGATTCAACAAGATTAAACTCAACTCCAGTCACTGTGTTGTAGAGGTATTATTTGCTGTAAAGTCTTAGCTCTGTTTAAAAAGCAACGTGTTATTCAACTCAAATTTGGATGGAACTTGCTTCAAACATATTGAATGGATAAGTGGTGAAATTTTTGCACAGCTGAGTTATTCTGTATTGCTATGATAGAGAATATCATCAGATCTAGAACATTTTAGGAAATTGGCAAGGGCTGATGGTATATCTGTGTCATGCTGATAGTAATGTCAAGGGATCTTAAGAATTAGTGATATTTAAAAAAAGGAGTAGTCATGTTTGACAGCAGGCATCTCTAAAAGACTTACGCCTTTTAGAAAGTCCAATTCCATATGCCTCTTCTTTCTTTCCTCTCTTTTAAGATGAATTAAAGAAAATACTTTGTATCTTCTGTGTAACTTGAATTACCTCCTAGTTGCTGAGAGTTGGACACAACTTCGAGACTGAACAACAAATGTTAAAAGAAGCTCTTAATTATCTTGATGAGTGGCTTCAACCTAGTGAAGCATGCCCTTAAAGCCTGAGCTCCATTTTTTCAGCTGTATAGCCTGTGTGTCTTTTCTTTACCTTTTAAAATCCAGCCATACTAAATTATTCATAATCCCTCAATTAGACCATCCTGTCTCATGATTGTATTCTTTAAATGCCATATCACATATCATTTACTTGGCAAACTTCTCATCTTTTTTCAAAGCTCAGTTCAGATTTATGGTACTCTTTATAGTTTTCTCCGGAGAAGGCAATGGCACCCCACTCCAGTACTCTTGCTTGGAAAATCCCATGGATGGAGGAGCCTGTTAGGCTGCAATCCATGCGGTCGCTAAGAGTCGGACATGACTGAGCGACATCACTTTCACTTTTCACTTTCATGCATTGGAGAAGGAAATGGCAGCCCACTCCAGTGTTCTTGCCTGGAGAATCCCAGGAACGGGGGAGCCTGGTGGCCTGCCGTCTATGGGGTTGCACAGAGTTGGAAACGACTGAAGTGACTTAGCATAGCATAGCATAGCATAGTTTTCTCCAGGCAAGAACACTGGAGTGGGTTGCCATTTCCTTCTCCAATGCATGAAAGTGAAAAGTGAAAGGGAAGTCACTCAGTTGTTTCCAACTCTTAGCAACCGCATGGACTACAGCCTACCAGGCTCCTCCATCCATGGGATTTTCCAGGCAAGAGTACTGGAGTGGGGTGCCATTGCCTTCTCTGATAGTTTTCTTACAAAGGCCCAAATATAACTGATAACTCCTTCCTTAGTTTTGTATCTAAAACATGTATCTCGTTTTGGACTCATTACATGAACATGTATATCTTCTACTAAATTATGTGTTCTTGAAGGAGAGAGAAATCAGTGAAAAATTGAGCATCCTTGAAAGAAGTAACTTTGTCCCCCAAACATAAGTTTGGGAAATATAAGTAGAGCAAAAAGTGTCTGCAGAGACACAGAAGCTTGAAAAAGCATCTTTAGGCTGGGGTAACAAGTATGTTTGGCAGAGTAATAGATGTTAAGGCTTTTAAAGTAACATCATAGAGTTTTTTCGAGTATGCTAAAATAATGCTTATTATGTCTCCTTAATTTGAATAAATGAGTGCTATTGGGGAAGCTGCCAAAGTTTTCTGCTACAATTTCCTCAAAAAAAAAAAAAAATGGTGGTAATAATATCTACTCCTTCATGGGAATTGCACAGCAAGTGATCAATGTATGTTAGCTACTATGGTTATGATTATTATTAGTAGTACTAGAATTATCTATCCTTACTGATAGACTGAACTCTGTGATAGATTTTTTAGCCCATCCAAATGCCTAAAACATTGTAAGTGCTTAATAATATTTGTTGAAAAGATGAATTATTGTATACACAGTAAAGAAACATTGACTTCTCTTAGACAGAAATTATGTGAAAATATTTGAAATTTAATATTTGTGGTCATGACATAAATTTATTGGAAAGAGGACTTAAAGGCAAGGAGACCACTTTGGAAGCTATTGCAAAAGTCTACATGAAGTATGGTGACAAATTACATCAAAGTAGTAGCAGTAAGTATGGAGAAAAAATATGCTGGAGAGTCAGTCAGCTGGTGCAGGTGGCTTTCACATGTGCAGTGTGTTGTGAGGGTCAAGAGTCTAGGCTCTATAGTACACTGCCTGGCTTCAAACCCTGTCCCTTCATTAACCTGCTGCGTGACCTTAGCAAATTACTTCACTTCTGTGCATTTTAGTTTCCTTGTCTTAATAATTATACCCTAAGGCAACAATAAGGATGAAATAGTGATTGCTAAATAAATACTAAGATGCCATATTTGTTGTTGTTTAGTTGCTAAGTTGTGTCTAACTCTTTATGACCCTAGGGACTGTAGCCTGCTAGACTCCTCTGTCCATGGGATTTCTCAGGCAGAATACTCGAGTGGCTTGCCATTTCCTTCTCCAGGGAATCTTCCCGACCCAGGGATTGAACCTGGGTCTGCTGCTGGGTCTCCAGGCAGATTCTTTACCACTGAGCCTCCAGGGAAGCCCAAAATGCCACATACAAATATACATATATAGTAGGTGTTCACTTAATCTTCATTGCTATCATTATTATCATTATTTCTGAGGAGATAAACACAGGGGTTCAATTTCAGATGGTTCTAATTTGGTCCTGGATACCATTAATTGAATAAAGACTATGGTGGCCTTGTCAGTGCATAATTCATTCAATTTGGAACACCTTAAGTTCGAGATGTCCAAATAGATCTGCTTATGACTATACATTTAAAGAGAAATGTATAGATGAAAACATATTTACTGGCAGTTGAGAGAAAATGCCCACTGAGGAGATGAGAAAGCTGAGGACTGAACTTTGATTGGGGAACACATGACAGGTTCTGATAAAGCACCGACAGGCAAGAAGGAGGAGAAAACAGGGGGAAAAGAGTGTCTCATGTATCAAGTATGAGAGATATCAAAGAATAAGTCTGTTTTTCATTTTGGAAATAGGAAGTAGATATATTAAAAGTCTTTACCTAGAACCACTTGAAACGGTTGGGGCAGACTCCAGATTGCGGTGGGTGCATATAGTGATAAAATGTAGAGAGAATGAACACACATTATCTGTGGGCTACAAAGTGATGGATAATACAGGCAAAATACTGAAAGGATAGAGTAATCATGCTCCAGAAATTATGGGTTCTATGAAGCAAAGTTCCAGAATTATCTGATAGGGTAGTCCGGTGAAGGATGGGGAGGTCTGGAAATTGTTAAGCCCAACTCCAGGCAGAAAATCCAAGAGCAATGAATGGCTTCCTTTTCTCACTTTTGACTCCCTGACTCACTCCCAGCAGGAGGGAAGATCTTGGAATCATGTTCTTTCTCACAAAATATTATTTTTCAGCCCACAGGGAACCCAGACTAGTCGGAGGGGACATTCCTTGCTCCGGTCGTGTTGAAGTGAAACATGGTGACACTTGGGGCACCATCTGTGATTCTGACTTCTCTCTGGAATCGGCCAGCGTGCTATGCAGGGAATTAGAGTGCGGCAGCGTTGTCTCCATCCTGGGGGGAGCTCACTTTGGAGAAGGAAATGGACAGATCTGGGCTGAAGAATTCCAGTGTGAAGGCAACGAGTCCCATCTTTCACTCTGCCCCGTTGCACCCCGCCTGGATGGGACGTGTAGCCACAGCAAGGACATTGGAGTAGTCTGCTCAAGTGAGATCCAGACAACATGTTCATTTTGTCCCCATATTGTGAGGAGGGTAGGGTTAGGTAGTCACAGACATCTTATTAAAGCCCTGTCTCCTTCCAGGATACACAGAAGTTCGCTTGGTGGGTGGCAATACCCCATGTGAAGGAAGAGTGGAGGTCAAGATTCTTGGGACCTGGGGACCTCTCTGCAACTCTCACTGGGACATGGAAGATGCTCATGTTTTGTGCCAGCAGCTTAAATGTGGAGTTGCTGCTTCTATCCCAGGAAGAGCACCTTTTGGGAAAGGAAGTGGGCAGCCCTGGAGACACATGTTCCACTGCACTGGGACAGAACAGCACATGGGTGATTGTCCTGTAACTGCTCTGGGTGCATCGCTGTGTCCTGAAGGGCAAGTGGCCTCTGTAATCTGCTCAGGTAAGAGAATAAAGGGCAGTCAACGAGGAGCCTCTGCCATGGTGGTGTGCCTTAAGAGTGGGTATTAGTGGGGCAGGGGCGGGGGGCAGGGAAGGAGAGTGGGATGAACTGAGAGAGCAGCATTGATGTATATACACTACCATGTGTAAAAGACATAGCTAGTGGGAAGATACTGTTTAACACAGAGAGTTCAGTTCGTTGCTCTGTGATGACCTAGAGGGGTGGGATGGGGGTTGTGGGAGGGAGACTCAAGAGGGAGGGGATATATGTATACTTACAGCTGATTCATGTTGTTGTATAGCAGAAACTAACACAACATTAAAAAACCAATTATACTCCAATATAAATTATCCTATGATAAACCAAAGAGTATTAAAAAAGAATATATATATATATATGTATGTATGTATATATGTATAACTGAATCACTTTGCTGAATTAACAGGAATTAACAACATTGTTAATCAACTATACTTCCAAAAAGGAGTGGGTGTACCTATAGCAAAGAATGGGAGTAAAAGCAAATGATCCTCTTTGAGACATTATGAGAGGTGTACCAGAATATTAACTTCATTTGTCTTTTTAGTGGAAAGTAAACTTGATTTTCATGGACCTCATAGTTACATAGAGCTTATGTGTGTGGGTCAGTCACTCAGTCATGTCTGACTCTTTGCATCTCCATGGACTCTGCCCACCAGGCTCCTTTTTCCATGAGAATCTCCAGACAAGAATACTGGAGTGGGTAGCCATTCCCTTCTCCAGAGGATTTTCCTGATCCAGGGATTGAACCCAGGTCTCCTGCCTTGCAGGCAGATTCATTACCATGTGAGCCATCAGAGAAGCCCATTTAGGACTTACCATGTAACTTCTCAGGCTTCCCAGGTGCTGCCAGTGGTGAAGAACCCAGCTGCCAATGCAGGAGACATAAAAGACACAGGTTTTCCCTGGGTCAGGGAGATCCCCTGGAGGGAGGCATGGCAATCCACTCCACTGTTCTTGCCTGGAGAACCCCATGGATGAGGAGCCTACTGGGCACAGGCCATTGGGTCGCAGAGAGTCAGTCATGACTAAAGTAACTTAGCACAGACACACAGGTGCCTTCTCAGAGGATCTGATTCATTCTTAGCCTGGTTGACCCAGACACCTTTCTCTAAAGCTATGTTTGTCCTGAGTTCATCTATCTAGTATACCAGTTGACCTCCTCTCTTCATTCCATCCTTTTGTATCTCTTGTGATGGATAATGTTTGGTGCTTGCAGGAAATCGGAGTCAGACACTATATCCATGCAATTCATCATCTTCAGATCCAGAAAGCTCCGTTGTTTTGGAAGAGAATGGTGTTCCTTGCATAGGTGAGAATCGGTGACCGAACCATGAGAATAACTTCCAAATCCTCAGAAATGCATTTATCACTGTTTCATTTGCTCTTTCAGGGAGTGGACAGCTCCGCCTGGTGAATGGAGGTGGGCGTTGTGCCGGGAGAATAGAGGTCTATCATGAGGGCTCCTGGGGCACCATCTGTGATGACAGCTGGGACCTGGATGATGCCCACGTGGTGTGCAGGCAGCTGGGCTGCGGTGTGGCCATTAATGCCACAGGTTCTGCTCATTTTGGGGAAGGATCAGGGCCCATCTGGCTGGATGAGGTGAACTGTAATGGAAAAGAACCTCGCATTTCTCAGTGCCGTTCCCATGGCTGGGGGCGGCAGAACTGCAGGCATAAGGAGGATGCAGGAGTTATCTGCTCAGGTGAGTTCTGCAAAATTACAACTGGTTACAGTTTTGGAAGAAATGGCTGAGGTAGGGTGGTGGGTAGGGAGGATATTAATCTGAGCAAACTCCTTGAACTACAGGTTCAGAGGGAACAGTTGTGAGATTCAGGCTGCCAGAAGTGTGGATCTGATGCATTAGTGCTACCTCATGTGCAAAGTGGGCTTCTCTGGTGGCTCAGTCAGTAAAGATGCAAGAAACCTGGGTTTGATCCCTGGGTGGGGAAGTTTCCCTGGAGAAGGGAATGTCTACCCATTCCAATATTCTTGCCTGAAGAATCTCATGGATAGAAGAGCCTGGTGGGCTATAGTCCATGATTGCAGAGTCAGACATGACCGAGTAACTAAGCACACAGACACACACGTGCAAGGTAGTATGTAGTATGATATCAGAAAGAGGAAAACTCAGAAGTGAGTTTGCACGTCATGAAAATGACAGTAAAACTAATAATGAGAAATTCTTTTATAAACATATAGGGTGCTGGATGTTGGTTAAGGATTCAGTGTACCACTGAATGATTACTGTATTAATAAAGTAGATTAAAAATGACAAGAAGAGGACTTCCCTGGTGGTCCAGTGGTTGAAAATATGCCTGCCAGTGTAGGAGACATGGGTTTGATCTCTTATCTGAAAAGATTCCACATCTACAGGGCAACTAAGCCCATGCACCACAACTACTGAGCCCACCCTCTAAAGCCCTTGCCCCTCAACAAGAGAAGCCACCAAAATTAGAAGCCCACACACTGCAACTAGAGAGTAGCCCCTGCTCATTGCAACCACACAAAGCCCATGTGCAGCAATAAAGACTCAGGATAGCCAAAAATAAATAAAACTTTTCTTTTTTTTAAAGGAAAAAAAGAAATACATTTGGTACCACGTTCTACAGATAAAAAGACCGCCATGCCCAAGTAATTTTTTATGACAGACAAAGAATCACAATGAGATACCGCTCTTGTTTTGTATACACGATAAGATATTGGAAAGCACTGTGAACTAGAAAAATGTACTCAGTTGTAATGTATTGGGGGAAAAATGGTGCTATGACTTAGCAAAATGAAAAATTCTAAATGCCGGATGTGATTTTGCTCTCACATTTAATATGACATAAATATGGTAGAGGATATACAAAACAAAACTAGCTCAGCTGGTGAAGAATCCATTTGCAGTGCAGGAGACCCCGGTTTGATTCTTGGGTCAGGAAGATTCCCTGGAGAAGGGATAGGTTACCCACTTCAGTATTCTGGTCTGTATAGTCTCTAAGGTCACACAGAGTCCGACACAACTGAGCAACTTTCACTTTCACTTTTCAAAGTGTCAGAAAGGGAACTATTGTATTTTAAGGTAATGCATGCAAAACATTGGTTTGAGTGTCTGAGTATCTCACTAAATTTTAACTGTCAAGGACAATTGTCCAAAAGTGAACAGATCAGGGTTACAAAGTCAAAATTACCATAATTAGAGAGAAAAAACCCAAACTGTGTAATTCATAAAAGGCTCTGAGTAAACTTTTGATTGAGGTTTAGATGTCAACTTAGAGTCACTGTTGGCATTTTAAAGGTCCCTAATTACAAAATCCAAGATTAGAAAACCTGAAAGTATTTATAGAACAAATATTTTAAGAAAATCTACAAAATCATCAGTTCAGTCCAGTTCAGTTGCTCAGTCGTGTCCGACTCTTTGCGACCCCATAAATCCCAGAACGCCAGGCCTCCCTGTCCATCACCAACTCCCGGAGTTCACTCAGAATTGAGTCGGTGGTGCCATCCAGCCATCTCATCCTCTGTCGTCCCCTTCTCGTCCTGCCCCCAATCCCTCCCAGCATCAGGGTCTTTTCCAATGAGAAAATTATTCGCATGAGGTGGCCAAAGTATTGGAGTTTCAGCCTCAGCATCAGTCCTTCCAATGAACACCCAGGACTGGTCTCCTTTAGGATGGACTGGTTGGATCTCCTTGCAGTCCAAGGGACTCTCAAGAGTCTTCTCCAACATCATAGTTCAAAAGCATCAATTCTTCAGCGCTCAGCTTTCTTCACAGTCCAACTCTCACATCCATACATGACCACTGGAAAAACCATAGCCTTGACTAAACAGACCTTTGTTGACAAAGTAATGTCTGCTTTTGAATATGCTATCTAGGTTGGTCATAACTTTCCTTCCAGGGAGTAAGTGTCTTTTAATTTCATGGCTGCAATCACCATCTGCAGTGATTTTGGAGCCCCCCAAAATAAAGTCTGACACAGTTTCCACTGTTTCCCCATCTATTTCCCATGAAGTGATGGGACCAGATACCATGATCTTCGTTTTCTGAATGTTGAGTTTTAAGCCAACTTTTTCACTCTCCTCTTTCACTTTCATCAAGAGGCTTTTTAGTTCCTTTTCACTTTCTGCCATAAGGGTGATGTCATCTGCATATCTGAGGTTATTGATATTTCTCCTGGCAATCTTGATTCCAGCTTGTGCTTCTTCCAGCCCAGTGTTTCTCATGATGTACTCTGCATATAAGTTGAATAAGCAGGGTGACAATATACAGCCTTGACATACTCCTTTTCCTATTTGGAACCAGTCTGTTGTTCCATGTCCAGTTCTAACTGTTGCTTCCTGACCTGCATATAGGTTTCCCAAGAGGCAGGTCAGGTGGTCTGGTATTCCCATCTCTTTCAGAATTTTCCACAGTTTATTGTGATCCACACAGTCAAAGGCTTTGGCATAGTAAATAAAGCAGAAATAGATGTTTTTCTGGAACTCCCTTGCTTTTTCAATGATCCAGCAGATGTTGGCAATTTGATCTCTGGTTCCTCTGCCTTTTCTAAAACCAGCTTGAACATCTGGAAGTTCACAGTTCACATATTGCTGAAGCCTGGCTTGGAGAATTTTGAGGATTACTTTACTAGCGTGTGAGATGAGTGCAACTGTGCGGTAGTTTGAGCATTCTTTGGCATTGCCTTTTTTTTGGGATTGGAATGAAAACTGACCTTTTCCAGTCCTGTGGCCACTGGTGAGTTTTCCAACTTTGCTGGCATATTGAGTGCAGCACTTTCACAGCATCATCTTTCAGGATTTGAAATAGCTCAACTGTAATACCATCACCTCCACTAGCTTTGTTCATAGTGATGCTTTCTAAGGCCCACTTGACTTCACATTCCAGGATGTCTGGCTCTAGGTGAGTGATCACACCATTGTGATTATCTTGGTCATGAAGATTTTTTTTGTACAGTTCTTCTGTGTATTCCTGCCACCTCTTCTTAATATCTTCTGCTTCTGTTAGGTCCATAGCATTTCTGTCCTTTATTGAGCCCATCTTTGCATGAAATGTTCCCTTGATATCTCTAATTTTCTTGAAGAGATCTCTAGTCTTTCCTATTCTTGTTGTTTTCCTCTATTTCTTTGCATTAATCACTGAGGAAGGCTTTCTTATCTCTCCTTGCTATTCTTTGGAACTCTGTATTCAGATGCTTATATCTTTCCTTTTCTCCTTTGCTTTTCACTTCTCTTCTTTCCACAGCTATTTGTAAGGCCTCCTCAGACAGCTATTTTGCTTTTTTGCATTTCTTTTCCATGGGAATGGTCTTGATCCCTGTCTCCTGTACAAGGTCATGAACTTCTGTCCATAGTTCATCAGGCACTCTATCAGATCTAGTCCCTTAAATCTATTTCTTACTTCCACTGTATAATCATAAGGGATTTGATTTAGGTCATACCTGAATGGTCTAGTGGTTTTCCCTACTTTCTTCAATTTCAGTCTGAATTTAGCAATAAGAAGTTCATGATCTGAGCCACAGTTCAGCTCTTGGTCTTGTTTTTGCTGACTGTACCAAATCATCAAGAAGTTACCAAATAATTTCTAATAATGGCATATCCTGTTAGATCATGTTAGTGTTACTTGCTCAGTCATGCCCACCTCTTTGCAACTCTATGGACTGTACCCAGCCAGGCTCCTTTGTCCATGGAATTCTCAGGCAAAAATATTGGAGTAGGTAGCCATTGCCTTCTCCAGGGGATCTTCTCCATCCAGGGATTGAACCCCAGTCTCCTGCACTACAGGCAGATTCTTACCGTCTGAGCCACCAGGGAAGCACACTGACCTATTTTTTAAAACATGCACACATCAGAGTAAATGAAGAGAGTCCTCTAGATCTTCAGGAAAGAGGCAAAACTGCTATTTATTTCACCCCAGAGTTCATGTCTCTCAGACTCATCAGTGACAGCAGCAGCGAGACCTGTGCAGGGCGCCTGGAAGTTTTTTACAACGGAGCTTGGGGCAGCGTGGGCAAGAGCGACATGTCTGCAACCACGGTGGGGGTGGTATGCAGGCAGCTCGGCTGTACTGACAAAGGGAGTATCAGACCAGCACCTTCAGACAAGGTGGAGAACAGGTACATGTGGGTGGACAATGTCCGGTGTCCTAAGGGACCTGAAACCTTATGGCAGTGCCCATCATCTCCGTGGAAGAGGAGACTGGCCAGCCCCTCAGAGGAGACCTGGATCACATGTGCTGGTGAGTATCTGTGTGCCTGTATGACAATCTCATTCTGTTGCTCCACTCTCATCTCCTGATCTAACTCAGTGAGAATGAGTAAGGTTTGGTTAACTCTTATTCTACCTGGATGATGTAACTGATTTTATTTAATTTGGCCTTTGGATATTCAGGATCAGTGACCATTTTCTCAAAGATGATCATACTCTGATGGCCTTCTCAAAAGTTTTATTCAGTTGTGCTTTCTCTGTGAACAAATTAGGATCAGAGAATATATAATTCAGTATTTGACTATTGAGTTGCTCCATTTTTCTTTCAAATAATATCTTGTTACACTCAATGTAAGGAAAGAAGCAGTCAGAAAGATCAATCCTGAATTATTTCCCTGTTCTACACCTTTTTAAACCAGAAGAAGATTTCTATTTATCTGGCAGTTTGAGAGGATTTATACTGAGTTGGCCAAAAAGTTCATTTGTGTATAATTATGGAACAAAAGTTTTGACCAACCTAATACATTTAAAATGCTAACTTTATCTCATTGACATTTACCAAGTCACACTAACGTTCTAATGTCCAGGATGAAATATTTAATATACCTAGTTTGTTGGAAGGACATGGACTTGCATGAAAGATGAATGTTGTAAAATTCCAAATGCACATTCAATAAGCAAACAGATTTTTAAAAAGAGTTTCAAATTTTTCTTTTCTCCTGTGACCTCCTAGGAGCTTTTATCGTCTCAGAAATGATCAAGATGTCTCTGATTTTTCAGATAAAATAAGGCTTCAGGAAGGAACCACTAATTGTTCTGGACGCGTGGAGGTCTGGCACGGAGGTTCCTGGGGCACAGTGTGTGACGACTCCTGGGACCTTAACGATGCCCAGGTGGTGTGTCACCAGCTGGGCTGTGGCTTAGCTCTGGAGGCAGGAAAAGAGGCAGCGTTCGGCCAGGGAACTGGGCCCATATGGCTCAATGAAGTGAAGTGCAAGGGCAATGAGTCCTCCCTGTGGGATTGTCCTGCCAGATCCTGGGGACACAGTGACTGCGGGCACAAGGAGGATGCCTCTGTGAAGTGCTCAGGTGAGCGCAAGGGGTCTGGAATCTCTGGTGGCGGCGGCGGCAATGAGGAGAGGGTGGGCGGGGAAGTGCATTGTGTAAGGACCGGAAGTACCAACACAGCGACCTGGTGGGGAGAGAATCCTTCGTGTTATACATTGGTCTTCAGAGGGTAAAGAATCCGCCTTCAATGTCGGACACCTGGATTCTATCCCCGAGTTGGGAAGGGCAACCCACTCCAGTATTCCTGCCTGGAGAATTCCTTGGACAGAGGAGCCTGGCGGTCTACAGTCCGTGGGGTCGTAGAGAGTCAGACACGCCTGAGCGACTTTCACTGAGGAAAAGCATTTAGCTTACATGTGTCGGTGTGCAGAGGGAGGAAAAACTAGGGGTCTCTAATTTTGGGTGGGAAGAAGTAGTTTACTTGATTGAGAGGCTAAATCCCCAGACAGGAAACAGATGTAACTGTTCGTATGTAACTGCCAGAATTGAGTCTCTCCTCTTTTCTCCTACAGAAATTGCAGAGAGCAAAGGATCAGTAAAGGCCGCAGGTATATCAAGGGGTTTCTGAGGATGGGACTGGTTGTCTGCATTATTTAGAATCCCTCTTATTAAGATGTTCTGGGTCAGAAGCTCTAAGAAGCTGAAATTCATTTCAGCAATCCTGTAGTTGACCTAGAAAAGGGATAGTAACTGGGGACCCAGGTCTTTTAACTAAGGTGTTATTACCTCTTGTGGTGTTTCCCTGTGCTCAGGTCACTCATCCACTGTTGCACTTGGAATCCTTGGGGTCATTCTGTTGGCCTTTCTCATCGCAACCCTCTTGTGGATTCAGAGGCGAAGACAGAGACAGCGGCTTGCAGGTCTGAGCCAAATTATCGTGTCTCTAACATTTCTATGGCATAAAAAATTTCTTGGAATAATACAACAACAACAAAAATTAGATTCAAGTATCAAATGGCCACAAAGAGGAAACCTAGAAGAGATTTAAGCAGTTTCCCCAAAAGAAGAAACAAAAATTCAGAGAAGAAAAGGGGTACTGCTTGTATTGATGATTATTATAATGTAGCTATGGGCTTCCCTGGTGGCTCAGTGGTAAAGAATCCACCTGCCAATGCAGGAGATGAGGGTTCAGGCCCTGGGTCAGGAAGACCCCCTGGAGAGGGAAACGCAATCCACTCCAATATTCTTGCCTGGAAAATTCAATGGACAGAGGAGCCTAGCAGGCTATAGTCCATGGAGTTGCAAGAGTCAGGTACAACCTAGCAACTAAAAACAACAGCAAATAGTCTATCTACATCTTTATTTGAATGTTATAGAATCGATCATTTAGAATGAGTATGCTTTTGTGATGCATGATGAATCCTTTATTGTCCAAACATTTGTTTGCTCTTACTCTATGCTGCTAAGTCACTTTAGTCGTGTCCGACTCTGTGGGACCCCGTAGACGGCAGCCCAACAGGCTCCTCCATCCATGGGATTTTGCAGGCAAGAGTACTGGAGTGGGGCGCCATTGCCTTCTCCGATACTTATTACTAAATTTACTGTTCTGTTAAGCAACATGCTAAGTTCTGAAGATGACTCAGACATGGATATTCCAATGTTCTTGTCTTTGTGTAATTTCCAGTCTAGCGAAAGAGAAATATATGTCAACAAATAAGTTGCAATGTATTATTATATAGTAACATGAATAAAGAAAAAAGGGGGCCCAGAAAATACATTAATTAACTGAAAAAGGAGTATTGGAGGCTTCTAGAAGATTTTGAGACAAATTTTGAAGATATAGAGCAAAGAACTTAGTGAGTGCATTTCAGGGAGAGAAAAAAATATTTACGAGTGTAGAGAAGCTTAAAGATGGCACATTTGGTGTTTTTGTCGGGGTAAGTAAAACGTGAGTTCAAAGACAGAAGTTCCTGATGAGGCTGAAGAAAGGGGAAGAAACAAGTAGTGAAGTTCTGTATTTTCCAGTAAGAAGATTAATAGTCATTAAAGAGTATGGTATAGTGGACAGAGTAGTCAGGCAGGCTCTTAGAAAGTTCTGTTTGGACATCTGAGGGGCTGAAAGAGAACTACATTATTGACAAAGATAGGATTTTGAAATAGTTGAGATGAAAGATGAAAAAGACTTTATAGTGAGAATGAGCAGGAAAGGATAAGTTTTATAAAGATTTTAGATGAATCTCCAGTGAATTATGGAAGAATGCTGGCTGCCTTGGGAGAAGAAACTGGGTAGTAATAAGATGGCAATGGGATACCTGGTTTAGTTTCATTGCTATTGCATTTGTGTTTGTGGCTTCACAAGGGTGAAGCTTGGTAGTAGAATAGAATGGAAACAGGACAAGGGCTTAGGTGATGATTGGGTGTGCTTGCACTGCTGAGAAAAAGCACACAGAGGGAGGGAAAGTTTTATTATGCCCCCCTGACTCCTAACCTATGACCTCTTTTGTCAGTTTCCTCAAGAGGAGAGAACTCTGTCCATGAAATTCAATACCGGGAGATGAATTCTTGCCTAAAAGCAGATGATCTGGACCTATATAATTCCTCAGGTCTGTGGGTTCTTAGAGGGTCCATAGCCCTGGGGTTCAGACTGGTAACTGCAGCTGAGGCTGAGAGGCATTCTACTTGACATAGTAGTGAAAAGAAACCTCAAACATAATAAGAAGCCTGTGATGCACAAAAGGAAGAAAAGCAGGAAAGAACTAAGCATTATTCTTAGAAATATTCATTATTGAATATTTAATAATGACTAGGTATTCATTATTCCTAGCAATTGCAATCATGAAGACCTCTGGCTAAGAGGTCCATGATGATTTCTGACAGAGGAACTACATCGTAGGATATTATGACTTGCACATCTTTATATTAAAACAGAAACTAATCTTCGAAAGATTAAACATTCCATATCTCTTTCATAATTTCTTCCATTTCCACTTTCTGCTACGATCCTTTCTCTAACTTACATTTTTCTGAAAGTTTAAGCTTTCTGTGTCTTTGTCCCATCAGAAGCCATTCCTATTCATGGGACTAGCCTTATTTCCCATTACATTAAGCTTCTTTCTTTATTCTCTGACTTCTGTTTAGCACCAGAGCACCAATTCTGCCTCTAGGAGGCATAACTCTGCTGGGTTGTAAAAAATATCCCAAGGACTTCCCTGGTGGTCCAGTGGTTAAAACTGTATTTCCACAGCAGGGGGCATGTGTTCGATCCCAGAACTAATATCTTGCATGCCCTGTGGCTAAAAAATACAATGCAATACAATACAGTACAATAATAATAAACATCTTAAAAAAACCCACTATCCACTTTATGAAGACTCAATGCCTTCTCAATATTCCTTACCATCTGAGAGGGATCTGCCTCACTTCTTCAGTGCAAAGGAATTGGTATTTGCCAAAACTCAAAGAAATATATATAAGACATGGGAAAGACTTTCTGTGCCTCTTAATTGACAGTGTTTGCCTTCCTAATGGTGAACAGTGTTTTAAAATGTTCAAAGAGCTTCTGAGGCACATGAGGGGAGGTCTGATTTATTTCCCAGTAATTATTTTCTTCCTTTCAGAAAATTCCAATGGGTAAGATGGTTTTAATGATGCTGGACTAATTTCTGTATCTAAATCTCTTCCTATTTTTGGATGAAAAAGGAGATCACGTTGACGTACAATGAAAAAGAGAAAGGGAATTGTAACCTGGTGAGGTAAGAAGAATTTATTCATTGTTGTTCAAAGCAGTTACATTCCTTTTGAGAATGCCTCTGGTATTAAGAAGAAAGAAAGAATGTGTATACATATGCATACCATATATGTTTATGTTAGTATGTATATCCATATTCAGAATATGCAACAGTTTTATAAGAAATTAATTTTATTTATTCATGTATTTTTGCTGTGCCGAGTCTTCAGTGCTTTGCGCAGGCTTTCTCTAGTTGCCGGAAGTGGGGGCTACTCTTCACTGCAGTACACAGCTTCTCACTGCGGCTTCTCTTGTTGCAGAGCTCAGGCTTTAGATGGGCTTCAGTAGTTGCAGCATGCGGGCTCAGTGTTTGTGGCATGTGGGCTTAGCTGCTCCATGGCATGTGGGATCTTCTCAGATTAGGGATGGAACCCATGTGCCCTGCATGGACAGGTGGATTCTTATCCACTATGCCACCATGGAAGTCCCTGCAACAAATTTTTATAAATGACCCTTGTCCATCCCTTAGTTACATATATCTTAAGCAATAACAGTGGTTTATTATGTTGCTAAGGAGAAGCTGGGGAAGTAAATATGAATAACTCTTCTAAAGATATTATGAGTCATTTCAGAAAAGAGACAAGACGTGTCTGCAGGTGTATAATGCATGCTAGGATAAAGATAGTAAAAGATACTATAGGCGTATGGAAAGCTTGCCTAAGAGTTTGGAGAGATTGTGAAGATGTGATGATCAAGTTTAATATCTGGTGACTGAAAGATGGGCCATTCTAGGGAAAGAACATGGCATGTACAAAGTGTGGCATGGGGTGGGGAGCAGGGAAAGGAGGGTGGGATGAATTGGGAAATTGGAATTAACCTATATACACTATTGTTACCATGTATTAAGTGGATAATGAGAACTGACTGTATAGCACAGGGAACTCTGCTCAGTGCTCTGTGGTGACCTAAATGGGAAGGAAATCCAAAAAAAAAAAGGGGGGGGTGATATGTGTATACGTAAAGCTGATTCACTGTACAATAGAAACAAACACAACATTGTAAAACAACTATACTCCATTAAAAATAAATTTTAAAATGTGGCATAAAAGAGAATCACACCTTTGGGGAGTGGTAAGCTTTCATTCAAAAACATATTGAAAGTATGTTTGGTGTCAAGTGGTGTCCTGAGCACTGAAGATGCAGAGATAAAATATGCTATTGACAAAGACATGGCTATTTGATGAAAGAACTCACAGTTTCTGTGTGGGTGTACAGAGAGGCCATGTCAGGGGAGGGATGTGATGAGTGTCTAGACAGGAAAGGCTTCATAGAGCCCAATAACAAATGGTCTTATCTGTTGTATTTCCTGTTCATATTTTATTTCAGGGACTGTTGGGGAGGTGGTAGGCTTTGGAAGATTAAGGTCAGGCAAGATATAATCAGATTTGCTTTTATAATTTGTTTTCATAAGAAAAATGGAACAAAAGAAAAAAGTGAATAAGGCAAGAAATTTGTTGTTATAGATAAAAAAGAAAAGATGGTGAAATGAATTAGTGGGTACGTTTTCTATTTTGTTAAACAATTTTGGGAGGACTATTCCTCTGGAATGATATATAGCAGAAGTATGGGTTTTTGTAGAGATATTTTAAATGGCATATGAGAAATACAGAGACAAAGAATAAAAGTTAGACTTCTTAAAAGTATGTAAATGTAAAATGTTAATATCATGCTTATAGACACATAAACATAGAGTTGTCACAAACTGTATACAAGATAAAGTGTTAATATATGTATACTATATATATAGTATCATACTATACATATAAAAGGCTTCTCAGGTGGCTCAGTAGTAGAGAATCCACCTGCTAAGCAGGAGACTCGAGTTAATCCCTGGGTTGGGAAGATCCCCTGGAGAAAGAAATGGCAACCCACTCCAGTATTCTTGCCTGGGAAATCCCATGGACAGAGGAGCATGGCAGGCTACAGTCCATGTGGTTGTGAAGAGTCGGACACGACTTAGCAACTAAGCAGCAGCATATATAAAAAGCAATTGTTAAGACAAAGCATGTAATAAATCATTTGGCAAAGATATGAAAAAAGCAGTTCTCACAAAGTGAATTATAAATCGCTTATTAAATAATTTTAAAATGCTCACAATATGTCTGGGTAATTCAAAGTATGATTAACAATGAGCTATTCTTTATATAAATCAGACCAACAAAAACTTAAAGCAGTGCCAGCATTTCTTGTTGGTGGGAATACAGAGGAAAATGTAACTTCAAATGTTGCTGTTGGAAACAAGACGTGTAGTAGCCTTATGAGAGAGAAACTTAGAAACTTTTATTAATTTGAAAAAAAAATGCTTCTAAGATCTTTTGACCCAACAATCTACCCCTAAAAATTTCTTTCATACAGATAAAGCTATTAATATATAAGAACAAATATACAAGAATTCCTTTTAGCAGTCTTTTTAGTACCGCCCCAAAGCTAGAAACAAAGTGAATGCCAATCAGTGGGGTAGTAGTGGCTGGAAAAATTGTGGTGCAGCCAGCTAAAAAAGAAAAAATCATGCTCAAAATTTAATAACATCATTCCATTTTTGTGTTCATGTTACTGAACATTTGTAAAACTGTCATGTGTGTACAAGTAAAGAAACAATTAACAATTCTAACAGATTGTAAACTGAGGACTATGAATGACTTTTGGTTAGTAATGTCAAACATATGAGTATTATTCTGATAAATGATATTTATCTCATAGATAAATAATAACAAATAATAAATAAATAATAGATAACAAGCTACTTTTTCCTTAAAGAGTAATCACTACTAAGTCACTGCTTCAGAATCACACTAGGGTGCATTTCAAAATAGCCTTTCTGTACTGTAGTTCTCTGGAGTAGAAATAATTTTTAAGCACACTGAAGTTTGAAGATCGTTGCATTTAAGTTTTCTGTTTAGGAAAGTAGTATGGTTTTTAATATATGTGAGTAAGTGAGCAAATGAGTGTGTGTATGTGAGAGAGAGACAGAGGTAATATAATACATTATATTAAATTATAATGTAATTCTTCTACATGTGTGCATGTGCATATGAAGAGAAAAGTAACATTATTCTATTTGTGTCTTTAGTTCAGCCAGCTTGAAGAAGACCTGGACTACTGAGTGAGCAAGGATCAACACTGAAGATCACAATACAGTCCTTTGTCTCCTGGTATTCAAAAGACTGCTGCTGAATTAAAAAAAAATTAATTTGGTGAATGTGATGACTAAAAAGTTGTAGATAAGATTTTCAAGGGTATTAAGTAAAAAAGAATATTGCTGATTTGAATTTGTCTTAACTCCTTATTTTTGATTCTAAGAATTTCTGAATGAGCTTTCTCACTTTTAGAGTTTCATAAATATAATATGATGTTTTTTCATCTGACAGTGTTCTTATTTCCATATATCTTTTTCTAGTTTGGTTTAAAAAGTAATTTTCTTCTTACTGTGCTGTGTGCTAAATCATTTCAGTTGTGTCCGACTCTTTGTGACCCTATGACTGTAAGCCCACCAGGCTCTCTGTCTGTGGGATTCTCCAGGCAAGAATACTGGAGTGGGTTGCCATTTCCTTCTCCAGGGGATCTTCCTGGCCCAGGGATTGAACCCGTCTCCTGTGTCTCCTGCACTGCAGGCAGATTCTTTACCACTGAGCCACCTGGGAAACTTTTCAGGGAAAGGAAAGAGAATGATTATTGAAGGGTTTGTTAATAACATATGGCTCTGTTTACAACACATGACTCTCATGAGTTCTTTCATTGCTTTCTGTGACTGTAATTCTGGTCACAAAAATTGCACAGGAAATCCTGGTAGGGGTACAAAAATCTCATGTTTTAGGGCAGCATAACTAAGCTGAAATGAATGCATCAATTATGTCATATATATATATATATATATATATATACACCTTATAATGAAAGTTTGTATTTTACTAAAAATCACTTACAGATGTAACATATTAACATAAGGAAAGGATAACATGTAAAGAAAGACTTAGAGTGAATTGATGCTTTTGAACTGTTGTTTTGGAAAAGACACTTGAGAGTCCCTTGGACTGCAAGGAGATCCAACCAGTCAATCCTAAAGGAAATCAGTCCTGAATATTCATTGGAAGGGCTGATGCTGAAACTGAAACTCCAATACTTTGGTCACCTGATGTGAAGAACTGACTTATTGGAAAAGACCCTGATGCTGGGAAAGATTGAAGGCAGGAAGAGAAGGGGATGACAGAGGATAAGATGGTTGGATGGCATCACTGACTCGATGGACATGAGTTGACAGGGAAGCCTGGCATGCTGCAGTCCATGGGGTCACAAAGAGTTGGACATGACTGAGTGAACTGAACTGAACTGATAGTGATTGAAGGCTGTTTAGAGTCTATTAACTTGTTGAATATCCAAGCGTTAGATGCAATATGATTTTGAGTACTGCATGCACCCTTTTCTAGCACTTAGGGCTTCAAAGCAACTATCTTGTAGAATCATGACATTTGGCTCATTTTCAATTTCTTTTGTATCTCTTGTCAATTTCAAAGGCAGATCTTCCTCAGCTTTCAATGGCCTTGAGTGTGTGTGTGTGTGTGTGTGTGTGTGTGTGTGTGTGTGCACGTGTGCTCAGTTGATCAGTAGTGTCTGACTCTATGAACCCACGGACTGAAGCTCACCAGGCTCCCCTGTACCTGGAATTTTCCAGGCAATAATACTTGAGTGGGTGCCATTTCCTTATCCAGGGGATCTTCCAGACTCAGGGATCGAGCCCTTGTCTCCTGCATCTCCTGCACTGGCAGGTGGATTCTGTACCACTGAGCCACCTGGGAAGCCCTTCAATGTATTAACCTCCTGATAAACCCATTGGTAAATTGAAATTGTCCTGAATAGAAATGCATTTAATACTCCTAAACCTCTGAACATGGTGGTTTAGCCTAGCTTTCTTTAAATGTTCTCAGAACACTTACATGAGCCTACAGTTAGGTCAAATCATCTAACACAAAGTCTATTTTATAGTGTTGAAATTGGAGTGGTTGGCTGGGTGCAGAATGGTTGTCCACCTTTGTGGTGGTGTGACTGGCTGGAGGATGTGTTTCATTCCTGCCACTGCCCAGCACAATGAGAGTAACTGACAGCGTATCACCAGCCCAGGAAAAAATCAAAATCCCAAATTGGAAGTACAGTTTCTACTAAACGTGTATTGCTTATCTCATCTCTACAAATGCTTGGGTCCTTTCATCCATATTCCTATTTCAAAATCAAATTCATAACCACTGACCGGAAAAGATTCATGGTCCCTTTCCTTTTACTGTTTAGCATGTAATATGAAGATTTTATCAGAGTCAGTTGAAAGGCACTTTTAATAGAAAGAGGAACATCACAGAAACAGCAAAAACGAGACACATTTCCATTTACAGGAACTCATGAGAGCTCAGAATGAACCATAAGCTTGATAAATGTTCTTCCCAAAGAGAAGGCTCAGGCTTAGCTGAGAGGAAGGGGAAGTCCCATGCATAACATGAGATAGTGGTCCCACTGGGGTTACCTTTGTGCATGATGTTTGATATTTTTAACTATCTAGGGCAGGGATTGTGGACCCGAAATTTAGGTCCCAGAGACTGGGTAAAAATGTGTATTTTTAAATAAATATATCAGGCATATTCCTTGCCAGGGAGCATCTTTGAAAAGCAATAACTTCCTGGGAATAAAATTAAGTCTAGAATGTTGGTGCCCCACACATGAAGATATGGAATTTTCAGTAACCAAAATTTGGAGAAAACAAATGGAAAACTATTGCAATTGTAGTATGTTTTAGAAAGATAAGATAAGAGGCTGGTTTCCATTGGAATTGTCTTCTAAAAGGATGAACTCTCAGCATAGTATGTGATGTGTTTAGCCCTCTTGCCCCAGCACTCTGAAGAATCCCTGTGAAGAAAAGAGATAGAAGTAGCTAGAGGAATCCTGTGCTGTGACTAGATTTTCTGCCAAAGGTAAGCAGAGAGCTCCCCTTTGCACTATATAGGCATCAGAGCTGCATTTCCTTTTATCAATTGCTTACTGTTTCTGGCTCTTTAGATGCTCTAAATGGCCAGGGCTGGAAAACTGAGAACTACATTTCCCATAAACCCTTACAGGAGGAAGCTGAGCTAAATTCCAATGATAGATTCTCCCATTTAGGGGAGATTTAGTTTTGCAGGAGTGTTTGCATTTGCCTGAAAATTGCTAGCCTTGGTGTTGCAGCATTCTTTAGAAGTGGTTTCCTGGGGTTTTTTTGAAGCTTCCTGATGAGGATTTTGTAAGCACATGATTTCCTGTAGTAGACCACTTCCTGCACTAAATACTTACAGGGCTATCTGATTTTAGAACCCTAGGTCTCTGGGAATTCACTTAACTCTTAGAAGAATTACATTTCAGGAGCAGGCAACCGGGTTTTAGAGTTGTATCCTCTCATTCCAAAATATTGAAACATGAATATTAAAACAAGGAATAAAATAAAACATTTGGAAGGAATTTGTTGGGCATATAGATCAACGAGAAAGAGAGAGAGAAAGAAATTAACCTAATGTTTAGTTGATATGTCAGGTATGACTCTTTTGTGACTTCACGAACTGTAGCCCTCCAGGCTCTTCTGTCCATGGGATTTCCCAGGCAAGAATACTAGAGTGGGTTGCCATTTCCTACTCCAGGGGATCTTCCCAACCCAGGGACCAAACCCTCATTTCCTGAATTGGCAGATGGGTTCTTTACCACTGACCCATGAGGAAAGCCCAAAAGAAATTATACTAAAAAATTATCAGAAACTTTGGAAACAGAACTAGAAAAGACATGCACAGGCCTAGAGATAAAGAAAAAAAAAATTATTTAAAACTTTAAAAAACAAGCTATTAAAAAAATCAATCAAATTTAATAAATAACTTATTAAAAAGAAAATAAAAATAAAATAGAAAATAAAAAAAGAAGAAATGTGTTCCCAGAAACTGCAGAAGCACCTATGAAGAGAAAGAATATTCAGACATAGGAAGTGATACACACCCTCCAAAATACAGATGCAGACAGAAAAGACCAACATCCCACGGACATTTTGAATATCATCTTAATAGACATCCATACAGTTTTACAAACACCAAAGTGAATAGTGATTTCAGCAACTCCTTATCACAAATTATTGTAATTATTAGATAATAAAGGTACTTTTCCAGACTGTTTTAACTTTCCATTCAATGTAGAAATTTCTCACCTAACTGTTCTGAAAGGCAGCACCAGATTTTTCTTTAACATTTTTACTTATTTCATCTCATGAACAACATCTCATGCTTCTTTCATCTCAAAACGTTTTCCATATCTTCAGTTCAGATATCTCTCTCCTCTTCTCCCTTCCACTCCTCTATTCTTCCCTCCTTCAACTCCTCCCTCTTTCCCTGTTTCCTTCCTCCATCTCTTCCTCCTCCCCTTTCTTTTGTCCACCTCTCCCTCATCCTTTCCCTCCTTCCAGGTCTCTCTGTCTCTGTCTCTCTCCACCCTTCTTGTCCCCACCCTCCTCCAGATCCTTATATGCTTTTCCAACTAGAGATTCCTAGTAGATGCCTTAATGACTCATTAGAACGAACATATTGCATTTGGTTAAGAACAGAGGGGTAAACATGATATGTAAAGATGAGGAAAATTATGTATAGGAACTTACATGAAAAGAAAACCTGATGTGGGAGAGGAGAGATAAAAATTAGTTTCACTCGATAATAATGAAGAAATGTTTGGGGGTCATAAAGCTTCTGGTAGAAAAAAGATCTATAGAAATTCCTTCTCTGCATCTCAGTGAAACTGCGTTCCACGCTCAGATGGGTGAGGAGCATACCAGTGATAAAAGAAAAAATGCAACATGGACAGAACATTTCAGAAAGTTCAGATAAGTTTGCAGTGTGATCATCTTAGACGGAGAGAGAAAAGTCTCAGCTGTGCTCCTGAATTAAGTGACTGCTGAGTCTCACAGGGACCATGAGCTTTTCTGCCCCTGTAAGAATTACTGTATATGTTGCTTTAGGAGAATAAGATAGTGTAAGTAATCTACCTAGGATTTTTGCCTGGAAACAGAAAATTTGCTTGAGATTTAAGTTGAATAAAAAGTGGTTGAGTACAAGAAGGAATAAGTTCAACAAGAAATTCCTGGTAGCACAGAACTTTTCTGAGAGTCTCACAATATTTATTATCTTTTTTCCCCAGTATAAACAGAGGCAATGAAGGTCTCTGAAGACTTCTCCCATCCAGGATATGATGTCATAGGACTCCTTACAGCCTTAGCCACTTTCATCAAACGGATGGTCCAGGGGAACAGATCTCAGTCTCGGAATCCCTGGGCTCTCTTGCTATCCTCACGAACAGTGGGGGATCTCCTCTCATCTCATTTTCCTTCCCTCCAAGAACTTCTGTCCTTGGTGACTCCAGGGGACAGCCTGAAACAATAAGAAAATTACTTGATGATGCCTGTGACCCAGAAGAATGATAACATCCGTTTTAGACAGCAGGAACAATGGAAGAGATGCAGAATGTAAAAATTGCTGTACATCGTCAAACACTCAGAACCATTATGTCAGGACATAACTTTAGGTAGATAAATAAAGATTTTTTAGTTGGAGTTTCAATATCAAACTCTCAAAAGCTAATAGAATGAATATGCAGAGAAATAGAAAGATATAGTAGACCTGAAAAGCACTATGAACAATTCAGCATAATTAAGATTTATACAATTTTCACACAACAGAAGGATATAAATTCTATCCAAGTTCCCATAGACTATAAACTAAGAGACACTGGAAACATTTCCAGGGACAGAAAACAAGATGTAAAAATTTTATAGTCTAAAGGTATTGAAATCATATAGAATCTGTTCTCTTATCACTGTGGAATTATGTTAGAAATCAGTTATCAAAAGATATTTGAAAGTAGCCCACAAATTTTAAGTGCAATGTGACATTTACCAAGAGACATTTAGCCACTGAAACCCTCAGTAAAGTTAGAAGACTGAAAAAACACAGAGGGTGACTGTAGATAAGAAAGCATTTAACTGAGAAATTGATATCAGGACAGGACTTTATGACTCGACCCAGAGTCTGAGGAAAAGTTGTCACAAGAAAGGACTATTTCCCAAGGTGAATATACCAGAAATGGGAGAGAGGAAAGCATAGCTCTAAAACTGTCATTGTCATTCCAAAGTGACAGACTGACCATTTTCTTGTGACTTGTCCCAATTCCTAAAATATCTGTGCAGATAATCCCAAACTTTATAATAATTGTTATATAATAGGAGTTGCCACGTGAGCTATAAAACAGTCTTCACCAGAAGGCTCGCAACTCTTCACCTTACACAGCAAAAGCAATGACTTTCTAATCTGTTAATTAAAGATATTATAGCTGATATTTGCTACCTCAGTTCTCATAAGGTTCTATGAGCCTTCTAAAGAAATCTGCATTAATTTCTGCCCCATATAATCCAAGAAACTATATATTTGTAAGGGAGGTCAACCTAGTATATTAGGGGCAATGGTTATCATAAGGTAAGAAATGTCACAAAAATGTTCATATTGTGGCATCTCACTGATTTTCCATGCAGAAATAATGCAAAGATCCATAGATAGTCCACGAAACTAATATTCAAGTCTGAGAAATATGGTCATAAAAGCACATAAAAGCACAGCGTGCATGCATCAGTTACTGAGTATGGAGGCGGAAGGCGGGTATAACCACAGAACACAGGATCTACCCAGCCTTTATGAGGACACAGAAATAACAGAAATGTCTTGAAAAGGGCAGACTTGATGTATGAGAGAGATAGAAGCCCACTCAGATTTTCTAACATCAGAAAAGATAGCTGTACTTTCCTCAGGCCCTTAGAGAGCCTTAGCTGATAAACCTGTACCCCTCTATGAGAGAGACACTTCTTCACTCAGCAATGGAAAAGGAACCATGTCAGACAAAGCTGCTCATTCGACATCACTTAGGGAATTTTGTGTGCTGACTTTGGACTCTAAGGGCAGACAAGGGTTTCAAGGACAGTGGCAGTAGTGAAGTGGATCATGGATGAGGGAAGTGGAGACATTTGTACAGATGACTGTGTTACAGTGACTTAATGTGAAGTTTGGGGCAATTCATTTTAATTTTTCCAATTGTGTGTGTGCTCAGTATGGCTCAGTCATGTCTAACTCTTTGGGACCTCATGGACTGTAGCCTGCCAGGCTCATCTGTCTATGGAATTTTCGAGGGAAGAGTACTAGAGTGAGTTGCCATTTCCTCCTTCAGGGGAGCTTCCCAACCCAAGGATCAAACCCACTTCTCCTGTGTCTCCTGCATTGGCAGGTGGATTCTTTACCACTGAACCACCTGGGAAGCCCAAACATGTCCAACTACAATAATTAATTATATATTCTCGTTACATAATGGCAGTGTTGGGCTAGACATTCTGGTTGCTGACAATTAAAAACCATGATCTACTTTATTTTACCTCAAAGCAACTCAATAGCTTTTTACAGACTAGGCATTTAAATATTGTGTGAGGGAAACCTGGTCAGAGTATCTGTAGGACATGGGACATTAATATTGAGGGAGTGACATGGTGGATTCAGGGAACCCAAGAATCCAGGATGTCATCTCTCAATGATGTCACAAGGGAGCCATAAAACAGAAACCACCCTTTCCTGGAGAGGCAGGTCATTTGACATACACAAGCTGCAGGATTTATGGTCTATAGGTGGTCAGAATGTCTCCTAGAAAAATGGACTTTCAGTCTCCCCAGTGTGTTTGTATTATGATCTGTCTTATCACTTATCCTTACCACAAAGACAACTTTATAAGAAGTGCCTGGAGATGAGGCACTTTGTTTTTCATTGTATAGCATAAAAAACAAACAAACAAACAAATGCAGCTTAGTCACTGAGTCACTTGAGAGGGAACCTTGATAAGATGAGGAACATCCCAAATGTAGATGAGAAAAGAAATCTTGTCACCTACAGGAGCTCCTAAATAACAAGCCTATTTTGAACATGAGGCGACTGTCTCACTGAGGCCAGATTTGAGTTTGGTGTTCTCAGCTGTCTAGCACATGGACCATGGGAGTAACTAGACTGCCAGCCTATGGCCATATGAACCCAAAGGTGAAGGGCAAAGGTTCTCACCTGGACTTCCTAGATGGTCTATCTTCATGTCATCATTTTCTTTATCCTTATGGACAATATTGTGCAGAGTAAACCTGCATTTGAGCAAGACTAAGACAAAGCATGCTGGGTCAGACAACATCATCTGGAAATTCCATCATATATTCCCAGTTCCCCAGGGTTCCTTGTATCCTTAAACCTGGGCATTATGTAAGCTCAGGCACGGCCCCAGATACTTCCTAATCTTTCACAGGTATATCAGGAATGGACTGCTTAGCCCGGTCCTGACCCATGTTCTGCAAGTACTTCTATCACATAGAAGATTGTAATCCTAAGATCTTTAGCCCAGGGTCATTGAGGCCTTGGAGATTACAGAAGAGTAAATATTTCCCCTCATGTTCCCCACATTATAATATATAACTTCTCCTCTCTTCATACACACATTCTCTCACTATGATTTTCCTGTGCCCTAAAGCCCACTGTGACACTTACATTTCTTTACATGTTGGTCTATCTCAAGTAAAAAAGGAGAAAACATGACAAAGAGAAAAAAGACAAAAAGCATAGAAAACAGGGCATAGAGCCAAGGAACACCATTTGGGGATAAACTGGCCTCTGGTACAACTTCCTCCATCGAGGTCTGAGGACACGGAATCCTGTGCCTCAGTTCTCTCGCCTCCTAGGTGATGAAGGTGATGACGTCACAGCTTCAGGCACAATGGGAGATGAAGACATGGATGGGGATTGGCCAAGCCTCATCCCATAGCTGCTAGAAAGAAGCAGGCAACCTTAGGGAGCTTCACTTCCATCACAACTCCAGTGAATCAAAAATACTAGATGATCAGGTTAGACCAGTGAGGAGGTAGATTTTCATCACTCATATTCAGAATGTGCCTCTCACAGCATTGGCGACATATCCAATCACAAAATGAAGAAACTAATTTCTTTAGACTTTGCAGCTCTAGAGCCAGTCTTATTCAGCAGAATAATGTCTAACTTAAAAGACCAAATAAAAGACAGGTTTTCCCTGCCACAGGGAACATTGTCCCACCACTGCTCCCTCCCGCTGCTCCCCCATACACACAATGATCTCAATTCCTGGTCTGAACTCAGACTTCTCTAGGGCGACCAATCAGTGCAGACCCCCTGGCAAGATGTTAATGTGGTTCAGTCTTTGCCAGCTCCCAAGACTGTAACATACCACCTCCAGGAGTCTTCACGCCTCACCTCCATCTGCCATGAATGTATGCTTTCTCTCAAGGGCCACAAACCCTTTATTTCTCAACCAGAACAGAAAAGACATCAACCACCTAAGAATACAAAAACAAAATATGTGGCCAGTGTTGGATTTGACAAGAAAAATGAGTTCTAAAATCAGCTGCTCATCCAACTGAGGAAATGAAACCCAGACAGAAAAGGCAAGGGTCATTATGGACTATGATAGTCAGGGAGTACTTTATGAACCATTAGAGAGAAAAAATAACAAGCAAATACAGTTGAAAGGAAATTATCTATTGAAAGTCATATTGACTTCCTGATTCTGAGGCATGTAAACAGGAAACCAAAATGCCTTTGTGCCTTTATTGGCTTAATTTTTGGCTGAGTATCAGATATTAAAATTCTCCAGCCTAAGTTTTTTAAAAAACTTATCAAGATAAGAATTTATGTTTAAAATCTGAAACAATGTTTGTTCATGTTTTTTCACTCTCATAATTCCTAAGACCTGGACTAGGATAAAGTCTACATGGTTGTGTTGTGTTGACATCTTCACACAGAAAGATTGATGATTTAGGCTAAAATAACATTTATCGACTCAAGCACAGATTTCTCTTCCTAATAAAGCTCTTTCCTCCTTATGCACAACTCTGCAGTTTTTCATCATTTTTCATATAAAGTCTGTTTAAAGCCCCTTGTGTAGGAAAAAATCAGGAAAAAGACAAGTTAAATTGTCATAAATGAGGAGGCTTTTTAAAAAACAGTATAGCATTTGCCTTATCCTTTTTACAAAGAGGGGTTTTTAAACCTGATGTTTTATCTAATGATTCAAAATATAAATATAAGTAATTAAAGGAGAACAATATAGGAACAAAGATGTTGAAATTGTATAGGAAAATAGTATAGTACCAAAAATTGGCTCACTAAAATATCTTCATGTTTTATTTTCTTTAGAAATTTCCCCCCCAGATTTGTTGAGATACAATTAACATATGGCATTGTGTGAATTTAAGATATACAACATGATACTTTGGTACATATATATATATAGTTTTTAAAAAAAATACATTTATTTATTGCATCAGGTCAAGGCCAAAGTCAATGATCATTTTATATATGTTCTCCTCAAGGATTTTTACAATTTCAGGTCATACATTTGAGCCTTTAAACCATTTTTAGTTAATTTTAGTATAGGTGTATAGTAAAGGAATCTTGTTCTATTCATTTGCTTATGAATATCAAGTTTTACCAACACCATTTTTTAAAAGATTTTTTTGATGTGGACCATTTAAAAAATATTTATTGAATTTATTGCAATGCTGCTTCTGCTTTTTGTTTTGTTTTGTTTTTTGGCCTTGAGGCATGTGAGATCTTAGCTCCATGACCAGGGATTGAACCTGCACCCCTGCGTTAACCACTGGACCACCGGAGAAGTCCCACCCACACCATTTATTGAACAGACAATTGCTTCCTAATTGAGTGTTCATAGTACCCTTGTCGAAGATTAGCTGAACACTTATAAGAAAACATATTTCTAATAGAATGAACATAAATGGCCCAACAATAGCATGCCAGTAGGTGTAGAAATTTGTAAGCCACTTAAAAAAATCACTTGCTGAGATTTGCAAACTATATACCTACTGTACCCTATAACCCAGAAGTTTCTGAGTATATTCCTAAACAAAGCTTTCATCAATTTTGAGTAATAGTGGCTGACAGTTTCACTGTTTCTTCTTGTGTTAATGGCAGAATTATATACATGTATGTATTTGATATAATTGTGGACTTACATATTTCTCTCTCACTTAGGACTGATACTTTTAGCTGTACATACAATTTCAGATTCAATGTTCTTATCCTTTTAAAAATTTTGCTTTATTGTCTTGTATGTGATGCTGCTACTGATAACTTCAGAGTCAATCTGATTCTTACTTCTGGGCAGATGATGCACTGTTTTTTTCTGAAAATTTTACTTTGCCACTTAAAAAAATTTCTATGTAGTGTGGTGGATATTTTCATTATTTCACTGGTAATCTACAAATCCTTTCAAAATGAGACCTTACCTATTTTTCAAAATTCTGTACAATTTATATCTATTAGTTTTTCAAATTCCTTTCTTCTCTCTAGTTTTATGTTTTTTTGATTTTTTTCCCCTGGAATCCTCTTAAGTATGTGTGCTGTCTCTTCAGTCACATCTGACTCTTTGTAGCCCCATGGACTGTAGACTGCCGGGCCCCTCTGTCCACGGGGTTCTCCAGGAAAGAATACTGGAGTAGGTTGCCATGCCCTCCTCCAGGGGACCTTCCCCACTCAGGAACTGAACCTGCATCTCTTTGTCTCCTGCATTGGCAGGCAGGTTCTTCACCACTGTTGCTGGCTGTGAAGCCCCCCTTAACTATACGGTGGTGCTTTACTCCAGTCCTCTGGATCACTTACAATTTTAGTTTTATTTTCTACTTCTTTATTTTTTTCTCTTGTCTTCTTGGAAAATCACTGAAATTGATATTCCAACTTACCCACTTGTTCTTCATCCAGGTTCATCCTACTGATTTCCTAATTGTATATTTTAACTTCCCAGCTGAGTAGCACTTTTGTGCTTGCCCGATATTCGTCATGGACACAGTGAGTAGCTTCAGTTGCTACTACAGATTTCTGTGGCTATAAAACAAGTGATAAAATAAACGGGGGGAAATGCAAGATCAGAGCTCCACATGCAGCTTTCTTTCCACACTGCAGCCATTCACCAGCCTCTGCCTAGTCCTCCTCTCTCCACTCATCAGTTCAGTCTGAGTTCAGTGTACACAGGGGATGCTTAATTCTTTTTTTTTTTGGCTACACTGAGTCTTTGTTGCAGCGTGGGTGTGTGGGCTCAGTAGTTGCAGCCACCAGGCTTAATTACCTCCACAGCTTACGGGATCTTAGTTCCCTGACAGGGGATTGAACCTCTGTCCCCTGATTGGAAGGCAGATTCTCAACCACTGGACCACCAGGGAAGTCCCTGATGTGGTCAGTTCTTTGGATACTTATTTCCCTTTTGTCTCTGTCATTTCTCCAGAATTGATTTTGGAAATCAGAGTTGATTTTGGAAGTTAGCAGCCTCTGTTAGTTGAGCATTTTGGCAGGAATAGGGTATTGTGGCCTATAAAAGAAATGATGCTACTGAAGAAGAAATATTTGAGAACACAATGCACATATGAGTCTTTTTTTTGAGCCAAACTAAATGGAATATGATCAGTAAGGTTTAGAGTTCAAATTTATAAAATCATAATTACCCATTTATCTCTATGAATGATCCATGGTAAGGCAGCCAGTTTAGGAGATTCTGTAGCTCTTTCAGAGCAATAACAGATATACAGAGAGTGCACCACACATGTCTGCCAAGTAGAGACCACCAGGGCTTCTCTCACTGCTGTTAATCAGATATTACTAAAGGTGCAGGATGTTTTTCTGTTCATCATTAGGCCAATTTGTGATTATAACCACAGTGGTATTTAACAGGAAGGAAAGTTTGCTGTATCAAAAGAAAAAACAGCAGTTGCTTTTGCATTCAGGAGAAGGAGGTGGGTTGTGGGTAACAGTATGTGTGTGAACTCAGTAGCATACGACTCTGCAACCCCAGGGACTGTAGCCTGCCAGGCTCTTCTGTCTACGAGATTTCCCAGGCAAGGATACTGGAGTGGGTAGCCATGTCCTTTTGCAGGGGATCTTTCCAACTCAGGGATCAAATGTGTGTCTCTTGCACCTCCTGCATTGGCAGGTGGATTTTTTTACCAGTATGCAACCTGGTAATAGTAAAAGTTAACACTCTATGTGTGTGTTTTATTATCCATTTATTTGTACATTGGTGTCAATATCCAAATACTATAATTGAAAGTACATTCCTTATAGCAAGTCTGCTCCATGGACAAGGTTCCTGGCTGTACCTCCTAACTAATATGTTTCTATTCTATTAATTAAATTCTGCCAGCTGCCTTTACAGAAAGGTAGACAGTCCTGCCAGACCAAAGCACAAAGCTGGCCTAACCTCCAGATAGGCAGAATATGCAAATGCTATTTAGTGGAATCAAACTGTGCTCAAAGATACCTTAAATATGAGAATCAGGGAACCAAAAGCTGGCCAGACAGTGACAGCTGAAAGGATAAACTGATTCTCTGATCTCCTGTCCAGGAATCAAGTATACAGTCTGAAGTGGACATAATTCTTCTTCTTTCTCTTTGTTGGAAGGAGGACTTTTGGGGTCTACTTTCCTAGTACCTCTGTTTACCTGAGGCAGGAGGGTCAATTTTCAAAACACTTCTGGGAAGCATTTCAAAACATGTAAGAAAAAGAAATTAGGAAAAGTCAAAAAAAGAGAGAGTGTGTACTAAGTAAGGGTGCTAAGTTGCTTCAGTAGTGTCCAGCTCTTTGCCACCCATTGGACTGTCGTCCCCCAGGCTCCTTTGTCCATGGGATTCTCCAGGCAAGAATACTGGAGTGGGTTGCCATGCCCTCCTCCAGGGTATCTTCCCAACTCAGGGATCAAACCCAAGTCTTTTATGTCTCATGCACTGATAGGCAGGCAGGTTCTTTACCACTAGCTCCCAGAAAAACGGAAACAAAAACCAAGAGAAATCCCTCCAGCAGAAAGAATGGGGGAGAACAATGTTGGGATGTTGAGATTAGGTCAAATTTGTTATTTATTTACATTTTGCACCAGGCTCTGTCCCCTACTCTCCCTCCTTTAACATTAAAATTTAGTAGACGTTGACCACATAAAGTAAGCTGCTTCTTTTTTTTTATTTATTCTTTTTTGGCTACACCTTATCACTTGCAGGATCTCAATTTCCCACCAGAGATAGAACCCGGGCCACAGCAGTGGAAGTCCAGAATCCTAACCACTAGGCAACCAGGGAACTCTAAAATAAGCTCTTCTTACCAATGTTTTGGATGAGAAAGAAGAAGCAAAATGTCTACACATTATGTGAAATGGGAAGAGAGAAGATTGGAGGCATAGAAGAAAAAAAAAAAGAAGAAAAAAAAAGATTTAGATTTTAACAGAAACACTTTCAGGAAGTCATGGTTAGAAGTATGATAGCTCAAAGACACTCAAGTGCTATTAGAAATACTAGTGCAACACTGCTTTTTAAAAAATCGATAATCAACAAGGACCTGCTTGCTGTATAGCATGGGGAATTCTGCTCAATGTTATGCGGCAGCCTGAGTGGGTGGAGAGTTTGGGGGAGAATGGATGCACATATATGTATGGCTGTGTCCCTTCACTGTTCACTTGAAACTATCACAGCATTTTTTGTTAATTGGCTATATCCCAGTACAAAAAGATTTTCTTTCTTCTTCTTCTTCTTTTTTTTTTTAAAGAAGTATTAGGTACAGTATGCAAAGCTAATGATTCAAACCACTTTATTTCTTATTAGTCAAAGGACTTGAGAACTTGAACATGTTTTATGTAGATGGTATATTTGTCCTCAGCAGATGTGTGAACTCTAATGATTTTTCCAGGAAGCTCAGAAGATGAGCAAGTCTGACCCTATTCTGTATAGGATTACATATTCTACAGCAAGTGAGAAATTAAGGACCTTATTCTCTCCACTTTCCACTGATAGGTACACATTAGAATGGAATTTGGGGATGAAAGCAGGTACTTTTTTCTTGTAAGAGCTTTATCTTTTGACTTATCTGTACTGCTAGCTTGAGGAACTGATGCTAAGGCTGAAGCTCCAATACTTAGGCCTCCTGATGAGAAGAGCTGACCCTGATGCTGGGAAAGATTGAAAGCAGGAGGAGAAGGGGATGACAGAGGACGAGATGGTTGGATGGCATCACTGACTTGACGGACATGAGTTTGAGCAAACTCCGGGAGTTAGTGAAGGACAGGGAAGTCTGGCATGCTGTAGTCCATGGGGTCACAAAGAGTCAGACATGACTGAGTGACTGAACAACAGCTTGAATCTAAAATATTAGTCACTCGGTTGTGTCCGACTCTTTGCGACCCCATGGACTGTGTAGCCCACCAGTCTCCTCTGTCCTTGGGATTCTCCAGGCAAGAATACTGGAGTGGGTTGCCATGCCCTCCTCCAGGGAATCTTCCTGACCCAGGGACTGAACCCATATCTCACGTCTCCTGCACTGGCAGATGGGTTCTTTACCACTAGCGCCACCTGGGAAACCCATAGAGAGAGTACAGCTGCTTATAACAAGCTGCTTATAACTTACATTTCCCAAAGTGTCATGTACCAGTATCTTCTAGGATATGAGCTAAGAGCTGAAAAGACTATCCATGTTCACCATGACTATAACATTCTGAGGGAACAAGAATGGTCCAGTTCCTAGTGAATCATCACTAAACCTGATGGTAATCCAGCTCCCAGCTCCTTTCTTATCCACCAAGAGACTCATCATTTCTGATCTTTTCCTTTAGCTAGAGGAAGTGAGAACAAGGAACTGAAAGTTGTTTTCCCAACTAAAATCTAGCCATACTATGGGGTAACTTGAATTGATTTACATTGTAAAGGGTCACTATACTTGAGGACATGAGAAATAATCTTCATTTAAATCATTTATTAATACATACATATGGAATCTAAAAAACATGGTACAGATGCACCTATATTCAGGGCAGGAATAGAAATGCAGATGTACAGGACGGACTTGTGAACATAGCAGGGGATGGGGAGGGTGGGACAAATTGAGAGAGTATAATTGACATAAATACACTACCATGTATAAAATAGATAGATAGTGGGAAGCTGCTGTATAGCACAGGGAGCTCAGCTCTGTGATGACCTGGAGAGATGGGAAGAGGGGGTGGGAGGAAGACTTGACGGGGAGGGGATATATGTATACATATAGCTGATTCACGCTGTTGTACCACAGAAACCAGCACAACATTGTACAGTTCAGTCTCTCGGTCGTGTCTCACTGTTTGTGACCCCATGAACCACAGCATGCCAGGCACCTCTGTCCATCACCAACTCCCGGGGTGCACCCAAACCCATGTCCATTGAGTCAGTGATGCCATCCAACCATGTCATCCTCTGTTGTCCCCCTCTCCTCCTGCCCTCAGTCTTTCCCAGCATCAGGGTCTTTTCCAATGAGTCAGTTCTTCACATCAAGTGGCCAAAGTATTGGAGTTTCAGCTTCAACATCAGTCCTTCCAATGAACACCCAGGACTGATCTCCTTTAGGATGGACTGGTTGGATCTCCTTGCGGTCCAAGGGACTCTCTAGAGTTTTTTCCAACACCACAGTTCAAAAGCATCAATTCTTCTGAGCTCAGCTTTCTTTATAGTCCAATTCTCACATCCATACATGACCACTGGAAAAACCATAGCCTTGACTAGACAGACCTTTGTGGACAAAGTAATGTCTCTAGTTTTTAACACGCTGTCTTGTATAGCAATTAACCAATTAAAAATAAATTTTAAAAATGCCAAAAAAGAAATACTCTTCATTTAAATTAACCAGGTAGCACACATTATGTCTTATAACTAGTAACTCAATCATAAAAAGACAAAATTGTGTTTGAAAAATAAAGCTGAAGCCTAAGAATCTTCACAACCAAAATTACAAAGTTAACATAAAAACATTCTAAATGACTTCTGTACTTTCCTATTTCAATTATGCTTCTGAGAAGTTTTTAGATTTAGTTTTACTAAGAAGATTCTGTCAAACCTACATCTGCCTCCATGAAATCAATTTTCCAGAGTCTATGTGGGGAGGGAACCCAACTTATGTAAGAAGAAATGATGTAATTAGGATAGAACATTTCTGGAATATTCAAGTGCTGTTACTATGAGGTCATCTTGGGAGAAGAAGAACCCTGACTCTGGATCTGGATTCAGCATCTCTTTCAGTCTGACCATGGATCACTCACCTAGGGCTTAACACCAGAGAAGAAAATATATATTTGGATGAAAGTGGTGAGGGGGTGAATATTGTAAAAGTTGTTTGTGTTAAAGTCTCTAGATGTTCACAAAAATTTCTCAATAATGGAACTGATATAAAAGGACTGAAGTATTTATTATTGGACAATGTATGTAAAAATGGGACACAAGTCAGTGTTACCCTTTTATTGACATATGAAGTGATATTTTCTGTACGTCTAGTTTGGACCAAAATGTAACAGGAGTTTCAGTAGACACATATTTGTTCTTCAAATGGAATTCCACTGCTTCCAAGCCCAGCATCCTCATTTCCAAACTCACACTCTTCGGTCAGGAGTTTCTCCTCTCCCAGATCTTCTTTCTTTGAGGAATGTGAAAACCAGCCTGCAATAGCAAGTTTAGGGACTGGTTATGTTTATGACTCAGATGAAACAGAGCCCTCTAGAGGCATCAGAATGGAGGACAAAGTGAACACACAGCATGCCTGGTGACTCAGATTGAGATCATTTCTGCATGATATAAAACACATTAGGAAAAGCATTTTAGATACAGACTGTTGATCTCAGACCATGTCCAGGAAGTATCTGTAACAGAGACTTAAAAACTTCTGTGAACTCTAATTTTCAGTCTGTGTAGATGGTTGGGACCTGAAACTGGAGAAAAGAATTCTGAGCATTCGACTTTTCTCAGTACTAAATCAGAGAAACTGGTAAGAAGAAGGTACAACTCCATTATTATCTATCCCATGAGGACACTTAGGGAACGGATCCCAACTTCCCAAGGGTCTACAAGGATAACCCTAGCCTTTTCTGAAAGTCTTCAATGGCTAAAGCTGCTTCAGCTTCCACAGTTTTTCTTCTCCCAAGGAACCCCACTGCCCTCACACTGCTATGGCAAAGACGGTTTATTGGGCCTTCCAGCTCTGAAATTCTGTGGATCTGGGCAAACTCACAATCATGCCACCTATGCTCAGAAGGGCCCTGGGCTTGGTTTAAAGCTCTACTGTCACCAACTTCAATGTCTTAATAATTTTTGAACATGGAAATCCACACTTTCATTTTGCATTGGAATCTGAAAATTGTGAAATTAGTCCTACCATGGGTCTTAAAGAAAGATGAAGGGATTCACACCTTTCATCCAAAACTGCCTCCATGAAAACATAGTTATCAGAGTAATCTTGACATTTAGCAGCTATAGAGTATCGAAATATATCTTAATATCAACGTTTTGCCATTTTAACTGTATTTCTTACTTTGTCACATCTTGGATTAACCACCTAAATCTTTTGATAATTTATGAGATTGTTGTGATTAAGAAAATAAGGTCATAGCATCAAAAAATACATGCCTATTTGTAACTGCAGGAAGGTACCCTCTGTGAAATCTGATTTAATTCCATCCTTCCTAGCAATACACAGAATAACTGAATATGGGCTCACTCAAATTTTGTCTTGCCAGGAAGGATTGGCTTTTAAGGGTTCAAGCACATCTTCCCAGGAAATAAGACTATAACTATAAGAGATCAATCAGACTTCTTTTTTACTTGCTTCTCAGGGAATATTTTCTGGGAAATAGAATTTTGGGGACTTTATTATCCAAAATGCAGATCTCCTTATACAAAAACTATTAAACATTTCAAGATGGCAACAGGAAAGTGATAAACCAAGTGCAAGGTCATTCTTAATGTGGCAGCCTGTGCCATTGCAGAGATCACACGAAGGTGGACACTGGGATGGTCATCTCATTCATTTCACATAAAGAGATCTCAGGAAGAATTTCAGGCATAGAAGCCCTTTACTTTTGTCATTGAATTTTAGACCACTTCTCTTCTGTCCTTGAATAACAGTCAAGAATCTTTGGTGGAAATCATGCAAGTGGAGTCTTGAGAGTCCCTGGGACTGCCAGGAGATCAAACCAGTCAATTCTAAAGGAAATCAACCCTGAATATTCATTGGGAGGACTGATGCTGAAACTGAAGCTCCACTTTTGCCACCTGATGTGTAGAGCTGACTCATTGGAAAAGACTCTGATGCTGGGAAAGACTGAAGGCAAAGGAGAAGGGTGAAGCAGATGATGGAGCTTCCCTGGTGATTCAGGGTAAAGAATGGTAAAGAATCTGCCTGCAATGCAGGAGACCTGGGTTTGATCCTTGGGTTGGGAAGATCCCCTGGAGCAGGGCATGGCAACCCACTCCAGTATTCTTGCCTGGGAGAATCCTCATGGACAGAGAAGCCTGGTGGGCTACAGTCTATATGGTTCAAAGAGTCAGATACGACTGAAGCAACTAAGCACTCACACACGCAGCAGAAGATGCAATGGTTAGATAGTATCACCTACTTGATGAACATGAGTTAGAGAGAACTCCAGGAAACACTGGAGGAGAGAGGAACCTGGCGGGCTATAGTCCATGGGGTCACAAGGAGTCAGATACCACTTAGTGACTGAACAACAAATGTAAGTGGAATGAACCCATCCCTGGGAATCAGGATAGCGTCATCCTGGATCTAACAGTGACTTCTTATGTAACCTTGAGAAGTCACACATTATCTACTTTGTTACTTTATTTGTGGAGTAGTGTTTGACTATACAATCCTTATGATCCCTTCAAGAATGGATAATCCCAGAATCTACAATTAAAGGTATTCTGGATAGTTGGTGGATATATCAGCTTCAAAATCCTGTTAGCATTTTCCACATAAAACATCAAAATGTTCACCAAATGCAATATCTCTCAGTAATATCTTTCAATAATATTTCTCAATTGTCTCTTGTTCTGAACTTTTATGATATTTTATCAAACCAGACATCTTGGTTTGGGAAATGCATTCACATTATCCATACATGTCCACACATCAGAAATTATTTTTTTAAAGATTTTTTTATGTGGACCATTTTTAAAGCCTTTAATGAATTTGTTACAATATGGCTTCTGTTTCACAGTTTGGCTTTTTGGCTGCAAGACATGTGGGATCTTAGCTTCCCAATCAGGAATCGAAACCACACTCCCTGCATTGAAAAGCGAAATCTTAAGCACTGGACCTCCAGGGAAGTCCCAATATATTGGAAACTCTTAGAGCAACTATACAGACAGAGAACTCAGTCTATTTCTTCCTCTCTGAGGTCATGAGACAGTAACTGAGGTGCTAAAAAAAAAAGAGGAGTTTAAACCTGCTGGGGAAACAGTTATTCCTTTCCTCAGAGCATGGTCCTCAGGAAGACAGACCCTCCCTCTAGAGGCCTGAGGTTTCCATCTCCCAAAACTCTTTTCAGTATCTCTTCCACACAAGACTTTCCTACCCTCATCCCCATTTCCAAGAGCAGAAAGCCCTGCCTTGTGTAGGACACGTCCAGAATCAACTTTGTTTTCATTCCTCGGCAGCTCTGCCACAGAATCATCTAACAGGTAAGAAACAATCCAAGAATAGACATGAAAAGAAAGATACACGAGTGTATAAACCAGATAAGGGGTCAGAGTAGACCCCCAGCCTTGACTTATTTTCATCCCAGAGAGAAGACAGTATTCACTGGGGATGGGAGATATCTGGTGGTATCTTCAGAGCATGGAGAGAGCTATAGGTCCAAAGTGGGACACAGGAATCTCGTATGTGGATGCGTGACCACAGGTGATGCTATGAATCACCCCAGATGATAGTTTATGCCTAGAAGAATACACGAGGGACTTCTCCACCTGACTCCATCTGTCTTTCCTCCCCAGGCTCAGGCTCACTAGTATGCTCACAGGCAGCCTCCCATAGATAATATTTACATGAGGACAAGATTGATACAAAGATTCTGAGTCAGAAACTCACATCTTGAAACACCTTTATAGAGTGCTATCTTTGACATCTCTGGGACTGCACTCAGCTCATCAGAGTCATTAGCCTCATGTCTTAGGGGCATACCCAGAATTCCTGGCCCAGTCCTAACCTGTGTCCCTGTACTTGATACTAAATTTATTGCTGTGATGTACAACATCATGCTTCCTTGGCATGCCTATCTGAAGTTCACTGAGGCTGAGTCCAGAGAAACACAAGTATCATTTTCCAGAAAATGTAATGAGGACAAGATGCAGATTCAGTATCCAACATTACAGTGTCTCCCTTCTCACCCAAAGCCCACAAGCTCTTCTCATCATCATCTCCATTTTAGAGCCTACCTTCACACTTTATTTTCTGTCTGCACTTTTGAATCGCCAGGAAAACGAAAAAAAGGAACATGCAGGGTCCCAAGACGCAACCAAGGATGCCTGTCACGAAGAAGATCCCAGGGCCAGGGTGGGAGCTTGAGTGGTTCCCTAAGAAAAACATGTTCTCAGGGTGGGAAGGGACATGGGAGAATCCTGCCCCTCACTAGCACCTGCTGAGTGCTCAGGGTGATGAAGTCACAGCTTCAGACACAATGAGAGATTGTGAGAGCCTGGTAGACTGACCCAGGCTCTGTCCTCTGGGGACCTCAGTCCCATCCTATACTATTCTGAGGAGTTACACAGGAGAATACTAAGGACGTCAGTTCCAATCCCCCCAATTCATCCCATCCCCCTTTCCCTCCTTGGTGTTCATGTTTGTTCTCTATATTGGTCTCTATTTCTGCTTTATAAATAGGTTTATCTGCACCATTTTTCTAGATTCCATGTATACATATTAATATATAATATCAGTTTTTCTCTTTCTGATTTATTTCACTCTGTGTGACACTCTCTAGGTCCATCCATGTCTCTGCAAATAGCAGTTTCATTCCTTTTCATGGCTGAGTAATATTCCATTGTATATATGTGCCACATCTTCTTTATCCATTTCTCTGTTGATGGACATTTAGGTTTCTTCCATGTCCTGGCTATTGTAAACAGTGTGGCAAACAGATAACTAATGAGAACCTACTGTGTAGCACAGCAGATACTATTCAGCTCTCTGTGGTGACCTAAATGGGGAAAAAATCCAAAATGGAGGTGATATATGTATATGTATGGCTGGTTCACTTTACTGTACAGCAGAGTAAAGCAACTGTATCCAATAAACAGTTTTAAAATGAGAGAATGCTAAGGAATATCAAGAAGCTTTCCAACAGTCACAGACTCATAGTTCAGAAGCACCACACCCAGTCCCTTTCCAGGGAGAGAGCTTGCCCATATCAGAGCAGAGAGAGAGAAATTTCAGGGCACTCTTGTTCAGGAAAAGAACATCCTCGAAGGGAGAGGCATCCATGTATATGGAGAGGGATCCATTTCCCCAACTTTCCTGCCTCAAGTGAAACCGAGGGAGGGAAAATTTCCCTAAGCAGAGACTGTTGATCCCTTTCTGAATGTCCCCTCAAGGCACATTCAGTCCCCTCTGAAATGTGTGCACCAGAAAGAATCTTGACTAACTCACCTGTCACATAAGACAGAAGGAATGGAAAATTGTAACTGTTAAAATACCACCAGGCAAATTTTTCCTATGGTCTGGACATCAAAGAATCTCAGAATGTCCAAACATCACCAGGATATGCACCCTGACTCCCTCACTCGGTATTCCCCGGAGACTCTAGGTATCCCTCCAAAAGTGCCTGGAGAAACCCAGCAGTTCAGGCCATAGTCCCACCCAGTGTAAGAACATTTACAGCCCACAGAAATACTTCTTAGTTACATTTTTTTTTTTTTTAAATTTTGGTTGTCCTGGGTCTACCTTGCTGCTCGGGCATTTCTCTAGTTGTGGAGTTCACTGTCTACTCTTCCTTGCGGTGTGCAGGCTTCTCTTTGAGGGGGCTTCTCTTGTTGCAGAGCACAGGCTGTAGGGTGCTCAGGCTTCAGTAGTTGCAGCTCCCAGACTCTAGAGCACAGGCTCAGCAGTCGTGGCACATGGGCTTAGTTGCTCCATTGCAGGTGGGATCTTCCCAGACCAGGGATTGAACCCATGTTTCTTGCATTGAAAGGTGGATTCTTTACCACTGAGACACCAGGGAAGCCCGTGAAACAGTACTTGAAAAAAAAAAAAACAAAACAATTTCTTACATTGCTACCCTGTTTCCTAAAGCTACTGTGACAAATTAATAATTTTTAACAGAAATTTATTTTCTCACAGATTTGGAGGCTAGAAAACCAAAGTCAGGGTGTAAACAGGATTGTGCTACTTCTGGAGCTTTTAGGGGAGGGTCCTTCCTTGCCTCTTCCAGTCTTGATCAACAATCCTTGACAACAACCCTTTTATCAACAATCCTTGACATTCCTTGGTTTACAGATGCTCTGCTTCAATCTCTGCCTCCATCATCACATGGAGTGTTCTCCTGTGTCTCTTGTTTTCACATGGTGTCTTCTCTCTGTGTCTGTGTCTAAATGTCCCTTTTATTGTAAGGACAGTACCCACACCAATCCAGTAAAACCTCATCTGAACTTGATTTCATCTTGTTGTTCAGTCTCTACGTTGTCTCTAACTCTTTGCAATCCCATGGGCTACAGCACACTAGGCTTCCCTCTCCTTCACCATCTCCTGGAGTTTGCTCAAATGCATGTCCATTGAGTCGATGATGCCATACAACCATCTCATCCTCTTCACCCCCTTCTCTTCCTGCCCTTAATCTTTTCCAGCATCAGGGTCTTTTCCAATGAGTTGGCACTTTGAATCAGGTGGTCAAAGTACTGGAGCTTCAGCATCAGACCTTCCAATGAATATTCAGGGTTGATTTCCTGAATTGGATTATTAGGATTGACTTGCTTGATCTCCTTTGTGATTACATCTATGAAGACACTATTTCTAAATAAGATCACATTCAAAAATTCTGGTTGGACATGAATGCGGATGGGGGAGCACTATTCAATCCAGTACATACCTCATCCTCCAAGCTTTCAAAATGAATTCTCCTGTATAGAGTTTCAAGCCAGAGCTCAGGCCTCTCCACTCCACTTCACTGTAGCATCCTTTTCTCCTTTGTTGTCTTCTTACAGTAACAAGTGCTGGCCTCTGGGGAGGACTCTCTGCCCTGGCACAGAAACCAAAGGAGGCATATTGAACAGAGGGAGAATTTGAACTATCCTGCAGTCACACGAAGGCTCAGTTAACCCCATGGTGAGCTGGAGTGGTCCTTTATATTTGTCCTAAGTGGAGGGAAAGGGATTGAATTTATATATTTGTGTACTAAAGAGTCATTGAATGAGGATGCTCCCCAAGAAAGGAACAGCCATCATCACCTATAGCTCCTGAGAAGCAAGCACTGCAGCCAGACAGAGGGTCATACCACGGCATCCATCCTTTCCTACTGCTCATTCATTTTTGTACCTTTAATTCATTTACTTCATTATTTAAGTATGTTGTGTGGGTGTACTCAGTAGTATCCGACTCTTTGCAACCCCCTGGACTGTAGCATGCCAGGCTCCTCTGTCCATGGAATTTCCCAAGCAAGAATACTGGAGTGGGTTGTCATTTCCTCCGGGGAATCTTCCCAACCCAGGGATCCAACCTGCATCTCCTGCATTGGCAGGTGGATTCTTTACCACTGCACCACCTGGGAAGCCCAAGTTAAGTATATATTTTACATTAAATTTTGAGAGTTTATTCTTGTTGGATTTTTATATGCTTCTTCTTTTTCTGGGGTAACTTGTAAGAGGAAGGTTAGTTAAGACAAGCTACAGACCCCACCACTGCAGCTGGGTGTTGCGTCCACAGCTATAAATCATCATTTCCCTCATTTACCACATTCTAGATTTCCTTCACCATCTTTTAGCACCTCTGCTGGTCTAGGCAGCTTACTTGGTGGAGTGGTCTACACCCTCACCCTGGGAGATCTGAAACCCTGGCCACTATACACTTCTCACGCTGTGGCTGGTGCACTCATATTTATTATCAAAATGGAGCAAGGGAGTGCCAAGAGATCCCAAATAGATTGCCTGGGTTTCAGATAGGTTTTTGCCTACACCTGTTATGCAGCAATTCTCTTTCTGATGCCTAGAGTATTCTAGTGTTGAAAAAAGCTTATTGTTTACTTGCTTGTTGATAATTTGCCATGAAGATCCTAGGATGACTGGGAAGCAGTCATGGCTTAAAGTTTAAGGTGACACTTACTGTGTGTGTCCCCTGGTGAAGTCACTTTTCCTTCTGTGAACCAGAGATAAATCCATAAAGCCTAGACTTGGAATACGGGAAGCCCAAATTCCTCAAGTGGACCTTGAGAATAAAAGTAAGCCAGAAAGAAAAACACCAATACAGTATACTAACGCATATATATGGAATTTAGAAAGATGGTAACGATAACCCTGTATGCGAGACTGCAAAAGAGACACAGATGTATAGAACAGTCTTTTGGACTCTGTGGGAGAGGGAGAGGGTGGGATGATTTGGAAGAATGGCATTGAAACATGTATAATATCATATAAGAAATGAATCGCCAGTCCAGGTTCGATGCAGGATACAGGATGTTTGGGGTTGGTGTACTGGGATGACCCAGAGGGACGGTATGGGGAGGGACGTGGGAGGGGGGTTCAGGATGGGGAACACATGTACACCTGTGGCAGATTCATGTTGATGTATGGCAAAACCTATACAATATTGTAAAGTAATTAGCCTCCAATTTAAATAAATTTAAATGTAAAAAAGCATAATCATTCCAATTTCCACTGATTCTTGGATCTGTGTATTCTTACTGTTGGGTATATCATGGGTAACCATACAATGATAATTGATTTGTGTGATTGATTTAGGGTATATGCATTTTGCCATGGAAAGGAAGTCTCATCGTTGCAGAATATCATGTCCAAGCTGGTTTCAGTTACCAGGTCAACAGGCATCTCCATCACTCTGAGAGTATAGCAAATTCTGAAGAATCTTCATTCTGTTTTCCAAAGTGGCTGCACCAATTTACAATCCCACCAACAACGTATGAGGGTTGTCTTTTCTCCACATCCTTACCAATGCTTGCTACTTCTTGCATTTTTGATCAATAAAAAACAAGTTTAAAAAATTATATACTTAGAAATTCCATAAATAGTAGGAAATTTTAAAATACTTTAAAAAATTATCCAAAAGTAATGAATATATCACAAGCATTTTTAGGAAATATCTTGAATTAAGTGATAGTGAAAAGAAAATATATTAAAAATTGTGAGAGCCTGCTAAAGATTTGCTTAGAGGAAATTGCCTAGTTTTAAATACCTATATTGAAAACAAGAAAAGAGTCACTTCCATGGCTGTCCAGTGGTTAAGACCCCATGCTTTCACTGCAGAGGACATGAATTTGAGCCCTGGTAGGGGAACTAAAAGCCCGTATGCTGCATGGCACTGCCCAAAAAAGGAAATAAGAAAATATTAAAATATTAATGGTTAACCTCAGGAAGCTGTTGTTCTTCAGTCACTCAGTTGTGTCTGACTCTTTGTGACCCTATGGACTGCAGCACACCAGGCTTCCCTGTCCATCACCACCTCCCGGAGCTTGCTCAAACTCATGTCCATCGAGTTGGTGATGCCATCCAACCATCTCATCCTCTGTCACACCCTTCTCCTTCTGCCTTCAATCTTTCCCAGCATCAGGGTCTTTTCCAATGATCAGCTCTTTGCATCAGGTGGCCAAAGTACTGGAGTTTCAGCTTCAGCATCAGTCCTTCCAATGGATATTCAGGGTTGATTTCCTTTAGGATTGACTAGTTTGATCTTGCAGTCCAAGGAACTGTTAAGAGTCCTCTCCAGCACCACGGTTAAGCAAACTGAAACTAAAACAAGTAGAAATAAATGAAAAAATAAGGTAAATGTCTAGAAGAATAAAAGCAAACATTAGCAAAGTAAAAGTTGGGTTTTCAAAAATTAGTAAAATTGACCAAATCATAGGAAAAATAATTTTTAAAAAGGAAACAGAAGATCAATATCAAAAGTGAAAGTAATCATTCAGATACAACAGACCTTATAATGATAATGAAAATATACTATGAACAATTATATGCTAATAAACTTAACAGTTTAGATAAAGTAGATAAATTTCTTAAAAAAACACACACACAATATCAAAACAAAATCAAGAAGAAAAATAGCCCTACATTTACTGAAGAAATTTTGTCTTAGGAGCAGGGCAAGCTTTGTCAGGCTTCAAGAAGATAGTTGTAAGAAGGCCTTTTGGGGTAACTGGGGGCTGAAGTTGATTGATTCTTTAGGATGAAATGAGGTCACAACTGATTCAATGCAGAGAAGAGAAGACTATCCTTTAGATGGAGAATAGGAAAGGCATACTGGTTTTCAGGAAAAGGGCAGGCCTGCTCAGGAGTCTCTGGAGCCCTGGATCTTTACCAGGCTTCCAATCACCAAGGGGAAATGGAAGTGGGGGAAGACTCACCCTATGAAGCCAGTAATCTGGTCCCCTTGATGTTCATCTCACCTTTTTTTCATTTAATTAAGAATTTTTCACCTTTCTTATCCTGATTTTGTGCTCATATGACCTTTTGTTCTCTCCATTAGTTACTTAGTTTCTTTGCAGCCACAACAGGTCAGTCACTTGACACTGCAGACCTCCACCCAATGAAACAAAACTCATCTTTCCCAGGGTTCGTGAGGAGTTGGAGGCGGTAGAACTGACCCAGAAAGTGTTTCTGGCTGATCCCACCAGCTGAGCTGAACCAGCCATTGAGCGGGACACCTGGCATGGAGAAAAAGAAAGCCACATATATATATTTTTTTAACATAGCTTTTCTGCATCAGCTTAACGGACAGAATGACACCTGACGTCAGATAACATTGCATCTCATATAAGGAGATATTCAAGATTCAGCATCTAATTGGTGTTTGAACTTCAGAAAGTTTCCTTTTATATAGTGTCTGATGGCAGAGAAGATGTTAAAAAGCGTTTCTATTGGCTCGGAAGATGGCAGTGTCAGGGGATGGGATTATATGAACCCCTTTCTGCTGTAAGAGCCTCCATTAAGGGCCCAGAGGACTCCTCATGTAGTTTGGGGAAACTGAAGCTGTTACCCAAAGACAAGAGGATCAGAGAACCATGAACGGACACTACTTTCTCCAGGGACTTGTCTCTCTGCTCTTTAGCGTCCTATCGCGTGCTCAAGGTAAGTGTTCTTAAATTCAGTAGACACACTGGATTAGCTATAAGATTGTGGGACTGTAAGGACAATACCTTTCTATTTGTTGACCATTTGGTTTTGACCAAATGTGATCCTTAGTGACAGTGAGTGCTGATTTTTCTCCCTCGGGGCTCAGTTTTTCAAGTTAAGCAGTAATATGCTGCAGACATATAAATTCTATTCACAGACCTAACTGTGTTTTTAGCCCTCCCCAAGTACACGTAACAGCTCAGAAAATGTCTGACCACTTCTCAGTTTTCCTCTAATGGATTATGGCTGAGGGACTGCCTCTGTCTGGGTCTCTGATCTGTCCTTCCCATACTTTATATTACATCTCTCCCCACCAGTTCAGTATTTTGGATCTTTTAGACTGTGGACATGTGTGTGTGTGCACATGTGTGTTTATGTATGTATGCTTTAAGTGTATGCACATATGTGTGGACTTCCCGGTGGCTCAGTGATAAAGAATCTGCCTGGCAATGCAGGAGATGCAGGTTCGATCCCTGGGGTGGTAAGATCCCCTAAAGAAGGGAACAGCTGTTCACTCTAGTGTTCTTGCCTAGGAAATACCGTGGATAGAGGAGCCTGGTGGGTGTTCATGAGGTCACAAAGATTCAGACACGACTTAATAAATAAACAACAACATACATATGTGTGTGCATGTGTATGTGTCTGTATATGTGAGATAAGGGAATGGGTAACGGTGAATTAGAAGAGTACGTATAGGCTAAATGTGTGAACAGAAATAAATCTGCCCAGTGGAAGTTGATTTTTTAGATAGGAGTCCATAGAACTTCCCTGGTGGCACAGATGGTAAAGAATCTGCCCACAGTGCAGTAACTTGGATTTGATCCCTGTGATGGGAAGATCCCCTGGAGTACGAAATGGCAACCCACTCCAGTATTTTTGACTGGAGAATTCCATGGACAGAGGAACCTGGTGGGCTACAGTCCATGGGGTTGCAAAGAGTTGGACATGACTAAATGACTAACACTTTCACTTTACTTTCCATAGAACTCATACTCTCTAAGCCAGACTGCTGGATTTGGTGGTAGCAATGGTAATGGTGGTGATGATATGTGTGTATGTATGTATGGTGAGGGCAAATATGGAAATCTTCCTTTCTGTGAGGAAAGCCCTCTCAGTAGAAATTGTAATCACACCTCTGGATAACGCTGCATTTGCATTCGAACTCTGAGTTTCTTTTTCTTCCCCCACAAACAACCCACAGCTCAGTCGTTTTTCTGCTTTTCTGTAGTCTTTCCCTAGCATAGGATTCGGCAGGACTCTGTCTTCCTGCCTGTAATATTTTCCCTTCCTACCTCTTGGATCAGTGGTTCTCTAACCCCGCTGTGCAAAGGAAAAAAACTAACACCAAATGCAGGTGCCATCAATGGACTGATGCATTGAAGGCAGAAGAGGGATTTAGTCTTAGAGACTTGATGATCCCCACTGAGGCAGGTCAGTTTTTCCCTGTCTCAGTGGAGAGCACAAGCTTGTTCTGTGACATCTTAATGGGTCAGATATTTAGCAGGAACTCTGTGTTTGTGAACGTCCCTGTGGTGAATATTCTCACTTGTTGTTCGCACAGATGCTGTATGAAATTTGGTCTTCACTGTGCCCTTAAATCAGGAGAGTCCCAGATACCTGCTTTGAGTTCCTGAAATTAGAATGAGCTAGTCACATGCCTGGAAAGTCAACTTTTCCAGGTTAGCCCTTGCTCCTCTCTGCTTTAGCAAAGCTCATCTCTCCATCCCTTCCTGATCCCACATTCCCTCCTTATTTCAAGCCCCACCCCCTCCTCCGCCCACCCTGTCAGAAGTCTCTGTCTCTCTTCTTTGGGAAACTCCACTCCTCCCCAAAGGAGCAAGAAGTTCTGCTCTTCATTCCCTTGTTATATTTCTTTCAACTTCTAGTTGGGGACTTCCCTGGCGTTAGATTTCGTCTTCCTAGGGGTTAAGATTTCATCTTCCAATGCAAGGGGTGCAGGTTCGATACCCAGTTGGGGAGTTAAGATCTCACATACCTCACAGCACCTGCCTTCCCCGAAAAAAAACCAGAACAACAGGAATATTGTAATAGATCCACATCAAAAAAAAAAAAATCTTAAAAAAACCTGCAAAACGAAACTTCCAGTTCCTTGGGTTTGGGACATATTATAATGGTGGTTGTCATTTTTTCAGGCTTTGCAGGCTGTTAAGAATAGAGGTAGACTCTCTGAATGAAATATAAAATTGGCTCTCTGATTCCCCTTTGGCCTCTCCAGATACAAGAACAATGAAGGAATTTCTCATTAGGCTAAGGAGAAATCACAGTTAACTCAAACAAGCATGTTTCCTCATACAGAATGCTCTGTAGCATCATATTATTAAAGCACATATTCACACACTAAGGAACTCAGTTCACATGAGTTTGCCCCCATATACTTTGGTATGGGGGGCATAACTTTGGTATGATCATTCCAAAGAGCATTAAATATTTTCTGAGCTTGCACTTGTCTCTAAAGTACAAGGCAGGATATACCAGCTCCCTTTATATTCTTTCTGAACACAATCTCTGTATTAAATCTCAGTCCCTACACACACACACACACACACACACACACACACACACTCGATTGGATCATCAGTTCAGTTCAGTCGCTCAGTCATGTCTGAATCTTTGCGACCCCATGGACTGCAGAACGCCAAGCTTCCCTGTCCATCACCAGCTCCCGGAGCTTACTCAAACTCATGTCCATAGAGTTAGTGATGCCATCCAGCCATCTCATCCTCTGTCATCTGCTTCTCCTCCCACCTTCAATCTTTCCCAGCATCAGGGTCTTTTCCAATTGGTCAGATTTTCTTATCATGTGGCCAAAGTATTGGAGCTTCAGCTTCAGCATCAGTCCTTTCAATGAATATTCAGAACTGATTTCCTTTAGGATGGAATGGTTGGATCTCCTTGCAGTCCAAGGGTCTCTCAAGAGTTTTCTCCAACACCACAGTTCAAAAGCATCAATTCTTCAGCACTCAGGTTTCTTCACAGTCCAACTCTCACATCCATACATGGCCACTGGAAAAACCATAGCCTTGACTAGACAGACCTTTGTTGGCAAAGTAATGTCTCTGCTTTTGAATATGCTCTCTAGGTTGGTCATAGCTTTTCTTCCAATATCATTTTATATCCACTTTCAAAATAATATATTTTAAATTTCTTTTTGTTCATTAAAATGTCTTCTATGCCATTTGGATGGTTGCCAGTATTTCAGTTATCCCATTCATTGAATCATAACTTATTTATCTAATCCTATTTATTGTACATTAATATTTTCAAATACAATGCTGTGATAAAGTTCTTATGAACATCTACATTGACTTAATAGAAAAGCCATTATTTTTTCCTCAAGATAGCCAATTTAAAGGCCTCCCTCTATATGTATTGCCTAATTGTCCAGCACAGTAGTTTTCAATATTCTCAGCAACATTAATGGAATTAAAAGAGTATTATTTTGGGGACTTCCTTGGTGGTCTAGTGGCTAAGACTGTATGCTCCCAATGCAGGGGACCTGGGTTCTAACCCTGGTCAGATAACTAGATCCTACAAGTAAGAATTTGCGTGCTGCAACTGAGACCCAGCACAATCAAATAAATAATTAATTAAAAAAAAAGAGTATTATTTTCTTCATAGTCTTGACATAAGAGCATTCATCATTGTTTTTATCCACATAAACACTATATACAAAAGTTATCTTCTTTCCTATATTACTCTTTCAACGTATCTTACATATCAATATTTTTCTCTAGAATGTTTTAAAACTTCTTATTTATTTATTTATAGGAACTCTCTATAAACAAACAACACTTCTTGTTTTTCTTACTTATTTTTGTAAATATTTCCCCCAGTTTTTGCATATATTTTTAAGGTTGTATATGTGTATAGGGGGTTATGTGATCAAATCTATAATGTTTTACTTTTTTCATTTCTGCCTTTAATGCAGTGTTTCAAATGCCATTCTTCATCTCAAAGTAACATCATCACCAGATAGGAATTACATTTTAGATATATGATATCTTAGCCCCATCACAAAATAAAAACACATTGTTTCATGATTTCATGGATATGATATCAAAAGTACAGGCAACAAAGCAAAAATAGACAAGTGGGGATATATCAAACTGAGAAGCTTCTGCAAACCAGAGGAAACATCAACAGAGTGAAAAGGCAAGCTAGCAAAAATGATATAAGGTTTTAATTTCCAAAAAATTAAGGAACTCCTGCAACTCAAGAAAAAAACCCCCAAACCTAATACCTCAATTAAAAAATTGACCAAGGGCTTGAATAGACATTTCTCTAAAGACATACAGATGGCCAATGGGTATATGAAAAAATGCTTGACATTGTCAATCATCAGAGAAATGTAAATCAAAACCACAAAGAGATACCATCTCGCACATGTCAGAATGTGGGGAAGGAAATGGCAACCCACTCCAGTGTTCTTGCCTGGAGAATTCCAGGGACGGAGGAGCCTGGTGGGCTGCCGCCTATGGGGTCGCACAGAGTCGGACATGACTGAAGCAACTTAGCAGCAGCAGCAGCATGTCAGAATGACTTTTTTTTTTTTTTTTAAAGACACTTAAGTGTTGGCAAGATTGTGGAGAAATTGACACTTTCTGTGTACTTATCCATGTTAAAGGTATAAATTGTATTAATAAAACTATGCAATCCTGGGATTAAATCTCTGGGCTTTCACTGTGATGGGTCCGGATTCAACCCTGACCTGGGAACTACGAGCCACAGCACAGCCAAAAATCAAACAAACAACAGCACAAAAACTATGACCAAAAAATCTGTATGATTCATAGTGATGTCCCTTTTCATTCTTGGAATTGTTAACTTTATTTTCTCTCTGCTCTTCTTAAGCGTTGCTCATTGTTCATCAATTTTCAATGAGCCATGTTTAAAGAGCTTTCTTCTATGTTTTCTAACTTATGCTTACCTTCTTTTCCATTAATTTTTATTCCTTTTAAAATTAACCCCAACATTCTACATCCTTTAGACTTTCTCATCTCCTAGTTTTTTAATTGGAAGCTTACATTTTTTTCACTTTTCACAGTCTTTCCTCTTCTCTAAATCTGGTATATAAATTTCCCTTAGGCACTACTTGGATTTCATTAGAAGAATTTATTATCATATCATTATTTTGTGTTTATTATCATTATTATCAATCTTTATTATCATTATTTCACAATATTTTGTAAGTTTTAAATTTATTCCCAGATTCAGGGGTTTTTTTTGGAAGGGTGTTGCTGAATTTCCCCAAATAGGGATGGGTAACAATATTTTCTTATTAATTCTTAATTCTATTCCACTGTGGTCAGAGTAAATACTCTGTATGAATTCAAAGAGTAAAAGATTTTGTCCTATTATATGGTCATTTTGGTAAATGTTCCTAATGCATTTACAGTAATGTGAACTCTTGCATTGTTGGGTGCATTGCTCCATATGTTACTTAGTTAAATGTGCTGATTATGTTGTTGTACATCTACTGTATTCTTTGTTTTTTGTATGTTTGGTCTGTATGCTACTGAAAAAGATACAGTAATAATCCCCCATTTTGATTGTGATTTTGTCTATTTCTTCTTTTCAACCTGTCAAGTATATTTCAAAGCTATGTTCTGTTACCTTTCTTGAATTTTGTTGTCTATAATATCTTTTTTAAGGGTGCATCTCATTATAATCATGAAAATTCCTTCTTTAATTCAATTAGTATATCTTGGCTTAAAGTCTACTTTCTGGGACATTGATATAGCTACTCCAGTTTTCTTACAGTTAGTACATTTTTTCCATCATTTTACTTTCAACCTTTCTTTGCTATCATAATATAAGGTGAGCATTATGTAATATCTGTGTCAATTTTGTTTTATCTTTATTTACTGTAAATGCAATTACTGATATTGATGTGTTGGTATCTACCATTTGCTTTTTAAAAAAATAATTTATTTATTTTAATTGGAGGCTGATTACTTTACAATATTGTAGTGGTTTTGTCATATATTGACATGAATCAGCCATGGGTGTACATGTGTCCCCATCCGGAACCCCCCTCCCACCTCCCTCCCCAACCCCTCCCTCAGGGTTGTCCCAGTGCACCAGCTTTGAGTGCCCTGTTTCATGCATCAAACTTGAACTGGTGATCTATTTCACATACAGTAATATACATGTTTCATTGCTATTATCTTAAATCATCCAACCCTCACCTTCTCCCACAGGGTCCAAAAGTCTGTTCTTTATATCTGTGTCTCTTTTGCTGTCTTACATATAGGGTCATCATTACCATCTTTCTAAGTTCCATATATATGCCTTAATATACTGTATTGGTTTTTTTCTGTCTGACTTACTTCACTTTGTAAGTTTCATCCACCTAGTTAGAATTGATTCAAATGTATTCTTTTTAATGGCTGAGTAATATTCCAATGTGTATGTGTACCACAGCTTTCTTATCCATTTGTCTGCCAGTGGAGTGGACATCTAGGTTACTTCCATGTCCTGGGTGTTGTAAACAGTGCTATGATGAACATTGGGGTACATGTGTCTTTCAGTTCTGGTTTCCTTGGTGTGTATGCACAGCAGTGGGATTGCTGTGTCATACGGCAGTTCTATTTCCAGTTTTTTAAGAAATCTCCACATTGTTCTCCATAGTGGCTGTACTAGTTTGCATTCCCACCAACAGGGTAAGAGGGTTCCCTTTTCTCCATACATTCTCCAGCATTTATTGTTTGTAGACTTTTGGACAGCAGCCATTCTGACTGATGTGAGATGGTACCTCATTGTGGTTTTGATTTGTATTTCTCTGATAATGAGTGATGTGAGCATTTTTTCATGTGTTTGTTAGCCATCTGTATGTCTTCTTTGGAAAAATGTCTGTTTAGTTCTTTGGCTCATTTTTTGATTGGGTTGTTTACTTTTCTGGTATTGAGCTGCATGAGCTGCTTATATATTTTTGAGAGTAATTCTTTGTCAGTTGCTTCATTTGCTATTATTTCCCCCCATTCTGAAGGCTGTCTTTTCACCTTACTTATCATTTCCTTTGTTGTGTAAAAGCTTTTACGTTTAATTAGGTCCCATTTGTTTACTTTTCCTTTTATTTCCATTACTTAGGGAGGTGGGTCATAGAGGATCCTGCTGTGATTTATGTCGGAGAGTGTTTTGCCTATGTTTTCCTCTAGGAGTTTTACAGTTTCTGGTCTTATATTTAGGTCTTTAATCCATCATGAGTTTATTTTTGTGTATGGTGTTATAAAGTGTTCTAGTTTCATTGTTTTAGAGTTGGTTGACGAGTTTTCCCAGCACCACTTGTTAAAGAGATTGTCTTTTCTCCATTGTATATTCTTGCCTCCCTTGTCAAAGACAAGGTGTCCATAGGTGCATGGATTTATCTCTGGGCTTTCTACTTTGTTCCATTGATCTATATTTCTGTCTTTGTGCCAGTACCATACTGTCTTGATGACTGTACGTTTTTTCAGTTCGGTTCATTCACTCAGTCGTGTCCAACACTTTGCGACCCCCTGAACCACAGCACGCCAGGCCTCCCTGTCCATCACCAACTCCCGGAGTTTACTCAAATTCATGTCCATTGAGTCAGTGATACCATCCAACCATCTCATCCTCTGTTGTCCCCTTCTCCTACTGCCCTCAATCTTTCTCAGCATCAGGATCTTTTCAAATGAGTCAGTTCTTTGAATCAGGTGGCCAAATATTGGAGTTTCAGCTTCAACATCAGTCCTTCCAATGAACACCTAAGACTCATCTCCTTTAGGATGGACTGGTTGGGTCTCCTTGCAGTCCAAGGGACTCTCAAGAGTTTTCTCCAACACCACAGTTCATTCTTCTGTGCTCAGCTTTCTTTTTTTTTTTTATATTGAAAGTTGCTTTTATTTCTGTTCTTCTCTTGATGAACATTTTTGTTGTTTACAATTTCGGATATTACAAAACAAAAAGCTGACATGAAGTTTCATAACAAGTGTTAGGGTGAAAATATGTTTACATGCCTCAGATGAATAAGTAGTCTAATGGTTGTATTATATTATAGTTGTCCACTTTAATTATTTAACTTTTTAAAAAATTTTTATTTTATTTTTAAACTTTACATAATTGTATTAGTTTTGCCAAATATCAAAATGAATCTGCCACCGGTATACATGTGTTCCCCATCCTGAACCCTCCTCCCTCCTCCCTCCCCATACCATCCCTCTGGGTCTTCCCAGTGCACTAGCCCCAAGCATCCAGTATCGCGCATCGAACCTGGACTGGCATCTCATTTCATACATGATATTTTACATGTTTCAATACCATTCTCCCAAATCTTCCCACCTTCTCCCTCTCCCACAGAGTCCATATCAGCTTTCTTTATAGTCCAACTCTCACATCCATACATGGCTACTGGAAAAACCATAGCCTTGACTAGACATACCTTTGTTGACAAAGTAATGTCTCTGCTTTTTAATATGCTGTCTAGGTTGGTCATAACTTTCCTTCCAAGGAGTAAGCGTCTTTAATTTCATGGCTGCAATCATCATCCGTAGTGATTTTGGAACCAAAAAAATAAAGTCTGACACTGTTTCCACTGTTTCCCCATCTATTTCACATGAAGTGATGGGACCAGATAGCATGATCTTAGTTTTCTGAATGTTGAATTTTAAGCCAACTTTTTCACTCTCCTCTTTCACTTTCATCAAGAGGCTCTTTAGTTCTTTACTTTCTGCCATAAGGGTGGTGTCATCTGCATATCTGAGGTTATTGATATTTCTCCCAGCAATCTTGATTCCAGCTTGTGCTTCTTCCAGCCCAGTGTTCCTCATGATGTACTCTTCATATAAGTTAAATAAGCAAGGGGAGAATATACAGCCTTGAAGTACTCCTTTTCCTATTTGGAACCAGTCTGTTGTTTCATGTCCAGTTCTAACTGTTGCTTCCTGACCTGCATACAGGTTTCTCAGGAGGCAGGTCAGGTGGTCTGGTATTCCCATCTCTTTCAGAATTTTCCACAGTTTATTGTGATCTACACAGTCAAAGGCTTTGGCATAGTCAATAAAGCAGAAATAGATGTTTTTCTGGAACTCTCTTGCTTTTTTGATGATCCAGCAGATGTTGGGAATTTGATCTCTGGTTCCTCTGCCTTTTTTAAATGCGGCTTGAACATCTGAAATTTCATAGTCCATGTACTGTTGAAGCCTGGCTTGGAGAATTTTGGGCATTACCTTACTAGTGTGTGAGATGAGTCAATCGTGTGGTAGTTTGAGCATTCTTTGGCATTGAATTTCTTTGGGATTGGAATGAAAATCGACTCTTTCCAGTCCTGTGGCCACTGCTGAGTTTTCCAAATTTGTTGACATATTGAATGCAGCACTTTCACAGCTCCATCTTTTAGGATTTGAAAGAGCTCAACTGGAACTCCATCACCTCCACTAGCTTTGTTCATAGTGATGCTTCCTAAGGCCCACTTGACTTCACATTCCAGGATGTTTGGCTCTAGGTGAGTGATCACACCATCATGATTATCTGGGTCGTGAAGATCTTTTTGTACCATTCTTCTGAGTATTCTTGCCATCTCTTCTTAATATCTTCTGCTTCTGTTAGGTCCCTACCATTTCTGTGTTTTATTGAGCCCATCTTTGCATGAAATGTTCCCTTGGTATCTCTAATTTTCTTGAAGAGATCTCTAGGCTTTTCCAGTCTATTGTTTCCTCTATTTCTTTGCATTGATCACTGAGGGAGGCTTTCTTATCTCTCCTTGCTATTCTTTGGAACTCTGCATTCAAATGGGTATATCTTCCTTTTCTCCTTTGCTTTTTGCTTCTCTTCTTTTCACAGCTATTTGTAAGGTCTTCTCAGACAGCCATTTTGGTTTTTTGCATTTCTTTTTCTTGGGGATGGTCTTGATCCCTGTCTCCTGTACAGTGTCATGAACCTCTGTCCATAGCTTTGTGGTATATTCTAAAGTCAGGCAGATTGATTCCTCCAGTTCCATTTTTCTTTCTCAAGAATGCTTTGGATATTCAAGGTTTTTTTTTTTGTATTTCCATATAAATTGTGAAATTATTTGTTCTACCAATACCATTGGTAGGTTGATAGGGATTGCATTGAATATATAGATTGCTTTGGGTAGTATACTCATTTTCACTATATTGATTCTTCTGATCAATGAACATGGTATATTTCTCTATCTATTTGTGTCATCTTTGATTTCTTTCATCATTATTTTATAGTTTTCTATATATAGGTCTTTTGTTTCTTTAGGTAGATTTATTCTGAAGTATTTTATTATTTTCATTGCAATGGTGAATGGATTTTTTTCCTTAATTTCCCTGTTTTCTTAATTGATCAACCTGCTTTATGTTCCCTTTTCTCTCCTTTTATTTCTTCCTTTAGTATTAAATAAATCTGTTATTATTTCAGATTTTCCTTTTTCCTTTTGATTTTCAGCAGCTTTACTAGGAGTGGGCGTTTTCATACTCGTCCATTTATTTTTTTTGGAAAATTATCTATCATTATGTCTTCAAATATGACTTCTGTAGTTCTGTCTCTAGATCTCTTTTCCCTCTTCTCCTCCTCTTTCTTCTGTTTCTCATCTCTCATCTTTAGGACTCCTCCGAAAGAGGTGAAAGTGAAGTCACTCAGTCGTCTCTGCCTCTTTGTGACCCCATGGATTGTAGCCTACCAGGCTTCTCCATCCATGGGATTTTCTAGGCAAGAGTACTGGAGTGGGTTGCCATTTCCTTCTCCAGGGGATCTTCCTGACCCAAGGATTGAACCCGGGTCTCCTGCATTGCAGGCAGACGCTTTTACCATCTGAGCTATCAGGGAACACATTAGGACTCCTCTGGCAGAAAGTGAAGAGGAACTGAAAAGCCCCTTGATGAAAGTGAAAGAGGAGAGTGAAAAAGTTGGCTTAAAGCTCAACATTCAGAAAACGAAGATCATGGCATCTGGTCCCATCACTTCATGGCAAATAGATGGGGAAACAGTGGGAACAGTGTCAGACTTTATCTTTTTGGGCTCCAAAATCACTGCAGATGGTGACTGCAGCCATGAAATTAAAGACGCTTACTTCTTGGAAGAAAAGTTATGACCAACCTAGATAGCATATTCAAAAGCAGAGACATTACTTTGCCAACAAAGCTCCGTTTAGTCAAGGCTATGGTTTTTCCAGTGGTCATGTATGGATGCAAGAGTTGGACTGTGAAGAAAGCTGAGCGGTGAAGAATTGATGCTTTTGAATTGTGGTGTTGGAGAAGACTCTTGAGAGTCCCTTGGACTGCAAGGAGATTCAACCAGTCCATTCTAAAGGAGATCAGTGCTGGGTGTTCTTTGGAAGGAATGATGCTAAAGCTGAAACTCCAGTACTTTGGCCACCTCACGCGAAGTGTTGACTCATTGGAAAAGATTCTGATGCTGGGAAGGATTGTGGGCAAGAGGAAAAGGGGACGACAGAGGATGAGATGCCTGGATGGCATCACCGACCCGATGGACGTGAGTCTGAGTGAACTCCGGGAGCTGGTGATGGACAGGGAGGCCTGGCATGCTGTAATTCATGGGGTCGCAAAGAGTCGGACACGACTGAGTGAATGAACTGAAATGAACTGAAGTCACTATATCTGGGTTCTATCTAAAATTCTTTTAACTTATTCATTCACTTTTTAAGGTTGGCACTGGTTCCCTTGATATTTTTATTTATTAATGATTATTTGGTATTTTTTCATCTTTTTATTCTGTCCTCTCTTTTCCCCTAAATACATTGATCATAGTTAAAATCTTTATCTGCCAAGTCCAACATTTCTATCATGTGTGTCTTTGCATTTTCTTATCTTCTTTTTTTCACTTTTATAATTTGTTGTGTTATCCTAGCTTGTCAAATATCATTTTATTTTTTATTGAGTGCTATAAATTATATATGAAAAAGTAAGCTATTCCCGATACATTTTCTAACACCTGTAAAGATTTACCCTTTGTTTTGCTAGACAGGTAGGGAGAAGGGCTATATGTCACTCAAACATCTAAATATAACCTAAAACTGAGCTGTAACAAGTGTGGGTTGCAGTTTTGGTAGCACTCAGTCCACTTCTGATTTCTCTGTCCCTGTGACATGGACTTTTCAGAGATTTCAGTTCAGAGACTGGATTCTTTGGTAGCTCAGTATCCAAGAGAATGAGAAAGACTCTGCTTCCCAAGTCTTTTTATGTAGTTCTTTAGCTTCCTGCCCTTCACAGCTTATATACTGGGAAGATATTTGAGGATAAAACGTGCTGTGTGAGAGAGGCTCTCAAGACTCTAGTTTTGTTACTCCAGCACCAGGTAACTCCCAAATTATGCTGGCTTCCTGTCACAACAGTAGTCCTCTGCTTGCCCAAGCCCAGATTCTGAATCATTAAATTATGCAATGAAATGACAAATTCCCACAGATAAAAAGAAGCTATAGATCCTGGACTAACATTGAAATAATCTCCACTCTTTAGAATTTTAGCATATTTAGTCCATGTTGTGTTAACAAATGTCAAATACATTTACGGTTTTGTAAAAAACATTTCCCAGCTTTTCAAGTTGTATCCAGCAAGACCCAGCAAGACACATTGGCCAGCTGTGAACTCCCCCATTCTCTCTGGCAGTGGAAAATTTTAGGGTTAATTCTCTACTTCATTATTTACTTAAAGTGCAGCACTGATAGACATTATTTAACCTTTCTTTACATCACTTTTATATATAAAAGGAGAGAAGAATACACTGAGTCTGTTAATGTTATTTGTTCAAGGGCTTTCAGAACAGGAATATAACTTATTTCTGCTCAGTGATAGAACCAGAAGGGCTTCACCAGTGGCTCAGTGGTAAAGAATCCACCTGCAATGCAGGAGACTCTGGTTAGATTGCTGGGTCAGGATGATCCCCTGGAGGAGGGCATGGCAACCCACTCCAGTATTCTTGCCTGGAGAATCCTATAGAGAGAGGAGCCTGGCAGGCTACAGTTCATAGTGTCTTAAAGAGTCAGACATGACTGAACCGACTAAGCACACATACACACTATTTCCCCCTCAAGATCACATAACTCCAAAATTTGAATAACAGAGATTCTTGACACAAAGTCTAAGAAAGGGTTGTATGGTTAGGGGAGCAGAAGAACATTCTCTGATTCCCAATGGAATCTGGCCAATGTCAATCAATGTTACCTGACATCATCTCTCATGCAAATTGTTCAATCCACTCAAAAGATCACATTTTTTGAAGCTAAGTATCCAGATCTGAAGTCTGAAGCTTAGAACCAAAAGTGAAATATTCTGGGGGTAAGCCAAGACATCTCAGAATCCATTTGTTTTTCAGTTCTGAATGACTATACCAAGGAGAAGGATTGTAATGGTAGATGATTCATAACTGCTTTCTGAGGCATCTGATGAGGCCAGTTCCTGACTCCACTCCCTTTAATCAACCCCTTTAACTCTTAGGTCAATGGCGTCAAAGTGTTTGTGGTTTGTAAGGAATCCATCCAGCTGCCAACTCGTTCCTGTGACTCTGAACTCATTTAACTGCTCTGGGAAGAGAGACCAACATTTCCTGTAAATCTTTCTCAGATGCTGTGCAGAACTCTACAGATCAGAATGTTAACTCTGATATGACCTTGTAACACCTTCTGTTTCAGACTACTCTCTAGAGTGTTTTCAACTTAATATTTCCTGTTTTATTTTCCTCCTATTTTTCAACCTTATTAATTCTCTTGCCACTGTTATAAGAAACCAGACCCAGCTGCTGCCCCAGTGCAATGACTCCAGTTCAGAATCAGCAGGGTCTGCAGCCTCAGAAGAGAGCGCCCCTTACTGTTCAGGTGAGGGTCCCACAGGACAGAAGACACTTCTCATTCTCCAGGTCAACGCCCAATTGTCCCATTTCTCTCTCCTCAGGCAGCAGACAGCTCCGCCTGGTGGACGGGGGCAGTCCTTGCGCCGGGAGAGTGGAGATCCTTGACCGGAGCTCCTGGGGCACCATCTGTGATGACGGCTGGGACCTGGATGATGCCCGCGTGGTGTGCAGACAGCTGGGCTGTGGAGAAGCCCTCGATGCCACTGTCTCTTCTTCCTTTGGGGCGGGATCAGGGCCCATTTGGCTGGACAACGTAAGGTGCACAGGAAAGGAGTCCCACGTGTGGAGGTGCCCTTCCCGGGGCTGGGGGAAGCACTACTGTGATCATAGTGAGGATGCAGGAGTCATCTGCTCAGGTATGTGCCAGGGTCCAGCCCTGGCTGATACAGGGTATTTGAAGGAGAGACGGCTTAGGCGACCTATTTATTTATTTATTCATCAAAGATATAAAGAGTAATAGAATGAGGATAGCTCAGTAGGAAAATTCAGTGGAGAAAAGAAGCTGAATAGCTTGGTTTACACAGAAGATCAATATAACCTGTGACACCAGGTTAGCTCTGACCACGGAGGCCGCAGGTGCCCTCTCGAATAGCGGAAGGTGCTCCACCTTAGACACCTTCTCAAGTGGGTCTTAGAAGCCCAGGCGAATAAATGGTCGCAGAGGATATTCGCGCTCCAGATGGAGACTCAGCTGGAAATTGAGGGGAAGAATGACATGGGGAGACCAAGCTTTGGTGAGCAAGGCCCGTAGCTTTATTTTCAGCAGGGACTTATATACCCTAAGTTACACATAGAGGATAATAGGGGATGCAAAGTCAGCAGTCTTTGATCCTTATCAAAAACCAGGGTTTCATTCCTGCAAATTTATCGTATACAAATGGTTTAGGTGATTTACATCATCTTCTGGCCAGAAGGCCTATTAACATTTTATGACTCTTGACAAAGACTTATCAACAAAGACTTATTTTCTCTAAGAGTAATTATTTTAAGGTTTGGTGCCATCTTCTGAAGATAAAATTACATTCCTATAGGGCTGATGTGTAATGGGTTTACAACAAAGGAAAGAATTTATTACCTTAAGGGTCTAAAGTTACTAACACCAAGGCCACTACTTATTTTTTCTACATACCAACTATATTAATTAATACACATTCAAGGATACAATTCAGGGGATGTGGAAACTTGGCAACAAACATTGGCTCATCAATGAAGTCTTTTACTAGTTTTATTCTGACAGTTTCTAACTCTCTGAGAGGCTCTAAGCTATTTGAATATCTCTGTGCCTCTCGAGGGTGGGAGACTGTAAACAATCATATACATAGCTGTAGGTGTGCGGGTAAACTTGTCAGGCGAGTTAGAGAGCCATCTGAGGGGTTTGGATTTAAACACTCCTAGTTGCCCAGGAACTTTATTAATTGGAGCTGTAAGTTAACTCTTTGACAGAGAGAGTGAGATGGTGGTGGGGGACAGCCCGCAGTAAAGTCAGAGGTGAGAGCACAAAGCAATAAAGTAGGCAGACTCTGGTTTTTTGGGGGTAGATGCTCGAGAATATCGTGTGGGGGGGGGACTCCCGAGGCTCGATCCCACCTTTGCGAATGCTGAGCCTCCTTCCTCATGACCTTTGTCACGAGTGGAATGTCTCTCACTGGCTCCCTGCAGGTATGATCAGTTTATTGCCCACCAGCTGGGAGAATGGAAAGTTCCAAGAAAGCTGGTGTCTGATCAGAGGGACAATAAGGGATGGGTGGGCTAGAGAGGACTGAGACAACTACCCATCTTCCCTGAGTGCCCTGTAGCTGTGAGCAATGAGCTTCATACACTTCCCTTTTACAAGTCTCTGCTATTCTTTTCTTTTCCAGTGGTCTTACCTGACACTAAAATAGCTTTATTTATTATCCCAGTTAAAATAAATCCTCATAATTTTTTTTTTCATAATTCACTTTTTGTAAGAGTGAAACATTTACTAACAGCCACATACACACTCTCTTTGCACAGGAAGGCTAGAAGAGGCAGGGACAAAAATTAGGATGTACTTTCCTGGGTGGAGTTGTTTCTATACAAACAGTGTGAGACATTATTTTGCACTAGGTTAGTAAGAGTGGGGGCTACTCCTACTATAGGAGGATATCATTTACATGTATAGAGGGTATCCCTACAAGGGTTATCATTTAACAGATCAGAGATTCTTATGGATTTGTGCCAGATTTCAAGTTTCCTTTGCAAATTTAGACATAAATGTTCATAGTTCTTTGATGGTAGAGAACTGTTGATGAAATGCTCTGACTCATATATTCTTCCATTGTTACTAGAAAGGCCTCTCTCTCCAATTTTTCCTTTAAAATATCTGTATAAATGAAACTTTTGAGGAACACTTAGCCATGTACTGACAGGTCAAAGGTGGAGGCAATAAAACTTGAATTTCTGTTTTATGATAAGAGATTATATAGTTTATACTTGATGACTTCAATGATATAAGAGAATTGCATTTGGGGGCTTATTTGGAAAAAGTGGACAAATATAATTTTTGAAGAAGGTGGAAAAGGTTTTATAGTAGCTGGGAGGAAGGAGAATGGCAATGGGAGCTGATGAAGGTAACTGTGAGGTTCTCTGAGCAGCACTGAGGCACCAGGTGTGGTGTGAAGAATGCTGCATGTGCCTAAGGACACAGGATGTGTACACAGAAAGAGACTAGACAAGGATATATCTTTATTATATTTAATATCTTTACTCACATCAGACTTCTATTTAATAGTTTTCTTGGAATAGTCCCACACTTATTCTTCCATGTAAATTTTAAAATCAAGTATAAAATAAAAATGACACATTATATCTCAGAAGTCTCTATCTTGATATGTATAAGACTTTATTGATTATTCAGCATATGTTTGAATATTTCACATGTATCAGGGTATATAAAACAGAATACAAGAAGTACTCCTTTCTTATTCTTTCTAAATTTTTAATCTCATAGAATTAATAAAACAATATCAATAACCTCATATATGCAGATGACACCACCCTAATGGCAGAAAGTAAAGAGGAACAGAGGAGAGCCTCTTGATGAAAGTGGAAGAGAAGAGTGAAAAAGCTGGCTTGAAACTCCACATTCAAAAAACTAATATCATGGCATCCAGTCCCATCACTTCATGGCAAAAAGATAAGGAAAAAATGAAAACAGAGACAGACTTTATTTTCTTGGGCTCCAAAATCACTGCAGATAGTGACTGCAGTCATGAAATTAAAAGATGCTTGCTCCTTGGAAGGAAAGTTATGACAAACCTAGATAGCATATTAAAAGCAGAGACATTAATTTGTGACAAAGGTCCATACCATATAGTCAAGTTATGTTTTTTTCCAGTAGTTATGTGTGGACATGAGAGTTGGATCATAAAGAAGGCTGAGCGCTGAAGAATTGATGCTTTTGAATGGTGGTGTTGGAGAAGACTCTTGAGAGTCCCTTGGACAGCAAGGAGATCAAATCAGTCAATCCTAAAGGAAATCAACCGTGAATAATTTATTGGAAGGATGGATGCTAAAGCTGAAGCTCCAATACTTTGGCCACAAGAAGTTCCTCCACAAGAAGAACTGACTCACTGGAAAAGACCCTGAGGCTGGGAAAGGTGGAAGATAGGAGGAGAAGGGGACTACAGAGGATGAGATGGTTGGATGGCATCACTGACTCAATGGGCATGAGTTTGAGTAAACTCCGGGAGATAGTGAAGGACAGGGAAGCCTGGTGTGCTGCAGTCCATGGAGTCACGAAGAGTCTGACACAACTGAGTGACTGAGCAACAAAAACAACCAGTTAAATAAAAATGCTTTAATTAGAATGTGTAGCCTGTGACCAAACTCCCAGCCAGAGGACTAAGGGTCCTAACCTGGGCCTCTCTGTTCAGTTCAGTCACTCAGTTGTGTCCGACTCTTTGCAACCCCATGAATTGTAGCACACCAGGCCTCCCTGTCCATCACCAAAATCCATACCCCACGTCCAAGGTAAGAGAAACCCAAGTAAGACGGTAGGTGTTGCGAGAGGCATCAGAGGGCAGACACACAAACCATAATCACAGAAAGCTAGTCAATCTAATCACATGGACCACAGCCTTGTCTAACTCAATGAAACTAAGCCATGCCATGTGGGGCCACCCAGAAGGGCGGGTCATGGTGAAGAGGTCTGACATAATGTGATCCACTGGAGAAGGGAATCGCAAACCACTTCAGTATTCTTGCCTTGAGAACCCCATGAACAGTATGAAAAGGCAAAATGATAGGATACTGAAAGAGGAACTCCCCAGGTCAATAGGTGCCCAATATGCTACTGGAGATCAGTGGAGAAATAACTCTAGAAAGAATGAAGGGATGGAGCCAAAGCAAAAACAGTACCTAGTTGTGGATGTGACTGGTGATAGAAGCAAGGTCTGATGCTGTAAAGAGCAATATTGTATAGGAACCCAGAATGTTAGGTCCATGAATCAAGGCAAATTGGAAGTGGTCAAACAGGAGATGGCAAGATTGAACATCGATATTCTAGGAATCAGCAAACTAAAATGGACTGGGATGGGTGAATTTAACTCAGATGACCATTATATATACTACTGTGGGCAGGAATCCCTTAGAAGAAATGGAGTAGCCATCATGGTCAACAAAAGAGTCCGAAAAGCAGTACTTGGATGCAATCTCAAAAACGACAGAATGATCTCTGTTCATTTCCAAGGCAAACCGTTCAATATCACGGTGATGCAAGCCTATGCCCCAACCAGTAATGCTGAAGAAGCTGAAGTTGAATGGTTCTATAAGACCGCCAAGACCTTTTAGAACTAACACCCCAAAAGGATGTCCTTTTCACTATAGGGACTGGAATGCAAAAGTAGGAAGTCAAGAAACACCTGGGGTAACAGGCAAATTTGGCCTTGGAATACGGAATGAAGCAGGTCAAAGGCTAATAGAGTTTTGCCAAGAGAATGCACTGGTCATAGCAAACACCCTCTTCCAACAACACAAGAGAAGACTCTACACATGGACATCAGCAGATGGTCAACACCGAAATCAGACTGATTATATTCTTTGTAGCCAAAGATGGAGAAGCTCTATACAGTCAGCAAAAACAAAACTGGGAGCTGACTGTGGCTCAGATCATGAACTCCTTATTGCCAAATTCAGACTTGAATTGAAGAAAGTACCAAAACCACTAGACCATTCAGGTATGACCTAAATAAAATCCCTTATGATTATACAGTGGAAGTGAGAAATAGATTTAAGGGACTAGATCTAATAGACAGAGTACCTGATGAACTATGGACGGAGGTTCGTGACATTGTACAGGAGACAGGGATCGAGACCATCCCCATGGAAAACAATGCAAAAAAGCAAAATGGATATCTAGGGAGGCCTTACAAATAGCTGTGAAAAGAAGAGAAGTGAAAAGCAAAGGAGAAAAGGAAAGATATAAGCATCTGAATGCAGAGTTCCAAAGAACAGGAAGGAGAAATAAGAAAGCCTTCCTCAGCCATCAATGCAAAGAAATAGAGGAAAACAACAGCATGGGAAAGACTAGAGACCTTTTCAAGAAAATTAGAGATACCAAGGGAACACTTAATGCAAAGATGGGCTTGAAAAGGACAGAAATGGTATGGGCCTAACAGAAGCAGAAAATGTTAAGAAGAGGTGGCAAGAATACACAGAACTATACAAAAAAGATCTTCATGACCAAGATAATCACGATGGTGTGATCATTCACCTAGAGCCAGACATCCTGGAATGTGAAGTCAAGTGGGCCTTAGGAAGCATCACTACGAACAAAGCTAGTGGAGGTGATGGAATTCCAATTGAGCTAGTTCAAATCCTGAAAGATGATGCTGTGAAAGTGCTGCACTCAATATGCCAGCAAATTTGGAAAATCAGCAGTGGCCACAGGACTGGAAAGAGTCAGTTTTCATTCCAATCCCAAAGAAAGGCAATGCCAAAGAATGCTCAAACTACCGCACAATTGCACTCATCTCACACACTAGTAAAGTAATGCTCAAAATTCTCCAAGCCAGGCTTCAGCAATATGTGAATCATGAACTTCCAGATGTTCAAGCTGGTTTTAGAAAAGGCAGAGGAACCAGAGATCAAATTGCCAACATCTGCTGGATCAAGGAAAAAGGAAGAGAGTTCCAGAAAAACATCTATTTCTGCTTTATTGACTATGCCAAAGCCTTTGACTGTGTGGATCACAATAAACTGTGGGCCTCTCTGGGGAGATGGAAATGGATAAATAATAAAAGGCAAAGAGATCATCCTCTCTCTCATCATTCATTCTTATATCAGTGGTCAAGCTAATCCTTCAATTCTTTAATTTCTGTGGTATCTTTTCTGTTCTCTCCTGATCTCTACAGTACATTTGTATTCTGTTACATCATTCTTTTTGAGACTTCAAAGTTCACATACTTATGCAATCAGAGTCCTTGGCAAGGACAAACTCCACCATGTACATAAATAACCATGAGCACACTCAGAAACCATGCAAATTATTTAAAAAATTGTTCTTTATGACGTGCAGGGATTGTTTCCCATTGGATTACCATTTCTGTATCTAAATAGGGTCGCTAAAGGATGAAATCATGATCAAGAGTCTTTTCCTTGGTCTCTCTCTCATACTCCATCCACTCCCCATTTAACTCACCCCACCTCTCCCTACAGAAGTTCTTCCCTTTTGGAGTGTCCTTTCTATCTATTTGTAGCTCTTAAGATTGTTTATTCTTTTGTGCATTGAGGGAAATGGGAAAGGGTAGCACTGTTAGGTGGAAAATGGGAGGAGCACAGGGGATAAAAGGTGTTAAAATCTTGCTGGCCAGGTATTTGGTTTCCAAATCTATATTTCATCCCTATTGAGTCTTTTGCAATTTAGAAATCACTAAAATATATATGGCTTGTTTGCTCTCTGCTCTCTTCCTCTCACTCTCCTTTTTTATAGCTTGCTGGCTTCTTATCTCAGAAATCCAAATAGGAAAGGCATGTGCAGTTTGCATATAGTTAGGGTTAGAATACAATTATCATCACGCCTTCACATTTGCTAAGTATCTCATGTCTAGTATGAAGTAATCAACTAACTCAGTTGTCTTGCATAATCCCACTGAGACTTCACTTTCTCTCAGGGGTGTTTATAAATCCTAGGTTTTTAAGAAAGATGGCTAGGACCATTCCTTCCCTCTCCTATGACTCTCTGAGCTTTCATCATTTCCAAACTTTTAAGTGAACAACTTCTTTCACAATTAAATTACCTAATTGTGACCTAATGCCTGTACTCATATCCAGCCCTCATGATGTTTCCTGTCCTCAGTGACTTGAACATTGGCTCCGAGAGAAAACTGGCCAGAATTCTAGCCCCAGAAATCTCAGGATGACCTTCTAAACTTTTCTGGCTCTTAGGCCTCTAACCTCTTGAATCCCATGGTCTTTTTTCACTCTCAGTTAGTTCAGCTCTGCACCCGTTTGAATGTCTACCACTGTGCAGTTTCTTTGGGCACTGTAGTTTCCAGGCCCCTAGATAGGAATTAACATTCCTAACCAATATATATTCTTGGGATTCAGCCATTCCAAACTGACCCTGCAATCCTTCTGGATATCTCTTCAGAAACTTGCTCATGAAAATGCAATTTGACAATGACAGGCAAATTCTCTCTTCTTATCCCCTCTTATTCCACTGCTGGAAAGAAAAGCTTTCCCACCATTGCCTGTGAGGTGTTGTTTCCATTTGTTAAGCCAGTTTCATGAACAGTCAGTGGGTTTGTTCTTTGTTTCTCTTAGGATTTGTGCGTCTGGCTGGAGGGGATGGGCCCTGCTCAGGGCGAGTTGAAGTGCATTCTGGAGAAGCCTGGATCCCAGTGTCTGATGGAAACTTCAAACTCTCCACTGCTCAGGTCATCTGTGCAGAGCTGGGGTGTGGCAAGGCTGTGTCTGTCCTGGGACATATGCCCTTCAGAGAGTCCAATGGCCGGGTCTGGGCTGAAGAGTTCAGGTGTGAGGGGGAGGAGCCTAAGCTCTGGTCCTGCCCCAGAGTGCCCTGTCCAGGGGGCACTTGTCACCACAGTGGAGCTGCTCAGGTTGTCTGTTCAGGTGAGATTCATGGCAAGACTTAACTTCCATGTAAAGTCGGTTCAGCTAAAAATAAATAAATAAATAAGACTTTGCTGAAATCCTGTCTTTTTCTATCAGTGTACACAGACATCCGGCTCATGAAAAATGGCACCTCTAGTTGTGAGGGGCAGGTGGAGATGAACATTTCTGGACAATGGAGAGCGCTCTGTGCCTCCCACTGGAGTCTCGCCAATGCCAATGTTGTCTGTCATCAGCTCGGCTGTGGAGTCGCCATCTCCACCCCAAACAGAGCAGAAGGAAGTGATCAACTCTGGAAAGCCTGGTTTCACTGCTCAGGGACTGAGTCCTTCCTGTGGAAATGCCCTGTGACTGCCCTGGGTGTTCCTGACTGTTCCCATGGCAACACAGCCTCTGTGATCTGCTCAGGTAAGAGAGGGAAGGGCTACTATACCTTGGATGCTCCTGGAGTGAAATGTCCCCAAAGCAGAAAGTAAGGGAAAACAGGCTTAAAAAGGAAGATATTCTGTAGTGAAGTGTTTATTCTTGTTACTGAACTTAGGTTTTAGCTGCTCATTACTCAAGAATCCAATACTGAGAGAAAAGTGCGGGGTAAAATTAAAGACAGCTTTATTGAGGAAATCAGCAGTTCTGGGGAGACAGAGGATTAATGTACCAAGAACCAGCTCCTTCTTGATGATCAGAGGCAAGAGTTTTTTAATTGAAATTTCAGGAGTGCACAGGTGGAGGTTTTGTCAGGTCTGACAAAATGTGGTCCACTAGAGAAGGGAATCGCAAACCACTTCAGTATTCTTGCCTTGAGAACCCCAAGAACAGTATGAAAAGGCAAAAAGACAGGACACTGAAACATGAACTCCCCAGGTCGGCAGATATTTGCCCAATGTGCTACTGGAGATCAGTGGAGAAATAACTCCAGAAAGAATGAAGAGTTGGAGCCAAAGCAAAAACAACACACAGTAGTGGATGTGACTGGTGATAGAAGCAAAGTTTGATGCTGTAAAGAGCAATATTGCATAGGAAACCAGAATGTTAGGTTCATGAATCAAGGCAAATTGCAAGTGGTTAAACAGGAGATGGCAAGAGTGAACGTCGACATTTAGGAATCAGTGAACTAAAATGGACAGGAATGGGTGAATTTAACTCAGATGACCATTATATCTACTACTGTGGGCAAGAATCCCTTAGAAGAAACAGAGTAGCCATCATAGTTAACAAGAGTCCTAAACGTGGTACTTGGATGTAATCTCAAAAATGACAGAATAATCTCTGTTTGTTTCCAAGGCAAACCATTCAATATCACAGTAATCCAAGTCTATGCCCCAACCAGTAATGCTGAAGAAGCTGAAGTTGAAAGGTTCTATGAAGCACCTACAAGACCCTCTAGAACTAACAACAACAACAAAAGATGTCCTTTTCATTATAGGGGGCTGGAATGCAAAAGTAGGAAGTCAAGAGATACGTGGAGTAGCAGGTAAGTTTGGAGTACAAAATGGAGTGCAAAATGAAGCAGGACAAAGGCTAAAAGAGTTTTGCCAAGAGAATGCACTGGTCATAGCAAACACCCTCTTCCAACAACACAGGAGAAGACTCTACAAATGGACATCACCAGATGGTCAACACTGAAATCAGACTGATTATATTCTTTGCAGCCAAAGATGGAGAAGCTCTATACAGTCAGCAAAAACAAGACCGGGAGCTGACTGTGGCTCAGATCATGAACTCCTTATTGGCAAATTCAGACTTAAATTGAAGAAAGTAGGCAAAACCACTAGACCATTCAAGTATGACCTAAATAAAATCCCTTATGATTATACAGTGGAGGTGAGAAATAGCTTTAAGGGACTAGATCTGATAGACAGAGTGCCTGATGAACTATAGGTGGAGGTTCGTGACATTGTACAGAAAGCAGTGAGAAAGACCATCCCCAAGAAAAGGAAATGCCAAAAAGCAAAATGGCTGTCTCAGGAGGCCTTACAAATAGCTGAGAAAAGAAGAGAAGCAAAAAGCAAAGGAGAAAAGGAAAGAAATACTCATTTGAATGTAGAGTTCCAAAGAATAGCAAGGAGAGATAAGAAAGCCTTCTTCAGTGATTGATGCAAAGAAACAGAGGAAAACAATATAATGGGAAAATCTAGAGATCTCTTCAAGAAAATTAGAGGTATCAAGGGAAATCTTCAAAGATGGGTACAATAAATGAAAGAAATGGTAGGGATCTACCAGAAGCAGAAGATATTAAGGAGAGGTGGCAATAATACACAGAAGAAATATACAAAAAGATCCTCATGACCCAGATAACTAATATGGTGTGTTCACTCACCTAGAGCCAGACATCCTGGAATGCAAAGTCAAATGGGCCTTAGGAAGCATCACTACAAATAAAGTTAGTGGAGGTGATGGAATTCCAGTTGAGCTCTTTCAAATCCTAAAAGATGATGCTGTGAAAGTGCTGCACACAATATGTCAGCAAATTTGGAAAACTCAACAGTGGCCACAGAACTGGAAAAGGTCAGTTTTCATTCCAATATCAAAGAAAGGCAATGCCAAAGAACACTCAAACTACAGCACAGTTTGTGTAGTTGTAGTGTGTGACAACTACTCATGTCACATGCTAGTAAAGTAATGCTCAAAATTCTCCAATCCAGGCTTCAACAGTACATGGGCCATGAGATTTCAGATGTTCAAGCTGGATTTAGAAAAGGCAGAGGAACCAGAGATCAAATTGCCAGCATCCATTGGATTATCAAGAAAGCAAGAGAGTTCCAGAAAAATATCTACTGCTTTATTGACTATGCCAAAGCCTTTGACTGTGTGGATCACAACAAACTTTGGAAAATTCTTCAAGAGATGGGAATACCAGACCACCTTATCTGCCTCTTGAGAAATCTGTATGCAGGTCAAGAAGAAGCAACAGTTAGAGCTGGACATGGAACAAGAGACAGTTTCCAAATAGGGAAAGGAGTATGTCAAGACTGTATATTGTCACCTTGCTTATTTAACTTATACTCAGAGTACATCAAGCTACACGTAGGGTTGGATCAAGCACAAGCTAGAATTCTGGTGTCTGAGACTGTAAAGCATCTGTCTGCAATGCAGGAGACCTGGGTTCCATCCCTGGGTCGGGAAGATCCCCTGGGGAAGGAAATGACAGCCCACTCCAGTACTCTTGCCTGGAAAATCCCATGGACGGAGGAGCCTGGTAGGCTGCAGCCCATGGGGTTGCAAAGAGTCGGACACGACTGAGCGATGTCATTTTCACTTTCAAACTATTATTATTTTGTCCTATTTGACTGTTTTCCTTCGTTTCTGATTTTTGTTCATTTCTGTGATTAAATTTATTCTTTGGCTAGGCTTTTCTACAAACAGAGGCACGTGGAGGACACAAGGGTAGGCTGTCCTGAGAAGGCTCCGTAAGGTCCTGCTCCATAACATTCTCATTGTTCACTCATTTTTTCAGGGGAAATAAGTGCTAAGAAATGCTAAGAAGTGCTATGTCAGGGAAAGAAATGCCTAGATGAATAATATTTTTTATGAAACATTATTATTTAAGGATAATAATAGAGAACAAAGTACAAACAATAAGTGTACACCTAGGTCATATTTCCCAACCCAGATCTACAAAGAGAACATTCACAGCACCACAGAATCACTATTGCCTCCCAATAGCTGTGTCCTCCTCCTCTCCAGGGAAGACTGCTTACCTAAGACTTGTACTGCCATAGAATATTTTGACAGTTTGTGAACTTTATGTAAAACCATACAGTATGTTTTATTTTGAGTCTAATGTCTTTGACTCAAAACTGTGTTTGAGATTCACTCATGATGTTGTTTATGGCAACATTTTTATTCATTTTTATTGTTATATAGTATTCCTTTGAATGATCACATGACCATACACTGATCCATTCAAGTGATGGCAGAGATTTGAGTTTATTTCCAGTTCTTGACTATTACAATGGTGCAAATTACCATGACGATGACTTTTGGCAGAAATATTTTTTATAATTTTTGTGTGTTTAATTTTTGGTCTTATATTTTTATTTTCTTAATGGTATGCTGTACTTCAATGAGCCAAGTTGCTAATCTTAAGTTTGACTTATCAACTTTTTCTCTGTACATGTAGTGCTCCTTCAGTCAGTCAGTTCAGTTCAGTCACTCAGTCATGTCCGACACTTTGCGACCCCATGGACTACAGCACACCAAGCTTCCTTGCCCTTCATGATCTCCTGGAGCTTGCTCAAGCTCATATCTATTGAGTCAGTGATAACATCCAATCATCTCATCCTCTGTCATCCCCTTCTCCTCCTGCCTTCAATCTTTCCCAGCATCAGAGTCTTTACCAACGGGTCAGTTCTTCTTATCATGTGGCCAAAGAATTGGAGCTTCAGCTTCAGCATCAGTCTTTCCAATGAATATTCAGGATTGATTTCCTTTAAGATTGACTGTTTGATCTCCTTGCGGTCCAGAGGACTCTCAAGAGTCTTCTCCAACATCACAGTTCAAAAGCATCAATTCTTCAGCACTCAGCTTTCTTTATGGTCCAACTCTCACATCCATACTTGACTATTGGAAAAACCAAAGGTTTGTTGGACCTTCGTTGGCAAAGTAATGTCTCTACTTTTTAATATGCTATGTAGGTTGGTCATAGCTTTTCTTACAAGGAGCAAGCGTCTTTTAATTTCATGGCTGCAGTCACCATCTGCAGTGATTTTGGAGCCCAGGAAAAGAAAGTCTGTCACTGTTACCACTGTTTCTGCATATATTTGCATGAAGGGATGGGAACAAATGCCATGATCTTTGTTTTTTGAATGTTGAGTTTTAAGCCAACATTTTCATTCACCTCTTTCACTTACATCAAGAGGCTCTTTAATTCCTCTTCACTTTCTGCCATAAGGGTGGTGTCATCTGCATATCTGAGATTACTGATATTTCTGTCAGCAATCTTGACTCCAGGTTATGCTTCATCCAGCCTGGCATTTCACATGATGTACTCTGCATATAAGTTAAATAAGTAGAGTGACAATATACAACCTTGAAGTACTCCTTCTCAGTTTTGAACCAGTCCATTGTTCCAGTCCACAGAGGTCCTTATATCCTTCTGAAAAGAACTTTGTCTACTCCAAAATCACAAAAATGTTCTCTGAGAATATCTCACAGAAGTGTAATTATCTTTTGCATATAATTGTACACTGCTTCTAGGATTATATCTGTGTAGGATAGGGTCAAGTGTCGTGTTTTCATATGGGCATCCAGTTGACTCAGAATCTTTTTTCTGAAAAGACTATTCCCCACTGCAGTGTCAGCTTTGTGATAAGTGAAAGGGCACATATGTCTGAGCACTTCTTTTAGACTCTCTATTCTGTTCCACTGTATCCTTTGTCTATCCTTGCACCTGTACCACATTTTCTCAATTATTGTAACTTCAATAAGTCTTGAACCTTCTCTGGTGGCTCAGATGGTAAAGAATTTGCCTGCATTGTGGAAGACCTGGATTTGATCCCTGGGTTGGGAAGATCCCCTTGAGAAGGGCATGGCAACCCACTTCAGTATTCTTGCCTGGAGAACCCTCATGGACAGAGGAGCCTGGTGGGCTACACTCTGTTTGGTCACAAAGAGTTTGACATGACTGAGTGACTAAGCACACACAGTAAGTCTCAGTTCAGTTCAGCCGCTCAGTCATGTTTGACCTTTTGCAACCCCATGGACTGCAGCATGCCAGCCCTCCCTGTCCGTCACCAACTCCAGCAGTTTACTTAAACTCCTGTCCATTGAGTTGATGATGGCATCCAACCACCTCATCCTCTGTCGTTCCCTTCTCCTCCTGCCTTCAGTCTTCCCCAGCATCAGAGTCTTTCCCAATAAGTCAGTTCTTTGCATCAGGTGGCCAAAGTATGGGAGTTTCAGCTTCATTATCAGTCCTTCCAATGAATACTGAGGACTGATTTCATTTAGGATTGACTGGGTGGATCTCCTTGCAGTCCAAGGAACTCTCAAGAGTCTTCTCCAACACTACAGTTCAGTTGAATCTTTCCCAAATTACTGACCCAGGAAATCATGAGCAAAATTAAAAAAAAAAAAAAAAAGTCCTTCAACTGCTAAGTTTGGGGGAAATTTTGTTATACAGTATTATTAAACAGGCACTTACCATATTACTAGCATTTCTAAATAGAGGAATATTTATCCTCTGATCTTGCATTTTACTGTTTCTACTTTATGCTGATCTGATGTGCTGATACACGCCTTCTCTAGTTCTTAATTCAGTTATTAACTTTTACAGCTGTAGAATTTTCATTTGATTTTGTTGTCATTTCTCTGCCAAGATACACATTGTGTTAATTCTTTGAGAACTTTAATCATGGCTATTTAAATTCTCTGTCAGACTATAAAACTCCTAGAGGAAAACATAGGTAGAACACTGTTTGACATTAATTGCAACAAGGTCTTTTTTGACCAACCTCCTAGAGTAAGGAAAATAAAAACAAAAATAAACAAGTAGGGCCTAATTAAACTTAAGAGCTTTTGCATAGAAAAGGAAACCATAAACAAAACAAAAAGACAACTCTCAGAATGGGAGAAAATATTTGCAAATGAAACAACTGACAAGGGATTAATTTTCAAAATACACAAACAACTCAATATCAGCAAACCAAGCAACCCAATGAAAAAATGGGAAAAAGACCTAAATAGACATTTTTCCAGATATACAGATGGGTAACAAATACATGAAAAGATGTTCAACATCACTAATTATTAGAGAGATGCAAGTCAAAATTACAGTCAGGTATTACTTCACACCAGTTACAATGTCTATCATTAAAAAAATCTACAAACAATAAATGCTGGAGAGAATGCACAGAAAAGGGAATCCTCCTACATATGGGTATGTAAATTGGCACAACTACTATGGAGAACAGTATGGAGGGTTCCTGAAAAAACTAAAAATAGAACCATTGTAGGACTCAGCAATCCCACTCCTGGCCATATACCTGGAGAAAATCATCATTCAAAAAAATGCATTCATCCTGATGTTCACTGCAGTGCTATTTACAACAGTCAGGACACAGAAGCAACCTAAATGTCCCTCACAAGAGGAATGGATAGAGAAGATGTGATACATATATAAAATGGAATATTACTCAGCCATAAAAAGGAAAAAAAGTTGTGTCATTTGCAGAGACATGGATAGACTTGGAGATTGTCATGTAGAGTGAAGTAAATCAGAAAGAGAAAAACAAATATTGTATAACATCACTTATATGTGGAATCTAGAAAAATGGTAGAGATGAACTTAATGCAAAGCAGAAATAGAAACACCACATAGATAACAAATATATGGATACTAAGAAGGAAAATGAAGAGTGGGATGAATTGGGACATTGAGACTGGCGTATACATACTATTGGTGTGCTGTGCTTTGTGCTTAGTCCCTCAGTCGTGTCCAACTCTTTGTGACTCCGTGGACTGTAGCTCTCCAGGCTCCTCTGTCCATGGGGATTCTCCAGGATAGAATAGTGGAGTGGGTTGCCATGCCCTTCTCCAGGGGATCTTCCCAACCCAAGGATCAAACCCAGGTCTCCTGCATTGCAGGTGGATTCTTTACTGTATGAGCCACCAGACTCAAAAGCCCTACACTATTGATACTAAGTATAAAATAGATATCGCCTGGAGAATCTCGTAGACATGGAGCCTGACGGGCTACAATCCATAGTGTCACAGAGTCGGACACGATTGAAGTGATTTAGCATGCACACACACATAATAACCTATTGTATAGCACAGGGAACGCTACTCAGTGTTCTGTGGTGACCTAAATAGGAAGTAAATCTAAGAAAGAGGGGATATACATACATACATACATATATATATGTGTGTGTGTGTGTGTGTATGTTGTTGCTATTGTTTAGTTGCTGAGTTGTGTCCAACTCTTTTGTGACCTCTTGGACTGCAGCCTGCCATGTTCCTTTGTCCATAGTACTTCCCAGGCAAGAACACTGGAGTGGCTTGCCATTTTTTTCTCCAGGGGATCTTCCCAACCCAGGGGTGGAACCGCAGTCTCCTGTTTGGCAGGCAGATTCTTTACCTTTGAGTCATCTAGGAAGCCCATATGTATAACTTACTAAATTTGCTGTACAGCAGAAGCTACCACAATATTGTAAAGCAATTATACTCAAATAAAAATTAATAAAAATAAATAAAATAAATTATCTGTTAGGTAACTCTAAGAGCCAAATACCCTGGGAAATTTTCTAATGTTTCTTTTTCCTCTTGGTTTTCCATGAAATCTCTTTTATATACATATTTTTAAAAACACAAACACTGTAGATGAGAAATTGTACAAATCCTTCAGAAAGGATCTTGTTTTGCTTCTTCTGTTTAAGGGATAGATTTAAGGACAGACCAACTTATTTAAACCCATTCTTAAGGCAAAGCTTGGCTTAAAACAGGAATTGTGGCCTTGTCAGTATCAGGGCTCTTCATAGAGAAAGGAAGTACTAAAATTATGATAACTTTACTGGTATGTTGCAGCTTTCATCTCAGCTCCATCATTGGGTCATTATTAATATTATTTTTTTTTTTTGAAATTTTTTACTTTATATTGGGGTATAGCCGATTAACAGTGTTACTATAGTTTCAGGTGTACAGCCAGGGACTCAGCCATACATATACATGTATCCATTTTCCCCCAAATTCCCCTCCCCTCCCAAAAATTATTTAGTTTAACTGAGTTTCCTGTTGTTCAACCCTTGCAACCGTCTAATCATTGCTGTTTCTTCAGGAAATCAGACCCAGGTGCTGCCCCAGTGCAACGACTCCGTGTCTGAACCGGCAGGGTCTGCAGCCTCAGAGGAGAGTGCTCCCAACTGCTCAGGTGAGGGTCCCACAGGACAGAAGACCCTTCTCATTCCCCAGGTCGACGCCCCATTGTCCTATTTATCTCTCCTCAGACAGCAGACAGCTCCGCCTGGTGGACGGGGGCGGTCCCTGCGCCGGGAGAGTGGAGATCCTTGACCAGGGCTCCTGGGGCACCATCTGTGATGACGGCTGGGACCTGGACGATGCCCGCGTGGTGTGCAGACAGCTGGGCTGTGGAGAAGCCCTTAATGCCACGAGGTCTGCTCACTTTGGGGCAGGATCAGGGCCCATCTGGCTGGACGACCTGAACTGCACAGGAAATGAGTCCCATGTGTGGAGGTGCCCTTCCCGGGGCTGGGGGCGGCATGACTGCAGACACAAGGAGGACGCGGGGGTCATCTGCTCAGGTCTGCGCTGCACACTGTCCACTGGCAGGGGGAGGGATGGCGCCCTGGAGGACGGGGATCTGAGCCCCAAGGGAGAGATGCTGAAAGGACCAGAGAAGGAGGCTTCCTTCCATGGAGCCTGTCTTTCCAGCAGACAAGAAGATGAGGTGCTTTTATTTCCTCCTGCAGCAGCTGACAATCTGGTCCTTTCTTCTCCATAGTGTTTCCTGGCAGCCTTTTCTCACAGTTTTTCTGTGAGAGCCTTTTCTCACAGTTTTTCTTGAAATCAGGGCTCACCCTTCTGGTACATATGGTAGAGAAGTCTTAAAGCCACGGTGCTAATTTTTGTTTGTTCTGTAACAAATTGCCACATAGTTAATGGTTTAAAACAACGTATTTATTTCCTTACACTTCTGTAGCTTAGATGTCCAGCAGGGATCTCACTGGACTGGGATCAAGGTATCAGCAGGGCCACAACACTTCTGAGCCTCTGGGAGTCTGTTTCCTGTCAAGCTTCTAGAAACTGCCTGCCTTCCTTCACTCATAACCCCATTCTGTTCATCATCAGACGACCAACGCTCCACCTCTCTAACCATTATCCATATTCACATCTCCCTCTAGCCAGACTGAAGAAAAGTATTCTCCTTTAAAGGACAGTGAGTCTAAGAATGTGATTAGACCATGCTCAGGTGGTTAATCCACCATATTTCAGGTTAATCTCACCATCCCAAGGTCCTTACCTTAATCAAAAGTCCCTTTTGCCAGATAAGGAAACAGTCACAGATCCATTATTCCATCTGCCTCCACACTGTCCACATCACATCCCTTTCATACACTCTTTTAGATGTTTTGTCAGGAAGCAGGAGTCAGCTCCCTCTCCCTGCAGGTGTCCAGGTTGGTCTTCCTCTCAGTTCATATCCACTACATCATGGTGGTAGAAATATTTAGAAAGACAGACACAAATTGACAAAGTCAGATAGAAAAGAGACAAGTTTCACTCTGGTCATCTAATGGATTTGCTTCCTCAGCTGGGTCACAGATAAATGTTCACAATTTGGGGGAGAGAGGAAAACCCAGAGCACTGAGTGGAGTGCTCACTGTGTCTGTCTCCTCTCTTTCAATCTTAGAGTTCCTGGCCCTCAGGATGGTGAGCGAGGACCAGCTGTGTGCTGGGTGGCTGGAAGTTTTCTACAACGGGACCTGGGGCAGTGTCTGCCGCAGCCCCATGGACGATGTCACCGTGTCCATCATCTGCAGACAGCTTGGCTGTGGGGACAGTGGAAGTCTCAACTCTTCTGTTGGTCTCAGGGAAGGTTCTAGACCCCGGTGGGTAGATCTAATCCAATGTCGGAAGACGGATACCTCTCTCTGGCAGTGTCCTTCTGACCCTTGGAAATACAGTTCATGCTCTCCAAAGGAGGAAGCCTACATCTCATGTGCAGGTGACTTATGTCTGTTTCTGTGTCTGTCCCAACCCTGTAGGATGTTATTAGTGAGATTTCATATTTTAAAATCTAAGTGATGGGTTTAAGTTGAGTTTATAAAATGAATTTTGGATGGAGCTAATTTGATCCACATGTTTCAAACTTTCTTTATTAAAAAATTTTGATATAATTGACATAACTATTGTTTGCCATTGCAACATAGTGGTTATGAATTTTTGTATATTGATAAATGATCACTGCAGTAAGTCTAGTTATATCCATCACCATATATGTAGCTAAATATTTTTCCTATATGATAAGAATGTTTAAGGTGTATTTTCTCACCATCTTTCAAATAGACAATATGGTATTCATTATGGTCACCATGCTCTCTTCACTTATTAATTTTATAACTCACGTTTATACCTTTTGACTACCTTTGCCCACACCAAATCCTCCACCTCTGGCAGCCACGAACTACTCAGCATCTATGAACTTGCTTTTTGCTTTAAGATTACACATATAAATGAGATCATATGTTGTTTTCTTTCTCTGATTTGTTTCACTTAGCATAATGCCCTCAATGTCCATTCATGTTGTTGAAACTGGCAAGATTTTCTTCTTTTTTATGGGTGGATATATATCTGCATTACATTTTCTTTATTCATTCATCGATCAGTGAAGACTTATATTGTTTGGCTCTTGTAAATATTGCTATAAAATACTAAAGATGATGTTGTTAAAGTGCTGCAACCAATATGTCAGCAAATTTGGAAAATTCAGCAGTGGCCACAGGACTGGAGAAGGTCAGTTTTCATCCCAATCTCAAAGAAGGGCAATGTCAAAGTATGTTCAAACTACCCCACAATTGTGCTCATTTCACATGCTAGCAAGGTTATACTCAAAGTCTTTCAAGCTAGGCTTCAGCAGTAAGTGAACCGGGAACTTCGAAGATGTACAAGCTGGGTTTCGAAAAGGCAGAGGAACCAGATATCAAATTGCCAACATTTCCTGGATCATAGAGTAAGCAAGAGAATTCCAGAAAAACATCTGCTTCACTGACTACACTAAAGTCTTTGACCATGTGGATCTCAACGAACTGTGGAAAATTCTTAAAGAGATGAGAATATCATAGCACCATACCTGCCTCCTGAGAAACCTGTATGCAGGTCAAGAAGCAGCAGTTAGAACTGGACATGAAACAACCGACTCGTTCCAAATTGGGAAAGGAGTATGTCAAGGCTGTATATTGTCACCCTGTTTATTTAACTTATATGCAGAGTACATCATGGGAAATACCTGGCTGGAAGAATCACAAACTGGAATCAAGATTGCTGTGAGAAATATCAACAACCTCAGATACGCAGATGATACCACTCTAATGGCAGAAAGTGAAGAGGAATTGAAGAGCCTCTTGTTGAGGGTGAAAGAGGAGAGTGAAAAAGCTGGCTTAAAGCTCAACATTCTAAAAACTAAGATCATGGCACCTGGCCCCATGGCAAGGAAAAGTGGAAACAGTGACAGATTTTCTTTTCTTGGGCTCCAAAATCACTGCCAATTCTGTTTTCAGCCATGAGATTAAAAGAGGCTTGCTCCTTGGAAGGAAAGCTATGACAAACCTAGACAGAATATTAAAAAGTAGAGACATCACTTTGCTGACAAAGATCCATATAGTCAAAGCTATGGTTTTTCCATTAGTCATGTATGGATGTGAGAGTTGGATTATAAAGAAGCTGAATTCTAAAGAGTTGATGATTTTGAATTGTGATGCTTGGACACCACAATTGAATTGAGAGTCCTTTGGGCAGCAAGGAGATCAAACCAATCAACCCTAAAGGAAATCAACCCTGAACATTCTTTGGAAGGACTGATGCTGAAGCTGAAGCTCCAGTACTTTCGCCACTTGATGAGAAGAGCTGACTCATTGGGAAAGACCCTGCTGCTGGGAAAGACGGAAGGCAAAAGGAGAAGGGGGCCACAGAGGATGAGATAGTTAGATAGCATCACCAGTTCAGTGGACATGAATTTGAGCAAACTTTGGGAGTTAGTGAAGGACAGAGGTGCCTGGCATGCTGCAGTCCATGGGGTTGCGAAGAGTCAGACACAATCTAGCAACTGAACATATGTTGCTGCAGTGAACATTGGGTTTTCAAGTTAGTGTTTTTGTTTTCTTCAGATAAATATCCCAAAGTGAAATTCCTAAATCATATGGCAGTTCTATTTTTAATTTTTGATGCACCCTCAATACTGTTTCCATTGGGGCTGCATCAACTTACATTCCCTCTAACTGTGCAAAAGCTTTCTTGTCTCTTCACATTCTCCTCAACTCCTGTTATTTCTTCTTTTTGATAAAAGCCTTTCTAGAGGATATGAGGTGATATCTCGTTGTGGTTTTGATTTGTATCTTCTGATGATTAGTAGTGTTGAGCACGTTTTTATGTACCTATTGGCTAGTTGTATGTATTCTTTAAGAAAATGTCTATTCAGGTTCTCTGCCCATTTTTTAAAAATCAGATTTTTGTTTGCTACTGAGTTGTTTGAGTTCCTTGTGTACTTTGCATAATAATCCTTAACAGAAATATAATATGCAAATATTTTCTCCAGTTCCATAGGTTGCTTTTTCACTTTGTTGATGGTGTCCTCAATTGGGCAGAAGCTTTTTAGCCTTATGTCATCACAACTGCTTGTTTTTACTCTCGCTCCCTTTGCTTTTGGTGTCAGATCCAAAAAATATCACAAAGAATGACAACAAGGATTTTATTTTCTGTTTTTTTTTTTTTTCTGTAGAAATTTTATGGCTTCAGGACTTGTGATCAAGTCTTTAATCTATTTTGAGTTAATTTTTGTGAATGGTATAAGATAGTGGTCCAGTTTCATTCTTTTGCATGTGACTGTCCAGTATTCCCAATGCCATTTACTGAAAACACTGTCCTTTCCCCACTGTATATTCTTGGCTTCCATGTCAAAAGTTAATTGACCATAGAAATGTGGGTTTATTTCTTGGCTCTCTATTCTGTTCCATTGATCTCTGTGTCCATTTTTATACCAACAAAATACTGTTTTGATTAATATAGCTTTGTAATGTAGTGTGAAATCAGGAAGCATGACTCCTCTAGCTTTATTATTCGTTCTCAAGATTGCTTTGGTATTCAGCATCTTTTGTGATTCCATGCAAATTTTAGGATTGTTTGTTCTGTATCTGTGAAAATTTCCATTGGAATTTTGAAATGGATTGCAGTGAATCTGTAGATTGCTTTGGGTAGTATGGGCATGTTAATAATATTAGATCTTCCAATCCACGAGCACAGAATATCTTTCCATTTATTTGAGTCATCTTCAGTATCTTTCATCAACGTCTTATAGTTTTCAGTGTACAGGTCTTTCACAATCTTGGTTAAATTTATTACTAGATTTTTTTATCCATTTTTGATGCAAATGTAAATAGAATTGTTTTCTCCTTATGGCAGTTTGTTGTTAGTGTGTAGAAATGCAACTGATTTTTGTATATAGATTTTTCATTCTACAACTTTACTGATTGTATTAGTTCTCATATTTTTGGTGAAGTCTTTAGTGTTTGGGAGTTTCTTTCCTCATGACTTGGATGGTAAAGAATCTGTCTGCAATGCAAGAGACCTGGGTTCAATTCCTGGGTTGGGAAGATCCCCTGGAGGAGGAAATGGCAACCCACTCCAGTATTCTTGCCTGGAGAAACCCATGGACAGAGGAGCCTGGTGGGCTATAGTCCTTGGGGTCACAAAGAGACAAGACATGACTGAGTGACTAACACTTTCATTTTTCAATCTGGAAATAGTGTCAATTTTGCCTCTTCCTTTCAGATTTGGATATCTTGATTTTCTTTTTATTGCCTGATGGATCTGGATAGGACTACCAAAACTAAGTTGAATAAAAGTGGTGAAAATAGACATTTTTGTCTTGTGTCTGATTTCAGAGGAAAAGCTTTTGTTTTTTTACAGTCAAGTATGATATTAGCTGTGAATTTCTCACATGGCCTTAATTATGCTTAGATGAAATCCTTCTATACCTACTTTGTAAAAGAATTTTTACCATAAATGGATGTTGAATTTGTCACTTTTTCTTCATCCTTTAAGGATACGATTTTTATCTTCATTTTGTTTATTTGGTGTATCACATTGATTAATTTGTGAATGTTGAACTATCCTTGCATCCTTGGAACAAATATCACTAGACCATGGTGTATGATTCTTTTAACACATTGTCAAATTAATTCAGTTTTCTAATATTTTGTTGAGGATTTTTGCACTTATATTTATCAGAGTATTAGCCCATAATTTCCTTTTCTCATGGTGTCCTTATCTGGCTTTGGTATCAGAATAATGTTGGCCTCATAAAGTGAATTTGGAGGTGTTCCTTTCTTTTGTTTTTGGAAGAGTTTGAAAGGCTCTACCACTAAATACTGTTATATTGGGAATTGAGATTTTGATAGTAAATGTTGAATGAAATAAATAAATGTTGGGGAGGGCGACAAATAGTCAAACCAAAGCACTTTATTCCTTCTACATTTCTCTCTCTGTTTCTCTCCTTCCCTCCCCCTCCACATACACAAACCCACAGCTAAGAATGTGGCGAGAGATACTTCAAAAGCAGAGGCTCATTCCCTTCCTTGCCTCTCTTTTTTCATCTCTTTGTCTTTTCCATTTGAGGCCAAAGAGGCATTAAACTGTTAGACCTTTTATTGATGATGTTTTCCCTACAATTAAACCCCGTAAACTGGGAGGTGGTAAAGTCTTTGACCATGAAAATGAGCAACCCCCTCACAGAGGTCCTGCCATCATTTTCTCAGAGGTTCTCTGCATAGAGTGGGTAGGAGGTTTGATAGGATGATCTGGAAAGAATATACAAGTTTTGATATTTTATGACAGGTTCTATTTACCCTCATTGTGTGTGTGTGTGTGTTGTTTTGAATTTGTATTTATTTCTATCAGCTTCAATTCTTATGTATATGTATTTTCAGTCTTTTGTTCATTGTTTGCAGGAAGAAGACCCAAGAGCTGTCCAACTGCTGCCCCCTGCACAGGTATGTCGGCCTTGCCCCCTCCCCATGGCTCCCAGGGGCTCCTTCCTCAGACCAGGGCAGTCACAGGAGGGGCTGCTGCCTTTTCAGACAGAGAGAAGCTCCAGCTGAGGGGAGGAGACAGCGAGTGCTCAGGGCGGGTAGAGGTCTGGCACAGCGGCTCCTGGGGCACCGTGTGCGATGACTCCTGGAGCCTGGCAGAGGCTGAAGTGGTGTGTCAGCAGCTGGGCTGTGGCAGGGCCCTGGAAGCCCTGCGGGCCGCGGCATTTGGCCCTGGAAATGGGAGCATCTGGCTGGACGAGGTGCGGTGTTGGGGCCGGGAGTCCTCCCTGTGGGACTGTGCTGCAGAGCCCTGGGGGCAGAGCGACTGCAAGCACGAGCAGGATGCTGGTGTGAGGTGCTCTGGTGAGTGAGGGGCTCGGGGTCCACCCTGGGTGAGCTGGGGCAGCACGGGGTAACAGGCTGAGCCGGGTGTGGTTGGGAGTTTGTATCCAGACAGCATCTTGGTGCTGGGGCTCTGATCTAGGACAGGGGAGCTTGGAGGACTGGACACTGATGTTGTGGAGACTGAGGGGTGATTTCAGGCTCAGAAGGGAAAAATGGGCTGCCCTGCATTCTGGCCAATCACCGTGCTCCAAACTGCTGTTTTTCTCTTTAGGTGCAAGGACAACATTGCCCCTGACTACAGCAGGTACTGTGGTCCATCCACGGACAGGGGAGAATACTCAGATTCTGAGGACCTGTTCTGTGGGCTGTCTGACAACTCAGGAGAAGAAAGAGCCTGAGGAGCTCGTGGCTGTTGGGGAGGAGCCAGGGCATTACTTTGGGGAAATCCCCTGCCTTGGTTCCCAGGGTCAAATGTTCTCATGCCTGGGGGTCCAAGTGAGTCTGGTTTCCATGTTGCAGAATCGAAGTATCTCCCACCTGCCCCTGTGTGTTGCTCTTCATCAGTGAGGTGCGGGTCCCAGGACTGTTTGATGTTCTGTCTCCTGAAGCCCAAGGAGAAGGGATGAGCTGGCTCCTCAGAGGCTGTCTCAGCAGGGCAGCTCCCTGACAATCCCCATCTCTGCCTTGGGGCCACACTGGCCAGAGTGGAGTTGACTTGTCTCAGGACGAGACCCAGAGGAGCCCAGTCTGTTAGTGTACTTGTGTCTGAGGCTGGGATGCCATCATCCAGAGCTCCCTGGAAATGCTGGCAGGGGTTTCTCTGTGTGACCTTCTCCAACCCTCTTCCCTTGTTCTCCTTAGGGACAAAAACAACCTCAAATCCTCTCCCTGGCATCTTCTCCCTGCCTGGGGTCCTCTGCCTCTTCCTGGGGGCCCTTCTCTTCCTGGTCCTCGTCATCCTGGTGACTCAGCTGCTCAGATGGAGAGCAGAGCGCAGAGGTGGACTGCAGGGGGAACTGGGGACCAGGGAGAGTGTGTGGAGGCAGGAGATGGGGCAGGTGTGAGGAGGGGAACCTGGGCCAGGTCTCTGTTCTGAGTCTGTAGAGCTCCACGTGTTTCATGCTGAGCTCTAAGGGCTGAATAGACAGAAGTTCTTAGGACTGGGGTGTGAACTCTCATAAGTCATGTCCTCTCCTTTGAGACCAGACAAGTTGGGGCTGAGCTGTGGATTCAGATCAGATGAAGGGAGAAGGTGCTGACACGGTGAACGGGGTGGGAGGTTAAGCCGAGGTCCTGGCAGCCCCCATGTGAGCACTGGGGAGGTGAAGGTGGGTGGCTGGATTAGGGTGTCTGGGGCAGCATCTCTGACCTGCTGGGGGATCTCTCAGCTTTATCCAGCTATGAAGAATCTCTTGCTGAAGCTGTGTATGAGGAGCTTGATGACTTTGTGACTCGGAAGGAGAGTCTTCTTGGTAGCCCAGGTGGGTGTCTCTGTCTGCATTCCTGGGACCTCTGGTTGTCACCACTTAATGGGTGTGTGGGTCTTCTCAGCATCCACAGACCCCACATGTGCCCCAGGCTCACAGAGGTGGCTCTCCAAAGTGGCAGGGTGGCCTCTCGAGCCCCATGAGCCCCCAGCCTCTGTCTACATGGCAGGAGCTAGGCCTGTCCCTTCCCAACCTTAACATAGGTCCCGTGGGTGTGGGGAGGGTCATTCTGTGTGTTGTGTGATATTTATCTCCACGTTAGGCTTCCTGTCAGATGACTCAGTGATTAAACTGCCATATTACACCAGGGACGGTGAGGAGTACAGTGACTACAGATCTGAACCAGGTAATAGAGGTGAACCCACCTCGGCTGGGCTTTGGGGAGGAGAGTTTCCCTCCTCATAGTGACGAGATGCAAGGGGAACAGTCTTCCTTTGATGGACCAGAGGCAACCCTGTGTCCAGATGGGGTCCATCCTTCTCCTTCTCTGGCTGTTTTGTGATGTCTCACATTGGGGCCAGGCTCTCTGTGTCCAGAATCACAACAGGTACACAATGTTTTAAAAAATAACATCTGTAAAGCACAATTTGTTGAAGTACTTTAGTAGTGTTCAGTGGCATAAGAGTAGCTTTGAGATATGTAGCTTCCTTCAGGAAATGTTAAGATATATAAAATCATGTTTTGGTTTATGGGTACATCAAAATGAAACATGGTCTTAGAGAAAAAGTCTTTTAAATCAAGAAGTGACTGGTGCCTCTATTTAGCAATTCAGAAACTCTTGATCATAGGGGATCTTAGATATTTCCCAGACCAACCCACTTACTGTGGTTTCATCAAATCCCCTTGTCTCTCTTGGAACCCCCAGATCAGAGGACTGATGTCCCTGCTGAAAATTATGATGATGCTGAAGAGGTATCAGTGCCTGGGACTCTTCCTGCCTCTCAGGGGAGTGAGGAGAAAGTACCCCCAGAGAAGGAGGATGGGGTGAGGTCCTCCCAGAAAGGTGAGTGGGGTCAGCTGATTTACTATTTTTCTATGTGGAAAGGGTGAATTTGTGCTCCTCAATTCCCGGCCTCCCTAGAGATTCAAAATATAGGTAATCTCATACATTTGATAGCATCATCTTGACCATATGCCATCTTTAATGCTGTTAGATTCCTTGCAAGGAGTGAGGAATCACTCTACTTTTGGCATTTATGTCTCCCTAATGTGACATAAACTTATCATTTTATATGTGATATACTTGCATTAAGATTTATAGGTTACAGAATTTCCTGGTAGTCCAGTGGTTAGGAGTCTGTGCTTTTACTGCTAGGGCCCAGGTCCAATCCTGGTCAAGGAACTAAGATCCCACAAGCATTGTGTCATGGCCAAAAGAGAAATTTATTGATTAATTGAGCATATTTATATGGAAAGCTAAGTGCCAAAGAATTGATGCTTTGGAACTGTGGTGTTGGAGAACACTCTTGAGAGTCCCTTGGACTGCAAGGATATCAAACCAGTAAATCCTAATGGAAATCGGTTCTGAATATTCATTGGAAGGACTGATGTTGAAGCTGAAGCTTCAATACTTTGGCCATCTGATGTGAAGAACTAACTCATTGAAAAAGAACCTGATGCTGGAAAAGATTGAAGGCAGGAGGAGAAGGGGACGACAGAGGATGAGATGGTTGGATGACATCACCGACTCGATGGAGCTGAGTTTGAGTAAGCTCCGGGAGTTGGTGATGGACAGGGAAACCTGGAGTGCTGCGGTCCATTCAGTGGCAAAAAGTCAGCCACAACTGAGTGGCTGAACTGAACTGATACATGAAAGGTAGAGATTTAAAAATATATATTGCAGTATTGAATTTGGTGAAACATTTTTATAATCTAAGATGAGCTCTGTTTATATGTTAACATTAACAAGTACAAAGTCTATGATACATGGTGACCTTAATATTAAGCCATGGTGGTGGATCATAGACTCAGCATTTGTGATCAGTTCGCTGGGCTGGAAGAAGCACAAGCTGGAATCAAGACTGCTGGGAGAAATATCAGTAACCTCAGATATGCAGATGACATCACCCTTATGGCAGAAAGTGAAGAGGAACTAAAGAGCCTCTTGATGAAAGTGAACAGGAGAGTGAAAAAGTTAGCTTAAAGCTCAACATTCAGAAAACTAAGATTATGACATCTGGTCCCATCACTTCATGGGAAATAGACGGGGAAACAATGGCAACAGTGTCAGACTTTGTTTTTGGGGGCTCCAAAAATCACTGCAGATGGTGATTGCAGCCATGAAATTAAAAGACCCTTACTCCTTGGAAGGAAAGTTATGATCGACCTAGATAGCACATTAAAAAGCAGAGATATTACTTTGCCAACAAAGGTCCATCTAGTCAAGGCTATGGTTTTTCCAGTAGTCATGTATGGATGTGAGAGTTGGACTGTGAAGAAAGCTAAGAGCCGAAGAATTGATGCTTTTGAACTGTGGTGTTGGAGAAGACTCTTGAGAGTCCCTTGGACTGCAAGGAGATCCAACCAGTCCATCCTAAAGGAAACCAGTCCTGTGTGTTCATTGGAAGGACTGATGCTGAGGCTGAAACTCCAATACTTTGGCCACCTCATGCGAAGAGTTGACTCATTGGAAAAGACCCTGATGCTGGGAAGGATTGGGGGCAAGAGGAGAAGGGGACGACAGAGGATGAGATGGCTGGATGGCATCACAGACTTGAAGCACATGAGTTTGAGTGAACTCCAGGAGCTGGTGATGGACAGGGAGGCCTGGCATGCTGCGATTCATGGGGTCGCAAAGAGTCGGACACGACTGAGTGACTGAACTGAACTGAAGGTCTAATTTGCTCCAGTTATTTCAGTAGCCAGGAGAAGACACTCATTCACTAGAAAAGAATATTTCTCCATTTGAGGGCCTGTGTAGTCTCTGGGGAGGGGCCATCTGTGGCTGCACCTGTGATACTATTTGTGAACATTTGGGATCAGAGGTCAAGTCAACTAAGAGCAGACTTGAGTTGTGAGTGAGGAATTCAGATTTTTCCTGTCTCCAGTCTCCCTCTTATTGTGAATTTGCACCTATGACCTGTGAAAGGAGAAGATTTAAATTCCTTTTTATGATTCTTACTATTGTTGGGCATCTCCTTGGTACTGTGTAGCCTGGAAACAGGTCTTCCCAGGGCTCCTGTGTGAGCACAGATCTCCTGTGATGCAGGATTTCCACATGAGCTGAGGCCCCAGAAACTACATGAACTGGATCTGAGAGGCCAGCTGGGATCCATCCTCACTGTAACTGATGTGAAATAGCCTGAGCCTCCCTGCCCACACCTGGGTCCCAGGGATGCTTTGTCATAACCACTTGCTTGACTCCCTTCCACCGTAGGGCTCTGTCCTGTCCCCATGTCTCAGTTCTAATCAAACTTCTCTTTACTATTTTAGGCTCTTCTCTGAACTTCTCCAGAGAGGTGGCTGATCCTGGGGAAGGAGAAGAGAGCTTCTGGCTGCTCCAGGGGAAGAAAGGGGACCCTGAGTATGATGACGTTGAACTAAGCACCCTGGGAACACCCCCAGTAACTTTCCCATGATCTTGTATTAAATATGAGATGAAGCCTCAGATATTCTAATTGCCTGTATTTCAGTAGAGTAGTGCTGACCTGTAACTGTTTTATATGGAAATTGTCCAAAATGAAATATTCTGAATAAAGTAACTTTTTGCTGTGTTGATAATTTAGCAAGTTCCATGTCAAATGCTTTTAGAGGATTGGTCCTCAAACACCATTTTCCTTACAGGAAATACAAGATGAATGAGCTGACCTGCTCTCTCACCTGTCTTAGAGGCTAATGAGAGCATGATTTTACCCTGGATCACAAATGCTCCAGGTCACTCTTATTTAGAAAAGGAGGTAAACTTGGTCCACATTCACACACTCCTTCCTAACAAGATGAACTCATGGGAAAAAACCCAATCCTGAACTTTCCTGGGTGCTCTCCCTGAGACGTCACATCACCTGTTTGTAACCTGTTATCGGGCACCAGACTGGGTGTGAGTTTCAAAGTGGAAGGTTGGCTGGTAGGAGAGAATGGATACAACTTTCCTTATCCTGCCTAAATGTGCACAGGCCAGTTTAAAATCTAACTGTACACAGCCACATCTTCCTTTTTCATCTCTCATTTATTCCTTAAGTGGATACAGACACCTCTTTGCTCTTCTCCCTCGTCTAGTTGATTATCCAATCTTTATAAATCCTTCATTTCCTCTCCATCCCTTCCTACTATTTCTTCAGGATGCTGCTATTTCTTCAGGTATGCTGCTGTCTCTCCAATATCTCTCCTTCTAAGTGAATTATATCAGCTCATATATATCTTCAAGTTGATGGAGGGCAAATTGATGCTCACCCACACCCTGTATTCAGGTGGGGCAAGAGGGAAAAAGTGGAGACCTAGGCAGAGGGGATCTAGAAGAATGGATGTAGACAGAAAGATCAGGAACAGTTGGTTATTTATGTTTCAGAAATGTGGATGGAGGGGTCTGATATAACTGATCTCTTAGAGGAAGAATTTCAGACCAATGGGCTTCTTTGAAAACATCTATTTTCAGATGTTTCAAGATTGTTTCAAGGTTGTTTTAATCTGTTTACTACTGAAAATGTAATCGTGATCCTGCCATGATTCCTCAGGGTAAAGAGAGCTGTTATGTAGGAGTGGCCAAGTAAAGATTACGTTTACACCACACCCCAACCCCTACCAACACCAATTCCATTGTGGAGATCATGGAGAAGCTGCTGAACTAATATAAGACTTGAGAGTGCTGGGCTGGTTGTGAGCTGGACCCACCCGGTTACTTGGTTGATGACTCTGGAAGGCTCCAAACTACACTCATGCTTGCAGGTTCATAGTTTTAGGCTGTGCCTGGGGATGGGAAGATGCCCAGGGCTTCTCCCAGGGCAGCTTACATGGCTATTCACCATTGGGAAATGGTGAAATAAATGACATATGATGAAATAAAGCATACACACCAAGGAGCTCACTGAACTCCAAGAAAACTTAGATAAACTACAAAACAAGTTCAGGAAGAAAATATATGAACAAAATAAGATTAAAAAATATTTCTCATCATCATTATTATTCTTTCTAATTTTTGGTTGCATTGGGTCTTTGTTGCTGCATATGGGCTTTCTCTAGTTGCAGCAAGCAGGCACCACTCTTATTTGTGGAGAGCAGGCTTCTCTATGCACAGGCTTCTCTTATTGTGGAGAATAGGCTCTAGGTACCTGGGCTTCAGGGGTTGCAGCAGGCTGCCTCCTATTTGTGGTTTGCAGGTCCTAGAGCTCAGGCTCAGTAATTGTTGAGCTAGGGTGAGTTACTCTGCAGAATAAATTCAGATTTTTTTTTTTTTACGGAGATAGAAATCATAAAAAAGGAAGTAAACAGGGAGTTTGTTGATGGTTTGGTGGTTAGGATTTGATGTATTTACTGCTGTGGTCTGGATTTAATCCTGGTAAGGAACTGAGATCCCTCAAGCTTTGCAGTGAGGCAAAGAGAATAACAGAAGGAACCAAACAGAAAAATGAACCAAACAAATTTAGTTGCTTAAGATTCAGTTCAGTTCAGTCCAGTGGCTCAGTCGTGTCTGACTTTTTGTGACCCCATGGACTGCAGCATACCAGGCTACCCTGTCCTTCACCAACTCCTGGAGCTTGCTCAAACTCATGTCCATTCAGTCAGTGATGCCATCCAACCATCTCATCCTCTGTCATCCCCTTCTTCTCCTGCCCTCAATCTTTACCAGCATCAGGGTCTTTTCCAATGAGTCAGTTCTTTGGATTAGGTGGTCAAAGTATTGGAGTTTCAGCTTCAGCATCAGTCCTTCCAATGAATATTCAGGACTGATTTCCTTTAGGATTGACTGGTTGGATCAGTTGCTTAAGATTACAATGATTGAAATGCAGCAAAATGAAAAATGCTGCAGAGAACATCAACAACAGCAGAAGACTTTGTAACTTAAAAGGCAGGACTATTGAGGTTATCTAGCCAGGGGACAAAGAAGAAAATTATTGAACAAGTGTGAAAGAACCTGTGTGAATGATGGGGTAACATTTACAGAAACAACCCGTACATTATTGGAGTCCCGGAAGGAGAAGAGAGGGAGAAAGGGACAGAGACTGTACTTAAAGAAGCAATAGCAGATAAGTCCCAAATCTGATGAGATTTAGACATCCAAGTTCATGTAGCTAATAGCTCACTCCTCAGAGTTCATTCAAAATTATCATCCCCAAGACACATTGCTTGTAATCAAGAAAAAGAGAGAATTTTATAAGCAGCAAGAGAAAAGTAAATGCTCACAAAAAAGAAATTCCCTTAAAAATGTCAGTGAACTTTTTAGAAGAAACCTGACAGGCCAAGAGAGAAAGGCATGATATATTCAAACTTATGAAAAAAAAAGCCTACCAACCAAGAATAAGTTTTCTCAGGAAGGCTGTTTTTCATAAATGAAGATGATATAAAGACTTTCCCAATTGCAGGAATTCACCAACATTAGGCTTGGCTTACAAAATTGCTGAGGGGAGTTCTTCAAACTAAATGAAGGATGCTAATTTTTATATGAAAGAAGTGAAAATATATAACAGACTTGTAAATGTAAATATTGAATCCATTTCAGCATACTCTAAACTGTACTATGGTAGTGTGCTAACCAGTTAGCTCTAGTCTAAAGGAAGTATTAAAACAGCTATAGAGAAAAATATTTTGTTAGTGGATATACAATATAAAGCGAGGTAAATTCTGACATCAAAAACAAAAAGTGTAGAAAGGGATAAAAAGGTAGAGCTTTTGTATGTCATGGAAATTAATTTGTTATCAGTGTGGTATATACTGTTGTCTCTGTAAGATGTCTTATGTGACCCATGTGGCAACAAAAATGTAAAAACCTACAGTAGATTCACAAAAAGTAAAGAGAAGGGAATCAAAGTGCAACATTATCCAAAATTATCAGTTCACAATTCTAACTGTTGTGTAGAACAGTTGAGCTGTCCTGGTCTCCACATCATCTTTCAAGATTAGCCCCAGAGGAGAATCCTGCAAAGATTCTCCTTTGCAAAGTGAAAGACTAATTAAGCTGTTTGTTATTTTAAGCCAAAGAACTCTTTCTGCACTTCATCTCCTTTCTTATATCATATAGTTGGTGTAACTGTACGTTTTTAACTCCCAATTTTCTTTCTGTGATATTGCTGTGTGATTTTAATGAAAAAACTGTCAATGATAAATCATATGAATGAATATCCTGTTTCCTCAATCGCGTTTGATTAAGACTTAGTAAGAATCCACATGTTAGTATGTTGTGGTTTATCTGGTGTATTCTTAGAGATAGAGATTTGCGGTGTTAGTTGTGACGTATTTGTTGGTGATAAGCTGCTTGCTTTTGAAAATCAAATTTTGCCTTGCTAATTGCCAGAAACATTTGCCTTTAAAACAAAAATATTAGCTAAATGATGTTTTCAGAAACATTTCTTTATATTTAAGACAATTTCTCTTCAACATTTAGTACAATGCCACTCAGCCATTCAATAAATATTAGCTGAGCATCTATTAAGTTATACAGAGGGGAAATACAGAGCTTATACACAGGTATAGGCCTCACTCCAATCCTGGGCCCTGGCAGGCCTCAGAAGATGCCTGCAGACTGCAGGAGCCTTGGTTAGCATGCCCAGATTGGGAAGAATTTGATGATAAGGAAGCGAATCTGTTCACAGAGTCTTTGATGTTAAAGGAGGAACACATTTTGCTGTATTTCCAGTGTTCTTAGGCTGGTCTCGGACAGGACTCAGCTGCACCAAAGCTCCATGTGCAATAGAGTCTCAGTTCATAGACTTTGAGCAATCACTCAGGCTTTGAACTCTGAGTGCCACCCCAGAGGCACTAACCTTAGGTTTAAGTGGTTTAAGAATCACCACCCACAAGAACTCAATAGCTCTGCAGTTGGTAATTACATCATCTCTGAGCAGAGGTAGGTTAATCATGAAGTTAATGAAACATGTTTTTCAGAGCCTCTCCTTGCACCAGCCCCTTCCAAGTCCCAAGGGGGTCCCTAGGGCTGTGGTGAAGCAGAGAGGACTCTATGATTCTTGTCCCCTCACCGTGTCTTCTGCCTGCCTTTTGCCTGTGGAAAACTTTAGTCAAAGAATATGTTTAATTGGAGAAGCGAGAAATGTGGAAACAAAGGAAAACAGTCAGAGGAGACTAAGTAATAATGTAGTCATTAAGCACAGTCAAGAACCTTTAGTTCTTTCTCAAGGGTTATAGATGATATTCTGAGCCATGTCCTGTGAGCTGTCTTATAGACACAAAACACCAGGCGGAGCAGTGAACTACATGATGACCACACTGTACCCAGGACTTGAGCATCCACAATTCTGAGAACTGACCACAAGGACATGGGAACAAGTACACCCAAGCAAAAAAGATCAACTGTACCTAAAACAACCAGTGGATGCTTTGGATGGCATCACCAGCTTGATGGACATGATTATGAGCAAGCTCTGGGAGTTGGTGATGGACAGGGAAGCCTGGCGTGCTGCAGCCCGTGGGGTCGCAAAGAGTCAGACTCGACTGAGCGACTGAAATGAACTGAAAACAGCCAAGATGATGCTAATCAGACCACTGATGACCAATTTGAAGATGACTGTTAGAGATGACTGTGCTGTTTCTGCATATAACCTCCCCCCACTCCAGCTCTGTCTATAGAAGTTCTCACCCTCTTCTTGTCATGGGGTGGGTGGAATCGGCCCTTGTATAGATGTCCACCACCGTCCCCGCCAGTTGCTGGCATCTGAAATAAACCAAACTTTCCTTTCCACCAACTTGCCCTGTATACTGGCTTTTGAGCGGTTACTAGCCGGACCCCTCACACATACCTTTCGATTACATGGTCACAAGGAGAGAGGTTTTGAATGTGCCATTTGCTTCAGTTGAGGGAAAAAAAAATTCGGCAAAATTATTTCTTATCCAAAGGTGAGGGATTTAATTAACTACATGGAGAACTAAATCCAGGAATCAGATTTGTTCCAGAAATCAAGAAGAAACAGAAGAGGTTTGGAAAGTACATGCTGCTTTTTCATTAGTACAGGATTGGTGGAATATGGTGGAATGTAAAAATAAGATCAAAGATGAACTGACTAACTCAGAGCAAAGGAGAGCTGTTTAAGGATGAAGGTCCTGATGCTCAGAGACAAAAATGGGGAAATGGAAGCACAAGTGTCAGCACAGACTGATGCAAAGGGAGGAGGAGCTGCACCAGGTGTGGATGCTCTTAAGCAGAAGCTTGGATCCAGTTGTTTGTCAATCAGTGATAGTGACTAGGAATCAACCAAGCCCCAGAGAGGAATCAAGTTGAGACCTGAGGGAGCAGCTTGGGATGAAGACACAGAAGGAAGAGGAGATCCAGAAAAGTACCTGCTTCATGTGGCAGATTTTGTCTTCCTTTCATATCTTCAGAATAGGCTCTGTTCTGATGCTGGAACAACTGACTCCCAAATCTCAGAAGGAACACACACATGCATACACACATTCATTACCAACCTGCCAACGTGCTGTGGTCAGTGAGGCTCCACTAGCTTACACGTGTACCATGTGGAACACGCAGCTTCTGGGGCAGGAAAGAGAGAAACCAGAGAGTCGCATGGGGTTTTCATGCCTCTACTCAGAAGTGACACAGGTGGCAACACCCACGTTTCATTGGCCAGAATGAGTCACTGGGAGACAGAAAAACAGCTATTTGATGAATATTACTATTGATGCCACGTCCTTGGTAGCAATGCTGTCAGTTTTTTTTTTTTCTTGCCTTGGTGAAGTTTCTGAGGTACAATTTTGTGTGGAAATTAAATGTCATTAGACTGTCCCCAGAATGGGATTTGAAGAAGACTTTCTGTATCTGGTTCCCTCATCTGGTGTGTCTCTGGCTCCTTACTCCGCTTCTGTCTGTGCTGAGTGGGAGTAGTCAGATTCGTGTCTCCCCTGCCCCCACCACCCTCCCCACCCAGTATCACTAAGTGCAGGGTGATTTTCAGCATTTGTTTATGCATTCATTTCTTTATCCGCTATTTGTTCAGCTCTCTCTATGTGTCTTTACTTGACTTCAAAGAGATATTGAAGAGTAAGACACAATACTTCCTCTCAAGAAGCCCCCACTTTAGAGACAGTGAGCAAGGTTTTACAGATTAAATAAACACAGCAGTAATTTTGAGCTGAAGGAATTAGAAAGAGTTCACAGACGTGACAACTTTGTGCTTTTAAAAACAAGAGAAGATTTATGAATTTTCTTTCTGTAATGGGCTTAAAAGTGTGTCCTCTAGAATTGAAATATACATAAATGTAATATTCTCTATTTTTATCACCGATTTCATCTTGTGCACTAGCAAGGGATGTTTGTGTGGACTGAAATTTCCATGAAGTTCACACAGACTCTCCCATTTAAAATTTATCCCTCAACTTAGCTGGGTTCATGGTAATAACTGTCTTGTCATTTCTAGTTCAAGCTCCCTGCTGAGACTGGTTTTCCTCTCTTTCAGGAGGCATCTTCTTGTCTCTCCTCCCACAGGTGGTGCCTGGGGTGGGAGGGCTTCTTTCCAACAGCAGCAGGGAATACCCTTGGTCTGCATGCTCTCCACTTAGAATCTGCTTGTCTTTGATTTCAGCTTTGATCTGCTCTTGTCTCTGGGTATCTGATGTTGCACTATGGAGGAGTGAATGAGGCCAATTCAGTGCCACACTCTTTGTTTGATGGGTACAGACTGTAAAGGGCTGAATAGAGGTGATGGGCTGGACCTCAGCCAGCTCATGACCTTGCTCTCTCCTTCATGCTCTTGTGATGAACTGGTCTTTGGTAAAGGAGTCTTTACTAACCTTGGTCCTGTCCATGCAAGGAACGCAGATGGTGAAGGGGGTCTCCAATGCTTTGGTGTAACAACTCAGTTAATCATTTTCCTTTAGAGTTGTATACCTCTTTTTTAATTAAAAAATATTTTGTATTTTAGTCTGTCTTATTGGTCCTGAGGAAATTTTCCTCAAGCAAGCAGGTTTAATTATTAATTTGCCTAGCAAAGAGATTACTGAACCTCTGACCACCATTTTCTCATGGTGATTTGGGAATAATAATGCTACATATTGTATTGCTTTAGAATCCATAAGGACAAATAGTTAGCCTAAGTAAAAGAACAAGATTCTTTCTGCTCTTTTCTTCTGTACTTCTAATTCAACATGGAAGATGTTTAAATCTTTTTATAACCACATTTCTTCCTGTTACAGTTGTGTGTGGTTTGAATTGAAAATATGCCAAATGATAAATACATAAACATCCTGACCACTTGGCCATATCTGATTAAGACCAGAACAGGAAGCTTCATGGTCTTCACCTGTCAGTGTTCTGTGGTTTGTCTTCTTTATCTTCAGATATACGAAGAAATTTGCAGCATTTTTACGTGTTTAGAACTGGCTGTCTCAGCACTGCTCTTGTACTGGGGCTAGGTTGTTTCTAGTTATTGAAATTTACTGCATTCATTGCAGAAAGGTGTTGAAGTGAACCATATATAGCTCATACCATTTAACAGTATTGAAATATCATTAAAACAAATGATACAGCTTGCATTGTGCTGTTACATCCTCACAAGTTAAATTATTTCTCAAAGGATTTCTTTTTGATTGAAATGATTTGTGTAAAATACCAGGTTGACATTCATTCATTCAGGTATACAAGAGACATCATTACGATTTTTAGTTAGCCAAGCACTGGGGATATGGAGGTGAATTAGACACAAAATGTTTTACCAAGTATATTTGAGTTTATAAAGTAAAATGATTAAGTAAACAACTTAATTCACAAAAGCTCACCAATGGTAAGGTCGAGGTTCTTGAGCAGTTACATGGGGCACAGAGAGAAGGAGTGATGTGTGGAAGACTCACAACTCTGATTGGTACCAATGACAATCACAGCATGTGGTTCCTGGGAGAGTTCTGACAGCCTCAGTCAAGGCTCCAGGTCACAGAATTGAATTCCTGCTCTAGAGTCCTGGGATTCCTTGGATGAGATGGTGGGAGATGCCCTAACACTGCTTCTCTACTACTACTACGTGTGTAAGTATGTGTGCGTGTTAGTCGCTCAGCTGTGACCAACTCATTGTGACTCCGTGGACTGTAGCCCCTCCAGGCTCCTCTGTCCATTGGATTTCCCAGGAAAGAATACCAAAGTGGGTTGTCATTTCCTTCTCCAGAGAATCTTCCTGACCCAGGGATCAAACTCAGATCTCCTGCATTGAAGGCAGACTCTTTATCATCTGAGCCATCAGGAAAGCAAGTTAACAGTAGTACATAATACTACTACTATGCACTACTGCTGTTGCCTGGAAAGTTCCATGGACAGAGGAACCTGGCATGGGTTCGCAAGGTGCTGGCCACGACTGAGCACATCAGCATCAGCACACGTACTACTGTTAACTGGTGTTGTAATATCACACGCTAATGCCAACTCACCTAATCCTCACCAAAATCAGTCATCTTGGTGGGATCATAACCCTCCTTTTACTAATCAGAGAGTGTAAGAACCCTGTTCAAGGCCCACACTTGACGTGTGGCTAAACTGTGAGTCAAGACCAGGCAGTCTGGCTCTCGAGCCTGTTTTCCTGACCCTGTACTGCACTCTCTCATGTTCATTGTGGACACAGGTGGGTTAGTGTCCTCCCTAAAACTTTCCTCCTTCAAATCTTTGATGAGATTGGATACTGAGATTTCTTTATGTGTCAGAAAGATGTAGCTTCATCCAAGGGTGAGTTGGTCCATGTTGATCCTGCACCCCCAGCTCTGGGGTAGAGGGTGCTGTGGGGACAGGCTGCCAGCCCTGAGTTTGCCGCTCCTTATAGCCCATCCCTTTCTATAAAGGGTCTGGAGCTGCTAACAGCATCTTACCTGTGAGATCTCCATCCCAAGTTGAGACCATGTGTACCTGGTTCACTAAACGCATCCCTGTGTCACCCTGTGGGAGGGATGACTGGACCTCAGGAAGCACGTCCTGTGTTCTCGGTGTCTGGCTGGTGGTTTCTGGTGATGGTGTGGACTCCACAACTGGGTGAGGAATGATGACTCTGGGCCCAGAGGGAGTAGAGCATCAATTCTAAGTGACTGAGCAGATCCTGGTCTTACTTCAGCAACTGAGTGTAAATTTTGGTTTTGATATTTATAATAAGTTTTTATCATTAACATGTTAAAGGTCCAGATATAGAAGGAGATGGGGTCAGGTACAGTCATGGGGCTTGAGAGTGACAGGACCAGATGACAAGGAAGTGATTCTTCTATAAATAATGGATATATATTAGCATATTTAGAGGAAGAAAAGCATGTGTTCAACTGTCTTTTCTCCCGTCTCAAGTAGGAAGAACAGGCATGGCGGGACAGAGAAGTTGTGTCTGCTGACTGGGATGAGGGGTCCCTCTGGTGTGGGATGTGGCAGGGCTGTGGACTAACCTGCAGCTGCCCTCAGTGTTGGCCCTACTGAGCCCTTAAGGTGGGCCGTGGGTGGCTCTTGAAGCTGTCTCTGAGCTCCAGTGGGGACCCTGGGGCCTGTGTGTCACAGATGCTTCCTTCCACGTCTGTGCTGAAAAGATGGAGTCAGGGTGAGGGGGCATCAGGGTGGGCTTGTGTGGACCGCAGGGCTTCATCATGGGAATCTTGAGCCCGAGGGGGGCATGAGGAAAGGGGGCAGCACTTTAGTGACCTTGAATTTCGATGGGGGAGCTCTATCTTGCATCACTTATGGCCCTTCTCAGTCTCTCTATTCATCCCTGGGGTACCTTCTAGGGGAGATTCTGGGAGCTTCTGTGATGAGTGGAAACAGAACAAGGCAGCAATGACTACATCGGACATCATCCTTTCTGCTTGGATCTGTCCCCTTAACCCACTGGGATTCCATTCTTGCCACCAACTTTCCTCTTAAATGCAGAACAGAGGAAGTGGGTTCATTGGTGGTTTCAGGCAGCATGAACCCCTTTCTCTTATCTGCTTCACTCACCCCTTCTTTGCCCCCTGCCTGCAGCTATCATGTAGCAGACTTTCTATTTCCCCATCTCTCTGGATCTCCTCCCTTAAATTATATTTTGTGTCTTCTTTAGTTATGGTTTTATAATACAAATGTATTCTGAGTCTTATCAAACCATACTTTCAGCATATAAAGGAGGTACATGTGAAGTTTAGAAAACTTTAGTCTTTCTAAAGTATCATTTTCTTCTTGTTTTCATTGTTTAGTCACTTAGTCGTGCCCAACTCATTTCGACAAATGGACTGTAGCTGCCCAGGCCATTCTGTCCACGGAATTCTCCAGGCAAGAATACTGAAGTGGGTTGCCATTTCCTTCTCCAGGGGATCTTCCTGACACAGGGATCGAATCCACATCTCTTGCTTTGTGCGCGGATCCTTTGTACTGAGCCATCAGTGAAGCCCCATGTTTTCTTCTAGAGATCCCTGCTCCTATTTTGGTGGGCTAGAGTTGAATGAGGACTCCTACTTTCTCTTTGTTTCCTTTAATAGCAATCTCTTTCTTTCTATCAGCATCATTTAGTGACTAGCTGAAAGAGATACTTCACATAAAATGAAATGCAGTAAAGGGAAAGTTATTTAACACATCTGAATGTCCCTATAGGGAACCCACTTGCCAATGCAGGAGAAGCAGATTTGATCCTTGAGTCATAAAGATCCCTTTAGAAGGAAATGGCAACCCCCTCCAGTATTCTTGCCTGGGAAATCCATTGGACAGAGGAGGCTGGCGAGCTACAGTCCATGGGTTGCAAAGAGTCAGACACGACTGAGCATGCAGGCACTTGCTTCAGGACCAAGTCTCCAGTTCATTCTGAGAAGGCGGAAAACCCTGTAATCTCATCCTCCCAACTTGATGGGTCTCACTTCATGCTTTCACAGTCACCTGTGAATTCCTGTACTCCTGGTCCTCATTTTATACTGACCTGATAAATACTCTTGTATTTCGAGACTTCTTGTAATTCTCTGCTTTCACCCTGAGCTCAGTGCCGGGGAAGATCAATGCTCGATTCTACAAAAGTTATTCTCCACGGGTCAACAGATCCCACACCCAGACCCTGTGAGATCTCACAGTCTGCAGATATTGACCAGGGTGATCAGGGGAGAGAAAGGCACTCATGATTTTTGATGAACCGTTTCTACCCCAGTCCCAGTGGTGGGACCCAGCTCTCAGGACTACGGAAGCAGGAGCTCAAAGGACCGTGTTGCTCATATAAGGACATTTTGAAGATTCAGAAGCTCATTGGTGTCTGAGCTTCAGAAAGTGGCAGATGCAGCCTCCAATAGTGCCTGAAATGGTGAAATGTGTTGCTATTGGCTCTCAGGAGGAGAGGGTGTAAAGGGTGGTCTATATAGACCCCGGTCGGCACTCTGATGCCTCCTCACAGGCTGATCCTGTATCTGGGACTGTGACCTTGAGGACATAGGGTCAGGATGGCTCTGGGCAGACACCTCTCCCTGCGGGGACTCTGTGTCCTCCTCCTCGGCACCGTGGTGGGTGGTCAAGGTAAGAGCTGCCCCTCTGTCCTGGGTCCAAACCAGGCAGTGCATGCCTTGGTGAAGGGAAAGGTGTCTGGAGTTCTGGAGCAGAGCCTCAGTGTTTTTGACCAAAAAAGAACCATGCTGATGTGAATACTGGTCCATCTCCTATGGGGGGTCCATTGGTCATAGTGGCAGATTTTACAGAGCAGTGAGGTTTGGTCTGGACCAAGCTGGGTCAGCCTGAGTCCCCTCCACGGTCTCCCTTGTTTTCAGGGAGCTTCTAGGAGTCCCAGTGGCTCCCAGTGTATGGAAGTTCCAGTGACTGACCTCAGCTGGGACTCTGGGCTGTTCCCACACGCTCCACGTGCCTGGTGTGTGAGCACTGCCCCTGGGTCCCTGTGTTTCCTGTGTCTTCGCTCCTGCAGGCTCTGTGATTATGTGTGTGTTATGTGTGTGTATGTGTGTAGGTGAGGAGTGTGTAAGGGTGTGTGTATGTGAGGGTATGAAGAGTATGTGTGTGTGAGTGTGTGAGCGTGTGTATGTATGAGGGTGTATGTGGGTATGAAGAGTGTATGTGTTTGTGGAGTGTGTGAGGAGTGTGCAAATGATGTATTAAGTTGTGTGAGGAGTATATGTGGGTGAGTGAGGAGTGTGTGAGGAGTGTGGGAGGGTGTGTGAGGCTGTGTGAGCCTGTGTGTGTGTGTGTGTGTGTGTGTGTGTGAGGGGAGGTGGAACCTGCCTGTGTGAGAGGAACAGAGTTGCTGAGCAGGGAGTGAGTCCGTTGGTCTGTAAAGCACACGGGGTGTCCACAGGGCTGGTTGTCATGGCCGCTGCATGTAACTGGATCAGAGATAATCATACACCCACCGGCCTCTCTCTGGCTCCTCTCCCCCATCTCTCGGGCTCCCCTCTGCTTGTTGCCATGTCTGTCAAGCACTGGGCTCTGTGAGAGGCTCTGCCTGCTGGTCTTACCTGTTCCCACCAGGTGTCCATTAGGGAGCAGAGAAGCCTGCATCCAGGAGAGGGGACCTCTTGTCTGTTCAGTTCAGTTCAGTTCAGTTGCTCACTGATGTCTGACTCTTTGCGATCCCATGGACCGCAGCATGCCAGGCCTTCCTGTCCACCACCAACTCCCAGAGTCTACCCAAACTCATGTCCATTGAGTCAGTGATGCCATCCAACCATCTCATCGTCTGTTGTCCCCTTCTCCTCCCACCTTCTCTCTTTCCCAGCTTCAGAGTCTTTTCAGATGTGTCAGCTCTTCACATCAGGTGGCCAAAGTATTGGAGTTTCAGCTTCCACATCAGTCCTTCCAATGAACTTGTCCATCTGTTTGTAAAGATCAGTTGATGTGCAGCCCCATGTGTATAAGTTCCCAAGTCCCTGCCCCAGTCCCCGTGACTCATTTCCTGATGTGCTGGGGGCCTGGGATGGTCCTTTCCCCTCCCAGGATCTGCTGTGACTCTGTAGGGAGCACTTTCTCTCGTGCCCTCTCTTGTCCCTCCCTGGGGGCTGCTTTCCACTGAGTGAGGGTGGAGTATGTTACCAGTTGTTCTGTTGTGGTCTGCAAGGTTTCTTTGGACAAATCCGCTGATCTCCTTATGGGAGTTCTCTTGGGTGACAGAATTTTTTTCTTCTCTTTAGACTTTTAGAATTCTCTCTTTCTCTTTGCATTTGAACAGTTTACTCTGTGAGTCTTGGAGATGGTTGTTTTGGGTTGAAATTTTGGGGTGACTTATTAGCTTCGTGAACTTAGGTGTCCAGATCTTTCCCCAGGTTTGGAAATTCGCAGCTTGTCTTTCTTTCTAATTATTTATTTTTGGCTGTGCTAGGTCTCCTTGCTGCATGTGGGCTTTCTCTAGCTGTGGTAAGCAGGGGCTACTCCTCGCTGCAGTGCATGGGCTTCTCACTGCAGTGGCTTCTCTTGCTGGAGACCACAGGCTCTAGGTGCACACGTTTCAGCAGCTGTGGCACACTGGCTTAGTTGCTCTGCGGCATGTGGAATCTTCCTGGACCAGGGATTGAACCCATGTCCCCTACATTGACAGGTGGATTCTTAACCACTACACCACCAGGGAAGTCCTCCTAAGTCCTCCTCAGCCCTTAATTCTTTTCTCCTTCACTTCTTCTGTTATGACTCCAGTCCATACATTGTTTCTCTTTATGGTGTCCACTGGCTTTCTATATTCCTTTCATTCTCTTTTGGCTCCTCTATTTGGATGCTTTCAACTAATCTTTCTTCTAACACATTGATTCCTTTTTCTTTTTATTTCCCTTGGTCAAGTCGGTTGTTGAATCTCTGTGTTGAATTCTTCAGTTTACTCGTTGTATTGTGCATATTATGTCGCCTCAGTCATATCTGACTCTTTGTGACCCTATGGACTGTAGCCCACCAGGCTCCTCTGTCCATAGGATTCTCCAGGCAAGAATACTGAAGTGGGTTGCCATGCACTCCTCCAGGGGATCTTCTGGACCCAGGGATCAAACCCAAGTCTCTTACATTTCCTGCACTTGCAGACAGGTTCTTTACCACTAGTGCCACCTGGGAAGCCCATTCATTTATTATTCAGCTTCAAAATATCTGGTTGAAGAATTGAAGAAGTGAAAGTCACTCAGTCATGTTTGACTCTTTGTGACCCCATGGGTACACAGTCCATGGAATTCTCTAGGCCTTACTGGAGTGGGTAGTCTTTCTCTTCTCCAGGGGGTCTTCCCAACCCAAGGATCAAACCCAGGTCTCCAGCATTGCAGACTGATTCTTTACCAGCTGAGCCACAAGAGAAGACTGGGGTGGGTAGCCTATTCCTTCTCCAGCAGATATTCCTGATGCAGGAATTGAACCGGAGTCTCCTTCATTGCAGATGGATTCTTTACCAACTGAGTTATCAGAGAATCACAAAATATCTGGTTAGTTCTTTTTTTTTTTTTTTTCCTAAATAATCTTCTGATGCTGGGAAAGATTGAAGGTGGTAGGAGAAGGGGACGACAGAGGATGAGATGCTTGCATGGCATCACTGACTGAATGGATATGAGTCTGAGTAAACTTTGGGAGTTGGTGATGGACAGGGAGGCCTGGCGTACTATACTCCATGGGGTCTCAAAGAATCAGACATGACTGAGTGACTGAACTGAACTGAACACTGGGAATGTCTCCATCTATGATGTTCCTACTAATGAACTTCTTTTTATGTGCAGAAACCAGATTCATCTTATGACTTAATTGCTAAAGTGACATCTGATCACTTTCATCAAATTCCATTTGTTAGATGCGTGTTACAGGTATATTGGAGTGTGGAATTACACAAAGACATGAACACCAGATGGCAGGAATAACCAGGACATTTTAGAGCCTGTTGCCCCAGTCCTCTGTTCCTGAGCTGGATTAGATACTTCCTATACACAGGGAAGGAGAGGGAGGATTCCTCCCTGGATCCCGGGCCATGAGCTGCAACTGAGATGGAGAAGCTGGGCCCTAGTAGCCTTGGGCACATCTACAGGGAGGGCAGCATCCAGAGTCTCTGAAGACCTGTCCTCGATGGTGTCCCTGGAGCTGGCTCTACAGGCTCCTGAAAAATACCTGGTGTCTCCCTTCCTGCTCTGTATTCAGTGATGGCACATTGGGGGCTTAGAGTTAGCCACGCTGGGAATGCTTATACCACAGAGGTCAGGAAATACTAAATCCCATGCACTGTTTTGCTCCTCAGAGAGCTAATGTTTTAAATATTATACCACTCTAAGTCTCCTAAAATCTTTCCTGTCGCGTGTCTCTTTTGCAGTACTGGAGCTGAGGCTGAAGGATGGAGCCCACCGCTGTGAGGGGAGAGTGGAAGTGAAGCACCAAGGAGAATGGGGCACAGTGGATGATCTGGAATGGACCTTGAAGGATGCATCTGTAGTGTGCAGACAGCTGGGGTGTGGAGCTGCCATTGGTTTTCCTGGAGGGGCTTATTTTGGACCAGGACTTGGCCCCATTTGGCTTTCGTATACTTCATGTGAAGGGGTAGAGTCAACTGTCAGTGACTGTAGGCATTCTAATATTAAAGACTATCGTAATGCTAGCTATTCGCACGACGAGGATGCTGGAGTAGTCTGCTCAGGTAAGTCCTGTCTGGTTTGTGTGGGGATCTCTAGCAGGAAAAGCCTCTGTCTTATTACCATATTTGAGATTATGGATACAGTCTTTAGAAGATACTTGGGTGAAGGGTCTTTGTGATGTGTCACAGGAGGCAGCTAAGTTGCTTCAGTCGTGTCCGACTCTGTGCGACCCCACAGACGGCAGCCCACCAGGCTCCACCACCCCTGGGATTCTCCAGGCAAGAACACTGAAGGGGGTTGCCATTTCCTTCTCCAATGCATGAAAGTGAAAAGTGAAAGTGAAGTCGCTGAGCCGTGTCCAACTCTTCGCGACCTCATGGACTGCAGCCCACCAGGCTCCTCCGTCCATGGGATTTTCGAGGCTAGAGTACTGGAGGGGGTGCCATTTTCTTCTCCAATGCATGAAAATGAAAAGTGAAAGTGAAGTCACTCAGTCGTGTCCGACTCTTCGAGACCTCATGGACTGCAGCCCACCAGGCTCCTCCGTCCGTGGGATTTTCCAGGCCAGAGTACTGGAGTGGGGTGCCATCGCCTTCTCTGACAGGAGGCAGAGGTGATGTCAAAAGTTTCATACAGATTTAGCTTCTGGATTTGACCTCTGTGACACAGTCTCAGCATGGTAATTGTTCTGTATTCTTTGACATAATGGTCAGTAGGGTGTGGCTACATTGATGGGAGGGTGGTGTCATAGGAGAGTTGTAGGCAACAAGGTTTATTATCCTCATTGGTCCTAAAAGTCAGAGTCACCATACTCCATCAGGTTGATATGTGGGTGATGTGCCAATAGAACAGGCTCAACCAAGCAATGGTGACCCCAAAAGGGCATGTGAAGACCCATGGACAAGTCACCATACCCGAAGTCATGGTGCAGTTACACAAGGAAAAGCTGTGAGAGAATTCAGTGGTGCATTTAAATGTCCCTAGGTCACAGTCAGAGGAGGCCAGAAGTGGGACTTGTGGCAGGGAAAATCTCATCACAATGGTGTACCTGATGAATTGAGTGGGGAGCTCACACCACATTTGCAGGGATGTTGAGGGAGCAGGAAAATCAAGTCTTTTAGTTTACTACACAGTAGCTGAAGCGCACCACATATAAGAGGCAGTGAAGCTAAGAGTTCATGGGGTTCTCAAGGCAAGAATACTGAAGTGGTTTGCCTTTCCTTCTCCAGTGGACCACATCTTGTCAGAACTGTCCACTAAGACCCGTCTGTCTTGGGTGGCCCTACATGGCATTGCTCATAGTTTCATTGAGTTAGACAAGGCTGTGGCCCATGCACTGTGAACTTCCAGATGTTCAAGCTGGATTTAGAAAAAACAGGAACCAGAGGTCAAATTGCCAACATCTGTTTGATCACTGAAAATGCAAGACAGTTCAGGAAAAACATCTACTTCTACTTTACTGACTATGACAAAGCCTTTAACTGTGTGGATCACAACAAACTGGAAAATTCTTCAAGAGATGGGAATACCAGACCATCTGACCTGCATCCTGAGAAATCTGTATGTAGGTCAAGAAGCAACAGCTAGAACTGGACATGGAACAAAAGACTGGTTCCAAATTGGGGAAGGAGTACGTCAAGGCTGTATATTGTCACCCTGCTTATTTAACTTATATGCAGAGTACATCATGGGAAATGTTGGACTGGATGAAGCACAAGTTGGAATCAAGATTGTCAGGAGAAATATCAATAACCTTAGATGCAGATTACATCACACTTATGGCCGAAAGCAAAGAACTAAAGACCCTCTTGATGATAGTGAAAGAGGAGAGTGAAAAAGTTGGCTTAAAACTCAACATTCAGAAACTAAGATCATAGCATCTGGTCCCATCACTTCCTGGCAAATGGGGAAACAGTGGAAATGGTGAAAGACTTTTTTTTTTTGGCTCCAAAATTACTGCAGATGGTGACTGCAGCCATGAAATTAAAAGACGCTTGATCCTTGTAAGAAAAGCTATGACCAACCTAGACAGCATATTAAAAAGCAGAGACATTTCTTTGCCAAAAAAGACTGGTCTAGTCAAAGCTATGGTTTTTCCAGTAGTCCTATATAGATGTGAGAGTTGGACTATAAAGAAAGCTGAGCACTGAAGAATTGATGCTTTTGAACTGTGGTGTTGGAGAAGACTCTTGAGAGTCCCTTGGACTGCAAGGAGATCCAACCAGTCCATCCTAAAGGAAACCAGCCCTGGGTGTTCATTGGAAGGACTGATGCTGAAGCTGAACCTCCAGTACTTTGGCCACCTCATGCGAAGAACCGACTCATTGGAAAAGACCCTGATGCTGGGAAAGATTGAAGGTGGGAGGATAAAGGGATGACAGAGGATGAGGTGGTTGGATGGCATCACCGACTGAATGGACATGAAATAGAGTAAACCCCAGGAGTTGGTGGTGGACAGGGAAACCTGGCATGCTGCAGTCCATGGTGTTGCAAAGAGTCAGACATGAATGAGGAACTGAACTGAACTGAATTGAAGCTAAGAGGACCTGATGTGACTCCTAAGAAGTACTCAGTGCTATCTAAGTGTGTTTGACCTATGCCAAGGTGGATGCAGGAAAGAAGTGAAACCAGGGCGTGAATGGGTGCTCACAGTATTTGGCAGAGATGCTTCTAGTTGTTATCACAATTGCAGATTGGATGTCCAGGTTATTAATCACATCAGAACAACTGGACTGGAGGAAGATATTGTCAGTTTTCACAGTGAATTCCCTAAGGTAGAAGGCTGGTCTTAGGATAGTACCACCCCATCTAATGGGATGGTGGGACAGGGGAGCCCTGAAGACATCTGCAGTAGGTCCTTAACAGCCACAGCCAATTAGCTGTTGGGTATTTATGTACAGGAAGATCATTGGAAAAGTGATCTTTTCTAATCTCACCTTCAGCAGATTTTTGATGATTCTAGTTGATGCCCTTAAGGAAACAATTCTTTTCCTTTTTAAAAAGTACTTTATTGAGGTATGTCTGACATACAAAACTGCTTGATAAGTATGCATTTGTGAAACCACTACAGCACTTATGTCATAAATCTATTCATCTCTTCAAAATGTTTTCTTCCATTCTCTTTATCATTCTCATTAAAAATAATTATTTTCAAGGTGAATTTGAATTTTAGTTAGAAACTTTTGTTTTAAACAAACCTGTTTTCTGGCATCTCAAGCAACCTTCCTCATTGTCACAATGTCATAATCATGGTTCCAACTGAAGATAAATTTGTGGAAATACTACAGGTGTCACTAACATATTTTGATAAATCAGCATCTGAGTGAAAATAGAGTGTGTGATGTTCAAACTTAGTGTTAAATTAGAACTCCCAATGTTATCCTAAGAAAACTGATGTCTTGTTATTAATTCCAGTTAAGATATACTTAGAAGTAGAGAATTGGAAGTGCTCTGATATTTAACAAAGGTCTGTCTAGTTAAGGCTATGGTTTTCCAGTGGTTATGTATGGATGCGAGAGTTGGACTGTGAAGAAAGCTGAGCACCAAAGAATTGATGCTTTTGAACTGTGGTGTTAGAGAAGACTCTTGAGAGTCCCTTGGAGATCCAACCAGTCCATTCTGAAGGAGATCAGTCCTGGGTGTTCATTGGAAGGACTGATGCTAAAGCTGAAACTCCAATACTTTGGCCACCTCATGTGAAGAGTTGACTCATTGGAAAAGACTCTGATGCTGGGAGGGATTGGGAGCAGGAGGAGAAGGGGATGACAGAGGATGAGATGGCTGGATGGCATGACCGACTCGATGGACATGAGTTTGAATGAACTCCGGGAGTTGGTGATGGACAGGGAGGCCTGGCGTGCTGCGATTCATGGGTTCACAAGGAGTCGGACACGACTGAGCAACTGAACTGAACTGAACTAATATTTAAACCCTGATTGTGGTTTGTACACCCTGACTACCATTGCTCTAACTTAGACTCTCACATTTTTATGAATGGTTCTGGGTTCCTTCTATTTCTCTTTTTGTCACTAGTTTCCTCCTCCTGGTCTGTTCTTTCTGTATTTTCAGACATATTTTAATGATGTGAAGATAAGTCAAAATGGTGGTGATATAGCAGAAATAAGATTAGAATAGCATGTGTTTTGATTATCTTAATCAAAACTCTTGGAGTTTCTTCTGCTCAACCTTAGCAGTCAGGTATGGAAGAGAAATTCCAGCTTCAGTAGTGGATTGCTGGAAGTGAAGTACCGTGTTTAGGAGAAATCTAGAGTGGAAACAAAGACCAGAGGAGAATGTAGAGAAGCTTGTTTGGAAAAATGAGATTTCATGGAGTTCAGGTGGAAGATCTGGGAGGGAACACACAAATTGTGAAGGACTGTGGTGCAAGCGTTCCAAGTTCCTTCAGTCCTGTCCTACTCTTTGTGACCCGATGGACCATAGGATTCTCCAGGCACAAATACTGGAGTGGGTGGCCATTTCCTTCTCCAGGGGATCTTCCTCACCCAGGGATCAAACCTGGGTTTCCCACATTGGAGGCAGAGTCTTGATTATCTTCTAAGCCACCAGAGACTACAGTACTGAAGTGCAAAATGGTGAGGGGATGAAGATGCAAGGATTGCAGGAGGGGAGGGTTGGAAAGATGCAGGTCAATTCATACATTCACCACAGCCTCTGTGCTACACTTCCTTCCTGCCCTCATTCCTTCCCTCCTTCTCTTCCTTTATCCTGTTGTGGGAGTCATTTCTCAGCTCTGTGGAAGTACTAGCATTTGTAGCTGGCAGTTTTCTTAGTGGAAAATTTTTATAATATGGATTCTGTTTATTTAACAAATAAGTTTACTCATATTTTTCTCTTTTTTTGTATCAGATTTTGGTGAGTTGTGTTTCACAAGTAATGTGTTTTAAAGGACTTGGCCCATTTTACAAAAAATTTTCAAATTAGTGACACTGGTTCATATCTCATATCTTTACACGTTGGGAAGATCTACAATGATATTTCTCCTTTTGCTACTGGTGCTGTTAATGTGTTCCTCTTTTTTCTTAATTGGTTTGCTAGAAGATTATCAGTGTTAATGTTCTTTTTAAGAGAATCACTAATGGACTGTATTGATTTTCTTGATCGTGTATTTGCTTTCTTCTTAATTGATTTCTATGCTCAGTTTTCATTCCTCTTTTTCAGTTATGATTGTGGTTGCTTTTGTAGATTCTTAAGGTGGAGTCTTGGATCATTTTCTTCTGTTTCTATTTTTATTCTAATGTAATCATCAAAGAAGCATCAAGGTTCTAAATTTTCTTCTAAGCATCACTTTATTTTTAACCCACCAGTTTCAATACTATATAATTTCTTTTGTATTTTATTATCATAAAATGTTTCTTTTTCTCTGAATGAATTCTCTGTCTTATAGTCTGACTTTGTATGATATTAATTTAGATATTATATAGAGTTTTCTCTGATTTGTGTTTGCATGGTATGTAATTTTTACCTCTTTAATATGTTTCTATGTTTATATTTAAACACATATAAGTTTGTAGACAGTATATTGTTTTGTCTTATTTTATGTGGTCTGATTATCTTGTTTTTTATTTGGAGTACTTAAGTTATTTATTTAATGTAATTATTGATATAATTGGGTTTAAGTGTACTTGCCTGCTATTTGTCAGAGAAGGCAATGGCAACCCACTCCAGTACTCTTGCCTGGAAAATCCCATGGACGGAGGAGCCTGCTAGGCTGCAGTCCATCGGGTCGCTAAGAGTCGGACACGACTGAGCGACTTCACTTTCACTTTTCACTTTTCACTTTTATACATTGGAGAAGGAAATGGCAACCCACTCCAGTGTTCTTGCCTTGAGAATTCCAGGGACAGGGGAGCCTGGTGGGCTGCCGTCTATGGGGTCTCACAGAGTCGGACATGACTGAAGTGACTTTGCAGCAGTAGCAGCAGCAGCTGCTGCTATATTTTATATCTTTGTTCTTATTTTAATCTTCGAGTATATTTTATCATTTTAATTTAAATACTGTATTGGTTTATTAATTGTATAAGAGTTTTAGGTGATTATAATGTTTAATTTTATTAATTTTTGAAGTAATTTTTATTTTTTGCTGGCTGGGTCTTCATTGCTGCATGGGCTTTTCTCTAGTTGTGGAGATCAGAGGCTACTCTTTAGTTGCAGGCATGAGTTTCTCATTGCAGTGGCCTCTCTTGCTGTAGTGCACAGACTCTATGGTGCACAAGCTTCAGTAGTCGTGGCCCCTGGGCTCTAGAGTACAGGCTCACTAGTTGTGGTGCACAGGCTTAGTGGCTCCGTGGTATGTGGGATTTTCCTAGACCACGGATTGAACCCACATCTCCTGCATTGTCAGGTGGAGTCTTCACCACTGAACCACCGGGAAAGCCCAATGTTGAATTATTAATCTTCAATTACATTTTACCTTGAAATGATATTATGTCACAATTTGCAATGTCAGTCACTATACTTTTCTTCCACTTTCCTGTTCCTGTCTTTGGTGCTGTCATTGTCATACATTCTATTTATAAATTTATTATGAATCTTATAGTTTGTTGCTAATATTTTTGCCTTAAATCTTCTAATAGAGGATCAACATTTACCACAGTCTCTATAGCTTTGAGAGGATCCATGTTTTCATCTGCTGTCATCTCCCTTTAGCTTGAAGAACTTTCTGAGGCAGTTTTGTGTAGTGTGTGTCTGGTGGCCTCCAATTCTATCATCTCTCATTTACTTGAAATCATTTTAATTTTCATTCAGTTTTGAAAAGTATTTTCATAGCTGATTCAATTTTAGTGTAACAAATGCCCAATCCCAATACTTTAAATATGTATTACATTGTCATCTGACTTTCATTGCCTTCAACAAAATGTCAGTAAATAATACTTATCCTTTTGTTCCCTGTATATAATGTGTCAAACTTCCCTGGCTGCTCTTAACATATTTTTGTTTGTTTGTTTACCACTGAATTTCAGTAATTACATTGTCAAGTTTTCTGAGAATGGTTTCATTATCTTATTTGGGGTTTGTTTAGTTTTTTTGATCAATGGGTTTACAGTTTTCAATAACTTTGGGAAAATGTCATTTATCTTTTCTTAATATTTTTCTGCACATCCATTATTCTGAATCTCCAAATACACATATTTTATATATTTTGATATTATCCCACATGCCATTGAGTTTCCATTCTTATTTTTCTGCCTTTTTACTCTCTTTGGTTCAATTTAAATAGTTTCTACTACTGTGTTTTACTTCCCAGTTCTTTTATTCTGCAACGTCTAGTCTCTTGTGTAATTAATCCAGATGATTGTTCATTCCAATACTATATTTTTCAGTTTCAGAAGTCTCATTTGTTTATTTTTCCTAGTTTTCCTCCCTGTTTATTTTTACTGTTCATTAAGCATATTGATATTAGGGGTTTAAGGAGCTCTTCAGCCAATTCAATCATTTCTGTAATTTCTGAACCTGCTTTAAATGATTGTTTTTAAAAAATGTGTTATGGGTTACGTTTCTCTCTTTTGGAAATTCTAATAATTTTTTGGTTGGATGTTGGGCATCACTAAGCAATCCTTTACCAGGAAGATCTTCAGAAGTAAATAATCAGAACACACCCAGAAATCAGGGAATTGTACTTGATGAATTAAATAAAATTTTTTCATTGGGTTATCTTCATTCAGTTCAAAATGTGTTCCTTTGATGACCAAATGATGAACTTTTATTTTGGTTTTCCTCCTTTACTTTCAAAACTTCCTTGATCCCACCTTGCCTGCCATATGCCCCAGCTACATCCTACTTCTTCAGCAGTAGCTATCCTTTCTGATTTTCTTTTCCATCCATCTGTATCTTTTAAAATGGTGTTTGCTTGTCTGAAGTGGGAGAAGTGAGAAAGGATAACAGTTTAGGTGGTAGATGGGAGGAGCAAGGGGTGATGTAGTATGCTAACAACCTATTCAAGGAGTGTTTCCCACAAATATTTGCATATTTATCCATACTGAGGCTTTTTCAACTTGGAACTCTCCAAATTATGGCTTGTTTGCTCATTTCCTCCTCCTTCTCCTTCTTCTTCCTTTTTTATGGCAATATGCCATCTTCTTTTAGAATTGTAAAACATTCATGAAAGAAATTAAAGATAATATCATCAATGGAAAGTCATTCTGTGTTTCTGGCCTGAAAGAATTAGTATTGTTAAAATGCCTGTACTTCTCAAAGTGATCTATAGATTTAATGCAATTCCTATCTAAATAGCATTCTTTATAGAAATAGGAAAACAATGTTAAAATATGAATGTGTGTTTTAATTTTTATATATTCATGAATTCCTGTTTTGTGATCATTATTGAATTTTAGTTCCATTCTATTATGGTCATGTAAGATACTTGGAATTATTTTAATATTTTTGAATGTGTTAAGGCTTATTTGTAACCTAGCCTGGAGACTATTCCATGTGTGCTTGAGAAGAATGCATATATTTCTATGGTTAGAATTTTACAATGATAGTATTAAAATAAATTCTTATCAGCCCTTAGCATTTTCTATGAGTCCTGTTTGAGAAGAAAAACCTTTAATAGGAGACGATGTGGAAACTCAGCTGTCTGGTGAACTCCCACTGAGAGCACACTCTCCCCCAGATTCTTTGACAAATCCTAGGATTTCAAGAGAGATGGCTGAGACTCTCTCTCTATGACTCTCTGAGTTTTCTTAACTCATTTTCCTTCCCACTGAGGTCACTGAAGGAATTCATGGAATTTTTTGGCATCAAAAAGTATCAGAAAGACAAGATGTGATCACATAAATGTGAATTAATGATAGTGTCCATATTTCTTCTCTGGAGCCATCGCCCATCTACAGGTTGGCTATGCCCTCATCAATCCAGCCTCAGGATTTTCCTTAACCTAAGTCACTTGAGGACTAGCTTCTGGGAGAGAAAACTGGTCAGAATATTAGCCCCACAAGTCAGCTTGTCTAGATGCTAGGTCTCTAATCTCATAGCCTATGTCCCTTTGGGTGGCTTCTGGTCTGCATGTCTCTATGTTCAAGTTTAAGTGCCTGAATATTATACAGTGTCCTTGGACCTGTATATAGGTCCTAGGCTGCTAAATGAGAAATTCACTTCTCCAACCAATGCTAAAAGATGTGTTTCCAGTATTCAGCCATTCCAATGATCTGAATTGGGCTCTGTAGTTTCCAGGCTCCTAGACCAAGGAATTCACATTTTTTTATAAAAATTTTATTTTTAAACTTTACAATATTGTATTAGTTTTGCCAAATATTGAAATGAATTCACATTTTTAACCAGTCCCAAAGTGTATGTTCTTGGGATTCAATCATTCCAAACTGACCTTGTAATACTCCTGGATTTCTCTTTAGAAACCTGCTCATGAAAATTCAATTATGACGCTAACTGTCAAAGACTCTCTACATGCTCCACTCCTAAAACGAAAAACTTTCACTCCACTGCCTGTGACGTGTGGTTTCCAGTAGCCAAGTCAGTACCATGAACACTCACTGATCTTGTTGTTGTTTCCTCTTAGGATTTGTGCGTCTGGCTGGAGGGGATGCACCCTGCTCAGGGCGAGTAGAAGTGTATTCTGGAGAAGCCTGGATCCCAGTGTCTGATGGGAATTTCACACTCCCCACTGCCCAGGTCATCTGTGCAGAGCTGGGGTGTGGCAAGGCTGTGTCTGTCCAGGGACATGAGCTCTTCAGAGAGTCCAGTGCCTGGGTCTGGGCTGAAGAGTTCAGGTGTGAGGGGGAGGAGCCTGAGCTCTGGGTCTGCCTCAGAGTGCCCTGTCCAGGGGGCACCTGTCACCACAGTGGATCTGCTCAGGTTGTCTGTTCAGGTGAGATGCAGATCAGGCCTTTCACCTCTGTGAACACCCTGGTCAGGTGAGAAAGTCATGTAATTTTGCTGAAACTTCTTCTTCTACCAGCATACTCAGAAGTCCGGCTCATGACAAATGGCTCCTCTCAGTGTGAGGGGCAGGTGGAGATGAACATTTCTGGACGATGGAGAGTGCTCTGTGCCTCCCACTGGAGTCTGGCCAATGCCAATGTTGTCTGTCATCAGCTCGGCTGTGGAGTTGCCATCTCCACCCCTGGAGGACCACACTTGGTGGAAGGAGGTGATCAGATCCTAACAGCCCGATTTCACTGCTCAGGGGCAGAGTCCTTCCTGTGGAGTTGTCCTGTGACTGCCCTGGGTGGGCCTGACTGTTCCCATGGCAACACAGCCTCTGTGATCTGCTCAGGTAAGAGAGAGGGACAAGGGCTACTGGTATACAGGATGCTCCTGGAGTGAAATGTCTCCAAGAGCAGAGAGTGAGGTTAAACGGGCTTCAAAGTCAGAGATTTTGTGGTGAAATATGGATCTTCTCATTGTTCATTCATTTTTCAAATCAGGGCAGGAAGTGTGAAGGGGAATAATATATTTTTAAGCAGCATCGTTGCTTACATAAAATCATAGAAAACAATATAGGAGCAGTAAATATAGACCTAAGTATGAACCCCAACCCAGAGCAACAAAGAGAATGTCCCCAGCACCACAGTCACTGTCATCCCCAGTATCTGTGTCTTCCCTCCTCGATGGGGAAAAGCGCTTACCTAACTTCTACTAACATAGAGAGTTTTATCAATGTTTGAACTTTATATAAAATGATGCAGTATGTTTCATCGTTTTATCTAAGTTTGTAGACTGAAAATTATGTTTGGGATTCACACATGATGTTGTATATTTTAGCACTTTATTTTTTTTTATTACAGTAGAGTACGCTTTGAATGATCACATGGCCATGTACTGATCCATTCTACTGACAGTATAAATCTGAGTTATTTCCAGTTCTTGACTATTACAAATACAATGGTGCAAATTACCATAATGATGACTTTTGGCAAAAGTATTTATTATGATTTTTGTGTGTTTAATTCTTGGTCTTATATTTTTATTTTCTTAATGGTATGCTGTACTTCAATGAGCCAAGTTACTCATCTTAGGTTTGACTTATCAACTTTTTTTCTGTACATGTAGTGCTCTTGCAGTCAGTCAGTTCAGTTCAATCGCTCAGTCATGTCTGACTCTCTGCAACCCCATGGACTGCAGCATGCCAAGCTTTCCTGTCCTTCACCATCTCCTGGAGCTTGCTCAAGCTCATATGCATTGAGTCGGTGAAACCATCCAGTCATCTGATTCTCTGTCATCCCCTTCTCCTCCTGCCTTCAATCTTTCTCAGCTTCAGGGTCTTTTCCAATGAGTCAGTTCTTCCCATCATGTGACCAAAGTATTGGAGCTTCAGCATCAGTTTTTCCAATAAATATTCAGGACTGATTTCCTTTAGGATTGACTGATTGGACCTCCTTGCCATCCAAGGGACTGTCAAGAGTCTTCTCCAACACCACAGTTCAAAAGTATCAATTATTCAGCATTCAGCTTTCTTTATGGTCCAACTCTCACATCCATACATGATTACTGGAAAAGTCATAGCTTAGACTAGATGGGTCTTTGTCAGTAATGTCTCTGCTTTTTAATATGTTGACTAGGTTGGTCATAGCTTTTCTTCCAAGCAACAAGCATCTTTTAATTTCATGGCTGTAGACATAATCTGCAGTGATTTTGGAGCCCAAGAAAATAAAGTCTGTCCCTGTTTCCCCATCTTTTTGCCATAAAATGATGGGACCAGATGCCATGATATTAGTTTTTTGAATGTTGAGTTTTAAGCCAACATTTTCACTCTCCTCTTTCAATTTCATCAAGAGGCTCTTTAATTTCTCCTCACTTTCTGCCATAAAGGTAGTGTCATTTGCATATCTGAGGTTATTGATATTTCTCCCAGCAATCTTGACTCCAGTTTGTGCTTCATCCAGCCCAGCATTTTGCATGATGTACTCTGCATATAAATTAAATAAGCAGAGTGACAATATATAGCCTTGATGTACTTCTATCTCAGTTTTGAACTAGTCCATTGATCCAGTCCCTAGAACTCCTTATATTCTTCTTAAATGAACTTTGTCTATTCCAAAATTACAAAAATGTTCTCTGAGAGTACCTCACAGAAGTGTAATTACTTTTTTTCCCCCCATATAATTGTACATTGCTTCTAGGATTGACATCTGTGTAGGATAAGGGTCAAGTATCCTGTTTTCATATGGGTATCTATTTGACTCAAAATCTTTTTCTGAAAAGACTATTCCCCACTGCAGTGCCACCTTTGTGATAAGCGAAAGGGCACATATGTCTGAATACATTGTTTATACTCTCTATTCTGTTTCACTGTATCCTTTGTCTCTCCTTGCACCTGTACCACATTTTCTTAATTATTGTAATTTTATAGTAAGTCTTGAACCTTCCCTGGTGTCTCAGAGAGTAAAGAATCTGCCTGCAAGGCTGGAGACCTGGGTTTGATCCCTGGGTTGGGAAGATCCCCTGGAGAAGGGCATGACAACCCACTCCAGTATTCTTGCCTGGAGAATCCCCGTGGACAGAGGAGCCTGGCGGGCTGTAGTCTATTGGGTCACAGAGAGTTCGACATGACTGATTGACTAAGCACACATAGTAAGTCTGGGTAACTTTAATTTAAAGAAGTTATGTTGTTGCTTTTCTTGCCAACTGCTTTGGTCAGTCTTGGTTTTTGTATTTTGTATATATTTTTGAGCTGAAGCTCCAATACTTTGGCCACCTGATGCGAAGAGCTACTCATTAGAAAAGACCCTGATGCTAGGAAAGACTGAAGGCAGGAGGAGAAGGGGATGACACAGGATGAGATGGTTGGATGGCATCACTGACTAAAAGGACATGAGTTTGAGCAAGCTCCAGGAGTTGGTGATGGACAGGGAAGCCTGGTGTGCTGCAGTCCTTGGGGTCACAAAGAGTCAGACACGACTAAGTGACTGAACAACAGCAACAGAAATTTGGAATCAGCTTGTCATGTTTCAGACAAACAAAAGCACAAGGGAATTTGATTGAGGTTAGATTTAATCTGTATATAAATTTGAGAATGACTGACTTTGACAACATTGAGTTTCCCAATTCACTGACAAAATATATCCCTTCATTCAGTTAGGTCTTGAATTTCTCTCAGATGTTTTGCACATCTTTAACTAGGTTTTCTCCTAGGCATTTTATGGGTTTGATGTTATTAGTATTTCCTTTAGTGAAGGTTTTCTAGGAATGAATTCTCTCTGAATTTTACCTGGATTCCCCAAATGTTAGATTAGTATTTTGCTTTAATCCTTGCTCTAGCTTTCCCTTTCTCTCCTTATTTGTTCCCCTCCTGCCCTGTTTTTCCCTGAGTATGTAAAATCCTTCTGGATTAGGTTGCAGACATGATGCTCCTTTATCCTCCATCCCAACAACAACAAAAGTACTTCTGGGAATTTCCTTACACAACCACAGTTCAGTCAAACCTTTAGAGATGTCAGTCCCAGATGACATCTAAATGCAACCACATGAGAAACCCCAAAGATAGAACTGCCAAGTTGAGTCTTTCCCAAATTACTGACCCGGGAAATCATGAACAAAATTAAAAATAAATTCCTTCAACTACTAAGTTTGGCGGAAATTTTGTTATATAGCATTATTAACCAGGCACTTACCATAGGACCAGCATTTCTGAATAGAGGAATATTTATCCTCTGATTTTCCATTTTACTATTTTTACTTTATGTTGATCTAATGTACTGATACACTCATTCTCTAGTTTTTAATTTCAGCTGTTAACTTTTTCAGCTGTAGAATTTTCATTTGTTTTTGTTATCATTTCTCTGCCAAGTTACACATCATGTTAATTAATGGAAAAGGCAATGGCACCCCACTCCAGTACTCTTGCCTGGAAAATCCCATGGACAGAGGAGCCTTGTAGGCTGCAGTCCATGGGGTCGCTAAGAGTCAGACACGACCGAGCGACTTCACTTTGACTTTTCACTTTCATGCATTGGAGGAGGAAATGGCAACCCACTCCAGTGTTCTTGCCTAGAGAATCCCATGGACAGAGGAGCCTGGTGGGCTGCCATCTATGGGGTCGCACAGAGTCGGACACGACTGAAGTGACTTAGCAGCAGCAGCAGCAGCACTTTAATCATGGCTATTTAAATTCTCTGTCAGACTATAAAACTCCTAGAGGAAAACATAGGCAGAACATTCTTTGATATAAGTTGCAACAAGAACTTTTTTGATCAACCTCCTAAAGAAAATAAAAACAAAAATAAAAAAAATAGGACTTAATTAAACTTAAAAGCTTTTCCATATCAAAGGAAACCATAAACAGAACAAAAAGACAACTCCCAGAATGGGAGAAAATATTTGCAAATGAAGTATTTAACAAGGAATTAATCTTCAAAATACACAAACAGCTCAGTATCAACAAACCAAACAATCCAATGAAAATATGGGAAAAAGACCTAAATAGACATTTTTTCCAGACATACAGATGGCTAACAAATACAACATCACTAACTATTAGAGAGATGCAAGTCAAAACTACAGGCAGGTAATACTTCACACCAGTTAGATTGTCTATCATTTAAAAAATCCACAAATAAATCCTGGAGAGGATGTGCAGAAAAGGGAATGCTCCTACATATAAGTATGTAAATTGGTACAACTACTGTGGGTTGCCATGCCCTCCTGCAGGGGACATTCCAACCCAAGGATCAAAGCCAGGTCTCCCGCATGGATTCTTTACTGTCTGAGCCACCAGACTCAGAAGCCCTACACTATTGATACTAAGTACAAAATAGATATTGCCTGGAGAATCTCATAGACATGGAGCCTGATGGGCTACAATCCAGAGTCAGACACTACTGACAGAGTCAGACACTACTGAGGTGTCTTAGCACGCATGCACACATAAATAGATACATAATAACTTTTTATAGCACAGGGAACTCTACTCAGTGTTCTGTGGTGACCTAAATAGGAAGTAAATCCAAGAAAGAGGGGCTATGATAGATAGATAGATAGATAGATAGAGTTGTTGTTGTTTAGTCACTGAGTTGTGTCTGACTCTTTTGTGACCTCATGGACTGCCATGCTCCTTTGTCCATAGGATTTCTCAGGCAAGAATACTGGAGTGGATTGCCATTTTTTTCTCCAAAGGCTCTTCCCAACCCAGGGATGGAACCCCAGTCTCCTGTTTGGCAGGCAGATTCTTTACCACTGAGTCACCTGGTAAGCCCATATGTATATGTATAACTTACTAAATTTGCTGTACTCAGAAGCTACCACAACATTGTAAAGCAATTATACTCAAAAATTAATAAATGAAATAAAATAAATTCTTTGTCAGGTAACTTTAAGAGCCAAATACTCTGGGAAATTTTTTAATGTTTCTTTTTGCTCTGGTTTTCCATGAGATCTCTTTTATATAAGTATTTTTTAAATCACAAACATTGTAGATAAATAATTGTACAACTCCTTCAGAAAGGCTTTTGTTTTGCTTCTTCTATTTAGGGGTAGATTAAGCTCAACATTCATAAAACGAAGATCATGGCATCTGGTCCCATCACTTCATGGGAAATAGATGTGGAAACAGTGGAAACAGTGTCAGAGTTTATTTTTGGGGGCTCAAAAAAATAAATCACCAAGGCAGATGGTGATTACAGCCATGAAATTAAAAGACGCTTACTCCTTGGAAGGAGGGTTATGACCAACCTAGACAGCATATTCAAAAGCAGAGACATTACTTTGCCAAAAAAGGTTCATCTAGTCAAGACTATGGTTTTTCCAGTAGTCATGTATGGGTGTGAGAGTTGGACTGTGAAGCAAACTGAGCGCTAAAGAATTGATGCTTTTGAACTGTGGTGTTGGAGAAGACTCTTGAGAGTCCCTTGGACTGCAAGGAGATCCAACCAGTCCATTCTTAAGGAGATCAGTTCTGGGTGTTCTTTGGAAGGAATGATGCTAAAGCTGAAACTCCAATACTTTGGCCACCTCATGCAAAGAGTTGACTCATTGGAAAAGACTCTGATGCTGGGAGGGATTGGGGGCAGGAGGAAAAGGGGACGACAGAGGATGAGATGGCTGGATGGCATCACTGACTCGATGGACGTGAGTTTGAGTGAACTCCGGGAGTTGGTGATGGACAGGGAGGCCTGGCGTGCTGCAATTCATGGGGTCTCAAAGAGTCGGACATGACTGAGCGACTGAACTGAACTGAACTGAAGGATAGAACAACTTGTTTAACTCATTCTTAAGGCAAAGCTTGGCTTAAAACAGGAATCATGCCATTGTCAGGACCAGGGCTCTTCAGGGAGAAAGGGAACACGAAGATTATGGTAACTTTACCAGTATGTTCCAGCTTTCATCTCAGTTCCATCACTAGGTCATTATTTATTTTTTTTCTTGTGAACTTTTTACTTTGTATTGGGGTATAGCCGACAAACAAAGTTGTTATAATTTCAGGTGAACAGCCAGGGACTGGGCCATACACATACATGTATCCTTTTTCCCCCAAACTTCCCTCCCCTCTTAAAAATTATTTAGTTTAACTGACTTTTCTGTGCTTTAACCCTCCCAACCCTCTAATCATCGCTGTTTCTTCAGGAAACCAGACCCAGGTGCTGCCCCAGTGCGACCACTTTGTGTCTGAACCAGCAGGATCTGCGGCCTCAGAGGACAGCGCCCCCTACTGCTCAGGTAAGGGTCCCACAGGACCGAAGACCCTTCTCATTCCCCAGGTCAACGCTGCATTGTCCCGTTTCTCTCTCCTCAGACAGCAGACAGCTCCGCCTGGTGGACGGGGGCGGTCCCTGCGCCGGGAGAGTGGAGATCCTTGACCAGGGCTCTTGGGGCACCATCTGTGATGACGGCTGGGATCTGGACGATGCCCGCGTGGTGTGCAGACAGCTGGGCTGTGGAGTAGCCCTTAATGCCACGGGGTCTGCTCACTTTGCGGCAGGATCAGGGCCCATCTGGCTGGACGACCTGAACTGCACAGGAAAGGAGTCCCACGTGTGGACGTGCCCTTCCCGGGGCTGGGGGCGGCACGATTGCAGACACAAGGAGGACGCCGGGGTCATCTGCTCAGATCTGCGCTGCACACTGTCCACAGGCTAGGGGAAGGGAGGGCCCAGGAGGACGGGGGGTCTTGAGCCCTGAGGGAGAGATGCTGAAAGGACCAGAGAAGGAGGCTTCCTCCCATGAAGCCAGTGTTTCCAGCAGATGTGAAGAGGAGGTGCTTTCACTGCCTCCTGCAGCAGCTATGATTCTGGTCCTTTCTTCTCATTAGTGTTTCCTGGCAGAGCCTTTTCTCACAGTTTTTCTTGAAATCAGGGCTCACCCTTCTGGTACATATAGTAGAGAAGTCTTAAAGCCACTGTGCTAGTTTTTGTTTGTTCTGTAACAAATTGCTACATTGTTAATGGTTTAAAACAACATATTAATTTCCTTACACTTCTGTAGCTTAGATGTCCAGCAGGATCTCACTGGATTGTGATAAAAGTTTCAGCAGGGCCACATCAATTCTGAGCCTCTGGGAAACAATCTGTTTCCTGTCTTTTCAAGCTTCTAGAAACCGCCTGCCTTCGTTCACTCATAACCCCCTTCTGTTCATCATCAGACCAGCAACGTTCCGCCTCTCTAACCATTATCCATATTCACATCTCCCTCTAACCAGACCAAGGAAAAGGATTCCACTTTAAAGGATAGTGAGTCTAAGAATGTGATTAGACCATGCTCAGGTGGTTAATCCACCATATTTCAGGTTACTCTTACCATCCCAAGGACCATACCTTAATCACACATGTAAAGTCCCTTTTGCCAGATAAGGAAACATAGACACAGGTTCCATGCAGACATCTGTGGGTCCATTATTCCATCTGCCTCCACACTGTCCACATCACATCCCTTTCATACACTCTTTTAGATGTTTTGTCAGGAAGCAGGAGTCAGCTCCCTCTCCCTGCAGGTGTCCAGGTTGGTCTTCCTCTCAGTTCATATCCACTACATCATGGTGGTAGAAATATTTAGAAAGACAGACACAAATGGACAAAGTCAAGTGAAAAGGAGACAAGTTTCACTCTGGTCATCTAATGGATTTGCTTCCTCAGCTGGGTCACAGATAAATGTTCACAATTTTGGGGAGAGAGGAAAACCCAGAGCACTGAGTGGGGTGCTCACTGTGTCCTGTCTCCTCTCTTTCGACCTTAGAGTTCCTGGCCCTCAGGATGGTGAGCGAGGACCAGCCGTGTGCTGGGTGGCTGGAAGTTTTCTACAACGGGACCTGGGGCAGTGTCTGCCGCAGCCCCATGGATGATGTCACCGTGTCCATCATCTGCAGACAGCTTGGCTGTGGGGACAGTGGAAGTCTCAACACCTCTGTTGGTCTCAGGGAAGGTTCTAGACCCCGGTGGGTAGATTTAATTCAGTGTCGGAAAATGGATACCTCTCTCTGGCACTGTCCTTCTGGCCCATGGAAATACAGTTCATGCTCTCCAAAGGAGGAAGCCTACGTCTCATGTGCAGGTGACTTATGTCTGTTTCTGTGTCTTTCCCAACCCTGTAGGATGTTGTTAGTGAGATTTGATATATTAAAATCTAAGTGATGGGTTTAAGTTGAGTTTATAAAATGAAGTTTGGATGGAGCTAATTTAATCTACGTGTTCCAAACTTGCTTTATTAAAATTTTTTAATTGATACAACATTATATTTTTCCTGTGTACAACATAATGCTTATATGTTTGTGTGTATTGATAAATGATCACTACAGTAAGTCTAGTTATATCTGTATATATGGATCCATATATATAGATCCATATATATAGTTAAAAATTTTTCTTAAATGATGAGAATGTTTAAGATGTATTTTCTTGCCATCTTTCAAATAGACAATGCAGTATTCACTATAGCACCATGCTGTATGTTATATCTCTTCACCTATTAATTTTATAATTCAAATTTATACCTTTTGATTACCTTTGCCCACACCAAATCCCCCACCTCTGGCAACCACCAACTACTCAGCATCTCTGAACTTGCTTTTTGTTTTATTACACATATAAATGAGATTATATGGTATTTTTCTTTCTCTGTCTGATTTGTTTCACTTAGCATAATGCCCTCGAGGTCCATCCATGTTGTTGAAACTGGCAAGATTTTCTTCTTTTTTTATGGGTGGATATAAGTCTATATTACATTTTCTTTATCCATTCATCAGTGAAGACTTACATTGTTTGACTCATATATATTGCTATAAAATACTAAAAGGTAATACTGTTAAAGTGTTGCAGTCAATACATCAGCAAATTTGGAAGATTCATCAGTGGCCACAGGACTGGAGAAGGTCAGTTTTCATTTCAATCTCAAAGAAGGGCAATGTCAATGAATGGTCAAACTACCTCGCAATTGTGCTCATTTCACATGCTAGCAAGGTTATGCTCAAAGTCTTTCAAGCTAGGCTTCAGCAGTAAGTGGACTGAGAACTTCTGAGATGTGCAAGCTGGGTTTAGAAAAGGCAGAGAAACCAGAGATCAAATTGCCAACATTTGTTGGATCATAGAGTAAGCCAGAGAATTCCAGAAAAACATCTGCTTCATTGACTACATAAAGCCTTTGACCATGTTGATCACAATGAACTGTGGAAAATTCTTAAAGAGATGAGAATACTAGGGCACCTTACCTGCCTCCTGAGAAACCTGTATGCAGATCAAAAAGCAGCAGTTGAAACTGGACATGAAACAACCGACTGGTTCCAAATTGGGAAAAGAGTTCATGAAGGCTGTATATTGTCACTCTGTTTATTTAACTTATATGCAGAGAACATCATAGGAAATGCCAGGCTGGATGAATCACAAGCTGGAATAAAGATTGCTGTGAGAAATATCAACAACTTCAGATACGCCGATGATACCACTCTAATGCAGGAAGCGAAGAGGAACTAAAGAACCTTTCACTGAGGGTGAAAGAGGAGAGTGAAAACATTGGCTTACAGGTCAACATTCTAAAACCTAAAATCATCAGCACTTCATGGCAAATAAAAGGGGAGAAAGTGGTAACAGTGACAGATTTTCTTTTCTTGGACTCCCAAATCACTGCTGATGGTGACTGCAGCCATGGATTAAAAGAGGCTTGCTCCTCTGTGACAAACCTAGACAGAGTATTAAAAAGCAGAGACATCACTTTGCTGACAAAGGTCCATATGGTCAAAGCTATGTTTTTTTCAGTAGTCAAATCTGGACGTGAGAGCTGGCTTATAGAAGAAGCTAAAAAGAGTCGATTCTTTTGAATTGTGGTGCTTGGATGCCACAGTTGAATTGAAAGTCCTTTGGGCAGCAAGGAGATCAAACCAATCAATCCTAAAGGAAATCAACCCTGAATAGTCATTGGAAGGACTGATGCTGAACCTGAAGCTCCAATACTTTGGCCATGTGATGAGAAAAGCTGACTCACTGGAAAAGACCCTGATGCTGGGAAAGACTGAAGGCAAAAGAAGAAGGGGGCCACAGAGGATGAGATAGTTAGATAGCATCACCAGTTCAGTGGACATGAATTTGAGCAAACTTTGGGAGTTAGTGAAGGACAGAGGAGCTTGGCATGCTGCAGTCCATGGGGTTGCAAAGAGTCAGACACAACCTAGCAACTGAACATATGTTGCTGCAGTAAACACTGGGTTTTCAAGTTAGTGTTTTTGTTTCCTTCAGATAAATACCCCAAAGTGAAATTCCTAAATTATATGGCAGTCCTATTTTTAATTTTTGATGCACCTCAATACTGTTTCCATAGAGGCTGCATCAACTTACATTCCCTCTAACTGTGCAAAAGCTTTCCTGTCTCTTCACATTCTCCTGAACTCCTGTTATTTCTTCTTTTTGATAAAAGCCTTTCTAGAGGATATGAGGTGATATCTCATTGTGGTTTTGATTTGTATTTTCTGATGATTAATAGTGTTGAGCACGTTTTCATGTACCTATTGGCAAGTTGCATGGATTCTTTAAAAAAATGTCTATTCAGGTTCTCTGCCCATTAAAAAAAAATCAGATTGTTTTTTGATACTGAATTGTATGAGTTCCTTGTGTATTTTGGATAATAATCCTTACCAGAAATATAATATGCAAATATTTTCTCCAATTCCACAGGTTGCTTTTTCACTTTGTTGATGGTGTCCTCAATTGGGCAGAAGCTTTTTAGCCTTATGTCATCACAACTGCTTGTTTTTACTCTTGTTCCCTTTGCTTTTGGTGTCAAATCCAAAAAGTCATCACAAAGGCTGGTGTCAAGGATTTTATTTTCTGTTTTTTCCTGTAGAAATTTTATGGCTTCAGGACTTGTGATCAAGTCTTTAATCTATTTTGACTTAATTTTTGTGAATGGTGTAAGACAGTGGTCCAGTTTCATTTTTTGCATGTGGCTGTCCAGTTTTCCCAATGCATTTACTGAAAAAAACTGTCCTTTTCCCACTGTATATTCTTGGCTTCTTTGTCAAAAATTAATTGACCATAGAAATGTGGGCTTATTTATGGACTCTCTATTCTGTTCCATTGATCTCTGCGTTCATTTTTATACCAACGACATACTGTTTTGATTAATTTAGCTTTGTAACATAGTTTGAAATCAGGAAGCATGACACCTCTAGCTTTGTTATTCTTTCTCAAGATTGCTTTGGTATTGAGCATCTTTTGTGGTTCCATGCAAATTTTAGGATTGTTTCTTCTGTATCTGTGAAAATTTCCATTGGAATTTTGATAAGGATTGCAGTGAATCTGTAGATTCTTTGGGTAGTATGGGCATATTAATAATATTAGATCTTCCAGTCCATGAGCACAGAATATCTTTCCACTTATCTGAGTCATCTTCAGTATCTTTCATCAATGTCTTTTAGTTTTCAGTGTACATGTCTTTCACCTCCTTGGTTAAATTTCTTCTTAGACATTTTATTCATTTTCATGCAAATGTAAATAGAATTGTTTTCTCAGTTTCTCTTATAGCAGTTTGTTGTTAGTGTAAAGAAATGCATATGATTTTTGTATACAGATTTTTCTTCTACAACTTCACTGAGTGTATTAGTTCTCATATTTTTGCTGAAGTCTTTAGTGTTTTCTACATATAATATCATGTAAGGGGGTTTCTTTCCTCATGACTCTGATGGTAAAGAATCTGTCTGCAATGCAAGAGACCTGGGTTCAGTCCCTGAGTCAGGAAGATCCCCTGGAGGAGGGAATGGCAGGCCACTCCAGTATTCTTGCCTGGAGAATCCCAATGGACAGAGGAGCCTGGCAGGCTGCAGTCCTTGGGGTTGTAAAGAGTCAGACACAACTGAGTGACTAACACTTTCACTTTTCAATCTGCAAATAGTGACAGTTTTGCCTCTTCCTTTCAGATTTGGATATCTTGAGTTTCTTTTTATTGCCTGATGGATCTGGATAGGACTACCAAAACTAAGTTGAATAAAAGCTTTTGGTTTTTTACAGTCAAGTATGATGTTAGCTGTGTACTTTTCATATGGTCTTAATTATGTTGAGATGCAATCCTTCTATACCTACTTTGTAAAAGAGTTTTTACTGTAAGTGGATGTTGAGTTTGTCAAACACTTTTTCTGCATCCTTTGAGGATATGATTTTTACCTTCATTTTGTTTATTTGGTGTATCACATTGATTAATTTGTGAATGTCAAACTATCCTTGTATCCTTGGAACAAATATCACTTGGTCATGGTGTATGATTCTTTTAGTGTATTGTCAAATTCAGTTTTCTAATATTTTGTTGACGATTTTTGCACCTGTATTTATCAGAGTATTAGCCCGTAATTTTCTTTTCTCATGGTGTCCTTATCTGGCTTTGGTATCAGACTAATGTTGGCTTCATGAAATGAATTTGGAAATGTTCTTTTCTTCTGTTTTTGGAAGAGTTTGAGAAGACTCCACCACTAAATACTGTTACACTGGGAACTGAGATTTCAGCAATAAATTTTGAATGAGATAAATAAATGTTGGTGAAGGCGACAAATAGTCAAACCATAGCACATTATTCCTTCAACATTTCTCTCTCTGTTTCTCTTTCTCCTTCCCTCCCCCTCCACATACACACACACACACACACCCCATTCAGGTGCACCTTGAAGGGTATGCTGGATGTTGCCTGAAACCCATAGCTAAGAGAATGTGGGATCAGATACTTCAAAAGCAGAGGCTCACTCCCTTCCTTGCCTCTCTTTGCTCATCTCTTTGTCTTTTTCATTGGAAGACCAAAGAGGTATTAAACTATGAGACCTTTTATTGATGATATTTTTCCTACAATTAAACCCTGTGAATTGAGAGGTGGTAAAGTCTTTGACCATCAAAATGAGCAATCTGCTCACAGAGGTCCTGCCATCGTTTTCTCAGAGGATCTCTGCATAGAGTGGGTAGGAGTTTTGATAGGATGATCTGGAAAGAATATATAAATATTGATACTTTATGACAGGTACTATTTACCCTTCTGTTTTTTTGAATTTATATTTCTCTCAACTTCAATTCTTTTATATATATTTTCAGTCTTTTGTTTATTATTTCTGCATCTTCTCAATACAAATTTTTCTCAGTAGGCTTTTCTTCCGTCCCCCATCACTTTTCCCCTGTAGTTTTTTTTTTCAAGATGATAATATATTTTTATTTTTTAAGATATAAATTTATTTATTTTAATCGGAGGTTAAGTACTTTACAATATTGTATTGGTTTTGCCATACATCAACATGAATCTGCCACAGGTATATCAGTAGGCTTTTTTTAACCAATGCAAAAATTTCTGGCTTACTTAGTGTGTACATATATGTGTCCATATATCTTCTCAGAATTCTACTAAGTCTTTCCTGTATACGTCCTTTTTAAGAAATTCCTAACCAACACTATGGGCTTTTCTGGTGGCTCAGACAGCAAAGAAACTGCCTGCAGTGCAGGAGACCTGGATTTGATCCCCCACTCCAGTACTCTTGCCTGGAAAATCGCATGGACGGAGGAGCCTGGTAGGCTGCAGTCCGTGGGGCCGCTAAGAGTCGGACATGACTGAACGACTTCACTTTCACTTTTCACTTTCATGCACTGGAGAAGGAAATGGCAACCCACTCCAGTGTTCTTTCCTGGAGAATCCCAGGGATGGGGCAACCTGGTGGGCTGCCGTCTATGGGGTCACACAGAGTCGGACACGACTGAGGTGACTTAGCAGCAGCAGCAGCAGCAGCAGCAGGGAGGATCCAGTGGAGAAGTGAATAGCAATCCACTCCAGTATGTTTGTCTGGAAAATCCTATGGACAGAGGAGCCTGGTGGGCTGCAGTCCTTAGGGTCACAAAGAGTTGGACATGACTGAGCGACTAACACACACACACACATAACCAACACTACATTGTGGAGCAATTATCTTCCAATTAAAAATAAATTTAGAAAAGAGAGTTTCCTTATACAACAGTAGTCTTCACTTGCCCACTGTCACACTGAATAATAGGTAAGAGTAGTTTATAATCTATCTAATAACTTTCCATTAAAATTATGTATATGAGATTTTGAATATAAATTGACTCTGTGCTTCTGGACTGATTATTTTTAATATGAACTATTATCATAGACTGTTACCATTAATTTATATTTGGTTTACTATTTCACTGATTAGTATGAATTAAAAAAAAAGAAATTTTATTTCACTGAATTTGTCTATTCATTCATTTAATATATATTTATCAAGCCCCTATCTAGGTATTTAGAAATGGTTTTCCATAGATATTTGTTGAATGAATGCATACAATGTGCAGGCACTGTCCTAATAGAAGAAACACAGCACATATAAGATATACAAGGTCCTTCTTCTAATGGAACTTTCATTCAGAGGAGTGTGTGTACATTCGTAGATGTCTGTGTTTATATTTGCTGTGGGGTGTGAAGACTGATAAACAAGTAAATATTTAAAGTAATTTCAGCTGGTGATCAGATGCAGTGAATGTTTCAGCCCAGTATATAATGAGCCTGTGTTTTCACATGTCATTTGCACTGAGCCATGGACCTTAGATAATCTTATGTGGGGACAGGAACACCCTCAGCTGTTCCTGATCCACTATTTCCCTGTTGTGTGCAGGAAGAAGACCCAAGAGCTGTCCAACTGCTGCCTCCTGCACAGGTACGTCAGCCCCGCCCCCTCCCCTGTGGCTCCCAGGGGCTCCTTCCTCCCACCAGGGGAGTCACAGGAGGGGCTGCTGCCTTTTCAGACAGAGAGAAGCTTCGGCTCAGGGGAGGAGACAGCGAGTGCTCAGGGCGGGTGGAGGTCTGGCACAGCGGCTCCTGGGGCACCGTGTGTGATGACTCCTGGAGCCTGGCAGAGGCTGAGGTGGTGTGTCAGCAGCTGGGCTGTGGCCAGGCCCTAGAAGCCGTGCAGGCTGCGGGGTTTGGCCCTGGAAATGGGAGCATCTGGCTGGACGAGGTGTGGTGCAGGGGCCGGGAGTCCTCCCTGTGGGACTGTGCTGAGGAGCCCTGGGAGCAGAGCGACTGCAAGCATGAGGAGGATGCTGGTATGAGGTGCTCTGGTGAGTGAGGGGCTCGGGGTCCACCCTGGGTGAGCTGGGGCAGCGCAGGGGCAGTGGGCTGGGCCGTGCGTGGTGGGGAGTGTGTGTTCAGACATCCCGGGTGCTGGGGATCTGATCTAGGATGAGGGAGCTGGGAGGACTGGACACTGATGTTGTGGAGACTGAGGGGTGATTTCAGGCTCAGGAGGGAAAAGGTTTGCCCTGCATTCTGGCCAATTCTTCTTCCCCACACTACTGTTTTTCTCTTTATGTGAAAGGACATTGCCCACGACCACAGCAGGTAGTGTGATCCATCCACAGGCAGGAGAGAATACTCAAATACTGGGGACCTGTTCTGTGGGCTCTCTGACAACTCAGAAGAGGAAAGAGTTGAGGAGCCATGGCTGTTGGGGAGCAGCCAGGGCATTACACTGGGGAAATCCCCTGCCTTGATGTCCAGGGTCAAATGTTCTCATGCCCGGGGTCCAAGGAAGTCTAGTTTCCATGTCGTAGAATCTAAGGAACTCCCACCTGACCTTGAGTGTTTCTCCTCATCAGAGAGGTGCAAGTCCCTGGACTGTTTGATGCTCTTTCTCCTGAAGCCCAAGGAGAAGGGATGAGCTGGGTCCTCAGAGGCTGTCTCGGCAGGGCAGCTCCCTGACAATCCCCATCTCTGCCTCGGGGCAACACTGGCCAGAGTGGAGTTGACTTGTCTCAGGATGAGACCCGGGGGAGCCCTGACACTGTCTGAGGCTGAGCTGCCATTGTCCGGAGCTCCTGAAAATGCTGACACAGGAGATTTCTTTATGCCCAAGACTATCTCCAGCCCTTTTTCCTGTTCTCCTTAGGGACCAGAACAACCTCAAATTCTCTCCCTGGCATCTTCTCCCTGCCTGGGGTCCTCTGCCTCTTCCTGGGGTCCCTTCTCTTCCTGGTCCTCATCATCCTGGTGACTCAGCTACTCAGATGGAGAGCAGAGCACAGAGGTGGGCTGCAGGGGGAACTGGGGACCAGGGAGAGTGTGTGGAGGCAGGAGATGGGGCAGGTGTGAGGAGGGGAACTTGGGCCAGGTACTGTTCTGAGTTGCAGACTCCATGTGCTCCATGCTGAGCTCTAAGGGCTGAGTAGACAGAGGTTCTTAGGACTGGGGTGTGAACTCTCATAAGTCATGGCCTCTTCTGTGAGACCAGACAGAGTTGGCGCTGAGCTGTAATCAGGGTTAGACGAGGGGAGAAGGTGCTGACATGGTGCACGGGGTAGGAGATGATGCTGAGGTCCTGGCAGCCCCCATGTGAGCACCAGGGTGATGAAGGTGGGCTGGCTGGATTGGGGTATCTGGGGAAGTGTCTCTGACCTGCTGGGGGATCTCTCAGCCTTATCCAGCTATGAAGATGCTCTTGCTGAAGCTGTGTATGAGGAGCTTGATTACCTTCTGACACAGAAGGAAGGTCTGGGCAGCCCAGGTGAGTGTCTCTGTCTGCCCTCCTGGGATCTCTGGTTGTCACCACCCACTGGCTGTGCACATCTTCTCAGCATCTGCAGACCCCATGTGTACCCCAGGCTCACAGAGACGGCTCCTCCAAAGAGGCAGGATGGCCTCTCAGAGCCCCATGACCTCCCATCCTCTGTCTACACTGCAGAAGCCAGGCCTGTCCCTTCTCAGCCTTAACACAGGTCCCGTGGGTGTGGGGAGGAAAAATTCTGTGTGTTGTGTGATGTTTGTCTCCACATGAGGCTTCCCGTCAGATTTCTCACTGACTAAACTGCCGTATTACACCAGGGATGGTGAGGACAACAGTGATTACAGATCTGCTCCAGGAAATAGAGGTGGACCTGCCTTGGCTGGGCTCTGGGGAGGAGAGTTTCCCTCATAGAGAGGAGATTTAAGGGGAATGGTTTTCCGTTGATGGACCAGAGGCATCCCTTGTGTCCAGATGGGGCTCGTCCTTCTCTGGCTGTTCTGTGATGTGTCACGTTGGGACTGGTCTCTGTGTCCAGAATCACAACAGGCACACAATGTTTTTTAAAAAAATAACATCTGTAAAGCACAATTTGTCAAAGTACTTTTGCAATGCTCAGTGGTGGAAGAGTTGCTTTGAGATATGTAGTTTCCACCAGAAAATATTGAGATATGTAATATCATGTTTTGGCTATGGACACATCAAAATGAAACATGGTCTTAGAGAAAAAAGTCTTTTGAAACAAGGAGTGACTGCTGCCTCTATTCAGAAACTCAGAAACTCTGGGTCAGAAGGTATCTTAGGTATTCTCCAGACCAACCCACTTACTGTGGTTTCATACACTCCCTTGTCTGCTCTTGGAACCCCCAGATCAGAGGACTGATGTCCCTGCTGAAAATTACGATAATGCTGAAGAAGTACCAGTGCCTGGAACTCCTTCTACCTCTCAGGGGAATGAGGAGGAAGTGCCCCCAGAGAAGGAGGATGGGGTGAGGTCCTCTCAGACAGGTGAGTGGGGTCAGTTGATCTCCTGCAATCTTTCTATCTGAAAAGAGTGAATTTGTGCTCCTCAACGCCCAGCCTCCCTAGAGATTCAAAATATAGGTAATCTCATATGTTTGGTAGCATCATCTTGACCATATGCCATATTTAATGCTATCAGACTCCTTGCAAGGAGTGAGGAATCACTCTGCTTTTGGCATTTATGTCTCCATAATGTGACATAAACTTATCACTTTGTATGTGATATACTTGCATAAAAGTTTATAGATTATGGAATTTCCTGGTGGTCCAGAGGTTTGGATTCCTCACTTTCACTGCTAGGGCCTAGGTTCAACCCTGGTCAAGGAACTAAGATCCCACAAGCATTGTGTCAATGCCGAAAGAGAAACTTATCGATTAATTGAGCATATGTAAAAGAAAGCTAAGCACTGAAGAATTGATGTTTTTGAACTGTAGTGTTGGAGAAGACTCTTTAGAGACCCTTGGATGGCAAGGAGATCAACCCAGTCAATGTAAAGGAAATCACTCTTGAATATTCATTGGTAGGACTGAGCTAAAGTAGAAGCTCCAATACCTTGGCCACCTGATGTGAAGAACTGACTCCTTAGAAAAGACCCTGATGCTGGGAAAGATTGAAGGCAGGAGGAGAAGGAGATGACAGAGGATGAGGTGGTTGGATGGTATCACCAACTCGATGGATATGAGTTTGAGCAAGCTCTGGGAGTTGGTGATAGACAGGGAAGCCTGGTGTGCTGCAGTCCATGGTTCACAGAGAGTCAGGCATGACTGAGTGACTGAACTGAACTAAAGCAAATTCAAAGGTGGAACAAGTGTTTTAATAATATCTTTGCATGGTCACATACATGAAGGCAAACCATTCAATATCACAGTAATCCAGGTCTATGCCAAATCAGTAATGCTGAAGAAGCTGAAGTTGCCGTTCTATGAAGACCTACATGACCTTTGGGAACTATCAGCTAAAAAAGAGGTCCTTTCTATTCAAGTGACTGGAATGCAAAAGTAGGAAGTCAAGAGATACCTGGAGTAACAGCCAAATTTGGCCATGGAGTACAAAATGAGGCAAGGCAAAGGCTAATAGAGTTTTGCCAAGAGAACACACTGGTCATAACAAACACCCTCTTCCAACAACACAAGAGAGGACTCTACACGTGGACATCATCAGATGGTCAGTACTGAAATCAGATTAATTATATTCTTTGCAGCCAAAGATGGAGATGCTCTATACAGTCAGCAAAAACAAGACTGGGAGCTGACTGTAGCTCAGATCATGAACTCCTTATTGTCAAATTCAGACTTAAATTGAAGAAAGTAGAGAAACCCACTAGACCATTCAGGTATGACCTAAATCAAATTCCTTATGATTATACAGTGGAAGTGAGAAATAGATTCAGGGGATTACGTCTGATAGGCAGAGTGCCTGATGAATTATGGTCGGAGGTTTGTGACATTGTACAGGAGGCAGGGATCAAGACCATCCCCAAGAAAAAGAAATGCAAAAAGGCAAAATGGTTGTCTGAGGAGGCCTTACAAATAGCTGAGAAAAGACGAAAAGTGAAAGCAAAGGAGAAAAGGAAAGAGATATCCATTTGAATACAGAGTCCAAAGAATAGCAAGGAGATATAAGAAAGCCTTCCTCACTGATCAATGCAAAGAAACAGAGGAAAACAATGGAATGGGAAAGACTAGAGACCTGGTCAAGAAAATTACAGATACCAAGGGAATATTTGATGCAAAGATGGATACAATAAAGGACAGAAATATTATGGACCTAACAGAGGCAGAAGATATTAAGAAGAGGTGGCAAGAAGACACAGAAGAACTATACAAAAAAAATCTTCATGACCCAGATAATCAGATGGTGTGATCACTCATCTAGAGCCAGATATTTTGGAATGTGAAGTCAAGTGGGCCATAGGAAGCATCACTATGAACAAAGCTAGTGGAGGTGATGGAATACCAGTTGAGTTCTTTCAAATCCTAAAAGATGATGCTGTGAAAGTGCTGCACACAATATGCCAACAAATTTGGAAAACTTAGCAGTTTTAATAATATCTTTCCAGGCCATAAGACTGGAAAAGGTCAGTCAATGCCAAAGAATGTTCAAACTACCGCACAATTGCACTCATCTCACACTCTAGCAAGATCAGATCAGATCAGTTGCTCAGTCGTGTCCGACTCTTTGTGACCCCATGAATCTCAGCACGCCAGGCCTCCCTGTCCATCACCAACTCCCAGAGTTGACTGAGACAAACGTCCATTGAGTCAGTGATGCCATCCAGCCATCTCATCCTCTGTCGTCCCCTTCTCCTCTTGCCCCCAATCCCTCCCAGCATCAGAGTCTTTTCCTATGAGACAACTCTTCACATGAGTTGGCCAAAGTACTGGAGTTTCAGCTTTAGCATCATTCCTTCCAAAGAAATCCCAGGGCTGATCTCCTTCAGAATGGACTGGTTGGATCTCCTTGCAGTCCAAGGGACTCTCAAGAGTCTTCTCCAACACCACAGTTCAAAAGCATCAATTCTTCAGCGCTCAGCCTTCTTGACAATCCAACTCTCACATCCATACATGACCACAGGAAAAACCATAGTCTTGACTAGACGAACCTTTGTTGGCAAAGTAATGTCTCTGCTTTTGAATATGCTATCTAAGTTGGTCATAACTTTCCTTCCAAGGATTAAGCGTCTTTTAATTTCATGGCTGCAGTCACCATCTGCAGTGATTTTGGAGCCCAGAAAAATAAAGCCTGACACTCTAGCAAAGTAATGCTCAAAATTCTCCAGGCCAGGCTTCAACAGGGCATGAACCATGAAATTCTCAATGTTCAAGCTGGACTTATAAAAGGCAAAGAACCAGAGATCAAATTGCCAAAATTCGCTGAATCATCAAAAAAGCAAGAGAGTTCCAGAGAAGCATCTATTTCTGCTTTAATAACTATGCCAAAGCCTTTGACTGTGTGTATCACAATAAACTGATATTTCAGTAGCTGCAAGAAGACCCTCATTCTCTAGAAAAGAGTATTTCTCCATCTGAGGTCCTGTGTAGTTTCTGGGGAGGAGATATCTGTGGCTGCACCTGTGATACTATTTGTGGACATTTGGGGACAGGAGTCAAGTCAACTAAGAGCAGACTTGGGTTGTGAGTGAGGAATTCAGATTTTTCCTGTCTCCAGTCTCCCTCTTTTTGTGAATTTGCATCTATCACCTGTGAAAGGAGAACATTTAAATTCCTTTTTATGATTCTTACCGTTGCTGGGCATCTCCTTGGTATTGTGTTGCCTGGAAGCAGGTCTCCCAGAGCTCCTGAGCACAGGTCTCCTGTGATGCAGGATTTCCCCATGCACTGAGGCCCAGGAGACCACATGCACTGGATCTGAGAGGACAGCTGGGATCCATCCTCACTGGAACTCATGTGAAATAGTCTGAGCCTCCCTCCCCACATCTGGGCCCCAGGGATGCTTTGTTATAACCACGTGCTTGTCTCCCTCCCACCAGAGGCTTCTGTCCCATCCTCGTGTCTCAGTTCTAATCAAACTTCTTTTTTCTACTTCAGGCTCTTGTCTGAACTTCTCCAGAGAGGCAGCTGATCCTGGGGAAGGAGAAGAGAGCTTCTGGCTGCTCCAGGGGAAGAAAGGGGATGCTGGGTATGATGATGTTGAACTCAGTGCCCTGGGAACATCCCCAGTGACTTTCTCGTGATGCTGTATTAACTAGGAGATGAAGCCTCAGATATTCTAATTGCCTGTATTTCAATAGAGTAATGCTGACCTGTAATTTTGTCATATGAAAATTGCTCAAAATGAAATATTCTGAATAAATTAACTTTTTGCTGTGCTATTAATTTACCAAGCTCCATGTCAAATGCTTTTAGGGGATTGGTCCTCAAATAACATCTTCCTCAAAGGAAATGAAAGATGAGTGAGCTGACCTGCTTTCTCACGTCTTAGAGGCTAATGAGGGCATGCTCACAAGTGCTCCAGGTCACTCTTAAGGATATAAACTTGATCTATATTCACACACTCCTTCCTAACAAGATGAACTCATGGAAAAACAAAACAAAACAAAATAGTTCTAAACACCTCTGAGATGTCACATCACCAGTTTGTAACTTGTTCTTGGACACCAGACTGGGTATGAGTTTCAAAGTGGGAGGTTGGCTGGTGGGAGAGAATGGATACAGCTTTCCTTATCCTGCCTCAATATTCACAGGCCAATTAAAACTCTAACTGTACATAACTACCTCTTCCTTTTTCATCTCTCATTTATTCCTTTAGTGGATACAAACACGTCTTTGCTCATCTCCCATGTGTATTTGATTTTCCAATCCTTATAAATCCATTCTTTCTTTTCCATCTCTTCCTACCATTTCTTTAGGATGCTGCTATTTCTTGTCTCTCCAAGGATCTCTCCTTCTAAATGAATTATATCAGTTCATATATATCTTCAAGTTGATGGAAGGCAAATTGGTGCTCACCCACACCCTGTATTCAGATGGGACAAGAGGGCAAGAAAGTGGAGACCTAGGCAGAGGGGATCCAGAAGAATAGATGTAGATATAAAGATCAAGAACATTTGGCTATTTATGTTTCAGAAATATGGATGGAGGCATCTGACATGATTGATCTCTTAGAGGAAGAATTTCAGACCAAGGGGCTTCTCTGAAAACATCTATTTTTCAGATGTTTCAAGATTGTTTAAAGATTGCTTAAATAGTGTCAGACTTTATTTTTTGGGGCTCCAAAATCACTGCAGGTGGTGACTGCAGCCATGAAATTAAAAGACGCTTACTCCTTGGAAGGAAAGTTATAACCAACCTAGACAGCATATTCAAAAGCAGAGACATTACTTTGCCAACAAAGGACCATCTAGTCAAGGCTATGGTTTTGAACTGTGGTGTTGGAGAAGACTCTTGAGAGTCCCTTGGACTGCAAGGAGATCCAACCAGTCCATCGTAAGGAGATCAGTCCTGGGTGTTCATTGGAAGGACTGATGCTGAAGCTGAAACTCCAATATTTTGGCCACCTCATGGGAAGAGTTGACTCACTGGGAAAGATCCTGATGCTGGGATTGATTGGGGGCAGGAGGAGAAGGGGACAACAGAGAATGAGATGGCTGGATGACATCACCGACTTGATGGACATGAGTTTGGGTGAACTCCAGGAATTGATGATGGACAGGGAGGCCTGGCGTGCTGTGATTCATGGGGTCACAAAGAGTGGGACACGACTGAGCAACTGAACTGAACTGAACTGAATTGAAAATGTAATTGTGATCCTGCTGTGACTCCTCAGTGTAGAGAGAGCTGTCATGAAGAAGTGACAAAGTAAAGATTACGTTTACACAGCACTACCCCTGCAACCCTCCCTGCCCCCCACCCCCACCCCTGGCCAATTCCATTGTGGACATGTGGAGAAGCTGCTGAACTAATATAAAACCTGAGAGTGCTGGCCTGGTTGTGAGCTGGACCCACCCAGTTACTTGGTTAATGACTCTGGATGGTTTCTAGGACTCCAATCTACACTCACGCTTGCAGTCTTCATAGTTCTAGGCTGTGCTTGGGGATGGGAAGATGCCCAGGGCTTCTTCCAGGGCAGCTCACATGGCTATTCACTTGGGAAGTGATGAAATAGAAGACATATGATGAAATAAGGCAGACACACAAAGAAGCTCAGTGAACTCCAAAAAACACAGATAAACAATTAAATTCAGGAAGACAATATATGAAGAAAATAAGATTTAAAAAAATTTCTCATCATTATTATTGTTTTTAATTTTCGGTTGCATGAGTCTTTGTTGCTGCACATGGGCTTTCTCCAAATGCAGCAAGCAGGCACTACTCTTTTTTGTGGGCAGCAGGTTTCTCTATGCGTGGGCTTCTCTTATTGTGAACAGGTTCTAGGCACCCAGGCTTCAGGGGTTGCAGCATCACCTCCTATTTGTGATTTGTGGGTCCTAGAGCTCAGGCTCAGTAATTATTGAGCTAGGGCTCAGTAATTGTTGAGCTAGGGTGTTACTTCACATAATAAATTCAGACTTTTTTAAATAGAGATAGAAATCATAAAAAAAGGAAGTAAACAGGGAGTTTGCTGATGGTTTAGTGGTTAGGATTTGATGCATTTGCTGCTGTTGTCTGTCTTCAGTCCCAGTAGGGGAACTGAGGTCCCTCAAGCTTTGCAGTGAGGCAAAGAGAATAACAGAAGGAACAAAACAGAAAAATGAACCAAACAGAGAATCAGTTGCTTAAGATTCAGTTCAGTTCAGTGGTTCAGTCATGTCCGACTCTTTGCGACCCCATGGACCGCAGCATGCCAGGCTTCCCTGTCCATCACCAACTCCTAGAGCTTGCCCAAACTCATGTCCATTGAGTCGGTGATGCTATCATCAAACTGTTTCATCTCCTGTCGTTCCCTTTTCCTCCTGCCCCCAATCTTTCACAACCTTAGGATCTTTCCTAATGAGTCAGTTCTTCGCATCAGGTTGTCAAAATATTGGAGTTTCAGCTTAAGCATCAGTCTTTCCAATGAATATTCAGGACTGTTTTCCTTTAGGATGGACTGGTTAGATCAGTTGCTTAAGACTACAATGAATGAAATGCAACAAAATGAAAAATGCTACCTAGAGCATCAACAACAGCAGAAGACTCTGTAACTTAGAACGCATGACCATTGAGATTACCCAGCCAGGGGACAAAGAAAAAGGAATGAAAAAGAGTGAAAGAACCTGTGTGAACTATGGGGTAACTTTCACAGAAACAACCTGCACATTATTGGAGTCCCAGAAGGAGAAGAGAGGGAGAAAGGGACACAGATTATACTTAAAGAAATAATACCAGATAAGTCCCAAATCTGATGAGATTTAGACATCCAAGTTCATGTAGCTAATAGCTCACTCCTCAGAGTTCATTCAAAATGATTACCCCCAAGACACATTGCTTGTAATCAAGAAAAAGAGAGAATTTTATAAGCAGCAAGAGAAAAGTAAATGCTCACAAAAAAGAAATTCCCTTAAAAATATCAGTGGACTTTTTAGTAGAAACCTGACTGTCCAGGAGAGAAAGGATGATATATTCAAACTTTAGAAAGAAAAAAAAATAGCCTACCAACCACGAATACTTTTCTCAGCAAGGTTGTTTTTCATAAATGAAAACGATATAAAGACTTCCTAAACAAACAACAGTTGAGGGAATTCACCAACATTAGGCTTGTCTTACAAGATTGCTGAGGGGAGTTCCTCAAACTAAATGAAGGATGCTAATTTTTATATGAAAGAAGTGAAAATATGCAACAGACTTGTAAGTGTAAATACTGAATCCAATTCAGCATACTCTGACACTGTCATATGGTAGTGTGCTAATCAGGTAGCTTTAGTCTAAAGAAAGTATTAAAATAGCTATAGAGAGAAATATTTTGTTAGTGGATATACAATATAGAGAGAGGTAAATTGTGACATCCAAAACAAAATGCGTAGAAGGGGATAAAAAGGTAGAGCTTTTGCATGTCATTGGAATTAATTTGTCATCAGTGTAGTATTTACTGTTGTCCCTCTAAGATGTTTTATGTAAGCCACGTGGCAACAAAAATGCAAAAACCTACAGTAGATTCACAAAAAGTAACAAGAAGGGACTCAAAGAGCAACATTATCCAAAATTATCAGTTCACAGTTCTAACTGTTGTGCAGAACAGTTGAGTTGTCCTGGTCTCCACATCATCTTTCAAGATCAGCCGAAGAGGACTCTCCTTCTAAAGTGAAAGACTAATTGAGCTGTCTGTTATTTTAAGCCAAAGATATCTTTTGGCACCTCATCTCCTTCCTTATGTCATATTGATGGTGCAGCTGTACTTTTTTAATCGCAAATTTTCTTCTTGTGATATTGCTGTGTGGTTTTAATGAAAAAAAAACTGCCAATGATAAATCATATGAATATCCTGTCTCCTCAGTTGGGTTTGATTAAGACTTATTAAGAAGCCACATGTAGGTATTTTGTGGTTTGTCTTGAGTATCCTTAGAGATAGAGATTTGCAGTATTCGTTGTGACATATTTGTTGGTGATAGCTGCTTGTTTTTGAAAATCAAATTTTGCCTTGCTAATTGCCAGAAACATTTGCCTTTAAAACAAAAATATTAGCTAAATGATGTTCTCAGAAACATTTCTTTATATTTAAGATAATTTATCTTCAATATTTAGTACAGTGCCATTCAGCCATTCAATAAATGTTAGCTGAGCATCTGTGAGTTACAGAGAGGGGAAATATAGAGCTTTACACAGGCACAGGCCTCACTCCAATCCTGGGCCCTGGCAAGGCCTCAGACAATGCCTGCAGACTGCAGGAGCCTTGGTTAGCATGCCCAGATTGGGAAGCACTCGATGACAAGGAAAAGAGATCTGTTCACAGAGTCTTTGATGTTAAAGGAGGAACACATTTTGCTGTATTTCCAGTGTTCTGAGGCTGGTCTGCGGGCAGGACTCAGCTGCACCAAAGCTCCATGTGCAATAGAGCCTCAGTTCATAGACTTTGAGTCTGAGCAATCACTCAGGCTTTGAACTCTGAGTGCCACCCCAGAGGCACTAACCTTAGGTTGCAGTGGTTTAAGAATCACCACCCACAAGAACTCAATAGCTCTGCAGTTGGTAATTACATCAGCTCTGAGCAGAGGTGGGTTAATCATGAAGTTAATGAAACATGTTTTTCAGAGCCTCTCCTTGCACCAGCCCCTTCCAAGTCCCAAGGGGGTCCCTAGGGTTGTGGTTGAAGCAGAGAGGACTCTATGATTCTTGTCCCCTCACCGTGTCTTCTGCCTGCCTTTTGCCTGTGGAAAACTTTAGTCAAAGAATATGTTTAATTGGAGAAGCGAGAAATGTGGAAACAAAGGAAAACACTCAGAGGAGACTAAATAATAATAATGTAGTCATTAAGCACAGTAAGGACCTTTAGTTCTTTCTCAAGGGTTATAGATGATATTCTGAGCCATGTCCTGTGAGCTGTCTTATAGATACAAAACACCAGGCGAAGCAGTGAACTACATGATGACCACACTGTACCCAGGACTTGAGCATCCACAATTCTGAGTACTGACCACAAAGACAGGGGACAAGTATACCCGAGCACTAAAGATTAACTGTACTTAAAACAACCAATGGATGTTTTGGATGGCATCACCGACTCAATGGACATGAGTTTGAGCAAGCTCCAGGAGTTGGTGATGGACAAGTAAGCCTGGCGTGCTGTAGTCCATGGGGTAGCAAAGAGTTTGACATGACTGAGCGACTGAACTGAATTGAAAGTAACCAAGATGACACTAGTTAGACCACTCATGACCAATTTGAAGATGACTGTACTATTTCTGCATGTAACCCCTCTCCCACTTTGTCTATAAAACTCTCACCACCTGCTTGTCATGGGGGGTGAACGTTGGCCTTTGAACAGATGTCTGCCACTGCCCATGCCAGTTGCCAGCATATGAAATAAAGCAAACTTTCTTTTCCACCAGTCTGCCCTGTATACTGGCTTTTAAGCAGTGAGCAGCCAGGCCCCACACACCTACCTTTCAGTAACATGGTCACAAGGAGATAGGCTTTGAATGTGCCATTTTCTTCAGTTGAGAGGGAAAAAATTCAGCAAAATTATTTCTTACCCAAAGATGAATAAATTAATTAACTACATAGAGCACTCCATCCAGGAATCAGATTTGTTCAGGAAATCAAGAAGAAACTGAAGAGGTTTAGAAAGTACATGCTGTCTTTTCATTAGTACAGGATTGGTGGAAAGTAAAAATATGATGAACTGACTAACTCAGAGCAAAGGAGAGCTGTTTAAGGATGAAGGTCGAGATGCTAAGAGACAAATTTGGGAAACTGAGCCTATCAGCACAGAGTGATGTAAAGGGAGCAGGAGATGCACCAGGGGTGGGTGCTCTTAAACAGGACTTAGATCTAGTTGTTGGTCAATCAGAAATGGTGACTGAGAACCAACCAGGCCCAACAGAGGATGCAAGCTGACCACCTGAGGGAGTAGCTTGGAATGAAGACCCAGAAGGAAGAGGAGATCCAGGAAAGTACCTGATTCATGTGACAGATTCTGTCTTTTTTTCGTCTTCCTTCCCCTTTGGATCTGTCAGAATAGACTCTGTTCTGCTACTGGAACAACTGACCCCCAAATCTCAGAGGCAACACATACATGCATACACAATTCATTACCAACCTACAAATGTACTGTGGTCAGTGAAGCATCTTCAGCTCACATGTGCACCATTTGGAACACACAACTTCTGGGGCAGAAAAGAGAGAGACTAGAGAGTCACATGGGATTTTCATGTCTCCACTTGGAAGAGACACATGTGACACCACCCACATTTCATTGGCCAGAATGAGTCACTGGGAGCTAGAAAAACAGCTATTTGATGAGTATTATTGTCGATGCCACATCCTTGATAGCAATGCTGACAGTTTTTTTCTTGCCTTGGTAAAGTTTCTGAGCTATAGCTTTGTGCAGAAATTAAATGTGATTGGACTCTCCCCAGAGTGAGATTTGAAAAAGGCATTTTCTATCTGGTTCCTTTGTCTGGTGTGTCTCTGACTCCTTACTCCACTTCAGTCTATGCCAAGTGGGATTAGTCAGATTTGTGTCTCCCCTATCCTTTTCTCGCTCAGTATCATTAACTCTGGGTGATTTTCAGCATTTGTTCATGCATTCATTTCTTTATCCACTATTTGTTAAGCTCTCTCTATGTGTCTTTACTTGACTTTAAAGAGATATTGAAGAGTAAGACACAATACTTCCTCTCAAGAAGCCCCCACTTTAAAGACAGTGGGCAAGATTTTATAGATTAAATAGACACAGTGGTAATTTTGAGCTGGAGAAATTAGAAAGAGTTCACAGAGGTGACAACTCTGTGCATTTAAAAATGAGAAGATTTATGAGTTTTCTTTCTGTAGTGGGCTTAAAAATGTGTCCTCTAGAATTCAAATATACATAAATGTAATATACTCTATTTTTATCACTGATTTCATCTTGTGCACTAGCAAGGGATGTTTGTGTGCATTGAAAGTTCCATAATATTAACACAGACTCTCCTATTTAAAATTTGTCCCTCAACTTAGCTTGGGTTCATGGTATAACTGTCTTGTCATTTCTAGTTCAAGCTCCCTGCTGAGACTGGTTTTCCCCTATTTCAGGAGGCATCTTCTTGTGTCTCCTCCCACTGATGGTGTCTGGGGTGGGAGGGCTTCTTTCCAACAGCAGCAGGGAAGACCCTTTTTCTGCATGCTCTCCACTTAGAATCTGCTTGTCTTTGATTTCTTAGCTTTGATCTGCTCTTGTCTCAGGGTATCTGATGTTGCACTATGGAGGAGTGAATGAGGCCAATTCAGGGCCACACTCTTTGTTTGATGTTTCTGGTTATAGACTATAAAGGGCTGAACAGAGGTGATGGGCTGGACATCACCAGCTCATAACCTCGCTTTCCTTCATGCCCTGGTGATGAAGTGGTCTTTGGTAAAGGAGTCTTTATGAACCTTGGTCCCATCCATGCAAAGAACACAGATGGTGAGGCAGGTCTCCAATGCTTTGGTATAACAACTCAGTTAATAATTTTCTGTTAGAGTTGTATGCCTCTTTATATTTTGTATTTTAGTCTCTCTGATTGATCCTGAGGAAATTTTCCTCAAGCAAAAAGGTTTAATTATTAACTTTCCTAGCAAAGAGATTACTGAACCTCTGAAACCACCATATTCTCATGGTGATTTGGGAATAATAATGCTACACATTGTATTTCTTTACAATCCATAAGGACAAATAGTTAGCCTAAGTAAAAGAACAAGATTTTTTCTGCTCTTTGCTTCTGCACTTCTAATTCAACACAGAAGCTGTTCACATTTTTTATAACAAAATTGCTTCCTGTTACAGTTGTGTGTGGTTTGAATTGAAAAAGTGCCAAATAATAAATACGTAAACATCCTGACCACTTGGCCATATCTGATTAAGACCAGAACAGGAGGCCTCATGGTCTTCACCTGTCAGTGCACTGTGGTTTGTCTTCTTTAATCTTCAGATATTCAAAGAAATTTGTAGCATTTACACGTATTTAGAACTGGCTGTCTCAGCACTGCTCTTGTACTGGAGCTAGGTTGTTTCTGCTGCTGTTTCTGCTAAGTCGCTTCAGTCGTATCCGACTCTGTGCGACCCCATAGACAGAAGCCCACCAGATTCCCCCATCCCTAGGATTCTCCAGGCAATAACACTGGAGTGGATTGCCATTTCCTTCTCCAATTCGTGAAAGTGAAAAGTGAAAGGGAAGTTGCTCAGTCGTGTCTGACTCTTCATGACCCCATGGACTGCAGCCTACCAGGTTCCTCTGTCCATGGAATTTTCCAGGCAAGAGTACTGGAGTGGGGTGCCATTGCCTTCTCCAAGGTTGTTTCTAGTTATTGCAATTTACTGCATTCATTGCAGAAAGGTGTTGAAGTGAACCATATATAGCTCATAATATTTAACAGTATTGAAATATCATTAAAACAAATGATGCAGCTTGCATTGTGCTGTTACATCCTCATAACAAGTTAAATTATTTCTCAAAAGATTTCTTTTTGATTGAAATGATTTGTGTAAAATATCAGGCTGACATTCATTCACACAGGTACACAAAAGACATCATTTAGAATTTTTAATTAGCCAGGCATTGGGGATATGAAGGGGAATTAGATGCAAAATGTTTTGCCAAGTACATTTGAGTTTATAAAGTAAAATGATTAAGTAAACAACTTAATTCACAAAAGCTCTCTGATGTAAGATTGAGGTTCTTGAGCAGTTGCATGGGGCACAGAGAGAAGGGGTGATGTGTAGAAGACTCACAACTCTGATTGTCACCAATCACCATCACAGCCTATAGTTCCTGAGAGAGTTCCAAGAGCCACAGTCAAGGTAACAGACTGAACTCCTGTTCCAGAGTCCTGGGATTCCTGCAACGAGATGGTGGGAGATGCCCTAACTCTGCTTCTTTACTACTACTGTGTGTGTGTGTGTGTGTGTGTGTGTGTTAACCACTCAGTAATGACTAACTCTTTGCGACACCATGGAAGGGCTCCTCTGTCCATGGGATTTCCCAGGCAAGAATATTGAAGTGGGTTGCCATTTCCTTCTCCAGAGGATCTTCCTGACCCAGGGATCGAACTCAGATCTTCTGCATTGCAGGCAGATTCTTTACCATCTGAGTCATCAAAAAGGCAAGTTAACAGTAGTACATACATACTACTACTATGTACTACTGTTATTGTCTGGAAAATTCCATGGACAGAGGTACCTGGTGGGCTACAGTCCATGGGGTCACAGAGTCGGCCATGACTGATCACATCAGCATCAGCACATGTCCTACTGTGAACTAGTGTTGTAATATAACATGCTAATGCCAACTCACTTAATCCTCACCAAAACTCAGTAATCTAGGCACGATCACAACCCTCCTTTTACTAATCAGAGAGTGTAAGAACCCTGTTCAAGGCCCACACATGGCATGCAGCTAAACTGTGAGTCAAGACCAGGCAGTCTGGCTCCTGAGTCTGTTCTCCTGACCCCTGCCTTCCACTCTCTCAAGTTCACTGTGGACACAGCTGGGTTAGGGTCCTCTCTAAAACTTTCCTTCTCAAATCTTGAATGAGATTGGACACTGAGATTTTCTTACGTGTCAGAGAAGAAGTAACTTCTTCCGAGGGTGAGTTGGTTCATGTTGACCCTGCACCCCCAGCTCTGGGGTAGAGGGTGCTGCCTGGGGACAGCCTGCCAGCCCTGAGTTAGCCCCTCCTTTCCAGCCCCTCCTTCCCTACAACAAAATCTGGAACCCTCAACAGTGTCTTACCTGTGAGATCTCAATCCCAAGGTGAGTGAGACCGTGTGTACCTTGTTCACTAAATGCATCTGTGTGTCATCCCGTGGGAGGGATACTCGACCCCAGAAAGCACGTCTTGTGTTCTAGGTATCTTTCTGGCGGCTTCTGGTGGTGATGTGGAGTCCATAACTGGGTAAGGAATGGTGACTTTGGGCCCAGAGGGAGTAGAGAATCAATTCTAAGCGACTAAGCAGATCTTGGTCCTTCTCCAGCCCCTAAATTTAAATTTTGGTTTTGATATTTATAATCAGTTTTTATCATTAATGAGTTAAAGGTCCAGATATAGAAGGAGATGGGGCTCAGGTACAGTCATGGAGTTTGAGAGTGAGAGGACCAGATGACAAGGAAGTGAATCTTGTATAAATAATGGGTAAATATTAGCATATTTAGAGGGAGGAAAGCTTGTGTTCAATTGTCTTTTCTCCTGAGTCTCAAGAAGGAAGGATGGGTATGGCAGGACAGAGAAGCTGTGTCTGTGGACCAGGATGAGGGTCCTTCTGGTGTGGGATGTGGCAGGGCTGTTAAATGGCCAGCAGCTGCCCTGGATGTTGGCCAGGCTGAGACATTAAGGTGGGCATGTGTGTGTGGCTCATGAAGCTGTCTCTGAGCTCTGGTGGGGTCCCTGGGGCCTGTTTGCACAGATGCTTCCTTCCACATCTGTGCTGAAAAGACAGAGTCAGGATGAGGGGGCCTCAGTCTGGGGTTGTTTGGACCACAGGGCTGCATCATGGGAATCTTGAGCCTGAGGGGGCATGAGGAAAGGGGGCAGCACATTAGTGACCTTGAATTTTGATGGGGGAGCTCTCTCTTGCATCCCTTATGGTCCTTCTCTGTTCTATACTCATCCCAGGATTACTTTCTGGGAAGCATCTGAGAGCTTCTCTGATCAGTGGAAACCGAACAAGGCATCAATGGCTATACTGGACATCAGTCCCTTCTGCTTGTATTTGTCCCATCAACCCACCTGGGATTCCATTCTTGCCGCCACCTTTTTTCTTAAATGCAAAACTGAGGAGGTGGGGTCAACTGATGGTTCCAGGAAGCATGAACCCCTTCTATTCTCTGCTTCACTCACCCCTTCTTTCCCCATCACATGCAGCTATCATGTATAAGAAGACTTTCTATTTCCCCTTCTGTCTGGAGCTGTTGCCTTAAATTACATTTTGCATTGTCTTTAGTTATGGTTTATAATACAAAAGTATTCTGAATCTTATCAACCCATACTCTCAGCTTATGAGGGGGATAAATGTGAAGTTTAGAAAACTTTAGTCTTTCTAAACTGTAATTTTCTTGTTGTTGTTTAGTTCCTTAGTTGTGTCTGACTTTCTTCAATGCGATGGACTGCATTGGACATGAAAGGACCACCAGGCCCTTCTGTCCACAGAATTCTCCAGGCAAGAACACTGGAGTGGGTTGCCATTTCCTTATCCAGGGGATCTTCCTGACCCAGGGATCAAACCCACATCTCCTGCTTTGCGGGCGGATTCTTTACTGCTGAGCCATCAGGGAAGCTCCGTGCTTTCTTCTAGAGATCCCTGCTACAATTTTGGAAGACTAGAGTTGAATGATGATTCCTCCTCTCTTTGTTTCCTTTAATAGCAATCTCTTTCTCTCTGTCAGCATCATTTAGTGACTAGCTGAAAGAGATACTTCACATAAAATGAAATGCAATAAAGGGAAAGGGATTTAACATGTCTGAACGTCCCTATAGGGAACCCGCCTGCCAATGCAGGAGACATAGGTAACACGATTTTGATCCTTGAATCAGAAAGATCCCTTTAGAAGGAAATAACCACCGACTCCAGTATTCTTGCCTGGGAAATCCATTGGACAGAGGAGGCTGGCGAGCTACAGTGCAGGGGTTGCAAAGAGTCAGACACGACTGAACATGCAGGCACGTGCTCCAGGACTCAATCTCCAGATCATTCTGAGAAGGGTGAAAAGACCTGCAATCTCATCCCCCCAACTTGATGGGTCTCACTTCATGCCTCCACAGTCACCTGTGAATTCATGTACTCCTGGCCCTCATTTTCTGCTGACCTGATAAATATTATCGTATTTCAAGACTTCTTGTAGGTCTCTGCTTCCACCCTGAGCTCAGTGCTGGGGAAAATCATTACTTGATTGTACAAAGGTATTCTCCACAGGTCAACAGATCCCACACCCAGACCATGTGAGATCTCATAGTCTGCAGATGTCAACCAGGGTGATTAGGAGAGAGAGGCACTCATGGTTTTTGATGCATGAGTCCCAGTCCTGGTCATGGGACCCGGCTCTCAGGACCACAGAAGCAGGAGGTCAAAGGACCGTATTGCTCATATAAGGAGATGTGGAAAATTCAGAAGCTCATTGGTGTTCAGCAAGGGGCAGATGCAGCCTCTGATAGTGCCTGAAATGGTGAAAGGTGTTGCTATTGGCTCTCAGGAGGGAGGGTGTAAGGGGTGGTCTATATAGGCCCAGTCAGCAGCCTGACGCTCCTCACAGGCTGATCCTGCAGCTGGGACTGTGACTTTGAGGACGTGGGGTCAGGATGACTCTGGGTACACACCTTTCCCTGAGGGGACTCTGTCCTCCTCCTTGGCACCGTGGTGGGTGGTTAAGGTAAGGGCTGCCCCTTTGTTCTGGGTCCGCAGCAGGGAGTGGACACTGTGGTGAAAGGAAAGGTGTCTGGATCTGTGGAGCCACGGTCTCAGTATTTTTGACCAAAAAGGAGCTACGCTGACTGTGAATACTGGTCCGTCTCCTGTGGGGGGTCCACTGGTCATAGCGGCAGATTTTACAGAGCAGTGAGGTTTGGTCTAGACTGAGCTGGGTCAGCCTGAGTCCCTCCACTGTCTCCCTTGTTCTCAGGGAGCTTCTAGGAGTCCCAGTGGCTCCCAGTGTGTGGAAGGTCCAGCAACTGACCTCAGCTGGGACTCTGGGCTGTTCCCACACACTCCATGTGCCTGGTGTGTGAGCACTCCTGCTGGGTCCCCATGTTTCCTATGTCCGTGCTCCTGTAGGCTCTGTATGTATGTGTGTGTGAAGGTAAGGAGTATGTGAGGGTGTGTGTTTGTAAGGGCATGAGGAATATGTCTGTGAGTATGTGAGGAATGTGTGAGGGTGTGTGTATGTGAAGGTGTGTGTGTATGTGAAGGTGTGTGTGTATGTGAATAGAATGTGTGAGTGAGGGTGTGAAGACTGTGTGTGTTTGTGGACTGTGTGAGGAGTGTGTGAGGGTGTGTGATGTTGTGTGTGTGTGTGAGGGTGTGTGTGTGTGCGTTTGTGTGTGTGCACATGTGTGTAAGGGGCGGTATAGCCTGTCTGTATGACAGGAATGGGGCTGCTGAGAGAGGCTGAGTCCGTTGGACTGTGAAGCACACAGGGTGTCCACAGGGCTGGGTGTCATGCCGCTGCATGTGACCAGAACAGAGATAATGGCACACCTGCCTGCCTCTCTCTGGCTCCTCTCCCCCATCCCCCGGGCTCCCCTCTGCTTGTTGCCCTGTCTGCCCAGCACTGGGCTCTAAAGTGAGAGGCTCTGCTTGCTAGCCTCACCTGTTCCCACCAGGTGTTCATTGTGGAGCAGAGGAGCCTGCAGTCAGGAGAGGGAACCTTTCGTCTGTAGAGATCAGTTGAAGCACAGCCTCAGGCATATAAGTTCCCAAGTCCCTGCCCTGGCCCCTTTGATGTTTCCTGATGTGCTGGGGGCCTGGGACGGTCCTTTCCCCTCCCAGGATCTGCTGTGACTCTGTAGGGAGCACTTTCTCTCGTGCCCTCTCCTGTCCCTCTCTGGAGCTGCTTTCCACTGAGTGAGGGTGGAGTATGTTATCAATCTTTCTTCATGGTCTGCAAGGTTTCCTTGGACAAATCCGCTGATCTCCTTATGGGAGTCCTCTTGGGTCACAGAATTTTTTCTTCTCTTTAGACCTTTAGAATTCTTTGTCTTTGCATTTGAACAGTTAACTCTGAGTCTTAGAAAAGGTTTCTTTGGATTGAAATTTTGGGGTGACTTATTAGCTTCTTGAACTTAGATGTCCAGATCTTTCGCTAGGTTTGGGAAATTCTCAGCCTGTGTTTTCTCCTTTCTTTTTTATTTTTTAACTTTACAATATTGTATTGGTTTTGCCATACATCAAAATGAATCAGCCACAGGTATACATGTGTTCTCCATCCTGAACCCTCCTCCCTCCTCCCTCCCCATACTATCCCCCCGGGTCGTCCCAGTGCACCAGCCCCAAGCATCCAGTATCGTGCATCAAACCTGGACTGGTGACTCGTTTCATATATGATATGATACATGTTTCAATGACATTCTCCCAAATCATCCCACCCTCTCCCTCTCCCACAGAGTCCAAAAGACTGTTCTATACATCAATGTCTCTTTTGATGTCTGGTATACAGGGTTTATTTGTTTTTAGCTGCACTAGGTCTCCTTCCTTGCATACAGGATTTCTCTAGTTGTGGTAAGCAGGGGCTACTCTTCGCTGCAGTGCACAGACTTCTCACTGCAGTGGCTTCTCTTGCTGTAGACCACAGGCTCTAGGTGCACAGGTTTCAGTAGTTGTGGCACACTGGCTTAGTTGCCCCGCGGCATGTGGAATCTTCCTGGACCAGGGATTGAACTGATGTCCCCTGCACTGGCAGGTGGACTCTTATCCACTGCACCACCAGGAGGTCCTCAGCCCTTAATTCTTTTCTCCCTCACTTCTCCTGCCCTGACTCCATTGCATACATTGTTCCTCTTTATGGTGTCCATAGTTCCCACTGGCTTTCTATATTCCTTTCATTCTCTTTTTGCTTCTTTACGTGGATACTTTCAACTGATCTTTCTTCTAACTCATTGTTCTTTTTTCTTTTTCTTTCCCTTAGTCAAGTCTGTTGTTGAATCTCTGTATTGAATTTTTCAGATTATTCATTATATTGTGTGGATGCTAAGTCGCCTCAGTCATGTCTGACTCTTTGTGACCCTATGGATTGTAGACTCTTCTGTCCATGGGATTCTTCAGGCAAGAACACTGGAGTGGGTTGCCATACCCTCCTCCAGGGGATCTTCTGGACCCAGGAATTGAACCCGAGTCTCTTATATCTCCTGCATTTGCAGGTGGCTTCTTTACCACTAGTTCCAACTGGGAAGTCCATTCATTTATTATTCAGTTTCAAAATATCTGGTTAGTTCTTTTTTTAAAAAAATATTTTATATACCTTTATTATTCTTATTTTATTTGCATTGTTTTATTGGTATCATTAAATATTTGAGTTATCTTGTAACACTCTGATCATCTTTTGAAGTATTATTTTGAATTCTTTGTTGGGCAATTCCTGGATCTGCATTACTTTGAGCCAGTTACAGGAGGGTTTTTTTTTTTTTTAATAGTTCTATTATTTTTTTCTTTTTATTTTATTTCATTTTTTAACTTTACAATATTGTATTGGTTTTGCCATATCAACATGAATCCACCACAGGTATACACGTGTTCCCCATCCTGAACCCTCCTCCCTCCTCCCTCCCCATACCATCCCTCTGAGTTGTCCCAGTGCACCAGCCTCAAGCATCCAGTATCATTCATCGAACCTGGACTGGTGACTCATTTCATATATGATATTATTCATGTTTCAATGCCATTCTCCCAAATCATCCCACCCTCTCCCTCTCCCACAGAGTCCACAAGACTGTTCTATACATCAATGTCTCTTTTGCTGTCTCGTATACAGGGTTATTGTTACCATCTTGCTAAATTCCATATATATGTGTTAGTATACTGTATTGGTGTTTTTCTTTCTGGCTTACTTCACTCTGTAATAGGCTCCAGTTTCATCTACCTCATTAGAACTGATTCAAATGTATTCTTTTTAATGGCTGAGTAATATTGCATTGTGTATATGTACCACAGCTTTCTTATCCATTCATCTGCTGATGGACATCTAGGTTGCTTCCATGTCCTGGCTATTATAAACAGTGCTGCGATGAACATTGGGGTACACATGTCTCTTTTAATTCTGGTTTCCTCAGTGTGTATGCCCAGCAATGGGATTGCTGGATCATAAGGCAGTTCTATTTCCAGTTTTTTAAGGAATCTCCACACTGTTCTCCATAGTGGCTGTACTAGTTTGCATTCCCACCAACAGTGTAAGAGGGTTCCCTTTTCTCCACAACCTCTCCAGCATTTATTGCTTGTAGACTTTTGGATTGCAGCCATTCTGACTGGCATGAAATGGTACCTCACAGTGGTTTTCATTTGCATCTCTCTGATAATGAATGATGTTGAGCATCTTTTCATGTGTTTGTTAGCCATCTGTATGTCTTCTTTGGAGAAATGTCTATTTAGTTCTTTGGCCCATTTTTTGATTGGGTCATTTATTTATCTGGAATTGAGCTGCAGGAGTTGCTTGTATATTTTTCAGATTAGTTGTTTGTCAGTTGCTTCATTTGCTATTATTTTCTCCCATTCTGAAGGCTGTCTTTTCACCTTGCTTATAGTTTCCTTTGTTGTGCAGAAGCTTTTAAGTTTAATTAGGTCCCATTTGTTTATTTTTGCTTTTATTTCCAATATTCTGGGAGGTGGGTCATAGAGAATCCTGCTGTGATGTATGTCAGAGAGTGTTTTGCCTATGTTCTCCTCTAGGAGTTTTATAGTTTCTGGTCTAACGTTTAGATCTTTAATCCATTTTGAGTTTATTTTTGTGTATGGTGTTAGAAAGTGTTCTAGTTTCATTCTTTTACAAGTGGTTGACCAGTTTTCCCAGCACCACTTGTTAAAGAGATTGTCTTTAATCCATTGTATATTCTTGCCTCCTTTGTCAAAGATAAGGTGTCCATAGGTGCGTGGATTTATCTCTGGGCTTTCTATTTTCTTCCATTGATCTATATTTCTGTCTTTGTATCAGTACCATACTGTCTTGATGACTGTGGCTTTGTTGTAGAGCCTAAAGTCAGGCAGGTTGATTCCTCCAGTTCCATTCTTCTTTCTCAAGATTGCTTTGGCTATTCGAGGTTTTTTGTATTTCCATACAAATTGTGAAATTATTTGTTCTAGTTCTGTGGAGAATACTGTTGGTAGCTTGATAGGGATTGCATTGAATCTATAAATTGCTTTGGGTAGTATACTCATTTTCACTATATTGATTCTTCCAATCCATGAACATGGTATATTTCTCCATCTATTAGTGTCCTCTTTGATTTCTTTCACCAGTGTTTTATAGTTTTCTATATATAAGTATTTAGTTTCTTTAGGTAGATATATTCCTAAGTATTTTATTCTTTTTGTTGCAATGGTGAATGGAATTGTTTCCTTAATTTCTCTTTCTACTTTCTTATTATTAGTGTATAGGAATGCAAGGGATTTCTGTGTGTTGATTTTATATCCTGCAACTTTACTATATTCATTGATGAGCTCTAGTAATTTTCTGGTGGAGTCTTTAGGGTTTTCTATGTAGAGGATCATGTCATCTGCAAACAGTGAGAGTTTTACTTCTTCTTTTCCAATTTGGATTCCTTTTATTTCTTTTTCTGCTCTGACTGCTGTGGCCCAAACTTCCAAAACTATGTTGAATAGTAGTGGTGAGGGTGGGCACCCTTGTCTTGTTCCTGATTTTAGGGGAAATGCTTTCAATTTTCACCATTGAGGATAATGTTCGCTGTGGGTTTATCATATATAGCTTTTATTATGTTGAGGTATGTTCCTTCTATTCCTGCTTTCTGGAGAGTTTTTATCAGAAACGGATGTTGAATTTTGTCAAAGGCTTTCTCTGCATCTATTGAGATAATCATATGGTTTTTATTTTTCAATTTGTTAATGTGGTGTATTACATTGATTGATTTGCAGATATTGAAGAATCCTTGCATCCCTGGGATAAAGCCCACTTGGTCATGGTGTATGATCTTTTTAATGTGTTGTTGAATTCTGATTGCTAGAATTTTGTTAAGGATTTTTGCATCTATGTTCATCAGTGATATTGGTCTGTAGTTTTCTTTTTTTGTGGGATCTTTGTCAGGTTTTGGGGTTAGGGTGATGGTGGCCTCATAGAATGAGTTTGGAAGTTTATCTTCCTCTGCAATTTTCTGGAAGAGTTTGAGTAGGATAGGTGTTCACTCTTTTCTAAATTTTTGGTAGAATTCAGCTGTGAAGCCGTCTAGACCTGGGCTTTTGTTTGCTGGACGATTTCTGATTACAGTTTCAATTTCCGTGCTTGTGATGGGTCTGTTAAGATTTTCTATTTCTTCCTGGTCCAGTTTTGGAAAGTTGTACTTTTCTAAAAATTTGTCTATTTCTTCCACGTTGTCCATTTTATTGGCATATAATTGCTGATAGTAGTCTCTTATTGGAGAAGGAAATGGCAACCCACTCCAGTATTCTTGCCTGGAGAATCCCACGGACGGGGGAGCCTGATGGGCTGCCATCTCAGGGGTCACACAGAGTCGGACACGGCTGAAGCAACTTAGCAGTAGCAGCAGCAGTCTCTTATGATCCTTTGCATTTCTGTGTTGTCTGTTGTGATCTCTCCATTTTCATTTCTAATTTTATTGATTTGGTTTTTCTCCCTTTTTTTCTTGATGAGTCTGGCTAATGGTTTGTCAATTTTATTTATCCTTTCAAAGAACCAGCTTTTGGCTTTGTTGATTTTTGCTATGGTCTCTTTTGTTTCTTTTGCATTTATTTCTGCCCTAATTTTTAAGATTTCTTTCCTCTACTAATCCTGGGGTTCTTAATTTCTTCCTTTTCTAGTTGCTTTAGGTGTAGAGTTAGGTTATTTATTTGACTTTTTTCTTGTTTCTTGAGGTATGCCTGTATTGCTATGAACTTTCCCCTTAGGACTGCTTTTACAGTGTCCCACAGGTTTTGGATTGTTGTGTTTTCATTTTCATTCATTTCTATGCAAATTTTGATTTCTTTTTTGATTTTTTCTGTAATATGTTGGTTATTCAGCAGCGTGTTGTTCAGCCTCCATATGTTGGAATTTTTAATAGTTTTTCTCCTGTAATTGAGATCTAATCTTACTGTATTGTGGTCAGAAAAGATGCTTGGAATGATTTCAATTTTTTTGAATTTACCAAGGCTAGCTTTATGGCCCAGGATGTGATCTATCCTGGAGAAGGTTCCGTGTGCGCTTGAGAAAAAGGTGAAATTCATTGTTTTGGGGTGAAATGTCCTATAGATATCAATTAGGTCTAACTGGTCTATTGTATCATTTAAAATTTGTGTTTCCTTGTTAATTTTCTGTTTAGTTGATCTATCCATAGGTGTGAGTGGGGTATTAAAGTCTCCCACTATTATTGTGTTATTGTTAATTTCCTGTTTCATACTTGTTAGTATTTGTCTTACATATTGTGATGCTCCTATGTTGGGTGCATGTATATTTATAATTGTTATATCTTCTTCTTGGATTGATCCTTTGATCATTATGTAATGACCTTCTTTGTCTCTTTTCACAGCCTTTGTTTTATTTTTTTTTTCTAATTTTATTTTTAAACTTTACATAATTGTATTAGTTTTGCCAAATATCAAAATGAATCCGCCACAGGTATACATGTGTTCCCCATCCTGAACCCTCCTCCCTCCTCCCTCCCCATACCATCCTCTGGGTCGTCCCAGTGCACTAGCCCCAAGCATCCAGTATCGTACAGCCTTTGTTTTAAAGTCTATTTTATCTGATATGAGTATTGCTACTCCTGCTTTCTTTTGGTCTCTATTTGCATGGAAAATCTTTTTCCAGTCCTTCACTTTCAGTCTGTATGTGTCCCCTGTTTTGAGGTGGGTCTCTTGTAGACAACAAATATAGGGGTCTTGCTTTTGTATCCATTAGCCAGTCTTTGTCTTTGGGTTGGGGCATTCAACCCATTTACGTTTAAGGTAATTATCGATAAGTATGATCCTGTTGCCATTTACTTTATTGTTTTGGGTTCGAGTTTATCCACCCTTTTTGTGTTTCCTGTCTAGAGAATATCCTTTAGTATTTGCTGGAGAGCTGGCTTGGTGGTGCTGAATTCTCTCAGCTTTTACTTGTCTGTGAAGCTTTTGATTTCTCCTTCATATTTGAATGAGATCCTTGCTGGGTACAGTAATCTGGGCTGTAGGTTATTTTCTTTCATCACTTTAAGTATGTCTTGCCATTTCCTCCTGGCTTGAAGAGTTTCTATTGAAAGATCAGCTGTTATCCTTATGGGGATTCCCTTGTGTGTTATTTGTTGTTTTTCCCTTGCTGCTTTTAATATTTGTTCTTTGTGTTTGATCTTTGTTAATTTGATTAATATGTGTCTTGGGGTGTTTTGCCTTGGGTTTATCCTGTTTTGGGACTCTCTGGGTTTCTTGGACATGGGTGATTATTTCCTTCCCCATTTCAGGGAAGTTTTCAACTATTAGCTCTTCAAGTATTTTCTCATGGTCTTTCTTTTTGTCTTCTTCTTCTGGGACTCCTATGATTCGAATGTTGTAGCATTTAATATTGTCCTGGAGGTCTCTGAGATTGTCCTCATTTCTTTTAATTCATTTTTCTTTTTTCCTCTCTGATTAATTTATTTCTACCATTCTATCTTCTAATTCACTAATCCTATCTTTTGCCTCTGTTATTCTAATGTTTGTTGCCTCCAGAGTGTTTTTGATCTCATTTATTGCATTATTCATTATATATTGACTCTTTTTTATTTCTTCTAGGTCCTTGTTAAACCTTTCTTGCATCTTCTCAATCATTGTCTCCAGGCTATTTATCTGTGATTCCATTTTGCTTTCAAGATTTTGGATCATTTTCACTATCATTATTCGGAATTCTTAGTCAGGTAGATTCCCTATCTCTTCCTCTTTTGTTTGGTTTGGTGGGCATTTATCCTGTTCCTTTACCTGTGGGGTATTCCTCTGTCTCTTCATCTTGTTTATATTGCTGAGTTTGGGGTGTCCTTTCTGTATTCTGGCAGTTTGTGGAGTTCTCTTCATTGTGGCGTTTCCTCGCTGTGTGTGGGTTTGTACAGGTGGCTTGTCAAGGTTTCTTGGTTAGGGAAGCTTGTGTCGGTGTTCTGGTGGGTGGAGCTGGATTTCTTCTCTCTGTAGTGCAATGAAGTGTCCAGTAATGAGTTATGAGATGTCTATGGTTTTGTAGTAACTTTGCGCAGCCTGTATATTGGAGCTCAGGGCTGTGCTCCTGTGTTGCTGGAGCATTTGCGTGGTATGTCTTGCTCTGGAACTTGTTGGCCCTTGTGTGGTGCTTGGTTTCAGTGTTGGTATGGAGGAGTTTGATGAGCTCCTGTCAATTAATGTTCCCTGGAGTCAGGAGTTCCTTGGAGTCAGGGTTTGGACTTAAGCTTCCTGCTTCCGATTTTCAGTCTTATTTTTCCAGTAGTCTCAAAACTTCTCGTTCTATACAACATCATTGATAAAACATCTACCTTAAAGATGCAAAGTTTTTCCACAGTGAGGGACACCCAGAGAGGTTCACAGAGTTACATGGAGAAGAGAAGAGAAGAGGAAGGAGGGAGTTAGAGGTGACCCAAATGAGATGAGGTGGAATCAATAGAGGAGAGAGCAGGCTAACCAATAAACACTTCTTTATGTGCACTCCAGAACTGGACTGCTCAGAGATGTTCATGGAGTTATACAGAGAAGAGAAGAGAAGAGAAGAGAAGAGAAGAGAAGAGAAGTGAAGAGAAGAGAAGAGGGAGGAAGGAGACAGAGGTGGCCAGGCAGATAAAAGGGGGGAATGAAAAGGAGAGAGACAGATCCAGCCAGTAATCAGTTCCCTAAGTGTTCTCCACCATCTGGAACACACAGAAATTCACAGAGTTGGATACAGCAGAGAAGGGTTAGGGAAGAGACACAGGCGACCTGGTGGAGAAAAAGGAGAGTCCAAAGGGGGAGAGAGCAGTCAAGCCAGTAATCTCACTCCCAAGTAAAAATGGGTACTGAAGATTGGGTTCTTAAAGGTACAAAATTGATAACAAATACCAAAAAGCAAAAATTAAAAATCTCCTTTCGAAGACAATGGGCTACTTTTCTGGGTGCCTGATGTCCTCTGCCAGCATTCAGAAGTTGTTTTGTGGAATTACTCGGTGTTTAAATGTTCTTTTGATGGATTTGTGGGGGAGAAAGTGGTCTCCCCGTCCTATTCCTCTGCATCCCAGAACAAGTTTCCCAGGAGGTTTACTGTTTTCCTTTGGTGGGATTTTGCTTCCCTGATTCTTCTTGATGTCTTATTCTCTTGTAGATGCCTGCACATTTAAAATAGCAGTCATCTGTACCAGAATCTATATTATGATTTCAGTAGGGAAAGCCTTTCACCTCTGGGTAGGGGAACACTGGAATGTTCACCAGGGTGCCAAAAGCAGAGGCATAAGGTGGCATTGGGTCTGGTAGGACATGAGATCCATTTGGCTCAGGCTGCTGATGTCCACAGCATTGAAAACTGCGTGGTGTTTTGCAAGTGTTGCAGGGGGCTTGCTGTCACTGGAATGGTTGTTGGTATCCTCAACAGTGCCTCTGGTTCCAAAGCCTAGAAATCATGACCAGCAGTGGTGGTGGCCAGAGCCAATGGTGTGCACACATTAGGCTTTAGGGGCCTGTCGCGGGTGCCTCTGTGGGGGGAGATTATGGTTGCAGGTGCTCAGGTTGTGGGAAGGCCTAGGAATGCAGCAAAGACTGAGACCAACAATGGTTCATTGCTCAAACTCATGTCCATTTAGTTGGTGATGCTATCTAACCATCTGATCCTGTGCTGCTCTTCTCCTTGTCCTTCAGTCTTTCCCAGCATCAGGGTCTTTTCCAACGAGTCAGCTCTTTGTACCAGGTGGCCAAAGTATTGGACCTTCAGCCTCAGCATCCATCCTTTCAATCAATATTCAGGGTTGATTCCCTTTATGATTGACTGGGTTGATCTCCTTGCTGTCCAAAGAACTCTCAAGAGTCTTCTCTAGCACCACAGTTCGAAAGCATCCATTCTTCGGTGCTCAGCCTTATTTATGGTCCAACTCTCACATCCATACATGACTGACTACTGGAAACAATCATCTGTGCTGTTATTAATTCTTTCAGGGGTAAAATCTGCTGCATCTGTCTGCAGAGAAGGTCATTGTGAAGTGTGATTTCTCCTGCCATGTGGTTGCTATTGGTCCTTTGCTCTTCTTTCTTATGCCTAGCCATCTCTATAAGACTGGCTCAGCTTTGCAGGTCTGCATGAACTGAACCTGAAGCAGGACTTTCATATGGTGCCCCCAAAGGCTAGGGACACTGCTTACTCAGCCTGCTCTTACTCTCCTGGTGAGAGAAACTCTGAGTAATGCTGGTTTGAAGGATGGAATGATGCCACCAAAATGACAGTGTCTTGGCATGGTCAAACATCTTAGAGTATTCCAGATCTTTCTGGAGCTGTTTTTATTACTGATCACTGTCTACCCTTTGGTCTTATTTTTAAGAGGATGGAGGCTGTTGTCTCCTACCTCAGCATTTTGGTAATGGCACGTTTGAGGTCTTTATTCCTTGAGAGACTGGTTTTGAGTGTAGAATTTTAGACTGGTAACTATTTTTTTCCTTTTGATAAATTAAAAGTTTCAATCTACTCTACCCTGGCATCTCTTTTTGTTCTTGGGGATTTAGATGTTAGTATAGGTGTTTCTCAATTTTATATACCTAATCTTTATCTCAGTGTTTTTCTTTTTGTCAATGTTCTTCAGTTATTGTCCATTTTAGTAAAAGTAAGCTAGGTTCAGGTCAGTTCAATTCAGTCACTCAGTCATGTCCAACTCTTTGTGACCCCATGAATTGCAGCACGCCAGGCCTCCCTGTCCATCACCATCTCCCGGAGTTCACTCAAACTCACGTCCATCGAGTGGGTGATTCCGTCCAACCATCTCATCCTCTGTCATCCCCTTTTCCTCCTGCCCCCAATCCCTTCCAAGATCAAAGTCTTTTCCAATGAGTCAACTCTTCGCATGAGGTGGCCAAAGTACTGGAGTTTCAGTTTTAGAATCTTTCCTTCCAAAGAACACCCAGGGCTGATCTTCTTTAGAATGGACTGCTTGGAGCTCCTTGCAGTCCAAGGGACTCTCAAGAGTCTACTCCAACACCACAGTTCAAAAGCATCAGTTCTTTGGCACTCAGCTTTCTTCACGGTCCAACTCTCGCATCCATACATGACCACTGGAAAAACCATAGCCTTGACTAGACAGACCTTTGTTGGCAAAGGAATGTCTCTGCTTTTCAATATGCTATCTGGGTCGGTCATAACTTTTCTTCCAAGGAATAAGTGTCTTTTAATTTCATGGCTGCAGTCACCATCTGCAGTGATTTTGGAGTCCCCAAAAATAAAGTCTGACACTGTTTCCACTGTTTCCCCATCTATTTCCCATGAGGTGATGGGACCAGATGCCATGATTTTCGTTTTCTGAATGTTGAGCTTTAAGCCAACTTTTTCACTCTCCTCTTTCACTTTCATCAAGAGGCTTTTTAGTTCCTCTTCGCTTTCTGCCATAAGGGTGGTGTCATCTGCATATCTGAGGTAATTGATATTTCTCCCGGCAATCTTGATTCCAGCTTGTGCCTTTTCCAGCCCAGCGTTTCTCATGATGTACTCTGCATATAAGTTAAGCTAGGTATATTGTAGTAAAAAAAAAAAAAAAAAAAAAAGCCCAAAATTTATCCTTGTATGACAAGTTCTGTTCACTTTGGCAGGACTTCTGCTATCATAATTCTTCAAGCACTCAGGCTGTTGAATGCTCCACAATTTCATTATGCTACCACTGCAACACAAGGCTTCAGTATTTGCTGTGGTAGAAAAATATACTGGCTGTTTCTGTGTGGAACTGACATCATTTGTTCTTGACTTCATTGAATGATCCAGATCACAGGGTTATGCTTAACTTCAAACAGGCAAGGAAGTATTACTATTTCCATATGTTCATACAGTGTTGCTGAACACTAGTAATGTCTCCATCTATGATGTTCTTACAAATGAACTCCTTTTTATATGCAGAAACCAGAGTTGTCTAACTTAATTGCTAAAGTGACATCTGATCACTTTTGTCAAATTCCATTTGTTAGATGCATGTTACTAGGTACATTCGAGTGTGGATTACACAAGGACATGAACACCAGATGGCAGGAATAGCCAGGACATTTTAGAGCCTGTTTCCACAGCCCTCTGTTTCTAAGCTGGATGAGATGCTCCCTATGGACAGGGAAGTAGAGGGAGGATTCCTCCCTGGATCCCAGGCCATGAGCTGTAACTAAGATGAGAAGGTGGGGCCTAGTAGCCTTGGGCACATCTACAGGGAGGACAGCATCCAGTGTCTCTGAAGGCCTATCCTTGGAGGTATCTGTAGAGCTGATTCTACAGGCTCATGAGAAACACCTGGTGCCTCCCTTCTTGCTCCATGTTCAGTGATGGCACAGTGGGAGTTGTGCCACAGTGCGAATATTTATACCACAGAAGTCAACAAATACTATATACCACGCACTTTCTTGCTCTGCAGAGAGCTAATATTTTAAATACTTATATCACTGCAAATCTCCTAAAATCTTTCCTGTGTCCTGTGTCCTGTATCCTGTGTCTGTGTCTCTTTTGCAGCTCTGGAGCTGAGGTTGAAGGATGGAGCCCACCGCTGTAAGGGGAGAGTGGAAGTGAAGCACCAAGGAGAATGGGGCACAGTGGATGATCACAACTGGAGCTTGAAGGATGCATCTGTAGTGTGCAGACAGCTGGGGTGTGGAGCTGCCATTGGTTTTCCTGGAGGGGCTTATTTTGGAACAGGACTTGGCCCCATTTGGCTTTTGTATACATGTAAAGGGGTGGAGTCAACTGTCAGTGACTGTAAGCATTCTAATATTAAAGACCATTGTAATGATAGCTATACCCATGATTGGGATACTGGAGTAGTCTGCTCAGGTAAGTCCTGTCTGGTCTGTGTGGGGATCTCTAACAGGAAAAGCCTCTGTCTTATTACCAGAATGACTCGAGATTATGGATACAGCCTTTAGAACATACTTGGGTGAAGGATCTTTGTGATGTGTCACAGGAGGCAGAGAGGTGAGGTCAAAAGTTTCATACAGATCCAGCTTCTGGGTTCGACTTCTGTGACATAGTCTCATCATGGTAATTGTTCCATTTTCTTTGATGTAGTGGTCACTAGGGTGTGGCTACATGGTGGGGGGGGGGGGTCATAGAAGAGTTGTGGGCAACAAAGTTTATCATACTCATAGGGTCTAAATGTCAGAGTCACACACTCCATCATGATGGTATGTGGAGGATGTGACAATAGAATTGGCTCAACCAAGCAATGGTGATCCCAAATGGCATGTGAAGACCCATGGACAAATGACCATACTGGGGGTCAAGATGCAGTTACACAAGGAAAAGATGTGAAAGGATTTCACTGGTGCATTTAAATGTCCCTAGGTCACAGTCGGAGGAAGCCAGAAGTGGGACTTGTGGCAGGGAACAGTCTCAGCACACTGGTGCACCTAATCAACTGAGTGGGGAGCTCATATCATATTTGTAGGGATATTGAGGGAGCAGGAAAATGAAGTCTTGAAGTTTACGACACAGTAGCTGAAGCACATCACGTATATGAGGTAGTGAAACTAAGAGGACCTGAAGTGACTCCTAAGAAGTGTTCAGTGCTATCTAAGTGTGTTAGGTATGACCTAAATCAAATCCCTTATGATTATACAGTGGAAGTGAGAAATAGATTTAAGGGACTAGATCTGATAGATAGAGTGCCTGATGAACTATGGATGGAGATTTGTGACATTGTACAGGAGATAACGATCAAGATCATCCCCATGGAAAAGAAATGCAAAAAAGCAAAATGGCTGTCTTGGGAGGCCATACAAATAGCTGTGAAAAGAAGAGAAGTGAAAAGCAAAAGAGAAAAGGAGAGATATAAGCATTTGAATGTAGAGTTCCAAAGAATAGCAAGAAGAGATATGAAAGCCTTCCTCAGTGATCAATGCAAAGAAATAGAGGAAAACAACAGAATGGGAAAGACTAGAGATGTCTTCAAGAAAATTAGAGATACCAAGGGAACATTTCATGCAAAGGTGGGCTTAATAAAGGACACAAATTGTATGGACCTAACAGAAGCAGAAGATATTAAGAAGAGGTGGCAAGAATACACAGAAGAACTGTACAAAAAAGATCTTCATGACCCAGATAATCACGATGGTGTGATCACTCACCTAGAGCCAGACATCCTGGAATGTGAAGTCAAGTGGGCCTTAGAAAGCATCACTATGAACAAAGCTAGTGGAGGTGATGGAATTCCAGTTGAGCTATTTCAAATCCTGAAAGATGATGCTGTGAAAGTGCTGCACTCAATATGCCAGCAAATTTGGAAAACTCAGCAGTGGCCACAGGACTGGAAATGGTCAGTTTTCTTTCCAGTCCTAAAGAAAGGCAATGCCAAAGGGTGCTCAAACTACCACACAATTACACTCATCTCACATGCTAGTAAAGTGATGCTTAAAATTCTCCAAGCCAGGCTTCAGCAGTATGTGAACCATGAAATTCGAGATGTTCAGGCTGGTTTTAGAAAAGGCAGAGGAACCAGAGATCAAATTGCTAACATCCGCTGGATCATCGAAAAAGCAAGAGAGTTCCAGAAAAACATCTATTTCTGCTTTATTAACTATGCCAAAGCCTTTGACTATGTGGATCACAATAAACTGTGGAAAATTCTGAAAGAGATGGGAATACCCGAACACCTGACCTGCCTCTTGAGAAACCTATATGCAGGTCAGGAAGCAACAGTTGGAACTGGACATGGAACAACAGACTGGTTCCAAATAGGAAAAGGAGTATGCCAAGGCTGTATATTGTTACCCTGCTTATTTAACTTACATGCAGAGTACATCATGAGAAACCCTGGGCTGGAAGAAGCACATGCTGGAATCAAGATTGCTGGAAGAAATATCAATAACCTCAGATATGCAGATGACACCACCCTTATGGCAAAAAGAAGAACTAAAAAAAAGAGGAACTAAAAAGCCTCTTGATGAAAGTGAAAGAGGAGAGTGAAAAAGTTGACTTAAAGCTCAACATTCAGAAAATGAAGATCATGGTATCTTGTCCCATCACTTCATGGCAAATAGATAAGGAAACAGTGGAAACAGTGTCATACTTTATTTTTTGGGGACTCCAAAATCACTGCATATGGTGATTGCAGCCATGAAATTAAAAGGCACTTACTCCTTGGAAGAAAATTTATGACCAGCCTGGATAGCATATTGAAAAGCAGAGACGTTACTTTGCCAACAAAGGTCTGTCTAGTCAAGGCTGTGTTTTTTCCAGTGGTCATGTATGGATGTGAGAGTTGGACCATGAAGAAAGCTGAATGCCAAAGAATTGATGCTTTTGAACTGTGGTGTTGGAGTAGACTCTTGAGAGTCCCTTGGACTGCAAGGAGATCCAACCAGTCCATTCTGAAGGAGATCAGCCCTGGGTGTTCTTTGGAAGGAATGATGCTGAAGGTGAAACTCCAGTACTTTGGCCACCTTATGCAAAGAGTTGACTCATTGGAAAAGACTCTGATGCTGGGAGGGATTGGGGGCAGGAGGAAAAGGGGAAGACAGAGGATGAGATGGCTGGATGGCATCACAGACTCGGTGGACGTGAGTTTGAGTGAACTCTGGGAGATGGTGATGGACAGGGAGGCCTGGCGTGCTGCAATTCATGGGGTCACAAAGAGTCAGACGTGACTGAGTGACTGAAATGAACTGAACTGAAGTGTGTTTGACCTGTGCCAAGGTGGATGCAGTAAAGACAACAGTGAAACTATGGTGTGAGTGGATAATCACAGTATTTGGCATGGGCTTCTAGTTGTTATCCCAATTGCAGATTGGATCTCCAGGATATTAATCCCATCAGAGCAGCTGGGCTGGAGGAAGATTTGTGTCTCCCCTGCCCTTCTCCCTTCCCCACTCAGTATCACTAACTGCAGGGTGAATGTTCAGCATTTGTTCGTGCATTGATTTCTTATCTGATATTTGCTAAGCTCTTTCTATGTGTCTTTACTTGACTTTATGGAGGCATTGAAGAACAAGACACAATACTTGCTCTCAAAAAACACCACTTTAGAGGCAAAAAGAGAATTTTTACAGATTAAATAGACACAGCAGTAATTCTGAACTGGAAGAGTTAGAAAGCGTTCACAGAGGTGACAACTCTGTGCTTTTAAAAATAAAGGAAGTTATACATATTTTCTTTCTGTAGTGGGCTTGACAATGTGTCCTCTAGATTCAAATATGCATATATGTAATACTCACTATTTTTATAACTGATTTCATCTTGTGCAGTAGCAAGGGGTGTTTATATGGACTGAAAGTTCCATGAAGTTAATTAACATAGACTCTCCCATTTAAAATTTGTCCCCCAAGTTAGCTTGGATTTATGTTGATAATTATCTTGTCAAATCCAGTTCAAGCTCCCTGCTAAGACTGGTTTTCCTCTATTTCAGGAAGCATCTTCTTGTCTCTTCTCCCACAGATGGTGTCTGGGGTGGGAGGGCTTCTTCCTTTCCAACAGCAGCAGGGAAGGGCCCTTGGTCTGCTTGCTCACCACTTAGAATATGCTTGTCTTTAATTTAGTAGCTTTGATCTGCTCTGGTCTCTGGGTATTTGATGTTGCACTATGGAGGAATGAATGAGGCCAATTCAGTGCCATACTCTTTGTTTGATGTTGCCAGTCATATACTGTAAAGGGTTGAACAGAGATGATGGGTTGGACCTCAGTCAGCTCATGACCAGCTCATGACCAAGCTCATCACATGCCCTTGTGATGAAGTTGTCTTTAGTAAAGAAGCCTTTACAAATCTTGGTCCAGCCATGCAAGGAACACAGATGGTAAGGTGGGTCTCCAGTACTTTTGTGTAACAACTCAATTAATTGTTTTCTTTTAAAGTCATATAGTTCTTTTTTAATTCAAAAATATTTTGTATATTATTCCCTCTGATTGGTCCCAAAAATGTCCCTCTACCAAGGATATTTAATTATTAACTTTCCTAGCAAAGAGATTCAGAGAAGGCAATGGTACCTCATTCCAGTACACTTGCCTGGAAAATCCCATGGACGGAGGAGCCTGGTGGACTGCAGTCCATGGGGTCGCTAAGAGTCGGACACTACTGAGCGACTTCCCTTTCACTTTTCACTTTCATGCATTGGAGAAGGAAATGGCAACCCACTCCAGTGTTCTTGCCTGGAGAATCCCAGGGACGGGGGAGCCTGGTGGGCTTCCGTCTATGGGGTTGCACAGAGTCGGACACGACTGAAGCTACTTAGCAGCAGCAGCAGCAGCAAAGAGATTACTGAACCTCTGAAACCTCCATATTTTCATGGTGAGTTGGGAATAATAATGCTACATATTGTATTGCTTTACAGTCCATAAGACTGAACAAACATTCTAAGTTAGAGAACAGGATTGTTCCTGCTCTTTACTTCTGCACTTCAAATTCAATACAGAAGCTGTTAAACTAAAATTTTTATAACAAAATTTCTTCCTGTTACAGTTATTTGTGGTTTGAGCTGAAAATATGCCAAATGATAAATATATAAACATCCGAACCACATGGCCATATCTGATTAAGACCAGAACAGGAGGCTTCATGGTGTTCACCTGTCAGTGTGCTGAGGTTTGTCTTCTTTATCTTCAGATACACAAAGACGCAGTGTTTATACATGTTTAGAACTGGCTCTCTCAGCACTGCTCTTGGAATGGGGCTAGCCTTGTTTCTGGTATTTCAATTTATTGCATTCATTGCAGAAAAGTGTAGAAGTTAACCAATACATAGCTTATACCATTTAATCATATTGAAATATCATTACAACAAGTGACATAACTTGCACTGTGCTGTTAAGTCCTCACATCAAGTTAAATTATATCTCAAAAGATTTCTTTTGATTGAAATGATTTGTGTAAAATATCTGGCTGACATTCATTCATTCAGGTATACAATAGACATCATTTAGGATTTTTAATTAACGGCATCGGGGATAAGGAGGTGAATTAGACACAGAACTTTACCAAGTCCATTTATAAAGTAAAATTAGCAAGTAAACAACTTAATTCATGAGGTTCACAGTTGATAAGGTAGAGGTTTATGAGCAGTAGAACCTCTCTCTGGGGCACAGAGAGAAGGGGTGATGTGTGGAAGACTCACAACTCTGGCCCCAATCACCGTCACAGCATGTGGTTCCTGGGAGAGCTCTGACAGCTCCAGTCAAGGCTCCAGGTAACAGAATTGAATTCCTGTTCTAGAGTCCTGGGATTCCTGGGATGGGATGGACAGAGGGGCCCTAATATTGCTTCTCCGCCAAGATGATGTACTACTGTTGACTAGTTATCTCTTACTAATGCCAACTCATTTAATTCTAACCAAAACTCTGTCATCTATACACAAGTATAACTCTTCTTTTACAGACAAAGCCACTATACAGAGAATGTAAGGATCCTGTTCAAGGTCACACACATGATATGTGGCTGAGCTCTGAGTCAGGCCAGGCAGACTGGTTCCTGAGCCTGATCTCCTGACCCCTGAAGTTCACATGGACACAGCTGGGTTAGTGTCCTCCCTAAAGCTTCCCTCCTTGAAATCTTGGATGAGATGGGACACTGAGATTTCCTTATGTGTCAGAGAAGATAAACCTTCATCAGAGGGTGAGTTGGTCCGTGTTGACCTGCATCCCCAGCTCTGGGGTAGAGGGTGCTGCCTGGACACAGCCTGCCGGCCCTGGGTTAACCCCTCCTTCCAGCCCACTCCATCCTTATAGCAGGGTATGGAGTCCATAACAGTATTTCACTTGTGAGATCTCAATCCCGAGGTGAGACCATGTGTACCTGGTTCACTAAACACATCCCTGTGTCATCCTGTGGGAGGAATGACTGGACTCTAGGAAGCATGTCCTATGTTCTAGGTGTTTGTCTGGTGGTTTCTGGTGATGGTGCAGAGTCCATAACTGGGTAAGGAATGGTGAATCTGGGACCCAGGGGGAGTACAGCATTGACTGTAGTAACTGAGCAGATCCTGTTCCTACTCCAGTCCCTGAGTTTATATTCTGGTTTTGATATTTATAATCAGTTATTATCACTACTGTTTTAAGCATCCAGAGGAGATGGGGTTCATGTACAGATGGAGGCTTGCAAGTCAGAGGAACACAGGGCAAATAAGTGACTATTGTAAAATAATGGATTAATATTAGCATATTTAGAGGGAGAAAAGCATATGCTCAATTGACCTTTCTCCCTTTTCATTTACCTGAGTCTCAAGGACAGAGAAGCTGTGTCTGCTGACCAGGATGAGGTGTTCTTCTGGTGGGGATGTGACAAGGCTGTGGACTGGTCCACAGCTGCCCTCAGGTGTGGAAGGGGGAAGGCGTGAAGCCATTTCTGAGCTCTGGTGGGGACTCTGGGGCATGTGTGTCACAGGTGGGTCCTTCCCACATTTGTGCTGAAATGATGAGAGTCAGGGTGACGGGGCCTCAGGGTGGGTTTGTGTGGACCACAGAGGGGCATCACGGGAATCTTGAGCCTGAGGGAGTATGAGGAATGAAGGCAGTATGTTAGTGACCTTGAATTTCAATGGGGGAGCTCTATCTTGCATCACTTATGGCCGTCATCACTCCGTCTCTATACTCATCCCCGGGCTACTTTCTGGAGAGCATCTGGGAGCTTCTCTGATCAGTGGAAACAGAACAAGGCAGCAATGACCACATTGGACATCAGTCCCTTCTGCTTGGCTCTGTGCCCTCAATCTACCTGGGCTTCCATTCTTGCTGCCACCTTTCCTCTTAGACTAGAATGAATGAACCCTCTTCTGTTTTCTGCTTCACTTGCCTCTTCTTTGCCCCTTGCATGCAGCCACTGTGCAGCAGAATACTTTCTATTTATCCTTCTGTCTGGGGGCAGTTGTTTTAAATTATACTTTACATCTTTTTTAGTTATGGCTTATAATACAAGGGTGTTCTGAATCCTATAAAACCAAACTCTCAATATGCAAAGAGGGACAATGTGAAGTTTTTGTCTTTCTAAGTTATCTTTCTAAGTTATTTGTTTTCTTCTCTTAGATCCCCAAATCCTATTTTGGCAGGCTAGAGTTGAATGATAACTCCTACTTTCTCTTTGTTTCCTGTAACAGCAATCTCTTTCTCTCTTGAAGCATATTTGTTGACTAGCTGAAAGGGATATTTCACATAAAATTAATGCAATAAAGGGAAAGGGACTTAGCATGTCTGAAAATCCCTTATAGAGCTTCCCAGGTGGCTCAGCAATAAAGAACCTGCCTGCCAATGCAGGAGATGCAGGAGATGTTGGTTCGATGCCTGCGTCGAGACAATCCCCTCAAGAAGTAAATGGCAACCCATTCCAGTATTCTTGCCTAGGAAATCCTGTGGACAGAGGAGCCTGGCGGGTTACAGTCCAGGGGTCACAAAAAGTAGGACACAACTGAGCATACATGCACCTTTTTGGGACCCAGTCTCCAGATCATTCTGCGAGGAGAAGACCTGCAATCTCATCCACTCAACTTAATGGTTCCCTCCCCACCTTCTCCATGGTCACCTGTGAATTTCTGAAATCCTTGTCCTCATTTTCTGCTGGCCCGAGAAATGTTCTTGTGTTTGAAGCCTTCTTGTAGTACTCTGCTTGATCCTGAGCTCAGTGCTGGGGAAGATCAATGCTTGATAACACCAAAGTTATTCTCCGTGGTCCAGTGAATTCCACAACCTGACCCTGCAAGATCTTACAGTTCTTGGGGATTGGCCAAGGTAATCAGAGGAAAGAATGGTACACATAGTTTTTGATGTGACTTTTCTACTCCAGCCCTGGTCAGGGGGCCCGGCTCTCAGGACCACGGAAGCAGGTTAAAGGACCGTGCTGCTCATATAAGGAGATGTTGAAGATTCAGAAGCTCATTGGTGTCTGAGCTGCAGAAAGTGGCAGATGCAGCCTTCGATAGTGCCTGAAATGGTGAGAGGTGTCGCTATTGGCTCCCAGGAGGGAGGGTGCAAGGGGTGGTCTATATAGACCCCGGTCGGCACCCTGACTCCTCCTCACAGGCTGATCCTGCAGCTGGGACTGTGACCTTGAGGACGTGGGATCAGGATGGCTCTGGGCAGACACGTCTCCCTGCGGGGACTCTGTGTCCTCCTCCTTGGCATCGTGGTGGGTGGTCAAGGTAAGAGCTGCCCCTCTGTCCTGGGTCCACACCAGGCAGTGCATGCCTTGGTGAAGGGAAAGGTGTCTGTAGCTGTGGAGCTGAGCCTCAGTGTTTTTGACCAAAAAGGAGCCACGCTGACTGTGAATACTTGTCTGTATCCTGTGGGGGGTCCACTGCCAGTTGTGGCAGATTTTACAGAGCAGTGAGGTTTGCTCTGGACTGAGCTGGGTCAGCCTGAGTCCCCTCCACTCCCTCAGGGAGCTTCTAGGGTCCCAGTGGCTCCCAGTGTGTGGAAGCTCCAGCGACTGACCTCAGCTGGAACTCTGGGCTGTTCCCACAGGCTCCACGTGCTTGGTGTGTGAGCACTGCCACTGGGTCCCCATGTTTCCTGTGTGTATGCTCCTGTAGGCTCTGTGTTTGTGTGTGGGAGGGTGAGGAGTGTGTGTGTGTGTGTGTGTGTGTGAGTGGGTGAGTGAGGAGTGTGTGAGGTTGTGTGTGTGTGGAGTGTGTGTGTGTGTGATTGTGAGGCATGTGTGAGGGTGTGTGAGGAGTGTGTGAGGGTATGTGGGTGTGGAGTGTGTGTGAGACTGTGTGTATGTGAGGAGTGAGTGAGGAATTTGTGTGTGTGTGTGTGGAGTCAGAGTGTATGAGGAGTTTGTTTGTATGTGTGTGTGTGAGGAGTGTGTGGATCCTGTCTCTGTGAAAGGAATGGAGCTGCTGAGCAGGGACTGAGTCCATTGGTCTGTGAAGCACACAGTGTCCCACAGGGCTGGGTATCCTGGCCACTGCATGTAACCAGATCAGAGATAATGGTGCACCTGTCTGCCTCTTTCTGGCTCCTCTCTCCCCATCCCCCAGGCTCCCCTTTGCTTGTTGCCCTGTTTGCCCAGCACTGTGCTCTGTGAGAGGCTCTGCCTGCTTACCTCACTTGTCCCCACCAGGTGTCCATTACAGAGCAGAAGCCCACAGCCAGGAGAGGGGACCTCTTGTCTGTAGAGATCAGTTGATGTTCAGCCACAGGTGTCTAAGTTCCCTAGTCTCTGCCCTGGTCCCTGTGACATTTCTTATGTGGTGGGGCCCTGGGATGGTCCTTTCCCCTAGCAGGATCTGCTGTGACTCTGTAGGGAGCACTTTCTGCCTCATGCCCTCTCCTGTTCCTCTCTGGAGCTGGTTTCCCCTGAGTGAGAGGACGGCGGGCGTCAGGGCTGGGGCTGTGGAGAATCTCGTCTCCAGCCTGGAGAAAGCAGCTTTCTCAGATGTGGGTTCTGATCTGGCTGAGACTCCATGCAGCCCTGTCTTGTCTCAGAGCTCACTGTCATCCCCTAGACCTCAGCCTTGAGTCCACAGCTCGCCTTGGGAAGTCCCCTCCCTCCTCATCTCTGCTCCTTGAGTGCTGGGCAGGTGCTGGCGAAATGTCTCCTTCTGAGGGCTCTGGAGGTCAGAGGTGGGTTTTGGTCACACAAGGGGGAGATGATGGGTGTTTTGATGCATGGCCCCCTCCTCTTACAAGAAAAATTGTAGGAAATTTCATCAGTTGTTTTTTAAGAAGCAAGAATATTTCACCAAAGCAAGCACTATTTTCATTTTCTTTGAAACAACACTATTCAGAGTTATCCTATAACATTTTATTCTTCTACTTCATGTTACAGTAGACTTGCTCCTTGTAGAATAATAGTCTTGGCCTTTCTGAGCACCTGATGATTTCTCACATGTTACAGGAATTTCCACCTTGAAATTCATGATGGGCATTGGCATAAAACTCTCTCTCAAATGCAATTGATGCCATTAGACACAAAAACATAGATCCTCAGGATTAGATAATCTGGCATATATTGTTTTGTATCCTGTTTTTACAATCCAGAATATATTTTGGGCATTTTTCTATATCATTAACTATTCTTTTACACACTAAAGCATTTTATTGTAGAATTAAAAAATACAGGCTATCACAGGGATAGTACTGAATTTTTTAACTGCCTCCAGCTATTTCACTATATGCAGAAATGCAATATGCTCACTTGACCATCTGTATTGAGCATTTAGTTGTTTTCAACATTTTTTGCTATTATGAAAATGTTACTCTGAACTTCCCTGTGTTTAAATGTAGGACCATCCATGACTGCTTCTCTTAATCATATTCTAAAGGTGAGGTTTCCAGGAATTCCCTGGTGGTCCAGTAACTAAGACTCCCTGCTCCTAGTGCAGGGTCCTAGATTCGATCCCTGGTCAGGGAACTAGATTCCACATGTGGCAACTGAGAGTTCGCATGCTGCAGCTAAAGATCCTGCATATGGCAACTAAGACCTAGGTGGTCAAATAAATAGATAAATAAACAAATATTTAAATGTTGGAAAAAAAAGTGGAGTTGCTGCTTTATAGGCTGAGTATCTCTAAGGCTTTAAGGCTTTGTACCTATACCTTTACGGTTTTTGGTACATAGAGATTAATGTTTGCCAGAAATAGCTGCACTGAACTTTAGTTCTACAAACGGTGAATGAGAATGTTAGTTTCCACATAGCTTCACCAACTTTGTCTTCTTATGAGTTTCTAAAATCTTAGCCAGTTTGGTAGGCAAATACTGGCATATATTAGCTAATTTAATCCTTCGTTTGTGAATTACTTTGCTCATTACATTTGTCCTTTTTACCTTGTGATGGCTATCGTTTTTGTCATGATTTGTATTGAAGCTCTTTATACTACTACTATCATCTACTGCAACAACCTACAGTGCACTTACTTATATGAACTCGTTTGAGCACACAACAGTCCAACAAGCAGAATATATTTTTTATCCACCAAACAGATCACTGAGGCAAAGCAAAGTCACTTGCCCAAGATGAGTCAGTTGTAAGACACAGAGGTAAGACTTGAAACCAGGCAGTTTGGGTGCAAGTCCCTGTCCTATTGAATTACATTATTTATAGACCGAATATGCTTCCTTCAGTTTACTGTTTGATTTTTTTGGCTGTACAAAACCAGACCAGGAATCAAGCCTGTGGTACCTGCATTGGAAGTGCAGAGCCCTAATTGTTGGACCACCAGGGAAGTCCCTCACGGAAGTTTCTAATAATATTAATTGCCTGTTAAAATTTCCCATTTTTGTTTCCACTTTCAGAGCCTTGTCAAGCATGTTCTTCCCCACTTCAAATTTAAATAAATTATTTTTATCTGTAATAATTTTATGAATATATTTAAATGTGTAAATACTAAATAATTGTGTAAGTTATTTTATATATGACATAATATTCTACCAAATTTTATTTTTCCAATGTCATTCCTGAATTATTTCTTTTTCTTTTCTTACTGATTTGAATGCCATAAATGTGCTAAATTATATCATTTCCATACCTTCTTTTCAGAATTTATCTAGACTTTCATTCCACAAATGTTTATTGATTTAAAGATCAGTTTGTGGGGCATTCAATCCATACCCTTTGCAATTCACCAGATGCTGAGGCCCTAATGATGGTGAATAAAGCTCCCTAGTCCATATTAACTGATAGTCTAGTGAAGCTGGACACTAAAACTAGAAATTATAATAAACTCAGATAGGTGTCATCAGTGAGGACACCAGTAGGGTTTTTTTTTTTTTCCCAATGAGTTGGCTCTTCACATCAAGTGGCCAAGTATTGGAGCTTCAACTTCAGTATCAGTCCTTCCAATGAATATTCAGGGTTGATTTCCTTTAGGATTGACTGGTGGGATTTCCTGACAGGGCAAGGCACTCTCAAGAATCTTCTCCAACACCACAGTTCAAAAGCATCAAATCTTTGGTGCTGCTTCCCGGGTGGTGCTATTGGTAAAGGACCTGCCTGCCAATGCAGGAGACATAAGAGATGCAGTTTAAGTCCCTGGGTTGGGAAGGTCCTCTGGAGAAGGAAATGACAATCCACTCCAGTATTCTTGCCTGGGGAATCCCATGGATAGAGAAACCTGGCAGGCTGTGGTCCATAGGGTCGCAAAGAGTTGGACACTACTGAAACGACTTAGCACGCATGCACGCAGCTTTCTTTATGGTTTAACTCTCACATCCATACTTGACCACAGGAAAAAACACAGCTTTGACTATATGGACTTTTGTTGGCAAAGTGATGTCTCTGTTTTTTAATACGCTGACTAGGTTTGTTATGACTTTTCTTCCAAAGAGCAAGTGTCTTTTAATTTCGTGGCTGCAGTCATTGTCCACAGGGATTTTGGAACCCAAGAAAATAAAATCTGTCACTACTTCCAATTTTTCCCCATTGGATTTAGTTCAGATGACCATTTCAAGTATTAAAAGCTGAGAGATATATTTCAAGCTCCCGTTATTATTATTCCTATCTTTTTTTCCCTTGCATTTGCAAAAGTTTTTTTCTCTATGTATAGTTTTCTTATCTATTGTTTCCAGCTTTATTGGAAGGTAATCACCAAGTAATAGGATGTAAGTGAAAGGTGTACAGTATGATGACTTGAAATACATATGTATATATTCTCCAGTGAAGACATACAGGTGTCCAAAAAACACATGAAAAGATGCTGAACATCACTAATTAACAGAGAAATGCAAATCAAAAGTACAATGAGGCATCACCTCACAACAGTCAGAATTGGCTATCATCAAAAATTCTACAAACGATAAATGCTGGGGATGGTGTGGAAAAAAAGGGACTCAACCAAGAGCAGACTCATTGGAGATGCTGGGAAATATTGAAGACAAGAGGAGAAGGAGGTGGCAGAGGAGGAGATGGTTAGATAGCATCACCAACTCGATAAACATGAATTTGAGCAAGCTTCAGGAGGTAGTGGAGGACAGGTGAGCCTGGAGTGTGTCAGTCCATGCATTTATAAAGAGTTAGACATGACTTAACAACTGAACAACAACAAATAACTGATTCACTTTGCTGTACAGAGGAAATATGACATTGTAAAGCAACTATACTCCAATAAAAATTAATTTTAAAAAGATACAAATGAACTTATTTACAAAACAGAAGCAGACTTACAGATATCCAAAACAACTTATGGTTACACAAGGGGAAATGTTGGGTGTTGGGTAGAGGGATGAATCAGGAATTTGAAATTAACACCTTACTATATATATGATAAATAATCGACATGGACCTACTGTATAGCACAGGGAAGTCTAATCAGTATTCTGTGATAAGCTATAAGAGAAAAGAATCTAAAAATGAAAGTTTATATGTATTAAAACATATAACCAAGTCACTTTACTGTACACCTGAAACTAACACAACATTGTAAATCAACTATACTCCAAAAATTAAAGTATTAAAAAAGAAATACATATATATTTTGAAACTATTAGCATAATTAAGTTAGTTAACACATTTATTACATCACATAGTTGCTGTGTGTATGTTATGAGACCTTTTAAGATTGACTTTATTCAGTTCAGTTCAGTTCAGTCGCTCAGTCATGTCCAACTCTTTGCAACCCCATGAATCGCAGCACACCAGGCCTCCCTGTCCATCACCAACTCCCGGAGTTCACCCAGACTCACGTCCATCGAGTAAGTGATGCCATCCAGCCATCTCATCCTCTGTCGCCCCCTTCTCATCCTGCCCCCAAACCCTCCCAGCATCAGAGTCTTTTCCAATGAGTCAACTCTTCGCATGAGGTGGCCAAAGTACTGGAGTTTCAGCTTTAGCATCATTCCTTCCAAAGAAATCCCAGGGCTGATCTCCTTCAGAGTGGACTGGTTGGATCTCCTTGCAGTCCAAGGGACTTTCAAGAGTCTTCTCCAACACTACAGTTCAAAAGCATCAATTCTTTGGCACTCAGCTTTCTTCACAGTCCAACTCTTACATCCATACATGACCACTGGAAAAACCATAGCCTTGACTAGACGGACCTTTGTTGGCAAAGTAATATATCTGCTTTTCAATATGCTATCTGCTGCTGCTGCTGCTAAGTCGTTTCAGTCGTGTCTCACTCTATGCAACCCCATAGACTGGACTATGCAGCCCACCAGGCTCCCCCATCCCTGAGATTCTCCAGGCTAGAACACTGGAGTGGGTTGCCATTTCCTTCTCCAATACATCAAAGTGAAAAGTGAAAGTGAAGTTGCTCAGTCATGTCCAACTCTTAACGACCCCATGGACTGCAGCACACCAGGCTCCTCGGTCCATGAGATTTTCCAGGCAAGAGTACTGGAGTGGGGTGCCATTGCCTACTCCAATATGCTATCTAGGTTGGTCATAACTGTTCTTCCAAGGAGTAAGCGTCTTTTAATTTCATGGCTGCAGTCACCATCTGCAGTGATTTGGGAGCCCCCCAAAATAAAGTCTGATACTGTTTCCACTGTTTCCCCATCTATTTCCCATGAAGTGATGGGACCAAATGCCATGATCTTCATTTTTTAAATATTGAGTTTTAAGCCAACTTTTTCACTCTCCTCTTTCACCTTCATCAAGAGGCTTTTTAGTTCCTCTTCACTTTCTGCCATAAGGGTGATGTCATCTGCATATCTGAGGTTATTGATATTCCTCCCGGCAATCTTGATTCCAGCTTGTGCTTCTTCCACCCAGCACTTCTCATGATGTACTCTGCATATAAGTTAAATAAACAGGGTGCAATATACAGCCTTGACGTACTCCTTTTCCTATTTGGAACCAGTCTGTTGTTCCATGTCCTGTTCTAACTGTTGCTTCCTGACTTTATTAATAATGATCAAATATACAATCCAGTATTGTCAACTAAGATCATGACAACTGGTTCCATCATTTCTTGGCAAAAAGACAGGGGAAAAGTGGAAACAGTGACAGATTTTATTTTCTTGGGCTCCAAAATCACTGTAGATGGTGACTGAAGCTATGAAATCAAAAGATGTTTGCTCCTTGGAAGAAAAGCTATGGCAAATCTAGACAACATATTAAAAAACAGAGAGATCACTTTACCAACAAAGGTCTCTATAATAAAATCTATGGCTTTTCCAGTAGTCATGTATAGTTGTGAGAGATGGACCATAAAGAAAGTTGAGCACCGAAGAAGTGATGCTTTCAAACTGTGGTGCTGGAGAATACTCTTGAGAGTCCCTTGGACAGCAAGGAGATCAAATCTGTCAATCCTAAAGGATATCAATCCTGAATATTCATTGGAAGACTGATGTTGAAGCTCCAATACTTTGGTCACCTGATATGAAGAGCCAATTCACTGCAAAAGACCCTGATGTTGGAAAAGACTGAGGGCAGGAGAAGAAAGGAGTGACAGAGGATGAGATAGTTTGATGGCATCACCAACTCAATGGACATGAGTTTGAGCAAACTCCAGGAAATAGTGAAGGACAGGGAAGCCTGATGTGCTGAAGTTCATGGGCTTGCAGAGAGTAGGACATGACTTGGTGACTAAATAACAATTGTCAATTACAGTCACATGTACATTCCATCCCCAGGGCTTATCTATGTTCTAAGTAGAAGTTTGTACCACCATCATCCTTTCCTCTCACTCCCACCCCTACCCAGGAAACCACCAATTTACTCTCCTTATTTATGAATTTTTTTTTTTTTAGATTTCACATATAAATGAGATCAAACAGTATTTGTTTTTCTCTGTCTTACTTCTTTCACTTAGCATAATGCCTTCCTACATTAGTTATGTGTTGCTGTGCTACAAATTACTGCAAAGCTTGGCATCTTAGCCCTCGTGATTAGAGCCCGTGCTCAGCAACAAGAGAAGCCACTGGCATGAGAGGCTCATACACCACAATGAAGAGTAGCCTCCACTCTGTAACTAGAGAAGTGACTGTAACTGTGAGTGGCAACAAAAACCCAGCACAGCCAAAAATAAATAAACAAAACAAAACAACAGCTTAAAGCAGCAAACATCTAGCACCTCATAATTTCCATGGGCTAGGAATCGGCAAGGATTACCAGGGTCCTCTGACTTGTGTTGTCTCACTGGTTCAATCATCTGAAGGTTCAACGAGGGGTGGGTACCACTCAAACCCACCTGGTTGTTGGCAGCATTCAGACTCTAGGAGACTGTTTAACTGAGAGCCTCAGTCTCTTGCTGGCTGTTGCCAAGAGGCCTTCCTTCGTTCCTTGTCATGAGGGTTTCTCCATACACAGCTCACAACGTGGCAGCTGGCTTCATTAGAGCAAGAGAGAGAGTAAGTTCAGTTCAGTTCAGTCGCTCAGTCGTGTCCAATTCTTTGAGACCGCATGAATTGCACCATGCCACACCTCCCTGTCCATCACCAACTCCCAGAGTCTACCCAAACCCATGTCCATCGAGTCAGTGATGCCATCCAGCCATCTCGTCCTGTCGTCCCCTTCCTCTCATACCCCAAATCCTTCCCAGTGTTAGGGTCTCTTCGGATGAGTCAACTCTTTGCATGAGGTGGTCAAAGTATTGGAGTTTCAGCTTCAACATCAGTCCTTCCAATGAACACCCAGGACTGATCTCCTTTAGGATGGACTGGTTGGATCTTCTTGCAGTCCAAGGGACTCTCAAGAGTCTTCTCCAGCACAACAGTTCAAAAGCATCAGGTCTATAGATTACTTTGAGCAGTACAGACATTTTAGCAATATTAATTCTAAATTAATTAGACCTTTGTTGGCAAAGTAATGTCTCTGCTTTTAAATATGCCATCTAGGTTGGTCATAACTGTCTTTCCAAGGAGCAGACATCTTTTAATTTCATGGCTTCAATCACCATCTGCAGTGGTTTTAGAGCCCCCCCAAAATAAAGTCTGACACTTTCCACTGTTTCCCCATCTATTTGCCATGAAGTGATGGGACCAGATGCCATGATCTTAGTTTTCTGAATGTTCTGAATGTTGAGCTTTAAGTCAACTTTTTCACTGTCCTCTTTCACTTTCATCAAGAGGCTTTTTAGTTCCTCTTCACTTTCTGCCATAAGGGTGGTGTTGTCTGCATATCTGAGGTTATTGATATTTCTCCCGGCAAATTTGATTCCACCTTGTGCTTCTTCCAGCCCAGTGTTTCTCATGATGTACTCTGCATATAAGTTAAATAAGCAGGGTGACAATATACAGCCTTGACGTACTCCTTTTCCTATTTGAAACCAGTCTGTTGTTCCATGTTGAGTTCTAACTGTTGCTTCCTGACCTGCATACATGTTTCTCAAGAGACAGGTCAGATGGTCTGGTGTTCCCATCTCTTTAACAATTTTCCACAGTTTATTGTGAGCCACACGGTCAAAGGCTTTGGCATAGTCAATAAAGCAGAAATAAAAGAGAAAGAGATAGGTCACCAAAGGAAAACCAGAGTCATCTTGAAACCTAATCTCTTAAGTGACATCTCATCACTTTTGCCAAATTCCATTTGTTATGTACGTGTTACTAGATACATTCAAGTGTGGGGATTACACAAGGATATGAACACCAGGTGACAGGAACGATCAGGACACTGTAGAACCTGTTGCCTGAGCCCTCTATTCCTGAGCTGGAAGAGATGCTCCCTATGGACAGGGAAGGAGAGGGAGGATTCCTCCCTGGATCCCGGGCCATGAGCTGTAACTGAGACAGGGATGCTGGGCCCTAGGAGCCTTGGGCGCATTTACAGGGAGGGCAGCATCCAGAGTCTCTGGAGGCCTGTCCTCGGTGGTGTCCCTGGAGCTGGTTCTACAGGCTCCTGAGAAACACCTGGTGCCTCCCTTCCTGCTCCAGGTTCAGTGATGGCACATTGGGGGCTTTGAGCTGGCCATGGTGGGAATATTTATACCATAAAAGTCATCGAATGCAGGGATTTTTTTTCCCTCAGAGAGATTTTTTTTTTAATACTTACCAGCACACCACTGCACTTTCTCTTAAAATCTCTCCTCTGTTCTGTGTCTGTCTCTCTTGCAGTTTTGGAGCTGAGGCTGAAGGATGGAGCCCACCGCTGTGAGGGGAGAGTGGAAATGAAGTACAAAGGAGAATGGGGCACAGTGTATTCTGAGAACTGGCTCATAGAATCTGTAGAAGACGTGTGCAGACGACTGGAATGTGGAGTTGCCATTGATGCTCCCAGAGGGTCTTATTTTGGACCAAGACTTGGCCCCATTTGGTTTTTATATGTTTCTTGTGAGAGTAGAGAGGTTGAATCAACTTTGAGTCTCTCTGAGTGTGTTCATATTGATTTTAAAAACTATAATGACACCTTCTCTCATGACCAGGATATTGGAGCAGTCTGCTCAGGTAAGGCCTGTCTGATCTGGGAGGGGTTCCCAGTAGGAAACACCTCTGTCTCATTCACAGAATGACCATGGGGAAACCAGATCATATGCTTTAGAGCACCCTTCGGGGAAGACTCTGGTCACACTTGATTCTTAGAGCATTAGGTTCTCAAAGTGATTAAGGGTTTGCTTGGCCCTGCACAGTAAAAACTTCAGACTTGTGGACAGCTGGACTCTTCAGATCTCTGTGATGTGTCACAAGAGGCGGGGAGGTGACGTCAAATTCCTAATGTAGGTAGTTGAGTCTTTCAAAATGGTCAGCCATCTGGTGGGTGAGACAGGGGGAGACCTGAGAATATTTGCAGTACATTTCTAGCAGCTCATGGCTAATCAGCTGTTTTGGGGAAGATCACCAGAAAAGTGACTTTTCCAGTCTCACCCTCAGAAGATCTTTGATGATACTAGTTGAGATCCCTAAGAAAAGAATTACTTTCATTTTAAGCTACTTTATTGAGGTATGACTGACATACAAAAAGCTGTATATATTTAATGAATACAACTTAGAACTTTGGGAGGTAAGTGTACATCTGTGAAATCATTACCATGATCTATGCAAAAACATATTCATCACTGCAAATGTTTTCTTCTGTTATTATTATTATTAAAAATAATTAGTTTCAAGGGGCATTTGAGTTTCAGATAGGAATTTTTTGTTTTAAGAAAATTTGTTTTCTGGCATATCAAGTAACATTTCTATTGTCACCATGCCCTAATCATGGTTTCAACTGCAGATAAACTTGTGGAAACACTACATGGGTTTCCACCTTATTTTGATAAATCAGCATCTGAGTAAAAATGCAGTGTGTGGTGCTGTGAGTTTATGTGATGTTGGAGCTCCTAATGTTACTGTTTTGAGAAAATCAATGTTTCAATATTAATTTCAGTTAGGATACACTTAAAAATTAATAGGGTGCTATGGCATTTTAAACTTGATTATGGTTTTTACTCCCTAACGCTGCTCTAATTTAGACTTTCATATGTTTATGAACTGTTTCAGTTTTTTTGTACTAATCTCTTTGCCAGTTTCTTCCCTCTGGTCAATCCCTTCTATATTTTCAGAAACATGTCTTAGTGAAGGCAGGTCAAAGTGGTGACACAGGAGAAGTAAGAAGAGAATAGCATGTCTGTTCCAATTCTCTAATTGAAATTGAAGTTTTTTTTTCAGTTTTAGGAAAGTGGTGTGAAAGAGAATTTCACCCTCTTTATGAGATTGTTGAAAGTGAAGTACTGTTTTTAGGATAAATCCAGAGTGGAAATCATTTCTGAGCTCTGTGGAAGAGCTGACATTGGAGGACTGCAATTTTCTTAATGGGAAGTTTTTAAGAAACTTCAGTTTTTTTCAGATTTTCCATTTTTTGTGCTTTCAAATATTGGTAGTTGTATTTTCAAGGAAAGACATGGCAAGGACCTAACAGACATGCTGCTGCTGCTGCTGCTGCTAAGTCGCTTCAGTCGTGTCCAACTCTGTGCGACCCCATAGATGGCAGCCCACCAGGCTCCCCGATCCCTGGGATTCTCCAGGCAAGAACTCTGGAGTGGGTTGCCATTTCCTTCTCCAATACATGAAAGTGAAAAGTGAAAGTGAAGCCACTCAGTCATGTCCAACTCTTCGAGACATCATGGGCTGCAGCCTACCAGGCTCCTCCGCCCATGGGATTTTCCAGGCAAGGGTACTGGAGTGGGGTGCCATCGCCTTCTCCACTAACAGACGTAAAAGAGATCAAAAAGAGTCAGCAGGAATACACAGAAGAACTACACAAGAAAGGTCTTATTGACCCAGATAACAATGATGATGTGGTGACTCACCTAGAGCCAGATATCCTGGAGTCTGAAGTCAAGTGGGCCTTACTACTACTACTAGTAAGTCACTTCAGTCGTGTCTGACTCTGTGCAACCCATAGACGGCAGCCCATCGGGCTCCCCCGTCCCTGGGATTCTCCAGGCAAGAACACTGGAGCGGGTTGCCATTTCCTTCTCCAATGCATGAAAGTGAAAAGTGAAAGTGAAGTCGCTCAGTCGTGTCTGACTCTTAGCGACCCCATGGATTGCAGCCTACCAGGCTCCTCCATCCATGGGATTTGCCAGGCAAGTATATTGGAGTGGGGTGCCATTGCCTTCTCCGAAGTGGGCCTTAGGAAGCATTAAGATGAAAAAAGCTAGTGAAGGTGATGGAATTCCAGCTGAGCTAGTTCAAATCCTAAAAGATGACGCTGTTAGAGTGCTGCACTCAATATGCCAGCAAATTTGGAAAACTCAGCAATGGAGTTCCACAGGACTGGAAAAGATCAGGTTGTTTTAATTTCAATCCCAAAGATGGACAATGCCAAAGAAAGTTTAAAGTTCCACACAACTGCACTCATTTCATATGCTAGCAAGGTAGTGCTCAAAATCCCTCAAGCTAGGCTTCAACTGTACACGAACTGAGAACTTCCAGATGTACACGCTGGATTTAGAAAAGGAAGAGGAACCAGAGATCAGATTGCCAACGTCTGTTGGATCATAGAAAAAGCAATTTAATTCCAGAAAAAATATCTACTTCTGCTTTATTGTCTATGGTAAATCTTTTGATGTTGTGTGCATCACAACAAACTGTAGAAAATTCTTAAAAAGGTGGGAATATCAGACTACCGTACCTGTCAAGAAGTAGCAGTTAGAACAAAACATGGAACAATGGACTGGTTCAACACAGGAAAAGGAGTATGACAAGGCTGTATGTTGTCACCCTGCTTATTTAATTTATATGCAGAGTACATCATGTGAGATGCTGGACTGGATGAAGCACAAGCTGGAATCAAGATTTTCAGGAGAAATATCAACAACCTCAGATATGCAGATGTTATTGCTCTAGTGACAGAAAGTGAAGAGGAACTAAAGAACCTCTTGATGAAGGTGAAAGGAGAGTGAGAAAGCTGACTTAAAACACAACATTCAAAAACTAAGATCAGTCTATGGTCACATCACCCTGAACATGCCCGATATTGTTAAAAACTAAGATCATGGCATCCAGTCCCATCACTTCATGGCAAATGTGCAGTGCTAAGTCACTTCAGTTGTGTCCAACTCTGTGCAACCGTATGGACTGTAGCCTGCCAGGCTCATCTGTTCATGGGATTTTCCAGGCAAGAATACTGAAGTGGGTTTCCATTTCCTCCTCCAGGGAATCTTCCCAGGATGGAAGGTAATCGAACCCACATCTCTTATGTCTACCTGCATTGGTAGGAAGGTTCTTTACCACTAGCATCACTTGGGAAACAAATATATGGGGGAGAAATGGAAATGGTGGCAGATTTTATTTTCTTGGGCTCCAAAAGCACTGCAGACGGTGACTTCAACCATGAAATTAAAAGATGCTTACTCCTTGGAAGAAAAGCTATGATAAACCTAGACAGAAGTGGTGCTGGGAAATCTGGTCAACCACTTGTAAAAGAATGAAACTAGACCACTTTCTAACACCATACACAAAAATAAACTCAAAATGGATTAAAGATCTAAATGTAAGACCAGAAACTATAAAACTCCTAGAGAAGAACATAGGCAAAACACTCTCTGACATACATCACAGCAGGATCCTCTATGACCCACCTCCCAGAATATTGGAAATAAAAGCAAAAATAAACAAATGGGACCTAATTAACCTTAAAAGCTTCTGCACATCAAAGGAAACTATTAGCAAGGTGAAAAGACAGCCTTCAGAATGGGAGAAAATAATAGCAAATGAAGCAACTGACAAACAACTAATCTCAAAAATATACAAGCAACTCCTACAGCTCAACTCCAGAAAAATAAACGACCCAATCAAAAAATGGGCCAAAGAACTAAATAGACATTTCTCCAAAGAAGACATACAGATGGCTAACAAACACATGAAAAGATGCTCAACATCACTCATTATCAAAGAAATGCAAATCAAAACCACTATGAGGTACCATTTCACACCAGTCAGAATGGCTGCGATCCAAAAGTCTACAAATAATAAATGCTGGAGAGGGTGTGGAGAAAAGGGAACCCTCTTACACTGTTGGTGGGAATGCAGACTAGTACAGCCACTATGGAGAACAGTGTGGAGATTCCTTAAAAAACTGGAAATGGAACTGCCTTATGATCCAGCAATCCCACTGCTGGGCATACACACTGAGGAAACCAGAAGGGAAAGAGACACGTGTACCCCAATGTTCATCGCAGCACTGTTTATAATAGCCAAGACATGGAAGCAACCTAGATGTCCATCAGCAGATGAATGGATAAGAAAGCTGTGGTACATATACACAATGGAGTATTACTCAGCCATTAAAAAGAATACATTTGAATCAGTTCTAATGAGGTGGATGAAACTGGAGCCTATTATACAGAGTGAAGTAAGCCAGAAGGAAAAACATAAACACAGTATACTAACGCATATATATGGAATTTAGAAAGATGGTAACAATAACCCGGTGTACGAGACAGCAAAAGAGACACTGATGTATAGAACAGTCTTATGGACTCTGTGGGAGAGGGAGAGGGTGGGAAGATTTGGGAGAATGACATTGAAACATGTGAAATATCATGTAAGAAACGAGTTGCCAGTCCAGGTTCGATGCACGACACTGGATGCTTGGGGCTAGTGCACTGGGACGGCCCAGAGGGATGGTATGGGGAGGGAGGAGGGAGGAGGGTTCAGGATGGGGAACACATGTATACCTGTGGCGGATTCATTTTGATATTTGGCAAAACTAATACAATTATGTAAAGTTTAAAAATAAAATAAAATTAAAAAAATAAAAAAAAATAAAAAAAATATAAAGCAGAAACATCACTTTGCTGACAAAGGTCAAAGTTATGTTTTTTCCAGTAGTCCAGTATGGATGTGCGAGTTGGACCATAAAGAAGACTGAGCACCAAATAACTGATGTTATTGAACTGTGGTGCTGGAGAAGACTTTTGAGAATCCCTTGGACAACAAGGAGATCAAACCAGTCAATCCTAAAGGAAATCAACCTTGAATATTCATTGAAAGGATTGATGCTGAAGCTGAAGTTGCAATACTTTGACCACCTGATATGAAGAGCCAACGCACTGGACTAGACCCTGATGCTGGGAAAGATTGAGAGCAGGAGGAGAAGAGGGGCGACAGAGGATGAGATGGTTGGATGGCATCACTGACTCAATGGATATAAATCTGAGCAAACTCCAGAAGATAGTGAAAGACAGGGAAGCCATGAGTGCTGCAGTCCACAGGGTCGGAGGTCCCAGAATTGGATATGACTTAGCGACTGAACAACAATGTATCTTTTAAATATTGGTAAGATCTAAAGTGATAACCTCCCTTTCATTCTTTGCCGGGGTCCAGCCCCGGTGGATCCAAGGAATTCGAAGGGGAGATGGCATTGGCGAGGATCAGGAAACAATTGCTTAATTAAACGTTAATTAAGGATATAAAGAGTGGTTAAATAAGGATAGCTCAGTGAGGAAATTCAGTGGAGAAAAGAGGCTGAATAATTCAACCAGAAGGTGAGAGAAAGAACGACATGGGGAGACCAAGCTTCGGTGAACAAGGCCCGCACTTTATTTTCCAAAGTAGTTTTTATACCTTAAGTTATGCATAGAGGATAATGGGGGGAAGGGGTAGAGTCATGCAGTAAGCCAGGCTTTCTTCCTGCAAACTTATCATATGCAAAAGTTTAGGTGATTTGCATCATCTTCTGGCCCGGAGGCCTGTTAACATTTTAAGACCCTTTCTCCAGAAAACTTATTTTTCTCTAAAGGTGATTAGTCAGGCGCCACCCTCCAAAAGCATTAAAGTTGCATTCCTATAGGGCAAAGGTGTGGTGGACTATAACAAGAAAAAGAATTAACTCAAGGGTCCAAGGTTACAAACATTAAAGCTACTACTTACACCAATTATATTAATCAATACACTGCCAGGGACACAGCAGGTAAGGGATATGGAGACATAGCAGCAAACATTGGCCCAAGAAGTGAAAAACCCTTCACCAATACAATTTCTAATCAATCTTTTACCTGCTCAAAGGACTCTGTATTTAGACAGTTTAGAACATCTCATGCCTCTCACAGTTGGGAGGCTCTGAGCAATCACATGTGGCTGGAAAAACCTATTCAGGCAGGCTAGAGGACTTCCAAAAGAGTTTGTAGGTTGAAACACTGTCACACCCAGGAACTTTATTAACTGGAGCTGTAAGTTAACTCTTTTTTTCAGAGAGAGGTAGTGGGGGACAGCCCCCCATAAAGTCAGAGGTGTAGGTGAGAGCACAAAGCAGAAAGTAGACAGACTCTGGTTTTGGGGGTAGATGCTCGAGAATTTCCAGGGGGACTCCTGAGGCTCGATCCCGCCTTTGCGTATGCTGAGCGCCTTGCTCATGACCTTTGCCACGGGTGGAGCTCCTGCTCTCAGCAATTCTTGGTGTCGTTAAATTTGTGTTCTCTTAGTTTTTCTTGATTGAATTTTCTGCTAGAGGATTATCAGTTTCATTAGCCTTTCAAAAAGAATTACCAGTTTACTTTATTGATTTTCTTTATTGTGTATGTTTCCTATTTCATTGATTTCTATTAGTTTTTGTTCTTCTCGTTTGGTTTTGATTTGCTGTATTTTTATAGATTTTTGAGGTGGAATCTTGGATCATTTGCTCTCAGTTTTCTTTTCTTTTCTAATGTAAGCCTCAAGGAAGCATTAGTGCTGTAAATTTTCCTCTAAACACCAGTTCAGTTGCTTCACGCTGATTTTGAAACTACATAATTTCTTTTGTATTTTATCATCACAAAATGTTCTTTTCTCTCTGAATATATTCTTTATCCTATAGGCTTACTTTGTATAATATTAATATATATAATACAGCTTTCTCTGATCAGTGTTTGCATGGTATATCTTTGTGACCCTATGTTTCTGTGTTTATACAGTGTTTGATTTTGTCTTACTTAACATAATTATTTATATACTTGTGTTCAAGTTTACTAGCTTGCTGTTTGTTTTATGCTTTTTTGTTCCTATTTTAATCTTTAATTGAGCATTTTAATACTCTATTTTATGTACTCTATTGGTTTATTGGTTATATCTCTTTTTGCAGAGCTTATCATAATGTTGAAAATATTACTCTTTAATCATATTTTTCTTTAGATATCATGTTACTTAATAGATAATGTAAGACCTTATTACAGTATACTTCTATTTCCCTATTCTTGTTATTTATGTTACTATTGTCATATATTCTACTAATAAATATGAATTTTGTAATAACAAAATAACAAATTGTTATTTTTGTCTTAAATATTGTAGTATTTTTAAAATGAGAATAAGTTTTAAAAATATTTACTTGCAGAATTATCATTTAACACAGTTCTTATAGCTTTGGGTAGATCCAAGCTTTCGTTGATTATCTTTCCTTTAACTTTTAGACCTTTAGATAACATTTTTGTGTAGTGTATGTCTGATAGCCTCACATTCTGTCATCTGTTATTCATCTGAAAACACTTTAATTTTCTTTCAGGTTTGAGTTATTTTCAAAAGTGTCTGAATTATCTGGCTTGCATTACTTCAAACAAGAAGTCAGTAATACTTAACATTGTTCCCCTATATTTAGTGTGTCAAAATTTCCTGGCTGCTCTTAAGAGTTATTTTTGTTTATGAATGGATTTCAGCAATATATTTTCAAGTGCCCTAGGTGGTTTTATTTAGTTTATCTTGTTTGAGGTTTGTTTAGCCTCTTGGATCAGTGGGTTTATATCTTCATTAAATTTGGAAAAATTCCATCTATCATTTTAAAATATTTTTTTCTACTCATCCCTTATTCTGAATCTCCAAATAACATATTTTACATGGTTTGATATTATCCTTAATGATACTAATTTCCACTCATATTTTTCTCTACTTCTATTTGGATAGTCAATTGCTATGTGTTGAATTTCCAATTGTTTTATTCTGCAATGTCTACTCTCTTGTTAAGTTAATCCAGACAATTTTTCATTCAAGATATTGTATTTTAGTTTTAGAAGCTCCATTTGCTTATTTTTTCTCTACTTTGTTTGTATGCCTCAGTAGGTATATTTACATTAGAGGTTTAAAGACCTTATCAGCCAATTAAATCACCTCTGTAATTTCTGAATTTGCTTTTAATGATTATTTATTTAAAAAATTTTTTATGGATTATATTTTTCTTCTTTGGAAGTCTAGTTTTTTGACTGGATTCAGGCATTACTAGGTAGTCTTTTACCAGGAAGAACTCTAGCGATAAATAATCAGAATGTACTCAGAAACAAGGGAATTTTAAAAATTAAGCAATTGATTCCCATTTATCCTTTTCAAAATATGTTCCTTGGATGACCAATGATACATTATTATTTTGGTTTCCCTCCTTAGCTTCAAAACTTTTTATAATATCACCTTACTTGCCACAAACCCCACCTGTATACCTACCCTTCACTTCTATAGCAGTTGCTTCCCTTTTCAACAAACCCATCTTTAAATCAATAAACATTTGTATATTTAAGATCATGTTTACTTGTGTGAAATGGGAGAAATGACAAAATCCAGAGTTAGGTGATAGATAGGAGGAGCAGAGAGTGATGAAATATGCTAAAAATGGATTCAACTAATATTTTCCCCCAGTACTTATGTGCCTTATCAGTATTGAGGCTTATGCAACTTCAGTTCAGTCGCTCAGTAATGTCTGACTCTGCGACCCCATGGACTGTAGCGTGCCAGACTTTCCTGTCCATCATCTACTCCCAGAGCTTACTCAAACTCATGGCCACTGAGTTGGTGATGACATCCAACCATCTCATCCTATGTCATCCCCTTCTCCTCTAACCTTCAATTTTTCCCAGCATCAGGGTCTTTTCCAATGAGTCAGTTCTTTACAACATGTGGCCAAAGTATTGGAGTTTCAGCTTCAGCATCAGTCCTTCCAATGAATATTCAAGACTGGTTTCCTATAGGATGGACTGGTTGGATCTCCTTGCAGTCCAAGGGACTCTCAAGAGTCTTCTCCAACACCACAGTTCAAAAGCATCAATTCTTTGGTGCTCAGCTTTCTTTCTAGTCCAACTCTCACATCCATACATGACTACTGGATAAACCATAGCTTTGACTAGATGGAACTTTGTTAGCAAAGTAATGTTTCTGCTTTTGAATATGCTGTCTAGATTGGTCATAGCTTTTCTCCCAAGGAGCAAACATCTTTTAGTTTCATGGCTGCAGTCATCATCTGTAGTGATTTTGGATCCCCCCAAAATAAGGTCTGTCACTGTTTTCATTGTTTTCCCATCTATTTGCCATGAAGTGATGGGAACAGATGCCATGATCTTAGTTTTCTCCAACTGGGAGCTCTCCAAATAATGGGTTGCTTGCTTTTTATTTTCATCTTCTACCGTTTTAAAAAAATGTCAATTTCTTTTAAAATTATAAAATGTTTGATACATTAAACCTGCATGAAGGCAAATTAAAAAGATACTAATAATTGGAAAATCATTCTTTTAATAGATTGAAAGAATTAATATTGCTAAAATGTCTATACTGCTCAAAGTAATCTATAGACTTGATGCAATCCCTATCAAAATCTCAATAGCATTCTTTATATAAATAGAGAAAAGCCTCAAAATATGCATGTGTCATTTCGTTTTCACGTATTTATGAATTTTTCCTGTTTTCTTTCATTCTTGATTTCTAGCTACCATTGTGGTCAGCAAAGACACTTGGATGTGTGTTTCGATATTTTGATATTCTTAAATTTTCTGAAACTTGTTTGTGATCTAGCATGTCCTGGAGAATATTTCATGTGTGACTGAGAATAATGTGTATTTTTCTGTACGTTGGGTAAACATGTGCTCTATGGGTCAGTGTATTGGGTGAATGGGCACTATGTGTCTGGTAATGCCATTTAGCCTATAGTGTTGCTCAGTTCTGTTGTTTTCTTATCGATTTTCTGTCTGAATGATCCATCCATTATAAACAGTGGGATATTTTTGTATTGCTTTTGTTTCTTCTTAAAATCTGTCAATGTTGGCTTTGTTTATTTACATTTTTTGATGTTGGGGGCATATATTGAATATATATGTATTTACATGGTTTATCGATTCTTGTTGAACTGACTTATCATTATGTCTTCTGTGATGGTTTTGACTTAACTTCTCTTTTGCCTGACTTTGCTTTCTTTTGATTACTGTTAGCATGGAATCTCTGTCTCTATCTCTTCACTTTCATCCTGTATGTGTCATGAAATCTAAAGTATGTAGCTGGATCTTGTTTTTTAATCTACTCAGGCCACTCACCATTTTTCAATTGGAAGGTTTAATATGTTTACATTTAAAGTCATTATTGAAAGGTCAGGACTTACTGTTATTACTTTGTTTATTGTTTTCTGTCTGTTTTGTAGTTTTCTTGTTCTTCTCTTCCGTTGCTTTCTTTGTGAAGTGATTTTTCATAGTGGTATGCTCTGACTCTTTTCTCCTTATCTTGTTATCCACTATACTTTTAAGGTTACCTGGGAACTTGCATCAAGCAATTGATAGCTATAATAGCCTATAACTGAAGTTAAGTACAATTAAGGTAACAAATTAAATTTACTAGCAAACGGAAGCTCTATATTTTATTAGCTCTACAATACTTTATATCATTGATGTCAGATTTTATTTCTTTACATATTATTTTTCCACCAGCAAATTTCTGTGGTTATAGTTATTCTTGCTGTGTTTGACTTTTGATTTACAAAACATGGGTAAAATCACATGCTGAGATTACAATATATCAGTATTCTGTACTTCTCTTCATATTTATCTTTACTAATGAGAGGCAAGACAAGATTAGTGGTGATGAAACCCCTCAGTTTTTGCTTTTTAAAATTAAAAAAATCTCTCTTCATTTTTAAAAGACAGTTTGCTAGATAAAGAGTTGATTGTTGGCAGATTTTTTTCACTAAGTGCTTTGTATACGTTACCCTGCTCTCTCTGGTCAGCAAGGTTTCTGCTGAGAAATCTGCTTTATAACAGAAACTCCCTTATATGTAACAAGTCACTTTTCTTTTAATGCTTTCAAAATTATCTTTGTGTTTGGATTTTGATAATTTAATTATAGAAAGTCTTGCTTCTACCTACCTATGAATTTTTGGGCTTTATAAATCAAGTTGTCCTTTTTCTCTCTGAGCTTACTTAACAGAACAGACTCATCTTTTTCCCCATTTAGGTCATCTAAGAAATTCTTGGAATATTGTGTCATAAAAAATTATCAGAAAAATAAAATTTGTTACTTTAAAAGTGGATTAGTTATTATGTAAATATTTCTTCTCTTGAGCCATTATCTGTCTACAGGTTGGCATGCACTAATGGATCCAGCCTATACAATTTTCTGTATGCCAAGCCACTTGAGGAGTGGCTCATGGGGGAAAAATCTGATCAGACTAGTAGCAGAAAGTCTCAGAAAAACTTTCTAACTTTGTCTAAAGGATAGATCTCTACACTCTCATAGCCATTTTGCTCTGGTTTGGTTCTGCTCTTCATGTCTCTATACTCAAGTTTGAGTGACACATATTACGCGTTATTTTCTTGGGCTCTGTAGATCCCAGGCTCCTAAATGAGAAACTTCTCCAACCAAAATAAAATATATGTTCCTGGTATTCAGCCATTACAGATTATCTGTCTTGGTCCCTGTAGTTTCCTTGACCTTAGATAAGGAATTCACATTTCTAACCAACCTCAAAGTACACCTTGCTGGGATCCAGTCATTCCAAATTGACCCTGCTTCTGGGTTTCTCTTTAGAAACTTGGTCATGAAAATGCAACTCTGACACTAGCTGTTAAATTCTCAGTTTGTGCTCAACTCCGGGAAAGTTTTTACACCATTGCCTGTGACATATTGTTTTCAATTTGCAAGCAAGGAAAATGAAAGCTCACTGTGTTTGTCATTATTTTTGTCTTAGGATCTGTGCGTCTGTTTGGAGGGGATAGACCCTGCTCAGGGCGTGTAGAAGTACATTCTGGAAAAGCCTGGATCCCAGTGTCTGATGGGAATTTCACACTCCCCACTGCCCAGGTCATCTGTGCAGAGCTGGGATGCGGCAAGGCTGTGTCTGTCCTGAAACACATGCCCTTCAGAGAGTCTGATGGCCAGGTCTGGGCTGAGGAGTTCAGGTGTGAGGGGGAGGAGCCTGAGCTCCGGGTCTGCCCCAGAGTGCTCTGTCCAGGGGGCATGTGTCACCACAGTGGAGCTGCTCAGGTTGCCTGTTCAGGTGAGATGTGGATCAGGACTAACCTCCCTGCACTCTGTGTTGGGGTAAGAAAATCATGAGATTTTGCTGAAATCCTGTCTTCTTCTACCAGCGTACTTGGAAGTCCGGCTCATGACAAATGGCTCCTCTCAGTGTGAGGGGCAGGTGGAGATGAAGATTTCTGGACGATGGAGAGCTCTCTGTGCCTCCCACTGGAGTCTGGCCAATGCCAATGTTGTCTGTCGTCAGCTTGGCTGTGGAGTCGCCATCTCCACCCCCAGAGGACCACACTTGGTGGGCAGAGATGACCAGATCTCAACAGTCCGATTTCACTGTTTGGGGGCTGAGTCTTTCCTGTGGAGTTGCCCTGTGACTGCCCTGGGTGGTTCCGGCTGTTCTCATGGCAACATGGCCTCTGTGATCTGCTCAGGTAAGAGAGAGGGAAGGGCTATTGATACTCAGGATGCTCTTGGAGTGATATGTCTCCAAGAGCAGAGAGGGAGGGAAAATTGACTTCAAAAGTTAGATATTTCATGATGAAATATGGGTTTTGTCATTATTCATTCATGTTTCAGATCAGGGAAAGAAGCATAAAGGAGAATACATATTTTAAGTAAACATAGCTATTTAAGTATAATCATAGTGAACAATTTATAAGCAAAAAGGGTATACCTCAGTCAGGGATTTTCCCCCACTGAACCATGTGAGAATTTCTATACCCATCAGATTCGTTTACCTGATAACCTCAGTATGTATTTCTTAAGACATTCATCCAAATTCAGGAAATTTCAATTTCACACAACATTATTAACAATTTTGAAATACATCTGAACTTGAAATTGTTTTGTTTTGAAGTTATAGTAGAAAGGTTTAACTAAAAATTCAGTATTTTTAATAAATCAGAATTATTCAGATTTTCTATTCATCCTTAGGTCATTTCAAATGGAACTATTCAAAGAATTTCTCTACTCAGCTAATTGTGTAAAAGTTTTGGCAAAGAGGGAGTGATGTCAGCATCATGGTGGTTTGCTTCCTTCCTATTTGCTTCTCTTTTTAACAACTAATTAACCATACGTCCATGATTAAAAGTGCCTCTGTGAAAGTTGTTGGATCCCATAACTTATATCAAAGAACCAGGAAGATGGTCACTCACCTGGGCATCCAGTAATAGGCAGGTAGACATTGGTACAGACTGGAGCCAGCAGGAGTAGTGAAGCTGTCCCAGCCCCCTGGGCCATGGTCAGGGAAAACATGGAGAAATGTGATGAGTGCTCATTTGGTCAAATACCTATAGAAATTGTTAAAAGTCCAGGATTCCTGAAGGGAGATTTCATTACTCTGTTGGAGGCAAAAAAAAGTTAAGTTTGAATTATTGGGGAGGATTAAAGGATTTTGCCAGTGCTGCTCCTTACTCCAAAGTGACACAGCATAAATTTGAACTAGCCAGTGGGGCCTCTCTCATGGGTGAAAAGGAAAGCAGTGAGCTAGTGCCCACTTGATCTTGCTGGGGAAACCAATTTCTCTCCAGCAGCACCCAGAGTTCTAGGGCTGAACCTCCATGACTGAGGGGAGAGAGGAAATATGAAAGATCATTAAGAAGGTCAAAAAGTGTAAAAGGGATGCAATTCCTGTGACTACACTCAGGGCTTCAGCAGGAAGCCCATCCATAAGTCTCTAGGAAAATGTCACCCAAAGATCTCTCTCCCTGGGCCCATAGGTACTCCAGGTCCCTGAGGGTACTAAATCTTTAGTAAATCATCTTTACTGCCACCTTTCTGACAGCTGCTTTTATGTGTTTCCAAGTATGTGAAAGCAAACTCGAATAAATGGAGTGATATCCAAAAACAGACTAGGGTCTGTGGGCAAGGAGGTAACCACACGCTTCAGCTGTAGTACACCATTCTGCAAAACAAAAGAGAGGTTTTCAGCAACCTGCTGAGTTTTAAGGACCAAAGAAGACATAAAAACTTAAGGTATTTCTTTAAGAGGAAGCAAGAAATGTAGAGCGGCTCTATACAAGGTCAGAGAATAGTATATACCACCTGAAGGTAATCAGTAAAGATTTAATGTGGTGTCTGCTACATCTAAAGCAAAAGCAGCAATGCAAAATTTCAAGAAACTTGAAGAATTAAAGAAAGTAGTCATCACCAAAGAGTAACAGTAACTTTTCAAAACTGACAAAGACACATGTCAATGACATGGATCTTTGTAATCTAGCTTATAAAGAATCCAACACAGCTGTTTTGAGGAAACTGAATGAGCTGTAAGAAAAGACAGAAAGGCAATTCAATGAAATCAGGGAAACAATAGATGAAAAAATGAGAAGTTTAACAAAGAGAAGTCCTAAAAAGAACCAAACAGAAATTCTGGTGCTGAAGAGTTTAATAAATGAAATGGGGAAAATTGCAACTAAGAGCATCTACAACAGAGTAGATCAAATTAAAGATAGAATCAGTGGTTAAAAATGAGTAAAAAAGGAAGAATATATCCTATGTGATTTATGCGTCTACACTAACATAAAAATATCTAGGAGAAGAGAGAAGAAGGTGGGAAAAGGTGTATTTAAATGAATAATTTCTAACTTGGGGAGAGGCTTGAAAATTCAAGCTGATAAAACTAATAGGTCACCTTATAACCCTAATGTAAAAGACCTTTTCTCAGAAACATTATAGTTAAACTGTAAAAAATCAATAAAATAGCAGAAAAAATATTGAATAAAGTGGAATAACTAAATGATTATTTAGTGTGCTGTTTAAAATTTGAAACTGCTGGTCAGATGCAGGACCAGCATTCTCACATTGCTTAGGGTTGCAGATTGATGACTTACATATAGTTCATCCATGTGGACAGACTGTCTTCACTAGTGACCAGTGAAGCATAAATCAGATATAAGTGGTGCTTCTTTATACTAGAAAAATCTAGGGGAAAATCCCATTTGTTATAGTATGAAAACTATTAAATATGTAGGAAGAAACTTAAAATATCTAAAGGGCTTGCATTGAAAGTCACAGAGCATCTAAAAAAATAAAGACATAATACCATGTTCATGGATTAGAAAACTTAATAGGCTGTCAACTCTCTTCCCTTAACATACAAACTAAATCTAATCCTAATAAAAAGCCAAGCAATATTTTTGTAGAAATTTACAAGCAAATTCTAAACATTTATTTAAATGTGAAAGAAGTGGACTGGACAAAACAATTTTGAAAAAGAAGGGCCAAAAAGAAGTAAGCTAACTTCAAGTTTCCTACTACATATCCACAGCAACATGGCCATGAATAAGAATAGCTAAATAGATCAACAGAGCACAATAAAGTTTAGCAACAGACCCAAACCCATGTATGTGTTGAAATTCTAGAAAAGCATAGAGATATTTCAAAGGGGAAAATACATTCTCTTCAAAAAATGATCTGCTAATTGAATATCTGCATGGGGGGAAAAATGAACTGTGATCCTTATTTCACATCATAAGCGCCATTACCCCATCCTCACCCTGAAGGAAAACCCCAGTCCATCAGGGTAGCTCAAATAAATGGTTACTCCCATATAAAATTTAATTATAAAACTGGTAGAAGAAAATGTAAGAAAAATTATTATGATTGGTGGAGTGGGCAAACATTTCCTAAGATATGTCTTATCTAACTTAGGAAATGTTTGCCCAGTCCACAATCATAATAATTTTTCTTACATTTTCTTCTACCAGTTTTATAGTTAAATTTTATATGGGAATAACCATTTATTTGAGCTACCCTGATGGACTGGCCCCACCTCAGCAATCTGACCTGAAACCTCAGTGTGAATTTGGGGGATTTTTCAGTGGATCCCCCCTTGCCCAGTGGCCACCAGCCCCGGCCCGTTTTCTGCCAATTTGATTATTTTTAAAAAAGGAAAAAAAAAAAAAAGAAAGTCAGGGGTGGTGGGGATAAAGCAGGGAAAATTAAAGTCCTGGAAACTTCAGGAAGTGCTGTCTGTTAATATCTGTGAGTTCTGAGGATGCTGGCGATGAGGACAGCCAGGGAGGGCCCTGTGTTCCTCCGAAAGGAGCCTCTTCCTCTCCCAGGAGGGGCGACTGCTTCCCTGAAGACACAGGGCACTAACAGAAAAAACTGGTGCCAACCTGTTTTTGTTGTTGTCTGTGATACTCACAAGGATAAAAATTAAGGAGCACTTAGGTTCCAGTGGCTGTTGGGGGGTTCCAATATTAAAAAACCTGTTTTCATCTAAAAAAAAATAATGAGATGTGATTTTCATTAAAATTAATACTTTTTGCTTTTTGAAAAAAAAATAAGAAAATGAAAAGGCATTCAACTGATAGGGAGAAATTAATTGCAATACATATATCTAACAAAGGATTTGTAACAAGAATAAGTGAAAAATTTATAACAGAAAAATAAGAAAAGAACTATCCAGTTTAAGCATGGGCAAAATATTAAGAAAGACACTTTCCCAAAGATTATATACAAATGGTCAATAAGTAAATGAAAAGATACCAAATATCATTAGTTATTAAAGAAATTCAAATTAAAGTATGAGATATAAATTCACAAATTAGACTGGCTAGAATTAAGGAGACTGACAAATCGAAGTTTGGAGAAGATTATTGATCCACAAGAACCTTTATACATTGCTGATGATAACATACAGGAAAAAATTCTTAGCAACTCTATGTCACCCAAAATTTCTGTTACCCAAGAGGGATGAAAAGATATCCACAAAAAATTTAGGCCGAAAAATCAGACATGTTTATTTAAAAGAATAAAAAAGTATAAGCCACTCTAATTTTCTTTAATGAAAGAAAGGAAAACTTTCTTTGGCATATTCATACATGTAAGACTTTAACAATAGAAAAAGCTACTCATAAATCCAACTACACAGAAAATCTCAAAGTATGCTAAGTGAAAGAAACAATCTAAAAGGGATTACATACTCTATGATTTTATTAAATTCTCAAAAAACACAACTAATCTATTTATGATAAAAGACAAATCAGTATTTGCCTGGTTCTGGCAGGCAAGAGCCCCTGGTTGTGGGGCTTTTATTGGTTGCAAGAGGCATACAGGAACTTTGTGAATAATGCTATATATTCTGAATTTTAACTGTGGTAACGGTTATGCTGGCACATGCAACTGTCAAAACTTATGAAAACATACTCAAAATATGTGTATTTTAATGCATGAAAATTATACCTCCCTACAGAAGGTTTTTGGAGAAGGAAATGGCAACCCACTCCAGTATTCTTGGCTGGGAAATCCCATGGATAGAGGAGACTGATGAGCTACAGTCCTGGAGGCTGCAAAAGAGTCAGACATGACTTAGCTACTAAACAAACAATGGAAGATTTTACAATTTGTCTTTTGTTTTTAGCTTAATTCTACTTTAATAAAAAAACATATAGTTTTAATTATTTTACCCTTTGAAAATTTTTTGGATCTCACTTATGTATAATATATGATCAGCCTTGGAAAATGACCTGTAAGTGCTTGGAATAAGGTGTATTCTCTAGTTTTGAGAGGTATGTTTGTTAAATCACCTCACTCAAATGTTCTAAATATTTAGTGACTGGCTTTGCTTGTTTTGGTCTATAGTTACTGAGACTGAAGAAAGGTGTTTCTGGTTACTGTTGCCTGGTAACAAAGTACTTCAAAATCTAGTCACTTATGGCAACCATTTTATTTTGCATAAATATCACCATATATTTTTGCTTCAGCCGCAACTGTATTTCTTCACTTCCTTTCAATCTTCATTGACAGCATTGCCCAAGCCCATCAGGCTTCTGCTAATAACCTCCTCCACTCCTTCTAGCTTCTGCCTGTTACTTTGTTCTAAAAGCAATGTCACATGTTTTAGGTGGTATCCCAAATTTGGGCCATTATGGATAAAGATGCTATGCATATGCATACACAAATTTATATGATTTGTATAGTGGCCTCATTTGTATGTGGCCATTTGTATTTGTATGTGGCCTCATTCCTTGGTATATATGCATATACAAATTTGCATATACAAATATATGCATATAAAACACATATACTTTTCTTCTGAAAACAAACACTTCATTTGTCTTCAGTAAATAGTTAGTAGTATGGTAATTATAAGTGTTTGGTTACTATTGCTGCATAACCAAATTTCCCACAAAACTTAACATCTTAAAACCCCTTTTTACTTTTGCTCATGATTTCCTGGAGTTTGGGAAGGAATTTGGAAAGTGTTCTGATTTGTATTGTCTTGGAGTCTTATCAGGTTGCAGCCCAGTATCAGCTGGGGCTGACATCATCTGAGGACACAACTGGGCTGGGGATCCAGGATGGTTCATGAGGACAAGCCTGGCAACTGGAAGGTCAGCTGGGTTGAACTGAGTGACCAGAGACCTGCATATGATAGTCTCCACAGGACGAGAGTCTCAACAGGACAGATTTGCCCTAAAGCAAAAGTCCTCAGTGATTTCACAGGAAGTTGCAAGAGTTTTCAGACCTAGTGCTAAGAGTCAAGCAAATTTAAGTTCAGTTCTGTTCAGTTCAGTCGCTCAGTCATGTCCGACTCTTTGCGACCCCATGAATCACAGCACATCAGGCCTCCCTGTCCATCACCAACACCTGGAGTTCACTCAGACTCATGTCCATCGAGTCAGTGATGCCATCCAGCCATCTCATCCTCTGTCGTCCCCTTCTCCTCCTGCCCCCAATCCCTTCCAGCATCAGTCTTTTCCAATGAGTCAACACTTCGCATGAGGTGGCCAAAGTACTGGAGTTTCAGCTTTAGCATCATTCCTTCCAAAGAAATCCCAGGGCTGATCTCCTTCAGAATGGACTGGTTGGATCTCCTTGCAGTCCAAGGGACTCTCAGGAGTTTTCTCCAACACCACAGTTCAAAAGCATCAATTCTTCGGCGCTCAGCTTTCTTCACAGTCCAACTCTCACATCCATACATGACCACTGGAAATACCATAGCCTTGACTAGACGGACCTTTGTTGGCAAAGTAATGTCTCTTCTTTTTAATATGCTATCTAGGTTGGTCATAACTTTCCTTCTAAGGAGTAAGCATCTTTTAATTTCATGGCTGAAATCACCATCTGCAGTGATTTTGGAGCCCCCCAAAATAAAGTCTGACACTGTTTCCACTGTTTCCCCATCTATTTCCCATGAAGTGATGGGACCAGATGCCATGATATTTGTTTTCTGAATGTTGAGCTTTAAGCCAACTTTTTCACTCTCCTCTTTCACTTTCATCAAGAGGCTTTTTAGTTCCTTTTCACTCTCTGCCATAAGGGTGGTGTCATCTGCATATCTGAGGTGATTGATATTTCTCACAGCAATCTTGATTTCAGCTTGTGCTTCTTCCAGCCCAGCATTTCTCGTGATGTACTCTGAATACAAGTTAAATAAGCAGGGTGACAATATACAACCTTGACGTACTCCTTTTCCTATTTGGAACCAGTCTGTTGTTCCATGTCCAGTTCTAACTGTTGCTTCCTGACCTGCATATAGGTTTCTCAAGAGACAGGTCAGGTGGTCTGGTATTCCCATCTCTTTCAGAATTTTCCACAGTTTACTGTGATCCACACAGTCAAAGGCTTTGGCATAGTCAATAAAGCAGAAATAGATGTTTTTTTGGAACTCTCTTGCTTTTTCGATGATCCAGCGGATGTTGGTAATTTGATCTCTGGTTCCTCTGCCTTTTCTAAAACCTGTGGTGGATTCATTTTGATATTTGGCAAAACTAATACAGTTATGTAAAGTTTAAAAAAAAAAAAACCAGCTTGAACATCAGGAAGTTCACGGTTCACGTATTGCTGAAGCCTGGCTTGGAGAACTCCCTTCTATTACTACAGAGTCGGACATGACTGGGGTGGCTTCGCATGCATGCATGCATTGGAGAAGGAAATGGCAACCCACTCCAGTATTCTTCACTGGAGAATCCCAGGGACAGAAAAGCCTGGTGGGCTGCCGTCTATGGGGTCACACAGAGTCGGACACGACTGAAGCGACTTAGCAGCAGCAGCATTACTTACTAGAAATTCACGAAGGTCAGCAGAACTTTAAGGGAAGGAGGCACAGACCTCACTTCTCAGTGAAATGTAACAGCAAAGATTATGTGCTGCTGTTCAGTCGCTTTCCTGCTGCTGCTGCTAAGTCGCTTCAGTCGTGTCTGACTTCTGTGTGAACCCATAGACGGCAGCCCACCAGGCTCCCCCGTCCCTGGGATTCTCCAGGCAAGAACACTCAGTCGTGTCTAATTCTTTTCGATCCCCTGGAGTGCAGCACGTCAGGCTTCTCTATCCTTCACTATCTCCCGGAGTTTGCTTTAACTCATGTCCCTTTGATCATTGCTATTTCTGCAGGAAACCAGACCCAGGTGCTACCCCAGTGCAGCGACTCCCTCTCTGAACCAACAGGTTCTGCAGCCTCAGAGAACAGCGCCCCCTACTGCTCAGGTGAGGGTCCTACACGATAGAAGGCGCTTATCTGCCGCCCGCCACCCCGTCCACCCGCCCGGTCACCACCTCATTGTCCGATTTCTCTCTCCTCAGACAGCAGACAGCTCCGCCTGGTGGATGGGGGTGGTCACTGCGCCGGGAGAGTGGAGATCCTTGACCAGGGCTCCTGGGGCACCATCTGTGATGATGGCTGGGACCTGGATGATGCCCACGTGGTGTGCAGGCAGCTGGGCTGTGGACAAGCCCTCAATGCCACGAGGTCTGCTCACTTCGGGGCAGGATCAGGACCCATCTGGCTGGATGACCTGAACTGCACAGGAAAGGAGTCCCATGTGTGGAGGTGCCCTTCCCGGGGCTGGGGGCAGCACGACTGCAGACACAAGCAGGACGCGGGGGTCATCTGCTCAGGTCTGGGCTGCACACTGTCCACAGTTTGGGGGAGGGGTGGGGCACTGGAAGATGGGGGTCTGAGCCCTGAGGGAGAGATGCTGAAAGGACCAGAGAAGAAGGCTTCCTCCCATGGAGCCTGTGTTTCCAGCAGACGTGAAGACTAAGTGCTTTCACTTTCTTCTGCAGCAGCTGAGAGTCTGGTCCTTTGTTCTCAGCAGTGTTTCCTGGTAGAGCCATTTCTTACGGTTTCCACATGAAAGCAGGGCTCTCCTTCATTTCCCTGTGGTAGTGCAGTCTGGTGATCTTGTTGACTTTGGAATGAAAGCACAGATTTACTCTGTTCAGTTCTATACGCTAGGAGTCTGACAAGGGATCTGACCAGACCAACACCCCAGTGTCCACAGGGCTGCTTTCTTCCTGGAGGCCCTGGGGAGAACTCCTTTGCCAGTCTTTTCTGCTTCCCATGTGGCCTCATTCCTTGGCTTGGAGCCCATCTTCTTCTTCAGACAACATTCCCTCCCCTGACCATTCTTCAGTGTCTCACCTTCCTCTAACCACACTCAGGAAGAGTATTCCAATTTTAGGGATAATTAGATTGGGTTTATATGGTTAATTCATAATATTGCAGGTTAGTTTCACCATCCCAAGCTCCTAAGTTTCTTGTCTTAATAATGTGTGTAAAATCCCTTTTGAAATATAAGGCAACATTCACAGGATTGAAACACTGGACATAGACATTTGTGGGTTCACTGTTCTGCCTGTTTCTCCACTACCCACATCCCTTTCACATGCTCTTTTACAGGTTTTATCAGGAAACAAGGCTCAGGGCCCTTCCCTGCAGGTGCCTATGTTGGTCTTTCTCTCTGTTCGTATTCACTACATCATTGTGGTAGAAATAGAAAGACAGACATTAATGGACAAAGTCAAGTAAAAGGGAGACAGATTTCAGTCTTGTCACCTAGTGGGTATCTCCTCAGCTGGGTCAGGGGTGAGTGTTCACGATTTCTGGGAAAGAGGAAAACCCAGAGCACTGAGTGGAAAGCTCACTGTGTCCTGTCTCCTCCCCTTTCAACCTTAGAGTTCCTGGCCCTCAGGATGGTGAGCGAGGACCAGCAGTGTGCTGGGTGGCTGGAAGTTTTCTACAACGGGACCTGGGGCAGTGTCTGCCGCAGCCCCATGGAAGACATCACTGTGTCCATGATCTGCAGACAGCTTGGCTGTGGGGAGAGTGGAACCCTCAACTCTTCTGTTGGTCTCAGGGAAGGTTCTAGACCCCAGTGGGTGGATGGAATCCGGTGTCAGAAAACTGACACCTCTCTCTGGCAGTGTCCTTCTGACCCTTGGAATTACACTTCCTGCTCTCCCAAGGAGGAAGCCTACATCTTGTGTGAAGGTGACTTACTCTCTGTTTCTGTGTGTCTGTCCCAATCCTGTAGGATGTCAGTAGTGAGATTTTATATTTTAAAAGTCTAAGTCATGAGTTTAAGTTGGGTCCACAAAATGACGTTAGGATGGAGCTAATTTAATCCACATTTCAACCTTGTTATTTAGAGTTTTAATTTGGCTATAATTCACATAACATTGTATTAGTTTCAGGTGTTAAATGCAAAGCTTATATATTTCTGTATATTGGTAAATGATCACCACAGTGAGTCTAGTAATATCCATCACCATGTATCATTACAATTTTTTGATTATGAGGAGAATTTTTCTTACCAACTTTTAAGTATATAATACAGATTCATTGTAGTCACCATGCTGTACATTACATCTTCATGGAATTCACTTTAGAACTGCAAGTTTGTACCTTTAGACTACCTCCACTTGTTTTGCCCACATCAATCCACATCTTGCCACCACCAAACTGTACTCTGCATCTCTGAACCCCACCTTTTTTTGTATTTGATTTAACATTCCACATATAAATTAGCATAATGCCCTCAAGGTTCATCTATGTTGCTACACATGGCAGGATTTTCTTCTTTTTGTTGGCTGGACATACGTACATATCACCATTTATCCATCAGTGAAGACTTACGTTGTTTGGCTATTGTAAATAATGCTGCAATGATCATTTGGTTGCACAGTTTTTTCAAGTTGGTATTTTGTTTCTTTCAGATAAATACCCAGAAGTGAAATTGATGAACCATATGACAGTTTTATTTTTAATTTTTGGAGAGCCTCAATACTGTTCTCCATAGGGGCTGCATCAACTCACATTCCTCCCTCCCCGCCCCACCCAACTGTGCACAAGGTTTGCCTTCTCTCCGCGTTTTCACCAAGTCCTGTTATTTCTTGTCTTTTGGATAAAAGCCATTCTAACAGATGTGAGATGTTACCCCATTATAGTTTGATTTGCATTTTTCTGATGACATAACATTGTGCGCCTTTTCATGTACCTTTTGGCCCTCTTTATGTCTTCTTTGAAAAAAAAAATGTCTATTCAGGTCTTCTGCCCGTTTTTTAATGATTGTCTGTTGGTTTGCTTTTGCTATTGAGATGTATGAATTCGTTAAGTATTTTGGATATTAACCCTTGTCAGAAATGTAATTTGCAAATATTTTCTCCAACTCCATAAATTACCTTTTCATTTTGTTGACCTTTTCCCTTTGTTGTGCAGAAGTTTTTTAGCTTTCTGTAGTTTCAATGCTTATTTTTGCTCTTGTTGCTTTTGCTTTTGGCATCAAACCCAAAATATCCTCATGATGATTGATGTCAGGACCTTTTCATCCTAATTTTTCTTCTAGGATTTTTAAAATAATTTTAAAAATTTATTTATTTTTGGCTGTGCTGGGTCTTTGTTGCTGCATGGGCTTTCCTCTAATTGCAGTGAGCAGGGGCTACTCTTCATTGCATTGCACAGGCTTCTTATTGCAGTGGCTTCTTTTGTTGAGGAGAACAGGCTGGAGGGCACCGAGCTTCAGGAGTTGTGGCACGTGGGCTCAATAGTTGCTGTTCCCGGGCTCTAAAGCACAGGCTTAACAGTTGTGGCGAATGGGCTGAGTTGCTCCGTGGCATCTGGGATCTTCCTGGATCAAGGATCACACTTGAGTCTCCTGCATTGGTGGGTGGATTCTTTACCACAGCCACAAGGAAGCCCCTCTTCTAGGATTTTTATGGCTTCAGGACTTATGATCAAGTCTTTAATTCATTTTGAGTTAGTTTTTGTGAATGGTGTAAGAGTTTTTCAGTTTCATTCTTTTGCATGTAACCGTCCAGCTTTCACAACACCATTTTTGAAGAGACAGTCCTTTCCTGATGCTATAATCTCTACTTTTTTGTCATAAATTGATTGACCACATATATTTGGGTTTATTTCTGGCATCTCTATTCTGTTCCAGTGATTTTTGTGTCCATTTTTATAGCAATACCATACTGTTTGATTAATACAGCTTTGTAATATAGTTTGAAATCAGGAAGCATGACCCTTCTGTCATTCTTTCTCAAGATTTCTTTGGCTATTCACTCTCTTTTATGGTTCCACACAAATTTCAGAACTCTTTGTTCCATATTTGTGAAAATTTTCATTGAAAAATTTGGATAAGGGTGGTAGTGAATCTGTAGGTTGCTTTATGTAGTGTGATCATTTTAACAATATTAGGTCTTCCAATCCATGAGCACAGAATATCTTTCAATTTATTTGTGCCTTCTTTAATGTCTTTCACAATGTCTTAAAGTTTTCAATAGTGTCTCAGTTTTGACTCTTCCTTTCAGATTTGAGTGTTCTTATTTTCTTTTCCTTGCTTGATGATTCTGACTAGAACTACCAAAACTGTGTTGAATAAAAGTGATGAGAGTAGGTATTTTTGCCTTGTGTTTGATCTCAGAAGAAAAGCTTTCAGCTTTTTACAGTTGAGTAGGATGTTTGCTGAGGGTTTGTCATGATATTTATTTTGTTGAGGTATAATCCCTTTATATCTACTTTGTAAAGATCTTTTGTATCATAAACGGCTGTTGAATTTTGTCACATATCTGTTCTTCATCTGTTGAAAGGGTATGATTTTTGCCTTTATTTTATTTGGTGTATCACATTAATTAATTTGTGAATATTGAACCATCCTTGCATCCTTGGAACAAATCTCTGTTGATCTTGGTGTTGTTATTATTGTTGTTGTTTAGTCACTAAGTTATGCCTGATACTTTGTGGTCCAATGGACTATAGCTAGCGAGGCTCCTCCGTCTTAGATTTCCCAGGCAAGAATACTGGAGTGGGTTGTCCAGTATTCTCTTCATGCATTGTTGAATTTGGTTTTCTAATATTTGGTTGAAGATTTTGCATCTGTATTTTTTTGGGTTATTAGCCAGTATTTTCTTTTCTTGTGGTGTCCTTGTCTGGTTTTGGTATCAGGATAATTTCAGCTTCATAAAATGGCTTTGGGAGTGTTCCTTTCATCCTTTTTGGAGGAGTTTGAGAAGGCTCCACCACTTCATACCATTACACTGGAAATTGGAATTAAAAAAAAATGTTGGTGGGGTGACAAATAGTCAAACCATAGCACCTTACTTCCTTCAACATTTCTCTCTCTTATTCCCCACCTTCCACACACACCCCATTCAGGTATACCTTGAATGATATGTTGGACATTGCCTGAAATCTACAAATGAGAGAATGAAATAGATTAAAGTAAATGAGATAGATATTTCAAAAGCAGAGATTTGTCCCTTTCCTTGCCTCTGTTTCTTCATTTCTTTGTCTTTTCATTCAAAGGCCAAAGTAGTGTTAAACTATTGGACTTTTATTTATTATACCTTTTTGACAATAAAGCACCATAAAATGGATTGTGGTGAACTCTCTGACCCTGAAAGTGAGCAATCACCTCACAGAGGCCCTGCCATCATTTTTTCAGTGGTTCTCTGCTTGAAGTGGGTAGCAAGTTTGGTAGGATGATGTGGAGAGAATACACAAGTTCTCATATTTTATGACAAGAACCATTTACACTTCCATTTTCTTGTGTTTTTTGAACTTACGTGTATTTCTTTCACTTACAATTCTTTTGTGTCTTTTTTTGGTTAATTTTGCTTCCTCTAAATACAAATCTTTCTTAGAAAATTTATTTGAGTCTACTGCACACATTTCTGCCTTACTAGGTAGCTATTTTTTTTTTCTGACTTTTTCTATATATTCCCTTTTTAAAGAGTTTTCTCTCTTTACAGCAATCTTTGCTTGACCAATGTCATACTGACTAACACATAACAGTAGCTTAGAATTCATTTAATAATTGTCCATTGAAAATTGCATAAGTGGGGCTTCCTGGGTGGTCCAGTGGTTAAAATCCACTTGTCAATGCAGAAGACATGAATCTGATCTCCCATCCAGGAAGCAGTAAAGAATCTGCCTGCCAGTGCAGAAGATATAAGAGATGCAGGTTTGATCCCTGGGTCTGGAAGATTCTCTGGAGGAGGGCATGGGAACTCACTCCAGTATTCATGCCTGGGGAATCCCATGAACAGGTGAGCCTGGCAGGCTACAGTCCATTGGGTCACAGGAGTTGGACACGACTGAAGAAACAGCACACACATGCGCACACACCAGGAAGATTTCATATGCCATGGAAAAACTAAGCCTGTGCACCACAACTAGAGAAAGCCCACGTGCAGCGCCAAGACCCAGTACAGCCAAAAATAAATTTAAGACAAGCTTTTTAAAAATCACATAAGTGGAAATTTGAATATAAATTAATTCTGTGCTTATGCACTAATTATTTTTTATATGCACCATTTATTATCAGAAAACATTACCATTAATTTATATTTGCTTTACTATTTTGCTGATTACCGTGAACTTAAAGAAATTCTATTTCACTGAATTTTATTCATCTACATATTCATTCAGTAAATATTTATCAAGCCCCATCATGGTATTTAGAAAAGCTTCTCCATGCATTCTTGTTGAATGGTGAATGTGCAGTCACGATCCTAATAGCAGAACATGGGGTAAATAAGATATGCAAGGTCCTTCCTCTAGTGGAACCTTCATTCAGGGGTATATATGTGTGTGTATTTGTCGTGGAATGTGGACATGATAAACAAGTAAATACTCAAAGGTATTTCAGATATCTTTAAGATATCTTCCATCATCGTTTATATTTTTTCTCTAAAATGTTTAAAATTTCATTTATTTATAGGAACTCTCTACAAATTAACACCACTTACTGCTTTTCTTAAATGCTACTGAAAGTATTTACCGCATTTTTTGCATATGTCTTTAGGGTTGTGTATGTGGGGTGGTTATATGATCAAATATACTATGTTTTACTTTTATGAATTCTGCCTTTAATGCAGTGTTTCAGATGCCATTCTTCATCTCAAAATAGCTTTTAATCATTTCATTTTCTTCAAATAACTTTATAATTTGAGTAAAGAATATTTATAACTGTACTGAATCTGAATTTATTTTACTGTGTGTGATATTGTAATATCATCAACGGATACAAATTACATTTTAGATACCTGATAATTTATTTCCTCACCAAATAAATATACATTATTTCATGATTTCATGGATATGACACCAAAAGAACAGGCAAAAATAGACAATTTGCAAAATATATAAGGAAATCCTACAACTCAAGGGCAAAACAACAACAAGAAAAAAAAGCATAATAACCCAATTAAAAAATTAACCAGAGACTTGAATGGACATTTCTCCAAAGACGATATAGAAATAGCCGATACGTATAGGAAAATATGCTCAATATTATTACTCATCAGAGAAATGTAAATCAAAACCATAAAAGATATCATCTCACACCTCTCAAAATGGCTATGATTAAAAAAAAAATAAGTGTTGGCAAGGTTGTGGAGAAATTGAAAATCTTCTGAGTATTCATCCACATTAGATATGTAAATTTAATCTCAATAAAACTATGACCAAAATATTTGTATGATTTATAGTGACATTTCTTCATTCTTGGTATTGTTAAGTTCATTTTCTCTTTGTTCTTGTTTGGTATTGCTCGGTGGTTATCAATTTTCAAGGAGCCATGTTTGAAAGGTTTTCCTCTGTTTTCTCTATCATGCTTACCTTGGGCTTCCCTGGTGGCTCAGCAGTAAAGAATTCGCTTGCAATGCAGGAGACCACCTACAATGCAGGAGACGCAGGTTGAATCTCTGGGTTAAGAAGATCCCGTGGAGAAGGAAACAGCAACCCACTCCAATATTCTTGCCTAAAATCCCATGGACAGAGGAGCCTGGTGGGCCACAGTCCATGGAGTCGCAAGAGTAGGACTTGACTTAGGGGCTAAACCACCATCACTACCACCATGCTTACCTTCTTTTTTAAAATTAATTTTTGTTCTTTTCTTTGTTAATCCCAACTTCTGTATCCTTTAGGCTTTATTTTCTCTTCTCCTGGTTTCTTAAATAGAAGCTTACATGTTTTTTCATTTTCAGCCTTTCTTCTTTTCTAAATCTAAGGTATAAATTTCCCTTAAGCACTACTTTAGTTGCATTAGAAGAATTTAGTTATATCATATCTTTGCAATCACTATTTCACAATATTTTCTAATGTTTAAATTTATTCCCAGACCCAGGTACTTCTTCGGAAGGATGTTGCTTAATTTCTCCAAATAAGGATGGCTAACTGTATTTTCTTATTAATTCTTAATTTAATCACACTGTGGTCAGAGTAAATACTCTGTATAAATTCAATTATCTGAAGGTTTTTGTCCTACCATATGGTCATTTTTGATAAATGTTCCTAGTGCATTTACAATAATGTGAATTCTTTCATTATTGGGTGCATTGCTCTTTATATATTATTTAGCTAAATGTGTTGATTGTGGTGTTTTACATCTTCTATAGTCTTTCTTCTTTTTTGTATGCCTGGTCTGCATGGTATTGAAAAAGATTTGTTAAAGTTCCCCTAGGTTGATTGTTATTTTGTCTATTTCTTCTTTTCATTCTGTCAAGTATTATTCTGTATTTCAAAGCTGTGTTTCGATATCTTCCCTGGATTCTGATATCTGTAATATCTTTATTAAGGGCGTACCACTGTATGATCATGAAAATATCCTCTTTAACTAAATTAGCACATCTTCCCTTAAAGTCTCCTTTCTGTGACCTTGCTATAGCTACTGCAGCTTTCTTATAGTTAGTATTCACATGTATGTGAGCTTGCTAAGTCAAAACTCTTTGCTAAGGACTGTAGCCAGCCAGGCTCCTCTGTCCATGGGATTCTCCAGGCAAGAATACTGGAGTCCATTTTGCTTTTCAATTCTGCATGACTGTACTAAGGAGAATGATTCTAATGATAGAGGATTCATGGCTGCTACCTGAGGCTTCTGATGAGGCCGGTTCCTGACTCCATTTCCTTTCATCTAATCCCTTTAACTCTAAGGTCAAGGGCACCAACACATGTGTTGTTTATAAGGAATCCATCCAGCAGCCAGCCCATACCTGTGACTCTGAACTCATTCAACTGCTCCGGGTAGAGAGACTAACATTTCTGGTAAATCTTTCTCAGATGCTGTGCAGAACTCTACAAATCAGAGGTTAACACTTCTGTCATATTTCCTGGTTTTGCCCATTTTCAATGTTATTATTCTCTTATAACTGCTGTAAGAAACCAGACTCAGGTGCTGCCCCAGTGCAGTGACTCCATGTCAGAACCAGGGGACTCTGAAGCCTCAGAGGAGAGCGCCCTCTACTGCTCAGGTGAAGGTCCCACAGGAGAAGACCCTTACCCCCTTGTCAATGCCCGGTTGTCCCATTTCTCTCTCCTCAGACAGCAGACAGCTCCGGGTGGTGGACGGAAGAGGTCCCTGCGCCGGGAGAGTGGAGATCCTTGACCAGGGCTCCTGGGGCACCATCTGTGATAACGGCTGGGACTTGGACGATGCCCGCGTGGTGTGCAGGCAGCTGGGCTGTGGAGATGCCCTCAGTGCCATGGGGTCTGCTCATTTTGGGGCAGGATCAGGGCGCATCTTGCTGAACACATTGGACTGCAGAGGAAAGGAATCCCACGTGTGGAAGTGCCCTTCCCAGGGCTGGAGAGTGCACAACTGCAGTCATGAGAACGATGCAGGAGTCGTCTGCTCAGGTATGATCAATGTATTGCCCAGTGATGGCAGAATGAAAAGTGCCATGGAAGCTGGTGTCTGATCACTGGGGCAATAGGATATAGATGGGCTAGAGAGGACTGAGACAGACCCATCCTCCCTGAATGCACAAAGCTTCTGTGGGTGATGTGCTTCATATAGTTTTCTGCTGTAAGTCTCTGCTATTTCTTCTCCAGTGATCTTACCTGACATAATAGATTAAACTATTCCAATGAATATTGATCTTCATAATGAAGATGAAGATCAATCACATGAGACATTTTCAAATCGACACACAAATCCCTTTGCACAGTTAGCCTATGGGAAGGGAGGGCTAGAATGAGGACACAGCTTCGTGGATGGAGTTGTTTCTGTATGTACAGGGTGAGACATTATTTTACACTAGGTTAGTAGGAGTGGAGGCACAGAGGATGTCATGAAACAGATCAGACAGGAATTGATGGATTTGTGCCAAATTGCAAATCTCTTTTGAAATTTTAGATGTAAATATTCATAGGCCTTTGCAGGTAAGACCAGAGAACTTTGGATGAAGTGCTCTGAGTCACAGGTTCTCCTTTGATTGTTACTATCAGAGATTCTCTGCCCATTTGTTTCTTTAAAGACGTCTGTATAGGACAAAACTTTGGAAGAACACTTAGCCATACACTAACAAGTCAAAAGTGGAAACAATACAATTTCTGTGTTCTATGGTAAGAAATTATATAGTTTATACCTGATGACTTCCATGATTTAAGAAAATTGAATTTGGGGGTTTATTTGATATGAATAGGAGTGATGGGACAAATGTAATTTTTGAAGAAGGTAGAAGAGAGTTATAGCAGCTGGGAGGGAGAGGGATTGTAATAGGAACTGAAAAAGGCACATGTGGGGTGTTCTGAGCAGCACTGATGGTCCAGGAGTGGTGTGGAGGATGCTGTGTGTGCCTAAGGATGCAGGATGTCTGTACAGCAAGAGACCAGAGAAGGATATATTTTTATTATATTTAGTATCCTTATCCACTGACATCAGCCTTCTATCCCACAAACTTTCTTACAGTTTTCACACACATAATCTTCCACATAAAATTTAAATTCAAATAGAAAACAAAAAAGAAGTCTTAATTTGTCTCAGAAGAGTCTATCCTTATGTGTATAAGACTTTATTGATTATTCAGTGTATATTCAAGCATTTAACATGTATCAGGGTACATAAAACAGCATATAACAAATATTTCTTTCGTGTTCTGCCTAACCTGTAATCTTATGGGGTTAATATAGCAACTAAAAAGTGTTGACTAAAAATTCTTTAATTAAAATGTGTTGCCTATGAGCAAACTCCCAACCAGACCAGACTAGGAGTTCTAACCTGTGTCTCTCTGGGGAAATGAAAGTGATAAATAATAAAAGGCAAGCAGACCATCTTCTCTCTCACCATTGTATAAGTGGTCAAGCTGATCCTTCAAGTCTTTAATTTCTTTTAGGTCTTTCCTGTTTTCTGCAGTAGATTTTTATTTTGTTAGAATATTCTTTCTGAACCATCAAAGTTCACATATTTATATAATCAGAATCCTTTACCGGATGGAATTTCACCATGTACATAAATTATCATGAGCATACTTCGAAACCAGACAAGTGTGTTAAAGAAAGTGTTTTATGTTGTGGGTTTCTTTTTTATTTGGATTACCTTCCTCTGCCCAAAATATGGTCCCTGAAGCTCAAACCATGATCATGAGTTTTTTTCTTTGGTCTCTCCCTCAGTTTCATACCCCATCCACTCCCCATTTAACCTACCACACACCCTACCTCACTCCACTCCTACAGAAGTTCTTCCCATTCAGAATTTCCTTTGCACCCATTTGTGGTTCTTAAGATTGTTTTCTCTTGTCTGCAGTGGGAGAAATGGGAAAGGTGGCAGGGTGAAGTGGTTGATGGGAGGAGCACAGGGGACAAAATGTGTCAAAAACTTGTTGGACAAATATTTACCCCAAACATTCTATCTTTCATCCATATTGAGATTTTTGCAATTTGAAAATTTCTAAATTATGTATGGCCTATTCACTCTCTGGGCTTCCCTCATAGCTCAGTTGGCAAAAAATCCACCTCCAGGGCAGGAGACCCCAGTTAGACCCCTGGATTGGGAAGATCCACTGGAGAAGGGATAGGCTATCCACTCCAGTATTCTTGGGCTTTCCTTGTAGCTCAGTTGGTAAAGAATCTGCCTGCAATGTGGGAGACCTGGGTTCGATCCCTGGGTTGGGAAGATCCCCTGGAAAAGGGAAAGGATATCCACTCCAGTATTCTGGCCTGGAGAATTCTATGGACTGTATAGTCCATGGGGTTGCAGAGAGTCAGACATAACTGACTGACTTTTACTTCACTTCACTATTTGCCCTCTGCTCTCTTCCTCTTACTCTCTTTCTTTACAGCACAGTAGCTATTTCTCAAGAACCCAAATAGGAAAGGAACAAACAGCATCTGGACAGGATTAAAATTCTTTAACTCATCTTCACTCTTTAGCATTTCCTAAAGTTCACATGTCTAGTATGAAGTAATTAAAAACCTCACCTGTTTTGCATGCTCCCACTGAGAACTCACTCTCTCCCAGGTTCTTTGATAAATTCTAAGCTTTCAAGAAAGGATGGCTATGACCAGCCCCTTCTCCTATGACTCTGAGCTTTCTTCCTATCCAAACTGATCTCTGGACGACTTTCCAAAATCAGGTCACCTAAGAAATTCTTGGAATTTTTCACTGTGAAAAATTATAAGAAACATGTGTGAAATCTTGTTATGATGTCTAGCTTTCCTCCTGTTAAACCAGAAGTCTGTCTACTGTCAGCGAGCACTCACAGATCCAGCCTGTGTGATTTTCCTTATCTTCAGAGACTCAAGTGTTGGTTCCTGAGAGAAAACTGGCCAGTATTCTGGCCCCAGAAATCTCAGGATGGCCCTCTAACCTTGTGTGGCTCTTAGTCGTCTAACCTCTTGAGGCCCATGGATCTTCTTCACTCTGGGTTAGTACAGCTCTGAACCTGAGCCTGGTGCCCACTACAGAGCAGTATCCTTGGGCTCTGTAGTTTCCAGGCCTCTAGATGAGAAATTCACATTCCTAATTAACCTCAAAATGCATGTTTTTGGAAATCAGCCATTTCAAACTGACCCTGAAAATCCTTCAGGGTTTCTTTTCAGAAACTTGGTCTTGAAAATACTTGCTCATGAAATTCTGAGAATAACTGTCCAATTCTCTTTCCAGGCACCACTCCTGGAAAAGAAAAATTTTCACATTATTGCCTGTGACATTGTTTCCAATTGCCAAACCAGGTCTATGGGCACTCACTGGATTTCTTGTTGTTGTTTTCTTAGGATTTGTGCGTCTGGTTGGAGATGATGGACCCTGCTCAGGACGAGTAGAAGTACGTCCTGGAGAAGACTGGACCCCAGTGTCTGATGGAAACTTCACACTCCCCACTGCCCAGGTCATCTGTGCAGAGCTGGGGTGCGGCGAGGCTGTGTCTGTTCTGGGACACGAGCTCTTCAGAGAGTCTGATGGCCAGGTCTGGGCTGAAGAGTTCAGGTGTGAAGGGGAGGAACGTAAGCTCTCGTGGTGCCCCAGAGTGCCTTGTCCAGGGGGCACTTGTCACCACAGTGGAGCTGCTCAGGTTGTTTGTTCAGGTGAGATGCAGGTCAGGACTAACCTCCCTGCACACACTGTTCAGGTGAGAAATCATGAGATTTTTCTGAATTTCTGTCTTCTTCTACCAGCATACTCAGAAGTCCGACTGATGACAAATGGCTCCTCTCAATGTGAGGGGCAGGTGGAGATGAAGATTTCTGGACGATGGAGAGCACTCTGTGCCTCCCACTGGAGTCTGGCCAATGCCAATGTTGTCTGTCGTCAGCTCGGCTGTGGAGTCGCCATCTCCACCTCCAGAGGACCACACTTGGTGGAGAGAGGTGGCCAGATCTCAACAGTCCGATTTCACTGCTCGGGGGCAGAGTCCTTCCTATGGAGTTGCCCTGTGACTGTCTTGGGTGGTCCTGACTGTTCCCATGGCAACACGGCCTCTGTGACCTGCTCAGGTAAGACAGGAAAGGGCTATTGGTACTTAGGATGCTCCTGGAGTGAAATGTCCTGAAGAGCAGAAAGTGAGGGAAAACTGGCTTTGGAAGATATTTCATGATGAAATATGGTGCTTCTCATTGTTCACTCATTTTTCAGATTAGGGCAAGAAGTGTGAAGGGGAATAATATATTTTAAAGCAACATTGACACATGATCATAGAAGACAGTGTATAAGCAATACATGTAGACTTCAGTCATGTACCCAGAGCAGCAAAGAGAACATTCCCAGCCCCAAGAGTCACTGTTGCCTCCAATAACTGGCCTCCCTCCTCTCCAGGGAAAGCTGCTTATCTAATTTCTACTACCATAGAGTGTTTTATCAGTTTTTGAACTTTATATAAAATCATGCAGTGTGTTTTCTTTTGTGTGTGACTTCTTCGACTCAACATTATGTTTAGGATTCACTCATGATGTTGTTTATAGCAGTACTTTATTCATTTTTATTACTGTAGAATATTGCTTTCATTGATACCATGGCCATTGATCCATTCAACTGATGTTAGAGATTTGAGTTGTTTCCTGCTCTTGACTATTATAAATATGATGCTAGAATGTAGCATGACAATGACTTGGGGCGCAAATATATGTTACTTATTTTGTGTGTTTAACATTTGGTATTTTCTTTTTCTAAATGGTACAGTATCCTTTGATGAAGCAAGTTTTTAATTTGAAGGAAATATTAATATAACTTACCAACTTTTCCTGGTATATTTAATACTTCTTGTATCCCTTTAAAAAGAACTTTCCCTTCTCCAAGATCATGAAAATATTCTCTTAGAGTATCTTACAAAAGTTTCTTTTTCTCTTGCATGTAATTGTACGTTCCTTCTGGGATTGATATCTGTGTAAGATAAGTCATGTTTCACATGGACATCCAATTCACTCAGAATCTTTTTCTGGAGAGACTTTTCCCCCCCCTGCAGTGCTACCTTTATCTTAAGCAGAAGAGCACATATGTCTGAGTCCTTTTAAAGACTCTGTATTCTGTTCCACTGTATCATTTGTCTATCTTTGCACCAATACTGCATTTTCTTAATCACTATAACTTTATAATAAGTCTAGATAATTTTAATTTACAGGGGTTACTTTATACTAACTCCTTTAACTTTGTTCCTTTTCTTACCGACTGTGTTGGTCATTCTTGGTGTTTTGTATTTTGTCTAAATTTTGGGATCTGCTTGTTATTTTTCACACTCCCTAAAAAATTAGCATAAGAGTATTTTGATTAAGATTAGATTTAATCTACACAGGAATTTGAGAATGACTGACTTTGACAATTTTGGATCTCTCAATTCATTGACATAATTTTTATTGTTGTTTAGTCACAAACTTGCATCCAACTGTTTTGTGACCCATGGACTGCAGTCTGCCAGGCTCCTTTGTCCATGGGATTTCCCAGGCAAGAATACTGGAGTGGGTTGCCATGTCCTCCTCCAGGGCTTCTTCCTGACTCAGATATTGAACCCACTTCTGCACTGGCAGGCACATTCTTTACTACTGAGCCATCTGGGAAGCTATTGACATAATATATCCCTCCATTTAGCTAGGTCTTGAATTTCTCTCAGAAGTTTTGTCCACCTTCTTCTACATTTTTCCTAAGCATTTTATTTATTTTTTTAATGTTATTAATAAGTATTTCTTTTATGGGCGATATCCTAGGAATGAATTATCTCTGACTTGTTTTCACCTTTTAACATTTTTTAAAAATTTTCATGTAATTTGAGACTTACTGAAAAGTTAGAAGAATAATATAAACATTTCCAGATGACCTTTAACTGGAATCCCTCAATGCTAGTTTTTGGTTCATTCTGTCTCATTTCTCTCTGAACATATAAAATCTTTCTGGATTAGGTTGCTGTCATGATGTCCCTTTACCACTAAAATACTATGAGGAATTTCCTTATGTAACCACAGGTTCAGTCCAGTTCTCAGCTGATTGCAGCCCCAGATGATACCTAAGTGCAAGCACTGAAAGACCCCAAGACAGAACTGTTGAGTCTTTCCTAAATTGCTGACTCAGGAAGTCTTAAGCAAAATGAAGTATATATTTTTTCCTCCAGTGGCTAAATTTTGGGGGGAAATTTGTTACTCAGCAGTATAACCAGGACACTTACCATGTGACCTGCAGTTATGTTGGTGCAAAAGTAATTGCTGTTTTGCATTATTGAAATTTGCCATTTGATATTGGAATGTATTCTTAAATAAATGTGGTTATGTTACACATCATTTAATGTGTATTTCTTGCTTTTTATTTTGCTATGGTTTATTACTTGCTGCTTATTTCATATGTATTTTAGATTATAGACATGATGTTAGACACAGAGCAATTTCAAGTGATTTTCTTATTCGAGTTCAAAATGGGTCGTAAAGCAGCAGAGACAACTTGCAACATCAACAATGCATTTGGTCCAGGAACTGCTAATGAACATATAGTTCAGTGGTTGTTCAAGAAGATTTGCAGGGCTTCCCTGGTGGCTCTGCAGTAAAGAATCCGCCTGCCAATGCGGGAGATACTGGTTCAATCCCTAGTCCAGGAAGACGCCACATGCTGCAGAGCAGCTAAGCCTGTGCATCACAACTATTGAGCCTGTGCTCTAGAGCCTGGGAACCACAACTACTGAAGCCCAGAAGCCCTAGAGATTGTTCTCCGTAACATGAGAAGCACCACAGTGAGAAGCCTGTGCACTGTAACAAAGACTAGTCCCCACTCGCCACAACTAGAGAAAAGCCTGAGCAGCAGCAAAGACCCTGCAAAGCCAAAAATAAATAAATAATAAAGAATTTTATTTAAATGAAGTTTTGCAAAGGAGATGAGAACCTTGAAGATGAGGAGTGCAATGGCCTGCCATTGGAAGTTGACAGCAACCAATTAGAGCAATCATCAAAGCTGATCCTCTTACAATTACATGAGAAGTTGCCTAAGAACTGAATGTTGACCTTTCTACAGTCGTTTGGCATTTGAAGCAAATGCCGAAAGGTGAAAACACTTGATAAGTGGGTGCCTCATGAGCTGACCACAAATCAAAAAACTTGTCATTTTGAAGCATCATCTTCTCTTATTTTACACAACAACAATGAACCATTTCTCAATTGAATTGTGACCTGTGATGAAAAGTGGATTTTATATGACAACTGGCGATGACCAGCTCAGTGGTGGGACTGAGAAGCTGCAAAGCACTTCCCAAGGCCAAACTTGCTGCCAGTCTGATCCACTACAGCTTTCTGAATCCCAGCAAAACCATTACATCTGGGAAGTATGCTCAGCAAATCACTGAGATGCACTAAAAACTGCAACACCTGCAGTCAGCATTGGTCAACAGAAAGGTGCCAATTCTTCCCCGTGGCAACGCCTGGCCACACATCACACAACCAACGCTTCAGAAGTTTAATGAGTTGGGCTACGAAGTTTTGCCTCATCTGCCATATTCACCTGACCTCCCGTCAACTGAATACCACTTCTTCAAGCATCTTGACAACTTTTTGCAGAGAAAATGCTTCCACAACCAACAGGAGGCAGAAAATGCTTTCCAAGAGTTCCTCAAATCCCAAAGCACAGCTTTACACTACAGGAAAAAACAAACTAATTTCTCATTGGCAAAAATGTGTTTATTGTAATGGTTCCTATTTTGATTAATACAGATATGTCTGAGCCTAATTATAATGATTTAAAATTCGTGATCTGAAACCGCAGTGATGTTTGCACCAACCTATTTATTGCAACAAATAATAGAATATTTGTCCTCTGATCTTCTGTATTAATAACTGCCTTATGCTGATCTAATGCGCTTATACATTCATTCTTTAGTTCTTAAATTCAAATATTAAGTTTCTTAGCTCTAGAACTTTTATTTCTTTTTTGTTAAAATTTCTCTGCCAAGAAAAACATCTTTTCAATTAATCTTAAGAGCACTTTAATCAGGGCTATTCAAATTCTCTGTCAGGTAACTCTAATAGTTGAATATTTGGGGAAATTTTTGGGAATGTCTTCTTTTTCCTTTTGGTTTTCCATTTGATGTCTTTTATATAAGTTTTTTCCCTTCTGTTAGTGACAGACATGGAAGATGAAAACTTTTAGAAATCTTTCAGAAAAGATTTTGTTTTGTTTCTTCTGTTTTGATATAGATTTAGGTATAGAACCCACTATTTAACTCGTTCTCAGTGTAAAGCCTGGCTTAAACAAAAATTGTGGCACTGTCAGAGGCAGACCTCTCCATGGAGAAACTGAACTCTATAATAACTTCACTACTGTTACAGCTTTCATCTCAAACTCCATCACTAGGTTATTATTTAGTTTAATTCAGTTTCCTGTTCTTCAGCCCAACCAGACCCCAGATCATTGCTGTTTCTACAGGAAACCAGACCCAGGTGCTGCCCCAGTGCAACGACGCTGTGTCTGAACCAGCAGGCTCTGTGGCCTCAGAGGAGAGCGCCCCCTACTGCTCAGGTGAGGGTCCCACAGGACAGAAGATGCTACTCAACCCCTGAGGTCACCACCCCATCGTCCCATTTCTCTCTCCTCAGACAGCAGACAGCTCCGCCTGGTGGACGGGGGTGGTCCCTGTGCTGGGAGAGTGGAGATCCTTGACCAGGGCTCCTGGGGCACCATCTGTGATGACGGCTGGGACCTGGATGATGCCCACGTGGTGTGCAGGCAGCTGGGCTGTGGACAAGCCCTCAATGCCACGAGGTCAGCTCACTTTGGGGAAGGGTCAGGGCCCATCTGGCTGGACGACCTGAACTGTACAGGAAAGGAGTCCCACGTGTGGAGGTGCCCTTCCCGGGGCTGGGGGCGGCACGACTGCAGACACAAGGAGGACGCAGGCGTCATCTGCTCAGGTCTGTGCTGCACACTGTCCACAGGCAGGGGGAGGAGTGGGGCCCTGGAGGACAGGGGTCTGAGCCCTGATGGAGAGATGCTGAAAGGACCAGAGAAGGAGGCTTCCTCCCATGGAGCCTGTCTTTCCAACAGACATGAAGACTGGGTGCTTAAACTTCCTCCTGAGGCAGCTGAGATTCTGGTCCTTTATTCTCAGTAGTGTTTCCTGACAGAGCTGTTTCTTACAGTTAACACTTGAAAGCAGGGCTCACTCTGCAGTTATCTGTGGGAGTAACACCTGGAAATCCTAGGTTTCCCAGGTTGTGCTAGTGGTAAAGAACCTGCCTGCCATTGCACGAGATGTAAAAGATGTGGGTTCAGTCCTTGGGTTAGGAAGATCCCCTGGAGAAGGGCATGGCAACCATTCCAGTATTCTTGCCTGAGAATCCCATGGACAGAGGAGCCTGACATAGTGAAAACTCATATTTTTCCTTTACGGTTCTGTTTGCTAGGAGTCTGAAGAGAGTCTCCGTGGGCCAACATCCCAGTGTCCACAGGGCTGTGTTCTTCCTGGAGTCTCTGGGCAGAAGTCTTTTCCCAGCTTTCTCTGGTTTCCCATGTGGCCTCATTTCTTGGCTCAGAGCCCTCTTTATTCTTCTTCTTCAGACAACAGTGCCTTTCCAGCCGTTCTCCCTCACTCACATTTCTCTCTGACTGGAGCTGGGAAAGATGATGCATTTCTCAGAATAGCGGGTTTAAAGATGTGTAAGGCTGGGCTCACATGGTTAATCCACAATATTTGAGCTTTATGTCTCCATCCCAAGGTCCTTATTAATCACGTCTGTAAAATCTCTTTTGAAATGTAAGGTAACTGTCACACATTCGGGTATTAGGCTGTGGACATCTCTGGGGGTCCATTATTCTGTCAACCACCTCACTGTCCACATCATTTTCTGTTCTTTTAGAAGTTTTGTCAGGAATCAGGATTCAGCTCCCATCACTGCAGCTGCCCAGTTTGGTCTTCCCTTCTGTTCATATCTACATTGTTGTGGTAGAAATAGGTATACAGACATTAATGGACAAAGTCAGGTGAAAGGGAGGTAAAAGTCAGTCTTGTCACCCAGTGGGCATCTCCTCCGCTGGGTCAGGGGTGTATGGTCACTATTTCTGGGGGAGAGGAAAACCCAGAGCTCTGAAGGGGGTGCTCATTGTGTCCTGTCTCCTCCCTTTCAATCTTAGAGTTCCTGGCCCTCAGGATGGTCAGCGGGGACCAGGAGTGTGCTGGGTGGCTGGAAGTTTTCTACAACGGGACCTGGGGCAGTGTCTGCCGCAGCCCCATGGATGATGTCACCGTGTCCATCCTCTGCAGTCAGCTTGGCTGTGGGGACAGTGGAAGTCTCAACACCTCTGTTGGTCTCAGGGAAGGTTCTAGACCCCACTGGGTAGATGGAATCCAGTGCCAGAGAACTGACGCCTCTCTCTGGCAGTGTCCTTCTGACCCTTGGAATTACAACTCATGCTCTCCAAAGGAGGAAGCCTACATCTCGTGTGCAGGTGACTCACTGTCTGTTTCTGTGTCACTGCCAACCATGTAGGATGTCGTTAGTATGATTTCATATTTCCAAATCTAACTGATGGGTTTTGGTTGAGGCTACAAAATGTAGGTGTATGTTTGTATTTGTCTCTGTGTCTGTTTGCTGTTGTTATGGTAAACAACTAATTAGATAAAGTAATTTCAGCTGCTGATAACATACAGTGAACCTCTCAGCCAAGTAGATGATGAAGCTTCTGTGGTCTCTTGTCATTTGACTGTGACAAAAAACCTTAGATACTCATGTTTGGCGACAACACTTCCCCCAGCTATTGCTGATCCACTGTATCCCTGTTGTTTGCAGTAAGAAGACCCAAGAGCTGTCCAACTGCTGCCCCCTGCACAGGTATATCAGCCCACTGCCTCCCCTGTGGCTCCCAGGGGCTCCTTCCTCCCACCAGGGCAGTCACAAGAGGGGCTGCTGCCTTTTCAGACAGAGAGAAGCTCCGGCTCAGAGGAGGAGACAGCGAGTGCTCAGGGCGGGTGGAGGTCTGGCACAGCGGCTCCTGGGGCACTGTGTGTGATGACTCCTGGAGCCTGGAAGAGGCTGAGGTGGTGTGTCAGCAGCTAGGCTGTGGCCAGGCCTTGGAAGCCGTGAGGGCTGCGACATTCGGCCCTGGAAATGGGAGCATCTGGCTGGATGAGGTGCGGTGTGGGGGCCGGGAGTCCTCCTTGTGGGAGTGTGCTGCGGAGCCCTGGGGGCAGAGCGACTGCAAGCACGAGGAGGATGCTGGTGTGAGGTGCTCTGGTGAGTGAGGGGCTCAGGGTCCACCCTGGGTGAGCCGGGCAGCACAGGGGCACTGGGCTGGACCAGGCGTGGTGGGGAGTTTGTATTCAGACAGTGTCCAGGTCCTGGGGCCCTGATCTATGATGCAGAAGCTGGGAGGACTGGACACTGATATTGTGGAGACTGAGGAGTGATTTCAGGCTCAGGAGGGAAAAGGTTTGCCCTGTGTTCTGGCCAATTCTTCTTCCCCATACTACTGTTTTTCTCTTTAGGTGTAAGGACAACACTGCCCACGACTACAGCAGGTACTGTGATCCATCCACGGGCAAGGGAGAATACTCAGTACTGGGGACATGTTCTGTGGGCTCTCTGACAACTCAGAAGAGGAAAGAGTCTGAGGAGCCATGGCTGTTGGGGAGCAGCCAGGGCATTACACTGGGGAAATCCCCTGCCTTGATGTCCAGGGTCTAATGTTCTCATGCCCGGGGTCCAAGGAAGTCTGGTTTCCATGTTGTAGAATCTAAGGATCTCCCACCTGCCTTGAGTGTTGCTCCTCATCACAGAGGTGCAGGTCCCTGGACTGTTTGATGTTCTATTTCCTGAAGCCCAAGGAGAAGGGATGAGCTGGGTCCTCAGAGGCTGTCTCGGCAGGGCAGCTCCCTGACAATCCCCATCTCTGCCTCAGGGCCACACTGGCCAGAGTGGAGTTGACTTGTCTCAGGACGAGACCCGGGGGAACCCTGACACTGTCTGAGGCTGAGACGCCATTGTCCGGAGCTCCTGAAAATGCTGACACAGAGATTTCTCTGTGCCCAAGACTATCTTCAGCCCTTTTTCCTGTTCTCCTTAGGGACCAGAACAACCTCAAATCCTCTCCCTGGCATCTTCTCCCTGCCTGGGATCCTCTGCCTCATCCTAGGGGCCCTTCTCTTCCTGGTCCTCATCATCTTGGTGACTCAGCTACTCAGATGGAGAGCAGAGCGCAGAGGTGGGCTGCAGGGGGAACTGGGGACCAGGCAGAGTGTGTGGAGGCAGGAGATAGGGCAGGTGTGAGGAGGGGAACCTGGGCCAGGTACTGTTCTGAGTTGCAGACTCCATGTGCTCCATGCTGAGCTCTAAGGGCTGAGTAGACAGAGGTTCTTAGGACTGGGGTGTGAACTCTCATAAGTCATGGCCTGTCCTGTGAGACCAGACAGAGTTGGCGCTGAGCTGTAATCAGGGTCAGACAAAGGGAGAAGGTAGTGACATTGTGCATGGGGTAGGAGACGATGCTGAGGTCCTGGCAGCCCCCATGTGAGCACCAGGGAGATGAAGGTGGGCTGGCTGGATCGGGGTATCTGGGGAAGCTTCTCTGACCTGCTGGGGGATCTCTCAGCCTTATCTAGCTATGAAGATGCTCTTGCTGAAGCTGTGTATGAGGAGCTCGATTACCTTCTGACCCAGAAGGAAGGTCTGGGCAGCCCAGGTGAGTGTCTCTGTCTGCCCTCCTGGGATCTCTGGTTGTCACCACCCACTGGCTGTGCACATCTTCTCAGCATCTGCAGACCCCATGTGTGCCCCAGGCTCACAGAGACGGCTCCTCCAAAGAGGCAGGATGGCCTCTCAGAGCCCCGTGACCTCCCAGCCTCTGTCTACACTGCAGAAGCCAGGCTTGTCCCTTCTCAGCCTTAACACAGGTCCTGTGGGTGTGGGGAGGAAAAATTCTGTGTGTTGTGTGATGTTTGTCTCCACATGAGGCTTCCCGTCAGATTTCTCACTGACTAAACTGCCGTATTACACCAGGGATGGTGAGGACAACAGTGACTACAGATCCACTCCAGGAAATAGAGGTGGACCTGCCTTGGCTGGGCTCTGGGGAGGAGAGTTTCCCTCATAGAGAGGAGATTTAAGGGGAATGGTTTTCCGTTGATGGACCAGAGGCATCCCTTGTGTCCAGATGGGGTTCGTCCTTCTCTGGCTGTTCTGTGATGTCTCATGTCGGGGCTGGTCTCTCTGTGTCCAGAATCACCACAGCCACACAATGTTTTTAAAAAATAACATCTGTAAAGCACAATTTGTCAAAATACTTTAGCAATGCTCAGTGGTGAAAGAGTTGCTTTGAGATATGTAGTTTCCCCCAGAAAATATTAAGATATGTAAAATTGTGTTTTGGCTTATGGACACATCAAAATGAAACATGCTCTTAGAGAAAAAAGTCTTTTGAAACAAGGAGTGACTGGTGCCTCTATTCAGAAACTCAGAAACTCTGGGTCAGAAGGTATCTTAGGTATTCCCCAGACCAACCCACTTACTGTGGTTTCATCCACTCCCTTGTCTGCTCTTGGAACCCCCAGATCAGAGGACTGATGTCCCTGCTGAAAATTACGATGATGCTGAAGAAGTACCAGTGCCTGGAACTCCTTCTGCCTCTCAGGGGAGTGAGGAGGAAGTGCCCCCAGAGAAGGAGGATGGGGTGAGGTCTTCTCAGACAGGTGAGTGGGGTCAGTTCATCCCCTGCAATCTTTCTATCTGAAAAGAGTGAATTTTTGCTCCTCAATGCCCAGCCTCCCTAGAGATTCAAAATACAGGTAATCTCATACATTTGGTAGCATCATCTTGACCATATGCCATATTTAATGCTGTCAGACTCCTTGCAAGGAGTGATGAATCACTCTGCTTTTGGCATTTATGTCTCCATAATGTGACATAAACTTATCACTTTGTATGTGATATACTTGCATGAAGATTTATAGATTACGGAATTTCCTGGTGGTCCAGAGGTTAGGATTCTGCACTTTCACTGCTAGGGCCTAGGTTCAACCGTGGTCAAGGAAGTAAGATCCCACAAGCATTGTGTCATGACTGAAAGAGAAACTTATCAATTAATTCAACATTTTGAAAAGAAAGCTAAGCACTGAAGAATTGATGCTTTTGAACTGTAGTGTTGGAGAAGACTCTTCAGAGACCCCTGGATGGCCAGGAGATCAACCCAGTCAATTTAAAGGAAATCAATCTTGAATATTCATTGGTAGGACTCAGCTGAAGTAGAAGCTCCAATACCTTGGCCACCTGATGTCAAGAACTGACTCCTTAGAAAAGACCCTGATACTGGGAAAGATTGAAGGCAGGAGGAGAAGGAGATGACAGAGAATGAGATGGTTGGATGGCATCACCGACTCAATGGATATGAGTTCGAGCAGGCTCTGGGAGTTGGTGATAGACAGGGAAGCCTGGTGTGCTGCAGTCCATGAGGTCACAGAGAGTCAGGCATGACTGATTGACTGAACTGAACTGAACCAAATTCAAAGGTGGAACAAGTGTTTTAATAATATCTTTGCACGGTCACATACATGAAGGCAAACCATTCAATATCACAGTAATCCAGGTCTATGCCAAATCAGTAATGCTGAAGAAGCTGAAGTTGCCATTCTGTGAAGACCTACATGACCTTTTAGAACAATCACCTAAAAAAGATGTCCTTTTGATTATAAGGGACTGGAATGCAAAAGTAGGAAGTCAAGAGATACCTGGAGTAACAGCCAAATTTGGCCTTGGAGTACAAAATGAGGCAAGGCAAAGGCTAATAGAGTTTTGCCAAGAGAACACACTGGTCATAACAAACACCCTCTTCCAACAACACAAGAGAGGACTCTACACGTGGACATCGTCAGATGGTCAGTACCGCAATCAGATTAATTATATTCTTTGCAACCAAAGATGGAGACGCTCTGTACTGTCAGCAAAAACAAGATCAGGAGCTGACTGTGGCTCAGATCATGAACTCCTTATGTCAAATTCAGACTTAAATTGAAGAAAGTAGAGAAACCCACTAGACCATTCAGGTATGACCTAAATCAAATTCCTTATGATTATACAGTAGAAGTGACAAATGGATTCAGGGGATTACGTCTGATAGGCAGAGTGCCTGATGAATTATGGATGGAGGTTCGTGACATTGTACAGGACGCAGGGATCAAGACCATCCACAAGAAAAAGAAATGCAAAAAGGCAAAATGGTTGTCTGAGGAGGCCTTACAAATAGCTGAGAAAAGACGAAAAGTGAAACCAAAGGAGAAAAGGAAAGAGATATCCATTTGAATACAGAGTTCCAAAGAATAGCAAGGAGAGATAAGAAAGCCTTCCTCACTGATCAATGCAAAGAAGCAGGAAAACAATGGAATGGGAAAGACTAGAGATCTGGTCAAGAAAATTACAGATACCAAGGGAATATTTCATGCAAAGATGGGTACAATAAAGGACAGAAATGTTATGAACCTAACAGAAGCAGAAGATATTAAGAAGAGGTGGCAAGATCACACAGAAGAACTATACAAAAAAATCTTCATGACCCAGATAATCATGATGGTGTGATCACTCACCTAGAGCCAGATATCCTGGAATGTGAAGTCAAGTGGGCCTTAGGAAGCATCACTCTGAACAAAGCTAGTGGAGGTGATGGAATACCAGTTGAGTTCTTTCAAATCCTAAAAGATGATGCTGTGAAAGTACTGCACTCAATATGCCAGCAAATTTGGAAAACTTAGCAGTGGCCATAGGACTGGAAAAGGTCAGTTTTCATTCCAATCCCAAAGAAAGGCAATGCCAAAGAGTGTTCAAACCACCACACAATTGCACTCATATCACACGCTAGCAAAGTAATGCTCAAAATTCTCCAAGCCAGGCTTTAGCAGGACATGAACCATGAAATTCTAGATGTTCAAGCTGGACTTAGAAAAGGCAAAGGAACCAGAGATCAAATTGCCAAAATTCGCTGGATCATCAAAAAAGCAAGAGAGTTCCAGAGAAAGATCTATTTCTGCTTTATTAACTGTGCCAAAGTCTTTGACTCTGTGTCACAGTAAACTGATATTTCAGTAGCTGCGAGAAGACACTCATTCTCTAGAAAAGAGTATTTCTCCATCTGAGGGCCTGTGTAGTTTCTGGGGAGGAGATATCTGTGGCTGCACCTGTGATACTATTTGTGGACATTTGGGGACAGGAGTCAAGTCAACTAAGAGCAGACTTGGGTTGTGAGTGAGGAATTCAGATTTTTCCTGTCTCCAGTCTACCTCTTATTGTGAATTTGCATCTATCACCTGTGAAAGGAGAACATTTAAATTCCTTTTTATGATTCTTACCGTTGCTGGGCATCTCCTTGGTATTGTGTTGCCTGGAAGCAGGTCTCCCAGAGCTCCTGAGCACAGGTCTCCTGTGATGCAGGATTTCCCCATGCACTGAGGCCCAGGAGACGACATGCACTGGATCTGAGAGGACAGCTGGGATCCATCCTCACTGGAACTCATGTGAAATAGTCTGAGCCTCCCTCCCCACACCTGGGTCCCAGGGATGCTTTGTCATAAGCACTTGCTTGACTCCCTTCCACCAGAGTGTTCTGTCCCATCCTCGTGTCTCAGTTCTAATCAAACTTCTCTTTTCTACTTCAGGCTCTTGTCTGAACTTCTCCAGAGAGGCAGCTGATCCTGGGGAAGGAGAAGAGAGCTTCTGGCTGCTCCAGGGGAAGAAAGGGGATGCTGGGTATGATGATGTTGAACTCAGTGCCCTGGGAACATCCCCAGTGACTTTCTCGTGATGCTGTATTAACTAGGAGATGAAGCCTCAGATATTCTAATTGCCTGTATTTCAATAGAGTAATGCTGACCTGGAATTGTGTCATATGAAAATTGCTCAAAATGAAATATTCTGAATAAATTAACTTTTTGCTGTGCTGTTAATTTAGCAAGCTCCATGTCAAATGCTTTTAGAGGATTGGTCCTCAAATGCCATCTTTCTCAAAGGAAATGCAAGATTAGTTGGCTGACCTGCTTTCTCACTTGTCTTAGAGGCTAAAGAGGGCATTCTCACAAGTGCTCCAGGTCACTTTTATTTAGAAAAGAATGTAAACTTGGTCTACATTCTCACACTCCTTCCTAACAAGATGAACTCATGGAAAAACAAAACAAAACAAAACAGTTCTAAACACCTCTGAGATGTCACATCACTAGTTTGTAACTTGTTCTTGGACACCAGCCTGGTATGAGTTTCAGAGCGGAAGGTTGGCTGGTGGAAGAGAATGGATACAGCTTTCCTTATCCTGCCTCAATATTCACAGTGCAATTAATAATCTAACTGTACATAACTACCTCTTCCTTTTTCATCTCTCTTTTATTTCTTTAGTGGATACAGACACCTCTTTGCTCATCTCCCATGTCTATTTGATTATCCAAATTTTATAAATCCATTCTTTCTTCTCTATATCTTCCTACTATTTCTTTAGGATGGTGCTATTTCTTGTCTCTCCAAGGATCTCTCCTTCTAACTGAATTCTATCAGTTCATATATCTCTTCAAGTTGATGGAAGGCAAATTGGTGCTCACCCACACCCTATTTTCAGATGGGACAAGAAGGCAAGAAAGTGCAGACTTAGGCAGAGGGGATCCAAAAGAATGAATGTAGATAGAAAGATCAGGAACATTTGGCTATTTATGTTTCAGAGATATGGATGGAGGCATCTGACATGACTGATCTCTTAGAGGAAGAATTTCAGACCAAGGGGCTTCTTTAAAAACATCTATTTGTCAGATGTTTCAAGATTGTTTCAAGATTGCTTAAACAGTGTCAGACTTTTTTTTTTTTTTTTGGCTTCAAAATCACTGCAGATGGTGACTGCAGCCATGAAATTAAAAGACACTTACTCCTTGGAAGGAAAGTTATGACCAACCTAGATAGCATATTCAAAAGCAGAGATATTACTTTGCCAACAAGGGTCCATCTAGTCAAGGCTATGGTTTTTCTAGTGGTCGTGTATGGATGTGAGAGTTGGACTGTGAAGAAAGCAGAGTGCTGAAGAATTGATGCTTTTGAACTGTGGTGTTGGAGAAGACTCTTGAGAGTCCCTTGGACTTCAGGGAGATCCAACCAGTCCATCCTAAAGGAGATCAGTCCTGGGTTTTCATTGGTGGGACTGATGCTGAAGCTGAAACTGCAATTATTTTGGCCACCTCATGTGAAGACTTGACTCATTGGAAAAGACTCTGATGCTGGGAGGGATTGGGGGCAGGAGGAGAAGGGGACGACAAGGATGAGATGGTTGGATGACATCACTGACTCGATGGACATGAGTTTGGGTCAACTCCGGGAGTTGGTGATGGACATGGAAGCCTGGCATGCTGTGATTCATGGGGTCACAAAGAGTGGGACAGGACTCAGTTACTGAACTGAACTGAAAAAGTAATTGTGATCGTGCTGTGACTCCTCAGTGCAGAGAGAGCTGTCATGAAGAAGTGATAAAGTAAAGATTGCGTTTACACAGCACTATCCCCGCAACCCCCCCTGCCCCCCAACCCCTATCCCCACCCCCGGCCAATTCCATTGTGGACATGTGGACAAGCTGCTGCACTAATATAAAACCTGAGAGTGCTGGCCTGGTTGTGAGCTGGACCCACCCAGTTACTTGGTTGATGACTCTGGATGGTTTCTAGGGCTCCGACCTACACTCACGCTTGCAGTCTTCATAGTTCTAGGCTGTGCTTAGGGATGGTAAGATGCCCAGGGCTTCTTCCAGGGCAGCTCACATGTCTATTCACTTGGGAAGTGATGAAATAGATGACATATGATGAAATAAGGCACACACACAAAGAAGCTCAGTGAACTCCAAGAAAACACAGATAAACAATGAAATTCAGGAAGACAATATATGAAGAAAATAAGATTTAAAAAAATTTCTCATCATTATTATTATCGTTTTCAATTTTTGGTTGCATGAGTCTTTGTTGCTGCTCATGGGCTTTCTCCAAATGCAGCAAGCAGGCACTACTCTTCTCTGTGGACAGCACGTTTCTCCACGCATGGCCTTCTCTTATTGTGAACAGGTTCTAGGCACCCAGGCTTCAGGGGCTGCAGCATCGCTTCCTATTTGTGATTTGCGGGTCCTAGAGCTCAGGCTCAGTAATTATTGAGCTAGGACTCAGTAATTGTTGAGCTAGGGTGTTACTTCACAGAATAAATTCAGAGTTTTTTTTAAAACAGAGATAGAAAGCATAAAAAAGAAGTAAACAGGGAGTTTGCTGATGGTTTAGTGGTTAGGATTCAATGCATTTGCTGCTGTTGTCTGGATTCAGTCCCAGTAGGGGAATTGAGATCCCTTAAGCTTTGCAGTGAGGCAAAGAGAATAACAGAAGAAACAAAACAGAAAAATGAACCAAACAGAGATTCAGTTGCTTAAGATTCAGTTCAGTTCAGTGGTTCAGTAGTGTCCGACTGTTTGCAACCCCATGGACTGCAGCACACCAGTCTTCCCTGTCCATCACCGACTCTTAGAGCTTGCCCAAACTCATGTCCATTGAGTCAGTGATGCCATCATCCAACCGTTTCATCCCCTGTAGTTCCCTTCTCCTCCTGCCCTCAATCTTTCGCAGCATTAGGGTCTTTCCTAATGAGTTAGTTCTTCGCATCAGGTTGTCAAAATATTGGAGTTTCAACTTCAGCATAAGTCCTTCCAATGAATATTCAGGACTGATTTCCTTTAGGATGGACTGGTTAGATCAGTTGCTTAAGACTACAATGAATGAAATGCAACAAAATGAAAAATGCTACCTAGAGCATCAACAACAACAGCAAAAGACTCTGTAACTTAGAAGGCAGGACCATTGAGATTACCCAGCCAGAGGACAAAGAAAAAGAGGAATGAAAAAGAGTGAAAACAACCTGCACATTATTGGAGTCCCAGAAGGACAAGAGAGGGAGAAAGGGACACAGATTGTACTTAAAGAAATAATAACAGATAAGTCCCAAATCTGATGAGATTTAGACATCCAAGTACATGTAGCTAATAGGTCACTCTTCAGAATTCATTCAAAATGATCATCCCCAAGACACATTGCTTGTAATCAAGAAAAAGATTTTACAAGCAGCAAGTGAAAAGTGCTGCTGCTGCTGCTAAGTCGCTTCAGTCGTGTCCGACTCTGTGTGACCCATAGACGGCAGCCCACCAGGCTCCCCCGTCCCTGGGATTCTCCAGGCAAGAACAATGGAGTGGGTTGCCATTTCCTTCTCCAAGAGAAAAGTAAATGCTCACAAAAAAGAAATTCCCTTAAAAATATCAGTGGACTTTTTAGTAGAAACCTGACTGTCCAGGAGAGAAAGGATGGTATATTCAAACTTATGGGGAAAAAAGCCTACCACCCAAGAATATTTTTCTCAGGAAGGTTGTTTTTCATAAATGAAGATGATATAAAGACTTTCCCAAGCAAACAACAGTTGAGGGGATTCACCACACTAGGCTTGTCTTACAAGATTGCTGAGGGGAGTTCCTCAAACTAAATGAAGGATGCTAATTTTTATATGAAAGAAGTGAAAATATGCAACAGACTTGTAAGTGTAAATACTGAATCCAATTCAGCATCCTCTGACACTGTAATATGGTAGTGTGCTAATCAGTTAGCTTTAGTCTAAAGAAAGTATTAAAATAGCTATGGAGAGAAATATTTTGTTAGTGGATATACAATATAGAGAGAGATAAATTGTGACATCCAAAACAAAATGCGTAGAAGGGGATAAAAAGGTAGAGCTTTTGCATGTCATTGGAATTAATTTGTTATCAGTGTAGTATTTACTGTTGTCCCTCTAAGAGGTTTTATGTGAGCCATGTGGTAACAAAAATGTAAAAACCTACAGTAGATTCACAAAAAGTAACAAGAAGGGCCTCAAAGAGCAACATTATCCAAAATTATCAGTTCACAGTTCTAACTGTTGTGCAGAACAGTTGAGTTGTCCTGGTCTCCACATCATCTTTCAAGATCAGCCGAAGAGGACTCTCCTTTGAAAAGTGAAAGACTAATTAAGCTGTCTGTTATTTTAAGCCAAAGAAATCTTTGGGCACCTCATCTGCTTCCTTATGTCATATCGATGGTGCAGCTGTACTTTTTTAATCACAAATTTTCTTCCTGTGATATTGCTGTGTGGTTTTAATCAAAAAAAAAAAAAACTGCCAATGATAAACCATATGAATATCCTGTCTCCTCAGTTGGGTTTGATTAAGACTTATTAAGAAGCCACATGTAGGTACTTTGTGGTTTGTCTTGTGTATCCTTAGAGAGAGAGATTTGCAGTGTTTGTTGTGACATATTTGTTGGTGATAGCTGCTTATTTTTGAAAATCAAATTTTGCCTTGCTAATTTCCAGAAACATTTGCCTTTAAAACAAAAATATTAGCTAAATGATGTTCTCAGAAAGATTTCTTTATATTTAAGACAATTTATCTTCAATATTTAGTACAGTGCCATTCAGCCATTCAATAAATATTAGCTGAGCATCTGTGAAGTTACAGAGAGGGAAAATATAGAGCTTATACACAGGCACAGGCCTCACTCCAATCCTGGGCCCTGGCAAGGCCTCAGACAATGCCTGCAGACTGCAGGAGCCTTGGTTAGCATGCCCAGATTGGGACGCATTCGATGACAAGGAAAAGAGATCTGTTCACAGAGTCTTTCATGTTAAAGGGGGAACACATTGCTGTATTTTCCCGTGTTCTGAAGCTGGTCTGCGGGCAGGACTCAGCTGCACCAAAGCTCCATGTGCAATAGAGCCTCAGTTCATAGACTTTGAATCTGAGCAATCAATCACTCAGGCTTTGAACTCTGAGTGCCACCCCAGAGGCACTAACCTTAGGTTTAAGTGGTTTAAGAATCACCACCTACAAGAACTCAATAGTTCTGCAGTTGGTAATTACATCAGCTCTGAGCAGAGGTGGGTTAATCATGAAGTTAATGAAGCCTGTTCTTCAGAGCCTCTTCTTGCACCAGCCCCTTCCAAGTCCTGAGGGGGGCCCTAGGGCTGCGGTTGAAGCAGAGAGGACTCTATGATCCTTGCCCCCTCACTGTGTCTTCTGCCTGCCTTTTGCCTGTGGAAAACTTTAGTCAAAGAATATGTTTAATTGGAGAAGCGAGAAATGTGGAAACAAAGGAAAACAGTCAGAGACTAAATAATAATAATGTAGTCATTAAGCACAGTCAAGGACCTTTAGTTCTTTCTCAAGGGTTATTCATGATATTCTGAGCCATATCCTGTGAGCTGTCTTATAGACACAAAACACCAGGCGGAGCAGTGAACTACATGATGACCACACTGTACCCAGGACTTGAGCATCCACAATTCTGAGAACTGACCACAAAGACATGGGAACAAGTACACCCAGGCACTAAAGATCAGCTGTACCTAAAACAACCAGTGGATGTTTTGGATGGCATCACCAACTTGATGGACATGAGTATGAGCGAGCTCTGGGAGTTGGTGATGGACAGGAAAGCCTGGTGTGCGGCTGCTCATGGGGTCGCAAAGAGTTGGACTCGACTGAGTGACTGAAATGAACTGAAGACAACCATGATGATGCTAATCAGACCACTGATGACCAATTTGAAGATGACGTTAGAGATGACTGTGCTGTTTCTGCATATAACCTCTCCCAACCCCAGCTCTGCTATAGAAGCTCTCACCCTCTTCTTGTCATGGGGTGGGTGGAGTCGGCCCTTGTACAGATGTCCACCACCCTCCCCGCCAGTTGCTGGCATCTGAAATAAAACAAACTTTTCTTTCCACCAACCTGGCCTGTATACTGGCTTTTGAGCGGTTAGCAGCAGGACCCCTCACACATAACTTTCGGTTACATGGTCACAAGGAGATAGGTTTTGAATGTGCCATTTGCTTCAGTTGAGGGAAAAAAAAATTCAGCAAAATTATTTCTTACCAAAAGGTGAAGAATTTAATGAACTACATGGAGAACTAAATCCAGGAATCAGATTTGTTCCAGAAATCAAGAAGAAACAGAAGAGGTTTGGAAAGTACATACTGCTTTTTCATTAGTACAGGATTGGTGGAATGTAAAAATAAGATCAAAGATGATGAACTGACTAACTCAGAGCAAAGGAGAGCTGTTTAAGGATGAAGGTAAAGATGCTCAGAGACAAAAATGGGGAAATGGAAGCACAACTGTCAGCACAGACTGATGTAAAGGGAGGAGGAGCTGCACCAGGTGTGGATGCTCTTAAGCAGAAGTTTGGATCCAGTTGTTGGTCAATCAGTGATGGTGATTAGGAATCAACCAAGCCCCAAAGAGGAATCAAGTTGAGACCTGAGGGAGCAGCTTGGGATGAAGACACAGAAGGAAGAGGAGATCCAGAAAAGTACCTGCTTCATGTGGCAGATTTTGTCTTCCTTTCACGTCTTCAGAATAGGCTCTGTTCTGATGCTGGAACAACTGACTCCCAAATCTCAGAAGGAACACACACATGCATACACACATTCATTACCAACCTGCAAACGTGCTGTGGTCAGTGAGGCTCCACTCGCTTACACGTGTACCATGTGGAACACGCAGCTTCTGGGGCAGGAAAGAGAGAAACCAGAGAGTCGCATGGGGTTTTCATGCCTCTACTCAGAAGTGACACAGGTGACAACACCCACGTTTCATTGGCCAGAATGAGTCACTGGGAGATAGAAAAACAGCTATTTGATGAATATTACTATTGATGCCACGTCCTTGGTAGCAATGCTGTCAGTTTTTTTTTTTTTTTTCCCTTGCCTTGGGGAAAGGCAATTGAGGTACAATTTTGTGCAGAAATTAAATGTCATTAGACCGTCCCCAGAATGGGATTTGAAGAAGGCCTTCTGTATCTGGTTCCTTCGTCTGGTGTGTCTCTGGCTCCTTACTCCACTTCTGTCTGTGCTGAGTGGGAGTAGTCAGATTCGTGTCTCCCCTGCCCCCACCACCCTCCCCACTCAGCATCACTAACTGCAGGGTGATTTTCAGCATTTGTTTATGCATTCATTTCTTTATTTATCCACTATTTGTTAAGCTTTCTCTACGTGTCTTTACTTGACTTTTAAGAGATATTGAAGAGTAAGACACAATACTTCCTCTCAAGAAGCCCCCACTTTAGAGACAGTCAGCAAGGTTTTACAGATTAAATAAACACAGCAGTAATTTTGAGCTGGAGGAATTAGAAAGAGTTCATAGATGTGACAACTCTGTGCTTTTAAAAACAAGAGAAGATTTATGAATTTTCTTTCTGTAATGGGCTTAAAAATGTGTCCCTAGGCAATGGCACCCCACTCCAGTACTCTTGCCTGGAAAATCCATGGATGGAGGAGGCTGGTGGGCTGCAGTCCATGGGGTTGCTAAGAGTCGGACACGACTGAGCGACTTCACTTTCACTTTTTACTTTCATGCATTGGAGAAGGAAATGGCAACCCACTCCAGTGTTCTTGCCTGGAGAATCCCAGGGACGGGGGAGCCTGGTGGGCTGTCGTCTATGGGGTTGCACAGAGTCGGACACGACTGAAGTGACTTAGCCTTAGCCTAGCCTAGAATTGAAATATATATAAATGTAATATTCTCTATTTTTATCACGGATTTCATCTTGTGCACTAGCAAGGGATGTTGTGTGGATTGAAAGTTCCATAAAGTTAACACAGACTCTCCCATTTAAAATTTATCCCTCAATTTAGCTCGGGTTCATGGTAATAACTGTCTTGTCATTTCTAGTTCAAGCTCCCTGCTGAGACTGGTTTTCCTCTCTTTCAGGAGGCATCTTCTCGTCTCTCCTCCCACAGGTGGTTCCTGGGGTGGGAGGGCTTCTTCCTTTGCAACAGCAGTAGGGAAGGACCCTTTGTCTGCATGCTCTCCACTTAGAATCTGCTTGTCTTTGATTTTTTAGCTTTGATCTGCTCTTGTCTCTGGGTATCTGATGTTGCACTATGGAGGAGTGAATGAGGCCAATTCAGTGCCACACTCTGTTCGATGTTTCTGGTTATAGACTGTAACGGGCTGAACAGAGATGATGGGCTGGACCTAAGCCAGCTCATGACCTTGCTCTTTCCTTCATGCTCTTGTGATAAAGTGGTCTTTGGTAAAGGAGTCTTTACTAACCTTGGTCCCATCCATGCAAGGAAGGCAGATGGTGAAGGGGGTCTCCAACGCTTTGGTGTAACAACTCAGTTAATCATTTTCCTTTAGAGTTGTACACCTCTTTTTTAATTTAAAAATATTTTGTATTTTAGTCTGTCTGATTGGTCCTGAGGAAATTTTCCTCAAGCAAGCAGGTTTAACTATTAACTTGCCTAGCAAAGAGATTACTGAACCTCTGACCACCATTTTCTCATGGTGATTTGGGAATAATAATGCTACATGTTGTATTGCTTCACAATCCATAAGGACAAATAGTTAGCCTAAGTAAAAGAACAAGATTCTGCTCTTTACTTCTGTACTTCTAATTCAACGTGGAAGATGTTTAAATTTTTTTATAACTAAATTTCTTCCTGTGACAGTTGTGTGTGGTTTGAATTGAAAATATGCCAAATGACAAATACATAAACATCCTGACCACTTGGCCATATCTGATTAAGACCAGAACAGGAGGCTTCATGGTCTTCACCTGTCAGTGTTCTGTGGTTTGTCTTCTTTATCTTCAGATATACAAAGAAATTTGCAGCATTTATACATGTTTAGAACTGGCTGTCTCAGCACTGCTTTTGTACTGGGGCTAGGTTGTTTCTAGTTATTGAAATTTACTGCATTCATTGCAGAAAGGTGTTGAAGTGAAGCATATATAGCTCATACCATTTAACAGTATTGAAATATCATTAAAACAAATGATGCAGCTTGTATTGTGCTGGTACATCCTCACAAGTTAAATTATTTCTCAAAAGATTTCTTTTTGATTGAAATGATTTGTGCAAAATACCAGGCTGACATTCATTCATTCAGGTATACAAGAGACATCATTACGATTTTAGTTAGCCAAGCACTGGGGATATGGAGGTGAATTAGACACAAAATGTTTTACCAAGTACATTCGACTTTATAAAGTAAAATGATTAAGTAAACAACTTAATTCACAAAAGCTCACCAGTGGTAAGGTCGAGGTTCTTGAGCAGTTACATGGGGCACAGAGAGAAGGAGTGATGTGTGGAAGACTCACAACTCTGATTGGCACCAGCGACCATCACAGCATGTGGTTCCTGGGAGAGTTCTGACAGCCTCAGTCAAGGCTCCAGGTCACAGAATTGAATTCCTGCTCTAGAGTCCTGGGATTCCTGGGATGAGATGGTGGGAGATGCCCTAACACTGCTTCTCTACTACTGCTATGTGTGTGTATATGTGTGTGTGTTAGTCACTCAGCTGTGACCAACTCATTGTGCCTCCATGGACTGTAGCCCCTCCAGGCTCCTCTGTCCATGGGATTTCCCAGGAAAGAATACTGAAGTGGGTTGTCATTTCCTTCTCCAGAGAATCTTCCTGACCCAGGTATCGAACTCAGATCTCCTGCATTGCAGGCAGATTCTTTATCATCTGAGCCATCAGGAAAGCAAGTTAACAGTAGTACATAATACTACTACTATGTACTACTGCTATTGCCTGGAAAGTTCCATGGACAGAGGAACCTGGCATGGGTTCCCAAGGTGCTGGCCACGACTGGGCACATCAGCATCAGCACATGTACTACTGTTAACTGGTGGTGTAATATCACATGCTAATGCCAACTCACTTAATCCTCACCAAAATCAGTCATCTTGGTGGGATCATCACCCTCCTTTTACTAATCAGAGAGTGTAAGAACACCCTGTTCAAGGCCCGCACTTGGCGTGTGGCTAAACTGTGAGTCAAGACCAGACAGTCTGGCTCCCAAGCCTGTTTTCCTGAACCTGTACTGCACTCTCTCATGTTCATTGTGGACACAGCTGGGTTAGTGTCCTCCCTAAAACTTTCCTCCTTCAAATCTTTGATGAGATTGGATACTGAGATTTCTTTATGTGTCAGAAAGATGTAGCTTCTCCCAAGGGTGAGTTGGTCCATGTTGACCCTGCACCCCCAGCTCTGGGGTAGAGGGTGCTGTGGGGACAGGCTGCCAGCCCTGAGTTTGCCGCTCCTTATAGCCCATCCCTTTCTATAAAGGGTCTGGAGCTGCTAACAGCATCTTACCTGTGAGATCTCCATCCCAAGTTGAGACCATGTGTACCTGGTTCACTAAACGCATCCCTGTGTCACCCTGTGGGAGGGATGACTGGACCTCAGGAAGCACGTCCTGTATTCTCAGTGTCTGGCTGGTGGTTTCTGGTGAGGGTGTGGACTCCACAACTGGGTAAGGAATGATGACTCTGGGCCCAGAGGGAGTAGAGCATCAATTCTAAGTGACTGAGCATATCCTGGTCTTACTTCAGCAACTGAGTGTAAATTTTGGTTTTGATATTTATAATAAGTTTTTATCATTAATGTGTTAAAGTCCAGATATAGAAGGAGACAGGGTCAGGTACAGTCACGGGGCTTGAGAATGAGAGGACCAGATGACAAGGAAGTGATTCTTGCATAAATAATGGATAAATATTAGCATATTTAGAGGAAGAGAAGCATGTGTTCAACTGTCTTTTCTCCCGTCTCAAGTATGAAGGACAGGCATGGCGGGACAGAGAAGCTGTGTCTGCTGACTGGGATGAGGGGTCCCTCTGGTGGGGGATGTGGCAGGGCTGTGGACTAACCTCTAGCTGCCCTCAGTGTTGGCCCTACTGAGACCTTAAGGTGGGCCGTGGGTGGCTCTTGAAGCTGTCTCTGAGCTTCAGTGTGGACCCTGGGGCCTGTGTGTCACAGATGCTTCCTTCCACGTCTGTGCTGAAAAGACGGAATCAGGGTGAGGGGGCCTCAGGGTGGGCTTGTGTGGACCACAGGGCTGCATCATGGGAATCTTGAGCCTGAGGGGGCATGAGGAAAGGGGGCAGCACTTTAGTGACCTTGAATTTCGATGGGGGAGCTCTATCTTGCATCACTTATGGCCCTTCTCAGTCTCTCTATTCATCCCTGGGATACCTTCTGGGGGTGCATCTGGGAGCTTCTCTGATGAGTGGAAACAGAACCAGGCAGCAATGGCTACACTGGACATCATCCCTTCTGCTTGGATCTGTCCCCTCAACCCACCTGGGATTCCATTCTTGCCGTCACCTTTCCTCTTAAATGCAGAACAGAGGAGATGGGTTCATTGGTGGTTTCAGGCAGCATGAACCCCTTTCTCTTCTCTGCTTCAGTCACCCCTTCTTTGCCCCCTGCCTGCAGCTATCATGTAGCAGACTTTCTATTTCCCCATCTCTCTGGAGCTCTTCCCTTAAATTATATTTTGCATCTTCTTTCGTTATGGTTTTATAATACAAATGTATTCTGAATCTTATCAAACCATACTCTCAGCATATAAAGGGAGTACATGTGAAGTTTAGAAAACTTTAGTCTTTCTAAAGTATAATTTTCTTCTTGTTTTCATTGTTTAGTCACTTAGTCATGTCCAACTCATTTTGACACGATGGACTGTAGCTGCCCAGGCCATTCTGTCCACGGAATTCTCCAGGCAAGAATACTGGAGTGGGTTGCCATTTCCTTCTCCAGGGGATCTTCCTGACCCAAGAATCGAATTCACGTCTCTTGCTTTGTGGGCGGATTCTTCACTGCTGAGCCAAGAGTGAAGCCCCATGTTTTCTTCTAGAGATCCCTGCTCCTAATTTGGTGGGCTAGAGTTGAATGACGACTTCTACTTTCTCTTTGTTTCCTTTAATAGCAATCTCTTTCTCTCTGTCAGCCTCGTTTAGTGACTAGCTGAAAGAGATACTTCACATAAAATGAAATGCAATAAAGGGAAAGGGATTTAACACGTCTGAATGTCCCTATAGGGAACACACTTGCCAATGCAGGAGAAGCAGATTTGATCCTTGAGTCATAAAGATCCCTTTAGAAGGAAATGGCAACCCCCTCCAGTATTCTTGCCTGGGAAATCCACTGAACAGAGGAGGCTGGTGAGCTACAGTCCATGGGTTGCAAAGAGTTAGACACGACTGAGCATCTAGGCACGTGCTCCAGGACCCAGTCTCCAGATTTTTCTGAGAAGGGGGAAAACCCTGCAATCTCATCCGCCCAACTTGATGGGTCTCACTTCATGCCTTAACCTGTGAATTCCTGTACTCCTGGTCCTCATTTTCTGCTGACCTGATAAATACTCTTGTATTTCAAGACTTCCTGTAGTTCTCTGCTTCCACCCTGAGCTCAGTGCCGGGGAAGATCAATAGTTGATTCTACAAAAGTTATTCTCCACGGGTCAACAGATCCCACACCCAGACCCTGTGAGATCTCACAGTCTGCAGATATTGACCAGGGTGATCAGGGGAGAGAAAGGCACTCATGATTTTTGATGAACCGTTTCTACCCTAGTCCCAGTGGTGGGACCCAGCTGTCAGGACTATGGAAGCAGGAGCTCAAAGGACCGTGTTGCTCATATAAGGAGATGTTGAAGATTCAGAAGCTCATTGGTGTCTGAGCTGCAGAAAGTGGCAGATGCAGCCTCTGATAGTGCCTGAAATGGTGAGAGGTGTCTCTATTGGCTCTCAGGAGGGAGGGTGTAAGGGGTGGTCTATATAGACCCCAGTCGGCACCCTGACACCTCCTCACAGGCTGATCCTGCAGCTGGGACTGTGACCTTGAGGACGTGGGGTCAGGATGGCTTTGGGCAGACACCTCTCCCTGCGGGGACTCTGTGTCGTCCTCCTCGGCATCGTGGTGGGTGGTCAAGGTAAGAGCTGCCCCTCTCTCCTGGTTCACAGCAGGGGAGTGGACGCCTTGATGAAGGGAAAGGTGTCTGGACTTGTGGAACCTGGCCTCAGTGTTTCTGACCAAAAAGAACCATGTTGATGTGAATACTGGTTCCTTTCCTATGGCGGCGGGGGGCGGGGGCGGGGGGCATCCATTGGTCATAGAGGCAGATTTTACAGAGCCGTGAAGTTTTGTCTGGACTGAGCTGAGTCAGCCTAAGTCCCCTCCACGGTCTCCCTTGTTTTCAGGGAGCTTCTAGGAGTCCCAGTGGCTCTCACTGTGTGGAAGTTCCAGTGACTGAGCTCACCTGGGAGTCTGGGCTGTTCCCACACGCTCCACGTGCCTGGTGTGTGAGCACTGCCCCTGGGTCCCTGTGTTTCCTATGTCTTCGCTCCTGTAGGTTCTGTGATTGTGTGTGTATGTGTGCAAGTGAGGAGTGCGTGAGGGTGTGTGTGTGTGAGGGTATGAAGAATGTGTGTGTGTGAGTGTGTGAAGGTATGTATGTGTGAGGGTGTATGTGGGTGTGAAGAGTGTATGTGTTTGTGGAGTGTGTGAGGAGTATGCAAGTATTAAGGTGTGTGAGGAGTATGTGTGGGTGAGTGTGGGTGAGTGAGGGTGAGTGAGGAGTGTGTGAGTTGTGTGTGAGGCTGTGTGAGGCTGTGTATGTGGGGGGAGTGTGTGAGCCTGTGTGTATGTGTGTGTGTGTGTGTGTGTGTGTGTGTGTATGAGGGGAGGTGGAGCCTGTCTGTATGAGAGGAACAGAGCTGCAGAGCAGGTAGTGAGTCCAGTCCGTTGCTCTGTGAAGCACACGAGGTGTCCACAGGGCTGGGTGTCATGGCCGCTGCATGTAACTGGATCAGAGCTCTCTGGCTCTGTCCCCCATCTCTCGGGCTCCCCTCTGCTTGTTGCCATGTCTGCCTAGCACTGGGCTCTGTGAGAGGCTCTGCCTGCTGGCCTCACCTGTTCCCACCAGGTGTCCATTAGGGAGCAGAGAAGCCTGCATCCAGGAGCGGGGACCTCTTGTCTGTTCAGTTTAGTTCAGTTCAGTCGCTCACTGGTGTCTGACTCTGCGATCCCATGGACCGCAGCATGCCAGGCCTTCCTGTCCATCACCAACTCCCGGAGTCTACCCAAACTCATGTCCATTGAGTCGGTGATGCCATCCAACCATCTCATCCTCTGTCATCCCCTTCTCCTCCCACCTTCTCTCTTTCCCAGCTTCAGGGTCTTTACAGATGTGTCAGTTCTTCACATCAGGTGGCCAAAGTATTGGAGTTTCAGCTTCCACATCAGTCCTTCCAATGAACGACTTGTCCCTCTGTTTGTAAAGAGCAGTTGATGTGCAGCCCCACGTGTATAAGTTCCCAAGTTCCTGCCCCGGTCCCTGTGACTCATTTCCTGATGTGCTGGAGGCCTGGGATGGTCTTCCCCCCGCCAGGATTTGCTGTGACTCTGTAGGGAGCACTTTCTCTTGTGCCCTCTCCTGTCCCTCCCTCCCTGGGAGCTGTTTTCCCCTGAGTGAGGATGGAGTATGTTACCACTCCTTCTGTCGTGGTCTGCAAGGTTTCTTTGGACAAATCTGCTGATCTCCTTATGGGAGTTCTCTTGGGTGACAGATTTTTTTCTTCTCTTTAGACTTTTAGAATTCTCTCTTTCTCTTTGCATTTGAACAGTTTAGAGAAGGTTGTTTGGATTGAAATTTTGAGGTGACTTATTAGCTTTTTGAACTTAGGTGCCCAGATCTTTCCCCAGGTTTGGAAATTCGCAGCCTGTCTTTCTTTCTTTTTTATAATTATTTATTTTCGGCTGTGCTAGGTCTCCTTGCTGCATGCGGGCTTTCTCTAGCTGTGGTAAGCAGGGGCTACTCTTCACTGCAGTGCACAGGCTTCTCACTGCAGTGGCTTCTCTTGCTGGAGACCACAGGCTCTAGGTGCACACATTTCAGCAGCTGTGGCACACTGGCTTAGTTGCTCTGCGGCATGTGGAATCTTCCTGGACCAGGGATTGAACCCATGTCCCCTACATTGGCAGGTGGATTCTTAACCACTACACCACCAGGGAAGTCCTCAGCCCTTAATTGTTTTCTCCTTCACTTCTTCTGTTATGATTCCAGTCCATACAGTTTCTCTTTATGGTGTCCACTGGCTTTCTATATTCCTTTCATTTTCTTTTGGCTCCTCTATTTGGATGCTTTCAACTAATCTTTCTTCTAACACATTGATTCTTTTTTCTTTTTCTTTCCCTTGGTCAAGTCTGTTGTTGAATCTCTGTGTTGAATTCTTCAGTTTACTCATTGTATTGTGTATGTTAAGTTGCCTCAGTCATGTCTGACTCTTTGTGACCCTATGGACTGTAGCCCACCAGGCTCCTCTGTCCATAGGATTCTCCAGGCAAGAATACTGAAGTGGGTTGCCATGCACTCCTCCAGGGGATCTTCCGGACCCAGGGATCAAACCCGAGTCTTACATTACCTGCACTTGCAGACAGGTTCTTTACCACTAGCACCACCTGGGAAGACCATTCATTTATTATTCAGCTTCAAAATATCTGGTTGAAGAATTGAAGAAGTGAAAGTCACTCAGTCATGTTTGACTCTTTGTACACAGTCCATGGAATTCTCCAGGCCTTAGTGAAGTGGGTAGTCTTTCCCTTCTACAGGGGGTCTTCCCAACCCAAGGATCAAACCCAGGTCTCCAGCATTGCAGACTGATTCTTTACCAGCTGAGCCACAAGAGAAGACTGGAGTGGGTAGCCTATTCCTTCTCCAGCAGATATTCCTGATGCAGGATTTGAACCGGGGTCTCCTGCATTGCAGGTGGATTCTGTACCAACTGAGCTATCAGAGAATCACAAAATATCTAGTTAGTTCTTTTTGTTTTTTTTTTTTTTTAAATAGAGTCTTCTGATGCTGGGAAAGATTGAAGGTGGGAGGAAAAGGGGAAGACAGAGGATGAGATGCTTGCATGGCATCACTGACTGAATGGATATGAGTCTGAGTAAACTCCGTGAGTTGGTGATGGACAGGGAGGCCTGGCGTACTGTAGTCCATGGGGTCTCAAAGAATCAGAAACGACTGAGCGACTGAACTGAACTGAACTGAACACTGGTAATGTCTCCATCTATGATGTTCTTACTAATGAACTCCTTTTTATATGCAGAAACCAGAGTCATCTTATGACTTAACCACTAAAGTGACATCTGATCACTTTCATCAAATTCCATTTGTTAGACGCATGTTACTAGGTACATTGGAGTGTGGAATTACACAAAGACATGAACACCAGATGGCAGGAATAACCAGGACATTTTAGAGCCTGTTACCCCAGCCATCTGTTCCTGAGCTGGATGACATGCTTCCTATGGACAGGAAAGGAGAGGGAGGATTCCTCCCTGAATCCCGGGCCATGAGCTGCAACTGAGATGGAGAAGCTGGACCCTAGTAGCCTTGGGAACATCTACAGGGAGGGCAGCATCCAGAGACTCTGAAGGCCTGTCCTCGGTGGTGTCCCTGGAGCTGGTTCTAAAGGCTCCTGAGAAATACTTGGTGCCTCCCTTCCTGCTCTGTGTTCAGTGATGGCACATTGGGGGCTTAGAGCTGGCCACACTGGGAATGTTCATACCACAGAGGTCAGGAAATACTATATCCCATGCACTGTTTTGCTCCTCAAAGAGCTAATGTTTTAAATATTATGCCACTCTAAGTCTCCTAAAATCTTTCATGCTGTGTGTCTCTTTTGCAGCTCTGGAGCTGAGGCTGAAGGATGGAACCCACCACTGTGAGGGGAGAGTGGAAGTGAAGCACCAAGGAGAATGGGGCACAGTGGATGATATGGACTGGACCTTGAAGGATGCATCTGTCGTGTGCAGACAGCTGGGGTGTGGAGCTGCCATTGGTTTTCCTGGAGGGGCTTATTTTGGACCAGGACTTGGCCCCATTTGGCTTTTGTATGTTTCATGTGAAGGGGTGGAGTCAACTGTCAGTGACTGTAAGCATTCTGAGATTAAAGACTATCGTAATGATAGCCTTTCACATGATTGCGATGCTGGAGTAGTCTGCTCAGGTAAGTCCTGTCTGGTTTGTGTGGGGATCTCTAGCAGGAAAAGCCTTTGTCTTATTACCGGAATGATTTGAGATTATGGATACAGCCTTTAGAACATACTTGGGTGAAGGGTCTTTGTGATGTGTCACAGGAGGTAGAGGTGAGGTCAAAAGTTTCATACAGATTAGCTTCTGGATTCAACCTCTGTGACTCAGTCTCAGCATGGTAATTGTTCTGTATTCTTTGACATAATGGTCAGTAGGGTGTGGCTACATTGATGGGGGCGGGGTGTCACAGGAGAGTTGTAGGCAACAAGGTTTATTATCCTCACTGGTCCTAAAAGTCAGAGTCACCACACTCCATCAGGTTGATATGTGAGTGATATGCCAATAGAACAGGCTCAACCAAGCAATGGTGACCCCACAAGGGCATGTGAAGACCCATGGACAAGTGACCATACCCGAAGTCATGGTGCAGTTACACAAGGAAAAGGTGTGAGAGAAATTCAGTGGTGCATTTAAATGTCCCTAGGTCACAGTCAGAGGAGGCCAGAAGTGGGACTTGTGGCAGGGAAAATCTCATCACACTGGTGTACCTGATGAATCAAGTGGGGAGCTCACACCACATTTGTAGGGATGTTGAGGGAGCAGGAAAATCAAGTCTTGAAGTTTACAACACAGTAGCTGAAGTGCACCACATATAAGAGGCAGTGAAGCTAAGAGTTCATGGGGTTCTCAAGGCAAGAATACTGAAGTGGTTTGCCTTTCCTTCTCCAGAGGACCATGTCTTGTCAGAACTGTCCATTAAGACCCGTCTGTCTTGGGTGGCCCTACATGGCATGGCTCATAGTTTCATTGAGTTAGACAAGGCTGTGGTCCATGAACTGTGAACTTCCAGATGTTCAAGCTGGATTTAGAAAAGACAGAGGAATCAGAGGTCAAATTGCCAACATCTGTTTGATCACTGAAAATGCAAGAGAGTTCCAGAAAAACATCTACTTCTACTTTATTGACTATGCCATAGCCTTTAACTGTGTGGATCACAACAAACTGGAAAATTCTTCAAGAGATGGGAATACCAGACCATCTGACCTGCATCCTGAGAAATCTGTATGTAGGTCAAGAAGCAACAGTTAGAACTGGACATGGAACAAAAGACTGGTTCCAAATCGGGGAAGGAGTACGTCAAGGCTGTATATTGTCACCCTGCTTATTTAACTTATATGCAGAGTACACCATGAGAAATGTTGGGCTGGATGAAGCACAAGTTGGAATCAAGATTGTCAGGGGAAATATCAATAACCTTAGATGCAGATTACATCACACTTATGGCCAAAAGCAAAGAACTAAAGAGCCTTTGATGATAGTGAAAGAGGAGAGTGAAAAAGTTGGCTTAAAACTCAACATTCAGAAACTAAGATCACAGCATCTGGTCCCATCACTTCCTGGCAAATAGATGGGGAAACAGTGGAAATAGTGACAGACTTTTTTTTTTTTTTGGCTCCAAAATTACTGCATATGGTGACTGCAGCCATGAAATTAAAAGATACTTGCTCCTTGGAAGGAAAGCTATGACCAACCTAGACAGCATATTAAAAAGCAGAGACATTTCTTTGCCAAAAAAGACCAGTCTAGTCAAAGCTATGGTTTTTCCAGTAGTCCTGTATGGATGTGAGAGTTGGACTCTAAAGAAAGCTGAGCACGGAAGAATTGATGCTTTTGAACTGTGGTGTTGGAGAAGACTCTTGAGAGTCCCTTGGACTGCAAGGAGATCCAACCAGTCCCTCCTAAAGGAAATCAGTCCTGGGTGTTCATTGGAAGGACTGATGCTGAAGCTGAACCTCCAGTACTTTGGCTACCTCATGCGAAGAACCGACTCACTGGAAAAGACCCTGATTCTGGGAAAGATTGAAGGTGGGAGGAGAAAGGGATTACAGAGGATGAGGTGATTGGATGGCATCACCAACTGAATGGACGTGAGATAGAGTAAACCCCGTGAGTTGGTGATGGACAGGGAGGCCTGGCATGCTGCAGTCCTTGGTGTTGCAAAGAGTCAGACATGACTGAGGAACAGAACTGAACTGAATTGAAGCTAAGAGGACCTGATGTGACTCCTAAGAAGTACTCAGTGCTATCTAAGTTTGTTTGACCTATGCCAAGGTGGATGCAGGAAAGAAGTGAAACCAGGGTGTGAATGGGTGCTCAGAGTATTTGGCAGAGATGCTTCTAGTTATCACAATTGCAGATTGGATGTCCAGGTTATTAATCACATCAGAACAACTGGACTGGAGGAAGATATTGTCAGTTATCACAGTGAATTCCCTAAGGTAGAAGGCTGGTCTTAGGATAGTACCACCCCATCTAATGGGATGGTGGGACAGGGGAGCCCTGAAGACATCTGCAGTAGGTCCTTAACAGCCACAGCCAATCAGCTCTTGGGTGTTTATGTACAGGAAGATCATTGGAAAAGTGATCTTTTCTAATCTCACCTTCAGCAGATCTTTGATGATTCTAGTTGATGCCCTTAAGGAAACAATTCTTTTCCTTTTTAAAAAGTACTTTATTGAGGTATGTCTGACATACAAAACTGCTTGATAAGTATGCATTTGTGAAACCACTACAGCACTTATGTCATAAATCTATTCATCTCTTCAAAATGTTTTCTTCCATTATCTTTATCATTCTTATTAAAAATAATTATTTTCAAGGTAAATTTGAATTTTAGTTAGAAACTTTTGTTTTAAACAAACCTGTTTTCTGGCATCTCAAGTAATCCTCCTCATTGTCACAATGTCATAATCATGGTTCCAACTGAAGATAAATTTGTGGAAATACTACAGGTGTCTCTATCATATTTTGATAAATCAGCATCTGAGTGTGTGATGTTTAAACTTTATGTGAAATTAGAACTCCCAATGTTATCCTAAGAATACTGATGTCTTGTTATTAATTCCAGTTAAGATATACTTAGAAGTATAGAATTGGAAGTGCTCTGATATTTAACAAAGGTCTGTCTAGTCAAGGCTGTGGTTTTCCAGCGGTCACGTACGGACGTGAGAGTTGGACTGTGAAGAAACCAGAGCGCCAAAGAATTGATGCTTTTTAACTGTGGTGTTGGAGCAGACTCTTGAGAGTCCCTTAGACTGCAAGGAGATCCAACCAGTCCATTCTAAAGGAGATCAGTCCTGGGTGTTTATTGGAAAGACTGATGCTAAAGCTGAAACTCCAATACTTTGGCCACCTCATGTGAAGAGTTGACTCATTGGAAAAGACTCTGATGCTGGGAAGGATTGGGGGCAGGAGGAGAAGGGGACGACAGAGGATGAGATGGCTAGAAGGCATCACTGACTCGATGGACATGAGTTTGAGTGAGCTCCGGGAGTTGGTGATGGACAGGGAGGCCTGTCATCCTGCGATTCATGGGGTCGCAAAGAGTCGGACATGACTGAGTGACTGAACTGAACTGAACTAATATTTAAACCCTGATTGTGGTTTGTACACCCTGACTACCATTGCTCTAACTTAGACTCTCACATTTTTATGAACGGTTCCAGGTTCCTTCTATTTCTCTTTTTGTCACTAGTTTCCTCCTCCTGGTCTGTTCTTTCTGTATTTTCAGGCATATTTTAATGATGTGAAGATAAGTCAAAGTGGTGGTGATATAGCAGAAATAAGATTAGAATACCATGTATTTTCATTATTTTAATCAAAACTCTTGGGTTTTCTTCTGCTCAACCTTAGGAGTCAAGTAAGGAAGAGAAATTTCAGCCTCAGTAGTGGATTGCTGGAAGTGAAGTACTGTGTTTAGGATAAATCTAGAGTGGTAAGAATGACCAGAGGAGAATGTAGAGAAGCTTGTTTGAAATAATGAGGAGATTTCATGGAGTTCAAGTGGAAGATCTGGGAGGGAACACACAAATTGTGAAGGACTGTGATGCAAGCATTCCAAGTTCCTGCAGTCCTGTCCTACTCTTTGTGATCCCATGGACCATAGGATTCTCCAGGCACGAATACTGGAGTGAGTTGCCATTTCTTTCTCCAGGGGATCTTCCTCACCCAGGGATCAAACCTGGGTCTCCCGCATTGCAGGCAGAATCTTGATTATCTTCTGAGCCACCAGGGACTACAGTACTGAAGTGCAAAATGGTGAGGGGATAAAGATGCAAGGATTGCAGAAGGGGAGAGTTGGAAAGATGCAGGTCAATTCCTACATTCACCACAGCCTCTGTGTTACACTTCCTTCCTGCCCTCATTCCTTCCCTCCCTCTCTTCCTTTATCCTGTTGTGGGAGTCATTTCTGAGCTCCGTGAAAGTGCTAGCATTTGTAGCTGGAAGTTTTCTTAGTGGAAAATTTTTATAATATGGATTCTGTTTATTTAACAAATAAGTTTACTCATATTTTTCTCTTTTTTTGTATCAGATTTTGGTGAATTGTGTTTCACAAGTAATGTGTTTTTAAGGACTTGGCCCATTTTACAAAAAATTTTCAAAGTAGTAGCACTGGTTCATATCTCATATCTTTACATGTTGGGAAGATCTACAATGATATTCCTCCTTTTGTTACTGGTGCTGTTAATGTGTTCCTCTTTTTTCTTAATTGGTTTGCTAGAAGATTATCAGTGTTAATGTTCTTTTTAAGAGAATCACTAATGGACTGTATTGATTTTCTTGATGTGTATTTGCTTTTTTCTTAATTGATTTCTATGCTCAGTTTTCATTCCTCTTTTTCAGTTATGATTGTGATTGCTTTTGTAGCTTCTTGAGATGGAGTCTTGGATCATTTCCTTGTGTTTCTATTTTTATTCTAATGTAATCATCAAGGAAGCATCAAGGTTCTAAATTTTCTTCTAAGCATCACTTTATTTTTAACCCACCAGTTTCAATACTATATAATTTCTTTTGTATTTTATTATCATAAAATGTTTCTTTTTCTCTGTATGAATTCTTTGTCTTATAGTCTGACTTTGTATGATATTAATTTAGATATTATATAGAGTTTTCTCTGATTTGTGTTTGCATGGTATGTAGTTTTTACCTCTTTAATATGTTTCTGTGTATATATTTAAACACATATAAGTTTGTAGACAGTATAGTGTTTTGTCTTATTTTATCTGGTCTGATCATCTTGTTTTTTATTTGGAGTACTTAAATTATTTACAGTTAATGTTATTATTGATATAACTGGGTTTAAGTGTACTTGCCTGCTATTTGTCAGAGAAGGCAATGGCAACCCACTCCAATACTCTTGCCTGGAAAGTCCCATGGACGGAGGAGCCTGGTAGCCTGCAGTCCATGGGGTCGCTAAGAATTGGACACGACTGAGCAAATTCACTTTCACTTTTCACTTTTATACATTGGAGAAAGAAATGGCAACCCACTCCAGTGTTCTTGCCTTGAGAATTCCAGGGACCGGGGAGCCTGGTGGGCTGCCATCTATGGAGTCGCACAGAGTCAGACACGACTGAAGTGACTTAGCAACAGTAGCAGCAGCAGCTGCTATATGTTATATCTTTGTTCTTATTTTAATCTTCGAGTATATTTTATCATTTTAATTTAAATACTGTATTGATTTATTAATTGTATCAGGTTTTTAGGTGATTATAATGTTTAATTAAAAATTTTTTTTAAGTAATTTTTATTTGTTGCTGGCTGGGTCTTCACTGCTGCATGGGCTTTTCTCTAGTTGTGGAGATCAGAGGCTGCTCTCTAGTTGCAGGCATGAGTTTCTCATTGCGGTGGCCTCTCTTGCTGTAGTGCACAGGCTCTATGGTGCACAAGCTTCAGTAGTCGTGGCCCCTGGGCTCTAGAGTACAGGCTCATTAGTTGTGGTGCACAGGCTTAGTTGCTCTGTGGTATGTGGGATTTTCCTAGACCACGGATTGAACCCACGTCTCCTGCATTGTCAGGTGGAGTCTTCACCACTGAACCACTGGGAAAGCCCAATGTTGAATTATTAATCTTCAGTTACATTTTACCTTGAAATGATATTATGTCACAACTTGCAATGTCAGTCACTATACTTTTCTTCCACTTTCCTGTTCCTGTCATTGGTGCTGTCATTGTCATACATTCTACTCATAAATTTATTATGAATCTTATAGTGTGTTGCTAATATTTTTGCTTTAAATCTTCTAATAGAGAACCAACACAGTCTCTATAGCTTTGAGAGGATCCATGTTTTCATCTGCTGTCATCTCCCTTTAGCTTGAAGAACTTTCTGAGGCAGTTTTGTGTAGTGTGTGTCTGGTGGCCTCCAATTCTATCATCTCTCATTTACCTGAAATCATTTTAATTTTCATTCAGTTTTGAAAAGTATTTTCTTGGGTGATTCCATTCTAGGTTAACAAATGCCTAACCCCAATACTTTACATATGTTTTTACATTGTCACCTGACTTTCATTGCCTCCAACAAAAAGTCAGTAAGCAATATTTATCCTTTTGTTCCCTGTATATAATGTGTCAAACTTCCCTGGCTGCTCTTAACATATTTTTGTTTGTTTGTTTACCAATGAACATCAGTAATTACATTGTCAAGTTTTCTGAGAATGGTTTCACTATCTTGCTTGGGGTTTGTTTAGCTTTTTGGATAAGTGGGTTTACAGTTTTCAATAACTTTGGGAAAATGTCATTTATCTTTTCTTAATATTTTTCTACACATCCCTTATTCTGAATCTCCAAATACACATATTTTATATATTATCCTACATGCCATTGTGTTTCCATTCATATTTTCTGCCTTTTTACTCTCTTTGGTTCAATTTAGATAGTCTCTACTGCTGTGTTTTACTTCCCAGTTCTTTTATTCTGCAATGTGTAGTCTCTTGTGTAATTAATCCAAATGTTCATTCCAATACTATATTTTTCAGTTTCAGAAGTCTCATTTGTTTATTTTTCCTAGTTTTCCTCCCTGTTTATTTTTATGCTTCATTAAGCATATTGATATTAGGGATTTAAGGAGTTCTTCAGCCAATTCAATCATTTCTGTAATTTCTGAACCCGCTTTAAATGATTGTTTTTAAAAAAATGTGTTATGGGTTACATTTCTCTCTTTTTGAAATTCTAATAATTTTTTCTTTGGATGTTGGGCATCACTAAGCAGTCCTTCACCAGGAAGAACTTCAGAAGTAAATAATCAGAACATACCCAGAAATCAGGAAATTGTACTTGATGAATTAAATAAAGTTTTTTCATTGGGTTATCTTCATTCAGTTCAAAATGTACTTGATGAATTAAATAAAGTTTTTTCATTGGGTTATCTTCATTCAGTTCAAAATGTACTTGATGAATTAAATAAAGTTTTTTCATTGGGTTATCTTCATTCAGTTCAAAATATACCTGTGATGGATTCATTTTGATATCTGGCAAAACTAATACAATTATGTAAAGTTTAAAAATAAAATTAAAAAAAAATGTGTTCCTTTGATGACCAAATGATGAACTTTTATTTTGGTTTTCCTCCTTTAGTTTCAAAACTTCCTTGATCCCACCTTGCATGCCATATACCCCACCTACATCCTACTTCTTCAGCAGTAGCTACCCTTTCTGATTTTCTTTTCCATCTATCTGTATCTTTTAAAATGGTGTTTGCTTGTCTGAAGTGGGAGAAATGAGAAAGGATAACAGTTTAGGTGGTAGATGGGAGGAGCAGGGGGTGATGTAGTATGCTAACAACCTATTCAACAAGTGTTTCCCCACAAATATTTGCATATTTATCCATATTGAGGCTTTTTCAACTTGGAACTCTTCAAATTATGGCTTGTTTGCTCATTTCGTCCTCCTTCTCCTTCTTCTTCCTCCTTCTTTTTGGCAACATGCCATCTTCTTTTAGAATTGTAAAACATTCATGAAAGAAATTAAAGACAATATGATCATTCTGTGTTTCTGGCCTGAAAGAATTAGTATTGTTAAAATGCCTATGCTTCTCAAAGTGATCTATAGATTTAATGCAATTCCTATCTAAATAGCATTCTTTATAGAAATAGGAAAACAATGTTAAAATATGAGTGTGTGGTTTAATTTTTATAGATTCATGAATTCTGTTGTCTGATCATTATTGAATTTTAGTTCCATTCCATTATGGTCATGTAAGATACTTGGAATTATTTTAATATTTTTGGATGTGTTAAGGCTTATTTGTAACCTAGCCTGGAGACTATTCCATGTGTGCTTGAGAAGAATGCATGTTTTTCTGTGGTTAGAGTTAGTACAATGATAGTATTAAAATCAATTATTATCAGCCCTTAGCATTTTCTATGAGTCCTGTTTGAGAAGAAAAACCTTTAATAGGAGATGATGTGGAAACTCAGCTATCTGGTAAACTCCCACTGAGAGCACACTCTCCCCCAGATTCTTTGACAAATCCTAGGATTTCAAGAGAGATGGCTGGGACTCTCTATGACTCTCTGAGTTTTCTTAACTCATTTTCCTTCCCACTGAGGTCACTGAAGGAATTCATGGAATTTTTTGGCATCAAAAAGTATCAGAAAGACACGATGTGATGCCATAAACTTGAATTAGTGATAGTGTCCATATTTCTTCTCTGGAGCTGTCACCCATCTACAGGTTGGCATGCCCTCATCGATCCAGCCTCAGGACTTTCCTTAACCTAGGTCACTTGAGGACTAGCTTCTGGGAGAGAAAACTGGTCAGAATATTAGCCCCACAAGTCCCATGAAAGCTTCTAAGCTTGTCTGGATGCTAAGTCTCTAATCTTATAGCCCACATTCCTCTCAGTGGCTTCTGGTCTCATATCTCTATGTTCAAGTTTAAGTGCCTGAATATTATACAGTGTCCTTGGATCTGTATATAGGTCCTAGGCTGCTAAATGAGAAATTAACTTCTCCAACCAATGCTAAAAGATGTGTTTCCAGTATTCAGCCATTCCAATGATCTGAATTGGGCTCTGTAGTTTCCAGGCTCCTAGACCAAGGAATTCACATTTCTAACCAGTTTCAAAGTGTATGTTCTTGGGATTCAACCATTCCAAACTGACCTTGTAATCCTCCTGGATTTCTCTTTAGAAACCTGCTCATGAAAATCGGATTCATTTTGATATTTGGCAGAACTAATACAATTATGTAAAGTTTAAAAATAAAATAAAATTAAAAAAAAAACTACAAGATAAAGAAAAAAAAAAAAAAGAAAATTCAATTATGACACTGTCAAAGACTCTCTACATGCTCCACTCCTAAAATGAAAAACTTTCACTCCACTGCCTGTGATGTGCGGTTCCCTGTTGCCAAGTCAGTACCATGAACACTCACTGGTTTTGCTGTTGTTTCCTCTTAGGATTTGTGCGTCTGGCTGGAGGGGATGGACCCTGCTCAGGGCGAGTAGAAGTGCATTCTGGAGAAGCCTGGATCCCAGTGTCTTATGGGAACTTCACACTCTCCACTGCCCAGGTCATCTGTGCAGAGCTGGGGTGTGGCAAGGCTGTGTCTGTCCTGGGACATGAGCTCTTCAGAGAGTCCAGTGCCTGGGTCTGGGCTGAAGAGTTCAGGTGTGAGGGGGAGGAGCCTGTGCTCTTGGTCTGCCCCAGAGTGCCCTGTCCAAGGGGCACTTGTCACCACAGTGGAGCTGCTCAGGTTGTCTGTTCAGGTGAGATGCAGGTCAGGCCTTTCACCTCTGTGAACACCCTGCTCAGGTGAGAAAGTCATGTGATTTGCTGAAACTCTGTCTTCTTCTACCAGCATACTTAGAAGTCCGGCTCATGACAAATGGCTCCTCTCAGTGTGAGGGGCAGGTGGAGATGAAGATTTCTGGACGATGGAGAGTGCTCTGTGCCTCCCACTGGAGTCTGGCCAATGCTAATGTTGTCTGTCATCAGCTTGGCTGTGGAGTTGCCATCTCCACCCCCGGAGGACCACACTTGGTGGAAGGAGGTGATCAGATCCTAACAGCCCAATTTCACTGCTCAGGGGCTGAGTCCTTCCTGTGGAGTTGTCCTGTGACTGCCCTGGGTGGTCCTGACTGTTCCCATGGCAACACTGCCTCTGTGATCTGCTCAGGTAAGAGAGAGGGAAGGGCTACTGGTACTCAGGATGCTCCTGGAGTGATATGTCCCCAGTAGCAGAGAGGGAGGGAAAATGGACTTCGAAAGTTAGGTATTTCATGGTGAAATGTCGATCTTCTTGTTCATTCATTTTTCAGATCAGGGCAAGAAATGTGAAGGGGAATAATATATTTTTAAGCAACATTGTTGCTTATATATAATCATAGAAAACAATGTAGGGGCAGTAAATATAGACTTCAGTATGAACCCCAACCCAGAGCAACAAAGAGAATGTCCCCAGCACCACAGTCACTGTCGTCCCCAGTAACTGTGTCCTCCCTCCTCTAAACGGAAAATCACTTAGCTAACTTCTGCTAACATAGTGTTTTATCAATGTTTGAACTTTCTATAAAAGGATGCTGTATGTTGCATCTTTTGTATCTAATTTCTAAGCCTCAAAATTATGTTTGGGATTCACACATGATGTTGTTTATTGTAGCACCTATTTTTTATTACTTTAGCGTATCAGTACAGGACCATGTACTGATCCATTAGACTGACAGTAGATATCTGAGCTGTTTCCAGTTCTTGACTATTACAAATATGATGTGACGACTTACCATGACAGTGTCTTTGGACGCAAATATGTGTTACTTATTTTCCATGTTTAACCCTTGGTCTTATATTTTCATATTCTTAATCAGATGGTGTCCTTTGATGAACTTATTTCTTAATCTTCTGTAAACATAACTTACCAACTTTTTTCTGTACATTTAATGCTTCTTATATACTTTAAAAAAGAATTTTGCCTACTCGAAAATCTTAAAAACATTCTCTAAGAGTATCTTATGGAAATTTTATCATTTTTTCTCTTGCATATTATTGTGCATTCCTTCTGGGACTGATATCTGTGTAAGATAAGGGTCAGGTTTCATATGGACATCCAACTGACTCAGAATCTTTTTCTGAAAAGACTCTCCCCACTGCAGTGCTGCCTTCGTCATACGCAGAAGGGCAAGTATGTCTGTCTTATTTGAGACTTTCTATTCTGTTCCATGTTATCATTTGCCTATCCTTGCTCTAATACTGTATTTTCTTAATTATGATAACGTCATAGTTGTTGTTCGATTGCTGTCATGTCTGACTCTTTGTGATCCCATGTGACTACAGCACACCAGGCTTCCGTGTCCTTCAGTATTTCCCCGAGTTTCAAGCTTTGTAGTAAGTCTGAATAATTTTAATTTACAAGAGTTACTTTATATTAACTCCTCTAACACTGTTGCTTTTCTTACCAATTGTGCTGGTCACTCTTGGTTGCTTGTATTTTGTATGAATTTAGAAATCAGTTTGTCATTTTTCACCAAAAGAAAAGCTTAAGGGTATTTACCTTGAGAATAGGTTTAGAAATTTGAGAGAAGACATAGAAATTTGAGGATGATTGACACTGACAATGTTGAGCTTCCCAAATCATTGACATAATACATCCCTCCATTCAGTTAGATCTTGAATTTCTCTCAGAGATTTTGCCCATCTTCTACTAGGTTTTCCCTCAGTCAGTCAGTCAGTTCAGTCGCTCAGTCATGTCTGACTCTTTGTGACCCCATGAATCGCAGCAAGCCAGGCCTCCCTGTCCATCACCAACTCCTGGAGTTCACTCAGACTCATGTCCATCGAGTCGGTGATGCCATCCAGCCATCTCATCCTCTGTTGGCCCCTTCTCCTCCTGCCCCCAATCCCTCCCAGAATCAGAGTCTTTTCCAATGAGTCACCACTTCTCATGAGGTGGCCAAAGGACTGGAGTTTCAGCTTTAGCATTCTTCCTTCCAAAGAAATCCCAGGGCTGATCTCCTTCAGAATGGACTGGTTGGATCTCCTTGCCATCTAAGGGACTCTCAAGAGTCTTCTCAACACCACAGTTCAAAAGCATCAATTCTTCAGCGCTCAGCTTTCTTCATAGTCCAACTCTCACATTCATACGTGACCACTGGAAAAACCATAGCTTTGACTAGATGGACCTTTGTTGGCAAAGTAATGTCTCTGCTTTTGAATATGCTATCTAGGTTGGTCATAACTTTTATTCCAAGGAGTAAGTGTCTTTTAATTTCATGGCTGCAGTCACCATCTGCAGTGATTTTGGAGCCCCCAAAAATAAAACTGGACACTGTTTCCACTGTTTCCCCATCTATTTCCCATGAAGTGGTGGGACCAGATGCCATGATCTTCGTTTTCTGAATGTTGAGCTTTAAGCCAACTTTTTCACTCTCCACTTTCACTTTCATCAAAAGGCTTTTTAGTTCCTCTTCACTTTCTGCCATAAGGGAGGTGTCATCTGCATATCTGAGGTGATTGATATTTCTCCCGGCAATCTTGATTCCAGCTTGTGCTTCTTCCAGCCCAGTGTTTCTCATGATGTACTCTGCATAGAAGTTAAATAAACAGGGTGACAATATATAGCCTTGACATCCTCCTTTTCCTATTTGGAACCAGTCTGTTCTTCCATGTCCAGTTCTAACTGTTGCTTCCTGACCTGCATATAGGTTTAACAAGAGGCAGGTCAGGTGGTCTGGTATTCCCATCTCTTTCAGAATTTTCCACAGTTTATTATGATCTACACAGTAAAAGGCTTTGGCACAGTCAATAAAGCAGAAATAGATGTTTTTCTGGAACTCTCTTGCTTTTTTGATGATCCAGCAGATGTTGGCAATTTGATCTCTGGTTCCCCTGCCTTTTCTAAAACCAGCTTGAACATCAGGAAGTTCATGGTTCACATATTGCTGAAGCTTAACTTGGAGAACTTTGAGCATTACTTTACTAGCATGTGAGATGAGTGCAATTGTGCAGTAGTTTGAGCATTCTTTGGCATTGCCTTTCTTTTGGGATTGGAATGAAAACTGACCTTTTCCAGTCCTGTGGCCACTGCTGAGTTTTCCAAATTTGCTGGCATATTAAGTGCAGCACTTTCACAGCATCATCTTTCAGGATTTGAAATAGCTCCACTGGAATTCCATCACCTCCACTAGCTTTGTTTGTAGTGATGCTTTCTAAGGCCCACTTGACTTCACATTCCAGGATGTCTGGTTCTAGGTGAGTGATCACACCATCATTATTATCTTGGTCGTGAAGATCTTTTTTGTACAGTTTTTTTGTGTATTCCTGCCACCTCTTCTTAATATCTTCTGCTTCTGTTAGGTCCATACCATTTCTGTCCTTTATCAAGCTCATCTTTGCATGAAATGTTCCCTTGGTATCTCTAATTTTCTTGAAGAGATCTCTAGTCTTTACCATTCTGTTGTTTTCCTCTATTTCTTTGCATTGATCACTGAGGAATGGTTTCTTATCTCATCTTGCTATTCTTTGGAACTCTGCATTCAGATGCTTGTATCTTTTTGAGCTCCCCAAATCATTGACATAATACATCCCCCCATTCAGTTAGATCTTGAATTTCTCTCAGAGATTTTGCCCGTCTTCTACTAAGTTTTCCCTAGGTATTTAATTTTTTATGTTATGAGTATTTTTGTGAAAGTGTCCTGGCAATGAATTATCTTTGACTTGTTTTCATCTTTTAATTTTTTTTTTTAAATTTTGATGTAATTGAGACTTATAAAAGTGTTGGGAAAATAAAATAAAAATTCCCTGATGACATTTACCTGGATTTCTCAATGTTTGTATAAACATTTTCTTTAATCTCTCTCTCTCTGTGTCCTTCCTTCTCTGTTCCCCTTCTGCCCCGTTTCTTCCTGAGTATGCAAAATCTTTCTGAATTAAGTTGAAGACATGATGTTCCTTTACCTTTAGGACACTTCTGGGAATTTCCTTACAGAACCAGGGTTCAGTCAAATCTTTAAATGACTTCAGCTCCAGGTAACATCTAATTGCAGCACTGAAAGGCCCGACTGAAAGACTGCCAAACTGAGTCTTTTTCTGATTAATGACCCAGAGTCATAAGCAAAATGAAGTATATATATATTTTCTTTCAGCTACTAAATTTTGCCTTTTCATAATGATCAAATTGCTAACATCCGTTGGATCACAGAAAAAGCAAGAGAGTTCCAGAAAAACATCTACTTCTGCATTATTAACTACACCAAACCTTTGACTATGTGGATCACAACAAACTGTGGAAAATTCTTCAAGAGTTGGGAATACCAGACCATCTTACCTACCTCCTGGGAAATCTGGATGCAGGTCAAGAAGCTACAGTTAGAACTGGACATGGAACAACAGACTGTTTCCAAATTGGGAAAGGTGAATGTCAAGGCTATATATTGTCACCCTGCTTATTTAACTTATATGCAGAGTACATCATGCGAAATGACGGGCTGGATGAATCACAAGTTGGAATCAAGATTGCAAAGAGAAATATCACAAACCTCAGATATGCTAATGACACTACCCTTAGGGCAGAAAGTGAACAGGAACTGAAGAGCCTCTTGATGAAAGTGAAAGAGGAGAGTGAAATAGTTGGCTTAAAACTCAACATTCAAAAAACAAAGATCATGACATCCAGTCCCATCATGTCATGGCAAATAGATGGGGAAACAGTGGAAACAGTGACAGACTTTATTTTTGGGGGCTCCAAAATCACTGCAGATGGTGACTGTAGCCATGAAATTAAAAGATGCTTACTTCTTGGAAGAAAAGCTATGACCAACCTAGACAGCATATTAAAAAGCAGAGACGTTGGTTTGCCAACAAAGACCTGTCTAGTCAAAGCTATAGTTTTTCCAGTAGTCATGTATGAATGTGAGAGATGGATCATAAAGAAGGCTGAGTGCTGAAGAATTGATGCGTTTGAACTGTGGTGTTGAAGACTCTTGAGAGTCCCTTGGACTGCAAGGAAATCAAACCAGTCAGTCCTAAAGGAAATCAGTCCTGAATATTCAGTGGAAGGACTGTTGCTGAAGCTGAAGTTCCAATACTTTGGCCACCTGATGTGAAGAACTGACTCATCTGAAAAGACTCTGAGGCTGGGAAAGATTGAAGGCAGGAGGATAAGGGGACAGCAGAGGATGAGATGGTTGGATGGTATCAGTGACTCGATGGATATGAGTTTGAGCAAGCTCCGGGAGTTGGTGATGGACAGCGAAGCCTGGTATGCTGCAGTCCATGGGGTCACAAAGAGTCGGACATGACTGAGTGACTGGACTAAGTTTTGGGGAAAAATCTGCTATACAACAATATAACCAGAACCTGAATTTCTAATCTGAAGAATATCCTCTGATCTTCATTTTGATGTTTGTACCTTATGCTGAGCTAATGTGTGGCTACACTTATTCTTTAGTTCTTAGTTTCTGGTAACAAGTTTTTGTGCTCTAGAAGTATTTGGTTTTGTTATCATTTCTCTACAAAGATACACATTTTGTCAGTGCTTAATTCCACAAGCACTTTAATTACGGCTATTTAAATTCTCTGTCAGATAACTCTAGCAGCTGAAAGCCCTGGGAAATTCTTTCTAGTGTCTCCTTTTTCCTTTCTGTTTTTCATGAAATCTATTTTATATGTGTTTGTTTTAAAGATAGATATTGAAGAAATTGTAGAACTCCTTCAGAAAGAATTTTGTTTTGCTTCTACTTAGGTGTAGATTTGGGCTTCCTGGTGGCTTAGACGGTAAAGCATCAAAGCTGGAGACGTGGGTTACATCCCTGGGTTGGGAAGATCCCCTAGAGGAGGGTGTGCAACCCACTCAAGTATTCTTGCCTGGAGAATCAGCATGGACAGAGGGGCCTGGAGGGCTACAGTCCACAGGATTGCAAAGAGTCAGACAAGACTGAGTGACTAAGCAAAGCTCAGGGATAGATTTAGCGATAAAACATCTTACTTAACTCATTCTTACAGCAACACTTGGGTTAAAACAGAAATTGTGGTACTGTCAAAAGCAGAACTATCTTTGGAGAAGGTGAACACTAAGATTATGATAACTTTATTACTGGGTCACAACTTTCATCTTAGGCTCCATCACTAGGTCATTATTTCCTTTAACAGTTTTGTTATTCAACCCTTCCAGACTTCTGATCATTGCTGTTTCTGCAGGAAATCAGACCCAGGTGCTGCCATAGTGCAACGACTCCATATCTGAACCAGCAGGCTCTATGGCCTCAGAGGAGAGAGTCCCCTACTGCTCAGGTAAGGGTCCCACAGGACAGAAGACCCTTCTCATTCCCCAGGTCACCGCTCCACTGTCCCATTTCTTTGCTCAGACAGCAGACAGCTCCGCCTGGTGGACGGAGGAGGTCTCTGCGCCGGGAGAGTGGAGATCCTTAACCAGGGCTCCTGGGGCACCATCTGTGATGACGGCTGGGACCTGGACGATGCCCGCGTGGTGTGCAGGCAGCTGGGCCTCGGAGAAGCCCTCAATGCCACGGGGTCTGCTCACTTTGGGGCAGGATCAGGGCCCATCTGGCTGGACGACCTGAACTGTGCTGGAAACGAGTCCCACGTGTGAAGGTGCCCTTCCCCGGGGTTGGGGGCGGCACGACTGCAGACACAAGCAGGACGCGGGGGTCATCTGCTCAGGTCCGCGCTGCACACTGTCCACAGGCTGGGGAGGGGTGGGGCCCTGGGGGACGGGGATGTGAGCCCTGAGGGAGAGATGCTGAAAGGACCAGAGAAGGAGCCTTCCTTCCATGGAGCCTGTCTTTCCAGAAGATATGAAGATGAGGTGCTTTCACTTCCTCCTGCAGCAGCTGAGGTTCTGGTCCTTTCTTTTCAGCAGTGTTTCCTGGCAGAGCCTTTTCTCACAGGTTTTCTTGAAAGCAGGGCTCTCTCCAGTTACATACAAAAAATTTAAACCCACAGTACTAGTTTCATTTGCTTAGGTAACAACAAACCAACTAGTGGTTTAAAACAATATGTGTTTATTGCCTTACTTCTGTAGCTTAGATGTCCAGCAGGGATCTCACTGGGCTGGGATCAAGCCTTTAGCAGTGCTGCATCATTTTTGCAGCTTTAGGGGCAAATCTGTTTCTTGTCTTTTCAAGCTTCTAGAAAACGCCTACACTCTTTGGTTCATAGCCCCCTTCATCCATTTTCAGATCAGCAATGCTGCCTGTCTTCAACCATTATCCAGAGTCACATCTCTCTAACCAGAGCTAAAAAAAGTATTTTACTTTTTAAGACAATGGGTCTAAGGATGTGGTTAGACTAGGCTCACATTGTTAATACAATATTCTAGCTTAAACTCACCATCCCACGGTCCTTACCTTAATCACATTTGTAAATCCCTCTTGTCAGATATGGTAACAGATTCACAAGTTGCAGAGATTGGGATGTGGACATTCTGGGGTTAATTATTCTGCCTATCTCCCCAGTATCCACATCACATCCCTTTGACATACTCTAAAGATTTTATCAGGAAGCAGGATTCAGCTTCCCTCCCTCACTAGCACCCGCGAAGTTTGGTCTTCCTCTCAGTTCATTTCCACTACACCATTGTGGTAGAAATAGAAAGACAGACACAAATGGACAAAGTCAGTTAAAAGGGAGGTGATGTCAGTCTTGTCGTCTAGTGGGTATCTCTTGAAAAAGGTCAGAGATGAATGTTCACTATTTCTAGAAGAAATAAAAACCTAGAACATCCAGCAAAGTTTTTATTGTGTCCTGTCTCCTCCCCTTTCAACCTTAGAGTTCCTGGCCCTCAGGATGGTGAGCGAGGACCAGCACTGTGCTGGGTGGCTGGAAGTTTTCTACAATGGGACCTGGGGCAGTGTCTGCTGCAGCCCCATGGAAGACATCACTGTGTCCATGATCTGCAGACAGCTTGGCTGTGGGGACAGTGGAACACTCAACTCTTCTGTTGGTATCAGAGAAGGTTCTAGACCCCAGTGGGTGGATAGAATCCACTGTTGGAAAACTGACACCTCTCTCTGGCCGTGTCCCTCTGACCCTTGGAATTACACTTCATGCTCTCTGAAGGAGGAAGCCTATATTTCGTGTGCAGGTGACTCACTGTATGTTTCTGTGTGTCTGTCTCAATCCCGGTAGGATGCAGTGAGATTTGATATTTTAAAATCTAAGTGATATTTTAGTAATCTAAGTTTAATTTGGGTCCACAAAAATGACATTAAGTCAAAATGTTAGTCACTCAGTCGTGTCTGACCCTTTGCGACTCTGTGGACTGTATAGCCTGCCAAGTTCCTCTGTCCATGGAATTCTTCAGGCAAGAATACTGGAATGGGTTGCCATTCCCTTCTCCAGGGGATCATCCTGACCCCAGGTATCAAAATCAGTCTTCCACATTGCAGTCAGATTCTTTACCATTTGAGCCACTAGAGAAACCTAAATGAGGTAAGGATGGAACTAATTTAATTCACATATTCCAACCTTGATTGTTAAAATTTTTGAGATGTAATTCTTGTAACATTGTACTAGTCCTAAGTGTACAACATAGCATTTATGTATTTGTACATATTGGTAAATAATCACCACATGTATAGTAATATCCATCGCAACATGTAGTTACAATTTTTTTTCTTATGATGAAAACTTTAAGATGTATTTTCCTACCTACTCTCAAGTATAAGATACAGGGGTAACTGTAGCCACCATGCTGTACATTACATCCTCATGACATTAATTTTAGACCTGGAAGTTTGTATCTTTTGGCTACCTTCACCCATCCCATTTTGACCACATTGACCCTCTGGAAACCACCAAACTTCTTTGCATCTCTGAACTCATTTTTCTGTTTTTTTTTTTTTTTTAAATAATGCACATGTAAATAAGATTAAATGGTATTTTTCTTTCTCTATCTGATTTAGTTCATTTGGCATAAGGCCCTCAAGTTCCATCCATGTTGCAAATGGCAAGATTTTCTTCTTTTTTATGGCTGGATATATGTACATAGCAAATTTTATTTATCCATTCATCCATCAAAAAAGGCTTAATGTTGTTTGGCTATTTTAAATAATTCTGCAATGAACATTGGGTTGCACATATCTTTTTAAGTTAGTGTTTTTATTTTCTTCAAATAAATACCGCAAAGTGAAATTACTAACTCACATGGCAGTTTTATTTTTAGGTCTGAGTTTCTATTGTGGAACCTTAATACTGTTTTCCATGGTGGCTGCACCAACTTATCTTTCCCCCAACTGTGCACAAGGTTTCTCTTCTCGCCACAGTCTCAAAAATTCTCGTTATTTCTTGTCTTTTTGATAAAAACAACTCTATGAGGTGATATCTCATTGTGGTTTTGATTTGCATTTTCCTGATGATTAGTAATGTTGTATATCTTTTCATGTACCTTTTCATGAACAACTGTATGTTTTCTTTGAAAAAATGTCTACTCAGGTCCTCTGCCCATTTTTAAATGAGACTGTATTCTTTTGCTATTGAGTTGTATGAGTTCTTTATGTATTCCACATATTAACCCATATCAGAAATATATTTTGCAAATATTTTCTCTGATACTATAGATTGTCTTTCCATTTAAAAAAAAATATTTTTCACCACAATATTTTTGCCCTCTATTTATATATTTACCAACCTGCATGCCCTACTGGATCTTAGTTCCCCAAACAGAGATTTCATCTGGGCCATGGCAGTGAAAGCACTGAGTCCTGACCACTGGACTGCCTGCTAAGTTCCTCATTTTGCTGATGGTGTCCTTTGTTGTGCAGAAGTTTTTAGTTTTATGTCGTCCCACTTAGTTAGTTTTGCTCTTGTTGCCTAATCCAAAAAGCCACCACCAAAACTGATGTCTATAACTTTTTCTTCCAGGATTTTTATGGCTGCAGGACTTATGATTAAGTCTTTGATCCATTTTGAATTAATTTCTGTGAATGCTACGAGAGAGTGGTCCAGTTTTATTTTTTGCATGTAGCTGTCCAGTTTTCCCAACACCATTTATTGAAGAGAATGTCCTTTCGGCATTGCATATTCCTAGTTCCTCTGTCAAAAATTAATTAACTGTATGTATTTGGGTTTATTTCTGGGCTCTATATTCTATTCTGTTGATCTCTGCACCCAGTTTTATACCAGCACTATACTGTTTTGCTTAATAGAGCTTTGAAATATAGTTTTAAATCAGGAAACATGGCACCTCCAATATTGTTCTTCTTTCTCAAGATTGCTTTGGCTATTCAGGGTCCTTTGTTGCTATTGCTATTGCTAAGTCACTTCAGTCGTGTCTGACTCTGTGTGACTCCATAGACGGCAGCCCACCAGGCTTCCCCGTCCCTGGGATTCTCCAGGCAAGAACACTGGAGTGGGTTGCCATTTCCTTCTCCAATGCAGGAAAGTGAAAAGTGAAAGTGAAGTCGCTCAGTCGTGTCCGACTCTTAGCGACCCCATGGACTGCAGGCTACCAGGCTCCTTCGTCCATGGGATTTTCCAGGCAAGAGTACTGGAGTGGGGTGCCATTGCCTTTTCCGAGGGTCCTTTGTGGTTCCATACAAATTTTAGGATTGTTTGTTCCATGTCTGTGAAAATTTCCTTTGGAATTTTGATAACAAAATCCACTATCTTTCATCAGTGTCTTAGAGTTTCAGTGTACAGGACTATCACCTCTTTGGTTAAATTTGTTCCTAATAATTTATCAGTTTTTTGTTGAACTGTAAATAGAATTGTTTTCTTAATTTTTCCTTGTGGCAATTTGTTATTAGTGTATCGAAATGCAACTGATTTTTGTATATGAAGTTTGTATCTTGCGACTTCACTGAGTGTATTAGTTCTGACAGATTTTGGTGGGGGCAGTAGGGTTTTCTATATATAATATTATGAAATCTCCAAATAGCATCAGTTTTGCCTTTTCCTTTCAGATTTGTGTGTCCTTATTTTTTTTCATTGCCAGATTGTTTTGGCTAGAAATACCAAACCTATGTTAAATAAAAGTGGTGGTTAGGCATCTTTGTCTTGCATCTGATCTCAGAGAAAAAATATTCAGCTTTTTACTGTTGAGTAGGAGGTTAGCTGTGAGTTTGTATATGGTCTTTATTATATTGAGATATAATCCCTCTATATCTACTTTATAGAGGTTTTTAAAATCAGAAATGGATGTTAATGTTTTCAAATGTTTTTTCTACATCTACTGAGAGGATATGATTTTCATTTTCATTTTGTTTACTTGGTGTATCACATTGAATAATCTGTGAATATTGAACCATCCTTGCATCCTTTGGAACAAATCTCACTTGATCATCATGCATGATCCTTTGGATGCATTATTGAATTATGTTTTTTAATATTTTGTTGAGGATTTTTGTCCCTCTGTTTATCAGAGATATTTCTTGTCTGGTTTTGATATCAGAACCTTGTTGGCCTCATAAAATGAGTTTGGCAGTGTTCTTTTCTTCTGCTTTTGGAAGAGTCTGAGAAGGTTCTACCATTACACTGGGAGTTGGGATTTCAACAGCAAGTGCTGAATGAAGTAAATAAATATTGGGGGGTGACAGATATTCAAACCAAAGTGCTTATTCCCTGCAACATTTCTCTCTCTCTCTTTCCTACATACACAAACACACACACCCCATTCAGGTATATCTTGAATGATATGCTGGGTGTTGCCTGAGAGAATGTGGTGACAGATATTTCAAAAACATATATTCACCACTCCTTGCCTCTCTTGCCTCATCTCTTTGTCTTTTCCACTTGAAGGCTAAAGAAGTATTAAACTGTTAAATCTTTTATTGATGATATTTTTCCTACAGTAAAGCACCAGAAAGTGGGAGGTGGTTAAGTCTCTGACCCTGAAAGTGAGTAACCACCTCGCAGAAATCCTGCCATCACTTCTCACAGGATCTTTGTATAGATTGGGTAGGAGGTTTGATAGGATGATGTGGAAAGAATACATTAATTCTGATATTTTTTAACAGGTACATTTTACACTTGTATATATTTCTTTCAGTTTCAGGCTTTTGTGCCTTTTTCTTGGTGTTTTGTTTGTAATTTCTGTTTCCTCTGATTACTTAGCTTTCTCAGTATATCTATTTGAGTCTATTGCAGACAGTTTTACTTTCAGTTCAGTTTAGTTGCTCAGTCGTGTCCAACTCCTTGTAACTCCATGGACTGCAGCACACCAGGCCTCCCTGTCCATCACCAACTCCCAGGGTTTGCTCAAACTCATGTCCATTGAGTCAGTGATGCCATTCAATCATCTCATCCTCTGTCGTCCCCTTATCCTTCCCCTTTCAATCTTTCCCAACATCAGGGTCTTTACCAATGAGTCAGCTCGTCACATCAGGTGACCAAAGTATTGGAGTTTCAGCTTCAGCATCAGTCCTTCCAATGAATATTCAGGACTGATTTCCTTTAGGATGGACTGGTTTGAACTCCTTGCAGTCCAAGGGACTCTCAAGAGCCTTCTCTAACACTACAGTTTAAAAGCATCAATTTTTTGGTGCTCAGCTTTCTTTATAGTCCAACTCTCACATCCATACATGACTCCTGGAAAAACCATAGCGTTGACTAGATGGACCTTTGTTGGCAAAGTAATGTCTCTGCTTTGTAATATGCTGTCTCGGTTGGTCATAACTTTTCTTCCAAGGAGTAAGCATCTTATAATTTCATGGCTGCAGTCACCATCTGCAGTGATTTTGGAGCCTCCCCAAAATAAAAGTCTGTCACTGTTTCCATTGTTTCCCCATTTATTTGCCATGAAATGATGGGACAAGATGCCATGATCTTAGTTTTCTGAATGTTGAGCTTTAAGCCAACTTTTTCACTCTCCTCTTTCACTTTCATCAAGAGGCTCTTTAGTTCTTCTTTACTTTCTGCCATAAGTGTGGTGTCATCTGCATATCTGAGGTTATTGATATTTCTCCCGGCAATCTTAATTCCAGCTTGTGCTTCATCCAGCCCAGCATTTCTCATGATGTACTCTGCATATAAGTTAAATAAGCAGGGTGACAATATACAGCCTTGATATATTTCTTTCCCTATTAGGAACTAGTCTGTTGTTCCATGTCCAGTTCTAACTGTTGCTTCCTGACCTGCATGCAAATTTCTCAAGAAGCAGATCAGGTGGTCTGGTATTCCCATCTCTTGAAGAATTGTCCACAGTTTCTTGTGATCCACACAGTCAAAGGCTTTGGCATAGTCAATAAAACAGAGACAGATGTTTTTCTGGAACTCTCTTGCTTTTTCGATGATCCAACAGATGTTGGCAATTTGATCTCTGGTTCCTCTGCCTTTTTAAAAACCACCTTGAACATCTGGAAGTTCATGGTTCATGTACTGTCGAAGCTTAGCTTAGAGAATTTTCAGCATTACTTTGCTAGTGTGTGATATGAGTGCAATTGTGTGGTAGTTTAAACATTTGTAGACATTGCCTTTCTTTGGGATTGGAATGAAAACTGACCTTTTCCAGTCCTGTGGCCACTGCTGAGTTTTCAAATTTGCTGGCATATTGAGTGTAGCACTTTCACAGCATCATCTTTTAGGATTTGAAATAGCTCAACTGAAATTCCATCACCTCCACTAGCTTTGTTCATAGTGATGCTTCCTAAGGCCCATTTGACTTTGCATTCCAGGATGTCTGGCTCTAGGTGAGTGATCATACTATCGTGATTATCTGGGTCATGAAGATCTTTTTTATATATTTCTTCTGTGTATTCTTGCCACCTCTTCTTAATATCTTCTGCTTCTGTTAGGCCCATACCATTTCTGTCCTTTATTGAGCCCATCTTTGCATTAAATATTCCCTTGGTATCTCTAATTTTCTTGAAGAGATCTCTAGTCTTTTGCATTCTATTGGTTTCCTCTATTTCTTTGTACTGGTCACTGAGGAAGGCTTCTTATCTTTCCTTGTTATTCTCTCCCTTCAGGGAACTTCCATAAGCCTCTTATCCTCCTCCATCAGAGGGCAGACAAACTGAAAACCACAATTACAGAAAACTGACCAATCTGATCATATGGACCACGCCTTGCCTAACTCAGTGAAACTATGAGCCATGCCAATATGGCCACCCAAGATGGACGGGTCATGGTGGAGAGTCCTGACAAAATGTGGTCCACTGGAGAAGGGAATGGCAAACCACTTCAGTATTCCTGCCTTGAGAACCCCATGAACAGTATGAAAGGGCAAAAAGTTAGGACACTGAAAGATGAACTCCCCAGTTTGGTAGGTGCCCAAATTGCTACCGGAGATCAGTGGAACAATAACTCCAGAAAGAATGAAGAGACGGAGTCAAAGCAAAGACAACACTCAGCTGTGGATGTGACTGGGGATAGAAGCAAAGTCCAATGCTGTGAAGAACAATATTGCATAGGAACCTGGAATGCTAGGTCCATGAAGCAAGGCAAATTGCAAGTGGTCAAACAGGAGATGACAAAAGTGAACGTAGACATTTTAGGAATCAGCGAACTAAAATGGACTGGAATTGGTGAATTTAACTCAAATGACCATTATATCTACTACTGTGGGCAAGAATCCCTTAGAAAAAATGAAGTAACCATCATAGCAAACAAAAGAGTTCGAAATGCAGTGCTTTGACGCAATCTCAAAAATAACAGAATGATCTCTGTTCATTTCCAAGGCAAACCATTCAGTATCACAGTATTCCAAGTCTGTGCAATGGCAACCCACTCCAGTACACTTGTCTGGAAAATCCCATGGACGGAGGAGCCTGGTAGGCTGCAGTCCATGGGGTCTCTGGGAGTTGGAGACGACTGAGTGACTTCACTTTCAGTTTTCACTTTCATGCATTGGAGAAGGAAATGGCAACCCACTACAGTATTCTTGCCTGGAGAATCCCAGGGACAGGGGAGCCTGGTGGGCTGCCATCAATGGGGTCACACAGAGTTGGACATGACTGAAGCAACTTAGCAGAAGTAGCAGCATGCCCGAACCAATAATGCTGAAGAAGCTGAAGTTGAAGCTATGAAGCTTCTATGAAAGCTTCTATGAAGACCTACAAGATCTTCTAGAACTAACACCCCCAAAAGAAGTCCCTTTCATTATATAGGACTGGAATACAAAAGTAGGAAGTCAAGAAACACCTGGAGTAACAGGAAAATTTGGCCTTGGAGTAAGGAATGAAGGCAGGGTAAAGGCTAACAGAGTTTTGCCAAGAGAATGCACTAGTCATAGGAAACACTCTCTTCCAGCAACACAAGAGAGGACTCAACACATGGACATCACCAGATGGTCAACACCAAAATCAGATTGATTATATATTCTTTGCAGCCAAAGATGGAGAAGCTCTATACGGTCAGCAAAAACAAGACCAGGAGCTGATTGTGGCTCAGATCATGAACTCATTATTGCCAAATTCAGACTTAAATTGAAGAAAGTAGGGAAAACCACTAGACCATTCAGGTATGACCTAAAAAAATCCCTTACGATTATACAGTGGAAGTGACAATCGATTTAAGGGACTAGACCTGATAGACAGAGTGCCTGATGAACTATGGATGGAGGTTCATGACATTGTACAGGAGACAGGGAGCAAGACCATCCCCAAGAAAAACAAATGCAAAAAAGCAAAATGACTGTCAAGGAGGCCTTACAAATAGTTGTGAAAAGAAGAGAAGCAAAAAGCAAAGGAGAAAAGGAAAGGTATACCCATTTGAATGCAGAGTTCCAAAGAATAGCAAGGAGGGTTTTGCTTTACTCAGTAGCTATTTGTCTATCTTTTTCTTAAGTCTACTTGGTAAATCTGTATATTCCCTTAAAGAGTTTCTTCTTACTACAGAAATATTCTCTTGTGCGTATGTCATATTGAATAATAGATGAGAGTAGTTTAGAATCTATTTAACAATTTTCCACTGAAACCCGTGATGGATTCATGTTGATGTATGGCAAAACCAAAACAATATTGTAAAGTAATTAGCCTCCAATTAAAATAAATACATTTATATTAAAAAGTATATAAGGGAAATTTTAAATATAAATTTATTCTGTGTTTATGGACTAATTTTCTTTAATACACTTTATTTTCATAAACCATTTATCATTAATTTATATTTGCTTCACTATTTTGTTGATTAGCATTGATTTAAAGAAAACATATTTCACTGAATTTTATTCATCTGATCATTTATTTAATAAATATTTAACAAGCACTTATCATGGTATTTAGAAAATGTTCTCCATCCATACTTGTTGAATGAGTGCATACAATGTACAAGCACTGTCCTAATAGAATAAACACAGGTTAATTAAAGTATGCAAGGTCTTTCCTTCATTCAGCGGTGTGTTAGTGTGTGTGTGTGCCTTTATAGACACCTGTGTTTATATTTGTTACTGAATGTGGAGAGTGATTAATAAGTAAATATTTATAGGTGTTTCAGATATCTTTCTCCATCTTTAATTTTTTTCTCTAGAATATTTTACAAATTTTCTTATTTATTTTTAGGAACTCTATAAACTAACATCATTTACCATTTTTTTTAACATTATTTGGAAATATTTCCCCATCTTTTGTGTATGATTTTAGGTTTGTATATGTGTATGGGAGATTATGTGACCAAATTTATAACGTTTTAGTTTTTTGACTATGCCTTTAATGCAATGTTTCAAATGCCATTCTCCATCTCAAAATAACTTTTAATCAAGTTTATTTTCTACAAATGATTTTATAATTCCACTAAGTAATATTTAAAACCTTACTGCATATAAATTTGTTTTATTGTGTATGATGGTGTAGTATTGTCACCAGTTAGGAATTATATCTTAGATATATGATATGATATATGATATATGATATATGATATATGGTATATATATATGATATATGGTATATATATATGATATATGATATATGATATGTGGTATTTTTACTTATAATTTCAAAATAAAAATATATTATTTCGTGATCTCATGGGCATGACACCAAAAGAATAGGTAAAAATAGACAAGTGAGATTATCCCAGATGGCTCAGTGGTAAAGAGTTCACCTGCCAGTGGAGGAGACACACAAGACATGGATTCAACCCCTGGGTCCGGAAGATCCCCTGGAGAAGGAAATGGCAACTTACTCCAGTATTCTTGCCTGGGAAATCTCATAGACAGAGGAGCCTGGCAGGCTATACTCCATGGGGTTGCAGTGAGTTGGACACGACTGAATGACTGAACACCAGCACGACAGTAAAAGAAACAACAGTAGAGTGAAAAGGCACCTTACAGCAAATCATATAAGGGATTAATTTGCAAAATATATAAGAACCCTACAGCTCAAGAGCAAAACAAAAGCAACAACAACAAAATCTCTAATAAACTGATTAAAGAAATTAGTCAGGAACTAGCCATTTCACCAAAGAAGACATATGGATAGCTAACAGGGATATGAAAATATACTGACATCTCTAATCATCAGAGAAATGTAAATGAAAACCACAATGAGATGTCATCTTACACCTGTCAAAATGGCTATAATTAAAAAAAAGACAAATGTTGACAAGGTTGTGGAGAAACTGGAACTCTTCTGGATATTTATCCACATTAAATGTGTATATTGCATTTCAAAACTATGACCAAAAAATCTGTATAATTTATAGTGATTTGCCTTTTCATTCTGGTATTAAGTTTTTTCTCTCTGCTCTTGATTAGTATTGCTCAGTGTTGATCAATTTTCATGAGGCATGTTTGAACAGCTTTCCTCTATTGTCTTTGTCTTATGCTTACTTTCTTTTTTAGATTAACTTTATTTTTTTTATTAATTCCAATCTTGTACATCCTTTAGGCTTTATTTCCCATATCCTAGCTTCTTAAATGAAAGCTTACATTTTTTCATTTTATGTCTCCCCTCTTTTCTAAATCTAGGGTATAAATTTCCCTTAGACACTACTTTAGTTGCATTGGAAGAATTTAGTTACAGCATATCTTTGTTACCATTATTTCACAATATTTTCAAGTTTGAAAGTTATTTCCAGACCCAGGAATTCTTTGGAAGAATATTTCTTAATTTTCTCAGTAGGGATGGCTAACTATATTTTCTTATTAATACTTAATTTCACTCTGGTCAAAGTAAATATTCTGTATAAATTCAATTCTCTGAAGGTTTTTGCTCTATCACATGATCATCAAAACATCCATTTCTGCTTTGTTGACTATGCCAAAGTCTTTGACTATGTGGATCACAACAAACTGTGGAAAATTCTTCAAGAGATGGGAGTACCAGACCACCTGACCTACCTCTTGAGAAATCTATATTCAGGTCAGGAAGCAGTAGTTAGAACTGGACATGGAACAACAGACTAGTTCCAAATAGGGAAAGGAGTAAGTCAAGGCAGTATATTGTCACCCTGCTTATTTAACTAATATGAAGAGTACATCATGAGTAATTCTGGGCTGGATGAAACACAAGCTGGAATCAAGATTGCTGGGAGAAATATCAATAACCTCAGATATGCAGATGACACCACCCTTATGGCAGAAAGTGAAGAACTAAAGAGCCTCTTGATAAAAGTGAAGGAGGAGAGTGAAAAAGCTCAACATTCAGAAAACTAAGATCATGACATCCGGTCCCATCACTTCATGGCAAATAGATGGGGAAACAGTGGAAACAGTGACAGACTTTATTTTGGGAGGCTCCAAAATCACTGCAGATGGTGACTGTAGCCATGAAATTAAAAGACACTTACTCCTTGGAAGAAAAGCTATGAACAACCTAGATAGCATATTCAAAAGCAGAGACATTACTTTGTGAACAAAGGTCCATCTAGTCAAGGCTGTGGTTTTGCCAGTAGTCATGTATGGATGTGAGAGTTGGACTGTGAAGAAGGCTGAGCACCGAAGAGTTGATGCTTTTGAACTGTGGTGTTGGAGAAGACTCTTGAGAGTCCCTTAGACTGCAAGGAGATCCAACCAGTCCATTCTGAAGGAAATCAGTCCTGAATGTTCATTGGAAGGACTGATGCTGAAGCTGAAATTCCAATACTTTGGCCACCTGATGGGAAGAAGTGACTCATTTGAAAAGACTCTGATGCTGGGAAAGGTTGAAGGTGGGAGGAGAAGGGGACAGCAGAGGATGAAATGGTTGGATGGCATCACTGACTCGATGGACATGAGTTTGAGTAAACTCTGGGAGTTGGTGATGGACAGGGAGGCCTGGCGTGCTGCAGTCCATGGAGTTGCAGTCAGACACGACTGAGCGACTGAACTGAGCTGAACTGATGATCATTTAAAAATGAAAGTTTGCAGTGAATTTACAATAATGTAAATAACAAGTTCTTTCATTGTTGGGTGTATTGCTCTATATATGTTATTTAGCTAACTGTTGTTTACATCTGCTATATTCTTCATTCTTTTTTGTACACTTGGTCTGCATGCTATTGCAAAATACATGTTAAAGTCCCCACATTTTGATTATGATTTTGTCTATTACTGTTTTCATTCTGTCAAGTATTATTCTATATTTCAAAGCAATGTTTTGACATTTTCTTGGATTTTAATATCTATAATATCTTCATTAAGGGTGTATCCTGTTATAATCATGAAAATACCCCTTTTAACTCAATTAGCACATCTTGCTTTGAAGTCTACTTTCTGTAACATTTGTATAGCTACTCCAGTTTTCTTACGGTTAGGATTCACACAGTATGTACATTTTCCCCATCATTTTACTTTCAACCTTTCTTTACCCTCATATATAAGCTGAATATCTTCATGGTAGCATTTACATGAATTTTGTGGTTTTATCAAGATGGGCATTAATTTGAAATATCTAACCAATTTACTGTAAGTGCAGTTATTGGTATTGTTGGGCTAGTATCTATCATTTCCTTTTAATTGACGCATGTGCTTTATGTTCCTTTTTCCTCTCTTTCCCCCCTTCTTTTGTATTAAACAGATCTGTTATTATTCCAAATTTTCCTTTTTCCTTTGATTTTCAGCAGCTTTACTAGGTGTGGGAGTTTTCATGCCCATCCATCCATTTAAAAAAAATTATCAGTTATTATATCTTCAATTATTACTTCTGCTGCTCTGTCTCTCTGTCTTAGCTTCTCTTCTCCTCCTATCCCACTCCTCCTTCTTCCCATCTCTCATCTCTAGGACTCCTCTAAGTCAGTAATTCTGTGTTGAGTTCTATCTAAAATTCTTCTAAACTTATTAATTCAACTCTCTAGACATTTTATTTTCAGTTGGTACCTGTTCCTTGATTTTTATAGTTATAATAAGTTGTTAATGTTTTTCATCTTTTCACCATTTATTCTCTCATTTCCTCTTTTTTCCTCGATATATTGATCTTAGTTAAAATCTATATCTGCTAACTCCAGCACCTCTATCCTGTGAGTCTCTGCCTTCTCTTATTTTCTTTTTTTTTCACTTTGTTAATATGTCATGTCATCCCATGTCCTCGGCATTGAAAAAATGATCCTCCAGATACATTTTCTAACCCTTGAGAGGATTCATATTCTGTTTTGTTAAGCAAGTAGGAGAAGGGTTGAAGATCACTCAAATGTATAAATACAACTGAGAACTGAGCTGTAACAAGTCTAGGTTGCGGTTTTGGTAGCACTCAATCCACCTCTTATCTCTCTGTCCATGTGGCATGGGCCTTCAAAGATTTTGGTTGAAAACCTGGATATTTTGGAAGCTCAGCACCCAAGAGAGTAAGGGAATATCCACTCTGCTCTCCAAGACTTTTGACATAGGTCTTTGGCTTCCTGCCAGCTTCATGACTTGTATAATGAGCACATATTCGAGGAAAAAAATCTGTTGTGTGAGAAAGGATTTCAGGTCTCCAATTCTGTCTCACCACCAGGTAACCCAAAATTATGCTGGCTTCTCTGTCCAAATAGGAGTCCTCTGTTTCTTGAGCCCAGATTCTGAGCCATTAACCTAGGCACCAAATTGGGAAATTCCTGCAGAGAAAAAGAAGCTGTAGATCCTTGGCTAACATTGAAACATATTACATGATCTCCACTCTTTAGAATTTTAACATATTTAGTCCATGTTGTGTCCACAAATTTCTGATACTTTTCAATTCAGTTCAGTCGTTCAGTCATGTCCGACTCTTTGCGACCGCATGAATTGCAGCACGCCAGGCCTCCCTGTCCATCACCTCCCAGAGTTCATTCAAACTCACGTCCATCGAGTTGGTGATGCCATCCAGCCATCTCATCCTCTGTCGTCCTCTTGTCCTCCTGCCCTCAATCCCTCCCAGCGTCAGAGTCTTTTCCAATGATACCTTTACTTAAAGAAAATTTCCAGCATTTAAAGTTGTGCCTAACCAGACCATTGGCCTGCTTTCTCTTCCATTCTTCATGGAAGTACAGAATTTGAGGTTTTATTCTCTAGTTTTCACTTACTTAAACTACAACAGTGATAGACATCATTTACCCTTTCTTTCCATGACTGGTTATGTATCAAAGGACAGAATAATGTAGTGTGTCTGTCAATATTGTTTGTTCAAAGGCTTTCAAAGCAGGACTATAACATATTTTTGCTCTGAGAGTTAGAAATACATATTTTCCCCTAGAGAACAAATAACTCCAAATTTTATATAATAGCAATTCCTGACACAATGTCCAAGGAGAGATTATATTCATTTGGGAGAAGAAGCTGCATTCTGTGATTCCCAGTGGAATCTGGCCAATGTCAGTCAATATCTTCTGACATCATCTCTCACTGCAGGGTTGTTTAATCTACTCAAAGAGATTATATTTTTTGAAACTAAGTATCCAGATCTGGAGTTTGAAGCTTAGAATCATAAGTGAACTATTCTGGGGTAAACCATGGTGTCTCACAGACCATTTGTTTTTCAGTTCTCATGACTATACCAAGGAGAATGATTTTAACGATAGAGGATTCATGGCTGCTTCCCGAAGCTTCTGATGAGGCCACTGCCTGACTCTAAAGTCAATGACCAAGAGTGTGTAGCTTATAAAGAATACATCCAGCTACCAGCCTAATCCTGTGACTCTGAACTCATTTAACCCCTCAGGGTAGAGAGACCAACATTTCCTGTAAATCTTTCTCAGATTCTGTGCAGAGCTCTACAAATCAGAATGTTAACTCTGATAGGACCTTGTAACACCATCTGTCTCAGGCTACCTAGTAGTAATATTTCCTGTTTTTGTCCATTTTCATCCTTGTTATACTCTTATCACTTCCATAAGAAACCAGATCCAAATGTTCCACAGGGCACTGGCTCCACAGCATCAGCTTCTGAAGACAGCGCCCCCAACTGCTCGGGTGAGGGTCCCACAGGACAGAAGATCTTTCTCATCTCCTGGTCAGCACCCCATTGCCCCATTTCTGTCTCCTCAGACAGCAGACAGCTCTGCCTGGTGGACGGGGGCGGGCCCTGCACCAGGAGAGTGGAGATCCTTCACCAGGGTTCCTGGGGCACCATCTGTGATGACAGCTGGGACCTGGACGGTGCCCGTTTGGTGTGCAGGCAGCTGGGCTGTGGAGAAGTCCTCAGTGCTGTGGAGTCTGCTCCCTTTTGGGTGGGATCAGGACCCATCTTGCTGGATCATGTGTATTGTGGAAGAATGGAGTCCCACGTGTGGCAGTGCCCTTCCCGTGGCTGGGGGAAGCACAACTGTGGTCATGACAAGGATGCAGGAGTTACCTGCTCAGGTATGATCAGTGAATTGCCCACCTACTGAAAGAACAGAAAGCTCCAAGGAAGATGGTGTCTGATCACCAGGGCAATAGATGTGTAAGCTAGAGACATCTGAGATATCCTCCTTGAATGCATAAAGTATCTGTGAGTGATCAGTTAAGTTCAGTCGCTCAGTGGTGTCCGACTCTTTGCTACCCATGGACTGCAGCATGCCAGGCTTCCCTGTCCATCACCAACTGCCAAAGCTTACTCAAACTCATGTCTATTGAGTCGGTGATGCCATCCAACCATCTCATCCTCTGTCCTCCCCTTCTTCTCCTGTCTTCAGTCTTGCCTAGAATCAGGGTCTTTGCAAAGGAGTCAATTCTTCCCATCAGGTGGCCAAAGTATTGGAGTTTCAGCTTCAGCATCAGTCCTTCCAATGAATATTCAGGACTGATTTCCTGATGGGCTTCATTTATTGCTACTTTCCTCTTACAAGTCTCTGCTATTTCTTCCCCAGTGATCTTACCTGATATAGCTTAATCTATATCCCAATAAAAATTGATACTCATTTTTATATAATTTACTTTTGGAAGAGTGAAACATTTGCAGATCACCACACGCACCTGCTTTGCACAGTGAGCCCATAGGAGGAAAGGGCTAGAATGAGGCTGTACCTTCCAGGATGGAGTCCTTTCTGTATATATAGTGCAAAACACACTTTTGTGCTAGGTTAGTAGGAGTGGAGGCACAGGGGACATCATCAAACAAATCGGAGAGGAACTTATGGATTTGTGCCAAATTGAAAGTCCTCTTTGAAAATTTAGATTTGAATATTCATAGCTCTTTGACTGGTAGGACAACAGAGTTGTTGATGATATGTTCTGAGTCTGGGTTCTCCTTTCATTGTTACTAGGAAGGATTGTCTGTTCTTTTTTTTTCTTTAAAACCTCTGTATAAACCAAAATTTTGGAGGAACACTTAGCCACACACTGACAAGTCAAAGACATAGGCAATAAAATATGAATTTCTATGTTTTGTGGTAATAAATTATATTTTATACCTGATGTCTTCAATGATATAAGAGAATTGTGTTTGGGGGCTTGTTTGATAGGAATAGGAGTAAGAAGACACCTGTAATTTTTGAAGAAGGTGGAGGAGACTTATAGTAGCTAAGAGGAAGAAGAAGGGCAATGGGAGATGTCAAAGGCCATATGGGGTTCTCTGAGCATCACTGCGGGTCCAGGTGTGGTGTGGAGGATGCTATGTGTGCCTAAGGATACAGGAGGTCTGTACAGCAAGAGACCAGACAAGGATGTATTTTTATTATATTTAATACCTTTATCCACTCACACCAGCCTCCTATTGCACAAATTTTCTTACAATTTTCACACACATATCCTTTTATATAAAATTTAAAATCAAGTAGAAAATAAAAAAGAAATAATAATATATCTCAGAAGTATCTATCCTGATGTGTACAAGACTTTATTGATTATTCAGCATATATTTGAGTGTTTAGCATGTATCTTGGTATATGAAACAGCATACAAGAAATATTTCTTTCTTGTTCTTTTTAAATTTGTAATCTCATGGGATTGATATAGAAACTAACAACCTGTTAAGTAAAAATGTTTTAATTAGAATGTGTATCCTATGACCAAACTCCCAGCCAGACCACACCAGATGTCCTAACCTGGACTGGGGAGTTGAAAGTGGGTAAGTAACAAAAGGCTAACAGATCATCCTGGCTCTCACCACTCCTTCTTGGATAAGTGGTCAAGCTGGTCCTTTGATTCATTAATTTCTATAGTGTCTTTTCTGTTCTCTCCTGTTCTCTATAGTAGATTTTTATTCTGTTGACATATTCTTTCTGAACCTTCAATGTTCTCATACTTATGAAATCAGAGTCCTTTGCCAGAAAGAATTCCACCGTGTACATAAATAATTATAAGCACAGTCAGAAATCAGGCAAATGTATTTAAAAATTGTTCTTTATGATGAGAAGTTTTATTTTTTTCATTAGGTTATCTTTCCTCTATCCAAAATGTGGTCCCTGAAGGTCAAATGTCTCCCTCTTTCAGTTTCATACTCCATCCACTCTCAGTTTAACCTACCCTTCATCCCACCCACACTCCCCTCCTACAGAAGTTCTTCCCTTTCAGATTCTCTTTTCCATCTGTTTGTAGCTCTTAGGATTGTTTTCTCTTGTCTGCGGTGGGAGAAATGGGAAAGGGAAACAGGGTTAGGTCGCAGATGGAAGGAGGACAGGGGTAAAATGTGTTAAAAACTTGCTGGACAAATATTTTCCCCAAATCTTCCTTTCATCCATATTGAGGCTTTTGTAATGTAGAAATCTGTAAATTATATATGGCTGTTTGCTGTGTCTTCTCTTCTTCTCCCTCTCCTTTTTTTTTTTTTTTTAAACAGCATGATGACTATTTCTCAAGAAATAGGAAAGTAGTTTGCAGTTAGCTTATGAGTGCATGCTAGGTCTCTTCAGTCATGTCTGACTCTTTGTGACTCTGTGAACTGTAGCCCATCAGGCTCCCTCATCCATGGGATTCTCCAGGACAGAATACTGGAGTGGGTTGCTATGCCCTCCTCCCACGAATTGAACTTGTGCATTGGCAGGGGGGTTCTTTACCACTAGTGCCACCTGGGAAGCACCATTTAGCATATAGATAGAATTTAAAAACATTAAATTACCTCCACTCCATAGCATTTGCTAAGACTCTCATGTGTTGGAAGAAAACCAGTAATATGAACTAATGAACACAGTTAGTCACCTTGTATAGTCCCACTGAGAACTCATTCTCTCCTGGGTTCAGTGGTAAATCCTAGGCTTTCTTGAAAGATGGCTAGGACCAATCCTTTCTCCTATGACTCTGACCTTTCTTCATATTCAAACTCATCTGTGGACAATTTTTTTTCACAATTCAAGTTGGATAAGAAATTCTTGGAATTTCTCACCATCAGAGATTATGAGAAACATATGGGAATCATAAGAAGTAAACTTGTTATAATATCTAGCTTTCCTTCCATGAGCCATAAGTCTGCTTATAGACTGACCTGCACTCAGATCTCTCGATTGATTTCCCTTGTATCAGTGACTTGAGTATTGACTCCTGAGAAAAATCCGGCTGGACTTCTAGCCCCAGAAATGTCAGGATGGCCTTCTAACCTTGTCTGGATCTTAGTTCTCTAAACTCTTGAATCCCAAGGACCTATTTCACTCTGGGTTAGTTCAGTTCTGCACCCAAGTCTGATGCCCATTGCAGTGTGGTTTCCTTGGGCCCTATAGTTTCCAGACCCTTAAATGAGGAATTCTCATCCTAACCAGCATCAAATATAGGTTTTTGGAATTCAACCATTCTAAACTAACTCTGCAAATCCTTCTGGATTTCTCTTCTGAAACCCGCCCATGAAAATGCAATTCTGACACTGTCAAATTTTCTCTTCATGCCTCAGTGCTGGAAAATAAAAGCTTTCACACCATTGCCTGTGACATGTTTCCAGTTGCCAAGCCAGGATCATGAACATGCAGTGGGTTTATTTATTTGTTTCTCTCAGGATTTGTGCATCTGGTTGGAGAGGATGGACCCTGCTCTGGGTGAGTAGAAGTTTATTCTGGAGAAGACTGGATCCCAGTGTCTTATGGGAACTTCACACTCCCCACTGCCCAAGTCATCTATGCAGAGCTGGGGTGTGGCAAATCTGTGTCAGTCCTGGGACATGAGCTCTTCAGAGAGTCAGATGGCCAGGTCTGGGCTGAAGCATTCAGGTGTGAGGGGGAGGAGACTAAGCTCTGGTCCTGCCCCAGAGTGCCCTGTCCAGGGGGCACTTGTCACCACAGTGGAGCTGTTCAGCTTGTCCTTTCAGGTGAGATGTAGGTCAGGACTAACCTCCCTGCACATTCTGTTCAGGTGAGAAATCATGAGATGTTTCTGAAATTCTGTTATCTCATATCCAGCATACTCAGAAGTCCGGCTCATGACAAACGGTCCTTCTCAGTGTGAGGGGCAGGTGGAGATGAACATTTCTGGACAATGGAGAGTGCTCTGTGCCTCCCACTGGAGTCTGGCCAATGCCAATGTTGTCTGTCATCAGCTCGGCTGTGGAGTCGCCATCTCCACCCCCGGAGGACCACACTTGGTGGCAGAGATGACCAGATCTCAACAGTCCGATTTCACTGTTTGGGGGCTGAGTCTTTCCTGTTCAGTTGCCCTGTGACTGCCCTGGGTGGTTCTGACTGTTCTCATGGCAACATGGCCTCTGTGATCTGCTCAGGTAAGAGAGAGGGAAGGGCTATTGGTACTCAGGATGCTCCTGGAGTGATATGTCTCCAATGGCAGGGAGGGAGTGAAAACTGACTTCAAACGTTAGATATTTCATGACAAAATATGGGTTTTGTCATTATTCATTCATGTTTCAGATCGGGGCAAGAACCATAAAGGAGAATACATATTTTAAGTAAACATAACTATTTAAGTATAATCATAGTGAACAATATATAAGCAAAAAGGGTATACTTTAGTCAGGGATTTTTTCCCCACTGAACCATGTGAGAATTTCTATGCCCATCAGTTTCCTTTACCCGATAACCTCAGCATGTACTTCTTAAAACATCATTCAAATTCAGGAAATTTCAATTTCACACATTATTAACAATTTTGAAATACATCTGAACTTGAAATTGTTTTGTTTTGAAGTTATAGTAGAAAGGTTTAACTACAAATTCAATATTTTTAATAAATCAGAATTATTCAGATTTTCTATTCATCCATATGTCATTTCAAATGGAACTATTCAAAGAATTTCTCTACTTCAGCTAATTGTGTAAAAGTCTTGGCAAAGAAGGAGTGATGTCAGCATCATGGTGGTTTGCTTCCTTCCTATTTGCTTCTCTTTTTAACAACTAATTAACCATACATCCATGATTAAAAGTGCCTCTGTGAAAGTTGTGGGATCCATAACTTATATCAAAGGACCAGGAAGATGGTCACTCACCTGGGCATCCAGTAATAGGTGGGTAGACATTGGTACACACTGGAGCCAGCAGGAGCTAGTGAAGCTGTCCCAGCCCCCTGGGCCATGGTCAGGGAAAACATGAAGAAACATGGTGAGTGCTCATTTGGACAGATACCTATAGAAATTGTTAGAAGTCCAGGATTCCTGAAGGAAGAGTTCATTACTCTGTTGGAGCCAAAAAAGTTAAGTTTGAATTATTGGGGAGGATTAAAGGATTTTGCCAGTGCTGCTCCTTACCTCAAGGTGACACAGCATAAATTTGAACTAGCTGGTGGCGCCTCTCTCACGGGTGAAAAGGAAAGCAATGAGCTAGTGCCCACTTGATATTGCTGGGGAAACCAATTTCTTTCCAGCAGCACCCAGAGTTCTAGGGCTGAACCTCCATGACTGAGGCGAGAGAGGAAATATGAAAGATCATTAAAAATGTCAAAAAGTGTAAAAGGGATGCAATTCCTGCGACTACACTCAGGGCTTAAGCAGGAAGCCCATCCATAAGCCTCTAGGAGAATGTCACCCAAAGATCTCTCTCCCTGGGCCTGTAGGTACTCCAAGTCCCTGAGGGTACTAAATCTTTAGTAAATCATCTTTACTACCACCCTTCTGACAGCTGCTTTTGTGTGTTTCCAAGTGTGGAGATGAAAGCAAACTCCAGTAAATGGAGTGATCTCAAAAAACAGACTAGAGTCTGTGGGCAGGGAGGTAACCACAGGCTTGAGCTGTAGCTCAACATTCTGCAAAACATGAGAGGTTTTCAGCAGCCTGTTGAGTTTTATGGACCAAAGAACACATAAAAGCTTAAGGTATTTTCTATAAGATGAAGCAATAAATGTAGAGTGAGTCTATATAAGGTCAGAGAAGAGTATATACCACCTGAAGGTAATCAGTAAAAATTTAATGTGGTGTCTGCTACATCTAAGGCAAAAGCAGCAAAGCAAAATTTCAAGGAACTTGAAGAATTAAAGAAAGTAATCATCACCAAAGAGTAACAGTAACTTTTGACATTTTCCTTTGATTTTCTGCAGCTTTAGTAGATGTGGAGGTTTTCATAGCCTTCCAACCATTTAAAAAAAATTCTTAATTATTACATCTTCAAATATTACTTCTGCTGCACTCTGTTTCTCTTCTTCTCCTATTCCCTTCTTTTTCCTTCTCCTCCTTCTCCTTTTCCTCCTCCTCATCTCTCAACTCTAGGACTCCTCTAAGACACTAATGCTGTGTTCAGTTCTGTCTAAAATTCTTTTAAACCTATTCATTCAGTTCTTAATTCTAGATATTTTATTTTCAGTTGGCAACTGTTCCTTTGATTTTCTTATAGTTACAATTATTTGTTAACTTTTTTCACTTTTCACATTTTGATTCTTTCCTTTCCCTTTTCCCCCTAAACACATTGTTCATAGTTAAAATCCTTATCTGCTAACTCCAGCATATCTAGCATGTGTGTCTCTGCCTTCTCTTACCTTCCTTTTTTCAATTTTTAAATTTGTCGTGTCATCCATCTCTTTACATGCAATGCAATTTTTAACTGAATGAGAAAAATGATGCATAAGAAAATAAGATATCCCAGATACATTTTCTAACACCTGAAAGGATTTATATTCTGTTTTGTTAAGCAAGTGGGAGAAGGGGTTCAGACCACCCAGATGTCTAAACTAGCTAGAGTTGAGCTGTAACAAGTCTGGGTTGCGGTATTTGTAGCACTCAGTCTGCCTCTGATTTCTCTGCCCCTGTGTTATGGGCTTTTAGAGTTTATAATTGAAAACCTGAATATTTTGGTAGCTCAGCAGTCAGGAGGATGAGGGAATACCCACTCTGTTTCCAAGGTGTTTGACACAGTTCTTTGGCCTCCTGCCATTGACAGCATGTTTACTAAGCAGATATTTGAGGAGAAAACCTGCTATATGAGAGAGGCTCTCAAGTCTCCAATTTTGTCACTGCAGCACCAGGTAACCCCCAAATCATGCAGGCTTCTCTGTCCCACTTTGATCCATTAATCCAGGCAACAAATTGGGAAATTCCCATAGAGAAAGAGAAGCTTCAGATCCTTGGCTAAAAATGAAATGATCTCCACTCTTTAGAATTTTAGCACACCCTTCCAACAACACAAGAGAAGACTCTACACATGCACATCACCAGATGGTCAACACCAAAATCAGATTGATTATATTCTTTGCAGCCAAAGATGGAGAAACTCTATACAGTCAACAAAAACAAGACGAGGAGCTGACTGTGGCTCAGATCATGAACTTCTTATTACCAAATTCAGACTTAAGTTGAAGAAAGTAGGGAAAACCACTAGATCATTCAGGTACGACCTAAATCAAATCCCTTATGATTATATAGTGGAAGTGAGAAATAGATTTAAGGGCCTACATCTGATAGATAGAATGCCTGATGAACTATGGAATGAGGTTCATGACACTATACAGGAGACAGGGATCAAGAGCATCCCCATGGAAAAGAAATACAAAAAAGCAAAATGGCTGTCTGGGAAAGCCTTACAAATAGCTGTGAAAAGAAGAGAAGCGAAAAGCAAAGGAGAAAAGGAAAGATATAAGCATCTGAATGCAGAGTTCCAAAGAATAGCAAGAAGAGATAAGAAAGCCTTCTTCAGTGATCAATGCAAAGAAACAGAGGAAAACAACAGAATGGGAAAGACTAGAGATCTCTTCAAGAAAATTAGAGCTACCTAGGGAACATTTCATGCAAAGCTGGGCTTGATAAAGGACAGAAATGGTATGGACCTAACAGAAGCAGAAGATATTAAGAAGAGATGGAAAGAATACACAGAAGAACTGTACAAAAAAGATTTTCATGACCCAGATAATCACAATGGTGTGATCACTCATCTAGACCCAGACATCCTGGAATGTGAAGTCAAGTGGGCCTTAGGAAGCATCACTATGAACAAAGCAAGTGGAGGTGATGGAATTACAGTTGAGCTATTTCAAATCCTGAAAGATGATGCTGTGAAAGTGCTGCATCAATATGCCAGCAAATTTGGAAAACTCAGCAGTGGCCACAAGACTGGAAAAGGTCAGTTTTCATTCCAATCCCAAAGAAAGGCAATGCCAAAGAATGCTCAAACTACCACACAATTGCACTCATCTCACACGCTAGTAAAGTAATGCTCAAAATTCTCCAAGTCAGGCTTCAGCAATATGTGAACTGTGAACTTCCAGATGTTCAAGCTGGTGTTAGAAAAAGCAAAGGAACCAGAGATCAAATTGCCAACATCCGCTGGATCATGGAAAAAGCAAGAGAGTTCCAGAAAAACATCTATTTCTGCTTATTGACTATGCCAAAGCCTTTGACTGTGTCGATCACAATAAACTGTGGAAAATTCTGGAAGAGATGGGAATACCAGACCACTTGACCTGCCTTTTGAGAAATTCATATGCAGGTCAGGAAGCAACAGTTAGAACTGGACATGGAACAACAGACTGGTTCCAAATAGGAAAAGGAGTACGTCAAGGCTGTATACTGTCACCCTGCTTATTTAACTTCTATGCAGAGTACATCATAAAAATGCTGGACTGGAAGAAACAGAAGCTAGAATCAAGATTGCCGGGAGAAATATCAATAACCTCAGATATGCAGATGACACCACCCTTACGGCAGAAAGTGAAGAGGAACTCAAAAGCCTCTTGATGAAAGTAAAAGTGGAGAGTGAAAAAGTTGGCTTAAAACTCAACATTAAGAAAACGAAGATCATGGCATCTGGTCCCATCATTTCATGGGAAATAGATGGGGAAACACTGGAAACAGTGTCAGACTTTATTTTTCTGGGCTCCAAAATCACTGCAGATGGTAACTGCAGCCATGAAATTAAAAGACACTTACTCCTTGGAAGGAGAGTTATGACCAACCTAGATAGCATTTTCAAAAGCAGAGACATTACTTTGCCAACAAATGTCCGTCTAGTCAAGGCTATGGTTTTTCCAGTGGTCATGTATGGATGTGAGAGTTGGACTGTGAAGAAGGCTGAGTGCCAAAGAATTGATGCTTTTGAAATGTGGTTATGGAGAACTCTTGAGAGTCCCTTGGACTGCAAGGAGATCCAACCAGTCCATTCTGAAGGAGATCAGCCCTGGGATTTCTTTGGAAGGAATGATGCTAAAGCTGAAACTCCAGTAGTTTGGCCACCTCATGTGAAGAGTTGACTCATTGGAAAAGACTCTGATTCTGGGAGGGATTGGGGGCAGGAGGAGAAGGGTACGACAGAGGATGAGATGGCTGGATGGCATCACTGACTCGATGGATGTGAGTCTGAGTGAACTCCGGGAGTTGGTGATGGACAGGGAGGCCTGGCGTTTTGCGATTCATGGGGTTGCAAAGAGTCGGACACAACTGGGCAACTGAACTGAATTGAAAGTCTTTGACCATGAAAATGAGCAACCAGCTTACAAAGATCCTGCCATCTTTTTCTCAGAGGTTCTCTGCATAGAGTGGGTAGGAGATTTAATAGGATGATCTGGAAAGAACATACAAATTTTGATACTTTATGACAGGTACTATTTACCCTTCTGGTTTTTTGTGTTGCTTTGAATTTGTATTTATTTCTCTCAGCTTCAATTCTTTTATATATACTTTTCAGTCTTCTGTTTGCTATTTCTGCATCTTTCCTGTATGTTTCTTTTTTAAGAGATTCCTAACCAACACTTTGGGCTTTTCTGGTGTCTCAGACAGCAAAAAAACTGCCTGCAGTGCAGGAGACCTGGGTTCGATTCCTGGATAGGGAAGATCCAGTGGAGAAAGGAATAGCAATCTACTCCAATATTCTTGCCTGGAAAATCCTATGGACAGTGTAGCCTAGTGGGCTGCATTCCATAGGTCACAAACAGTCAGACAGGACTGAAAGACTAACACACACGCACACATAACCAACACTGCATTGTAGATCAATTATCTTCCAATTAAAAATAAATTTAAAAAACAGTTTCCTTTTACAACAGTAGTCTTCACTTGCCTACTTGTCACACTGAATAGTAGGTAAGAGTAGCTTATAATCTATCTAATAATTTTCCATTAAAATTATGTATGTGAGATTTTGAGTATAAATTAACTCTGTTCTTCTGGACTGATTATTTTTAATATGAGCTATTATCATAGACTATTACCATTCACTTATATTTGGTTTACTATTTCACTGATTAGTGTGAATTTAAAGTTTTATTTTATGGAATTTTATTCATCTATTCATTCACTCAATGACTATTTATCAAGCCCTTATCTAGGTATTTAGAAAAGGTTTTCCATATATATTTGTTGAATGAGTGCATACAATGTGCAGATACTGTCCTAATAGCAGAAACATGGCATATATAAGATATATAAGGTCCTTCTTTTCATGGAACTTTCATTAAGAGAGGCGTATGTGTACATTTATAGGTGTCTGTGTTTATATTTGCTGTGGGATGTGAAGACTGATAAACAAGTAAATATTTAAGTAATTTCAGCTGTGATCAGATGCAGTGAAAGTTTCAGCCCAGGAGATAATGAGCCTGTGTTTTCACATGTCATTTGCACTGACCCAAGGACCTTAGATAATCTTTTCTGGGGACAAGATCACCCCCAGCTGTTCCTGATCCAGTGTTTCCTTCTTGTTTGCAGGAAGAAGACCCAAGAGCTGTCCAACTGCTGCCCCCTGCACAGGTACGTCAGCCCCGCCCCCTCCCCTGTGGCTCCCAGGGGTTCCTTCCTCCCACCAGGGGAGTCACAGGAGGGGCTGCTGCCTTTTCAGACAGAGAGAAGCTCCAGCTCAGGGGAGGAGACACCAAGTGCTCAGGGCGGGTGGTCTGGCACAGTGGCTCCTGGGGCACTGTGTGCGATGACTCCTGGAGCCTGGCAGAGGCTGAGGTGGTGTGTCCACAGCTGGGCTGTGGCCAAGCCCTGGAAGCCATGCGGGCCACGGCGTTTGGCCCTGGAAATGGGAGCATCTGGCTGGATGAGGTGCGGTGAGGGGGTGGGGAGTCCTCCCTGTGCGACTGTGCTTTGAAGTCCTGGGGGCAGAGCGACAGCAAGCATGAGGAGGATACTGGTGTGAGGTGCTCTGGTGAGTGAGGGGCTTGGAGTCTACCCTGGGTGAGCTGGGGCAGCGCAGGGGCACTGGAATCAGCCAGGCGTGGTGGGGAGTTTGTATTTAGACAGTGTCCAGGTCCTGGGGCTCTGATCTAGGATGGGGGAGCTGGGAGGATGGGATACTGGTGTTGTGGAGACTGAGGTCTGATTTCAGGCTCAGGAGGGAAAAATGGGTTTGCTCTGCTTTCTGGCCAATTTCTTTTCCTCACACTGCTGTTTTTCTCTTTAGGTGTAAGGAAAACATTGACCCGACTGCCACAGGTACTGTGAACACCCATGGGCAGGAGAGAATACTCAGGTCTGGGGACCTGTTCTGTGGGCCCTCTGACAGCTCAGGAGAGGAAAGACCCTGAGGAGCCCTGGCTGTTGGGGAGGAGCCCAGGGGGTTATGTTGGGGAACTCCTCTGCCTTGGTTCCTGGGGCCACATTTTTCTCATGACTGGGGTCCAAGGGAGACTGGTTCCTGTGTTGCAGAATCTAAGATTCTCCCATCTGCCTCTGAGTGTTGCTCCTCATCAATGAGGTGTGGGTCCCAGGACTGTTTGATGCTCTGTCTCCTGAAGCCCAAGGAGAGGGGATGAGCTGGGTCCTCAGAGGCTGTCTCTGCAGGGCAGCTCCCTGACAATCCCCAGCTCTGCCTTGGAGTCACACGGGCTGGAATGGAGTTGACTCATCTCAGGATGAGACCTGGGGGAGCCACGTCACTGTCAGTGCACTTGTGTCTGAGGCTGGGATGCCATTGTCTGGAGCCCCTGGAAATGCTGGCACAGGGGGTTTCTCTGTGCCCAGGACCTTCTCCACACCCTGTTGCCTTGTTCTCTTTAGGGTCCAGACCAGTTTCAAGTCCTCTCCCTGGGATCTTCTCCTTGCCTGGGGTCCTCTGCCTCATCCTGGGGTCCCTTCTCTTCCTGGTCCTCATCATCCTGGTGACTCAGGTGTTCAGATGGATAGCAGAGCGCAGAGGTGGGCTGCAGGGGGAACTGGGGACCAGGGAGAGTGTGTGGAGGCAGGAGATGGGGCAGGTGTGAGGAGGGGAACCTGGGCCAGGTCTCTGTTGTGAGTCTGAAGAACTCCATGTTCTCCATGCTGAGCTCTAAGGGGTGAGTAGACAGAGGTTCTTAGGACTGGGGCGTGAACTCTCATAAGTCATGACCTCTCCTATGAGACCAGACAGAGTCAGGGCTGAGCTGTGAATTCAGGTCAGACAGGGGAGAGGGTGCTGACATGGTGCATGGGGTGGAAGATGATGCCGAGGTCCAGGCAGCCTCCGTGTGAACATCAGGGAGATAAAGGGTGGGCCTGCTGGACCGAAGTGTCTGGGGAAGCACCTCTGACCTGCTGGGGGATCTCTCAGCCTTATCCAGCTATGAAGATGCTCTTGCTGAAGCCGTGTATGATGAGCTTGATCATCTTGTGACTCAGAAGGAGGGTCTTCTTGGCAGCCCAGGTGGGTGTCTCTGTCTGCCCTCCTGGGACCTCTAGTTGTCACACCCACTGGGTGTGCGTATTTTCTCAGCATCTGCAGACCCCACACGTTCCCCAGGCTCACAGAGGTAGCTCTCTAAAGTGGCAGAATGGCCTCTTACAGCCCTGTGAACCTCCAGCCTCTGTCTACACTGCAAGAGCCAGACCCATCCCTTCTCAGCCTTAACACCGGTCCTGTGGGTGTGGGAGGATCATTCTGTGTGTTGTGTGATGTTTTTCTCCACTTTAGGCTTCCTCTCAGATGGTGAGGACAATGACTCCAGGTCCGCTCCAGGTAATAGAGGTGGACCTGCTTCAGCTGAGTGTTGGGAGGAGAGTTTCCCTCCTCATAGAGAGGAGATGTAGGGGGAACAATCTTCCTTTAATGGACCAGAGGGATCCCTTGTGTCCAGATTGGGTCTGTCCTTATCCTTCTCTGGCTGTTCTGTGATGTCTCACATTTGGGACTGGGCTCTCTGTGTTCAGAATCACAAGAGATACACACTGGTTTTAAAAAAAAAATCTGTAAAGCACAATTTGTCAAAATACTTTAGTAATGCTCAATGGTGGGAGAATTGCTTTGAGATATATATTTTCAAACAGGAAATATTAAGATATATAAAGTCATGTTTTGGTTTATGGACACATCAAAATGAAACATGGTCTTAGAGAAAAAAAAAATCTTTTGAAACTGGTGCCTCTGTTTAGCAGCTCAGAAACCTGGTCAGAAGGCATCTTAGGCATTTCCCAGACCAACCCACCTAATGTGGTTTAATCTGACCTCTGATGTGCCCTCAGAAGCCCCAGATCAGAAGACCTATGCCCTTGGTGAGGATTATGATGATGCTGAAGAGGTTCCAATGCGTGGGGCTCATCCTACCTCTCAGGGGAGTGAGGAGGAAGTGCTTCCAAAGAAGGAAGATGGGATGAGGTCTCAGACAGGTGAGTGGAGTTAGCTGATCCCCTGTAATCTTTGGTCTCTGTCCTGGAAAGGGTGAATTTGAGTTCCTCAATGTCAAGCCTCTCTACAGTTTCTCATGCATTTGAGAATCTCATGCAGGATAATCTCATGCATTTGATGGGCTTCCCTGGTGGCTCAGATGGTAAAGAATCTGCCTGCAATGCAGGAGACCCGGGTTTGATCCCTGGGTCAAAGATCTCCAGGAAGATCACCTGGAGAAGGGAATGGCTACCCACTCTAGTATTCTTGCCTGGAGAATCCCATGGATTGAGGAGCCTGGGGGGGGGGGCGGGGGGGCTACAGTTCATAGGGTTACAAAGAGCCAGACACAACTGAATAACTAGCACTTCACTGCCTGGAAGCAGGTCTTCTCAGAGCTCCTGTGTGAGCACAGGTCTCCTGTGATGCAGGGTTTCCACATGAGCTGAGGTCCCAGAGAGTAAGTGGACTGGATCTGAAAGGACAGCTTGGATCCATCCTCACTGCAACTGATATGAAATAGGCTGAGCCTCCCTGCCCACCCCTGGGTCCCAGGGATGCTTTGTCATCACCACATGCTTAACTTGCTTCCTCCTCACTGTCTGGCCCCCTTGTCTCTGTTCTAAATCATACCTCTCTTTCCTCTTTCAAGCTCTTCTCTAAACATCTTTAGAGAGGAAGCTGATCCTGGGGAAGGAGAAGAGAGCCCCTGGCTGCTCCAGGGGGAGAAAGTGGACCATGGGTATGAGGATGTTGAACTAAGTGCCCTGGGAACATCCACAGTGACTTTTCCATGATGTTGTGTTAAGTACAAGATCATGCTGCAGATATTCTAATTGCCTGTATCTCAATAGAATAGTGCTGACCTGTGATTGTGTTATACGGGAATTGCTCAAAATGAAATATTCTGTATAAAGTAAATTTTTTTTTTTTTGCTTTGTTAATTATTACCAAGTTCCATGACAAATGATTTTCGAGGATTGGTCCTCAAACACCATTTCCCTCAAAGGAAATACACGATGAGTGCACTGCCCTGTTTTCTCACCTCCTTCAAAGGCTAATGAGGGTATGACTTAACCCAGGAACACAGATGCTCCAGGTCACTCTTACTTAGAAAACACATCTAAACTTGTTTCACATTCACACTCTCCTTCCTAGCAAGATGAACTGTCCACCAAAAAATATAGTCAGAACCTGGTAGGTTATTTTATTTGGTGGGAATGCTTAGGATTCTAAGCCCTGGAGACAGCATCTCAGTAGCTCTGAGAAAACTGCTCCAAGCAGGCAGGAAGGGAAGCCAGGCTGTATACAAGTTTACAACAAAGGGAGCAGGCAGTCTGAAGATCAAAGATCAGGTACCAAGTTAAGGAATTTAGCATTTTATGTATGGGAAGATGCAAGCCTCTGGACTCCCTGAATTCAATTCTTTCATATGCAGCTCAGCTATCTGGGGCCAACCCTGTTTCCTTGTTCACCTTAAGGAGCAGCAGATGGCTGCTTCTTGCTTTCCCCCAGCTCCTCAGCAATCACCATGGGGTGTGGGAGCATCCCCTGGATCAGTTTTGGGAACCCTCATTCATGTTTGGAGGCCAGAAATCACTGATGGTTGTTGCATTTCTTGTTTATTTATATGACAGGAGATATTTTCATTTCACAAAATCATGATAAAAACCCAATCCTGAACATTCCTGTATGTTCTTCCCTGAGATGTCACATCACCTGTTTTTAACTTATTTTGGGGCACCAGACTTGGGTGTGAGTTTCATAGTAGGAGTTTGCTGGTGGGAGAGAATGGATACAGTTTTCCTTATCCTGCTTAAGTGTTCATGGGTCAATTAAAACTCTAACTCTAGGTAACTACCTCTGCCTTTTCATCTCTCATTCCCTAGGTTACTTTATCTGTTTATTCCTCAAGCAGATATAGATTCCTCCTTGCTCTTCTCCCATGTCTAGTTGTTATCAAATCGTTATGAATCCATTCTTTCCATCCCTGCCTACTGTTTCTTCAGAACGTTGCCATTTCTTGTCTTCCCAATTATCTATCCTTCTGAGCAAATTATATCAGCTCATATCTCTAAGTTGATGGATGGCAAATTGGTGCTCACCCACACCCTGCATCCACGTGGGGCAAGAGGGCAAGAAAGTGGAGCCTAGACAGAGGGGATCCAGAAGAAGGGATAGCTGGGGAAATCAGGTACATTTGTCTATTTACGTTTCAAAGATGTGAATGGAGGGGTCTGATATGACTGAATTCTTAAAGGAAATATTTCAGACTAATGGGCTCCTCTGAAGACATACTGTTTCAAGATTGCTTTAGTCTGGTTACTACTGAAAATGTAAACATGATCCTGCTGTGATTCTTCAGGGTACAGAGAGCTGTCGTGTAGGAGTGGCCCAGTAAATATTACATTTCAAAACACCACCACCACCACCCCGCACCCCTCCCCCCCTCCCCCCTCCCCCCGCAATTCCATTGTGGACATGTGGAGAGGCTGCTGAACTAATATAAGACCTGAGAGTGATGGCCTGGTTGTGAGTTGAACCCACCCAGTTCCTGGCTGATGGCTCTGCATGGTGTCCAGGGCTCTGACCTACAGTTACACTTGCAGTCTTCATAGTTCTAGGCTATGTTTGGGAATGGGAAGATGCCCAGGACTTCTCCCAGGGTAGCTCACATGGCTATTCACCATTGGGAAGTCATGAAATAAATGACATATGATGAAAGAAATAAAGTATACCCACCAAGAAGCTCAGGGAACTCCAAAAAACGCAGATAATGGAATTCAGGAAAAGAATATGTGAACAAAATAAGATTAAAAAGTTATTTATTACCATTATTATTATTGTTTTAAATTTTTGGTTTCACTGGGTCTTTGTTGATGCATGTGGGCTTTCTCTAGTTGTGGCAAGCAGGCAGTACTTCTCTTTGTGGACAGCAGGCTTCTCTATGCAGGGGCTTCTCTTGTTGCAGATCACAGGCTCTAAGCACACAGGTTTCAGTAGTTGCAGCATGCCAGCTCCTATTTGCAGTTTGTGGGACCTAGAGCATGGGCTCAATAGTTGTTGGGCACAGGCTCTTGAGTTGCTCTGCAGAATAAATTTGGTAGTTTTTTTGTACAGAGACCAAAATCATAAAAAAGGAAGCAAACAGGGAGTTTTATGATGGTTTAGTTATTAGGATTCAATGTTTTCACTGCTGCTGCTGCTGCTGCTAAGTTGCTTCAGTCGTGTCTGACTCTGTGCGACCCCAGAGATGGCAGCCAACCAGGCTCCGCCGTCCCCAGGATTCTCCAGGCAAGAACACTAGAGTAGGTTGTCATTTCCTTCTCCAATGCATGAAAGTGAAAAGTGAAAGTGAAGTTGCTCAGTCGTGTCTGACTCTTCGTGACCCCATGGACTGCAGCCTATCAGGCTCCTCTGTCCATGGGATTTTCCAGGCAAGAGTACTGGAGTGGGTTGCCATTGCCTTCTCCAATGTTTTCACTGCTGTGCATGAATTCTATTCTGATCAGGGAACTGAGACCCCTCAAGCTGTGCAATAAGGCAGAAAAATAGAAGGAAGAAAACAGAAATTTTGTTGCTTAAGATTAAAATGAATGAAATGCAACAAAATAAAAAATGCTACAGAGAGCATCAGCAACAGCAGAAGAATCGCTGAGGCACAAGACAATACAATTGAAATTACCTAGCCAGGGGACAAAGGAGAAAAAAGAATGAAAAGGTGTAAAGAACCTGTGTGAAATATAGGATAACATTCACAGAATCAACCTGCACAGTATTGGAGTCCTAGAAGGAGAAGAGAGGGAGAAAGGGACAGAGATTGTACTTAAAGAAATAATACAGAAGAGTCTTAAATCTGATGACATTTAGACATCCAAGTTCATGTAGCTGTCAGGGGAGTGTGTGATTTCCTCAGTTCTGTCTCGTCACAACAAAAATTTGAAGCGACAGGCCAGTGTTAAAGCCCTTGGACAGACCGTGTCACAACTCTCAGACAGATCAGTGTCACAGCTCTCAGACAGATCGGTGTCACAGCTCTCAGACAGATCAGTGTTACAGGTCTGTGTTTCAGCTCAGTTTTATTTAGAAAATAAAGGAAAATACATCCTCGAGGTGTGAGGGCATGATGACCCAAAAGACATGAAGAGAAGAGAGAGAGGGAGAGAGAGAGAGTGAGAGACAGAGCGAGAGAAAGACCCCCGGCCCTTTGGCTCCTCTTTTTATATGTTTTTTTTTTTTTTCCTCCCCCTGGGCTGTTTGTTCCACCTGAGGTGCTCACTCCAGTCCTCGGATCTTCCTTTGTTCTATTTTCATGGGCTTTTTCCTTCCTTTTAGCTACTGGCATTCTGGACTGCTTTTTCCTATTCTAACTACCGAACTTTGCTAAGTCACCCCGCAGAGTTCATTCAAAATGATTGCCTCCAAGACACATTGTTTATAATCAAGACAAAGAGAATTTTAGAAGCATCAAGAGAAAAGCAAATGCTCACAAAAAAGGAATTCCCTTAAGAATATCAGTGGATTTCTCAGAAGAAAACTGGCAAGCCAGGAGAGAAAGGGATGATATGTTTAAACTGATGAAAGTAAACCTGCCAGCCAAGAATACTTTTCTCAGGAAGGTTGTCTTTCAGAAATGAAGGTAAGATAAAGACTTTCCCAAACAAACAACAGTTGAAGGAGTTCACCAACACAAATTTGTCTCACAAGATTGCTGAAGGGAGTTCTTCAAGCTAAATGAAGGATGGTGATTATTATATGAAAGAAGTGAAAACAGACAACAGACTTGTAAATATAAATATGTAATCTAATACAGAATTCTCTAATACTGAATATGGTAGTGTGCTAACCAGTTAGCTCTAGTCTAAGGGAAATATTAAAATAACTATAGAGAAGGTTCGGTCCTAAGATGGTGGAGGAATAGGACGGGGAGACCACTTTCTCCCCCACAAATTCATCAAAAGAACATTTGAACGCTGAGAAAATTCCACAAAACAACTTCTGAATGCCAGCAGAGGACATCAGGCACCTAGAAAAGCAGCCCATTGTCTTCGAAAGGAGGTAGGAAAAAATATAAAAGATAAAAAGAGAGACAAAAGAGGTAGGGATGGAGCTCCATCCCGGGAAGGGAGTCTTAAGAAAGAGAGAAGTTTCCAAACACCAGGAAACACTCTCACTGTCGAGTCTGTGGTGAGCCTTGGAACCACAGAGGGCAACATAACTGGGAGGAAAAATAAATAAATAATTAAAACCCACAGATTACGTGCCCAATGGTAACTCCTCCAACAGAGAAGCAGTGCAGATGCCTGCACCTGCCACTAGCAAGTGGGGACTGGGAGGGAGGCGCAGTCTGCATTGCTTAGAGTAAGGACCGGGCCTGAATGCCCCGAGGGAAATCTGAGGAAACTAACTTGGGATAGCAAACCAGACTGTGGGATAACTACCACTCAAAAAGCCCTAACCTAAGACACCGCCAGGCCCTCTCACAGAACAAAGGACTGAGCAGAGCTAGCCAGCTGCATGGCAAGCCCATCCCCCTCCAGAGACAGGCAGGCGAGGGCAGCCAGAACCAGAAGGGGGCAATTGCGGCCCCAGAGAGGCATTAACTACCAAACTGCAAGCAGGCTTCGTTGCTAACCAAGACTTCTTGGGATTCTGGACGGTCAACATCCGCCTACGAATGTGCACCAATTGTACACCCAGAAAACCAAGTGGCAGGGATAGGGGAGGCGATAAGTCGCAGCAACCATGCTCACCAAACACCTGGTCACGTGAGCTGCTCGGATCTGAGAAGGGCACAAAACGCAGGCCCAAATGAGTCTGTGCCTCTGAGGACTACCTGAATACCTGAACCGGAGCAGCTTAGACCTGGGAAGTACATACAACCCAGGGCCGGCCTCAGACAGTTCCTGGCAGAGCAACCTAGGGCCTAAGCAGTGTAGACAGGGAAAGCACACACGCCATGGGCGGGGGGCAAACCCAGTGTGGCCGAGACACTGCAAGCACATGCCAGTGTTATTTGTTTGCAGCATCCCTCCCTCTCCACAGCATGACCGAACAAGTGAGCCTAAAAAAGTGTCCACCACTGCCCCCTTGTGCCAGCGTGGAAATTAGACACTGAAGAGACCAGCAAACAGATGAAGCTAAAACAGAGGGACCTTCCTTGGAAGTGACAGGTGCAATAGATTAAAACCCTGTAGATAGTACCGGGTACATAGGAAGGAGCCTATAGATCTTGAGAAATATAAGCCGGATCAAGGAACTATCTGAAAATGAAATGACCCCACACTGCCCACAACAACACCAGAGAAAGTCCTAGATATATTTTTTACTATTTTTACCATCATTCTTTAAGATTTTTAAATAAAAAAAATTAAGTCCTCTATTATTCCTTTAATTTTCATTTTATAACCTACTATTACTTTGCAAAAAAAAAAAAAAAAAAGACCACAGTTTTTAAAGCAAACTTCATATAATATATATATATATATATATAAAATAATTTTATGACTTTTTCTCTTTTTCTTTAATATTGTATTTTTGAAAATCCAACCTCTACTCTAGATTTTTAATCTTTGCTTTTTGGTATTTAGTATCAATTTTGTATCTTTAAGAACCCAATCTTCAGTACCCATTTTTGCTAGGGAGTGAGATTACTGGCTTGACTGCTCTCTCCCCCTTAGGACTCTCCTTTTTCTCCACCAGGTCTCCTCTATCTCCTCCCTCCCCCTTCTCTTCTCTACCCAACTCTGTGAATCTCTTTGTGTGTTCCAGACTGTGGAGAATACTTAGGGAACTGATTATTGGCTGGATCTGTCTCTCTCCTTTTGATTCCCCCCTTTATCCTCTTGGCCACTTCTGTCTCCTTCGTCCCTCTTCTCTTCTCTGTATAACTCTGTGAACATCTCTGAGTGGTCCAGACTGTGGAGTGCACATAAGGAAGTGATTACTGGATAGCTTGCTCTCTCCTCTTTTGATTCCACCTCATCTCATCCTGGTCACCTCTATCTCCCTCCTCCCTCTTCTCTTCTCTATGTAACTCTGTGAACCTCTCTTGGTGTCCCTCACTATGGAGAAACTTTTCATCTTTAACCTAGATGTTTTATCAATGGTGTTGTATAGATGGAGAAGTCTTGAGGCTACTGTAAAAATAAGACTGAAAACCAGAAGCAGGAGGCTTAAGTCCAAATCCTGAGAACACCAGAGAACTCCTGATTCCAGGGAACATTAGTCAACAGGACCTCATCAAATGCCTCCGTACCTACACTGAAACCAAGCACCACCCAAGAGCCAACAAGTTCCAGAGCAAGACATACCATGCAAATTCTCCAGCAACACAGGAACATAGCCCTGAGCTTCAATATACAGGCAGCCCAAAGTCACTCCAAACCCACTGACATCTCATAACTGGACACTTCATTGCACTCCAGAGAGAAAAAGTCCAGCCCCATCCACCAGAACACAGATACAAGCTTCCCTAACCAGGAAACCTTCATAAGCCACCAGTACAACCCCACCCACAGGTAGGAAACTCCATAATAAAGAGAACTCCACAAACTGCCAGAATACAGAAAGGCCACCTCAAACACAGCAATATAAACAGATGAAGAGACAGAGGGATACCCAGCAGGTAAAGGAACAGGGTAAATGCCTACCAAACCAAACAAAAGAGGAAGATATAGGGAATCTACCTGATAAAGAATCCAGAATAATGATAGTGAAAATGATCCAAAATCTTGAAAACAAAATGGAATCACAAATAAATAGCCTGGAGACAAGGATTGAGAAGATGCAAGAAAGGTTTAACAAGGACCTAGAAGAAATAAAAAAGAGTCAATATTTAATGAATAATGCAATAAATGAGATCAAAAACACTCTGGAGGCAACAAACAGTAGAATAATGGAGGCAGAAGATAGGATTAGTAAGGTAGAAGGTAAAATGGTACAAATAAAAGAATCAGAGAGGATAAAAGAAAAACGAATTACAAGAAATGAGGACAATCTCAGAGACCTCCAGGACAAGGTTAAATGCCCAAACATTCGAATCATAGGGGTCCCAGAAGAAGAAGACAAAAAGAAAGACCGTGAGAAAATACTTGAGGAGATAATAGTTGAAAACTTCCCTAAAATGGGGAAGCAAATTATCACCCAAATCCAAGAAACCCAGAGAGTCCCAAACAGGATAAACTGAAGGTGAAACAGCCCAAGACACATATTAATCAAATTAACAAAGATCAAACACAAAGAACAAATATTAAAAGCAGCAAGGGAAAAACAACAAATAACATGCAAGGGAATTCCCATAAGGATAACAGCTGATCTTTCAATAGAAACTCTTCAGGCCAGGAGGGAATGGCAGGACATACTTAAAGTGGTGAAAGAAAATAACCTACAGCCCAGATTACTGTACCCAGCAAGGATCTCATTCAAATATGAAGGAGAAATCAAAATATTTACATCAAGCAAAAGCTGAGAGAATTCAGCACCACCAAACCAGCTCTCCAACAAATGCTAAAGATCTTCTTTAGACAGGAAGCACAGAAAGGGTGTATAAACTTGAATCCAAAACAATAAAGTAAATGGCAATGGAATCATACTTATCAATAATTACCTTAAATGTAAATGGGCTGAATATCCCAACCAAAAGACAAAGACTGGCTGAATGGATACAAAAACAAGACCCCTATATATATTGTCTACAAGACACCCACCTCAAAACAAGGGACACATACAGACTGAAAGTGAAGGGCTGAAAAAAGATACTCCACACAAATAGAGACCAAAAGAAATCAGGAGTAGCAATACTCATATCAGATAAAATAGACTTTAAAACAAAGGCTTTGAAAAGAGACAAAGAAGGACACTACATGATGATCAAAGGATCAATCCAAGAAGAAGATATAACAATTATAAATATATATGCACCCAACATAGGACAACTGCAATATGTAAGACAAATGCTAACAAGTATGAAAGGGGAAATTAACAATAACACAATAATAGTGGGAGACTTTAATACCCCACTCACACCTATAGATAGATCAACTAAACAGAAAATTAACAAGTAAACACAAACTTTAAATGGTACAAGAGACCAGTTAGACCTAATTGATATTATAGGAAATTTCTCCCCAATACAATGAATTTCACCTTTTTCTCAAGTGCACACGGAACCTTCTCCAGGATAGATCACATCCTGAGCCATAAATCTAGCCTTGACAAATTCAAAATAATTGAAATCATTCCAAGCATCTTTTCTGACTACAATGCAGTAAGATTAGATCTCAATTGCAGGAGAAAAAATATTAAAAATTCCAATATACAGAGGCTGCTGAATAACCAACAAATCACAGAAGAAATTAAAAAAAGAAATATAAATATGCATAGAAACGAATGAAAATGAAAACACAACAACCCTGTGGGACACTGTAAAAGCAGTGCTAAGGGGAAGGTTCATAGCAATACAGGCATACCTCAAGAAACAAGAAAAAAGTCAAATAAATAATCTAACTCTACACCTAAAGCAACTAGAAAAGGAAGAAATGAAGAACCCCAGGGTTAGTAGAAGGAAAGAAATCTTAAAAATTAGGGCAGAAATAAGTGCAAAAGAAACAAAAGAGACTATAGCAAAAATCAACAAAGCCAAAAGTTGGTTCTTTGAGAGGATAAATAAAATTGACAAACCATTAGCCAGACTCATCAAGAAATGAAGGGAGAAAATTCAAATCAATAAAATTAGAAATGAAAGTGGAGAGATCACAACAGACAACACAGGAATACAAAGGGTCATAAGAGACTACTATCAGCAACTGTATGTGAATAAAATGGACAATGTGGAAGAAATGGACAAGTTCTTAGAAAAGTACGACTTTCCAAAACTGAACCAGGAAGAAATAGAAAATCTTAACAGACCCATCACAAGCACAGAAATTGAAATTGTAATCAGAAATCTTCCAGCAAACAAAAGCCCAAGTCCAGACAGCTTCACAGCTGAATTATTCCAAAAATTTAGAGAAGAGCTAACACCTATCCTACTCAAAGTCTTCCAGAAAATTGCAGAGGAAGGTAAACTTCCAAACAAATTCTATGAGGCCACCATCACCCTAATAACAAAACCTGACAAAGAGAACATAGATGCAAAAATCCTTAACAAAATTCTAGCAATCAGAATCCAACAACACATTAAAAAGATCATACACCATGACCAAGTAGGCTTTATCCCAGGGATGCAAGGATTCTTCAATATCTGCAAATCAATCAATGTAATACACCACATTAACAAATTGAAAAATAAAAGCTATATGATTATCTCAATAGATGCAGAGATAGCCTTTGACAAAATTCAACATCCATTTATGATAAAAACTCTCCAGAAAGCAGGAATAGAAGGAACATACCTCAACATAATAAAAGCTATGTATGACAAACCCACAGCAAACATTATCCTCAATGGTGAAAAATTGAAAGCATTTCCCCTAAAGTCAGGAACAAGACAAGGGTGCCCACCCTCACCACTACTATTCAACATAGTTTTGGAAGTTTTGGCCATAGCAATCAGAGCAGAAAAATAATTTAAAGGACTCCAAATTGGACAAGAAGTAAAACTCTCACTGTTTGCAGATGACATGATCCTCTACATAGAAAACCCTAAAGACTCCACCAGAAAATTACTAGAAATAATCAATGACTATAGTAAAGTTGCAGGATATAAAATCAACACACAGAAATCCCTTGCATTCCTATATACTAATAATGAGAAAATAGAAAGAAAAATTAAGGAAACAATGCCACTCACCATTGCAACGAAACGAATAAAATACTTAGGAATATATCTACCTAAAGAAACTAAAGACCTATATATAGAAAACTATAAAACACTGGTGAAAGAAATCAAAGAGGACACTAATAGATGGAGAAATATATCATGTTCATGAATCGGAAGAATCAATATAGTGAAAATGAATATGCTACCCAAAGCAACTTATAGATTCAATGCAATCCCTGTCAAGCTACCAGTGGTTTTTTTGACAGAGCTAGAACAAATAATTTCACAATTTGTATGGAAATACAAAAAACCTCGAATAGCCAAAGCAATCTTGAGAAAGAAGAATGGAACTGGAGGAATCAACCTACCTGACTTCAGGCTCTACTACAAAGCCACAGTCATCAAGACAGTATGGTATGGACACAAAGACAGAAATATAGATCAATGGAACAAAATAGAAAGCCCAGAGATAAATCCATGCACCTATGGACACCTTATCTTTGACAAAGGAGGCAAGAATATACATACAATGGATTAAAGACAATCTCTTTAACAAGTGGTGCTGGGAAAACTGGTCAACCACTTGTAAAAGAATGAAACTAGAACACTTTCTAACACCATACACAAAAATAAACTCAAAATGGATTAAAGATCTAAACGTCAGACCAGAAACTATAAAACTCCTAGAGGAGAACATAGGCAAAACACTCTCTGACATACATCACAGCAGGATCCTCTATGACCCACCTCCAAGAATATTGGAAATAAAAGCAAAAATAAACAAATGGGGCCTAATTAAAATTAAAAGCTTCTGCACAACAAAGGAAACTATAAGCAAGATGAAAAGACAGCCTTCAGAATGGGAAAAAATAATAGCAAATGAAGCAACTGACAAAGAATTAATCTCAAAAATATACAAGCAACTCCTACAGCTCAATTCCAGAAAAATAAATGACCCAATCAAAAAATGGGCCAAAGAACTAAACATACATTTCTCCAAAGAAGACACACAGATGTCTAACAAACACATGAAAAGATGCTTAACATCACTCATTATCAGAGAAATGCAAATCAAAACCACAATAAGGTACCATTTCACCCCAGTCAGATGGCTGAGATCCAAAAGTCTACAAGCAATAAATACTGGAGAGGGTGTGGAGAAAAGGGAACCCTCTTACACTGTTGGTGGGATTGCAAACTAGTTCAGCCACTGTGGATAACAGTGTGGAGATTCCTTAAAAAACTGGAAATAGAACTGCCATACGACCCATCAATAACACTGCTGGGCATACACACCAAGGAAACCAGAATTGAAAGAGATACGTGTACCCCAGTGTTCATCTATAATGAACTGTTTATAATAGCCAGTACATGGAAGCAACCTAGATGTCCTTCAGCAGATGAATGAGTAAGAAAGCTGTGGTACATATACACAATGGAGTATTACTCAGCCATTAAAAAGAATATATTTGAATCAGTTCTAATGAGGTGGATGAAACTGGAGCCCATTATACAGAGTGAAGTAAGCCAGAAAGAAAAACACCAATACAGTATACTAATGCATATATATGGAATTTAGAAAGATGGTAATGATAACCCTGTATGTGAGACAGCAAAAGAGGCACAGATGTATAGAACAGTCTTATGGACTCTGTGGGAGAGGCAGAGGGTGGGATGATCTGGGAGAATGGCTTTGAAACATGTATAATATCATATGTGAAATGAATCACCAGTCCAGGTTTGATGGATGATACAGGATGCTCAGGGCTGGTGCACTGGGATGACCCAGAGGGATGGTATGGGGAGGGAGGTGGGAGCGGGGTTCAGGATGGGGAACATGTATACACCCATGGTGGATTCATGTTGATGTATGGCAAAACCAATATAATACTGTAATTAGCCTCCAATTAAAATAAATAAAGTTATATTAAAAATAAAATAAAATAACTAAAGAGAAAAATATTTTGTTAGTGATATACATTATAAAGAGAGGCAAATTCTGACATCAGAAACAGAAAGTGTAGGAGATCAAAAGGTAGAGCTTTTGTATGTGATTGAAATTAATTTGTTATCAGTGTAATATAGATTCTTGTGTCTATAAGATGTTTCATGTGAGCCATTGTGGCAACAAAAATGTGAAAACCTACAGTAGATTCACAAAAAGTAAAGAGAAAAAAAATCAAAGTACATCATTATCCAAAATCATCAGTTCACAGTTCTAACTGTTGGACACAACATTCGAATTGTCCTCGTCTCTAAAGCATCCTTCAAGATCAGCCCCAGAGGACTCTCCTTTCACAAAATAAAAGACTAATTAGTCTGTTTGTTATGATAAGCCAAAGAACTCTTTTTGCACCTCATCTCCTTTCTTACATCATATAGATGGTGCACCTGTACTTTTTTAATTGCAGATTTTCTTCTGGTGATATTCCTATGTGGTTTTAATTGAAAAATTGCCAAAAGATAAATTACCCTGTCTCCTCTGTTGGGTCTGATTAAGACTTAATAAGAAGCCACATGTGAGTGTGTTGTGGTTTGTCTTGTGTATCCTTAGAGATAGAGATTTACAGAGTTCGTTGTGATGTATCTGGTGGTGATGTGCACCTTCTTTTTGAAAATCAAATTTTGCCCTGCTAATTGCTGAAAACATTTGCCTTTAAAACAAAAATATCAATTAGCTAAATGATGTCCTCAAAAATAGTTCTTTGTATTTAAGATATTTTCTTTTAAATGTCTAGTATAGTGTCATTCAGTCATTCAATAAACATTAGGTGAACATCTATTAAGTTATAGAGAGTGGAAATACAGAACTTAACACAGGTTCAGGTCTCATTCCAATCCTGGGCCCTGAAAGGGCCTTAGTCGATACTTGCAGCCTGCAAGAGCCTTGGTAGCATGCCCAGATGGGGAAGGATTCGTTGATAAGGAAAAGAGAATCTGTTCACAGACTTTTAGATGTTAAAGGAGGAACACATTTTCCCATGTTTCCAGTGTTCTTAGGCTGGTCTGCAGGCTGGTCTCAGCTGTACCAAAGCTCCATGTGCAATAGAGCATCAGTTCATAGAGTTCAAGTCTGAGCAACCACTCAGTCTTTGAACTATGAGGGCCATCCCAGTGACATTAATCTTGGGTTTAAGAGGTTTAAGAATGACCACCTACAAGAACTCAATAGCTCTGGAGTTGGTCATTACATCAACTCTGAGCAGAGGTGGATTAATCATGAAGCTAATGAAGCTTCAACCTCACAACCTCTCCTTACACCAGCCCCTTCCAAGTCCTGTGAGGGGAGCCCTAGGGCTGTGCTCACAAGGATATAGGTTTTGAAACAGCCATTTTGAGATGAGGAAAAAATATTCAGCAAAATTATTTCTTAACAAAATTATTTCTTGACCATGGAACACTAAATCCAGAAATCAGATTTGTTCAGGAAATCAAGAAAAAACTGAGGGGGATTAGAAAATACATGTTGCCTTTTCATTAGTACAGGATTGGTGAAAGGTAAAACAGGATCAAAGATGATGGATTGGCTAACCCAGAGGAAAGAAGAGCTGTTTAAGGATGAAGGTCAAGATGCCAAGAGGCAAATTCGGGAAACTGAGCCTGACTGTCAGCACAGAGTGATGTAAAGGGAACAGGAGATGCACCAGGGGTGGGTGCTCTTAAATAGAACTTAGATCTAGTTGTTGGTCAATCAGAAATGGTGACTGAGAAACAACCAAGCCCAACAGAGGAAGCAAGGTGAGACCTGAGGGAGCAGCTTGGGATGAAGAAACAGAAGAAAGGGGAGATCCAGGAAAGTACCTGCTTCACATGACAGATTCTGTCTTCTTTTCAAGTCTTCTTTCTCCTTTGTATCCATCAGAAAAGATTCTGTTCTACCACTGGAAAAAGTGACCCACAAATCTCAGTCACATACACACACACACACACGCACACACAGAAATGCCTACATACACATACATTCGTATACAGACACATACACACGCTCATCACAACCTACAGGTGTTTGTGGTCAGTGAGGCTCTTGCACATGCACCATCTGGAACAGGTAGCTTTTGTGACAGGAAAAAGAGAGAGACTACAGAGGTGCACTTGGGCTTTTCATGCCTCCACTTGGAAGTGACACAGGAGACACCACCCATGTTTCATTGCCCAGAGTGAGTCATGGGAGTAGAAATATAGCTATTTGATGAGTATAACTGTCTATCTACATCCTTCAGTAGAACTCTTGAGATCAGTGTTGTCAGTTTTTTCTCACCTTGGAGAAGCTTCTGAGGTACAGCTTTGTGCAGAGATTGAACATCCCCTCCCGGAGTGGGATTTGAAGGCATTTTGTACTTGGATCCTTTGGCTGGTGTGTCTCTGACTCCTTACTCCACCTCAGTCTGTGCCGAGGGGGTTAGTCAGGTATGTGTCTCCCCTGCCTCCACTTCCCTTCCCCACTCAGTATCACTAACTGCAGGGTGATTTTTCAGCATTTGTTCATACATTCATTTCTTATCTAATATTTGTTAAGCTCTCTCTATGTGTCTTTACTTGGGCTTATAGAGACACTGAAGAACAAGACACAATAATTGCTCTCAAGAAGTCCCCTCTTTAGAGAAAATAAGAAAGGTTTAGTTTTTACAGATTAAATAGACAAAGCAGTAGTTTTGAGCTGGAGGAATTAGAAAGAGTTCACAGAGATGACAACTCTGTGCTTTTAAAAACAAAGGAAGATATACATATTTTCTTTCTGTAGTGGGCTTAAAAATGTGTCCTCTAGAATTCAAATATTCATAAATGTAATATTTGCTATTTTTATAACTGATTTCATCTTGTGCAGTAGCAAGGTGTGTTTACATGGATTTCCACAAATCTTTGTGAAAAACTTTCACAAAAAGTTCCACAAAGTTAACACAGACCCTCCAATTTAAAATCACAACTTTCCCATTAAAAAAATTTCCCCCAAGTTAGCTCGGGTTTATGGTAATAATTATCTTGTCAACTCTAGTTGAAGCTTCCTGCTGAGACTGGTTTTCCTGTATTTAAGGAGACATCTTCTTGTCTCTCCTCCCCCAGATGGTGTCTGGGGTGGGAGGGTTTCTTACTTCCCAACAACAGTGGGCAAGTGTCTTTGGTCTGCATGCTCTCCACTTAGAATCTGCTTGTCTTTGATTTAGTAGCTTTGATTGCTCTGGTCTCTGGGTATCTGAAGCTGCACTATGGAGGAATGAATGAGGCCAATTCAGTGCCACACTCTCTCTTAGATGTTGCTGGTTATAGACTGTAAAGGGCTGAAGAGAGATGATGATCTGGACATCAGCTAGCTCATGACCAAGCTCATCACATGCCCTTGTGATGAGGTGGTCTTTGGTAAAGAAGCCTTTAACAACCTTGGTATCATCCATACAAGTAACACAGATGGTGAGGTGGGTCTCAAACACTCTGGTATAACAAGTCAATTGTTTCCTTTTAAAGTTGTATAGTTCTTTTTTAATTCAAAAATATTTTGTATAGTTTTGTATATACATGTATATCCAGTGGTCATGTATGGATGTGAGAGTTGGACTATAAAGAAAGCTGAGTGCCAAAGAATTGATGCTTTTGAACTGTGGTGTTAGAGAAGACTCTTGAGAGTCCCTTAGACTGCAAGGAAATCCAACCAGTCCATCCTAAAGGAGATCAGTCCTGGGTGTTCATTGGAAGGACTGCTGTTGAGACTGAAACTCCAATACTTTGGCCAGCTGATGCGAAGAGCTGACTCATTGGAAAAGACCCTGATGCTGGGAAACACTGAGGGAAGGAGGAGAAGAGGACGACAGAGGATGAGATGGCTGGATGGCATCATCGACTCAATGGACATGGGTTTGGGTGGACTCCAGGAGTTGGTGGTTGACAGGGAGGCCTGGCATGCTGCAGTTCATGGGGTCGCAAAGAGTCAGACATGGACTAAACTGATTTTGTATATTAGTCACTCTGGTCCTGAAAATGTCCCTCTACCAAAGATATTTAAATATTTACTTTTCTAGCAAAGAGATTACTTAACCTCTGAAACCTCCATATTTTCATGGTGATTTGGGAATAATAATGCTACATATTGTATTGCTTTACAATTCATAAGATGAAATAAACAGTCTAAATTAAAGAACAGGATTCTTCCTACTCTTTACTTCTGCACTTCTAATTTAATACAGAAGCTGTTCAACTAAATTTTTTTATAACAAAGTTTCTTCCTGTTACAGTTGTGTGGTTTGAATTGAAAATAAGCCAAATGATAAGTATATAAACATCCGGACCAGTAGGCTATATCTGATTAAGACAAGAACAGGAGTTCACCTGTCACTGTGCTAAGGTCTGTCTTTATTGTCAGATATACAAAGATGCAACATTTATACATGTTTAGAACTAGCTCTCTCAGCACTGCTCTTGGAATGGGGCTAGCCTTGTTTCTGGTATTGCAATTGACTGCATTCATTGCAGAAAAGTGTAGAAGTGAACCATACATAGCTTATACCATTTAATTATATTGAAATATCATTACAACAAGTGACACAACTTGCATTGTGCTGTTAAGTCCTCACATCAAGTTAAATTATATCTCAAAAGATTTCTTTGGATTGAAATGATTTGTGTAAAATACCTGGCTGACATTCATTCATTCAGGTATACAAGAGACATCATTTAGGATTTTTAATTAGCAGGCATTGGGGATAAGGAGGTGAACTAGACACAGAACCTTTACCAAGTCCATTTATAAAGTAAAATTAGCAAGTAAACAACTTAATTCATGAGGCTCACAGTTGGTAAGGTCGAGGTTCATGAGCAGTAGAGCCTCTCTCTAGGACACGGAGAGAAGGGGCGATGTGTGGAAGACTCACAGCTCTGGCCCCAATCACCGTCACAGCATGTGGTTCCTGGGAGAGTTTGACAGTTCCAGTCAAGGTTCCAGGTAACAGAATTGAATTCCTGTTCTAGAGTCCTGGGATTCCTGGGATGGGATGGACAGAGGGGCCCTAATATTGCTCCTCCGCCAAGATGATGTACTATTGTTGACTAGTTATATCTCTTACTAATGCCAACTCATTTAATTCTAACCAAAACTCTGTCATCTATACACAAGCATAACTCTTCTTTTACAGACAAAGCCACTGTACAGAGAGTGTAAGGACCCTGTTCAAGGTCATACACATGGTATGTGGCTGAGCTCTGAGTCAGGCCGGGGCAGACTGGTTCCTGAGCCTGTTCTCCTGACCTCTGAAGTTCACATGGACACAGCTGGGTTAGTGTCCTCCCTAAAGCTTTCCTCCTTCAAATCTTGGATGAGATTAGACACTGAGATTTCCTTATGTGTCAGAGAAGACGAACATTCATCAGAGGGTGAGTTGGTCCATGCTGACACTGCATCCCCAGCTCTGGGGTAGAGGGTGCTGCCTGAGCACAGCCTGCCAGCACTGGCTTAGCCCCTCCTTCCAGCCCACTCCATCCTTATAACGGGGTATGGAGTCCCTAACAGTATGTTACCTACAAGGTCTCAATCCTGAGGTGAGACCATGTGTACCTGGTTCACTAAACGCATCCCTGTGTCATCCTGTGGGAGGAATGACTGGACTCCAGGAAGCACATCCTGTGTTCTAGGTGTTTGTCTGGTGTTTTCTGGTGATGCTGCAGAGTCTATAACTGGGTAAGGAATGGTGACTCTGGGACCCACGGGGAGTAGAGCATCGACTCTAATGACTGAGCAGATCCTGTTCCTACCCTAGCACCTGAGTTTATATTCTGGTTTTGACATTTATAATCGGTTATTATCATTACTGTGTTAATCATCCAGAAGGAGATGGGGTTCATGTACAGATGCGGGCTTGGAAGTCAGAGGAACACAGGACAAGTAAGTGTTAAAAAATAATGGGTTAATAGCATATTTAGAGGGAGAAAAGCATGTGTTCAATTGACTTTTCTCCCTTTTCATTTACCTGAGTCTCAAGTAGGAAGAACGGGCATGGCAGGACAGAGAAGCTGTGTCTGTTGACCAGGATGAGGGGTCCTTCCAGTGGGGGATGTGACAAGGCTGTAGACTGGTCCACAGCTGCCTTCAGTGTTGGCTTCACCGAGACCTTCAGGTGTACTAGGGGGAGGGTGTGAAGCTGCCTCTGAGCTCTGGTGGGGACTCTGAGGTGTGTGTGGTGTGTGTCACAGATGGATCCTTCCCCCGTTTGTGCTGAAATGATGAGAGTCACGGTGAGGGGCCCTCAGGGTAGATTTCTGTGGACCACAGAGGTGCATCATGGGAATCTTTAGCCTGAGGGAGTATGAGGATGAGGGCAGTATGTTAGTGACCTTGAATTTCAATGGGGGGGATCTATCTTGCACCATTACGGCCCTTCTCATTCTCTATACTCATCCCTGGGCTACTTTCCTTCTGGAGAGCATATGGGAGCTTCTCTGATCAGTGGGACACAAGGCAGCAATGGCCACACTGGACATCAGTCCCTTCTACTTGGCTCTGTGCCCTCAGTCCACCTTGGCTTCCATTCTTGCTGCCACCTTTCCTCTTAAACTCAGAATGAATGAACCGTCTTCTCTTTTCTGCTTCATTCGCCTCTTCTTTGCCCCTTGCCTGCAGCCACTGTGCAGCAAAATACTTTCTATTTATCCTTCTGTCTGGGGGCAGTTCTGTTAAATAATATTTTGCATCTACTTTAGCTATGGCTTATAATACAAGTGGGTTCTGAATCCTATCAAACCAAACTCTCAATATCCAAGGGGGAAAAATGTGAAGTTTAGAAAATGTTAATCTTTCTAAGCTACATATTTTCTTCTACAGATCCCCACTCCTATTTTGGAGGGCTAGAGTTGAATAATGACTACTACTTTTTCTTTGTTTCCTATAACAGCAATCTCTTTCTCTCCTGAAGCATCATTTGTTGAATAGCTGAAAGGGGTATTTCACATAAAATGAAACTCAGTAAACAGAAAGGGATTTAGCATGTGTGAAAATCCCTTATAGGGCTTCCCAGGTGGTTCAGCAATAAAGAACCCGCCTGCCAATGCAGGAGGCACAGGAGACCCCTGGGTTGGGAAGATACCCTCGAGAAGGAAATGGCAACACACTCCAGTATTCTTGCCTGTGAAAGCCTACGGACAGGAGAGCCTGGTGGGTTACAGTCCAGGGGTCACAAAGAGTAGGACACAATTAAGCACACATGCATCTTCTCCAGGACCCAGTGTACAGATCATTCTGAAAAGAGAAGACCTATAATCTCATCCCTTTAACTTAGCGGTTTCCATCTTACCCTCTCCATGGTCTGTGATTTTCTGCAATCCTTGTCCTCATTTTCTTCTGCCCTGACAAGTATTCTTGTATTTCAAACCTTCTTCTAGTACTTGGCTTCCACCCTGAGCTCAGTACTTGGAAGATCAGTGCTTGATTCCATTAGAGTTATTCCCTGCGGGCCAATTGATTCCACAACCTGACTCTGTGAAATCTCACAGTCCTTGAGGATCGGCCAGGGTGATCAGAGGAAAGAAAGGTACTCATAGTTTTCTACGCTAGCCCTGATTATGGGGCCTGGCTCTCAGGACCACGGAAGCAGGAGGTCAAAGGACCGTGTTGCTCATATAAGGAGATGTTGAAGATGCAGAAGCTCATTGGTGTCTGAGCTGCAGAAAGAGGCAGATGCAGCCTTCGATAGTGCCTGAAATGGTGAGAGGTGTCGCTATTGGCTCGCAGGAGGGAGAGTGTAAGGGGTGGTCTATATAGACCCCGGTCGGTACCCTGATGCCTCCTCACAGGCTGATCCTGCAGCTGGGACTGTGACCTTGAGGACGTGGGGTCCGGATGGCTCTGGGCAGACACCTCTCCCTGTGGGGAATCTGTGTCCTCCTCCTCGGCACTGTGGTGAGTGGTCAAGGTAAGAGCTGCCCCTCTGTCCTGGATCCACACCATGCAGTGGATGCCTATGTGAAGGGAAAGGTTTCTGGAGTTCTGGAACTAAGCCTCAGTGTTTTTGACTAAAAAGAAGCCACACTGACTGTGAATATTGGTCCCTCTCTTGTGGGTGGTCCACTGGTCATAGTGGCAGATTTTACGGAGCAGTGAGGTTTGGTCTGGACTGAGCTGGGTCAGCCTGAATCCCTCCACTGTCTCCCTTGTTCTCAGGAAGCTTCTAGAGTCCCAGTGGCTCCCAGTGTGAGGAAGTTCCAGCGACTGACCTCAGCTGGGACTCTGGGCTGTTCCCACACACTCCATGTGCCTGGTGTGTGAGCATTGCCCCTGTGTCCCTGTGTTTCCTGTCTATGCTCCTGTGGGCTTTGTGCTTGTATGAGTGCATGTGAGGGTGAGTGAGGAGTGTGTAAGGATGTGTTTGTGTGAAGGTGTGTGAGAGTGTGTGTGGGGGGTGTGTGAGAGTATGTGTGAGGGGGTGTGTGAGAGTGTGTGTGTGAGGGTGTGTGTGTGTGTGTGTGTCTCAGGGTGTGTGAAGCCTGTCTATGTGAGAGGACTGGGGCTGCTGAGCAGAGACTGAGTCTGTTAGTCTGTGAAGCACACAGGGTCCCACAGGGCTGGGTTACTGCATGTTACCAGATCAGAGACAATCGTGCACCTGCCTGCCTCTCTAGCTCCTCTTCCCCATCCCCCAGGCTCCGCTTTGCTTGTTGCCCTGTCTGCCCAGCACTGGGCTCTGTAAGAGGCTCTGCCTGCTAGCCTCACCTGTTCCTACCAGGTGTCCATTGTGGAGCAGAGGAGCCAGCAGCCAGGAGAGGGGACCTCTTGTCTGTAGAGATCAGTTGATGTGCAGCCCCAAGTGTATACGTTCCCGAGTCTCTGCCTCGGTTCCCGTTACTTGTTTCCTGATGTGCTGGGGGCCTGGGATCGTTCTTTGCTTCCCTCCCAGAATCTTCTGTGACTCTGTAGGGAATACTTTCTCATGCCCTCTCCGGTCTCTTGCTGGAGCTGGTTTCCCTGAGTGAGAGAATGTTGCGTGTCAGGGCTGGGGCTGCGGAGAATCTGGTCTCCAGCCTGGAGGAGGTGGCTCTCTCAGATGTGGGTGCTGGTCCGCTGAAACTCAGTGCAGCCCTGTCTCATCCCAGTCTGCAGCTCTCCTTGGGAAACCCCCTCCTTCTTTGTCTCTGCTCCTTGAGTGCTGGGTGCTGGGCAGATGCTGGTGAAGCATCTCTTCCTGAGGGCTCTGGAAGACAGAGGTGAATTTTGTACCCCTGAAAGGGGAGACAACTTGTGTTCTTTGCAAGGCATCCACTCTTACTAGGAAACTAGGAAATTTCTTTAGAAGTTATTTATGAAGCAAGACAGTTTTGCCAAAGGAAGTGTTCTTCTCATTTTGTTGTTTCAGTGAAACAACACTGTTCAGTATTATTCTACCGAGAATTTATTCTTATTCTACTTCATACGACATTGGTCTTGTATAACAGTGGTCTCCTTGTATAACAATATTCCTGGCTTCTGTGAGCATTTGATGATTTCTGGGTTTGGCACACATTATAGGAGTCTCCACCATGAAATCCATGATGGGCATTGGTGAAAAATGGTCCCTTCAAGCACAACTGATGTCCTTATACACAATAACATAGACCCTCAAGATTAGGTAATTCAGTATATATTATTTTGTAACCTGGTTTTAAAAGTTAACAATATATTTTGCACATATTTCTATATCATTATGGGCTTCCCTGGTGGTTCAAATGTTAAAGAATCTGCCTGCAGCCAGAGACCAGGCTTCAATCCCTGGGTCAGGAATATTCCCTGGAGAAGGGAATGACTACCCACTCCAGTGCGCTTGCCTGGAGAATCCCATGGACAGAGGAGGCTGTCAGGCTACACAGTTCATGGGGTGGTAAAGAGTTGGACACGACTGAATGACTAACACTTTTATATAATTAAGTATTCTTTCACTCAATAAAAATGTTTAATCATAGTATTACAAAAATATAAGATATTCCAGGGAAAATATGGAAATTTTAAATTTCCTCCAATTATTTTGCTACATAATTGAAATGCAATATACTCACCTAATCACCTGTATTACACATATCAAAAAAAATTCAATTAACAATCAAGTTATGGAGGGAAAAAAATAATTTTATTCCACCCACACTGAAGCTAATAATCTTGGAAGCAGATACTTGGAAAAACTCTGGGTAATCTTCATGTTAGAAGATGAAGGTATAGTCATATACAGTTTTGAGACAAAGTATCATACTGATATTTTACATAAAGTTCACCAAGGATATATATGTTAGTTAAGCATCAAGTCACCATGACCCCCAACAGAGCTGAGTAAGAATGCTATTCTTTTAACAAGTTACAATGCTATTATCAGAAGAAAAAAAATAATTCATCTTCAAGGCCGAGAAGGCACTCCCATACTTGAGAAGTCCTGGTTACTCTGCAATACAGATGCACACTGCACATTAGGAGGAGGACCAAATAAACATACAGAGAAAATTTTATTTAATGTTTTTTGTCCTGCCTTAAAAGATAAATTTTGTTTTGTCAGGCATTTAGTAGTTCCCGACATTTCTGCCATCATGAAAAAAGTTGCTCTGAACTTTTCTGTATTTAAATATAAGGACCATTCATAATTATTTCTCAACAATATTTTTCTGGCTGGAATTGCTGTTTTATAGGCTATGAATATCTTCAAGCCTTTTGGTACATAGAGATTAAGTGCCTTTTGAAATGTTTGCACTGAATTTTATTTCCACTATTATTGTGTGAGACTATTAGATTCCACTTATCCCCACTAACATTTGCTTTTTACCAAGTTTTAAAATCTTACCCAGTTTCATAGGCAAAAACTAGTGTGTATTCACTAATTTAATGGTTCATGTACTCCTTCATTGCTTGCTCACAACATTTGTGCTTTTTAAGTTGTGATGTTTGTCATTTTGTTATATGGGAGCTCTTTACACTATCACTGTGACTACTACGCTACCAGGTGCCTATATGAACTTGACTGTGCAACAGTCCTACTAGGCAGGATATCTTTATCTCAAAAAATATTTCAGGAAACTAAGGCAAAGCAAAGTTAAATCACTTGCCTAAATAATACAGGTAAGGCAATGTCAAAGAATGTTCAAACTACCACACAACTGCACTCATCTCACATGCTACTAAAGTAACGCTCAAAATTCTCCAAGCCAGGATTCAGCAATACATGAACTGTGAACTTCCAGATGTTCAAACTGGTCTTAGAAAAGGTAGAGGAACCAGAGATCAAATTGCCAACATCCGCTGGATCATGGAAAAAGCAAGAGAGTTCCAGAAAAACATCTATTTCTGCTTTATTAACTATGCCAAAGCCTTTGACTGTGTGGGTCACAATAAACTGTGGAAAATTCTGAAAGAGATGGGAATACCAGACCACCTGACCTGCCTCTTGAGAAACATATATGCAGGTCAGGAAGCAACAATTAAAACTGGACATGGAACAACAGACTGGTTCCAAATAGGAAAAGGAGTATGTCAAGGCTGTATATTGTCACCCTGTTTATTTAACTTCTATGCAGAGTACATCATGAGAAATGCTGAGCTGGAAGAAGCACAAGCTGGAATCAAGATTGCCAGGAGAAATATCAGCCTCAGATATGCAGATGACACCATCTTTATGGCAGAAAGTGAAGAGGAACTAAAAAGCCTCTTGATGAAAGTTAAAGAGGAGAGTGAAAAAGTTGACTTAAAGCTCAACATTCAGAAAACGAAGATCATGGCATCTGGTCCCATCACTTTCAAGAGTCTTCTCCAACACCACAGCTCAAAAGCATCAATTCTTCAGTGCTCAGCTTTCTTTGTAGTTCAACTCTCACATCCATACATGACTACTGGAAAAATCATAGCTTTGACTAGATGGACCTTTTTTGGTAAAGTAATGTTCTTGCTTTTTAATATGCTGTCTAGGTTGGTCATAACTTCTCTTCCAAGGAGCAAGCTTTAATTTCATGGCCTGCAGTCACCATCTGCAGTGATTTTGGAGCCCCCCAAAATAAAGTCTGACACTGTTTCCCCATCTATTTGCCATGAAGTGATGGGACCAGATGCCATGATCTTCATTTTCTGAATGTTGAGCTTTAAGCCAACATTTTCACTCTCCTCTTTTACTTTCATCAAGAGGCTCTTTAGTTCTTCTTCACTTTCTGACATAAGGGTGGTGTCATCTGAATATCTGAAGTTATTGATATTTCTCCCAGCAATCTTGATTCTAGCTTCTGCTTTATCCAGTCCAACATTTCTCATGATGTATTCTGCATATAAGTTAAATTAGCAGGGTGATAATATACAGCCTTGACATACTCCTTTCCTTATTTGGAACCAGTCTGTTGTTCCATGTCCAGTTCTAACTGCTGCTTCCTGACCTGGATGCAGATTTCTCAAGAGGCAGGTCAGGTGTTCTGGTATTTCCATCTCTTTCAGAATTTTCCACAGTTTGTTGTGGTCCACACAGTCAGAGGCTTTGGCATAGTTAATAAAGCAGAAATAGATGTTTCTCTGGAACTCTCTAACTTTTTTGATCATCCAACGGACAACGCCCCTTTTCCCTAGGCAACATAATTCTCCTAAAAGAAAAGGGGGGGATGAGAAGGTAGCAGGCAGGAAGGCCAGGGGTCTCCAAACGGAGGAAATAGCCTTGAAGTGTCAGACATTTTTATCTCTCTTAAGCAGCAGGAGGAAACAACTAGGGATATTTTTTCCTTCTCTATACAAATTTAAAAGGAGTTTTCTCTTAAAATACTGTGTTGCCATAATGACATCTGGTTTGGCCTGAAGTTAATTGTTCTCAAACCTAGAGATAACCAATGTCTTTTTCTTATGTAAATGTTTGTCTTAAGCTATGCTAATGTACTATGCATTTACCCCAAACTTTGTCTTCAAAGTCCGTTCAGCTTCTTGGCTCAGAACCTACTTGACAAACCAGTATGTTATACTCAGATATTGTTCCCCTAATCTATGTAAATGAAACTATTTGTATGGTGGTCTGCCCTTCTTCAAGATTCAAATTAATCATTTTATGGCCCAGGATAAACCATTTGGTGCCAAGATTATCCCCAAAGCATCATATGGGTGAGGGGCCTGGTGCCATTCTGAATTTTAAGACATTCCTTTCCTTCATTAACAGACTGCTAGTGACTATATAACATCCAGCTAAAGACTAGCAGGGGCAGGGCGGGGGGGTGGTATTCTTCTGCCCCCTTCTGATGCCTATGTCAGAAGCTTTCTCTATCTCCTTTATACTTTAATAAAACTTTATTACACAAATGCTCTGAGCGATCAAGCCTCGTCTCTGGCCTGGGATTGAATTCTTCTCCTCCGGGGGCCAAGAATCCCAGTGTCTTTGCGTGATTCAACAACAACCTTTCACAATGGATGTTGGCAATTTAATCTCTGGTTCCTCTGCCTTTTCTAAATCCAGCTTGAACATCTGGAAATTCATGGTTCATGTACTGTTGAAGCCTGGCTTGGAGAATTTTGAGCATTACTTTACTAGCATGTGAGATGAATGCAATTGTGCAGTAGTTTGAGCATTCTTTGGCATTGCCTTTCTTTAGGACTGGAATGAAAACTGACCTTTTCCAGTCCTGTGGCCACTCCTGAGTTTTCCAAATTTGCTGGCATAATGAGTGCAGCACTTTCACAGCATCATCTTTCAGGATTTGAAATAGCTCAACTGAAATTTTGTCACCTCCCCTAGCTTCGTTTGTAGTGATGCTTCCTAAGGCCCACTTGACTTCGCATTCCAGGATGTCTGGCTCTAGGTTAGTGATCACACCACTGTGATTATCTGGCTCATGAAGATCTTTGTTGTATAGTTCTTCTGTGTATTCTTCCCACATCTTCTTAATATCTTCTGCTTCTGTTAGGTCCATACTATTTCTGTCCTTTATTGTACCCATCTTTGTTTTTTTTTGTTTGTTTGTTTTTTTGATCTTATCTTTTCCAAGACATTACACTAACATAGTCCAGATCTCCTTGTTTTTACCCCACACCATACCCTTTTGGGCTAGTCTCAGGAACAATCAGCAAGTGCATAGGCAGCATTCATGCCTGATGCTTACCCTATGTTCCAAGGTCCATGCTTTCATGATCCCAGTCATACTCCCTTCTGGGTCTGGCCTTGGGGTTTCTAACAAGGAGATTATTCTTAAAAAACACAGTTTCTTAATATATGCTGTTTTTCCAGGTGCAATTTCTGTGAAATTTCTCAAGGCTGTGAAAGTACATTATTAGGAATTCCCACTACACTGAACAATGAACATAGCCAATTAACAATGTTATGATAGTTTCAGGTGAACAGCAAAGAAACTCAGCCATACAGATCCATGTATCCATTCTCTTCTAAATTACCCTCCCATCCAGGCTGCCACATAACACTCAGTAGAGTTCCTTGTGCTGTATAGTAGGTCCTTGTTGATTATCCACTTTAAATATAGCAGTGTGTAGGAGTTGATCCCAAACTCCCTAACTCTCCCTTCACCCTATTATTTCCCCTTAACAAACACAGGTTCAGTTCTCTAGATCTGTGAGTCTGTTTCTGTTTTGTAAACAAGTTCACTTTTTTCATTTCTTTTTAGATTCATATATAAGGGATGTCATATGATTATTTCTACTTTTCTGATGGTCAAGACTGTTTTTGATGCTCTGTATTGAATTCTTCAGTTCACTAATTTATTATTCATCTCCAGAATTTCTGGTTAGTTTTACTTTCTTTCTTTCTTTTTTTATGTTTTCTATCTCTTTGAATCTCAGAGAATTTACATGTTCCCTTCAGAGTTGGCCCAATTTTCCCTTTCTACTTTATCAGGTCTTTAATGCTTTTAAGATAATTTTTAGTAAATTACTTATACTTTTTTAAAAGAAGAAATATCCTCAATAAGCAAGCCCACCATTACTGAGAAAACCTAGAACTTTTCACAGTAATGAAATCATCTCATTGTTTGTGTCATGAACTAGATAAACTACATGTAGGCAAGGACATTGTCTTATTATATTCTGTATTTACAGTACTTAAAAAAACCTGGACCTCTCCAGGTCTATGGACTGAACTGTGACACTCCATAATTAGTATGTTGAATCCTAGCCCCTAGTTTGACCCCATTGGAAATAGGGTCTTTAGGAAGTCAGTTCATTTCAGTCGCTCAGTTGTGTCTGATTCTTTGCGACCCCATGAATTGCAGCACTCCAGGCCTCCCTGTCTATCACCAACTCCCCGAGTTCACTCAGACTCATGTCCATTGAGTCAGTGATGCCATCCAGCCATCTCATCCTCTGTCGTTCCCTTCTCCTCTTGCTCCCAACCCCTCCCAGCATCAGAGTCCTTTCCAATGAGTCAACTCTGCAAGAGGTGGCCAAAGTACTGGAGTTTCAGCTTTAGCATCATTCCTTCCAAAGAAATTCCAGGGCTGATCTCCTTCAGAATGGACTGGTTGGATCTCTTTGCAGTCCAATGGACTCTCAAGAGTCTTCTCCAACACCACAGTTCAAAAGCATCAACTCTTCGGCTCTCAGCCTTCTTCACAGTCCAACTCTCACATCCATACATGACCACAGGAAAAACCATAGCCTTGACTAGACGGACCTTTGTTGGCAAAGTAATGTCTCTGCTTTTGAATATGCTATCTAGGTTGGTCATAACGTTCCTTCCAAGGAGTAAACATCTTTTAATTTCATGGCTGCAGTCACCATCTGCAGTGATTTTGGAGCCCAGAAAAATAAAGTCTGACACTGTTTCCAATGTTTCCCCATCTATTCCCATGAAGTGATGGGACCAGATGCCATGATCTTCGTTTTCTGAATGTTGAGCTTTAAGCCAACTTTTTCACTCCCCACTTTCACTTTCATCAAGAGGCTTTTGAGTTCCTCTTCACTTTCTGCCATAAGGGTGGTGTCATCTGCATATCTAAGGTTATTGATATTTCTCCCAGCAATCTTGATTCCAGCTTGTGCTTCTTCCAGCTCAGCATTTGTCATGATGTACTCTGCATAGAAGTTAAATAAGTAGGTGACAATATACAGCCTTGATGTACTCCTTTTCCTATTTGGAACCAGTCTGTTGTTCCATGTCCAATTCTAACTGTGGCTTCCTGACCTGCATACAGGTTTCTCAAGAGGCAGGTCAGGTGATCTGGTATTCCCATCTCTTTCAGAATTTTCCACAGTGTATTGTGATCCACACAGTCAAAGGCTTTGGCATAGTCAATAAAGCAGAAATAGATGTTTTTCTGGAACTCTCTTGCTTTTTCCATGATCCAGCGGATGTTGGCAATTTGACCTCTGGTTCCTCTACCTTTTCTAAATCCAGCTTGAACATCTGGAAGTTCACGGTTCACGTATTACTGAAGCCTGGCTTGGAGAATTTTGAGCATTACTTTACTAGCGTGTGAGATGAGTGCAATTGTGTGGTAGTTTGAACATTCTTTGGCATAGCCTTTCTTTGGGATTGGAATTAAAACTGACCTTTTCCAGTCCTGTGGCCACTCCTGAGTTTTCCAAATTTGCTGGCATATTCAGTGCAGCACTTTCACAGCATCATCTTTCAGGATTTGTAATAGCTCAACTGGAATTCCATCACCTCCACTAGCTTTGTTCATAGTGATGCTTTCTAAGGTCCACTTGACTTCACATTCCAGGATGTCTGGCTCTAGGTGAGTGATCACACCATCATGATTATCTGGATTGTGAAGATCTGTTTTGTACAGTTCTTCTGTGTATTCTTGCCACCTCTTTGGCTTCCCTGGTGGCTCAGTGATAAAGAATCCTCTTTCCAATGCAGGAGAGGTGAGTTTGATCCCTGGGTTGGAGAGATCCCCTGGAGAAGGAAATGGCTATCCACTCCAGTATTCTTGCCTGGGAAATTCCATGGTCAGAGGAGCCTGGCAGGCCATGAGGTCACAAGAGCTGGACATGACTTAGTAACTAAACCACCACCAACAATGTTAAATAAGATCATAAGGATGTGGCCCTAATCTAATAGGTGACTTTATAAGAAGAAGAAGAGACAGATCTCCCTCCCTCTTTTGCAGATCTCTCTCCCTCTCTCCCTGTGTACAAGTCCTGAGGAAAGACCAGTTAAGCACACAGTGAGGGAGCCATGGCCTGCAAGCCAAGAGCAGAAGTCTCATAATGAACAGAGCATTGCAAGCACCTTGATCTTGACTTACCAGCCTCCAGAACTGTGATAAGATAAATGCATTTCTGTTGTTTAACCAGTCAGGTTGTGATATCTTGCTGTGGCCACCTGCCTGAGCCGACTACACACCAGGATCTCCAGTTCAGCATTTCCCCAGATGTTCCCTCTGTGATGCATCACTTCTGTTTCCAGGGTGAGAGCACATGGGGTGGATCATAGACCTGAGCAGTGTGAATCGTATGCCAGGGACCACTTCTCCTTAGACTATAAGAAAGATTCTCATTTTCTGACCCAAGTTAAAAGCTAATGGAGCTGATTCATGGAAACTCACTTCTCAGTTCCCAGCAGGAAGGCAAGAGTCTGGAACATGGGGTGAAACTTGATGTGACAGAGAGAAATGGTTTGGGTCCCAGTTACAGGTGGGACCAAGCAGCAGACCTGCTCACACGGAAAGAAGTCTCATCTGGGTGAGGCAGTGAGGGCTCATGTATAACCCCCCAGCTTGTTGACCCCTGTCTTCTGACTCTGGAGGGAAGCCATGCATTAGTTATATGTCGTTGAGCAAAAAATTAGTTCTGAAGTTGGCAGCTGAAGTCAGCAAATGCCTAGTTACCGGGGTCCAGCCCCAGTTGGATCCAGGGATTCCCTCAGGAGGACGGCGTCGGTGACTGAGAGAAATAAAGAAAGAGATAAGGAAAGAATTTTGCAGTTAAGAACGTAGAGGAGAGAAAAGAGGCTGATATTCCTTGGTTTACACAGAAAGCCAATAAAACCCAGCACGGGACTTGCTCTGTTCATGTAGGCTGCAGGTGCCCTCTCAAATAGCTGAAGGTGCCCCACCTTAGGCACCTTCACGAGTGGGTCTTAGAAGCCCAGGCAGGAAAGTGAATGCAGAGGGCCCCTGTGCTCCAGGGAATCAGCCTGAAAAGGAAAAGGAAAGAGAAAGAGCAACATGGGGAGACCAAGCTTCGGTGAGCAAGACCCGACCCACACTTTATTTTCCGAAGTAGTAAAAATCCTTATATACCTTAAGGTATAAAAACTTATACCTTAAGGTATAAAAATCCTTATCGAAGCCAGGCTTTCTTTATGCAAACTTATCATATGCAAAAGTTTTAGGTGATTTACATCATCTTCTGGCCAGGAGGCCTGTTAACATTTTATGATCCTTTTCCAGAAAACTTGTTTTTCTATAAAGGTGATTATTCTAAAGTCAGGCGCCACCCTCCGAAAGCATTAGATAACGTTGAATTCCTATAGGGCAAAAGTGTGGTGGGCTATAACAAGAAAAAATTAACTCAAGGGTCCAAGGTTACAAACATTAAAGCTATTACTTACATTTCTATACACCAACTATATTAATCAATACACTCCCAGGGGCACAGTAGGTAAGGGATATGGAAACTTGGCAGCAAGCATTAGCTCAACAAAGAAATCCTCTACTAGTTCTATTTTACCAATTTTAACTCTCTGAGAAGCTGTGCATTGTTAGAATATCTTAAGCTTCCCGTGCCTCTCATGGTTGGGAGGCTGTGAATCTGAACAAACCTGTCAGGCAAGCTAGAAAGTCATCAGAGGGGTTTGAATTGAAACACTCCTATTATGCCCAGGAGACTTATTAACTAGAGTTTTAAGTTGATTTTCTTGCAGAGAAAGGTGGTTGGGGATAGCCCCCCATTAATATCAGAAGAGTTGGTGAAAATCGTGAAATAGTAAAACAGATAGATTCTGGTTTTGGGGTAGATGCTCAGGCAGGTCCGGGAGCAGCGAGGGGAACCCTCGAGTCCTAACTCACCTTTGCATATCAGGCCTCTCCTCATGACCTTTGTCATGGGTGGGAACTCCTGAACTGGCTCCCGGCATCTAGTATCTCATGCTTTCTGTGAGCCAGGAATTGACATGTCCTGTCTGGGTTCTCTGACTCATTTCGTATCTTGCAAGGATGCAGTCATCTGAAGGTTCAACTAGGCATTGTTATCGCCCAAGAATACTCACCTGGATTTTGGCAGCATCCAGACCTTGGTGGACTGTTGAACTGAGAGACTTAGTCCCTTGCTGATTGCTGGCTAGGGGCCTGCCTCCTTTCCTTGTCACTAGGGTCTCTCAACAAGTAGTTCACATGTGGCAGTTGGCTTATTCAGAGCAAGAGAGAGAGAGCAAGATAGGTCACCAAAGGAAAAACCAGAGTCATCTTGAAGCATAATCTCTTCAGTGATATATCATTTTTGCCATATTCTATTTGTTACGTGCATATTACTATATGCCAGGGTCCAGCCCGGGTGGATCCAGGGAATTTGAAGTGGGGATGGCGTGGATGAACTGGATACAATAGCTTTAATTAAATATTAATTAGAGGTATAAAGAGTAATAGAATAAGGATAACTCAGTAGGAAAATTCAGTGGAGAAAAGAGGCTGAATAACTTGGTTTATATGGAAAGCTAATAAAATTCCAGGACAAGGAATTTGCATCACCTACGTAGGCTGCAGGTGTCCTCCTGTTCTCCCGAAGGAGAGGAGTCACTAAGGCCTCCCTGGTCAGATCTTAGAAGCCCAGGCATAATTAGTAGGCTTGACGAGCCTCCACATTCCAGATGGGAATTCAGCCAGAAGGTGAGAGAAAGAACGACACGGGGAGACCAGTCTTTCTAGGAACTGATCCCATTCTTCATTTTCCAGGGTCTGCTTTTATACACAGAGATGTAATACAAAAGTCACGTGGGGTCAGCAGTCCTGACTTTTATCAAAATCAGGTGCTTCATACAAATGTATACAAAAGTCTTAGGGGTGTTACATCATCTTCTGGCCAGGGGGCCTGCTGACAATTTATGACCCTCTCCTTGTGACAGTGGTCAGTCAACCAGAACACTTATTTTCAGGAGTGATTATTCTTAAAACAGACGCCACCTTCCGAAGGCACCAGATAAGGTTACATTCTTATAGGGTGAGGGTGTAGTGGGTTTTAATTAAAAAAAGAATTTGCCTAGCCTAAGGTCTAACGTGATTAATATCAAAGGTTAATACTTATTTCTTCTATATATTCATTAATGTGTATAAGGGCAGGGGATGTGGAGACTTAGCAGCAAACGTTGGCCCAACCAATGAAAGCCCTTCACTAATACAATTTCTAATCAGCCCACTATACTACACTAATAATTTCCTAACTTCTCAAAAGAATCTGTTTTTAGAAGGTTTAAAGCATCTCGTGCCTCTCACGGTTGGGAGGCTGTGAACAATCACATGTGGCCAGACAAACCTGTCAGGCAGGCTAGAAAACCTTCAGAGGAGTCTGTAGATTAAAACACTCCTGTCACGCCCAGAAATTATTATTAACTGGAGCTCTAAGCTAACTCCTTTCTCCAAGAGAGGTGATGGGGGATAGCCCCCCTTAAAGTCAGAGGTGTAGGTGAGAGCACAAAGCAGTAAAGTAGGCAGACTCTGGTTTTGGGAGTAGATGCTCGAAAATTTCCAGGGGGACTTCTGAGGCTTGATCCCACCTTTGCATATGCCGAGCCTCCTTCCTCATGACCTTTGCCACGGGCGGAGGTCCTCACGCTGGCTCCTGGCAACTATGTACATTCCAGTGTGGGGATTACACAAGGACGTGAACACCAGGCAACAGGAATAACTGGGACACTTTAGAGCCTGTTACCGAGCCCTCTGTTCCTAGGCTGGGTGAGATGCTCCCTATGGACAGGGAATGAGAGGGAGGATTCCTCCCTAGATTCTGGGCCATGAGCTGTAACTGAGATGGGGAAGCTCGGCCCTTGTAACCTTGAGCACATCTATAGGGAGGGCAGCATCCAGAGTCTGTGAAGGCCTCTCCTTGGTGGTGTCCCTGGAGCTGGTTCTGCAGGCTCATGAGAAATACCTGATGCCTCCTTTCCTGCTCCAGGTTCAGTGATAGCACATTGGGAGCTTTGAGTTGGCCATTGTAGGAATATTTATACCACAGAAATCAAGAAATGCTATTCACAAGGATTTTCTTTTTCAGAGATCAGAGTATTCATTTTTTTAATCACTTGCCAGTATACTACTGTGTGGTATCCTAAAATCTCTCCTGTGTCTGTGTCTCTTACAGCTGCAAGTCTGAGGCTGAAGAATGGAGGTCGCCGCTGTGAGGGGAGAGTGGAAGTGAAACACCAAGGAAAATGGGGCACAGTGAATGATCACAAGTGGAGCTTAGAAGAGGCATCTGTGGTGTGCAGACGGCTGGGGTGTGGAGCTGCTATTGATGCTCCCCAAGGATCTTATTTTGGACCAGCATTTGGCCCCATTTGGTTTTCTTATATTTCCTGCAGAGGGACAGAGTCAGCTCTCAAGCAGTGTAGGAGTTCTACATTGAAAGACTATCGTCCTCAGGGTTACTCCCATGCCCATGATGCTGGAGCAGTTTGCTCAGGTAAGTCCCGTCTGATATAGGATGGGATCACCAGCAAGAAAAGCCTCAGTCTTATTCCCAAAGTAACTATAAGAATACAGATCACAGCCTTTAGTACATTCTTGGGTGAAGATTCCAGTCACACAGTTATTCCTAGAGCATTAGGAGTTGAAGGGAGCAGAAGGGCTTGTTTGCCCCTGGAAGTAAAGGCTCCAGATCTGATCCATTGGTCACTAGGCCCTTCAGGTCTAGGTGATATGTCACAGGAGGCAGGGAGGTGAGGCCAAATACTTCATACAGGTACAACTGCCTGGTTGAACCTACATTAATTATGTTCATCATGGTAGCTTGTATTCTTTCACGGGATGGTCAGACAAGTGCCGCTATAAGAGGGGATATAGGAAAGGTGCAGGCAAGGAGAGGTGTGAGTTTATTATACTCACAGCTCCTAGAGAGACAAAGTATTAGCAAGTGAGTACTTGGGAGAGGTGCCAATAGAACCTGCTGATCCAAGCAGTGGTGCCCTCCAAATGAGGTGTTAAGACCCATGGACAAGTGACAATACATATATATGGGTCTTGTTTTTGTTTTCATCCAGCCAGTCTGTCTTTTGGTTGGAGTACTGAATCAGTTTAAGTTTAAGGTAATTATAGATATGTGTGTTCTTACTGACATTGTTAATTGCTTTGTATTTTTTTAGTAGGTCTTTTTTTCCTCTCTTCCTCTTTGATTCTCTTCTCTTATGATTTGATAGCTATTTTAATACTGTGTTTGGATTCCTTTTCTTTTTTGTGTGAATATATATTGTAGATTTTTGGTTTGTGGTTTCCATGAGGTTTTGATATGCAGCCTATTGTAAGTTGCTGGTCTTCTAATTTCCAAAGCATTTCCAATAGTTTGCATTTTAACTCTCCTCCTGATTGCTAGTTTTGGTATCGTATTTATGTGTGAATGTTTTTCTACCTTTACTGTATGTTTGCCCTTACTGGTATGCTTTCTCATTCATAATTTTTTTTTTCTTCTATGTCTTTATTTTCTTCCTAGAGAAGTTCCTTTAGAATTTTTTGTAAGCTGGTTTAGTGATGTTGGATTCTTTTAGCTTTTTCTTGTCTGTAAAGCTTTTGATTTCTTCATAGAAAATGAACAAGAGCCTTGCTGGGTAGAGGATTTTTGATGGCAGGTTCCCCCTTTTATCAGTTTAAATATATCATGCCACTCTCTTTTGGCCTGCAAAGTTTCTGCTGAAAATCAGCTGATAAACATATGAGGATTCCTTGTAAGCTATTTGTTGCTTTTAATAGTTTGTCTTTAGCTTTTGTCAGTTTGATTAATGTGTGTCTTGACATGTGCCTTCTTGGGTTTCTACTGGACTTCAGTGGCTATTTCCCTTCCCATATTAGGAAAACTTTCAGCTATTATCTCTTTAAATATTTTCTCAGGCCTCTTCTCCTTCAGGAGCCCCTAAAATGTGCATGTTTGTGCATTTAATGTTGTCCCAGAGGTTTCTTAATGTTGTCCCAATGATTGTCCTCACATTTTTACATTCTTTTTTCTGTCCTACAACAGTGGTATTCACCATTCTGTCTTCTAGCTCACCTATCTGTTTTTCTGCCTCATTTATTCTGCTTTTGATTCCTACTAGCATATTTTTCATTTCTTTTACTGCATTCTTCAACTTTGTTCTGTGTATCTTCTAGTGCTGTTAAATATTTCTTGTATCATCTCATTCCATGCCTCCATTCTTTTTCCAAAATCTTGGATCATCTTTACTATCATTACTCTGCATTCTTTTTCAGGCAGATTGCCTATTTCAACTTCACTTAGTTGTTCTTCTGGGATTTTATTTTGTATCTTTGTCTGGAATATTTTCTTCTGCTATCTCATTTTCTGTAACTTTCTGTGTTTATGGTCACTCTTCCACAGGCTGGAGGATTGTCCTTCTTCTTCCTTTTGGTGTCTGTCCCCTGGTGGGTGAGACTCATCTAGAGGCTTGTGCAGACTTCCTGGTGGGAGTGACTGGTGTCTGATGACTAGTGGGTGGAGCTAGTTCTTGATCTTCTGTGGGCAGGGTCATGTTAAAAGGTGTTCATAGAGGCAGCTGTGAGGTCAGGAAGAGTTTCAGTTCAGTTCAGTCACTCATTCATGTCAGACTCTTTGTGACCTCATGGACTGCAGCACAACAGGCCTCCCTGTCCATCACCAACTCCTGGAATTTACTCAAACTCATGTCCATTGAGTCAGTGATGCCATCCAACCATCTCATCCTCTGTTGTCCCCTTCTCCTCCTGCCTTCAATCTTTCCCAGCATCAGGGTCTTTTCAAATGAGTCAGCTCTTCACATGATGGTGGCCAAAGTATTGGAGTTTCAGCTTCAACATTAGTCCTTCCAATGAATCTCAGGACTTATTTCCTTTAGGATGGACTGGTTTTATCTCCTTGCAGTCCAAGGGACTCTGAGGAGTCTTCTCCAACACCACAGCTCAAAAGCATCAATTCTTTTGTGCTCAGATTTCTTTATAGTCCAACTCTCACATCCATACATGACTACTGTAAAAACCATAGCCTTGACTAGATGGACCTTTGTTGTCAAAGGAATGTCTCTGCTTTTTAATATGCTGTCTAGGTTGGTCACAACTTTTCTTCCAAGAAGTAAGCGTCTTTTACTTTCTTTTACTTTATCATTTGAAGCCCCCCCCACCCCCAAAATAAAGATTTTAGAGCCCCCCAAAATAAAGTCTGTCACTGTTTCCACTGTTTCCCCATCTATTTGTCATGAAGTGATGGGACCAGATGCCATGATCTTAGTTTTCAGAATGTTGAGTTTTAAGCCAACTTTTTCACTCTCCTCTTTCACTTTTATCAAGAAGTTCTTTAGTTCTTCTTTGCTTTCTGCCATAAGGGTGGTATCATGTGCATACCTGAGGTTACTGATTCCAGAACAAGCTGGAATCAAGATTGCTGAGAGAAATATCAATAACCTCAGGAAGAGCTATGGGCTTCCCTCATAGCTCAGTCGGTAAAGCATCTGCCTGCAATGCTTTACCCCTTGATCCCTGGGTCGGGAAGATCCTCTGGAGAAGGAAATGGCAATTGACTCCAGTATTCTTGCCTGGAAAATCCCATTGACAGAGGAGCCTGGTGGGCTACAGTCCATGGGGCCACAAGAGTTGGACATGACTTAGTGACTAAACCACCACCACAGGAAGAGTTTAGACTGCCTATCTGCTAATGGGCAGGGCTGTGTTCCTGCCCTTTGGGTTGTTTGACCTGAGGCATCCCAGCACTGGAGCCTGCAGGCTGTTGGGTGGGGCCAGATCTTTGTTATAAAATGGCAGCATCCAGGGGATCTCACACCAGTGAATACACCCTGGTACCTCTGCCACCAATGTCCTTGTCTCTGCAGTGAGCCACAGCTGCCCCCACCTCCCCAGAAGACCCTATAAGACAAGCAGGTAGGTCTGGTCTTCACTTCTGTGAAGTCATGACTTTTTCCCTGGGCCCCAGTGGGCTTCCATGGGAGCTCAGCTGGTAAAGAATCTGCCTACCATGCAGGAGATCCTGGTTCCATTCCTGGGTTGGGAAGATCTGCTGGAGAAGGGATAGGTTACCCACTCCAGTATTCTTGGGCTTACCTGGTGGCTCAGACAGTAAAGAATCTGCCTGCAGTGCGTGAGACCTGGGTTCAATCCCTGGGTTGAGAAGATCCCTTGGAGGAGAGAAAGGCTATCCACTCCAGTATTCTGGCCTGAAGAGTTCCATGGACAGAGGAGCCTGGCAGGCTACAGTTCATGGGGTCACAAAGAGTTGGACATGACTGAGTGACTTTCACTTCCCTTCCCTTCCCTTCCCTTGTTCCTGTGGAGTTCCTATGATCAAGCCCCCTGTCCTTCAAAATCAAGTGCTCTCAGGGCTGCTCTTCCTTATGCCAGACTGCCAGGGTGGGGAGCTTGACCTGAGTTTCAGAAACATTCTGTGGGGAATCTGTCATATAATTATTTTCCAGTTTGTGGACCACTCACCTGGTGAGTATGAGATTTCATTATATTGTAAATTCACCCCTCTTACCATCTTATTGTGGCTTCTTTGTCTTTGGATGTAGAGTATCTTTTTTGATAGGTTACACGCTTTTTTAACTGCTGTTTATCAGTTAGTTATGATTTTGTTGCTTTTGTAAGAGGAGGTGAGCTCAAGTCCTTATACTGATCCATCTTGCACATTTTACCTTAACATGATAAGTGAAAACTGAAAATCACTCAGTCATGTCCAACTCTTTGTGAACCCATGGACTATATAGTCCATGGAATTCTCCAGGCCAGAATACTGGAGTGCATTAGCCTTTCCCTTCTCCAGGGGATCTTCCCAACCCAGTGATCAAAACCAGGTCTCCTGCGTAGCAGGTGGATTCTTTACAATTCTAAGAAGGGAAGCCTAAGAATACTGAAGTGGGTAGCCTATCCTTTCTCCATCAGATCTTCCCAACTCAGGAATCGAATCAGGGTCTTCTGCATTGCAGGTATATTCTTTACCAACTGAACAATCAAGGAAGCCCTTAAAATAATAGCTTGTCACTTAACAAATAATGAAACAAATTAATAAATCTTATAAAATGTTGTGGCTATTTTTGCCTTAAATATTCTATTATTTAAAAAACATGCAATAGTTTTTGTATTTACCCATAGAATTATCATTTAGAGCAGTCTTCATAGCTTTGGGCATTTTCCTTTAGTTTGAATGGCTTACTGTAACATTTTTTTGTGTAGTGATGGTCTGGTGGTCTCAAATTCTATCACCTTTTTAATATTAAAACATTTTAACTATTAATAATTTTTAAAAATATTTTCACTGGTGACTGAATTCTAGTTTAGAAAATTTCACCACACTACCTTAAATATGCTTTTACATTGGCCTATCAAAAGTTGCTGCTGCTGCTAAGTTGCTTCAGTCATGCCCGACTCTGTGCAACCCCATACATGGCAGCCCACCAGGCTCCCTCATCCCTGGGATTCTCCAGGCAAGAACACTGGAGTGGGTTGCCATTTCCTTCTCCAATGCATGAAAGTGAAAAGTGAAAGTGAAGTCGCTCAGTTGTATCCGACTCTTAGTGACCACATGGACTGCAGCCTACCAGGCTCCTGCATCCATGGGATTTTCCAGGCAAGAGTACTGGAGTGGGGTGCCATGTTAGGACCAACCTAGATAGCATATTGAAAAGCAGAGACATTACTTTGCCAACAAAGGTCGGTCTAGTCAAGGCTATAATGTTTCCAGTGGTCATGTATGGATGTTAGAGTTGGACTGTGAAGAAAGCTGAGCACTGAAGAATTGATGCTTTTGAACTGTGGTGTTGGAGAAGACTCCTGAGAGTCCCTTGGACTGCAAGGAGATCCAGCCAGTCCATTCTGAAGGAGATCAGCTCTGGGATTTCTTTGGAAGGAATGATGCTAAAGCTGAAACTCCAGTACTTTGGCCACCTCATGTGAAGTGTTGACTCATTGGAAAAGACTCTGATGCTGGGAGGGATTGGGGGCAGGAGGAGAAGGGGACGACAAAGGATGAGATGGCTGGATGGCATCATTGATTCGATGCATGTGAGTCTGAGTGAACTCTAGGAGTTGGTGATGGACAGGGAGGCCTGGCATGCTATGATTCATTGGGTCGCAGAGTCGGACACGACTGAGCGACTGAACTGAACTGATGTGTATATGTATATATATATATATTGCTTGTGGTATCCCATATGCGGTATGTATTCTGTTCACTGTATTTTCGTTTTGTTTTTCTAACTTGATAATTTCAAATGGAATGTCTTCAAGCTTACTGATTCTTTGATTTCCATGATAGAGTTTGCTTGATGCTTTCCTTTGGATTTTTAATTCAATTATTGAATCCTTAAGCTCCAGAATTTCTGTTTGGTTCTTTTTTTTTTTTTTTTAATTGTTTTCTAGTTCTTTATGAAGCTCCTCATTTTCTCATTTTTATAGTTTTGTCTATAATTGTTCATGTATACTTGTGTTTATTTGTCTTTCTTCATTCTCTTATAGGCCATTGAGCTTCAAAACAATGAATTTGAATTTTGTATCAAGCAGTTCACAGATCTCTATCTTCTTAGGATCAGTTTTGTTGCTGGGGGTACCCTGTTTCTGTGAGACAATGAGAGAAGGGGAATCTCCTTTTCTGTCATCTTGATGTCAAATATAAATACAGAATAAGCACAATAACAGAATTAAAATCAGTTAAATATCACCCCTTATCATTTTCTATGATTCCTGTCTCAGAAGAAAAATCTGTAACAGGAACTGTTTGGCAAACTCACAGTCCTGAAACTTCCAATCAGAACTCTCTCCCAAGTTCATTGACAAATCCTGGGGTTTCAAAAGAGATGGTTAGGACCACACCACCTCTTCTATGATTCTCAGAGCTTTCTCAACTCATGTTCTTTCCCACTGAAGTCACCTGAGAAATTCCTGGAATTTTTGCCATTAAAAATTATCAGAAAAATATAATACAAAAACCATAAAAGTTGATTATTTACAGTGTCTATATTTCTTCTCTCAGACAACCTCTCTACAGAGTGGCATGCACTCATGGATCCTCCTTCATGATTTTCCTGACCTAAGTCACTTGAAGACTAGCTCCTGGGAGAGAAATCTATTCAAAATAATAGCCTCACAAGTCTCAGGAAAGTTTTCTAACTTTGTCTGGATGACAGATCTGTATACTGATATAGTCCATGTCTCTCTGGGGTGGTTCTGTTTTTCATATCTCTGCATTCATGTTTGAGCACCAAAACATTATGCAATTTCCTTGAGCTCTGTAGTCCTGGGCTCCTAAAGGTGAAATTCACTTCCCCAATCAATGATAAATTATATGTTCCTGGTATTCAGTCATTTCTGATGATATGTCTTGGGCTCTGTAGTTTCCAGGCCTGTAGATAAGGAATTCATATTTCTAAACAATCTCAGAGTATCCATTGTTGGGATACAGTCATCCCAAACTGATCCTGCAAATTTTTCTGAATTTCTCTTCAGATTCTTGCTCATGAAAAGGCAATTCTGACACCAACTATCAAATTCTCTCTCCATGTCCACTCCTGGAAAAGAAAAGCATTCACATCGTTGCCTGTGATGTGTTGTTTCCATTTGTCAAGTCAGGATCAAGAACACTCACTGGGTTTCATTGTTTGTTTCTCTTAGGATTTATGCGTCTAGCTGAAGGAGATGGACCCTGCTCAGGGCGAGTAGAAGTTCATTCTGGAGAAGACTGGACCCCAGTGTCTGATAGAAACTTTACATTCCCCACTGCCCAGGTCATCTGTGCAGAGCTGGGATGTGGCAAGGTTGTGTCTGTCCTGGGACACGTGCCCTTCGGAGAGTCAGGTGGCCAGGTCTGGGCTGAAGAGTTCAGGTGTAAAGGGGAGGAGCCTGAGCTCTGGTCCTGCCCGAGAGTGCCCTGTCCAGGAGGCACTTGTCACCACAGTGGAGTTGCCCAGGTTGTCTGTTCAGGTGAGATGTAGATCAGGTTTATAACCTCTCTGCTTACCTTGTTCAGGTGAGAAAATCAGACTTTGTTGAAACCCTGTCTTCTTCTACCAATGTACACAGAAGTCCGACTCATGAAAAATGGCTCCTCTCAGTGTGAGGGGCAAGTGGAGATGAATATTTCTGGACGATGGAGAGCACTCTGTGCCTCCCACTGGAGTCTGGCCAATGCCAATGTTGTCTGTCGTCAGCTCGGCTGTGGAGTCGCCATCTCCACCCCCAGAGGACCACACTTTGTGGAAGGAGGTGATCAGATCTCAACAGCCCGATTTCACTGCTCAGGGGCTGAGTCCTTCCTGTGGAGTTGCCCTGTGACTGCCCTGGGTGGTTTTGACTGTTCTTATGGAAACACAGCCTCTGTGATCTGCTCAGGTAAGAGAGGGTGAAGGGCTACTGGTACTCAGGATGCTCCTGGAGTGAAATGTCCTGTAGAGCAGAGTGACAGGAAACTGGCATCAAAAGTCAGATATTTCATGGTGAAATGTGGTTCTCTCATTGTTCATTCATTTTCCAAGTCAGGACAAGAAGTAGAAAGGGAAATATGTATTTTTAAGCAACAATATTATTTGTATCATTTAAATATAATCATTGAAAACAATGTATAAGCATTAAGTGTAGACTTCAGTCATGTACTCAGATCAGCAAAGAGAACATTCCCAGCACCACAGTCACTGTTGTCTCCCCATAACTGTGTCTCCCTCTTCTCCAGTTAAGACTGCTCACCTAACTTCTTCTACCATAGAGTGTTTTATCGTTTGAACTGTATATAAAATTATGCAGTATATTTTCTTTTGTGTATAACTTTGAGTCACCATTATATTTGAGATTCACTCATGATGCTGCTTAAAGAAGCATTTTATTCATTTTTATTTCTGTAGAGTAGATCTTTGAATGATCACATGACCATGAGTTGATCCATTCCACAACAGATAGTAGAGATTTGAGTTGTTTCCTATTCTTGACTAAAGCAAATATGATGCTACAACTTACCATGACAATGACTCTGGGTACAAAGATGTTATTTATCTAGTGTGTTTAACCTTTGGTCTTTCATTTTCATTTTTTTAATGGTATGGTGTCTTTTGGTGAGCCAAGTTCTTAATCTTAAGAAATTATAACTTACCAACTTCTTTCTTTACTTTTAACACTTCTTCTATCCTTTAAAATGAACTTTGTCTACTCCAAGACCATAAAAGCATTCTCAAAGAGTATCTCATAGAAGTTTAATAATTTTTCTCTTGCATAGAATTGTGCATCCCTTTTGCAATTGATATCTGTGTAAGATAAGATCAAGTTTCATATGACATCCAATTGACTCAGAATCTTTTTCTGAAAAGACTCTTTTCCCCACTGCAGTGCCACCTTTGTCATAAGAAGAAAAGCATATGTCTGAGTGTTTTTTAAGACTCTCTATTTTATTCCATTGTTTCATTGTCTATCCTTGCACCAATACTGCATTTTCTTAATTATTATAATGTCCGTCCTGGGTGTTCTTTGGAAGGAATGATGCTAAAGCTGAAACTCCAGTATTTTGGCCACCTCATGCGAAGAGTTGACTCATTGGAAAAGACTCTGATGCTGGGAGGGATTGGGGGTAGGAGGAGAAGGGGGCGACAGAGGATGAGATGGCTGGATGGCATCACTGACTCAATGGACATGAGTTTGAGTGAACTCCGGGAGTTGGTGATGGACAGGGAGGCCAGGCGTGCTGCAATTCATGGGGTTTCAAAGAGTTGGACACGACTGAGTGACTGAACTGAACTGAAGTCTGGATAATTTTAATGTAAAGAGTTTATATTATTAACTCTTCTACCTTTGTTGTTTTTTTTTGGTCAAGTGTGTTGGTCATTCTTGTTCTTTTGTATTTTATTTCAATTTTGGAATCAGCTTTTCATTTTCTTAAAAATATTACATATTTACTGTGTTGGGTGTTAGTTGCAGCATATGGATCTTCATTATGTCTTGTGGGATCTTCTGTTATGACACATGGAGTGCCTAGTTGTGAGGTTCCAGCTCAGATGCTCTGTGGCATGTGGGATCTTAGTTCTCACATCAGGGATCGAACCTGAGTCCTCTGCATTGCATGGCTGATTCTCAACCATTGGACCAGGAGAGAAATCCCCCAGCTTGTCATTTTTCACCAAAAAAAAAAAAAAAAAAAGAGAGCATAAACATATTTTGTTTGAGAAGAGTTAATCTTCACAGAAATTGGAGGTGATTGACTGACAATGTTGAGTTTTCCGATTTATTGACATTATATATGTTTATCCCTCCATTCAGTTAAGTCTCCAATTTCTCTCAGAGGTTTTGCTCATCTTCTGCTAGATTTTTCTCCTAGACATTTATGTTTTTGATGTCATAAGCATTTCTTTTAGTGGAAGTGTCCTAGGAATGATTTATCTCTGACTTGTTTTTACCTTTCCTTTTTTAAATTTTTATGTAATTTGAGACTAAAAGCTGTAAGAATAATATAAAAATCCAGAATACCTTTAGCTCGATTTCCCAATGTTAGTATTCTGCTTTAATCTCTCCCCCCAGTTGACATTTCTCTCTATCTCTGTTTCTGTCTTTCCTTCTTTGTCCCTCTCCCACCACATTTCTCTATGAATATGTAAAATCCTTCTGAATTAGATTGCAGACATGATGTCTCTTTACCTCTAAAATGCTTCAAGGGATTTCCTTATGTAACCACACTTCAGTCAAGTCATCAGACTGCTTCAGCCCCAGATGATATCTAAGTGCAACCACTGAAAGACTCTAAGACAGAACTGCCAAGTAGGATCTTTCAGAAATTATTTACCCAGGAAGTCTTAAGCAAAATGAGGTATATATTTTTTAGCTTAAGTGGCTAAGCTTTATGGGCAAATTTATTATACAGCAATATAACCAGGACACGCTTCCCTGGTGGCTCAGTGGTAAAGAACCCACCTGCCAAGTCAGGAAACCTGAGTTCCACCTGGGGGACTTGACAATCCCCTGGAGAAAAAAATGGAAACCCACTCCAATATTATTGCCTGAGAAATCCCATGAACAGAGGAACCTGGTGGGCTACAGTCCATATGATCGCCAAAAAAATCAGACATGATTGTTTGACTAAACAACAACTATAGCAACCAGGACACTTATTACGTGACCTGCATCTCTGAATAGAAGACCATTTGTCCTCTGATCTTCTATTTACTGTTTCTACCTTATGCCGAGCTAATGTGCTGAAACGCTCATCCTTTACTTAATATCGGCTGTTAAGTTTTTCAGCTCTATAATTTTTATCTGTTGTTATTTTGTCAATTTCTTTTGTCAGTTAATTCCATGAGGCCTTCAATAGTGCTGAGTTAAATTCTCCATCAGATAACTCTAGCAACTGAATAACTTGGGAAATTCTTTCTAATGTCTTTTTCTTCCTGGTTTTCCATGAGATCTCTATGTGTATTGTTTTTATTTTTTGAAAATTTTTAAAAATTTTATTTTTAAACTTTACATAATTGTATTAGTTTTGCCAAATATCAAAATGAATCCACCACAGGTATACATGTGTTCCCCATCCTGAACCCTCCTCCCTCCTCCCTCCCCATACCATCCCTCTGGGTCGTCCCAGTGCACTAGCCCCAAGCATCCAGTATCGTGCATCGAACCTGGACTGGCATCTGGTTTCATACATGATATTTTACATGTTTCAATGCCATTCTCCCAAATCTTCCCACCCTCTCCCTCTCCCATAGAGTCCATAAGACTGTTCTATACATCAGTGTCTCTTTTGCTGTCTCGTACACTGGGTTATTGTTACCATCTTTCTAAATTCCATATATATGCGTTAGTATACTGTATTGGTGTTTTTCCTTCTGGCTTACTTCACTCTGTATAATAGGCTCCAGTTTCATCCACCTCATTAGAACTGATTCAAATGTTTTCTTTTTAATGGCTGAGTAATACTCCATTGTGTATATGTACCACAGCTTTCTTATCCAGTCATCTGCTGATGGACATCTAGGTTGCTTCCATGTCCTGGCTATTATAAACAGTGCTGCGATGAACATTGGGGTACACGTGTCTCTTTCCCTTCTGGTTCCCTCAGTGTGCATGCCCAGCAGTGGGATTGCTGGATCATAAGGCAGTTCTAGTTCCAGGTTTTTAAGGAATCTCCACACTGTTCTCCATAGTGGCTGTACTAGTTTGCATTCCCACCAACAGTGTAGGAGGGTTCCCTTTTCTCCACACCCTCTCCAGCATTTATTATTTGTAGACTTTTGGATCACAGCCATTCTGACTGGTGTGAAATGGTACCTCATTGTGGTTTTGATTTGCATTTCTCTGATAATGAGTGATGTTGAGCATCTTTTCATGTGTTTGTTAGCCATCTGTATGTCTTCTTTGGAGAAATGTCTGTTTAGTTCTTTGGCCCATTTTTTGATTGGGCCATTTATTTTTCTGGAGTTGAGCTGCAGGAGTTGCTTGTATATTTTTGAGATTAGTTGTTTGTCAGTTGCTTCATTTGCTATTATTTTCTCCCATTCTGAAGTCTGTCTTTTCACCTTGCTAATAGTTTCCTTTGATGTGCAGAAGCTTTTAAGGTTAATTAGGTCCCATTTGTTTATTTTTGCTTTTATTTCCAATATTCTTGGAGGTGGGTCATAGAGGATCCTGCTGTGATGTATGTCAGAGAGTGTTTTGCCTATGTTCTCCTCTAGGAGTTTTATAGTTTCTGGTCTTACGTTTAGATCTTTAATCCATTTTGAGTTTATTTTTGTGTATGGTGTTAGAAAGTGTTCTAGTTTCATTCTTTTACAAGTGGTTGACCAGATTTCCCAGCACCACTTGTTAAAGAGATTGTCTTTAATCCATTGTATATTCTTGCCTCCTTTGTCAAAGATAAGTGTATTGGTTTTAATAACAGACATTGTAGATTAAAAAGTGGTAGAATCCCTTTGGAAAAGATTTTATTCTGCTTTTCCCATTTACGCATAGATTTAGAAACAAAACAGCTTACTTAACTCACTCTTAGTGCAATGGTTAACTGAAAACAATTGTGGCACTGTCAGAAGAACTCTCCCTGCTGTTGCTGCTGCTAAGTTGCTTCAGTCGTGTCCGACTCTGTGCGACCCCATGGATGGCAGCCCACAAGGCTCCCCCATCCCTGGGGTTCTCCAGGCAAGAGTACTGGAGTGGGTTGCTATTGCCTTCTCCACAGAACTCTCCGTAGAGAAGGTGAATCCTAAGATTATGATAACCTTACTGTTATGTTAACATTGTTTATCTTAGACTTCATCACTAGGTCATTATTTAGCTTAATTCAATTTATTGTTCTTCAACCCACAAACCCTCTGATCATTGCTGTTTCTGCAGGAAACCAGACCCAGGTGCTGCCCCAGTGCAACGACTCCCGCTCAGAACCAGCAGGCTCTGCAGCCTCAGATGAGAGCGCCCCCTACTGCTCAGGTAAGGGTCCCACAAGACAGAAGACCATTCTCATCCCCCAGGTCAACGCCCAATTGTTCCTTTTCTCTCTTCTCAGACAGCAGACAGCTCCGCCTGGTGGAAGGAGGCGGTCCCTGCGCCGGGAGAGTGGAGATCCTTGACCAGGGCTCCTGGGGCACCATCTGTGATGATGGCTGGGACCTAGACGATGCCCGCGTGGTGTGCAGGCAGCTGGGCTGTGGAGAAGCCCTCAATGCCACGGGGTCTGCTCACTTTGGGGCAGGATCAGGACCCATCTGGCTGGGCGACCTGAACTGTACAGGAAATGAGTCTCATGTGTGGAGGTGCCCTTCCCAGGGTTGGGGGCGGCACAACTGCAGACACAAGCAGGATGCGGGGGTCATCTGCTCAGGTCTGTGCTGCACACTGTCCACAGTCTAGGGGAGGGGTGATAGCCCTGGAGAAGGGGTGGTATGAACCCTGAGGAAAAGGTGCTGGAAGGACTACAGAAGGAAGCTTCCTCCCATGGAGCCTGTCTTTCCAGCAGATGTGAAGACGAGGTGCTTTCATTTCTTCCTGCAGCAGCTGATGTTCTAGTCCTTTCTTCTCAGCAGTGTTTCCTGACAGAGCCAGTTCTTACAACTCCAGTTGAAAGTTGGGCTTACCTTGCCTTACATATGGGACGAAAATCTTAAGTCCATGGTACTAGTTCCTGTTTGCTTTTGTAACAAATTGCCACATAGTGGTTTAAAACAACATCTATTTATTTCCTTAAAGTTCTCTAGGTTCGATGTTCAGCAGTATCTCCCTGGGTTGGAATCAAGGTTTCAGCAGGGACACATCACTTCGGAGGCTTTGGTGAAGAATCCCATTTCTTATATCAAGTTTCTTTTCAAACCACCTTAATTCCTTGGCTCATAGACCCCCTTCATCCATCATCAAACCAGCAATGCTGCACATCTTTAATCATTATCCAGAGTCACATCTCTCTCTAGTCAGAGCCAAGAAAGAGTGCTTCTATTGGTTCGGCCAAAAGTTTCCTTTATTTTTTCTGTAAGATGGTCTAGTAATACTTAGCTGTCTTTCACTTCATTTGAAACAATTATGTTAGATTGTATTTTGGCAGCTATCATATCAGCACACATATATATTTTTTGAACGATCAAAATTAGTGAATTTTTATGTAGCCACTTTAACATTGAAAATGGAATAAAAAAGCAACATTTTCTTCCTATCATTCTTTATTATTTCAAGAAAAGTTAGAAACACAACCGAAATGCAAAACAAATTTGTGGAGTGTATGGAAGTATGGTGAGTGAAAAAAATTCATCAAAAGTGGTTTATGAAGTTTTGTGTTGGAGATTTCTCACTGGACAGTACTGCAGAGTAGGGTAGACAAGATGAAGTTGATCACAGTCAAACTGAGATATTATTTGAAGACAATGTTATACAATGCAGGAGATAGGCAACATACTCAAAATATCCAAAGCAAGCATTGAAAGTCATTTGTACCAGTTCGGTTAAATTAATTGCTTTGATGTTTGAGTTTCACATAAGTGAAAAAAACCTTCACGGTAGTATTTCTACATGAGATTCTCTACTTAAACATAAAGAAAACATTTGCTTTTGAAACAAATTGTGATGGGTGATGAAAAGTGGATATTTCACAATAATGTGGAATGGAAGAGATTGTGGGGCATGTGAAATGAACCACCACCAACCACACCAAAGGCCAGTCTTCTTCCAAAGAAGGTGATGTTGTATATGTGGTGGTATTGGAAGGGAGTCCTCTCTTAAGGGAGTACCTTCCAGAAAATTGAATGATAATTCCAACAAGTACTGTTCCCCATTAGACCAACTGAAAATAGCACTTGATGAAAAGCATTCAGAATTAATCCAAAGAAAATGCATAATCTTCCATCAGGATAATGCAATACCACATATTTCTTTGCAGGCTAGGCAAAAACTGCCACAGTTTGGCTAGTTCTGATTCATCAGCTGTGTTTACCAGACATTGCAGTTTTGGATTTCCATTTATTTAGGTTTTTAAAAAATTCTCTTAATGGAAAAAATTTAAATTCACTGTAAGACTATAAAACGCACTTGGATTAGTTCTTTGCTTAGAAAGATAAAAGTTTTGGGAAGAGGAATTATGAAGTTGCCTGAAAATGGCACAAGGTAGTAGAACAAAATGATGAATATGCTGTTCAACAAAGTTCTGAGTGAACATGAAAAATGTCTTTTATTTTGACTTAAAACCCAAAGAAACTTTCTGGCCAACCAAATAAGAATGTGATTAGACTGAGTTCACATAGTTAATCCACAATAGTTCAACTTAATTTCACCATCCCATGATTCTTACCTTAATCATATCTGTGAAATCCCTTTTGCCAGGCTAGGTAACATATTCATGGTTCCAGGGACTTGGATGAGACTTCTGTGTGTTCATTATCCTGCCACTGCCCCAATATCCATATCACATCCCTTTCACATTCTTTTAGAGGTTTGGTCAGGAAAAAGAATTCAGCTCTCCTCCCTGAAGGTGCCCAGGTTGCTCTTCCTCTCTGCTCATATTCACTACATCATGGTGGTAGAAACGTTTAAAAAGATAGACACAAATGGACAAAGTCAGGTAAAAGGGAGACAACTTTCACTCATATTACCTAATGGGTATCTCTTCAGCTGGTTGAGGGATGAATGGGCACTATTTCTAGGAGAGAGGAAAACCCAGAGCACTGAGTGAAGTTCTCACCAGTCCTGATTTCTCCCTTTCAATCTTAGAGTTCCTGGCCCTCAGAATTGTGAGTGAGGATAAGCAGTGTGCTGGGTGGCTGGAAGTTTTCTACAACGGGACCTGGGGCAGTGTCTGCCGAAGCTCCATGAAAGACATCACTGTGTCCATCATCTGTAGTCAGCTTGGCTGTGGGGACAGTGGAAGTCTCAACTCTTCTGTTGCTCTTAGAGAAGGTTCTAGACCCCGGTGGGTAGATGGAATCCGGTGTCGGAACACTGATACCTCTCTCTGGCAGTGTCCTTCTGACCCTTGGAATTGCAGTTCATGCTCTCCTAAGGAGGAAGCCTACATCTCATGTGCAGGTGAATTACTGTCTGTTTCTGTGTCTGTCTTAAACCTGTAGAATGTTAATAATGATACTTTATATTTTCATAATTAACTCATGAATTTAACATTGGTCCACAAAATGAAGTTAAGACCAGCTCAGTTCAGTCGCTCAGCTGTGACCAACTCCTTGCAATCCCATGGACTGCAGCATGCCAAGCTCCCCTGTCCAACACCAACTCCAGGAGCCTACTTAAAATCATGTCCATCGCATTGGGGATGCCATCCAACCATCTCATCCACTGCCATCCCCTTCTCCTCTTGCCTTCAATCTTTCCCAGCATCAGTGTCTTTTCCAATGAGTCCGTTCTTCCCAAAAGGTGGCCAAAGTATTGGAGTTTCAGCTTCAGCATCAGTCCTTCCAGTGAGTATTCAGGACTGATTTCCTTTAGAATTGACTGGATTTAACTCCTTGCAGTTTAAGGGACTCTCAAGAGTCTTCTCAAATGCAACAGTTCAAAAGCATCAATTCTTTGGTGCTCAGCTTTCTTTATAGTCCATCTCTCACATTCATACTGGACTAATGGGAAAACCATAGCTTTGAGTAGATGAACCTTTTTTGGTAAAGTAACGTCTCTGCTTTTTAATATGCTGTCTAGTTGGTCACAGATTTTCTTCCAAGGAGCAAGTTTCTTTCAATTTCATGACTGAAACCACTATCTGCAGTGATTTTAGAGGCCCCCCAAATAAAGTCTATCATCTATTTGCCATGAAGTGATGGGACTGGATGCCATGATCTTAGTTTTCTGAATGTCGAGTTTTAAGCCAAACTCAAACTCAAATGTTGAGTTTTAAGAGAGTTTTATCACTCTCTTCTTTCACTTCCATCAAAAGGCTCTTTAGTTCTTCTTTGCTTTCTGCAATAAGGGTGGTGTCATCTGTGTATCTGAGGTTACTGATATTTTTCCTGGCAATCTTGATTCCAGCTTGTGCTTCATCCAGCCTGGCATTTCACATGATGATGTACTCTGCATGTAAGTTAAATAAGCAGGGTGACAATATACAGCCTTGGTGTACTCCTTTCCCAATTTGGAATCTGTCTGTTGTCCCATGTCCAGTTCTAACTGTTGCTTCTTGACCTGCATTACAGATTTCTCAAGAGGCACATCAGGTGGTCTGGTATTCCCAAGTCTTTCAGAATTTTCCACAGTTTGTTGTGATCCACACAGTCAAGGCTTTGGCATAGTCAGTAAAGCGAAAATAGCCATTTTTCTGGAACTCTCTTGCTTTTTCAATGATCCAGCAGATGTTGGCAATGTGATCTCTGGTTCCTCTGCCTTCTCTAAATACAGCTTGAACATCTGGAAGTTCATGGTTCACATATTGCTGAAGCCTAGCTTGGAGGATTTTGAGCATTACTTTGCTAACTTGTGAGATGAGTCCAATTGTGCTCTAGTTTGAACATTCTTTGGCATTGCCTTTCTTTGGGATTGGAATGAAAACTGACCTTTTCCAGTCCTATGGCCACTGCTGAGTTTTCCAAATTCGCTGGCATATTGAGTGCAGCACTTTCACAGCATCATATTTTAGAATTTGAAATAGCTCAACTGGAATTTCATCACCTCCACTAGCTTTGTTTGTAGTGATGCTTTCTAAGGCCGACTTGACTTCACATTCCAGGATGTCTGGCTCTATGTGAGTGATCACACCATTGTGGTTTTCTGGGTCATCAAGATCTTTTTCTTATAGTTCTTCTGTGTATTCTTGCCACCTCTTCTTAATATCTTCTGCTTCTGTTAGGTCCATGCCATTTCTGTCCTTTATTGTGCTCATCTTTGCATGAAACGTTCCCTTAGTGTCTCTAATTTTCTTGAAGAGATCTCTAGTCTTTCCCATTCTTTGTTTTCATCAATTTTTTTTTTTTTTTGCATTGATTGCTGATAAAGGCTTTCTGATCTCTCCTTGCTATTCTTTGGAACCCTGCATTCAAATGGGTATATCTTTCCTTTTCTCCTTTGCCTTTAGCTTCTCTTCTTTTCTCAGCTATTTGTAAGGCCTCCTCAGACAACCATTTTGCCTTTTTGCATTTCTTTTTCTTGAGGACTGTCTTGATCACTGCCTTCTGTAGAATGTCACAAACCTCCATCCATAGTTCTTCAGGCACTCTGTCTGTCAGGTCTAATCCCTTGAATCTATTTGTCACTTCCACTGTATAATGATAAGGGATTTGACTTAGGTCATACCTGAATGATCTAGTGGTTTTCCCTACAGAGACTGAGCCAGAACTATGTCTGAGTGTCTCCTGTGGAGGTGTGGGTCAACAGTGGCCTGCCACAGAGGCTCTGGGTGCAGCAGACCTGGGTATAGCATAAGCCCTTTTGGAGGAGGTCGCCATTAACTCTACCATAGAACCAACAGAAATCACAAAGGACTTGGGAAACAGATTCTTGGAGGGCAGAAACAAAACCTGTGTGCACCAGGACCCAGGAGAAAGGAGCAGTGACCCCACAGGAGACTGACTCAGATATGCCCATGAGTGTCCAGGAGCCTCTGACAGAGGTGTATGTTGGCGGTGGCTTGCTTCATATTCAGAGGCACCGAGTGCAGCAGTCAGTGAAGGGGACCTTTTGAAGGAAATCACCATTATCTTCATTACCTCCACCATAGTTTGGCCTCAGGTCAAGCATCAGGGAGGAAACAACCCCACCCATCAACAGAAAATTGGATGAAAAATTTACTGAATATGCCCCTGCCCATCAGAACAAGACCCAGTTTCCCCCTCAGTCAGTCTCTCTTATCAGGAAGCTTCCATTAGCCTCTTAACCCTATCCATCAGAGGGCAGAGAGAATGAAAACTACAGTCACAGAAAACTAACCAAACTGATCATATGGACCACAGCCTTGCCTAGCTCAATGAAACTATGAGCCATGCCGTGTAGGGCCATCCAAGACAGACAGGGCATGGCGGAGAGTTCTGATAAAATGTGGTCCACTGGAGAAAGAAATGGCAAACCACTTCAGTATTCATGCCTTGAGAACCCCATGAACAGTATGAAAAGGCAAAAAGGTATGACACTGAAAGATGATCTCCCCAGGTTGTTAGGTACCCAATACACTACTGGAGAAGTGTGGAGATATAACTTCAGAAAGAATGATGAGACAGAGACAAAGCAAAAACAACACCCAGTTGTGGATGTGATGGGTGATGGAAGTAAAGTCCATTGCTGTAAAGAGCAATATTGCATAAGAACCTGGAATTTTAGGTCCATGAACCAAGGCAAATTGTAAGTGGTCAAACAGGACATGGCAAGAGTGAACATAAATGTTTTAAGAATCAGTGAACTAAAATGGAAGGGAATGGGTGAATTTAACTCAGAAGTTAAGATGAAGCTGATTTAATCCACATGTTCCAACACTACTTTTTAAAATTTGTAGTTGACATGTAATTCACATTACAAATATTAGCATTAGTTTCAGGTGTACAACATAATGCTTATGTATTTGTTCAGTTCAGTTAAGTTCATTTCAGCCACTCAGTCATGTCCGACTCTTTGCAACCCCATGAACCACAGCACTCCAAGCCTCCCTTTCCATCACCAACTCCCGGAGTCCACCCAAACCTATGTCCATCGAGTCGGTGATGCCATCCAACGATGTCATCCTCTGTTGTCGCCTTCTCCTCCTGCCTTCAATCTTTCTCAGAATCAGGGTCTTTTCAAATGAGTCAGTTCTTCATATGAGGTGACCAAAATATTGGAGTTTCAGCTTTAGCATCAGTCCTTCCAATGAACACCCAGGACTGATCTCCTTTAGGATGTACTGGTTGGATCTCGTTGCAGCCCAAGGGACTCTCAGGAGTCTTCTCCAACACCACAGTTCAAAAGCATCAGTTCTTTGGTGCTCAGCTTTCTTCACAGTCCAACTCTCATATCCATACATGACCACTGGAAAAACCATAACCTTGACTAGACAGACCTTTGTTGGGAAAGTAATGTCTCTGCTTTTGAATATGCTGTCTAGGTGTCTTTTAAATTCATGGCTGCAGTCACCATCTGCAGTGATTTTGGAGCACAGAAAAATAAAGTCAGCCACTGTTTCCACTGTTTCCCTATCTATTTCCCATGAAGTGATGGGACCAGATGCCATGATCTTAGTTTTCTGAATGTTGAGCTTTAAGCCAACTTTTTCACTCTCTTGTTTCACTTTCATCAAGAGGCTTTTGAGTTCCTCTTCACTTTCTGCCATAAGGGTAGTGTCATCTGCATATCTGAAGTTATTGATATTTCTCCTGGCAATCTTGATTCCAGCTTGTGCTTTCTCCAGCCCAGCGTTTCTCATGATGTGCTCTGCATATAAGTTAAATAAGTGATAAAGAATCCCCATTGCCAATGCAGGAGACATAAGAGATGTGGGTTCCCTCCCTGGGTTGTGAAGATCCCCTGGAGGGGGAAATGGCAACTGTACTCCAGTATTCTTGCCTGGGAAATCCCATGGATAGAGAAGCCTCTCAGGCTACAGTCCATAGAGTCACAAACAGATGGACAGGACTGAGCACACACACCCACACCCACATTAACTGTACTCCCCATACTGTACACTACATCCTCATGACATTAATTTTAGTGCTGGAAGTTTACACCTTTTGACTACCTTTATCCATTTTGCCCACATCAACCCCAACCCACCTCTGGCAACCACCGAATTGCTCTTTGCATCTCTGAAAGCTTTTTAAAAAAATCTATTTTAAGATTCCACATATAAATGAGATCATATGATATTTTTCTTTAACCATCTGGTTTAGCTCACTTAGCATAATGCCTTCAAGGTACATTCATGTGTTGCAAATGATGGGAATTTCTATTTTTGGTGACTGTATGTATATATAAAGATTATATATATAAATATAAACATTATATATAATTTTATATATTATTTATATATAATATATATCTTATATATAATATAATATATATTTACATATAAATATATATTATGTATAAACATTATATGCTGCTGCTAAGTCGCTTCAGTCGTGTCCAACTCTGTGCGACCCCAAAGACAGCAGCCCATCAGGCTCCACCGTCCCTGGGATTCTCCAGGCAAGAACACTGGAGTGGGTTGCCATTTCCTTCTCCAATGCATGAAAGTGAAAAGTGAAAGTGAAGTCGCTCAGTCGTGTGTGACTCTTAGCGACCCCATGGACTGCAGCCTACCGGATTCCTCCATCCATGGGATTTTCCAGGCAAGAGTGCTGGAGTGGGGTGCCATCACCTTCTCCAATATATATATATAAACTATTTCTTTATCCATTCATCCGTCAATGAAGGCTTACATTATCTGATTATTGTAAATAATTCTGCAGTGAACATTGGGTTGCACATATATTTTCAAGTTAGTGTTTTCATTTCCTTCAGATAAATACTCGAAAGGAAAATTTCTAAATCATACAGCAGTTCTGTTTTTAATTTTTTGGAAACCTCAAAACTTTTCCATAGGGGATGCTCAACTTACATTCCCTGCAACTGTGTATAAACTTTTTCTTCTCTTCACATTATCACCAACTCTTGTTATTTATTGTCTTTTTGATAAAAGCAATTCTGTGAGGTGATATCTTATTGTGGTTTTGATTTACATTGACCTGGTGACTAGTAATATTGTGTACCTTTTCATGTACCTATTGGCCAAATGGATGTTTTCTGTGAAAAACATGTCTATTCAGGTCCTCTGTCCATTTTGAAATCAGACTGTTTTTTTTTTTTTTTCTGCTATTGAGTTGTGTGCATTCTTTAAATATTAATAGTTTGGATATTAACCTTTTTCAAGTACATATAATTTACTAATATCTTCTCTAATTCCACAGATAGTCTCTTCATTCTTCATATCATTTCCTTTGTTGTGAAGAAGTTTTTAAGTTTTATGTAGTTTCACTTGGCTATTTTGGTCTTCTTGCCTTTGTTTTTGGCATCAAATCCAAAATATCATCACACAGACTGAGGTCAAGGACATTTTTCCCTTACTTTTTCTTCTAGGATTTTTATGACTTCAGTACTTATGATTAAGTCTTTAATCCATTTTGAGTTGAGTTTTGTGAATGGTGTATGGACAGTGATGCCATTGCATCTTTTGCATGTAGTAGTCTAATTTTTATAACACCATTCATTGAAGAGACTGTCATTTCCCCATTGTAGATTCTTGGCTCCTTTGTCAAAAGCTAATTGACTGTATATATTTGGATTTATTTCTGGGCTGTCTATTCTGTTATGTTGATCTCTGTGTCCATTTTTATACAAATACCATACTGTTTTGATTAGTATAACTTTGTAATATAGTTTGAAATCAGGATGCATGACACCTCCAGCATTGTTCTTCTTTCTCAAGATTGATTTTGATATTCAGGGTCTTTTGTGGTTCCATAGAAACTTTAGGATTGTTTATTCCATATGTGTGAAAATTTCCACTTGGATTTTGTTAAGGATTACAGTGAATCTGTAGATTTCTTTGTGTAGCATGAGCATTTTAACAATATAAGGTCTTCCAACCCATGATCACAGATTATCTTTCCATTTATTTGTGTTTTCTTCAATATCATTCATCAGTGTCCTATAGCTTTCACCATTCAAGATTTTTACCTCCTTTGTTAAATTTATCCCCAAGTATTTTATTGGTTTTGTACAGTTGCCCACGTTTCATACTGAATAATAGATAAGAGTAGCTTAGAATCTATTTAATAATTTTCCTTTAACATTATGTAAGTGAAATTTTGAATATAAATTAATTCTGTACTTAGAGACAAACTAATTTTGTGTTGTTGTTTAGTCACTAAGTTGTGTTCAACTCTTTCCCACCCCATGGACTGTAGCCTGCCAGGCTCTTCTATCCATAGGATTTTCCAGGCAAGAATACTGGAGTGGGTTGCCATTTCCTTCTCCAGGGGATCTTCCTGACCCAGACATCAAACCTGCATCTCCTGCATTTCTAGCAGATTCCTAACCACTGAGAAACTGGGGAAACCCAACAATGCCTACCTAATAGCAATGCTGTGTGGTAAATTAAACTTATTTTTAATATGCACTATTTATTTTCACAAACCATTACTTTTAATTTACATTTACTTTACTATTAATATTTCACTGATTAGCATGAAGCTAAAGGACTTCTGTTTCACTGAATTTTATTGTCTACACATTCATTCAATAAATATTTATTAAGCAACTATCAAGGTATTTAGAAAAGGTTCTCCATCTACATACTTGTTGAATCTTGTTGAATGAGTGCATACAATATGTAGGCACTGTCCTAATAGTAGAAAAACAGGGTAAATAAGATATGGAAAGTCCTTCCTCTAGTAAAACTTTAATTCAGGTAGGGGTGTGTGTATGTGTGTGTTCACATTTGTAGATGTCTGTATGTCTGTTTTTATATTTGTTATTAGATGCAGGGAGTGATAAACAAGTAAATATTTAAAGTTATTTTAGAAGACTTTATGATAGCTTTCACTACCATTTTTATTTTTCTCTAGAATGTTTAAAATTTTCTTATTTATCAGTCAGTTCAGTCACTCAGTCGTGTCTGACTCTTTATGACCCCCATGGACTGCAGCATGCCAGGCTTCCCTGTCCATCACTAACTCCCCGAGCTTGCTCAAACTCATGTCCGTTGAGTCAGTGATACCATCCAACCATCTCTTCCTCTGTCATCCCCTTCTCCTCCTGCATTCAATCTTTCCCAGCATCAAGGTCTTTTCCAACGACTCAGTTCTTCGCATCAGGTGGCCAAAGTATTTGAGTTTCAGCTTCAGCATCAGTCCTTCCAATGAATAATCAAGACTAATATCCTTTAGGATGGACTGATTGGATCTCCTTGCAGTCCAAGGCACTCTTAAGAGTCTTCTCCAACACCACAGCTCAAAAGCATCAATTCTTCGGTGCTCAGCTTTCTTTATAGTCCAACTCTTACATCCATACATGACTACAGGAAAATCCATAGCTTTGGCTAGACAGACCTTTGCTGGGTTTCCCTGGTGGCTTAGTGTTAAAGATAGATATCTATCTATCTATCTATCTTTAGATAAAGATAAAGTTAAAGATAGATAAAATCTAAAGAGAAAGTTAAAGATAGATAAAATCTATCTACCAGTGCAGGAATGCCCAGTTGCTTGATGGGTTGGGAAGATCCCCTGGAGAAGGAAATGGCAACCCACTCCAGTATTCTTGCCTGGGAAATCCCACGGACAGAGAAGCCTGCTGGACTACTGTCCATGTAGTCACAAGAGAGTTAGATACGACTTGGTGACTCAAAAACAACAATGAGAACTCTACAAATCAGAAGGTTAATATCGATAGGACTTGGGTAACATCATATGTCTCACACTACTCAATAGAGTAATATTTCCTATTTTTGCCCATTTTCGACCTTATTATTCTCATTGCTGCTATAAGAAACCTGACCCAGATGCTTGCTGGAGTGCAAAAACCCCATTTCTCAACCAGCAGGCTCTGCAGCCTCAGAGGAGACTCAGGACCCGAAGACTCTTCTCATCCCCACCACCCGGTCCCAGGCCCCAAAGCCCGGTCAACCGCCCATTGTCTCATTTCTCTCTCCTCAGGCAGCAGACAGCTCCGCCTGGTGGACGGAGGCGGTCCCTGCGCCGGGAGAGTGGAGATCCTTGACCAGGGCTCCTGGGGCACCATCTGTGATGACGGCTGGGACTTGGAAGATGCCCACGTGGTGTGCAGGCAGCTGGGCTGTGGAGGAGCCCTCGATGCCTTGAAATCTGCTCAATTAGGTCAGGGATCAGGGCCCATCTGGCTGGATGAACTGAACTGCGGAGGAAAGGAGTCCCACGTGTGGAGGTGCCCTTCCCGGGGCTGGGGGCAGCACGACTGTGGACATGCAGAGGATGCTGGGGTCATCTGCTCAGGTACGGTCAGTGCATTGTCCATGGGCTGAGAAAGTAGAAAGTTCCAAGGAAGTTGGTGTCTGATCACCTGGGCAATAGAAGATGACTGAGTTACAGAGGTATAAGACATCTACCCATTCTCCCTTCGGGCACATTTATCTGTGAGCAATGGGCTTCAACTACTTTCCTCTTGTAAGTCTCTGATATTTCTTCTCCAATGATCTTAACTGACAGGGTTTAATCTATTATTTACATTTATAATTGATCTTCATAATTTTTTTAAATTTAAATTTATTTTTAAACTTTACAATATTGTATTAGTTTTGCCAAATATCGAAATGAATCCGCCACAGGTATACCTGTGTTCCTCATCCTGAATCCTCCTCCCTCCTCCCTCCCCTACCCTCCCTCTGGGTCGTCCCAGTGCACCAGCCCCAAGCATCCAGTATTGTGCATCGAACCTGGACTGGCGACTCGTTTCATACATGATATTATACATGTTTCAATGCCATTCTCCCAAATCTCCCCACCCTCTCCCTCTCCCACAGAGTCCATAAGACTGATCTATACATCCGTGTCTCTTTTGCTGTCTTGTACACAGGGTTATTGTTACCATCTTTCTAAATTCCATATATATGCATTAGTATACTGTATTGGAGTTTTTCTTTCTGGCTTACTTCACTCTGTATAATAAGTTCCAGTTTCATCCATCTCATTAGAACTGATTCAAATGTATTCTTTAATATAATTTTTGGAAGAGTGAAATACTTGCAAATCACCACACACAGGCCCCTTTGCACAGTGAACCCATAGGAGGGAGGGACAAGAATGAGGATGCACCTCCCTGGGTGGAGTTGTTTCCATAGTTACCCTATGACACGCTATTTTGCACTAGGTCAGTAGGAGTGGAGGCACAGGGGACATCATTAAACAAATCAGAAAGCAATTTAGGGATTTATGCCAAATTTCAAGTCTCCTTTGCAAATTTAAATGTAAATATTTATAGCCATTTGGCTAGTAGGACCCGAGAACTATTGATAAAATGCTCTGAGTCATAGCTTCTCCTTCCATTGTTATTAGAAAAAATTCTTTGTCCATGTTTTCTTTTAAGACATCAGCATAAACCAAAACTTTGAAAGAACACTTAGCTGTGCATTGACACATCAGTGGTAGAGATAATGATAATTGATTCTGTGCTTTACAGTAAGAGATTATATAGTTTACACCTGATGATTTCAGTGATATAAGAGAATCACACTTGTGAGTTTATTTGATAGGAATAGAAGTAAGGGGACAAATATAATTTTTGAAGAAGCTGGAAGAGAGTTATCATAGCTAGGAGGGATGGAAGGGCAATGGGAGCTGACAAAGTCACCAGTGGGGTTCTCTGAGCAGCACTGAGAGCCCAGGTGTGGTGTGGAGGATGCTATGTGTGCCTAAGGACACAGAATGTCTGTATAGCAAGAAACCAGACAAGGATATATCTGACCACAGTTTCATTTTGCCTTTGTTGCAGTTGATTCATATAAATAAATGACCCTTTAGAAGGGCAATTTCCCTTTCTTTGATTATCCAAGTCTTTTAAACATTTTGGAGAGCTTTAAACGGTCTACTTGTTTTTCTCCTGTACTTCTAAGAAGATAAGGGCATTGTTTTATTGTGACTTACATTCCCAACATTGGCCAAAATTCCTGAATATAACAGACTCTAAAAAGGTGCTTGTATTTGTAATAAACCACATGAAAATAGATTCTCAATATTACCTTCAAATAACATCCTCCTAATTAAATATCAGATCTCTGCAGAGGATTCAGATATGACTCCCTTGTAGCCTCGCCTCTCTCTCCATTTCATTTCCCAATCAGAGGTTCTATTTCTGGGCCTCTAGGGACACACTCTCCTTGACCTTTCCTGCACCTTGATGGAAAGGTCACAATGATCACCTCTGGCTTTCAGAGGGGAATGGGCAGCCCAAGGGTTGAGGCAGCTTTGGTCTTCCAGGAAAATACTTGATCTTTGTGGATCTCTGAGAGGCCACATACCTCACCCAACAAGGGTATTTCCTACACCTCAGGCCACACAATGCTCTGTTCCAGTCAAACCAGAAGGAGTCCGGAGTGATGGGTGAAGAACCAGAGGGTCCAGGGTCAGGTCAGGCTGAAGGTCAGAGGGCTGAGAGTTGGTCTGGAGGCAGATGCATCACAGCTACAAGGAGAAGAGAGGAGGCCACCTTGGTCAGAGGGAGAAAAATAAGGATGTGATCTACATGAACGATGATGAAAACCCACCAGGTCCGTCTTACTCTCGTGGTTCCCTGGATAAAATCCAGCCCCAAAGCTATAACAGTGAGATTGCCTCTGGACAAAGGACCCTAAGCAGAAGCTGAGATACAGAAAATTGGGGCTCTCCCAGGGTCAGGCACAGGTGCAAAGAGAATCCTTTCCTGACAACCTGGCCCCTGAGGTCCCTCCTATGGCTCAGGTTGATGTCCCTTTTGTAAATGGACTAAACCTGGAAAATGGGGGCCAAAAAGTGTTTCAGCACTATTTATTGAGCAGTCTATCTTCTCTAATGATATAAAATATCATCTTCTTCAAATATTAAATTTCTCTGTGTGTATGTCTTTGTGTCTGTTAGATATTTATATTCTGCCCCATTCTCTCTATTGTTATACAAGGACATAGTTGATTTTATTATTTTTAATAACTTATCCTCTCACATCAGCCTTCTCATTCATAAATTTTCTTGCAATGTTCACACACTTATTTTTCTATGTAAAATTTAAAAGCAAATATAAAGTAAAAAAGAAATAATAATTTGTCTTGGGAGACTATTCTGATGTGTATAATATTTTGTTCTGAATATATCTGAGTATCTAACATGTGTCAGGCTATCTACAGTAACACATAAGCAATATTTATTCTTTCTAACTTCGTAATCTGGTGGGATTAATACAGAAACTAACAAGGTGTTGAGTAAAAATTATTTAATTAGAATGAGTAACCTGTGACCAAGCTCCCCATCAGACCAATTTGATCTCTTTCAGTTTTATATTCCATCCACTTCCAGTTTAATCTATCACAGATCCCACCCACACTCCACTCATACAGAAGTTCTTCCATTCCAGAGTCTCCTTTTCATCCATTTGTAGCTTTCAAGACTGTTCTCTTGTCTGCAGTGGGTAAAATGAGAAAGGGTAGCAGGGTTAGGTGGCCAGATGGGAGGAGCACAGTGGATAAAATCTGTCAAAAACTGGACAAATATTGTCCTCAAGTCTGTCTATCTTTCATCCATATTGAGGTTTTGCATTTGGAAATCTCTAAATTACAAATGGCTTGTTTGCTCTCTGCTCTCTTTCTCTCCCTCTCTCTGCCCCTTTTTTTAACTGCAGGCTGGCTATTTCTCAAGAATCCAAATAGGAAAGGAATACGCAGTTAGCATACACATAGGATTAAAATACATTGTTATCATCATTTCTTAGTATTTGCTAAGATTCCCATGTCTAGTAGAAAGTAATCAAACTCAGCTGATTTGCATAGTCCCATTTAAAACTTATTCTCTCCTTTGATAAACCCTAGTCCTAGTCCTGCATTGGAGAAGGAAACAGCAACCCACTCCAGTGTTCTTGCCTGGAGGATCCCAGGGATGGGGAAGCCTGGTGGGCTGCCATCTATGGGGTCACACAGAGTTGGACACAACCGAAGTGACTTAGCAACAGTCTTTCAAGAAAGATGGCTAGGACCAGCCCTTCCCTCTCCTATGACTTTCTGAACTTTCTTAATATTCAGACTCATCTATGGACGACTTCTTTTCACAATCAAGAAATTCTGGGATTTTTCACCATTAAGAATTATGAGAAATATATGTGAAGTCATAATAGGCTTGTTATAATATACATCAAATCATAATAGACTTGTAGACTTGGTATGATGTCTAGCTTTCCTCCTATGAGCCATAAGTCTGTCTACAATCTAGCCTGAATTAATAGATCTCCAGCCACGATGTTCCCTGTCCTCAGTGACTTGATTATTGGCTCCTGAGAGAAAACTGGCTAGAATTCTAGCTCCAGAAATCTCAGATGGCCTTCTAACCTTGTCTGGCTCTTAGTCCTCTAAACTATTGAATCCCATGGACCTACTTCACTCTGGGTTAGTTCCGCTCTGCGCTCAAGTCTGATGCCAACTGCAGTCCAGTTTCCTTGGGCCGTGTCATTTCCAGGTCCCTAGATGAGGAATTCTCATCCTAACTGACCTCAAAATATGCATTCTTGGTAATCAGCCATTGCAAACTGACCGCAAATCTTTCTGGGTTTCTTTTCATAAACTTGCTCATGAAAACGCTAATACAATTCTGACACTAACTGTCAAGTTCTCTCTCCATGCCCCACTCCTAGAGATGAAATGCTTTAACATCCTTGCCTATGATGTGCTGTTTCCAATGCCAAGCAAGGACTATGAACACTCACAGGGTTTGTTGCTACTGTTGACTGTTCTCCTTAGGATTTGTGCGTCTGGCTGGAGGAGAAGGACCCTGCTCAGGGCAAGTAGAAGTGCATTCTGGAGAAGACTGGACCCCAGTGTCTGATGGAAACTTCACACTTCCCACTGCCCAGGTCATCTGTGCAGAGCTGGGATGTGGCAAGGCTGTGTCTGTCCTGGGACATGTGCCCTTCAGAGAGTCTGATGGCCAGGTCTGGGCTGAAGAGTTCAGGTGTAAAGGGGAGGAGCCTAAACTCTGGTCCTGCCCCAGAGTGCCCTGTCCAGGGGGTGCTTGTCACCACAGTGGAGTTGCTCAGGTTGTCTGTTCAGGTGAGATGCACATCAGGACTTAACCACCCTGCACACTCTGTTCAGGTTTTTTAAAAAAATGAGATTTTGCTGACATCCTGTCTTCTTCTACCAGTGTATGCAGAAGTCCGGCTCATGACAAACGGGACCTCTCAGTGTGAGGGGCAGGTGGAGATGAATATTTCTGGACGATGGAGAGCACTCTGTGCCTCCCACTGGACTCTGGCCAATGCCAATGTTGTCTGTCATCAGCTCGGCTGTGGAGTGGCTATCTCCACCCCTAGAGGACCACGCTTTGTAGAAGGAGGAGATCAGATCTCAACAGTCTGATTTCACTGCTCGGGGGCTGAGTCCATCTTATGGATGTGCCCTGTGACTGCCCTGGGTGGTTTTGACTGTTCCCATGGAAACACAGCCTATGTGATCTGCTCAGGTAAGAGAGGGGGGAAGGGCTACTGGTACTTGTGGAGTGAGATGTCCCCAAGAGCAGAAAGTGAGGGAAACCTGGCTTCAAAAATCAGATATTTCATGGTGAAATATGCTTCCTCTCATTGTTCATTCATTTTTCAGGTCAGGACAAGAAGTGTGAAGGGGAATAATATATTTTTAAGTAACATTATTATTTACAAATAATCATAGAAAACAATGTACAAACAATAAATGTAGACCTCAGTCATGATCCCCAACCCAGATAAGCCGAGAGAACATTCCCAGAACTACAGAGTCACTGTTGCCTCCCAGTAACATTCAGGAAGCTAAGATCATGTCATTACCATGACAATGACTTTGGGTGAAAATCTATGCTATTTATTTAATCCTTGGTCTTTTATTTTCATTTTCTTAATGGTACCATGTCCTTAGATGAGCTAAGTTCTTAATCTTAAGGAAATATAACTTAGCTTTTCCCTGTATATTTAGTACTTTTTATATCCTTTTGAAAAGAACTTTGCTTATTCCAAGACCATAAAAACATTCTTCAATAGTATCTTGTAGAAGTTTATTTTTCTTTTGCATAAATTGTATATTCCTCTTGAGATTGATATCTATATAAGATAAGAGTCAAGTTTCATTTGGATATCTAACTGACTCATAATCTTTTTCTGAAAAGATTTTGTCTCCACTGTGTGCCACCTTTGCCATAAGCAGAAGGGCATGTGTGTCTAAGACTTTTTGAGACTTTCTACTATATTCCATTGTACCATTTGTCTATCCTTGCACCAATAATGTATTTTATTAATTATTATAATTTTATAGTAACTTTGGGCTTCCCTGGTGGCCTAGAGGTTAAAGCGTCTGCCTCTAATGCAGGAGACCTGGGTTCAATCCCTGGGACAGGAAGATCCCCTGGAGAAGGAAATGGCAACCCACTCCAGTATTCTTGCCTGGAGAATCCCATGGACGGAGGAGCCTGGTGGGCTACAGTCCACGGGGTCGCAAAGAGTTGGACACGACTGAGAGACATAAATAACTAGCTAGTTTACAAGAGTTACTTTATATTAACTAACCATATTGCCTTTCTTGCCAACTGTGTTGGTCATTCTTGGCCTTTTATGTTTTGAAAAAAGTTTTGGAATTAATTTGTTATTTTTCACCAAAAGAAACTTCATAAATGTGTTTTGATTGATACTATATTTAGTCTACACAGAAATTTGAGGATAATTGACTTTGACAATTTTGAGTCTCCCAATTCATTGACATGACATATCCCTCCATTCAGTTAGGTCTATCAGAGGTTTTGCCCATCTTTTACTAGGTTTTCTCCTAGGTGTTTCATGCTTTTGAAATTATTTGTAATCCTTTTAGTGCAAGTGTCCTAAAAATGAATTCTTTCTGATTTATTTTCACCTTTTAATTTTTTTTTTATTTTGACCTAATTTGAGACCTGAAAGTTGCAAAAATAATATAAAAATTCCCAGAACACTTTTACATGGATCTCCCAATATCAGTATTTTGCTTTATTAAAAAAAAAAAAAACATTTATTTATTTATTTTTAAAATAAATATATTTAAATTGGAGGCTAATTACTTTACAATATTGTAGTGGTTTTGCCATACATTGACATGAATCTGCCACTGGTATACATGTATTCCCCATCCTGAAACCCCCTCCCACCTCCCTCCCCATACCATCCCTCTGGGTCATCCCAGTGTACCAGCCCTGAGCACCCTGTCTCATGCATCGAACCTGGACTGGTGATCCGTTTCACATATGATAATATACATGTTTCAATGCCATTCTCCCAAATCATCCCACCCTTGCCCTCCTCTCCCACAGAATCCAAAAGACTATTCTATACATCTGTGTCTCTTTTGCTGTCTTGCATTTAGGGTTATCATTACCATCTTTCTAAATTCCATATATATGTGTTGCTGCTGCTACTGCTGCTAAGTTGCTTCAGTCATGTCCAACTGTGTGTGACCCCATAGACAACAGCCCACCAGGTTCCCCCATCTCTGAGATTCTCCAGGCAAGAATACTGGAGTGGGTTGCCATTTCCTTCTCCAATACATGAAAGTGAAAATTGAAAGTGAAGTCACTCAGTAGTGTCTGACTCTTAGTGACCCCATGGACTACAGCCTACCAGATTCCGCCATTCATGGGATTTTCCAGGCAAGAGTACTGGAGTGAGTTGCCACTGCCTTCTTAATATATATGCATTAGTATACTGTATTGGTGTTTTCCTTTCTGGCTTACTTCACTCCGTTTAATAGGCTCCAGTTTCATCCACCTCATTAGAACTGATTCAAATGTATTCTTTTTAATGTCTGAGTAATATTCCATTGTGTATATGTACCACAGCTTTCTTATCCATTCGTCTGCTGATGTACATCTAGGTTGCTTCCATGTCCTGGCTATTATAAACAGTGCTGTGATGAACATTGGAGTACACATGTCTCTTTCAATTCTGGTTTCCTCGGTGTGTATGCCCAGCAGTGGGATTGCTGGGTCATATGCAGTATTTTGCTTTAATCTCCCTCACTTTCTCTCTCTCTGTGTCCCCTTCTGGGCTCATTTCTCCATGAATACATAAAGTATTTCTGAATTAGGTTGCAGTCATGATGCCCCTTTATCCCTAAAATACTTCAAGAAATTTCCTTATTAACCAAAGTTCAGTCAAGTCCTCAGTTGACTTCAACCCCAGATGACATCTAAGTGCAACCACATGAAAGACCCCAAGACAGAACTGCCAAGTTGGGTCTTTCTCAAATTACTGACCCAGGAAGTCTTAAGAAAATGAAGAGTGTGGATATATATATATATCAGTTCAGTTCAGTTCAGTTCAGTCGCTCAGTCATGTCTGACTCTCTGCAACCCCATGAATCACAGCATGCCAGGCCTTCCTGTCCGTCACCAACTCCTGGAGTTCACTCAGACTCACGTCCATCAAGTCAGTGATGCCATCCAGCCATCTCATCCGCTGTTGTCCCCTTCTCCTCCTGCCCCCAATCCCTCCCAGCATCATAGTCTTTTCCAATGAGTCTACCCTTCACATGAGGTGGCCAAAGTACTGGAATTCCAGCTTCAGCATCATTCCCTCCAAAGAAATCCCAGGGCTGATCTCCTTCAGAATGGACTAGTTGGATCTCCTTGCATTCCAAGGGACTCTCAAGAGTCTTCTCCTACAGACAGTCTCTTTAACAAGTGGTGCTGGGAAAACCGGTCAACCACTTGTAAAAGAATGAAACTAGAACACTTTCTAACACTATACACAAAAATAAACTCAAAATGGATTAAAGATCTAAACATAAGACCAGAAACTATAAAACTCCTAGAGGAGAACATAGGCAAAACACTCTCCAACATAAATAACAGCAGGATCCTCTATGACCCACCTCCAAGAATATTGGAAATAAAAGCAAAAATAAACAAATGGGACCTAATTAAACTTAAAAGCTTCTCCACCACAAAGGAAACTATCAGCAAGGTGAAAAGACAGCCTTCAGAATGGGAGAAAATAATAGCAAATGAAGCAACTGACAAACAACTAATCTCAAAAATATACAAGCAACTCCTGCAGCTAAATTCCAGAAAAATGAACAACCGAATCAAAAAATGGACCAAAGAACTAAATAGACATTTCTCCAAAGAAGACATACAGATGGCTAACAAACACATGAAAAGATGCTCAACGTCACTCATTATCAGAGAAATGCAAATCAAAACCACAATGAGGTATCATTTCACGCCAGTCAGGATGGCTGCGATCCAAAAGTCTACAAGCAATAAATGCTGGAGAGGGTGTGGAGAAAAGGGAACCCTCTTACACTGTTGGTGGGAATGCAAACTAGTACAGCCACTATGGAGAACAGTGTGGAGATTCCTTAAAAACCTGGAAATAGAACTGCCTTATGATCCAGCAATCCCACTGCTGGGCATACACACTGAGGAAACCAGAATTGAAAGAGACATGTGTACCCCAATGTTCATCACAGCACTGTTTATAATAGCCAGGACATGGAAGCAACCTAGATGCCCATCAGCAGATGAATGGATAAGAAAGCTGTGGTACATACACAATGGAGTATTACTCAGCCATTAAAAAGAATACATTTGAATCAGTTCTAATGAGGTGGATGAAACTGGAGCCCATTATACTGAGTGAGTTAAGCCAGAAAGAAAAACACCAATACAGTATACTAATGTATATATATGGAATTTAGAAAGAAGGTAACAATAACCCTGTATGTGAGACAGCAAAAGAGACATAGATGTATAGAACAGTCTTTTGGACTCTGTGGGAGAGGGTGAGGGTGGGATGATTTAGGAGAATGGCATTGAAACGTGTATAATATCATATATGAAACAAAAATAAAATAAATGCAAAAAAAAAAAAAAAGAGTATTCTCCAACACCACAGTTCAAAAGCATCAATTCTTCAGTGCTCAGCTTTCTTCACCGTCCAACTCTCACGTCCATACATGACCACTGGAAAAACCATAGCCTTGACTAGATGGACCTTTGTTGCCAAAGTAATGTCTCTGCTTTTGAATATGCTATCTAGGTTGGTCATAACTTTCCTTCCAAGGAGTAAGCGTCTTTTAATTTCTTGGCTGCAGTCACCATATGCAGTGATTTTAGAGCCCCCAAAATAAAGTCAGCCACTGTTTCCACTGTTTCCCCATCTATTTCCCATGAAGTGATGGGACCAGATGCCATGATCTTCGTTTTCTGAATGTTGAGCTTTAAGCCAACTTTTTCACTCTCCACTTTCACTTTCATCAAGAGACTTTTTAGTTCCTCTTCACTTTCTGCCATAAGGGTGGTGTCATCTGCATATCTGAGGTTATTAATATTTCTCCCAGCAATCTTTATTCCAGCTTGTGCTTCTTACAGCCCAGCATTTCTCATGATGTACTCTGCATATAAGTTAAATAAACAGGGTGACAATATACAGCCTTGATGTACTCCTTTTCCTATTTGGAACCAGTCTGTTGTTCCATGTCCAATTCATATGTGTATATATGTATATTTATATATTGCTTTAGAGGCTAAGTTTTTTGGGATAATTTGTTATACAGCAGTGTAATCGGGGCACTTACCATGTGGCCTGCCTTTCTAAATAGAGGTGTATTTGTCCTATGATCTTCTACTTTATTGATTCTCCCTTATGCTGAGCTAATGTGCTGATATGCTCATTCTTTAGTTCTTAGTAAGTTTTTCAGCTCTAGAATTTTTATTTGTTTTTGTTGTTGTTGTTATCATTGTTTTTTTCCATCAGGGTGCACATTTTTTTTTTTTAAGTTTCATGCAAAGGTGAATGGTTTTATTTGTTTAATTCTAAAATTCTTTTTTTTTTTATTCCTTTATTTCTCATGTGTTCCCCATCCTGAACCCTCCTCCCTCCTCCCTCCCCATACCATCCCTCTAGGGTGCACATTTTTGTCAGTTAATTCCATGGGCACCTTAATCAAGGCTCTGTAAATTCTGTCAAGTAACTCTAGTAGCTCAGTACTCTGGGGATTGTTTCTAATGTCTACATGTCCTCTTGGTTTTTCATGAGATATATTTTACATAAATATTTTTAAAAGGACAGACACTGTAGATGAAAAATTGTAGAAATACTTCAGAAAGTGTTTTATTTTGTTTCTTCTATTTAGGGATAGATTTAGGGACAGAACTTATTTAACTCATTCTTAGTGCTTGAGACAAAAACTGTGGCACTGTCAGAAGCAGAACTCTCCATAGTGAAGATGAACACTACATTTATGAAAATTTTACCTCTATGTTAACTTGGGGTTCTCTGGAGGCTCAGTGGTAAAGAATCTGCTGGCCAGTGCAGGAAATACAGGAGATGACTTTTCGATTCCTGGTTGGGAAAGATCCCCTGGAGGAGGAAAAGGCAATCCATTCCAGTATTCTTGCCTGGAGAATCCCATGGACAGAGGAGCCTGGAGTACTACAGTCCATAAGGTCACAAAGAGTTGGACACTACTGAGCAACTAAACAACTACAAAAACTGCTATGTTACAGCTTTTTTTCTCAGACCCCACTGCTTGTCATTATTTAGTTTAATTCAGTTTCCTGTTTTTCAACCACCAACACTTTGATCATTGCTGCTTTTGCAGGAAATCAGACCCAGGCATTGCCCCAGTGCAATGACTCCCTGTCAGAACCAGCAGGCTCTGCAGCCTCAGAGGAGAGCGCCCTCTATTGCTCAGGTGAGGGTCCCAAAGGACAGAAGACCCTTTACATCTCCCCTGTCACTGCCCCATTGTTCAATATTTCTCTCCTCAGACAGCAGACTGCTCCGCCTGGTGGATGGGGGCGGTCACTGTGCTGGGAGAGTGGAGATCCTTGACCAGGGCTCCTGGGGTACCATCTGTGATGACGGCTGGGACCTGGACGATGCCCGTGTGGTGTGCAGGCAGCTGGGCTGTGGAGAAGCCCTCAATGCTACGAGCTCTGCTCACTTTGGGGCAGGATCAGGGCCCATCTGGCTGGACGACCTGAACTGCACAGGAAATGAGTCTCACTTGTGGAGGTGCCCTTCCCGAGGCTGGGGGCGGCACGACTGCAGACACAAGGAGGATGCAGAGGTCATCTGCTCAGGTCTGTGCTGTACACTGTCCACAGTCTGGGAGATGGGTGGAACTCGAGTACGGGGGTCTGAGCCCTGAGGGAGAGATGCTGAAAGGACCAGAGTAGGAGGCTTCCTCCCATGGAGCCAGTCTTTCCAGCAGACGTGAAGACAAGGTGCTTTCACTTTCTCCTACAGCAGCTGAGATTCTGGTCCTATCTTCTCACCAGTATTTCCTGGCAGAGCCATTCCTTACAGTTAACACTTGAAAGCAGGGCTCATTCTGCAGTTACCTGTGGTAGTAACACCTTGAAATCCTGGGCTTCCCAAGTTACACTAGTGGTAAAGAACCTGCCTGCCAATGTAGGACATGTAAGAGATGTGGGTTCAGTCCCTGGGTTAGAAAGATCCCCTGGAGGAGGGCATGGCAACCCATTCAAGTATTCTTCCTCTTCCATGGACAGAGGAACCTGACATAGTGAAAGCTCAGATTTTTCCTTTACAGTTCTGTTTGCTAGGAGTCTGAAGAGAGTCTCCATGGGCCAACATCCCAGTGGTCACAGGGCTGTGTTCTTCCTGCAGTCTCTGGGGAGGACTCCTTTCCCAGCCTTTTGTGGTTTCTGTGTGGCCTCATTTCTTGGCTCAGGACCCTCTTTATTCTTCTTCAGACAACAGTGCCTCTTCCTGTTCTCCCTCACTCACATTTCCCTTTGACTGGAGCTGGGAAAGATGATGCATTTCTCATTGTAGTGAGTTTAAAGATGTGTTAGGTTGGGCTCACATAGTTAATCCACAATATTTGAGCTTTATCTATCCATCCCAAGGTCCTTATTAATCACATCTGTAAGATCCCTTTTGAAATGTAAGGTAACATATCACAGGTTCCAGGATTAGGCTGTGGACATCTCTGGGGGTCCATTATTCTGTTGACCACCTCACTGTCCACATCACTTTCCATTATTTTAGAAGTTTTGTCAGGAAGTAGAAAACAACTCTTGTTACTGCAGGTGCCCAAGTTGGCCATGCTCTCCATTCATATCTACATCATTGTGGTAGAAATAGGTATATAGACATTAATGGAAAAGTCAGGTGAAAGGTGAAAAGTCAGTCTTGTCATCCAGTGGGCATCTCCTCCACTGGGTCAGGGATGTATGGTCACAACTTCTGGGGGTGAGGGAAACCCCAGAGCACTGAGTGTAATGCTCACTCTGTCCTATCTCCTCCCTTTCAATCTTAGAGTTCGTGGCCTTCCGGATGGTGAGCGAGGACCAGCAGTGTGCTGGGTGGCTGGAAGTTTTCTACAACGGGACCTGGGGCAGTGTCTGCCGCAGCCCCATGGAAGACATCACTGTGTCCATCATCTGCAGACAGCTTGGCTGTGGGGACAGTGGAAGTCTCAACTCCTCTGTTGCTCTTAGGGAAGGTTCGAGACCCCACTGGGTAGATGGAATCCAGTGTCGGAAAACTGATACCTCTCTCTGGCACTGTCCTTCTGACTTTTGGAATTACAACTCATGCTCTCCAAAGGAGGAAGCCTACATCTCGTGTGCAGGTGACTTACTGTCTGTTTCTGTGTCACTCCCAACCATGTAGGATGTCGTTAGTATGATTTTATATTTTCAAATCTAATTGATAGGTTTTGGTTGAGTCTACAAAATGTAGGTGTATGTTTATATTTGTCTCTGTGTCTGTTTGTTTCCTTTTGTTATGGGATGTGGAGTCTGGTAAACTACTAATTAGATAAAGTAATTTCAGCTGCTGGTAAGATGCAGTGACCCTCTCATTCAGGTAGATGATGAAGGTTCTATTGTCTCTTGTCATTTGACTGTTACAAAAAACCTTATATACTCATGTATGGGGACAAGACCTCCCCCAGCTATCCCTGATCCAGAGCTTCCCATCATTGTTTCTTCAGGAAGAAGACCCGAGAGCTGTCCAACTGCTGCCCCCTGCACAGGTACATCAGCCCCCTCTCCTGTGGCTCCCAGGGGCTCCTTCCTCCTGCCAGGGGCAGTCACAGGAGGGGCTGCTGCCTTTTCAGACAGAGAGAAGCTCCGGCTCAGGGGAGGAGACACCGAGTGCTCTGGGCGGGTGGAGGTCTGGCACAGCGGCTCCTGGGGCACTGTGTGCGATGACTCCTGGAGCCTGGCAGAGGCTGAGGTGGTGTGTCAGCAGCTGGGCTGTGGCCAGGCCCTGGAAGCCATGCAGGCCGCGACATTCGGCCCTGGAAATGGGAGCATCTGGCTGGACGAGGTGCGGTGCAGGGGCCAGGAGTCCTCCCTGTGGGACTGTGCTTTGGAGCCCTGAGGGCAGAGCGACTGCAAGCATGAGGAGGATGCTGGTGTGAGGTGCTCTGGTGAGTGAGGGGCTCGAGGTCCACCCTGGGTGAGCTGGGGCATTGCAGGGGCAGTGAGCTTGGCTGGGAGTGGTGGGGAGTTTGTATTCAGACAGTGTCCGGGTGATAGGGCTCTGATATAGGGTGGGGGAGCTGGGAGGACTGGACACTGATGTTGTGTGGAGACTCGGGGGTGATTTCAGGCTCAGGAGGGGAAAATGGGCTGCCCTGCATTCTGACCAATCACCCTGTTCCAATCTGTTTTTGTTCTCTTTAGGTGCAAGGACAACATTGCCCCCAAGTACTGCAGGTACTGTGGTCCATCCACGGGCAGGAGAGAATACTCAAATACTGGGGACCTGTTCCATGGGCTCTTTGACAGCTCAGGAGAGGAAGAGCCTGAGGAGCCCTGGCTGGTGGGGAGGAGCCGGGGTATTACTTTGGGGAAATCCCCTGCTTTGGTTCCCGGGGTCAGAAGGTTCTTATGCCCGGGATCCAAGTGAGTCTAAGTTCCCATGGTACAGATTCTAAGGTTCTCGCACCTGCCCCTGAGTGTTGATCCTCATCTCTGAGGTGCGGGTCCTGGGACTGTTTGACACTCTGTCTCCTGAAGCCCAAGGAGAGGGGATGAGCCGGGTCCTCAAAGGCTGTCTTGGCAGGGCATCTCCTTGACAATCCCTGGCTATGCCTCAGCTGGAGTGGAGTTGACTCATCTCAGGACAAGACCTGGAGAACCCCAGTCACTGTCAGTGCACTTGTATCTGAGGCTGGGACGCTGTTGTCCGGAGCTCCTTGGAAATGCTGGCACAGGGGTTTCTCTGTGCCTCTCTGTGACCTTCTCCATACCCACTTGCCTTGTTCTCCTTAGGGACAAGAACAACCTCAAATCCTCTCCCTGGCATCTTCTCCCTGCCTGGGGTCCTCTGCCTCATCCTGGGGGCCCTTCTCTTCCTGGTCCTCATCATCCTGGTGACTCAGTTGCTCAGATGGAGAGCAGAGCGCAGAGGTGGGCTGCAGGGGGAACTGGGGACCAGGGAGAGTGTGTGGAGGCAGGAGATGGGGCAGGTGTGAGGAGGGGAACCTGGGCCAGGTCTCTGTTCTGAGTTGCAGAACTCCATGTGCTCTGTGATGAGCTCTTATGGCTGAGTATACTGAGGTTCTTAGGACTGGGGTGTGAACTTTCATAAGTCATGGCCTGTCCTATGAGACTAGACAGAGTTGGAGCTGAGCTATGGATTCAGGTCAGACAGGGGAGAAGGTGCTGACACGGTGCACAGGGTGGGAGGTTAAGCCAAGGCCTTGGCAAGCCCCATGTGAGCACTGGGGAGATGAAGGTGGGCTCCTGGATGGGAGTGTTTTGGGCAGCATCTCTGACCTTCTCGGGGATCTCTCAGCCTTATCCAGCTATGAAGATGTTCTTGCTGAAGCTGTGTATGAGGAGCTCGATTACCTTGTGACTCAGAAGGAGGGTCTTCTGGGCAGCCCAGGTGGGTGTCTCTTCTGCCCTCCTGGGACCTTTGGTTGTCACCACCCACTCGCTGTGTGGGTCTTCTCAGCATCTTCAGACCCAATGCGTGCCCCACACTCACAGAGGCAGCTCCTATAAAGTGGTAGGATGGCCTCTCAGAGCCCTGAAAGCCCCCAGGCTACACTGCAGGAGCCAGGTCTGTCCCTTCCCAGCCTTAATACAGGTCCTGTGTGTGTGGGGAGGGTCATTCTGTGTGTTGTGTGATGTTTGTCTCCACATTAGCCTTCCTGTCAGATGGTGAGGACAACAATGACTCCAGATCCACTCCAGGTAATAAAGGTGGACCCGCCTCAGCTGGGCTTTGGGAAGGAGAGTTTCCCTCATAGATATGAGATGCAAGGGGGAACAGTCTTCATTTGCTGGACCAGAGGCATCCCTTGTGTCTAGATGGGGTCCGTTCTTCCCCTTCTCTGGCTGTTCTGTGATATCTCACATTGGGGCTGGGCTCTCTGTGTCCAGAATCACAACTGGCACATAATGTTTTTAAAAATGACATCTGGAAAGCACAACTTATCAAAATAGTTTAGTAATGCTCAGTGGTATGAGTTTCTTTGAGAAAGATGTGTAAAATCATGTTTTGGTTTATGGACACTTCAAACTGAAACATGATCTTAGAGAAAAAAATCTTTTGAAACAAGGTGCCTCTATTTAGTGGCTCAGAAACTCTGGGTCAGAAGGGATCTTAGTCATTTCCCAGACCAGCCCACTTACTTTGCTTTCATCTGACCCCTGCTCTGCCCTTGGAAGCCCCAGATCAGAGGATTGATGCCCCTGGTGAGGATTACGATGATGCTGAAGAGGTACCAGTGCTTGGGGTTCCTCTTGCTTCACAGGGGAGGGAAGAGGAAGAGCTCCCAGAGAAGGAAGATGGGATCAGGCCCTTTCAGACAGGTGAGTGGTGGTAGCTGATCTCCTGCAATCTTTTCTTTCTGTCCTGGAAAGGGTGAATTTGAGCTTCTCAATTCCCAGCTTCCCTAGAGTTTTAAATTTGGGTAATCTCATGCATTCAATGGCTCATACGGTAAAGAATCTGCCTGCAGTGCAGGAAACCTTGGTTTGATCACCAGATGAGAAGATCCCCTGGAGAAGGGAATGGCAACCCACTACAATATTCTTACCTGGAGAATCCCATGGACAGAGGAACCTGGTGGGTTCATAAGGTCACAAAAAGTTGGACATGACTGAGTGACTAACACTTCACTTCTCAACAATATGCTGTCTTTAATGGTGTCATACTCCTTGACAGTGAGGACTCACTCTACTTTTGGCATTTATGTCTCCGTACTACAACATAAATTATGTGTTATGCTTGCATTAGAATTTACAGTTTAGGGCATTTCCTGACAAAACAGTGGTTAGGACTCTGCACTTTCACTGCTGAGACCTGAGTTCAATCCCTGGTCAAGCAACGAAGATCCCACAAGCATTCATTGCTCAGTGGCCAAAAGGAAAAGAAAACATAGGTTAATTGAGCCGCCGCCGCCGCCGCCAAGTCGCTTCAGTTGTGTCCGACTCTGTGCGACCCCACGGACTGCAGCCTACCAGGCTTCTCTATCCATGGGATTCTCTAGGCAAGAACACTGGAGTGGGTTGCCATTTCCTTCTCCAGATTAATTGAGCATATTTACGAAATCCAAAACTAGAACAAGTGTTTTGATAACACCTCTGTGCTGTCTTATACATGAAAGTTAGCTAGAGATTTTAAAAAATGTACTGTAGTATTGAATTTGTGAGGCATTCTGATAATCTAAGATGAACTCTGTTTATATGTCAGCATCTATGATACACAGTGGCCTTAACATTAAGCCAATTTGGTGGGTCATGGACTCAGAGTCTGAGGTCAGCTGAAGTCTGATTTGCTCCAGACGTTTCAGTAGCCTAGAGAAGACACTCATTCTCTGGAGAAAAACATTTCTCCCCATCTGAGGGCCCATGTGGTCCCTGGGGAGGGGCCTCTGTGGCTGCACCTGTGATAGCATTTGTGGACATTTGGGAACAGGAGTCAAGTTAACTAAGAGCAGAACTGGTTTGTAAGTGAGGAACTCAGGTTTTCCTTTCTCCACTCTTCCTCTCATTGTGATTTCACATCTGTCTGTTGTAAGAGGAGAACATTTAAATACATTGTTATGATCCTTACCGTTCTTGGGCATCTCCTTGCTGATTGTGTAGTTTGGAGGCAGGTCTTCCCAGAGCTCCTGTGATGCAGGATTTCCACATGAACTGAGGCCCCAGAGACCACATGGACTGGATCTGAGAGGACAGCCGGGATCTATCCTCACTGTAACTGATGAGAAATAGCCTGAGCCTCCCTCCTACCTGGGTCCCAGGGATGCTTTGTCATCACCACATGCTTAACTCACTTCCACCACACTGTCTGGTCCCCTTGTCTCGGTTCTAATTATATTTCTCTTTCCTCTTTCAGGCTCTTTTCTAAATGTCTCTAGAGAGGAAGCTAATCCTGGGGAAGGAGAAGAGAGCCCCTGGCTGCTCCAGGGGGAGAAAGGGGACCCTGGGTATGATGATGTTGAACTCAGTGTCCCGGGAACATCTTCAGTGACTTTCTCGTGATGTTGTATTAAATATGAGATGAAGCCTCAGATATTCTAATTGTTTGTATTTCAATAGAGTAATGCTGACCTGTAGTTGTGTTACATGAAAATTGCTCAAAATGAAATATTCTGAATAAAGTAACGTTTTTGCTTTGTTGATAATTTAGCAAGCTCCATGTCAGATGCTTTTAGATGATTGGTCCTCAAACACCATTTTCCTCAAAGGAAATACACGATGAGTGCACTGCCCTGTTTTCTCACATCCTGCAAAGGCTAATGAGGGCATGACTTTGCCTGGGATCACAAATCCTCCAGGTCACTCTTACTTAGAAAAAAGAGTCTAAACTTGGTCCACATTCACACCCTTCTTCCTAGCATGATGAACTTCTCAACCAAAAACTATAGTCAGAACCTGAAAGTAGCATTATTTTATTTGGTGGGAATGTTCAGGACTCCAGGCCCTGGAGACAGCATCTCAGTAACTCTGAGTAAACTGCTCCACAAAGGCAGGAAGGCAAGTCAGGCTATACATGAGTTTGCAACAACGGGAGCAGGCAGTCTGAAGATCAGGTACCAAGTTAAGGAATTTAGTATTCTATGTATGGGAAGATGCAAGCCTCTGGACTCACTGAATTCAACTCTTCCATATGCAGTTCAGCTATCTGGGGCCAACCCTGTTTCCCCATTCACCTTAAGGTGTGGCAGATGGCTGCTTCTTGCATTCCCCCAGCTCCTCAGCAATCACCATGGAGGGTGGCAACACCCCACAATCAAAGTTTTAGGACCCCTCACTTACATTTGGAGGCCAGAAATCATTGATGACTGTGACATTTCTTGTTTATTCATATGGCAGGAAATGTTTTTTTCCATTCTTTCCTCTCCGTCACTTCCTACTATTTATTCAGGATGCTGCTATTTCTTGTCTCTCCAGTTATCTCTCCTTCTAAGTGAATTATATCAGCTTACATATCTCTTCAAGTTGATGCGGGGAAAATTGCTGCTCACCCATACCCTGCATCCAGGTCGGACAGGAGGGCAAGAAAGACCTAAGCAGATGAGATCTAGAAGAAGAAATGTAGACAGAATGATCACGAATATTTAGCTACTTGTTTCAAAGATGTGGATGGAGGAGTCTGATATGACTAAACTCTTACAGGAAGAATTTCAGACTAATGGGCTTCTCTGAAAACATGCTGTTTCAAGATTGCCTTAATCTGACTACTACTGAAAATATAAACATGATCCTGCTGTGATTCCTCAGGGTAGAGAGAGCTGTCATGTAGGAGTGCCTAAGTAAAGATTACATTTATCCACCCACCCACACCCATTCCATTGTGGACATGTGGAGAAGCTGTTGTTCTAACATAAAACCTGAGAGTGGTGGCCTGGATGTGAGCTGAACCCACCCAGTTACTTCGTTGATGGCTTGCATGGTATCCAGGGCTCTGACATACACTCATGCCTTCAGTCCTCATAGTTCTAGGCTGTGCTTGGGGATGGGTAGATGCCCAGGACTTCACTCAGTGCAGCTCACATGGCCGTTCACCATTGAGAATTGATGAAATAAATGACACTTGATGAAAGAAATAAATTTTATGTGTTAGGTAGTTAGAATAGGACAAAAGAGTCCAAAATCAGTTCAGTTCAGTTCAGTTGCTCAGTAATGTCTGACTCTTTGCGACCCCATGAACTGCAGCATGCCAGGCCTCCCTGTCTATCACCAACTCCCGGAGTCCACCCAAACCCATGTCCATTGCATCCTTGATGCCATCCAACCATCTCATCCTCTGTTGTCCCCTTCTCCTCCTGCCCTCAAACACTCTCAGCATCAGGGTCTTTTCAAATGAATCAGCTCTCCGCATCAGGTGGCCAAAGAACTGGAGTTTCAGCTTCAACATCAGTCCCTCCAATGAACACCGAGGACTGATCTCCTTTAGGATGGACTGGTTAGATTTCCTTGCAGTCCAAGGGACTCTCAAGAGTCTTCTCCAACACCACAGTTCAAAAGCATCAACAATCTTCGGTGCTCAGCTTTCTTTATAGTCTCACATCCATACATGACCACTGGAAAAACCATAGCCTTGACTAGACGGACCTTTGTTGGCAAAGTAATATCTCTGCTTTTGAATATGCTATCTAGGTTGGTCATAACTTTCCTTCCAAGGAGTAAGCGTATTTTAATTTCATGGCTGCAATCACCATCCGTAGTGATTTTGGAGCCCAGAAAATAGTCAGCCACTGTTTCCCCATCTATTTCCCATGAAGTGATGGGACCAGATGCCATGATCTTCGTTTTCTGAAGGTTGAGCTTTAAGCCAATTTTTTCACTCTCCTCTTTCACTTTCATTAAGAGGCTTTTGAGTTCCTCTTCACTTTCTGCCATAAGGGCGGTGTCATCTGCATACCTGAGGTTATTGATATTTCTTCCAGCAATCTTGATTCCAGCTTGTGCTTCTTCCAGCCCAGCATTTCTCATGATGTACTCTACATAGAAGTTAAATAAGCAGGGTGACAGTATACAGCCTTGACATACTCCTTTTCCTATTTGGAACCAGTCTGTTGTTCCATGTCCAGTTCTAACTGTTGCTTCCTGACCTGTATACAGGTTTCTCAAGAGGTGGGTCAGGTGGTCTGGTATTCCCATCTCTTTCAGAATTTTTCACAGTTTATTGTGATCCACAGAGTCAAAGGCTTTGGCATAGCCAGTAAAGCAGAAATATATGTTTTTCTGGAACTCTCTTGCTTTTTCGATGATCCAAAGATGTTGGCAATTTGATCTCTGGTTCCTCTGCCTTTTCTAAAACCAGCTTGAACATCTGGAAATTTACATTTCACATATTGCTGAAGCCTGGCTTGGAGAATTTTGAGCATTACTTTAGTAGCGTGTGAGATGAGTGCAATTGTGCAGTAGTTTAAGCATTCTTTGGCATTACCTTTCTTTGGGATTGGAATGAAAACTGACCTTTTCCAGTCATGAGGCCCCTGCTGAGTTTTTCATGTTTTCTGACATATTGAGTGCAGCACTTTCACAGCATCATCTTTTAGAATTTGAAATAGCTCAACTGGAATTCCATTGCCTCCACTAGCTTTGTTCATAGTGATGCTTCCTAAGGCCCACCTGGCTTTACATTCCAGGATGTCTGGCTCTAGGTGAGCGTAAATGATCACACCTTTTGTGATTATCTGGGCCCTGAAGATCTTTTTTGTACAGTTCTTCTGTGTATTCTTGCCATTTCTTCTTAATATCTTCTGCTTCTGTTAGGTCCATACCATTTCTGTCCTTTATTGACCCTATCTTTGCATGAAATGTTCCTTTGGTATATCTAATTTTCTTGAAGAAATATCTAGTCTTTCCTATTCTATTGTTTTCCTCTATTTCTTTGCATTGTTTGCTGAGGAAGGCTTTCTTATCTCTCCTTGCTATTCTTTGGAACTCAATGTTCAAATGGGTATATCTTTCAATTTCTCCTTTGCTTTTTGCTTCTCTTGTTTTTACAGCTATTTGTAAGGCCTCCCCAGACAGCCATTTTGCTTTTTTGCATTTCTTTTCCATGGGGATGGTCTTGATCCCTGTCTCCTGTACAATGTCACGAACCTCCATCCATAGTTCATAAGGCACTCTGTCTATCAGATCTAGTCCCTTAAATCTATTTCTCACTTCCACTGTATAATCATAAGGGATTTGATTTAGGTCATACCTGAATGGTCTAGTGGTTTTCCCTACTTTCTTCAATTTAAGTCTGAATTTGGCAATCAGGAGTTCATGATCTAAGCCACAGTCAGCTCCCAGTCTTGTTTTTGTTGACTGTATAGAGCTTCTCCATCTTTGGCTGAAAAGGATATAATTAGTCTGATTTTGGTGTTGACCATCTGGTGATGTCCATGTGTGGAATCTTCTCCTGTGTTGTTAGAAGAGGGTGTTTGCTATGACCAGTACGTTCTCTTGGCAGAACTCTGTTAGCCTTTGCTGAGCTTCATTCTGTACTCCAAGGCCAAATTTGCCTGTTACTCCAGGTGTTTCTTGACTTCCTACTTTTGCATTCCAGTCCCGGATAATGAAAAGGACATCTTTTTTGGGTATTAGTTCCAGCAGGTCTTGTAGATCTTCATAGAACTGTTCAACTTCAGCTTCTTCAACATTACTGGTCGGGGTTTAGATTTGGATTACCGTGATATTGAATGGTTTGCCTTTGAAATGAACAGAGGTCATTCTGTCATTTTTGAGATTGCACCCAAGTGTTGCATTTCGGACTCTTTTGTTTACTATGACTATGATGTCCAGAATGGCGGTTGCTAAAAGACAGGTAAGGGAAAAGCCCATGAAAATAGAACAAAGGAAGGCCTGATGACCAGACTGAAGACCTCAGGTAGAAAAAACAGCACTCCTTGCTAGCCCAATTTACATAGGGCAGGCCCAGGGAGAGGAGGAAAAAAAAAAAAAAAAACATATAAAAAGAGAAGCCAAAGAGCTGGGGGCCTCTCTCCTTCTCTGCCTCTCTGCCTTTCTGCCTCTCTCCCTCTCCCCCTATCTCCCTCTCTGCCTCTCTCCCATGCTCTCCCACTCTCTCTTCTGCTTTCTCCCATGCACTCTCTCTCTCTCTTCTCTTCACGTCTTTTGGGATGGCATGCCTTCATGCCTCGAGGATGTATTTTCCTTTATTTTTTAAATAAAACTGAGATGTAACACGAAGCTGTAACACTGATTTGCCCGAGAGCTGTGACACAGTCTGTCCGAGGGCTGGTCCATTGCTTCAAATTTTTGTTGTGATAAGACTGAACCAAGGAAATTACACACTCCCCCGACATCTATGGTGCAGTGACTTTGATTTAACCTGGCTGAAACAACCTCAGCGGGGCCCCCTCAAGGAGGAGGCCAAGCACTGCAGAAGCCCAACTTGGCAAAAGCTCTCAAGGTGGAAGTGGAATGCGAAGAAAACCCAGCACAGTAAAAGTGACAAGAAGCCCAGCATGCTGGAAACCAGGACAATGAAAAATGAGCTCAGCAGAAAGCTCACAGAGCTCAGTCTCAGATTCCAGAAGACCTTTGATTAAGGTAGGAGGTCTTCACTCCTATGGCTGGAGGGACATATGCCTAACAAAATCTTAATTCCTTCACAATCTCTCGTTTCTTATTTCCTTGAACCCCCCGGGAGCAGGCGAGTGGCAGTGGGTGCAACTGAGGGACTCTGGAGAGGCTACTCCTTAGTATGTCCCAAAGGCTTCACTATCTGCTGAGCCCTAGTAGCTGTTACTCAAGCTGGTGAAGGTTCTTCTGTCCTTAATCTTCTTCATGTCAAGGATCAGGCCAATGAAATCTGTGAGCACAGGTCAGGTATTTAACAGATTTTCCAGCAAGCTATGAAGAGGATTCCATGGCACATTTTCCCCACTGCTTTTTCCTCCTGTCCTTCAGATCCTCTCTCCTTGGACTTGAGCCCAGACAAAACCCATGACTCCTGGCTTCAGGACCTAATGAAGGTCAGGCTCAGATGTCTCATTGCAAAAATTCAGTTAGAGATGCAGCAACCGATAAGAGATGGATTTGTTAGGATTCAGAGAGAAGCACACTCCACAGGGTGTGGGCCATTGCAGAGGGAAAGGGCTTCTGCCATAGAATGTGGTCTGGCTAGGTTTTGAAAGCTGGGTGAATTCATAGATCATCCCAACCATTGGGGAACCACCGACTCCTCCATCCTTTGACAGTGCCTTGGAGCTGTCCTGCCACTTCTGGGTATGTCATTTAGCTTACAGATTGGGGATTAAGGTTTACTTGAATTTGACTTGTCATCTTTGACCCAATTGCTTTTAATCAGTTTGTATTATGCCTTTGTGCTATTTCATTGTTTCAAAATTTGTGCCCTGCCCTCTTCCCTCCTGTTTCATGCTCTTTTCCTGAGCTCCATCCAGGCCCACAATGTTGCCTCTACAATCCTCTGGAGGGATAACCAGAAAATAGCTGGCTCTTGGAAGGAAAATACTGTATAATATCCAATCCCTCTAGATATTCAGGCCTTCATCTTCCATGTTTCCTACAACATGTGCAATGTCAGCATCTCTCAGTGAACCTGCTAGGGTGGGGACAGGCAAACAATGCCTGCTAGAAGTCCATCTATTGGCATTCCTTCAAAGGCAACTGGGCTTCCAGAGATAATGTTTGCCACTTTGGGAGTTAGCCCTGCAGACCGTTTGGGCCCAAATCCTTACCACCCTTCTCCTAAAGTTACAAACATATCCCTGGATCAAATCTCCACTCCACTTTTATGGAACATCTGCTCTGTTGCCTCTTACCATTTTTTTCTTAAGCCAATTACTAACTCCTACAACCAGGACCCTGCCCCCTTGTAGGCAAAATTGCTCCACCCAGCCTGTTATTAAATTAATGTCCCTAACAGGGCCAGATAACCCACTCCTTTGTCATTACTTCTGTTACTACTTAAAGTGGGTCTATGACAATGAAATGTTTACCTTTGGAGACACCCTAACCTGCTCTTATGGAGGGCTAGGGGAGGAAATCAGTGATTTACAATCCCTTAGAGCTGTAAGAGGATAAGTTTCCCAGTCTCAGGGCACAGGCTTGGTTTGTTTTACATCATAATATCTATTCCCATCTGCAGTGAACAAACTGGCAATGAGTTAAAATGACAACCCTTTAATCAAGCCCAGCACTGGTCATGCTGGAGAGCTTGGGGATGCCCAACTCCAGTCTAGGGGGTCTAAGGAGGTCAGTCTACCTTGACCTGCATAGGGATCTGGTCCTTGAAAGGTTGTTATGTCTCAACCTGCTCGGGGATCTGCCAGTCCAGGGGTCCCAGTAGGTCATCACGCCTTGACCTGCAGGGACCCAATTCTAGGGAGGCCAACCTGCCTCGACCTGCCAGGGGATTCAATCTCCAGGAGGCTCTCATGCTTCAGCTTGCATGAGGATATGCACCCTGACCTGGGGACTCCTGGTTCTCAGGTTGCAACACTACTGGGTAGGATAAGTCTCAAAAAGACTCACCCCTAAGGAAGTTCACCCATGGAAATAGTTCAATCATGGAAATGGAAGGAAGCCTATTACTTGTGAGACTGTGCCCAGTCTCAGCTATAACTCAGCAACCCAATGAGAACCCCATTGCCTTTTTGGAAAGGCTAAAAGAGGCCCTCCAAAAGTTTACCAATTTGTACTCAGACTCTTATGAGGGACAGGTTATTTTAAAGAAAAATTCTTGTCCCAATCCACATCAGACATCAGAATAAAGTTACAACAGTTACAGCAGCAGAATCCTGCTGCCTTTATAGATGAGATGGTCCAGACAGCCACCAGTACGTTTTATAACAGAGAACAGGTGAGGGAGGCCAAGGCCCAGGAGAGGGAGAAAAGGGAAAAGACAAGCCATGCCAAGATGCTGGCCACCCTCCAGGGAAGCCCTGTGGCAAACCCCGAGTCCTTGAAGGACAAGGAAGGAGGCAAATGCCTAATCTGTAGACAGGCGGGGCATTGGGCCAAAAAGTGTCCAAACCATGACAAGTGTCCTAAAACAGCTTGCTACAAATGCCATCAACTAGGACATTGGACGGCACTCTGCCTTGGGACCCAAGAGCCTCAAGGTCAAGTGCCAAGCCTCCCCTCGCAATGGTTCAACAGGACTGAAGTGGCCCACTCCAGCCAGTCAGCCGTCCTGTCACAGATCAGGGGCTGGAGCCAAGGGTGAAACTGAATGTGGCAGGTAGGTCTGAGATTTCTTGGTTGACACAGGGACTACCTACTCTGTCCTGACCTCCTACTCCAGAGCCTTCTCTTCCCAAACCTATACCATTTTGGGTGCTACAGGACAAACAATTACGAAAGATTCACCTGAGCACTTTGTTGCTAGGAGGGACAAATATTCTTCCACCAGTTCCTAGTGGTCCCTGACTGTCCTCCTCCCTTACTGGGAAGAAATCTCTCCCTGCCTTTGAAACCTTGCAGCTATTGCAGTCCTGATAGAAGATGCTTTAAAACTCTCTTTTGGGGGCAAACTAACTATTTTTTACCAGCCACCAAGTGAAACAACTCCTAAGTAGGAGAGGCCATTTATGGATGTCTGAGCGAAGAATCCTCAGATATAAAGTAGTGCTGATGGAAAATCCAAACCTGACTATATCCTCTTGTGAGATTCTTAACCCAGCCACCCTCTTGCCTACCTCCGAGGGCTCTCTCCCCTTTCACTCTTGCCTAGAAACCTTGGACCACTGGACAAAACCCGAAGAGGGATTTTCAGAAGATCCTCTGACCAATCCTGAGGAAATCTGGTAAACTGATGGAAGCAGCTTTATCTTGGATGGAAAAAGAAGAGCTGGATATGCAGTAGTGTCCAATTTTGAGACCATAGAGGCTAAACCTTTGCCATCAGGTCAGAAAGCTGCAACATGCAGTGCCAGTTCAACAAGGATATATAAAACTACAGCCGACCACAGAAAATATCACTCTCTCTTAGATGGACACCACTATAAGGACTCTGAGGCCTGAGACTAGCAAGAGCAGGAGGCCCAATGCCCCTCACCATCCCAGTTCAGCAGGAAGTAGCCAGAAAGACCTCAACGCCCCTATTCCCAAAGAATTGGGCCTCCCATCTCTTGCGGGGGGCGGGGTGGGGGGATGTTAGGTAGTTAGAATAGGACAAAAGAGTCCAGAATGGCGGTGGCTAAAAGACAAGTAAGGGAAAAGCCCATGAAAATAGAACAAAGGAAGGTCCGAGGACCGGACTGAGGACTTCAGGTAGAACAAACAGCACTCCTGGCTAGCCCAATTTACATAAGGCAGGCTCAGGGGGAAGAGGAAAAAAACACACAAAAAGAGGAGCCAAAGGGCTGGGGGCCTCTCTCCCTCTCTGCCTCTCTGCCTCTGTCCCTCTGTCCCTCACTCCCTCTCTGCCTGTCTGCTCTCTTCCTCTCTCCCATGCTCTCCCGCTCTCTCTCTCTTTCTTCTCTTTGCGTCTTTTGGGTCTGCATGCCTTCATGCCTCAAGGATGTATTTTCCTTTATTTTCTAAATGAAACTGAGATGTAACACGGAGCTGTAACACTGATCTGCCCGAGAGCTGTGACACAGTCTGTCCGAGGGCTGGTCCATCGCTTCAAATTTTTGTTGTGATGAGACAGAATTGAGTAAATTACACACTCCCCTGACATATCCAACAAGAAATTCAGTGAACTCCAAGAAAACACAAATATGCTATTAAACAAATTCATGAAGAGACTATGTGAATAAAATAAGATTAAAAACATTACTTATTATCATTATTATTGTTGTTTTTAATTTTTGGTTGCACTTGGTCTTTGTTGCTGCCACCAGCATTCTCTAGTTGTGGCAAGCAGAGGCTACTCTTCTTTGTGGCTTCTCTATACAGTGGCTTCTCTTGTTGCTAAGCACAGCTTCTAGACAAGCAGGTTTCAGTAGTTTCAGGATGCAAGCTCATATTTGTGGCTCAAAGGTCCTAGAGCATGGGTTCAGTATTTGTTGTGCACAGGCTGAGTTACTCTGCAGAATAAATTCAGTTTTTTTTTTTCTTTACAGAGATAGAAATCATAAAAAAGTAAGCAAACAGGGAGTTTACTGATGGTTTAGTGGTTAGGATTCTATGCGTTTACTGCTGTGGCTGGGTTCAGTCCTGGTCAGGGAACTGAGATCCCTCAAGCTGTGCAGTGAGGCAAAGAAAAAACAAACAAACAAACAAAAATTCTGTTGCTTAAGATTACAGTGTATGAAATTCAAGAAAATAAAAAATGCTACAGAGAGCATAAGCAACAGCAGAAGACTCTGTAAGGCTGAAGACAAGAGAATTAGATTACCCAGCCAGGGGACAAAAAAGGAAAAAATATTTTTTGAAAGAATCTGTGTGGACAATGGGATAACATTCACAGGAACAACATTACTGGAGTCCCAGAAGAAGAAGAGAGGGAGAAAGGGACAGTGACTGTACTTAAAGAAATAATACCAGATAAGTTACACATCTGATGATATATATATATAAAAATATAAAGTTCATGTAGCTAATAGGTCACCTCTTGGAGTTCATTCAAAATGACTGTCTCCAATACACAGTGTTTATAATCAACACAAAGAGAGAATTTTAAAAGCATCAAGAGAAAAGCAAATGCTCACAAAAGAGAAATTACCTCAAGAATACCAGTGGACTTCTGAGAAGAAACCTGTCAAGCCAGGAGAGAAAGGGATGATATATTCAAACTGATGAAAGCAAACCTGCTAGCCAAGAATACTTTTTTTTTTTTTTCCCCCAGGAAGCTTGTCTTTCAGAAATGAAGACAAGATAAAGACGTTCCCAAACAAACAACAATTGAGGGAGTTCACCAAAACAGGTTTGCCTTACAAGATTGCTGAAGGGAGTTCTTCAACCTAAATGAAGGATGTTAATTATTATAGGAAAGAAGTGAAAATATACAACACACTTGTAAATGTAAACATGTAATCCAATTCAGAATACTCTAACACTGTAATATGGTGTGCTAACCAATTGACTCTAGTCTAAAGGAAGTATTAAAATAACTATAGAAAAAATATTTTGTTACTGGATATACAGTATAAAGAGAGGTAAATTCTGATATCAAATACAGGAAATATAGGACGGGATAAAAATGTAGAGCTTTAGTATGAGATTGAAATTAATTTGTTATCAATATTATATAGACTGTTGTGTGTGTGTGTTTTTCTTGCTCAGTCATGTCCAACTTTTTGCAACCCCAGGGACTGTAACCTGCCAGCCTCCCCTGTCCATGAATTCTCCAGGCAAGAATACTGGAGTGAGTTGCCATTTCCTTCTCCAGGGATCCCAACCCAGGGATCAAACCTGGGTCTCCTGCATTGCAGGCAGACTCTTTAACTTTTGAACCACTAGTTGTGTCTACAAGATGTTTCATGTGAGCCTCATGGCAACAAAAATGTAAAAACCTACAGTAGATTCACAAAAAGTAAAGAGAAGGGAATCAAAGCACGGCATTATCCAAAATTATCAGTTCACAGTTCTAACCATTGTGCAGAAAAGTTGAGTTGACCCAGTCTCTTAAAACATCGTTCAATATCAGCAGAAGAGGACTTTCCTTACACAACGTGAAAGACTAATTAGGCTGTTTATGTTTTTTTGAGCCAAAGAACTCTTTCTGCAGCTCATCTCCTTTATGTCATACAGTGTGGCTGTACTTTTTTATTTTCAAATTTTCTTCCTGTGATATTCTTGGGTGGTTTTATTGAAAAACTGCCAAATGACAAATCATACGAATACCCTTTCTTCTCTGTTGGTCATGATTAAGACTTAATAAGAAGTCACATGTTAGTATGTTGTGGTTTGTCTTGTGTATCCTTAAAGATAGAGATTTGCAGAGTTCATTGTGACATGTCTGTTGGTGACAATCTCCTTCTTTTTGAAAATCAAATTTTGCCTTGGTAATTGCTGAAAACATTTGCCTTTAAAACAAAAATATCAAGAAGCTAAATGATGTCTTCAAAAATATTTCTTTATATTTGTGATCAGTTCAGTTCAGTTCTGTAGCTCAGTCGTGTCCGACTCTTTGCGACCCCATGAATCGCAGCACACCAGGCCTCTCTGTCCCCCACCAACTCCCGGAATTTACCCAAACTCATGTCCATCGAGTCAGTGATACCATCCAGCCATCTCATTCTCTGTCGTACACTTCTCCTCCCGCCCCCAATCCCTCCCAGCATCAGGGTTTTTTCCAATGAGTCAACTCTTCGCATAAGGTGGCCAAAGTATTGGAGTTTCAGCCTCAGCATCAGTCCTTCCAATGAACACCCAGGAGTGATCTCCTTTAGGATGGACTGGTTGGCTCTCCTTGCTGTCCAAGGGACTCTCAAGAGTCTTCTCCAACACCACAGTTCAAAAGCATCAATTCTTCAGCACTCAGCTTTATTCACAGCCCAACTCTCACATCCATACATGACCACTGGAAAAACAATAGCCTTGACTAGATGGACCTTTGTTGGCAAAGTAATATCTGTGCTTTTTAATAAGCTATCTAGGTTGGTCATAACTTTCCTTCTAATGAGTAAGTGTCTTTTAATTTCATGGCTGCAATCACCATCTGCAGTGATTTTTGAGCCCCCAAAATAAAGTCTGACACTCTTTGCACTGTTTCCCCATCAATTTCCCATGAAGTGATGGGGCCAGATGCCATGATCTTCGTTTTCTGAATGTTGAGCTTTAAGCCAACTTTTTCACTCTCCTCTTTCACTTTCATCAAGAAGCTTTTTAGTTCCTCTTCATTTTCTGCCATAAGGGTGGTGTCATCTGCATATCTGAGGTTATTAATATTTCTCCCGGCAATCTTGATTCCTACAGAATTTACATATGCATAAATATAGTATTTTCTGTTTTTATAATTGATTTCATCTTGCACACTAGTAAAGGATATTTGTGCGTATTAAAAGTGTCCATAAAGTTAACACAGACTCTCTCATTTAAAATGTGTCCTTTTACTTAATTTAGTAATAATTATCTCACTAATTCTAGATTCAAGCTCCCTGCCAGAATTGGTTTTTCAGCAGATATCTTCCCTGTTTCTCTTCCGAAGATGGTGTCTGAGACAAAGTGCTTTCTTACTCTCCAGTGGGAGTGGGGAAGGGTCCTTGGTCTTCATGCTCTCCGTATAGATTCAGCTTATCTTTGATTTAGTAGCTTTGAGCTGTTCTGGTGTCTGGGCATCAGAAGCTGGGCCTGTGGAGAAATGAATGAAGCCAATTTAGTGCCAAGCTCTTTGTTACATGTTGCTGATCTTGTTCAGCAAATGGCTGAACAAGAAAGATAGGCAAATGAAGCAACGGACAAACAACTAATCTCAAAAATATACAAGCAATTCCTACAGCTCAATTCCAGAAAAATAAATGACCCAATCAAAAAATGGGCCAAAGAACTAAATAGACATTTCTCCAAAGAAGACATACAGATGGCTAACAAACACATGAAAAGATGCTCAACATCACTCATTATCAGAGAAATGCAAATCAAAACCACTATGAGGTACCATTTCACCCCAGTCAGAATGGCTGTGATCCAAAAGTCTACAAGCAATAAATGCTGGAGAGGGTGTGGAGAAAAGGGAACCCTCTTACACTGTTGGTGGGAATGCAAACTAGTACAGCCACTATGGAGAACAGTGTGGAGATTCCTTAAACAACTGGAAATAGAACTGCCTTATGATCCAGCAATCCCACTGCTGGGCATACACACTGAGGAAACCAGAAGGGAAAGAGACACGTGTAACTCAATGTTCATCGCAGCACTGTTTATAATAGCCAGGACATGGAAGCAACCTAGATGTCCATCGGCAGCTGAATGGATAAGAAAGCTGTGGTACATATACACAATGGAGTATTACTCAGCCATTAAAAAGAATACATTTGAATCAGTTCTAATGAGGTGGATGAAACTGGAGCCTATTATACAGAGTGAGTTAAGCCAGAAAGAAAAACACCAATACAGTATACTAACACATATATATGGAATTTAGAAAGATGGTAACAATAACTCTGTATATGAAGCAGCAAAAGAGACACTGATGTATAGAACAGTCTTTTGGACTCTGTGGGAGAGGGAGAGGGTGGGAAGATTTGGGAGAACGGCATTGAAACATGTATAATATCATGTATGAAACGAGTTGCCAGTCCAGGTTCAATGCACGATACTGGATGCTTGGGGCTGGTGCACTGGGACGACCCAGAAGGATGGTATGGGGAGGGAGGAGGGAGGAGGGTTTAGGATGGGGAACACATGTATACCTGTGGCGGATTCATTTTGATATTTGGCAAAACCAATATTGTAAAGTTTAAAAATAAAATAAAATTAAAAAAAAAAAAAAAACAAGAAAGAAAGATAGGCTGGACCTCAGCGAGCTCATGACCTTGCTCTTTCCTTCATGCCTTTTTGATGAAGTGGTTGTTGGTAAAGGAGCCTTTATGAAACATTGTAATACCCATGCAAAGATGGATATGGTGAGTGAGTTTCCAATGCTTTGGTGAATCAACTTGGCAGCTCAGCAGTAAAAGTATGGAGTCCTAACCACTGGACCACCTGGGAATTCCTTAATGTTGTATAGATCAATTTTAATTCAAAACTGTTTTGTATTTTAGTCACTCTGATTCATCCTAAGGAAATGCCATTTTTGCAGAGATGTTTAATTATTGATTTCCCCAGAAAACAGATTAACTAAGCCTCTTAAACCTCCATTTTCTTATTGTAAATTGAGAATAATAATGCTACCTTGCAATGCTGCTGTAATGTACTGAATTGCTTTACAATCCATAATGCCAATTAACAGTTATCCTCAGTGAAAGAATGGAATTCTTTCTGCTCTTTATTTCTGCACTTCTAATTCACTATAGACGTTGTTGAACTTTTTTGTTTTATATTTAATTTTTTGGAATTTTAATTTTTTTTAATTGAAAGATAATTGATTTACAGAATTTTGTTGTTTTCTGTTAAACCTCAGCCTTAATCACCCATACGTATACGTATATCTCCTCCCTTTTGAACCTCCCTCCATCCCCCTCCCCATTCCACCCCTCTGGTTGCTACAGAGCCCCTGTTTCAGTGTCCTGAGCCATACAGCAAATTCCCACTGGCTATCTATTTTACAATGGTAATGTAAGTTTCCATGTTATTCTCTCCATACATCTCACCCTCTTCTCCCCTCTCCCCATGTCCAGAAATCTGTTCTCTATGTATGTTTCTCCATTGCTGTCCTGCAAATAAATTCCTCAGTATCATTTTACTAGATTCTGTATATATGCATGTATATATTTATCTTTATTTTTCTGACTGACTTCACTCTGTGTAATGAGGTTCATCCACCTCATTAGAACTGACTCAAATGCATTCCTTTTCATGGCTGAGTAATATTCCATTGTGTATATGTACAACAACTTCTTAATCTATTCATCTGTCAATGAACATCTAGGTTGCTTCCATGTTCTAGCTATTGTAAATAGTGCTGCAGTGAACAATGGGATACATGTGTCTTTTTCAGTTTTGGTTTCGTCAGGGTATATGCCTAGGAGTGGGATTGCTGGGTCATAAGATGGTTTTATTCCTAGTTTTTAAAGGAATCTCCATACCGTCTTTCATAGTGGCTGGATCAATTTACATTCCCACCAACAGTGCAAGAGCATTCCCTTTTCTCCACACCCTCTCCAGCATTTATTGTTTGTAGACTTTTTAGTGATGGCCATTTTGACCAGTGTGAGGTTATATCTCATTGTAGTTTTGATTTGCATTTCTCTAATAATGAGCAATGTTAAGTGTCTTTTCATGTGTTTGTTAGCTATCTGCATGTCTTCCTTGGAGAAATGTCTGTTTAGGTTTTTTTCCCACTTTTTGATGGGTTGTTTTTCTGGTATTGAGTTGTATAAGCTACTTATATATTTTGGAAATTAATCCTTTGTCAGTTGTTTCATTTGCTATTATTTTCTCCCACTCTGAGGGTTGTCTTTTCATCTTGCTTATAGTTTCCTTTGCTGTGCAAAAGCTTTTAAGTTTAATCATGTCCCACTTGTTTATTTTTGTTTTTATTTCCATTACTCTAGGAGGTGGGTTATAGAGGATTTTGCTTTGATTTATTCCATCCAGTGTTCTGCCTATATTTTCCTCTAAGAGTTTTATAGTTTCTTGTCTTACATTTAGGTCCTTAATCCATTTTGAGTTTGTCTTTGTGTATGGTGTTAGAAAGTGTTCTAATTTCATTCTTTTACATGTATCTGTCCAGTTTTCCCAGCACCATTTATTGAAGAGGCTGTCTTTGCCCTATTGTATATTCTTGCTTCCTTTGTAAAAAAAATAGGTACCCATAGGTGCATGGGTTTATTTCTGGACTTTCTATCTTGTTCCATTGGTCTATATCTCTGTTTTTGTGCCAGTACCATACTGTCTCGATGACTATAGCTTTGTAGTATAATCTGAAGTCAGGAAGGTTGGTTCCTCCAGCTCCATTCTTTTTCAAGACTGCTTTGGCTATTTAGGGTCTTTTGTGTTTCCATATGAATTGTGAATTTTTTTGTTCTAGTTCTGTGAAAAATGCCATTGGTAATTTGATAGGGATCTCATTGAATCTGTAGATTGTGTTTGGTAGTACAGTCATTTTCACAATATTGATTCTTCCTACTCAGAAACATGGAACATTTCTCCATCTGTTTATATCATCTTTGATTTCTTTCATCAGTGTCTTATAATTTTCTGTATACAGTTCTTTTGTCTCCTTAAGCAAGTTTATTCCTAGATATTTTATTCTTTTTGTTGCAATGGTGAATGCAATTGAGTCCTTAATTTATTTTTCTGATTTTTCTTTGTTAGTATATAGAAGTGCAAGTGATTTCTGTGTATTGATTTTGTATCCTGCAACTTTGCTATATTCACTGATTAGCTCTAGTAATTTTCTGATACTATCTTTAGAGTTTTCTATGTACAGTATCATGTGATCTGCAAACAGTGAGAGCTTTACTTCTTTTCTGATCTGGATTCCTTTTATTTCCTTTTCTTCTCTGATTGCTGTAGCTAGGACTTCCAAAACTATGTTGAGTAATAGTGGTGAAAGTGGACATCATTGTCTTTTCCTGATCTTAATGGGAATGGTTTAAGTTTTTCACTATTGAGAATAATGTTTGTGGTAAGCTTATCATATATGGCTTTTACTATGTTGAGGTAGGCTCCTTCCATGCCCATTTTTTGAAGAGCTTTAATCATAAATGGATGCTGAATTTTGTCATAGGCTTTTTCTGCATCTATTGAGATTATCATATGGTTCTAATCTTTCAATTTGTTAATATGGTGTATCACATTTATTGACTTGCATATATTGAAGAATTCTTGCATCCATGGAATAATTCCAACTTGATCATGGTGTATGAGTTTTTAAATTTGTTGTTGAATTCTGTTTGCTAAAATTTTGTTGAGGAAATTTGCATCTATGTTCATCAGTGATATTGGCTTGCAGTTTTCTTTTTCTTTTTGCATTGTCTTTGTTTGATTTTGGTATCAGGGTGATGGTGGCCTCATAGGATTAATTTGGAAGTGTTTCTTCCTCTGCAATTTTTTTTCCCCACATATAAATTAATGATTTTATTATACATTATGTATTAACTTCTTTGCATCATTACTGCCTTTGTATTTTATGTTTAACAACAACAACAAATCCTTCTCTAAAGCCTACAGACAATAAGATACAGCATTAGTCACAGTATATGGAAGTCTCCTACTGGTGATAAAATACACAAACCTCTCCCCTCACCAAAGAACTTTGTACAGCCTAAAATGGAAATAGAACAAGTTAGAGATAATGCAAGATAACAAAGTTTTCAGACAACTAAAACTAGATGTTGGCCCAAAGTTGTTAAAGTCACCACCAACTGGTGATAACTGGCTGCATCAGAATCATCTTGGGGGACTTTTAACTGTTCAGGGTAGGAAGAGAGTTTCAATTTTTTGAAAGAGTTTTAGAAGGATAGGAATTAGCTCTTCTCTAAATGTTTGATAGAATTCATCCTGGGCTTTTGTTTTTTGGGGAGATTTTTTTTTTATCACAGTCTCAATTTCAGTGCCTGTAATTGTGTTGTTCATAATTTCTATTTATTTATTTTTTATTTTTAATATGTTTGTTTATTTTAATTGGAGGCTAATTACTTTACAATATTGTATTGGTTTTGCCATACATCAACATGAACCTGCCACAGGTATACACGTGTTCCCCATCCTGAACACCCCTCCCTCCACCCTCCCCGTGTCATCCCTCTGGGTCGTCCCAGTGCACCAGTCCCAAGCAACCAGTATCATGCATCGAACTTGGACTGGTGATTTGTTTCATATATGATATTATACATGTTTCAATGCCATTCTCCCAAAACATCCCACCCTCTCCCTCTCCCACAGAGTCCAAAAGACTGTTCTATACACCTTTGTCTCTTTTGCTGTCTCGCATACAGGGTTATTGTCTTACTGGTTCATTCTTGGAAGATTGAACTTTTCTAAGAATCTGTCCATTTCTTCCAAGTTATCCATTTTATTGCCATATAGTTGTTCTTAATAGTCTCTTATAATCCTTTGTATTTCTGCATTGTCTGTTGTAACCTCTCTTTTTTCAATTTTAATTTTGTTGATTTGATTCTTTTCTCTTTTTTTCTTGATGAGTCTAGCTAAAGGTTTGTCAATTTTCTTTATCTTCTCAAAGAACCAGCTTTAGTTTTATTAATCTTGGCTGCAACTGGTGCATTTAGTGTGGGTGGCTGTGACCGGCACTTAGCACAGCCGAGAGGAGCTACCCCACGTCCGAGGTCAGGGGCAGAAGCCGGGAGGACGCCATGCCTGAGTGGAGGCGGCCAAGAGGAGCTACCCCACGTCCGAGGCTAGGGGCGGTGGCCGGGAGGAGCAACCCCACCTCCAAGGAGCGGTGGCTGCATGGGCACAGGAGGGCCTAGAGGAGATATTCCACATTCAAGGTCAGAAGGGGTGGCAGTGAGGAGATACCCCTCATCCAAGGTAAGGAGCAGTGGCTGCACTTTGCTGGAGCAGCCGTGAAGAGATACCCTACATCCAAGGTAAGAGAAACCCAAGTAAGATGGTAGGTGTTGCAAGAGGGCATCAGAGGGCAGACACACTGAAACCATAATCACAGAAAACTAGTCAATCTAATCACACTAGGACCACAGCCTTGTCTAACTCAATGAAACTAAGCCATGCCCGTGGGGCCACCCAAGACAGGCGAGTCATGGTGGAGAGGTCTGACAGAATGTGGTCCACTTGAGAAGGGAATGGCAAACCACTTCAGTATTCTTGCCTTGAGAACCCCATGAACAGTATGAAAAGGCAAATGATAGGATACAAAAGAGGAACTCCCCAGGTTGGTAAGTGCCCAATATGCTACTGGACATAAGTGGAGAAATAACTCCAGAAAGAATGAAGGGATGGAGCCAAAGCAAAAACAATACTCATTTGTGGATGTGACTAGTAATAGAAGCAAGGTCCGATGCTGTAAAGAGCAATATTGCATAGGAACCTGGAATGTTAGGTCCATGAATCAAGGCAAATTGGAAGTGGTCAAACAGGAGATGGCAAGAGTGAACGTCGACATTATAGGAATCAGCGAACTAAAATGGAATGGAATGGGTGAATTTAACTCAGATGACCATTATATCTACTACTGTGGGCAGGAATCCCTCAGAAGAAATGGAGTAGCCATCATAGTCAACAAAAGAGTCTGAAATGCAGTACTTGGATGCAATCTCAAAAACGACGGAATGATCTCTGTTCGTTTCCAAGCCAAACCATTCAATATCACAGTAATCCAAGTCTATGCCCCAACCAGTAACACTGAAGAAGCTGAAGTTGAACAGTTATATGAAGACCTACAAGGCCTTTTAGAACTAACACCCAAAAAGATGTCCTTTTCATTATAGGGGACTGGAACGCAAAAGTAGGAAGTCAAGAAACACTTGGAGTAACAGGCAAATTTGGCCTTGGAATACAGAATGAAGCAGGGCAAAGACTAATAGAGTTTTGCCAAGAAAATGCACTGGTCATAACAAACACCCTCTTCCAACAACACAAGAGGAGACTCTACACATGGACATCACCAGATGGTCAACACCGAAATCAGATTGATTATATTCTTTGCAGCCAAAGATGGAGAAGGTCTATACAGTCAACAAAAACAAGACCAGGAGCTGACTGTGGCTCAGACCATGAACTCCTAATTGCCAAATTCAGACTTAAATTGAAGAAAGTAGGGAAAACCCCTATACCATTCACGTATGACCTAAATAAAATCCCTTATGATTATATAGTGGAAGTGAGAAATAGATTTAAGGGCCTAGATCTGATAGATAGAGTGCCTGATGAACTATGGACAGAGGTTTGTGACACTGTATAGGAGACAGGGCTCAAGACCATCCCCATGCAAAAGAAATGCACAAAAGAAAAATGGCTGTCTGGGGAGGCCTTACAATTAGCTGTGAAAAGAAGAGAAGCGAAAAGCAAAGGAGAAAAGGAAAGATATAAGCATCTGAATGCAGAGTTCCAAAGAATAGCAAGGAGAGATAAGAAAGCCTTCTTTAGTGATCAATGCAAAGAAATAGAGTAAAACAAAAGAATGGGAAAGACTAGAGATCTCTTCAAGAAAATTAGAGATACCAAGGGAATATTTCATGCAAAGATGGGCTCGATAAAGCACAGAAATAGTATGGACCTAACAGAAGCAGAAGATATTAAGAAGAGGTGGCAAGAATACACAGAGAAACTGTTCAAAAAAGATCTTCACGATCCAGATAATCACTATGGTGTGATCACTGACCTAGAGCCAGACATCTTGGAATGAGAAGTCAAGTGGGCCTTAGAAAGCATCACTACAAACAAAGCTAGTGGAGGTGATGGAATTCCAGTTGAGCTATTTCAAATCCTGAAAGATGATGCTGTGAAAGTGCTACACTGAATATGCCAGCAAATTTGGAAAACTCAGCAGTGGCCACAGGACTGGAAAAGGTCAGTTTTCATTCCAATCCCAAAGAAAGGCAATGCCAAAGAATGCTCAAACTACCGCACAATTGCACTCATCTCACACACTAGTAAAGTAATGCTCAAAATTCTCCAAGCCAGGCTTCAGCAATACGTGAACCATGAACTTCCAGATTGTCAAGCTGGTTTTATAAAAGGTAGAGGAACCAGAGACCAAATTGTCAACACCCGCTGGATCATGGAAAAAGCAAGAGAGTTCCAGAAACACATCTATTTCTGCTTTATTGACTATGCCAAAGTCTTTGACTGTGTGGATCACAATAAACTGTGGAAAATTCTGAAAGAAATGGGAATACCAGACCACCTGACCTGCCTCTTGAGACACCTATATGCAGGTCAGGAAGCAACAGTTAGAATTGGACATGGAACAACAGACTAGTTCCAAATAGGAAAAGGAGTACATCAAGGCTGTATATTGTCACCCTGCTTATTTAACTTCTATGCAGAATACATCATGAGAAATGCTGGGCTGGAATAAGCACAAGCTGGAATCAAGATTGCTGGGAGAAATATCAATAACTTCAGATATGCAGATGACCCCACCGTTATGGCAGAAAGTGAAGAGGAACTAAAAAGCCTCTTGATGAAGGTGAAAGAGGAGAGTGAAAAAGTTGGCTTAAAGCTCAACATTCAGAGAACTAACATCATGGTATCTGGTCCCTTCACTTCGTGGGAAATAGATGGGGAAACAGTGGAAACAGTGTCAGACTTTATTTTTGGGGCTCCAAAATCACTGCAGATGGTGATTGCAGCCATGAAATTAAAAGACGCTTTCTCCTTGGAAGAAAAGTTATGACCAGCCTAGATAGCATATTCAAAAGCAGAGACATTACTTTGCCAACAAAGGTCCGTCTAGTCAAGGCTATGGTTTTTCCAAGTGGTCATGTATGAATGTGAGAGTTGGACTGTGAAGAAGGCTGAGCACCAAAGAATTGATGCTTTTGAACTGTGGTGTTGGAGAAGACTCTTGAGAGTCCCTTGGACTGCAAGGAGATCCAACCAGTCCATTCTGAAGGAGATCAGCCTCGGGTGTTCTTTGGAAGGAATGATGCTAAAGCTGAAACTCCAGTACTTTGGCCACCTTATGTGAAGAGTTGACTCATTGGAAAAGACTCTGATGCTGGGAGGAATTGGGGGCAGAAGGAGAAGGGGACGACAGAGGATGAGATGGCTGGATGGCATCACTGACTCGATGGAAGTGAGTCTGAGTGAACTCCGGGAGTTGGTGATGGACAGGTTGGCCTGGGGTGCTGCGATTCATGGGGTCGCAAAGAGTCGGACACCACTGAGTGACTGAACTGAACTGAACTGATTGCCATTTTCTTAATTGTTTGGCGTTTGATTTTATAGATCTTTTTCTTCTCTTATGTTTCTTGACTATATAAGTCTGTTTAACATTTGTTGTAAAGCTGGTTTAGTGGTACTGAATTCTCTTTACTTTCGCTTGTCTGAAAAGCTTTTGATTTCTCTATTGATTTTGAATGAGATCCTTGCTGAGTAGAGTAATCTTGGTTGTAGATTTTTCCCTGTCAGTACTTTAAATATATCCTGCCATTCCCTTCTGGCCTACAGAGTTTCTGCTGAAAGATCAGCTGTTAAATATATGGGATTTCCCTTGTATATTAATTGTTGCTTTTCCCTTGATGCTCTTAATATTCTTTCTTCATGATTGATCTCTCTTAGCTTGATTTGTATGTGTCTTGGTGTGTTTCTTCTTGGGTTTATCCTGTATAGGACTCTGTATTTCTTGGACTTGTTTGACTATTTCCTTTTCCATGCTGGGGAAATTTTCAACTATAATCTCTTCAAAAATTTTCTCATATCCTTTCTTTTTTTCTTCTTCTTCCCAGACCCCTATAATTTGAATGTTGGTGAATTTGATACTGTCCAAAGGTCTCTGATACCATCCTCAGTTCTTTTCATTCTTTTTACTTTATTCTGCTCTTCAGAAGTTACTTTCAGCATTTGTCTTCCAGCCCACTGATTCTTTCCTCTGCTTCAGATATTCTTAATCTCAGAATTGTGTTGTTTGTCTCTGTATGTTTATTCTTTAATTCTTCTAGTTCTTTGTTGTTTGATTCTTGCATTTTCTCCATTCTGTTCTCAAGGTCTTTGATCATCTTTAGTATCATTATTCTGAATTATTTTTCAGGTAGTTTGCCAATTTCCTCTTCATTTACTTGGACTTGTGTCTTTCTAGTTTGTTCCTTCATTTGTGCAATATTTCTCTGCCTTTTCATTATTATTATTATTATTTAGACTTATTGTGTTTGAGGTCTCCTTTTCCTGGGATTCAGGGTTGAAGTCTTTCTTCTTTTTGGTTTCTCCTCTCCTAAGGTTGGTGCAGTGTTTTGTATAAGCTTCATATAGTGTGAGGTTTGTGCTAGTTTGTGTGTGTGTGTGTGTGTGTGTTTTGTTTGTTTTTCCTCTGATGGACAAGGCTGAGTGAGGTGGTAATCCTGTCTGCTGAAGATTGGATTTATATTTTTGTTTTATTTGTTGTTTAGATGAGATGTCCTGCACAGGGTGCTACTGGTGGTTGGATGATGCCAGCTCTTGTATTCAAGTGTTGTCTTTGTGGGAGTTCTCACTATTTGATACTCCCTAGGGTTAGTTCTCTGGTAGTCTAGGGTCTTGGTGTCAGTGTGCCCACTCCAAAGACTCAGAGCTTGATCTCTGGTCAGGAACAAATATTCCACAAGTGGTTTGTTGTGGCATTAATTGAGATTAAAACAAATACCCCAAAAATGAGCAACCAAAGATGAACCCCAGACAAATGGCAGTTACAAAATCAGGCAAATTATAATTAAAATAATGGAATATATGTATATGCATATACACCCACAAGCAAAACCAAAACAGTCCAACAAAAATAAAGTACAACAGACTGACCCAGCAGACAAAGGAAACCAAAAATTATATCTACCAATTGAGAATAAAACTAAGTAAAACAGAAACTGGAAAACAAAGCTAAAGCATGGTGCCAAGTGGGAAATAAAGCAATGAAAACAAAACTAACAAATATGTTGAGAGGAAAGGAGAGAAAGGAAAGAAAGAATACATATGTAAAGTTAAATAGAGGTAAACAAAGATTTATATATATTAAAACTTAACTGCAAGGGGAAAAGAATCATAGGAAAAGCAAACAAAGGAATACATGTAGAAAAAAATAACAACTGTTTTTTAAATATTAAGATAAAAAGAGAGAGAAAAAAAAGAGGAAGGGAAAAAAGAACAACAAAAAAGGGAAAACTCCACAGAACTGCAAAAGCCCAATGTAGATAGAAACAGGTTTATAACAAAAATAAAAATGTGATTAAAAAAAAAAAAAACAACTAAAAATCTTAGATTTCATAGTGCCAATAAAATTGACAACTACAACAGAGGCATGGAAAAAAAGGGGGGAAAAAGGGGGGGAGGGAAATCCAAAAGAAACTACCAAACAAGTCAAACCATAAGAATAATGTGTTTTTCTTGAGTCACTGCTGTCAGGGTCGTTTCCCTCGCTCGGCGTCATGGTCCATCTCACCTCCCTAGGATGCCCTCCAACACTGTGCTGTCTCTGGACCTGCTGTCTGTGCAGCTCAGATTCTAATCTGGTCTACTCCTGTGTGTTCTTGCCTCCAATGTCTACAACTATCAGAACTAGTATATTTTCTTTTGTGGGAGCTTTCAATGTCCTTTTCTATATTCTGTAGATATAGGGTCTGTCTAGTTGATTGTGTGGATTTAATCTGTAGCTTGTATAGTCGGTGGGAAGGTTTTGGGTCTTCTTTCTTAGCCACACTGCCCCTGGGTTTCAATTGTGGTTTTATTTCCACCTCTGCATGTGGGTCATCCACTGGGTTTGCTCCTGAGGCTGCTCTGGAGGATTTGAATCTGCCCCAGAGAGGGCCAGGTGTGGAGGTGGTGCAGTTGCTTGGGTCACAAGGCTTCTGGCAGCACCAGGTACTCAAGGGAGTTGGCAGCTAGGGCAGCAAGAAATATAGTGCTCTAGAAGGGTATGGCAACCAGTACTGGCCAATGCACTCCAGTAATCTTGCCTGGAGAGCCCCCCTGACAGAGAAGCTTGGCAGGCCACAGTCCACATGGTGCAAGGAGTTGAACATGACTGAAGTGACCCCTCATGCATAGATGCAAGACTTTTTTTTTTTTGCCTATGGCAGCTCTGTCCCAGTGAGGGTTGAGCATGAAGGTGGTGCAGCTGCTTGTGTCACAGGGACCCTGGCAGCACCAAGTGTGCAGGGACGTGGACTGCTGCAGCCACAGGAATTATGGCCCTGTCAGAGTCTTCTTATGAGCCTTTAGTAGCTGGTGATCAGAAGGCCTCTCTGGCTAGTCTTTCTCTGTAGCTCTGCCCTTTCAGGCACATTCAGGGCTCCCTTGCCTGGGGTCCTTCTCTGTTGTTCCGCACATCAGGCACATAGAGACCCCCCCCTCCCCGCCACCGCCCTGGCTGGGGTCCTACTCTGTAGATCAGCTCATCAGGCACTTAAAGGGGCATGCTTTAAAAGTAGGGTGGGGTCCTACTCTATAGTTTGGCATCAGGTACTTGATGGGCCAGCCTCTTTATTGTTCAGCTGCTGATGCTGGTGATGCTGGCTTGTGGAGAAAGAGAGGCTATGGTGATGACTCCACCTGCAATGCGAGACTCAGCAGTATTGCCTTGCTTCTATGGCTGCCTGGCTGCCTGGCTTTCCTCCACAGGCATTTCCCACCGCGATCTCCTCCCTCATGTCCCCTCCGTACATCTCTCCACAGTCAATAGCAACCCTCACCCTGGGATTGCTCCACAATCCCTAAGCTCCAGCTCCCAGCCGCTACACCTTCTAAGGGACCTGCAGACCTCTGCAGGGTGTGTATGGCTGCAGCAAGGACTGTCTGCTTCTCATTCTATTTAGGCTGCCACAGATCAGCTGCTTCACTCTCAGCCTTAAATGTTTCTTCTGACTCAGACAGTTGCCCCGATGTGGGGATCAGACCCCTGCTTCAGTTCCCACACCCACCGAGGGCAGGTCCAGTCCTAGTAACACTGTTTTCCTCCCTAGTTCCTTTGGCCTACCGAGATTTTGCGTGTTTCTATAAATTCTTTTTACTCGTCAAGTACTCCTGTCTGCTCCCAACTGGTGTTCTGCATGCACTTCTGTGTCTGAAGGTGTATTCCTGATGTATCCCTGGAGAGAGATGTACTCCATGTCCACCTATCCATCCACCATCTTATTCTCTCTCTGTTGAACTTTTTCATAACAAAATTTTCTTCCTGTTTCAGTTGTGTGTTGTTTTATTGAAAATGTGCCTAATGATAAATATATCAACATCCTGCCCACTTTGTCATATCTGATTAAGACCAGAGCATGAGACTTCATCATCTTGACCTGTCAGTACGCTGTGGTTTTTCTTCTGTATCTTCAGATACAAGGAAATTTGCAGTATCTATACATTTTTAGAACTGGCTGTCTCAACACTGCTCTGGAAATGGGCTGTGTTCCTTCCCAGATGTTGGAATTTACTGCATTCATTGCAGAAAGGTTTTGTTGTGACCCATACTTAGCTCATTTCTTTTAATAGTTTTGAAATATCTTTACAGCAAATGATGCAACTTGCATCGTGCTGTCCCCACAACAAGTTGAATTCTGTTCTCAAAACAACTCTTTTTGATAGAAATGATTTGTGTAAAACATCTACTAGAGTACTGTTCATTTATTCATTTATTTATTAGACATAGTTTGGCATTTTAAATTAGCCAGGCATTGGGGATATGGAGGTGAATTAGACACAGAACTTTTACCAAGTAAATTCCAGCTTATAAAGTAAAATTAGCAAGTAAACAATTTAATTCATGATGGTAGGGTCAAGGTTCATGAGCAGTAGAATGGGGGCCCAGGGAGAAGGGGTCATGTGTGAAAGACTCACAACTCTGACTGGCACCAATGACCATCACAGCATGTGGTTCCTGGGAGAGTTCTGATAGCTCCAGTCAAGGCTCCAGGTTCAGTTCAGTTCAGTTCAGTTGCTCAGTCGTGTCCGACTCTTTGCGACCCCATGAATCGCAGCACGCCAGGCCTCCCTGTCCAACACCAACTCCCGGAGTTCACTCAAACTCATGTCCATCGAGTCGGTGATGCCATCCAGCCATCTCATCCTCTGTTGTCCCCTTCTCCTCCTGCCCCCAATCCCTCCCAGCATCAGAGTCTTTTCCAATGAGTCAACTCTTCGCATGAGGTGGCCAAAGTACTGGATTTTCAGCTTCAGCATCATTCCCTGCAAAGAAATCCCAGGGCTGATCTCCTTCAGAATGGACTGGTTGGATCTCCTTGCAGTCCAAGGGACTCTCAAGGGTCTTCTCCAACACCACAGTTCAAAAGCATTAATTCTTCGGCGCTCAGCCTTCTTCACAGTCCAACTCTCATATCCATACATGACTGCAGGAAAAACTGTAGCCTTGACTAGACGGACTTTTGTTGGCAAAGTAATGTCTCTGCTTTTGAATATGCTATCTAGGTTGGTCATAACTTTCCTTCCAAGGAGTAAGCATCTTTTAATTTCATGGCTCCAGGTAATAGAATTTAATTCCTGTTCTAGAGTGCTGTGATTCTGAGGATGAGATGGAGAGAGATGCCCTAATACTGCTTCTCTACCACTACTATGTTCTACTGCTAACTAGTGATTATAATATCACTAATGCCAACTTATGTAATCCTCACCCAAACTCTGTTATCTAGGCATGATCAACACCCTTCTTTGGTAAGAGGAAGCCACTACACAGAGAGAGTGTAAGAACCCTGTTCAAGGTTTCACACATGGTATGTGGCTGGGCTGTGAGTGAAGACAGGGCAGACTGGCTCCCAAGCCTGTTCTCCTGACCCCTGGAGTTCACTGTGAACACAGCTGGGTTAGTGTCCTCCCTAAAGCTTTTCTCCTTCAAATCTTCGATGAGATTGGACACTGAGGTTTCCTTATGTGTCAGAGAAGACTTAACTTCATCAGAGGGTGAGTTGGTTGATGCTGACCCTGCATCCCAAGCTCTGGGGTATAGGGTGCTGGGTATCCCATGCCAAACCCGAGTTAGCCCCTCCTTTCCAACCCAGTCCTCCCTATAACAGAGTCTAGAGTCCTAACAGTGTCTTACTTGTGAGCTCTCCATCCTGAGGTAAGTGAAATCATGTGTACCTGGTTCACTAAACGCATCCCTGTGTCATCCTGTGGGAGGGATGACTGGACCCCAGGAAGCACGTCCTGTGTTCTAGGTGTCTGGCTGGTGGTTTCTGGTGATGCTGTGGACTCCATAACTGGGTAAGGAATGATGAACCTGGGTTCATAGGAAGTAGAGCATCAACTCTAAGTGATTCAGCAGATCCTGGTCCTACTCCAGCACCTGAGTTTAAATTCTGGTTCTGACATTGATGATCAGTTATTATCATTAATGTGTTAAAGGCCCAGATATAGAAGGAAATAAGGTTCAGGTCCAGTCACGGGGCTTGGGAGTGAGAGGACCAGATGACAAGTAAGTGATTCCTGTATAAATAATGGGTAATAGTAGCATATTTAGAGGGAGAAAAAAAATGTGTTCAGTTATCTTTTCTCCCTTTTCATTCACTAGAGGCTCAAGTAGGAAGGATGGGCATAGCAGGACAGAGAAGCTTTGTCTGCTGACCGGAATGAGAGGTCCTTCTGGTGGGGAATGTGACAGGGCTGTGGACTAGCTCATAGCTGCCCTCCATGTTGACTCCACTGAGACCTTTAGGTGTGGGAAGGGGAGGGTGTGAAGCCATCTCTGAGTTCTGGTGGGGACTCTGGGGTGTGTGTGTCAAAGATGTGTCCTTCCCATGTCAGTGCTGAAATGATGAGAGTCAGGGTGAGGGGGCTTCAGGGGGGTTTGTGTGGGCTGCAGGGTTGCATCATGGGAATCCTGAGCCTGAGGGGCCGTGTGGAGTGGGGGTAGCATGTTGGTGACCTTGAATTTTGTCACTATCTTGTATCTCCTTACTGCCTTTCTCAGTTTCTCTACTCATCCCAGGGCTACTTTCCCAGGACTATCTCGGAGCTTCTCTAATCAGTGGAAACAGAAAAAGGCTGCAATGGCCACACTGGACATCAATCCCTTCTTCTTGGATCTGTCTTCTCAACCCACCAGGGCTTCCATTCTTGCCACCATCTTTCCTCTTAAATGCATAATAGGGGAGGCGGGGTCACTGATGGTTCCAGGCAGCATGAACCCCATCTCTTTCCACTTCATGTGAATCTTCTTTGCCCTCTGCTTTCAGCCACCTTCTAGCAGAAGATTTTCTATTTCCCCTTCTGTCTGGGGCAGCTCCCTTTAATTATATTTTGCATCTTCTTTAGTTATGGTTTATAATACAATTATGTTCAGGATCTTACCAAATGAAACTTTCAAAATACAATGGGGAAAATGGGAAGTTTAGAAACTCTTCATTTTTTCTAAACTATATATTTCCTTTTTGAGATCCCAAAATCCTATCTTGGAGGGCTAGAGTTGAACAATGACTCATACCTTCCCTCAGTTTCCTGTAACAGCAATCTTTCTCTCCCTGAAACCTCATTTGGAGACTAATTGAAATACAATAAAGGGAAAGGGATTTAGCATGTTTAAAAAGACCCTTATCCATTCATCTGCTGATGGACATCTAGGTTGCTTCCATGTCCTGGCTATTGTAAACAGTGCTGTGATGAACAGTGGGGTACACATGTCTCTTTCAATTCTGGTTTCCTCAGTGTGTATGCCCAGCAGTGGGGGAAAAAAATAAAAATAAATAAAAAAAGAATAATTAAAAAAAAAAAGCCCCTTATTGCATTCTATGTTTACTTATCTATCTATTTATTTAGCACCATCATCACTGTCATAAATCCATCATCCATCTATTTTTTTGCTGTTCAGCTACTAAACCATGTCTGACTCACTGAGACCCCATGAACTTCAGCAAGCCAGGCTTCCCTGTCCTTCACTAGCTCCTAGAGCTTGCTCAAACTTATGTCCATTGAATCAGTGATGCCATCCAACCATTTCATCTTCTGCTACCCATTTCTCATGTCCTCATTTTTTCCCAGCATCAGAGTCTTTTCTGATAAGTCAGCTCTTGGCATCAGATGGCCAAAGCTTTGGAGTTTCAAATTCAGCATCAGTCCTTCCAATGAATATTCAGGGTTGATCTATTTCTTTAGTGTCTATCTATATTTCTATTTTAATTAATTTTAATAGTTCAAACAATGACTGTTGTCTTCATCATAGGCCATTCAAATATGTTTAAATATGAAAATAATATTATTTGTGATTCTTAAAAACATAAAAAGCACTTAAACTTTACTTGACTCTTTTGTTTCTGTTGTTGTCATTGTTACTCAGTCATTAAAGTCATGTCCAACTCTTTGTGACCCTATGGACTAGAGTACCCAAGGTTTTCCCATCCTTCACTATCTGAGTTTGCTTAACCTCATATCCATTGAGTTGGTGATGCTATCCAACCATCTCACCCCCTGTCACTCCCCTCTCCTCTTGCCTTCAATCTTTCCCAGTATCAGGGTCTTTTCCAACGAGTCAGCTTTTCTCAGCAGGTGGCCAAAATATTAGAGCTTCAGTTTCAGCCTCAGTCCTTCTAATGAATATTCAGGATTTATTTCCTTTAAGATTGACTGGTTTGATCTCCTTGCAATCCAAGGGACTCTCAAGAGTCTTCTACAGCACCATAGTTTAAAAGCATAAGTTCTTCAGCCCTCAGCCTTCCTTATGGTCCAACTCTCACATCCATACTTGAGTACAGAAAAAACCACAGCTTTGACTATACAGACATTGTCGGCAAAGTGATGTTCCTGCTTTTTAATACACTGTCTAGGTTTGTCACAGCTTTCCTTCCAAGGAGCAAGCGTCTTTTTATTTCATGGCTCAGTTGCAGTCTGCAGTGATTTTTGAGCCCAAGAAAATAAAACCTGTGGCTCCAGTTTCCAGGAATTTGTCTTTTCCAGCTCCGCCACCCTGTTGTGATTCTGTAAACTGTAAACTTACAAAGTGGAACCTGATGGTCTTAGACAACCAACATTAGTGTAGAAGTGTAAATGTTCATATGTTGGACAAGGACTCTGCCTCTGCGCAGCTGCACAGAGAGGAGGCGTTGGGAGGGTCTATAAACACAGAAGACCACATCCTCTCTCACCCTGCAGAAGGGGAGTGTAGCCCAGGTGATATGTACCTGACGGACAGAGTGGTCTTCACTTCAGTTTAGTCTCTCAGTCATGTCCGACTCTTTCAGACCCCATGGACCACAACACGCCAGGCCTCCCTGTCCATCACCAACTCCCAGAGTTTACCCAAACTCATGTCCATTGAGTCAGTGATGTCATCCAACCATCTCATCCTCTGTCATTCCCTTCTCCTCCTGCCATCAATAGTTCCCAGCATCAGGGTCTTTTCAAATGAGTCAGCTCTTCGCATCAGGTGGCCTAAGTATAGGAGTTTCAGCTTCAGCATCAGTCCTTCCAGTGAATATTCAGGACTGATTTCCTTTAGGATCTCCTTGCAGTCCAAGGGGCTCTCAAGAGTCTTCTCCAACACCACAGTTCAAAAGTATCAATTCTTTGGCGCTCAGCCTTCTTCACAGTCCAACTCTCACATCCATACATGACCACAGGAAAAACCATAGCCTTGACTAGACGGAACTTTGTTGGCAAAGTAATGTCTCTGCTTTTGAATATGCTATCTAGGTTGGTCATAACTTTCCTTCCAAGGAGTAAGAGTCTTTTAATTTCATGGCTGCAGTCACCATCTGCAGTGATTTTGGAGCCCAGAAAAATAAAGTCTGAGACTGTTTCCACTGTTGCCCCATCCATTTCCCATGAAGTGATGGGACCAGATGCCATGATCTTCGTTTTCTGAATGTTGAGCTTTAAGCCAAATTTTTCACTCCACTTTCACTTTCATCAAGAGGCTTTTTAGTTCCTCTTCATTTTCAGCCATAAGGGTGGTGTCATCTGCATATCTGAGGTTATTGATATTTCTCCTGGCAATCTTGATTCCAGCTTGTGCTTCTTCCAGTCCAGCGTTTCTCATAATGTACTCTGCATAGAAGTTGAATAAGCAGGGTGATAATATACAGCCTTGACATACTCCTTTTCCTATTTGGAACCAGTCTGTTGTTCCATGTCCAGTTCAAACTGTTGCTTCCTGACCTGTATACAGGTTTCTCAAGAGGTGGGTCAGGAGGTCTGGTATTCCCATCTCTTGAAGAATTTTCCACAATTTATTGTGATCCACACAGTCAAAGACTTTGGCATAGCCAATAAAGCAGAAATAGATGTTTTTCTGGAACTCTCTTGCTTTTTCCATGATCCAGCGGATGTTGGCAATTTGATCTCTTGTTCCTCTGCCTTTTCTAAAACTAGCTTGAACATCAGGAAGTTCACAGTTCACATATTGCTAAAGTCTGGCTTGGAGAATTTTGAGCATTACTTTACTAGAGTGTGAGATGAGTGCAACTGAGTGGTAGTTTGAGCATTGTTTGGCATTGCCTTTCTTTGGGATTGGAATGAAAACTGACCTTTTCCAGTCCTGTGGCCACTACTGAGTTTTCCAAATTTGCTGGCATATTGAGTGTAGCACTTTCACAGCATCATCTTTCAGGATTTGAAATAGGTCCACTGGAATTCCATCACCTCCACTAACTTTGTTCACAGTGATGCTTACTAAGGCCCACATGACTTCACATTCCAGGATGTCTGGCTCTAGGTGAGTGATCATACCATCGTGATTATCTGGGTCATGAAGATCTTTTTTGTAGAGTTCTGTATATTCTTGCCACCTCTTCTTAATATCTTCTGCTTCTGTTAGGTCCATACCATTTCTGTCCTTTATTGAGCCCATCTTTGCATGAAATGTTCCCTTGGTATCTCTAATTTTCTTGAAGAGATCTCTAGTCTTTCCCATTCTGTTGTTTTCTTCTATTTCTTTGCACTGATCACTGAGGAAGGCTTTCTTATCTCTCCTTGCTATTCTTTGGAACTGTGCATTCAGATGATTGTATCTTTCCTTTTCTCCTTTGCTTTCACTTCTCTTCTTTCACAGCTATTTGTAAGGCCTCCCCAAACAGCCATTTTGCTTTTTTTGCATTTCTTTTCCATAGGGATGGTCTTGATCCCTGTTCTTGTTCCCTGTACAATGTCACAAACCTCATTCCATAGTTCATCAGGCACTCTATCAGATCTAGTTCCTTAAATCTATTTCTCACTTCTACTGTATAATCATAAGGGATTTTATTTAGGTCATGCCTGAATGGTCTAGTGGTTTTCCCTACTTTCTTCAATTTAAGTCTGAATTTGGGAATAAGGAGTTCATGATATGAGCCACAGTCAGCTCCTGGTCTTGTTTTTGTTGAGTGTATAGAGCTTCTCCATCTTTGGCTGCAAAGAATATAATCAGTCAGATTTCAGTGTTGACCATCTGGTGATGTCCATGTGTAGAGTCTTCTCTTGTGTTGTTGGAAGGTGTTGATGGAAGAGTGTGTTTGCCTTGAGAACCCCATGAACAGTATGAAAAGGCAAAATGATAGGATACTGAAAGAGGAACTCCCCAGGTCAGTAGGTGCTCAATATGCTACCGGAGATCAGTGGAGAAATAACTCCAGAAAGAATGAAGCAATGGAGCCAAAGCAAAAACAATACCCAGCTGTGGATGTGACTGGTGATAGAAGCAAGGTCCAATGCTGTAAAGAGCAATATTGCATAGGAACCTGGAATGTCAGGTCCATGAATCAAGGCAAATTGGAAATGGTCAAACAAGAGATGACAAGAGTGACTGTAGACATTCTAGGAATCAGCGAACTGAAATGGAATGGAATGGGTGAATTCAACTCAGATGACCATTATATCTACTACTGTGGGCAGGAATCCCTCAGAAGAAATGGAGTAGCCATCATAGTCAACAAAAGAGTCTGAAATGCAATACTTGGATGCAATCTCAAAAACGACAGAATGATCTCTGTTCGTTTCCAAGCCAAACCATTCAATATCACAGTAATCCAAGTCTATGCCCCAACCAGTAACGCTGAAGAAGCTGAAGTTGAACGATTCTATGAAGACCTACAAGACATTTTAGAACTAACACCCAAAAAAGATGTCCTTTTTGTTATAGGGGACTGGAATGCAAAAGTAGGAAATCAAGAAACACCTGGAGTAACAGGCAAATTTGGCCTTGGAATACGGAATGAAGCAGGGTAAAGACTAATAGAGTTTTGCCAATAAAATGCACTGGTCATAGCAAACACCCTCTTCCAACAACACAAGAGAAATATTCCCTTAGTATCTCTAATTTTCTTGAAGAGATCTCTACTCTTTCCCATTCTATTGTTTTCCTCTATTTCTTTGCACTGATCACTGAGAAAGGCTTTCTTATCTCTCCTTGCTATTCTTTGGAACTCTGCATTCCAGGGGGTATATCTTTTCTTTTCTCCTTTGCTTTTCACTTCTCTTGTTTTCACAGCTTTGTAAGGCCTCCTCAGACAGCCATTTTTCTTTTTTCTTTTTCTTGGGGATGGTCTTGATCCCTGTCTCCTATACAATGTCACAAACCTCCATCCATAGTCCATCAGGCATTTTGTCTATCAGATCTAGTCCCTTAAATCTATTTCTCACTTCCACTGTATAATCATAAGGGGTTTGATTTAGGTATATACATATTATATGTAATATATATTTATATATTATATGTATATAGATATGTGCTTCCCTGGTGGTCAGAAGGTAAAGGATCTGCCTGCAATGTGGCAGACCTGGGTTCGATCCCAGCATTGGAAAGATCCCCTGGAGGAGGTCATGACAACCCACTCCAGTATTCTTGCCTGGAGTATCTCCATGGACAGAGGAGCCTGGTGGGCTATGGGTTGCAAAGGGTCTGACACGATTGAGCGACTAAGCAAACACACTCACACAGACACACCCACAGACACACCCACAGACACACACACAAATATATATGAATATAATATATATACTTTTTGTTACACTTGATAAAGCATTGGGAAATAACATCAAAAAACAGAGATGGAGAAATTAGAAAACATAAATTAAATGAGAGCACTGAATGTGAAATGAAACAAACTAGGAAAAGATCGTATAATCCAGTTATTTTTAAACATGGCTGCTCATTAGAATTACATCTGAAGCTTTGGGGGAAAAAAATAATACCTGGGCACTTGTATTTCTCAAAAAATTCTAAGATAATTCTAATGCACATCTGGATTTTAGAAACTGATTACAGATTTTTCTCTTAAATGTAGTTTTAGTGATATAGAAGTCTGTTACTTTCTGTTGACCAATCATGATACAGTGATATTAAAATGAATAATAGTTACATAACCACAATAGTAAAAGATGTTTATCAGTTTTCACAATCAATAGTCAGACAAAAATGAAAGATAATTACAATTGCAGGCCATAATAGAAACATGACTAGCCTAACAAGATAAAATAATTACATACAATTTGGGCAGTTAAATAGAGAGATGTGGTAAGTGGAAGTGCATACATGCACATGTTTTCATCCACCCAGCAGGTCTATTTTTGGATATGAGCACAGGTCCTTCATTTTCATTATTAATAAAAGTAACTTATCATGAACTTTCAAGACCCTATTTCAATCCTTTACTCTCACTTCAGTATCTGAGTCTAAAACATCTGAGTAAGCATCACAGGACATCTCCCTGTGTCTACTGTCTCTTCACCTCCTCCTCTTGTATAGTTATTTCCTTCTGAGAATGAGCTTACACAGGTTTATGGACTGAACTGTGTCCCTCCATAACATATATCTTAAAGACCTAGCCCCACAGTGATTGCGTAGGAGATAGGGCCTTTAGGAGGTATTTGAGGTTAATTAAAGTCAGAAGGATGTGGCCTTAATTTAACAGGTGACATTACAGGAAGAGGAAGAGACAGGCCTCCCCCCCTCTCTCTAAGTGCATATGTCCAAGGAAAGGCCAGGTAAGCACACAGTGAGAAAACTGTGGCTTGCAGCCAAAGGAAGAGGTTATAAATGAGCACTGCCTTGCCAGCACTGTGCCTTGGACTTACCACCCTCTAGAACTCTGATAAGATAAATGTATTTCTGCTGTTTAACCAGCCAGTCTGTGCTGTTTTGTGGTAGGTGCTGGCTTGAGTTGTCTACACACCAGGATCTTCTCCAGTTCAGCATTTCCCCAGATGTTCCCTCTGTAATGTACCACTTCTGTCTCCAGAGCACATGGGGTGGGGTGGAGACCTGAGCAGTGTGAATGATGCCCCAGGGATCAAGTCTCTTTAGACTATAAGAAACATTCTCACGTTCTGACCCTAATTCAGAGCTAACGAAGCCAATTCATGGTCACAGGAAACTCACTTCTCAGTTCCCAACTGGAAGATACCACCTGGGAAAATGGGTGAGACTTGATATAACAGAGAGAAGTGGTTTGGGTCCCAGTTCCAGGTGGGACCAGGCAGCAGACCTGGTCACACAGGAAGGAGTCTCTTTTGGATGAAGCAGTGAAGGCTCATGTGTAAATCTCCAGCTTGTTCAACCCCTGTCTTCTGACTCTGGAGGGAAGCCCTACATTAGTCATATGTTGTTGTGCAACAAACTATTGCTGAACTTGGCAGCTTAAGTCAGAAAACACCTAGTATCTCACACTTTCTGTGGACCAGGAATTGACATGGTTTACCTGGGTCTCTGACTCATGAGGTCTCACAAGGATGCAATCATCTGAAGGTTTAACCAGGGGTGGATATTATCCAAATGTACTCACCTGGATGTTGGCAGCATTCAGACCTTAATGGACTGTTGACCTGAGAGTCTCAGTGCCAGGCTGTTTGTTGGCTAGTGACCTCCCTCCATTGCTTGTCATGAGGGGTCTCACCATGAGTAGGTCACAAAGTGGTAGCTGTCTTCATTACAGCAAGAGAGAGAGTAAGATAGATAAACAAGGGGAAACCACAGTCAATTGAAACCTAATCTAAGTGACTTCTCATCACTTTGACCAAATTACGTATCTTCAGTCAGTTCAATTCTGTTCAGTCACTCAGTCTTGTCTGACTCTTTGCGACCCCATAAATCGCAGCACGCCAGGCCTCCCTGTCCATCACCAACTCTCAGAGTTGGTACATATACCAAACTCATGTACATCGAGCTGGTGATGCCATCCAGCCATCTCATCCTCTGTTGTCCCCTTCTCCTCCTTCCTCCAATCCCTCCCAGCATCATGGTCTTTTCCAACGAGTCAACTCTTCGCATGAGGTGGCCAAAATATTGGAGTTTCAGCCTCAGCATCAGTCCTTCCAATGAATATTCAGGACTGGTCTCGTTTAGGATGGATTGGTTGGATCTCCTTGCAGTCCAAGGAACTCTCAAGAGTCTTCTCCAACTCCACAGTTCAAAAGCATCAATTCTTCGGTGCTCAGCTTTCTTCACAGTCCTACTTTCACACCCATACATGACCACTGGAAAAACCGTAGCAGATGCATGTTGTTAGGTGTATTTTTTTGGAGGAGGGGGATTACAGAAGGATGTGAGGACCAGACTACAGGAATAACTGGGACACTTGAGAGCCTGTTACCCTAGCCCTCTGTTCCTGAGCTGGATGAGATGCTCCCTATGGACAGGAAGGGAGAGGGAGGATTCCTCCCTGGATTCTGGGCCATGAGCTGTAACTGAGATGGTGAAGCTGGGCCCCTGTTCTTGGGCACATCTACAGGGAGGGCAGCATCCAGAGTCTCTGAAGGCCTGTCCTCAGTGGTGTCCCTGGAGCTGGTTCTACAGGCTCTTGAGAAATACCTGGCGCCTCCCTTCCTGCTCCAGGTTCAGTGATGGCACATTGGGAGCTTCGAGTTGGCCATGGTGAGAATATTTATACCACAGAAGTCAATAAATGTTATTCACAGGGATGTTTTTTCCCGAAGAGAGGAGATTTTTTTTTAATATTTAGCAGAACACCACTACACTGTCTCCTAAAATCTCTCCTGTGTCCTATGTCTGTATCTCTCTTGCAGCTCTGGAGCTGAGACTAATGGATGAAGCCCACAGCTGTGAGGGAAGAGTGGAAGTGAAGCACCAAGGAGAACGGGGCACAGTGAATGACTACAACTGGAACACGAAGGAGGCAGCTGTGCAGACAGCTGAGGTGTGGACCTGAAGTTGATGCTCCCAAAGGGGCTAAATTTGGACTAGGAATTGGACCCATTTGGTTTCAGTATATTTACTACAAATGGACAGAGTCAGCTATCACTGAGTGTACTTATCCTCTTGTTAAAGACCATCATCCTGAGGGCCATTCTCATAACAAGGATGCTGGAGCAGTCTGCTCAGGTAAGCCTTGTCTTGTCTGGGAATGGGGTCCCAGCAGGTTAGTTTCAGTTTTAGTCCCAGAGTAAATACGAGCATATGGATCACAGACTTTAGAACATACTTGGGAGAAGATTGTACTCACACTGTGATTTCTTGAAAGTTAGGTGCTCAAAGCAACATAAAGACTTGCTAGTCCCTGGAGAGAAAGGCTCCAGACCCATAGTCAGTGGTCCCTCCAGTCTCTGTGATGTGTCATAGAAGGCAGGGGGCTGAGTTCAAATGTTTCATGCAGGTACAACTGCTGGGTTGATCATCTATGAATTAGGTTCATCCTGGTAGCTTGTTGTTTTCTTGCATGAGATGGCCAGACAAGTGTAACTAAAAGAGAGGATATAGGAGAGTTGCAAGCAAGCATAGTTTATTATACTCACAGTTCCTAAAGAGAGTATCATCAGGTGGGTATATGGGGGAGGTACCAATAGAACAGGCTCAGCCCAGAAGTGGTGATGTAAAATGGAGTGTGAAGACCCAAGAACAAGTGACAATGCTAAAAGTCAGTGTGAAGTTATAGAAAGTAAGGTGTGAGGGCTTTCACTGGTGAAAGGTCCTTAGGTCTTTTTGAAGGTCCTTAGGTCTCAGAGGAGGACAAGATGGGTGAGTTGGACAGGATCTAGTCTCATCACACTGGTGCACCTGCTCACCTGGGTGGGGAGCTCACATCCTATTTATGGGGATGCTAAGGGATCAGGAAAACCTGAGGTTTGACAATTACAACACGAAAGCTCGAGCAAAGCTAATGTCAGTAAGGTTAGGAAAACTTGAAATGATACAGAAGAAGGTCCCAGTGTTGTCTACATGTAATTGTCTGGCGACAAGGTGGCAACTAGAATGTGATTGGGTAGTCAGAGTATTTGATAGAGATGTTCCCAGTTGTTATCAGAATGTTTGCTGAATTTTCAAGGGCATAATCCCACCACAATAGCTGGAATGAGGAAGATATTACCAGATATCACAGCAAAGTCCCTAATAGAGGTGGATGGGTCTCAGGAAAGGATCAGCCCAGCTGCTGAGATGGTGGGACAGGGGAACTCTGAGGACATCTGCAGTAAGTTCTTAGCAGGCACAGTTAATCAGCTCTCTGTGGTTTGTTGGGGAAGATCACTGGAAAGTGATCTTTTTCAATCTCGTGTTTAGCAGATCTTTGTTGATACTCTTGAAGCTGTTAAGAAAACAATTCTTTTCCTTTTATAAAACTCCTTTATTGAGGTTATGACTGATATGCAAAAAGCTATACATAGTTAATATTTACAACTTAATGAGTTTGGAGACCTGTATACATCTATGAAACCATTTCCACAATCTACGCTGTAAACCTGTCCATCTCCTCATCAGTTTCCTTCTGTCCTTTTTATTACAATGTTACCATTAAACATAATTATTGTCAAAGGACATTTGAGTTTCAGTACGAATTTTTGTTTTAAGAAAACCTATTTTATAACATTTCAAGTAATGCTGGAGCCATTTCCAGCAAAATGGTGAGATGATGATAATGTAACAACTGCAGGAGAGAAGCCTGGGATCACCCTCCAGGTCAGCTCCCATCCTAGGAGATGAAATGATGACAGTAAAATGACAATGTCTTTGTGTTTCTAAAATTTATTAAGAGGACTCCAGTTATGCCCAGAGATGTTTTGTTTGTGAAAAGCTGATTATTATTATTATTTTTTAGCTGTTTAAACATTGATCTTTGTTGGGGTGGATGGAAGCTGCCAACCCTACATCATCAGTTTAGGGATATAATGTTCTGGGGCTTTACTATTTAAAAAATAGTTTTTCAAGTATAGAGTTTTAGATGGCCTTTCTGGGAATAGCATGAGAAAATGGATCACAGCCTTTTGTACATTCTGGGTGAAAACTCCAGTGATTCCTTGAACATTAGGTGCTCAAAGGAACATCAAGTGTTACTTATTTCTGGATAGAATGTCTCCAGACCCATTTTCCCTGGTCCCTCCAGTCTCTGTGATATGGAGGCAAGGTAGTGAGCTCTATTGTTTCATATGCAGAGCTGATGGATTGGGCCTCTATGAATTAGGTTCACCAAGGTAGCCTATTGTACTTTTCCATGAGATGGTAAGACAAGTGTGATTATAAGAGGGGATAGAGGAGAGGTCAGGAAAACAAAGTTTATGATATTCGCAGATCCTAGAGAGACATCCTACAGAGTTTTATCAGGTGGGTACAAGGCGGGAGGTGCCAAGAGATCAGGCTCAGTGAAGCAGCTGTGACACATAAGAGAGTGAAGACCCATGGAGAAGTGATAATACCTGGGTCAGGGTGTAGTTATACTATGAAATGGCGTGAGGGGATATCATGGGTGCATTAGAAGGTCACTAGATCACAGGGGCGGAGAAGGCAATGGCACCCCCACTCCAGTACTCTTGCCTGGAAAATTGCATGGATGGAGGAGCCTGGTAGGCTGCAGTCCATGGGGTCGCTAAGAGTCACATGCTACTTCACTTTCATTTTTCACTTTCATGTATTAGAGAAGGCAATAGCAACCCACTGCAGTGTTCTTGCCTGGAGAATCCCAGGGGCGGGGGAGCCTGGTGGGCTACCGTCTAGGGGGTCACACAGGGTCAGACATGACTGAAGTGACATAGCAGCAGCAGCAGCAGGTCACAGGGGAGGAAAAGATGGGGGATTTGTGTCAGGGGCTAGTCTCATCAATCTGGTTCATCTGATTGCACCAGTCACCTGGGTGGGGAGCTCACATCCTATTTGGGGGGATGTTGAGGGAACAGGAAAACCCGAGGTTTGACAATTACAACACAGAAGCTGAAGCAAAACTAAGGGCAGTGAGGCTAAGAAAATTTGAAATGATACATAATAATGGCTCAGTCTTGTCTAAATGTATTTGACCTGAACCAGGTTAGAAACTAGAATGTGATTGAGTGGCACAGTGTTTGCCAGAGATGCTCCCAGGTGTTATCAGAATGTTTGATGAATTGTCCAGGATATTAACCCCATAAGAATAGTTGGAATTGAGGTATAAATTATCAGATATCACAACCAGTTCACTAATAGAGGTAGTGGGTCATAAAAAGGATTATGCCAGCTGCTGGGAACCCTGAGGACACTTGCACTAGGTCCTTAGCTACCACAGTGAATCAGCTCTTGGGTGTTAAGTTGGGGAAGATCACTGGTAAAGTGATATTACCAGCCTTCAGAATTATGATAAGATAAATACATTTCTGTTGTTTAACCAGCCGGTCTGTGGTGTCTTGTGGTAGGTAGCCTGAGCCTTCTAATACAGACAATCTTTTCCAGTTCAGTATTTCTCCACATGTTTCTTTCTTTGATTCACCACTCCTGGTTCCAGAGTGAAGTATATATGGGGCTGGGCATAGACCTGAGCAGGTGAATGATGCCCCAGAGACTGCATCTTGTTAAATTTTAAGAATTATTTCATTTTCTGACCTGAATTCAAAGCTAATGGTAATAATTCAAGGTCTCAATTGAGAATTGAGGAAACTCAATTCTCAGTTCCTGACAGGAAGGCAGGAACCTGGGACACTGGGTGAGACCTGATATGACAGAGAGAGGTGGTTTGAGTCCCAGTTTCAGGTGGGACCAGGCCTCAGACCTGGTCACACAGGAAGAAATCTCATCTGGATGAAGCAGTGAAGGAACTCGTATAAACCTCCAGTTTGTTCACCCCCAGTCTTTTGATCCTGGAAGAAGCCCTATATTAGTTATGTGTTGTTATGCAACAAATTAGTGCTGAACCTGGCAGCTTAAGTCAGCAGACACCTAGTATCTCACACTTTGTGGGGGCCAGGAATGGACATGGCTTACCTGGGTCCTCGGACTCATGATTTCTCATAAGGATGTGATCATCTGAAGGTTCAACCAGGGATGGAGATCGTCCAAACATACTCACCTAGATGTTGGCAGCATTCAGAACTTGGTGGACTGTTGAACTTAGAACCTCAGTCCCTGGCTGGCTGTTGGCTACAGTCCTGCCTCTGTTCCTTGTCATGTGAGTCTCTCCATAAGTTTTCACAACGTGGTGGCTGGTTTCATTAGAGCAAGAGAGGAAGTAAGACAGATCAATGATGGAGGAACCAGAGACATCTTGAAACCTAATCTCTTAAGTGACTTCACTTAGGCAAATTTCTTTTGTTAGATGCATGATACTAGGTATATTCGGGGATTACATGGGGATTACACAAGAATGTGAACACAGGTAACAGAAACATTTAGGACACTTTAGAGCCTGTTACCCCAGACCTCTGTTCCTGAGTTGGATGAGATGCTCCCTATGGACAAGGAAGTAGAGGGAGGATTCCTCCCTGGATCCTGGGCCATGAGCTGTAACTGAGATGGAGAAGCTGAGCCCTAGTAGCCTTGGGCACATCTACAGGGAAGGCAGCATCCAGTCTCCGAAGGTCTGTCCTCTGTAGTGTCCCTGGAGCTGGTTCTACAGGCTCCTGAGAAAAACCTGGTGTGTCCCTTCTTGCTCCAGGTTCAGTGATGGCACACTGGGGGCTTTAAGTTGGCCATGGTTGGAATATTTTTACCACAGAAGTCAGGAAGTGTTATTCACAGAGGTCAGTTTTCAACATCTGAATTTTCTTTTAGTACTCACCAGTAAACTACTACATGGTCCCCTAAATCTCTCCTGTGTCCTGTGTCTGTGTCTGTCTTGCAGCTCTGGAGGTGGGGCTGAAGGATGGATCCCACAGCTGTGAAGGGAGAGTGGAGTGAAGCACCAAGGAGAATGGGGCACAGTGAATGATCACAACTGGAAACTGGAGGAGGCACAAGTGGTGTGCAGACAGCTGGGGTGTGGAGCTGCCACTGATGCTTCCAGAGGGGTTCCTTTTGGACCAGAGATAGGCCTCATTAGGTTTCATTCTACTTACTGCAATGGGAAAGAGTCAGTGCTCATGTCCTGTACTTATCCTATTCTTAAAGACTATCATCCTGAGGGCCTTTCCCATGACAGGGATGTTAGAGCAGTCTGCTCAGGTAAGTCCTATCTGGTCTTGGAAGGGATCCCCAGTAGGAAAAACCCTAGTCTCATTCCCAGAGTAACTATGAGACTATGGATCACAGAGTTTAGAACATTCTTGAGTGAAGGTTGCTTTTACACAGTGATTCCTTGAACATTATGTGCTCAAAGCAACATAAGGTTTTGCTTGTCCCTGGAGACAAAGGCTCCAGACTCATGATCACTGGTCCCTCCAGTCTCTGTAATGTGTCACAGGATGCAGAGATGTGAGCTCAAATGCTTCATGCATGTACAGCTTCCAGGTTGGACTTTTATGAATTAGGTTCATCATGGTAGCTTTTTGTATTCTTTTATGACATGGTCAGACATCTGCAGCTGTAAGGAGGGATACAAGAGAGATGCAGGCTAAACAAGATTTATTTTGCTCATAGATCCCAGAGAGACAGGTATCATCAGGTGGGTAATGGGGGAGGTAATGATAGACAAGGATCAACCTAGCAGTGATGACTGCAGGAGGGAGTGGATACTCACGAGCAAGTGACAATACTTGGGGTAAGGGTGGAGTTACACAAGGAAAAGGCACAGGAAGATTTCACTGGTGCATTTGAAGGTTTCTAGGTCACAGTCAGGGGAGGACAAGATATGGGACTTGTGGCAGGGGCTAGTCTCATCACAGTGGTGCACCTGGTCACCTGAGTGGGGAGCTCACATCCTATTTGTGGGGTTGTTTCCACAAATAGCTCACATCCTATTTGTGGAAAATTCTTAAAGAGATGGGAATACCAGACCATCTTACCTGCCTCCTGAGAAATCTGTATGCAGGTCAAGCAACAACGGTTAGAACTGGACATGGAGCAATGGATAGGTTCTAAATTGGGAAAGGAGTACATCAAGGCTATAAATTGCCACCCTGGTTATTTAACTTATATATAGAATACATCATGTGAAATGCCGGGCTGGATGAAGCACAAGCTGGAATCAAGATTGCCTTGAGATATATTAATAATCTCAGATATGCAGATGACACCACCATTAGGGCAGAAAGCAAAGAGGAACTAAAGAGCCTCTTGATGAAAGTGAAAGTGGAGAGTGAAAAAGTTGGCTGAAAGCTCAACATTCAGAAAACTAAGATCATGGCATCTGGTCCCATGACTTCATGGCAAATAGATGGGGAAACAATGGTAAAAGTGTCAGACTTTATTTTGGAGGGCTCCAAAATCACTGCAGATGGTGACTGCAGCCATGAAATTAAAAGACGCTTGCTCCTTGGAAGAAAAGCTATGACCAACCTAGACAGCATTATAAAAAGAGACATTACTTTGCTGACAAAGGTACATCTAGTGAAAACTATGGTTTTTCCAGTAGTCATGTGCAGATGTGAGAGTTGGACCATAAAGAAAGCTAAGCACCAAAGAATTGATGCTATTGAACTGTGGTATTGAAGAAGTCTCTTGAGAGTCCCTGGACTACAAGGAGATCAAACCACTCAATTCTAAAGGAAATCAGTTCTGAACAGTCATTGGAAGGACTGATGGTGAATATGAAACTCTAATACTTTAGACACCTGATGGGAAGAAGTGACTCATTGGAAGAGACCCTGATGCTGGGAAAGGTTGAAGGCAGGAGAGGGGGACGACAGAAGATGAGATGGTTGGATGACATCACCGACTCAATAGACATGAATTTGAACAAGCTCTGGGAGTTGATGGACAGGGAAGCCTGGTGTGCTGGAGTCCATGGTGTCGCAAAGAGTTGGGCACAACTGAGTGACTGAAATGAGCTGAACTGAAGCTGCAAGAAAATCCAAAGTTTGACAATTACAAATGGTGGAGCAAACATAAGAACAATGAAGTTAAGAGAGCATGAAATAATACATAATAAGGCTCAATCCTGTCTAAATGTATTTGACCTAAGCTGAGTTTAAAACTAGAATGGTATTGTGTGGTCACATTGTTTGCCAGAGGTGCTCCCAGAAATTATCAGAATGTCTGATGAAGTTTCCAGGGCATACACATGTGAGTGCTCATTTCACTCTTTGCCACCCAATTGTCTGTAGCCTACCAGGCTCCTCTCTCCATGGGATTTTCCAGGCAAGAATACTGGAGTGGATTGTCCTACCCTCCTCCAGGAGATCTTCCTGGCCCAGGAGTTGAACCTCTGTCTCCTATGTCTCCTGCATTGCAGGTGAATTTTTACAGCTGAGGCATTGGGGAAGCCCATACATGACATGAATTGCACCAAAATAGCAGCAGCAGCAGCAGCTAAATGTGGAAGATAATATCAGATATCATGGCAAAGTCATTAATAGAGGTGGTTGGGTCTCAGGAAAGGCTCCTCCCAGCTGCTGAGGTGGTGAGACGGGGGAGCTCTGAGGATACCTGCAGTAGGTCCTTCTCCAGCGCAGCCAATCAGCTCTCTGTGTTTTGTTGGGAAAGACCACTGGTAAAGTGATCTTTTCCAATCTCACCTTCAGCAGATCTTTGATGATACTCTTGAGGCTGTTAAGAAAACAACTCTTTTCCTTTTTAATAGCTCCTTTACTGAGGTATGACTGACATACCAAAAGCAATACACAATAAATATTTGCAACTTTTGACTTTGGAGATCAGTGTGTGTGTATATGTATATATATATATATATATCTGTGTAATCATTCCCACAATCTATGCCATAAACCTGTTCATCTCCCCAAAAGTTTTCTTCTATCCTCTTTAATACAGTGTTATGATTAAAAATAATTATTTTCAAAGGGCATTTGGTTTTACTTAGGAGTGTTTGGTTTAAGAAGTCTTGTTTTCTAGCATTTCCAGCATTCTCCTTATTGTCACAATGTCCTAATCATGGTTCCAAGTGTAGATAAACATGTGGAAACACTACAGGAAGACTTGCTTGATTTTGACAAATCAGAAATGAATAAAAAATGGACTGAACTGTTAAAATTTTGAGCCATATTGGAGCTTCTCATGTTACCATTTTAAGAAAATTTATGCTTTGTTATTAATTCCAGGTAGGATATTCTTTAAAATATAAGATTTGAGAGTGCTCTGGCATTTATTTATTTTTTTAAAAATTAAATTTATTTATTTTAATTAGAGGCTAATTACTTTACAATATTGTACTGGTTTTGTCATACATCAACATGAATCCACCATGTTCATGTGTTCCCCATCCTGAACCCCCCTCCCACCTCCCTCCCCATACCATCCCTCTGGGTAATCCCAATGCACCAGCCCCAAGCTTCCTGTATCCTGCATCAAACCTGGACTGGCAATTCATTTCTTATATGATATTATACATGTTTCAATGCCAATCTCCCAAATCATTCCCCGCTCCCTCTCCCACAGAGTCCAAAAGACTGTTCTATACATCAGTGTCTCTTTTGCTGTCTCCCATACAGGGTTATACCATGATTGCAGTTTCTACTCTCTGATCACCTTGCTATACTGTATACTCTGACATTTTCATGAAGTATTCCAGTTTTCTTCTATTAATCTCCTCTCCAGTTTCTTCCTACAGGTTTGCTTTTTCTATATTTTCAGGAACATGTGTTAGTGCTGGCAAGTAAACCTAGCAGTAATTCAGCAAAGATAAGATTAGAATAGCATTGTTATTCTAATTTTAATAAGGTCGATATTTTCATTATTTTAATTGAAATTGAACTCTTGGAGTTTTTTCCTCTCAGTTTGAGGAGTTTATGGAAGAGAAATTTTATCCTCTGTAGTGAATTGTTGGAAGTCGTGAACTGTGTTTAGGAGGAATCCAGTTGTAGAAACAATGACATGCTACAGCCAATGGATTCACAAAGAGCTGGACACGACTGAGCAGTTGAACAACAACAATAATGTAGAGGAGCTTGTATGACATAAAGAGTAGACTTCAGGTGGTTCTGGAGAAAGATTTGTGAGGTGCTTCACTAGTTGAAAAAGACTGAGGTACTGAGGTACAGAATGGGGAAGGGCTGAATTTGCAAGAATTGCTGGAGGGAAGACTGGCATTTCTGATGCAGGCCAGGTCAACTCCCACATTCACCACAGCCTCTGTGCTACGTTTCCTTCCTGCTCTTACTCCTTCCCGCCCTTTCTTCCTTTATCTGGATGTGGGAGTTGTTTCTGAGCTCTGTGGAAGTGCTGGCCTTTGAAAGTTGGGGTACTTTTTGTAAGCACTTTTTATAATATGAAATCTATTTCTTTAGCAAATATAAAATTTCTCCTATATGTCTCTCTCTCTCTCTTTTTTTGGTACCAGATTTAACCCATCCTTCTTAAATTGGAGAATTTCCATTTTACCTGCAGCTTTGGTCTGACATTTTGTTCTCACCTTGTCAGCTCTTTGTCACTTTTAAGGTGATTTTTTCGGGATTTATTCTACTTTGTTTTCAGCAGACAAAATAGCTTCAATACCTAGCTTACCATAATGCGATGATCTCTCGGAACTTATCACAATAATGAGATCATCTACTTGTTTGTTTGTGTCCTCAACTAGGTAAAAGGTACATGAAACCAGGAACATGGTCTTACTATTTTCTGCATTTACAGCACAAGATGTGCCTCCAACATAAAATTTTAATACTAACAAAGGTACCTTCTTTTGTACTTTTACTATCCCATTTCAATCCTCTACACTCATCTCAGTGTCAGATTATAAAAAGTCTGAGTAAGCATCACAGCATGGCTCCCTATATCTACTGTATTATTTACCTCTTCACCATTATCTTTATTTCCTTCCTAGATGAGATGTACAGGTCCATGGATGGAACTATGTCCCTCCAAAGTTCATATACTTAAGCCTTACCCCTCACAGTGACCAAGTAGGAGACAGGGCCTTTAGGATGTAAGTAAGCATAAACAAGGTCATAAGGATGTGGCCCTAATGCGATATGTGACCTTATGAGAAGAGGATGAGATGCCTCTTCCTCCCTCTCTCCAGATGCTCATGTAACTGGAAAGCCCAGGTGAGCACACAGTGAGGGAGCCATGGCCAGAAAGTCAAGAGAAGAGGTCTCACAATGAGACCTTGTGAGCACCTTGCCAGCACATTGATCATGGACTTACCAGCCTCCAGAACTGTGATAAGATAAATACATTTCTGTTGTTTAACCAGTCAGGCTGCTGTATCTTGTTGTGACCACCTGCCTGAGCCGACTACACACCAGGATCTTCTCCAGTTCAGCATTTTCCCAGATATTCCCTCTGTGATGCATCACTTCTGTTTCCCTTGTGTGAGAGCACATGGGGTGGGGGATGGGGTAAGGTGGTGGAGACCTGAGCAGTGTGAATGGTGGCCCAGGGATCACATCTCATTAGAATATAAGAAAGAGTCTCACTTTCTGACCCAAATTCAGAGCTAATGGAACCAATTCATGGTCACAGGAAAGTCAGTTCCTGACAGCCAAGCAGGAGCCTGGGGCATGGTGTGAGAACCTGATGTAACAGAGAAAGGTGGTTTGGGCCCCAGTTCCAGGTTGTAGGAACCCCCAGTGACCACGCAGCAGACCTGATCACACAGGAGGAAGTCTCATCTGGATGAAGCAGTGAAGGCTCATGTATAACCCTCCAGCTTGTTCAGCCCTGTCTTCTGACTCTGGAGGGAAGCCCTACATTAGTTGTGTGTTGTTCTGCTACAAATTACTGCTGAACTTGGCAGCTTAAGTCAGCAAACACCTGGTTTCTCACACTTTCTGTAAGCCAGGAATTGACATGACTTACCTGGGTCCCCTGACTCACGATGTCTCACAAGGATGTAATCATCTGAATGTTTAATCATGGATACATATTGCCAAAAGTGCTCACCTGGCTATTAGCAGCATTCAGTCCTTGGTGAACTGTTTAGCTGAGAGTCTCAATCCTTTGCTGGTTGTTGCCTAGAGGCCTTGCTTGTTTCTTTGTCTTGCTAGTCTCACCATTCACAGCTCACAGCATGGCAGCTCGCTTCATTAAAGCAAGAGAGAAAGAGTAAGATAGGTCACCAAGGGGAAACCAGAATCACCTTGAAACCTAATCTAACTGACATCTCAACACTTTGTCAATTGCATTTGTTAGATGCATGTTACTCGGTACATTTTAGTCAGGAGATTACACAAGGACATACGTACCAGGCAACAGGAATAACTTGGACACTTCAGAGCTTATTACCCCAGCCCTCTGTTCCTAAGCTGGATGAGATGCTCCCTATGGACAGGGAAGGAGAGGGAGCATTCCTCCCTGGATTCCAGGCTGTGAGCTGAAACTGAGATGGGGAAGCTGGGCCCTAGTAGCCTTGGGCATATTTAAAGAGAGGGCAGCATCCAGAGGATTTATTTTAAAAAATACTTGTCAGTATACTACTACATGATCTCCTAAAATCTCTCTCATGTCCTGTGTCTGTGTCTGTCTTGCAGATCTGGGGGTGAGGCTGAAGGATGGAGCCCACAGCTGTGAGGGGAGAGTGGAAGTGAAGCACCAAGGAGCATGGGGCACAGTGAATATTCACAAGTGGAGCATAGAGGAGGCAGCTGTGGTGTGGAGACAGCTGGGGTGTGGAGGTGCTGTTGATACTCCCAAAGGGGATAAATTTGAACTAGGAATCGGCCCCATTTGATTTCATCATATTTACTGCAAAGGGCCAAAATCGGTTATCACAAAGTGTAGTTATCCTACTGTGAAAGACCATCATCCTGAGGGCCATTCCCATGACAAGGATGCTGGGGCAATCTGCTCAGGTAAGAGCTCTTTGGCATATAAAGGAATTTTATATGGGTTTGATGGGTTTCCTCATCAGGAGAAACCTCAGTCTCATTCCCAGAATAATTATGAGAATATGGATCGCAGCCTTTAGAACACTCTTGGGTGAAAATTCCAGTGAGCCAGTGACTCCTTGAATGTTAGGTGTTCAAGGGAGAAGAAGGGCTTGATTGTCCCTGGAGAGAAAGTCTCCATACCCATTGGTCACTGGATGCTTCAGGTCTCAGTGGTGTTCATAGGAGACAGGGAGGCAAGGTCAAATGCTTCTTACATATATAACTGCCAGGCTGGACTTCTATGAATTAAGTTCATCATGGTAGCTTGCATTCTTTCATGGGGTGGTCAGACATGTGCAGTTACAAGAGGGGATTTGGAGGGGTGCAGGAAAACAAAGTATTTTATACTCACAGGTCCTAGAGAGACAGAGTACCAGCACTGGGTACAAGGGAGAGGGATCAATAGAAAAGGCTTAAACCAAGACTGCTGACCCAAAATGGGGTGTGCAGACCCATGAACAAGGGAAAGTACTGGAGGTCAGGTGGAGTTACACAAGAAAAAGACATAAGGGGATTTCCATGGTGTATTTGAATGTCACTAGGTCATAGTCAGGGGAGGACAAGAAGGGGGTTTGTGGCAGGGTCTAGTCTCATCACACTGGTGCACCTGCTCACCTGGGTGGGGAGCTCACATCCTATCTGTGGAGATGCTGAGGCTGCAGGAAAACCTGATACTTGACAATTGCAACACAGAAGCTAGAGCAAAACTGAGAGCAGTGAGGATAAGAGAACTTGAAATGATACATAATAAGGGCTCAATCCTGTCTAAGTGTATTTGATCTGAGCCAACGTGGATATGCCAGCAAATTTGGAAAACTCAGCAGTGGCCACAGGACTGGAAAAGGTCAGCTTTCATTACAACCCAAAGAAAGGCAATGCCAAAGAATGTTCAAACTATTGCACAATTGTACTCATTTCACTCACTGTCAAAGTAATGCTCAAAATTCTCCAAGCTAGGTTTCAACAGCACATGAACTGAGAACTTCCATGTATTTCAGCTGGATTTAGAAAAGGCAGAGGAACCAGAGATCAAATTGCCAATATCCATTGGATTATAGAAAAAGCAAGATAATTCTAGAAAAACATACATTTCTGCTTTACTGACTAGGCTAAAGCCTTTGACTATGTTGATCATAAGAAACTGGAAAATTCTTAAAGAGATGGAAACGCCAGACCACGTTACCTGTATACAGTTCAAAAGCAACAGTTAGAACAGGACACAAAACAATGGACTGACATGGACATGAAACAATGGTTTTAAATTGGGAAAGGAGTACATCAAGGCTGTATGTTGTCACCTGCTTATTTAACTTCTATGCAGGGTACATCATGCCAGGCTGGATGAAGCACAAGCTGGAATCAAGACTGCTTGGAGAAATATTAATAACCTCAGATATGCAGATGACACCACCCTTACAACCAAAAGTGAAGAGTAACTAAAGAGCCTCTTGATGAAGGTGAAAGAGGAGAGTAAAAAAGTTCGCTTAATACTCAACATTCAAAAAATGAAAATCATGGCATCCAGTCCCATCACTTTATGGCAAATAGATGGGGAAACAATGGAAACAGTGAGAGACTTTATTTTCTTGGGCTCCAAAATCACTGCAGATGGTGACTGCAGCCATGAAATTAAAAGATGCTGGCTCCTTGGAAGAAAAGCTATGACCAACCTGGACAGTATATTAAAAAGTAGAGACATTACTTTGCCAACAAAGGTACATCTAGTAAAACTATGGTTTTCCCAGTAGTCATGTATGGATGTGAGAGTTGTACCATAAAGGCTGAGCATCAAAGAACTGATGCTTTTGAACTGTGGTGTTGGAGAAGACTCTTGAGAGTCCCTTGGACTGCAAGGAGATCAAACCAGTCAATCCTAAAGGAAATCAATGCTGAATATTCATTGGAAGAACTGATGCTGAAGCTCCAATAATTTGGCCACCTGATGCAAAGAGCTGATTTATTAGAAAAGACCCTGATGCTGGGAAAGATTGAAAGCAGGAGGAGAAGGGAACAGCAGAGGATGAGATGGTTGGATGGCATCAACGGTTCAATGGACATGAGTTTGTACAAGCTCTGGGAGATACTGAAGGAGAGGGAAGCCTGGCATGCCGCAGTCCATGGGGTTGCAAAGAATCAGACATGACTGAGCGACTGAACAAATGAACAAAAGCTAGAAATTAAAATGGCATAGGATGGATACTGTATTTGTCAGAGATATTTTCAATTGTTACAGGAATGTTTGATGAATTGTTCAGGACATTAATCACCTGACAATAGCTGGAACTGAGGAAAATATTATCATGTATCTCCACAAATTCTCTAGTACTGGTGGCTGGTCTTGGGAAAGGATCATCCCATGTGATCAAATGGTGGGACAGGGGGGCCCTGAGGACATCTGTAGTAGGTCTTTAGCAACCGCAGTCTATCAGCTCTCTGTTTTGTTGAGGAAGATCATTGGAAGAGTGATTTTTTTCCCAACACTTTTAGCAGATCTTTGATGATACTCTTGAGGACTCAAGGTTGCTAAGGAAACAGTTCTTTCCTTTTTAAAAACTCCTTTATTGAGGTATGCTGACATTAAAAATACATAGTTAATATTTACAACTTGATAAGTTTGGAGATCAGTATACATCTGTGTAATCATTACCACAATCTATGCCATAAACCTGTTCATCTCCTCAAAAGTTTTCCTTCATCCTCTTTATTACAGTGCTCAGATTAAAAATAATTGTTTTCTAAAGGCATTTGATTTTAGTTAGGGATTTTTAGTTTAAAAAACTTGTTTTCTAGCATTTCAAGTAGCTGCCCTTATGGTCACAATGTCATGATCATGGCTCCAACTGTAGATAAACTTGTGGAAACACTATAGGCAGCACTGCCTTATTTTAATTAATCAGCGAGTGAGTAATAATGGACTGAGCTTTTGAAATTTTAAGCCATATTGGAGCTTCTAATGTTAACAGTTTTAAGAAAATTTATGTTTTGATGTTAAGTCCAGGTAGGATATACTTTTAAAATATCAGGATTTGAGAGTGCTCTTCTGGCATTTAAACCTGGACTGTGGTTTTTACTCCCTGATCACCTTCCTCTAGCTTAGGCTCTGACATTTTTATGAACTGCTCCAGTTTCCTTCTATTAATTTTTGTCATTAGGTTCCTCCTACTGGTTTGTTTTTTCTGTATCTTCAGGAACATCTGTTAGTGATGTGATGGTAAGTGAACGTGGTGGTGATGCAGCAGAGCTAAGATCAGAACAGCACAACTTTTCATTACTTTAGTTGAAATTGAACCCTTGGAGTTTCTTCCTCTCCATCTTAGGAGTCGGATATGCAAGAGAAATTTCAACCCCTTCCAACAGAGTATATTATTGGAAGTGATTAACAGTGTTTGGGAGAACTGTGGTTGTAGAAACAATGACCCGAGAAGAATATAAAGGAGCCTGTAGGAAATGAGGAGTAGATTTCAGGGGGTTCAGGAAAAAGATTTGGGAGGTTTTTCACTAGCTTAAAAAGACTCAGGTACTGAGGTGCAGAATGGTGAGGGGATGAAGATGCAAAGACTGCAGGAGGGGAGGGTGTGATCACACACCCACACATTCATCACAGCTTCTGTGTTACACTTCCTTCCTGCCCTCATTACTTCCTGCCCTCTCTTCCTTTATCTTGATGTGGGAGTTGTTTCAGAGCTCTCTGGGTATTTTGGCCTTTGAAGGATGCAGTTTTCTTTGTGAGAACTTCTTATATATGAAATCTATTTCTTTAACAAATATAGGACAACTCCTATATGTCTGTCTGTCTGTCTGTCTGTCTCTCTCTTTTTTTTTTTTTTGGTACCAGATTTAACCCATCCTTCTCAAACTGGAGAATTTCCATTTTACCTGAAGCTTTGGCCTGATATTTTGTTCCCATCTTGTCAGCTCTTTGTCACTTTTAAGGTAATTTTTGTGAATTTATTCCACTTTGTTTTTGGCAGATGAAATAGCTTTAATACCCAGCCTACTGTTAATGATATGATGTGTTGGAACTTATCACAGTAATGAAATCATCTACTTGTTAGTTTGTGTCATCAACTAGATAAAAGGTACATGAAGCCAGGAACAGGCTTACTATTTTCTGCATTTACAGCACAAGATGTGTCTCCAACATATAATTTTAATACTAATAAAATTACCTTCTTGTGTACTTTTACTATCCGATTTCAATCCTTTACACTCATCTCAGGATCGCAAGATAAGAAATCTGAGTAAGCATCACAGGATGGCTCCCTGTGTCTAATGTCTCCTTCACCTCCTCCCCATATATCTTTATTTCCTTTCTTGATGAGACTCTCAGGTCTATGGACTGAACTGTGTTGCTCCAAAGTTTATATATTGAAGTCCTACTTCCCACTGTGACTGCACTGGAGATAGAGCCTTTAGGAGTTAAATGAGGTTAAATATAGCCATATGGATGTGGCCTTAATCCAATATGTGACATTATAAGAAGTGGATGAGACACAGCTTCCTCCCTCTCTCCAGGTACCCATATCCTAAAAGGCCAGGTGAGCACACAGTGAGGGAGTCGTGGCCTGCATGCCAAGAGAAGAGCACTCAGAATGAGACCTGGCCAGCCCTGTGACCATGGACTTACCAGCCTCCAGAGCTGTGATAATAGAAATACATTTCTGTTGTTTAGCCAGCCAGTCTGTGGTATCTTGTTGTGATCACCTGCCTGAGCCAACTATACACCAGGATCTTCTCCAGTTCATCATTTCCCCAGATGTTCCCTCTGTGACTCACTACCTCTGTTACCAGAGTGAGAACACATGGAGCAGGGCGGAGACCTGAGAAGTGTAAATGGTGCCCCAGGGATCAAGTCTCATTAGATTATAAGAAGATTCTCATTTGCTAACCTGAATTTAAAGCTAATGGATCTGATTCAAGGTCTCAGGAATCTCACTTCTCAGTTCTCAACAGGAAGGCAGGAGCCTGGGACACTGGATGAGACCTGATGTGACAGAGATTATTTGGGTCCCAGTTCCAGGTGGGACCAGGCCGCCGACCTGGTCACACAGGAAGAACTCTCGTCTGGATGAAGCAGTGAAGAAACACATCTAACCCTCCAGCTTGTTCACTCTGGTCTTCTGACTCTGGAAGGGAGCTCTGCATTAGTTACATGCTGTTGTGCAACAAGTTAGCACTGAACTTGGCAGCTTCAGTCAGCAAACACCTAGTATCTCACATCTTCTGTAGGCCAGGAATGGACATGGCTTACCTGGGTCCTCTGACTCAGGATGTCTACAAGGATGCAATCATCTGAAGGTGCAACCAGAGGTGGATATCTTCCAAACATACTCACCTTGATGTTAGCAGCATTCAGGCTGTGGCAGACTGTTGAGCTGAGAGCCTCTGTCCCATGCTGGCTGTTAGCTAGAGGCCTGCCTCCAGTGCTTGTCATGAGGGTCTCTCCCTACACTGCTCACTATGTGGCAGCTTGCTTCATCAGAGCAAGACAGAGAGAGCAAGACAGGTCAATGAGGGAGAAACCAGAGTCATCTTGAAACCTAATATAATCGACATTTCATCACTTTCGCCAAATTCCATTTGTTAGACTCATCTTACTAGATACACACAAGTGTGGGGATTACACAAGGACATGAATACCAGGTGGCAGGAATAAGAGGAACACTTCAGAGCCTTTAACACCAGCCCTCTGTTCCTGAGCTGGATGAGATGCTCCGTATGGACAGGAAGGAGAGGGAGGATTCTTCCTCGGATCCCAGGCCATGAGCTGTAACTGAGATGGGGGAGCTGGGCCCTGGTAGCCTTGGGCACATCTACAGGAGGGAAGCATCCGGAGTCTCTGGAGGCCTGTCCTCAGTGGTGTCCCTGGAGCCTGTTCTACAGGCTCTTGAGAAACACCTGGTGCTTCCCTTCATGATCCAGGTTCAGTGACGGAACATGGATGCTTAGAGTTGGCTAGAGTGGGAATGCTTATGCCATAGAAGTCAACAAATGCTGTTCACAGGGATTTTTTTTTTTCAAAAATCAAAGTTTTCACATGTTAATAATTATCAGTACTCCACAGCATGCTCTGCTAAAATCTCTCCTGAGTCCCGTGTCTGTGTTTATCTTGCAGCTCTGGAGCTGAGGCTGAAGGATGGAGCCCACCCCTGTGAGGGGAGAGTGGAAGCGAAGCATCAAGGAGTATGAGGCACAGTGAATGATCACAACTGGAGCATGAAGGAGGCAGCTGTGGTGTGCAGACAGCTGGGGTGTGGAGTTGCTGTTGGTAATCCCCAAAGGGCTAAATTTGGACCAGGAATTGGACCCATTTGGTTTCATTATATTTACTGCAAAGGGCAGGAGTCAGCTATCACCAAGTGTAGTTATCCTGCTGTGAAAGATCATCGTCCAGAGGGCCATTCCCATGACAAGTGTGCTGGAGCAGTCTGCTCAGGTAAGTCCTGTCTGGTCCGAAAGGGAATCCCCAACAGGAGAAGCTTCAGTCTCATTCCCAGAATAACTATGAGAATATGGATCGCAGCCTTAGAACATTCTTGGGTAAAAATTCCACTGAGCCAATGATGCCTTCAATGATAGGTGCTCAAGGGAGCAGAAGAGCTTGACAGTCCCTGGAGAGAAAGTCTCCACACCTATTGGTCACTGAGCACTTTCAGTCTCTGTGGTCTTCATAGGAGGTGAGGTCAAATGCTTCATGCAGGTATAGCTGCCAGGCTGGACCTTTATTGAATTAGATTCATCATGGTAGCTTGTATTCTGTCATGGGATGGCCAGTCAAGTGCAGCTACAAGAGAGGATGTAGGAAGGTGCAGGCAAACAAAGTGTATTATAGTCACAGGTCCTAGAGAGTCAGAGTACCAGTAGATGGGTACATGGGGGAGGTGCCAATAGAAAAGGTTTAAACCAGGAGTAGTGACCCCAAATGGACCCCAAATGTGTAGACCCATGAACAAGTGACAATAATTGGGGGTCTGGGTGTAGTTACAGTATGTGCAGGTTTGAGGGGATTTCCCTGGTGCATTTGAAGGTCACTAGGTCACAGGGAAGGACATGATGGGGGCATTGGGCAGGAGTCTCATCACACTGGTGCACCTGCTTACCTAGGTGGGGAGCTCACATCCTATTTGTGGGGATGTTGAGGCTGCAGCAAAACATGAAGTTTAACAATTACAACATAGAGACTGGGTAGTGAGGTGAAGAGTGTATGACATTGTACATAAAAAGGGCTCAATCCTGACTAAGCATATTTGACCTGGGCCAAGATGGAAATCAGAATGGGATTGAATGGTTACAATATTTGGCAAAGATATTTTTCAGTTGTTATAAGAATGTTTGATGAATTGTCCAGGACAGTAATCCCATGACAATAGGCGGAATTGAGGTAGATATTATCGTATCACCACAAGTTCTCTCATGTAGGTCTCAGGAAAGGATCCTCCCAACTGCTGAAGTGGTGGGACAGGGGAGCTCTGAGGACATCTGCAGTGGGTTCTTAGAAAGCACAGCCAGTCAGCTCTCTGGTGTTTTGTTGAGGAAGATCATTGGAAAAGTGCTCTTTTCCTATCTCCCCTTCAGCAGACTTTTGATGATATTAGTTGAGGCTATTAAGAAAATAATTCTTTTCCATTTTAAAAACTGCTTCATTGAGATATGATTGACATACAAAAACTGAGTTTGGAGATCTGTGGAACCATCACCACTCCTATGCCATGAACTGGTTCATCTCCTCAAAAGTTTCTTTTACTCTATGATTACTATCAAAAGTAACTATTTTTTTTTTAATTTTATTTTATTTTTAAACTTTACGATATTGTATTAGTTTTGCCAAATATCGAAATGAATCCGCCACAGGTATACCCGCGTTCCCCATCCTGAACCCTCCACCCTCCTCCCTCCCCTCTCCTCTCTCTGGGTCGTTCCAGTGCACCAGCCCCAAGCATCCAGTATTGTGCATCAAACCTGGACTGGTGACTCATTTCATACATGATATTATACATGTTTCAATGTTATTTTCCCAAACCTCCCCACCCTCTCCCTCTCCCACAGAGTCCATAAGACTGATCTATACCCCAATGTTCATCGCAGCACTGTTTATAATAGCCAGGACATGGAAGCAACCTAGATGCCCATCAGCAGATGAATGGATAAGAAAGCTGTGGTACATATACACAATGGAGTATTACTCAGCCATTACAAAGAATACAAAAGTAACTATTTTTGCACAATACTGGATGCTTGGGGCTGGTGCACTGGGACAACCCAGAGGGATGGTATGGGGAGGGAGGAGGGTTCAGGATGGGGAACACGTGTATACCTGTGGCAGATTCATGTTGATATTTGGCAAAACCAATACAATATTGAAAAGTTAAAAAATGAAGTAAAATAAAATAATTTTAAAAAGTAACAATTTTCAAAGGATCATTTGATTTGTAGTTAGAAACTGCTTTTCATTATGTATTTATTCATGTTTTTTGCTCTGGGTCTTTGTTGCTGGGTGTGGGCTTTCTCTAATTGTGGCAAGTGGGAGCCATTCTCCAGCTGCAGTGTGTGGGCTTCTCATTGCGGTGGCTTCTCTTGTTGCAAAGCACTGGCTCTAGGCACGTGGGCTCAGTAGTTGTGGTGCACAGGCTTAGTTGCTCCATTGCATGTGAAATCTTCCCAGACCAGAGACTGAAATCATGTCCCCTGCATTGGCAGGCAGATTCTTAACCACTGGACCACCAGGGAAATCCAGAAATTTCTATTTTAAGAAAACCTGTTTTCAAGTAACAACTCTTATTATCATGATGTCCTAATTGTGATTTCAACTGCAGATAAGCTTGTGAAACACTACAGGAGTCCCGGCCTTATTTTGAGGCATCATCATTGGAGAAGGCAATGGCACCCCTGCGGGGAGCGAGCTCCGCCCCTGGCAAAGGTCATGAGGAAGGAGGCTTGGCATACGCAAAGGCGGGATCAAGCCTCAGGAGTCTCCCTGGAAATTCTCGAGCAATCTACCTCCAAAACCAGAGTCTGCCTACTTTCTGCTTTGTGCTTTCACCTACACCTCTGACTTTACGGGGGGCTGTCCCCCACTACCTCTCTGAAAAAAGAGTTAGCTTACAGCTCCAGTTAATAATTCCTGGGTGTGACAGTGTTTCAACCTACAAACTCCCTTGGAAGTCCTCTAGCCTGCCTGAATAGGTTTTTCCGGCCACATGTGATTGCTCAGAGCCTCCAAACTGTGAGAGGCATGAGATGTTCTAAACTGTCTAAATACAGATTCCTTTGAGCAGTTAAAAGATTGATTAGAAATTGTATTGGTGAAGGGATTTTCACTTGTTGGGCCAATGTTTGCTGCTAAGTCTCCATATCCCTTACCTGCTGTGTCCCTGGCAGTGTATTGATTAATATAATTGGTGTAAATAGTAGCTTTAATGTTTGTAACCTGGGACCCTTGAGTTAATTCTTTTTCTTGTTATAGCCCACCACACCTTTGCTCTGTAGGAATGCAACTTTATCTAATGCTTTTTGGAGGCTGGCGCCTGACTTTAGAATAATCACCTTTAGAGGAAAAGGCCTCCCGGGCCAGAAGATGATGCAAATCACCTAAACTTTTGCATATGATAAGTTTGCAGGAAGAAAGCCTGGCTTACTGCCTGACTCTACCCCTTCCCCCATTATCCTCTATGCATAACTTAAGGTATAAAAACTACTTTGGAAAATAAAGTGCGGGCCTTGTTCACCGAAACTTGGTCTCACCATGTCGTTCTTTCTCTTACCTTCTGGCTGAATTATTCAGCCTCTTTTCTCCACTGAATTTCCTCACTGAGCTATCCTCATTCTATTACTCTTTATATCCTTAATTAACGTTTAATTAAGCAATTGTTTCCTGATCCTCGCCGACGCAGTCCCCGCTTCGAATTCCCTGGATCAGCCGGGGCTGGTCCCCGGCACACCCCATTCCAATACTCTTGCCTGGAAAATCCCATGGATGGAGGAGCCTGGAAGGCTGCAGTCCAAGGGGTCGCTGAGGGTCAGACACGACCGAGTGACTTCAGTTTCACATTTCACTTTTATGCATTGGAGAAGGAAATGGCAACCCACTCCAGTGTTCTTGCCTGGAGAATCCCAGGGACGGGGGAGCCGTCTATGGGGTCGCACAGAGTTGGACACAACTGAAGTGACTTAGCAGCAGTAGCAGCATCTGAATAAAAATGGAATGTGTGTGATATTGGAGCTTCCAGTGTTATCACTTCAAGAAAACTGATGTCTTGATATCAATTCCAGTTAAGATACTCTTAAAAATAAAAAGATTTGAGAGTGCTCTGGCATTTAAACACTAATTGTGGTTTGTACTCTGAGTACCATTGCACTAACTCAGGCTCTTACATTCTTATGAATTGTTCCAGTTTTCTTTCTTTTTTTAAATCTCTTTGCTACCAGTTTCCTCCCACTGCTTTGTCTTTTCTGTATGTTCAGACATGTTTTGCTACTAATAATGTGAAGATTAGCCAAAGTGGTGTTGGTGCAGCAGAGATAAGAATAGAATAGCACGTCTTTTCAGTTTTCTCGCTGAAATTCAACTCTTGCTTCTTCTCAACTGTAGGAATCGAGTATGGAAGAGAAATTTCAGCTTCTTTTAGTGGATTGTTGGATGTGATGAACTGTGTTTAGGAGAACTCTAGAGCAGAAACAATGACCTAAAACAATGTAGAGGAGCTTGTGGGAAATAAAGAGGAGACTTCAGGAGAAAGATTTATGAAGGACTTCACTAGTCGAAAAAGACTGAAGTGCAGAATGGTGAGGGGATGAAGATGCAAGGACTCCAGGAGGGGAGGGGAGGATCAACATCCATGACAACTCATATATTCATCACAGCTCCTGTGTTACACTTCCTTCCTGCTCTCAATCTTTGCTTCCTTCTCTTTATCTTGATGTGGGAGATGTTTCTGAGCTTGGTGGAAGTGCTGGCATTTGAAGGTTACAGTTTTCTTTGTGGGAATTTTTTTTTTTTTATCATACCATATCTATAAATAGCTGAGGAAAGAAGAGAAGCAAAGACAAGGGAGAAGGGGAAAGATATACCTAGCTGAATGTAGAGTTTCAGAGAATTGAAGGAGAGATAAGAAAGCCTTCTTAAATGAACAATGTAAAGAAATAGAGGAAAATAATGGAATGGGAAAGACTAGAGTTCTCTTTAAGAAAACTGGAGATACCAAGGGAACATTTCATGAAATGCAGGATAAAGGACAAAACATCAAATATCTAACAGAAGCAGATGAAACCAAGAAGACGTGGGAGGAATACACAGAATAACTGTATAAAAAAGATCTAAATGGCCCAGATAACCATGATGGTATGATCACTCACTTAGAGTCAGACATCTCTGGAGTGCAAAGTCAAGTGGACCCTAGGAAACATTAGTACAAAAAAAAGCTAGTGGAGGTGATGGAATTCCAGATGAACTATTTAAAATCCTAAAACATGATGCTGATAAGTGCTGGACTCAGTATGTCAGCAGGTTTGGAAAAAAGCAATGGCCACAGGACTGGAAAAGGTCACTTTTCATTCCAATCCCAAAGAAGGGCAATGTCAAAGAACATTCAAACTACTGTACAGTCGTGCTCATTTCACATGCTAGTAAGGTTATGCTCAAAATCCTTCATGGTAGGCTTAAGCAGTATGTGAATGGAGAGCTTCCAGATGTACAAGCTGGGTTTAGAAAAGGCAGAGGAGTCAGAGATCAAATAGCCAACATTTCATTGGATCATAGAGAAAGCAAGAGAATTCCAAAAAATCCCATCTACTTCGGCTTCATTGACTATGGTAAGGCCTCTGATGTGTGGATCACAACAAACTGGAAAATTCTTCAAGATGTGGGAATACCAGACCACCTTGCCTGTCCCCTGAGAAACCTGTATGCAGGTCAATAAGCAACAGTTAGAACTGGACATGAAATAATTGACTGATTCAAAATTGCGAAAGGAGTACATCAAGCCTCTATATTGTCACCCTGCTTATTTGACTTATATGCAGAGTACATCATGTAAATGCTGAGCTGGATGAAGCTCAAGCTGAAATCAAGATTTCTGGGAGAAATATCAATAACCTCAGATATGCAGATGACACCACTCTTATGGCAGAGGCGAAGAGGAGCTAAACAGCCTCTTGATAAAGGTGAAAGAGGAGAGTGAAAAGGCTGGCTTAAAACTCACATTCAAAAAACTAATATGTCATCCAGTCCCATTACTTCATGGCAAATAGAAGAGGAAAAAGTAGAAGCAGTGACAGATTTTATTTCCTTGGGCTCCAAAATCACTGCAGATGGTGACTGCAGCATTGAAAATAAAAGATGCTTGCTCCTTGGAAGACAAGCTATGACAAACCTAGACAATGTATTTAACAGCAGAGAGATCACTTTGCTGACAAAAGTCTATATAGACAAAGCTATGGTTTTTCAAGTAGTTATGAATGAATGCAGAAGTAGGACCATAAAGAAGGCTGAACGCTGAAGAACTGAAACTTTTGAACTGTGGTGCTGGAGAAGACTCTTGAGATTCCCTTGGACTGCAAGGAGATAAAACCAATCAGTCCTAAAGGAAATAAACCCTGAATACTCACTGGAAGACTGATGTTGAAGCTGAAGCTCCAACACTTTGGCCACCTGATGAGAAGAGCCGACTCATTGGATAAGACTCTGATGCTAGGAAAGATTGAGGGCAAGAGGAGATAGTGGAAACAGAGGATGAGATGGTTGGATGGCATCACTGACTCAATGGACATGAGTTTAAGCAAACTCAGGGAAATAGTTAAGGACAGGGAAGCCTGGCGTGCTGCAGTTCATGGGGTCACAAAGAGCCAGACATAACTTAGCGAATGAACAACAAAAAAAATCACACTTTACCTTGAGGTCACATTTTGTCACAACACACAATGTCTAACCTACTACATTAAACTTCCACTTCCCTGTTCTTGCCATTTGTGCTATTGTTGTTATACATTCTTTTAGTTAAATTATGAGTCCTATAATATGTTGCTATTATTTTTGCCTTAAATATTCTAGTATTTTAAAATTGAGAGAAAACATTTTTATATGTACCCACATAATTTCTGTTTAGTACAGTGTCCATAGCTTTGAGCGGATCCACATTTTCATCTTTTATCACTTGCTTTAGCCTGAAGACCTTTCTATAGCAGTTTTGTGCAGGGTATATCTGGTGTCCTTAAATTCTATCATCATTTATTTATCATTTAAATGTTCATTCAGTTTTAAAAAGTATTTTCATAGGTGACTGAATTCCAGGTTAGCACCTCTCTACCCACCCCAATGCTTTAAAGATTTTTTATTTTGTTATGGGACTTACATTGCCTCCGTCAAAAAGTCAGGACAACTTTTCTTTGTTTCTTGTATATAGTGTGTCATTGGAAAAGACTCTGATGCTGGGAGGGATTGGGGGCAAGAGGAGAAGGGGACGACAGAGGATGAGATGGCTGGATGGCATCACTGACTCAATGGATGTGAGTCTGGGTGAACTCCGGGAGTTGGTGATGGACAGGGAGGCCTGGCGTGCTGCGATTCATGGGGTCGCAAAGAGTCGGACACGACTGAGCGACTGATCTGATCTGATCTGATCTGATATAATGTGTCAGTTTTTTTTTTTTTTTTTCTGCTTTTAAAGACTATTTATTTCTGTTTGTTTATCACTGGATTTCAGCAATTGTATTATAGGGTTTTATAAGAATGTTTTCATGATTTCATTTGGAGTTTGTTTAACCTCCTGGACAGTGGGTTTACAGTTTTCATTAAATTTTGAAGAATCTCATCTGTCATTTCTTAACATTTCCTCCTACTCATTTCTTATTCTGAATCTTCAAAAACACATATAATTTAATATTTTTCCACATGCCATTGAGTTTCCATTCATATTTTTCTTTTTTTCTGTCTCTCCTTCTGCTTAGATAGTCCCTATTGCTATTTGTTTAACTTCCCAATTCTTTTATTCTGCAATGTCTAACTTCTTGTTAAGTTAATCCAAATACTTGTTCATTCCATATACTATATTTTTTCAGTTCGACAAGTCCCATTTGTTTTATTTTTAGTTTCTCTCTCTGTTTATTTTTATGCTTCATTAAATGTGTTTGTATTAGTGGTTCAAAGATTTTATCAGCCAATTCAATCATCTCTGTCATTTCTGAATCTGTTTATAATGATTGCTTTTTAGAAAGCTTGTTATGGATTCCTTTTTCTTTTTTTTAGGTATTGTAGTAATTTTTGACTGGATGCTGGAAACTGTGAGACAATCCTTTACCAGTAAGAACTATAACAATAAATAATCAGCAAACACTCAGGAACCAGGGAGTTTTATTTGAAAAATTAAATTTTTTTAATTGAGTTACCTTCATTCTCTTCAAAATGTGTTCCTTTGATGACCACCTTTGATGAATTTTTATTTTGGTTTTCCTCTTCTAGTTTCAAAACTTCCTGTGATCCCACCTTATCTGCCACATGCCTCACTTATACTTCACTTTTACAGCAGTTTCTTCCTTTTTTTTAAATTTTATTTTATTTTTAAACTTTACAATATTGTATTGGTTTTGCCAAACATCAAAATGAATCCGCCACAGGTATACACGTTTTGATTTTTTTTTCCATCCATCTGTGTCTTTTAAGATGGTGTTTACTTGTCTGAAGTGGAAGAAATGAAAAAGGATACCAGGGTTAGGTGGTAGACAGGAAAAGCAGAGGGAGATGTTATATCTAGAAACTTATTCAACTAGTATTTCCCCAAATATTTATATGTTTTATCCATATTGAAGCTTTCTCAACTTGGAACTCTCCAAATTATGGCTTTCTTGCTCACTGCCTTCCTCTCATTCTCTTCCTCCTTCTCCTTTCTAATATTTTCCTTTTTTTTTTTGCAGTGTGTCAGTTTCTTTTAGAATGACAAAACATTCATGAATGAAATTAAAAAAAAAAACTACAAATAAATGGAAAGTCATCCTATGTTCACAGATTGGAAGAATCAATATTGTTAAAATGTCTATACTACTCAAAATTATTTACAGATTTGATGCAATCCCTATCAAAATTCCAATGGCATTGTTCATGGAAATAGAAAAGCAATCCTCAAGTAGGAGTGTGTTGTTCAATTTTTATGCATTTATTAATTTTCCCATTTTCTTATCATCACTGATTTTTAGTTTCACTTCACTGTGGTCATAAAAGATACTTGAAATGATTTCAATCTTCTTGAATTTGTTAGGACTGGCTATAGCCTCACATGTCATATAGTCTGGAGAACATGCCATGTGTGCCTGAGAAGAATGTTTATTTTCTGTGAATAGGGATACAGAATTAGTATAATGATAGTATTAAAATCAATCACTATCACCTCTTAGCATTTTCTATGACTCCTGTCTTAGAAGAAAAACCTCTAATAGGAAGTGATCTGCAAACTCAGCTGTGTGCGAAACTCCCACTGAGAACTCCCTCTCTCCCTGGTTTATTGACAAATTCAAGGTTATCAAGAGAGATCAGGACCACCTCCATCTCGAGACTCTCTGAGCTTTTTTAACTCATCATCTTTCACACTGAGGTCACCTAATAAATTCTTAGAATTTTTTCCATAAAAATATGGGAAAAACAAAATGCAATGCTATAAAAATGAATTAGTGGTGGTGTCTATACTTCTTATCTGGGTCGTTACCTGTTTACAGGTTGGAATGCCCTCACGGATCCAGCCACATTATTTTCCCTAACCTAAGTCACATGAGGACTAGCTCCTGGGAGAGAAAATTTATCAGAATATTAGCCCCACAAGTTCCAAGAAATCTTTCTAACCTTGTCTGGATGATACATCTCTAATCTCATAGCCCATGTCCCTCTGGGTGGCTTCTGTTCTGCATATCTCTGCATTGAAGTTTAAGTGCCTGCATATTACGTAGTTTCCTTGGGTCTGTAGGTCCCAGGCTTCTAAATGAGAAATTTACTTCTCCAACAAACTCTGAAATATGTTTTCCTGGTATTCAGTCACTCCAATGATTTGTCTTAGACTTTGTAGTTTCCAGGATCCTAAACCAAGGAATTCACATTTCTAACCAATGTCAAAGTATACATTCTTGGGATGCAGCCATTTATAACTGACCCTGTAGATTTTTTTCTGGATTTGCAGTTGTGGCACTGTCAAATTCTCTCTCCACAATGATGTGAGCTTTCACATCATTGCCCATGATGTGTTGTTTCCATTTGTCAAGCCGGGATCATGAAGACTCACTGGTTTGTTGTTGTTTTCTCTTAGGGTTCTTTCATCTGGTTGGAGGGGATGGACCCTGCTCAGGGCGAGTAGAAGTGCATTCTTGAGAAGACTGGATCCCAGTATCTGATGGGAACTTCACACTCCTCACTGCCCGGGTCATCTGTGCAGAGCTGGGGTGTGGCAAGGCTGTGTCTGTCCTGGGACATGAGCTCTTCAGAGAGACTGATGGCTGGGTCTGGGCTTAAGAGTTCAGGTGTGAGGGAGAGGAGCCTGAGCTCCGGGTCTGCCCCAGAGTGCCCTGTCCCAGGGGGCACCTGTCACCACAGTGGAGCTGCTCAGGTTGTCTGTTCAGGTGAGATGCACATCAGGACTAACCTCCCTGCACTGTCTGTTGGGGTAAGAAAAGTATGAGATTCTGCTGAAATTCTGTCTTCTTCTACTAGTGTACTCAGAAGTCCGGCTCATGACAAATGGGACCTCTCAGTGTGAGGGGCAGGTGGAGATGAACATTTCTGGACAATGGAGAGTACTCTGTGCCTCCCACTGGAGTCTGGCCAATGCCAATGTTGTCTGCTATCAGCTGGGCTGTGGAGTCGCCATCTCCACCCCCGGGGGACCACACTTTGTGGAAGGAGGTGACCGTATCGCAACAGTCTGATTTCACTGTTTAGGGGCTGAGTCCTTCCTGTGGAGTTGTCCTGTGAGGGCCTTGGATGGTCATGACTGTTCCCGTGACAACACAGCCTCTGTGATCTGCTCAGGTAAGAGACAGGATAGGGCTATTGGTACTCAGGATGCTCCTGGAGTGAAATGTCCTCAAGAGCAGAGAGTGAAGGAAAAGTGGCTTCAAAAGTCAGATATTCTGTGGTGAAATGTAGTTCCTCTCAATGTTCATCCATTTTCAAGTCAGGGCAGAAATGTTAAGAGGAATAATATGTTTAAAAATAAATATTATTATTTACCTACATATAAGGGTGGACTTTATTTTGGGGGGCTCTAAAATCACTGCAGATGGTGACTGCAGCCATGAAATTAAAAGACTCTTACTCCTTGGAAGGAAAGTTATGACCAATCTAGATAGCATATTGAAAAGCAGAGACATTACTTTGCCAACAAAGGTCTGTCTAGTCAAGGCTATGGTTTTTCCTGTGGTCATGTATGGATGTGAGAGTTGGACTGTGAAGAAGGCTGAGCGCCGAAGAATTGATGCTTTTGAACTGTGGTGTTGGAGAAGACTCTTGAGAGTCCCTTGGACTACAAGGAGATCCAACCAGTCCATTCTGAAGGAGATCAGCCCTGGGATTTCTTTGGAAGGAATGATGCTAAAGCTGAAACTCCAGTACTTTGGCCACCTCATGCCAAGAGTTGACTCATTAGAAAAGACTCTAATGCTGGGAGGGATTGGGGGCAGGAGGAGAAGGGGACAACAGAGGATGAGATGGCTGGATGGCATCACTGACTTTATCTACGTGAGTCTGGGTGAACTCCGGGAGTTGGTGATGGACAGGGAGGCCTGGCGCGCTGCGATTCATGGGGTCGCAAAGAGTCGGACACGACTGAGCGACTGAACTGAACTGAAATGAACTGAAGGGTGGACCTCGTCCAAGGTAAGCAGCAGCGACTGCACTTTGCTGGAGCAGCCGTGAAGAGATACCCCACGTCCAAGGTAAGAGAAACCCAAGTGAGATGGCAGGTTTTACGAGAGGGCATCAGAGGGCAGACACACTGAAACCATAATCACAGGAAACTAGCCAAGCTGATCACATGGACCACAGCCTTGTATAACTCAATGAAAATAAACCATGCTGTGTGGGGCCACCCAAGACAGACGGGTCATGGTGAAGAGGTCTGATAGAATGTGGTCCACTGGAGAAGGGAATGGCAAACCAGTTCAGTTTTCTTGCCTTGAGAACCCCATGAACAGTATGAAAAGGCAAAATGATAGGATACTGAAAGATGAACTCCCCAGGTCAATAGGTGCCCAATATGCTACAGGAAATCAGTGGAGAAAATAACTCCAGAAATAATGAAGAGATGGAGCCAAAGCAAAAACAACACCCAGTTGTAAATGTGACTGGTGATGGAAGCAAGGTCCCATGCTGTAAAGGGCAATATTGCATAGGAACCTGAAATGTTAGGTCCATGAATCAAGGTAAATTGGAAGTGGTCAAACAGGAGATGGCAAGAGTGAACATCGACATTCTAGGGATCAGCAAACTAAAATGGACTGGAATGGGTGAATTTAACTCAGATGGCCACTATATCTACTACTGTGGGCAGGAATCCCTTAGAAGAAATGGAGTAGCCATCATGGTCAACAAAAGGGCCCAAAATGCAGTACTTGGATGCAATCTCAAAAACGACAGAATGATTTATGTTCGTTTCCAAGGCAAACCGTTCGATATCACGGTGATCCAAGCCTTTGCCCCAACCAGTAACACCGAAGAAGCTGAAGTTGAACTGTTCTATGAAGACCTACAAGATCTTTTAGAACTAACACCCAAAAAAGATGTCCTTTTCATTATAGAGGACTGGAATGCAAAAGTAGGAAGTCAAGAAACACCTGGAGTAACAGGCAAATTTGGGCTTGGAGTATGGAATGAAGCAGGGCAAAGACTAATAGAGTTTTGCCAAGAGAACGCACTGGTTATAGCAAACACCCTCTTCCAACAACACACATGGACATCACCAGATGGTCAACACTGAAATCAGATTGATCATATTATTTTCAGCGAAAGATGGAGAAGCTCTATACAGTCAGCAAAAACAAGACTGGGAGCTGACTGTGACTCAGATCATGAACTCCTTATTGCCAAATTCAAACTTAAATTGAAGAAAGTAGGGAAAACCACTAACCATTCAGGTATGACCTAAATCAAACCCCTTATGATTATACAGTAGAAGTGAGAAATAGATTTAAGGGCCTAGATCTGATAGACAGAGTGCCTGATGAACTATGGATGGAGGTTCGTGACATTGTACAGGAGACAGGGCTCAAGACCATCCCCATAGAAAAGAAATGCAAAAGAGCAAAGTGGCTGTCTGAGGAGGTTTTACAAACAGCTGTGCAAAGAAGAGAAGCGAAAGCATAGGAGAAAAGGAAAGATATTCCCATTTGAATGCAGAGTTCCAAAGAATAGCAAGGAGAGATGAGAAAGCCTTCCTCAGTGATCAATGCAAAGAAATAGAGGAAAACAACAGAATGGGAAAGACTAGAGATCTCTTCAAGAAAATTAGAGATACCAAAGGAACATTTCATGCAAAGATGGGCTGGATAAAGGACAGAAATGGTATGGACCTAACAGAAGCAGAAGATATTAAGAGGTAGAAGATATTAAGAGGTGGCAAGAATACACAGAAGAACTGTACAAAAAAGATCTTCACTACCCAGATAATCATGATGGTGTGATCACTGACCTAGAGCCAGACATCCTGGAATGTGAAGTCAAGTGGGCCTTAGAAAGCATCACTATGAACAAAGCTAGTGGAGATGATGAAATTCCAGTTGAGCTATTTCAAATCCTGAAAGATGATTTTGTGAAAATGCTGCACTCAATATGCCAGTAAATTTGGAAAACTCAGCAGTGGCCACAGGACTGGAAAAGGGCAGTTTTCATTCCAATCTCAAAGAAAGGCAATGCCAAAGAATGCTCAAACTACCACATAATTGCACTCATCTCACACGCTAGTAACATAATGCTAAAATTCTCCAAGCCAGGCTTCAGCAATACATGAACCATGAATTTCCTGATGTTCAAGCTGGTTTTAGAAAAGGCAGAGGAACCAGAGATCAAGTTGCCAACATCTGCTGGATCATCGAAAAAGCAAGAGAGTTCCAGTTTCTGCTTATTGACTATGCCAAAGCCTTTGACTGTGTGAATCACAACGAACTGTGGAAAATTCTGAAAGAGATGGGAATACCAGACCACCTGACCTGACTCTTGAGAAACCTATATGCAGGTCAGGAAGTCACAGTTAGAATTGGACATGGAACAACAGACTGGTTCCAAATAGGAAAAGGAGTATATTGTATAGGAGTATATTGACAAGGCTATATATTGTCACCCTGCTTTTTTAACTTATATGCTGAGTACATCATGAGAAACTCTGGGGTGGATGAAGCACAAGCTGGAATCAAGGTTTCTGGGAGAAATATCAATAATCTCAGATAGGCAGATAACACCACCCTTACGGCAGAAAGTGAAGAACTAAAGAGCCTCTTGATCAAAGTGACAGAGGAGAGTGAAAAAGTTGGCTTAAAACTCAACATTCAGAAAACTAAGATCATGGCATCTAGTCCAATCACTTCATGGCATATAGATGGGGAAACAGTGGAAACAGTGACTTTATTTTTTGAGGCTCCAAGGTCACTGCAGATGGTGTATGCAGCCATGAAATTAAAAGATGCTTACTCCTTGGAAGGAAAGTTATGACCAATCTAGACAGCATATTAGAAAGAAGAGACATTACTTTGCCAAAAAGGTCCATCTAGTCAAGGCTACGGTTTTTCTAGTAGTCATGTATGGATGTGAGAGTTGGACTATAAAGAAAGCTGAGCACCGAAGAATGTATGCTTTTGAACTGTGGTGTTGGAGAAGACTCTTGAGAGTCTCTTGGACTGCAAGGAGATCCAATCAGTCCATCCTAAAGGAGATCAGTCCTGGGTGTTCTTTGGAGGGACTGATGTTGAAGCTCAAACTCCAATACTTTGGCCACCTGATGGGGAGAGCTGATTCGTTTGAAAAGACCCTGATGCTGGGAAAGTTTGAGGGCAGGAGGAGAAGGGGACAGCAGAGGATGAGATGGTTGGATGGCATCAATGACACCATGGACATGAGTTTAGGTAAACTCTGGGAGTTGGAGATGGACAGGGAGGCCTGGCGTGCTGCAGTCCATGGGGTCACAGAGTGTCTGACATGACTTAGTCATTGAACTGAACTCAAGTATAAGTGTTTTATTACTAATGCTGCATAACCAAAATTCCCTGTAAACTTATCAGCTTAAAACCTGTTTATTTTGTTCATGATTTTCTGCATAAGGTGTTTGAGAAGCCCTTAGATTGGCAGTTCTCTCTTAGGATCTCTCTTGAGGCTGCAGTCAGATACTACCTGAGGCTGACATCATCTGAGGACCCATTGTGCTGAAAATCCATGATGGTTCATGATCAAGCCTGGCAGCTAGAAGTTCACCTGGGCACAGACACATGACAGTCTCTGCAGGATGAGTCTCAACAGGGAAGACTTGCCCTAAAACAAAAGTCTTGAGTGATTTCAGGGGAGGCTGAACAGCCATAGACCTAATGATGAAGGGCGAGCAGTTATATCTTCACTCCCTTCTACTGCTTACCAGGAATTCACGAAGGTCAGCAGAGATTCAAGGGAAGGAGGCATAGACATCACTTCTTGGTGGATGTTAAGATTTTGTGGGTGTTTAAAAACTACCAAGGTGTATAAAATGGGTAATTTTGGATTCTAAATTTCTACCTTTAGTTCTGTCAATTGTAGCTTTATGTTTCTAGGCCTTAGTATATAAAAATTACATCTTTTTAGCATCTTTATTTACATTTTTATATTTTCCAATTTGTTCTTGCTGTGTTTCTGTCTGTGTACTTTAATATTCCTATCTGTGCTAGTGGAGTGTTGCACACATCCTCTGGGTTATTTCAAAAACTGACTTTTTTCAGTTCTAGAATTTTTATTAGTTTCTTTGCTATCATTTCTCTGACAAAATACTATCTTGTCATTTCATTATCTAACATTTCATTCATGGTGATTTCAACTTGCCAGGTAACTCCAAGAACTGGATGTCCTGTACATTTTTTTTCTAATGGATTTTTTTCTTTATACAGTTTTGTAATTTTTTTTTTAAATCTTTTGTGATTGGGTGTTTTTGATTGACAGACATTATCGGGCTCTTCCTCCCAGGCAGACCCTGAATTGTGCTTCATGTTCCCTGAGCCTGTGCTTCTGGAAGAATTTCTGCTGAGCCTTTCAGAGACTCAGCTCTTACCTCTGAATAGCCAAAGTCATCAGAGAAGCACTCACTTCTGCCCTTTATTCTGAGAGCTTGGCTCCAAAAACTCTCACTGCTTTGGTAGCTGTACGTACAACAATATCAAAAGTATTGATAATTTCTCACTTTTGTAAATTTATTCTTAGCGCAGTGATTGGCTTAAATAAGAAATTTTGGCATTGTCAGACACAGAACTCTCCATAGAGAAGGCAAACTCTTAAATTTACGATAGTGTTACTGCTACCTTACAGCATTTATCTCCACCACTAGGTCATTATTTACCTTAATTCAGTTTTCTGTTCTTTAACCCTCTCAGGCCTGTAATCATTGCTGTTTCTGCAAGAAACCAGACCCAGGTGCTGTCCCAGTACAATGACTCCGTGTCCGAACCAGCAGGCTCTGCGGCCTTAGAGGAGGACGCCCCCTACTGCTCAGGTGAGGGTCCCACAGGACAGAAGGCCCTTCTCATTCCCCTGTCAATGCCCCATTGTCCCATTTCTCTCTCCTCAGACAGCAGACAGCTCCGCCTGGTGGATGGGGGCGGTCCCTGCGCCGGGAGAGTGGAGATCTTTAACAAGGGGTCCTGGGGCACCCTCTGTGATGATGGCTGGGACCTGGATGATGCCCGCGTGGTGTGCAGGCAGATGGGCTGTGGAGACACCCTCAGTGCCACGAGGTCTGCTCACTTCGGGGCAGGATCAGGGCCCATCTGGCTGGACGACCTGAAATGCACAGGAAATGAGTCCCACGTGTGGAGGTGCCCTTCCCGGGGCTGGGGGCGGCACGACTGCAGACACAAGGAGGACGCGGGGGTCATCTGCTCAGGTCTGCGCTGCACACTGTCCACAGGCTGGGGAATGAGCGGGGAGAGGGGGGATTGCTGGAGGACGGCAGTCTGAGCCTTGAGGGAGAGACGCTGAAAGGACCAGAGTAGGAGCCTCCCATGGAGCCTGTCTTTCCAGCAGGTGAAGACGAGGTGCTTTCGCTTCCTCCTGCAGCAGCTGACATTCTGGTCCTTTATTCTCAGCAGTGTTTCCTGGCAGAGCCATTTCCTACAGCGTCTGCGTGAAAGCAGGGCTCTCTCTTCAGTTCCCTGTGGTAGTACAGTCTAGAGATTCTGTTGTTGTTTTAATGAAAGCACAGTCTTACTCTGTTCAGTTCTGTATGCTAGAAGTCTGACCAGGGTCTCCATGGGCCAACATTCTGGTGTCCACAGAGCTGCGTTCTTTCTGAAGGCACGAGAAGGACTCCTTTCCCAGCGTTTCCCGGTTCCTATGTGGCCTCATTCCTTGGCTCAGAGCCCTCTTTCTTCTTCTTCAGACAACAATGCCTCTTCCAGCCGTTCTTTCTCACTCACATTTCCCTCTGACTGGAGCTGGGAAAAGTGATCCATTTCTGAGGATAGTGGGGCTAAGGAGGTGATTACACTGTGCTCAGGTGGTTAATCCACAATATTTCAGATTAATCTCACCATCCCAAGGTATTTACCTTTGTAATATCTATAAGGTCCCTTTTGAAATGTCAGGTAACATATTCACAGGTTCCAGGGATTAAGATTTAGACATATCTGATGTTCATTATTCTGTCTAGTTCTCCAATATCCACATTATACCCTTTCACACACTCTTGTACAGGTTTTGTCAGGAAGCAGGATTCAGCTCCCCTCCCTGCATGTGCCCAGGTTGGTCTTCCTCTCTGTTTGTATCCACTACATCATCATGGTAGAAATATTTAGAAATATAGACACAAATGGAGAAAGATAAGGAGACAAATTTCAGTCTTGTCACCTAGTGGGTACCTCCTCTTCTGGGTCAGGTGAATGTTCACAATTTATGGGAGAGAGGAAAACCCAGAGCACTGAGTGGAGTGCTCACTGTGTCCTGTTTCCTTTCTTTCAGTCTTAGATTTCCTGGCCCTCAGGATGGTCAGCGAGGACCAGCAGTGTGCTGGGTGGCTGGAAGTTTGCTACAACGGGACCTGGGGCAGTATCTGCCACAGCCCCATGGAAGACATCACTGTGTCCGTGATCTGCAGTCAGCTTGGCTGTGGGGACAGTGGAAGTCTCAACCCATCTGTTTCTCTTAGGGAAGGTTATAGACCCTAGTGGGTAGATGGGATCCAGTGCAGGAGAACTGACACCTCTCTCTGGCAGTGTCCTTCTGACCCTTGGAAATATACATGCTCTCCATATCAGGAAGCCTATATCTCGTGTGCAGGTGACTTCCTGTCTGTTCCTGTGTCTGTCCCAACAACGTAGGACGTTGTTAGTGTGATTTTATATTTTCCTATCTAAGTAATGAGTTTAGGTTGAGTCTACAAAAAGCTGTGTATGCCTGTGTTTCTGTGTGTTGTATTTGTTGTGGGGTATGGAGACTTGTCCCTGGAGGAGAGTATGGCAACCCACTCCAGTATTCTTGCCTGGAGAATCCCCATGGACAGAGAAGCCTGCCCAACTATAGCCCATGAGGTGGCAAAGATTCTGACAAGACTGAGTGACTAAGCACAGCACAGCACGTTGAGACTTGTAAACAATAAACAAAGTTATTTCACCTGGTGATCAGAATCAGTGAATTTCTCAACCCCAGAGATAATGAGCCTGTGTTTTCACATGTCATTTGCACCGACCCAAGGACCTTAGATAATCTTATGTGGGGACAGGACCACCCCCACTGTCCCTGATCCACTGTTTCCATGTTGTTTGCACGGAGAAGACCCAAGAGCTGTCCAACTGCTGCCCCCTGCACAGGTATGTCAGCACGCCCCCCTCCTCTGTGGCTCCCAGGGGCTTCTTCCTCCCATGAGGGGAGTCACAGGAGGGGCTGCTGCCTTTTCAGACAGAGAGAGCTCCGGCTCAGGGGCGGAGACACCGAGTGCCCAAGGCAGGTGGAGGTCTGGCACAGCGGCTCCTGGGGCACCATGTGAGATGACTCCTGGAGCCTGGCAGAGGCCGCGGTGGTGTGTCAGCACCTGGGCTGTGGCCCAGCCCTGGAAGCCATGCGGGCTGCAGGGTTTGGCCCTGGAATTGGGAGCATCTGGCAGGTCGCGGTGCAGTGTGGGGGCTGGGAGTCCTTGTGAGACTGTGCTGCGGAGCCCTGGGGGCAGAGCGGCTGCAAGCACGAGGAGGATGCTGGTGTGAGGTGCTCTGGTGAGTGAGGGGCTCGGGGTCCACCTTGGGTGAGCTGGGGCAGCGTGGGGGCAATGGGCTGGGCTGGGGGTGGTGGGGAGTTTGTGTTCAGACAGTGTCCTGGTGCTTAGGCTCTGATCTAGGACGGGGGAGCTAGGAGGACTGGACACTGATGTTGTGGAGACTGAAGGGTGATTTTAGGCTCAGGAGGGAAAAATGGGCTGCCCTGCATCTGGCCAATCACCCTGGTCCAAACAACTGTTTTTCTCTTTGGGTGCCAGGACAACATTGCCCCTGACTACAGCAGGTACTGTGCCTTCATCTACGGTCAGGGGAGAATACTCAGATTCTTGGGACCTGTTCTGTGGGCTCTCTGACAACTCAGGAGAGGAAAGAGTCTGAGGAACTCCTGGATGGTGGCGGGGAGGTGGGTGGGGAAGCCAGGGCATTACGTTGGGGAACTCCCCTGCCTTGATTCCCAGGGTCAAAGGTTCTCATGCCCGGGGTCCAAGTGGGTCTGGTTCCCATGTTGCATAATCTAAGTTTCTCCCATGTGCCCCTGAGTGTTGCTCCTCATCAGTGAAGTGTGGGTCCCAGGACTGTTTGATGCTCTGTCTCCTGAAGCCCAAGGAGAGGGGATCAGCCAGGTCCTCAAACGCTGTCTTGACAGGGCAGCTCCCTGACAATCCCTAGCTCTGCCTCGGGACCACACTGGCCAGAGTGGAGTTGACTTGTCTCAGGACGAGACCCAGAGGAGCACAGTCTGTTAGTGTACTTGTCCCTGAGGCTGGGACACCATCGTCTGGAGCTTCAGGAAATGCTGGCAGGGGTTTCTCTGTGCCCAGGACCTTCTCCAACCCTCTTCCCTTGTTCTTCTTAGGGACGAAACTCAAATCCCTGGCGTCTTCTCCCTGCCTGGGGTCCTCTGCCTCATCCTGGGGGCCCTTCTCTTCCTGGTCCTCATCATCCTGGTGACTCAGCTGCTCAGATGGAGAGCAGAGCACAGAGGTGGGCTGCAGGTGGAACTGGGGATCAGGGAAAGTGTGTGGAGGCGGGAGATGGCACAGGTGTGAGGAGGGGAACCTGGGCAAGGTCTCTGTTCTGAGTCTGCAGAACTCCATGTTCTCCTCCATGGAACTCTAAGGGCTGAGTAGAAAGAGGACTAGGGTGTGAACTATCATAAGTCATGGCCACTCTTGTGAGACCAGACAGAGTCGGGGCTGAGCTGTATTCAGGGTCAGATGAGGCGAGAAGGTGCCAACACAGTGCACTGGATGGAAGGTGATGCTGAGGTCCTGGCAGCCCCTGTGTGAATATTAGGGAGATGAAAGTGGGCCTGCTGGATTGGGGTGTCTGGGGCAGCATCTCTGACTTTCTGGGGGATCTTTCAGCTCTATCCAGTTTCAAAGATGCTGTCAATGAAGGCATGTATGAGGAAGTTGATGATTTTGGAACACTGGCGCAGAAAGATCTTCAGGACAGCCCACGTGGGTGTCTCTGCCAGTCCTCCGGGGACCTCTGGTTGTTAGCACCCTCTGGCTGTAAGCTGTCTTCTCAGCATCCGCAGACCCCACGTGTGCCCCAGACTCACAGAGGCGGCTCCTCCAAAGCAGTTGGATGGCCTCTTAGAGCCCCGTGAGACCCCAGCCTCTATCTACACTGCAGGAGCCAAGTCTGTCCCATCTCAGACTTAACACAGATCCTGTGGTGTGGGGAGGATCGTTCTGTGTCTTGTGTGATGTTTGTCTCCACATTAAGCTTCCTTTCAAATGACTCAGGAAATCAGCTGCCATGTTACATGAGAGACAGTGAAGACAACAATGACTACAGATCCACTCCGGGTAATAGACATGGACCTGCCGTAGCTGGGTGTTGGGGAGGAGAGTTTCCCTCATAGAGATGAGATGCAAGAGAAACAGTCTTCTTTTGATGGACCAGAGGGATCCCCTGAGTCCAGACAGGGTCTGTCCTCCCCCTTCTCTGGCTGTTCTGTGATGTCTCATGCTGGGGCTGGGCTTTATATGTCCTTAGTCACCCTCATTCCATCACAACAGGTACACATTGCTTTAAGAAATAGCATCTGTAAAGCACAGTTTGTCAACTTATTTTAGTAATCCTCACTGGTGTAAGTGTTGCTTTGAAATATTTAATTTTAATAAAGAAATATTGATGTTTTGGAATCATCTTTTGGTTTATGGACATATCAAAATGAAACATGGTCTTAAAGAAAAAAATGTATTGAAACAATGAGTGACTGGTGCTTCTGTTTAGTGGCTCAGAAACTCTGGTTCAGAAGGGATCTTAGGTTTTTTCCAGACCAACCCACTTATTGTAGTTTCATCTGACTCCCTGCTCTGCCCTCAGAAGCCCCAGATCAGAGGACTGATGCCCCTGGTGAGGATTATGATGATGCTGAAGAGGTACCAGTGCTTGGGGCTCCTCCTGCCACTCAGGGGAGCAAGGAGGAAGTGTTCCCAGAGAAGGAGGATAGGATTGAGACCCTCTCAGAGAGATGAGTGGGGTTAGCTGATCTCCTGCAGTCTTTGGTATCTGTCCTGGAAAGGGTGAATTTGAGCTCCTCAATGCCCATCCTTCTTAGAGATTCCAAACTTGGATGACCTTGTGTATTTGATAGCATCACTTTGATCATATTCCTTTCTTTGTTCCTGTCAGGCTCCTTGGGCTCCTTGGGAGGGAGGAATCACTCTGTGTTCTTGGGATCTGTGTCTCCATAATGTTTGAGTAAATTTATCAATGCATCTTTGGTATATTTTTGTTAAGACTTGTAGATTAATTGAGTATATTTACCAAGTCTAAAAATGGAAAAACTATTTTGATAACATCTTTGCACTGTCTCATTCATGAAATGTAATTAGAGATTTAAAAAAAGATATTGCAGTAATGGTATTTGTGAAGCATTTTGATAATTTAAGATGTGTTGTGTTTGTATGTTACAGTAACATGTACAAAGTCTAAGATATACAGTGGCCTTAACATTAAGCCATGGTGGTGTATTATAGATTCAGAATCTATAACCTCTGGGCATATAAGGTTTTCTCAGATGGGTGGGCAGCTAAGGGCTTCCCAGGTGGCTTAGTGGTGAAGGATCTGCCTGCCAGTGCAGGAGATGGAGGAGATAGAGGTTCAGTCTTTGTGTTGGGAAGATCCCCTGGAGAAGGAAATGGCAGCACACTCCATTATTCTTGCCTAGAAACATCCACGGACAGAAGAACCTGGCAGGTTACAATCCATGCAAAAGAGTTGGGCACATCTGAGCATCCATGCACTCCACAGACTCTAATCTGCTCCAGAAATTTCAGTGGCGGGGAGAAGACACTCATTCTCCAGAAAAGAATATATCTCCATCTGAGGGCCCATGTAGTCCCTGGGGAGGGCCCACTATGGTGCAACCTGTGATCATATTTGTGGGTATTTGGGAACACACATCAGGGCAACCAACAGCAGAGTTGGATTGTCAGTGAGGAGTCAGATTGTTTCCGTCTTCAGTCTCCCTCTCATTGTGATTTCATGTCTGTCAGTTGTGAGAGGAGAAAATTTAAATTCGCTATTATGATTCTTACCATACCTGGGCATCTTCTTGCTGGTTATGTAGCTTGGAAACACGTTTTCCCAGAGCTCCTGTGTGAGCACAGTTCTCTTGTGATGCAGGATTTCCACATGAGCTGAGGCCTCAGAGAGCATGGACTGGATCTGAGAGGACAGCCCAGGTCCATCCTCACTGTAACTGATGTGAAATAGTCTGAGCCTCCTGCCCACACCTGGGTCCCAGGGATGCTTTGTCACCACCACTTGCTTAACTCGCTTCCACCACACTGTCCAGTTCCTTTGTCTCAGTTCTAATCAAACTTCTCTTTGCTATTTCAGGCTCTTCTCTGAACGTCTCTAGAGAGGAAGCTGATGCTGGGGAAAGAGAAGAAAGCCCCTGGCTGCTTCGGGAAGAGAAGTGGGACCCTGGTTATGATGACATTGAACTAAGTGCCCAGGGAATATCCACAGTGACTTTCCCATGATGTATATTGAATATGAGATGAAACCTCAGAGAGTTTAATTGCCTGTGTTTCAATAGACTAGTGCTGATCTATGATTGTGTTATATGGAAATTGTTCAAAATGAATGATTCTGAATAGAGTACCTTTTTTACTTTATTGATAATTTAGCAAGTTCCATGTCAAATGCTTTTTGAAGATCAGTCCTGAAACACCATTTCCTCAAAGGAAATACAAGATGATGAACTGACCTGCTTTCTCACCTCCCTCAGAGACTAAAGAAGGCATGATTTTGTCCAGAATCACAGATGCTCCAGGTCATTCTTACTTAAACAAGGAATCAAAACTTGGTCCTCACTCACACTCTTTCCTCCCAAAATGAACTCATTGAAAAATCCCAAGCCAGAACATTCACGTATGTTCTTCCCTGAGATGTCATGTCTCCTGTTTTAACTAGTTTGGGGGCACTAGATTGTGTGTGAGCCTCAAAGTCAAGTGGGAGGTTGTCTACTGGGAGAGAATGGATACAGTGTTCCTTATCCTGCCTAAATTTTCATGGCCAGTTAAACATTTAACTCTATTTAACTACCTGTTCCTTTCCAAGTCTCATTCCCTAGGTTACTTTATCTGTATATTTCTCAAGTGCATACACGGCTCCTTATCTGTCTTTTTCCATGGCTAGTTGTTTATCAAACTCTTTTAAATCCAGTCTTCCCTGTCCATCACTTCCTGCAGTTTCTTCAAGACACTGTCATTTTTGGTCAGTCCAGTTATCTAGACTTTGAAGTGAATTACATGAGTTCATATTCTCTCCAAGTTGATGAATGGCAAATTAGTGCTCACCCACACCAGTATCCCGGTGGGACAAGAGGGTGATAAAGTGGAGACCTAGGCAGAGGAGGTCTAGAAGGAGGAGTGTAGACAGAAAGATTAGGAACTTTTGGTTATTTGGGTTTTACTGATGTGAATGGAAGCGTCTGATAAGACTGAACTCTTAGAGGAAGCATTTCAGACCAATGGACTTCTCTGAAAATGTATTGTTTCAAGAGTGCTTTGATCTAGTAACTACTGAAAATGTAGATGTGATCATGCTGTGATTCTTCAGCATAAAGAGAGTTGACTTGTAAGACTGGCAAGTAAAGATGATGTTTCGAAAACACCCTATTACATTATGAACATGTGGAGAAGCTGCTGAACTAGTATAAGACTTGAGAGTGGTGACCTGGTTGTGAGCTGAGCTCAACTTGTTACTTAGTTGATGGCTCTGGATGATGTCCAGGGCTCCAATCTACAGCCCTGCTTATGATCTTTGTAATTTTTAGCTATGCATGTGGATCAAAAGATGTCCAGGGCTTCTTTCCATGCAGCTCACATGGCCATTCACCATTGGGAACTGATGAGATAAATGGGACAGTAAAATGTGCCCACCAAAATGATTATATTTTACTTCTGAATCATGGTGTCAAAAAAGCCAAAGCAGAGAGCTGATTACTATAATTTTTGATGATAAAATTCAAAAAAGTTAAGGTAGAGGTTGGAGAAGGCGATGGCACCCCACTCCAGTACCCTTGCCTGAAAAATCCCATGGATGGAGGAGCCTGGTAGGCTGCAGTCCATGGGGTCGCTAAAAGTCGGACACAACTGAGCGACTTCACTTTCACTTTTCACTTTCATGCACTGGAGAAGGAAATGGCAACTGACTCCAGTGTTCTTGCCTGGAGAATCCCAGGGACAGGGGAGCCTGGTGGGCTGCTGTCTATGGGGTCGCACAGAGTCGGACATGACTGAAGTGACTTAGCAGCAGCAAGGTAGAGGTGGGTAGGACAAGATTCAGCACGCAGATTTGGGAGAGTCCCAGGATGAGCCTATTATGGATCAGGTGCTCAAGAAGCTGCCTGGAGCTGATGAACAGATTTTTTGAGTGTTTAGACCCAGTGAGTTGAGGGCAATCCTTCCAAGTGATCCATGTGGCCAGTGAAGGGGCCTTGGTGAGAGGCGGTGGTGGAGGGCATATCATTCCAGGGTCAGCCACAAAAGCCAGAAAAGTTCTTTGCATAGTAATAATTAGCTGACTACATTCATTGTCTACCTATATGAGTAACATAGTCTGAGAAACCCAAACCTGAAGTGCTGGCAATGCCTCACCTGCAGATATCCCAGTACTCTGCCTGCCCCCTCACTGTGGGACTGGCTCCCTGTGCATGTTTCTGACAGTAAGGAGATGGAGATGGCTAGTAGCCATGCACTGGAGAAGGCAATGGCACCCCACTCCAGTACTCTTGCCTGGAAAATCCCATGGATGGAGGAGCCTGGTAGGCTGCAGTCCATGAGGTAGCTAAGAGTCGGACACGACTGAGTGACTTCACTCTGACTTTTCACTTTCATGCATTGGAGAAAGAAATGGCAACCCACTCCAGTGTTCTTGCCTGGAGAACCCCAGGGACGGGGAGCCTGGTGGGATGCCATCTATGGGGTCGCACAGAGTCGGATATGACTGAAGCAACTTAGCAGTAGCCATGTACAGAAAACCTACCCAACCCTGAAGTTCTGGAAGAAACCACTCACTTGAGTGTTTGACACTGCCCTAGAAAAAACAAAAGGGAGGCTTTGAGCACTCAACCTAGCTTTGCAGGCTCAAGAGAAGGCATATAAGCTTAGGAATTCTGCCATATGTCAGAGCAAGATGTATGCAGCAAGCATACAAGTAGAAAAGTTCTGAGAAAGCCTCAGAATGCCTAGCAGGGCTGATAAAAGTTTCTTCTCTCCCAAAACTTCTCAGTAAAGACTGGAAGAAATAACTACTTTCTCAAATGTGAAGACCATAATGCAAGATTTAAAGGAATATGAAAGCAAGGAAATATGACACTACCAAAAGAGCAAATTTCCAATAATCAATCTCGAAAAAGTGGAGATCGGTGATTTGCTCAATAACGAGTTTAAAAATAGCTGTTTTAAGGAACCTCAATGAGCTCCAAGAAAACACAGAAAGACAATTTAAAAATTCAGGAAGAGCAATGTGAATGAAATGAAATTTTTTTTTACATACATAGAGATCATAAACAAGGAGCCAAATAGGGTGTTTCCTGAATTCTTAGTGGTTAGAATTTGGTGCCTTCACTGCTATGCCCGGGGTTCAATTCCTGATCAGGAAACAGATCTTCAAACTGTGCCATGAGGCAAACAAAACAAAAGAAAAAAAAAAAAAAAAAAGGAACCAAACAGAAAAAAGCAAGAAGAACTGAGCAGAAATTCTGCAGTTTAAGATTACATTGAATGAAATGTAACCAAATGAAAAAAAAAAAAAAAAAAAGGCAACAGAAAGCATCAGCAACAGCCTGGATCCAGCAGAAGAATTTTTGAAATAGAAGACAGGACCATTGACATTACCAGCCAGAGGGCAAAGAAGAAAAAGGAATGCAAAAGAGTGAAAGAAACCCAGGTGAACTATGGGATGACATTCACAGAAACATATTCACCTGCATATTACTGGAGTCCCAGAAGAAGAGAGAGAGAAATGGACAGAGATTGTACTTAAAGAAGTAATACTGGATAACTCCCAAATCTGATGAGATTTAGACATTCAAGTTCATATAGCTAATAAGTCACTCCTCAGAGTTCATTTAAAATGGTCTCTCCAAGATTCGTTGTTTATAATCAAGACAATGAGAGAATTTTAGAAGCAGCAAGAGAAAAGGAAATGCTTACAGGAAAGAAATTCTCCTAAGAATAGAGTGGACTTCTTAAGAAGAAAACTGGCAGGCCAGGAGAGTTGGGCTTATGTATTCAAACTAACAAAAAAAACCCTATAAACCAAGAATACTTTTCCCAGGAGTATTCTTTCAGAAATGAGGATGAGATAAAGACTTTCCAAACAAATAGCAGTTGAAGGATTTGATCAACACTAGGCTTGCCTTATAAGATTGCTGAAGGGAGTTTTTCAAGATAAATGAAGGATGCTGATTAATTACATGAAAAAAGAAAATATACACCAAACTTGTAAATGTAAGTATTGAATCCAACTCAGAATACTCTAACACTGAAATATGGTGATGTGTTACCAGTTTGTACTTGTATAAAGTTCAAGGGACAAAAGTATTTAAAATGGCTATAGAGAAAATATTTTGTTAATTTTTAACACAATATAAAAAGAGGAAAATTCTGACATCAAAAACATAAATGTAGAACTGGGATAAAAATGTAGAGCTTGTGTACATAATTGAAATTAACTTGTTATCAGTGTAATATAGACAGTTGCATCTATGTTTTATGTGAGCCTTGTGGCAACAAAAAATAAAAAACCTATAATAGATTCACAAAAGATAAAGAAAAGGGAATCAAAGTACACCAGTATCCAAAATTAATAGTTCACAGTTCTAACTGTTGTGCAGAACAGTTGGGTTGTCCTGGTCTCTACAGCATCCTTTAAAATCAGCCCAAGAAGACTCTCCTTTCACAAAGTGATTAAGCTGCTTTTTTCAAAACCAAAAAAGTCTTCCTGCACCTCATCTTCATGTCATATGGATGGTGCAGCTGTGCTTTTTAATCACAACCTTTCTTCCTGTAATGTCCCTGTGTGGTTGTCATTGAAAAACTGCCAAATGATAAATCATCTGAATACCCTGTCTCCTCTGTTGGGTTTGATTAAGACTAATAAGAAGCAACATGTTAGTGTGTTGTGGTTTGTCTGTGTATCCTTAGAGATAGAGATTTGCAGCTTTCGTTGTGAGGTATTTTTTGGTGGTAAGCTGCTTGTTTTTGAAAATCAATATTTGCCTTTTTAATTGCTGAAAACTTATGCCTTTGAAACAAAAACAAAGTATCGATTAGCTAAAAGATGGCTTCAAAAGTAGTTATTTTTATTTAAGGTATTTTCTCTTAAATGTCTAGCACCGTGCCTTTCAGTCATTCAACAAACATTAGTTGAACACCTATTAAGTTATAAAGAGTGGAAACACAGAGATCATACACAGGTACAGCCCTCACTCCAATCCTGGGCCCTGGAAAGGCCTCAGGAGATGCTAGCAGCCTGCAGGGGCCTTGTGTAACATGCCCAGATGGCGAAGGATTCAACACTAAGGAAAAGAGATCTGTTCACAGACTTTTAGATGTTAAAGGAGGAACACATTTTGTTGTAGTTCCAGTGTTCTTAAGCTGGTCTGCAGGCAAAACTCAGCTGCACCAAAGCTCCATGTGCAATATAACGTCAGTTCAATAAAGTTCAAGTTTGAGCAACCACACAGGCTTTGAACTCTGAGTGCCACCACAGTGACACTAACTTTGGGTTTAAGTGGTTAGAATCACCACCCATAAGAACTCAATCGCTCTGGAGTTGGTAAGTACATCAACTCTGAGCAGAAGTGGATTAATCATGAAGCTAATGAAGCTTGATCTTCACGGCCTCTCCTCGCACCTGCTGCTGCTGCTGCTAAGTTGCTTCAGTCGTGTCCGACTCCGTGCGACCCCATAGACAGCAGCCCACCAGGCTCCCCCGTCCCTGGGATTCTCCAGGCAAGAACACTGGAGTGGGTTGCCATTTCCTTCTCCAATGCATGAAAGTGAAAAGTGAAAGTGAAGTCGCTAAGTCGTGTCCGACTCTTTGCGACCCCATGGACTGCAGCCTACCAGGCTCCTCCGTCCATGGGATTTTCCATGCAAGAGTACTGGAGTGGGTTGCCATTGCCTACTCCGTCTCCTCACACCAGCTCCTTCCAAGTCCTGAGGCGGGCCCTTAGTGCTGTGCTCACAAGGACATAGGTTTTGAGTGTGCCATTTTCTTGAGTTGAGGAAAAGAAGCAATTCAGAAAAATTATTTCTTACCCAAAGGCGAAGAGGTTAAGTGCATGAGCACTAAAGCCAGGAACCAGATTTGTTCAGGAAATCAAGAAGAAACTGAAGAGGTTTAGAAAGTACATGCTGCCTGTTCATTAGGACAGGATTGGTGCAATGTTAAAATAAGATAGAAGATGATGGACTGATGAACTCAGAGCAGAGGAGAGCTATTTAAGGATGAAGGTCAAGATGCTAAGAGACAATTTGGGGAAATGGAAGCCTGATTGTCAGCACAGACTGATGTAAAGGGAAGAGGAGATGCAGCAGGTATGGATGCTCTTCAACAGGACTTAGACCTAGTTGTTGGTCAGTCTCAGAAATGGTGACTGGGAAGCAACCAAGCCCAACAGAGGAAGCAAGGTGAGACCTGAGGAGCAGCTTGGGACAAAGACACAGAGGGAAGAGGAGATGCAGGAAAGTACCTGTTTCATGTGACAGATTCTGTCTTCCTTTCAAGTCGTCTTTCTCCTTTGTATCCATCAGAATAGACTGCTCTGCTGCTGAACAGTGATCCCCAAATGTCAGTCACACACACACACATACACACACACACTCATCACAACCTACAGATGTTTGTGGTCAGTGAGGCTCTTGCACGTGCACCATCTGGAACATGCAGCTTCTGGGGCAGGAAAAAAAGAGAGACTAGGGAGTCACACTTGGGCTTTTCATGCCTCCACTCAGAGGTGACACAGGAGACAACACCCACAATTCATTGGCCAGAATGAGTCACTGAGGGCTAGAAACACAACAATTTGATGAGTATTACAGTTTATCCACATCCTTCAGTGGAACTCTTGAGAGCAGTGCTGTCAGTTTTTTCTCACCTTGGAGAAGCTTCTGAGGTACAGCTTTGTGCAGAAACTGAAAGTGATCTGACCCTCCCCAAGTGGGGTTTGAAATTATTTTCTATCTGATTCCTCTGGTTGGTATGTCTCTGACTCTTCATCCACTTCATCCAGTCTGTGCCGAGTGGGATTAATCAGATTTGTGTCTCCCCTGTCCCCACCTTCTTTCCCTCCAGTAGTTACTAACTACAGCCTTTGTTCACATTTTTAGCCTTTGTTCATTCATTCATTTCTTTAATTATCCAATATTTCTTAAGCTCTTTCTACGTGTCTTTTGGATAAGGCAATGGCACTCCACTCCAGTACTTTTGCCTGGAAAATCCCATGGACGGAGGAGCCTGGTAGGCTTCAGTCCATGGGGTCTCGAAGAGTTGGACATGACTGAGCAACTTCACTTTCACTTTTCACTTTTATGCATTGGAGAAGGAAATGGCAACCCACTCCAGTGTTCTTGCCTGGAGAATCCCAGGGATGGGGGAGCCTGATGGGATACCATCTATGTGGTCTCACAGAGTCGGACATGACTGAAGCGACTTAGGAGCAGCAGCAGCAGAGGAGAGACACTGAAGAATAAGACACAGTCTTGGCTCTTGATAAGCTCCCACTTTAGAGACAGTAAACAAATTTTTACACACTAAATAGAAACAGCAGTAATTTTAGGCTGGAGGAATTAGGAAAAGTTCACAGAGGTGAAAGCTCTGAGCATTTATAAACATGGAAATTTTATGAATTTTATGCCTTGAACATGTATCATGTAGAATTCAAATATGCATAAGTATAATATTCTCTATTTTTGTAACTGACTTCATCTTGTGCACTAGCAAGGGGTGTTTGTGTGGACTGAAAGTCCCATTAAGATAATACAGACTCTCCCATGTAAAATCCGTTACTCAGCTTAGCTTAGGTTCATTGTAGTCATTGTCTTGTCGATTTTCAGTTCCAGTTCCCTGCTAAGATTGGCTTTCCTCTTCATGAAGAGGCATCTTCTCTATCTCTTCCCAAAGGTGCTGTCCGGGATGAAGGGGCTTCTTATTCTCCATTAACAATGGGGAAGTGTCCTTTGTCTGCATGCTGTCACCCAGAATCAGCTTGTCTTTGATTTAGTCGCTTTGATTTGTTCTGGTCTCTGGGCATTGGGTGCTGGACCTGTGGAGAAATGTGTGTGCTGGGCTATGGTAAGCTGCTTCCCTCGTGTCCAACTCTTTGTGAGTCTGTGGACCGTAACCCACCAGGCTCCTCTGTCCATGGGATTCTCCAGGCAAGAATACTGGAGTGGGTTGCCATGTTCTCCTCCAGGAGAAATGAATGAGGCCAATTCAGGGCCAAACTCTTTGTTAGATGTTGCTGATCATGGACTGCAAAGGGCTGAATGAGGAGGATGGGCTGGACCTCAGCCAGCTCATGATGATTTATGAATTATCTATCTGTAGTGGACTTGACAATAGGTCCTTCAGAATTTACATATGCCTAAATGTAGTATTTTCTGTTTTTATAATTGATTTCATTTTGCTCACTAGTAAGGGGTATTTGTGTGAATTAAAAGTTTCCATAAAGTTAACACAGACTCTCTCATTTAAAATGTGTCCTTCCACTTAATTCAGTAATAATTATCTCAGTGATTCTAGGTGCAAACTCCCTTCCAGAATTGTTTTTTCAGCTTTGTGCAGAAGCTGAAATATATTCTGTTTCTCCTCCCAAGATGGTGTCTGGGACAAGGTGGTTTCTTACTGTCCAGTGGCAGAGAGGAAGGGTCCTTAGTCTGCCTGCTCTTCACTTAGAATCTGTTTGTCTTTGATTTAGTAGCTTTGATGGACTGGACCTCAGCCAGCTCATGACCTTTCTCTTTCCTTCATGCCCTTGTGATGAAGTGGTTGCTGGTAAAGGATCCTTTACTAATCTTGGGACCATCCAGGCAAGGAACAGAGATGGTGAGAGGAGTCTCCAAATCTTTGGTGTAACAACTTTATTTTTTTCTTTAAAGTTGCATAGATAGTTTTTAATTAAAAAATATTTTGTATTTTAGTCACTCTGATTGGTACTGAATATGTCCCTCAAGCAAGGATATTTAATTATCAACTTTCCTAGCAAAGAGATTACTTAACCTCTTAAGCCTTCTTTTTCTCATGATAATTTGGAAATAACAATGCTACATATTGCATTGCTTCCATAAGGCCAATTAAGCAGTTTGCCTAAGTAAAAGAAAGGAATTCTTTCTGCTCTTTACTTCTGCACTTTCAATTAGAATCTGTTACACTGAATATTTTTTATAACAAAATTTTCTTCCTGTTACAGTCATGTGCGGTTTGAATTGAAAGTGAGCCAAATGATAAATATATAAACATCCTGCTCACTTGGCCATATCTGATTAAGACCAGAAGAGGAGGCTTCATGGTGTTCACCTGTCAGTGAGCTGTGGTTTGTCAACTGTATCTTCGGATATACACAGATACTGTCAGCATCTATAGGGTTTTAGAACTGGTTGTCTCAGCACTGCTCTGGGAATAGGGTTGTGTTTGTTTTTGGATATTGGAATTTACTGCATTTATTGCAAAAATGTGTTGTATTGAACCATACATAGCTCATACCATTTGGTAGTGTTGAAATATCATTACAATAAATGATGCAACTTGCACTGGCTGTGAAGTCTTCACAACAAGGTGAATCACATTTTCAAAAGTGTTTTTAATTAGAATGATTTGTATAAAACACCCACCAGAGTGACATTCACTCATTTACTTATTCATAGACATAGTCTGGCAATTTTAATTAACCAGGCATTAGGGACATGGAACTGAATTAGATGCAGAATTTTTACCAAATATTTTCCAGGTTATAAAGTAAAATGAGCAAGTAAACATTTTAATTCCTGAAAGCTCCCAGATGGTAAGGTCGAGATTCATGAGGAGTAGAATGGGGGCACAGTGAAGGGGCGATGTGTGGAAGACTCACAACTCTGACTGGCACCAATGACCATCACAACATGTGGTTCCTGGTTGGGTTCTGACAGCTCCAGTCAAGGCTTCAGGTAACAGAATTGAATTCCTCTTATAGAGTCCTGGGATTCCCAGGATGGGATGGAGAGCGATGCTGTAACACTGCTTCTCTATCACTGCTACCATATACTACCGTTAGCTAGCAGTTATAATGTGTCTTTGTGTACTCAATTGTCTCCCACCCCAGGGGCTGTAGCCCCCCAGATTCCTCTGTCCGTGGAATTTTTCAGGCAAGAATACTGGAGTGGGCTGCCATTTCCTACTATAGGGGATCTAGAGGGAAATGGCATTTCTGACTCAGGGATCGAAACTGAGTCACCTGCATTGCCAGGTGGGTTCCTTACCACTAGTGCCACCTGCAAAGCCCGTAGCAACTATTGCTTACTAATGCCAACTCACGTGTCTTCACCAAAACTGTTATTTAAGGCCCAATCAAAAGCTTCGTTTTACAGACCAAGCCACTATGTAAAGAGTGTAAGAACCCTGTTCAAGGTCACACACATGGTATGTGGCTGAGCTCTGAGTCAGGACAGGGCAGACTGACTCCCGAGCCTGTTCTTCTGACCCCTGCACTGCACTCTCTCAAGTTCACTGTGGACACAGCTGGGTTAGTGTCCTCCCTAAAGCTTTCCTCCTTCAAATCTTTGATGAGATTGACACTGAGATTTCCTTATGTGCCAGAGAAGATGTGCCTTCGTCCGAGAGTGAGTTGGTCCATGCTGACCTGCATTCCCAGTTCTGGGGTAGAGGGTGCTGTGGGGCAGCCTGCCAGCCCCAAATTAGCCCCTCCTTTCCAGCCCACCCCTCCCAGTAATGGGGTCTGGAGCCCCTAACAGTGTCTTACCTATGAGATCTCCATCCCGAGGTGAGACTGTGTGTGCCTGTTTTACTAAACACATCCATGTGTCATCCGGTGGGAGGGATACTGGACCCCAGGAAGCACGTCCTGTGTTCTAGGTGTCTGTCCCATGGTTTCTGGTGATGCTGTGGAGCCCATAACTGGGTAAGGAATGATGACTCTGGGCCCAGAGGGAGTAGAGGATAAATCTAAATGAGCATTTCCTGGTGCTACTCCGGCACCTGAGTTTACATTCTGGCTCTGATATTTACAGCCAGTTATTTTCATTAATGTGTTAAAGATCCCGATATAGAAGGAGATAGGGTTCTATCATTGGACCTGGGAGTGGGAGGAACAAATAAGAAGTACGTAATTCTTTTATAATTAGTGGGTTAATATTAGCACATTTAAATAGAGGGAGAAAAGCATATGCTCAACTGTCTTTTCTCCCGAGTCTCAAGGAGGAAGGATGGGCATGGCAGGACAGAGAAGCTATGTCTGCTGACTGGGATGAGGGGTCCTTCCGGTGTGGATGTTACAGGGCTGTGGACTGGCCCACAGCTGCCCTCGTGTTGGCCCCACTGAGACCTTCAGGTGTGGGAAGGGGACGGTGTGAAGTGTTGCTGGGGCCTCTGGGGCGTGTATGTCACAAATGTGTCCTTTCCACATCTGTGTGCAAAGGAAGAGAGTCAGGGTGAGGGGACCTCAGGGTGGGCTTGTGTGGACCACAGGGCTGCACTATGGGAACTCTGAGCCTGAGAGGGCATGAGGAATGGGGGCAGTGTGTTGGTGACCTTGAGTTTTGAGGTGGGAGCTCTATTGTATTTCCCCTAGGCCCTTCTCAGTCTGTACTCACCCCAGTGCTACACTTTGGGGAGCATCTGGCACTTCTCTGATCAGTGGAGACAAAACAAGGCAGCAGTGGCCACACTGGGCATCAGCCCCTTCTCCTTGGATCTGTCCCCTCAACCCACCTGGGCTTCTATTCTTGCTCCCACCTCTCCTCTTAAATGCAGAACGGAGGAGGTGGGGTCACTGCCGACTGCAGGCATTATGAACCCCTTCTCTTCTCTGCTTCACTTGCCTCTTCTTTTCTTCTCTTCTCCCTCCCTTGCAGTCACCCTCTAGCAGAAGGCTTCCTATTTCCCTTTCTGTCAGGAGCTGTTCCCTTAAATTATATTTTGCTTCTTTTTTAGTTATCATTTATAAGTGTGTATAGAATGTTACCAAACTAAACTTTCAATATACAAAGGGGGAAAATTTGAAGTTTAGAAACTCTTAGACTTTCTAGTTTCTTCTCAGAACCCCCAAATTCTGTTTTAGAGGGCTAGAGTTGAACGATGACTCCTACTTTCTCTTATTTCCTTTATATATAAATCTTTTTCTCTCCTGAAGCCTAAATTTGAGACTAGCAGAAAGGGATATTTCATAAAATGAAATGCAATAAACATAAAGGGATTTAGCATATCTAAAATCTCTTATATATAGATACTGTGTCTCTATATCTATGAATATATGCACCAATCTTTCTATTTAACTATCACTGTCATTATCATCAATCCATCAGCCCATCTATCTAATCTATTTCTTTAGGTGTCTATAGTTCTATGCTAATTAATTTATTTATAGTTCAAACAATGAAACTGATGTCTTCATCAATAGACCCTTATAAGATATTTTAATAGGAAAATAATGTTAATCGTGACCCTTAAATAAAACACCAAGCACTTCAATTTTGACTCCCAGCTTCCAGGAATTTGGCATTCCCAGATCTGCCATCATGTGCTGATCCTGTAAACTACACACTTGCAAAACAGCTGCTGCTGCTGCTAAGTTGCTTCAGTCGTGTCCGACTCTGTGCGACCCCATAGACGGCAGCCCACCAGGCTCCCCCGTCCCTGGGATTCTCCAGGCAAGAACACTGGAGTGGGTTGCCATTTCCTTCTCCAATGCATGAAAGTGAAAAGTGAAAGTGAAGTCGCTCAGTCGTATCCGACTCTTTGCCACCCCATGGACTGCAGCCTACCAGGCTCCTCCGCCCATGGGATTCTCCAGGCAAGAACACTGGAGCCCTATACTATCAGACCAGTAGCAGCCATGTAGAAGCAGAAACCTTCAAAGGCTGGACAAGTGCAGTGATACAATGAGTGGGTTACAAACTGACCTTGGACATTCATTGTAAAACTTAATCATGTAAGTATCTGGAACTCAGAAGCTAGAAACACCAAGGACTGTGTAAAGATTCCATGTCTACTTGACTCACAGGCAGGAAGTGAGCCCTGGGAAGGAGGGTGCTTACACAATGGGGGAAGCCATCAGCACAGACATAGCCTCTGCCTGGAAAACTCCCACCCCTACCGCTCCTGGGAGAGACAGTAACCTGGACCTGTAGTTGAGTGAAAGAGAGAGGCTCATTTTTCCTTTTTCTTTTCAAAAAGTTTGAGCAATTTAGAGAATAGATAGACTTTTTGGTGCTTGATGACAATATGGTAAAAAATGCAATATATATGTCATTTGAAAAATGAATTTCCATTCTTCAAACATAATAATTCCTGTTCAGAGTATCAGTTACAATTAAATAATCTGAAATATGGACAAAATGAATGTGAAAAAAACTTCATGGTAACATTCAGATCAGATCAGATCAGATCAGTTGCTCAGTCGTGTCCGACTCTTTGCGACACCATGAATCGCAGCATGCCAGGCCTCCCTGTCCATCACCAACTGCCAGAGTTCACTCAGACTCACGTCCATCGCGTCAGTGATGCCATCCAGCCATCTCATCCTCTGTCGTCCCCTTCTCCTCTTGCCCCCAATCCATCCCAGCATCAGAGTCTTTTCCAATGAGTCAACTCTTCGCATGAGGTGGCCAAAGTACTGGAGTTTCAGCTTTAGCATCATTCCTTCCAAAGAAATCCTGGGGCTGATCTCCTTCAGAATGGGCTGGTTGGATCTCCTTGCAGTCCAAGGGACTGTCAAGGGTCTTTCAACACCACAGTTCAAAAGCATCAATTCTTCGGTGCTCAGCCTTCACAGTCCAACTCTCACATCCATACATGACCACAGGAAAAACCATAGCCTTGACTAGACAAACCTTTGTTGGCAAAGTAATGTCTCTGCTCTTGAATATGCTATCTAGGTTGGTCATAACTTTCCTTCCAAGGAGTAAGCATCTTTTAATTTCATGGCTGCAGTCACCATCTGCAGTGATTTTGGAGCCCAGAAAAATAAAGTCTGACACTGTTTCCACTGTTTCCCCATCTATTTCCCACGAAGTGATGGGACCGGATGCCATGATCTTCGTTTTCTGAAGGTTGAGCTTTAAGCCAACTTTTTCACTCCCCACTTTCACTTTCATCAAGAGGCTTTTGAGTTCCTCTTCACTTTCTGCCATAACGGTGGGGTCATCTGCATATCTGAGGTGATTGATATTTCTCCCAGCAATCTTGATTCCAGCTTATGCTTCTTCTAGCCCAGCGTTTCTCATGATGTACTCTTCATATAAGTTAAATAAACAGGGTGACAATATACAGCCTTGACGAACTCCTTTTCCTCTTTGGAACCAGTCTGTTGTTCCATGTCCAGTTCTAACTGTTGCTTCCTGACCTGCATACAAATTTCTCAAGAGGCAGATCAGGTGGTCTGGTATTCCCATCTCTTTCAGAATTTTCCACAGTTTATTGTGATCCACACAGTCAAAGGCTTTGGCATAATCAATAAAGCAGAAATAGATGTTTTTCTGGAAATCTCTTGCCTTTTCCATGATCCAGCGGATGTTGGCAATTTGATCTCTGGTTCCTCTGCCTTTTCTAAAGCCAGCTTGAACATCAGGAAGTTCACGGTTCACATATTGCTGAAGCCTGGTTTGGAGAATTTTAAGCATTACTTTACTAGCGTGTGAGATGAGTGCAATTATGCGGTAGTTTGAACATTCTTTGGCATTTCCTTTCTAATTACATAAAAATGAGGCTATGGAATTTTTCTTCCTTCATATCGTTATTCATTTCTTCTTGTACTTTCTGATAATGATTGATCAATTATCACCATTAAGGAAGATAACTGTTAATATGTCCTATTCTCAGTAGCATATGAAATGTCTACTGACTGCAACTCTTCATGAAGCAATTGAAATTTTAAAAATGAATGACATTTTAAAAACTCACCCTGGGAACCATAAGTGTCAGATGGGCTGGAAATGACATGAATGTGACCAGAGCATCTTCAAACTGTCCCCTCAGAGAAACCTGAGCCTAGAATGTGCCGGGGTTAGATTGTGGCCTTGTAGGGGAGAGTCAGCCTGAGGCCTGTCCTCCCCTCCATCCCCTCTCCTCCCCCACAGCCAGGGGCCTGGCCTGTGAGCAGGCACTGAGCCCAGTCTGTGTGTCTGTGTTCCCTCTGAACCTGCATCTTCAAACCTTGATGTGCAGAACAACCTGGAGGGACTCTGACACACAGAGGTTATTTGCTAGGCCTGGGTGTGGCCTCAGAACTTTCATTTCTAAGAAGCTTCCAGATCTTACTGGTGCTGCCTAGAGTGACCACAATATAAGGAGTACTGGTCTGAACTGCACCCCCACCTCCACAGCAAACACCACACACTCGGTCACCCTTTGGATCAAGGTTGCTCACCTGTTCTCCCTTCTGGGGTAAACATGTAAGGAAGAGGCTAATGGTTCTTGAAGCAGCCTGGACTCCATTTGGGCAGGAATTCCTGGTTCTGAGAACACAGATTGGTCTGAAGGGAGATGGCAGGGAACCCCCTGGGTGTGACTGCCCCCTCAGGAACCCCTCTCCCTGGTGAGAGGCTGGCTGGGAGCATCCAGAGCAATGTCTTGGGCAGTGCAGCATACAGGGTGCAGCCTCTCTGGACCGAGTCTAATGGGAGTTCTTCTGCACACATTCTAATCTCTGCACTGAGCCTGTGTTTTGTGGGAAGAAACATGGTGCAAATACATCAGCAGGTGGCTCTCAGGGCAGGACTGCTGCCCCTGGGCGGCTGCAAAGAGAAGAGGGATTGGATCTGTAAATACAGAAGACCACATCCCCTCTCACTCTGCAGAAGAGGAATGTAGCCCAGGTGACATGGGCCTGCTGGACAGAGTGGTCTTAGAGGCTAAGAAAGATCCCTAATGGGAAATGTTAGGTTCAGTCAAAAAGTATTAGTCACTCTGTCGTGTCTGACTCTTTGCAACCCCATGGACTGTAACCCACCAGGCTCCTCTGTCTATGGGATTCTCCAGGCAAGAATACTGGAGTGGGTTGTAATTTTCTTCTTCAGGGGATTTTCCCAACCCAGGGATTGAACCTGGGTCTCCTGAATATCAGGCAGATTCTTTACCATCTAAGCCACCAGGGAAGGTTCTGTCGAAACCTTCAAAACCCCATGTTATTATGTCCCCTCTGTGCTCCAGGCCCCAGTCTCCAGATCATTCTGAAATGGGTGAAAGACCAGCAATCTCATCCCCTCAACCTGATGTTTCCCACCTTACCCTCTCCATGGTCACTTGTGAATACTTGTGCTCCTGGTCTTCATTTTCTGCTAACTTGATAAATATTCTTATATTTCAAGACGTCTTGTAGTTCTCTGCTTTTACCCTGAGCTCATGCCGGGGAAGATCAATGCTTGATTCCACCAGAGATATTCTATGGGCCAACTGATACTAGATCCTGACCCTGCGAGACCTCACAGTCTACACTGATCATACAGTGTGATGGGGGAGAGAAAACCACTCATGCCTTCTGATGCAGCTTTTCTACTCCAGTCCAGGTAATGGGACCATGGAAGCAGGAGGTCAAAGGACCGTGTTGCTCATATAAGGAGATGTTGAAGATTCAGAAGCTCATTGGTGTTCAGAAAGGGGCAGATGCCGCCTCCAATAGTGCCTGAAATGGTGAGAGGTGTCGCTATTGGCTCTCAGGAGGGAGGGTGTAAGGGGTGGTCTATATAGACCCTGGTTGGTACCCTGACACTCCTCACAGGCTGATCCTGCAGCTGGGACTGTGACCTTGAGGACATAGGGTCAGGATGGCTCTGGGCAGACACCTCTCCCTGTGGGGACTCTGTGTCCTCGTCCTCGGCACTGTGGTGGGTGGTCAAGGTAAGAGCTGCCCCTCTGTCCTGGTTCACAGCAGGGGAGTAGATGCCTTGGTGAAGAGAAAGGTGTCTGGAGTTCTGGAGCCAAGCCTCAGTGTTTTTGACCAAAAAGGAGCCACGCTGACTGTGAATACTGGTCCCTTTCCTGTGGGGGGTCCACTGATCATAGCGGCAGATTTTATAGAGAAGTGAGGTTTGGTCTGGACCGAGCTAGGTCAGCCTGTCACCTCCACTATCTCCCTTGTTCTCAGGGAGCATCTAAGAGTCCCAGTGGCTCCCAGTGTGTGGACGTTCCAGTGACTGACCTCAGTTGGGACTCTGGGCTATTCCCACATGCTTCACGTGTCTGGTGTGTGAGCACTGCCCCTGGGTCCCCACATTTCTTGTGTCTATGCTCCTGTAGGCTTTGTGCTTGTGTGTGTCTGCGACGGTAAGGAGTGTGTGTGTGTGTGCAGTTTGTGTGTGTCCATTTTTGTGCGTGTGAGGCTGAGGGATGAATGTGTGAGGGTATGTGTGTGAGGGTGTGTCAGGAGTATATGAGGGTGTGTGAGGGTGTGTGTGTGAGGAGTATGTGAGAGTGTGTGGAGCCCATCTGTGTGAGAGGAATGGGGCTGCTGAGCAGGGACTGAGCCTGTGAAGCACACAGGGTGCCCACAGGGCTGGGTGTCATGGCCACTGCATGTAACCAGATCAGAGATAATAGTGCACCTGCCTGACTCTCTCTGGCTCCTCTCCCCCATTCCCCGGGCTCCCCTCTGCTTGTTGCTGTGTCTGTGCAGCACTGGGCTCTGTGTAGGCTCTCCCTGCTGGCCTCGCCTGTTCCCACCAGGTGTTCATTGTAAAGCAGAGAAGCTGGCAGCCAGGAGAGGGGACCTCTTGTATATAGAGATCAGTTGATGTGCAGCCCCAAATGTATAAGTTCCCGAGTCCCTGTCCTGCTCCCCGTGACCTGTTTTCTGATGTGCTGGGGTCCTGGGATGGTCCTTTCCCCTCCCAGGATCTGCTGTGACTCCATAGGGCACATTTTTTCTCTTTGTGCCCTCTCCTGTCCTTCCCTGGAGCTGGTTTCCCCTGAGTGAGAGGACAGAGGGCATCAGGGCTGGGGCTGTGGAGAATCTGGTCTCCAGCCTGGAGGAGGTGGCTCTCTCAGATGTGGGTGCTGGTCTGGCTGAGAGTGCAGCCCTGTCTCCTCTCAGAGTTCCCTGTGGTCCCCTAGACCTCAGCCTCCAGTCCATAGTTCTCTTTGGGAAGCCCCCTCCCTCCTCGTATCTGCTCCTGTAGTGCTGGGCAGATGCTGAAGAGTCTCCTCTTGAAGGCTTTGCAGGGCAGAGGTGGGTTTTGATCCCCTGGTGGTGGGGAGACAGCATGTGTTCTGATGCAAGGCCCTGACCTTACTAGGAAAACTGTAGGAAGTTTGCTTAGTAATTACTTAAGAAGCAAGAGGGTTTCACCAAAGCAAGCACTGTTTTTAATTTCCCTGAAACAACACTGCTCAGTGTCAACCTACTAAAAAGTTATTCTTGTACCTCATACAACAGTGGACTTGCTCCTTGTAAAACAATAGTCCCAAGCTTTGTGAGCATTTGATGATTTCTGAGCTGGGCATACATTACAGGAGTCTCCACCGTGAAATCCATGCTGGACATTGCTGAAAAATGATCCCTTCAAACACAGTTGATGCCTTTAGGCACAAAAACTTAGATCTTCCAAGATTATGCATAATTCAGTATGTATGACTTTGTAACCTGTGTTTTTTAAAACTTACAATGTATTTTGGATTTCTTCCTATATCTTTCTATATTTCTTGTACATATTAAAGCATTTTATTGTAGCATATTATAGTGATGATATGGAAAATTTTAATTGCCTTCAATTATTTCATCATATGTCTTAAATGCTGTGCTATGCTTAGTTGCTCAGTTATGTCTGACTCTTTGCGACCCCATGGACTGTAGCCTGCCAGACTCCTCTGTCCATGGCGATTCTCCAGGCAAGAATACTGGAGTGGGTTGCCATGCCCTCCTCCAGGGGATCTTCCCAACCCAGGGATTGAGCCCAGTTCTCCTGCATTGCAGGCGGATTCTTTACCATCTGAGCCAACAGGGAAGCACAAGAAAACTGGAGCAGGTAGCCTATCCCTTTTCCAGGGTATCTTCTAGACCCAGGAATCAAACGGGGATCTCCTGAATTGCAGGCAGATTCTTTACCAGCTGAGCTATCCAGGAAGCCCCTTTAAATGCAATATACTCACATAATTAGCCATGTTGATCATTTGGTTAGTTTCAGTATTTTTGCTGTTATGAAGAAAGTTGCTCTGAACTTTCTTACATTTAAATGTAAGGACTATCTATGATTGTTTCTCTTAATCACATTCTATAAGTGAAATTGCACTTTTATTTAAAAGCCTGTGAATACGTTTAAGGCTTTTGATACACAGAAATTAAAATAGTGCCAGACAGAAATGTTTGCACTGAAGTTTAGTTATCAGACAAATATCTGAGAATGTTAGTTTCCACATAGCCTCAGCAACATTGGCTGTTTATCAAATTTTAATATCTCAGCCATTTTTTTAACAGAACTGGTCTATAATAGCTAATATAGTCCTTCATTTTTAAATTACTTGCTCAGGACATTTGTCGTTTTTAACTTGAGATGTTGGTCATTTTCGTCCATATTTATGTTGGAGCTCTTAATACTATAACTGTTGCTATCTGCACACCTAGGTACTTAACACCGCATTCACTTACATGAACTCCGTTGAGTGCCCAAGAATCTTACAAGCCTGACTGTATATTTTATCTTAAAAAATTGATCAGAAAATTGAGGCAAAGCAAGGTTAATCACTTGCCCAAGGTGAGAAAAGTGTAATTAGTGGAGGTAAGATTTGAACCTGAGCAGTTTGGATCCAGAGTCCTTGTCCCTTTTGAATTTTTCCATTATAAGCTGCAGTTATTTCTCCCAGTTTGTTGTTTTCATTTTATCTTCCATTTGTTTTTAGATTCTTGGAAGTTTCTGATATTAGTCATGCATAAAATTTCCCTTTTGGGGGCTTCTGTTTTCAGAGCTTGTTAAGAAAGTTCTCCAGTTCAAGTTTAAATAAATCAATTTGTTTTTATGCTAACAATTATACATATACATACATACATATATATATATATAAAACATAGGCCTCCTAGGTGGTGCTAGTGGTAAAGAACCTGCCTGCCAATACAGGAGACAAAGAGATGAGAGTTTGATCTCTGGGCCTGAAAGATCCCCTGGAGAAGGACACGGCAAACCATTCCAGTATTCTTGCCTGGAGAATTCCATGGACAGAGGAACCTTGTGGGTTACAGTCCATGGGGTTGTAAAGAGTTGGACAAGACTAAGCAGCTAACAGACATAAACTTGGTGGACCTTAGTCCTCTGATCAGGGTTTGAACCTGGGTCCTTGGCAGTGGAAGTACACAGTCCTAACCACTGGAATGCTAGGGAATTCCCATGACAAGGCTTTTAAGATTGACTTTCTTGGCAATGTTTTAAGTTTACAATCTCATATTTTTAACTACAGTCACATGTACATTTCATCACCAGTCATGTTATAACTTAAAGTACCTTCTGACCATTTTCTCCCTTTCCCCATGCTACTCCCTTGCCCAGGAAACCACCAATTAATCTTTTTCTATGAGTTTGGCTTTTAAGTTTTTTTTAAATTTTATATTGGAGTATAGTTGATTAACAATGATGTGCTAGTTGTAGGTGTATAGCAAAGTGATTCAGTTATATCCATACAAGTATCTATTCTTTTTCAAATTTTTTTCCCATTTAGATTGTTATAGGATATTGAGCTATGTACCCTGTGCTATATGGTATGTCCTTTTTAGTTATTAATTTTAAATATAGTAGTGTGTACAGGTCAATCAAACTTGGTTTTTTTAGATTACACGTGTAAGTGAGATCATAGAGTACTTGTCTTTATCTGACATTTCATTCAGCATAATGCCCTCAAGATCCATCCACGTTGTCCCAAAAGGCAAATTTTCCTATATTTTTGTAGCTGAAGAGTTATTTCACTGTGTGTATCTATATGTATAATTTCTATGCTTATACCCACATCTTTATCTATAGAGATATGTGTGTCTCTATTTATCACATTTTCTTGATCCTTTTAATGGTCAGTGAACACTTAGGTTGTTTCCATGTCTTGGTTGTTGTGAATAATGGTGTAATAAATATGGGAGTGCAACCATGTCTTCAAGATCATGCTTTCATTTTTTAGATATGTACCTGAAGTGGGGTTTCTGGCTAACATAGTTCCATTTTTAGTTTTTTGAGGAACATCCATACTGCTTTCTATAGTGGCTATACCAGTTGACATTCTCAACAACATCTTACAAGTTTTCCTTCTCTACATCCTTGCCAATACTTGCTGTTTCTTGTGTTTTTGATAATAGCCACTCTTAAGAGGTGTCAAGCAATAGTTCATTGTGATTGTGATTTGCATTTTCCTGATGATTAGTGATATTGAGCACTTTTTCAGGTACCACTTCTATATCTTCTTTGGAAAAATGTGTATATCCTTTTCCCACTTAAAAATTTAAATTATTTAAATTTAAATTATTTGACATTGAGTCATATGGGTTCCTTACATATTTTGGATATTAACTCCTCATGAAATATATGATTTGCAAGTGATTTTTTTCCACCCCATAGATTATCTTTTCATTTTGTATACTGTTTCTTCTGTTCTACAGGAGATTTTTAGGTTTGTCCCACTGTTTATTTTGATTTTGTTGCTTATACTCTAGGTGTCATATCTAAGAAATCATTATCAAGATCCACAGCTAGGAGCCTTTCCCCTATGTTTTCTTCTAGGAATTTTATGATTTCAGGTCTTAAATAGATTTATATATTTGATCTATTTTGAGATTTTTTTTTTCCTGTGGTATTAAGATAGGAATCTAATTTCCTTCTTTTGCATGTAAACAACCAGTTTTCTTAACAGCATTTACTGAAAAGAAAATCTTTTCCTCACTGAATAGTTTTGGTTCCCTTATCAAACATTCATTGACTGTACATACATGGGTTTATTTCTGGGTTGTCAATTCTCTTAATAGCTCTATGTGTCTATTTTCATGCCATCACCAAAACACTTGATTACTAGCTGTGTAGTGCAGTTTGAAATCAGGAAGTGTGATACCTCCAGCTTTTTTTTTTTTTTTTTTTGGTGTGGACCATTTATTAAAGATATATTTATTTTTAATCAGTTCAGTTCAGTTCAGTCGCTCAGTCGTGTCCGTCTCTTTGCTACCCCATGAATCGCAGCACTCCAGGCCTCCCTGTCCATCACCAACTCCCAGAGTTCACTCAAACTCATGTCCATTGAGCATCAAATCTTATTGGGGCACACGGGCTGTTTTATCTTTTTTTTTTTTTTGCAGCATGTGGGATCTTTAGTTACCACTGAGTATGAACTCTTGGTTGTGGCATGTAGGATCTCTGTCTCACAGCCTGGGCTTCTCTAGTTACAGGGCAGGGGCTTTGAGTGTGGGCTTAGTTGCCCTGAGGTATGTGGGATCTTTGTTCTCCAACCAGGGTTTGAACTTGCATCCCCTGCATTGGAAGGTAGATTCTTTTTTTAATTTTAATTTTGTAATTTTGTATTGGGGTATAGCCAGTTAATAATGTTGTGGTAGTTTCAGGAGAACAGTGAAGAGACTCAGCCATACATATACATGTACCCATTCTCCCCTAAACTCCCCTCCCATTCAGGGTACCACATAACACTGAGCAGAGTTCTCTGTGCTGTAGAGTAGGTCCTTGCATATCCATTTAAAGTACAGCAATGTGTACATGTCTGTCCCAAATTTCCTAACTATCCCTCCCCCATCCTTCCTCCCAGCAACCACAGGTTCATTCTCTAAGTCTGTGAGTCTCTTTCTGTTTCGTATGTTCATTTGTATCATTTCTTTTTAGATTCCACATATAAAGGATGGCATACAATATTTTTCCTTCTATGTCTGACTTCCTTTACTAAGTATGACAATCTCTAGGTCCATCCATATTGCTGCAAATGGCATTATTTCATTCTTTTAAATGGCTGAGTAATATTCCATTGTATATATGTTCCACATCTTCTTTATCAATTCCTCTGTCAATGGACATTTAGGTTGCTTCCATGTCTTGGTTATTGTAAACAGTACTATCCTTTTGGATTATGTTTTTATCCGAATATATGCCCAGGAGTGGAATTTCAGGATCATATGATAGCTCTATTTTTAGCTTTTTAAGGAACTGCCATATTGTTCTCTATAGTGGCTGGACCTACTTACATTCCCACTAACAGTGTAGGAGGGTCCCCTTCTTTCTACACCCTCTCCAGCATTTATCATTTGCAGATTTTTTGATGATGACCATTCTGGCTGGTGTGAAGTAATACCTCATTGTAGTTTTGATTTGAATTTCTCTAATAATTAGTGATATTGAACATCTTTTCAGATGGGAAGGTAGATTTTTAACCACTGGACCACCAGGGAAGTTCCCTGATATGGACCATTTTTAAAGTCTTCATTGAATTTGTTAGAATATTGCTTCTGGTTTTTTTTTTTCTTTCTTTCCCTTTGGCCACAAGGCTTTTGGGATCTTAGCTCCCTGACAAGGAATTTAACCCACACCCTCTGCAATGGAAGCAAAGTCTTAATCACTGAGCTGCCAGGGAAGTCCCTCCAGCTTTATTTTTTGTTTGTTTTTTGCTTCACTAGGTCTTCATTGTTTCACGTGGGCTTTCTGCAGCTGTGGCGATTGGGGGCTACTTTTCCTTGTGGTTCACAAGCTTCTCATTGAGGTGGCTTCTCTGGTCATAGAGTATGGGGTCTAGGCAAGTGGCCATCAGTAGTTGTGGCTTTTGGGTTGTAGAGCACAGGCTCAGTAGTTGTGGCGCATGGGCTTAGTGGTTTCCCCGCATGTGGAAGCTTCCTGGACCAGGGATTGAATTGAGAAGTTGTTGCTGAGCTGTGAAAGATGCCAGGATTCTTGGCCTTTGGAGGAGAGGAATTCAATCTGGGGTCAGTGACTAGGCTTGATCACTCAGAGCTTTTGTGTAATATAGTTTTATTAAAGTATAAAAGAGGTAGAGAAAGTTTCTGACGTAGACTTCAGAAGAGGGCAGAAAGAGTGCCCCCCTGCTAGTCTTTAGCAGGAAGTTATATACCAACTAGCAGACTGCTAGTTGGAGAAAGGAAATGTCTCATAACTCAGAGAATGGCACCGGGCCCCTCACCAACAACATGCATTTTGAGATAATACTGGCACAAGATGAGTCATCCCAGGCCATAAAACAATTGACATGAATTTTGAAGAAAGGTAGGTTTCCAAGCAAATACATAGTCTCATTAACAAAGCTAAAGAGAACATTTGCATGAGCAAAACATACTGGCTTGTTGAGTAAAGCATTCTAGTTTGTCAAGTCCATTCTTAATCTTAGGGGGAACTGCCTTGAAGAAAAACAGAATCTAAGGTATATACTTAGCTCATTAACATAACTTAAAAAATATTTCCGTAAGAATAACACATTGGTTAGCTCAAGGTTTGAGAAATGTTAAGCTCAGGTGAAATCAGGTGTCATCAGTGGCTACACAGAATTTTAAAAGAAACCTTTTACTTTTGTATAGAGAAGAGAAGAAATCTGACGCTTGCAGTTTGTTCCTTCTGTTGCTTAAGAGAGAGATAAAAAACGTCTGACATTTGCAGCCTATTTCCTCTGATTAGGGGCCCCTAGCCTTCCTGCCTGTTACCCTCTCAGAACCCATGTCCCCTGCATTGGCAGGGGGCTTCTCAACCACTGGACCACCAGGGAAGTCCCCTATAATTTTATTTTCATTTTCTCTTCTCTTCACAAAGACTGCTTTGGCTGTTGGAACTTTCAAGGTTTGACACAAATCTTAGGATTTTTTTTTTTCTGTTTCTGTGAAAAATACTATTGGAATTGCTTTGAATCTATAGATGACTATGGAGTATGGAGTATGGATAATTTAACAAGATTAATTCTTACAATCTGTGAACATGGAATAGCTTTCCATTTTATTTGTGTCCTTCAATTTGTCTCAAGTCATTACTTTTAGTGCATAGCTCTTTCATCTTATGGTTAAATTTATTCTTAAAATTTTATTATTTATTGTGTAATTTTAATGAGATTATGCACCCCCCCACCTCCCACTGAATGTTCCCTTGTGTAGAAATGCAACTGATTTCTGTAGATTGATTTTGCATCCTGTGACTTTATTAAATTTATTATTTCTAACAGTACCTTTTTTGGAATAGCATTAGAGTTTTCTATATATAATATCATATCATATGCAATGGAGATAATTTTATTCTTCCTTCTCAATTTGGTTGCCTTTTATTTCTTTTTGTTTAGTTGTTCTGGCTGGGATTTCCAGTACTATGTGGATTAAGAATGGTAACAGAAAACATGCTTGTGTTGTTCCTGATCTCAGAGAAAAAATAAGTGTGATGCTAACTATGGGTTTCTCATACAAAGTTTATATTATGTTGAGGATTGTCCCTTCTATATTAATTATTTGAGAGTTTAAAAATTACAGATGTTGAATTTTGTCAAATACCTTTTGTGCATCTAGTGAGATGCTCATATGATTTTTCTCTTTCATTCTATTAATGTGGTATATGACATTTATTGATTTACACGTGTTGAACCATTCTAAGTATCCATCTCACTTGATCATAGTATATAATTTTTAAAGGTGTTGTTCAATTCATTTGGCTAAATTTGTTGAAAAATTTGGCATTTATATTAATCAGGGACATTGGTTTGTAATTTTCTTTTCTTGTAGTTCTCTTACACAGCATTAGTATTAGGCTAATGCTGGCCATGTAAAATGATTTTGGGAGTTTGGGAGTTCTTCAAGTTTTCGAAGAGTTTAGAAAGAATAGGTGTTATTTCTTGTCTATATATTTGATAGATGTCACCAATGAAAACATCTGAGCTGTTTTTCTTTTTTTTTTCCTAGGTTATACAAATTGTTGGCATATATTTGTTCATAGTAGTCTCTCATGATTCATATTCTGTAGTATCAGTTTTAATGTCCCCTGTCTCTTATCTAATTTTATTTGAGCCTTCTAATTTTCTTTCTTAGTCTATCTGAAGGTTTATCATTTTTCTTTATTTTTTCAAAGAACTAACTCTTAGTTTTGTCATTTCTTTCTATCATTTTCCTCTACTCTGTTTCATTTATTTCTTGCCTAATCTTTATTTTTTTCTTCCCTCTGCTAGTTTTTGGTTTATTTTTTTCTTCTCTTCTAGTTCTAGAAGTGCAATGTTGTTGTTGTTCAGTCATTAAGTCATGTCTGACCCTTTGTGACCCTCATGGACGGCAACACAACAGTCTCCTCGGTCCTCCAATATCTCCCAGAGTTTGTTCAAATTCATGTTCAGATGCTGGGAAGGATTGAGGGCAGGAGTAGAAGGGGAACAGAGGATAAGATGGTTGGATTGCATCACCGACTCAATGGACATGCGTTTGGGAGGACTCCTGGAGTTGGTGATGGACAGGGATGCCTGGCGTGCTGCAGTTCATGGGGTCACAAAGAGACGGACACGACTGAGCAACTGAACTGAACTAACTCATTCTCTGCCACCCCCTTCTCCTTTTGCTTCAATCTTTCCCAGCCTCAGAGTATTTTCCAATGTTGGCTCTGTGCGTCAGATGGCCAAAGTATTGGAGCTTTAGTTTCAGCAGCAATCTTTCCAGTGAATATTCAAGGTTGATTTCCTTTAGAATTTACTGGTTAATCTCCTTGCAGTCCAAGGGACTCTCAGGAGTCTTCTCCAGCCCCACAATTTGAAAGCATCAATTTTTTGGCACTCAGCCTTCTATATGGTCCATTGCTCACATCCGTACATGATTACTGGAAAACCCAAAACTTTGGCTATACAGACCTTTGTTAGCAACATGATGTCTCTGTTTTTTAGAATGCTGTCTAGGTTTTTCATAGCTTTTCTTCCAAGGAGCAAGCATCTTCAAATATCATGGCTGCAGTCACTGTCTGCAGTGATTTTGGAGCCCAAGAAAAGAAAATCTGTCACTGCTTCCACTTTCCCCCCTTCTATTTGCCATGAAGTGATGGGACTGGATGCCATGATCTTAGTCTGTTGAATGTTGACTTTTGAACCAGCACTCTTGTTTTTCACTCTCATCAAGAGGCTCTTTAGTTCTTCCTCACTCCTGCCGATAGAATGATATCATGTGCATATCTGAGGTTGTTGATATTTCTCCCAGAAATCTTGATTCCATCTTATAATTCATCCAGCCTGGTATTTTGCATGATATACTCTTCATATGAGTTAAATAAGCAGGGTGACAATATACAGCATTGTTGAACTCCTTTTCCAATTTTGAACCAGTCCATTGTTCCATATCCAGTTTTAACTGTTGCTTCTTGATCTGCATACACATTTCTCAGGAGGCAGGTAGGTGGTCTAGTATTCCCATCTCTTTAAGAATGTTCCACAGTTTGTTATGATCTATGGTCAAAGGCTTTAGTGTAGTCAATGAAACAAGGTAAGTGTTTTTCTGGAATTCCCTTGCTTTCTCTATGATTCAGTGAATGTTGGCAATTTGATCTCTGATTCCTCTGCCTTTTCTAAATCCAACTTGTACATCTGAAAGTTCTTACTTCGTGTACTGCTAAAGCCTAGCTTAAAGGATATTGAGCGTAACCTTATTAGTATGTGAAATGCAATTGTATGGTAGTTTGAACATTCTTTGTTACTGCCCTTCTTTGGGGTTGAAATGAAAACTGGTCTTTTCCAGTCCTGTGGCCACTGATGAGTTTTCCAAACTTGCTGACATCCTGAGTGCAGCATCATCTTTTAGGATTTTTACATAGCTCAACAGGAATTCCATTACCTCCACTAGCTTTGTTCGTACTAATGCTTCATAAAGCCTGCTTGACTTCATACTCCAGAATGTTTGGCTCTAGGTGAGTAAGAACACTATTGTGGTATCCAGGTCATTAAGACCTTTCTATATAGTTCTCCTGTGTTTTCTTGCTGCCTCTTCTTAATTTCTTTTGCTTCTGGTGGGTCCTTAACATTTCTGACTTTATCATGCCCATCCTTGTATGAAATGTTCGCTTGATATCTCTAATTTTCTTGAATAGATCTCTAGTCTTTCCCATTCTATTGTTTTCCTCAATGTCTTTGCATTGTTCATTTAAGAAGGTGTTCTTAACTCTCCTTGTTCTCCTAGAACTCTGCATTCGGTTTGGTACATCTTTCCCTTTTTCCTTTGCCTTTTACTTCTCTTTGTTTCTCAGCTATTTGTAAAGCTTCCTCACATAACCACTTTGCCTTCTTGCATTTCTTTTTCTTTGGGGTGACTTTTGTCACTGCCTCCTGTACAATGTTACAAACTTCTGCTCATAGTTCTTCAGGTACTCTGTCTACCAGAATTTATTTTTCTCTTTCCCTGTACAATCATAAAGGATTTGATTTAGGTCATACCTGAATGGCCTAGTGGTTTTCTCTATTTTTTTCAATTTGAGGCTGATTTTGCAATAAGGAGCTGATGATCTGAGTCACAGTCAGCTCCAGGTCTTTCTTTTGCTGACTGTTTAGAGCCTCTCTATCATCAGCTGCAAAGAACATAATCAATTTGATTTTGGTATTGACCATCTGGTGATGTCCACATGTAGAGTTATCTCTTGGTTTTTTGGGAAGAGGGTGTTTGTTTTGACCAGCGTGTTGTCTTGACAAAATTGTGTTGTCCTTTGCCCTGCTTCATTTTGTACCCCAAGGCCAAAATTATCTGTTACTCCAGGTGTAATGTTAGGTTGTATATTTGAGATCTTTCTTTTTTACTTAATGTATGCATTTGTCAATATAAACTTCCCTCTTAGAATTGGTTTTGCTGCATTCCATAGTGTTGGTATGTATGTTTCCACTTATGTTTGTCTCAGGATATAGTTTTAAAAATTTATTTGTGTATTTATTTTTGGCTGCACTTGATCTTCATTGCTGCATGTGGGCTTTCTTTAGTTGTAGTGAGTGAAAGCCACTCTTTGTTGAGGTGCTAGGGCTTCTCATTGTAGTGGCTTTTCTTTTTGTGGAATGAGGGCTCTAGGGCACTTGGACTTTAGTAGTTGCAACCCACAGGCTCCAGAGCACAGGCTCAGTAGTTGTGACACACAGGCTTAGTTGCCCCATGGCATGTGGCATCTTCCTGGACCAGGGATCAAACCCTGGCCACTGCACTGGCAGGTGGATTCATAACCATTGGACCACCAGGGAAATTTGCTCAGTGTATTTTAAAATTTTCCTTTGAGTTTCTTTTTTCATCACTGGTTGTTCAGGTGCTTGTTGTTTATTTTTGTTTTTAATTTTTTAAAACCAAAGCAATCTTTTAAAATATTACTTACTTACTTTTCCTTCCCTGATAACTCAGTTGGTAAAGAATCCACCTGCAATGCAGAAGACCCTGGATCAATTCCTGGTTCAGGAAGATCCGCTGGAAAAGGGATAGGCTACCCACTCCAGTATTTTTTTTTTTTCTTTTTCTTTTTTCTTGACTGTGTTGGGTCTTTGTTGCTGGGCTCGGTATTTCTCTTGTTGCAGCAATTGGGGGATACTCTTCATTGCTGTATGTGGGCTTCTCATTGTCGTGGCTTCTCTTGTTGTGGAGCACAGTTTCTAGGCCTGCGGGCTTCAGTAGTTGCAGTGCATAGATCAGTAGTTGAGGCTCATGGGTTCTAGAACTTGGGCTCAGTAGTTACGGTGCATAGGCTTAGTTGCTGGGCAACATGTGGGATCTTCTGGGACCATGGATTGAACTGGTGTCACCTGCATTGCCTTGTGGCTCAGCTGGTAAAGAATCTGCTGGCAATGTGGAAGAACTGGGTTCAATCCCTGGGTTAGAAAGATTCTCTGGACTGTATCGTCCATGGGGTCACAAACAGTTGGACACAACTGAGTGACCTTCACTTTCACTTTCACTTCAGAGCCTGTTACCCTAGCCCTCTACTCCTAAGCGGGTGAGATGCTTCCTATGGACAGGGAAGGAGAGGGAGGATTCCTCCCTGGATCCTGGGCCATGAGCTATAACTGAGATGGTGAAGCTGGACCCTAGTAGCCTTGGGCACATCTACAGGGAGGGCAGCATCCAGAGTCTCTGAAGGCCAGTCCTCGGTGGTGTCCCTGGAGCTGGTTCTACAGGCTTGTGAGAAACACCTGGTGCCTCCCTTCCTGCTCCGTGTTCAGCAGTGGCACATTGGGAGCTAAAAGTTGGCCACAGGGGGAATATTTATAGTGCCAAAGTCAACAAACGCTTTTCACGTTTATTTTTCTCCCTCAGAAAAAAGATTTTTTCAATACTTAGCAGAACACCACTGCACTGTCTCATAAAACCTCTCCTGTGTCCTGTGTCTGTGTCTCTTTTGCAGTTCTGGAGCTGAGACTGGTCAATGGAGACCGCAGCTGTGAGGGGAGAGTGGAAGTGAAACACCAAGGAAAATGGGGCACAGTGAATGATCTGAACTGGAACATGAATGAGGCGCATATGGTGTGCAGACAGCTGAGGTGTGGAGCTGCTGTTGATGCTCCCACAGGGGCTAAATTTGGGCTGGGAATTGGACCCATTTGGTTTAATTATATTTACTGCAAGGGACCAGAGTCGGTTATCACTGAGTGTAGTTATCCTCCTGTTAAAGACCATCGTCCTGAGGGCCTTTCCCACGAGAAGGATGCTGGGGCAGTCTGCTCACTTAAGTTCTGTCAGGGCTGGGAGGGGGTTCTTAGCAGGACAACTTCCGGTTTTATTCCCAGAGTATCTATGAGCACATGGATCACACCCTTTAGAATGTACTTGGGTAAATATTCAACTCACACAGTGATTTCTTGAAGGGTAAGTGCTCAAGAGTGCCTGCAGTCATGAAACTAAAAGATGATTTCTCCTTGGAAGAAAAGCTATGACAAACCCAGACAGCCTATTACAAAACAGAGACATCACTTTGCTGACAAAGGTCTGTATAGTCAATGCTATGGTTTTTCCCATAGTTGTGTACAGATGTGAGAATTGGACCATAAAGAAGGCTGAATGCCAAAGAATTGATGCTTTGGAACTGTAGTGCTGGAGAAGACTCCTGAGAGTCCCTTGGACAGCAAGAAGATCAAGCCTAAAGCAAATCAACCTTGAATATTCATTGGAAAGACTGATGCTGAAGCTGAAGCTGAAGCTGAATAATTCGGCCACCTGTTTGGTAGATTAGACTCATTGGAAAAGACCCTGATGCTGGGAAAGATTTGGGTCAGGAGGAAGAAGGGGCGATAGAGGATGGGACGGATGGATGGCATCACTTACTCAATGGACAAAAGTGAAAGAAAAGAGAGTGAAAAAGTTGGCTTAAAGCTCAACATTCAGAAAACTAAGATCATGGCATCCAGTCCTATCACTTCATGACAAATAGATGGGGAAACAGTGGAAACAGTGGCAGACTTTACTTTTTTGGGGCTCCAAAATCACTGCAGATGGTGATTGCAGCCATGAAATAAAAAGATGCTTACTCCTTGGAAGAAAAGTTATGACAACCTAGACAGCATATTAAAAAGCAGAGACATTACTTTTCCAATAAAGGTTGTCTAGTCAAGGCTATGGTTTTTACAGTAGTCATGTATGGATGTGAGAGTTGGACTAGAAAGAAAGCTGAGCACTGAAGAATTGATGCTTTTGAACTGTGGCTTGGAGAAGACTCTCGAGAGTCCCTTGGAATGCAAGGAGAGCCAACTAGTCCATCCTAAAGACAATCAGCTCAGAATGTTCATTGGAAGGACTGATGTTGAAGCTGAAACTCCAATACTTTGGCCATCTGATGCAAAGAGCTGACTTATTTGAAAAGAGGGTGAGCTCAAATGTTTCATACAGGTACAACTGCTGGTTTGGACCTCTATGAATTAGGTTCATCATGCTAGGTTGTTGTAGTTCTGCATGAGATGATCAGACAAGTGCAGCTACAGCAGAGGATATCAGAGAGGTGGAAACAGATATAGTTTATTATACTCATGGTTTCTAGAGAGAGCATCATCAGGTGAGTACATGGGGGAGGTACCAATAGAACAGGCTCAGCTGAGAAGCAATGATCCAAAATGACGTATGAAGACCCATGAACAAATGACCATACTGGGGTCAGAGTGAAGTTATAGAAAGAGAAGGCATGAGGGCATTCACTGGTGCATTGGAAGGTTACTAGGTCACAGTCAGGAGAGGCAAGAAGCGGGATTTGTGGCAGGAGCTAGTTTCATCACACTGGTGCACCTGGTCACCTGGGTCAGGTTCTCACATCCTATTTGTTGGGATGTTGATGCAGCAGGAAACCCTGAAGTTTGACAATTACTACAGAGTCTGGAGGAAAACTAAGGGCTGTGAAGCTAAGAGAATCTGAAATGATACCTTTTGAGGACTCAATCCTGTCTAAATGTATTTGACCTGAGCCAAGGCTAAAACTAGAATGTGACTGGGTTATCACAGTATTTGCCAGAGATGTTCGCAGTTGTTATCAGAATGCTTGATGGATTTTCCAGGGCATAAATCCCACCACAGTTGTGCTGGAATTGGGGGAGATATTATCAAATATCACAGCAACATCCCTAACAGAGGTGGTTGGATGTCAGGAAAGGATCATCCCAGCTGCTGAGGTGGTGGGACAGAACAGCTCTGAGGACATCTGCAGGAGGTTCTTTGCATGCTCAGTTGCTTCAGTCATGTCTAACTATTTTATGACCCTATGGACTGTAACCTGCCAGGCTCCTCTGTTCATGGGATTCTCCAGGCAAGAATACTGCACCAGATCATCATTTACTTCTCCAGGGAATCTTCCCAACCCAAGAATTGAACCCGAGTCTCTTGTGTCTCCTGCATTGGCAGGTGGATTCTTTACCACAAGTGCCACCTTGGAAGCCCTAAATATAGTACATGTGGAAGTTATATAGCCTAGTGAGTGATTTATTTAATATGAGAAGTCTCTGTGTCTGCTTCAGTAATTTCTCTTGGTTTCTGCTAATAGACCTTGGTTTTTTGCACCCTATTTTTTTTTTATTGACAATAACTGGTTACTTTATAAAAAAAATTATAGAGGTAATTGAGACCTAGGATGAAGGTAATTTACTCTAGAAAGGGATTCATATTTATTTTGTCATGATTCTGTGGTATTATCAATAGTGGGCCACATTCATACAAGTGCTAAAATGGATATTACCTGGACAATCCAGAGATTTAAACTCTGAATCTAAATACATGCAAGAGCAGGTCTATTTCAACTGGTGTTCAGCTTATTGTGGAGAATGCCTTCTTCTGGATTCTCATCTGCATGTGGGTTTGGGATTTGATTTTACCTCCTCACCATCAAGGGCCATAAAAAACCCACATGTTTTCCTGAATAGCCTAATGCCCTTAGGGGAAAAAAAAATTCCATGCTCATGTATGTTAGTGACTTTCCATTTTACTTCAGATTTGGCTGGACATTTCATTCCTATCTTAGAGGTGTTTAATGCTTTTCAGATAATTTTTAGTGAATTTATTTCCCTGTATTTTCAGTAGACAAGATGAGAAAACAAAAACAAAAAATAGACAAGATGCCCTAAATAAGCAAGCCTACATTTACTAAGAAAATCTCCTGGAACTTAGCACAGTAATGAACTCTATTTGTTTGTGTCATCAATAAGGCAAAAGATACATGAGGAGAGGAACATGGTCTTACCATTTTCTGCATGTATAGCACAGAAAGTACCTTCTAAGAGATAATTTTAGTATTAATAGTAGTAGCTTTTTCTGTGGGCTTCCCTGATAGCTCAGTTGGTAAAGAGCCCACCTGAAATGCAGGAGACCCTGGTTTGATTCCTGGATTGGGAAGATCCGCTGGAGAAGGTATCGGCTACCCATTCCTGTATTCTTGGGCTTCACTTGTAGCTCAAATGGTAAAGAATCTGCCTGCAATGTGGGAGACCTGGGTTTGATCCCTGGGTTGGGAAGATCCCCTGGAGAGGGGAAAGGCTACCCACTTCAGTATTCTGGCCTGGAGAATTCCATGGACTGTATAGTCCATGGGGTCACAAAGAGTCAGCCACGATTGAGTGACTTTTGCTTTTCACTTCTGTACCTTTAGGATCCTATTTAATTTCTTTACTCTCACCTCAATGTCAGATGTCTAAAAAAATCTCTAAGTAAGTACCACAGGATATCTCCCTTTGTCTATGGTCTCCTTCACCTCCTCCTCATGTATCTTTATTTCCTTCCTAGATGAGACTCACAGGTCCATGTAATGAACTGTGTCCCTCCAAAGTTCATATGTTGAACCCCTGCTTCTCATTGTGACTGCATTGGAGATAGGGCCTTTAGAGGTAACTGAGGTTAAATAAGGTCATAAGGATGTGGCCCTGATCCAATAGGTGACGAAGAGGTAGAGGCACATCTCCCTGCCTCTCCCTGCCCACGTCCTAGGAAAGGTCATGTGAGCAAACAGTGAAAAAGCCGTGGTCAGCAAGTCAGGAGAGGAGCACTCAGAATGAACACTACTTGCTAGTCCTGTGATCTTGGACTTCCTGACTTCTAGAACTGTGATAAGAGAAATACATTTCTGCTGTTTAACCAACCAGGTTGGGGTATCTTATGGTGGCCACCTGCCTGATCCGAATACACACCAGGATTTTCTCCAGTTCAGCATTTCCTCAGATGTTCCCTCTATGATACACCACTTCTGTTTCCAGAGTGAGAGCACATGGGGCGAGGTGGAGACCTGAGCAGTGTTAATGGTGGCCCAGGGACCATGTCTTGTTAGATTATGAGAAAAATTCTCATTTTCTGAGCCAAATTCAAAGGTACTTGGGATGATTCAAGATCTCAGTAAACCCATTCTCAGTTCCCAACAGGAAGGCAGAAGCCTGGGACACTGGGTAAGACCTGATGAGACAGAGAGAGGTAGTTTGGGTCCCAGTTCCAGGTGGGACCAGGCTGCAGACCTGGTCAAATAGGAAGAATTCTCATCTGGAAGAAGCAGTTGGCACATGTATAAACCTCTGGCTTGTTCAGCCCTGGTCTTCTGACTCTGTAGGGAAGCTCTACATTAGTTATGTGTTGCTGTGCAACAAATTAGTGCTGAACTTGGCAGCTTAAGTCAGCAAACACCTAGTATTCACACTTTCTGTGGGCCAGGAACTGACATGTCCTATTTGGATCCTCTGACTCATGAAGTCTCACAAGGATGCACTCATTTGATCTATCAACCAGGGGTTGATATCACCCAAACTTACTCACCTGGATGGTGACACCATTCAGACCTTGGTGAACTGTTGAACTGAGAGTCTCAGCCCCTTGCTGGCTGTTGGCTAGAGACCTGTCTCCATTCCTTGTCATGAGGGTCTCTTCATACATAGCTCACAACATGGCAGCTGGCTTCGTCAGAGCTAGACTAAAAGCGCAAGATAGAGCACAAGGGGAAACGAGCATCGCTTTGAAGCCTAATCTCTTAAGTGACATCTCATTACTGTTGCCAAATTCCATTTGTTAGATTGGTGTTACTAGATACATTCAAGTGTGGAAATTACTCAAGGATGTGAAGACCAGGTGACAGAAACAACCAGGACACTTGAGAGCCTGTTACCCCAGCCCTCTGTTCCTAAGCTAGATGAGATGCTCCCTAGGGGACAGGGAACAAAAGGGAGGATTCCTGTCTGGATCCTGGGCCATGAGCTGTAACTGAGATGGGGAAGCTGGGCCCTAGTAGCCTTGGGCACATCTACAAGGGGAGCAGCATCCAGAGTCTCTGGAGACCTGTCCTCGGTGGTGTCCCTGGAGCTGATTCTATAGGCTCGTGAGAAACACCTGGTGCCTTCTTCCTGCTCTAGGTTCAGTGATGGCACATTGGGGGCTTCAAGTTGGCCATGGTTGGAATATTTTTACCACAGAAGTCAAGAAATGCTGAACACAAGGATTTTTTTCAGAGATCAGATATTCCATTTTTAAATACTTAACCAGTATACTACTGCATGGTCTTCTGAAATCTCTCCTGTATCCTGTGTCCTTGCCCCTCTGCAGCTCGGGAGGTGAGGTTGAAGGATGGAGCCCACAGCTGTGAGGGGAGAGTGGAAGTGAAGCACAAAGGAGAATGGGGCACAGTGAATGACCAGAATTGGAGCTTGGAAGAGGCAGCTGTGGTGTGCAGAGAACTGGAGTGTGGAGCTGCCATTAATGCTTCCAGAGGGGCTCATTTTGGACAAGGGATTGGCCCCATTTGGTTTCACTACATTTACTGCAATGGGACAGAATCATCACTCACGGAGTGTAGTTATCCTTCTCTTAAAGACCATCGTCCTGAGGGCCTTTCCCATCATGGGGATGCCAAAGCAGTCTGCTCAGGTAAGGCATGTCTGGTCTGGGAGGGGATGCCCAGCAGGAAAAGTCTCAATGTCTTTCTGGGAATAATATGAGGATATGGATCACAGTCTTTAGTACATTCTTTGGTTAAGACTTCAGTCAAACAGTGATTCCTTGAACATTAGGTGCTCAAAGGAACATCAGGAGTTACTTGGTCCTGGAGAAAAAGTCTCTAGACACATAGTCCCTGGACCCACCAGTCTCTGTGATGTGCCCTAGGAGGCAAGGAGGTGAGCTCAAATGTTTCATACACATACAGCTGCTGGGTTGGACCTCTATGAATTAGGTTCATCATGGTAGCCTGTTGTATTCTTCCATGAGATGGTCAGACAAGTGTGGCTACAATGGGGGATAGAAGAGGGGTGCAGGCAAATATAGTTTATTATACTCACAGGTCCTAGAGAGAGTGTTATCAGGTGGGCACGTTGCGGGGGGGGGGGGGTGCCAATAGAACAGGCTCAACGAAGCAGTGACATGAAAGAGTGAAGACCCATAGACAAGGGACAGTATTCGGGGTCCAAGTGTTGTTACAGTGAAAATGTTTCAGGGACTTTCATTGGTGCATTGGAAGGTCACTAGGTCACAGGGGAAGATAAGAAGGGGGATTTGGGCAGAGGATAGTCTTATCACACTGGTGCACGTGCTCACCTTAGTAGGGAGCTTACATTCTATTTGTGGGATGTTGAGGCTGCAGGAAAACTTAAACTTTGATAATTACAACACAGAAACTGTAGCAAATAAGGGCAACGAGGTTAAGAGAACTTAAAATGATACACAATAATGGCTCAATCCGGTCTGAATGTATTTAATCTGAGCCACATTAGAAACTTGGATGTGATACTTGGATGCAGGATACAAGGAAGCTTGGGGCTGGTGCACTGGATGACCCAGGGATGGTATGGGGAGGTCGGTCGGAGCGGGGTTTAGGATTGGGAACACGTGTACACCCATGGAGGATACATGTTGATGTATGACAAAACCAATGCTATGCTATGCTAAGTCACTTCAGTCGTGTCCGACTCTGTGTGACCCCATAGATGGCAGCCCACCAGGCTTCCCCGTCCCTGGGATTCTCCAGGCAAGAACACTGGAGTGGGTTGCCATTTCCTTCTCCAATGCATGAAAGTGAAAAGTAAAAGTGAAGTCGCTCAGTTTTGTCCGACTCTTAGCGACCCCATGGACTGCAGCCTACCAGGCTCCTCCATCCATGGGATTTTCCAGGCAAGAGTACTGGAATGGAGTGCCATTGCCTTCTCCATGGCAAAACCAATACAATATTGTAAAATTTAAAAAGTAATAATAATAATAAAAAAATTAAAAAACATATTGAAATGATATTATTTTGATATATTCAGTTAAATAAAATACATAAGTAAAATTTTAAAAAAGGCTTAAAAAATTAAAGTTAAAAAAAAAAAAGAAAAGGGGGGAAAAATCTTCACAGAACTGCAAAATCCTAACATCGAGGAAGAGGTTTATAACGTGAAGATCATGGACTAGATGCCATGATCTTATTTTTCTGAATGCTGAGTTTTAAGCCAACTTTTCCACTCTCCTCTTTCACTTTGATGAAGAGGATCTTTAGTTCTCCTTCGCTTTCTGCCATAAGAGTGGTTGCATCTGCGTGTCTGAGGTTATTGATATTTCTCCCAGCAATCTTGATTCCAGCTTGTGCTTCATCCAGTCCAGCATTTCTCGTGATATACTCTGCATATAAGTTAAATAAGCAGGGTGACAATATACAGCCTTGATGTACTCCTTTACTGATTTGGAACCAATCTGTTGTTCCATGTCCAGTTTTAACTGTTGCTTCTTGACCTGCTTACGGATTTCTCAGGAGGCAGGTCAGGGGTCTGATATTTCCAACTCTTTAAGAATTTTCCATAGTTCCTTGCAATCCACACAGTCAAAGGCTTTGGCATAGTCAATAAAGCAGAAGTAGATGTCTTTCTGGAACTCTTTTGCTTTTTCAATGATCCAAGGGTTGTTGGCAATTTGATTTCTGGTTCCTTAAACTTAATCCTGTTTTAATCCTTTTCACTTTGGTTAACTTTCTGTGATTTTTTTTTTCCTGGTGGCTGTGGGATTGTATTTATTCTTGCACCTTCTGTCTGCCATCTGGTCGATGAGGCTAAGAGGCTTATGCAAGCTTCCTGATGGAAGATTGTCTATGGGAAAAACTGGGCCTTGCTCTGGTGGGCAGGGCCTCGATCAGTAAAACTTTTATCTGATTGCCTGTTGATGGGTGGGGCTGCGCTCCCTCCCTGCTACTTGTTTGGCCTGAAGTGACCCACCTCTGGAGTCTACAGGTTTTTATAGTAAGGTTAGTAGTGACCTCCAAGAGGTTTCACACCAAGGGACACTTCCCAAGACTGCTGCTAACAGGAACCTCATCCCTGTAGTGAGCCACAGCTGGCCTACACTTCTGCAGGAGATCTTCCAGCACTAGGTCTTGCTGAGTCTCCTGTGGTCACTGCTCCTTTCCCCTGTATCCTGGTGCATGTAGATTTTCTCTGTGTCCTGCCTCAGTGGTGTGATCACTCAACTAGAGCCAGACATCCTGGAATGTGAAGTCAAGCGGGCCTTAGGAAGCATCACTATGATCAAAGCTAGTGGAGGTGATGGAATTCCAGTTGAGCTATTTCAAATCCTAAAAGGTGATGCTGTGAAAGTGCTGCACTCAATATGCCAGCAAATTTTGAAAACTCAGCAGTGGTCATAGGACGGGAGAAAGTCAGTTTTCATTCCAATCCCAAAGAAAGGCAATGCCAAAGAATGTTCAAACTACTGCACAATTGCACTCATCTTACACACTAGCAAAGTAGCGCTCAAAATTCTCCAAGCCAACCTTCAACAGTACGTGAACTGAGAACTTCCAGATGTTCAAGCTGGATTTAGAAAAGACAGAGGAACCAGAGATCAGATTGCCAACATCCTTTGGATCATTGAAAAAGCAAGAGAGTTCCAGAAAGACATTTACTTTTGCTTTACTGACCACCAAAGCCTTGGACTGTGAGGATCACAACAAACTGTGGAAAATTCTTAAAGAGATGGCAATACCAGACCACCTTATCTGCCTCCTGAGAAATCTGTATGCAGGTCAAGAAGCCGTTAGAACTGGACATGAACAACAGATTGGTTTCAAATAGGGAAAGGAATACGTCAAGGCTGTATATTGTCAACCTGCTTATTTAAGTTATATGCGGAGTACATCATGAGAAATACTGGACTACATGAAGCACAGGCTGAAATCAAGATTGCTGAGAGAAATATCAATAACCTCAGACACGCAGATGACACCACCCTTATGGCAGAAAGCGAAGAAGAACTAAAGAGCCTCTTGATGAAAGTGAAAGAGGAGAGTGAAAAAGTTGGCTTAAAACTCAACATTCAGAAAACTAAGATCATGGTATCCAGTCCCATCACTTCATGGCAAATAGATAGGGAAACAACAGAAACTGAGACACTTTATTTTGGGGGGCTCTAAAATCACTGCAGATGATGACTGCAGCCATGAAGTTAACAGACACCTGCTCCTTGGAATAAAAGTTATAACCAACCTAGACAGCATATTAAAAAGCAGAGACATGACTTTGCCAACAAAGGTCTATCCAGTAAAAGGTACCGTTTTTCCAATAGTCAGTATGCATGTGAGAGTTGGACCATGAACAAAGCTGAGTGCTGAAGAATTGATGCTTGTGAACTGTGGTGTTGGAAAAGACTCTTGAGAGTCCCTAGGACTGCAAGTAGATCAAATCAGTCCATCCTAAAGGAAAACAGTCCTGAATATTCTTTTGAAGGACCGATGCTGAAGCTGAAACTCCAGTACTTTGGCTACCTGATGCGAAGAACCGACTCATTTGAAAAGACCCTGATGCTGGGAAAGACTGAAGGCAGGAGGAGAAGGGGACAACAGAGGATGAGATGGTTGGATGGCATCACTGACTCGATGGACATGAGGTTGCAAGCTCCGGGAGCTGGTGATGAACAGGGATGCCTATCATGCTGCAGTCCATGGGGTCTCAAAGGGTCGGAGGCGACTGGGTGACTGAACAGAACAGTGGAGTCTCTGTTTCCTGTAGTCCAGTGGAAGTCCTGCAGTCAAATCCCATTGGTCTTCAAAGTCAAATTCTCTAGGGATTCCCAGTCCTTTGCTGGATCCCCAGGCTGGGAAGCCTAGCATAAGGCTCAGAGCCTTTCCAACAGTGTGAGACATTCTTTGATATTATTGTACTCCAGTTTATGTGTCGCCCACTGGGCATGTATAGGATTGAATTTATTGTGATTGCACCCCTTCTACCATCTTGTTGTGGCTTCTGATTTGTTTTTGGATATGGGGTATCTTTTTTGACTGTGTTCCAGCAGCCTCCTGTTGATGGTTGTTCAACATCTAGTTGCGATTTTAGTGCTCTTGCTGAAGGACATGAGCATGCACATGTCCTTCTATGCTGCCATCTTGAACCAATCTCCCTAGATAATTTTATTATTAATAAAACTAGCTTCTAGTGAACTTTCAGGGTCCTATGTCAATCCTTTACTCTCACTTTAGTGTCAGATTCTAAAACATCTGAGAAGCATCTTCAGATGTCTCCCTGTGTCTACTGTCTCCTTCACTTCCTCTTGTATTGTTATTTCTTTCTGAACATGAGCCTCCACAGGTCAGTGGACTGAACTGTGTCCCTCCATGATGTATGTCTTGAAGATCTAGACTCCACTATCACTATTGGAGATAGGGCCTTTAGGAGGCAACTGAGGTTATTTAAAGTCATAAAAGTGTGGCCTTAATTTAATAGGTGACATTACAGAAAAAGGAAGAGACAGGTCTCTCTCACTCTCTCTAAGTGCACATGTCCTAGGAAAGGCCAAATTTACAGACCTTCAGCCTGTAAGCAAAGAAAAGAGGTTTAAGAATGAGCACTGCCTTGCCAGCACCATGATCTTGGACTTATCAGCCTCTAGAACTTGATAAGATAAATGAATTGCTGCTATTTAACCAGCCAGTCTATGCTATTTTCTGGTAGACTCTGGCCTGAGCTGTCTATACACCAGTATCTTCTCTGGTTCATCATTTCCCAAGATATTCCCTCTGTGATGCACCACTTCTGTTTCTGGAGTGAGAGCACATGGGGCATTGCATAGACCTGAGCAGTGGGAATGGTGCCCCAGGGACCAATTTTCCTTATATTATAAGAAAGATTCTCACTTTTTGACCTGAACTCTGAGCTAATGGAGCTGATTCAAAGTCTCATGAAACTCACTTCTCAGTTTCTGACAGGAAGGCAGGAGCCTGGGACACTGGGTGAGACCTGATGTGGCATAGAGAGGTGGTTTGGATCCCAGTTACAGATGGGACCAGACAGCAGACCTGGTCACACAGGAGGGAGTCTCATCTGGATGAAGCAGTGAAGGCTCATCACCTCCAGCTTGTTCACTCCCTGTCTTCTGATTCTGGAGGGAAGCCCTGCATTACAAGTTAGTGCTAAACTTGGGAGCTTCAGTCAGCAAACACCTAGTATCTCACACCTTATATGGGCCAGGAATAGACATGGCTTACTTGGGTCCTCTGACTCAGGATGTCTCACAAGCATGCAATTATCTGAAGGTTCAACCAGAGGTACATATTGTCTAAATGTACTCATCTGGATGTGGGCAGATTACAGAACTTGGCAGACTGGGTAACTTGGAATCTCAATGCCTAGTTGGCTGTTGACTAGAGGCCTGACTTCTTTCCTCATCATCAGGGTCTTTCCACTATTAGTTCACTCATGGCATCTGTTTTAACTAGAGCAAATGAGAGAGCAAGAAAGGTCAACAAGGGAAACCATGGTCATCTTGAAACAACCTCTTAAGTGACGTCCCATCACTTTGCCAAATTACATTTGTTAGATGCATGTTACTAGATACATTTGAGTGTGGGGATTACACAGAGCCATGAACACAAGGTGGCAGGAATAATCGGGAGACTAGTGCCTATTACCCTAGCCCTCTGTTCCTAAGCTGGATGAGATGCTCCTGATAGACAAGGGAAGGAGAGGGAGGATTCCTCCCTGGATCCTGGGCCATGAGCTGTAACTGAGACAGGAAAGCTGGGCCCTAGTAGTCTTGGGCACATCTACAAAGAGGGCAACATCCAGAGTCTCTGAAGGCCTGTCCTTGGTGGTGTCCCTGGAGCTGATTCCACAGGCTCATGAAGGATACCTGGTGTCTCCATTCCTGTTCCATGCTCAGTGATGGCACATTGGGAGCTAAAACTTGGCCATAGTGGGAATGTTTATACCATGGAAATCAACAAATGCTATTCACAGGGATTTTTTTCAGACATCAGAGTATTCATATTTTAATAATTACCAGCACTTCACTGCATGGTCTGCTAAAATCTCTCCTGTGTCCCATGTCTGTGTCTGTCTTGCAGCTCTGGAGGTGAGGCTGATGGGTGGAGCCCACCACTGTGAGGGGAGAGTGGAAGTGAAGCACCAAGGAGAATGGGGCACAGTGAATGATCACAACTGGAACTTGGAGGAGGCAGCTGTGGTGTGCAGACAGCTGGGGTGTGGAACTGCCACTGATGCTCCCAGAGGGGCTCATTTTGGACCAGGGATTGGCCCCATTTGGTTTCAGTATATTTACTGCAAAGGGACAGAGTCAGTCCTCACAGCCTGTACTTATCCTGTTCTCAAAGACTATCATCCTGAGGGCCTTTCCCATGACCAGGATGTGGTAGCAGTCTGCTCACGTAAGTCCTGTCTGGTCTGGGAGGGGATCCCCATCAGGAAAAGCCTTAGTCTCATTTCCAGAGTAGCTATGATACTATGGATCACAGACTTTAGAACATACTTGGGTGAAGATTGCACTCACAGAATAATTCTTTGAATGTTAAGTATTCAAAGGATTATAGGGACATGCTTGGCCCTGGAGAGGTCCAAGTCCACTCCCACATTCACCACAGCCTCTGTGTTACATTCATTCCTTCCTGACTTCTTTTCTTTATCTTTATGCGGGAATTGTTTTTGAGCTCTGTGGAAGTTCTGGCCTTTCAAGGTTGCACTTTACACTGTAAGAAATTTTTATAATATGGAATCTATATCTTTAGTAAATACAGGGCTATGCAGACATCTCTCTCTCTCTCTTTTTTTTTCCTTTGGTGCCAGAATTAGACTATGTGGGGGAGATGCCAGTTATAGATACACATGTAGTGGTGGGGACCCAAGAAGGCAATAAGGGCCTGGGCCATAGAAGGGCTCCCTGGCAGCCTGTGGAGCTCTAGCTCTTGGTGTGCTCTCCCATGGCTGCACTGTCTTCCCTTGGGCATGCACCCTGCAGTGGAACCTGCTGACAGGTGTCAGGCTGATGGGATTCCAGTGCACAGTTGGAGGCTCTAGCCATGAGTGCATGCATGGTGTTGGGGGTCACACCTTGGGTTTAGAGTAGTGTTTTGCACTGTTACAATCACAGAGAACTGAGCTTGTTGCAAGCGCTATTCCTGGGATCTGGAGGAACTGAAAGGGGAAGCACTGTGAGTGCTGATGTCAGTGAATGTGTATACCAGGGTAGAATAAAGCTGATGAAATCATCAAGAGGTCTGTAGCATTAGTTTCTTCAGGGACCTGATCTGCTGAATTTGTCTACAGAGCAGGATACTATGAACTGCTGTTGTTCCTGTTGTGTAGTAGCTACTGTGGCCCCTTCTTTTCTTTCTTATTTCTGGTCTTTACATGTGTCTCAGCTTTGCAGGTCTGGGAGAGGTGAAACTGAAGCATGACCTTCATAAGTTTCCCCACAAGGCTAGTAACCTGATTATTCATCCTTCTCTCATGTTCCTGGCAAGGGGAACTCTTTTGGCATCAAACAATTTTGTCAAGGTGGATGGAATGATGCTGGCAAAATGATAATGTCTTTGTGTTGCCAGAATTTCTTAAGTGGACTCCAGAAATACCAGATATATGTATTTGTTTGTGGATAGCTGTTGAATTGTTGATCTCTCTGGAGGGGGATGGAGGCTGCTGTTTACTACATCATCATTTTCATGATGTCACTTTCCAGGTCTTATTGTTTAAAACAATGGTTTTTAATATAAAGTTTTAGATTTTTTTTTTTTATAGCACATATAGGCTTCAGTCTCAAAGAAGGCAATGGCACCCCACTCCAGTACTCTTGCCTGGAAAATCCCATGGACAGAGGAGCCTGGTGGGCTGCAGTCCAGGGGGTCACGAAGAGTCGGACACAACTGAGTGACTTCACTTTCACTTTTCACTTTCATGCATTGGAGAAGGAAATGGCAACCCACTCCAGTGTTCTTGCCTGGAGAATCCCAAGGACAGGGGAGCCTGGTGGGCTTCGGTCTATGGGGTCGCACAGAGTCGGACACAACTGAAGTGACTTAGCAGCACCAGCAGCAGCAGCAGGCTTCAGTCTACTCTACATTGACTTCTCATGTTCTTAGCAATTTTAGGTGTTAGCACAGATGTTTTTCAATTTCAGGTGAGGTGCACTAAGTGTCCATGTTAATATTTTTCTCTTTGTTAATTTTGTGTTATTACTTACTACTTTAGCAAGAATGAGGTAGGTGATAAAGTATTTACAAATAGCTAAATTTATCCTTACAAGATGTATTCTATTCAGTTTGACAAGGCCTCTGCCTATCATAATTTTTTAAACCCCCATGTTGTTGAATGTCCCATCATCTTATTACTCTACCACTTCAACACAACCCTACAGGATCTGCTGTGGTAGAAAATACATTGGCTCTTAGATGTTTCTCTGTGGAAATGACATCTTTTGTTATCCTACTTTATTGCATAAGACAGATCACATGGTCATTCTTCCTTTCAAACAGGCAAGGACGTGTTAGTATTTCCATGTGTTCAGAAAAAGAGAATTTTATTTATCACTAAACATGAGTGGTATTTACATCTGTGATGAATCTACAAATTAATTGCTTTTCATATGTGTTCCCTGAGTTTTGTTGCACTTATTCACTGTAAGACTTGGTATCTGTCAGCAATTCTGGAAAATTCTCAACCAATATTTTTCAAATATGACATTTGAATTATACCAGTATGTGAACACCAGGTGGCAGGAATAATTGGGACACTTGAGAGCCTGTTACCTCAGCCCTCTGTTCCTAAGCTGGATGAGATGCTCCGTATGGACATGGAAGCAAAGGGAGGATTCCTCCCTGGATCCTGGGCCGTGAGCTGTAACTGAGATGGGGAAGCTGGGCCCTAGTAGCCTTGAGGACATCTACAGGGAGGGAAGCATCCAGAGTCTCTGAAGGCCTGTCCTCAGTGGTGTCCCTGGAGTGGTTCTACAGGCTTGTGAGAAATACCTGGTGCCTCCCTTCCTGCTCCAGGTTCAGTGATGGCACACTAGGGACTTAGAGTTGGCCATGGTGGGAAGATATACACTGTAGGAATCAGCAAATGCTATTCATGGAGACTTTTTTTCCCTTCACAGAGAAGATTTTTTTTTTTAATGCTTAGAAGAACACTGCACTGTCTCCTAAAATCTCTCCTGTGTCCTCTATGTCTCTCTTGCAGCTCTGGAGTTGAGGCTGATGGATGGAGACCATTGCTGTGAGGGGAGAGTGGAAGTGAAGCACCAAGGAGAATGGGGGACAGTGAATGATTACAATTGGAACATGGAGGAGGCACATGTGGTGTGCAGACAGCTGAGGTGTGGAGCTGCTGTTGATGCTCCCAAAGGGGCTAAATTTGGACCAGGAATTGGACCCATTTGGTTTCATTATATTTACTGCAAAGGGTCAGAGTCAACTGTCAGCGAGTGCAGTTATCCTATTGTTAAAGACCATGGTCCTGAGGGCCATTCCCATGACAAGGATGCTGGAGCAGTCTTCTCAGGTAAGTGTTATCTGGTCTGGGGATGGGTGGGGGGTAGGTCCCATCAGGAAAGTTTCAGTTTTATTCCCTGAGTAACTATGAGACTGTGGATCACAGACTTTAGAACACACTTGGGTGAATATTACACAGTGATTCATTGAACATCAGGTGCTCAAATGAACTCAGTCTTGCTTGTCCCTGGAGAGAAAGGCTCCTGACCCATAGGTCACTGGTCCCTCCAGTCTCTGTGGTGTGTCATAGGAGGCAGAAGGTTGAGCTCAAATGTTTCATGAAGGACAACTGTTGGATTGGACCTCAATAAATTAGGTTCACCATGGTAGCCTACTGTATTCTTGGATGAGATGGTCAGACATGTGCAGCTACAAGACAGCATATAGGACAGGTGCAGACAGTTCTCTCTAGGAACTGACCCATGAACAAGTGACAATACTGGGATCAGGGTGAAGTTACAGAAAGAAAAGGCATGAGGGCATTTCACTGGTGCATTTCAAGGTCACTAGGTCAAGTAAGGGGAGGACAAGATTTGGGATATGTGGCACAGGCTGGTCTCATCACACTGATTCACTTGCATACCTGGGTAGAGAGCTCACATCCTATTCAGGGAGATGTTGAGGCTGCAGGAGACCTGAAGTTTGACAATTACAATACAGAAGCTGGGGCAAAACTAAGGACAGTGAGGTTAAGAGACCCTGAAATGATACATAATAAGGACTCAATTCTGTCTATGTGTGTTTGACCTGAGCCAAGGTGTAAACTAGAATGGAAGTGCTGGTCACAGTATTTACCAGAGATGTTCCAGTTGTTATCAGAATGTTTGATGGTATTTTCCTGGGCATAATCCCACCACAATAGTTGGAATTGAGGAAAATATAATCAGATATCATAGCAAAGTCCCTAATAGAGGTGGTTGGGTCTCAGGAAAGGATCCTCCCAGCTGCTGAGATTTTGGGACAGGGGAGCTCTGAGGACATCTGCAGTAGGTTCTTAGCAGGCACAGCCAATCAGCTCCTTGTGTTTTATTGGGGAAGATTATTGGGAAAGTGATCTTTTCCAGTCTCACCTTTAGGAGATCTTTGATGATACTCTTGAGACGGCTGGTTCTCTGGTGGCTCAGATGGTAGAGAATCTGCTTGCAATACAGGATATCTGGGTTCAATCTCTGGGTCAGGAAGATCCCCTGGAAAAGAAAATGGCAACTCCAGTATTCTTGCCTGGAGAATTTCATGAACAGAGGAGCCTAGTGGGCTATAACTCTTGGGGTCACAGAGTTGGACATGACTGAGCAACTAACACTTTCACTTGAGGTTGCTAAGAAAGCAATTCTCCTTTTTAAAAACTCCATTACTGAGGTATGACTGACTTGCAAAAAGCTGTACCTAGTTAATATTTACAACTTGATGAGTTTGGAGCTCTGTATACATCTGCGAAATCATTGCCACAATCTATGTCATAAACCTGTTCATCTCATAAGTTTTCTTCCATCCTTTTTATTATAGTATTACAATTAAAAATAGTTATTTTTGAAGGGCATTTGAGTTTCAGTAGGAGTTTTTGTTTAAGAAACCTATTTTCTAGCATTTAAAGTATGGTAAGACCATTTCTAACAAAATGATGAAATGATGAACAAGCAAGGACTGCAGGAGGGAAGACTGGGGTCACAATCCAGGTCAGCTTCTGCATTCACCACAGCCTCTGTGTTACACTTCCTTCCTGTCCTCATTCCTTCTTGCCCTCTCTTCCTTTATCTAGCTATGGGAGTTGTTTCTGGGCTCTGTGTAAGTGCTTGCCTTTCAAGGTTGGAGTTTTCTTTCTGGGAAATCTTTATAATATGGAATCTATTTCTTTTTTTTTTTTCCACAGCTACCTAAAATTGCATTATCATGTGACTAACCCACCCTCTGTAATTACTTGGGGCAGGGGAGTGTAAGGGCCACATCCGTGGTACCTGAAGCAGCTATGACTGCTAGCGGGCACTCCCTGTGTGCTTTGGAACTGGCTGGAAATTTCTTTTTTTTTTTTTTTTTTTAAATTTTATTTTATTTTTAAACTTTACATAATTGTATTAGTTTTGCCAAATATCAAAATGAATCCTCCACAGGTATACATCTGTTCCCCATCCTGAACCCTCCTCCCTCCTCCCTCCCTATACCATCCCTCTGGGTAGTCCCAGTGCACCAGCCCCAAGCATCCAGTATCGTGCATCGAACCTGGACTGGCATCTCGTTTCTTACATGTTATTTTACATGTTTCAATGCCATTCTCCCAAATCTTCCCACCCTCTCCCTCTCCCACAGAGTCCATAAGACTGTTCTATACATCAGTGTCTCTTTTGCTGTCTCGTACACAGGGTTATTGTTACCATCTTTCTAAATTCCATATATATGCGTTAGTATACTGTATTGGTGTTTTTCTTTCTGGCTTACTTCACTCTGTATAATAGGCTCCAGCTTCATCCACCTCATTAGAACTGAACAGCCAGGACATGGAAGCAACCTAGATGTCCATCAGCAGATGAATGGATAAGAAAGCTGTGGTACATATACACAATGGAGTATTACTCAGCCATTAAAAAGAATACATTTGAATCAGTTCAAATGAGGTGGAATCTATTTCTTTAGCAAATATTTCTGCTCATATTTGTTTTATGTTTTGTTGTGCGTGTGTATGTGTGTGTGTGTGTGTGTGTGGTACAAAGTTTAGCCTGTGTAGGGGAGCTGCCAATTATAGACACACATGTAGTGGTGGGGGCCCAAGAAGGCAGCAATGTCTGGGACCTTCAAAGGGCTTCCTGGCAGCCTGGGGGACTCTAGGTCTCCGTGTGCTCTCTCGTGGCTGCACTGTCTTCCCCTGGGCATGCACACTGCAGTGGAGCCTGCTGTCAGGTGTCAGGCTGATTGGATTCAAGTGCACAGTTGGAGGCTCTAGCCAAGGGTGCATGCAAGGTGTTGGGGTCACACCTTGGGTTTATTTTTTTTTTAATTTAATTTAATTTTTAAACTTTACAATATTGTATTAGTTTTGCCAATATCGAAATGAATCCACCACAGGTATATCTGTGTTCCCCATCCTGAACCCTCCTCCCTCCTCCCTCCCCATACTCTCACTCTGGGTCGTCCCAGTGCACCAGCCCCAAGCATCCAGTATCGTGCATCAAACCTGGACTGGCGACTCATTTCATACATGATATTATACATGTTTCAATGCCATTCTCCCAATTCTCCCCACCCTCTCCCTCTCCCACAGAGTCCATAAGACTGATCTATACATCAGTGTCTCTTTTGCTGTCTCGTACACAGGGTTATTGTTACCATCTTTCTAAATTCCATATATATGCGTTAGTATACTGTATTGGTGTTTTTCTTTCTGGCTTAACTCACTTTGTATAATAGGTTCCAGTTTCATCCACCTCATTAGAACTGATTCAAATGTATTCTTTTTAATGGCTGAGTAATACTCCATTGTGTATATGTACCACTGCTTTCTTATCCATTCATCTGCTGATGGGCATCTAGGTTGCTTCCATGTCCTGGCTATTATAAACAGTGCTGTGATGAACACTGGGGTACACGTGTCTCTTTCCCTTCTGGTTTCCTCAGTGTGTATGCCCAGCAGTGGGATTGCTGGATCATAAGGCAGTTCTATTTCCAGTTTTTTTTAAGGAATCTCCACACTGTTCTCCAGAGTGGCTGTACTAGTTTGCATTCCCACCAACAGTGTAAGAGGGTTCCCTTTTCTCCACACCCTCTCCAGCATTTATTGCTTATAGACTTTTGAATCGCAGCCATTCTGACTGGCGTGAAATGGGACCTCATAGTGGTTTTGATTTGCATTTCTCTGATAATGAGTGATGCTGAGCATCTTTTCATGTGTTTGTTAGCCATCTGTATGTCTTCTTTGGAGAAATGTCTATTTAGTTCTTTGGCCCATTTTTTGATTGGGTCATTTATTTTTCTGGAGTTGAGCTGTAGGAGTTGCTTGTATATTTTTGAGATTAGTTGTTTGTCAGTTGCTTCATTTGCTATTATTTTCTCCCATTCTGAAGGCTGCCATTTCACCTTGCTAATAGTTTCCTTTATTGTGCAGAAGCTTTTAAGTTTAATTAGGTCCTATTTGTTTATTTTTGCTTTTATTTCCAATATTCTTGGAGGTGGGTCATAGAGGATCCTGCTGTGATGTATGTCGGAGAGTGTTTTGCCTATGTTCTCCTCTAGGAGTTTTATAGTTTCTGGTCTTACATTGAGATCTTTAATCCATTTTGAGTTTATTTTTGTGTATGGTGTTAGAAAGTGTTCTAGTTTCATTCTTTTACAAGTGGTTGACCAGTTTTCCCAGCACCACTTGTTAAAGAGATTGTCTTTAATCCATTGTATATTCTTGCTTCCTTTGTCAAAGATAAGGTGTCCATATGTGTGTGGATTTATCTCTGGGCTTTCTATTTTGTTCCATTGATCAATATTTCTGTCTTTGTGCCAGTACCATACTGTCTTGATAACTGTGGCTTTGTAGTAGAGCCTGAAGTCAGGTAGGTTGATTCCTCCAGTTCCATTCTTCTTTCTCAAGATAGCTTTGGCTATTCGAGGTTTTTTTTAATTTCCATACAAATTGTGAAATTATTTGTTCTAGCTCTGTGAAGAATACCGTTGGTAGCTTGATAGGGATTGCATTGAATCTATAAATTGCTTTGGGTAGTATACTCATTTTCACTATATTGACTCTTCCAATCCATGAACATGGTATATTTCTCCATCTATTAGTGCCCTCTTTGATTTCTTTCACCAGTGTTTTATAGTTTTCTATATATAGGTCTTTGGTTTCTTTAGGTAGATATATTCCTAAGTATTTTATTCTTTCCATTGCAATGGTGAATGGAATTGTTTCCTTAATTTCTCTTTCTGTTTTCTCATTGTTAGTGTATAGGAATGCAAGGGATTTCTGTGTGTTGATTTTATATCCTGCAACTTTACTATAATCATTGATTAGTTCTAGTAATTTTCTGGTGGAGTCTTTAGGGTTTTCTATGTAGAGGGTCATGTCATCTGCAAACAGTGAGAGTTTTACTTCTTCTTTTCCAATTTGGATTCCTTTTATTTCTTTTTCTGCTCTGATTGCTGTGGCCAAAACTTCCAAAACTATGTTGAATAGTAATGGTGAAAGTGGGCACCCTTGTCTTGTTCCTGACTTTAGAGGAAATGCTTTCAATTTTTCACCATTGAGGATAATGTTTGCTGTGGGTTTGTCATATATAGCTTTTATTATGTTGAGGTATGTTCCTTCTATTCCTGCTTTCTGGAGAGTTTTTATCATAAATGGATGTTGAATTTTGTCAAAGGCTTTCTCTGCATCTATTGAGATAATCATATGGTTTTTATTTTTCAATTTGTTAATGTGGTGTATTACATTGATTGATTTGCGGATATTGAAGAATCCTTGCATCCCTGGGATAAAGCCCACTTGGTCATGGTGTATGATCTTTTTAATGTGTTGTTGGATTCACACCTTGGGTTTAGAGTAGTGTCTTGCACTGGCAAATAGATGGAGAAACAGTGGAAACAGTGACAGACGTTATTTTTGGGGGGCTCCAAAATTACTACAGATGGTGACTGCAGCCATGAAATTAAAAAATGCTTACTTCTTGGAAGAATAGTTATGACAAACCTAGACAGCTTATTAAAAAGCAGAGAGATTACTTTGCCAACAAAGGTTCATCTAGTCAAGGGTATGGTTTTTCCAGTAGTCATGTATAGATGTAAGAGTTCGACTATAAAGAAAGCTGAGCACCGAAGAATTGATGCTTTTGAACTGTGGTGTTGGAGAAGACTCTTGAGAATCCCTTGGACTGCAGGAGATCCAATCAGTCCATCCTAAAGGAGATCAGTCCTGAATAGTCATTAGAAGGACTGATGTTGAAGCTGAAACTCCAATACTTTGGCCACCTGTTGCTAAGAGCTGACTCATTTGAAAAGACCCTGATTCTGGGAAAGATTGAAGGCGGGAGGAGAAGGGGATGACAGAGGATGAGATGGTTGGATGGCATCACTGACTCAATGGACATGAGTTTGAGTAAACTCCAGGAGTTGATGATGGACAGGGAGACGTGATATGCTGCAGTCCATGGGGTCACAAAGCATCTGACACAACTGAATGACTGAACTGAACTGAACTGAACTGAACTTGGACTGATATAATCACAGAGAACTGAGTTTGTGGCAAGTGCTATTCCTGGGATCTGGAGAAACTGAAGGGGGAAACATTCTGAGTGCTGATGTCAATGAGTGTGTATACTGGGGTAGGATAAAGCTGGTGAAATCTGCAAGAGATCTGTAGCATTAGTTTCTTCGGGGGCATGATCTGCTGAATTTGTCTACATGGCAGGACACCATGAACTGCTATTGTTCCTGCTGTGTGACAGCTACTGTAGGCCTTTATTTTCTTCCTTATTCCAGGTCTTTATATGTGTCTCTCAGCTTTGCAGGTCTGGGTGAGATGAAACTGAAACATCACCTTCAAGTGTTGCTCCACAAGGCTGGGACCCTGGTTACTCAACCTGCTCTGGAGTTCCTGGCAAGGGGAACTCTTTTGGCATTGAGTAATGCTGACTTGGGGGCAGAATGGTGCTGGCAAAATGATGAATTTTTGTTGCTAAAATTTCTTAAGAGAACTCTAGGTCATTCCAGATTGTTTCTGTTTACAGATTGCTGTGGCCAGAGCAGCAGGAAGGGATCGAAAGTAGTCGACACACAGTCTGGGAAAAAGAAACCAGAGACAAAATTAAAGTTTTAAAGATGGGACTGGGGGACTCAGGACCTCTTGGATCAAGAATCCTGTTCCTTGGAGCCACATGAATTTTATTTAGTGTCTTGGCAAGCAGAAAGTATCTCTTGTGCTATAATGAAGTCAGCCTCCTGTGTCCCCTGTCAAGTCTCCCATATTATTGATTACTTTGAACTATCTTTGTTATTTTCTTGTACAAGGGGTATCACCTACCTAAAGGTCATAGACCCACATATGCCTTGGGAAAGCATCTTAGTATGTCCACAAGCAGTGTTCTGAACTTGCACTGACCCAGCGTTCCAAGGTCCACACTATGTTTTTCCTTAGCTTAGTAGAGCATGACTACTCCAACTAATCAACCCAATGTACTTTTATTTGGGTCATGCTGTATTGCTGTATTTTGCTTTTATTCTTTCCCCATGGTGATTTTCTCATGGCTTAGACAGAGTAACAGGTGGCTGACTATTAACTCCTGCAATGGATAGATGTTTAATTGTTGATCTTTGTTGGGGAAAATGGAAGGTTCTGTCTCCTACATCAATTTTGTGATGTCACTTTCCAGGGCTTTATTCTTTAAAAGAGTGTATTTTGAATATGTGGTGTGTTTAGTCATTCAGTCGTGTCTGACTCTTTGTGACCCCATAGACTGTAGCCCTGGAGAAGGCAATGGCACCCCACTCCAGTACTTTCACCTGGAAAATCCCATGGGCAGAGGAGCCTGGTAGGCTGCAGTCCATGGGGTCACTAAGAGTCGGACACGACTGAGTGACTTCACTTTCACTTTTCACTTTCATGAATTGGAGAAGGAAATGGCAACCCACTCCAGTGTTCTTGCCTGGAGAATCCCAAGGACGGGGGAGCTTGTTGGGCTGCCATCTATGGGGTCGCACAGAGTCAGACACGACTGAAGTGACTTAGCAGTAGCAGTAGCAGCAGTAGACTGTAGCCCGCCAGGCTACTCTGTCCAGGGACATTCTCCAGGCAAGAATACTAGAGTGGGTTGCCATGCCCTCCTCCAGGGGATCTTCCCAACCCAGGGATCGAACCCAGGTCTCCCACATTGCAGGCGGATTCTTTACCATCTGAGCCACCAGGGAAGCCCAAGAATACTGGAGTGGGTAGCCTATCCCTTCTCCAGGAGAACTTCCCAACCCAGGAATAAAACCAGGGTCTCCCGCATTATACGTGGATTCTTTATCAACTGAGTTATGAATATACAGTTTTAGATTGGCAATTTTTCTTCATACTTTAAGGCTTCCATTTACTCCGTATTGGATTCTCGTGTTCTTAGGGACTTAGGTTTTAGTGTAGCTGTTTTGCAATTTGAGGTAATATATACTAAATCACTGCAGATAGTGACTGCAGCCATGAAATTAAAAGACGCTTACTCCTTGGAAGAAAAGTTATGACCAACCTAGATAGCATATTCAAAAGCAGAGACATTACTTTGCCAACAAAGGTTCATCTAGTCAAGGCTATGGTTTTTCCAGTGGTCATGTATGGATGTGAGAGTTGGACTGTGAAGAAGGCTGAGCATCGAAGAATTGATGCTTTTGAACTGTGGTATTGGAGAAGACTCTTGAGAGTCCCTTGGACTGCAAGGAGATCCAACCAGTCCATTCTAAAGGAGATCAGCCCTGGGTGTTCTTTGGAAGGAATGATGCTAAAGCTGAAACTCCAGTACTTTGGCCACCTCATGCGAAGAATTGACTCATTGGAAAAGACTCTGATGCTGGGAAGGATTGGGGGCAGGAGGAGAAGGGGACGACAGAGGATGAGAAGGCTGGATGGCATCACTGACTTTATCTACGTGAGTCTGAGTGAACTCCGGGAGTTGGTGATGGACAGGGAGGCCTGGCGTGCTATGATTCATGGGGTTGCAAAGAGTTGGACATGACTGAGTGACTGAACTGAACTGATACTAAGTTTCTGTCTTAATATTTTTCTTACTCAATTTTCTTCTATTTCTTATCACTATAGTCAAAGTAAGCCAGGTTATAATGTCCTTAGAGCCATTTTTTTTCTACATGACTTATTGTATTCATTTTGTCAATGCCTCTGTTTATCATTATTTATCAAGCAGCAGGTTGTTGATGGCCCCACCATCTTATTATTCTACCATTTCCACACAAGGCTACAGGATTTGCCTTAGTAGAAAATATATTGATCTTAAATATTTCTTTGTGGAAGTCACATTATTTGTTCTAACACTTCATGGGATAAGTCAGATTACATGGTTATGTTTCATTGCAAATAGGCAAACTATTAGTATTTCCACGTGCCTTGTTGTTATTCAGTCACTAAGTCTTGTCCAACTCTTTTTGACACTATGGACTGCAGCAAGACAGGCTTTCCTGTTCTTCACTATCTCAGTGCGTTTGCTCAAATTCATGTCCATTGAGTTGGTGGGCCATCTAACCATCTCATCCTCTGTAGTCCTTTCCCCCTCCTCTTGCCCCCAACTTTCCCAGCATCAGGGTCTTTTCCAATTATTCAGCTCTTCACATCAGGTTGCCAAGTTATTGGAACTTCAGCTTCAGTGTCATTTCTTCCAATGAATATTCATGACTGATTTCCTTTGGGATTCATTGGTTTGATCTCCTTGTTTTCCAAGGGACTCTCAAGAGTCTTCTCTATCACCACAATTTGAAAGCATCAATTCTTTGGTGTTCAACCTTCTTTAAGGTTCAAAGCTCACATCAGTACTTTACTACTAGGAAAACCATAGCTTTGACTATATGGACCCTTGTCAGCAAAATGATGTGTCTGCTTTTTAATACACAGTCTAGGTTTGTCATGGGCCTCCCTGATGGTTCAGACAGTAAAGAATCTACGGGCAATGCAGGAGACTCAGTTTCCATCCCTGGGTTGGAGAGTCCCCCTGAAGAAGGGCATGGCAACCCACTCCAGTATGCTTGCCTGGAGAATCCCATGAACAAAGGAGCCTGGTGGACTACAGTCGATAGGGTTGCAAACAGTCAGACACAACTAAGCGACTCACATACACACTAGGTTTGTCATAGCTCTGCTTCAAAAGAGTAGACATCTTTTAATTTTGTGACTGCAGTCACTGTCTGCAGTAATTTTGGAGCCCCCAAAAGTAAAATCTTTCACTGTTTCCACTTTTCCTCCATCTATTTGCCATGAAGTGATGGGACCGGATGCCATGATCTTAGTTTTCTGAATGTTGAGTTTTCACGCAGTTTTTCCATTGTCCTTATTAACCCTCATCATGAGGCTATTTATTGTGCCGTTAGAGTGGTATTATCTACATATCTGAGGTTGTTGCTATTTCTCACGGCACTCTTGATTCCAGCCTGTTAGTCAACCAGCCCAGCATTTCGCATGGTGTACTCTGTATATAAGTTAAATAAACAGTGTGGCAATATACAGCCTTGATGTACTCATTTCCCACTTTTGAACCAGTCTGTTGTTTTGTGTCCAGTTCTAACTGTTGCTTCTTTCCTGCATACAGATTTCGTGGAGACAGGTAAAGTGGTCTGATAATCCTATCTCCTTAAGGGTTTTCCATAGTTTGTTGTGATCCATACAGTCAAAAGTTTGAGCATAGTCAATGAAGTAGAAGTAAATATATGTCTGGAATTACCTTGTTTTTTCTATGATTCAATGGATGTTGGCAATTTGTCTCTGGTTCCTCTGCCTTTTCTAAATCCAGCCTGTACATATGGAAGTTCCCAGTTCATGTACTGCTGAAGCCTAGATTGAAGGATTTTGAGTATTACCTTGCTAGCATGTGAAATGAACACAATTGTATGGTAGTTTGAACATTCTTTGGCATTGCCCTTCTTTGGAATTGGAATGAAAACTGACCTGTGGCCATTGCTGAGTTTTCCAAATTTGCTGACATATTGAGGGCAGCACTTTAACAGTATCATCTTTTAGGATTTTAAATAGCTCAGCTGGAATTCCATCATCTCCATTAGCTTTGCTCATAGTAATGCTTTTAAGGTCCACTTGATTTCACACTCCAGGATGTCTGATTCTAGGTGTGTGACCACACCACCTTGGTTACCTGAGTCATGAAAACCTTTACTGTAGATTCCTTCTGTGTATTCTTGCTCTCTCCTCTTAATCTCTTCTGCTTCTGTTAGGTCCCTGCTGTTTCTGTCCTTTATTTTGCCCATCTTTGTTTGAAATATTCCCTTAGTATCTCTGATTTTCTTGAAGAGATCTCTAGTCTGTCCCATTCTATTGTTATCCTCAATTTCTTTGCATTGATCTCTTAGGAAGGCTTTCTTATCTCTCCTTGCTATTGTCTGAAACTGCATTCAGTTGGGTATGTCTTTCCCTTTCTCCTTTGTTTTACACGTCTCTTCTGTTCTCAGCTCTTTGTAAGGCCCCCTCAGACAAACACCGCCTTCTTGCATTTCTTTTTCTTGGAGGTAGTTTTGGTTACCACCTCTTTTAAGATGTTATGAACCTCTTTCCATAGTTCTTCAGGCACTCTGTCTACTAGATATAATCCCTTGAATCTATTCATCACCTCCACTGTATAATCATACGGGATATGATTTAGGTCATACCTGAATTGTCTAGTGGTTTTGCCTACTTTCTTCAAGTCTCATTTTGCAATAAGGAGCTAACATTCTAAGTCACAGTATGCCCCAGGTCATGTTTTTGATGAGTGTATAGAGTGTCTCTGTCTTCAACTGCAAAAATATAATCAATCTGATATTGGTATTGACCACCTGGTGATGTCCACGTATAGAATCATCACTTGTGTTGTTGGAAGAGTGACTAGAAAAAGAATTTTGAATATCACAAAACAGTAGTGGTGTTTATATCTGTGATGTGTCTCGAAATTAATTGATTTTTATATGTGTTTCCTGAGTTGTTCCACTTAAACCCTCTATGGTTAGTTTTAGTTCAGTCAGTTCAGTTCAGCCGTTCAGTCATGTCTGACTCTTTGCAACCCCATGGACTAGCTCACCAGGCCTCCCTGTCCATCACCTACTCCCGGAGTTTCCCTTGTGGTTCAGCTGGTAAAGAATCTGCCTGCAATGCGGGAGACCTGGGTTCGATCCCTGGGTTGGGAGCATCCCCTGGGGAAGGGAAAGGCTACCCACTCCAGTATTCTGGCTTGGAAAATCCCATGGACTATACAGTTCATGGGGTCGCAAAGAGTTAGACATGACTGAGCGACTTTCACTTTCATGTCCATTGAGTCAGTGATGCCATCCAACCATCTCCTCCTCTGTCATCCCCTTCTCCTCCTGCCTTCAATCTTTCCCAGCATCAGGGTCTTTTCAAATGAATCAGCTCTTCCCATCAGGTGGCCAAAGTATTGGAGTTTCAACTTCAGCATCAGTCTTTCCAATGAAGACCCAGGACTGATCTCCTTTAGGATGGACTCGTTGGATCTCCTTGCAGTCTGAGGGACTCTCCAGAGTCTTCTCCAACACCACTGTTCAAAAACATCAACTCTTCAGTGCTCAGTTTTCTTTATAGTCCAACTCTCACATCCATACATGACCACTGGAAAAACCATAGCCTTAACTAGACGGACTTTGTTGGCAAAGTAATGTCTCTTCTTTTTAATAAGCTGTCTAGGTTGGTCATAACTTTCCTTCCAAGAAGCAAATGTCTTAATTTCATGGCTGCAGTCACCATCTGCAGCGATTTGGCCCCCCCCCCAAAAAAAGTCTGGGTCTGTTTCCACTGTTTCCCCATCTATTTGCCACGAAGTGATGGGGCCTGATGCCATGATCTTAGTTTTCTGAATGTTGAGTTTTAAGCCAACTTTTTCACTCTCCTCCTTCACTTTCACCAAGAGGTGCTTTAGTTCTTCTTTGCTTTCTGCCATAAGGGTGATGTCATCTGCATATCTGAGATTATTGGTATTTCTCCCAGCAATCTTGATTCCAGCTTGTGCTTCATCCAGTCCAGCATTTCTCATGATGTGCACTGCATATAAGTTAAATTAGCAGGGTGACAATATACAGCCTTGACATACTCCTTTCCTAATATGGAACCGGTCTGTTGTTCCATGTCCAGTTCTAACTGTTGCTTCTTGATCTGCATATGGATTTCTCAGGAGGCAGGTCAGGTGGTTTGGTATTCTCATATCTTGAAGATGGTTAGGTATCTACCTATGGTTAGGTATCTGTCATCAATTCTGGATATTTCTCAGCCAATATTTGTTAAATATTGCATCTATTCAATTCTCTTTCCTTTATTGTATCTCTGTGTTTCTCTTCCTCTCTTCCTCTAAATATTTCAATTTAACTTATTTTAAACTTCTTTCACCATTTTCTGTCTCTATTTTTTTTTTCTGTATTTTTCTTTCTTTGCTCTCTGCAGTATTTCAGGTAATTTCTTAAGAGTTTTTATTCACTTATTATTTCTGATTTTTCATGAGGGTAATCTAATACAAATGTTTTAATTTCAAGAAGTATATTTCTCATACATAGAGTTAAGCTTTAAATATTTTTCTATGCATTTTTTTAGTCTCCTGAAGATTCTTCAACAGTAAACTTTTATTTATTTTTTTTTTGCAAATTATTGAAATTCTTTATTTTTGATAGAATTTCTATATTTATTTACCTATATTGATTTCATTATTGTGGTGTACTTATAAAATGATTTCATTATTTTTGTGTAATTATAAAATGACTGAAAGTCTATTTTAAAATAAACATCTTTCTACAAAATATAAACAGCATTATCTATTTTCATTAATGCAAAAACATCTTTCTTTATATTCAGTTCCTAAGCATTATAAAATGAACAAAATGTTTTAAACTTTTATTTCTTTAAGTATATGCATGTGCTCAGTTGCTCAGTCCTGTCTGACTCTGTGCAGCCCCTTGGACTATAGCCTTCTAGGCTCCTCTGTCCTTGTAATTCTCCAGGCAAGAATACTGGAGTGGGTGGCCATTCCCTTCACCAGGGGATCTGTCCGACCCAGGGATCAAACCTGAGTCTCTTGCACCACCTGCATGGCAGGCAGATTCTTTATCACTAGCATAACCTGAGAAGCCCTAAATATAGTGCGTGTGGATGTTATATATCCTAGTGTGTGATATATGTGATATGAGAAGTCTCTGTCTCTGCTTCAGTAGTTTCCCTTGGTTTGTGTTAATGGACCTTGGTTTCTTTGTGCCCTGTTTTTTATTGACAATATACTGGTTATTTTATTTATTAAAAATGTGTATAGTGGTAATTGAGAGTTAAGTTGAAGGTAACTTACTAAAGAAGGAGATTCATATTTATTTTGTCGTGATTTTATGGTATTATCAATAGTGGGCCACATTCATACAAGTGCTAAAATGGATTACCTGGAAATCCAGAGATTCAAACTCTGAATCTAAATCCATGCAAGTCTATTTCAGCTGGTGTTTAGCTTATTGTGGAGAGTGCCTTCTGTTGGATTCTCATCTGCATGTGGGTTTGGGATTTGATTTTACCTCCTCACCATCAAGGGCCATAAAAACCCACACGTTTTCCTGAATGGCCTAGTATCCTTAGGGAAAACAACTTTCCCTGCTCATGTGTGCCAGTGACTTTTGATTTTACCTGCAGATTTGGCCTGATTTTTTATTCCTATCTTAGAGGTGTTTAATGCTTTTCAGATAATTTTTGGTGAATTTCTTCCACTTTCTTTTTCAATAGAAAAAATGCTCTAAATAAGCAAGCCTACCTTTATGAAGAAAATCTCCTGGAACTTATCATCGTACTGAAATCATCTATTTGTTTGTATCATCAACTAGGTAAAAGGCCCATGAAGGCAGGAACATGGTTTTACCTTTTTCTGCATTTACAGCAGAGGATGTGCCTTCTGAAATAATTTTACTATTAATAATAGCAGGTTTTTGTGTACATTTAGGATCCTATTTAAATCCTTTACTCTCACCTCAATGTCAGATATCTAAGAAAATCTCTGAGTAAGCATCACAGATTGTTTCCCTGTGTTTACTGTCTCCTTTACCTCTTCCCCATGTAGCTGTATTTCCTCCCTAGAAAGAGCCTCCCCAAGTCTATGGAGAGAACTGTGTCCCTCCAAAATGTATATCTAAAAGCTCTAGTTGCAGAGTGATAGAGCATTGGAGACAGGGTCTTTAGGAGTAACTGAGGTTAAATTAGGCCATACAAATGCAGCCTTAATCCAGTGGGAGCATTATAAGAAGAGAAGAGGCACAACTGTCTCCCTCTTCCGGGTGCCTATGCTCCAGGTATGGCCAGGGGAGCACACAGTGAGGCAGCTGTCATCAGCAAGCCAAGAGAAGAGGACTCAGAATGAGCACTACTTGGCGGCATTTGATCTTGGGCTTCTCAACCTCTAGAACTTGATAAGATAAATGCATTTTTGCTGTTTAACCAGTCAGTCTGTGGTATCTTGTTGTTGCCGCCTGCCTGAGCCAATAGGATCTTCTCCAGTTCAGCATTTCCCCAGATGTTCCCTCTGTGATGCACCACTTCTGTTTCCACAGTGAGAGCACATGGGGGCAGGGTGGAGACCTGAGCAGTGTGAATGGTGCCCCATGGACCACGTCTCCTTAGATTATGAAAAAAATTCTCATTTTCTGAATCAAATTCAAAGGTGCTTGGGATGATTAAAGGTCTCAGTAAAGTCACTTCTCGCTTTCCTACAAACAAGCAGGAGCCTGGGGCACTGACTGAGAACCTTATGTGGCAGAGAGAGGTGGTTTGGGCCCCACTTCCAGGTGGGACCAGACAGCAGACCTGGTCACAGAGGAAGAACTCTCATCTGGATGAAGTAGTTAAGGCTCGTGTATAAACCTCCAACTTGTTCACCCCTGTCTTCTGACTCTGGAGGGAAGCCCTACATAAGTTATGTCTGTGCAAAAATTACTACTGAATTTGGCAGCTTAAGTCAGGAAACATCCAATATCTCCTACTTTGTGCAGGCCAATAATTGACATGACCTACCTGGGTCCTCTGACTCAAGATGTCTCACAAGGATGCCATCATCTGAGGGTTCAACCAGGGGTGATAATTGTCAAATGTACTTGACTGGATGTTAGCAGCATTTTGGTGGACTATTGATCTGAGAGCCTCAGTCCCTGGCTGGCTGTTGGCTAGAGGCCTGTGTCCTTTCCTTGTCATGGGGTTCTCCCATAAGAAGGTAACAAAGTGGCAGCGGGCTTAATCAGAACAAGAGAGAGAGAAAGATAGAATCACCAGGGGAAACAGTCATCTTAAAGCCTAATCTCTTAAGTGACTTCTCATTACTTCTGCAAAATTTATTTGTTAAATATATGTTACTATGTCAGAGAAGGCAATGACACCCCACTCCAGTACTCTTGCCTGGAAAATCCCATGGATGGAGGAGCCTGGTAGGCTGCAGTCCAATGGGGTCGCACAGAGTCGGACACGACTGTAGTGACTTAGCAGTAGCAGCATGTTACTATGTACAATTGGGTTTGTGGGGATTACAGAAGGACGTGAACACCAGGTGAAAGGAATAATGGGATACTTTAGAGGCTGTTATCACAGCCTCTATGACTGTGACCCCAATGGACTGTAACCTGCCAGCCTCCTCTGTCCATGGAATTCTCCATGCAAGAACTAGAGTAGTTGCCAGTCCCTTCTCCAGGTATTGTCCCTGACCCAGGGTTCAAATGTGAGTCTCCAGCATTGCAGGAATATTCTTTACCATCTAAGTCACCAGGGAAGCCCATGCTGGATGAGATGTTCCCTATGGATAGGGAAGAAGAGAGAGGATACCTCCCTGGATCCCAGGCCATGACCTGTAACTGAGACAGGGAAGCTGGGTCCTAGTAGCCTTGGGCACATCTATAGGGAAGGCAGCATCCAGAGTCTCTGAAAGCCTGTCCTCAGTGGTGTCCCTGGAGCTGGTTCTACAGGCTCATGAGAAACACCTGGTGCCCCCCTTCTTGTTCCAGGTTCAGTGATGGCTTAGGCTCTAAGCTCCCAGGTTCATTGGGAGCTTAGAGTTGGCTACAGTAGGAATATTCATGCCACAGAAATCAACAAATGCTACCCACAGGGATTTTTTTCAGAGCTCAGAGTATTTATTTTTCAATTTATTTGAGCACACCATGGTCTCCTAAAATATCTCCTGTGTCCATGTCCCTCTGCAGTTCTGGAAGTGAGGCTGAAGGATGGAGCTCACCGCTGTGAGGGGAGAGTGGAAGTGAAGCACCAAGGAAAATGGGGCACAGTGAATGATCACAACTGGAGCATGGAGGCAGCAGCTGTGGTGTGCAGACAGCTGGGGTGTGGAGCTGCCATTAATGCTCCCAGAGGGGGTCATTTTGGAGCAGCGATTGGCCCCATTTGGTTTCAGTATCTTTACTGCAATGGGACAGAATCATTGATCATGGAGTGTAATTATCCTACGCTTAAAGATCGTCATCCTGAGGGCCTTTCCCATGACCAGGATGCTGGAGCAGTCTGTTCAGGTAAGTCCTGTCTGGTCTGGGACGGGATCTCCAGCAGGAAAGGCTTCAGTCTCTTTCTGGGAATAGCACAAGAATATGGATCACAGCCTTTAGTACATTCTTGGATGAAGACTCCATTCACACAGTGATTCCTTGAACATTAAGTGCTCAAAGGATCATAAGGACTTGCTTGGTCCTGGAGAAAAAGTTTCCAGACCCATAGTCCCTGGTCCCTCCACTCTCAGTGATGTGTCATAGGGAGCAGGAGGGTGAGCTCAAATGTTTCATACATGTACAGCTTCTGGGTTGGACCTCTATGAATTAGGTTCTTGATGGTAGCTTGTTGTATTCTTTTATGAGATGATCAGACAAGTGTGGTTATAAGAGGGGATAGAAGAGATGTGCAGGATAATATAGTTTATTATACTCACAATTCCTAGACAGTATTATCATGTAGATACATGGGGAAGGTGCAAACAGAACAGGCTCAGTGACATAGCAGTGACACAAAATAGAGAGTGAAAACCCATGGAGATGTGACAATACTTGGACATGGGGTGTAATTACACTATGAAAAGTTGTGAGGGCATTTCTTGGGTGCATTAGAAGGTCACTTGGTCAGAAGGGGTATTGTCAGGGGATACTCTCATCACACTGGTGAGGCTGAAGGAAAATGTGAAGTTTGACAGTTACAACACAGAAGATGGAGCAAAAGTAAGGGTAGTGAGGTTAAGAGAACTTGAAACATAATGAGGACTCAATCCTGTCTAAATGCATTTGAAATGAGCCAAGTTAGAAACTAGAATGTGATTGGGTGGCACAACTTTTGCCAGAGATGTTCCTAGTTGTTATCAGAGTGTTTGATGAATTGCCCAGCACATTAATCCCACCAGAATAGCTGGAATTGAGGAGGAAATGATCAGATATCTCAACAAGTTCCCTAATTGAGGTAGTTGGTTTTTAAAAAAAGACCATGCCGGATCTGGGATGGTGGGACAGAGGAGCCCTGAGGACACCTGCAGTAGGTCCTTAGCTGCCACAATCAGCTCCTGGGTGTGATGCTGGGAAAGATTATTGGAAAACTGATCTTCTCAACCTTCAGAACTCTGATATGATACAAGAATGTCTGTTCTTTAATCAGCCAGTCTGTGGTATTTTGTGGTATGTGCCAGCCTGAACCTTCTAACACATCAGGATTTTCCCCTGTTCAGAACTTCTCCAGATGGTTCATCTTTGATTCACAACACCTGTTTCCAGGCTGAAGCAAATGGGGCCTGAATGTAGACCCAAGCAATGTGAGTGGTGCCCCAGAGACCATGTTTCATTAAATTGTAAGAAAGATTCTCATTCTCTGACCAAAATTCAAAGCTAGAGGAGCTGATTCAAGGTCACAGCAAACTCACTTCTCAGTTCCTGAAAGGAAAGCAGGAACCTGGGACGCTGGGTGAGAACCTGATGTGCCAGAGAGAGGTGGTTTGGGTCCCAGTTACATATGGGACCAGACAGCAGACCTGGTCACACAGGAAGAAGTCTCATCTGGATGAAGCCGTGAAGGCTCACAAACCTCCAGCTTGTTCACCCCTGTCTTCTGACTCTGGAGGGAAGCCCTAAATTAGTTATGTTGTGCAACAGCAACAAATTACTGCTGAACTTGGCAGCTTAATGCAGCAAAAACCTAGTATCTCACACTTTCTGTGGGGCAGGAATGGACGTGACTTACCTGGGTCCTCTGACTCAGAATGTCTACATGGATGCAATCATCTGAAGGTTCAACCTGCGGTGGATACTGTCCAAACATACTCACCTGGATGTTGGAAAATTTCAGTACTTGGTGGACTACTGAGATGAGAGCCTCAGTCTCCAGGTGGCTCTTTGCTGGATACCTGGCTCCATTCTTTGTCACACGTGTCTCTCCAAAGTAGCTAGTTTCATCAGAGCAAGAGTGATAGCAAGATAGATAAACAAGGGAAAAACTACTACTACTCATCTTGAAATGTAATCTCTTCAGTGATATCTCATCATATTTGCCAAATTCCATTTTTTTAGATGGACATTACTATGTACATTTGAGTGTGTGGTTACACAAGGACATGAACACCAGGCGACAGGTATAATTGGGACACTTCAGAGCCTGTTACGACAGCCCTCTGTTCCTAAGTTGAATGAGATGCTCCCAGGGGACAGAGAAGGAGAGGGAGGATTCCCCTCTGGATCTGGGGCCATGAGCTGTAACTGAGATGGAGAAGCTGGGCCCTAGTAGCCTTGGGCACATCTACAGGGAGGGCAGCATCCAGAGTCTCTGAAGGCCTGTCCTTGGTGGTGTCCCTCGAGCTAGTTTTACAGGCTCATGAGTAATACCTGGTGCTGCCCTTCCAGCTCCAGGCTCAGTGATGGCACATTGTGAGCTTAGAGATGGCTGTGGTGGGAATATTTATGTCACAGATAAAGAAATGTTATTCACAGGGATTTGAATAACTTCCCCAGCTTTCCCATCTCAGTTTTCAGAATTCAGGTTTTTTTTTAGTACTTACCAGTATACTGTTCATGATCTTCTAAAATCTCTCCTGTGTCCTGCATCTGTGTCTCTCTTGCAGATCTGGAGGTGAGGTTGAAGGATGGAGCCCACCGCTGTGAGGGGAGAGTGGAAGTGAAGTACCAAGGAGAATGGGGCACAATGAATGATCACAGCTGGAGCTTGGAGGAGGCAGCTGTGGTGTGCAGACAGCTGGAGTGTGGAGCTGCCATTAATGCTTCCAGAGGGGCTCATTTTGGACCTGGGTTTGGCCCCATTTGGTTTCATTATACTTACTGCAATGGGTAAGAGTCAGTGATTATGGCCTGTACTTACCCTGTTCTAAAAGACTATCGTCCTGAGGGTCTTTCCCATGATGGGGATGCTGGAGTAGTCTGTTCAGGTAAGTCCTGTCGGTCTGGGAAGGGATCCACATTAAGAAATGCTTCAGTTTCTTTCCAGAGTGTCTCTGAGATATGGATTACAGCCTTTAGAACATACTTGTGTGAAGTCTCCAATACCGCAGTGATTTCTTAAACATCAGGTCCTCAAAGGAACATAAGGACTTCCTTGGCTCTGGAGAGAAAGGCTCCAGACCCACAGTAACTTGCCCCTCCAGTCCTTGTGATGTGTTTAGGAGGCAGGGTGGTGAGTTCAAATGTTTCATGCAGGTGCAACCTCCAGGTTGGATCTATATGAATTAGGTTTATCAAAAAAGGTAGCTTTTGTATTCTTTCATATGATGGCCAGACAAGTGCAGCTGTAAGAAGGGATACAAGAGAGGTGCAGGCAAACAAAGTTTATAATTTTCACAGATCCTCAGTCAGTTCAGTCCCTCAGTCGTGTCTGACTCTGCGATTCCATGAATCGCAGCACGCCAGGCCTCCCTGTCCATCACCAACTCCTGGAGTTCACTCAGGCTCACTTCCATAGAGTCAGTGATGCCATCCAGCCATCTCATCCTCTGTCATCCCCTTCTCCTCCTGCTCCCAACCCCTCCAAGCATCAGAGCCTTTTCCAATGAGTCAACTCTTCGCATGAGGTGGCCAAAGTACTGGAGTTTCAGCTTTAGCATCATTCCTTCCAAAGAAATCCCAGGGCTGATCTCCTTCAGAATGGACTGGTTGGATTTCCTTGCAGTTCATCAGGTGGGTAATGAGGGGCATAACAATACAGCAGGATCAACCTACCAGTGACGACCAACAGGAGGGAGTGGATACCCATGAACAAGTGACAATACTGGGGGTCAGTGAGGAGTTACACAAGGAAAATGCCTGAAGGGATTTCACTGTGTGCTTGAATGTCACTAGGTCACAGTCAGGGCAGGCAAGAAGGGGAGTTTGTTGCAGGGACTAGTCTAACCATACTGGTGTACCTGCTCACCTGGATGGGGAGCTCACATCCTATTTGCAGGGATGTTGAAGCTGCAGGAAAACCTGAAGTTTGAAAATTACAACACAGAGAATGAAGCAAAACTAAGGGCAGTGAGGATAAGACAATTTGAAGTGATACATAATATGGATTCAATCCTGTCAATGTGTGTTTAACCTGCTACTGCTGCTGCTAAGTCGCTTCAGTCGTGTCTGACTCTGTGCGACCCCATAGACAGCAGCCCACCAGGCTCCCCCGTCCCTGGGATTCTCCAGGCAAGAATATTGGAGTGGGTTGCCATTTCCTTCTCCAATGCATGAAAGTGAAAAGTGAAAGTGAAGTCGCCCAGTCGTGTCCGACTCTTCTCGACCCCATGGACTGCAGCCTACCAGGCTCCTCCATCCATGGGATTTTCCAGGCAAGAGCACTGGAGTGGGTTAGCATTGCCTTCTCCGTGTTTAACCTGAGCCAAAGTTAAAACAAGAATGTGATTGGGTGGTCACAGTGTTTTCCAGAGATGTTCCCAATTGTTATTAGAACATGTGATGAATTTTCCAGGACATAATCCCCACCACAATGGCTGGAATTGAGGAAAATATTATCAGATATCACAGCAAAGTCCCTAATAGAGGTGGTTGGATCTCAGGAAAGGATCTTCCCAGCTGCTGAGGTGGTGGGACAGGGGAGGTCTGAGAACATGTGCAGTAGGTTCTTAGCAGGCACAGCCAATCAGCTCTCTGTGTTTTGTTGGGCAAGATCATTGGAAAAGTGATCTTTTCCAATCTCACCTTTAGTGGATCTTTGCTGATACTCTTGAGTCCACTAAGAAAATTTTTTTCTTTTAAAACTTTTATGGATGTATGACTGACACACAAAAGTGTAAATAACTAATATTTACAACTTGATGAGTTTGGAGATCAGTATACATCTCTGAAACCATTACAACAATCTATGCCACAAACCTGTTCAAGTGTTTTCTTTCATTCTTCTTATTAGAGTACTATCAAAAAAGATTATTTTCAAAGAGCATTTTATTTCAACTAGGAATTTTTGGTTTAAGAAAACTTATTTTTTGGCATTTCAAATATCTGCCCTTATTGTCACAATGTCATAATCATGGTTCCAACTGCAGATAGACTGTGGAAGCATTACAGGAGGCCGTGCCTCATTTTGATAAATAAGCAAGTGAATAAAAATGGATAGAGCTGTTGAAAATTTGAACTATATTGGAGTTTATAATGTTACAATTTTAAGAAAATTTATGTTTTCATATTAATTACAGTTAAGATATGCTTTAAAATATAATAACTCGAGAGTGCTCTGACATTTAAATACTGATTGTGGATTGTACTCCCTGAGCACATTGCTCTAACTTAGGCTCTCATTTTTATACAGTGTTCCAGTTTCTATTAATCTTTTTTTTTTAATGAATTAATTTATTTTTATTGGAGGCTAACTACTTTACAATATTGTAGTGGTTTTTGCCATACACTGATATGAATCAGCCATGGGTATACATATATTCCCCATCCTGAACCCCTCTCCCACCTCCTTCCCCATCCCATCCCTCAGGGTCATCCCAGTGCACCAGCCCTGAGCACCCTGTCTCATGCATCGAACCTGGACTGGTGATTTATTTCACATATGGTAATATATATGTTTCAATGCTATTCTCTCAAATCATCCCACCCTCACCTTCTCCCACAGAGTCCAAAAGTCTGTTCTTTACATCTGTATCTCTTTTGCTATCTCGCATATAGAATCATCATGACCATCTTTCTAAATTCCATATATATGCCTTAATATACTGTATTGGTGTTTTTCTTTCTGACTTACTTCACTCTGTATAAGAAGCTCCAGTTTTGTCCACCTCATTAGAACTGATTCAAATGCGTTTTTTTTTTTTTTTTTTTTAATAGCTGAGTAATGTTCTATTGAGAAATCTGTGTGCAGGTCAGGAAGCAACAGTTAGAACTGGACACGGAACAATAGTCTGTTTCCAAATAGGAAAAGGAGTACGTCAAGGCTGTATATTGTTACCCTGCTTATTTAACTTATATGCAGAGTACATCATGAGAAATGCTGGGCTGGAAGAAGCACAAGCTGGAGTCAAGATTGCCGGGAGAAATATCAATAACCTCAGATATGCAGATGACACCACCCTTATGGCAGAAAGTGAAGAAGAACTAAAGATCCTCTTGATGAAAGTGAAAGAGGAGAGTGAAAAAGTTGGCTTAAAGCTCAACATTCAGAAAACTAAGATCATGGCATCCGGTCCCATCACTTCATGGGAAATAGATGGGGAAACAGTGGCTGACTTTATTTTTGGGGGGCTCCAAAATCATTGAAGATGGTGACTGAAGCCATGAAATTAAAAGTCACTTACTACATTTCTCCAAAGACGAAATACAGATGGCTAACAAACACATGAAAAGATGCTCAACATCACTCATTATCAGAGAAATGCAAATCAAAACCACTATGAGGTACCATTTCATGACAGTCAGAATGGCTGTGATCCAAAAGTTTACAAGCAATAAATGCTGGAGAGGGTGTGGAGAAAAGGGAACCCTCTTACACTGTTGGTGGGAATGCAAATTAGTACAGCCACTATGGAGAACAGTGTGGAGATTCCTTAAAAAACTGGAAATAGAACTGCCTTATGATCCAGCAATCCCACTGCTGGGCATACACACGGAGGAAACCAGAATTGAAAGAGACATGTGTACCCTAATGTTCATTGCAGCATTGTCTATAATAGCCAGGACATGGAAGCAACCTAGATGTCTATCAGCAGATGAATGGATAAGAAAGCTGTGGTACATATACACAATGGAGTATTACTCAGCCATTAAGAAGAATACATTTGAATTGGTTCTAATGAGGTAGATGAAACTGGAGCCTATTATACACAGTGAGGTAAGCTAGAAAGAAAAACACCAATACAGTATACTAACGCATATATATGGAATTTAGAAAGATGGTAACAATAACCCTGTATGCTGCTGCTGCTGCTAAGTTGCTTCAGTCGTGTCCGACTCTGTGCAACCCTGTATACGAGACAGCAAAAGAGGCACTGATGTACAGAACAGTCTTTTGGACTCTGTGGGAGAGGGAGAGGGTGGGATGATTTGGGAGAATGGCATTGGAACATGTATAATATCATATATGAAACGAGTCTCCAGTCTGGGTTTGATGCATGATACTGGATGCTTGGGGCTGGTGCACTGGGATGACCCAGAAGGATGGTACAGGGAGGGAGGAGGGAGGAGGGTTCAGGATGGGGGACACGTGTATACCTGTGGTGGATTCATGTTGATATATGGCAAAACCAGTACAGTATTGTAAAGTTAAAAAATAAAATAAATTAAATTAAATTAAAAAATAAATAAAAGACACTTACTCCTTGGAAGGAAAGTTACGACTAACCTAGACAGCTTATTAAAATGCAGATGCGTCATTTTGTCAACAAATGTCCATCTAGTCAAGGCTATGGTTTTTCCAGTGGTCATGTATGGATGTGAGAGTTGGACTGTGAAGAAAGCTGAGTGCCGAAGAATTGATGCTTTTGAACTGTGGTGTTGGAGAAGACTCTTGAGAGTCCCTTTGACTGCAAGGAGATCCAACCAGTCCATCCTAAAGGAGATCAGTCCTGGGTGTTCATTGGAAGGACTGATGCTGAAGCTGAAACTCCAATACTTTGGCCACCTGATACGAAGAGCTGACTCACTTTAAAAGACCCTGATGCTGGGAGAGATTGAAGGCAGGAGGAGAAGGGGATGACAGAGAATGAGATGGTTGGATGGCATCACCGACTCAATGGGCATGAGTTTGGGTAAACTCTGGGAATTGGTGATGGACAGGGAGGCCTGGCATGCTGTGCTTCATAGGGTCGCAAAGAGTTGGACACGACTGAGCGACTGAGCTAAACTGAACTGAACTGATTCCATTGTGTATATGTACCACAGCTTTCTTATCCATTCATCTGCCGATGGACATCTAGGATGTTTCCATGTCTTAGCTATTGTAATCAGTGCTGCAATGAACATTGGGGTACACGTGTCTCTTTCTATTCTGGTTTCCTCTGTGTGTGTTCTCAGCAGTGGAATTGCATGATCATATAGCAGTTCTATTTCCAGCTTTTAAGGAATCTCCACACTGTTCTCCATAGTGGCTGTACTAGTTTGCATTCCCACCAACAGTGTAAGAGGGTTCCCTTTTCTCCACACCCTCTCCAGCATCTCTTTTTTGCAGACTTTTTGATAGCAGCCATTCTGACAAGTGTAAGATGGTACCTCGTTGTAGTTTTGATTTGCATTTCCCTGATAATGAGTGATGTCGAGCATCTTTTCATGTGTTTGTTAGCCATCTATATGTCTTCTTTGGATAAATGTCTGTTTAGTTCTTTGGCCCAATTTTTGATTGGGTGGCTTATTTTTCTGGAATTGTGCTGCAGAAGCTGCTTGTATATTTTTGAGATTAATTCTTTGTCAGTTGCTTCATTTGCTATTATTTCCTCCTATTCTGAAGGCTGTATTTTCACCTTGCTTATAGTTTCCTTCGTTGTGAAAAAGCTTTTAAGTTTAATTAGGTCCCATTTGTTTATTTTTTATTTTATTTCCATTACTCTGGGAGGTGGGTCATAGAGGATCCTGCTGTGATTTATGTTGGAGACTGTTTTGCCAATGTTTTCCTCTAGAAGTTTTATAGTTTCTGGTCTTACATTTAGATCTTTAATCCATTTTGAGTTTATTTTTGTGTATGGTGTTAGAAAGTGTTCTAGTTTCATTCTTTTACAAGTTGTTGACCAGTTTTTCCAGCACCACTTGTTAAAGAGATTTTCTTTTCTCCATTGTATATTCTTACCTCCTTTGTCAAAGAAGGTGTCCATAGGTGCATGGATTTATCTCTGGGATTTCTATTTTGTTCCATTGATCTATATTTCTGTCTTTGTGCCAGTACCATACTATCTTGATGACTATAGCTTTGTAGTATAGCCTGAAGTCAGGCAGGTTGATTCCTCCAGTTCCATTCTTCTTTCTCAAGATTGCCTTGTCTATTCAAGGTTTTTTGTGTTTCTATACAAATTGTGAAATTATTTGTTCTAGCTCTGTGAAAAATACCACTGGTAGCTTGATAGGGATTGCATTGAATCTATAAATTACTTTGGGTAGTATTCTGATTTTCACTATATTGATTCTTCCAATCCATGAACATGGTATATTTCTCCATCTATTTGTGTCATCTCTGATTTCTTTCATCAGTATTTTATAATTTTCTATATATAGGTCTTTTGTTTCTTTGGGTAGATTTATTCCTAACTATTTCATCCTTTTCATTGCAATGGTGAATGGAATTGTTTCCTTAATTTCTCTTTCCGTTTTCTCATTGTTAGTGTAGAGGAATGCAAGGGATTTCTGTGTGTTAATTTTATATCCTGCAACTTTACTATATTAATTGTTTAGCTCTAGTAATTTTCTGGTGTTGTCTTTAGGGTTTTCTATGTAGAGGATCACGTCATCTGCAAACAGTGAGAGTTTTACTTCTTCTTTTCCAATCTGGGTTGATTTTATTTCTTTTTCTTCTCTGATTGCTGTGGCTAAAACTTCCAAAACTATGTTGAATAGTAGTGGTGAGAGTGGACACCCTTGTCTTATTCCTAACTTTAGGGAAAAGGCTTTCAACTTTTCACCATTGAGAATAATGTTTGCTGTGGGTTTATCATATATGGCTTTTATTATGTTGAGGTATGTTCCTTCTATACCTGCTTTCTGGAGGGTTTTTTTGTTTTTTGTTTTTGTTTTTGTTTTTTTAATCATAAATGGATGTTGAATTTTTTCAAAGGCTCTCTCTTCATCTATTGAGATACTCACATGATTTTTATCTTTCAATTAGTTAATGTGGTGTATCACATTGATTGGTTTGTGACTATTGAAGAATCCTTGCATCCCTGGGATAAAACCCACTTGGTCATGATGTATGACCTTTTTAATATGTTGTTGGATACTGTTTGCTAGAATTTTGTTAAAGATTTTTTGCATCTATGTTCAGCAGTGATATTGTCCTATAGTTTTCTCTTTTTTGTGGCATCTTTGTCTAGTTTTGGTATTAGGGTGATGGTGGCCTCATAGAATGAGTTTGGAAGTCTACCTTCCTCTGCAATTTTATGGAAGAGTTTGAGTGGGATAGATGTTAGCTATTCTCTAAATTCTTGGTAGAATTCACCTGTGAAGCCATCTGATCCTGGGCTTTTATTTTTGGAAGATTTTTTTTTAATCACAGTTTTGATTTCCATGCTTGTGATGGGTCTGTTAAAATTTTCTATTTGTTCCTGGTTCAGTTTTGAAAAGTTACACTTTTCTAAGAATTTGTCCATTTCTTCCAAGTTGGCATATAGTTGTTGATAGTAGTCTTTTTATTGGCATATAGTTGCTGATAGTAGTCTCTGATGATCCTTTGTATTTTTATTTTGTCTGCTGTGATTTCTCTATTTTCATTTCTAATTTTGTTGACTTGATTCTTCTCCCTTTTTTCCTTGATGAGTCTGGCTAATGGTTTGTCTATTTTATTTATCTTCTCAAAGAACCAGCTCTTAGTTTTGTTGATTTTTGCTACAGTCTCCTTTGTTTCTTTTCATTTATTTCTGCCCTAATTTTTATGATTTTTTTCCTTCTACTAACCCTGAGGTTTTTCATTTCTTCTTTTTCTAGTTGCTTTAGGTGTAAAGTTAGTTTCTTTATTTGATTTTTCTCTTGTTTCTTGAGGTAAGCTTGTATTGCTATGAACCTTCCACTTAGCACTGCTTTTACTGAATCTCATAGGTTTTGGGTTGTTGTGTTTTCATTTTCTGTGCATATTTTGATATCTTTTTTGATTTCTTCTGTGATTTCTTGGTTATTCAGAAGCATGTTGTTTAGCCTCCATATGTTTGTATTTGTAATAGTTTTTTTTTTTTCTCCTGAAGTTGACATCTAATCTTACCGCATTGTGATCAGAAAAGATCATAGGAATGATTTCATTTTTTTTGTATTTACCAAGGCTACATGGCAGCAGCAGCAGCAGATTTATGGCACAGGATGTGATCTATCCTGGAGAAGGTTCTGTGTGCACTTGAGAAAAAGGTGAAATTCATTGTTTTGTGGTGAAATGTCCTATAGATATCAGTTAGGTCTAAATGGTCAACTGCATCATTTAAAGTTTGTATTTCTTTGCTAATTTTCTGTCTAGTTGATCTATCAATAGGTGTGAGTGGAGTATTAAAATCTCCCACTATTATTGTGTTACTGTTAATTTCCCCTTTCAAACTCGTTAGCATTTGCCTTACATATTGCAGTGTTCCTATGTTGGGTGCATATATATTTATAATTGTTATATCTTCTTGGATTGATCCTTTGCTCATTATACAGTGTCCTTATTTGTCTCTTTTCACAGCCTTTATTTCAAAGTCTATTTTATCTGATATGAGTATTGCTACTCTTGCTTTCTTTTGGTCTCCATTTGTGTGAAATATCTTTTTCCAGCCCTTTACTTTCAGTCTGTATGTGTCCTTTGTTTTGAGGTGGGTCTCTTTTAGACAGCATGTATAGGGATCTTATTTGGTATCCATTTAGCCAGGCTTTGTCTTTTGGTTGGGGCATTCAACCATTTACATTCAAGGTAATTATTGATAAGTATGATCTCATTGCCATTTATTTTGCTGTTTTAGGTTAGAGTTTATAAACCTTTTCTTTGTTTCCTGTCTAGAGATGATCCTTTGGCATTTGTTGAAGACCTGGTTTGGTGGTGCTGAATTCTCTGAGCTTTTGCTTGTCTGTAGAGCTTTTGATTTCTCCTGAATATTTGAATGAGATCTTTGCTGGGTATAGTAATCTGGGTTGTAGATTTTTCTCTCTCATCACTTAAAGTATGTCCTGCCATTCCTTTCTGGCCTGAAGAGTTTCTATTGAAAATCAGCTGTTATCCTTATGGGAATCCCCTTGTGTGTTATTTGTTGCTTTTCCCTTGTTGCTTTTAATACTTGCTCTTTGTGTTTGACTTTGTTAATTTGATTAATACGTGACTTGGGGTGTTTTGCCTTGGGTTTATCCTGTTTGGGACCCTGTGGGTTTCTTGGACTTGGGTGACTATTTCCTTTCCCATTTTAGGGAAGTTTTCAACTATTATCTCCTCAAGTATTTTCTCATGGCCTTTCTTTTTGTCTTCTTCTTCTGGGATTCCTATGATTCGAATGTTGGAACATTTAACATTGTCCCAGATGTCTCTGAGGTTGTCCTCATTTCTTTTAATTCTTTTTTCTTTTTTCCTCTCTGTTTCATTTATTTCCACCATTCTACCTTCCACCTCACTTATCCTATCTTCTGCTTCAGTTATTCTACTGTTGGTTCCCTCCAAAGTGCTTTTGACCTCACTTACTGCATTTTATTCATTATTGATTGACTCTTTTTTTATTTCTTCTAGGTCCTTGTTAAACATTTCTTGCATTTTCTCAATCCTTGTCTCCAGTCCATTTATCTGTAACTCCATTTTGTTTTCAAGATTTTGGATCATCTTTACTATTATTATTCTGAATTCTTTTTCAGGTAGGCTCCCTATCTCTTCCTCTTTTGTTTAGTTTGGTGGGCATTTATCATGTTCCTTACCTGCTGAATATTTCTTTGCCTTTTCATTTTGTTTTGATTGCTGTGTTTGGGGTGGCCTTTCTGTATGCTGGAAGTTTGTGGTTCCTCTTTATTGTGGAGGTTCCTCTCTGTGGGTGGGGTTGGATGAGTGGCTTGTCAAGGTTTTCTGGTTAGGGAAGCTTGCATCAGTGTTCTGGTGAGTGGAGCTGGATCTCTTCTCTTGGAGTGCAATGAAGTGTCCAGTAGTGAGTTTTGAGGTGTCTAACGGTTTGGTGTGACTTTTGGCCACCTGTATTTTAATGCTCAGGGTTATGTTCCTGCATTGCTGGAGAATTAGTGTGGTATGTCTTGCTCTGAAACTTGTTGTCTCTTGGGTTAAGCTTGGTTTCAGTGTAAGTATGGGGGCTTTTGGATGAGCTCTTGTCAATTAATGTTCCCTGTAGTCAGGCGTTCTCTGGTGTTCTCAAGTTTTGGATTTAAGTCTCTTGCCTCTGGCTTTCAGTCTTGTTCTTACAGTAGCCTAAAGACTTCTCCATCCATATAGCACTGATGATAAAACATCTAGGTTAATGATGAAAAGATTCTCCACAATGTGGACACCCAGAAAGGTTCATAGAGTTACATGGAGAAGAGAAGAGGGAGGAGGGAGATAGAGGTGACCAGGAGGAGAAGAGGGGGAATCAAAAGGAGAGAGACCAATCTAGCCAGTAATCAGGTCCCTAAGTGTTCTCCAAAGCCCAGAACACCCAAGAGATTCACAGAATTAAGTAGAGAAGAGAAGGGTGAGGGAGGAGATAGAGGTGATCTGAGGGAGAAAAAAGAGAGTCAAAAGGGGATAGAGCAATCAAACCAGTAATCACACCCTTAAGTAAAAACGGTTACTGAAGATTAGATTCTTAAAGGTACAAAATTGAGAACAAATACCAAAAAGCAAAGATTAAAAATCTAGAGTAGAGGTTAGACTCTCAAAAATACAATATTAAAAATACAATACAAAATGACAAAAATGATAAAATATATGAAATTTGCTTTAAAATAGGGTCTTTTTTTGAAAGGTAATATCAGGTTATAAAAATGAAAATTAAAGGAGTAATAAAGAACTTAAAAATCAAACAAATTTTAAAAATTAAAAATGATAATAGTAAAATATATCTAGGAATTTCTCTGGAACTGTTGAGGGCAGTGTGGGGTCAATTCATTTTCAGATAGCTCTTTGTTCCAGCTTACACTTCTTTTCAAGGTCTATAGGCCCCTTCCAATGCTTATTCAATACTAACTACAGGGTTTTAATCTGTTGCACCTGTCACTTCCAAAGCGGTTCCCTCTTTGTTTATTTTGGTTTCCTCTGTTTGCAAGTCTGTTCAGTGTCTAATTTCTGCCCTGACATAAGGGGACAATGGTGGTCACTTATTTAGGCTAACTTGTTCAGTTGTGCTGTGGAGAGGGAGGTACACTGCACATAATATCACTGGTGTGTGTGGGGAGTGCTTGCAGTGAATGGACCACACTGCATTTGCCGCAGCTCAGAGCACCTGTGCTTTCCCGGTCTACACTGCTCAGGTTCCAGGTTGCTCTGCAGGGGAACTTTCCAAACCGGGCCCTGGGTTTTGTGCACTTCCCAGGTCTAAGCTGCTCAGGTTCAAGTTCTCAGGTACTTCACAAGGCAAAGACTTGGTTGGGCGTGCGTTTTGTGCCCTTCCCAGGTCCGAGCAGCTCAGGTGACCATGTGCTTGGTGAACGCACTGTTTCAGGTGGTCTGTGTATCTTAGTCATCTCCCTGGTCCCAGCCTCTCGGTTTCCTGGGTGCACTGCAAGAGCACTGTCTCAGGTGTGCCATGTGTCTCCTCTGGGGAGCTGATATCTGGCTGTGATCCTCCTGGCAGATGTCAACCGTCCAGGATCCCAGGAAGACTTGGTTAGCAACTGGGAGCCTGCTCATAGTTTGGTGGAGGATGCCATCTCTGGGGCCGAGATTGTCATTGCCCCTTGCCTTCTGGCTCTGGCTGTTGCCAGCCTGCCTCTCTGCCTCCGGAGAGGGGATGGGCCGGTCCGCAGCTGGCTAGCTCTCCTCTGGTATTCGCTCAATCCTTTGTTCTGTGAGCAGGCCAGGCTGTGACTTAGGTTAGAGCTTTTAATGGGAAAGTTCTCTCTCTCTTTCCTTTTTTTTTTTTTTTTTTCTCTCTGGCTATCCTACAGTTTGGATTGCTATCTCAGGTTAGCTCCCTCAGATTGTCCTCAGGGCATTCAGGCTTGGTCCTTACCCTAAGCATGCAACCTGAGTCTCCTTGTCCAGCCCCTACTTGCTGGTGGCAGACAGGAGCATCTGGGCTACTTCCCTGCTGGGAGTTGCAGTTAAGCGCATATTCTGTGGGTTTGTTTGTTTTTTTCCTCCCGGTTATGTTGCCCTCTGAGATTCCAAATCTCCCCACAGACCCACCAGTGAGAGGGTTTCCTGGTGTTTTGAAACTTCTCCTCCTTCACAACTCCCTCCCTGGGACGGGTCTCTGTCCCTAACTCTTTTGCCTCTCTTTTTGTCCTTTATATTTTGTCCTACCTCTTTTCGAAGAGAATGGGCTGCCTTTCTGGGTGCCTGGTGTCCTCTGCCAGCATTCAGAAGTTGTTTTGTGGAAGTTGCTCAGCATTTAAACTATCCTTTGATGAATTTGTAGGGGATAAAGTGGTCTCCCTGTCCTATTCCTCCGCCATTTTAGGACCGCCCTCCTCTGTCTGTTAATCTTTGTCACCAGTTTCCTCCTACTGGTTTGTCTTTTCTGTATTTTCAGGAACTTGTGTTAGTGATGTGATGGTAAGTCAAAGTGGTGTTGATGTAGCAGAAATAATATTAGAATAGCAGGTCTTTTCATTATTTTAATTGAAATTGAACTCTTGGAGTTTCTTCCTCTCAATCTTAGGTGTTGGATATGGAAGAGAAATTTCAGCCTATGTACTGGATTGTTGGAAGTGATTAACAGTGGTTAGAAGAAATCTGGTTGTAGAAACAATGAGCAGAGAAGAATGTAGAGGAACTTGTATGAAAAAAGGTATAGCTTTCAGGGGGTTCAGGAGAAAGATTTGGAAGGCATTTCACCTCAGCGGAAAAAGACTGAGGCACTGGGGTGCAGAATGGTGAGGGGGTGAAGATGCAAAGACTGCAGGAGGGGAGAATGGGATCATCATCCAGGTCAACTCGTACATTCACCATAGCCTCTGTTACATTTCCTTTCTGCTCTCGTTCCTTACTTCCCTCTCTTCCTTCATCTTGATGTGGGAGTCATTTCTGAACTCCGTGTGCATGCTGGCCTTTGAAGGTGGTGATTTTCTTTGTGAGAAATTTTTATAGTATGAAATCCATTTCTTTAGCAAATACATGAATACTCCAATACTTTTTTTTTTTTTTTTTTAATTTTGGTACCAGATTCAACCCATGCCTCTTATCTCAGAGGATTTCCATTTTACCTGCAGGTTTGACCTGACATTTTGATCCTACCTGGTCAGTTTTGTCCCTTTGAAGATAATTTTTAGTGAATTTATTCCACTTTCTTTTCAGCAGACAAAATAAATTCAATGCCCAAACCCACCATTAATGAGATAATCTCTAGGAAATTATCACAGTAATGAAATCATCTACTTGTTTGTGCCATCAACTAGATAAAAAGTACATAAAGGCAGGAATATGGTCTTACTGTTTTCAGCATTTACAGCACAGGACATGCCTTCCAACAGATAATTTTGATACTAATAAAAGTACATTCTTGTGTCCTTTTACTATCCTATTTCAATCCCTTTCTCTCAGCTCAGTGTTGGATCTAATAAATCTGAGTAAGCATCACAGGATGTCCTCCTGTATCTACTGTATCCTTTACCTTCTTCCCTTGTACCTTTATTTCCTTCTGAGAATGAGCCTCTGCAGATCTAAGGACTGAACTGTGTCCCTCTGAATTTCAGTATTGAAGTCCTACCTCCCATTGTGACTGGGTAGAATATAGGGCCTTTAGGGGATAAATGAGATTAAATAAGGCCAAAATGATGTGGCCCTTATCCAATACATAACAGTATAAGAAGATGTTGAGACACATCTCCCTCCTTCTCTCAGAATTCCCATATCCTAACAAAGGCCTGGTGAGCACACAGTGAAGGAAGCACACATGACCTGCAAGCCAAGAGCAGAGAACTCAAATGGGCATGGCCTTGCCTTGCCAGCACCTTAACCTTGGACTTACCAACATCCAGAACTGTGATAAGATAAATACATTTCTGTTCTTTAACCAGCCAGACTGTGGTATTTTGTGGTAGACTCTGGCCTGAGCTGTCTACACAGCAGAATCTTCTCCAGTTCAGCATTTCCCTCTGTCACTCACCACTTCTGTTTCCAGAGTGAGAGCACATGGGGCAGGCCAGAGACTTGAGTGGTGTGAATGGTGTCCCAGGGACCACGTCTCGTTAGATTATTCAAAAAATTCTTCTTTTCTGACCTGTATTCAGAGCTAATGAGCTGATTCAAGGTCTCAGTAAATTCACTTCTCAGTTCCCAACAGGAAGGCAGGAGCCTGGGACACTGGGTGAGACCTGCTGTGACGGGGAGAGGTGATTTTGGTCCCAGTTCCAGGTAGGACCAGGCAGTAGACCTGGTTACACAGGAAGAAGTCTCACCTGGATGAAGCAGAGAAGGCTCATGTATAAACTTCCAGATTGTTCACTCCTGTCTTCTGATTCTGGAGGGAAGCCCTGCATTAGTTATGTGTTGCTGTGCAAAAGCAAAAGAGACACTGATGTATAGAACAGTCTTATGGACTCTGTGGGAGAGGGAGAGGGTGGGAAGATTTGGGAGAATGACATTGAAACATGTAAAATATCATGTAAGAAAAAAAAATAAAAATAACTGCAATCAAAAAAAAAAAAAAAAAAAAAAACAAAAAACCGCTGAACTTGAGAGCTGGGCCCTAGTAGCTTTGGGCACATCTACAGGGAGGGCAGCATCCAGAGTGTCTGAAGGCCTATCCTCAGTGGTGTCCCTGGAGCTGGTTCTATAGGCCCAGGAGAAATACCTAGTGCCTCCCTTCCTGCTCCAGATTCAGTGAAGGCACATTAGGAGCTTAGAGTTGGCCATGGTGGGAATATTTATACCACAGAAGTCAACAAATGCTATTCACTGGAAATTTTTTTTCAGAGATCAGAATATTCATTTTTTAAATACTTACCAGTATACTTGCTCATGATCTCCTAAAATCTCTGCTCTGTCCTATGTCTGTGTCTCTCTTGCAGCTCTGGAGTTGAGGCTGAAGGATGGATCCCACAGCTGTGAGGGGAGAGTGGAAGTGAAGCACCAAGGAGAATGGGGAACAGTGAATGATCTGAATTGGAGCTTGGAGGAGGCAGCTGTGGTGTGCAGACACCTGGGGTGTGGGTCTGCTGTTGATGCTCCCAAACGGGCTAAATTTGGACCAGGAAATGGACCCATTTGGTTTCATTATATTCACTGCAAAGGGCCAGAGTCAGCTATCACAGAGTGTAGTTATTCTACTGTTGAAGACCATCATCCCAAGGGTCATTCCCATGACAATGATGCTGGAGCATCCTGCTCAGGTAAGTGCTGTCTGGCTGTCTGATCAAGAATGGAATCCCAAGTAGGAGAAGCCTCAGTCTCACCCCCTGAATAAAACTATGAAAATATGGATCACAGCCTTTAGAACATTCTTGGGTGAACATTCTAGTGAGCCAGTGATGCATTGAATGCTAGATGCTCATGGGAGCCAAAGGTCTTGCTTATCACTCGATTTAAGGCTCCATACCCACTGGTCACTGAACCCTTCAGGTCTCTGTTATAAATCATAGGAAGTGGGGATATAGGTCAAATACTTCATACATGTACAACTGCCCAGCTGGACTTCTAGGAATTAGGTTCATCATGGGAGCTTGTTGTATTCTTTCATGGGATGGTCAGACAAGTGCAGGTACACAAGGGGATATAGGAAAGGTGCAGGCAAATTAAGTGTATTATACTCACAGGTCCTAGAGAGACAGAGTGCCAGCAGTGGGTACAAGGGAGAGGTGGCAATAGAAAAGATGACCCAAAATGGGGTGTGAAAACCCATGAACAAGAAACAATAATCATGATATGTGTATAATTACACTATGAAAAGGCTTGAGGGGGTATCCTTGGTGTGTTTGAAGGTCACTAGGTCACAGGGAAGGACAAGAAGTGGGATTTATGTCAGGTGCTAATCTCATCACACTGGCTCACCTGGGTGGGGAGCTCACATCCTATTTGTGGGGATCCTGAGGCTGCAGGAAACCTGAAGTTTGGCAATTACAACACAGAAGCTGGAGCAAAACTAAGGGCATTGAGGTTAATAGAGTATGAAATGATACATGATAAGGGCTCAATCTTGTCTAAGTGTATTTGGCCTGAGCCAAGGTGGAAATTGGCTCCAGTGTCATGTATGGATGTGAGAGATGGACTAAAAAGAAAGCAAGCACTGAAGAATTGAGGCTTTTAAACTGTGGTGTTGGAGAACGCTCTTGAGTGTCCCTTGGACTATGGGGAAATCAAACCAGTCAATCTTAAAGAAAATCCAGTCCTGAATATTCATTGGAAGGACTGATGCTAAAGCTGAAACTCCAATATTTTGGCCATCTGATGCAAAGAACTGAGTCATTGGAAAAGACCCTGATGCTGGGAAAGACTGGAGGCAGGAGGAGAAGGGGATGACAGAGGATGCAATGGTTGGTTGGCATCAGTGATTCAATGGACATGAGTTTGAGCAAGCTCTGGGAATTGGTGATGGACAGGGAAGCCTGGCGTGCTGTAGTCCCTAGGGTTGCAAAGAGTAGGTTGTAGTCCCTACAAAGAGTAGGTAGGTTGCAGTCCCTACAAAGGGGTAGGTTGTAGTCCCTAGGGTTGCAAAGAGTAGGTAGGTTGTAGTCCCTACAAAGAGTAGGTTGTAGTCCCTAGGGTTGCAAAGAGTCTGACACGACTGAGCAACTGAACTGAACTGAACAGATATTTGTAGACAGCGTATGGATTTATTCATATATTTTTATCTAGTCTGAATGTCTTGTTTTTATTTGGAGTCTTTAAATTATTTAAATTTAATGTAATTATTGATATATTTTGATTTAAGTATGCTGGCCTGCTATTTGTTCTATATTTTTTTGGTTCCTATTTTAATCTTTAATTGAGTATTTTTTAGTACTCACTTTTATTTACTCTATGGTTTCATTAGCCATATCACCTTTTAAGGAGTTTTAATAGTGTTGAATTTTTACTCTTTAATCACAGTTTACTTTGAGATGACATTTTGTCACAACACACAATGTCACACGTACTATAGTAAACTTCCACTTGCCTGTTCTTGTCCTTTGTTCTATTTTGTCATATGTTCTACTTACAATTACATTACAAATCTTATAATGTGTTGCTATTATTTTTGCCTTATATATTCTATTATTTTAAAAACGAGAGAAGCTTTTTTATATTTACCCAAAGAGGTACTATTTAGTGCAGTCTCCATAGCTTGGAGAAGGCAATGGCACCCCACTCCAGTATTCTTGCCTAGAAAATTCCATGGACGGAGGAGCCTGGTAGGCTGCAGTCCATGGGGTCGCGAAGAGTCAGACATGACTGAGCGACTTCACTTTCATGCACTGGAGAAGGAAATGGCAACCCACTCCAGTGTTTTTGCCTGGAGAATCCTAGGGATGGGGGAGCCTGGTGGGCTGCCGTCTATGGGGTCGCACAGAGTCGGACACGACTGAAGCGACTTAGCAGTAGCAGCAGCAGCCATAGCTTTGGGTGGATCCACATTGTCATCTGTTATCATTTGCCTTTAGTCTGAAGAGCTTTCTGTAACTATTTTGTGCAGTGTTATGTCTGATGACATCAAAGTCTATCATCATTTATCTGAAATCATTTAAATTTTCATTCAATTTTGAAAAGTATTTTCATATGTGACTGAATTCTAGGTTAACTCCCTCACTCCCAGGTCCAATGCTTTAAATATGTTTTGACTTTGTTATGGGACTTAAATTGCCTCAGACAAAAAGTAAGGACAACTTATCATTTTTACCTCTATATAATGTGACAAATTTTTTGACTGCTTTTAAGACTGTCTTTTTGTTTGTATATTTATCAGTGGATTTCAGCAATTGTATTATAGGGTTTTCTAAGAATGTTTTCTTTATCTCAATGGGGATTTGTTTAACCTCCTAGATCAGTGGGTTTACAGCTTTCATTAAATATGGAAGAATTCCATCTGTCATCTAACATTTTCTCCTACTCATTTCTTATTCTGAATCTTTAAAAACACATATAATTTTATATTTTTCCACATGTCATTGAGCTTCCATTCATATTTTTCTTTTTTTCTGTTTCTGCTTGTGCTTAGATAGTCCCAATTCTTTTATTCTGCAATGTCTAACCTCTTGTTAAATTAATCCAAATAATTGTTCATTCCAGATATTGTATTTTTAGTTTTAGAAGTCCCATTTGTTTTTCTTTTTAGTTTTCTCTCTGTGTTTATTTTTATGCTTCATTAAGCTTCATTAGTAGTTTAAAGATTTTATCAGCCAATTCAATCATCTCTTAAATTTCAGAATCAATTTTTAACTATTCTTTTAAAAAACTTGTAATGAGTTACTTTTTCCTTTTGGGGGAATTCTAGTAATTTTTTGATTGGATGCTGGAAATTGCTAGGCAATCATTTACAGGTAAAAACTCTAGCAAAAAATAATCAGAACGCACTCAGAAACCAGGGAGTTGTATTTGAAGAATTAGGTTTTTTTTTTTTTTTTTTCCAGTGAGTCACCGTCATTCTTTTTTTTTTTTTCCCAAGATTTCTTTTTTTTTCCTTTTTTTTAAAAATTTAATTTAATTTTATTTTTAAACTTTACATAATTGTATTAGTTTTGCCAAATATCAATATGAATGCACCACAGGTATACATGTATTTCCCATCCTGAACCCTCCTCCCTCCTCCCTCCCCTACCATCCCTCTGGGTCGTCCCAGTGCACTAGCCCCAAGTATCCAGTATCGTGCATGGAACCTGGACTGGCATCTCGTTTCTTACATGATATTTTACATGTTTCAATGTCATTCTCCCAAATCTTCCCACCCTCTCCCTCTCCCACAGAGTCCATAAGACTGTTCTATACATCAGTGTCTCTTTTGCTGTCTCGTACACCGGGTTATTGTTACCATCTTTCTAAATTCCATATATATGTGTTAGTATACTGTATTTATGTTTTTCCTTCTGGCTTACTTCACTCTGTATAATAGGCTCCAGTTTCATCCACCTCATTAGAACTGATTCAAATGTATTCTTTTTAATGGCTGAGTAATACTCCATTGTGTATATGTACCACAGCTTTCTTATCCATTCAGCTGCTGTTGGACATCTAGGTTGCTTCCATGTCCTGGCTATTATAAACAGTGCTGCGATGAACATTGGGGTACACGTGTCTCTTTCCCTTCTGGTTTCCTCAGTGTGTATGCCCAGCAGTGGGATTGCTGGATCATAAGGCAGTTCTATTTCCAGTTTTTTAAAATGTGTTCCTCTGTTGGCCAAGTGATGGATTTTTATTTGGTTTCCCTCCTTTAGTTTCAAAACTTCCTGTGATCCCATCTTACCTGCCACATGCCTCATTTACACTTAACTTCTACAGCAGTTGCTTCTTCTTTTTTTTTTTTCATCCATCTGTATTTCTTAAAATGGTGCTTGCTTATCTGAAGTGGAAGAAATGAAAAAGTATGGCAGGGTTAGTTGGCAGATGGGAGGAGCAGAGGGTGATGTAATATCTAGAAACTTATTCCACTAGTATTTCCCTAAATATTTATGTTTTATTCATATTGACACTTTTTTGACTTGGGACTCTCCAAGTTATAGCTTGTTTGCTTGCTGGCTTCTTCCTCTTTTCTATTCCTTTATTTTTGGCAGTGTGTCAGATTCTTTTAAAATTATAGAACATGCATGAATGAAATTAAATGAGATACAAATAAATGGAAAGTTATCATATGTTCACGGACTGGAAGAATTAATATTGTTAAATGTCTGTATTATTCAAAGTGATGTACAGATTTGATGCAATCCCTATCAAAAGTCCAGTGGCATTGTTTGTGGAAATGAAAAAGCAATCCCAAAATAAGAGTGTGTTATTCAATTTTTAGACATTTCTTTAGTTTCCTGTTTTCTTATCATCTCTGATTTTTAGTTTCACTCCACTGTGGTGATAAAAGACTCTTCAAATGATTTAATCTTCTTGAATTTGTTTAGACTTGTTTGTAACCTCACAAATCCTCTATTCTGGACAACACCCCATGTGTGCCTGAGAAGAATGCATAGTTTTCTCTGGATAGGAATACAGAATTAATATAATGATAGTGCATGCTACATTGCTTCAGTCATGTCCAACTCTTTGCAACGCTATGGACTGTAGACTGCCAGGCTACTCTGCCCATGGTATTCTCCAGGCAAGAATATTGGAGTGGGTTACCAAGCACTCCTCTAGGGAAACTTCACAGCCCAGGGATCAAACCCACATCTCTTATGTTTCCTGCATTGGCAGGTGAGTTCTTTACCACTAGAGCCACCTAGGAAGCCCATTTACAGTGACAGTATTAAAATCAATTACTAACATCCCTTAGGATTTTCTGTGACTCCTGACTCAGAAGAAAAGCCTCTAATAGGAAGTGATTTACAAACACAGCTGTCTGGAAAACTCCCACTGAAAACTCCCTCTCTCCCAGGTTATTGATAAATCCTGGGATTTCAAGAGAGATGATCAGGACCAATCCCCTCTCTGTGACTCTCTGAACTTTCTTAACTCATCATCTTTCCCACTGAGATCACCTAATGAATTCTTGGAATTTTTACCATAAATATATGGGAAAAACAAAATGTGATGCCATAAGAATGATTTAGTGATAGTGTCTGTATTTCTACTCTTGAGCTGTCACCTGTCTACAAGTTGGCATGCACTCATGGATCCAGCCTTAGGATTTTTCCTAACCTAAGTCACTTGGGGACTAGGTCCTGTGAGAAAAAAAATTGATCAGAATATTAGCCCCACAAGTCCCAGGAAAGCTTTCTAACCTGGTCTGGATCATAGGTCTTTAATCTCATACCCCACGTCCTTCAGGGTGGGTTCTGTTCTGCATATCTCTGTGTTCAAATTTAAGTGCCTGCATATTACACAGTTTCCTTGGGTCTGTAGGTCCCAGATTCTAAATGGAAAATTTACTTCTGCACCCAATGCTAAAATATATATTTAGCTATTCCAGTGATCTGTCTTGGGCCCAGTAATTTTCAGGTTTCTAGACCAAGGAATTCACATTTCTAAACAATCTCAAAGCATAAGTTCTTGCGATCCAGCCCTCCCACATTGATCCTGCAGGTTTTTCTGAATTTCTCTTCAGAAACTTGCTCATGAAAATGCAAGTGTGACACTAATTGTCAAATTCTCTCTCCATGCCCTAATATGGAAAAGAAAAGCTTTCACATCACTGCCTGTGATGTGTTGTTTCCATTTGTGAAGCCAGGATCATGAAGACTCACTGGTTTTGTTGTTGTTTCCTCTTAGGATTTGTTCGTCTGGTTGAAGGGGATGGACCCTGCTTAGGCCGAGTAGAAGTACATTCTGGAGAACACTGGACCCCAGTGTCTGATGGGAACTTTGCACTCCCCATTGCCCAGGTCATCTGTGCAGAGCTGGGATGTGGCAAGGCTGTGTCTGTGCTGGGACACCTGCCCTTCAGAAAGTCAAATGGCCGGGTCTGGGCTGAAGAGTTCAGATGTAAAGGGGAGGAGCGTAAGCTCCAGTTCTGCCCCAGAGTGCCCTGTCCAGGGGGCACTTGTCACCACAGTGGAGCTGTTCAGGTGAGATGTAGATCAGGACTTAACCTCCCTGCACACTCTGTTCAGGTGAGAAATGGTGAGATTTTGCTGAAGTCCTATCTTCTCCTACCAGGATACTCAGAAGTCCGGCTCATGACAAACAGCTCCTCTCAGTGTGAGGGGCAGGTGGAGATGAACATTTCTGGACAATGGAGGGCGCTCTGTGCCTCCCACTGGACTCTGGCCAATGCCAACATTGTCTGTCGTCAGCTCGGCTGTGGAGTCGCCCTCTCTACCCACCGAGGATCACACTTTATGGAAGGAGGTGATCAGATCTCAGCAGTCCGATTTCACTGCTCGAGGGCAGAGTCCTTTCTGTGGAGTTGCCCTGTGACTGTCCTGGGTGGTCCTGACTGTTCCCATGGCAACACAGCCTCTGTGACCTGCTCAGGTAAGAGAGGGGGAAGGACTACTGTTACTCAGGATGCTCCTGGAGTGAAATGTCCCCAAGAGCAGAGAGTGAGGGAAAACTGGCTTCAAAAGATAGATATTTCACAAAATATCTTTATTTTTTATGAAACGGTTCTTCTAATTGTTAATCCATTTTCAAGTCATGACAAGAAATATTAAGAGGAATAATACATTTAAAAATAAACATTATTATTTACCTACATGTAATCTTAGTGAGCAATGTATAAGTAATGAGCTTATATCTCACTCAGTGTTTTTTTTCTTTCTGAACTTTCATAAAACTACTTATACATATCTGGTTCCTTTACTCAGCATGCACTTTTTAACTACAAAGACATCCATTGAAATTCAGGACATTTTAATCTCACACAAGATTATTATTGTTAGAGATTTATTTATTTATTTTTGGCTACACTTGGTCTTTGTTGCTGCACACGGGCTTCCTCTGTTTACAGTGAGTGGGGGCTTCCCTCTAGTTGTGGTGCTCAGGCTTCTCATCGTGGTGGCTTCTCTTGAAGCAAAGCATACTCTCTAAGGCAAGCAGGTTTCAGTAGTTGTGGCTCATGGGCGTAGTAGTTCCACAGCATGTGGGATCTTCCTGGAGTGGGGATGGAACCCATGTCTCTTGCATTGGCAGGCAGATTCTTAACTACCAGAGAGGACCATACAATATTATTAATTTATTTTGAAATATATATAAGCCTGTAGTTGTTAGCTTTTTGTTTGGTTTATGTTGTTATTTTAGAAAAGCTTTAATTACATGTTCAGTATTTTTAATGAAATCAGGATTATTCAGATTTCCTTTTCATTTTTCCCTTGTGGCTTAGACAGTAAAGAATCTGCTTGCAATACAGGAGACCCAGGTTCCATCTCTGGGTTGGGAAGATCCCCTGGAGAAGGACAGTGGCAACCCACTCCAGTATTCTTGCCTGGAGAATCCCATGGACAGAGGAGCCTGGTGGGCTATAATCCATAGGATCACAAAGAGTTGGACATGAATGAGTAACTAATATACACACATTCCTTTTTGTGTCAATTTTTCAAGTGGTCATTTTCAAAACATTTCTTCATGTGAACTAAATATTCAAAAGTCTTGTCAAAAGCATCATAGTGCTTTAAGATGTCTGTCCATTTGTTTCTGTTTTAAACAATGAATTAGCTGTATATCCATGATCAAAGGAGCCTCCTTGAAAGCTGTGGAATCTGGTGCTAGATGCCAAGGGACCAGGAGGATGTTCATTCACTTGTGCACCCAGTGATAGGAAGTGAGTCCTTTGTAAGGTCTGTGCAGTCAGCAGGAGCCAGTGAACCTACTCCAACCCCTCTAGGCAATGGTCAGGGAAAACCTGGAGAAACCTGGAGAATGCTGAGTTGGTCAGACACCTACAGATAAGAGAAAACTTCTCAAAGAGAAGTCCATGATTCCTGAGGGTAGATTTCAACAATCTATGCTGCTGCTGCTAAGTCACTTCAGTCGTGTCCGACTCTGTGTGACCCCATAGATGGCAGCCCACCAGGCTCCCCCGTCCCTGGGATTCTCCAGGCAAGAACACTGGAGTGCGAAAAAAAAAAAAAAAACAAGAAAGAGAGCAGGTGCTAAGAGTTCTTTTTCAGTGCTGTCCCTCCTTCCAAGGCAACACAGCATGGAGGAGACCTAGGCTTTGGGAACTTTTCCTTGGGGAAAAAGAGAAAAAATCTGTCAGTGTCCAGCTCCCCAGCTCAGTGGGAGGCACCTGGAGAAACCCTTTTCTTTCTAATAGTACCAAGAGTTCTGGGGCCAGACCTCATGACTGGGGGCAGAGAAAGGATGTGAAAGGTTATTGAGAATGTCAAAGGGTATAAGATGGATGCACTTTTTGCTGACTGTACTCAAGATTTCAACAAGAAACTTCTGCACAAGCCTCTGGGGAAACCTCACAGAAGGATTGCTGTCTCTGGGCCTGTGGGCATCCCCAGTGCCCTCAGTACTCAACCCACACCTACCTCTACTCTGTTGACAGCTCCCTGTGTGTATTCCCAAGTGTGGAGGGTGAGAGTAAACTCTAGTAAATGGAATGTTTTCAGGAAAACAGAGCAGACCTGTGGGTAAGAGGGTAACCACACACTTGAGCTGAAGTAGAATCTTCTACAAACAAAAGAGATGTTTCCAGAAGCCAGCCTGGTGAGTGGTAAGAACCAGAGAAGACAAAAAAGTTAAAACTTCTGCAACAGAAGGAGCAAGGAACACCAAGTGTGTATATCCATACAAGGTCAGAGAAGAGTATATATCATTTAAAGGTAATTACTAAAGATTTGAGGGGCGAGGGTTGTCTACTACTTCAAATGCAAAAAAACAGCAGTGCAAAGGACCATCAAGATGGAAAGATGTCATCACCACAAACGGTGACAAATATCCTCGAAACTGACAGTCACATGTTGATGACAGAATTTTGATCTAGCTTAAGAAGCCTGGTGGACTGCAGTCCATGGGGTCGCTAAGAGTTGGACATGACTAAGCAACTTCACTTTCACTTCTCACTTTCATGCACTGGAGAAGGAAATGGCAACCCACTCCAGTGTTCTTGCCTGGAGAATCCCAGGGATGATGGAGCCTGGTGGGCTGCCGTCTATGGAGTTGCACAGAGTCGGACACGACTGAAGCGACTTAACAGCAGCAGAAAGAATCCAACACTGTTGTTTTGAAGAACTTCAATGAGCTACAAAAATGGCAATTCAATGAAATCAGAAGAATAAAACAATAAGAAATTTAACAAAGAGACAGAAATTATAACAAAGAACCAACAGAAATATTGGTCATGAAAAATTAAATAAGTGAAATGAGATAAATGTAACAGAGAGTATCTAAAATAGAGTAGACAACATTCAAGAGAGAATCTGTGACTCCAGGATAGGAAATTTGAAACAACTCAATTGGTAGAGAATAAAGAAAAATGAATATAAAAGAGTAAAAAAATCCTATGTGATCTCTGAATCTCCACCCAACATACATATATTAGAAAAATTAAGATTCAGGAAGGATCCCTAATATTAGAATAATTAGAGTCAAGAAGGAGGTGATATGAAAAAGTTTATTTACATAAATAATAGCCAAGAACTTTCCAAACATAAGGAAGAGACTTGGACACCCAAGTTCACAAAGGATCACCCTATTACCTGAATGCAAAAATACCTTCTCCTGGATACTGTATAATGAAATTGTCAACATTTTAACAGATAATCATTAATGTAGCAGGAAAGAATATTGTCATCTACATTGGAACGCTCATTAGATTATCAGTGGATTTCTCAGAAAAATATCTATAGGCCTGGAGAGAGTGGAATGACTTATTCAACGTGTTGAAAGAAAAAGAATTACCAGTCATGAATACTCTATCAGTGATGTTATCCTTCACATAGGAAAGAGAAGTAAAGATTTTCACAGAGAAATAAAAGCTGAGGGATTTAGTTCATCACTGCTAGACCTGACTTATAAGAAATGTTGAAAGGGCTTTTTCAAGCCAAAATGAAATACTGCTAATTTGTGACATGAAAATAAATGAATGTATACAATAGACTAATAAAGGTGAATATAAAGTGAGATTTAGAAACCTCTAATTCTGTACCAGAATGGTGTATTAACCACCTCACTATAGTATAAAGGTTAAAGGAAAAAAATAGTAAAAACAAGGTGTGTGTGTGTGCGCGCACGTGCATGCAGCTCAATCATGTCTGACTCTTTATAACACCATGGACTGTAGCCTACCAGGCTCCTCTGTCAGTAGGATTTTCCAGGCAAGAAAATTGGAGTGGGTTGCCATTTCCTTCTCCAGGGGATCTTTCCAACCCAGGGATTGAACTTGCATTGGCAGGCAGGGTCTTTACCACTGTGAAGCCTGAAAACCAGGTAGATGTTACAATTTGTTAACACACACACAACATAAAAGATAAAATGTGACATCAGACTATGAAAGGAAGGATTAAAAACTGGAACAATTGTAGGTGTCCTAAGTTGCTATCAGCATAAAATGAACCATTACATATATATAATATGTTTATGTAAGACTCATGGTAACTGCCTAACAAAACAATGCAGCAGAACAAAACAATGCACTGGGACTACAAAACAGTCAGAAAGCAATAAGATGGCATTAGGAATTTCTTGGTATCTAGAGAAACCAAGGGAACATTTCATGCAAAGAGGGATGCAATAAAGGACAGAAATTGTATGACCTAACAGAAGGAGAAGTTATTAAGAAGAGGTGGTAAGAATACACAGAGAACTATACAAAAAAGATCTTCATGACCCAGAAACCACGATGGTGTGATCACCAACCTAGACCCAGATATCCTGGAATGCAAAGTCAAGTGGGCCTTGGGAAGCATCACTATGAACACCTCCACTAGGTGATGGAATTCCAGTTGAGCTATTTCAGATCCTGAAAGATGATGCTGTGAAAGGCTGCACTCAATACGTCAGCAAACTGGGAAAACTCAGCAGTGGCTACAACACTGGAAAAGGTCAGTTTCCATTCCAATCCCAAAGAAAAGCATTGCCAAAGAATGTTGAAACTACTGCACACTTGCACTCATCTCACACACTAGCAAAGTAATACTCAAAATTCTCCAAGCCAGGCTTCAACAGTACATGAACTGTGAACTTCCAGATGTTCAAGCTGGATTTGGAAAAGAGAGAGGAACCAGAGATCAAATTGACAACATCTGTTGGAACGTTGAATAAGAAAGAGAGTTCCAGAAAAAATCTATTTCTGGTTTATCAACTACTCCAAAGCCTTTGACTGTGTGAATCACAACAAACTGTGGAAAATTCTTAAAGAAATGGGAACACCAGACCACCTGACCTGCCTCCTGAGAAATCTGTATGCAGGTCAAGAAGCAACAGTTAGGACTGGACATGGAACAACAGACTGGTTCCAAATCAGGAAAGCCTTATGTCAAGGCTGGATATTGTCACCCTGCTTATTTAACTTCTATGCAGAGTACATCATGCGAAATATTGGGCTGGATAAAGCACAAGCTGGAATCAAGATTGCTGGGAGAAATATCAATCACCTCAGATATGCAGATGACACCACCTTTATGGCAGAAAGTGAAGAAGAACTAAAGAGCCTTTTGATGAAAGTGAAAGAGGAGAGTGAAAAAGTTGGCTTAAAGCTGAAAACTCAGAAAACTAAGATCATGGCATCTGGTCCCATCACTTCATAGCAAATAGATGGGGATACAATGGATACAGTGACAGACATTATTTTTGAGGGCTCCAAAATCACTGCAGATGGTGACTGCAGCCATGAAATTAAGAGCTGTTTTCTCCTTCGAAGAAAAGCTATGACCAACCAAGACAGCAGATTAAAAAGTAGAAACATCATTTTGCCAACAAAGGTCCATCTAGTCAAAGCTCTGGTTTTCCAGTAGTCATGTATGGATGTGAGAGTTGGACTGTGAAGAAGGCTGAGCTCCGAAGAATTGATGCTTTTGAACTGTGGTGTTGGAGAAGACTCTTGAGAGACCCTTGGACTGCAAGGAAATCCAAGTAGTCCATCCTAAAGGAAATCAGCACTGAATATTCATTGGAAGGACTGATACTGAAGCTGAAGTGGCAATACTTTGGCCACCTGATGTGAAGACCTAACTCATGGAAAAGACCCTGATTCTGGGAAAGACTGAAAGCAGGAGAAGGGGATGATAGAGGATGAGATAGCTTGATGGCCTCACTGACTCAATGGACATGAGTTTGAGTAAACTCTGGGAGTTGGTGATGGACAGGGAAGCCTGGAGTGCTGTAGTCCATGGGGTTGCAAAGAGCTGGACACAGTCGACTGAGAGACTAAAATGAGGAATTTCTTATATATCAATAATTAGTCAAAATGTAAGTGTATTAAATTCATTACTCAGAAAGAGTTACTAGATGTATAAAAACACAAGACTAAACTATATGCTGCCTAAGCAAGATTCTCTTCTGATTTAAGGACACATAGAGACTGAAAGTGACTTCTCTGATGGCTCAGACAGTAAAAAGTCTGTCTGCAATGCAGGAAACATGAGTTCTCTCTCTGAGTCTGGAAGATTCTGTGGAGAAGGGAATGGCTATCCACTCCTGTATTCTTGCCTGGAGAATTCCATGGACAGAGGAGACTGTAGGGCTATAGTCCATGGGGTTACAAAGAGTCAGACATGATTGAATGACTAACACAGAGGCTCAAAGCAAAGGGACTGAAAAAGATATTCCATGGGAAGTTAAAACTTAAGGAGAGCAGGGGTAGCTACAGTACATCAGACAAAAGTCTTTAAGCCAAAAATAGTAACAAGAAAACAAGAAGGCAATTATATGATGATAAAGGGGTCAATTCATCCAGAAGAAGAATAATCATAAATGTATACTTCCCCTTGAAGCACCTAAATATATTAAGTAAACACTAACAGATATAAAGGGAGAAATAGACCACACTATGATAATAGTGGGGAATGCCCTTACTCCACCTTCAGTAAATAATCCAGACAGAAAATCAGCACAAAATCATGAGGCTTTCACCATATTTCAGAACGAAGGATCTAACAATTTGCATGGCTGCATGCTCAGTTTCTCAGTCATGTCTGACTCTTTGCAACCCTGTGGGCTGTAGCCCGCCAGGGTCCTCTGTCCATGGAATTTTCCAGGCAAGAATACTGAAGGTGGTTTCCATTTCCTACTCCAGGGATTGACCTGTGTCTCTGGCATCTCCTGCATTGGCAGGCAGAACCTTTGTCACTAGTGCCTTCTGGGAAGCCCGAAATATTGTATGTTGCTGTTGTTGTTTAGTTGCTCAGTCATGTCTGACTCTTTGTGACCCCTGGACTGTATCCACAAGGCTCCCCTGTCCATGGGACTTTCCAGACAAGAATACTGGAGTGGGTTGTCATTTCCTTCTCCAGTAGGACTTCCTGACTCAAGGATTAAACCCGCATCACTTAAGTCTCTTGCATTGCAGGCAGGTTCCTTACTACTGAGATCAGTTCAGTTCAATCACTCAGTTGTGTCCTTCTCTTTGAGACCCCATGGACTGCAGCGTGCCAGACCTCCCTGTCCATCACCAACTCCCGGAGTTTACTCAAACTCATGTCCATTGAGTTGGTGATGCCATGCAACCATCTCATCCTCTGCCATCCCCTCCTCCTCCTGTCTTCAATCCTTCCCAACACCAGAGTCATTTTCAATGAGTCAGTTATTTGCATCAGGTGGCCAAAGTACTGGAGTTTCAGCTTCAGCATCAGTCCTTCCAATGAATATTCAGGACTGATTTCCTTTAGGATGGAATAGTTGGATCTCCTTCTAGTCCAAGGGACTCTCAAGAGTCTTCTCCAGCACTACAATTCTAAAGCATCAATTCTTTGGCTCTCAGCTTTCTTTATAGTCCAACTCTCACATCTATACATGACTACTGGAAAAACCATAGCTTTGACTATATGGACATTTGTTGGCAAAGTGATGTCTCTGCTTTTAAATATGCTGTCTAGGTTGGTGATAACTGTTCTTCCAAGGAATAAGCATCTTTTAACTTCATGGCTGCAGTCACCATCTGTAGGGATCTTGGAGCCCCCCAAAATGAGGTCTGTCACTGTTTCTACTTTTTCCCCATCAATTTTCCATGAAAATGAAAAGTGCTTAGCTTGGCAGTTCTGTCTTCAGTTCTCTTATGAGGTTGCAGTTAGATGTTAGCTGGGGCTAAAATCATCTGAGGACCCACTGGGCTGAGGATCCAGGATGGTTCATGAACAAGCCTGGCAACTGGAACTGCAGCTGGGTTGTGATCAGAGACCTGTACCTGACAGTTTCTACAGGACAAGTCTTAACAGGGCAGACTAGCCCTAAAGCAAAAGTCCTGAGTGACTTCAGAGGAGGCTGAAGGGTGAGCAGTGCTACTTTCACTTTCTTCTATTGCTTGCCAGGAATTCACAAAGGTCAGCAGAACTTCAAGGGAAGGAGGCATAGACCTTACTTCTCAGTGCATGTTAAGATTTCTGGATGTTTAAATACCATCAAGGTGTATAAAATGGATAATTGTGGATTCTAAACTTCTTCCTTTAGTTCTGTCTACTGTGGCTTTATGTATCTAGGACATTAGGTATCTAGTATATATGAATGTTAGAACTTTTTAGCATCTAAGTACATTTTTATATTTTCCAATTTTGTCTTTCTGTGCTTCATTCTGTCTACTTTTACTATTGCTATCTTGTGCTGCTCTGATGGGTGTTACACACATCCTCTGAGTTATTTCACATATGGACTTTTTCAATTCTAGAATTTTTATTAGATTCTTTGTGATCTTTTCTCTGACAAAATATTATCTACACATTTCATTCTTTGAACATTTCATTCACGGTGATTTAAACATCTTGTTAGGTAACTTCAATAGCTGGATGTCCTGTACATTTCTTTCTAAAGCATTTTTTCTTTATAAACTTTTGTCAATTTTTTTCTCTTTTCTGACTGGGTATTTTTGATTGATAGACATTATAGGTGAAAATTTGCAGAAATCCCTGAGAAAGAATCTTATTTTCCTTTCTCTAGGCACCTGATTTAGGGTCGATCGGTTTATTTGAAAGAAAGTGAAGAAGATAGAAACTGGACATCAGCAATATGTGTACCGTGAACTTCCTGATGTTCAAGTTGGTTTTAGAAAAGACAGAGGAACCAGAGATCAAATTGCCAACATCCGCTGGATCATGGAAAAAGCAAGAGAGTTCCAGAAAAACATCTATTTCTGCTTTATTGACTATGCCAAAGCCTTTGACTGTGTGGATCACAATAAACTGTGGAAAATTCTGAAAAAGATGGGAATACCAGACCACCTGATTTGCCTCTTAAGAAATCTGTATGCAGGTCAGGAAGCAACAGTGAGAACTGGACATGGAACAACAGACTGGTTCCAAATAGAAAAAGGAGTATGTCAAGGCTGTATATTGTCACCCTATTTATTTAACTTATATGCAGAGTACATCATGAGAAATGCTGAGCTGGAAGAAGAACAAGCTGGAATCAAGATTGCCGGGAGAAATATCAATCACCTCGGATATGCAGATGACACCACCCTTATGGCAGAAAGTGAAGAGGAACTAAAAAGCCTCTTGATGAAAGTGAAAGTGGAGAGTGAAAAAGTTGGCTTAAAGCTCAACATTCAGAAAATGAAGATCATGGGAACTGGTCCCATCACTTCATGGGAAATAGATGGGGAAACAGTGGAAACAGTGGCTGACTTTATTTTTCTGGGCTCCAAAATCACTGCAGATGGTGACTGCAGCCATGAAATTAAAAGACGCTTACTCCTTGGAAGGAAAGTTATGACCAACCTAGAGAGCATATTCAAAAGCAGAGACATTACTTTGCCAACAAAGGTTCGTCTAGTCAAGGCTATGGTTTTTCCTGTGGTCATGTATGGGTGTGAGAGTTGGACTGTGAAGAAGGCTGAGCACCAAAGAATTGATGCTTTTGAACTGTGGTGTTGGAGCAGACTCTTGAGAGTCCCTTGGACTGCAAGGAGATCCAACCAGTCCATTCTGAAGGAGATCAGCCCTGGGATTTCTTTGGAAGGAATGATGCTAAAGCTGAAACTCCAGTACTTTGGCCACCTCATGCGAAGAGTTGACTCATTGGAAAAGACTCTGATGCTGGGAGGGTTTGGGGGCAGGAGGAGAAGGGGACGACAGAGGATGAGATGTCTGGATGGCATCACTGACTCGATGGACGTGAGTCTGGATGAACTCCGGGAGTTGGTGATGGACAGGGAGGCCTGGCGTGCTGCGATTCATGGAGTGGCAAAGAGTCAGACATGACTGAGTGACTGATATGATCTGATCTGATTCTTTACAAAAAGTCAACTTTTAGTTCACATTCCTTTTATCATGCCTGGGTCCTGGCTAATCGGGCTCTACCTCCCAGGCCGACCCTGAATTGTGCTTCATGTTCCCTGAGCCTGTGCATATGGCAGAATCTCTGGTGAGCTTTTCAGAGACTCAGCTCTTAGCACTGAACCAACAAAGACGTCAGGGAAGTGGCTCACCTGTGCATTTTATTTCTCTCTGAGAGCTTGGCTCCAAAAACTCTCACTGCCTTGGTTGCCCAACAATATTAAAAGTACTGATAATTTCTCACACTTGTAAATTTATTCTTAGGGCAGCACTTGGCTTAAAACAGAAATTTTGGCATTGTCAGACACAGAACTGTCCACAGAGAAGGTGAACTCTAAATTTACGATAGCCTTACAGCTGTTACAGCGTTTATCTCAGGCTCCACCACTAGGTCATTCAGTTCAGTTCAGTTCAGTCACTCAGTCGTGTCCGACTCTTTGCAACCCCATGAATCACAGCACACCAGGCCTCCCTGTCCATCACCAACTCCCGGAGTTCACCCAGACTCACGTCCATCGAATCAGTGATGCCATCCAGCCATTTCATCCTCTGTCATCCACTTTTCCTCCTGCCCCCAAACCCTCCAGGCATCAGAGTCTTTTCCAATGAGTCAACTCTTTGCATGAGGTGGCCAAAGTATTGGAGTTTCAGCTTTAGCATCAGTCCTTCCACTGAACACCCAGGACCGATCTCCTTTAGAATGGACTGGTTGGATCTCCTTGCAGTCCAAGGGACTCTCAAGAGTCTGCTCCAACACCACAGTTCAAAAAGATCAATTCTTCGGTGCTCAACATTCTTCACATTACAACTCTCAAATCCATACATGGCCATGGGAAAAACCATAGCCTTGACTAGACGGACCTTTGTTGGCAAAGTAATGTCTCTGCTTTTGGATATGCTCTCTAGGTTGGTCATAACTTTCCTTCCAAGGAGTAAGTGTCTTTTAATTTCATGACTGAAGTCACCATCTGCAGTGATTATGGAGCCCAAAAATATAAAGTCTGACACTGTTTCCACTGTTTCCCCATCAATTTGCCATGAAGTGATGGGACCAGTTCCCATGATCTTCGTTTTCTGAATGTTGAGCTTTAAGCCAACTTTTTCACTCTCCACTTTCACTTTCATCAAGAGGCTTTTTAGTTCCTCTTCACTTTCTGCCATAAGGGTGGTGTCATCTGCATATCCGAGGTGATTGATATTTCTCCCGGCAATCTTGATTCCAGCTTGTTCTTCTTCCAGCTCAGCATTTCTCATGATGTACTCTGCATAGAAGTTAAATAAGCAGGGTAACAATATCTAGCCTTGACATGAGCCTTTCCTGAGTTGGAACCAGTCTGTTGTTCCGTGTCCAGTTCTAACTGTTGCTTCCTGACCTGCATATAGGTTTCTCAAGAAGCAGGTCAGGTGGTCTGGTATTCCCATCTCTTTCAGAATTTTCCACAGTTTATTGTGATCCACACAGTCAAAGGCTTTGGCATAGTCAATAAAGCAGAAATAGATGTGTTTCTGGAACTCTCTTGCTTTTTCGACGATCCAGCAAATGCTGGAAATTTGATCTCTGGTTCCTCTGCCTCTTCTAAAACCAGCTTGAACATCTGGAAGTTCATGGTTCACATATTGCTGAAGCCTGGCTTGGAGAATTTTGAGCATTATTTTACTAGTGTGTGAGATGAGTGCAATTGTGTGGTAGTTTGAGCATTCTTTGGCATTGCCCTTCTTTGGGATTGGAATGAAAACTGACTTTTTCCAGTCCTGTGGCCAGTGCTGAGTTTTCCAAATTTGCTGGCATATTGAGTGCAGCACTTTCACAGCATCATCTTTCAGAATTTGAAATCGCTTAACTGGAATTCTATCACCTCCACTAGCTTTGTTCGTAGTGATGCTTTCTAAGGCCCACTTGACTTCACATTCCAGGATGTCTGGCTCTAGGTCAGTGATCACACCATCGTGATTATGTGGGTCATGAAGATCTTTTTTGTACAGTTCTTCTGTGTATTCTTGCCACCTCTTTGCATTGATCGCTGAAGAAGGCTTTCTTATCTCTTCTTGCTATTCTTTGGAACTCTGCATTCAAATGTTTATATCTTTCCTTTTCTCCTTTGCTTTTTGCTTCTCTTCTTTTCACAGCTATTTGTAAGGCCTCCCCAGACAGCCATTTTGCTTTTTTGCATTTCTTTTCCATGGGGATGGTCTTGATCCCTATCTCCTGTACAATGTCACGAATCTCATTCCATAGTTCATCAGGCACTCTATCTATCAGATCTAGTCCCTTAAATCTATTTCTCACTTCCACTGTATAATCATAAGGGATTTGATTTAGGTCATACCTGAATAGTCTAGTGGTTTTCCCTACTTTCTTCAATTTAAGTCTGAACTTGGCAATAAGAACTTCATGATCTGAGCCACAGTCAGCTCCCGGTCTTGTTTTTGCTGACTGTATAGAGCTTCTCCATCTTTGGCTGCAAAGAAAATGATCAATCTGATTTTGGTGTTGACCATCTGGTGATCTCCAAGTATAGAGTCTTCTCTTGTGTTTTTGGAAGAGGGTGTTTGCTATGACCAGTGCTTTCTCTTGGCAAAACTCTATTAGCCTTTGCCCTGCTTCATTCCTTACTCCAAGGCCAAATTAGCCTTTCACTCCAGGTGTTTCTTGACTTCCTACTTTTGCATTCCAGTCCCCTATAATGAAAAGGACATCTTTTTTGGTGTTAATTCTAAAATGTCTTGAAGGTCTTCAGAGAACCGTTCAACTTCAGCTTCCTCAGCGTTACTAGTTGGTGCATAGACTTAGATTACTGTGATATTGAATGGTTTGCCTTGACAGAGATCATTCTGTCATTTTTGAGATAGCATCCAAGTACTGCATTTTGAACTCTTTTGTTGACCATGATGGCTACTCCATTTCTTCTAAGGGATTCCTGCCCACGGTAGTAGATATAAGGGTCAACTGAGTTAAATTCACCCATTCCAGTCCATTTTAGTTCGCTGATTCCTAGAATGTCAACGTTCACTCTTGCCATCTCCTGTTTGACCACTTCCAATTTGCCTTGATTCATGGACCTAACATTCCAGGTTCCTATAAAATATTGCTCTTTACAATATTGGACCTCGCTTCTATCACCAGTCACATCCATAACTGGGTATTGTTTTTGCTTTGGCTCCATCCCTTCATTCTTTCTGGAGTTACTTCTCCACTGATCTCCAGTAGCATATTGGGCATCTGCAGACCTGGGGAGTTCCTCTTTCAGTATCCTATCATTTTGCCTTCTCATACTGTCCATGGGGTTCTCAAGGTCATTATTTACCTTAATTCAGTTTCCTGTTCTTTAACCCTCCCACCCCTCTGATCATTGCTGTTTCTGCAGGAAACTACACCCAGGCGCTGCTGCACTGCAAAAACTGCGTGTCCATAACGACGGACTCTGCTGTCTCAGAGGAGAGCGCCCCCTACTGCTCAGGTGAGAGTCCCACAGGACAGAAGACCCTTCTCATTCCCCAGGTCAATGCCCCATTGTCCAATTTCTCTCTCCTCAGACAGCAGACAGCTTCGCCTGGTGCACGGGGGCGGTCCCTGCGCCAGAAGAGTGGAGATCCTTGACCAGGGATCCTGGGGCACCATCTGTGATGATGGCTGGGACCTGGATGATGCCCGCATGGTGTGCAGGCAGCTGGGCTCTGGAGACGCCCTCAATGCCACAAGGTCTGCTCACTTCGGGGCAGGATCAGGGCCCATCTGGCTGGACGACGTGAACTGCGCAGGAAATGAGTCACTCGTGTGGAGGTGCCCTTCCCGAGGCTGGGGGCGGCAGTACTGCAGACATAAGCAGGACGCAGGGGTCATCTGCTCAGGTCTGCACTGCACGCTGTCCACAGGCTGGGGGATGGGTAGAGCCCTGGAGGACAGGAATCTGAGCCCTGAGGGAGAGACGCTGAAAGGACCCGAGTAGGAGGCTTCCTCCCATGGAACCTGTCTTTATAGTAGACGTGAAGACGAGGTGCTTTCACTTCCTCCTGAAGCAGCTGATGTTCTAGTCCTGTCTTCTCAATAGTGTTTCCTGGCAGAGCTGTTTCCAGTTGAAAGCAAGGCTCTCTCTTCAGTTTCTTGTGGTAGTACAGTCTGGAGATGCTGTTGATGTTGTACTGAAAGCATAGATATACTCTGTCCAGCTCTGTTTGATAGGAATCTGACCATGGTCTCCTTGGGCCAACATCCCAGTGTCAACAGGGCTACATTCTTCCTGGAGACACGGGGAGGACTCCTTTTCCAGCCTTTCCTGGTTTCTATGTGGCCTCATTCCTTGGCTTGGAGCCCTCTTTCTTCTTCAGACAGACAACAAACTGTGTCTCTACTGTATATTCTCCCTTACATTTCCCTCTGACTGTAGCTGGGAAAGTTTATCCACTTCTAAGTTGGGGCTAAGGAGGTGATTAGACTGAGCTTATGTGTTTAACCAACAATATTGTAGGTTTAGCCCACAACCCCAAAGTCCTTACTAATCATATCTGTAAAGCTCCTTTTGCAGGTAAGGAAACATATTTACAGGCCACAGGGATTAGGATGTGAACATCTCTGTGGGTTCATTATTCTGCCTGTTATTCATTATTCCCCAATATCTACTTCACTTGCTATTTTAGAGGTTTTGTCAGGAAGCAGGATTCAGCTCCCCTACCCTGCAGGGGTTGAACCCTTAGGTTCATCTTGATCTCTGTTCATATCCACTCTATCATTGTGGTAGAAATAGAAAGACAGACTTTAATGGACAAAGTCGGTTAAAATGGAGATAAATCTCATTCTTGTCATCTAGTGGGCATCTCCTCAGCTGCGTCAGGGATTTGTGGTTACAGTTTCTGGGAGAGAGGAAAGCCTGGAGCACTGAGTGGGCTGACAGTGTCCTGTTTTCTCTCTTTCAATCTTAGAGTTCCTGGCCCTCAGGATGGTGAGCAGGGACCAGCAGTGTGCTGGGTGGCTGGAAGTTTTCTACAACGGGACCCCGGGGCAGTGTCTGCCGCAGCCCCATGGAAGACATCACTGTGTCCGTGATCTGCAGTCAGCTTGGCTGTGGGAACAAGGGAACCCTCAACACTTTTGTTGATCTTAGGGAAGGTTCTAGACCCCGGTGGGTGGATGGAATCCAGTGTCGGAAAACTGACACATCTCTCTGGCAGTGCCCTTCTGACCCTTGGAAATACACCTCATGCTCTCCATATCAGGAAGCCTATATCTCGTGTGCAGGTGACTTACTGTTTCTATACCAACCCTGAAGGACATTGTTAGTGTGAGTTTATATTCTCCCATCTAAGTGACAAGATTATGTTGAGTCTACAAAGAGGTGTATGTGCCTGTGTTTCCGGTGTGTTTGTGTTTGTTGTGGAGAGTGGTAAACAGTAAATGGACAAAGTGATTTCAGCTGGTGATCAGATGCAGTGAATGTCTCAGCCCAATAGATAATGAGCCTGTGTTTACACTTGTCCTTTGCACTGAGCCAAGGACCTTAGATAGTTTTCTTTGGGAAAAAGACCACCCCCAGCTGTTTCTGATCCAGCACACTCTTGCTTCTGCAGGAGGGAGACACCAGAGCTGTCCAACTGCTGCCCCCTGCACAGGTATGTCAGCCCTGCCCCCTCCCCTGTGGCTCCCAGGGGCTCCTTCCTCCCACCAGGGGAGTCACAGGAGGGGCTGCTGCCTTTTCAGACAGAGAGAAGCTGAGACTCAAGGGAGGAGACAGTGAGTGCTCAGGGCGGGTGGAGGTTTGGCACAGCGGCTCCTGGGGCACCGTGTGCAATGACTCCTGGAGCTTGGCAGAGGCCGAGGTGGTGTGTCAGCAGCTGGGCTGTGGCCCGGCCCTGGAAGCTGTGCGAGCCGCGGTGTTTGGCCCTGGAAGCGGGAGCATCTGGCTGGACGAGGTGCGGTGCAGGGGCCAGGAGTCCTCCCTGTGGGACTGTGCTGGGGAGCCCTGGGGGCAGGGCAGACTGCAAGCACGAGGAGGATGCTGGTGTGAGGTGCTCTGGTGAGTGAGGGGCTCGGGGTGCACCCTGGTTAATGAAGGACCAGGTTTGGGGCTAGGACTGAAGGAGGTGTGAGCTTGTACCAAGAAGCACTTCTTGGAATAGCCTGCTGCTTTGTACTCTGGCTCCATGAGAGGCAGTTGCCTGATCTCCTGGAATCTGGGAGATATCAGACTGCCCATGATGACAGTCATGTGTGCTAAGTCTTTTATGTCATATCTGACTCTTGCGAGCCCATAAACTGTAGCCCACCAGGTTCCTCTGTCCATGGAATTTTTTAGACAAGAATACTGAAGTGGGTTGCCATGCCCTCCTCAAGGGGATCATCCCAATCCAGGGATTGAACTGGTATCTCTTATGTCTCCTGCATTGACAGGCAAATTCTTTACGAGTAGTGCCACCTGGAGAGCCCAATGATAGACATATCCTATAACTTTTTCAGGCCAACTTGGTACAATAATCCATTGATTTTTTTTTCCTTTTTTCCTGGTGACAGGACAGGTTCCCCATGGAAGTAAGTGGTTTTGCTGGTCTGAGCTGTGTGATTGAGGAGACACCCATATTTTCAGTTGCTCTAGTGGTAAAGAACTTACCTGTCAATGCAAGAGACATGAGAGATGTGGGTTCCATTCTTGGGTCAGGAAAATCCCATGGAGAAGGAAATGGCAACCCGCTCCAGTATTCTTGCCTGGAGAATCCCATGGAGAGAGTAGCCTGGTGGGGTACAGTTCATGGGATTACAAAGAGTCAAACATGACTGAAGTGACTTAGCATGTGCTATGTATCTTTATATTTCTGACAAAATTACCCATTTAGGTACAGAAAAGCTTAATGATCTTGTGTTTACAGTCCTGTTAAGCAGTGGCAGCTGGAGTCCTCCAGAGCTTTACTACCTGTCACCCTCTAAAAATCCTTTGGAATCAGACTGAAAAGACACTTGACATAGCTTAGGGAAGCACTTATGTCGATCACAGCTTGGAGTTCAGAAAAACCCATTGTATCTGAATTGTGACTTCATGGCCTTAAAGGCTCAGAAGAGGACCAGGATAAGGACAGAGGGGTTCTTCTAGACTTATGAACCTCATAAAACCCTATGGCCCTCTTCTCTCCTCTGGTACCATTTTAGGCTCAGCTCCAAACCCTGGCATCTTCTCCCTTCCCGTGATCCTCTGTATCATTCTGAGAGCCCTTCTCTTCATGGTCTTCATCATCCTGGGAATTCAGCTACACAGATGGAGAGCAGAGCACCAAGGTGGGCCTTAGGGATGCTAAATGATCTGGAAAGTGGTGGGAAAGGAATTGAATCTGTTGTGACATCAAGAAAGTATATAAGTATTGGTCTCTGTCTTCATTATCTGGCAGAATTCCACCTTTTCTACAGTAGGCATCAAGATTTGAAAGAGTTGAATCCTTGGTCCTGGTTTGAATGTAAAATTTCTTAAGAAGTATGACTTCCTTTGTGAACAGTGTCAGTGGAAATTGATTGTGGGATCAAGGTCAGGTTCAGGAAACCTACTTCTGTTCCATATAGCTAAGAAAGAAGCCTGAGCAGCTCAGAGGGGTTCCCCATGGGTTAATATTGGAGAACACTAAAGGCTTTGCCTATTGGTAAAAGGAATATTGGAGAAGGCACTGGCACCCCACTCCAGTACTCTTGCCTGGAAAATCCCATGGACGGAGGAGCCTGGTAGGCTGCAGTCCATGGGGTCCCTAAGAGTCAGATATGACTGAACGACTTCACTTTCACTTTTCACTTTCATGCATTGGAGAAGGAAATGGCAACCCACTCCAGTGTTCTTGCCTAGAGAATCCCAGGGACGGGGGAGCCTTGTGGGCTGCCGTCTATGGAGTCACACAGAGTCGGACACGACTGAAGTGACTTAGCAGCAGCAGCAGCAAAAGGAATATCTCTAGGGTGAGTCCCTAACTCAAGCCACTTTCCTAGCCTTATCTGCTTTCGAAGATGTAGTTGGTGAAGGCTTGTACCAGGAGATTGATGATCTCATAAAACCAGGGAGGAAGGACCTGTTGGACAGCCAAGGTAAGTCCCATGCCCTCCTCTCTGCTCATGAGCTGGCTATGTGTTGTTTTCAGCAAACAGAGACCCAACCTCACTAACCCACCTTCACACGGAGCTTCAAGCCTTCTGTCTACCAGTCTGAAGTGTCAGTATTTCCTCTAAACTATGACAGAAGGCCTCCTACGAGGGGAAAGGTTTCCATTTTTCTGTGATGATTTTCTCCCTACCAGGTAACCTGTTTGATGACTCAGAACCTAAGCTGCCGTATTACACAGGGGATGATGGAGAGGATGAAGACCCTGACTCTGCCCCAGGTAGCAGATCTTCCCTTGGATGGTGGGGATTCAGAGGAGGAATCTTGTCTGAGGATCTTTTCCTGTGATTAAGATGGGAAGGATCTCTTTTCTCTAGTTCACAACAATGTTTTCCCTCTCTTGCCCACTCTGTGGCCTCAGAAATGGAAAGATCAGACCCATTTCTCTGTATCCACAGTCACTTGTACCCAGTTACAGACTGAGTATGCATCTAATTGGGCTTCCCAGGTGGTGCTAGTGGTAGAGAACCCACCTGCCAATGCAGGAGACTGAAGAGATGCCGGTTTGATCCCTGTGTCAAGAAGATCTACTGGAGGAGAGCATGGCAACCAACTCCAGTAGTCTTGCCCAGAGAATCCACATGGACAGAGGATCCTGGCAGGCTACAGTCCAAGGGATCACAAGGAGAAAGACAGGACTGAAGCAACTGAGCATGCCTGTATCTAACTGAGCATGCATGTATTAAAGCTTTTAAGACCATTAAAAAAAAAGAACATCTGAAACTGATAAACTCAAAATTGTATGGCTAAAGGGAACACTGGAAACTATAGTTGCATCCATAGCCAGTCTGATATTTTAATCATTTCATGGCCTTTTGTATGTATTGAGACAAAAATATTGTTATCGGTAAGCCCTGGAAGCTATGGAGAGATCAGTGCTGGTACTTATCAATTACCAAAAGAGAATGTCCTCTCTGGGTCATCTCCAGATAGTAAAGATGGACAACCTCTGGAGGTGAGATCCTAAGGTCAACCAAGGTCTCGAAGGGACTGAAGCGTCCTGTGACTGGGATGGTGGGATATCCTGTCTCTGAGTAACAGATGTCCAGGATCCCTCTCCAACCAGCTCTGGGTCTCCCAGAGCTTCAGAGGTCACACGAACACCTGGGTTCTCCTGGTTCAGATTCATCCTCCCTGGTCACTGATATGTACATAGTATGTGTTACAACTCTGTACCATATGTTTGAAAATAGTACCTGAAACTTTTATAATAGCTTTTATAATAAACTTTTCATAATAGCTTCTGTTGATTCTTTATGATATGAGAGATAATGTTAGAAAAATATGACTGACCCTGATATAGTGGAATAATTAGAAGATTTAAATGATTTCTGAGCACATTAAGATCAAATACATGCCTTTGACACAGGCTTGGAATATAGAATCTGTATTTATCAGTTATTTGAACCTCTGCACACACAGAGAGAAAGGAGAATGCCTTCCTGGGTCTTCTCCAGATAGTAAAGATGGGCAACCCCTGGAGGTGAAATCCTAAGGTCTCACCTAAGATCCCACCTAAGGATGTGGGATATCCTGTCTCTGAGTAACAGATGTCCAGGCTCCCCCTCCCACCAACTCTGTGTCTCCCAGAGTTTCAGAGAGCACATGGACACGTGGGTTCTCTTGGTCCAGACTCATGCTCTGCAGTCACTGATATGGTATAGTTCATAGTATGTGTTACATATACTATGTACATATACATATATACTATGCATATATAGTGCATAGTATGTGTTAAAACTCTGTACCATATGCTCAAAAATAGTACCTGAAACTCATAGCATAATAGCTTTTGCAGATACTCTATGCTATGAGAGGCCATGTTAGAAAAATATGATTGACCCTGATATATTGGAGTATTTAGAAGGTTTAAATGATTTCTGAGCACACAGAGATCAAACACATGCCTTTGACAGCCCTGGAATATGGAGTATATATGTATCATTTATTTGAATCTCTGCCTCAGAAGGGACTTAGGGCATCACTTAATCCAGCACATACTTGGTTATTCCACCTAAGTTCTTGTCTGTTTTCAGAGCCTCCGGGACAGAACATCAACGCCATAGGAAATGGTTATGATGATGTTGATGAGTTACCTGTTCCCATAAATCCTTTCCTCCCTGGGATGAATGAGAATAACTTTTCCCCAAAGGACAGAGGTGATGCCAGGTATTCCCAGACAGGTGAGTTGACAGCACAGTAGTCTGACTTCATAATGGTGGAAAAGATGAGTTTTGACCCACTTCAACAGTCAGTGTTTCTGTACTATCAGAACTGGGGTAGCCTCGTATACCTAGATGGGCTTTCCGGGTGGCACAGTGAAAAAGACTCTGCCTGCCAATGCAGGAGACAAAAGAGACTTGGATTTGATCCCTGAGTCAGGAAGATTCCCTGCAGAAGGAAATGGCAACCCACTCCAGTATTTTTTCCAGGAAATAATGTGGACAGTGGAGCCTAGTAGGCTACAGTGCATGGGGTCGCAGAGTCGAATCCAAGTGAGCATACATGCACCACATGTATCAGATATTATCAACTCTTCCTTATCCCTGGAATATTGGAGCTACTTCATCTCTTCTGAGAGGATAACATACTGTGTTCTCTTGTCCATGTCCATGTCCATATCATCAATTGGATAAAGACACATCTGTATACATTGTTATAAGCTTTGTTCCCATTTTCATACCCCAAATTGAAATATATGTTCTGACAATAAATTTGGGGATTTTTCAAATAGTGAGAATTATTCTTAAATGGTTTTAATGGAGGTGTAAATTAAATCTATGAGCTGTAAAACTTGTTTTGAGAGATCTGTGTAACCAAATGTTTAAAATTGATTGCTCACTATTAAAGCAGAATCTGAAATAGCCTTAACTAGAGAATCATAAAATCTCAGCACTAGACGGGAACCAAGAGAAAATTTTCTCTCACTGGTTCAATTGCCAGATGAAGATCCTCATTCCCATGGACTAAGCTTTCTGCTTATATGTGGGGATGTGGTCCCTGGGGAGCAGGAGGTTGTGGAATTTGGTTGAGTTGCCCTCTTCTGGCATCTGACAGAGGACCCAGAGTGTTCTCATGAAGCTTGTAGGTCAGGCTGGTTCTGTTGTTGAGTTGCTGAGAAGACAGCATCTGAGACATTCTACAGAGGTCTTCTCCTGTCTCCACTTCCTGAGAAACCAGACCCACTGGGTGTGGAAGAGGCATGCACATCTATTTTTCATTCCTTGCCACTATCGGTCCATCTTCTTTCCAATTGCCGAGGTCCAGACAAGATATTGCATGGAGTAGCTGAGTCAGTATGAAGTAGCTCCATCCTTTTAGACAATGCCAGGTGCTCCACCCCCACCTGTTATTTTGTGGCCCCTTTTACTATTCTTCCATCAGACATTATGTCTTGTCATTTTGTCACCACTAAAACCAGGTTCTGTTTACTGTTTCAGGCATCTCTCTGAAGTCTCTGAGAGAAACTGTCAGCTCTGGGGTGGAGGAGAAGGAGTCCTCACTGGTCCTGAGACTAGAAGAGCCTGGATATGATGATGTGGAGCCTAGCACCATGTAGTGCCATTTTTGAAGCAAGAAACTCTTGAAAGACATCTCTGTAATATTGTTTCTCAAATAAATGAGAATCCTGTCTTTTTTATAATTGCAGTTTTTACACAGCATTATGGTTAAAGGAAATTATTCATAATTTTAAAAAGCTAGATATATTCACTACTACTCTTAGAAAATTCAGTATTTAAATATGCCTCATTCCCCAATGAAATCTCAGTTGAAACTCAGAGTTATCACCTCCCCACAGACTACACGTTTCCATTCCTTTAGGTACTGAGAAAGCCACACTTAAATAGCATAAAAGTCTGAAATCTGGCCCTGAAAGTGTTTACTCTTAGAAAGGTAAACTCAGAAGCACATAACTGAATATTCCAAAATATCCTACATGCTGTCTACTAAAACCGAGAAGTGAGACTCACAGTGAATGGGTTGATTAGGTGGAAGGGGAATGGCTGCAGCTCTTCTGATTTTGCTCAAGTTTTTATGGAATATTAATCACAAAAATCTGTTACTGCCTAACAGTATCTTTTACTCTAACTGCCTTCTATTTTTCCTGGTTATTCCATAACATCCTTAATCTTCCCCTTCACCATCAAATTGCACATTCTAATTTTCATAAATCCTCTTGTTCTCCATCCTTTTCTTTGAGTATCTATTTTCTGTTCCACTTTCTGGCTGTTTTTATGGTGACACCAGTGGCTCTAACCTTCCCATTTGTGAATTTTTTTAAGTGGCTGTATTAACCTTAAGGACTTCCCAGGTGATGGTAGTGGTAAAGAACCTGCCTGCCAATGCGACCCCTGACTTAGGAAGATCCCATGGAGAAGGGCAACCCACTCCAGTATTCTTGCCTGGAAAATCCCTTGGACAGAGGAGCCTGCTGGGTTACCGTTCATGAGGTTACAGAGAGTTGGCACTCTCTGCCAACTGAGCAGGCAGCTAGGATTAACTTTAAACTTGCCCATCCCAAACCATCCTCACATATTCTTTGGAGTTGTATCGAAAGAGAGAGCTGGCCGACAAGACAAGACAGGTAAGCTAAACAATGCTCTTTTCATGCTTAAAAAACATTATGGTTCATAATTAGCTGTATAGAAAAGTTTCCAAAATTTGTCTTTTTTTTTTTTTTTTTGCATTCCAGCAGAATGAATGTTCTCACACCCATATTCTAATGGTACAATTATTTAGCTAAGATTTTCTTTATGTTTACTATCTTTTTAAGTTAAGTATTACTGCTAAAAATATCCATGAAATAATGGAAAAAAATTTTAACTCCACAAACTGTATGTTACAGGTATTTTTACAAAATCCCCGTGCAGTAACTTGAGTCAAAATTTGGGAAGCAACAAACTACATTAGGAAGCTTAAAGCCCTTAGCTCAAGTCTCTGATGCTCTATGTTTGGAATTTTTCTTTCTGTCCTCAGCCTCACTATATCCTTAGAATCATTTCAGGAACAAGCAATACTGACCTAAGCAGCATTCCCTAAACACATCAGGTTCTTTTGCACCTGTATGCATCTCTTCTCTCTGTAATGGCATTCTTTACTCTCTGGTCCTAACTCTTTTCTCTCATCTCTCCCAATTTTGAGTAAGTTGTTGGGTTTTTTTTTTACTTACATCACTTATTAATACAATACATAAAATTAAGTTAGTATTCTCATCAGATAACTAATGAGATGGAATCCTACTGGATAATAACTATAAATTATTTATTTTATAGTACATAATTAACTAGCATTTTGGAAAATACCCTGATTCTGGGAAAGATTGAGGGCAAGAGGAGAAAGAGGTGACAGAGGATGAGTTGGTTGGATGGTATCACCGACTCAATGGACAAGAGTTTGAGCATACTCTGGGAGATGGTAAAGGACAGGAAAACCTGGCATGCTGCAGTCCATGGGGTTGCTAAGAGCTGGACATGACTAAGTGACTGAACAACAACAATTAACTGGTTTTAAAAATGAATAAAATTCTCATTCCAGTGAATATATCCCTTGGCTATTTCCACTTTAATAATGCATGTCTTGAATGAATGTTATCTGATCCTGTTTTCCTAATTCCTTTTGCAAAGAATAGTAAAAGTAGAGGTGATTCTGTCCCAGTGTGCCTCAAATACAAGAGACAGACAGAAACAACATTCTCTCCAGCTACCCAACACAGAGCTTTTGGAATCTCTAGTTTCATCCAACCATCAAAGGAGGACTAAGACAAATTCATTAACTGATGAGCCTGGTCTTTTTGCACATCAATCTTTACCTTTTTGTGTATCCTGCTAGAAAACATTGCCTGGATCTCTCCAAGTAGTAATTATTCTCTGGACCAAATCTGAGTTTTATTCCCTTGGCAATTATCCTAACCACGTTATATAGACAAACTACCCAGGTTAGAGAACATTCAGTTCCCATTGAGAGGCAATAAGATTGAAAGAGGAGTAAGGCCTATTTGCTAAATCAGGATCAGGCTCTCTGCAGCAAAATAGCAGCATAAAACAAAGAGAAACCATTTAACTGTGATCCAGAAGATCCTCTTGCCCTAAAGAGAGTTTGAAAGAATGACTTTGTATCAGCTTCTGTGTAAGGACTCTATTCTTGTCACCATCTCCTCCAACCTAGGTCTAAACCAACACAGGGATCCCCGTGACAGAGTCAGGTATCCATCTGGGATAATGGAAACCATAGAGACAATTACATCCATTTGCTCTATTTAGATATAAATGCAGAAATACAATTTACAAATATAAATCAATATTCAAATTAAATAAAAGAAAATGAAGAGGAGTTCTGTAGGATAAAATTCTTGTATCTCTACTCTCTGTCAATCAAGAAAACATACAACCATACAAGAATAAATGTCTAGCACCTTTCACAAGAGGCTATAAAAACTATGTGATAAGGTAAAAGAGCAGAGGGACTAAAAAGAACATAGCTTGAGTGTTAATTTGGGTTTCTTATTGAGACGGTAAAGCGTCTGCCTACAATACAGGACACCTGGGTTCAATCCCTGGGTCGGGAAGATCCCCTGGAGAAGGAAATGGCAACCCACTCCAGTATTCTTGCCTGGAGAATCCCATGGATGGAGGAGCCTCGTGGGCTACAGTCCACTGGGTCGCAAAGAGTCGGACAGGACTGAGCGACTTCACTTTCGCTTTCAAAAGATGAAGTGTAATGGTTTTGTGAAGACCTACAAGAACTTCCAGCACTAACACCCAAATAAGATGTCCTTTTCATCATAAGAGTTTAGAATGCAACAGTTGAGAGAGTTCACCAATACTAGGCTTGCTTACAAGATTGCTGAAAGAAGTTCTTCAAGCTAAATGAAGGATGCTAATTACTACTTGAAAAAAGTGAAAATGTACAAGAGATTAGTAAATGTAAGTATTTAATCCTGTTCAGAATACTAACACAGTAATATTGTAGTGTGTTAACCAGTTAATTGTGAAAGTGCTGCACTCAATATGCCAGCAAATTTGGAAAACTCAGCAATGGCCACAGGACTGGAAAAGGTCAGTTTTCATTCCAATCCCAAAGAAGGGCAATGCCAAAGAATGCTCAAACTACCACACAATTGCACTCATCTCACACACTAGTAAAGTAATGCTCAAAATTCTCCAAGCCAGGCTTCAGCAATATGTGAACCATGAATTTCCTGATGTTCAAGCTGGTTTTAGAAAAGGCAGAGGAACCAGAGATCAAATTGCCAACATCCGCTGGATCATCAAAAAAGCAAGAGAGTTCCAGAAAAACATCTATTTCTGCTTTATTGACTATGCCAAAGCCTTTGACTGTATGGATCACAATAAACTGTGGAAAATTCTGAAAGAGATGGGAATACCAGACCACCTGATCTGCCTCTTGAGAAATCTGTATGCAGGTCAGGAAGCAACAGTTAGAACTGGACATGGAACAACAGACTAGTTCCAAATAGGAAAAGAAGTATGTCAAGGCTGTATATTGTCACCCTGCTTATTTAATTTATATGCAGAGTACATCATGAGAAACACTGGGCTGGAAGAAGCACAAGCTGGAATCAAGATTGCCAGGAGAAATATCAATCACCTCGGATATGCAGATGACACCACCCTTATGGCAGAAAGTGAAGAGGAACTAAAAAGCCTCTTGATGAAAGTGAAAGTGGAGAGTGAAAAAGTTGGCTTAAATCTCAATATTCAGAAAACGAAGATCATGGCATCTGGTCCCATCACTTCATGGCAAATAGATGGGGAAACAATGGAAACAGTGTCAGACTTTATGTTTTTGGGCTCCCAAATCACTGCAGATGGTGACTTGCAGCCATGAAATTAAAAGATGCTTACTCCTTGGAAGGAAAGTTATGTCCAACCTAGATAGCATATTCAAAAGCAGAGACATTACTTTGCCAACAAAGGTCCATCTAGTCAAGGCTATGGTTTTTCCTGTGGTCATGTATGGATGTGAGAGTTGGACTGTGAAGAAGGCTGAGCACCAAAGAATTGATGCTTTTGAACTGTGGTGTTGGAGCAGACTCTTGAGAGTCCCTTGGACTGCAAGGAGATCCAACCAGTCCATTCTGAAGGAGATCAGTCCTGGGATTTCTTTGGAAGGAATGATGTTAAAGCTGAAACTCCAGTACTTTGGCCACCTCATGCAAAGAGTTGACTCATTGGAAAAGACTCTGATGCTGGGAGGGATTGGGGGCAGGAGGAGAAGGGGACGACAGAGGATGAAATGGCTGGATGGCATCACTGATTCGATGGACGTGAGTCTGGGTGAACTCCGGGAGTTGGTGATGGACAGGGAGGCCTGGCATACTGCAATTCATGGGGTCACAAAGAGTCTGACATGACTGAGCGACTGAACTGAACTGAACTGAACCAGTTAACTCTAGTCTAAAGGAAGTATTAAAAATAACTATAGAGAAAAATATTTTGTTAGTGGATACACAGTATAAAAAGAGGTAAATTCTGACAACAAAAACATAAAGTGAAGGAGGTTGCTAAAAAGGTAGAACTTTTGTATGTGATTGAGATTAATTTGTTATCAGTGTAATATAGACTATTATGTGTATAAGACGTTTTATGTGAGCCTTGTGTCCAACAAAAATATAAAAACCTATAATAGATTCACAAAAGATAAGAGATGAAATCAAAGCATACCATTATTTAAAACTATCAGTTCACAATTCTAAGGGTTGTGCAAAACTGTTGAGTTATTCTGCTCTCTAGAGCATCCTTCAAGATTAGCCCAAGAGGACTCTCCTTTCTTGAAGTGAAAGACTAGTTAAGCTGTTTCTTATTTTAAGACAAAGAACTCTTTCTGCACCTCATCTCCTTCCTTATGTCATACAGACAGTGCAGCTGTATTTTTTAATTGAAAATTTTCTTCCTGTTATATGCCTATGTGGTTTTAATTGAAAAACTGCCAAATGATAAATCATGAATACCCTATCTCCTCTCTTGTGTCTGATGAAGACTTACTAAGATGCCACATGTTAGTATGTTGTGGTTTGTCTTGTGTATCCTTAGAGACAGAGATTTGCAGCATTTATTGTGACATATTTGTTGGTGATAAGCTCCTTCTTTTTAAAAATCAAATTTTGCCCTAATTGCTGAAAAAATTTGCCTTTAAAGCAAAAATATCAATTAGCTAAATGATAGCCTCAACAAGAGTTCTTTTTACTTAAGATATTTTCTCTTAAATGTCTGTTGCGCTGCTGCTGCTAAGTTGTTTCAGTCGTGTCCGACTCTGTGCGACCCCATATACAGCAGCCCACCAGGCTCCACCGTCCCTGGGATTCTCCAGGCCAGAACACTGGAGTGGGTTGCCATTTCCTTCTCGCATGAAAGTGAAAAGTGAAAGTGGAGTTGCTCAGTCGTGTCCGACTCTTAGCAACCCCATGGACTTCAGCCCACTAGGCTCCTCAGTCCATGAGATTTTCCAGGCAAGAGTAATAGCACAGTGCTATTCAGTCATTCAATAAGCATTAGCTGAACAACTATTAACTTACAGACAGTGGAAATACAGAGCTTAGATTCAGATATAGGCCTCACTCCAATCCTGGGCCCTGGCAGGGCCTCAGGAGATTCCTGCAGCCTGTAGGAGCCTTGGGTAGCATGCTCAGACGGGGAAGGATTTGATCATAATGTAAAGTGAATCTGTTACAGACTTTTTGATGTTAAAGGAGGAACATATTTTGCTGCATTTCCAGTGTTGTTAGGTTGGTGTGCTTGGTGGCTCAGAGGGTAGAGCGTCTGCCTGCAATGCAGGAAACCCAGGTTCTATCCCTGGGTCAGGAAGAGGCCCTGGAGAAGGAAATGACACCCCACTTCAGTATTCTTGCCTGGAAAATCCCATGGATGGAGAATCCTGGTAGGCTTCATAGGGTCACAAAGAGTCAGACATGACTGAGCAACTTCATTTTCACTTTAGGTTGATGTGCATGCTGGACTCAGCTGCACCAAAGCTGCTTGTGCAATAGAGCATCAGTTCAATAAAGTTCAAATTTGAGCAACCATGCAAGGTTTGAACTCTGTGCCACTCCAGTGACACTAACCTTGGGTTTAAGTGGTTTAAGAGTCACCACCCACAAGATCTCAATCACTTTGGAGTTGGTAAGTACATCAACTCTGAGCAGAGGTAGATTAATCATGAACTAATGAAGCTTGATCTTCACGGCCTCTCCTTGAACCAGCTCCTTCCAAGGCCCAATGGGGGTCCCTAGTGCTGTGATCACAAGGAAATAGGTTTTTAATGAGTTTCTTTCTTGAGTTGAGGAAAAGAAGCAATTCAGTAAAATTATTTCTTTCTTAAAGTGAAAGAGAAGAGTGAAAAAGTTGGCTTAAAGCTCAACATTCAGAAAACTAAGATCATGACATCTGGTCCCATCACTTCATGGCAAATAGATGGGGAAACAGTGGAAACAGTGTCAGACTTTATTTTTTGGGGCACCAAAATCACTGCAAATGGTGACTGCAGCCATGAAATTAAAAGACACTTACTCCTTGGAAGGAAAGTTATGACCAACCTAGAGAGCATATTCAAAAGCAGAGACATTACTCTGCCAACAAAGGTCCATCTAGTCAAGGCTATGGTTTTTCCAGTGGTCATGTATGGATGTGAGAGTTGGACTGTGAAGAAAGCTGAGTGCTGAAGAATTGATGCTTTTAAACTGTGGTGTTGGAGAAGACTCTTGAGAGTCCCTTGGACTGCAAGGAGGTCCAACCAGTCCATCCTGAAGGAGATCAGTCCTGGGTGTTCATTGGAAGGACTGATGCTAAAGCTGAAACTCCAGTACTTTGGCCACCTCATGCGAAGAGTTGACTCATTGGAAAAGACTCTGATGCTTGGAGGGATTGGGGGCAGGAGGAGAAGGGGATGACAGAGGATGAGATGGCTGGATGGCATCACTGACTTGATGGACATGAGTTTGAGTAAACTCCAGGAGTTGGTGATGGATAGGGAGGCTTGGCGTGCTGCAATTCATGGGGTCACAAAGAGTCTGACATGACTGAGCAACTGAACTGAACTGAACTGAAAGGCAAAGAGAAGGCAATGACAACTCACTCTAGTACTCTTGCTTGGCAAATCCCATGGACGGAGGAGCCTGGTGGGCTGCTGTCTATGGGGTCGCACAGAATCAGACACAACTGAAGTGACTTAGCAGCAACAGCAACAAAGGCAAAGAAGTTAATTAAGTGAGTGAGCACAAAATTCAGGAATCAGATTTGTTCAGGAAATCAACAAGAAACTGAAGAGGTTTAGAAAGCACACACTGCCTTTTCATTAGTACAAGATTGGTGGAAGGGTAGAAATAAGACAAAATAACTATCTTAGAGCAAATAAGAGCTGTATAAGGATAAAGGTCAAGGTGCTAAGAGACAAATCGGGGAAGTGGAAGCATGACTCTCAGCACAGTAAAGGTAAAAGAGATGTACCAGGTGTGTGTGCTCTTAAACAGGATGCCAGATCTAAATTTTCGTCAACAGGAATGGTGACTGAGAACTAACCAAGCCCAACAGAGGAAGCAAGGTGAGACCTGAGGAGCAGCTTGGGACAAAGACACAAAAGGAAGAGGAGATCCAGGAAAGTAACTGCTTCATGTGACAGATTCTGTCTTCTTTTCAAGTCTTCTTTCTCCTTTCGATCCATCAGAAAAGATTCTGCTCTGCTGCTGGAAAAGGTGATCCCCAAATGTCAGTCACACACACACACACACACACACACACACACATACACACATATGGACACCCACATACACACACAGACATACACAGAGGGACACACACATATACATAGTCACACAGATGTGGACACACATATACACAGACACTCACACACACATACACAGATGGACATACACATATATACATATAGACACATGTGAACACACATATACACATACATACTCACACGCACATACACACACTCAATACACATACACACATATACAAACTTATACACACACATATACACATTTACACATGCACACACTCATCACAACCTACAGATGTTTGTGGTCAGTGAGGCTCTTGCACATGCTCCATCTGGAACACGCAGCTTCTGGGGCAGGAAAGAGAGAGACTAGAGAGTCACACTTGGGCTTTTCATGCCTCCACTCGGGACTTGGAAATGGGGAACCTGAAAGAACAACACTTGGACAGTCTCTGTAAGGACTGACAATTTTATTTTTGTAGTCGAGCCTTTTTATAGGAGTGAGGAACAAAGAGCTTAGAGTTTATGGCCAGCAGAACACATATAGGGCTAAGATATAATCAGTAAAAGATACTTTAAGGAACAGCGCATTTTTAACGACCCATGCGTTTATCCATGACCCATTTTTTCAAGCAACGTCTTTAATGTTTAATCGCTAAATTTTGGCGCCGAGCATAGCCAAAGGCAGGAAATGTTTTTTAGCTATCAGTATACAATGTCTGGGTACTTTTGGCCCTTCACCATTTCCCCAAGGACCTTCTCCTTCAAGGCTATTTTGTACTGTGTCTCCCAACAGGAGGTGACACAAGAGACACCACCCATGATTCACTGGCCAGAATGAGTCACTGAGGACTGGAAAAGTAACTATTTGATGACTATGTATGTCTATCCACATCCTTCAGTAGAACTCTTGATAGAAGTGCTATCAGTTTTCTCTCACCTTAGAGAAGCTTCGGAGGCACTGCTTTGTGCAGAAATTGAACATGATTTTATCTTCCCCGGAGCGGGATTTGAAGGCATTTTCTATCTGATTCCTTTGGCTGGTATGTCTCTGACTCCTTTTTCACTTCAGTCTGTGCTGAGTGGGATTAGTCAGATTTGTGTCTCTGCTGCCCCCGTCTTCCTTCCCCTCAGTAGTCACTAACTACAGTGTTATTTTCAGCCTTTGTTCATGCAATCATTTCTTCAATTATCCAGTATTTCTTAAGCTCTTTCTATGTGTCTTTACTTGGCCCTAAAAAGAAACTGAGGAATAAGACACAGTCTTAGCTCTTGTTAAGCTCCCACTTTAAAGACAGTAAGCAAATTTCTGCACACTAAATAGAAACAGCAGTAATTTTAGGCTGGAAGAATTAGAAATAGTTCATAGAGGTTAAAGCTTTGTGCATTTATAAACATGGAAAGATTTATGAATTTTCTGCCTTGAAAATGTATTGTCTACAATTCAAATGTGCATAATATTCTCTATTTTTGTAACTGACTTCATCCTGTTCACTAGCAAGGGGTGTTTGTGTGGATTGAAAGTCCCTTTAAGGTAACACAGAGTCTCCCATTTAAAATCCATCCCTCAGCTTAGCTCAGGTTCACTGTAGTCATTGTCTTGTCAATTCTCAGTTCCAGGTCCCTGTTGAGATTGGCTTTCCTCTTCACGAGGAGGTACCTTCTCTGTCTCCTCCCAGAGATGTTGTCCGGGATAAGGGGCTTTTTATCCAGTGGCAGTGAGAAAAGGTCCTTGGTCTGTATGCTCTCACTTAGAATCAGCTTGTCTTTGATTTAGTAGCTTTGATTTGTTCTGGGCTCTGGGCATCAGGTACTGGACCTGTGGAGAAATGTGTGTACTGTGCTGTGTGTATCTGCTTCAGTCGTGTTGGACTCTGTGTGACCCTATGTACCATAGCCCACCAGCTCCTCTGTCTGTGGATTCTCCAGGCTAGAATATTGGCGTGGGTTGCCATGCCCTCCTCCAGAAGAAATGAATGAGGCCAATTCAGTGCCAAACTCTTTGTTAGATATTGCTGATCATAGACTCCAAAGGGCTGAACAAGAATGATGGGCTGGACCTCAGCCAGCTCATGATCTTATTCTTTCCCTCATGCCCCTGTGATGAAGTAGTCATTGGTAAAGTAGCCTTTACTGATCTTGGGTCCATTCAGGCAAGGAACACAGATAGTGAGAGGGGTCTCCAAATCTTTGGTATAATAACTCTATTATTTTCTTTAAACTTGCATAGATAGTCTTAATTCAAAAATATTTTGCATATTGGTCACTCTGATTGGTCCTGAAAATGTCCCTCAAGCAAGGATGCTTAATTATCAACTTTTCTAGCAAAGAGATTACTAAACCTCTCAAATCTCCTTTTACTCATGGTAATTTGGGAATAACAATGCTACATATTGTATTGCTTTACAATCCATAAGGCCAATTAAGCAATTTCCCAAAGTAAAAGAAGAGAATTCTTTCTGCTCTTTACTTCTGCACTTTCAATTCAATATAGAAGCTTTTACTTCTGCACTTTCAATTCAATATAAATATTTTTTATAACAAAATTTTCTTCCTGTTACAGTCATGTGTGGTTTGAATTGAAAGTGAGCCAAATGATAAATATATAAACATCCTTCCCACTTGGCCACATCTGATTAAGACCAGAAGAGGAGGCTTCATGGTGCTCACCTGTCAGTGAGCTGTGGTTTGCCAACTGTATCTTCGGATATACACAGATACTTGCAGCATCTACACAGTTTAGAACTGGCCGTCTCTTAGGAAAAAAAAAAAGAACTGGCCATCTCAGCACCACTCTGGGAATGGGGTTGCGTTTGTTTCTGGATATTGGAATTTACTGCATTTATTGCAAAAATGTGTTGTAGTGAAACATACATAACTAATACCATTTAGTAGTGTTGAAATATCATTACAACAAATGATGCAACTTGCAGTTGCTCTGAAGCCCTCACTAAAAGGTGAATTACATTTTTAAAACAGCATTTTTAATTAGAATGATTTCTATAAAACACCTACCAGAGTGACATTCATTCATTTATTTATTCAATAGACATGGTCTGGCCATTTTAATTACCCAGGTATTAGGGATATGAAAGTGAATTAGACACAGAACTTTTACTAAGTACCTTCCAGCTTATAGGGTAAAATAAACAAGTAAACAACTTAATTCACAAAAGCTCACAGTTGGTAAGGTCGAGGTTCATGAGCAGTAGAATGGGGGCACAGAGAGAAGGGGCAATGTGTGGAAGACTCACAACTCTGATTGGCACCAATGACCATCACAGCATGTGGTTCCTGGGAGAGTTCTGACAGATCCAGTCAAGGCTCTAGGCAACAGCATTGAATTCCTGTTCTAGAGTGCTGTGAATCTCCGGAAGGAATGTAGAGTCATGCCATAATACTGTTTCTCTACCAGTGCTATCACATACTACTGTTAGCTTGAAGTTATAATGTATCTGTGTATGCTCAGTTGTGTCCCACCCCAGGGGCTGTAGCCGCCAGACTCCTCTGGCCACAGAATTTTTCAGTAAAGAATACTGGCATGGGTTGCAATTTCCTACTAGAGGGGATCTAGAGGAAATGGCATTTCCGACTCAGGGATCGAACCCGAGTTACCTGCATTGGCAGATGGGTTCCTTACCACTGGTGCCACCTGGGAAGCCCATAAAATTAATGCTTACTAATGCCAACTCACATATCCTCACCAAAACTGTTATCTAGACTCAATAAAAACCTTAATTTTACAGATGAAACCACTATACAGAGTGTAAGAACCCTGTTCAATGTCTCACACATGGTATGTGGCTGAGCTCTGAGTCAGGACAGGGCAGACTGACTCCGTTCTCCTGACCCCTGCACTGCACTCTCTCAAGTCCACTGTGGACACAGCTGGTTGGAGTCCTCCCTAAAGCATTCCTTCTTCAAACCTTTGATGAGATTGGACACTGAGATTTCCTTATGTGTCAGAGAAGATGTGCCTTCATCCGAGAGTGAGTTGGTCCATGCTGACCTGCATTCCCAGTTCTGGGGTACAGGGTGCTGTGGGGCAGCCTGCCAGCCCCAAATTAGCCCCTCCTTTCCAGCCCACCCCTCCCTGTACCAGGAGCCCCTAGCAGTGTCTTACCTGTGAGATCTCCATCCCGAGGTGAGACTGTGTGCCTGTTTTACTAAATGCATCCATGTGTCATCCAGTGGGAGGGATACTGGACCCCAGGAAGCACATCCTGTGTTCTAGGTGTCTGTCCCGTGGTTTCTGGTGATGCTGTGGAGCCCATAACTGGGTAAGGAATGATGATTCTGGGCCCAGAGGAAGTAGAGCATCAATTCTAAGTGACTGAGTATTTCCTGGTCCTACTCCACCACCTCAGTTTACATTCTGGTTCTGATACTTACAACTAGTTATTATCATTAATGTGTTAAGAATCCTGATATAGAAGGAGATGGGGCTCTATCATGGGACCTGGGAGTGGGAGGAAAAGATGACAAGTAAGTAATTCTATGATTGGTGGGTTGATACTAGCACATATAAGTAGAGGGACAAAAGCATGTGCTCTATTGTCTTTTCTCCTGAGGCTCAAGGAGGATGGATGGGTACATGGCAGGACACAAAAGCTAGGTCTACTGACCAGGTTGAGGGGTCCTTCCAGTGGAGGTGTTACAGGGCTGTGGACTGCCCACAGGTGCCCTCGTGTTGTCCCCACTGAGACCTTAAGGTATGGGAGGGGGAGAGTGTGAATCCATCTCTGAACGCTGGTGGGGACTCTGGGGTGTGTGTGTCACAGGTGCATCCTTCCCACACCTGAGATGAAATGATGAGAGTCAGGGTGAGGGGCCTCAGGGTGCGCTTGTGTGGACCACAGGGCTGTACCATGGGAACCCTGAGCCTGAGGGGCCGTGAGGAATGGGGGCAGCATGTTGGTGATCTTGAGTTTTGAGGTGGGAGCTCTACTGTGCTTCCCCCTAAGGCCCTTCTCAGTCTCTCTACTCATCACAGTGCTACTCTCTGGGTACTGTCTGGGAGCTTCCCTGATCAGTGGAAACAGAACAAGGCAGAAATGGCCACCCTGTACATCAGCCCCTTCTGCTTGGATCTGCCCCCTCAACCCACCTGGGCTTCCATTCTTGCTGCCACTTTTCCTCTTAAATGCAGAATGGAGGAGTTGGGGTCACTGCTGGCTGCAGGCAGCATGAACCCCTTCTCTTCTCTGCTTCACTTGCCTCTTTGCTCCCTCCCTTGCAGACACCCTCTAGCAGAAGGCTTTCTATTTCCCCTTCTGTCAGGAGCTGTTTCCTTAAATTATATTTTGCATCTTTTTTAGTTATGGTTTATAAGTGTGTACTGAATGTTACCAAACCAAACTTTCAATATACAAAGGGGAAAAATGAAGTTTAGAAACTCTTAGACTTTCTAAACTATCTATTTTTTTCTCAGGACCCCAAACTTCAGTTTTGGAGGGCTAGAGTTGAATGATGACTCCTACTTTCTCTTTATTTCCTTTATATATAAATCTTTTTCTCTCCTGAAGCCTAATTTTGAGACTAGCAGAAAGGGATATTTCATAAAATGAAATGTGATAAATGGAAAAAGATTTAGTATGTCTGCTGCTGCTGCTGCTAGGTCACTTCAGTCGTTACCGACTCTGTGTGACTCCATAGACGGCAGCCCACCAGGCTCTGCTGTCCCTTGGACTCTCCAGGCAAGAACAACTGAGCGGGTTGCCATTTCCTTCTCCAATGCATGAAAGTGAAAAGTGAAAGTGAAGTCGCTCATTCGTGTCCGACTCTCAGCGACCCCATGGACTGCAGCCCACCAGGCTCCTCCATCCATGGGATTCTCCAGGCAAGAGTACTGGAGTGGGGTGCCATTGCCTTAGTATGTCTAGAAGCCCTTATATATAGATACTGTGTATATGCATATATGCATCTGTCTCTCTATTTACTTATTGTCATTATCATCAATCTGTCAGGCCATCTATCTAATCTATTTCTTTAGTATCTATATTTCTATTCTAATTAATTTATTTATAGTTAAAACAATGAAACTGATGTCTTCATAAATAGACTCTTCTAAGATGTTTTAATATGAAAATAATAACCGTGACCTTTAAATAAAATATCAAGCACTTTAATTTTACTTGACACCAGCTTCCAGGAATTTGTCATTCCCAACTCTGCCACCTTGTGGTGATCCTGTAAACTGCACACGTGCAAAGCGGAGCCCGATGCTGTCAGACCAGCAGCATCCATGCAGAAGCTGAAACATTCATGTGAGGGACAAGTGCAAGGATACAGTGAGTGGATTACAATCTGACCTTGGACATTCATTGAAAAAATTGGTCATTTAAGTATCTGGAGCTCAGAAGGCTAGAACCACCTAGGACTATGTAAAGATTCAGTGTCTACTTGACCCACAGACAGGTAGTGAGCCCGGGGAAATGGGTGGGGTACTGATTGGGGGAAGCCATTAGCACAGACGTTGCCTCTACCTGGAAAACTCCCACCTCCGCCACTCCTGGGAGAGACAGTAACCTGGACCTGGAGTGGAGTGAAAGAGAGAGGTTTATTTTTTCCTTTTCCTTTTTCAAGAAGGTTGAAAGATTCAGAGGAGAACAGATATACTTCTGGGTGCTCTGTGGCAATATGGTAAAACAATGCAGTATTTTTGTCATTTGAAAAATAATGAGTTTCTATTCTTCAAATATAATAATTCCTGTTCTAAGTATCAATTACAAGTAAATAATCTGAAATACGGACAAAATATATGTGAAAAAAACTTTATGGTAACATTAATTACATAAAAATGAGGCTATAAAATTTTTCCTCCTTCATATTGTTCATTTCTTCCTTGTCCTTTCTGATAATGATTGATAAATTATTACCATTAAGGAAGCTAACTGTTAATATATCCTATTCTCAGAAGCATATGAAATGTCTACTGACTGCAACTTTTCATGAAGCAATTGAAATTTTAAAAAAGAATGACATTTTAAAAACTTGCCCTGGGAACTGTGTCAGATGGGCTGGAAATGACCTGAATGTGACCAGAGCATCTTCAAACTGTCCCCTCAGAGAGACCTGAGCCTGGAAGGCGCCGGGGTTAGATCATGGCCTTGCAGGGGAGAGTCAGCCTGAGGCCTGACCTCCCTTCCATCCCCTCTCCTCCTGCACAGCCAGGGGCCTGGCCTGTGAGCAGGCACCGCACCCAGTCTGTGTCTATTCCCTCTGAACCTGCATCTTCAAACCTCAATGTGCAGAAGAACAACTTGGAGGGACTGTGACGTGATACACAGAGGCTATTCGAAGCTTCTGGGTCTTGCTGGTGCTGCCTGGAGTGACCACACTTTGAGATGCCCTCGTCTAAACTGCATCCCCACCTCCACAGCAAATAGCAGGCCTCGGTCACCCTCAGGACCAAGGTTGCTCACCTGTTGTCCCTTCTCTAGTGGACGTGTAGAGAAGAAGCTGACAGTTCTTGAAGCAGCCTGGGCTCCATTTGGGTAGGAATTCCTGTTCTGAGATCCCTGAAGGGGTTTAGAAGGGGGGATAGCAGGGACTCCCTCTGGGTGTGGGTGTCTCCTCATGAAACCTTCTCCCTGGTGAGAGGCTGGCTGGGAGCATCCAGAGCAATGTCTTGGGCAATGCAGTATCCAGGGCAGGGCCTCTCTGGACCAAGTCTAACGGGAGTTCTCCTGCACACATTCTAATCTCTGCACTGGGCTTGTGTTTTGCAGGAAGAAACATGGTGCAAGTGCATCAGCAGGTGGCTCTCGGGGCAGGACTGCTGCCCCTGGGTGGCTGCAAAGAGAAGAGGGGTTGGGTCTGTAAATACAGAAGACCACATCCCCTCTCACTCTGCAGAAGGGGAGTATAGCCCAAGTGACATAGCCCAAGGACAGAGTGGTCTTAGGGGCTAAGAAAGATCCGTGACCGGAATAGTTAGGTTCAGTCAAAAAGTGTTAATTACTCAGTCGTGTTGTGTCCAACTCCTTGAGCCCGCCAGGCTCCTCTGTGAGATTTTCCAGGCAAGAATATTGGAATGGGTTGCCATTTCCTCCTCCAGGAGATCTTCCCAACCCAGAAATTGAACCTGTGTCTCCTGCATTGTGGGAAGATTCTTTACCATCTGAGCCACGAGGGAAGGTTCTGTCAAAGCCCTGTGTTCTTATGACACCCCTGTGTTCCAGGACCTTGTCTCCAGATCATTCTAAGAAGCGGGGAATAACCAGCAATCTCATCCCCACAACTCAATGGTTCCCACCTCACCCCCTCCATGCTCACCTGTGAGTTCCTGTGCTCCTGTCCTCATTTCTGCTGACCTGATAATCACGCGTGTATTTTCAGCCTGTTTACAGTTCTCTTCTTTGTCCTTGAGCCCAGCCCTGGGAAATATCAATGCCTGATTCCACCAAACTTATTCTTCGTGGGCCAACTGATCCCAAACCCTGACAATGTGAGATCTCACAGTCTGTATATGCTGGCCAGGGTGAGCAGGGGAGAGAGAGTCACTCGTGTGACTTAATGCAACTTTTCTACACCAGCACCGGCCATGGGGCCTGGCTCTCAGGACCACGGAAACAGGAGGTCAAAGGACCGTATTGCTCATATAAGGAGATGTTGAAGATTCAGAAGCTTATTGGTGTCTGAGCTGCAGACAGGGGCAGATGCAGCCTCCGATAGTGCCTGAAATGGTAAGAGGTGTCGCTATTGGCTCTCATGAGGGAGGGTTTAAGGGGTGGTCTATATAGACCCCGGTCGGTACCCTGACACCTCCTCTTAGGCTGATCCTGCAGCTGGGACTGTGACCTTGAGGACGTGGGGTCAGGATGGCTCTGGGCAGACACCTCTCCCTACGGGGACTCTGTGTCCTCCTCCTTGGCACCATGGTGGGTGGTCAAGGTAAGAGCTACCCCTCTGTCCTGGGTCCACAGCAGGGAGTGAATGCCTTGATGAAGGGAAAGGTATATGGAGTTCTGGAGCCGAGCCTCAGTGTTTTTGACCAAAAGGGAGCCATGCTGACTGAAAATACTGGTCCCTCTCCTGTGCGGGGTCCACTGGTCGTAGCAGCAGATTTTAAAGAGCAGTGAGGTTTGGTCTGGACCGAGCTGGGTTATCCTGAGTCCTTCCACTGTCTCCCTTGTCTTTAGGGAGCTTCTAGGAGTCCTAATGGCTCCCAGTGTGTGGAAGTTCCAGCCACTGACCTCAGCTGGGACTCTGGGCTGTTCCCACACACTCCACGTGTCTGGTGTGTGAGCACTGCCCCTGGGTCCCCGTGTTTCCTGTGTCTATGCTCCTGTAGGCTCTGTGCTTGTGTGTGTGTGTCTGTGTGTGAGGAGTTTGTGTTTGTGTGCAAGGATATGTGTGTTTGCAGGGGTGTGTGATGAGTGTGTGAGTGTGTGTATGTGTGAGAGAGGATGCGTGTGTGTGAGGATGTGTGTGTGTGTGGAGCGTGTGAGGAGTTTGTGTACAAGGGTATGTGTGTTTGCAGGGTGTGTGAGGAGTGTGTGAGGATGTGTGTGTGTGGAGTGTGTGAAGAGCTTGTGTGTGTGTGAGGGTGTGTGATGGTGTGTGAGGGTGTGTGGAGCCAGTCTGTGTGAGAGGAATAGGGCTGCTGAGCAGGGACTGAGTCTGTTGGTCTGTGAAGCACACAGGGTCCCACAGGGCTGGGTGTCATGGCTGCTGCAGATCAGAGATAATTGTGCACCTGCCTGCTTCTCTCTGACTCCCCTCCCCCATCCCCCGGCTCCCCTCTGCTTGTAGACGCGTCTGCCCAGCACTGGGCTCTGTGAGAGGCTCTGCCTGCTGACCTAATCCATTTCCACCAGGTGTCCACTGTGAAGCAGAGAAGCCCGCAGCCAGGAGAGAGAACCTCTTGCCTGTAGAGTTTAGTTGATGTGCAGCCCCAGGTGTATAAGTTCCCGAGTCCCTGCCCTGGCCCCTGTAACTTGTTTCCTGATGTTACGAGGGCCTGGAATGGTCCTTTCCCCTCCCAGAATCTGCTGTGACTCTGTGGGGAGCTCTTTCTCTCTTGTGCCCTCTCCTGTCCCTCCCTGGACCTGGTTTCCCCTGAGTGAGAGGACAGGGAAACCATCCTCTCAACCAGTGAGGGCTACAGCTGCAGAGAATCTGGTCTCCAGCCTGGAGGAGGCAGCTCTCTCAGATGTGGGTGCTGGTCCACTGAGACTCAGTGCAGCCCTGTCTCCTCTCAGAGCTCATTGTTGTCCCCTAGACCTCAGCCTCCAGTTCACAGCTCTCCTTGGAAAGCCCCCTCCCTCCATGTCTCTGCTTCTCAAAAGCTGGGTAGATGCTGGTGAAGCATCTTCTCCTGAGAGCTCTGGAGGGCAGAGATGGGTTTTGATCCCCTGAGGGGTGAGACAACATGTGTTCAGATGCAAGTCCCCACACTTACGAGGACAACTGTTGGAAGTTTCCTGAGATGTTACTTATGAAGCAAGACCATTTTGCCCAAGGAAGTACTCTTTTTATTTTTCCTGAAACAACACTGTTCAGTGATTTCCTACTAAAATTTTCTTCTACTTCATATGACATTGAACTTGCTCCTTATAAAACAGTAGTCTAGGCATTTGTGAGCATTTGATGATTGCTGAGCTGGGCAGACATTACAAGAGTTTTTACCAGGAAATTCATGATGGACATTGCCAAAAAATTATTCCTTGAAGCATAATTGATGTTATTATACACAATAATGTAGACCCCCCAAGATTAGATAATTCAATATATAATATTTTTATAACATGTTTTTAAAAGTTAACAATATATTTTGCACATCTGTATATATTAATATTGTTAATTATGCTGCTTTTACACAGTAAAAATTTTTTATTGTTTTGATGTGTGTATGTGTGCATTCAATTGTGTCTGACTCTTTGTGACCCCATGGACTGTAGCCACCAGGCTTCTCTGTCCAATGGGATTCTCCAGGTGGGAATACTGCAGTGGGTTGCCATGCCCTCCTGAGGGGATCTTCCTGACCCAGGGATTGAATCTGCATCTTTTTTTGTCTCTGGCACTGGCACACAGATTCTTTGCACTGCTTAGGAAGTCCATTGTATTGATGGAATTACAAAAGATAGGATATTCCAGGAATAACATAGAAAATTTAAATCCTACAATTATTTTATCTTATAATTGAAATGCAGTATACTTTCCTAATCACTGATGTTAGGCATGTTGCTGAAAAATCAATTAACAATTTTGTTAAGGAGAAAAGCAGGGGATTTTATTCTACCCAAACTTTGGATAATAACCTGGGAAGCAGATTTTCAGAAAGCTCCAGAGTCATCTTGAATCCTAATCTCTTAAGTGAAACCTCATCACTTTTGCCAAATTCCATTTGTTAGACTCATGTTACTAGATACACACAAGTGTGGGGATTACACAAGGACATGAACACAGGCAGAAGGAATAACTGAGACATTTCAGAGCCTGTTACCCCAGCCCTCTGTTCCTGAGCTGGATGAGATGCTCCCTATGGACAGGGAAAGAGAGGGAGGATTCTTCCCTGGATCCGGGGCCACGAGCTGTAACTGAGATGGGGAAGCTGGGCCCTAGTGCCGTTGGGCACATCTACAGGGAGGGCAGCATCCAGAGTCTCTGAAGGCCTGTCCTCGGTGGTGTCCCTGGAGCTGGTTCTACAGGCTCATGAGAAACACCTGGTGCATCCCTTCCTGCTCCAGGTTCAGTGATGGCACATTGGGAGCTTAGAGTTCGCCACGGTGGGAATATGTGTACCACATAAGTCAACAAATACTATATATAGGTAATTTTTACTCTCAGCTCATTTTTAAAATATTTATACCATTGCCTTGTCTCCTAAAATCTCTCCTGTGCCCTCTGTCTGTGTCTCTCTTGCAGATCTGGAGCTGAGGCTGAAGGATGGAACCCACCACTGCGAGGGGAGAGTAGAAGTGAAGCATCAAGGAGAATGGGGCACAGTGAATGATCATGATTGGGGCTTGGAGGAGGCGGCTGTGGTGTGCAGACAGCTGAGGTGTGGAGCTGCTGTTGAGGCTCCTCGAGGTGCTTATTTTGGACCAGCAGCTGGCCCCATTTGGTTTTACTATGTTTTATGTGGGGGAACAGAATCAGCTCTCACTGAATGTCAATATTCTAGTATTAGAGACTTTAGTGATGATGGTTTCATTCATGACTGGGATGCTGGAGCAGTCTGCTCAGGTGAGTCCTGCCTGGTCTGGGTGGGGGTCCCCAGCAGCAAAAGCTTTGGTCTGATTCCAGAATAACTATGTGAGAATATGGATCACAGCCTTTAGAGTCTACTTGGGTGAAGACCTCAGTCCCACATGATTCCTAGAGCATTGGGTGCTCAAGGGAGCAGAAGGAATTGCTTGGACTTGACCAGTAAAGGTTCCAGACCAACTTCTGGGTTGGACCTGTCTGAGTTAGTTTTATCATGGTAGCTGCTTTTTATTCTTTTTTAGGATGGTTTAAGAAGTGCAGCTACAGGATGGTATATAGGAGAGATGCAGGCAAGCAAATTTTATTGTATTCATGTTCCTAGGAATTATTATCTGTCCTATGAAAAAGAAAGAGTACCATCAGGTCAGTTCATGGGGAGATGCCAATAGAACAAGCTCAGCCTAGCAGTCTTAACCAAAATGTGGTGTGAAGATCCAGGGACCAGTGACAGTACTGTGGGTCAAGATGCAGTTACACAAGGGAAAAGACATGAGGGGATTTCACTGATGTGTTTGAATGTCACTAGGTCACAGTCAGTCAGGGGTGGCAAGAAGGGGGACTTCTGGCAGGGGATAGTCTCATCACACTGGTGATCACACTGGTGCACCTGCTCACCTGGGTAGGGAGCTCATATCTTTATGTGGGGATGTTGAAGCTGCAGAAAAATATGAAGCTTTGAAATTTATACCACAGTAGCTGGAACAAAGCAAGTGCTAAGGCAGTGAGGCTAAAAGAACCTGAAGTGACTCATAAGAAGTGTTCAGTGTTGTCTAAGTGTAACTGACTTGTGCCAAATTGGAGGCGGTAAAGACAGCAATGAAACTGGAGTGTGAATGGGTGGTCTCAGGAACTAAGAACATCTCAGTTGTTATCACAATGGTGGATGAGATGGCCAGGATGTTAATCTATCAGAGCAGCTGGATTGGAGGAAGAGTCAGAAATCACAGTGAATTCCCCGAGGGAAGTGGCTGAGTCTCAGGAAAGGGTCACCCCACTTGATGGGATGGTGGGACCTGGGAGCCCTGAGGACATCTGCAGTGGGTCCCTAAGAGCCACAGCCAATTAGCTCTTTGGTTATGTTGGAGAAGATTGATGGAAAGGTGATCTTTTCCAATCCCACTTTCAGCAGATTTTTGATGATACTAGTTGAGACCCCCTAAGAAAACAATTATTTTTCTTTTTAGAAAATACTTTATCCAGGCATTACTGACAAACAAAAACTGTACATATTTAATGTTTTCAATATGATAAGTTCGCAAATCAGTATACATCTGTGAAACTATTACAACACCCATGCCATAAACCTGTTCATCTCCTCAAAAGTTTTCATCCACCTTCTTTTTTACAGTATTACCCTCAAAAACTATTATTTTCAAGGAGATTTGACTTTCTATTATAATTTTTGCTTTAAGAAAGCCTTAATGTTTTCCAACATTTCAAGTGACATTCCTTATTGGCAAAATGTCCTAGTCATGGTTTCGCCTGAAGATAAACTTCTGGAGACACTACAGGAGGCTCTGCTTTATTTTGATAAATCAGCATCTAAGTTAAAATGGACTGTGTGCTGCTGGAGCTCCTAGTGATGATTTTAAGAAAATTGATGTCTTGATATTAATTCCAATTAAGATGCATTTTAAAATAAGATTTGTGAGTAGTCTGGCATTTAAGCCTTGACTGTGGTCTGTACTCCCTGACCACTATTGCTCCAACTTCGGCTCTCATACATTTATGGACAATTCCAGCTTACTTCTATGAATGTCTTTGTCATGAGTTTCCTCCCACTCATTTGTCTTTTCTCTATTTTCAGACATGTTTTAATAATGTGAAGGTAAGTCAAAACAGTGGTGATGCACCAGAGATAAGAATAGAATAGCACATCTGTTCAGTTTTCTCAGTGGAATTGAAGTCTCGGAGTTTATTCCTCTCAGTCTTAGGAGTCAGGTATGGAAGAGAAATCTCAGCCTCTTTAGTGGATTGTTGGAAGTGAAGCAGGAGAAATCCAGAGTAGAAACAATCACTTGAGAAGAATGTACAGGAGTTTGTTTGAATTAAAAAGTGGACTTCAAAGGCTTCAAGACAAAGGTTTGGGATGGCTTCACAAGCTGAGAGGGACTGCAGTACAGAAGTGCAAAATGATGAGGGGACGAAGATGCAAGGATTACAGGAGGGGAGGGTGGGTTCCTGATCCAGGTCAACTACTACATTCACCACAACCTCTGTGTACCCTTGCTTCCTGCCGTCTCTTCCTTTATCTTGATGTGGGAGTCATTTCTGAGCCTTCTGGAAGTGCTGGCCATTGAAGGTTGCCATTTTATTTGTGGAAAGTTTTTATAATATTGAATCTATTTCTTTAGCAAATATAGGACCAATCAGATTTTCCCTTTTTTGGTATCAGGTTCTGTTGAGTTGTGCTTTTCAAGGACTTGGCCTATTTTGCCGAAATTTTTGAAATTGAGTAAAATGTGCTCATATCTCATATCATTAAATTCACCAGTTGACTCTGTTGATTTCTTCATTGTATGTTTGATTTCTATTTAATTGATTTCTGTTCTCAGTTTTTGTTCCTCTTTTTTGCTTATGATTTGTTGTTATTTTTGTAGATCCATGAAATGGAATCTTAGATCATTTCATTCAGCTTTGGTTTTTTTCTAATGTAGGCATCAAGGAAGCATCAGTTTTCCAAATTTTCTTCTAGCCACCACTTTAACGTTAGCCCACTAATTTTGATACACATAATTTCTTTTGTATTTTATCATCATAAAATATTTCTTCTCTCTCTCTGAATATATTCTTTGCCCTATACTCTTACTTTATATGATACTAATATAAACACTACAGTTTTGTGCATAGTGTATAATTTTTACCTCTTTATTAATAATTTGTTTCTGTGCTTATATTTAAACATATATATTTATAGACAGCATATGGTTTTACAGGGCTTCCCCAATGGCTCACACAGTAAAGAGTCTGCTTGCACTACCAGAGACCAGTGTTCAATCCCTGGATCAGGAAGATCCGCTGTAGAAGGGAATGGAAACCTACTCCAGTATTCTTGCCTAGAAAATCCCATGGATAGCAGAGCCTGGTGGGCTACAGTCCATGGGGTGCAAAGAGTCAGACACAACTGAGCAACTTCGCTTTCACTTTTCCAGCAGTTAAATGTTTTTACTTTGTCATGGGACTTGCATTGCCTCAAACAGAAAGTCAGAACTACTTATCTTATCCTCTCCTCCTGGCTTCAATCTTTCCCAGCATCAGAGTCTTCCAGTGAGTCAGATCTTTGGATCAGGTGGCCAAAGTATTGGAGTTACAGCTTCAGCATCAGTCCTTCCAAAGAATATTCAGGACTGATTTCCTTTAGGACTGACTGATTGGATCTCTTTGCTGTACAAGGGACTCTCAAGAGTCTTCTCCAACACCACAGTTCAAAAGCATCAATTCTTCAGCACTCAGCTTTCTTTTTTTATTTTATTTTATTTTTAAACTTTACATAATTGTATTAGTTTTGCCAAATACTCTCACATCCATACATGTCTACTGGAAAAATCATAGCTTTGATTAGATGGATCTTTGTTAGCAAAGTAATGTCTCAGCTTTTTAATGCTGGGACGGAGGAGCCTGGTAGGCTGCAGGCATGAAGTCGCTTAGAGTCGGGCATGACTGAGCGACTTCACTTTCACTTTTCACTTTCACCCATTGGAGAAGGAAATGGCAACCCACTCCAGTATTCTTGCCTGGAGAATCCCAGGGATAGAGGAGCCTAGTGGGCTGCTGTCTATGGGGTCGCACAGAGTCGGACACGACTGAAGCAACTTAGCAGTAGCAGCAGCAGGTTGGTCATAGCTTTTCTTCCAAGGGTCAAGCTCTTTTAATTTCATGGCTGAGGCCACGGTCTGCAGTGATTTTGGAGCCCAAGAAAATAAAGTCTGTCACTCTTTTCATTGTTTTCCCATTAATTTGCCATGAATAGATGGGACCTGATGCCACGATCTTCATTTTTTGAATGTTGAGTTTAAGCCAAACTTTGAACTCTTTCACTTTCATCAAGAGGCTCTTTAGTTCTTCATTTTCTGCCAAAAGGTTGGTGTCATCTGCATATCCCAGGGACGGAGGAGCCTGGTAGGCTGCGGTCCATGGGGTCGCTAAGAGTCACACATGACTGAGCGACTTCACTTTCACTTTTCACTTTCATGCATTGGAGAAGGAAATGGCAACCCATCCCAGTGTTCTTGCCTGGAGAATCCCAGGGACGGGGGAGCCTGGTGGGATGCTGTCTATGGGGTCGCACAGAGTCGGACACGACTGAAGCGACTTAGCAGCAGCAGCAGCAGCATATCTGAGGTTATTGCTATTTCTCCTGGCAATCTTGATTCCAGCTCAAGCTTCATCCAGCCTACCATTTCCCATGATGTACTCTGTGTAAAAGTTCAATAAGCAGGCTGACAATATACAGCCTTAACGTACTCCTTTCCCAAATTGGAACCAGTCTGTTTTCCCATATCCTGTTCTAACTGTTGCTTCTTTACCTGCATACAGATTTCTTAGGAGGCAGATAAGGTGGTCCAGTATTCCCATCTCTTTAAGAATTTCCCACAGTTTGTTGTGATCCACCCAGTCAAAGGCTTTGGTGTAGTCAATAAAGCAGAAGAAGATGTTTTATCTGAAACTGTCTTGCTTTTTCTTTGATTCAGTGGATATTGGCAATTTGATCTCTGGTTCCTCTGCCTTTTTTAAATCCAGCTTGAACATCTGGAATTTTTCGGTTCACCTACTGTTGAAGCTTGGCTTGTACAGTTCTTCTGTGTATTCTTGGCCACCTTTTTCTTAATTTCATCTGCTTCTGTTAGGCCCATACTATTTCTATCCTTGATTGTGAACATCTTTGCATGAAAAGCTCCCTTGTTACCTCTAATTTTCTTGAAGAGATCTCTAGTCTTCCCATTTTATTGTTTTCCTCTTTTTCTTTGCATTGATCACTGAGGAAGGCTTTCTTATCTCTCCTTGCTATTCTTTGGAACTCTGCATTCAAATGGGTATCTTTTCTTTTCACCAGTGCCTTTAGCTTCTCTTCTTACTCAGCTATATGTAAGGCCTCCTCAGACAGCCATTTTGCTTTTTTGCATTTCTTTTTCTTGGGGATGTTTTGGATTACTGCCTCTTGTACAATGTCACTAATGTCCATCCATAGTTCTTCAGGCACTCTATCAGATCTAGTCCCTTGAAATATTTGTCATTTCTACTGTATATCATAAGGAATTTGATTTAGTCATACCTGAATGGTCTAGTGGTTTTTCCTACTTTCTTCAATTTAAGTCTGAATTTTGAAATAAGGAGTTCATGATCTCCTGTTAAATTAATCCAAATAATTATTTCAGTTAGTATAAATTTCAATTTTACAAGTTCCATTTGTTTTTTCTAGTTTCATTTCTCTGTTTATTTTTATGCTTCATTAAGCAATTTGTATTAGTGATTTAAATACTTTATCAGCCAATTCAATCATTTCTGTAATTTCTGAATCTGTTTTTAGTGATTGCTTAAAGAGCAATCCAGAGAAGCTGATGGCACCCCACTCCAGTACTCTTGCCTGGAAACTTCCATGGACGGAGGAGCCTGGTAGGCTGCAGTCCATGGGGTCGCAAAGAGTCAGACACGACTGAGCGACTTCACTTTCACTTTTCACTTTCATGCATTGGAGAAGGAAATGGCAACCCACTCCAGCATTCTTGCCTGGAGAATCCCAAGGACTGAGGAGGCTGCCATCTACAGGGTCACACAGAGTCGGACACGACTGAAGCGACTTAACAAAGAGCAATCAATGTGGTATGGGTTATATTTTTATTTTTTGGAAATTCTAGTATAGTTTGGTTTTTTTTTTTCCCATTCGATACTGAGAATTGTTAGATAGTCCTTTACTGGAAAGAACTTTAGAAATAAGTAATCAGAACACACTCAGAAACCAGGGAATTGTACATGATGAATTAAATTTTTTTTTAATTGAGTTACCTTCATTTTCTTCAAAATGTGTTCCTATGATGACCAACTCACAAATTTTTATTTTAGTCTTCCTCCTTTAGTTTCAAAGCTTCCTGTGAGCCCACCTTACCTGCCACATGCCTCACTTACACTCCATTCTACAGCAGGTGCTTCCATTTTTTTCTTTTCTTTTCTATCCATCCATATCTTTTAAGATGATGTTTGCTTGTCTGAAGTGGAAGAAATGAGAATTGATGGTAGGATTATGTGGTAGATGTGAGAAACATCTAGATGTGATATAATATGCAAAAAGCTTATTCAACTAGTATTTTCCCAAATGTTATATATTTTATCCATTGTGAGGCTTTTGTAACTTGGAACTTTCCAAATTATGCCTTGCTTTTTCACTGCTTCCTTCCTGTCATTTCCATTCTCTTCTTCCTTCTCCTTTACCTCCTCCTCATCCTTCTTCTTATTTTTGTTTTGGCATCATTCCAGCTTCTTTTAACATTACAAAACATTCTTGAATGAAATTAAGTAAGAGGCAAATAAATGAAAAGTCATCCTGTGCTCACTGTTGCTGCTGCTGCTAAGTTGCTTCAGTCATCTCCAACTCTGTGCGACCCCATAGACGGCAGCTCACCAGGCTCTGCCGTCCCTGGGATTCTCCAGGCAAGAACACTGGAGTGGGTTGCCACTTCCTTATCCAACGCATGAAAGTGAAAAGTGAAAGTGAAGTCACTCAGTCATGTCCGACTCTTATTGACACCATGGACTGCAGCCTACCAGGCTCCTCTGTCCATGGGATTTTCCAGGCAAGAGTACTGGAGTGGGGTGCCATTGCCTTCTCCATCCTGTGTTCACAGATTGGAATAATTAATGTTAAATATCTATGCTATTCGAAGTGAGTACAGACTTGATGCAATCCCTATCAAAGTCTCAATGGCATTGTTTATGGAAATAGAAAAGGCAATCTTCAAATAAGAGTGTGTTGTTTAATTTTTAGGTACTCATTAATTTTCCTGTTTTCTTGTCATCACTGAATTTTAGTTTCACTCCACTGTGGTCATAAAGATACTTGGAATGATGCTGATCTTGAATTTGTTCAAACTTGTTTGTACCTAGCATGTCATCTAGCCAGGAGAACATGCCATTTGTGCTTGAGAAGAATGCAAATTTTTCTGTTGATAGGAATACAGAATTAGTACAATGGTGGTATTAAAATCAATTACTGTCACCCCTTTGCATTTTCTACAACTCCTGTCTCAGAAGAAAAATCTCTAATAGGAGATGATCTGCAAACTCAGCTGTCTGGGAAACTCTCATTGAGAACTCCCTCTCCCCCAGGTTCATTGACAAATCCTGGGATTTCAAGAGAGATGGTCAGGACCATGCCCCCACTATGGTTTTCCAGTAGTCATGTATAGATGTGAGAATTAGACTGTAAAGAAAGCTGAGAGCCAAAGAATTGATGCTTTTCAACTGTGGTGTTGGAGAAGACTCTTGAGTGTCCCTGTACAGCAAAGAGATCCAGCCAGTCAGTACTAAAGGAAATCAGTCCTGAATATTCATTGGAAGGACTGGTGTTGAAGCTGAAACTCCAATATTTTGGACACCTGATGCAAAGAGCTGACTCATTTGAAAAGACCCTGATGCTGGGAAAGATTGTGGGCAGGAGGAGAAGGGGATGACAGAGGGTGAGATGGTTGGATGGCATCACTGACTCGATGGACGTGAGTTTCAGCAAGCTTCCAGAGTTGGTGATGGACAGGGAGGCCTGGTGTGTTGCAATCCATGGGGTCACAAAGAGTTGGACATGACTGAGTGACTGAACTGAACTGAACACCCCTCTCTATGACTCTCTGAGCTTTCTTAACTCATCTTATTTTCCACTGAGGCAACCTAATAAATTCTTGGAAATTGTTATCACCAAACTTTTGGAAAAAATATGGTGCCAATTAGTTATAATATCCATATTTCTTTACTGGAGCTGTCATCTGTCTAGAAGTTGGCATGCGCTCATGGATACAGCCTCATGATTTTCCATAACCTAAGTCACTTGAAGACTAGCTCCTGGGAGAGAAAACTGATCAGAATATTAGCCCCAGAAGTCTCAGCAAAGCTTTCTAACCTTGTCTGGATGATACATCTCTAATCTCATATCCCACATCCCTCTGGGTGGGTTGTGTTCTGCATATCTCTGCATTCAAGTTTAAGTGCTCAACTCTTATACAGTGTCCTTGGGTCTGTAGGCCCCAGCCTTCTAAATAAGAAATTTTCTTCTCCAACCAGTGCTAAAATATGTGTTCCTGGTATTCAGCTGTTCCAGTGATTTGTCTTAGGCCAGATCTGTCCAGGCTCCAAGACCAAGGAATTCACATTTTTAACCAATCTCAAAGTATATGTTCTTGGGATTCAGCCATCAAACTGACCCTGTAATCCTTCTGGATTTCTCTTCAGAGACTTGCACATGAAAATCCAGTTATGATGATAACTGTCAAATTCTCTCCCCTTTCCCTGTCCTAGGAAATAAAAGTTTTTACAGTGATGCCCGGGACATATTGTTTTCAATTATTAAGCAAGGTCCATGAACATTGACTAGGTTTGTTGTTTTTCTCTCAGGATTTGTGCGTCTAGCTGGAGGAGCTAGACCTTGCTCTGGGCGAGTTGAAGTGCATTCCGAACAAGACTGGATCCCAGTGTCTGACAGGAACTTTGCACTCCCCACTGCCCAGGTCATCTGTGCAGAGCTGGGATGCGGCAAGGCTGTGTCTGTCCTGGGACACGTGCCCTTCAGGGAGTCAGATGGCCAGGTCTGGGCTGAAGAGTTCAGGTGTGAGGGGAAGGAGCCTGAGCTCTGGTCCTGCCCCAGAATGCCCTGTCCAGGGGGCACTTGTCACCACAGTGGAGCTGCTCAAGTTGTCTGTTCAGGTAATATACATGTCAGGACTTAACCTCCCTACACACTCTGTTCAGGTGAGAAATCATGAGATTTTGCTGAAATCCTGTCATCTCATATCCAGCATACTCAGAAGTCCGGCTCATGACAAACGGCTCCTTTCAGTGTGAGGGGCAGGTGGAGATGAACATTTCTGGACAATGGAGAGCGCTCTGTGCCTCCCACTGGACTCTGGCCAATGCCAATGTTGTCTGTCATCAGCTCGGCTGTGGAGTCGCCATCTCCACCCCCAGAGGACCACACTTTATGGAAGGAGGTGATCAGATCTCAACAGTCCGATTTCACTGCTTGGGGGTGGAGTCCTTCCTGTGGGAGTGCCCTGTGACTGCCCTGGGTGTCCCTGACTGTTCCCATGGCAACACAGCCTCTGTGATCTGCTCAGGTAAGAGAGAGGGACAAGGGCTACTGGTACTCGGGATGCTCCTGGAGTGAAACGTCTCCAAGAGCAGAGAGTGAGGGAAAACTGGCTTCAATAGTCAGATATTCCATGGTGAAATATGGTTCTTCTTATTCTTCATTTATTTTTCAGGTCAGGGCAAAAAGTATGAAGGGGAATAATATATTTTTAAACAACAGTGTTATTTACACATGGTCATGGAAAACAATGTATAAGCAGTAAGTTAGACTTCAGTCATGTTCTCCAGTCCAAGTCAACAAAGAGAACATTCTCAGCACCACGGAATTATTGTTGCCTCCCCGTAACTGTCCTCTCCCTCCTCTCCAGTGAAAATTGCTTACTAACTTCTACCGTAGAATTCTTCATCAGTGTTTGAAGTGTATATAAAATTTTGCAGTATGTTTTCTTTTGTATCTAATTTATTTAATTTATTTTATCTAATTTATTTAATGTTTGAGTCACTTGCTCAGTCGCTCTGTCATTTGGCTACAGTGCCTACAGTCTTTGCCGTGGCATGGACTGTAGCCCACCAAGTTCCTTTGTCCATGGGACTTCCCAGCAAGAATACTGGAGTGGTGTGCCATTTCCTCCTCCAGGGGATCTTCCAATCCTGGGATTGAATCTGAGTCTCTTGCATTTCCTGTGCTGGCAGACAGAGTCTTTACCACTGAGCCACCAGGGAAGCCCTTAGTGCTTCTCATATCCCTTTACAAATAACTCTAAAGTAAAGTAAATGTTACTCAGTCGTGTCCGATTCTGGCCTACCAGGTTCCTCCATCCATGGGATTTTCCAGGCAAGAAGACTGGAGTGGGTTGCCATTTCCTTCTCCAGGAGATCTTCCCAACCCAGGGATTGAACCCAGGTCTCCCGTGTTGTAATAACTCTGCCTACACCATAAAAACATTCTCTGAGAGTATTTTATAGAAGTTTAATTATTTATCTCTTGCATGTTGTGCTTTCCTTCTGATGTGGATATCTATGTAAGATAATTGTCAGAGTTCATACAGACATCCAATTGACCCAGATCTTTCTGAAAAGACACTGTTCCAGATTGCACTGCCACTTTGTCATAAACAGAAGGGAATGGTTGTCTGAGTATTTTTTGAGACTCTCTACTCTGTTCCATTGTATCATTTGTACACCCTTGAATGTTTTATTAATTATTGTAATTTTATAATAAGTATGAAACTTTTAATTTATAGGAATTACTTTATACTTAGTCTTCATTGCTTGTCTTGCCAACCACATTGGCTGTTTTTGGTCTTTGCATTTTGTATAAACTTGTGAGTCAGCTTATCATTTTTCACCAAAAAAGCATAAGGTATTTTGACTGCGATTTGATTTAATCTAAATATAAATTTGAGGATGATTGACTGTAGTAATTTTGAGTTTTCCAACTCACTGACATCATACATTCCTCTATTCAATTTGGTCTTGAATTTCTCTCAGAAGATTTGCTCATCTTTTACTGGATTTTGTCTCCTAGGCATTTTATTTTTTGATGTTACTAGTATTTTTTTTTTTCTCTGTGTAAGTGTCTGAGCAATGAATTCTCTCTGACTTGTTTTCACCTTTTAATTTTTTTTTTTTTTGAGCTAATTTGAGATTTACAGAAAAGTTGCAAGAATAATTGCAAGAATAAAACTTTCCAGATGACATTCACCTGGATTTCCCAGTGTTGGTATTTTGCTTTAGTCTTCCTTTCTCTGTCTGTTTCTGTCTTTCTCTTTTCCTCTTGGTTTGCCTCTCGCCCCATTTCTCCCTGAATATGTAAAATCTTTCTGAATTAGATTGCAGACATGATGTCCCTTTACCCTTGAAATACTACAGGGAATTTCCTTATGTAACCACAGTTCAGTCAAGTTCTCAGACAACTTCAGCCCCAGATGACATCTAAGTGCAGCCACATGAAAATCCCAAGACAGAACTGCCAAGTTTGTCTGTCCCAAGTTACTGACCCGGGAAGTCTTAAGTAAAATGAAGTTGTTTGTTTTTTTTTTCCTACTGCTACTAACATTTTTGGAAAACTTTGTTATATAGCAATATAACCGGGACACTTACCATGTGAGCTGCATTCTAAATAGATGAATATTTGTCCTCTGATCTTCTATTTTACATTTTCTACCTTGTGCTGATCTAATGTGCTGATACACTCATTCTCTAGTTCTTAATTTCAGTTATTAAGTTTCAGCTCTAGAATTTTTATTTCTTTTCTTGTTATCATTTTTCTGACAAGATATATCTTGTCAACTAATTCTATAATCACTGTAATCACGACTACTTAAATTCTCTGCTAGATAACTCTAGTAGCTGAATACCTTTGGGAATACTTTCTAATGTCTCCTTTTTCCTCTTGGTTTTCCAGGAGATCTCTTTTATGTAAGCATTTTTAAAATGACAGACATAGAAGTATAAAATTATAGAAATCCTTCAGAAAAGGTTTTATTTTGCATCTTTTAATTAGAGATAGATTTAGGATTAGAACAGCTAATGCAACATAATTTTTTTAATTGAGTATAATTGCTTTACAATGTGGTATTAGTTTCTGCTGTACAAGGAGTGAATCAGTTATATGTATACATATATCCCCTCCTTCTTGAAATGCAAATCAAAACTACAATGAAGTATTACCTCACACCTGTCAGAACGGTCATTATAAAAAAATCTACAACGATTAATACTGGGCATGATGTGGAGAAACGGGAACCCTCTTGTACTGTTGGTGGAAATGTAAACTGATACAGCCACTATGGAGAACAATATCAGTTCAGTTCAGTTCAGTTCAGTCACTCCGTCGTGTCCAACTCTTTGTGACCCCATGAATCGCAGCACACCAGGCCTCCCTGTCCATCACCAACTCCCGGAGTTTACTCAAACTCATGTCCATTGAGTCATTGATGCCATCCAACAATCTCATCCTCTGTCATCCCCTTTCCTCATGCCTTCAATCTTTCCCAGCATCAGGGTCTTTTCAAATCAGTCAGTTCTTCACATCAGGTGGCCAAAGTATTGGAGCTTCAGCTTCAGTATCAGTCCTTCCAATGAATATTCAGGACTGATCCCTTTAGGATGGACTGGTTGCATCTCCTTGCAGTCCAAGGGACTCTCAAGAGTCTTCTCCAACACCACAGTTCAGAAGAATCAATTCTTTGGTGCTCAACTTTCTTTATAGTCCAACTGTCACATCCATACACGACTATTGGAAAAATCATAGCTTTGACTAAACAGACCTTCGTTGGTAAAGTAATGTCTCTGTTTTTTAATATGCTGTCTGGTTTGGTCATAACTTTTACTCTAAGAAGGAAGCATCTTTTAATTTCATGGCTGCAGTCACCAACTGTAGTGATTTTGGAGCCCAAGAAAATAAAGTCAGCCATTGTTTCAACTGTTTCCCCATCAATTTCATATGAAGCGATGACACCAGATGCCATGATCTTAGTTTTATGAATGTTGAGTTTTAAGCCAACTTTTTCACTCTCCTCTTTCACTTTCATCAAGAGGCTCTTTAGTTCTTCTTCACTTTCTGCCATAAAGGTGGTGTCATCTGCACATCTGAGGTTATTGATATTTCTCCCGACAATCTTGATTCCAGCTTGTGCTTCATCCAGACCAACATTTCTCATGATGTACTCTGCAAATAAGTTAAATAAACAGGGTGAAAATATACAGCCTTGACATACTCCTTTCCCTATTTGGAATCAGTCTGTTGTTCCATGTCCAGTTCTAACTGTTGTTTATTGACCTGTATACAGATTTCTCAAGAGGCAGATCAAGTGGTCTGGTATTCCCATCTCTTGAAGAATTTTCCACACTTTGTTGTGATCTACACAGTTAAAGTCTTTGGCATAGTCAATAAAGCAGAAATAGATGTTTTTCTGGAACTCTCTTGCTTTTTTGATGACCCAACAGATGTTGTCAATTTGATCTCTGGTTCCTCAGCCTTTTCTACATCCAGCCTAAACATCTGGAAGTTCATGGTTCATGTACTGTTGAAGCCTGGCTGGAGAATTTTGAGCATTACTTTGCTAGCGTGTGAGATGAGTGTGATTGTGTGGTAGTTTGAGCATTCTTTGGCATTGCCTTTCTTTGGGATTGGAATGAAAGTTGACCTTTTCCAGTCCTGTGGCCACGGTTGAGTTTTCCAAATTTGCTGTCATATTGAGTGCAGCACTTTAACAGTATCATCTTTTAGGATTTGACATAGCTCAACAGGAATTCCATCACCTCCAATAACTTTGTTCATAGTAATGCTTCTTAAAGCCCACTTGACTTCACATTCCAGGATGTCTGGCTCTAGGTGAGTGATCATACCATCATGATTATCTGGGTCATGAAGATCAGATTTGTATAGTTCTTCTGTGTATTCTTGCCACCTCTTCTTAATATCTTCTGCTTCTGTTATGTCCATACCATTTCTGTCCTTGATTGTGCCCATCTTTGCATGAAATGTTCCCTTGGTATTTCTAATTTTCTTGAAGAGATCTCTAGTCTTTCCCATTGTATTGTTTCCCTCTATTTCTTTGCATTGATCACTGAGGAAGGCTTTCTTGTCTCTCCTTGCTATTCTTTGTAACTCTGCATTCAAATGGGCATATCTTTCCTTTTTTCCTTTGCTTTTTGCTTCTCTTCTTTTTACATCTGTTTGTAAGGCCTCCTCAGATAGCCATTTTGCTTTTTTGCATTTCTTTTTCTTGGGGATGGTCTTGATCCCCATCTTCTGTACAACGTCATGAACCTCTGTCCATAGTTCTTCAGGCACTCTGTCTATTAGATCTAATCCCTTGAATCTATTTCTCACTTTCACTGTATAATCGTAAGGGATTTTATTTAGGTCATACCTGAATGGTCTAGTAGTTTCCCTACTTTCTTCAGTTTAAGTCTGAATTTGGCAATAAGAGTTCAGGATCTGAGCCACAGTCCTTCAAAACCTAGGAATAAAATTAGCATGAAGTGAAGTGTTAGTGAAGTCGCTCAGTCATGTCCGACTCTTTGCGACCCCATGGGCTGTAGTCTACCAGGCTCCTGTGTCCGTGGGATTTTCCAGGCAATAGTCCTGGAGTGGATTGCCGTTTCCTTTTCTGACCCAGCAATCCCCGTACTGGGCATAAACAGTGAGGAAACCATAATTCACAAAGACACATGTAACTCATTCTTAGGGCAATACATAGCGTAAAAGAAAAATTTTGGCATTCTCAAACACAGAAGTCTCAATAGAGATTAAAATTACATTAACTTTGCTGCTATGTTATAGCTCCCATCTCAGGCTCCATCACTAGATCATTATTTAGCTTAAATCAGTTTCCAGTTGTTCAGCCTCCCAGCTCTCTAATCATTGCTGTTTCTGCAGGAAACCAAACCCAGGTGCTGCCCCAGTGCAAGTACCCCGTGTCTGAACCAGTGGCCTCAGCATCCCCAGAGGAGAGCGCCCCCTACTGCTCAGGTGAGGGTCCCACAGAACAGAAGACCCTTCTCATTCCCCTGTCAATGCCCCATTGTCCCATTTCTCTCTCCTCAGACAGCAGGCAGCTCCGCCTGGTGGACGCGGGCGGTCCCTGCGCCGGGAGAGTGGAGATCCTTGACCAGGGCTCCTGGGGCACCATCTGTGATGACGGCTGGGACCTGGACGATGCCCGCGTGGTGTGCAGGCAGCTGGGCTGTGGAGAAGCCCTCTATGCCACGAGGTCTGCTCACTTCGGGGCAGGATCAGGGCCCATCTGGCTGGACGATCTGAACTGCACAGGAAAAGAGTCCCACGTGTGGAGGTGCCCTTCCCGAGGCTGGGGGCAGCACGACTGCAGACACAAGCAGGACGCTGGGGTCATCTGCTCAGGTCTGTGCTGCACACTGTCCACAGGCTGGGGAATGGGGGTGGCTGGAGGATGGGGTTCTAAGCCCTGAGGGAGAGATGCTGAAAGGACTAGAGAAGGAGGCTTTCTCCCATGGAACCTGTGGTTCCAGCAAACGTGAAGACGAGGTGCTTTCACTGCCTCCTGCAGCAGCTGACGTTTTTGTTCTTTCTTCTCAGCAGTGTTTCCTGGCAGAGCCGTTTCTTACAGTTTCCACACGATAGCAGAGCTCTCTTTTCAGTTCCCTGTGGTAGTAAAGTCTAGAGATCCCGTTGATGCTGTAATGAAAGCACAGATTTACTCTGTTCAGTTCTATTTGCTAGGAGTCTGCTGACGGTCTCCGTGGGCCAACATCCTGGTGCTCACAGAGCTGCGTTCTTCCTGAAGGCACAGGGAGGACTCCTTTCCCAGCCTTTCCTGGTTTCTTTGTGACCTCTTTCCTTGGCTCAGAGCCCTCTTCTTCTTCAGACCTACAGCAAACTATGTCTCTTCTGAGCATTCTTCTTTACAATTCCCTCTAACTGGAGCTTTGCAAGGTTATCCATTTAAGGATACCAGGGATAAGGAGGTGATTAGGCTGGACTCAGGTGGTTAATTCACAATATTCCAGCTTAGTCTCACCATCCCAAAGTCCTTATCTTAGTAACATCTGTAAAGTCCATTTTCAAATGTAAGGTAACATATTTACAGGTTCCACAGATTATGATGTAGAGATTTGTGAGTTCATTATTCTGCCTACCCACCACCCACCCCAGTATCCACATCACATCCCATTCACAGATCCTTTTTAGATTTTACCAGGAAGCAGGATCTAGCTCCCCCTGCTTGCAGGTACCCAGATTAGTCTTTCTCTCTGTTCATATCCATGACATCACTGTGGTAGAAATAGACACAAAAAGACAAAGTAAGATGAAAGGGAGACGAATGTCATTCTTGTCACCTAGTGGACATCTCCTCAACTAGGTCAGGGATGTATAGTCACAAATTCTTGGAGAGAGGAAAACCCAGAGCACTGAGTTGGGTGTTGTTCACTATGTCCTGTTTCCTCTCCTTTTCAATCTTAGATTTCCTGGCTGTCAGGATGGTGAGAAAGGACCAGGAGTGTGCTGGGTGGCTGGAAGTTTTCTACAATGGGACCTGGGGCAGTATCTGCCGCAGCCCCATGGAAGACATCACTGTGTCCATGATCTGCCGACAGCTTGACTGTGGGAACAGTGGAAGCCTCACCACTTCAGTTGCTCTTAGGGAAGGTTCTAGACCCCGGTGGGTAGATAGAATCCGTTGTCAGAAAACTGATACCTCTCTCTGGCAGTGTCCTTCTGACCCTTGGAATTACAACTCATGCTATCCAAAGGACGAAGCCTATATCTCATGTGCAGGTAAATTACTGTTCTGTTTTTGTGTCTGTCCCAACCCCGTAGGATGTTGTTAGTGTGATTTTATGTTTTTCAGTCTAAGTGATGAATTTAGGTTGAATCTAGAAAAAGGTGGGCTATGTTTCTGTCTGTGTTTCCATGTATTTGTATTCGTTGTGCGGTATGGACCTGGTAAACAGCAAAGAGATAAAGAAATTTCAGCTTGTGGCAAGATGTAGTTAATGTCTCAGCCCATTAGATGATGAAACCTCTGTTTTTACTTGTTGTTTGGATTGAGCCAAGGACCTTTGATAATCTTGTTTGGGAACAAGACCAGCCCCAGCAGTCCCTGATCCAGCACTTCTCATCATTGCTTCTACAGGAGGGAAACACAAGAGCTGTCCAACTGCTGCCCCCTGCACAGGTATGTCAGCCCCGCCCCCGCCCCTGTGGCTCCCAGGGGCTCCTTCCTCCCACCAGGGGAGTCACAGGAGGGGCTGCTGCCTTTTCAGACAGAGAGAAACTCCGGCTCAGGGGAGGAGACAGCGAGTGCTCAGGGCGGGTGGAGGTCTGGCACAGCGGCTCCTGGGGCACCGTGTGTGATGACTCCTGGAGCCTGGCAGAGGCTGAGGTGGTGTGTCAGCAGCTGGGCTGTGGCCCGGCCCTGGAAGCTGTGCCAGCTGCGACATTTGGCCCTGGAAACGGGAGCATCTGGCTGGATGAGGTGCGGTGCAGGGGCCGGGAGTCCTCCCTGTGGGACTGTGCTGCTGAGCCCTGGGGGCAGAGCGACTGCAAGCACGAGGAGGATGCTGGTGTGAGGTGCTCTGGTGAGTGAGGGGCTCGGTGTTCATCCTAGTGAGTGGAGGACAAGTGTGAGTTTGTATCCAGAGCACTTCCTGGGATAACCTGCTGCTTTGTGCTCTGGCTCGAGAAAAAGCTATTATCTGATTTCCTGGGATCTGGGAGAGAATGATATGCCCATAATGATAGATGTAACCTGATGGCTTTTTCCAATTAACTCAGTACAGTAATCCATTTTTTTTTCCTTCTCTCACTGTGAGAGAACAGCAGTTCCCTCCAGCCATGGAAGTAAGTGGTTCTGCTGCTCTGAGCAGTGTGATTGTGGAGATCCCCATATTTTCAGGCACCTGCACTATATATCTTTATATTTCAACAAAACTACCCATATCAGTACAGAAAACCTTAATGATCTCATGTTTACAATCCTGTTAAGCAATGGCAGCTGATGTCCTCCAGAGCTTTACCAACTTTCATCCTGTAAAAATCCTCTAGAACCAAAATGAGAAGACACTTGACATAGCTCAGGGAAAGACCTCTGTCGATCACATCTTGGGGTTCAGGCAAACCCATTGTGTCTTACTGGTGACTTCATGGTCTTGAAGACTCAGAAGAAGACCAGTATAAGGACAGAAGGGTTTCTCTGGACTTATGACCCTCCTAAAACCCTATGGTCCACTTTGACTCAGCTCCAGACCCTGGCATCCCCTCCCTTCCCATGATCATCTGCATCATCCTCGGAGCCCTTCTCTTCATGGTCCTCATCATCCTGGGGATTCAGCTACACAGATGGAGAGCAGAGCACCAAGGTGGGCCTTAGGGATGCTAAATGATCTGGAAAGTGGTGGGAAAGGAATTGAGTCTGTTGTGACATCAAGAAAGTGCACAAGTATTGGTCTCCATGCTCATTATCTGGTAAAATCCCACCTTTTCTACAGTAGACAACAGGATTTGAAAGAATGGAATCCTTGGTCCTGGGTTGAATGTAAAATTTCTTGAGAATTATGACTTCCTGTGTGAACAGTGCCAGTGGATATTGAGTGTGAGATCAAGGTCAGGGTCAGGAAATCTAGTTCTGTTCCATGTAGCTAAGAAAGGAGCCTGAGCAGCCCAGAGTGGTTCCCCAAGGGGCAACGCTGGAGAGCACTGAAGGCCTTTTCTGTTGATAAAGGGATTAACTCCAGGTCAGTCTCTAACTCATGCCACTTTCCCAGAGTTATCTGATTTTGAAGCTGCTGTTGATGAAGCTGTGTACCAGGAGATTGATGACATCATAAAACCAGGGAAGAAGGACCTGTTGGACAGCCAAGGTAAGTCCCACGCCCTCCCCTCTGATCATGAGTTGGCTGTGTGTTATTTTCAGCAAACAGAGACATAACCTTATTAAGCCAACTTCACATGGAGTTCCAAGCCTTCTCTCTACAAGTCTGAAGTCTCAATATTTCCTCTAAACTATGACAGCAGGCATCCTACCATGACAGGGCAAAGGTTTCCATTTTTCTATGATGCTTTTCTCCCTACCAGGTAACCTGTCTGATGACTCAGCAACTAAGCTGCCGTATTACACAGGGGATGATGGAGAGGATGAAGACCCCGACTCTGTCTCAGGTAGCAGGTCTTCCCTTGGATGGTGGGGATGCGGAGGAGGAATTGTGTCTGAGGATCTCTTCCTGTGATTAAGACATCACAGGATGTCTTAATCATCCACAGGGAAGGATCTCTTTTCTCTAGTTCACAACAACTTTTTCCCTCTCTTGCCCACTCTATGACCTCAGAAGTGGAAAGGTCAGACCTAGTTCTCTGTATTCATGGCCACTTCTACCCAGTTACAGACTGAATATGTAGTGCTTCCCAGGTGGCGCTAGTGGTAGAGAACCTGCCTGCCAATGCAGAGAGATAAGAGATGCTGGTTTGATCCCTGGATCAGGAAGATCCTCTGAAGGAGGGCAGGGCAACTGACTCCAGTAGTCTTGGCCAGAGAATCCCCACGGACAGAGGAGCCTGGCAGGCTACAGTCCACAGGGTCTCAAACAGTTGGATATGACTGAAGCAACTGAGCATGCATGGATCTAATGGTACATTATTATCTAATGTACCATTAAAGATTTTAAGACCATTTAAAAAAATCTGAAACTGATAAACTCAAAATTGTGTGGCTAAAGAGAACATTGGAAAGTATAGTTGGATCCAGATTCAGTCTGATATTTTAATTATTTCATGGATTTTTGTATATATTGAGACACAAATATTGCTATTGATAAGCCCTGGAATATATGGAGTGATCAGTGCTGGTAGTTACCAATTACCAGAAACTCTTACTTACAAGGAACTGGAGAAAGGACAATGTCCTCTCTGGGTCTTCTCCAGATAATAAAGATGGACAACCCCTGGAGGTGAGATCCTAAGGTCAACCAAGGTCTAGAAGGGACTGAAACCCAGGCATCTTATGACTGGGATGGTGGGATATCCTGTCTCTGAGTAACAGATGTCCAGGATCCCTCTCCCACCAGCTCTGTGTCTCCCAGAGCCCTAGAGAGCACACAGACACCTGGGTTCTCTTGGTCCAGATTCATCCTCCCCAGTCACTGATAAGTGCACAGTATATGTTATAAATCTGTATCATATGCTTGAAATAGTACCTGAAACTCATAGCATAATAGCTTTTGTTGATGCTTTATGATATGAGAGACCGTGTTAGAAAAATATGACTGACCCTGATATATTGAAATAGTTAAAAGATTTAAATGATTTCTGAGCACTGTGAGATCAAATACATGCCTTTGACACGACCTTGGAATATAGAGTCTATATTTATCAGTTGTTTGAACTTCTGCATTAGAAAGGACTTAGGCCATCACGTAGTCCAACACATACTTTGCTATTCCACCTAAGTCCGTGTCTGTTTACAGATCCTCTGAGACAGCGTATCAACACCACAGGAAATGGTTATGATGATGTCGATGAGTTACCTGTTCCTGTAAATCTTTTCTTCCCTGGGATGAATGAAAATAACTTTTCCCCAGAGGACAGAGGTGGCGCCCGTTATTCCCAGACAAGTGAGTTGACAGCTCAGTAACCTGACTTCATCGTGTGGAGAAGATGAGTTTTGACCCACTTAACAGTCAGTTGTTCTTATTGTTGGAATTGGGGTAGACACTTATACCTAGATGGGCTTCCCGGGTGGTGCGATAATAAAGACTCCACCTGCTAATGCAGGAGACACAAGCGGGTGTCTTGTGTCTTGATAGGGTTTGATCCCTGGGTTGGGAAGGTTCCCTGGAGGAGGGCATGGCAAACCACTACAGTATTCTTGCCTGGAGAATCCCATGGACAGAGGAGCCTGGCAGGCTATAGTCCGTGGGGTCGCAGAGAGTCGGACATGACTGAGCATGCTCACATGCACAGAGAAAGAAGAATGCCTTCCTGGACCTTTTCCAGTTAGTAAAGATGGACGACTAAAAGGGACTGAAACCCAGGCGTCCTGTAACTGGGATGGTGGAATATCCTGTCTCTGAGTAACAGATGTCCAGGCTCCCTCTCCCACCAGCTCTGTGTCTTCCAGAGCTTCAGAGAGCACAGACACCTGGGTTCTCTTGGATCAGATTCATGCTCCCCAGTCACTTTTATGTGCATAGTATGTGTTACAACTCTGTACCACATGCTCAAAAAGAGTACCTAAAACTCATAGCATTATAGATTTTGTTGATGCTTTATGATATGAGAGACCATACTAGAAAAATATGATTGACCCTGATATATTGGAATATTTAGAAGGTTTAAATGATTTCTGAGCACACTGAAATAAACTACATGCCTTTAACAGCCCTGGAATATGGAGTATATATTAGTCATTTATTTGAATCTCTGCCTCAGAAGGGACTTGGAGCATCACTTAGTCCAACTCATATTTTGCTTTTTCACCTAAGTTCTTATCTGTTTTCAGAGCCTCCGGGACAGAACATCAACACCATAGGAAATGGTTATGATGATGTTGATGAGTTACCTGTTCCCATAAATCCTTTCTTCCCTGGGATGAATGAGAATAACTTTTTCCCAGATGATAGAGGTGGTGCCAGGTATTCCCAGACTGGTGAGTTGACAGCTCAGTAGCCTAACTTCATCATCATGGAGAAGATGAGTTTGACTCATCAACAGTCAGTGTTTCTTTACTATCAGAACTGGGGTAGCCTTGTTTGGGTTTCCCTGGTGGTGCAGTAGTAAGGACTCTGCCTGCAAATGCAGGAGACAAAAGAGACTTGAATTCGATCCGTGAGTCAGGAAGAGTCCCTGGAGAAAGAAATGGCAACCCACTCCAGTATTCTTGCCTGGAAAATCATGTGGACAGAAGAGCCTTGTGGGCTATAGTCCACGGGGTTGCAAAGAGTCAAACACGAGTGAGCACGCATGCACCACATATACCAGGTATTATTGACTTTTTATTATCTCTGGAATATTGGAGCTACTTCATCTCTTCTAAGAGGAGAACATACTGTGTTCTCTTGTCCGTGTCCATCATCAATTGGATAAAGACACATTTGTATGAGTTACAGAGGCTTTGTTTCCATTTTCATACCCCAAATTGAAATATATGTTTTGACAATAAATTTGGAGATTTTTCAAATTGTGAGAACTAATCTGAAAGGTTTTTAATGGCAGTATAAATTAAATTTATGAGCTATAAAACTTGTTTTGAGAAATCTGTGTAACCATATATTTAAAGTTGATTGCTCACTATTAAAGCAGAATCTGAAATAGCCTTAACTACAGAATCATAAATCTCAGCACTAGATGGGAACCAAGAGAAAATTTTCTCTCACTTCAATTGCCAGATGAAGACCCTCATTCCCAAGGACTAGGCTTTCTGCCTATATGTGGGGATATGGTCCTTGGGGAGCAGGAGGTTGTGAAATTTGGTTGAGTTGCCCATTTCTGGCATCTGACAGAGGACCCAGAGTGTTCTCATAGAGCTTGCAGGTCAGGCTGGTTCTGTTGCTGAGGTGCTCAGAAGAGGGCATCTAAGGCACTCTACAGAGGTCATCTCCTGTCTCTACTTCTTGAGAAATCAGACCCACCGAGTGTTGAAGAGGCATGCACATCTCCTTTCCACTCCTGACCATTATTGGTCCATCTTCTTTCCAACTTCCAAGGTCCAGACAAGATGTTGCATGGAGTAGCTGAGTCAGTATGAAGTAGCTCAATCTAGACTTTTAGACAATGCTGGGTGCTCCCCCTCACCTCAGATACTTTGTGGCCCCTTTTACTATCCTTCCATCAAAGGTTGTGTCTTGTCATTTTGTCACCACTAAAACCAGACTCTCCTTACTGTTTCAGGCATGTCTCTGAAGTCTCTGAGAGAAACTGTTGACTCTGGGGTGGAAGAGAAGGAGTCCTCATTGGTCCTGAGACAAGAAGAGCCTGGATATGATGATGTGGAGCTTAGCACCATGTAGCACCATGTTTGAAGCAAGAAATTCTTGAAAGACAACTCTGTAATATTTTTTGTCAAATAAATGAGAATCCTGTCTTCTTCATAATTATTGTTTTTACATGGAACTATGATTAAAGGAATTTTTTTTTCCTCTGTAGAAATCATATCATTACCTGCGACACAGGGTTTTACATTGAAAGTTGCCATGAAACATAATCCATGACATTTTCATGTCTTTGTAACTTACTCCATTCTGCCAGAATAAAGTATTTATGGGTGGTAAGTGCCTGTGAGGTTTCAGAAAAATCCTAGAGACTTTCACTGGGTCTTCCCAAATAACATAGGACAGGCCTCCAAGCTTAACATGCTAAGTGCACTACAGATAGGAAAGAATTTCCTATAAATACTTTCCCCACATGACATTCTGGCTGCCTTGTCATAATTAATACTCTGCAGAGAAGTTTTCTTGTTTTTGTGACAGACCCTGGAACGATAAACGCTCCCAAACCACCCCCCACAAAAGGCCCCTTCACAGGCCACATGGATAACTTGGAATGATTGCCCTCATCTTCCTGATCTAAACAGTCCAAAAGTCTATTCACCAACTCCTGGCCAGTTTTGAGCACTCAATCCATAATAGGCTCATCCTGAGACTCTCCCAAGTCTAGGTGGGAAATCTTGTCCTCCTCTCCTCTCCCATAATTTTATATGATTTTTATCACCCAGAATTATAGTAACCAGCTCTTTTGGCTTCATGGATACCGTGAATCAGGAATGAAATATAATATTCTTTATGGGTACACTTTACTCTGTCACTTATTTCATCACTTCCCAATGGCAAATGGCCACATGAGCTGCACTTGGAGAAGCCCTAGGGATCTCTAATCCCCAGCACAGAAAAAAAAAATTACAGAGATTACAAGCATGAGTGTAGGTTGGAGCCTTGGACATCATCCAGAGCCATCAACTAAATAACAGGTTGGCCACAAATCATACTCAGGCTAGCACTCTCAGGTCTTATATTAGTTCAGCAGCTTCTCCAAATGTCCACAATTAAATGGGACAGGAGTCAGGGTATTGTGGAAATGTATTGTTTACTTGGTCACCCCTACAAGACAGCTCTCTCTACCCTGAACAATCACAGCAGGATCACATTTACATTTTCAACAGTTACCAGATTAAAGGACTCTTTAAACAACATGTTTTCAGAGAAGCCTATTGGTCTGAAATTCTTCCTCTAAGAGTTCAGTCGTATCAGACGCCTCCATTGACATCAATAAAACTCAAATAGCCCCAAATTCCTCATCTTTCTGTCTATATCCCTTCTTCTAGATCCCCTCTGTCTTATTCTCCAATTTCTTGCCCCTTTATCCCACCTGATGCCCCTCAGTGGTGGGTCGGATGGTAAAAGAATCTGCCTGCTGGGCAGGAGACCTGGGGTCGATCTCTGGGTGGGGAAGACCCCCTGAAAAAGGGAATGGTAACCCACTCCACTCCAGTATTCTTGCCTGGAGAATCTCATGGACAGAGGAGCCTGGCATGCTACAGTCCACAGGGTGGCAAAGATTCGGACACCACTGAGTGACTAACATTTTCACTTTGTCCCACCTGGATACAGGGTGTGAGGTAGCACCGATTTGCCCTTCACCAACTTGGAGAGAGATACGAGTTGATGTAATTCACTTTAAATGCTAGATAATTGGACAGACAAGAAATGACAACATCCTGAAGAAGTAGTAGAAAGTGATGGAGAGGCAAGACTGGATTTAAAAGGATTTGATAACCAACTAGACATGGGAGAAGAGAGATAAAGAGTCTATATGCACTTGAGGAAAAAACTGAAAAAAGTAACCTAGGGAATGGGAGATAAAAAGGAAGAGGTAGTTATGTAGAGTGAGATTTTTAATTGGCCTTGAGAATTTAGGCAGGGTAAGGAAAGCTGTATGCATTCTCTTCCACCAGCCAATTTCTTACCCTCAACTTTGAAACTCACACCCAATCTGGTGCCCAATAACTGAATAAAAACAGATGGTGTGACATCTCGGGAAAGGGGAAGAGCATATAGGAAGGTTTAGGATTTCCACCCCCCACACAAGTTCACCTTGCTAAGAATGAAGGTGTGAGTGTGGACAAAGTTTAGAATCTGCTGTCTAAGAAGAGTGACCTGGAGCATTTCTGAGCCTGAGTGAAGTCATGCCTTAATTAGCATTTGGGGGAGGTGAGACAAGTCAGTTCACTCATCTGGTATTTCCTTATAAGGAAATTGTGATTGAGTACCAATCCTCTAAGAGCATTTGGAATGAATCTTGCCATTGTCAACAAAGCAAAAAGTTATTTTATTGAGAATATTTCATTATGAGCAATTTCCATATAATACAATTATAGGTCAGCACTACTCTACTAAAATATGGGCAATTAGAATATCTGAGACAACATCTCATATTTAATACATCATGGGGAAGTAACTATGGATGTTTCCAGAGCACTTAGTTCAACATCATCGTACCCAGTGTCTGCTTCCTCCCCCTGGAGCAACCAGGGGCTCTCTTCTTCTTCCCTAGGATCAGCCACCTCTCTAGAGATATTCAGAGAAGAACCTGAAGTAGGAATGAAACATTTGATTAGAACTGAAGCAAAGGGACCTGACAGAGCCCTGTGGTGGAAGTGAGTCAAATAAGTGGTGATGACAAAGCATCCCTGGGATCCAGGTGCACTCAGGGAGGCTCAGGCTATTTCATGTTTATTTCAGTGAGGGTGGATCAGGGCTGTCTTCTCAAGATCCGGCCCAGGAATTGGCTAGTTAGTGGTCCAGTGGTCAGGACTTGGTGCTTTCACTTCTGTGGCCCAGGTACAATTTCTGTTTCAGGCACTAAGACCTGCAAGTCTTGCAGCACTGCCCCTCCCCACCCCCAACCCCCCAAAAAAGGATTCAGCCCATCTGAGGTCTCAACTCAAATGGGAAATCCTGGATTAAAGATCTGTTCCCAGGCTACACAATCAGCAAGGAGATGCCCAAGAAGGGAAGAAACTCTAGAAGGGGTATAAAATTTTCTTTTTTTCATAATCAACAGGTCTGAATCAACAAGGAGAGGGAGGTAGAAGATCACATCTGGAGAAATCTCAGCTCCTCACTGACCATCCAACTCTGCTCTTGGTGGTCTTGACTTGTGTTCCCCAAAGCCCACAAAAAGCAACCACAGGATCCTTCTGCAGTTGCCCCTTCCCCAGGAAACACATGAACCTCAGATGGAGAAATACCCTTGATGGAGAATGAGTGTATTTCCTTGGCCACTGAAATGTGTGGAGCAGATTAACATGAACCCGCCCACAAATTCTGAGTCCATAATCCACCATCATGCTTTTGTTTTTTAGGGCCATATATACCATCCACTTTACACATATTTGGGTTGACCTATGGTCAGAGTGCATTTTAAAGTATAAAAATGCTTTACAAATTCCAATACTAACATAGTCTTTAAAATCTCTAACTGCATTTCACATATGAGACAGCACAAAAGGTTATTCAGTTATTCTATTTTTGTATTAGGTAAATATGCTCAAGTAATCTGCAAGTGTTAATGCAGGCACATGAAGGATAAAGCCATGCAGACACAGTTACTAATACTAGAGTGCTTCCTCTTCTCCCCAGGAGTCTGAAAGCATTAAAAAAAGGAATAAGATCAAAATGATGCTATCAACTATTTGAGGTCATCCAAAATTGGAATATCTATGAGGGATGGACACTGAGCAGCTCAAATTCACCATTTCCAGGATAGAGACCAAAGATTGCAGGAGATCAGCTAACTCCACTCACCTGTCTGAGAGGACCTCGTCACATCCACCTTCTCTGGGGGCACTTCCTCCTCACTCCCCTGAGAGGCAGAAGGAGCCCCAGGCAATGGTACCTCTTCAGCATCATCGTAATCCTCACCAAGGGCATCAGTCCTCTGATCTGGGGCTTCCAAAGGCAGAGCAAGGGTCAGATGAAACCACAGGAAGTGGGTTGGTCTGGGAAATACCTAAGATCCCTTCTGACCCAGAGTTTCTGAGCCACTAAACAAAAGTACCAGTCACTCTTTGTTGCAACAGAATTTTTTCTAAGGTTGTATTTCATGCTGGTGTGCCCATAAACCAAACAAATGATTTTATACATATCAATACTTCCTTTGCCAACAAATGTCTATATAATCAAAGCTATGGTTTTTCCAGTAGTCATGTATGGATGTGAGAGTTGGACCATAAAGAAGGCTGAACATCAAAGAATTGATGCTTTTGAACTGTGGTGTTGAAGAAGACTCTTCAGAGTCCCTTGGACTGCAGGGAGATCAAAACTGTCAATCCTAAAGGAAATCAACCCTGAATAGTCACTGGAAGGACTGATGATGAAGCTGAAGCTCCAATACTTTGGCCACCTGATGTGAAGAACTGTCTCATTAGAAAAAACCCTAATGCTGGGAAAGATTGACAGCAGGAGAACAAGAGGATGACAGAGGATGAGATAGTTAGATAGGATCACTGACTCAATGGACATGAGTTCAAGCAAGCTCCAGGAGCTGATGATGGACAGGGAAACCTGGCGTGCTGAAGTCCATGGGGTCACAAAGAGTCAGACATGACTGAGCAACTCAACAACAACAACAACAACATTTCCCGATTAAAATTACATATCTCAAAGCAACTCTTATACCAATGAGCATTACTATAAAATTTTGACAAATTATGTTTTCCAGATGTTGTTGTTGTTCAGTCGCCAAGTCATGTCTGACTCTTTGCAACTCCAAGGACTGCAGAATGAAAGGCTTCCCTGTCCCTCACCATCTGCCGGAGTTTTTCCAAGTTCATGTCCATTGAATCGGTGACACCATCCAACCATCTCATCCTCTGTCACCCTCTTCGCCTTCTGCCCTCAATCTTTCCCAGCATCAGGGTCTTTTCCAATGAGTCAGCTGTTCCCATCAGGTGGACAAAGTATTGGAGCTTCAGCTTCAGCATCAGTTCTTCCAATGTGTATTCAGTGTTGATTCCCTTTAATATTGACTGATTTGATCTTCTTACTGTCCAAGGGACTCTCAAGAGTCTTCTCCAGCACCTCAGTTCAAAAGCATCAATTCTTCAGTGCTCTACCTTCTTTATGGTCCAGCTCTCACAACTGTACATGATTACTGGAAAAACCATAGCCTTGACTATACGGACCTTTGTCAGCAAAGTGATGTCTTTGCTTTTTAATACACTGTCTAGGTTTGTCAGAGCTTTTCTTCCAAGAAGCGAGTGTCTTAATTTCATGGCTGCAGTCACCATCCACAATGATTTTAGAGATGTTTCCAGATAATGTTTTCTTTTAAATATGTGCCTGTTGTGACCGAATGAGAGTGACTAAGGACACAGAGAGCCCAGCCCCAGCACGAGACATTGCAGAACAGCTAGCGAAGGGGGAGAACAGACCCCATCTGGACACAAGGGATCCCTCTGGTCCATTAAAGGAATACTGTTTCCCTTGCATCTCATCTCTATGAGGGAAACTCTCCTCCCCAACATCCAGTTTCAGCGGGTCCACCTCTATTACCTGGATCAGATCTGTGGTCATTGTTGTCTTCATTGTCCCTCATGTAACATGGCATTTTATTCACTGAGTCATCTGATAGGAATCGTAAAGTGTAGAAAAATGTCACAGAATACACAGAAATGACCCTCCGGACACCCACGGAACATGTGTTAAGACTGAGAAGAAACGCGGAGACAGGCCTGGCTACTGCAGCACAGATGGAGGCTCGGGGCTCATCTCTCTTTGGAGAGCCGCCTCTGTGAGCTTGGGGTATACATGAGGTCTGCAGACACTGAGAAGATGTGCACAGCCAGTGGGTGATGACAACCAGAAGTCCCAGGAGGGCAGGCAGAGACACCCACCTGGGCTGCCCAGAAGATCCCCTTTCTGTGTCACAAGGTGATCTAGGTCCTTGTACACAGCTTCAGCAAGAGCATCTTCATAACTGGATAAGGCTGAGAGATCCCCCAGCAGGTCAGAGATGCTGCTCCAGATACCCCGATCCAGCCAGCCCACCCTTCATCTCCCCAGTGCTCACATGGGCTGCTGGGACCTCAGCATTGTCTCCCACCCCATGCATCGTGTGGGTACCTTCTCTCCTCATCTGACCTGAATCCACAGCTCAGCCTCAACTCTTTCTTCTCTCACAGAAGAGGCCATGTCATATGAGAATTCACATCCCAGTCCTAAGAACCTGTGTACACTCAGCCTTTAGAGATCAGCACAGAGCACATGGAGTCTGCAGACTCAGAACAGAGACCTGGCCCAGGTTTCTCTCCTCACATCTGCTCCATCTCCTGCCTCCACACACTCTCCCTGGTCCCCAGTTCCCCCTGCAGCCCACCTCTGCGCTCTGCTCTCCATCTGAGCAGCTGAGTCACCAGGATGATGAGGACCAGGAAGAGAAGGGCTCCCAATATGAAGCAGAGGACCTCAGGCAGGGAGAAGGCACCAGGGAGAGGATTTGAGGTTGTTCTGGTCCCTAAGGAGAACAAGGCAAGAGGGTGTGGAGAAAGTCCTGGGCATAGAGAAATCCCTGAGCCAGCATTTCCGGGAGCTCCAGACGATGGTTAGACAGTGACTGGGCTCCCTTGGGTCTCATCCTGAGATGGGTCAACTCCACTCTGGCCAGTGTGACCCCAAGGCAGAGCCAGGGGTTATCAGGGAGCTGCCATGCCAAGACAGCCTCTGAGGACCCAGTTCATCCCTTCTCCTTGGGGATCAAACAGGCCTGGAATTTGCATCTCACTGATGAGGAGCAACACTTAAGGGCAGGTGGGAGAACTTTAGACTCTTCAAAATGGGAATCAGCCTCTCTTGGACCCCTGGGCATGAGAACCCTCTGACCCAGGGGACCAAGGCAGAGGAGTTCCCCAACATACTGCTCTGGTTCACCAGTCAGGGGCTCCTCAAGCTCTTTGCTCTCTTTCATTGTCAGAGAATCCACAGAACAGGTCCCAAGACTCTGAATATCTACCCTGCCCAGGAATCCTGGCACTATACTTACTGGGGGGCAGTTGTGGGGCTGGCAATGTAATTCTTACAGCCAAAAAAAGTAGGAGTTTGGAGAAAAGAAATTGGCCAGAAATAGGTGAAAGTGAAAGTGTTAGTCACTCAGTCGTGTTCAACTCTTTGTGACCCCCTGGACTATAGCCCACCAGGTTCCCCTGTCCATGGAATTCTCCAGGCAAGAATAATGGAGTGGGTTGCCATTTCCTCCTCCAGGGGATCTTCCTGACTGAGGGATCAAAGCCCAGTCTCTTGCATTGCAGGCAGATTCTTGACTGTCTGAGCCACTTACTAGGGTGTGGTTGGGGAGGGCAATGCAATTTTTTCACCCAGAGAAAAAACAGGAGTTGGGAGCAGGGTGATTGACCAGATGCAGGGCAGCCCATTTTTCTCTCCTGAGCCCTGAAATCACCCTTCAGTCTCCACAAAATCAGTGTCCAGTCCTCCCAGCTTCTACATCATAGATCAAGGCCCCAGGACCGGGACACTGTCTGAATACAAACTCCCCACCACCCCCCAGCCCAGCCCACTGTCCTTGTGCTGCCCCAGCTCACCCAGGGCAGACCCCGAGCCTCTCACTCACCAGAACACCTCACACCAGCATCCTCCTCGTGCTTGCAGTCACTCTGCCCCCAGGGCTCCGCAGCACAATCCCACAGGGAGGACTCCTGGCCCCTGCACCTCGTCCAGCCAGATGTTCCCATTTCCAGGGCCAAACCCTGTGGCCCACATGGCTTCCAGGGCCTGGCCACAGCCCAGCTGCTGACACACCACCTCAGCCTCTGCCAGGCTCCAGGAGTCATCACACACGGTGCCCCAGGAGCCGCTGTGCCAGACCTCCACCCGCCCTGAGCACTTGCTGTCTCCTCCCCTGAGCCGGAGCGTCTCTCTGTCTGAAAAGGCAGCAGCCCCTCCTGTGACTGCCCCTTGTGGGAAGAAGGAGTCCCTGGGAGCCACAGGGGAGGGGGCGGGGCTGACGTACCTGTGCAGGGGGCAGCAGTTGGACAGCTCTGGTGTCTCCCTCCTGTAGAAGCAATGATGAGAAATACTGGATCAGGGACAGCTGGGGGTAGGCTTGTCCCCAAACATGAATATCTATCATCCTTGGTTCAGTCCAAACGACAAGGGTAAATACAGGCTCATTATCTATTGGACTGAAGCATTCACTGCACGTGACCACTAGCTGAAACAACTGTAACTGTTTATATATTTGTCTCCACATTCCACTACAAATACAAGCACACACATTTTGTAGATTTGACCTAAATTCATCACTTAGATTGCAAAATATAAAACCACACTAACGACATCCTACAGGGCTGGGATAGACACAGAAACAGTAAGTCACCTGGACACTACCTCCTTTGGAGAACATGAAGTGTAATTCCAAGGGTCAGAAGGACACAGCCAGAGAGAGGTGTCAGTTTTCTGACACTGGATTCCATCTACACACTGGGGTCTAGAACCTTCCCTAAGAGCAACAGAAGAGTTGAGGATTCCACTCTCCCCACAGCCAAGCTGTCTGCAGATCATGGACACAGTGATATCTTCCATGGGGCTGTGGCAGACACTGCCCCAAGTCCCATTGTAGAAAACTTCCAGCCACCCAGCACACTGCTGGTCCTCGCTCACCATCCTGAGGGCCAGGAACTCTTAAGATTGAAAGGGAGGAGATGGGACACAGTGAACATTCCACTCAGTGCTCTGGGTTTTCCTCTCCCCCAGAAACTGTGACCATACATCCCCAACCCAGCAGAGGAGATGTCCACTGGATGAGAAGACTGACTTTTGCCTCACTTTCACCTGACTTTGTCCATTAATATAAGTCTATACCCCAACCAGTAATGCTGAAGAAGCTGAAGTTGAATGGTTCTATGAAGACCTACAAGACCTTTTAGGACTAACACCCAAAAAAGATGTCCTTTTCATTATAGGGGACTGGAATGCAAAAGTAGGAAGTCAAGAAACACCTGGAGTGAAAGGCTAATTTGGCCTTGGAAAATGGAATGAAGCAGGGCAAAGACGAATAGAGTTTTGCAAAGAAAATGCACTGGTCATAACAAACACCTGCTTCCAATAACACAAGAGAAGACTCTATACATGGACATCACCAGATGGTCAACACCGAAATCAGATTGATTATATTCTTTGCAGCCAAAGATGGAGAAGCTTTATACAGTCAGCAAAAACAAGAACAGGAGCTGACTGTGGCTCAGACCATGAACTCCTTATTGCCAAATTCAGACTTAAATTGAAAAAGTAGGGAAAACCACTAGACCATTCAGGTATGACCTAAATCAAATTCCTTATGATTATTTAGTGGAAGTGAGAAATAGATTTAAGGGCCTAGATCTGATAGATAGAGTGCCTGATGAACTATGGAATGAGGTTCGTGACATTGTACAGGAGACAGGGATCAAGACCATCCTCATGGAAAAGAAATGCAAAAAAGCAAAATGGCTGTCTGGGGAGGCCTTACAAATAGCTGTGAAAAGAAGAGAAGCAAAACGCAAAGGAGAAAAGGAAAGATATAAACATTTGAATGCAGAGTTACAAATAATAGCAAGAAGAGATTAGAAAGCCTTCTTCAGCGATCAATGCAAAGAAATAGAGGGAGACAACAGAATGGGAAAGACTAGGGATCTCTTCAAGAAAATCAGAGATACCAAAGGAACATTTCATGCAAAGATGGGCTTGATAAAGGACAGAAATGGTATGGACCTAACAGAAGCAGAAGATACTAAGAAGAGATGGCAAAAATACACAGAAGAACTGTACAAAAAAGATCTCCACGACCCAGATAATCACGATGGTGTGATCACTGACCTAGAGCCAGACATCCTGGAATGTGAAGTCAAGTGGGCCTTAGAAAGCATCACTACGAACAAAGCTAGTGGAAGTGATAGAATTCCAGTTGAGCTATTTCAAATCCTGAAAGATGATGCTGTGAAAATACTGCACTCAATATGCCAGCAAATTTGGAAAACTCATCAGTGGCCATAGGACTGGAAAAGGTCAGTTTTCATTCCAATCCCTAAGATAGGCAATGCCAATGAATGCTCAAACTACCGCACAATTGCACTCATCTCACATGCTAGCAAAGTAATGCTCAAAATTCTCCAAGCCAGGCTTCAGCAATATGTGAACCGTGAACTTCCTGATGTTCAAGCTGGTTTTAGAAAAGGCAGAGGAACCAGAGATCAAATTGCCAACATCCACTGGATCATGGAAAAAGCAAAAGAGTTCCAGAAAAGCATCTATTTCTGCTTTATTGACTATGCCAAAGCCTTTGACTGTGTGGATCACAATAAACTGTGGAAAATTCTTCAAGAGATGGGAATACCAGACCACCTGATCTGCCTCTTGAGAAATTTGTATGCAGGTCAGGAAGCAACAGTTAGAACTAGACATGGAACAACAGACTGGTTCCAAATAGGAAAAGGAGTTCGTCAAGGCTGTATATTGTCACCCTGTTTATTTAACTTATATATAGTGTACATCATGAGAAACGCTGGACTGGAAGAAACACAAGCTGGAATCAAGATTGCCAGGAGAAATATCAATAACCTCAGATATGCAGATGACACCACCCTTATGGCAGAAAGTGAAGAGGAACTAAAAAGCCTCTTGATTAAAGTGAAAGAGGAGAGTGAAAAAGTTGGCTTCAAGCTGTACATTCAGAAAACGAAGATCATGGCATCTGGTCCCATCACTTCATGGGAAATAGATGGGGAAAAAGTGGAAATGGTGTCAGACTTTATGTTTTGGGGCTCCAAAATCACTGCAGATGGTGACTGCAGCCATGAAATTAAAAGACTCTTACTCCTTGGAAGGAAAGTTATGACCAACCTAGATAGCATATTCAAAAGCAGAGACATTACTTTGCCAACAAAGGTTCGTCTAGTCAAGGCTATGGTTTTCCTGTGATCATGTATGGATGTGAGAGTTGGACTGTGAAGAAGGCTGAGCGCCAAAGAATTGATGCTTTTGAATTGTGGTGTTGGAGAGGACTCTTGAGAGTCCCTTGGACTGCAAGGAGATCCAACCAGTCCATTCGGAAGGAGATCAGCCCTGGGATTTCTTTGCAAGGAATGATGCTAAAGCTGAAACTCCAGTACTTTGGCCACCTCATGCGAAAAATTGACTCATTGGGAAAGACTCTGATGCTGGGAGGGATTGGGGGCAAGAGGAGAAGGGGACAACAGAGGATGAGATGTCTGGATGGCATCACTGACTCAATGGACGTGAGTCTGAGTGAACTCCGGGAGTTGGTGATGAACAGGGAGGCCTGGCGTGCTGCGATTCATGGGGTCGCAAAGAGTCGGACATGACTGAGAGATTGATCTGATCTGAACCATCTTTCTATTTCAACCACAAGGATGTAGTGATTATGAACAGAGGAAGACCAACCAGCACTTACAGGGCAGGGGAGCTGAATCCTGCTTCCTGAGAAAACTTCTAAAGACTGTGTGAAAGGATGTGATGTGCCCAGTGAGGTGGTCAACAGTATAATGAACCCCCAGAAATGTCCACATCCCAATCCTGGAGCCTGTGATATGTTACCTTACATTTAGAAAGGGGCTTCACAGATGTGATTAATAAGGACCTTGGGATGGTGAGATTAAGCTGGAACAATGTGTATTAATCACCTGAGCCCAGCCTAATCACCTCCTTAGCCCTAATACCCTTAGATGGATCACCTTGCAAAGCTCCAGTTAGAGGGAAATGTAAGTGAGGAAGAACAGTTGGAATAGGCACTGTTATCTGAAGAAGAAGAAGAAGAGGAGGAGGAGGAGGAGGAGGAGGAGAAGGAGGAGAAGAAGGAGGAGGAGGAGGAGGAGAAGGAGGAGAAGAAGGAGAAGGAAAAGGAGGAGAAGGAGAAGAAGAAAGAGGGCCCTGAGCCAAGGAATGAGGCCACATATAAACCAGGAACGGCTGGGAAAAGAGTAAGCCGCAGAGCATCCAGGAAGAAAGCAGCAATGTGGACACTGGGATGTTGGCTCACAGAGACCATTGTCAGACTCCTAGCAAACAGAACTGAACAGAATAAATCTATGCTTTCATTACAACGTCACCAGAATCTCTAGACTGTATTATGACAGGGAACTGCAGAGTGAGTCCTGCTTTCACGTGGAAACTGTGAGAAAAAGCTCTGGCAGGAAACACTGCTGAGAAGAAAGGACCAGAATCTCAGCCACTGCAGGAGGAAGTGAAAGCACCTCGTCTTCTCGTCTGCTGGAAAGACAGGCTCCATGGGAGGAAGCCTCCTACTCTGGTCCTTTCAGCATCTCTCCATTAGGACTCAGAACCCCGTCCTCCAGGGCCCCATCCCTCCCCCAGCCTGTGGACAGTGTGCAGCACGCACCTGAGCAGATGACCCCCACGTCCTCCTTGTGTCTGCAGTCCTGCCGCCCCCAGCCTCGGGAAGGGCACCTCCACACGTGGGACTCATTTCCTGTGCAGTTCAGGTCGTCCAGCCAGATGGGCCCTGATCCTGCCCCGAAGTGAGCAGACCCCGTGGCACTGAGGGCTTCTCCACAGCCCAGCTGCCTGCACACCACGTGGGCATCGTCCAGGTCCTAGCCGTCATCACAGATGATGCCCCAGGAGCACTGGTCAAGGATCTCCACTCTCCCGGCGCAGGGACCGCCCCCGTCCACCAGGCGGAGCTGTCTGCTGTCTGAGGAGAGAAAAATGGAACAATGGGGTGGTGACGGGTGGTGAGGGGGGCGAGGGGGCAGGGGAGTGAGAAGGGTCTTCTGTCCTGTGGGACCCTCACCTGAGCAGTAGGGGGTGCTCTCCTCTGAGGCTGCAGAGCCTGCTGGTTCAGACACGGAGTCATCGCACTGGGGCAGCACCTGGGTCTGGTTTCCTGCAGAAACAGGGGATTGGGAGGGTTAAAGAACAGAAAATTGAATTAAGGTAAATAATGACCTATGCGGTGGAGCCTGAGATAAACGCTGTAACATAGCAGTAACCTTATGGTAATTTTAGAGTTCACCTTCTCTATGAAGAGTTCTGTGTCTGACAATGCCAAACGTTCTGTTTTAAGCCAAGTGCTGCACTAAGAATAAATTTACAAAAGCGAGAAATTATCAATACTTTTGATATTGTTGTTGAGCTACCCAGGCAGTGAGAGTTTTTGGAGCCAAGCTCTCAGAGAGAATAAAGGGCAGAGGTGAGCCACTTCTCTGAGGCTTTTGTCAATTCAGAGGTAAGAGCTGAGACTCTGAAAAGCTCAGCAGAGATTCACCAGACACACTAGCTCAGGGAACATGAAGCACTATTCAGGGTCCGCCTGGGAGAAGATTAGCCAGGATCTGGGCATGGTAAAAGGAAAGGGAACTAAAAGCTGATCCTTTCCCAAGGAATGGATGCCCAGTTTCTATTTTCTTCACCCTCTTTCAAGTAAGGTGATCGACCCTAAATTGGGTGTCTGGAGGAAGCTATAAAATAAGATCCTTTCTGAAGGAGTTCTACAATTTTTCACATATAATGTCTGTCAATCAAAAATACTCAGTCACAAAAGATAAACAATTTGACAAAAATGTATGAAGAAAAAATGCATTAGAAAGAAATGTATAGGATACCCGGCTACTGGACTTAACCCGACAAAAGTTTAAATCACCATGGATGAAATGTTCAAAGAATGAAATGACAAGATAGAATTTTGGCAGAGAAATGATCACAAAGAATTTAACAAAAATTCTAGAATTGAAAATGTCAGTTTTTGAAATAACTCAGAGGATATGTGTAATACTCCATCAGACCAGCACAAGATAGCAATACTAAAAGGAGACAGAATGAAGCACAGAAAGAAAAAAAAATGGAAAATGTAAAAATGTACAGAAAGATGCTAAACAGGTCTGGAATTCATATATACTAAGTCTTAGATACACAAAGCCAAAATTGACAGAACTAAAGGCAGAAACTTAGAATCAACAATTTCCCATTTTATATACCGTGGTGGGTTTTAAGCATCCACAAAATCTTAACATCCACTGAGAAGTGAAGTCTATGCCTCCCTCCCTTGAAGCTCTGCTGACCTTCATGAATTCCCAGTAAACAATGGAAGGGAGTGTATGTATCACTGCTCAAACTTCGTACTAGGTCTGAGGACCATTCAGCCTCCTCTGAAATCACTGAGGACTTTTGCTTTAGAGCAAGGAGAGACAAGAAAGCCTTCTTAAGTGAACAATGTAAAGAAATAGAGGAAAACATTAGAAGGGGAAAGACTAGAGATCTCTTCAAGAAAATGAGATACCAAAGGAACATTTCATGCAAAGATGGGCAAAATAAAGGACCTGGCAAGGACATTTAGGAAATGGCAAGAACCTAACAGAAGCAGAAGATACTAAGAAGAGATGACAAGAAGACACAGAAGTGCGTGCTAAGTCACTTCAGTCGTGTCTGACTCTTTGAGACCCCATGGACTGCAACACATCAGGCTTCCCTGTCAATCACTAACTCCCAGAACTTGCTCAAACTCATGTCCATCAAGTCAGTGATGCCATCCAACCATCTCATCCTTTGTCGACCCTTCTCCTGTCTTCTATCTTTCCCAGCATCAGGGTCTTTTTCAGTGAGTCAGTTCTTTGATTCAAGTGGCCAAAGTATTGGAGCTTCACCTTCAGCTTCAACGTCAGTCCTTCCAATGAATATTCAGAACTGATTTCCTTTAGGATGGATTGGTTTGATCTCCTTGTAGTCCAAGGGACTATCAAGAGTTTTCTACAACACCACAGTTCAAAAGAATCAATTTTTTAGTGCTCAGCTTTCTTTATGGTTCAACTCTCACACCCATAAATGACTACTGGAAAAACCATAGCTTTGACTATACAAACCTTTGTTGGCAAAATAATGTCTCTATTTTTTAATATGCTGTCTAGGCTGGCCATAACTTTCCTTCCAAGGAGTAAGCGTCTTTTCATTTCATGGCTGCAGTCACCATCTGCAGTGATTTTGGAGCCCCCCAAAATAAAAAAGTATCTCACTGTTTCCATTGTTTCCCCATCTATTTGCCATAAAGTGATGGGACCAGATGCCATGATCTTAGTTTTCTGAATGTTGAGTTTAAGTCAACTTTTTCACTCTTTCATCAAGAGGCTGTTTAGTTCTTCTTCACTTTCTGCCAAAAGGGTGGTTTCATCTGCATATCTGAGGTTATTGATATTTCTCCCGGCAATCTTGATTCCGGCTCATGCTTCATCCAGCCCAGCGTTTTTCATGATGTACTCTGCATATAAGTTAAATAAGCAGGGTAACAACATACAGCCTTGACCTACTCCTTTCCCTATCTGGAACCAGTCTATTGTTCTATGTCCAATTCTAACTGTTGCTTCTTGACCTGCATGCAGATTTCTCAGGAGGCAGGTTAGGTGGTCTGGTATTCCCATCTCTTTAAGAATTTTCCACACTTTTTTGTGATCCACACAGTCAAAACTTTGCCATAGTCAATGAAGCAGAAGTCGATGTTTTTCTGGAACGCTCTTGCTTTTTCTGTGGTCCAACAGATGTTGGCAATTTGATCTCTGGTTCCTCTGGCTTTTCTAAATCCAGCCTGAATATCTGGAGGTTCTTGGTCCATGTACTACTGAAGACTTGCTTGGAGAATTTTGAGCATTACTTTACTAGCATATGAGATGCATACAATTGTGTGATAGTTTGAGGATTCTGTGGCTTTGCCTTTCTTAGGGATTAGAATGAAAACTGACCTTCTCCAGTCCTGTGGCCACTGCTGAGTTTTCTAAATTTGCTGGTATATTGAGTGCAGCACTTTCACAGCATCATCTTTTAGATTTTGATATAGATCAACTGGAATTTGATCACCTTCACTGTCTTTGTTCATAGTGATGCCTCCTAAGACCCACTTGATTTCACATTCCAGGATGTCTGGCTCTAGGTGAGTGATCACACCATTATGGTTACCGGGGCCATGAAGATCTTTTTTGTATAGTTCTTCTATGTATTCTTGCCACCTCTTTGTAATATCTTCTGCTTTTGTTAGGTCCATACCATTTCTGTCCTTGATTGTGCCCATCTTTGCATGAAATGTTCCCTTGGTATCTCTAATTTTCTTGAAGAGATCTCTAATCTTTCCCATTCTGCTGTTTTCCTCAATTTCTTTGCACTGATCAAAGAGGAAGGCTTTTTTATCTCTCCTTGCTATTATTTGGAACTCTGTATTCAAATGGGTATGTCTTTCCTTTTCTCCTTTGACTTTAGCTTCTCTTCTTTTCTCAGCTGTTTGTAAGGCCTCCCTCCTCTGACAACCATTTTGTCTTTTTGCATTTCTTTTTCTTGGGGATGGTCTTGATCTCTGTCTCCTGTACAGTGTCACAAACCTCCATCCATATTTCTTCAGGTACTCTGTCGATAAGAACTAATCCCTTGAATCTATTTGTCACTTCCACTGTATAATTGTAAGGAATTTGAGTTAGGTCATATCTGAATAGTCTAGTGGTTTTCCCTACTTTCTTCAATTTAAGTCTGAGCTTTGCAATAAGGAGTTCATGATCTGAGCCACAGTCAGCTCCCAATCTTGTTTTTGTTGACTTTTTAGAGCGTCTGCATCTTTGTGTGCAAAGAAATCTTTGCACATCTTTGTGCAAAGTCACACATCTTTGACTGTGTGAATCACAACAAACTGTGGAGAATTCTTAAAGAGATGGGAATATCAGACCACCTTTCCTGCCTTCTGAGAAGCCTGTTTTCAGGTCAGGAAGCAACAGTTAGAATTGGACATGAACAATAGACTGTTTCCAAACTGGGAAAGGAATACATCAAGTTGTATATCATTATCCTGCTTAATTAACTTCTATGCAGAGTACATCTTGTAAAATGCTGGGCTGGGTGAAGCTCAAGCTGGAATCAAGATTGCTGAGAGAAATATGAATAACCTCAGATATGCAGATGACACCACCCTTATGGCAGAAAGCGAAGAGGAACTAAAGAACCTCTTGATGAAGGTGAAAGAGGAGAGTGAAAAAGCTGACTTAAAACTCAACATTCAAAAAACTGAAATCATGGGGTCTAGTCCCATCACTTCATGGCAAACAGATGGGGAAGAAATGGAAACACTGACAGATTTCATTTTCTTGGGCTCCAAAATCACTGTGGACAGTGACTGCACAGATGAAATTAAAAGATGCTTGCTCCTTGGAAGAAAAGCTATGACCAACCTAGATAGCATATTAAAAAGCAGAGACATCACTTTGCCGACAAAGGTCCATCTAGGCAAAGTTATGGTTTTTCCAGTAGTCATGTATGTATGTGAGAGTTGGACCATACAGAAGGCTGAGCACCAAAGAATTGATACTTTCAAATTGTGCTGCTGGAGAAGACTCTTGAGAGTCTGTTGGACTGCAAAGAGATAAAATCAGTAATTTCTGAAGGAAATCAACCCTGAATATTCATTGGAAGGACTGATGCTAAAGCTGAAGCTCCAATACTTTGGCCACCTGATAGGAAGAGTTGACTCATTGGAAAAGACCATGATGCTGGGAAAGATTGAAGGTGAAAGGTGAAGAGGGTATGAAGTAAGAGTTGTGGTTCATTTTTTTTTTTTCCCCATGAATATATTCAGCCAGTACATCTTTTTTTTTTAATTATACTTTCCCCTTTGAAATATCTTGATGCCTTTGGAGAAAATCAACTTATTATACATAGGTTTAGGTCTAATAGTGAACTTGATTGTGTCCTGTTGATCTATTTATCAATGCTTACTCAAAGACGATGTTGCCATGGACACATTGTAGGAATCTTCAAGTTAGTTTGCTTCTATTTTTGTCATTATCTTTCAAATTTGTTTTATCCACTTTATCTCCTTTCCATTTTAATATGTACACAAATATTTAGAATAGGTGTATAAATTCACCTCACTGCTCTTTAGTCAAAACAGTCGGTGTGCATGGATAAATCATGTATAAGCCATCAATCTACAGTCCTAAAGGATGTGAACAAGCTGTTCCTGGGTGCTACCAAGGGAGAAATTTTTAAACAACACATTATAGGAACTTCCCTGGAAGTCCAGTGGTTAAGACTCCATGCTTCCATTGAAGAGGGCATGGGTTTGATCCCTGGCAGGGGAACTAAAATTCTGTGTGCAGTGAGGTAAGGCCACAAAAATATATATATTTTTTAATTTAAACATAAACAGCACATTATAATCATTTAGTTATTCCACCTCATTCTTAGTCTGTCCATGAATCAGATTCAAACAATTTAGCATCTGCAAAGATAAGCATAGAGCAGACTCAGCAGACCTGAGGATGTCAGAGCCTCAGAGTTGGTGATTTATTTTGTAAAGGGGAGGACTGTATGCAGTTGGAAGGATATCTTTGTCCAACTGGTGATTGATCATTAAGAAAACTACACAGGCAGGGGAGAGGTTCAAGAAAAAAAAAAACACAGGAATACTAACTAAAAGAATTAAGCCACTTTGTGGGTCAGTATAAACAATTTTCTTTTAAATCCTCTAGTGAAGTAGATTTGTGCAGAAGTGCCAAGAACTACTTCAAATTCTACTGAATGGAAAGGCACGTCCAGTCTTACTCAGAACTCTTAGTTTGCTGCAGCTTTTACATAAATATGGACAAAGGAACAAACAGACTCTTGGTGGGCTGGATAAAGGCATGAGTACTTAGCACATATCCTGATTAAGAGAATTATCGAAGTCTACCCTTAAACGAAATATTCTCTTGGAGCCTGCTGAAATGAATATACAAGCAACTTTGGTATGTTTAATGGTGATACTAAAATTCTCTGAAGCTATAACTTTGATGAAAATGATGGTTGAAGCTGAGACAAAAGAGATTCCTGCTGGTTGGGCTCCTTACGTGACTTTATTATTGGAAAGATAAGATGATGTCAAGGAAGATGTCATAGATAGCTTTCCAAGGCTACTGTAAATGTATCTGAGTGATGGGGAAATGACTGTAGTTTTTCAGAAGGATGAGAATCAAATATAAAATGGCAAAAAAATGGAGGGCATCTAAAATTACTGAACGTATACAGATGGTTGACTGGAAAATAACATGAAAGAGGAGGAGACAGGTGGAATAACTGCTAAAAATTTTAATGATTCTTTATAAGAGATTATATCATCAGATTGCCTGGGATATCTCCTTAAACTGTAAACAAACATGATAACTTAATTCATCAAAACCTTTACGAATCATTAAAATATTATGTAAGAGATGAATCTACAGGCCCTTTAGAGTCAATATGGAATAAATTAATGCAAAGTAAAGGAGAAGATTATGACTCTGAGTGACAGGTGGGCCAATATGTTTTGGCACAATGCCCAGCAGGCAGCAGCCTGAAGGTGGTAAAGAAACTTTCGTGGGGTTAATAGACACTGGTTCTCAATGTATTGTAATACAAAAATGAAAGTTAGATGGCAGTATACAGTATTTAGGGCTTCCCTGGTGGTGCTAGAGGTAAAGTATCTACCTGTCAATGCAGGAGATGACAGAAACGTGGGTTTGATCCCTGGGTCAGGAAGAACCCCTGGAGTAGGAAATGGCAATCCACTCCAGTATTCTTGCCTGGAAAACCCCATGGACAGAGGAGCCTGGTGGTCCAAAGTTCATGGGGTCACAAAGAGTCAGACATGACTGAGCAACTGAGCTTGCACCCACACAAATATCTGTTAGATCCTTCATTCCGAAGTATGGTGCAAGCCTCATGATTTTGTGTGGATTTTCTCTCTGGATGATTTGCTGAAAGTGCAGTATGAGTATTCCCTACAATTACCATATATCAGTCTCTTTCTCTCTTTAGATCTGTTCAGTTCAGTTCAGTTCAGTTGCTCAGTTGTGTCCGACTCTTTGCGACCCCATGAACTGCAGCACGCCACGCCTCCCTGTCCATCACCAACTCCTGGAGTTTGCTCAAACTAATGTCCATCGAGTTGATGATGCCATCCAGCCATCTCATCCTCTGTTGTCCCATTCTCCTCCTGCTCCCAATCCCTCCCAGCATCAGGGTCTTTTCCAATCAGTCAACTCTTCACATGAGGTGGACAAAGTACTGGAGTTTCAGCTTTAGCATCAGTCCTTCCAATGAACACCCAGGACTGACCTCCTTTAGGATGGACTGGTTGGATCTCCTTGCAGTCCAAGGGACTCTCAAGAGTCTTCTCCAACACCACAGTTCAAAAGCATCAATTCTTTAGCACTCAGCTTTCTTCACAGTCCAACTCTCATATCCATACATGACCACTGGAAAAACCAAAGCCTTGACTAGACGGACCTTTGTTGGCAAAGTAATGTCTCTGCTTTTTAATATGCTATCTAGGTTGGTTATATCTGTTAGTATTTGCTTAATATATTTAGGGGCTTCAATGGGGAGTATATATTTATGATTATTAAATCTTCTTGATGAATTGACCCCTTTATCATGATATAATTGCCTTCTTGTTTTCTTATTACTATTTTTGGCCTAAATACTATTTTGTCTGACATAATGTAGTTACCTCTGCTCTCCTTAGGTTTGCACTTGCCATGGAGCATCTTTTTCAGTCCCTTTACTTTGAGCCTTTGTGTGTTCTTAAATCAGGAGTGACTCTCCTTTAGGCAGCAAATAGTTTGGTCTTGATTTCCATGCAACTAGGCACTCTTTTTGAGTAATGAATTTAATCCACTTGCATTTTTACTGATTATGGATATGTAAAAATTCCTAATGCCTTCTTATTGCTTTCTGACTATAGTCCCATTGCCTTGTTTTGTTTCTGTCTTAGCCTACTTTTTTACATTGGTAATTTTTCATGATGGTGTGCTATGATTCCCCTTTACCTTTTGTAAGTACACTCCAGATTTTTGCCTTGCAGTTACCATGAGTTTTACATGAGCATATTATATATAAAACAGTTCATTTTATACTGATAGCAACTTAAGATGCCTGCTACTAAGTTGCTTCAGTCGTGTCCAACTCTGTGCGACCCCATAGACGGCAGCCCACTAGGCTTCTCTGTCCCTGGGATTCTCCAGGCAAGAGTACTGGAGTGGGTTGCCATTTCCTTCTCCAATGCATGAAAGTGAAAAGTGAAAGTAAATTCGCTCAGTCGTGCCTGACTCTTAGCGACCCCATGGACTGCTGCCTACCAGGCTCCTCCATCCATGGGATTTTCCAGGCAAGAGTACTGGAGTGGGTTGCCATTGCCTTCTCCGAAGATGCCTACAAACACTCTACTTTTTAACGTTCCCTTGTACATTCCAATGTCACATTTTATCTCTTTTTATGTTGTGTGTTTGTTAACAAATTATAACATCTACATTTGTTTTTACTACTCTTTTCCTTTAATCTTTATTCTAAAGTGAGGTGGTTAACACAGACTGTTGTATATACATTCATTTTTTTTTTCATGTCACAAATTAACAACATTTTGTTTAGGCTTGAAAAACCCCTTTCAGCATTTCTTTTGAGTCAGGTCTAGCGGTGATTAACTCCCTCAGCTTTTATTTTTTGTGAAAATCTCTCCTTCTCTTTCCTATGTGAAGGATAACACTGCTGGATAGAGTATTCATGGCTGGCAATTTTTTTCTTTCAACACATTGAATATGCCATTCCACTTTCTCCAGGCCTATAGATTTTTTTGCTTAGGAATCTACTGATATGGTTGTCTCTTAAAATTTTTGACAGTATCATTATACAGTATCCAGGAGAAGGTATTTCTGCACTCAGATAATAGGGTTATTATCTTTATGAACTTGAGTGTCCAAGTCTCTTCCTTATGTTTGGAAAGTTTTTGGCTATTATTTATTTGAATAAACTTTCTCACAGTTTCTCCTTTCTTCTCCTTCCTGAACCTTAATTATTCTAATATTTGTATGTTGAATGGAGATTAATAGATCACATAGGATATTTTGTTCTTTTTTATTCAATTTTCTTTATTTTCCACTGATAAGAGCTGTTTCAAAATTCCTATCTTGTAGTCACAGATTCTATCTTGAATTTGGTCTACTCTATTTTAGATGTTCTCTGTTACATTTTTTTTCATTTATTAAATTCTTCAGGACCAGAATTTCTGTTGGTTCTTTGTTATAATTTCTATCTGTTTATTAAATCTCTTACTGTGTTAGTATAATATTCTTCTGATTTCATTGAATTGCCATTTTGTGTTTTTTTTTTTTTTTAATTTTTTTTTATTCTTCCAATTTTATTTTATTTTTAAACTTTACATAATTGTATTAGTTTTGCCAAATATCAAAATGAATCTGCCACAGGTATACATGTGTTCCCCATCCTGAACCCTCCTCCCTCCTCCCTCCCCATACCATCCCTCTGGGCCGTCCCAGTGCACCAGCCCCAAGCATCCAGCATCATGCATCGAACCTGGACTGGCAACTCGTTTCCTACATGATATTTTACATGTTTCATTGCCATTCTCCCAAATCTTCCCACCCTCTCCCTCTCCCACAGAGTCCATAAGACTGTTCTATACATCAGTGTCTCTTTTGCTGTCTCGTACACCGGGTTATTGTTACCATCTTTCTAAATTCCATATATATGCGTTAGTATACTGTATTTATGTTTTTCCTTCTGGCTTACTTCACTCTGTATAATAGGCTCCAGTTTCATCCACCTCATTAGAACTGATTCAAATGTATTCTTTTTAATGGCTGAGTAATACTCCATTGTGTATATGTACCACTGCTTTCTTATCCATTCATCTGCTGATGGACATCTAGGTTGCTTCCATGTCTTGGCTATTATAAACAGTGCTGCGATGAACATTGGGGTACACGTGTCTCTTTCCCTTCTGGTTTCCTCAGTGTGTATGCCCAGCAGTGGGGTTGCTGGGTCATAAGGCAGTTCTATTTCCAGTTTTTTAAGGAATCTCCACACTGTTCTCCATAGTGGCTGTACTAGTTTGCATTCCCACCAACAGTGTAAGAGGGTTCCCTTTTCTCCACACCCTCTCCAGCATTTATTATTTGTAGACTTTTGGATCGCAGCCATTCTGACTGGTGTGAAATGGTACCTCATAGTGGTTTTGATTTGCATTTCTCTGATAATGAGTGATGTTGAGCATCTTTTCATGTGTTTGTTAGCCATCTGTATGTCTTTTTTGGAGAAATGTCTATTTAGTTCTTTGGCCCATTTTTTGATTGGGTCGTTTATTTTTCTGGAGTTGAGCTGTAGGAGTTGCTTGTATATTTTTGAGATTAGTTGTTTGTCGGTTGCTTCATTTGCTATTATTTTCTCCCATTCTGAAGGCTGTCTTTTCACCTTGCTAATAGTTTCCTTTGATGTGCAGAAGCTTTTCAGGTTAATTAGGTCCCATTTGTTTATTTTTGCTTTTATTTCCAATATTCTGGGAGGTGGGTCATTTTCTTATAGCTCGCTGAGATTCCTCAAAACAACAATGTTGGATTCTTTCTAAGTTAGATCACAAAATTCTATGTTATCGACATGTCCCTCTGTCAGTTTGAAAGATATTTGTCACCCTTTGTGACAATGATATCTTTCCACTTTGATGGGCCTTGGAGTTTTGCACTGGTGCTTTTGTATTTGAAGTGGTAGACAACTCTCACCCCCCAAGTCTTTAGTAATTACTTTCAGATGATACATACTCTTCTCTGACCTTGTAAGGATACACCCATTTCACATTCCTTGCTCCTTCCATAGCAAAATTTTAAACTTTTTTGTCTTCTCTGGTTCTTACCACTCACCAGGCTGGCTGCTGAAAACCTCCTTTTTGTTTTGCACAAGGTTCTACTTCAGCTCAAGTGTGTGGTTACCCCCTTGCCCCCAGGACTGTCCTGTTTCCTGAAAACATTCCATTTACTGAAGTTTACTCTCAACTCCACACTTGGGAATACACACAGGGAGCTGTCAACAGGGTAGAGGTAGGCGTGGGTTGATTACTCAGGGCACTGGGGGCACCAATAGGCCCAGGGAGAAGGATCCTCCTTTGGGGTTTCCCCAGAGGCTTGTGTAGAAGTTTTCTGTTGAAGTCTCGAGCACAGTCAGCAAGAACTGAATCCATCTTCTACCCTTTGACATTCTTAATGACCTTTCACATCGTTTCTCTGCCCCCAGTCATGAGGTCTGGCCCCAGAACTCTGGGTGCTATCAGAGAGAAAAGGGTTTATTCGTGCCTCCCACAGAACTGGGGGGCTGGGCACTGACAGATTTCTTCTCTTTCTCCCAAAGGGAAAGGCCCCACTGGCTAGTTTAGCTCCATAGTGTTTCACCTCAGGATGAGGGCAGCACTGGAAAATGACTCTTACCATCTGCAATCTTTCTTTTTTTCTCCAATGGAATGCTGAAATCTGCTTTCAGGAATCCTGGACTCTACCAAGTTTCCTTCATGCATAGGTGTCTGACCAAGTCAGAATTCTCCAGGTTTCTCCAGGTTTTCCCCATAGCTAGAGGGCATGGAGCAGGTTTACTGGCTTCTGCTAACTCCTGTGACATAACAAAGGACTTTGATCCTTACTGGGAGCACAGGTGAGTAAGTATTCTCCTGGCCCCCTGGCACTAGATACTGGTGCCTTCAACATTCACAGAGGCAGTTGAGATCATGGATGTCCATGATGTTCATGGCTGCAAATGCAGGAGACCTGGGTTTGATCCCTGGGTTGGGAAGATTCCCCTGGAGAAGGGAACAGCTACCCACTCCAATATTCTGGCCTGGAGAATTCCATGGACTATCCATAAGGTTGCAAATATTTGGACATGACTGAAGAGAAAGCCCACAAGCAGCAATTAAGCCCCAGCCCAGCCAAAAATAAATAAATAAATCTTTAACAAAAATAATAATATTGTGTGAAATTAACATTTTCTGAATTTCAGTGGATGTCTTTGTACTTAAGAAATGCATGCTGAGTAAAGGAACCTGATATGTATAAGTAATTTTTAAATGGTTCAGAGGGGAAAAAAAACCCCGACTGAAGTACATGCTTATTATTTACACATTGTTCTCAAAGGTTATATGTAGGTAAATAATAATGTTTATTTTTAAATGTATTATTCTTCTTAACATTTCTGCCCTGACTTGAAAATGGATGAACAGTTAGAAGAATCATTTCATAAAAAATAAAAACATTTCATGAAATATCTACATTTTGAAGCCAGTTTTCCCTCACTCTCTACTCTTGGGGATATTTCACTCCAGGAGCATCCACCAGTAGCCCTTCCCTCTCTCTTACCTGAGCAGATTACAGAGGCCGTGTTGTCATGGGAACAGTCAAGACCACCCAGGACAGTCACAGGACAACTCCACAGGAAGGACTCCGCCCCCAAGCAGTGAAATCGGACTGTTGAGATCTGATCACTTCCTTCCACAAAGTGTGGTCCTCTGGGGGTGGAGATGGCAACTCCACAGCCAAGTTGATGGCAGACAACATTGGCATTGGCCAGACTCCAGTGGGAGGCACACAGAGCTCTCCATCTTCCAGAAGTGTTCATCTTCACTTGCCCCTCACATTGAGAGGTGCCGTTTGTCATGAGCTGGACTTCTGAGTATGCTGGATACAAGATGACAGGATTTCAGAAACATCTCATGATTTCTCACCTGAGCAGAGTGTGCAGGGAGGTTATTCCTGACCTGCATCTCACCTGAACAGACAACTTGAACAGCTCCACTGTGGTGACAAGTGGCCCCTGGACAGGGCACTCTGGGACAGAACTGGAGCTTAGGCTCCTCCCCTTTACACCTGAATTCTTCAGCCCAGACCCGGCCATCTGACTCTCTGAAGGGCACGTGTCCCAGGACAGACCCAGCTGTGCCACATCCCAGTTCTGCACAGATGACATGGGCAGTGGAGAGTGCAAAGTTCCCATCAGACACTGGGGTCCACTCTTCTCCAGAATGTACTTCTACTCACCCTAAGCAGGGTCCATCCCCTTCAACCAGATGAACAAATCCTAAGGGAAAACAACAACAAACCAGTGAGTCTTCATGATCCTGGCTTGACAAATGGAAACAACACATCACAGGCAGTGATGTGAAAGCTTTTCTTTTCCAGGAGTGGAGCATGGAGAGAGAACTTGACAGTTACTGTCACAATTACATTTTCATGAACAAGTTTCTGAAGAGAAATTCAGAAAAACCTGCAGAAGCAATTTGGAATGACTGAATTCCAGGAATGTATACTTTGAGATTGGTTAGAAAAGACTATCCTTGGTCTAGGAGCCTGGAAACTACAGGGCTTAAGACAGATGATTGGAATGGCTGAATACAAGGAATACATATTTTAGTGTTAGATACCGGATGACTTTCCATTTATTTTTATCTTTATTAATTTCATTCATAAATGTTTTATTGTAAAAGAAGCTGACATGCTGCCCATATATATATATATATATATATATATATATATAGGATAAGGAGGAAGAAATGGAGAATTGTTGGGAGCCGTGTTAGGCATTACTGACAAAATGGAGGCACGGCCCTAAACCCACTCCCTTTGTTCCATAGGCACGGACCTGGAATGAAGAAGTTAGGCTTTGTGATTCTCACTTGTTTTTTTCGTTTCCTTGGCTGAGTTGACTGAAGAGAATATTAAGGTGCTTATTGTTTTTGAGAGGAGCATGAGAAGGCATAAAGCCTTCTGCAGCTGTGCTCAAAGAATAATTCATAAAGTTAATCACTGACGTTTGTTCAAGGACTTTTACAAAAAAGTGTTCCAGGGTGAGCACACAGGCTGCAGTTTGAGACCATGGGAGGGATTTCTATCTGAAGCCCATTTGTGAGAAAAGTGTTTATGGCAAAGGAATTTGCTGAATTTAGGGCTTAGGAATAATTAAAAGAGTTAGAAGCTAAAGATTTAAGGATTGCTGTAATGTTGGTTCAGATGGTAAAGTGTCTACAATGCGGGAGACCCAGGTTCGATTCCTGGGTTGGGAAGATCCCCTGGAGAAGGAAATGGCAATCCACTCCAGGACTATTGCCTGGAAAATCCCATGGACAGAGGAGCCTGGTAGGCTATAGTCCATGGGGTCTCAAAGAGTCGGACACGACTAAGCGGCTTCACTTTTACTTTTTTGCATATTCTACTATAGCTTATAGAAATTAGGGACTTTAGAGATATTATTAGCTAGAAGCCCTTTCTAAGAAATAGTGAGCTTAGGATACTAGGGGCAAACAGGACTTAGAAAGATAAGAATTAAACTGAGGAATGTGGTATGCAGCCCAGACATTAGCATGAGTTACAGTGTATTCACAAGGACACATGAGAAAAAGTAGATAAGAGAATTGCTGAGGAAGGAACTCCTTTTGAGGGGCAACAATGATTTTTGGAGAAAAATAAATCTGGGTCAATGGGAACTAAAAATATCAAACCTCTGACCTAATGCTTTTGTAAAAGTATAAAAGAGAATCATAAGCTTGAAATGAACAGGCAGTCCAAGAAAAATGAGAGGCTGCCTCAGTTTCTCGCTGACACTGCTCACCTTTTCAGGTTGAACCTCTGGCTGCTGGAGCTGGACTCCAGCAGAGAATGAAAGGAAGGAGGCAGTGAACAAATACACCAATTTGGGGAGTTCCAAGTATCCAATTTGGCAATAAGGAGCTCATGATCTGAGCCACAGTCAGCTCCGGTCTTGTTTTTGCTGACTGTATAGAGCTTCTCCATCTTTGACTGCAAAGAATATAATAATATGATTTTGGTGTTGACCATCTAGTGATGGCCATGTGTAGAGTCTTCTTTTGTGCTGTTGGAGGAGGGTGTTTGCTATGACCAGTGTGTTCTCTTGGCAAAACTAGCTTTTGCTCTGCTTCATTCTGTACCCCAAGGCCACATTTGCCTGTTATTCCAGGTGTTTCTTGACTTCCTACTTTTGCATTCCAGTCCCCTATAATGAAAAGGACATCTTTTTGGGGTGTTAGTTCTAAAAAATCACTTCATGGGAAATAGATAGGGAAACAGTGTCAGACTTTATTTTGGGGGGCTTCAAAATCACTGCAGATGGTGACTGCAGCCATGAAATTAAAAGATGCTTACTCCTTGGAAGAAAAGTTATGACCAACCTAGATAGCACATTGAAAAGCAGAGACATTACTTTGCCAACAAAGGTCCGTCTAGTCAAGGCTATGGTTTTTCCAGTAGTTATGTATGGATGCGAGAGTTGGACTGTGAAGAAAGCTGAGTGCCAAAGAATTGATGCTTTTGAACTGTGGTGTTGGAGAAGACTCTTGAGAGTCCCTTGGACTGCAAGGACATCCAACCAGTCCATTCTAGAGGAGATCAGCCCTGGGTGCTCTTTGGAAGGAATGATGCTGAAGCTGAAACTCCAGTACTTTGGCCACCTCGTGCGAAGAGTTGACTCATTGGAAAAGACTCTGATGCTGGGAGGGATTGGGGGCAAGAGGAGAAGGGGACGACAGAGGATGAGATGGCTGGATGGCATCATCGACTCAAAGGACGTGAGTTTGAGTGAACTCTGGGAGTTGGTGATGGACAAGGAGGCCTGGCATGCTGCAATTCATGGGATCGCAAAGAGTCAGAAACAACTGAGCAACTGAACTGAAGCATCCAATATGGATAAAACATATAAATATTTGGGGAAATATGAGTGGAATAAGTTTCTAGATATTACATCACCCTCTTCTTCTCCCATCTGCCACCTAACCCTGCCATCCTTTTATATTTCTTCCACTTCAAACAAGTAAACACCATCTTAAAAGATTCTGATTGATGGAAAAATGAATCAAAAAGGAAGCAATTGCTATAGAAGTGGAGTGTAGATGAGATATGTGGCAGGTAAGGTGGGATCACAAACCAAAATAAAAATTCATCACTTGGTCATAAAAGGAATACATTTTTAAGAGAATGAAGGTAACTCAATGGAAAAAATATTTAATTTTTCAAGTACAACTCGCTGGTTTGAGTGTGTTCTGATCATTTATTGCTAGAGTTCTTACTGGTAAAGTATTGCCAAACAATTTCCAGCATCCAATCAAAAGATTACTAGAATTCCCCCAAAAGAAAAACGTGACCCATAACAAGTTTTTTAAAAAGCAATTATTGAGGGGGGTTCAGGATGGGGAATACATGTACATCTGTGGCAGATTCATGTTGATGTATGGCAAAACCAATACAATATTGTAAAGTAATTAACCTCCAATGAAAATAAATATATTTATATTAAAAAAAGAAAACAGATTCAGAAATTATAGAGATGATTGAATTGGCTGATAAAATCTTTAAACCACTAATATTAGTACATTTAATGAAGCATAAAAAGAAAGGAAAATCTAGAAAGAAAAACAAATTGGACTTCTAAACACTATCTGAAATGAACAATTATTTGGATTAGTTTAACAAGAGGCTAGACATTGCAGAATAAGAGAATTGGGAAGTTAAACAAATAGCAATAGGGAATACCCAAGCTGAAGTAGAGATAGAAAAGAGAAAAATATGAATGGAAACTCAGTGGCATGTGGGAAAATATCAAATTATATAAAATATGTGTATTTGAAGATGCAGAATAGAAAATGAGGAGAAAATGTTAAGAAATGACAGATGGAATTCTTCTAAATTTTATGAAAACTGTAAACCCACTGGTCCAGGAGGTTAAACAAATCCCAAATGAAATCAAGAAAACATTCTTAGAAAACCCTGTAATACAATTGCTGAAATCCAGTGATAACCAATCAAACAAAAAGAAACAGTCTTAAAAGCAGTCAAAAACGTTGACACATTATATACAGGAAACTAAGACAAGTTGTCCTGACTTTTTGTTGGAGGCAATGTAAGTCCCTTAACAAAGTCAAAACATATTTTAAGCACTGGAGCTGGGGGAGGCGTTACCTAGAATTCAGTCACCTATGAAAATACTTTTCAAAGCTGAATGAAAATTTAAATGAGTTCAGATAAATAAATGATGATAGAATTTGAGGTGACCTGACATATGCTGCACAAAACTGCTACAAAATGCCTTCAGGCTAAAGGCAAATGTTAAAAGATGAAAATGTGGATCCACCCAAAGCTATGGACACTGCACTAAACAGTAATTTTGTGGATAAATATAAACATTTTTCTCTCATTTTTAATATAATAGAATATTTAAGGCAAAATAATAGCAACATTTTATAGGATTCATAATGTAATTACAAGTAGAATGTATAACAACAATAACACAAATGACAAGAACAGGGAAGTGGAAGTTTACTACAGTAGGTTTGACATTGTGTGTTGTGACAAAATGTCATCTCAAGGTAAAATGTGATTGTTCTTCTTGTTCAGTAGCTAAGTCGTGTCTGACTCTTTGTGACCCCATGAACTGCAGCACATCAGGCTTTCTTGTCCTTTACTGTCTCACTCTCTTGAGTTTGCCCAAACTCAAGCCCATTGAGTCGGTGTTGCCATCCAACCATCTCATGCTCTGTCAGCCCCTTCTCCTCCTGCTCTCAATCTTTCCCAGGATCAGGGTCTTTTCCAATGAGTTGGCTATTCAAATGAGGTGGCCAAAGTGTTGGAGCTTCAGCATCGGTCTTTCCAAAGAATATTCAGGGTTGATTTCCTTTAGGATTGACTGTCTTGATCTCCTTGAAGTCCAAGGGACTCTCAAGAGTCTTTTTTTTTTTTTTTTAAACTTTACAATATTGTATTAGTTTTGCCAAATATAGAAATGAATCCACCACAGGTGTACCTGTTTTCCCCATCCTGAACCCTCCTCCCTCCTCCCTCCCCATACCCTCCCTCTGGGTCGTCCCAGTGCACCAGCCCCAACCATCCAGTATCGTGCATCGAACCTGGACTGGCGAGTCATTTCATACATGATATTATACATGTTTCACTGCTATTCTCCCAAATCTCCCCCACCCTCTCCCTCTCCCACAGAGTCCATAAGACTGATCTATACATCAGTATCTCTTTTGCTGTCTCGTACACAGGGTTATTGTTACCATCTTTCTAAATTCCATATATATGCGTTAGTATACTGTATTGGTGTTTTTCTTTCTGGCTTACTTCACTCTGTATAATAAGTTCCAGTTTCATCCACCTCATTAGAACTGATTCAAATGTATTCTTTTTAATGGCTGAGTAATACTCCATTGTGTATATGTACCACTGCTTTCTTATCCATTCATCTGCTGATGGGCATCTAGGTTGCTTCCATGTCCTGGCTATTATAAACAGTGCTGCGATGAACATTGGGGTACACGTGTCTCTTTCCCTTCTGGTTTCCTCAGTGTGTATGCCCAGCAGTGGGATTGCTGGATCATAAGGCAGTTCTATTTCCAGTTTTTTAAGGAATCTCCACACTGTTCTCCAGACTGGCTGTACTAGTTTGCATTCCCACCAACAGTGTAAGAGAGTTCCCTTTTTTCCACACCCTCTCCAGCATTTATTGCTTGTAGACCTATGGATCACAGCCATTCCGACTGGTGTGAAATGGTACCTCATAGTGGTTTTGATTTGCATTTCTTTAATAATGAATGATGTTGAGCATCTTTTCATGTGTTTGTTAGCCATCTGTATGTCTTCTTTGGAGAAATGTCTATTTAGTTCTTTGGCCCACTTTTTGATTGGGTCATTTATTTTTCTGGAGTTGAGCTGTAGGAGTTGCTTGTATATTTTTGAGATTAGTTGTTTGTCAGTTGTTTCATTTGCTATTATTTTCTCCCATTCTGAAGGCTGTCTTTTCACCTTGCTAATAGTTTCCTTTGTTGTGCAGAAACTTTTAAGTTTAATTAGGTCCCACTTGTTTATTTTTGCTTTTATTTCCAATATTCTGGGAGGTGGGTCATAGAGGATCCTGCTGTGATGTATGTCAGAGAGTGTTTTGCCTATGTTCTCCTCTAGGAGTTTTATAGTTTCTGGTCTTATGTTTAGATCTTTAATCCATTTTGAGTTTATTTTTGTGTATGGTGTTAGAAAGTGTTCTAGTTTCATTCTTTTACAAGTGGTTGACCAGTTTTCCCAGCACCACTTGTTAAAGAGATTGTCTTTAATCCATTGTATATTCTTGCCTCCTTTGTCAAAGATAAGGTGTCCATATGTGCGTGGATTTATCTCTGGGCTTTCTATTTTGTTCCATTGATCAATATTTCTGTCTTTGTGCCAGTACCATACTGTCTTGATAACTGTGGCTTTGTAATAGAGCCTGAAGTCAGGCAGGTTGATTCCTCCAGTTCCATTCTTCTTTCTCAAGATAGCTTTGGCTATTCGAGTTTTTTTTTTTATTTCCATACAAATTGTGAAATTATTTGTTCTAGCTCTGTGAAGAATACTGTTGGTAGCTTGATAGGGATTGCATTGAATCTATAAATTGCTTTGGGTAGTATACTCATTTTCACTATATTGATTCTTCCAATCCATGAACATGGTATATTTTCCCATCTATTAGTGTCCTCTTTGATTTCTTTCACCAGTGTTTTATAGTTTTCTATATATAGGTCTTTAGTTTCTTTAGGTAGATATATTCCTAAGTATTTTATTCTTTCCGTTGCAATGGTGAATGGAATTGTTTCCTTAATTCCTCTTTCAGTTTTCTCATTATTAGTGTATAGGAATGCAAGGGATTTCTGTGTGTTGATTTTATATCCTGCAACTTTACTATAGTCATTGATTAGTTCTAGTAATTTTCTGGTGGAGTCTTTAGGGTTTTCTATGTAGAGGATCATGTCATCTGCAAACAGTGAGAGTTTTACTTCTTCTTTTCCAATTTGGATTCCTTTTATTTCTTTTTCTGCTCTGATTGCTGTGGCCAAAACTTCCAAAACTATGTTGAATAGTAATGGTGAAAGTGGGCACCCTTGTCTTGTTCCTGACTTTAGAGGAAATGCTTTCAATTTTTCACCATTGAGGATAATGTTTGCTGTGGGTTTGTCATATATAGCTTTTATTATGTTGAGGTATGTTCCTTCTATTCCTGCTTTCTGGAGACTTCTTATCATAAACGGATGTTGAATTTTGTCAAAGGCTTTCTCTGCATCTATTGAGATAATCATATGGTTTTTGTTTTTCAATTTGTTAATGTGGTGTATTACATTGATTGATTTGCGGATATTGAAGAATCCTTGCATCCCTGGGATAAAGCCCACTTGGTCATGGTGTATGATCTTTTTAATGTGTTGTTGGATTCTGATTGCTAGAATTTTGTTAAGGATTTTTGCATCTATGTTCATCAGTTATATTGGCCTGTAGTTTTCTTTTTTTGTGGGATCTTTGTCAGGTTTCGGTATTAGGGTCATGGTGGCCTCATAGAATGAGTTTGGAAGTTTACCTTCCTCTGCAATTTTCTGGAAGAGTTTGAGCAGGATAGGTGTTAGCTCTTCTCTAAATTTTTGGTAGAATTCGGCTGTGAAGCCGTCTGGACCTGGGCTTTTGTTTGCTGGAAGATTTTTGATTACAGTTTCAATTTCCGTGCTTGTGATGCGTCTGTTAAGATTTTCTATTTCTTCCTGGTCCAGTTTTGGAAAGTTGTACTTTTCTAAGAATTTGTCCATTTCTTCCACGTTGTCCATTTTATTGGTATATAATTGTTGATAGTAGTCTCTTATGATCCTTTGTATTTATGTGTTGTCTGTTGTGATCTCTCCATTTTCATTTCTAATTTTATTGATGTGATTTTTCTCCCTTTGTTTCTTGATGAGTCTGGCTAATGGTTTGTCAATTTTATTTATCCTTTCAAAGAACCAGCTTTTGGCTTTGTTGATTTTTGCTATGGTCTCTTTTGTTTCTTTTGCATTTATTTCTGCCCTAATTTTTAAGATTTCTTTCCTTCTACTAACCCTGGGGTTCTTCATTTCTTCCTTTTCTAGTTGTTTTAGGTGTAGGGTTAGGTTATTTATTTGACTTTTTTCTTGTTTCTTGAGGTATGCCTGTATTGCTATGAACTTTCCCCTTAGGACTGCTTTTAAAGTGTCCCACAGGTTTTGGGTTGTTGTGTTTTCATTTTCTTTAGTTTCTATGCAAATTTTCATTTTTTTTAATTTCTTCTGTGATTTGTTGGTTATTCAGCAGCGTGTTGTTCATCCTCCATATTTTGGAATTTTTAATAGTTTTTCTCCTGTAATTGAGATCTAATCTTACTGCATTGTGGTCAGAAAAGATGCTTGGAATGATTTCTATTTTTTTGAATTTACCAAGGCTAGATTTATGGCCCAGGGTGTGATCTATCCTGGAGAAGGTTCCATGTGCGCTTGAGAAAAAGGTGAAATTCATTGTTTTGGGATGAAATGTCCTATAGATGTCAATTAGCTCTAACTGGTCTATTGTATCATTTAACGTTTGTGTTTCCTTGTTAATTTTCTGTTTAGTTGATCTATCCATAGGTGTGAGTGGGGTATTAAAGTCTCCCACTCTTATTGTGTTATTGTTAATTTCTCCTTTCATACTTGTTAGCATTTGTCTTACATATTGCGGCGCTCCCGTGTTGGGTGCATATATATTTATAATTGTTATATCTTCTTCTTGGATTGATCCTTTGATCATTACGTAGTGACCCTCTTTGTCTCTTTTCACGGCCTTTGTTTTAAAGTCTATTTTATCTGATATAAGTATTGCTACTCCTGCTTTCTTTTGGTCCCTATTTGCATGGAAAATCTTTCTCCAGCCCTTCACTTTCAGTCTGCATGTGTCCCCTGTTTTGAGGTGGGTCTCTTGTAGACAACATATGTAGGGGTCTTGTTTTTGTATCCATTCAGCCAGTCTTTGTCTTTTGGTTGGGGCATTCAACCCATTTACGTTTAAGGTAGTTACTGATAAGTATGATCCCGTTGCCATTTTCTTTATTGTTTTGGGTTCGAGTTTATACACCGTTTTTGTGTTTCCTGTCTAGAGAATATCCTTTAGTATTTGTTGGAGAGCTGGTTTGGTGGTGCTGAATTCTCTCAGCTTTTGCTTGTCTGAGAAGCTTTTGATTTCTCCTTCATATTTGAATGAGATCCTTGTTGGGTACAATAATCTGGGCTGTAGGTTATTTTCTTTCATCACTTTAAGTATGTATTGCCATTCCCTCCTGGCTTGAAGAGTTTCTATTGAAAGATCAGCTGTTATCCTTATGGGAATTCCCTTGTGTGTTATTTGCTGTTTTTCCCTTGCTACTTTTAATATTTGTTCTTTGTGTTTGATCTTTGTTAATTTGATTAATATGTGTCTTGGGGTGTTTCGCCTTGGGTTTATCATGTTTAGGACTCTCTGGGTTTCTTGGACTTGGGTGATTATTTCCTTCCCCATTTTAGGGAAGTTTTCAACTATTATCTCTTCAAGTATTTTCTCATGGTCTTTCTTTTTGTCTTCTTCTTCTGGGACTCCTATGAATCGAATGTTGTAGCGTTTAATATTGTCCTGGAGGTCTCTGAGATTGTCCTCATTTCTTTTAATTCATTTTTCTTTTATCCTCTCTGATTCATTTATTTCTACCATTCTATCTTCTAATTCACTAATCCTATCTTCTGCCTCTGTTATTCTACTATTTGTTGCCTCCAGAGTGTTTTTAATTTCATTTATTGCATTATTCATTTTATATTGACTCTCTTTTATTTCTTCTAGGTCCTTGTTAAACCTTTCTTGCATCTTCTCAATCTTTGTCTCCAAGCTATTTATCTGTGATTCCATTTGATTTCAAGATTTTGGATCAATTTCACTATCATTATTTGGAATTCTTTATCAGGTAGATTCCCTATCTCTTCCTCTTTTGTTTGGTTTGGTGGGCATTTATCCTGTTCCTTTATCTGCTGGGTATTCCTCTGTCTCTTCATCTTGTTTAAATTGCTGAGTTTGGGGTGTCCTTTCTGTATTCTGGCAGTTTGTGGAGTTCTCTTTATTGTGGCGTTTCCTCACTCTGTGTGGGTTTGTACAGGTGGCTTGTCAAGGTTTCTTGGTTAGGGAAGCTTGTGTCAGTGTTCTGGTGGGTGGAGCTGTATTTCTTCTCTCTGGAGTGCAATGAAGTGTCCAGTAATGAGTTATGGGATGTCTATGGTTTTGGGGTGATTCTGGGCTGTCTGTATCTTGGAGCTCAGGGCTGTGTTCCTTGCTGCTGGAGAATTTGCTTGGTATGTCTTGCCCTGAAACTCCTTTTGAAGACTTGGGTTGCTTTTCTGGGTGCCTGATGTCCTCTGCCGGCATTCAGAAGTTGTTTTGTGGAATTTACTTGGCATTTAAATGTTCTTTTGATGAATTTGTGGAGGAGAAAGTGTTCTCCCTGTCCTACTCCTCCGCCATCTTAGCTCCCCCCCCCCCCGCCCCGCCATGTCCAGTTCTAACTGTTGCCTCCTGACCTGCATATAGGTTTCTCAAGAGGCAGGTCATGTGGTCTGGTATTCCCATCTCTTTCAGAATTTTCCACAGTTTATTGTGATCCACAGAGTCAAAGGCTTTGGCATAGTCAATAAAGCAGAAATAAATGTTTTTCTGGAACTCTCTTGCTTTTTCAATGATCCAGCAGGTGTTGGCAGTTTGATCTCTGGTTCCTCTGCCTTTTCTAAATCCAGCTTGAACATCTGGAAGTTCATGGTTCTTGTATTGCTGAAGCCTGGCTTGGAAGATTTTGAGCATTACTTTACTAGCGTGTGAGATAGTGCAATTGTGCGGTAGTTTGAGCATTCTTTGGCATTACTTTTCTTTGGGATTGGAATGAGAGCTGACCTTTTCCAGTCCTGTGGCCACTGCTGAGTTTTCCAAGTTTGCTGGCATATTGAGTGCAGCACTTTCACAGCATCATCTTTCAGGATTTGAATAGTTCAACTGGAGTTCCATCACCTCCACTAGCTTTGTTTGTAGTGATGCTTTCTAAGGCCCACTTGACTTCACATTCCAGGATGTCTGGCTCTAGGTGAGTGATCACACCTACAGGTGCTGAAATTTCTCATACATACCTGACACTTATAATTGAGAGGAATAAACTCCAAAAGTTCAATTTCAACTAAAATAATGAAAAGGTCTGCTATTCTAATATTATCTCTGCTGCATCACCACCAATTTGACTTACCTTCATATCAATAAAACATTTCCTGAAAATATAGAAAAGAGATAGCAGTAGCAGGAATCGGGTGACAAAGATTAATAGAAAAAAACTGCAAGTGTTCATAAAAGCTTGAGAACCTAGGTTAGAGCAATGGTAAATAGGACTTCCCTGGTGGTTCAGATGGTAAGAATCTGCCTGTAGTGCAGGAGACTCAGGTTTGATTCCTGGGTTGAGGATGGAATGGCAATCCGCTCCAGTGTTCTTGCCTGGAAAATCCCATGGACAGAGAAGCCTGGCAGGTTAGAGGCCATGGGGTGACAAAGAGTCAGAAAGAACTTGGAGACTAAACCACTGCTGCCACCAATCAGGGAGTACAAACCACAGTCAAATTTTAAATGCCAGAGCACACCCAATCTGTTTTTTATTAAGTATGTCCCAACTGGAATTAATATCAAGACACCAATTTTCTAAATATAATATTAGAAGTACCAAAATCACACAAAGTTTCAAGAAAACACATTCCCTTTTAATTTAGATGCTGATTCATCAAAAGGTAGGGCCTCCTGTAAGGTTTCACAAGTTCATCTGCAATTCGAACCATAATTAAGACATTATGACATTAAGGAATGTTACTGGAAGAGTGACTTATTGGGAAAGACTCTGATGCTGGGAAAGATTGAGGGCAGAAGGAGAAGGGGGTGGCAGAGAATTAGGTGGCTGGATAGCATCATCAACACAATGAACGTGAATTTGAGCAAATTCTTGGAGATAGTGAAGGACAGGGAAGCCTGGTGTGATGCAACTCATAATATTGCAAAGATTCGTACATGACTTACCGATTGAACAATTGGAAATGCCAAAAGACATGTTTTCTTAAAACAATAACTCCTAACTGAAATTCAAACATCCCTTAAAATAATTATTTTAATAATAATATTGTAATAAAGAGAGTGAAGGAGAACCTTTGAGGAGATCAACAGATATGTGGCATAGACTGTGGTCGGGATTTCACAGATGTATACTGATCACCCCACTCATTAAGTTGTACTAACTACATATTGCTTTTTGTATGTCAGTCATACCTCAATATAGTACTTGTAAAAAAGGAAAGAAGTGTTTTCTTTGGGACCTCAAGAAAATCATCAAAGATCTGCTAAAGATGAGATTGGAAAAGATAATCTTCCAGTTATTTTCCCCAACAAAACACAGAGAGCTGATTGGCTGTGGCTGCTAGGGACCTACTGCAGATGTCCTTAGGGTGAACCTTTAAACCATATCATCATGTTGAGTGACCCTTTCCTAAGATCCAACCACATATTTTAGGAAACTTGTTGTAATGTCTGATAATATCTTCCTCAATTCAAGCTATGCTGCTGGGATTAATGTCCTGAAGAATTCATCAAACATTCTGATAAAAACTGGGAACATCTCTGGCAAACACTGTGACCACCCAATCACATTCTAGTTTTAACCTTAGTATAGGTGAAATACATACAGTCAGGATTGAGCCCTTTTTATGTGTCATTTCATGCTTCTTACCCTCACTGTGCTTTAGGTTTGCTCCGACTTCAGTGCTGTAAATTTAAAACTTTAGGTTTTCCTGCAGCCTCAACAACCCCACAAATAGGAGATGACCTCCCCACCCAGGCGAACAGGTGCACCTGTGTAAGGAGATTAGCCCCTGCCACAAACCCCGCTTATGGCCCTCCCCTGTGACCTACTGATATTCAAACACACCCATGAAACCTCCCTTTTCCTAGTATATCTCCACCCTGACCCCCAGTATTGTCACTTCTCCATGGGTATTTACACCCCATGTTGGGTTCCCACTGCTAGGTGGATCCTGGTCTATTGGTCCCTCTCCCATGTACCCATCTTATGGTCTCTGTCTCTCTAGGACCAGTGAGTATAATACACTTTGTTTGCCTGCTTCTCTCCTATATACCATCCTGTAGCTGCACTTGTCTGACAATGTCATGAAAGAATACAAAAAGCTACCATAATGAAACTAATTAATCAAGGTCCAACCTGACAGTTATACATGTATGAAACATTTGAGCTCACCTCCCTGCCTCCTATGAGACACATCACAGAGACTGGAGGGACCAGTGACTATGGATCTGGAGACTTTCTGTCCAGGGTCAGTTCAGTTCAGTTGAGTCACTCAGTCGTGTCCGACTCTTTGAGACCCCATGGACTGAATGCATGCCGGGCCTCCCTGTTCATCACCAACTCCTGGAGTTTACTCAAACTCATGTCCATTGAGTCAGTGATGCCATCCAACCATCTCATCCTCTGTTGTCTCCTTCTCCATCCGCTTTCAATCTTTCCCAGCATCAAGGTCTTTTCCAATGATTCAGTTCTTAGCATCAGGTGGCCAAAGTATTGGAGCTTCAGCTTCAGCATCAGTCCTTCCAATGAATATTCAGGACTGATTTCCTTTAGGATGAACTGGTTGGATCTCCTTGCAGTCCAAGGGACTCTCAAGAGTGTTCTCCAACACCACAGTTCAAAAGCATCAATTCTTCAGTGCTCAGCTTTCTTTATAGAAAGCTCAGGACCAAGTCAGACCTTATGTTCCTTTGAATACCTAATGTTCAAGAAAGCACTGTGTGACTGAAATCTTCACCCAAGTATGAAGTATAAAGACTACCCTGGTAGTCCAGTGGTTAAGTATAAAGACCACCATTCAAGTAAGTTCTACGGTATGTGACCCATATTCTCATAGCTATTCTGTGAATAAGACTGAGGCTTTTTCTGCTGGGAATCCCTCCCAGACCACAGGGCTTACCTGAGCAGACTGCTCCCACATCCTTGTCATGGGAATTGCCCTCAGGGTGATGATCTTTAACAGGAGGATAACTACACTCCATGATAGCTGACTCTGGACCTTTGCAATAAATATAAGGAAACCAAATGGGGCCAATCCCTGGGCCAAAATGAGCCCTCTTGGGAGCATCAGTGGCACTTCCACATCCCAGCTGTCTGCACACCACAGCTGCCTCCTCCATGCTCCAGTTCAGATCATCCACTGTGCCCCATTCTCCTTGGTGCTTCACTTCCACTCTCCCCTCACAGTAGTGGTCTCCATCCTTCAGCCTCGCCTCCAGAGCTGCAAGAGAGACACAGGACATAGGAGAGATTTTGGAGATTTGCACCAGTGGTGTGCTGGTAAGTATTAAAAGATGAATACTCTATTCTCTGGAAAAATCACTGTGAATAGAAAGTGTTGACTTCTGTGGTATAAACATTCCCACCATGGCCAACTCAAAGCTCCCAGTGTGCCATCACTGAACCTGGAGCAGGAAGGGAGGCACCAGGAATTTCTCACGAGTCTGTAGAACCAGCTCCAGGGACACCACCTAGGACAGGCCTCCAGAGACTCTGGATGCTGCCCTCCCTGTAGATGTGCCCAAGACTACTGGGCCCAGCTCCTCCAACATCTCAGTTGCAGTTCATGGCCCAGGATCCAGGGAGGAATCCTCCCTCTCCTTCACTGTCTATAGCGAGCATCTCATCCAACTTAGGAACAAAGGACTGTGCTAACAAGCTCTAAATCATACCAGTTGTTCCTGTCATCTGGTATTCATGTCCTTGTGTAATCCCCACGCTTGGGTGTAACTAGTAACATGAGTCTAACAAACAGAATTTGGTGAAAGTGATGAGATGTCATTTAAGAGATTAATTTTTAAGACAATTCTGGTTTCTCCTGGTGACCTATCCTGCTCTCTCTGTCTTGATGAAGCCAGTTGCCACATTGTGAGCTATGTATGGAGAGACCCACATGATAAGGAATCGAGGGAGATCTCTAGCTCATGGCAGAAAGGGACTGGTGCTCTCAGTTAAACGGTCCACCAAGGTCTGAATGCTGCCAACATCCAGGTGAGTATATTTGGGTGATATCCACTCCTAGATGAACCTTTTAATAAATGCAGGCCTGTGATACATACCATATGTGTGTCTATAACTGATCCCTGGTGTATATGGGCACCTGTACCTGGTCCCTCAATGCCAACTGGGTGCACACTTCTGGCACTGACTCTAGCCACTGCCACTGCCTGCCATGGTCCCTAGCCATTGGACCTAGGGGTACTATTGTTAATATACTGAGTATACTAACAATCCTTACAGCCACTTCACATCTCCTGCAACGCTTGCTAAAGTCCTCAGAGTTGTCAGAGCACCTGAATTTATTATACATCATTCAGACAGATAATCAATTAGAAACAGCAGATTTGAAGAACCTAGTGCACTGGGACGACCCAGAGGGATGGTATGGGGAGGGAGGAGGGAGGAGGGTTCAGGATGGGGAACACATGTATACCTGTGGTGGATTCATTTTGATATTTGGCAAAACTAATACAATTATGTAAAGTTTAAAAATAAAATAAAATTAGAAAAAGAAAAAAGCACTTCAGAGTACTGAAATGAAGAACCTAGTAAACAAATGGACTTAACAGACATATACAGAACATTTTATCCACCAGCAGTAGAATACATATTCTTCTCAACTACGCACAGAATATTTTCCAGAATAGATCATGTTAAGCAACAAAACAAGTCTTAACAAATTCAAAAATATAGAAATATTATCAAATATATTTTCTGAGTACAGCTATTTGAAATTAAAAAATCAACAATAGGAGGAAACTGGCAAAATCACAAATATGTGGAAATTCAACAACAAGCTCCTGAACAGCCAATGATAAAAAAGAAATCCAAAGGCATATTAAAAATATTCTGAGATAAACAAAAGTAGAAACACACATTCAAACACTATATACTGCATCCAAAGCAGTTATAAGAGGGAAATTTATAGTGATAAATGCATACTTTAAAAAGAAAGATCTCAAATAGACAACCTAATATTGCAAATCAAAGAACTAAAAGAGAAGAATGAAGTAAACCAAAATCTAGCAAAGGAAGGAAAAAACAAAGATTAGAGCATAAATAAATGAAATAGAATATAAGAAAGTGATAGAAAAGATTAACAGAGGTCATTCTTGAAAAAAATAAACAAAAATGACAAACTTTAAGCTGTACTAATCAAGAAAATAAATGAGAAGATTCAAATAAATAAAATCGGATAGGAAACAGGGGACATTAAAACTGATACAACAGAATACAAACCATAAGAGGCTCCTATGGAAAATTATAGGCCAACAATTTGGATAATCTAGAAAAAATGATTTAGAAATGCTCACTGGTGACTTCTATCAAATATTTATACAAGAAAAACATCTGTTTTTTTTTTTACAATCTTCTAAAAATTGAGGAATGAGCACTCTGCAAATCATTTTACATATCCTGCATTAGCCTGATACCAAAGCTATGTAAAAACACTACAAGAAAGGAAAATTACAAGCCAATGTCCCATTAATACAAATGCCAAAATTCATAACAAATTTAGCCAAGGGAATTCAACAACACATTAAAAAGATTATATACTGTGAGCAAGTGGAATTAATCTCTAGGATGCAAAGATAGTTCAACATGTGTAAATCAATAAATGTCATACACCACATTAATACAATGAAAGATAAAAATCATAAGACCATCTCAATAGATGCAGAAAAGATGTTTGACAAAATTCAACACTCTTAAATTTTTTAACTCTCAAAAACTGCATATAGAAGGAACATTTCTCAATATAATATAAATCATATATGAGAAGCCCATAGTTAATATCAAACTCAATGTTCCTCTAAGATCAGGAATAACATAAACATGTCCTCTGTTACCAATCTTAATCCACATAGTACTGGAAGTCCCAGATATAGCAAGTAAGCAAAAAGAAATAAAATTATCCAAATAGAAAAAGAAAATTTTCTCCGTTTCCAAAAGACATAATATTATTATAGAAAATTCTAATAGTATATCAATAGAACAACTGTTAGAACTAATAAATTCAAAAAAGTCACAGAAGACAAAATCAAACTACAGAAATTGGTTGCGTTTCTACACACTAACAAGGAAACATCCGGAAAAAAAAGAAACAATCTCTTTAAAATGGTATAAGAAGCCATAAAATGTTAAAAATAAATTTAACCAAAAAGATGAAAGAGCTATACTCAAAAATCAATAAGACTAATGAGAGACATTGAAGAAGACACTAAAAAAATGGAAAGAGAGCCCATGTTCATAGATTGGAAGAATTAATATTGTTAAAATGTCTATACTACCCAAAGCCATCTATAGATTCAAAGCAATTCCAATAGTATTTTTCATAGAAATAGAAAAAATCTTAAAATTTGTGTCAAACCACAAAACCTCAAATAGCCAAAGCAATTTTAAAGTGAAAAAGAGAAAATAATAGCAAAACTGGAGGTGACTTGCCTGGTGATCCAGTGATTAAGAATCTGCCTACCCAATACAGGAGACACAGTTTCTATCTTGGGCCAAAGAAGATCCCACATTCCACAGAGTAACAGAGCCCGTGTACCTAGAGTCTGTGCTCCGCAACAAGAGAAGGCACTGCAGTGAGAAGACTGAGCACCACAGGGAAGGGCAGTCCCGACCTCTGCAGCTAGAGAAAGCCAGCGGGAAGAACTCATTATCAGAGAAATGCAAATCAAAACCACTATGAGGTACCATCTCACACCAGTCAGAATGGCTGCGATCCAAAAGTCTACAAATAATAAATGCTGGAGAGGGTGTGGAGAAAAGGGAACCCTCTTACACTGTTGGTGGGAATGCAAACTAGTACAGCCACTATGGAGAACAGTGTGGAGATCCCTTAAAAAACTGGAAATAGAACTGCCTTATGATCCAGCACTCCCACTGCTGGGCATACACACTGAGGAAACCAGAAGGGAAAGAGACACATGTACCCCAATGTTCATCGCAGCACTGTTTATAATAGCCAGGACATGGAAGCAACCTAGATGTCCATCAGCAGATGAATGGATAAGAAAGCTGTGTTACATATACACAATGGAGTATTACTCAGCCATTAAAAAGAATACATTTGAATCAGTTCTAATGAGGTGGATGAAACCGGAGCCTATTATACAGAGTGAAGTAAGCCAGAAGGAAAAACACCAATACAGTATACTAAAGATGGTAACAATAACCCTGTGTACGAGACAGCAAAAGAGACAGTGATGTATAGAACAGTCTTATGGACTCTGAGGGAGAGGGAGAGGGTGGGAAGATTTGGGAGAATAGCATTGAAACATGTAAAATATCATGTATGAAACGAGATGCCAGTCCAGGTTCGATGCACAATACTGGATGCTTGGGGCTAGTGCACTGGGACGACCCAGAGGGATGGTATGGGGAGGGAGGAGGGAGGAGGGTTCAGGATGGGGAACACATGTATACCTGTGGTGGATTCATTTTGATATTTGGCAAAACTAATACAATTATGTAAAGTTTAAAAATAAAATAAAATTAAAAAACAAACAAACAAAGATCCAGCAATCCCACTGCAGGGCATACACACTGAGGAAACCAGAAGGGAAAGAGACACGTGTACCCCAATGTTCATTGCAACACTGTTTATAATATCCAGGACATGGAAGCAACCTAGATGTCCATCAGCAGATGAATGGATAAGAAAGCTGTGGTACATATACACAATGGAGTATTACTCAGCCATTAAAAAGAATAATTTGAATCAGTTCTAATGAGATGGATGAAACTGGAGCCTATTATACAGAGTGAAGCAAGCCAGAAAGAAAAACACCAATACAGTATACTAACGCATATATATGGAATTTAGAAAGATGGTAACAATAACCCTGTGTACGAGACAGCAAAAGAGACACTGATGTATAGAACAGTCTTATGGACTCTGTGGGAGAGGGAGAGGGTGGGAAGATTTGGGAAAATGGCATTGAAACATGTATAATATCATGTATAAAAAAATGAAGCAAAAATAAAAATAAAACAAAACCAAATAAAAAACAAACAAAATAAAGCTGGAGAGACTTCCCTGGGGGTCCAGGGGTTAAGACTTTGCCTTCTAATGCAGGGGGTGCAGGTTGAATCCCTGGTCAGAGAGCTAAGATCCCAAATGCTTTGTGGCCAAAAAAAAGAAAAAGTAAAAAGAAAACAGAAGCATTATTGTAGCAAATCCAATAAAGACTTTAAAATGCTCACATCATCAGGGGACTTCCCTGGTGGTCTAGTGGTTAAGAATCCACCTTCCGGGGAACTTGACCGTGGCACAGAGGCAAGTTGGAATCTGACTGGAAAGGCTGAGAAGTTTCTCTGTGTTACGGACAACAATGGACACCCAGAATGTTCAGCCCCCTAAGCAGTAGCCAATGATATGTATCTGCAGAGAATGTCACACAGAAAATGAAATAAAGTCAAGGGATCCAATCCAATGTGGAGATACAGAATAATGTACAAGAGAATGACCAAAAGAGTGGTGATTTTAGATGCTTGGTGAAACATGAAGTTCAGAGGAATATCTTATATGGATTTGGATTTGCTGTTAATGTTGTACAGATTTTGATTAGTGTACTTTACGAATATAATTATATACTTATGGTTTCATTTTAAAAACCTTACTGTATTTAGATATCTATTAGTGGCTTATATAAAGATATTTTTTGTTCAGAAAAGAAAAAAAAAAAGAATCTGCCTTCCAATGCAGGGGTCTCAAGTTCAATCCCTAGTTGGGGAACTAAGATCTCAAATGTCATGGGGCAACTAAGGCCATGTACTACAACTCCTGATCCCTCTGTGCACTGGAGCCTGTGCACCACAACTAGAGAGAAGCCCATCCACTGCAGGTGGAGAAGCCCATGCTGCAACAGATGCCACATGTTACAGCTAGGAGTTCACATGGCATAAGTAGCATGGCATGCTGCAACTGAAGAACTGCATGCTGCATAAAGATCAAATATCACATGTACTGCAGGCAAGACCTGCTGCAGCCAAATACATAAAAACAAACATTATGGCAATGGTGTGAAAATAGACACATCAAGCAATTAACAGAACTGAGAGCCCAAAAATAAACCCATGCATGGACAGTCAATGAATGTTTGACAAGGGAGGCAAGAATACTCAGTGAGGCGAGGATGGTCTTTTCAGTAAATGCTGTTAGGAAAACTGGATATTTACATGCAAAAGAATGAAACTAGATCCCTATCTTAGAACCACAGAAAAATAGACTCAAAATAGATCAAAGACATAAATCTATTTAAGACCTGAAACCACAAACTCCTAGAAGAAAACATAGGGGAAAGCTCCTGGATGTGGATATTGGCAATGAATTCTTGGGTATGACAGCTAAAGCACAAGCAACAAAATCAAAATAAACAATGGGACCACATTAACATCAACCTAAAAAGCTCCTGTAGAACAGAAGAAACAGTACACAAAATGAAAAGACAATGCACAGAATGGAGAAAAAGAACTTGCAAATCATGTATCTCATGAGGGGTTAATATCCAAAATATATAAGGAACACATATGACTCAATGGCTAATAATAATAATTAACTCTAACTCTCCAGGGAGAGAGAGTGCTCCCTACAGAGTTATAGCAGATCCTGGAAGGGGAAAAGACCATCCCAGGCCCCCAGCATATCTGGAAATGTCACAGGGACCAGGGCAGGGACTCGGGAACTTATATACCTGGGGCTGCACATCACCTGATCTCTACAGACAAGAGATCCCCTCTCCTGGCTGCTGGCTCCTCTGCTCCACAATGGACACCTGGTAGGAAGAGGTGAAGCCAGCAGGCAGAGCCTCTCACAGAGCCCAGTGCTGGGCAGACACGGCAGCAAGCGAGGGAAGCCCGGGGGACAGGGAGAGGAGCCAGAGAGAGGCAGGCAGGTGCACAATTATCTCTGATTTGGTTACATGCAGCTGACTTGACACCCAGCCCTGTGGGACCCTGTGTGCTTCACAGACCAATGGACTCAGTCCCTGCTCAGCATCCCTGTTCCTCTCAAACAGACAGGCTCCACACACCCTCACACTCTCTCTCTGTCTCTCTCACACGCACACATGCATCCTCACACACAAACACACCCTCACAAACACACTCTCTCACACACATACACCCTCACACACACCCTCACTCACCCTCACACACATACACACCCTGACACACTACATATACACACCTAAGCACAAAGCCTACAGAAGCACAGACATAAGAAATGGGGGGACCCTGGGGTAGTGCTCACATACCAGGCACATGAGTGTGTGGGAACAGCCCAGGGTCCCAGCTGAGGTCAGTCATTGGATCTTCCACACACTGGGAGCCACTGGGACTCTAGAAGCTCCCTGAGAACAAGGGAGACAGTGGAGGGACTCAGGCTGACCCAGCTCAGTCCAGACCAAACCTCACTGCTTTATAAAATCTGCTGCTACAACCAGTGGACCCCCCACAGGAGAGGGACCAGTATTCACAGTCAATGTGGTTTCTTTTTGGTCAAAAACACTGAGGCCAGGTTCCACAAGTCCAGACACCTTTCCCTTCATCAAGGCGTCCACTCCCTGCTGTGGACCCAGGACAGAGGGCCAGCTCTTACCTTGACCACCCACCACTGTGCCGAGAAGGAGGACACAGAGTCCCCGTAGGGAGAGGAGTCTTCCCAGAGCCATCCTGACCCCACGTCCTCAAGGTCACAGTCCTGTGAGGAGGCGTCAGGGTGCTGACTGGGGTCTATATAGACCACCCCTTACACGCTCCCTCCTGAGAGCCAATAGCAACACCTTTCACCATTTCAGGCACAATCGGAGGCTGCATCAGCCACTTTCTGCAGCTCAGACACCAATGAGCTTCTGAATCTTCAACATCTCCTTAAATGAGCAACATGGTCCTTTGACCTTCTGCTTCTGTGGTCCCTGAGAGCCCTATGACAGGGGTTGGCACAGAAAAGTTGCCTCACAAAGCATGAGTGGTTTTTCTTCCCTGATCACATTGGCCAATCACTACAGACTGTTAGATCTCACATGGGATTGGTTGGCCCATGGAGAATATCTCTGGTGGAATCAAGCATTCATCTTCCCCTGGACTGAATTCAGGGCCAAAGCAGAGAAGTACAAGAAGGTTTGAAATATGAGAGTAATTGTCAGGCCAGCAGAAACTGAGGACAGGAGCACAGGAATTCACAGGTGAGCTTGGAGGGGTGAGATGGAAACCATCAGGTTGCAGGGATGAGATTGTTGGTCTTTCTTTCCTTCTCAGAATGATCTGGAGACGGGACCCTGAAGCACATTGGGGTCATAATAACACGGGACTTTGACAGAACCTAACATTTCCCATCAAGAATCTTTCTTAGCCTCTAAGACCACTCTGTCTGGCAGGCACATTTCACCTGGGCTATACTCGCCTTCTGTGGAGTGAGAGGGGATGTGGTCTTCTGTATTTACAGACCCGACCCTTCCCCTCTGTGCAGCCACCCAGAAGCAGCAGTCCTTGTCCAACACATGAAGGTATCAGCTTCTACATGGATGCTGCTTGTCTAATAGCATCATATTCCACTTTGTAAGTGTGCAGTTTATAGGATCGCAACAAGGTGATAGAGCTGGAAATGACAAATTCCTGGAAACTAGATTCACAGGTTTTATTTTATTGAGCTCCAAAATCACTGCAGATGGTGACTGTGGCCTTGAAATTAAAGGATACTTGCTCCTTGGAAAGAAAGCTTTGACAAACCTAGACAGCATGTTAAAGAGTAGAGACATCACTTTGCCAACAACAGTCCATACGATCAAAGCTATGGTTTTTCCAGTAGTCATGTATGGATGTGAGAGTTGGATAAAGAAGTCTGAGGGCTGAAGAACTGATGCTTTTGAATTGTAGTGCTGGAGAAGATTCTTGAGAGTCTCTTAGACTGCAAGGAGGACAAACCAGTCAATCTTAAAGGAAATCAACCTGAATATTCATTGGAAGGACTAATGCTGAAACTGAAACTCCAATACTTTGGCCACTTGATGTGAAGAACCTGCTCATTGGAAAAGACCCTGATGTTGGGAAATACTGAGGGCAGAGGAGAGAGAGGTGACAGAGGATGAGATGGTTAGATAGCATCACCAACTCAATGGACATAAGTTTGCACAAACTCCAGGAGATAGTGAAGGGCAGAGAAGCCTTAGTTGCTGCAGTCCATGAAGAGTTGACTCATTGGAAAAGACTCTGATGCTGGGAGAGATTGGGGGCAGGAGGATAACGGGACAACAGAGGATGAGATGGCTGGACGGCATCACTGACTCGATGGACATGAGTCTGAGTGAACTCTGGGAGTTGGTGATGGACAGGGAGGTCTGGGGTGCTGCAATTCATGGGGTCACAAAGAATCGGACATGACTGAGCGACTGAACTGAACTGAACTGATGGGGTTACAAAGAGTCAGACATGACTTAAGCAACTGAGTAACAACAATAGGAAAAGAGTCAAGTAAGATTTAAGTGCTTTTTATTTTTTTAAAGATCACAATAATATTATTTTCATATTTAAACATCTTAGAATAGTCTATTGATGAAGACAACAGAGTCAATGTTTGAACTATAAAGAAACTAAAATAGAAATGTAGATAGATGCTAAAGAAATAGATCAACCCTGAATATACATTGGAAGGACCGATGTAGAAGTTGAGGCTCCAATACTTTGGCCACCTGATGTGAAGAGCCGACTTATTGGAAAAATCCCTGATGCTGAGAAAGCTTGAGGGCAAGAGGAGAAGGGGCTGGCAGGTGAGATCATTAGATTACCTCATTGACTCAATGGACATGAGCTTGAGCAAACTCCAGGAGATAGTGAAGGGCAGGGAAGCCTGCTATACTGCAGTCCATGGGGTTACAAAGTTAGACAAGGCTTAGTGACTGAACAACAACAAAGAAATAGATTAAGGAGACTGGATGATGGATTGATGATGATGACGGCAGTGGTGGACTAATAGATAATACGTAGATGTAGAGAAACAATAGGTATATATAAGGGGCTTTTGAGACATGCTAAATACCCTTTTCATTTATTGCATTTCAACTAGTCCCCAAATGAGGTTTCAGGGAGAGAGAAAGATTGCTGCTACAGGAAATAAGGAGAAGGTAAGAGTCATGGTTTAACTCTAGCCCTCCAAGATAGGATTTTAGAATCCCAAGAAAAAAAGATATAATTTAGAATGATGAACTTCCCATTTTTCCCCATTGTATATTGAAAGTTTTGTTTGATAGGATTTTGAACATAATTGTATTATAAACCATAGCTAAAGAAGATGCAAAATATAACTTATGGGAGCAGCTCCCGACAGAAGGGGAAGTAGAAAGCCTTCTGCTGGAGGGTGGCTGAAGGCAGAGGGCAAAGAAGAGGCTAGTGAATCAGAGAAGACAAGGGATTTATGCTGTCTGCAGACATCAGTGACCCACCTCCTCCGTTCTGCATTTAAGAGGAATGGTGGTGACAAGAATGGAAGCACAGGTGGGTGGTGGGGACAGATACAAGCAGAAGGGACTGATGTCCAATGTGACCATTGCTGCCTTGTTCTGTTTCCACTGATCAGAGAAGCTCCCAGATGGTCCCCAGAGTGCAGTGTTGGGATGAGTAGAGAGACTGAGAAAGGCCATAAAGGGATATAAGACACTGGCAAAATTCAAGGTCACTAACACCTCAGGGTGGGCATATGTGGGCTTCAGGAGTGCATCATGGGAATCTTGAATCTCCGAGGGTGTGAGGAATGCACTCCTGAAGCCCACATAAGCCCACCCTGAGGCCCGCTCACCTTGTCATTTCAGCACAGATGTGGGAAGGACCCATCTGTGACACACACACAGACCCCAGAGTCCCCAGCAAATCCCAGAGACAGTTTCACACCCTCCCCCTCCCACACCACAACATCTCAGTGGGATGAATACGGAGGACAGCTGTGGGCCAGTCCACAGCCCTGTCACATCCCCACTGGAAGGACCCTCAACCCGGTCAGCAGACACAGCTTCTCTGTCCTACCTTGTCTGTGCTTCATCCTTGAGCCTCAGGTAAATAAAAAGGGAGAAAAGACAACTGAACATATGCATTTCTCCCTCTCAGTTCAGTTCAGTTGAGTTGCTCAATCAGGCCCAACTATTTGCCACCCTATGGACTGTAGCACGCTAAGCTTCCCTGTCCATCACCAACTCCCAGAGCCTGCTCAAACTCATGTCCATCGAGTCAGTGATGCTATCCAACCATGTCATCCTCTGTCATCCCCTTCTCCTCCTTTCTTCAATCTTTTCCAGCATCTGGGTCTTTTCCAATGAGTCAGTTCTTAGCATCAGGTGGCCAAAGTGTTGGAGCTTCAGCTTCAGCATCAGTCCTTCCAATGAATATTCGGTATTGACTGGTTTGATCTCCTTGCAGTCCAAGGGACTCAAGAGTCTTCTCCAACACCACAGTTCAAAAGCATCAATTTTGGGGTGTTAAGCTATCTTTATAGTCCAACTTTATGATTCAACCATGACTACAGGAAAAACCATAGCTTTGACTAGATGGACCTTTGTTGGCAAAGTAATGTCTCTGCTTTTTAATATGTTGTCTAGGATGTTCATAGCTTTCCTTCCAAGACATCTTTTAATTTCATTGCTGCAGTCACCATCTGCAGTGAATTTGGAGCCCCCCAAAAGAAAGTCTATCACTGTTTTCACTGTTTCCCCATCTATTTGTCACCAAATTGGATTGGTGTCACCAGATTGGATGCCATGATCTTCGTTTTTTGAATGTTGAGTTTTAAGCCAACTTTTTCACTCTCCTCTTTCAACTTTCATCAAGAGGCTCCTAAGTTCCACTTTGCTTTCTGCCATTAGGGTGGTGTCATCTGCATATCTGAGGTTATTGATATTTCTCCCAGCAATCTAGATTCCAGCTTGTGCTTCATCCAGCCTGGTATTTCACATTATGTATTCTGCATATAAGTTAAATAAGCAGGGTGACAATAAACAGCCTTGACATATTCCTTTCCCAATTTGGAACCAGTCTGTTGTTCCATGTCCAGTTCTAACTATTGCTTCTTGACCTGAATACAGATTTTTCAGGAGGCAGGTAAGGTGGTCTGGTGGTCCCATCTCTTTAAGAATTTTCCACAGTTTGTTGTGATCCACACAGTCAAAAGGTTTGGCATAGTCAGTGAGGCAGAAATAGATGTTTTTTTCTGGAACTCTCTTGCTTTTTCTATGTACCAACGAATTTTGGCAATTTGATCTCTGTTCCTCTGCCTTTTCTAAATCCAGCTTGAACATCTGGAAGTTCACGGTTCACATATTGCTGAAGCCTGGCTTGAAGAATTTTGAGCATTACTTTACTAGAGTGTGAGATAAGTACAATCATGTGGTAGTTTGAGCATTCTTTGGCATTGCCTTTCTTTGCGATTGGAATGAAAACTGACCTTTTGCAGTCCAGTGACCACTGCGGGGTTTTCCAAATTTGCTGACGTATTGAGTGCAGCACTTTCACAGCATCATCTTTTAGGACTTAAAAATAGTTCAACTGAAATTTCATCACCTCCACTAGCTTTGTTCATAGTGATGCTTCCTCAGGCCCACTTGACTTGGGACTCCAAAATGTCTGGCTCTAGGTGAGTAATCACACCACTGTAGTTATCTGGGTCATTAAGTTCTTTTTTGTATAGCTCTTCCATGTATTCTTGTCACATTTTCTTAATATTCTTAATATCTTCTGCTTCTGTTAGGTCCATACCATTTCTTTCCTTTATTGTGCTCATCTTTGCATGAAATGTTCCTTTGGTATCTCTAATTTTCTTGAAGAGATCTCTGTCCTTCCCCTGGAGAAGGGAAAAGCTACCCACTCCAGTATTCTGGCCTGGAGAATTCCATGGACTGTATAGCCCATGGGGTAGCAAAGAGTTGGACATGACTGAGAAAGTTTCTCCCTCTAAATATGCTAATATTTATCCATTACTTATACAAGAATTGGGTTTCCAAGATGGCTCAGACAGTAAAAAATCCACCTGCAATGTGGGAGACCTTGGTTCTATCTGTGGATTGGGAAGATCCCCTGGAGAGGGGCATGGCAACCCACTCCAGGATTCTTGTCTAGAGAATCCCTATGGACAGAGGAGCCTGGTCGGCTACAGCCCACAGCATAGCAATGAGGCTGACACAACTGAGCAACTAAACACACATACAAGAATCACTTACTTTTCATTTTGTCCTCTCACTCCCTGGCCCTGTGACTGTACTTGGGCCCTATTTCCTTCTATATCTGGGCCTTTAACATATTAATGATAAAAACTGATCATAAATATCAGAACTAGAATTTAAACTCAGGTGCTGGAATAGGACCAGGATCTGCTGATTCACTTAGAGTTGATTCTCTACTCCCTCTGGGCCCAGACTCACCATTCCTTACCCAGTTATGGAATCCACACCATCATCAGAAACCACTGGCCAGACACCTAGAACACAGGACATGCTTCCTGGGGTCCAGTATCCCTCCCACCGGATGACACAGGGATTTGTTTAGTGAATCAGGTACACACGGTCTCACCTGAGGATGGAGCTCTCACAGGTAAGACACTCTTGAAGGCTCCAGACCCTGTTATAAGGAAGGGTGGGCTGGAAAGTGAGGCAAAAGTATTAGTCTCTCTGCTGCTACTGCTGTTGCTAAGTCGCTTCAGTTGTGTCCGACTCTGTGAGACCCCATAGACAGCAGGCCATCAGGATCCCCTGTCCCTGGGATTCTCCAGGCAAGAACACTGGAGTGGGTTGCCATTTTCTTCTCCAATGCATGAAAGTGAAAAGCGTAAGTGAAGTCGCTCAGTCATGTCCAACTCTTCGCGACCCCATGGACTGCAGCCTACCAGGCTCTTCTGTCCATGGGATTCTCCAGGCAAGAGTACTGGAGTGGGGTGCCAAGTCTCTCAGTTGTGTCTAACTCTTTGCTACCCCATGGACTGTAGCCCGCCAGTTTGCCCTGTCCATGGAATTCTCCAGGCAAGAATACTGGAGTATTTTTCTGCAGGGGATCTTCCCTAAACATGGAGGAGTTAACAGGGCTGGCATGTGGTGCCCACAACTCCCTGTACCCCAGAGCTGGGGGTGCAGGGTCAGCATGGACCAACACACCCTCGGATGAAGGTGCATCTCCTCTGATACATAAAGAAATATCAGTGTCCAATCTCATCAAAAATTTGAAGAAAGAAAGTTTTAGGGAGGACTGCAACTGGCTGTGTCCACAATGAACTTGAGAGAGTGCAATGCAGGGGTCAGGAGAACAGACTCAGGAGTCAGTCTGCCCTGTCCTAATTCACAGCTCAGCCACATACCATGCATGCAACCTTGAACAGGGTTCTTGCATTCTCTCTGTGTAGCGGTTTCCTCTACAAATGGCGGGTTTTGTTTGGGCCTAGATGACAGAATTTTGGTAAGGGTTAAATGAGTTGGCATTAGTAGTGATATTATAACCACTAGTTAGCAGTAGGACATAGTAGTGGTACAGAAACATTATTAGGACATCTTTCTCTATCCCTTCCTGGGAATCACAGGCACTCTAGAACAGGAATTCAATTCTGTTACCTGGAGTCTGGGCTTCCCTGATAGCTCAGTGGTAAAGAATCCACCTGCAATGCAGGAGAACCTGGTTCAATTCTTGGGTTGGGAAGATCCCCTGGAGAAGGGAAAGGCTACCCCCTCCAGTAATCTGGCCTAGAGAATTCCATGGACTGTATAGTTCATGGGGTCGCAAAGAGTTGGACACGACTGAGCAACTTTCACTTTTCACCTAGAGCCTTGACCAGATCTGTCAGAAATCTCCCAGAAACCACATATTGTGATGGTAATTGGTGTCAATCAGAGTTGTGAGTCTTCCACACTTCACCCCTTCTCTCTGTGCCCCATTCTACTGCTCATGGACCTGACCTTACCATCATGAATTAAATTGTTTCCTTGCTAATTTTACTTTATAAGCTGGAATCTACTCGGTAAAAGTCTAATTCACTCTGTATCCCCAATGCCTGTTAATTAAAAATGTCAAACTATGTCTAATGAATAAATGAATGAAAGAATGAATGAATGGTACTCTGATAGACCTTTTACACAAATCATTCCTATTAAAAAGAACTGTTTTTCTTTGAAAACATAATTCAACTTGTTGTGCGAACTTAACAACACAAGTTGCATCCTTTGTTGTAAAGGTATTTCAAAACTATTAAAAGATATGAGCTATGCGTGGCTCACAACAATGCCTTTCTGCGGTGAATGCAGTAAATTCCAATATCCAGAAAGAAACACAGCCCATCTCCAGAGCAGGGCTGAGATAGCCAGTTCTAAAAATGAATAGATGCTGTAACTTTCCTTGTATCTGAAGATACAGAAGAAAAACCACAGCTTACTGACAGTGAAGATCATGAAGTCTTGTGCTCTGATCTTAATCAGATATGACGGGGTGGGCAGGATGTTGATATATTTATCATTTGGCACATTTTCAGTGAAGGCAACATATGACTGTAACAGGAAGAAAATTTTGTAATAAAAAAGTTCAACAGATCCAGTAGTGAATTAGAAGTGCTGAAGTAAATAACGAAAAGAATTCCCTTCTTTCACTTAGGCTAACTGTTTGGCCTTACAGATTGTAAAACAATTCAGCACATTACAGCAGCATTATAATGTAGCATTACTGTTCCCAAATTACACATGAGAAAATGGAGGTTTAAGAGGCTAAGTTCATCTGTTTTCTGAGGAAGATAATAATTAACCATCCTTGCACAAGTGACATTGCCTCAGGACCAATCAGAGTGACTAAAGTAGAAAATAGTTTTGACTTAAAATTTATCTATACAACATTACGGAATTGGCAGGTGGTCCAGTGGTTAGGACCCCATACTTTTACTGCTGAGGGTCTGGGTTGACACTTCAAAGCACTGGATACTCACCTCATCATCTGTGTTTCTTGCATGGATATTACAGGGTTTAGTAAAGGCTCCTTTATCAATGACCACTTAATCACAAGGGCATGAAGGAAGGCGCAAGGTCATGAGCTGGCTGAGGCCCAGCCCATCATCCTTGTTCAGCACTTTCCAGTCTATGATCAGCAACATTTAACAAAGTGCTTGGCACTGAATTGGCCTCATTCATTTCTTCACAAGCCCAGCTTCTGATGCCCAGAAACCAGAACAGATCAAAGCTACTAAATCAAAGACAGGCTGATTCCATATGGAAAGCATGCAGACCAAGGATGCTTCCCCACTTCCACTGGAGAGTAAGAAACTCCTTTGTCCCAGACACCATCTTGGGAGGAGAAACAGTGAAGATATCTGTTGAAAAACCAATTTTGGCAGGGAACCTAGAATCAGTGAGATAATTATTACTGAATTAAGTTGAAGGACACATTTTAAATGAGATAGTCTGTTAATTTTATTGAAATTTTTTAATTACACAAATACCCCTTATAGGTGAGCAAGATTAAATCAATTATAAAAAAGAGAAAATACTACATTTATGCCTACATAAATTCTGAAGGACACATTTTCAAGTCCACTACAAATAGCTGCTTCTAAATCTTCATATGTTTTTAAATGCACAGAGCTGTCACCTCTGTGAAGCTCTTTCTGATCATTCTAGCTCAAAATTACTGCTGTGTCTATTTAGTCTATAAAAACTTGCTTACTATCTCCACAGTGGGAACTTCTTGAGAGCAAGTACTATGTCTTATTCTTCAATGTCTCTTTAAGGCCAAGTAAACACACATAGTAACAGCTTAAGAAATACTGGATAATTAAAGAAATGAATGCAAGAACAACGGCTGAAAGTAACCCTGCAGTTAGTGAAAACTGTGGGAGAAGAGGGAGACAGTAGAGACACAGATGTGACTAATCCCACTCAGCACAGACTGAAGTGGAGTAAGGAGTCAGAGACACACCAGATGAAGCAATTCAACAGACAATGCCTTCAAATCCCACTCGGGGTGGACCAGATCACATTCAATTTCTGCACAAAGCTGTACCTCAGAAGCTTCTCCAAGGTGAGAAAAAACTGACAGCACTGCTATCAAGAGTTCCACTGAAGGATGTGGATAGACAGTAATACTCATCAAATGGTTGTATTTCTAGCCCTCAGTGACTCATTCCGGCCAATGAAACGTGGGTGGTGTCACCTGTGTCACTTGCGAGTGGAGGCATGAAAAGCCCAAGTGTGACTCTAGTCTCTCTCCTTCCTGCCCCAGAAGCTGTGTGTTCCAGATGGTGCAGGTGCAAGAGCCTCACTGACCACAGACATCTGTAGGTTGTGATGAATGTGTGTGTGTGTGTGTGTATGTGTGTGTGTGTGTGTGTTTATGTGAATGAGATTTGGGGATCACTTGTTCCAGCAGCAGAGCAGAATCTATTCTGATGGATACAAAGGAGAAAGACTTGAAAAGAAGACAGAATCTGCCACATGAAGCAGGTACTTTCTTGGATCTCCTCTTCCTTCTGTGTGTTCATCCCAAGCTCCTCCCTCAGGTCTCACCTTGCTTCCCCTGTTGGGCTTGGTTGGTTCCCAGTCACCATGTCTGACTGACCAACAACTAGATCTAAGTCCTGTTTAAGAACATCTCCTTTTCCCTTTACATCAGTCAGCGCTGATAGTCAGGCTCCCATTTTCTCAGTTTGACTCTTAGCATCTTGACCTTCATTTTTAAACAGCTCTCTTTTCCTCTGAGTTAGTTAATTGTTGATCTTATTCTTAGCCTTCCACCAATACTGTACTGATGAAAAGGCAGCATTTGCTTTCTGAACCTCTTCAGTTTCTTCTTTTTTTAATATAAATTTATTTATTTTAATTGGAGGTTAATTACTTTACAATATTGTATTGGTTTTGCCATACATCAACATGAATCCACCACAGGTATACACGTGTTCCCTATCCTGAACCCGCCCCCCCCCCCCACCTCCCTGCCCGTACCATCACTCTGGGTCATCCCAGTGCACCAGCCCCAAGCATCCAGTATCATGCATCAAACCTGGACTGGCGATTCGTTTCATATATGATATTATACATGTTTCAATGTCACTCTCCTTGATTTCCAGAACAAATATGATTCCTGGATATAGTGCTCATGCACTAAATTAATTAACTTCTTCACCTTTGGGTAAGAAATAATCTTACTAAATTGCTTCTTTTCCTCAACCCAAGAAAATGGCTCATTGAAAACCTATGTCCTTGTGAGCATAGTGCTAGGGAGCCCTCCCCTGCCTCCAGGCCTTGGAAGGGGCTGGTGCAGTGAGAGGCCCTGAAGGTGAAGCCTCATTAGCTTCATGATTAATCCACCTTGGCTCACAGTTGATGTACTAACTCCCGAGCTATTCAGTTCTTGTGGGTGGTCACTCTTAAACCCAAGGTTAGTGCCACTGGGGTGGCACTCAGGATTCAAAGGCTGAATGGTTGTTCAGACTTGAACTCTATGAACTGATGCTGTATAGCACATGGAGCTTTGGTGCAGCTGAGTCCAGCCTGCAGACCAGCCTAAGAACACTAGAAACACAGCAAAATGCATTCCTCCTTTAACATCTAAAAGTCTGTGAACAGACTCTCTTTTCCTTCCCCATCTGGGCATGCTAACCAAGGCCTCTGCCAGGGCCCAGAATTGGAGTGAGGCCTGTACTGGTGTATAAGCTCTGCATTTCCAGTCTCTGTAACTTAAGAGATGCTCAGCTAATGTTTACTGAATGACTGAATGGCACCATGCCAGACATTTAAAAGAAATTATCACAAATATAAAGAACTGTTTTTGAAGACATCATTTAGCTAACTGATATTTTTGTTTTAAAGGCAAATGTTTTCAGCAATTACCAAGGCAAAATTGATTTTCAAGAAGAAGGAGCTTATCATCAACAGACATGTCACAACAAACGGTGCAAATCTCTATCTCTAAGGATACACAAGACAAACCACAACGTACTAACATGTGGCTTCTTATTAAGTCTTGATCAGAACCAACAGAGGAGAAAGCCTATTTGTATGATTTATCATTTGGCAGTTTTTCAATAAAACCACACAAGAATATCACAGGAAGAAAACTTGCAATTAAAAAAGTACAGCTGCACTGTCTGTCTGACATAAGGAAGGATATGACCTGCAGAAAGAGTTCTTTGGCTTAAAAAAAAAAAAAAAAGAACAGCCCAATTAGTCTTTCATGTTGTGTAAGGAAAGTCCTCTTGTGCTGATCTAGAAGGATGCTTTAAGAGACCAGGACAACTCAACTGTTCTGCGCAACAGTTAGAACTGTGAACTGATAATTTTGGATAATGTCACTCTTTGATTCTCTTCTCTTTACTTTTTGTGAATCTACTGTAGGTTTTTACATTTTTGTTGGCATGAGGCTCACATGAAGCATCTTATAGATATAATTGGTGGCTCAAAAGGTGAAGAGTCTGCTTGCAATGCAGGAGACTCAGATTTGATCCCTGGGTCGGGAAGAGCCCCTGGAGAAGGAAATGGAAACCCACTCCAGTATTCTTGCCTAGAGAATTCATGGACAGGGGAGCCTGGTGGGCTACAGTCCATGGGGTTGAAAAAGTTGGACACGACTGAGCAAGAAAAACGTACATAGACACAGTCTATATAATACTCATCTGATAACAAATTAATTTCAATCATACACTAAAGTTCTACATTTTTATCCCCTCCTATACTTTCTGTATTTGATGTCAGAATTTACCTCTCTTTATATCCAATAACAAAATATTTGACTAGAGTTAATTGGTTAGCACATTACCATATTACAGTGTGAGAGTATTCTGATTTGGATTACATATTTAGGCTTACAAGTGTGTTGTATATTTTCACTTCTTTCATATAGTATTTAACATCCTTCATTTAGCTTGAAAAACTCCCCTCAGAAGTCTTGTAAGGCAAACCTGTGTTGGTGAGCTCCCTCAACTGTTGTTTGTTTGGGAAAGTCTATCTCGTCTTCATTTCTGAAAGACAACCTTCCTGATAAAAGTATTCTTGGCTGGTAGGTTTACTTTCATCAGTTTGAATATATCATCCCTTTCTCTCCTGGCTTGACAGGTTTCTTCTGAAAAGTCTACTGATATTCTTAAGGGAATTTCTCTTTTGTGAGCATTTGCTTTTCTCTTGATGCTTCTAAAATTCTCTCACTATGTATTGGAGATGATAATTTTGAATGAACTCTGAGGGGTGACCTATTAGCTACATGAACTTGGATGTTTACATCTCATCAGATATGGAACTTATCTGCTATTATTTCTTTAAGTACAGTCTCTGTCCCTTTCTCCCTCTCTTCTGCTTCTGGGACTCCAGTAATGTGCAGGTTGTTTCTGTGAATGTTCACACAGGTTCTTTCACACTTTTTTGTTCTTTTTTGTCCTTTGTCCCCTGGCCGGGTAATTCAATTGTCTTGTCTTCGGCCTTACAGAGTCTTCTGCTGTTTCTGATGCTCTCTGTAGCATTTTTCATTTTGCTGAATTTCATTTACTGCAATCTTAAGCAACAGAATTTCTGTTTGGTTCATGTGTCTGTTTGGTTCTTTTTTTCTTTTGCCTCACTGCACAGCTTGAAGGATATCAGTTCCCTGACCAGGATTGAATCCAGCCACAATAGTAAATGCATAGAATCCCAACCACTAAGCCATCAGTAAACTTCCTGTTTGCTTTCTTTTTTATGATTTCTATCTCTGTTAAAAAAATCTGAATTTATTCTGTGGAGCAACTCAGCCTGTGCACAACAAATACTGAACCCACGTTCTTGGACCCTTCAGCTACAAATATGAGCTCGCATTCTGCAACTACTGAAACCTGCTTATCTAGAACCTGTGCTTCACAACAAGAGAAGCCACTGCATAGTGAAGCCACAAGGAAGAGTAGCCCTGCTTGCCACAACTAGAGAATGCCGGTGGCAGCAACAAAGACTGAGTGCAACCAAAAATTAAAAACAATGACAAAAATTATAATAAATACTTAAAAAAATCTTATTTTGTTCACATATTCTCTTCCTGAATTTGTTTAATAGTGTATTTGTGTTTTCTTGGAGTTCACTGAACTTCTTGTTGGATATGCTTTATTTCTTTCATCAAATGTCATTTATTTCATCTCTTCTCAATGCTGAATGGCCATGTGAGCTTCACTGGCAGAAGTCCTGGGCATCTTCCCATCCCCAAACACAGCCTAGAACTACCAGGACTGAAGGCATGAGTATAGATCGGAGCTCTGGATCATGCATCAACCAAGTAACTGGGTGGGTTCAGCTCACATCCAGGCCACCACTCTCAGGTTTTATGTTAGATCAGCAGCTTCTCCACATGTCCACAATGGCATGGGGGGTGGGTGGGTGGGTAAACGTAATCTTGACTTAGGGACTCCTACATGACAGCTCTCTCTACCCTCAAGAATCACAGCAGGATCATGTAGTCAGATTAAAGCAATCTTGAAACAATATGTTTTCAGAGAAGCCCATTAGTCTGAAATTCTTCCTTTAAGAGTTTAGTCATATTAGACCCCTCCATCCACATCTTTGAAACAAGTAGACAAAGGTTCCTGATCATTCTGTCTACATCCCTTCCTCTAGATCGCATCTCCTTAGGTCTTTCTTGCCCTCTTGTCTGACCTGGATGCAGGGTATGGGTGAGCACCAATATGCCCTCCATCAACTTGAAGAGATATGCAAGCTGATATAATTCACTTACAAGGAGAGATAAATGGAGAGACAAGAAATAGCAATGTCCTGAAGAAATAGTAGGAAGTGATGGAGAGGAGAGAATGGATTGATAAGGATTTGATAACCAACTAGACATGGGAGAAGAGCAAGGAGGAGTCTGTATCAGCTTGAGGAATAAACAGATAAAGTAACCTAGGGAATGAGAGATGAAAAAGGAAGAGATAGTTGTGCAGAGTTTCATTTTTAATTGGCCTGTGAAAATTTAGTCAGGATAAGGAAAGTTGTATCCATTCTCTCCCACCAGCCAAGTAACTTTACCCTCTTTGAAACTGACACCCAACTCTGGTGCCCAAAAACAGGTTAAAAACAGGTGATGTGACATCTCAGGAAAGATACAGGATTAGTTTTTTTCCACTAGTTTGTGAAATGAATATATTTCCTGCCATATCAATAAACAAGAAATGTCACAGCCATCAGTGATTTCTGGCCTCCAAATGTAAATGAGGGCTCCCAAAGCATCCAGCGGATGCTGCCACCCCCCATGGTGATTGCTGAGGAGCTGGGGGAAAGCAAGAAGCAGCCATCTGCCGCTCCTTAAGGTGAACAGGGAAACAGGGTTGGCCCCAGATAACTGAGCTGCATATGAAACAATTGAATTCAGTGAGTTCAGAGGCTTGCATCTTCCCATACATAGAATACTAAATTCCTTAACTTGGTACCGGATCTTTGATCTTTAGACTGCCTGCTCCCTTTGTTGCAAACTCATGTATAGCCTGACTTGCCTTTCTGCCTTTTTGGAGCAGTTTACTCAGAGTTACTGAGATGCTGTCTCCAGGGCCTGGAGTCCTAAACATTCCCACCAAATAAAATAACACTACTTTCAGGTTCTGACTATAGTTTTTGGTTGAGAAGTTCATCTTGCTAGAAAGGAGGATGTGAATGTGGACCAAGTTTAGACTCTTTTTCTAAGTAAGAGTGACCTGGAGAATTTGTGATCCCAGGCAAAGTCATGATCTCATTAGCCTTTGAAGTTTGCAAGAAAACAGGACAGTGCACTCATGTTTTTCCTTTGAGGAAAATGGTGTTTGAGGGCCAATCATCTAAAAGCATCTGACATGGAACTTGCTAAATTACCAGCAAAGCAAAAAAGTTACTTTATTCAGAATATTTCATTTTGAGCAATTTTCATGTAATACAATTACAGGTCAGCATTACTCTATTGAAATACAGGCAATTAGAATACTTGAGGCTTCATCTCATATTTAATACAACATCACCAGAAAGTCACTGTGGATGTTCCTTGGACACTGAGTTCAACATCATCGTACTCAGGGTCCCCTTTCTCCCTCTGGAGCAGCCAGGGCCTCTCTTCTCCTTCCCCAGGATTAGCTTCTTCTCTAGAGACATTTAGAGAAGAGCCTGAAAGAGGAAAGAGAAATATGATTAGAATTGAGACAAGGGGACCAGACAGTGTGGTGGAAGCAAGTTAAGCATGTGGTGATGACAAAGCATCCCTGGAACCCAGGTGTGGGCAGGAGACTCAGGCTATTTCATATCAGTTACAGTGAGGATGGTCCCAGGCTATCCTCTCAGATCCAGTCCATGTAGAGTCTCTGGAGCCTCAGTTCATGTGGAAACCCTGCATCACAGGAGACCTGTGCTCACACAGGAGCTCTAGGAAGACCTGCCTCCACACTACACAATCAGCAAGGAGATGCCCAGGAATGGTAAGAATCATAACAATGAATTTAAATGTTCTTCTCTCACAACAGACAGATGTGAAATCACAATGAGAGAGAGAGAGAGTGGAGAAAGGAAAACCCGAGTTCCTCACTCACAAATCAGCTCTGCTCTTAGTTGACTTGACTCCTCTTCCCAAATGTCCACAAATACTATCACAGGTGCATCCACAGAGGCCCCTCCAGAGGGACCACATGGGCCCTCAGATGGAGAAATGTTCTTTTCCAGAGAATGAGTGTCTTCTCTCAGCTACTGAACCGTTTGGAGCAAATTAGACTTTCAGTTCAATTCAGTCACTCAGTCATGTCCGACTCTTTGGGACCCCATGAATTGCAGCACACCAGGCCTCCCTGTCCATCATCAATTCCTGGAGTTTACTCAAACTCATGTCCATCGAGTCGGTGATGCCATCCAGCCATCTCATCCTGTCATCCCCTTCTCTTCCTGCCCCCAATCCGTCTCAGCATCAGAGTCTTTTCCAATGAGTCAACTCTTCGCATGAGGTGGCCAAAGTACTGGAATTTCAGCTTTAGCATCGGTCCTTCCAAAGAACACCCAGGAGTGATCTCCTTTAGAATGGACTGGTTGGATGTCCTTGCAGTCCAGGGGACTCTCAAGAGTCTTCTCCAACATCACAGTTCAAAAGCATCAATTCTTCAGTGCTCAGCTTTCTTCACAGTCCAACTCTCACATCCATACATGACTACTGGAAAAACCATAGCCTTGACTAGATGAACCTTTGTTGGCAAAGTAATGTCTCTGCTTTTGAATATGCTATCTAGGTTGGTCATAACTTTCCTTCCAAGGAGTAAGCGTCTTTTAATTTCATGGCTGCAGTCACCATCTGCAGTGATTTTGGAGCCCAAAAAAATAAAGTCTGACACTGTTTCCACTGTTTCCCCATCTATTTCCCATGAAGTGATGGCACCAGATGCCATGATTTTCGTTTTCTGAATGTTGAATTTTAAGCCAACTTTTTCACTCTCTTCTTTCACCTTCATCCAGAGGCTTTTTAGTTCCTCTTCACTTTCTGCCATAAGGGTGGTGTCATCTGCATATCTGAGGTTATTGATATTTCTCCCGACAATCTTGATTCCAGCTTGTGCTTCTTCCAGCCCAGCGTTTCTCATGATGTACTCTGCATATAAGTTAAGTAAGCAGAGTGATAATATACAGCCTTGATGTACTCCTTTTCCTATTTGAAACTGTTGTTCCATGTCCAGTTCTAAATGTTGCTCCCTGACCTGCATACAAATTTCTCAAGAGGCACGTCAGGTGGTCTGGTATTTCCATCTCTTTCAGAATTTTCACAGTTTATTGTGATCCACACAGTCAACTTTAGCTGACCTCAAACTGAGTCCATGAACCACCTAATTGGCTTTATGTTAAGGCCACCGTGTACCATTGATGCTTTTGAATTGTGGTGTTGGAGAAGACCCTTGAGAGTCCCTTGGATTGCAAGGAGATTCAACCAGTCCATCCTGAAGGAAATCAGTTCTGAATATTCATTGGAAGGACTGATGCTGAAGCTGAAACTCCAATACTTTGGCCACCTGATGTGAAAAGCTGACTCTTTGGGAAAGACCCTGATGCTGGGAAAGACTGAAGGCAGGAGGAAAAGGGGACAACAGAGGATGAGATGATTGGATGGCATCACTGACTCAATGGACATGCGTTTGAGTAAACTCTGGGAGTTGGTGATGGACGGGGAGGCCTGGCATGCTGCAGTCCATGGGGTTGCAAAGAGTCCGACACGACCGAGCAACTGAACTGACTGACCATGTATCATAGATTTGTACATGTTAGTGCTGACATATAAACAGAGCTCATCTTAAATTATCAGAATGACTCACAAATTCAATACTGCAGTACATTTTTAAAAAATCTCTAGCTACCTTTCATGTATAAGACAGCACAGAGGTGTTATCAAATATTTTTTCTATTTTTGGATTTTGTAAATATGCTCAATTAATATGTAAGTTTTCTTCTTCTTTTGGTCACTGAACAATGCTTGTGGGATCTTAGTTGCTTGGCCAGCATTTGAACTCAGTTCCTAGCAGTGAAAGCTCAGAGTCCTAACCACTGGATTGTCAGGAAATGCCCTAATCCGTAAATTCTAATGCAAGCATATTACATATAAAGTGAAAATTGATGTTGCAGTATAGATACATAAGTGCCAAAAGTAGAGTAATTCCTCACTGCCAAGGAGTATGACAGCATTAAAGACAGCATATGGTTGAGAAGTGAAGTGACACTCAGTCGTGTCCAACTCTTTGTGACCCTATGGACTACAGCCCACCAGGCTCCTCTGTCCATGGGATTCTCCAGGCAAGAATACTGGAGTGGGTGGCCATTCCCTTCTCCAGGAGATCTTCTCATCCAGTGATCAAACCCAGGTCCCCTGCACGCCAGGCAGATTCTTTACCATCTGAGTCATCAAATGCATGTGATTACCTAAATTTGAAACTCTAGAGAGGCTGGGCCTTGAGGAGCTCAAATAAACCCTTTCCAGGACAGAAAGAAAAGATTGCAAGAAATCAGCTAACACCACTCACGTGTCTGAGAGGACCTCATCTGATATTCCTTCTCTGGGGGCACTTCTGCCTCACTCCCCTGAGAGGCAGGAGGAGTCCCAGGCACTGGTACCTCTTCAGCATCATCATAATCCTCACCAGGGGCATCGGTCCTCTGATCTGGGGCTTCTGAGGCAGAGCGGGGGTCAGATGAAACCACAGTAAGTGGGTGGGTCTGGGAAATACCTAAGATCCCTTCTGACCCAGAGTTTCTGAGCCATTAATAGAGGCACCTTGTTTAAAAAGACTTTTTTCTCTAAGACCATGTTTCAGTTTGAAGTGTCCATAAGCCAAAACATGATTTTACACATCTTTCTCAAAGGAACTCTTATACCATTGAGCATTACTAAAGTATTTTGTCAAATTGTGCTTTCCAGATGTTATTTTTTAAAAACATTGTGTGCCTGTTGTGATTCTGGACACAGAGAGCCCAGCCCCAATGTGAGACATCACAGAACAGCCAGAGAAGGGGAAGGATGGACCCTGTCTGGACAAAAGGGATGCCTCTGGTCCATCAAAGGAAGACTGTTCCCCTTACATCTTGTCTCTATGAGGGAAACTCTCCTTCCCAAAGCCCAGCTGAGGTGGGTCCATCTCTATTACCTGGAGCGGACCTGGAGTCATTGTCCTCACCATCTGACAGGAAGCCTAAAGTGGAGACAAACATCACAACACACAGAATGACCCTCCCCACACTCACGGGACCTGTATTAAGGCTGGGAAGGGACAGACCTGGCTCCTGCAGTGTAGCCTGGGGGCTCTCAGGGCTCTGAGAGGCCATCCTACCACTTTGTAGGAGCTGCCTCTGTGATTGTGGGGCACACGTTGGGTCTGAAGACATTGAGAAGACCCACACAATCAGTGAGTGGTGACAACCAAAGGTCCCAGGACAGCAGGCAGAGACACCCACCTGGGCTTCCCAGAAGACCCTCCTTCTGAGTCACAAGGTAATCGAGCTCCTCATACACAGCTTCAGCAAGAGCATCTTCATAGCTGGATAAGGCTGAGAGATCCCCCAGCAGGTTAGAGAAGCCGCCACAGACACCCCGATCCAGCCAGCCCACCTTCATCTCCCCAGTGCTCACATGGGGCTTGCCAAGGCCTCGGCTTAACCTCCCACCCCGTGCACCATGTCAGCACCTTCTCCCCTGTCTGACCTGAATCCACAGCTCAGCCCCGAATCTGTCTGATCTCAAAGGAGTGGCCATGACTTATGAGAGTTCACACCCCAGTCCTAAAAACTTCTGTATACTCAGCCCTTAGAGCTCAGCACAGAGCACATAGAGTTCTGCAACTCAGAACAGAGACCTGGCCCAGGTTTCCCTCCTCACACCTGCCCCATCTCCTGCCTCCACACACTCTCCCTGGTCCCCAGTTCCCCCTGCAGCCCACCTCTGCGCTCTGCTCTCCATCTGAGCAGCTGAGTCACCAGGATGATGAGGACCAGGAAGAGAAGGGACCCCAGGATGAGGCAGAGGACCCCAGGCAGGGAGAAGATGCCAGGGAGAGGATTTGAGGTTGTTCTGGTCCCTAGGAGAACAAGGCAAGTGAGTGTGGAGAAGGTCCTGGGCAGAGAGAAACTCCCTGTGCCAGCATTTCCAAGGAGCTCCGGACAATGGTGTCCCAGCCTCAGACACAAGTACACTGACAGTGACTGGGGTCCTCCAGGTCTTGTCCTGAGATGAGTCAACTCCACTCCAGCCAAGGCAGAGCCAGGGATTGTCAGGGAGATGGCCTGCCAAGACAGCCTCTGAGGACCTGGCTCATCCCCTCTCCTTGGGCTTCAGGAGACAGAGTGTCAAACAGTCCTGGGACCTGCACCTCACTGATGAGGAGCAACACTCAGGGGCAGGTGGGAGATCCTTAGAATCTGCACCATGGGAACCAGACTCACTTGGACCCCTGGCATGAGAACCTTCTGACCTTGGGAACCAAGGCAGGGGATTTCCCAAACATAATGCCTTGGTTTTCCCCCACCAGCCAGGGCTCCTCAGGCTCTTTCCTCTCCTGAGCTGTCAGAGAGCCCACAGAACAGGTCCCCAGTATTTGAGTATTCTCCCCTGCCCATGGATGGACCACAATACCTGCAGTACTTGGGGCCAATGTTGTCCTTGCACCTGGAAAGAAAAACAGCAGATTGGAGCAGGGTGATTGGCCAGAATGCAGGGCAGCCCATTTTTCCCTCCTGAGCCTGAAAACACCCCTCAGTCTCCACAACATCAGTGTCCAGTACTCCCAGCTCCCCTCTCCTACATCAGAGCCCCATCACCAGGACACTCTCTGAACATAAACTCCCCACCACCCCCGGTCCAGCCCACTGCCCCCATGCTGCCCCAGCTCACCCAGGGTGGACCCCAAGCCCCTCACTCACCAGAGCACCTCACACCAGCATCCTCCTCATGCTTGCAGTCGCTCTGCCCCCAGGGCTCTGCAGCACAGTCCCATAGGGAGGACTCCCGGCCTCCACACCGCACCTCGTCCAGCCAGATGCTCCCATTTCCAGGGCCAAACTCTGCGCCCTGCATGGCTTCCAGGGCTGGGCCACAGCCCAGCTGCTGACACACCACCTCGGCCTCTGCCAGGCTCCAGGAGTCATCGCACACAGTGCCCCAGGAGCCACTGTGCCAGACCTCCACCCGCCCTGAGCACTCGCTGTCTCCTCCCCTGAGTTGGAGCTTCTCCCTGTCTGAAAAGGCAGCAGCCCCTCCTGTGACTGTCTTGGTGGGAGCGAGCCCCTGGAAGTCACAGGGTGGGGCTGACATACCTGTGCAGGGGGCAGCAGTCGGACAGCTCTTGGGTCTTCTTCCTGCAGAGGCAACAATGGGAAGCTATAGTTCAGGGACAGCTGGGGGAGGTCTTGTTCCCAAACATGAGTAACTAAGGTTTTTGGTCACAGTCAGATGACGAGAGACCACAGAAGCTTCATCATCTACTTGGCTGAGAGGGTCAGTGCATGTTATCAGCAGCTGAAATTACTGTATCTAATTAGTTGTTTACCAGAACAACAGCAAACAAACAGACACAGAGACAAATACAAACATACACCTACATTTTGTAGACTCAACCAAAACCCATCAATTAAATCTGAAAATATGAAATCATACTAACGACATCCTACATGGTTGGGAGTGACACAGAAACAGACAGTAAGTCACCTGCACACGAGATATAGGCTTCCTCCTTTGGAGAGCATGAGTTGTAATTCCAAGAGTCAGAAGGACACTGCCAGAGAGAGGTATCAGTTTTCCGACACTGGATTCCATCTACCCAGTGGGGTCTCGAACCTTCCCTAAGAGCAACAGAAGAGTTGAGACTTCCACTGTCCCCACAGCCGAGCTGTCTGCAGATGATGGACACGGTGATGTCTTCCATGGGGCTGCGGCAGACACTGCCCCAAGTCCCATTGTAGAAAACTTCCAGCCACCCAGCACACTGCTGGTCCTTGCTCACCATCCTGAGGGCCAGGAACTCTAAGATTGAAAGGGAGGAGACAGGACACAGTGAGCACTCCACTCAGTGCTCTGGGTTTTCCTCTCCCCCAGAAGTTGTGACCATACACCCCTGACCCAGCGGAGGAGATGCCCACTGGGTGACAAGACTGACTTTTACCTCCCTTTCACCTGACTTTGTCCATTAATGTCTATATACCTATTTCTACCACAACAATGTAGATATGAACAGAGAGCAAGACGAACTTGGGCACCTGCAGTGACAGGAGCTGATTCCTGCTTCCTGACAAAACTTCTAAAAGAATGGAAAGTGATGTGGACAGTGAGGTGGTCAACAGACTAACGGACCCCCAGAGATGTCCATAGCCTAATCCCAGAACCTGTGATATGTTACCTTACATTTCAAAAGGGACTTTACAGATGTGATTAATAAGGACCTTGGGATGGAGAGATAAAGCTCAAATATTGAGGATTAACTATGTGAGCTCAGCCTAACACATCTTTAAACTCACTACACTGAGAAATGCATCATTTTTCCCAGTTCCAGTCGAGGGAAATGTGAGTGAGGGAGAACCGTTGGAAGAGGCACTGTTGTTGAAGAAGAAGAATAAAGAGGGCTCTGAGCTCAGAAATGAGGCCACACAGGAACCACAAAAGGCTGGGAAAGGAGTCCTCCCCAGAGACTCCAGGAAGAACGCAGCCCTATGGACACTGGGATTTGGCCCACAGAGACTCTCTTCAGACTCCTAGCAAACAGAACTATAGAGGAAAAATCTGAGCTTTCACTATGCCAGGCTCCTCTGTCCATGGGATTCTCAGGCAAGAATAATGGAATGGGTTGTTATCCCCTCCTCCAGGGGATCTTCCTAACCCAGGGACTTAACCCACATCTCTTACATGCCCTGCATTGGCAGGCAGGTTCTTTACCACTAGGGCAACTTGGGTATCCCAGGATTTCAAGATGTTACTACCACAGGTAACTGCAGAATGAGCCCTGCTTTCAAGTGTTAACTGTAAGAAATGGCTCTGCCAGGAAACACTGGTGAGAAGAAAGGACCAGAATCTCAGCTGATGCAGGAGGAAGTGAAAGCACCTCATCTTCACGTCTGCTGGAAAGACAGGCTCCATGGGAGGAAGCCTCCTACTCTGGTCCTTTCAGCATCTCTCCCTCAGGGCTCAGACCCCTGTCCTCCAGGGCCCCACCCCTGCCCCAAACTGTGGACAGTGTGCAGCGCGCACCTGAGCAGATGACCCCCGCGTCCTCCTTGTGTCTGCAGTCATGCCGCCCCCAGCCTCTGGAAGGGCACCTCCACACGTGGGACTCATTTCCTGTGCAGTTCAGGTCGTCCAGCCAGATGGGCCCTGATCCCGCCCCAAAGTGAGCAGACCCCGTGGCATTGAGGGCTTCTCCACAGCCCAGCTGCCTGCACACCACGTGGGCATCGTCCAGGTCCCAGCCGTCATCACAGATGGTGCCCCAGGAGCCCTGGTCAAAGATTTCCACTCTCCCGGCGCAGTGACTGCCCCCTTCCACCAGGCGGAGCTGTCTGCTGTCTGAGGAGAGAGAAATGGGACAATGGGACGGTGACAGGGTTGTAAAGGGTCTTCTGTTCTGTGGGACCCTCACCTGAGCAGTAGAGGGCGCTCTCCTCTGAGGCTGCAGAGCCTGCTGGTTCTGACAGGGAGTCATTGCACTGGGGCAGCGCCTGGGTCTGGTTTCCTGAAGAAACAGCAATGATCAAGGTGTTGGTGATTGAAAAACAGGAAACTGAATTAAACTAAATAATGACAAGCAGTGGGGTCTGAGAAGAAAACTGTAACATAGCAGTTTTTGCAGTTGTTTAGTTGCTCAGTAGTTTCCAACTCTTTTTGACACTATGGACTGTAGTACACCAGCTTCCTCCGTCCATGGAATTCTTGAGGCAAGAATACTGGGATGGGTTGACGTTTCCTCCTCCAGGGGATCTTCCCCAACCAGGAATCGAAATGTCATCTCCTGTATTTCCTGCATTGGCCAGCGGATTCTTTACCACTGAGCCTTTGGGGAAACCCAGGTTAACATAGCCATAAATTTTTCATAACTTTGGTGTTTGCCTCTGCTATGAAGAGTTCTGCTTCTCACAGTGCCACAATTTTTGTCTCAAGCACTAAGAATGAGTTAAATAAGTTCTGTCCCTAAAGTGAAAGTGAAGTCACTCAGTCGTGTCCTACTCTTTGCGACACCGTGGACTGCAGCCTACCAGGCTCCTCTGTCCATGGAATTCTCCAGGCGAGAATACTGGAGTGGGTTGCCATTTCCTTCTCCAGGGGATCTTCCAGACCCAGGGATCAAACCCAGGTCTCCCACATTGCAGGCAGACGCTTTAACCTCTGAGCCACCAGGGAAGCCCTAAATCTATCTGTCCCTAAATCTATCCCTAAATAGAAGAAGCAAAATAAAACACTTTCTGAAGTATTTCTACAATTTGTCATCTACAATGTCTGTATTTTTAAAAATATTTATTGAAAATAGATCTCATGAGAAACCAAGAGGAAATGTAGACATTAGAAACAATTCCCCAGGATACTCAGCTACTAGAGTTACTTGACAGAGAATTTAAAGAGCCTTGATTAAGGTGCTCATGGAATTAACTGACAAAATGTGCACCCTGATGGAAAAAAACAAATAATGATAACAAAAACAAATAAAAATTCTAGAGCTGAAAAACTTACTAGTTGAAATTAAGAACTACAGAATTAGCATATCAGCACATTAGCTCAGCATAAGGGAGAATCAATAAAGTGGAAGGTCATAGGACAAATAGACCTCTATTTAGAAAGGCAGGCCACATAGTAAGTGTCCCAATTACACTGCTGTATAACAAATTATAAAAACAGCCTCTGAAGCAATAGATATGTGTGTGTGTGTGTGTGTGTGTGTGTGTGTGTGTACCCACACTCTTCATTTTCTTAAGCCTTCCTGGGTCAGTTATTTGAGAAAGACTCAACTTGGCAGTTGTGTCTTGGGATTTTTCATGTAGTTGCATTTAGATGTCATCTGGGGTTGAAGTCAGCTGAGGACTTGACTGCACTTTGGTTAATAAGGAAATTTCTTGAATTATTCTAGGGATAAAAGGACATCATGACTGCAACCTAATTCAGAAAGACTTTACATATTTATGGAGAAATGGGGCAGGAGGGAGACAGAGAGAGAAAGAGAGGAAGATTACAGCAAAATACTAATATTGGGAGATCCAGGTAAATGTCATTTGGAATTTTTATATTATTTTTGCAACTTTCAGGTCTCAAATTAGGTCAAAATAAAAAAAATTAAAAGGTGAAAATAAGTCAGAAAGAATTAATTCCTAGGATACTTTCACTAAAAGAAATATAAATAATTTCAAAAAAGTGAAACACCTAGGAGAAAATCTAGTAAAAAATGGGCAAAACCTCTGATAGACCTAACTGAAAGGAGGGATATGTCATGTCAGTGAATTGGGAGACTCAAACGTCTCAAAGTCAATCATCCTCAAATTTCTGGTAGATTAAATATAATCTCAATCAAAATACATTTATGAAGTTTCTTTTGGTGAAAAATAACAAACTAATTTCAAAAATTCTTTTAAAACATAAAAGGCCAAGAATGACCAACACAGTTGGCAAGAAAAACAACATAGTTAGTTAATATAAAGTAACTCTTATTTAACTTATATGCAGAGTACATCATGAGAAACGCTGGGCTGGAAGAAGCATAAGCTGGAATTAAGATTGTCGGGAGAAATATCAATAACCTCAGATATGCAAATGACACCACCGTTATGGCAGAAGGTGAAGAGGAACTAAAAAGCCTCTTGATGAAGGTGAAAAAGGAGAGTGAAAAAGTTGGCTTGAAGCTCAACATTCAGAAAACTAAGATCATGGCATCTGGTCCATCACTTCATGGCAAATAGATGGGGAAACAGTGGAAATGGTGTCAGACTTTATTTTGGGGGGCTCCAAAATCACTGCAGATGGTGACTGTAGCCATGAAATCAGAAGACGCTTACTCCTTGGAAGGAAAGTTATGACCAACCTAGGTAGCATATTCAAAAGTGGAGACATTACTTTGCCAACAAAGGTCCGTCTAGTCAAGACTATGGTTTTTCCAGTAGTCATGTATGGATGTGAGAGTTGGACTGTGAAGAAAGCTGAGTGCCAAAGAACTGATGCTTTGAACTGTGATGTTGGAGAAGACTCTTGAGAGTCCCTTGGACTGCAAGGAGATTCAACCAGTCCATCCTAAAGGAGATCAGTCCTGGGTATTCTTTGGAATGATGCTAAAGCTGAAACTCCAGTACTTTGGCCACCTCATGTGAAGAGTTAACTCATTGGAAAAGACTCTGATGCTGGGAGGTATTGGGGGCAGAAGGAGAAGGGGATGACAGAGGATGAGATGGCTGGATTGCATCACCAACTCGATGGACATAAGTTTGAGTAAACTCCGGGAGTTGGTGATGGACAGGGAGGCCTGGTGTGCTGTGATTCATGGGGTCACAAAGAGTCGGACATGATTGAGTGACTGAACTGAATTGAACTGAACTCTTGTGAATTAAAATTACCCAAACTTACTATAAAATTACAATAATTAAGAAAATATAGTGTTTGTGCAAGGATAGACAAATGATACAATGGAATAGAACAGAGAGTCTAAAAAAAGGCTTAGACACACATGCCCTTCTCCTTATGGCAAAGGTGGCACACAGTGGAGACAAAAATCTTTTCAGAAAAAGATTCTGAGTCAATTAGATGTCAGTATGAAATGTGACCCTTATCTTACATAGGTATCAATCTCAGAAGGAATATACAATTATATTCAAGAGAAAAGTAAACTTCTATAAGACACTATTGAAGAATGTTTTTATGGTCTTGGAGTAAGCAAAGTTCTTTTCAAAAGGATATAAGAAGTACTAAATATACCGGGAAAAACTAGTAAGTTATATTTCCTTAAGATTAAGAACTTCGCTCATCTAAGGACACAGTACCATTAAGAAAATGAAAATAAAAGACCAAGGATTAAATAAATAGCATAGATTTTCACCCAAAGTCATTGTCATGGTAAGTTGTGGCATCAGATTTGTAATAGTCAAGGACAGGAAACAATTCAAATCTCTACCATCAGTCAAATGGATCAGTATATTGTCATGTGATCATTCAAAGAACTACTCTACAGTAATAAAAATGAATAGTCAGCTGCTATAAACAACATCATGAGTGAATCCCAAACATAATGTTGAGTCAAAGAAGTCAGACACACAAGAAAACATACTGCATGATTTTATATAAAGTTCAAAAATCACTAAAATATCCTATGGTTGTTGTTATTGTTGTTGTCCAACTGCCCAGTCATGCCCAACCTTTGCGACCCCATGGACTGCAGCATGCCAGGCCTCCCTGTCCCTCACCATCTCCTGGAGTTTGTCCAAGTTCATGTTCATTGCATCAGTAATGACATCCAGTCATCTCATCCTCTGACACCCTCTTCTCCTTCTGCCCTCAATCTTTCCCAGCTTCAGAGACTTTCCCAACGAGTCATCTGTTCACATCAGATGACCAAAATACTGGAACTTCAGCTTCAGCATCAGTCCTTCCAGTGAATATTCTATGGTAGTAAAAGTTAAACTGTTTTCACTGGAGAGGACACAGGACAGAGTTACTGGGAGGCAACAGTGACTCTGTAGTGCCGGGAATGTTCTCTTGGCTTATCTGGGCTGGGGATCATGACTGAGGTCTACACTTATTGCTGGTACATTGTTTTCTATGATTATTTGTAAATAATAATGCTGCTTAAAAATATATTATTCCCCTTCACACTTCTTGCCCTGACCTGAAAAATGAATGAACAATGAGAAGAAGTATATTTCACCATGAAATATCTGATTTTTGAAGCCAGGTTTCCCTCACTTTCTGCTCTTGGGAACATTTCACTCCACGAGTACCAGCAGCCTTTCCCCTCCTCTTTTACCTGAGCAGATTGCATAGGCCGTGTTACCATGGGAACAGTCAAGGCCACCCAGGGCAGTCACAGGGCACATCCATAAGAAGGACTCAGCCCCTGAGCAGTGAAATCGGACTGTTGAGATCTGATCTCCTCCTTCTACAAAGCGTGGTCCTCTAGGGGTGGAGATGGCAACTCCACAGCCAAGCTGACGACAGACAACATTGGCGTTGGCCAGACTCCAGTGGGAGGCACAGAGCGCTATCCATCGTCCAGAAATGTTCATCTCCACCTGCCCCTCACACCAAGAGGAGCCATTTGTCACGAGCCGAGCTTCTGCATACACTGGTAGAAGAAGACAGAATGTCAGCAAAGTCTCATTTTTTAAAAAACCTGAACAGAGTGTGCAAGGAGGTTAAGTCCCAACCTACATCTCACCTGAACAGACAACCTGAGCAACTCCACTGTGGTGACACGTGCCCCCTGGACAGGGCACTCTGGGGCAGGACCAAAGCTTAGGCTCCTCCCCCTCACACCTGAACTCTTCAGCCCAGACCCGGCCATCAGACTCCTTGAAAGGCATGTGTCCCAGGACAGACACAGCCTTGCCACATCCCAGCTCTGCACAGATGACCTGGGCAGTGGGAAGTGTGAAGTTTCCATCAGACACTGGGGTCCAGTCTTCTCCAGAATGCACTTCTACTCGACCTGAGCAGAGTCCTTCTCCTCCAGCCAGACGCACAAATCCTAAGGATAACAATCAACAGCAGCAACAAACCCTGTGAGTGTTCATAGTCCTTGCTTGGCATTGGAAACAGCACATCATAGGCAAGGATGTGAAAGCGTTTCATCTCTGGGAGTGGGGCATGAAGAGAGAATTTGACAGTTAGTGTCAGAATTGTATTAGTATTTTCATGAGCAAGTTTATGAAAAGAAAGCCAGAAAAATTTGCAGTCAGTAAGAATGTATATTTTGAGGTTGATTAGGATGAGAATTCCTCATCTAGGGGCCTGGAAACAACAAGACCCAAGGAAACTGCACTGCAGCAGGCATCAGACTGGAGCACAGAGCTGAACTAACCCAGAGTGAAGTAGGTTTATGGGATTCAGTAGTTTAGAGGACTAAGAGCCAGACAAGGTTAGAAAGCCATCTGAGATTTCTGGAGCTAGAATTCTGGCCAGTTTTCTCTCAGGAGCCAATAATCAAGTCACTGAAGACAGGGAACCTCATAGCGGGATATCTGTTAATTCAGGCTAGACTGTAGACAGACTTACGGCTCACGGGAGGAAAGCTAGACATCATACCAAGTCTACAAGTCTATTATGATTTTTGTATATTATAACAAGTCTATTATGATTTCACATATATTTCTCATAATTCTTGATGGTGAAAGATTCCCAGAATTTCTTAGGTGACTTGATTGTGAAAAGTTGTCCATAGATGAGTCTGAATATTAAGAAAGTTCAGAGAGTTATAGAAGAGGGACGGGCTGGTCCTAGCCATCTTTCTTGAAAGACTAGGATTTATCAAGGGAGAGAATGAGTTTTCAGTGGGAATATGCAAATCAGCTGAGTTTTATTACTTTCTACTAGACATGGGGATCTAAGACATGGGAATCTTAGCAAATACTAAGAGATGATGATAATTTAATGTGTTTTAATCCTACATATATGCTAACTGTGTTTTCCTTTCTTATTTGGATTCTTGAGAAATGGCTAGCATGCAGTAAAAAAAAGGAGAGGGAGAGAAAGAGAGCAGAGAGCAAACAAGCCATTTGTAATTTAGAGATTTCCAAATGCAAAAACCTCAATATGGATGAAAGATAGACAGACTTGAGGAAAATATTTGTCCAAGTTTTTGACAGATTTTATCCACTGTGCTCCTCCCATCTGGCCACCTAACCCTGCTACCCTTTCCCATTTTACCCACTGCAGACAAGAGAACAATCTTAAAAGCTACAAATGGATGGAAAGGAGACTCTGAAAGGGAAGAACATCTGTAGGAGTGGAGTGTGGGTGGGGTGTGTGGTAGGTTAAACTGGGAGTGGATGGAGTACAAAACTGAAAGAGATCAAACTGGTCTGATGGGGAGTTCAGTCACAGTCTACTCTTTCTAATTAAATAATTTTTACTCAACACCTTGTTAGTTTCTGTATTGATCCCACCACATTATGAATTTAGAAAGAACAAATATTGCTTACATGTTATTGTAGATAGCCTGACACATGTTAGACACTCAAATATATTCAGAACAAAGTCATACACATCAGGATAGTCTCCCAAGACAAATTATTATTATTTCTTTTTTACTTTATATTTGATTTCAAATGGAAAAGTAAGTGTGTGAACATTGCAAGAAAATTTATGAACTAGAAGGATGATGTGAGGGGCTAAGTTATTAAAAATAATAAAACCAACCATGTTCTTATATAACAATAGAGAGAATGGGGCAGAATATAAATATCTAACAGACACAAAGACATACACGCACAGAAATTTAGTATTTGAAGAAGGTGATACTTTATATCACTAGAGAAGATAGACTGCTCAATAAATAGTGCTGAAACACTTTTTGGCCCTCATTTTCCAGGCTTAGTCCATTTGCAAAAGAGACATCAACCTGAGCCATAGGAGGGACCTCAGGGGCCAGGTTGTCAGGAAAGGATTCTCTCTGCACCTATGCCTGAGCCTGGGAGAGCCCTGATTTTCTGTACCTCAGCTTCTGCTTAGGGCCCTTTGTCCCAAAGGCTATCTCACTGTTATAGCTTTGGGGCTGGATTTTATCCAGGGAACCATGAGAGCATGAGGGACCAGGTGGATTTTCAACATTGTTCATGTAGATCACATCCTTATTTCTCTCCCTCTGACCAAGGTGGCCTCCTCTCTTCTCCCTGTAGCTGTGATGCATCTGCCTCCAGACCAACTCTCAGCCCTCTGACCTTTAGCCTCAACTAACCCTGGACCCTCTGGCTCTTCACTCATCATTCTGAACTCCTACTGGTTTGACTGGAACAGAGCACTGTGTGGCCTGAGGTGTAGGAAATATCCTTGTTGGGTGAGGGATGTGGCCTCTCAGAAATCCACAAAGATCAAGTATCTTCCTGGAAGACCGGATCTGCCCTGGACCCTTGGGCTGCCCATTCCCCTCTGAAAGCCAGAGGGGATCAGTGTGATCTTTCCATCAAGGTGCAGCAAAGGCCAAGGAGAATGGGTCCATAGAGGCCCAGTAATAGACTCTCTGATTGGGAAATGAAACGGAGAGAGAGGAGAGGCTACAAGGGAGTCATATCTGAATTCTTTCCAGAGGTCTGATATTTAAGTAGGAGGATGTTATTTGAAGGCAATATTGAGAATCTATTTTCATATGGTTTATTACAAATACAAGCACCTTTTTAGAGTCTGTTATATTCATGAATTTTGACCGATGTTGGGAAGTAAATCACAATAAAACAATGCCCTTATCTTTTTAGAAGTGCAGGAGAAAAACAAGTAGACAGTTTAAAGCCCTCCAAAATGTTTATGAGAGACTTGGATAATCAAAGAAAGGGAAACTGCCCTTTCAGAGGGCCATTTATTTGTATGAATCAACTGAAACAAAGGCAAAATGAAACTGTGGTCAGATTTATCCTTGTCTGGTCTCTTGCTGTACAGACATCCTGTGTCCTTAGGCACACGTAGCATCCTCCACACCACACCTGGACCCTCAGTGCTGCTCAGAGTACTTCACAGGTGCCTTTGTCAGCTCCCATTGCCCTTCCATCCCTCCAAGCTATGATAATTCTCTTCCAGCTTGTCCCCTTACTTCTATTCCTGTCAAATAAACTCCCAAGTGCAATTCTCTTATATCACTGAAATCATTAGGTGTAAACTATATAATCTCTTACTATAAAACACAGAATCAATATTTCATTACCTTCACCTTTGATGTGTCAGTACATGGCTAAGTGTTCTTTCAAAGTTTGGTTTAGGCAGATGTTTTAAAAGAAAACATGGATAAAGAATCTTTTCTAATAACAATGGAAGGAGAAGCTATGACTCAGAGCATTTCACCAGAGAAATTCATTTCACCAGAACTCAGGACAGTTCTCTGGTCCTACCAGCCAAATGGCTATGAATATTTACATTTAAATTTGTAAAGGAGACTTGAAACTTGGCATAAATCCATAAATTGCTTTCTGACTTGTTTAATGATATCCCCTGTGCCTCCACTCCTACTGACCTAGTGCAAAATAGCGTGTCATGGGGTAACTACCAAAACAACTCCACCCAGGGAGGTGCACCCTCATTCTTGTCCCTCCCTCCTATGGGTTCACTGTGCAAAGGGGTCTGTGAGTGGTGATTTGCAAGTATTTCACTCTTCCAAAAATTATATAAAAAATTATGAGGATCAATTATAATTGGAAATAATAGAGTAAACTCTGTCAGGTAAGATCACTGGAGAAGAAATATCAGAGACAGACAAGAGGAAAGTAGTGAAGCCCATCACTCAGAGATAAATGTGCCCTCAGGGAGGATGGGTAGATGTCTTAGACCTATCTAACTCAGTCATCTTCTATCGCCAGGTGATCAGACACCAACTTCCTTGGAACTTTCTACCTTCTCAGCCCATGGGCAATGCACTGACCGTACCTGAGCAGACGACCCCAGCATCCTCTTTATGCCCACAGTCGTGCCGCCCCCAGCCCTGGGAAGGGCACCTCCACACGTGGGACTCCTTTCCTCCGCAGTTCAGTTCATCCAGCCAGATGGGCCCTGATCCCTGACCTAATTCAGCAAATTGCAAGGCATTGAGGGCTTCTCCACAGCCCAGCTGCCTGCACACCACGCGGGCATCTTCCAGGTCCCAGCCGTCATCACAGATGGTGCCCCAGGAGCCCTGGTCAAGGATCTCCACTCTCCCGGTGCAGGGACCGCCTCCGTCCACTAGGCGGAGCTGTCTGCTGCCTAAGGAGAGAGAAATAAGACAATGGGGGGTTGACAGGGGCGTAGGGACCTGGGATAGGGTGGTGGAGATGAGAAGAGTCTTCTGGTCTTGAGTCTCCTTTGAGGCTGCAGAGCCTGCTGATTGAGACACAGAGTTTTTGCACTCCGGCAAGCACCTGGGTCTGGTATCTTATAGCAGCAATGAGAATAATAAGGTTGAAAATGGGCAAAAATAGGAAATATTACTCTACTGAGTAGTGTGAGACAGATGATGTTACCCAAGTCCTATTGGTATTAACCTTCTGATTTGTTGAGTTCTGCATTATTGTTTTTGAGTCACCAAGTCGTTTCCAACTCTTTTGCGACTGTATGGACAGTAGTCTGCCAGGCTTCTCTATCCATGGGATTTCCCAGGCAAGAATACTGGAGTAAGTCGCCATTTCTTTCTCCAGGGGATCTTCCCAGCCCATTGATCAATCAGGCATCTCCTGCACGGGCAGGTAGATCCTTTAACACTGAGCCACCAGGGAAGCCAGACAAAGGTCTGTCTAGTCAAAGTTATGGTTTTTCCAATAGTCATGTATGGATGTGAGATATGGACTATAAACAAAGCTGAACACTGAAGAATTGATGCTTTTGAACTGTGGTGTTGGAGAATACTCTTGAGAGTCCCTTGGACTGCAAGGATATCCAGTCAATCGTAAAGGAAATCAGTCCTGAATATTCATTGGAAAGACTGATGCTGAAGCTGAAACTCCAATACTTTGACCACCTGATGGGAAGAACTGACTCATTGGAAAAGACCTTGATGCTGGGAAAGATTGAATGCAGGAGGAAAAGGGGATGACAGAGGATGAGATGGTTGGATGGTATCACCGACTCAATGGATATGAGTTTGAGCAAGCTCTGGGAGTTGGTGATGGGCAGGGAAGCCTGGCATGCTGCAGTCCATGAGGTCCCAAAGAGTCAGACAGGACTTAGTGACTGAACTGATTGATAAATAAAAAAGAAAAATTTAAACATTCTAGAGAAAAATAAAAATGGTAATGAAAGCTATCATAAAGTCTTCTAAAATAATTTTAAATATTTACTGGTTTTTCACTACCTGCATCTAATAACAAATATAAAAACAGACATACAGACATCTACAAATGTGTACACACACATACACGCATCCCTACCTGAATTAAAGTTTCACTAGAGGAAGGACTTTGCATATCTTATTTACCCTGTGATTCTATTAGGAGAGTACCTACATATTGTATGCACTCATTCGACAAGATTCAACTAGTATGTATATGGAGAACCTTTTCTAAACACCATGATAGTTGCTTAATAAGTATTTATTGAATGAATGTGTAGATGAATAAAATTCATGAAATAGGAGTCCTTTAGCTTCATGCTAGTCAGTGAGATATTAATAGTAAAGCAAATATAAATTAAAGGTAATGTTTTGTGATAATAAATAGTGCATATTAAAAATAAATTTAATTTACCACACAGCATTGCTATTAGGTAAGCATTGTTGGATTTCCCCAGTGGCTCAGTGGTAAGGAATCTGCTAGAAATGCAGTAGATGCAGGTTTGACCCCTGGGTCAGGAAGATCCCCTGGAGAAGGAAATAGCAACCCACTCCAGTATTCTTGCCTGGGAAATCTCATGGATAGAAGAGCCTGGCAGGCTACAGTCCATGAAGTGGAAAAGAGTTGTCCATCTGTTTGTGACCCGTGGACTGTAGCTTGAGAGGCTTCTCTATCCATGGGATTTCCCAGGCAAGAATACTGGAGTAGGGTTGCCATTTCCTCCTCCAGGGGATCTTCACAACCCAGGGAGGGAACCCACGTCTCTTATGTCTCCTGCATTGAAGGGGATTCTTTACCACTAGCATCACTGGGGTTAATACTGTATCTTATATTAGAAAGTTGGTGACAAAGTACACCTTAGAAGTTCTCATAACAAGAAAAAAGTAAGGGCTTCCCTAGTGGTCCAGTGGTTAAGAATCCACCTTGCAATGCAGGGGACACTGGTTTGATCTCTGGCCCAAGAAGATCCCACATGCCACAGGGCAACTAAGACTGTGTGCCACAATTACTAAGCCTGTGCTCTGGAGCCCTCAGACCAGAACTACTGAGCCTGTGTGCACCAACTACTGAAGCCCTCGTGCCCTGGAGCCAGTGCTGCACTACAAAAGAAACCTGAACAGCACAACTAGAGAAAGACTGTGTGCAGCAAGGAAGATACAGCACAGTCAAAAATAAACATTGAAAAGCTGGTAGCTATACTATCCTTAGGCTAGTCAACATTTTCCAGTATGTACAAATACATAAACATTATGTTGTACACCTGCAACTAATATTAATACTGTTATGTGAATTATATGTCAACTGCAAATTTTTAAAAATAGTGTTGGAACATGTGGATTAAATTTCCATCTTAACTTCTGAGTTAAATTCACCCATTCCAGTTCATTTTAGTTCACTGATTCCTAAAATGTTGATGTTCACTCTTGCCATCTCCTGTTTGACCATTTCCAATTTGCCCTGATTCATGGACCTAACATTCCAGGTTCCTATGCAATATTGCTCTTTACAGCATTGAACTTTACTTCCATCTCCCATCACATCACAACTGGGTGTTGTTTTCTTTTGGCTCTGTCTCTTCATTCTTTCTGGAGTTATTTCTTCACACTTCTCCAGTAGCATATTGGCCACCTACAAACCTGGGGAGTTCATCTTTCAGTGTCATACCTTTTTGCCTTTTCATACTGTTCATGGGGTTCACAAGGCAAGAATACTGAAGTGGTTTGCCATTCCCTTCTCCAGTGGACCATGTTTTGTCAGAACTCTCCAACCATGACCTGTCAATCTTGGGTGGCCCTACCCGGCATAGCTCATAGTTTCATAGAGCTAGACAAGGCTCTGGTTCATGTGATTGGTTTGGTTAGTTTTCTTTGATTGTAGTTTTCATCCTGTCTGCCCTCTGATGGATAGGGATAAGAGGCTTGTGGAAGCTTCCTGATGGGAGAGACTGACTGAGGGGGAAACTGGGTCTTGTTCTGATGGGTGGGGCCATGTTCAGTAAATCTTTCATACAATTTGCTGTTGATGGGTGGGGCTGTTTCCTTCCTGTTGCTTCACCTGAGGCCAAACTATGGTGGAGGTAATGAAGATAATGGTGACCTGCTTCAAAAGGTCCCTGCACTCACTGCTGCACTCAGTGCCTCTGACCTTGAAGTAGGCCATCACTGACCCATGCCTCTGCTGAAGACTCCTGGACACTCATGGGCATGTCTGAATCAGTCTCTTGTGGGGTCACTGCTCCTTTCTCCTGGGTCCTGGTGCACACAGGTTTTGTTTGTCCCTTCTAAGAGTCTGTTTCTCCAGCCTGTGTAATTTCTGGTGGTTCTATGGTAGGGTAATGGTGACCTTCTCCAAGAGGGCTTATGCCATACCCAGGTCTGCTGCACCCAGAGCCACTGCAGCAGGGCACTGCTGACCTGCACCTCCACAGGAGACACTTAGACACAGTTCTGGCTCAGTCCCAGTAGGGAAAATGACTAGACAATTCAGGTATGATCTAAATCAAATCCCTTATGATTATAAAGTAGAAGTGACAAACAGATTCAAGGGATTAGATCTGATAGACGGAGTTCTTCAGAGAACTATGGGTGGAAGTTTGTGACATTGTACAGAAGGTAATGATCAAGACCATCCCCAAGAAAAAGGAATGCAAAAAAGCAAAATGACTGTCTGAGGAGGCCTTACAAATAGCTGTGAAAAGAAGAGAAACAAAAAGCAAAGGAGAAAAGGAAAGATATACCTATTTGAATGAAGAGTTCCAAAGAATAGCAAGGAGAGATAAGAAAGTCTTCCTCAGTGATCAGTGCAAAGAAATAGAGGAAAACAATATAATGGGAAGGACTAGAGATTTCTTCAAGAAAATTAGAGACACTAAGGGAATATTTCATGCAAAGATGAGCACAATAAAGACAGAAATGGTATGGAACTAACAGTCAGTCACTTTAGTCACTCAGTCCTGTACAACTCTTTGCAGCCCAAAATTGCAGCATGCCAGGCCTCCCTGTCCATCACCAACTCCCGGAGTCCACCCAAACCCATGTCCATTGAGTAGGGGAAGCCATCCAACCATCCCATCCTCTATCATCCCCTTATCCTCCTGCCCTCAATCTTTCAGCATCAGGGTCTTTTCAAATGAGTCAGCTCTTCATATTAGGTGGCAAAGTATTGGAGTTACAGCTTCAACATCAGTCCTACCAGTGAACACCCAGGACTGATCTCCTTTAGGATAGACTGGTTGGATCTCCTTGCAGTCCAAGGGACTCCCAAGAGTCTTCTCCAACACCACAGTTCAAAAACATCAATTCTTCAGTGCTCAGCTTTCTTTATAGTCCAACTCCCACATCCATACATGATCACTGGAAAAACCATAGCCTTGACTAGACGGACCTTTGTTGACAAAGTAATGTCTCTGCTTTTTAATATGCTGTCTAAGTTAGTCATAACTTTCCTTCCAAGGAGCAAGTGTCTTTTAATTTCATGGCTGCAGTCACCATCTGCAGTGATTTTGGAGCCCAGAAAAATAAAGTCAGCCACTGTTTTCACTGTTTCCCCATCTATTTCACATGAAGTGATGGGACCGGATGCCATGATCTTCGTTTTTTGAATGTTGAGCTTCAAGCCAACTTTTTCACTCTCCTCTTTCACTTTCATCAAGAGGCTTTTTAGTTCCTCTTCACTTTCTGCCATAAGAGCAGTGCCATATGCATATCTGAGGTTATTGATATTTCTCCTGGCAATCTTGATTCCAGCTTGTGCTTCTTCCAGCCTGGCATTTCTCATGATGCACTCTGCATATAAGTTAAATAAGCGGGATGACAATATACAGCCTTGACCTACTCCTTTCTCTATTTGGAACCAGTCTGTTGTTCCATGTCCAGTTCTAACTGTTGCTTCTTGACCTGCATGCAGATTTCTCAGGAGGCAGGTTAGGTGGTCTGGTATTCCCATCTCTTTCAGAATTTTCCACAGTTTATTGTGATCCACACAGTCAAAGTCTTTGGCATAGTCAATAAAGCAGAAATAGATGTTTTCCTGGAACTCTCTTGCTTTTTCAATGATCCAGCGGATGTTGGCAATTTGATCTCTTGTTCCCCTGCCTTTTCTAAATCCAGCTGGAACATCTGGAAGTTCACAGTTCATGTATTGCAGAAGCCTGGCTTGGAGAATTTTAAGCATTACTTTACCAGTGTGTGAGACAAGTGTAATTGTGTGGTAGTTTGAGCATTCTTTGGCATTGCCTTTCTTTGGGATTGGAAGGAAAACTGACCTTTTCCAGTACTGTGGCCACTGCTGAGTTTTCCAAATTTGCTTACATATTGAGTGCAGCACTTTAACAACATCATCTTTTAGGATTTGAAATAGCTCAACCAGAATTCCATCACCTTCACTAGCTTTGTTCATAGTGATGCTTCCTAAGGCCCACTTGACTTCACATTCTAAGATGTCTGGCTAAGGTGAGTGATCACACCATGGTGATTATCTGGGTCATGAAGATCTTTTTTGTACAGTTCTTCTGTGTATTCTTGCCACCTCTTCTTAATATCTTCTGCTTCTGTTAGGTCCCTACCATTTCTGTCCTTTATTTGAGCCCATCTTTGCATGAAATGTTCCCTTGGTATCTCTAATTTTCTTGAAGAGATCTCTAGTCTTTCCCATTCTGTTGTTTTCCTCTATTTCTTTGCATTGATCACTGAGGAAGGCTTTCTTATCTCTCCTTGCTATTATTTGGAACTCTGCAATCAAATGGGTATATCTTTTCTTTTCTTATTTGCTTTTCACTTCTGTTCTTTTCACAGCTTTTGTAAGGCCTCCCCAAACAGCCATTTTGATTTTTTGCATTTCTTTTCCATGGGGATGGTCTTGATTTCTGTCTCCTGTACAATGTCACAAACCTCCATCCATAGTTCATCAGGCACTCTGTCTTTCACATCTGGTCCCTTAAATCTATTTCTTACTTCAACTGTATAGTTATAAGGGATTTGATTTAGATCATACCTGAATGGTCTAGTGGTTTTCTCCACTTTCTTCAATTTCAGTCTGAATTTGGCAATAAGGAGTTCATGATCTGAGCCACAGTCAGCTCCTGGTCTTGTTTTTGCTGACAGTACAGAGCTTCTCCATCTTTGGCTGCAAAGAATATTATCAATCTGATTTCAGTGTCGACCATCTGCCAAGAGAAAGCACTGGACCTGACAGAAGCAGAAGATATTAAGAAGAGGTGACAAGAATACACAGAAGAACTATATGAAAAAGACATTCATGACCCAGAAAACCACAATGGTGTGATCACTCACCTAGAACCAGACATCCTGGAATCCAAAGTGGCCCTTAGGAAGCATCACTATGAAAAAAGCTAGTGGAGGTGATGAAATTCCACTTGAGCTATTTCAAATCCTGAAAGATGATGCTGTGAAAGTGCTTCACTCAATATGCCAGCAAATTTGGAAAACTCAGCAGTGGCCACAGGACTGGAAAAGATCAGTCAACATTCCAATCCCAAAGAAAGGCAATGCCAAAAAATGTTCAAACTACAATTGCACTCATCTCACACCCTAGCAAAGTAATGCACAAATTTTTTCAATCCAGGCTTGAACAGTACATGAATCGTGAACTTCCAGATGTTCAAGCTGGATTTATAAAAGGCAGAGGAACCAGAGATCAAACTTTCAACATCCATTGGATCATCAAAAAAGCACGAGAGTTCCAGAAAAACATCTGTTTCTGTTTTATTGACTATGCCAAAGCCTTTGACTGTGTGTATCACAACAAATTATGGAAAATTCTTAAAGAGATGGGAATACCATACCACCTGACCTGCCTCCTGAGAAATCTATATGCAGGTGAAGAAGCAACAGTTAGAATTGGACATGGAACAGACTGGTTCCAAATAGGGAAAGGAGTACATCAAGGCTGTATATTGTCACCCTGCTTATTTAACTTATATGCAGAATACATAATGTGAAATGCCAGGCAGGAAGAAACACAAGCTGGAATCAAGATTGCGAGGAAAATATCAATAACTTCAGATACACAGATGACATGACCCTTATGGCAGAAAGCAAAGACGAACTAAAGAGCCTCTTGAAAGTGAAAGAAGAGAGTGAAAAAGTGGCAGAAAGCAAAGACGAACTAAAGAGCCTCTTGAAAGTGAAAGAAGAGAGTGAAAAAGTTGGCTTAAAACTCAGCATTCAGAAAACTAGGATCATGGCATCTGGTCCCATCACTTCATGGCAAATAGATAGGGAAACAATGGAAACAGTGGCTGACTTTATTTTGGGAGGCTCCAAAATCACTGCAGATGGTGACTGCAGCCATGAAGCTAAAAGATGCTTGCTCCTTGGAAGAAAAGCTATGACCAACCTAGACAGCATATTAAAAAGCAGAGACATTACTTTACCAACAAAAGTCCATTCAGTCAAAGCTATGGTTTTCCCAGTATTCACATATGGATGTGAGAGTTGGAATGTAAGAAAGCTGAGTACTGAAGAATTGATGCTTTTGAACTGTGCTGTTGGAGAAGACTCTTGAGAGTCGCTTGAATAGCAAGAAGATCCAAACTGTCCATCCTAAAGGAAATGAGTTCTGAATATTCATTGGAAGGAATGATGCTGAAGCTGAAAATCAAATACTTTGGCTACCTGATGTGAAGAACTGATTCATTAGAAAAAACCCTGATGCTGGGAAAGATTGAAGGCTGGAAGAGAAGGGGATGACAGAGGATGAGATGACTGGATGGCATCTCTGACACGATGGACATGAGTTTGAGTAGGCTCCGGAAGTTGGTGATGGACAGGGAAGCCTGGCAAGCTTCAGTCCAATGAGCTGCAAGGAGTTGGACACCATTGAGTGACTTAACTCTACTGGTCTTAGCTTCATTTTGTGGACCCATGATAAATTAATTACTTAAATATGAAAAAATAAAATCTCACTATTATCATTCTATGGGTTTAAGACAGACACAGAAACATACAGTAATTCACCTGCACATGAGATGTAGGCTTCCTCCTTTGGAGAGCATGAAGTATAATTCCAATGGTCAGAAGGACACTGCCAGAGAGAAGTATCTGTGTTCCGACACTGGATTCCATCTACCCACCGGGGTCTAGAACCTTCTCTAAGAGCAACAGAAGAGTTGAGACTTCCACTGTCCCCACAGCCAAGCTGACTGCAGATGATGGACACAGTGATGTCTTCCATGGGGCTTCGGCAGACACTGCCCCAGGTCCCGTTGTAGAAAACTTCCAGCCACCCAGCACACTGCTGATCCTCGCTCACCATTCTGAGGGCCAGGAACTCTAAGATCGAAAGGGAGGAATCAGGACTGGTGAAAACTTCACTCAGTGCTCTTGGTTTTCCTCTCTCCCAGAAATAGTGGCCATTCATCCCTGAACCAGCTGAGGAGATACCCAAAGACTGAAAGTTGTCTCCCTTTTATCTGACTTTGTCCATTTGTGTATATATTTTTAAACATTTCTACCACCATGATGTAGTGAATATGAACAGAGAAGAAGAGCAACCTGGGCACCTGTAGGGAGGGGAGCTGAATTCTGCTTCCTGACAAAACCTCTAAGACAGTTTGAAAGGGATGTGATATGATATTGGGGAGGTGGCAAAATAATGAACCCTCAGATGTCTCATCCAAATCCCTGGAACCATGAATATATTACTTTACCTCACAAAAGGGATCTCACAGATGTGATTAAGGTTAAGAATCTTGGGATGGTGAGATTAATTAATTCAGAATTGGAATATTGTGGATTAACTATGTAAACCTAGTCTAATCACATTCTTGTTGGGTTGGCCAGAAAGTTCCTTTGGTTTTTAAGTAAAAATAAAAGGCATTTTTCATGTTCACCAAGAACTTTATTGAACAGCATATTCATCATTTTGTTCCACTACCTTCTGCCATTTTCAGGCAACTTCATAATTCCCTCTTCCCAAAACTTTTATCTTTCCAAGCAAAGAACTATTCCAAGTGTGTATTATAGTCTTCCAGGGAATTTAAATTTTTTCCATTAAGAGAATTTTGTAAAGATCTAAATGAATGGAAAGCTGAAACTGCAATGTCTGGTAAATACAGCTGATGAATCAGAACTAGCCAAACTGTGGCAGTTTTTCTCTGGCCTACAAATATGTATGTGATCTTGTATTATCCTGATGGAAGATTATGCATTTTTGTTGGATTAATTCTGAATGTTTTTCATTAAGTGCTGCTTTCAGTTGGTCTAATGGGGAATAGTACTTGTTAGAATTATATTTCGGTTTTCTGGAAGGTAGTCTCTTAATAGAGGACTCCTTTCCAATACCACCACATACACAACATCACCTTCTTTGGAAGAAGACTGGCCTTTGGTGTGGTTGGTGGTGGTTCATTTTACTTGTGCCACAATCTCTTCCATTCCACATTATTGTGCAGTATCCACTTTTCATCACCCATCACAATTTGTTTTAAAAGCAAAACGTTTTCATTATGTTTAAGTAGGGAATCTCATGTATAAATACTGCCATGAAGGTTTTTTTTTTTTTTCACTTATGTGAAACTCAAACATCAAAGCAATTAATATAACCAAGCTGGTACAAATGACTTTCAATGCTTGATTTGGATATTTTGAGTATGTTGTCTATCTCTTGCATGGTTTAACATTGATTGTCTTCAAGTAATATCTCAATTAGATTGCTATCAACTTCAACTGGTCTACCCTACTGTGCAGTACTGTTCAGTGAGAAATCTCCAACACAAAACTTCATAAATCACTTTTGATGAATGTGATCAGTCACCACACTTCCATACACTATACAAATTTGTTTTGCATTTCAGTTGTGTTTCTAACCTTTCTTGAAATAATAAAGCATGATATGCTGAAAATGTTGCTTTTTTCCCTTCTGTTTTCAATATTAAAATGGCTACTCAAAAATTCACCAATTTTGATTTTTTTTAAAAGATGCATGTTGATATGATAGCTGCCACAAAACAATCTAACAAAATTGTTTCAAACGAAGTGAAAGACAACTAAGTGTTACTAGACCATCTTACAGGAAAAAAAGAAGGAACCTTTTGGCCAAACCAATAGAAGCACTCTTTCTTGGCTCTAACTCCAGGGAGGTGTGACTCTGGATAATGGTTAGAGATGTGTAGTATTGCTGGTCTGATGATGGATGAAGAGGGGCTATGAGCCAAGGAATGCAAATTGTTTGAAAAGAAACTTGATATAAAAAATGGGATTCTTCACCAAAGCCTCAGAAGTGATGTGGCCCTGCTGAAATCTTAATTCCAAGAGGGAGATCCTGTTGAACATCGACCCTACAGAACTCTAAGGCAATAAATATATGTTGTTTTAAACCACTGTGTGGTAATTTATTACAGAAGCAAACAGAAACTAGTACCATGGACTTAAGATTTTCTTCCCACATGTAAGGCAAGGTGAATCCTACTTTCAACTGGAAATTCTAAGAAATGGCTCTGCCAGGAAACTCTGCTGAGAAGAAAGGACTAGAAGGTCCGCTGCTACAGGAGGACATGAAAGCACCTAGTCTTTACGTCTGCTGGAAAGACCGGATCCATGGGAGGAAGCTATCTTCTCTGGTCCTTTCAGCATCTCTCCCTCAGGGCTCAGACCCCCATCCTCCAGGGCCCCACCCCTCCCCCAGCCTGTGGACAGTGTGGAGTGCGAACCTGAGCAGATAACCCCTGCGTCCTTCTTGTGTCTGCAGTCGTGCCGCCCCCAGCCCCGGGAAGGGCACTTCCACACGTGAGACTCATTTCCTGTGCAGTTCAAGTTGTTCAGCCAGATGGGTCCTGATCCCACCCCAAAGTGAGCAGATCCCATGGCATTGAGGGCTTCTCCACAGCCCAGCTGCCTGCACACCACGCGGGCATCGTCCAGGTCCCAGCCGTCATCACAGATGGTGCCCCAGGAACCCTGGTCCAGGATCTCCACTCTCCCAGCGCAGGGACCTCCCCCATCCACCAGGCGGAGCTGTCTGCTATCTGAGGAGAGAGAAATGGGACATTGGGGCGTTGACGGCGGCGGGGGCGGGGAAAAGATCTTCTGTTCTGTGGGACTCTCACCTGAGCAGTAGGGGACACTCTCTTTTGAGGCTACAGAGCCTACTGGTTCAGACATGGAGTCGTTGCACTGGGGCAGCACCTGGGTCTGGTTTCCTGTAGAAACAGCAATGATCAGAGGGTTGGTGGATTGAAGAACAGGAAATTGAATTAAGCTAAATAATGACCTAGTGATGAAGTCAAATAAACAATGTAACAGTAAGGTTATCATAATCTTAGGGCTCACCTTCTCTAGGGAGGGTTCTGCTTCTGACAGTGCCACAATTGGTTTCAGCCAACCATTGCACTAAGAATAAGTTAAATAAGCTCTTTTGTCTCTAAATCTATCCATAAACAGGAAAGTAAAATAAAATCTTTCCCAAAGGGATTCTAACACTTTTTCATCTACAATGTCTGTTACTAAAAACAATACACATATAAAAGAAATCTCATAGAAAACCAGGAAGAAACAGACATTAGAAAGAATTTCCCAAGTTATTCGGCTACTAGAGTTATCTGATGGAGAATTTAAATGGCCTCCTGGAATTAACTGACAAACGAAATTGACAAAATAACAACAGATAAAAATTCTAGAGCTGAAAAACTTAACAGCCGCTATTAAGAAATAAAGGGTAAGAGTTTCAACACATTAGCTTGGCATAAGGTAGAAACAGTAAACAGAAGATCAGAGGACAAATAGTCTTCTATTTAAAGATGCGTGGGTCTCTAAATAAGAGATCATGTAATAAGTGTCCTGGTTGTTGTTGCTGTTGTTTAGTCACTCAGTCATGTCTGATACTTTTAAGGATCATATGGACTGTAGTCTACCAGGATCCTCTGTCCATGGGAATTCTCAGGCAAGAATATTGCAGTGGGTTTCCATTTCTTTCTCCAGGGAATCTTCAAGACCCAGGGGTGGAACTTGTGTTTCCTGACTTAGCGGGTGGGTTCTTTACCACTGAGCCACCAGGGAAGTGTGTCCTGGTTATATTGCTATATAATAAATTTTCCCATATAACTTAGCCACTTAAGCAAAAAAATATATACTTCATTTTGCTTAAGACTTCCTGGGTAAATAATTTGGGAAAGATCCCACTTGGCAGTTCTGTCTTAGAGACTTTCGTGTAGTTGCACTTAGATGTTATCTGGAGCTAGAGTTGTCTGATGACTTGACTGAAGTGTGGTTACATAAGGAAATCCCTTGAAGCATTTTAGGGATAAAGAGACATCATGTTTGCAACTTAATTCAGAAAGATTTTACATATTCATGGAGAAATGTGGTGGGGGGGGGACAGAGAATGAAAGACAGAAACAGAGATAGAGATGTCAATTGGGGGGAGAGAATAAAGCAGAATACTAACATTGGGAAATCCAACTAAAGGTCTTCCAGATTCTTATATTATTCTTACACCTTTTCTGTAAGTCTTAAATTACATTAAAATTTAAAAAAAGGAAAAGTAAAAACAAGTCAGAGATAAATCATTCCTAGGACACTTCCACTAAAATTAATACTTATAACATCAAAAACATAAAATGCCTAGGAGAAAAACCTAGCAGAAAATGAGCAAAACCTCTGAGAGAAGTTGGAGACCTAACTGAATGGAGGGATATGTGTGTGTGTGTGTGTATATATATATATATATATATCGCCAATGAATTGGAAGATTCAGCATCATCAGTCAATCACCTCAAATTTCTGTGTAGATTAACTCTAATCTCAAACAAAATACATTTATGCTTTTTTTTTTATGAAAAATGACAAGCTGAGGGATGTCTCTCCTGGTCCAGTGTCTGAGAATCAACCATGCAATGCAGAGGACTCAGGTTCAATCCTTGGTGTAAGAACTAAGATCCCACATGCCACAGAGAATCTCAGCAAGAGCCTCACAACTGGGCAGTCCATGTGTCATAACAGAAGATCCCACAAGATATAATGAAGATCCATACACTTCAACTAATGCCCAACACCATCAAATAAATACATATGTTTTTTAAATGAAAATCTGATTCCAAAATTGGAATAAAATACAAAAGAACAAGAATGACCATCACAGTTGACCAAAAAGCAACAAAAGTAGAAGAGTTAATAATATAAAGAAACTCATACATTAAAATTATCCAGACTTACTATAAAGTTACTATAATTAAGAAAATGGAGTATTGGTGCAAGGATAGAGAAATGATACAATGGAATAGAATAGAGAGTCTTTAAAAAGACTCAGACATATGCTCTTCTTATGACAAAGGTGGCACTGCAATGGGGAAAACTCTTTTCAGAAAAAGATTCTGAGTCAGTTCAATGTCATATGAAACTTGATCTTAACTTACATAGATATCAGTTGCAAAAGGGATGCACAATTCTGTGCAAGAGAAAAATAATTAAACTTCTATGAGATACTCTTGGAGAATGTTTTTATGGTCTTGGAGTAAACAAAGTTCTTTTAAAAGGATTTAAGAAGCATTAAATGTAAAGGGAGAAGTTAGTAAGCAGTAATTTCTTAAAATTAAGAGATTGGCTCATCAAAGGACACCATACCATAAAGAAAGTGAAAATGAAAGACCATAAGTTAAACACACAAGATAAATAACATGTTTGCACCCAAAGTCATTGTCATAGTAAGTTGTAGCATCATTTTTGTAATAGTCAAGAATAGGAAACAACTCAAATCTCTACTATCTATTGTGGAATGGATCAATTCATGGTCATGTGATCACTCAAAGACATACTCTACAGTAATAAAAATTAATAAAATGCTTCTATAAGCAACATTATGAATGAATCTCAAATATAATGGTGATGCAATGTTATACACAAAAGAAAACATACTGCATAATTTTATACACAGTTCAAAAAACAATAAAACACTTTATGGTAGTAAAAGTTAGGAAGGCAGTTTTAGCTGGAAAGGAGGGAGACACAGTCATGGGGAATGAACAGTGACTGTGATGCTGGGAATGTTCTCTTTGCTGATCTGGGTACATGACTGAAGTCTACACTTACTGCTTTTACATTATTTTCTATGATTATATTTAAATAATAGTGTTATTTAAAAATACATTATTTCCCCTTACCACTTCTTGCCCTGAGTTGGAAAATGAATGAACAATGAGAAGAACCATATTTCACCATGAAATATCTGACTTTTGATGCCAGTTTCCTGTCACTCTGCTCTACAGGACATTTCACTCCAGGAGCATCCTGAGTACAGGTACCCCTTCACCCTCTCTTACCTGAGCAGATCACAGAGGCCGTGTTGCCATGGGAACAGTCAGGCCCACCCAGGACAGTCACAGGACAACTCCACAGGAAGGACTCCATCCCAGAACAGTGAAATCGGACTGTTGAGATCTGATCACTTCCTTCCACAAAGTGTGGTCCTCTAGGGGTGGAGATGGCGACTCCACAGTTGAGCTGACGACAGACAACATTGGCATTGGCCATACTCCAGTGGGAGGCACAGAGTGCTCTCCATCGTCCAGAAATATTCATCTCCACCTGCCCCTCACACTGAGAGGAACTGTTTGTCATGAGTCGGACTTCTGTGTACATTGGTAGAAGAAGACAGGGTTTCAACAGTCTTATTTTCTCACCTGAACAAGGTAAGTGGAGAGGTTATAAACCTGACCTTCATCTTACCTGAACAGACAATCTGAACAGCTCCACTGTGGTGACAAATGCCCCCTGGACAGGGCACTCTGGGGCAGGACCAGAGCTCAGTCTCCTCCCCTTTACACCTGAACTCTTCAGCCCAGACCCGGCCACCTGACTTTCTGAAGGGCACGTGTCCCAGGACAGACAAAACCTTGCCACATCTCAGCTCTGCACAGATGACCTGGGCAGTGGGGAATGTAAAGTTCCCATCAGACACTGGGGTCCAGTCTTTTCCAGAATGAACTTCTACTCTCCCTGAGCAGGGTCCATCTCCTTCAGCTAGACGCATAAATCCTAAGAGAAACAAAGGGAACCAGTGAATGAAGTTCTTGATCCTGACTTGACAAATGGAAACAACACACACAGGCAATGATGTGAATGCTTTTCTTTTCCAGGAGTGGGGTATGGAGAGAGAATTTGAGAGTTGGTGTCAGAATTGCCTTTTCATGAACAAGATTCTGAAGAGAAATTCAGAAGAATTTGCAGGGTCAGTTTGGGATAACTGTATCCCAACAATGTATACTCTGAGAATTTTTAGAAATATGAATTCCTTATCTACAGGCCTGGGAACTACGGAGCCCAAGACCTATCATCAGAAATGGCTGAATACCAGGAACATGTAATTTATCATTGGTTGGAGAAGTGAATTTTACATTTAGGAGCCCAGGACTACAGAGCCCAAGGAAATTGCATAATGTGTTGGCACTCAAATGTGAATGTAGACATATGAAAAACAGAACCACCCCAGAAAGACAAGGACTATGACAGAGTAGAGATCTGTCATCTAGACAAAGTCAGAAAATTTTCCTGAGACTTGTGAGGCTATTATTTTGAATAGCTTTCTTTCCCAGAAGCTAGTCCTCAAGTGACTTAGGTAAGGAAAATCATGAAGCAGAATCTAAGAAAGCATGCCAACCTGTAGGGAGGTTGCCTGAGAGAAGAAATATAGACATTATAAATAATCAACATTTATGGTTTTTATATTTTTCTGATAATTGTTAATGGCAAAAATTCCAAGAATTTCTTGGTAATTTCAGTGAGAAAGAACATGAGTTAAGAAAGCTCGGAGAGTCATAGAAGAGGGGGTGTGGTCCTAACCATCTCTCTTGAAACCCCAGGATTTGTCAATGACCTTGGGAGAGAGTGAGTTCTGATTGGAAGTTTCAGGACTGTGAGTTTGCCAAACAGTTCCTATTACAGGTATTTCTTCGAACACAGGAATCACAGAAAATGCTTAGGAGTGATATTTAACTAATTTTAATCCTATTATTGTGCTTTTTCTGTATCCATATTTGACATCAAGATGATAGAAAAGGAGATTCCCCTGCTCTCATTCTCCCACAGAAACAGGGTGCCCCCAGCAACATGCCTGCCAACTTCAGACAGAACTGTGGACCCAGAATCAGCTCCATAATGTTGCTCCAGCCCTGCACCACAATGGTCCTGGGCAGTCCTGTCTGCCCAGACATCCAGAAGGAGGCACAACCTGTTGGAAACTCTGGTAATAGGAGGGCCAACTGCAGACCTGAGTACGGATTATGAAGCAGCCCTTTGACTTATCCAGACCCATTCTACCACAGTAGGGAGGCAATCCTGACCATGCAGGAACCCAGAGAAAACCACATCCATCCATGCCTTTGCTACATACCCACTGACCATAGACCCCAAAGCAGCTCCAGGAGCAGCAACATAACCTAACTCAGCTTTGCTAGTCCATGATTCCAGAGGCAGTGCTATCAGTTCAAGGACAAGGCAGTAAATATTTACTTGTGGAAACCAGTCTGTAAAGTCTGGAGGAAGTGTCTGCTCCTTCAAATGCACAGTCACCAGTGCAAGCCTATCCAGATGATGAAAAATCTAGCAAACATGACACCACCAGAGGAAACTAATAAAGCCCTCAAACTGATCTTAAAGAAATAGAGATCTATGAACTGCTTGATAAAAAATTCAAATTCATTGTTTTGAAGCTCAGTGACCTACAAAAGAATGCAGAGAGACAAGTAAATACAATCAGGAAAGCTATACATGAACAAAATGAGAAGCTTCATAAAGAACTAGAAAACATAAATAAAAGAACCAAAAAATTCTGTAGCTCAAGGATTCAATAATTGAATTACAAATCCAAAGGAAAGCATCAAGGAAACTCTATAATGGAAATCAAAGAATAAGTAAGCTTGAAGACATTCCATTTGAAATTATCAAGTTAGAAAGTCAAAAAGAAAAAAACAGTGAACAGAATACATAGCACATATGGGATACCACAAGCAATATATATATTTGAGAATCCCAGTCGGAAAAAAGAAATAAAGGAGCAGAAAGCTTATTCAAAGAAATAATAACTGAGAAATTCCCAAATCTAGGGAGGGAAATGGACATCTTGATTCATGAAGCCTGAATTCCCAAATAGGTGGAAACCAAAGAGGTCCACACCAAGACATGTTATGATTAAATTACCAAACTTTAAGATAAAGGGAAATTTTTGAAAACAGGAAAAAAAAGTGACTTGTCACCAAGAAAAACCCTTTAAAACTAGAAATCTTGAAGTCCAGGAGAGCAGCATGATACATCAAAAGTACCACAAGAAAAAAACCTTGCCAACTCAATCATCAAAGCTTTACATGGATAAACTGTCCTTTAAAAATGGGGGTATTAAATATATATATATATACATACATACATACACAAAAGGGCTTCCCAGGTTTCTCAGAGGTAAAGAATCAGCCTGCCAATGCAGGAGATGCAGGTTCAAACCCAACCACCACCACCACCAAAACAATAATGTATGTATATTATATAATATATGTGTATATGCTATATAACATATACATGTTATATATACATTTGTGTGTGTGTTAGTTGTTCAGTCATGTCCAACTCTTTGTGACTCCAAGGACTGTAGCCCACCAGGTTCTTCTGTCCATGGAATTCTCTAGGCAAGAATACTAGAGTGGGTAGACAATCCTTTCTCCAGGGGATCCTCCCAACCCAGGGATCAAACCTGGGTATCCTGCACTGTAGGAAGATTTTTTACCATTTGAGCCACCAGGCTCAAATGACATATATATATATATATATATATATATATATAAATGACAAGCAAAATCTGAGGGATTTCATCATCACTACATTACCAAAGTGCTAAAAGGATTCTTCAAGTTTCAGTGAATAAACAAAACAATGATACAAAAGTATCTTCACATATGAAACTGTAAATCTTACTGGTAAATCTAAAGAGAAATATAGAATATTGTAATATTGTAATAGTGCCACATAACTTGCTTTTAACATTAGTATATAAATATAAATCAAAAGACCATCATAAGAGTAACTATAATTACAGAAAGCTGCTGTTGGAAACACAATATAGAAAGAAGTAAAATCTGATATCAATCACTTAAAATGTAGGGGAGAAATAAAATGCAGTTTTTGCATGCTATTGAAATTAAGTTGTTTTCATAACAGTACTTAAGTTTGCTATAGACTGTTACAGCTAGAAAATGTTTTATACAAGTTCCATGGTAACTACAATAAAAAGTATAGTACATACACACACACACACACACACACACACAAAGTATAGTACATACAAACACAAAAAGAAAAATTAATCAAAGCATACCACTATAAGAAATCATCAAGCCACAAATACAACACAGAAGAAAGAAGGAGCAAGAAACTATAAAACAGACAGAAAACAATTAATCAAATGTCAAGTAAGTCCTTATCTTTCAATATGATTCTAAATGTGAATGTACTACACTTTCAAATGAAAAGATATAGATTATCTGAATGGATTAAAAACAAGATCCAACTACATAGTGTGTATAAGAGACTCACTTTAGATTTCATGACTCAGGTAGGCTGAAAGTGAACAGGTGGAGAAAGAGATGCCATGCAAATCATAACCTAAAGAGATCAAAGTCAGGCAAAAGAGACTTTAAGTAAAAAACTCTCACAAGAGACAGTTCAACTGGAAGATATAACAACTACACAATATATACACCCAACATTATAGCATTTCAATATACAGGACAGCATGGACAGCTCTCAAGGGAGAAGTAGAAGCAATACTTTAACAGTAGAAAACTTCCATATCGCACTCTCTATAATTAACGGATCATTCAAACAGAAAATCAATATGCATTCTTCTCAAGCACACATGGAATATTTTCCAGGGTAAATGACATGTTAGGCTACAAACAAGGCTTAACAAATTCAAGAAAATTTGAATAATTCCAAGTATCTTTTCTGACCACAGTGGAATGAAACTAAAAGTCAATAATGGTAAGGAAACAAAAAGTCATGAATAGATTGAAAGTAAACAATATACATATTTTAGACTGTATTTCAGAATTGTACTTTCTATGTCTATAATGAATGCCATTGGACTTTTGAGAAGGGTTACATAAAACCTGTAGATCACTTTGAGTAGTGTAGACATTTTAACAATATAGATTCTTCCAACCCATGAACACAGGATGCTTTTTCATTTATCTATATCTTCATCAATTTTTTTCATATATATTTTATAATCTTGAAAGAAGGTGGCATGCTGCAAAAAGAGAGGGAGAAGAGAATAAGAAAGAAGCAGAAATCAAGTAAGGCCTAATTTGCAGAATTCTGAGTTTCAAAAGCCTCAATCTGTACAAAATACACAAGTATTTAGGGAAAATAGTTGTTAAATTAGTAACTAGAATATTTCATTGCACTCTGCTCCTCCTATATGCCACCTAACTGTTCGATCCTTTCTCATTTCTCCCACGTCAGACAAGAAAACACAATTTTAAAACATATGGATGGATGGCAAATAAAATGGAAAAAGGAAAGCAACTGCTGTAGAAGTAGAGTGTAATTTGGGTATGTGGCAAGCAAAAGTGGGATAACAAGAAGTTTTGAAGTTAAAGTGGAGAGACCAAAATAAAAATTTATCACTTTGCCATCCAAGGAACATATTTTTTAGAGAATGCAATGTAACTCAATAAAAAACATTGTTTAATTCATCAAGTCAAATTCCCTGCTATTTGACTGTATTTATATTAGTGTCTGTATTCTGATTATTTATTGCTAGAATTCTTTCTGTTAAAGGACATCCTAGCAGTGCCCAACATCCAATCAAAAAGGTACAAGGCTTTCCAAAAAAGAAAAGTGTAACTCATAGCAAAATTTTAAAAGAGCAATCACTAAAAACAGATTCCAGAATAACCATTATTTAATTGACTGCTAATAAAAACATTAATGTAAATATGCTTAGCAAAAAAACTAAAAGAGAGAAAAAACTAGAAGATAGCCAAATGGAACTTCTAAAACTGAAAAATCAATATATGGAATGAAAAATTGTCTGGATTAGCATAAAAAGAGGTTAGATGTGGCAGAACAAAAAAGTGGGTGGGGAAATTAAACACCTATCAATAGAGACTATCCAAACTGAAGCAGAGAGGAAAAAGAGGCAGAAAACGTAGACTTTTGGATCGCAGCCATTCTGACTGAACCATGGATGGGAAGTGGCACTTGGGACAAGAGTAAACCATGTAAAAATATGTATATTTGGAGACTCAGAATAAGGGATGAGTAGAAAACTAGTTGTAAATAATGGATGGAATTTTTTCCAAATTTAATGAAAGATATAAACCAAGCCAAAAAGCTAAACAAACTCTAAAAGATAAAAATAAGGAAAAGTACCTCAGACACCTGATAATATAATTATGGAAAACCAATGATAAACCAAAAAAAAAAAAAAAAGCCATGAAACATTGACATGTTATGTAAAGGAGGACAACAATAAGTATTACTGGCTATTTATTAGAGGCAATGCTAGCCATGCTGCTAAGTCGTTTCAGTCGTGTCCAACTCTCTGCGACCCCATAGATGGCAGCCCACCAGGCTCCCCCATCCCTGGGATTCTCCAGGCAAGAGCACTGGAGTGGGTTGCCATTTTCTTCACCAATGCATGAAAGTGAAAAGTGAAAGTGAAGTCGCTCAGTCGTGTCTGACTCTTCACGACCCCATGGACTACAGCCCACCAGGCTCCTCCGTCCATGGGATTTTCCAGGCAAGAGTACTGGAGTGGGGTGCCATTGCTTTCTCCAATGCTAGCCATAGGCCAATGTAAAAATATCTTCAGTGTGGTGAAAATTTCTAGACTAGAACACAGTCACTGGTGAAAATATTTTTAAAAATTATTAAAAGTTAAAATATTTCATATAAAAACGATGATAGAATTTGAGACCACCAAACCATCACTACACACACAAAAAAATGTTCCAGTAAGGTATTCAAGCTACAGGAAAGTGAGAACATGTGAAAATTTGGGTCTACCCAAAGCTATAAAGACTGCTCTAAATGATAATTCTGTGAGTAAATACAAAAACTATTGCACATTTTTGAGATAATAGAATATTTAAGATAAAAATAGCAGCAACATTTTATAAGATTTATTAATTTGTTTTATTATTTGTTAAGTGACAAACTGTCATTTTAAGGGCTTCCATGAAAACTCAGTTGGTAAAGAATCTGCCTGCAATGCAGAAGAAGCCAGTTCAATTCCTGGGTCAGGAAGATCTGCTGGAGAAGGGATAGGCTACCCACTCCAGTATTCTTGGGCTTCCCTGGTGGTTCAGCTGGTAAAGAATCCACCTGCTATGTGGGAGACCTGGGATCAATCCCTGGGTTGGTAAGATCCCCTGGGGAAGGGAAAGGCTACCCACTCCAGTATTCTGACCTGGAGAATTCCGTGGACTGTTTAGTTGATGGGGTCACAAAGAGTCGGACACGACTGAATGACTTTCACTTTCAGTTTTCCCTTATCATTTTAAGGTAAAATATGAAAGATGGAAGACTATAATGACTTAGGCTCACCTCCTCTCACAAAAGCACAAAAATCACAACTAATTTTTGAACAACCATCAACAAAAAAAGAGTATAACCTATTAAAAATAATATTCTACATCCAAAGACAAAGAAGAAGCCACAATAAGATGGTAGGAGGGATTTATTTACAATATAATCAAACCTCATACCCACCAGATAAATGATTAACAAACTGGAAAATAATTATATAATAGATTACCCACAGAATGTTTCTGAAACTCAGGTCAAGCTCCCCACCCTGGGGGTCTGGCATCAGGAAGAGGAGCCCCCAGAGCACTTGGCTTTCAAGGACAGGGCCCTTGATCATAGGAACTCCACAGGAACAAGGGAAGGGAAGTGAAGTGAAAGTCATTCAGTCATGTCCAACTTTTTGTGATCCCATGAACTGTAGCCTGCCAGTCTCCTCTGTCCATGAAACTCTCCAAGCCAGAATACTGGAGTGGTTAGCCTTTCCCTCCTCCAGGGGATATTCTTAACCCAGGGATTGAACCCAGGTCTCCTGCATTGCAGGCAGATTCTATACTGTCTGAGCTACCAGGAAAGCCCAAGAATACTGGGGTGGGTAGCCTATTCCTTCTCCAGTGGATCTTCCCAACCCAGGAATTGAACCAGGATCTCCTGCATTGTAGGCAGATTCTTTACCAGCTGAGCTCCCAGGGAAGCCCACTGGGGCCAAGGGGAAAAACCATGACTTCACAGAAGCCAAGGACAGACCTACCTGCTTGTCTTATAGAGTCTTCTGGGGAGGTGGGGGCAGCTGTGGCTCACTGCAGGGACAAGGACATTGGTGGCACAAGTACCAAGGAGTACTCATTGGCGTGAGCTCCCCTGGAGGCTGCCATTTTGACACCAAGACCTGGCCCCACCCAACAGCCTGCAGGCTCCAGTGATGGGATGCCTCAGATCAAACAACCCACAGGGCAGGAACACAGCCCTGCCCATTAGCAGATAGGCAGTCTAAAATCTTCCTGAGCCCACAACTGCCTCTATACACATCTTTTGGCATGGCTCTGCACACCAGAAGATCAAGAACTAGATTCTCCCACTAGTCAGCAGGCACCAAAACCTCCCACCAGGAAGCCTGCACAAGCCTCTAGATGAGTCTCACCCATCAGGGGGCAGACACCAAAAGGAAGAAGAATGACAATCCTCCAGCCTGTGGAAGAGAGACTATAAACACAGAAAGTTAGATAAAATGAGACAGCAGAGGAATATATTTTAGACAAAGGAACAAGATAAAATCCCAGGAGAACAACTAAGTGAAATGGACATAGGCAATCTGCCTGGGAAAAAATGCAGAGTAATGATAATAAAGGTGATTCAAGATTTTGGAAAAAGAATGGAGGCGTGGAATGAAATGATATAAGAAATGTTTAACCGAGAGCTAGAAGATATACAGAACAGAGTTGAAGAATGATACAGTAAAAGAAATGAAAAGTGTACTAGAAGGAATCAACAGCAGAATAAATGAGGCAGAAAAATAGATAAGTGAGCTAGAAGACAGAATGGTGAAAAGTCACTGTTGTGGGACAGAAAAAAGAATGAAAAGATGTGAGGATAGTGTAAGAAACTTCTGGGACAACATTAAATGCACAAACATTCACATTGTAGGGGTCCCAGAAGGAGAAGAGAGCTGAGAAATATCTGAAAAGATAATAGCTGAAAACTTCCCTAACATGGGAAGGGAAATAGTTACTGAAGTCCAGGAAGCACAGAGTCCTAAATGGGATAAACCCAAGAAGGAACATGTCAAGACTCACATTAATCAAATTGACAAAAGCTAAAGACAAAGAGAAACTATTAAAAGCAACAAGGGGAAAGCAACAAATAACTTAAAAGGAATTCTCATAAGTTTATCAGCTGATTTTTCAGCAGAAATTTTGCAGGCCACAAGGGAGTGGAATGATATAACTGATAACAGAGGGAAACCTACAATCAAGAATACTCTACCCAGCAATGCTCTTATTCAGATTCTATGGAGAAATCAAAAGCTTTACAGACAAGGAAAAGCTAAAAGAATTCAGCACCACTATACCAGCTTCCATGGAGAAGGCACTGGCAACCCACTCCAGTACTCTTTTTTTTTTTCTTTTTTCTTTTTTTTCCAGTACTCTTGCCTGGAAAATCCCATGGACGGAGGAGCCTGATAGGCTGCAGTCCATGGGGTTGCTAAGAGTTGCACATGACTGAGCGACTTCACTTTCCCCTTTCCCTTTCATGCATTGGAGAAGGAAATGGCAGCCCACTCCAGTGTTCTTGCCTGGAGAATCCCAGGGATGGGGAGCCTGGTGGGCTGCCATCTATGGGGTTGCACAGAGTCGGACATGACTGAAGTGACTTAGCAGCAGCAGCAGCAGCATACCAACTTCCAAGAGGTAAAGGAACTTTTCTAGGCAGAAAATTAAAAGGCCAGAGAAGAAAAAAGAAAAGTATGAATAAGGAAGCTTACCAGTAAAAGCAAACATACAATGAAGTTAGGAAAGCATTCACACACAAACATGATACCAAAACTAGCAATCGTGAGGAGAGTAAAAATGCAAGATACTGGAAACCCATTGGAAATTAAAAGATCAGAAACTTGCAATAGACTGCATATCAAAACCTCATGGTAACCACAAATCAAAAATCTACAATATATATTCACACAATAAAGAAAAAGGAATTCAAACACAGCATTAAAGATAGCCATCAAATCATGAGAAGAGAACCAAAGAGGAAGGGAAGAAAAAAAGACCTACCAAAAAAATACAAAGCAATTAACAGAGTGTCAGTGAGAACACACATTTCCATAATTACCTTAAATGTAAACTGATTCAATGCTCTAACCAAAAGACAGAGACTAGCTGGATGAAAATGAAAACAAGACATATATATATATATATATATATATATATGTATGTGTGTGTGTGTGTGTGTGTGTGTGTATTTGTCACTTGTCCATGGGTCCTCACACTCCATTTTTGGGGCACCACTGCTTGGATCAGGGTGTTCTACTGGCACCTCCCCCAAGTACCCACCTACTGATATTCTGTCTCTCTAGGATCTGTGAGTATAATAAACTCACACCTCTCCTTACCTGCACCTCTCCTATATCCCCTCTTAGAGCTGCACTTGTCTGACCATCCCATGAAAAAAATACAAAAAACTACGATGGTACTACTACTAGATTAACCTAATTAATGTAGGTTCAACCAGGCAGTTGTACATGTATGAAACATTTGATCTCACCTCACTGCCTCCTGTGACACATCACTCAGACCAGAAGGGCACAGTGCACACTGGATCTGGAGCCTTTACTGTCCATTGCCAAGAAAGTCCTTCTGCTCCCTTGAACACCTAATGCTCTAGAAATAACTGTGTGACTGGAATCTTCACCCAAGTATGCACTAAAGTCTGTGATCCATATTCTTATAGTTAGGCTGGGAATGAGACTGAGGCTTTTCCTGCTGGAGATCCCCTCCCAGACCAGACAAGCCTTACCTGAGCAGACTACTCCAGCATCCTGATCATGGGAAAGGCCCTCAGGACGATAGTCTTTAACAGTAGGATAACTACACTCTGTGATATCTGACTCTGTCCCTTTGCAGTAAATAACATTAAACCAAATGGGGCCAACTGCTGGTCCAAAGTGAACTCTTTGGAGAGCATCAACAGCAGCTCCACAACCCAGCTGTCTACACACCACAGCTGCCTCTTCTAAGCCCCACTTGTAATTATTCACTGTGCCCCATTCTCCTTGGTGCTTCACTTCCACTCTCCCCTCACAGCGGTGACCTCCATCCTTCAGCCTCAGCTCCAGATCTGCAAGAGAGACACAGACACAGATGCAAGACAGATTTTAGTGCACCATGCAGTAGTGTACTGTCAAGTAATAAAAAATGGACACTCTGATCTCTGAAAAAAATTCCCTGTGTACAGCATTTGTTGACTTCTGTGGTATATATATATATATTTCCACCATGGCCAACTCTAAGCTCCCAATGTGCCATCACCGAACCTGGAGCAGGAAGAGAGGCAACAGGTGTTTCTCGTGAGCCTGTAGAACCAGCTCCAGGGACACCACCGAGGACAGGCCTCCAGAGACTCTGGATGCTGCCCTCCCTGTAGATGTGCCCAAGGCTACTAGGGCCCAGCTTTCCCATCTCAGTTACAGCTCATGGCCCAGGATCCAGGGAGGAATCCTCCCTCTCCTTCCCTGTCCATAGGGAGCATCTCATCCAGCTCAGGAACAGAGGCTGGGGTAACAGTGTGTATAGTGTTCTGATTTTTTCTGTTGCCTGGTATCCACATCCTTGTGTAATCCCCACACTTGAATGTACTTAGTAACATGCATGTAACAAATGGAATTTGGCAAAAGTGATGATATGTCACTTATGAGATTAGATTTCAGTTCAACAATCCACCAAAGTCTGAATGCTGCTAAGAACCAGGTAAGTACATGGGCGATATCCTCCCCTGGTTGAACGTTCAGATGACTGCATCCTTGTGAGACATCATGACTCCAAGGATCCAGGTAATCCATGTCAATTCTTGACCCACAGAAAGTGTGAGATACTAGGTGTTTGCTGACTTAAGCTGCCGAGTTCAGCAGTAATTGGTTGCACAACAACACATAACTAATGCAGGGCTTCCCTGCAGAGTCAGAAGGCAGGGGTGAACAAGCCGGGGGTTTATACGTGAGCCTTCACTGCTTCATCCAGGTGAGACTTCTTCCTGTGTGATCAGGCCTGTTGCCTGGTCCCACCTGGAACTGGGACCCAAACCACCTCTCTCTATCACATCAGGTCTCACCCAGTGTCCCAGGCTCCTGCCTGCCTGTCAGGAACTGAGAAATGAGTTCCCTGAGACCTTGATCAGCTCCGTTAGCTTTAAATTCAGGTCAGAAAATGAGAATTTTCTTACAATCTAACAAGACGTCATCCTTGGGGCACCCTTGACACCACTCAGATCTCTGTCCCTGCCCCCCAACGTGCTCTCACTCTGGAAACCAAAGTGGTGCGTCACAGAGGGAACATCTGGGGAAATGCTGAACTGGAGAAGATCCTGGTGTATAGTCAGATCAGGCAGGCAGCCACCCAAAAACCAGAGTCTTGCAGGTTAAAAAACAGAAATTATTTATCTTATCACAGTTCTGGAGGCTGGTAAGTCAAAGATCAACGTGCTGGCAAAGCTGTGTTCATTCTGAGACCTCTGCTCTTGGCTTGTAGTCATGGCTCCCTCACTGTGTGCTCCCCTGGCCTTTCCTCGGGACAGATGCACAGGGAGAGAGGGAGGAAGATCTGTCTCATCCTCTTTTTATAAAGTCACCTATTGGATTAGGGCCACATCCTTATGACCTTATTTAACCTTGATGTTAGTGGTTTAGTCGCCAGATCGTGTCCAACTCTTGTGACGGCATAGACTGTAGTCTGCCAGGTTCCTCTGTCCTTGGGATTTCCCAAGCAAGAATAATAGAGTAGGTTGCCATTTCCTTCTCCAGGGGATCTTCCTGACCCGGGGATCAAACTTGCCTCTCCTGCATTGGCAAGAGGATTCTTTACCACTGAGCCACCAGTGAAGCCTATTTAAGCTCAATTAATTCCTAAAGACCCTATCTCCAGTGCAGTCACACTAGGGGCTAGGATTCAACATATTAATTATGGAGGGACACAGTTTAGTCCACAGACCCAGGGAGGTCCATTCTAGGAAGGAAATATAGATACTTAGCGGGAGGTAAAGGAAACAGTAGAAGTAGAGAGACATCCTATGGTGCTTAGTCAGATTTTTCAGAAGTCTGACACTGATATAAGACTAAAGGATTGAATAGGATCTTGAAAGCACACAAGAAGCTATTTTTATTAATACTAAATGATTAAAGTGAAAGTGGAGAGTGAAAAAGTTGGCTTAAAGCTCAACGTTCAGAAAACGAAGATCATGGCATCTGGTCCCATCACTTCATGGGAAACAGATGGGGAAACAGTGGAAACAGTGTCAGACTTCATTTTTGGGGCTCCAAAGTCACTGCAGATGGTGACTGCAGCCATGAAATTAAAAGACGCTTACTCCTTGGAAGGAAAGTTATGACCAACCTAGATAGCATATTGAAAAGCAGAGACATTACTTTGCCAACAAAGATCCGTCTAATCAAGGCTATGGTTTTTCCTGTGGTCATGTATGGATGTGAGAGTTGGACTGTGAAGAAGGCTGAGCACCGAAGAATTGATGCTTTTGAACTGTGGTATTGGAGAAGACTCTTGAGAGTCCCTTGAACTGCAAGGAGATCCAACCAGTCCATTCTGAAGGAGATCAGCCCTGGGATTTCTCTGGAAGGAATGATGCTAAAGCTGAAACTCCAGTACTTTGGCCACCTCATGTGAAGAGTTGACTCATTGGAAAAGACTCTGATGCTGGGAGGGATTGGGGGCAGGAGGAGAAGGGGATGACAGAGGATGAGATGGCTGGATGGCATCACTGACTTGATGGAAGTGAGTCTGAGTGAACTCCGGGAGTTGGTGATGGACAGGGAGGCCTGGCGTGCTGCGATTCATGGGGACACAAAGAGTTGGACACGACTGAGTGACTGAACTGAACTGAAATGATTAAAATTTTATTAATGATAAAATTATCTATGGAGAGGCAGGTCTTTTTTAAGTACTATAAATACGAAAATAGTAAGACAATATCCTTGCCTACCTGGAGCTTTTATCTAGTTTATGACACAAACACATAGGTGATTTCATTACTGTGAAGAGTTCTAGGAGAGTTTCTCCGTAATGGTGGGCTTGCTTATTGAGGCTATCTCTTCTGCTGAAAAAGTAGAATTAATTTACTAAAAATTATCTAAAAGCATTAAAGACCTGATAAAATAGGAGGGGAAAATCAGCCCAAATCTTAAGGGTGCTTGTAAATTCATTGAGTTTCAAACAGATAGAAAACATTAAAAAAAAAAAAAAACTAACCAGAAATTCTGGGGCTGAATAATACCATGAGTGAACTGAAGAATTTAATACAGAGCATCAAAAACAGACTTGACTATCAGATAGAGAAGGAGAAATATTATATGAAATCCCTTGTATATGAATCCAAAAAGAAATTTTAAAAATGGACTTATTTACAAAACAGAAAGAAACTCACAGATTAGAGAACTTAACTTATGATTGCCAAGGGAAAAGAATGAAGGGAAGGGATAGTCAAGGAATTTGGGACCGATTCCTACATACTGCTATATTTAAAATGGATAATCAACAAGGGCCTACTGTACAGCACAGGGAACTCTACTGAATGTTATATGGCAGCCTGGATGGGAGGGGAGTTTGTGGGAGAATGGATACACACATATATATGTATGGCTGAGTTTCTTTGCTGTTCACCTGAAGCTATTGCAATATTGTTAACTGGCTATACGCCAATATGAAACAAAAAGTTTTACAAAATGCAGAGTTGACCAAGCAGAAGACTCAATGAAATAAAACAAAGATAAGTCGAAATTATCCAATCAGAGGAGCAAAAAGAATGCAAAGGAATACAGGAAACCTACAGGAATTATGGATGCCATTAGGAGAAACAAGGTATCCAAGATGTCCGCTCAGTCCTGTCTGACTCTTTGCGACCCCATGGACTGTAGCCGGCCAGGCTTCTCTGTCCATGGGATTCTCCAGGCCAGAACACTAGGATGGGTTGCCATGCCCTTCTCCATGTGATCTTCCTGACCCAGGGATCGAACCCGAGCATTGGCCTTTCCAGGTGGTGGTAGTGGTAAAGAAGCCACCTGCAAATTCAGGAAATGTAAGAGGCATGGGTTCGATCCCTGGGTCAGGAAGATCACATGGAGAAGGGCATGGCAACCCTTGACTACTGAGCTACTGAAATAGCTCAGTAGTCAACTGAGCTATTTCAAATCCTAAAAGATGATGCTGTGAAAGTGCTGCACTAAATATGCCAGCAAATTTGGAAAACCCAGCAGTGGCCACAGGATTGGAAAAGGTCATTTTTCATTCCAATCCCAAAGAAAGGCAATGCCAAAGAGTATTCAAACTACCGCACAGTTGCACTCATCTCACACACTAGTAAAGTAATGCTCAAAATTCTCCAAGCCAGGCTTCAACAGTACATGAACCGTGAACTTCCAAAACTTCAAGCTGGTTTTAGAAAAGGCAGAGAAATCAGAGATCAAATTGCCAAAATTCGTTGGATCATCGAAAAAGCAAGAGAGTTCCAGAAAAACATCTGTTTCTGCTTCATTGAGTACACCAAAGCTTTTGACTGTATGGATCACAGCAAACTGTGGGAAATCCTTAAACAGATGGGAACACCAGACCACCTTACCTGCCTCCTGAAAAATCTGTATGCAGGTCAGGAAGCAACAGTTAGAATTGGACTTGGAACATCAGACTGATTCCAAATTGGGAAAGAAATACATCAAGGATGTTTATTGTCATCCTGCTTATTTAACTTATATGCAGAGTACATCATGTGAAATGCCAGGCTGGATGGAGCACAAGCTGGAATCAAGATAGCTGGGAGAAATATCAATAACCTCAAATATGCAGATGACACCACCCTTATGGCAGAAAGTGAAGAACAAAAGAGCCTCTTGAGGAAAGTGAAAGAGGAGAGTGAAAAAGTTAGCTTAAAGCTCAACATTCAAAAAACTGAGACATCTGTGGCATCTGGTCCTGTCACTTCACGGCAAATAGATGGGAAAACAATGAGAACAGTGGCTGACTTTATTTTGGGGGGCTTGAAAATCACTGAAGAAGGTGACTGCAGCCATGAAATTAAAAGACACTTGCTCCTTGGGAAAAAAGCTATGACCAACCTAGACAGCATATTAAAAAGCAGAGACATTACTTTGCTGACAAAAGTCCATCTAGTCAAAGCTATGATTTCCCAGTAGTCATGTATGGATGTGAGAATTGGACCATAAAGAAAGCTGAGCACTGAAGAATTGATGAATTTGGACTGTGGTATTGGAGAAGACTCTTGAGAGTCCCTTGGACTGCAAGGAGATCAAAGCAGTCAATTCTAAAGGAAATCAGTCCTGAATATTCATTGGAAGGACTGATGCTGAAGCTCCAATACTTTGGCCACCTAATGGGAAGAAATGACTCATTTGAAAAGTCCCTGATACTGGGAAAGATTGAAGGCAGGAGAAGAAGGGGAAGGGAGGATGAGATGGTTGGATGGCATCACCGACTCGATGGACTTGAGTTTGAGCAAGTTCCAGGAGTTGGTGATGGATAGGGAAGCCTGCGTGCTGCAGTCCATGGGGTCGCAAATAGGCAGACACAACTGAGCGACTGAACTGAACTCGCGTAGTAGTCACAGTCATAGTATGCTGCTGCTGCTAAGTCGCTTCAGTCATCTCCAACTCTGTGAGACCCCATAGCGGCAGCCCACCAGGCTCCTCCGTCCATGGGATATTCCAAGCAGAGTACTGGAGTGGGGTGCCATTGCCGTCTCCAACAGTCGTAGTATAGAGAGCTCCAATATAAATCATTACAAAATGACAAACATCACAATTTTAAAAACACAAATGTCATGAGCAAGCAATGAAGGAGGAAATGAAGCATTAAATTAGTGAATATATGCTAGTTTTTGCCTATGAAACTGGATAAGATTTTAAAGCTCGATAAAAAGCAAATGTTGGTGAGGGTAAGTGGAAACTAATATTCTCACACAATACTAGTGAAAATAAAACTCAGTGCAAACGTTTCAAAAGGCATTTACTCTCTATGCACCAAAAGCCTTAAGGATATTCATAGCCCATGAAACAACAGTTCCACCCAGGGAACATCATTAGAGAAATAATCATGAATAGTCCTTACATTTAAATACAGAAAAACTCAGAGCAACTTTTTCTGTAATAGCAGAAATGTTGAAAATTACTAAATGCCTGATGAAATAAAATTTATATTTTAAGGCAGGGCAAGAAATATGAGAGGCTGGAGGATGGGAGAGAGGACCCAGAGAGAGGCAGGCAGGTACACAATAATCTCTGATCTGGTTACATGCAACAGACATGACACCTGACCCTGTGGGCACCCTGTGTGCTTCACAGACCAACACACTCAGTCCCTGCTCAGCAGTCCCATTCCTCTCACATAGACAGACTCCATACCCTCATACAGCCTCATACACCCACAGGCACCCTCACATGCACCCTCACACACACACACACACACACACACACACACACACACAAGCACAGAGCCTACAGGAGCACAGACACAGGAAACATGGGGACCCAGGGGCAGTGCTCACACATCAGGCTTGTGGAGCATGTGGGAACAGCCCAGAGTCCCAGCTGAGGGCAGTCACTGGACCTTCCGCACACTAGGAGCCACTGGGACTCTTAGAAACTCCCTGAGAACAAGGGAGACAGTGGAGGGACTCAGGCTGACCCAGCTCGGTCCAGACCAAACCTCACTGTTCTGTAAAATCTGCAGCAATGACCAGTGGACCCCACACAGGAGAGGGACCAGTATTCACAGTTGGTGTGGCTCCTTTTTGGTCAAAAACACTGATGCTCGGCTCCAGAACTCCAGACACCTTTCCCTTCACCAAGGCATCCACTCCCTGCTGTGGACCCAGGACAGAGGGGCAGCTCTTACCTTGACCACCCACCACGGTGCCGAGGAGGAGGACACAGAGTCCCCGCAGGGAGAGGTGTCTGCTCAGAGCCATCTTGACTTCACGTCCTCAAGGTCACAGTCCCAGCTGCAGGATCAGCCTGTGAGGAGGTGTCAGGGTGCCGACCGGGGTCTATATAGACCACCCCTTACACCCTCCCTCCTGGGAGCCAATAGCGACACCTCTCACCATTTCAGGCAGTATCGGAGGCTGCATCTGCCACTTTCTGCAGCTCAGACACCAATGAACTTCTGCATCTTCAATATCTCCTTATATGAACAATACGGTCCTTCGACCTCCTGCTTCCGTGGTCCTGAGAGCCGGGCTCCATGACCGAGGCTGGTGTAGAAAAGTTGCATCAAAAAGCATGAGTGACATTTTCTCATCTGATCACCCAGACCAATACCATAGACTGTGAGATCTGTCAGGGTCAGAGGAGGGGATCTGTTGGCCTGTGGAGAATATTTCTGATGGAATCAAGCATTGATCCTCCCTGGGACTGAGCTCAGGGACAAAGAAGAGAACTACAAGAAGGCTTGAAATACAAGCATATTTATCAGGCCAGCAGAAAGTGAGGACCAGGAGCACAGGAATTCATAGGTGACCACGGTGGGAGTGAGGTGGGACCCATCAAGTGGAGGGGATGAGTTTGCTTGTCTTTTCCCCCCTTCTCAGAAGGATCTGTAGCCTGGGTACTGAAGCACGTGCATGCATTCTCTGTTGTGTCCAACTCTTTGCAACCCCATAGACTGTAGCCCTAACAGACTCCTCTGTCCACAGGATTTCCCAGGCAAGAATACTGGAGTGGGTTGCCATTTCCTTCTCTGGGGGATCTTTCTGACTCAGGGATTGAACCCACGTCTCCTGTGTCTCCTGCATTGGCAGGTAGGTTCTTTACTCCTGAGCCACCTGGGAAGCCCTATAAGGGATTTTCAGACACACTAAATCCCTTCCCCTTTATTGCATTTCAGTTTGTGTGAAATATCCCTTTCAGCTAGTCACCAAATAATGCTTCATGAGAGAAAGAGATTGCTGTTATATGAAGCAAAGAGAAAGTAGGAGTCATCATTCAACTCTAGCCTGCCAAAATCAGATTTGGGGATCTCTAGAATAAAACATGTAGTTTAGAAAGACTTAAGTTTCCTAAACTTTACAGTTTCCCTCTTTGCATATTGACAATTTGGTTTGATAAGATTCATTGTATTGTTAGCCATTACTAAAGAAGATGCAAAATATAATTTAAAGGAACTACCCCAGACAAAAGGAAAAATAGAAAATATTATGCTACACAGTAGCTACAGGCAAGGGGTCAAAGTAGAGGCCTGTGAAGCAGAAAAGAAAAGGGTTCATGCTGCCTGAAACTATCAGTCACCCCACCTCCTTCATTCTACGTTTAACAGGAAAAGCGGCAACAAGAATGGAAGCCCGGGTGGATGAGGGGACAGATCAAAGCAGAAGGGGCTGAAGTTCAGTGTGGCCATTGCTGCCTCATTCTGTTTTCACTGATCAGAAGAAGCCCCCCGATGGTAACCAGAAAGTAGTCCTGGGGTGAAAAAAAGACTGAGAAGGACAGTAAGGGGATATAAGATAGTGAAAAAACTCAAGGTCACTAACATGCTACCCCCATGCCTCATGCCCGCTAAGGCTAAAGATTCCCATGATGCACCCCTGTGGTCCACACAAGCCCATACTGAGGCCCCCTCACCTGTCTGACTCTCATCATTTCAGCAGAGATGGGGGAAGGACACATCTGTGACACACACACTTCAGAGTCCCCACCAGAGGTCAGAGATGGATGGCTCTATGCGCCCCACCCCCCCACACACACACCTTAAGGTCTCAGTGAAGCCAACACTGAGGGCAGCTGTGGGCCAGTCCACAGCCCTGTCACATCCCCGACCAGATGGACTCCTCATCCTGGTCATCAGACATAGCTGCTTCTCTGTCCTGTCATGCCTATCCTTCCTATTTGAGACTCAGGTAAATGAAAAGGGAGAAAAGTCAATTGAAAACATTTTTTTTTCTCTCTTTCTATTTAAATGTGCTAATATTTTATTTTACAACAGTCACTTACTTGTTCTGTGTTCCTCTCACTTCCAAGCCCCCATCTGTACATGAACTCCAACTCCTTCTGTATGTTTGACACAGTAATGATAAAACTGATTATAAATGTCAAAACCAGAATATAAACTCAAGGGCTGGAGTAGGACCAGTATCTGCTCAGTCGCTTAGAGTCAATGCTCTACTCCCCCTGGGGCCCAGAGTCATCATTCCTTACCCAGTTATGAACTCCACAGCATCACCAAAATCCATGAGGCAGACACCTAGAACACACGACATGCTTCCTGGGGTCCACTCATCCCTCCCACAGGATGACACAGGGGTGCATTCAATGGACCAGGTACATACGGTCTTACCTCGGGATTGAGATCTCACAGATAAGACACTGTTAGGGGCTCCAGATTCTATTATAGGGAGGGGTGGGCTGGAAAGGAGGGGCTAACTCAGGGCTAGTATAGGGTCCCCAGCACCCACTACCCCAGAGCTGGGAGTGCAGCGTCAACATGGACCAACTCATCCTCTGATGGAGGTATGTCTTCTCTGACACATAAAATCTCAGTGTCCAATCTCATCCAAGATTTGATGGAGGAAAGCTTTAGTGAGGACACCAACCAACTTTGTCCACAATGAACTTGAGAGAGTGTACTTCAGGTGTCAGGAGAACAGACTTGGGAGCCAGTTTGCTCTGTCATGACACAGAGCTCAGCCACACACCATGTGTGTGACCTTGTACAGGGTCCTTACACTCTCTGTGTAGTGGCTCAGTCTGTAAAAGGAGAGTTATGTTTGTGCCTAGATGACAGAGTTTTGGTTAGAATTAAATGAGTTGGCATTAGTAAGAGATATAACCTTTAGTTACTAGTAGTACATAGTAGTGATAGAGAAACAATATTAGGGCCCCTCTCTCCATCCCATCCCAGGAATCACAGAACTCTAGAACAGGAATTAAATTCTGTTATCTTGAGTCTTGACTGGAGCTATCAAAATTCTCCCAGAGTTTTGACATGCTATGATGGTGATTGGTGCCAGAGTTGTGAGTCTTCCACACATCACCCCTTCTCTCTGTCTCCCATTCTACTGCTCATGAACTTTGACCTTATCAACTGTGAACCTCATGAATTAAGTTGTTTACTTGCTAATTTTACTTTATAAATGGACTTGGTAAAGGTTCTTTGTATAATTCACCTTCTTATCCCCAATGCCTGCTGATTAAAAATCCTAAATGATGTCTCTTGTATACCTGAATGAATGAATGTCAGCCAGGTATTTTACACAAATCATTTCAATCAAAAGAAATCTTTTGAGAAATAATTTAACTTGTTGTGAGGACCTAAGAGCACAATGCAAGTTGTGTCAACTTTTGTAATGATATTTCAATATGATTAAATGGTATAAGCTATGCATGGTTCACTTCATACTTTGCTGCAATGAATGCAGTAAATTGCAATACCAGAAACAAGGCTAGCCCCATTCCAAGAGCAGTGCTGAGTGAGCCAGTTCTAAACACGTATAAAAAAGCTGCAAGTGTCTTTGCATATCTGAAGATAAAGAAGATAAACCACAGCACCCTGACAGGTGAAGGCCATGAAGCCTCCTGTTCTTGTCTTAACCAGATATGGCCAAGTGGTCAGGATGTTTATGTATTTATCATTTAGCACATTTTCAATTCAAACCACACGTAACTGTAACAGGAAGAAATTTTTTTATTTTAACAGCTTTCATATTGAATTAGAAGTGCAGAAGCAAAGAGCAGGAAGAATTCTGTTCTTTAACTTAGACTGTTTACTTGGTCTTATGGTAAAGCAATACAATCTGCAGCAGCATTATTCCCAAATCACCATGAAAAAAATAGAGCTTTCAGAGGTTCAGTAATCTCTTTGCCAGGAAATTAATAATTAAATCTGCTTGTTTGAGGAACATTTCCTCAGGACCAATCAGACAGAGTGACTAAAATGCAAAATATTTTTAAATTAAAATAGTGGTACACAATTTAAAAGGAAATAATTCATTGAGTTGTTACACCAAAGCATTGGAGACCTGCCTCACCATCTGTGTTCCTTGCATGGATGGATGGTACCAGGGTTCGTAAAGTCTCCTTTACCAAAGACCACTTCATCACAAGGGCGTAAAAGAAGGAGCAAGGTCATGAGCTGGTGATGCAGCCCATCATCTCTGTTCACCCCTTTACAGTCTATAACCAGCAACACTGAACCAAGAGTATGGCTCTGAATTGGCCTCATTCACTCCTCCATAGTGCAGCATCAGATACCCAGAGACCAGAGCAGATCAAAGCTACTAAATCAAAGACAAGCAGATTCTAAGTGGAGAGCAAGCAGACCAAGGACTCTTCCCCACTGCTGTTGGAAACGAAGAAGCCCTCCCACCCCAGACACCATCTGTGGGAGGAGAGAAAAGAAGATGACTCTTTAAATAGAGGAAAACCAGTCTCAGCAGGGAGCTTGAACTAGAAATGACAAGACAGTTATTACAATGAACCCAAGCTAAGTTGAGGGACAAATTTTAAATGGGAGAGTCTGTGTTAATGTTATGGAACTTTCAATCCATACAAACACACCTTGCTAGTGCACAAGATGAAATCAGTTATAATAATAGAGAATATTACATTTACGTATATTTGAATTCTAGAGGACACATTTTTAAGCCTACTACAAAAATAAAATTGATAAATCTTCTCTTATTTTTAAATGCATAGAGTTTTCACCTCTGTGAATTCTTTCTAATTCCTCCAGCTCAAACTTACTGCTGCATCTATTTAATCTATATAAACTTTCTTATACATACTATATGGTCTCCAAAGTGCAGGCTTACGGAGAGCAAGTATTATGTCTTACTCTTCAGTGTCTCCTTAAGGTCAAGTAAAGGCACATAGAAAGAGCTTAACAAATATTGGCTAACTAAAGAAGTGAATTCATGGACAAATGCTGAAAATCACCCTGCAGTTAGTGATACTGAGTGGAGAAGGGAGGTGGGGGACAGGGGAGATACAAATCTGACTAATCCCACCTGGCACAGACTGAGGTGGAATAAGGAGTCAGAGACACACAAGCCAAAGGATAAAAATAGGAAATGCCTTCAAATCCCACTTGGGGAGGGTAGGAGCACATTCAATTTCTGCACAAAGCTCTACCTCAGTAGCTTCTCCAACGTGAGAAAAAACTGACAGCACTGCTCTCAAGAGTTCTACTGAGGGATGTGGATAGACAGTAATACTCATCAAACAGCTGTATTTCCAGTCCTCAGGGACTCATTCTGGGCAATGAAACGTGGGTGGTGACACCTGTGTCACCTCTGAGTGGAGGCAGGAAAAGCCCAAATGTGATTCTCTAGTCTCTCTCTTTTCTGCCCAAGAAGTTGTATGTTCCAGATGGTGCACATGTAAGAGTCTCACTAATCACTAACAACTGTAGGTTGTGATGAGTGTGTGTGTGCACATGTATGTATGTGTATGTTTCTATATGTGTGTATGTGTGTCTATATGTGTGTGTGTGAGAGAGACAGTGAGATTTGGGGGTCACTTTTTCCAGCAGCAGAACAGAGTCTCTTCCGATGGATACAAAGGAGAAAGAAGACTTGAAAAGAAGACAGAATCTGTCACATGAAGCAGATACTCTCCTGGATCTCCTCTTCCTTCTGTGTCTTTATCTCAAACTACTCCCTCTGATCTCACCTTGCTTCCTCTGTTGGGCTTGGTTGTTTCTCAGTCACCATTTCTGATTTATAAACAACTAGACCTAAGTCCTGTTTAAGACCACCCACCCCTGGTGCATCTCTTGTTCCCTTTAAATTACTCTGTGCTGACAGTCAGTCTCAGTTTCCCAAATTTGCCTCTTAGCATTTTGACCTTCATCCTTAAACAGCTCTCATTTCCTCTGAGTTAGTCAGTCCATCATCTCTGATCTTATTTCACCTTCCACCAATCCTGTACTAATGAAAAGGTAGCATGTGCTTTCTAAGTCCCCTGTTTCTTCTTGATTTCCTGAACAAATCTGATTGTGCATTTACTGCTCCATGTATGTAATTAACTTCTTCCCCTTTCAGTTCAGTTTAGTCAATCAGTAGTGTCCAACTTTTTGTGACCCCATGGACTGCAGCATGCCAGGCTTCCCTGTATCACCAACTCCTGGAGCTTGCTCAACTCATGGCCATTGAGTCGGTGATGCCATCCAACCAGCTCATCCTCTGTTGTCCTCTTCTCCTCTTGTCTTTAATCTTTGCCAGCATCGGGGTCTTTTCCAATGAGTCAGTTCTTTGCATCAGGTGGCATCATTCTCTGCATCATTGGATTTTCAGCTTCAGCATCAGTCGTTCCAATGAATACTAAGGACTGATTTCCTTCAGGATTGACTGGTTGGATCTGCTTGCAGTCCAAGGGACTCTCAAGATTCTTCTCCAACACTGCAGTTCAAAAGCATCAGTTTTTCAGTGCTAAACTTTCTTTATGGTCCTGCTCTCACATCCATACATGACTACTGGAAAAAACATAGCTTTGACTAGATGGACATTTGTTGGCAAATAATGTCTCTGCTTTTTAATATGCTGTCTAGGTTGGTCATAGCTTTTCTTCCAAGAAGAAAGTGTCTTTTAATTTCATGCCTGCAGTCACCATCTGCAGTGATTTTGGAGCCCAAAAATATAATGTCTCTCACTGTTTCCATTGTTTCTCCATCTATTTTCCATGGATCGATGGAACCAGATGCAGTGATCTTCGCTTTTTAAATGTTGAGTTTTAAGCCCACTTTTTCACTCTCCTCTTTCACTTTCATCAAGAGGCTCTTTAGTTCCTCTTCACTTTCTGCCACAAGGGTGGTATCATCTGTATATCTAAGGTTATTGATATTTCTCCCAGCAATCTTGATTCCAGCTTGTGGTTAATCCAACCCAGCATTTCACATGATGTACTCTGCATATAAATTAAATAAGCAGGGTGACAATATACAGCCTTGATGTATTCCTTTTGCAATTTGGAACCAGTCCTTTGTTCTATGTCTGGTTCTAACTGTTGCTTCTTGACCTGCATACAGATTTCTCAGGAGGCAGGTAAGGTGGTCTGGTACTCCCATCTTTGAAGAATTTTCCACAGAAATAATTCTTCACGTTTGGGTAAGAAATAATTTTGCTAATTTTTTTTTCTCAACTCAAGAAAACGGCACATTCAAAACCTATATCTTTGTGAGCACAACCCTAGGGCCTGCCTCAGAACATGGGAGAAGTTGGTGCAAGGACAGTCTGTGAAGGTGAGGTTTCATTACCTTCATGATTAATCTACCTTTGCTCAGAACTGATGTAATTACCAACTCCAGAGCTATTGAGTTCCTGCAGGTGGTCATTCTTAAACCACTTAAACTCAAGATTAGTGCCACTGGGATGGCACTCAGAGTTCAAAGGCTGAGTGGTTGCTCAGACTTAAACTCTATGACCCGATGCTCTATTGTACGTGGAGCTTTGATGCAGCTGAGTCCAGCCTGCAGATAAGCCTAAGAACACTGGAAATATAGCAAAATGTGTTTCTCTTTTAACATCTAAAAGTCTGTGAACAGATTCTCTTTTCCTTATCATTGACTCCTTCCCCATCTGGGCATGCTACCCAAGGCTACTGCAGGCCACAAGTATCTGCTAAGGCCCTTCCAGGGCCCAGGATTGGAGTGAGGCCTGTACATGAGTATAAGTTCTGCATTTCCACTCTCTATAACTTAATAGATGCTCAGATAATGTTTGTTGAATGACTGAATTAGACCCTGCTAGACATTTAAGAGAAATTATCTTAAATATAGAGAACTATTTTTGAGGACATCACTTAGCTAACTGACATTTTTGTTTTAAAGGCAAATGTTTTCGGCAATTAACAGGGCAAATTTTTATTTTCAAACAGAGGGAGCTTATCACCAACAGACATGTCACAATGAACACTGCAAATCTCCATCTCTAAGGATACACAAGACAAACCACAACATACTAACATGTGGCCTCTTATTAAGTTTTAATCAGACCCAATGGAGGAGACAAGCTATTCATATGATTTATCATTTGGCAGTTTTTCAATTAAAACCTCACAGCAACATCACAGAAAGAAAGTTTGCAATTAAAAAGTACAGCTGCACTGTCTGTATGACATAAAGAAGGAGATTAGCAGCAGAAAGATTTTTTTGCTTAAAAAAAAAAAAAAGGCAGATTAATTCATCTTTCACTCTGTGAAAGGAAAGTCCTCTGAGGCTGATCCTGAAGAATGCTGTAGAGACCAGGACAACTCAACTATTCTGCAGAACAGTTAGAACTGAGAGCTAATAACTTTGGATAATGGTGTGCTCTGACTTCTTTCTCTTTACTTTTCGTGACTCTACTGTCAGTTCAGTTCAGTCACTCATTCGTGTCTGACTCTTTGCGACCCCATGAATTGCAGCACGCCAGGCCTCCCTGTCCATCACCAGCTCCCGGAGTTCACTCAGACTCACGTCCATCGAGTCAGTGATGCCATCCAGCCATCTCATCCTCTGTCGTCCCCTTCTCCTCCTGCCCCCAATCCTTCCCAGCATCAGAGTCTTTTCCAAGAGACTTTTCCAGAGTCATTTCGCATGAGATGGCCAAAGTATTGGAGTTTCAGCTTTAGCATCATTCCTTCCAAAGAAATCCCAGGGCTGATCTCCTTCAGAATGGACTGGTTGGATCTCCTTGCAGTCCAAGGAACTCTCAAGAGTCTTCTCCAACACCACAGTTCAAAAGCATCAATTCTTCAGCACTCAGCCTTCTTCACAGTCCAACTCTCACATCCATACATGACCACAGGAAAAACCATAGCCTTGACTAGACGGACCTCTGTTGGCAAAGTAATGTCTCTGCTTTTCAATATGCTGTCTAAGTTGGTCATAACTTTCCTTCCAAGGAGTAAGCGTCTTTTAATTTCATGGCTGCAGTCACCATCTGCAGTGATTTTGGAGCCCAGAAAAATGAAGTCTGACACTGTTTCCACTGTTTCCCCATCTGTTTCCCATGAAGTGATGGGACTGGATGCCATGATCTTCGTTTTCTGAATGTTGAGCTTTAAGCCAACTTTTTCACTCTCCACTTTCACTTTCATCAAGAGCCTTTTTAGTTCCTCTTCACTTTATGCCATAAGGGTGGTTTTTACATTTTTGTTGCCATGAGGCTCATGTATAACATCTTACAGACACAACAGTCTGATAAATTAATTTCAATCACATACAAAAGCTATAACTTTTTATCCCCTTATACTTTCTGTTTTTGATGTCAGAATTTGCCTCTCTTTATATTGTATATCCACTAACAAAAAACTTTTCTTTATAATTATTTTAATACTTCCTTTAGACTGCAGTTAACTGGTTAGCACAGAGTATTCTGAGTTGTATTACACATTTACATTTACAAGTTCGTTGTATATTTTGTGGGCTTTCCTGATAGCTCAGTTGATAAAGAAACCACCTGCAATGCAGGAGACCCTGGTTTGTTTTCTGGGTTGGGAAGATCCCCTGAAGAAAGGATAGGCTATCCACTCCAGTGTTCTTGGGCTTCCCTTGTGGCTCAGCTGGTAAAAAATCTGCCTGCAATGTGGGAGATCTGGGTTCAATCCCTGGGTTGGGAAGATCCCCTGGAGAAGGGAAAGTCTACACACTCCAGTATTCTGGCCTGGAGAATTCCATGGACAGTCCAGGGGGTTGCAGAGTCGGACACCATTGAGCGACTTTCACTGTATATTTTGTATATTAGAGTATTCTGAGTTGGATTACATATTTACATTTACAAATCTGTTGTATCTTATTTCATTTCTATCTCTGTAAGACAACCGATTTCCTTTGTGGAGCAACTCAGCCTGTGCACAACAACTACTGAGCCCATGCTCTAGGACCTGCAAACCGCAAATAGAAGCCTGCATGCTGCAACTACTGAAGCCTGAGCACCTGAAGCCTGTGCTCCGCAACAAGAGAAGCCCCCACATAGAGAAGCCTGCTGTCCACAAAGAAGAGTAGTGCCTGCTTGCGGCAACTAAAGAAAGCCCATGTGCAGCAACAAAGACCCAGTGCAACCAAAAATTAAAAGCAGTAATAATAATGATAAGAAATACTTTTAATCTCATTTTGTTCACATATTCTTTTCCTGAATTGGATTGTTTATCTGTATTTTTTTGGAGTTCACTGAGCTTCTTGGCTGGTATACTTTATTTCTTTCATCATATGTCATTTATTTCATTACTTCCCAATGGTGAATAGCTATGTGAGCTGCCCTGGGAGAAGTCCTGGACATCTTCCCATTCCCAAGCACAGCCTAGAACTATGAAGACTGAGAGTGTGAGCATAGGTTGGAGTCCTGGACACCATGCAGGCATCAAGCAGTAACTGGGTGGACTCAGCTCACAGCTAGGCCAACACTCCCAGTTCTTATATTAGTTCAGCAGCTTCTCCACATGTCCACAATGGAATGGGGGTGGGGGAGACGTGTTGTGTAAAGATAATATTTACTTGGCTACTCCTGTAAGACAGCTGTCTCTACCCTGAAGCATCACAGCAGGATCATGTTAACATTTTCAATAGTAACCAGATTAAAGCAATCTTGAAACAATATGTTTTCAGCAAAGTCCACTATTCTGAAATTGTTCCTTTAAGTTTTCAATCACATCAGACACCTCCATCCACATATTTGAAACAAATACCCAAATGTTCCTGATCTTCCTTACATCCCTTCTTCTGCATCCCCTCTGCCTAGGTCTCCACTTTCTTGCCCTCTTGTCCCACCTGGATGCAGGGTGTGGTGAGCACCAATTTGCCTTCCATCAACTTAGAAAGAGATATGAGCTGATATAATTCACTCAGAAGGATAGATTACTGGAGAGACAAGAAATAGCAACATCCTGAAGAAATACCACAAAGGGATGGAGAGAATGGATTCATAAGGATTTGATAATCAACTAGACATGGGAGAAGAGCAAAAAGGAATCTATATCTGCTTGAGAAATAAACAGATAAAGTAACCTAGGGAATGAGTAATGAAAAAGGGAGAAGCAGTTACCTAGAGTTAGATTTTTAACTGGTCCATGAAAATTTAAGCAGGATAAGGAAAGCTGTATCCATTCTCTCTCACCAGGCAATGTCCCACTTTGAAACTCACATCCAAGTCTGGTGACCAAGAATAGGTTAAAAACAGGTGATGAGACATCTCAGAGAAGAACATACAGGATTGGGTTTTTTCCATGAGTTTGTGAAATGAAAATATCTCCTGCCATATCAATAAACAAGAAATATCACAGCCATCAATGATTTCTGGTCTCCAAATGTGAGTGAGGGCTCCCAAAACTGTGATCCAGGGGATGCTGCCACTCCCCATGGTGATTGCTGAGGAGCTAGGGGAATGCAAGAAGCAGCCATCTGCCGCTCCTTGAGGTGAATAAGGAAACAGGGTTGGCCCCAGATAGCTGAGCTTCATATGGAAGGAATGAATCCAGTGAGACCAGAGGCTTGCATCTTCCCAATAACAGAATGCTAACTTCCTTAACTTGGTACCTGATCTTGATGTTCAGACTGCCTCTCCCTTTGTTGCAAACTTGTATATAGGCTGACTTCCCCTCCTGCCTCCTTGGAGCAGTTTTCTCAGAGCTACTGAGATGCTGTCTCCAGGGCCTGGAGTCCTAAACATTCCCACCAAATAAAATAACTCTATCAGGTTCTGACTATATTTTTTGGTTGACAGGTTCATCTTGCTAGGAAGGAGAGTGTGAATGTGGACCAAGTTTAGATGCTTTTTCTAAGTAAGAGTGACCTGGAGCATTTGTGATCCTGGGCAAAGTCATGTCCTCAATTAGCCTTTGATGGAGGTGAGAAAAAAAGGCAGTACATCTTGTTTTCCTTTGAGGAAAATGGTGTTTGAGAAACAGACCAATCCTTTAAAAGCATTTAATGTGGAACTTGCTAAATTAGCAACACAGCAAAAAGTTACTTTATTCAGAATATTTCATGTTGAACAATTTCCATATAACACAATTACAGGTCAGTATTACTGTATTGAAATATAGGCAATTAGAATATCTGAGGCTTCATCTCATATTTAATACAACATCATGGGAAAGTCACTGTGGATGTTCCTGGGGCACTGAGTTCAATGTCATCATACCCAGGGTCCCCTTTGTCCCCCTGGAGCAGCCATGGGCTCTCTTCTCCTTCCCCAGGATCAGCTTCCTCTCCAAAGACAAACAGAGAAGAGCCTGAAATAGTAAAGAAAAGTATGGTTAGAACTGAGACAAAGGGGACCAGACCGTGTTGTGGAAGTGAGTAAAGGAAGTGGTGATAACAAAGCACCCCTGGGACCCAGGTGTGGGCAAGGAGGTTCAGGCTGTTTCACACTAGTTACAGTGAGGATGGATCCCAGCTGTCCTCTCAGATCCAGTTCATGTGGTCTCTGGGGCCTCAGTTCATGTGGAAACCCTGCATCACAGGGGACCTGTGCTCACACAAGAGCTCTGGGAAGATCTGCCTCCAGGCTACACAATCAGCAGGGAGATGCCCAAGAACAGTAAGAACATACTAATGAATTTAATGTTCTCCTCTCACAACTGACAGATGTGAAATCATCATGAGAGGGAGAGTGGAGACAGGAAAATATGAGTTCCTCACTCACAAACCAGCTCTGCTCTTAGTTAACTTCTGTTCCCAAATGTCCACAAATAGTATCAAGGTGCAAACACAGGGCACCCCTTCCCAGGGAGCACACAGGCCCTCAGATGGAGAAATGCTCTTTTCTAGAGAATGAGTGTCTTCTCTCGGCTACTGAAATGTCTGGAGCAAATTAGACTTTAGCTGACCACAAACTCTGGTCTATGAACTACCAATATGGCTTAATGTTAAGGCCACTGCATATCATAGATTTTGTACATTAGTGCTGACATACAAACAGAGCTCATCTTAAATTATCAGAATACCTCACAAATTCAATACTGCAGTACATTTTAAAAAATCTCTGACTACCTTTCATGTATAAGACAGCACAGAAGAGTTATCAAAACACTCATTCTATTTGTGGATTTCATACATATGCTCAAATAATCAAGTTTTCTTTTCCTTTTGGCCACTGAACAATGCTTGTGGGATCTTAGTTGCTTGACCAGGGATTGAACTCAGGTCTTAGCAGTGAAAGTGCAGAGTCCTAACCACTGGATTGTCAGGAAACGCCTTAATCTGTAAATTTAAATGCAAGCATATCACATATAAAGTGAAAATTTAAGTTGCAGTATGGAGACATAAATGCCAAGAGGAGAATGATTCCTCACTGCCAAGGAGTGTGATAGCATTAAAGACAGTATACGATTGAGACTGTCACGTCCAACTCTTTGTGACCCTATGGACTACAGCCTGCCAGACTCCTCTGTCCATGGGATTCTCCAGGAAAGAATACTTGAGTGGGTTGCCATTCCCTTCTCCAGGAGATCTTCCCAACCAGGAGGGATCAAACCTGGGTCTCCTGCATTGCAGGCAGATTCTTTACCATCTGAGACACCAGGGAAGCCCATCAAATGCATGAGATTACTGATGTTTTGAAATTCTAGAGAGGCTGGGCATTGAGGAACTCAAATTCACCATTTCCAGGACAGAGACTGAAGATTATAGGAGATGAGCTAACCCCACTCACCTGTCTGAGACCTCATACCATCTTCCTTCACTGGGAGCACTTCCTCTTCACTACCCTGAGAGGCAGGAGGATCCCGAGGCACTGGTACCTCTTCAGCATCATCATAATCCTCACCAGGGGCATCAGTCCTCTGATCTGGCGCTTTTGAGGGCAGAGAAGTGGTCAGATGAAACCACAGTAAGTGGGTTCATCTGGGAAATACCTAAGATCCCTTCTGACCCAGAGTTTCTAAGCCACTAAATAGAGGCACCAGTCATTCCTTGTTTCAAAAGATTTTTTTCTCTAAGACCATGCTTCAGTTTGAAGTGTCCATAAGCCAAAACATGATTTTATACATCTTTCTCAAAGGAACTCTTATACCACTAAGCATTACTAAAGCATTTTGACAAATCATGCTTACCAGATATTATTTTTAGAAACAATGTGTTTCTGTTGTGATTCTGGACACAGAGAGCCCAGCTCCAAATGTGAGACATGACAGAACAGCCAGAGAAGGGGAAGGATGGACTCCATCTCGACACAATGGATGCTACTGCTCCATCAAAGGAAAACTGTTTCCCTTGCCTCTTATCTCTATGATGGAAACTGTCCTCCCCAACACCCAGCTGAGGCGGGTCCATCTCTATTACCTGGAGCAGATCTGGAGTCATCGTTGTCCTCATCATCTGACAGGAAGCCTAATGTGGAGACGAACATCACACAATGCACAGAATGACCCTCCCCACACACAAGGGACCAGTGTTAAGGTTGAGAGGGAACAGGCCTGGCTCATGCAGTGTAGATGGAGGCTGGGGGCTCACAGGGCTCTGAGAGGCAATCCTACCACTTTGGAGGAGCTGCCTCTGTGAGTCTGGGGCATGCCTGGGGGCTGCGGATGCTGAGAAGATGAACACAGCCAATGAGAGTTGACAACCAGAGGTCCCAGGAGGGCAGGCAGAGACACCCACCTGGGCTGCCCAGAAGACCCCCCTTCTGTGTCACAAGGTAATCGAGCTCTTCATACACGGCTTCAGCAAGAGCATCTTCATAGCTGGAAAGGGCTGAGAGATGCCCCAGCAGGTCAGATATGCTGCCCCAGACACCCCGGTCCAGCAGGCTGAGAGATCCCTCAGTAGGTCAGAGATGCCATCCCAGATACCCCAATCCAGCAGACACACCCTTTATCTCCCCAGTGTTCACACAGGGCTTGTCAGGACCTCAGGATAGCTTCCCACCCAGTGCACCTGTTGGCACCTTCTCCCCTCATCTGGCCCTAAATACAGCTCAGCCCCAATTCTGTCTCATCTCACAGGAGAGGCTATGACTTATGAGAGTTCATATACCAGTCCTAAAAGCCTCTGTCTACTCAGCACTTAGAGCTCAGCACAGAACACATGAAGTTCTGCAGACTCAGAACAGAGACCTGCCCCAGGTTCCCCTCCTCACACCTGCCCCATCTTCTGCCTCCACACACTCTCCCTGGTCCCCAGTTCCCCCTGCAGCCCACCTCTGCGCTCTGCTCTCCGTCTAAGCAGCTGAGTCACCAGGATGATGAGGACCAGGAAGAGAAGGGCTCCCAGGATGAAGCAGAAGACCCAAGGCAGGGAGAAGATGCCAGAGAGAGGATTTGAGGTTGGTCTGGTCCCTAAGCAGAACAGGAAAGAGGGTTGGAGAAGGTCCTGGGCAGAGAAACCCTCTGTGCCATAATTTCCAGGAGCTCTGAACAATGGCGCCCCAGTCTCAGATACAAGTACAGTAACAGTGATTCTCCAGGTCTCCTCCTCAGACAAGCCAACCTCACTCCAGCCAGTGTTGCCCCAAGGCAGAGCCAGGGATTGTCAGGGAGATGCCCTGCCAAAACAGCCTCTGAGGACCCAGCTCATCCCCTCTCCTTGGGCTTCAGGAGACAGAGCATCAAACAGTCCTGGGACCCACACCTCACTGATGAGGAGACACTCAGGGGCAGGTGGGAGATCCTTAGAATCTGCACCATGGGAACCAGACCCACTTGGACCCTGGGCATGAGAACCTTTTGACCCCGGAAACCAGGGTAGGGGAGTTCCCAAACATAACGCCCTGGCTCTTCCTCAACAGCCAGAGGCTCTTCAGACTCTTTCCTCTCCTGAGCTGTCAGAGACCCCACAGAACAGGCCCCAGAATCTCAGTATTCTCCCCTGACTGCAGATGGATCACAGTACCTGCTGTAGTCGGGGGCAAAGATGTTCTTGCACCTAAAGAGAAAAAGAGGACTTTGGGTAAAGGGAATTGGCCAGAATGCATAGCAGCCGTTTTTTCCCTCTTGAGCCTGAAATCACCCCTCAGTCTCCACGACATCAGTGTCTGGTCTTCCTGGCTCCCCTGTCCTAGATCAGAGCCCCAGCACCCGGGATGTCTGAACACAAACTCCCCACCACTCCCGGCCCAGCCCACTGCCCCTGTGCTGCCCCAGCTCACCCAGGGCAGACCCCAAGCCCCTCACTCATCAGAGCACCTCACACCAGCATCCTCCTTGTGCTTGCAGTCACTCTGCCCCCAGGGCTCTGCAGCACAGTCCCACAGGGAGGACTCCTGGCCCCTGCACTGCACCTCGTCCAGCCAGATGCTCCCATTTCCAGGGCCGAATGTCGCAGCCTGCAAGGCTTCCAGGGCCTGGCCACAGCCCAGCTGCTGACACACCACCTTGGCCTCTTCCAGGCTCCAGGAGTCATCGCACACAGTGCCCCAGGAGCCGCTGTGCCAGACCTCCACCCGCCCTGAGCACTCGGTGTCTCCTCCCCTGAGTCTCAGCTTCTCTCTGTCTGAAAAGGCAGCAGCCCCTCTTGTGACTGCCCTGGTGGGATGAAGGAGCCCCTGGGAGCCACAGGGGAGGGGGCAGGCTGACGTACCTGTGCAGGGGGCAGCAGTTGGACAGCTCTTGGGTCTTCTTCCTGCAGAGGCAACAATGGGAAGCTATAGTTCAGGGACAGCTGTGGGAGGTCTTGTCCCCAAACATGAGTAACTAAGGATTTTTGTCACAGTCAAATGACAAGAGACCACAGAAGCTTCATCATCTACTTGGCTGAGAGGGTCAGTGCATGTTATCAGCAGCTGAAATTACTGTATCTAATTAGTTGTTTACCATAACAACAGCAAACAAACAGACACAGAGACAAATACAAATATACACCTACATTTTGTAGACTCAACCAAAACCCATCAGTTAGATTTGAAAATATGAAATCATACTAATGACGTCCTACATGGTTCGCAGTGACACAGAAACAGAGAGTAAGTCACCTGCACACGAGATGTAGGCTTCCTCCTTTGGAAAGCATGAGTTGTAATTCCAAGGGTCAGAAGGACACTGCCAGAGAGAGGGGTCAGTTCTCTGGCACTGGATTCCATCTACCCAGTGGGGTCTAGAACCTTCCCTGAGACCAACAGAGGTGTTGAGACTTCCACTGTCCCCACAGCCAAGCTGACTGCAGATGATGGACACGGTGACATCATCCATGGGGCTGCGGCAGACACTACCCCAGGTCCCGTTGTAGAAAACTTCCAGCCACCCAGCACACTCCTGGTCCTCGCTCACCATCCTGAGGGCCAGGAACTCTAAGATCGAAAGAGAGGAGACAGGACACAGTGAGCACCCCACTCAGTGCTCTGGGTTTTACTCTACCCCAGAAATAGTGATCATTCACCCCGACCCAGTGGAGGAGATGCCCACTGGGTGACAAGACTGACTTTTACCTCCCTTTCACCTGACTTTGTCCATTAATGTCTGTACATCTATTTCTACCACAGCAATGTAGAAATAAACAGAGAGGAAGACCAAACTGGGCAGCTGCAGTGATGGGAGCTGAATCCTGATTCCTGACAAAACTTCTAAAAGAACATGTGAAAGAATGTGATGTGGAGAGTGAGGTGGTTGACAGAATAATGGACCCCCAGAGATGTCCACAGTCTAATCCCCAAACCTGTGACAGTTACATTTCAAAAGGGATCTTACAGATGTGATTAATAAGGACCTTGGGATAGAGACATAAAGCTCAAATATTGTGGATTAACCATGTGAGCCCAGCCTTACACATCTTTAAACTCACTACACTAAGAAATGTATCATCTTTCTCAGCCCCAGTCAGAGGGAAATGTGAGTGAGAGAGAACAGTTGGAAGAGGCACTGTTGTCTGAAGAAGAATAAAGAGGGCCCTGAGCCAAGAAATGAGGCCACACAGAAACCACAAAAGGCTGGGAAAGGAGTCCTCCCCAGAGACTCCAGGAAGAATGCAGCCTTGTGGACACTTGGATGTTGGCCCACAGAGACCCTAGTTAGACTCCTAGCAAACAGAACTGTAAAGAAAAAATCTGAGTTTGCACTATGCCAGGCTCCTCTGTCCATGGGATTCTCAGGCAAGAATGCTGGAATGGGTTGCCATGCCCTTCTCCAGGGGATCTTCCTAACCCAGGGATTGAACCTGCATCTTTTACATCTCCTGCAATGGCAGGCAGCTTCTTTACCACTAGCACAACCTGGGAAACCTAGGATTTCCAGGTGTTACTCCCACAGATAACTGCAGAGTGAGCCCTGCTTTCAAGTGTTAACTGTAAGAAACAGCTCTGTCAGGAAACACTACTGAGAATAAAGGACCAGAATCTCAGCTGCTGCAGGAGGAAGTGAAAGCACCCGGTCTTCACGTCTGCTGGAAAGACAGGCTACATAGGAGGAAGCCTCCTTCTCTGGTCCTTTCAGCATCTCTCCATCAGGGCTCAGATCCCTGTCCTCCAGGGCCCCACCCCCTCCCCCAGCCTGTGGACAGTGTGCAGCGCAGACCTGAGCAGATGACCCCCGCGTCCTCCTTGTGTCTGCAGTCGTGCCGCCCCCAGCCCCGGGAAGGGCACCTCCACACGTGGGACTCATTTCCTGTGCAGTTCAGGTCGTCCAGCCAGATGGGCCCTGGCCCTTCCCCAAAGTGAGCTGACCTCGTGGCATTGAGGGCTTCTCCACAGCTCAACTGCCTGCACACCACAAGGGCATCGTCCAGGTCCCAGCCGTCATCACAGATGGTGCCCCAGGAACCCTGGTCAAGGATCTCCACTCTCCCAGCGCAGAGACCTCCTCCGTCCACCAGACGGAGCTGTCTGCTCTCTGAGAAAAGAGAAATGGGACAATGGGGTGGTGACCTCAGGGGTTGAGTAGCATCTTCTCTCCTGTGGGACCCTCACCTGAGCAGTAGGGGGCGCTCTCCTCTGAGGCCGCAGAGCCTGCTGGTTCAGACGCAGAGTCGTTGCACTGGGGCAGCACCTGGGTCTGGTTTCCTGCAGAAACAGCAACGATCAGGGGTCTGGTTGGGTTGAAGAACAGGAAACTGAATTAAACTAAATAACAACCTAGTGATGGAGTTTGAGATGAAAGCTGTAACAGCAGTGAAGTTATTATAGAGTTCAGTTTCTCCATGGAGAGGTCTGCTTCTGACAGTGCCACAATTTTTGTTTAAGCCAAGCTTTACACTGAGAACGAGTTAAATAGTGTGTTCTATACCTAAATCTGGAGAAAGCAATGGCACCCCACTCCAGTACTCTTGCCTGGAAAATCCCATGAATGGAGGAGCCTGGTGGGCTGCAATCCATGGGGTTGCTAAGAGTCAGACACGACTGAGCAACTTCACTTTCACTTTTCACTTTTATGCATTGGAGAAGGAAATGGCAACCCACTCCAGTGTTGTTGCCTGGAGAATCCCAGGGACGGGGGAGTCCGGTGGGCTGCCATCTATGGGGTCGCACAGAGTCAGACACCACTACAGCGACTTAGCAGCATCAGCAGCAGCATGCATTAATCTATATCTAAATAGAAGAAACAAAGCAAAATCTTTTCTGAAAGATTTCTAAAAGTTTTCATCTTCCATGTCTGTCACCAAAAGAAGGAAAAAAAAAAAAAACTCATACAAAAGAGATCAAATGGAAAACCAAAAGGAAAAAGAAGACATTCCCCAAAATTTCCCCAAATATTCAGCTATTAGAGTTACCTGACAGAGAATTTAAATAGCCCTGATTAAAGTGCTCTTAAGATGAATTGACAAAATGTGTTTCTTGGCAGAGAAATTTTAACAACAACAACAAAAAGTTCTAGAGCTAAAAAGCTTAATATTTGAATTTAAGAACTAAAGAATGAATGTATAAGCACATTAGATCAGCATAAGGCAGTTATTAAAACAGAAGATCAGAGGACAAATATTCTATTAGGTTGGTGCAAACATCACTGCGGTTTCAGACCACGAATTTTAAATCATTATAATTAGGCTCAGACATATCTTTATTAATTAAAATAGGAACCATTACAATCAACACATTTTTGCCAATGAGAAATTAGTTTGTTTTTTCCTGTAGTGTAAAGCTGTGCTTTGGGATTTGAGGAACTCTTGGAAAGCATTTTCTGCCTCCTGTTGGTTGTGGAAGCATTTTCTCTGCAAAAAGTTGTCAAGATGCTTGAAGAAGTGGTATTCAGTTGATGAGAGGTCAGGTGAATATGGCAGGTGAGGCAAAACTTCGTAGCCCAACTCGTTAAACTTCTGAAGCGTTGGTTGTGTGATGTGTGGCCAGGCGTTGCCACGGAGAAGAATTGGTACCTTTCTGTTGACCAATGCCGACTGCACGTGTTGCAGTTTTTAGTGCATCTCAGTGATTTGTTGAGCATACTTCCCAGATGTAATGGTTTCGCTGGGATTCAGAAAGCTGTAGTGGATCAGACTGGCAGCAAGTTTGGCCTTGGGAAGTGCTTTGCAGCTTCTTCTCAGTCCCACCACTGAGCTGGTCATCTCCAATTGTCATATAAAATCCACTTTTCGTCATAGGTCACAATTCAATTGAGAAATGGTTCATCGTTGTTCTGTAAAATAAGAGATGATGCTTCAAAATGACAAGTTTTTTGATTTGTGGTCAGCTCATGAGGCACCCACTTATCAAGTGTTTTCACCTTTCGGCATTTGCTTCAAATGCCAAACGACTGTAGAAGGGTCAACATTCAGTTCTTAGGCAACTTCTCATGTAATTGTAAGAGGATCAGCTTTGATGATTGCTCTAATTGGTTGTTGTCAACTTCCAATGGCAGGCCATTGCACACCTCATCTTCAAGGTTCTCATCTCCTTTGCAAAACTTCATTTAAATAAAATTCTTTATTATTTATTTATTTTTGGCTTTGCAGGGTCTTTGCTGCTGCTCAGGCTTTTCTCTAGTTGTGGCGAGTGGGAACTAGTCTTTGTTACAGTGCGCAGGCTTCTCACTGTGGTGCTTCTCATGTTACGGAGAACAAGCTCTAGGGCTTCTGGGCTTCAGCAGTTGTGGTTCCCAGGCTCTAGAGCACAGGCTCAATAGTTGTGGTGCACAGGCTTAGCTGCTCTGCAGCATGTGGCGTCTTCCTGGACTAGGGATTGAACCCATGTCTCCCGCATTGGCAGGTGGATTCTTTACCATAGAGCCACCAGGGAAGCCCTGCAAATCTTCTTGAACAACCACTGAACTATATGTTCATTAGCAGTTCCTGGACCAAATGCATTGTTGATGTTGCAAGTTGTCTCTGCTGCTTTACGACCCATTTTGAACTCGAATAAGAAAATCACTTGAAATTGCTCTGTGTCTAACATCATGTCTATAGTCTAAAATACATATGAAATAAGCAGCAAGTAATAAACCATTAGCAAAAAAAAAAAAGCAAGAAATACACATTAAATGATGTGTAACATAACCAAATTTATTTAAGAATGCATTCCAAGATCAAATGGCAAATTTCAATAATGCAAAACAGCAATGACTTTTGCACCAACCTAACTGCAGGTCACATGGTAAGTGTCCTGGTTATACTGCTGTGTAACAAATTTCCCCCCAAAATTTAGCCACTGGAGGAAAAAATATATACTTCATTTTGCTTAAGACTTCCTGAGTCAGCAATTTGGGAAAGACTCAACAGTTCTGTTTTGGGGTCTTTCAGTGCTTGCACTTAGGTATCATCTGGGGCTGCAATCAGCTGAGAACTGGACTGAACCTGTGGTTACTAAGGAAATTCCTCATAGTATTTTAGTGGTAAAGGGACATCATGACAGCAACCTAATCCAGAAAGATTTTATATGTTCAGAGAGAAATGAGACAGAATGAACCAAAAACTAGCATTGAGGGATTCCAGTTAAAGGTCATCTGGAAATGTTTATATTATTCTTCTAACTTTTCAGTGTCTCGTATTACATCAAAATTAAAAAAAAAAATGTTAAAAGGTGAAAACAAGTCAGAGATAATTCATTCCTAGGACATCGTCCATAAAAGAAATACTAATAACATAAAAAATAAATAAAATGCTTAGGAAAAATGTAGAAGAAGGTGGACAAAACTTCTGAGAGAAATTCAAGACCTAGCTAAATGGAGGGATATATTATGTCAATGGCTTCCCAGATGGCTCAGTAGTAAAGAATCTGCCTGCCAGTGCAGAAGTGGGTTCAATATCTGGGTCAGGAAGAAGACCTGGAGGAGGGCATGGCAACCCACTCCAGTATTCTTGCCTGGGAAATCCCATGGACAATGGAGCCTGGCAGACTGCAGTCCATGGGTCACAAAACACTTGGATGCAACTTTGTGACTAAACAACAATAAAAATTATGTCAATGAATTGAGAGATCCAAAATTGTCAAAGTCAGTCATTCCCAAATTTCTATGTAGATTAAATCTAATCTTAATCAAAATACTCTTATGCTAATTTTTTAGGGAGTGTGAAAAATAACAAGCAGATTCCAAAATTTAGACAAAATACAAAATACCAAGAATGACCAACACAGTTGGTAAGAAAAGGAACAAAGTTAAAGGAGTTAATATAAAGTAACCCCTGTAAATTAAAATTATCTAGACTTATTATAAAGTTATAGTAATTAAGAAAATGCAGTATTGGTGCAAAGACAGACAAATGATACAGTGGAACAGAATACAGAGTCTTTAAAAAGACTCAGACATATGTGCTCTTCTGCTTAAGATAAAGGTAGCACTGCAGTGGGGAAAAAAGTCTCTCCAGAAAAAGATTCTGAGTGAATTGGATGTCCATGTGAAACATGACTTATCTTACACAGATATCAATCCCAGAAGGAAGGTACAATTACATGCAAGAGAAAAAGAAACTTTTGTAAGATACTCTAAGAGAATATTTTCATGATCTTGGAGAAGGGAAAGTTCTTTTTAAAGGGATATAAGAAGTATTAAATATACAGGGAAAAGTTGGCAATTGTATTAATATTTCCTTCAAATTAAAAACTTGCTTTATCAAAGGATCCTGTACCATTTAGAAAAAGAAAAGACCAAGTGTTAAACACACAAAATAAGTAACATATATTTGTGCCCCAAGTCATTGTCATGCTACATTCTAGCAGCATATTTATAATAGTCAAGAGCAGGAAACAACTCAAATCTCTAACATCAGTTGAATGGATCAATGGCCATGTTATCAATGAAAGCAATATTCTACTGTAATAAAAATGAATAAAGTACTGCTATAAACAACATCATGAGTGAATCCTAAACATAATGTTGAGTCGAAGAAGTCACACACAAAAGAAAACACACTGCATCATTTTATATAAAGTTCAAAAACTGATAAAACACTCTATGATAGTAGAAGTTAGATAAGCAGTTTTCCCTGGAGAGGAGGGAGGCCAGTTATTGGAGGCAACAGTGACTCTTGGGGCTGGGAATGTTCTCTTTGCTGCTCTGGGTACATGACTGAAGTCTACACGTATTGCTTATACACTGTCTTCTATGATCATATGTCAATAACAATGTTGCTTTAAAATATATTATTCCCCTTCACACTTCTTGCCCTAACCTGAAAAATGAGTGAACAATGAGGAGCACCATATTTCATCATGAAACATCTTCCAAAGCCAGTTTTCCCTCACTCTCTGCTCTTGGGGACATTTCACTCCAGGAGCATCCTAAGTACCAATAGCCCTTCCCTGTCTCTTACCTGAGCAGGTCACAGAGGCCGTGTTGCCATGGGAACAGTCAGGACCACCCAAGGCAGTCACAGGGCAACTCCACAGGAAGGACTCTGCACCCGAGCAGTGAAATCGGACTGTTGAGATCTGATCACCTCTCTCCACCAAGTGTGGTCCTCTGGGGGTGGAGATGGCGATTCCACAGCCGAGCTGACGACAGACAACATTGGCATTGGCCAGACTCCAGTGGGAGGCACAGAGCGCTCTCCATCGTCCAGAAATCTTCATCTCCACCTGCCCCTCACATTGAGAGGAGCCATTTGTCATGAGTCGGACTTCTGAGTATGCTGGTAGAAGAAGACAGAGTTTCAGCAAAATCACATGACTTTCTCACCTGAACAGAGTGTGCAGGGAGGTTAGTCCTGACCTGCATCTCACCTGAACAAACAACCTGAGCAGCTCCACTGTGGTGACAAGTGCCCCCTGGACAAGGCACTCTGGGGCACCACCAGAGCTTACGTTCCTCCCCCTCACACCTGAACTCTTCAGCCCAGACCTGGCCATCAGACTCTCTGAAGAGCTCGTGTCCCAGAACAGACACAGCCTCGCCGCACCCCAGCTCTGCACAGATGACCTGGGCAGTGGGGAGTGTGAAGTTTCCATCAGACACTGGGGTCCAGTCTTCTCCAGGACGTACTTCTACTCGTCCTGAGCAGGGTCCATCGTCTCCAACCAGACGCACAAATCCTAAGAAAACAACAACAAGAAATCCAGGTCTATGAGTGCCCATAGACCTGGTTTGGCAATTGGAAACAATGTCACAGGCAATAACGTGAAAATTTTTCTTTTCCAGGAGTGGTGCCTGGAAAGAGAATTGGACAGTTATTTTCAGAATTTCATGAGCAAGTATTTTCAAGACCAAGTTTCTGAAAAGAAACCCTGAAGGATTTTCAGGGTCAGTTTGAAATGGCTGATTTCCAAAAACATGGATTTTGAGGTTAATTAGGAATGCAAATTCCTCATCTAGAGGCCTGGAAACTACAGAGCCCAAGGATACTGCTCTGTAGTGGGCACCAGGCTCAGGTTCAGAGCTGTACTAACCCAGAGTGAAGTAGATCCATGGGCCTCAAGAGGTTAGAGGACTAAGAGCCACACAAGGTTAGAAGGCCATCCTGAGATTTCTGGGGCCAGAATACTGGCCAGTTTTCTCTCAGGAAACAACACTTAAGTCTCTGAAGATAAGGAAAATCATGCAGGCTGGATCTGTGAGTGAGCAATGACAGTAGACAGACTTCTGGCTTAACAGGAGGAAAGCTAGACATTATAACAAGATTTCACACATGTTTCTTAAAATTTTTCACAGTGAAAAATTCCAAGAATTTCTTAGGTGACCTGATTTTGGAAAGTTGTCCAGAAATCAGTTTGGATAGGAAGAAAGCTCAGAGTCATAGGAGAAGGGGCTGGTCATAGCCATCTTTCTTGAAAGCTTAGAATTTATCAAAGAACCTGGGAGAGAGTGAGTTCTCAGTGGGAGCATGTAAAACAGCTGAGGTTTTTAATTACTTCATACTAGACATGTGATGGAGAAGGCAATGGCAACCCACTCCAGTACTCTTGCCTGGAAAATCCCATGGGCGGAGGAACCTGGTAGGCTGCAGTCCATGAGATCGCTAAGAGTCGGACATGACTGAGCGACTTCACTTTCACTTTTCACTTTCATGCATTGGAGAAGGAAATGGCAACCCACTCCAGTGTTCTTGTCTGGAGAATCCCAGGGACGGGGGAGCCTGGTGGGCTGCCGTCTATGGGGTCGCACAGGGTCAGACACGACTAAATCGACTTAGCAGCAGTAGCAGCAGCAGACATGTGAACTTTAGGAAATGCTAAAGAGTGAAGATGAGTTAAAGTATTTTAATCCTGTCTATATGCTGTTTTTTCCTTTCCTATTTGGGTTCTTGAGAAATAGCTACCATGCTATAAAGAAAGAGAGGAAGAGAGCAGAAGGCAAATAGTGAAGTGAAGTGAAAGTCACTCAGTCATGTCTGACTCTCTGTGATCCCATGGACTATACAGTCCATGGAATTCTCCAGGCCAGAATACTGGAGTGGGTAGCCTTTCCCTTTTCCAGGGGATCTTCCCAACCCAGGGATCGAACCCAGGTCTCCCACATTGCAGGCAGATTCTTTACCAACTGAGCTACAAGGGAAGCCCAAGAATACTGGAGTGGATAGCCTATCCCTTCTCCAGTGGATCTTCCCAATCCAGGAGTCTAACTGGGGTCTCCTGCACTGGAGGTGGATTCTTTGCCAACTGAGCTATGAGGGAAGCCCAGAGAGCAAATTAGCCATACATAATTTAGAAATTTTCAAATTGCAAAAGCCTCAATATGGATGAAAGATAGAATATTTGGGGGAAATATTTGTCCAACAAGTTTTTGACACATTTTATCCCCTGTGCTCCTCCCATCAACCACTTCACCCTGCCACCTTTCCCATTTCTCCCACTGCAGACAAGAGAAAACAATCTTAAGAACCACAAATGGGTGCAAAGGAAATTCTGAACAGGAAGAACTTCTGTAGGAGTGGAGTGAGGTAGGGTGTGTAGTAGGTTAAATGGGGAGTGGGTGGGGTATGAAACTGAGAGAGAGACCAAAGAAAAAACTCATGATCATGGTTTGAACTTCAGGGACCATATTTTGGGTAGAGGAAGGTAATCCAAGTAAAAAAGAAACCCACAACATAAAACACTTTATTTAACACACTTGTCTGGTTTCAAAGTATGCTCATGATAATTTATGTATATGGTGAAATTCTTTCTGGTAAAGGATTCTGATTATATAAATATGTGAACTTTGAAGGTTCAGAAAGAATATTCTAACAAAATAAAAATCTACTACAGAAAAACAGGAAAGAACAGAAAAGACCTAAAAGAAATTAAAGACTTGAAGGATCAGCTTGACCACTTATACAATGGTGAGAGAGAAGATGGTCTGCTTGCCTTTTATTATTTATCACTCTCATCTCCCCAGAGAGACACAGGTTAGAACTTCTAGTCTGGTCTGGTTGGGAGTTTGCTCATAGGCAACACATTCTAATTAAAGCATTTTCAGTCAATACTTTTTAGTTGCTATATTAACCCCGAAGATTACAGATTAGGCAGAACATGAAAGAAATATTTGTTATATGCTGTTTTATGTACCCTGATATATGTTAAATGCTTGAATATACACTGAATAATCAAAAAAGTCTTATACACATAAGGATAGACTCTTCTGAGACAAATTAAGACTTTTTTTGTTTTCTATTTGATTTTAAAATTTGTGTGGGAGATTATGTGTGTGAAAACTGCAAGAAAGTTTGTGGAATAGAAGGCTGATGTCAGTTGATAAGGATATTAAATATAATAAAAATATATCCTTCTCTGGTCTCTTGCTGTACAGACATCCTGCTTTCTTAGGCACACACAGCATCCTCCACACCACTCCTGGACCATCAGTGCTGCTCAGAACACCCCACATGTGCCTTTTTCAGTTCCTATTACAGTCCCTCTCCCTCCCAGCTGCCATAACTCTCTTCTACCTTCTTCAAAAATTACATCTGTCCCATTACTCCTATTCATATCAAACAAACCCCCAAATTCAATTCTCTTAAATCATTGAAGTCATCAGGTATAAACTATATAATTTCTTACCATAAAACACAGAAATTATATTACTTCCACTTTTGACTTGTCAGTGTATGGCTAAGTGTTCTTCCAAAGTTTTGGCCTATACAGATGTCTTAAAAGAAAAAATGGGCAGAGAATCTCTGATAGTAACAATCAAAGGAGAACCTATGACTCAGAGCACTTCATCCAAAGTTCTCTGGTCTTACCTGCAAAGGCCTATGAATATTTACATCTAAAATTTCAAAAGAGACTTGCAATTTGGCACAAATCCATCAATTCCTGTCTCATGTGATTGATCTTCATCTTCATTATGAAGATCAGTTTTCATTGGAATAGTTTAATCTACTATGTCAGTAAGATTACTGGAGAAGAAATAGCAGAGACTTACAGCAGGAAAGTAAATGAAGCACATCACCCACAGAAGCTTTGTGCATTCACAGAGGACGGGTCTGTCTCAGTCCTCTCTAGCCCATCTATATCCTATTGCCCCAGTGATCGGACACCAGCTTCCATGGCACTTTTCATTCTGCCATCACAGGGCAATACACTGACCATACCTGAGCAGACGACTCCTGCATCGTTGTCATGACTGCAGTTGTGCACTCCCCAGCCCCGGGAAGGGCACTTCCACACGTGGGATTCCTTTCCTCTGCAGCCCAATGTGTCCAGCCAGATGGGCCCTGATCCTGCCCCAAAGTGAGCAGACCCCATGGCATTGAGGGCTTCTCCACAGCCCAGCTGCCTGCACACCACGCGGGCATCGTCCAAGTCCCAGCCGTCATCACAGATGGTGCCCCAGGAGCCCTGGTCAAGGATCTCCACTCTCCCGGCGCAGGGACCTCCTCCGTCCACCAGGCGGAGCTGTCTGCTGTCTGAGGAGAGAGAAATAGGATAACGGGGCATTGACAAGGGGGATAAAGGTCTTCTGTCCTGTGGGACCTTCACCTGAGCAGTAGGGGGCGCTCTCCTCTGAGGCTTCAGAGTCCCCTGGTTCTGACAGGGAGTCATTGCACTGGGGCAGCACCTGAGTCTGGTTTCTTACAGCAGTGATAAGAGAATAATAACATTGAAAATGGGCAAAAACAGGAAATATTACACAACTGAGTAGGGTGAGACAGAAGTGTTAACCTCTGATTTGTAGAGTTCTGCACAGCATCTGAGAAAGACTTAAAAGAAATGTTAATCTCTACCAGAAGCAATTGAATGAGTTCAGAGTCACAGGTATGGGCTGACTGCTGAATGGATTCCTTATAAATCACACACACATTGGTGCCCTTGACCTGAAAGTTAAAGGGATTAGATTAAAGGAAATGGAGTCAGGACCCGGCCTCATCAGAAGCCCTAGGTAGCAGCCATGAATCCTCTATCGTTAGAATCATTCTCCTTGGTACAGTCATGCAGAATTGAAAAACAAATGGACATTGAGATGTCTTGGTTTGCCCCAGAATATTTCACTGATGGCTCTAAGCTTCAGACTCCAGATCTGGATACTTTGTTTTAAGAAAATGTGATCTCTTTGAGTGGATTGGGCAACCTTGCACGAGAAATGTCTCAGGTGATATTGACTGACATTGACCAGATTCCACTGGGAATCTTGGAATGCTGCTTCTTCTCTCAAGTAAATATTATCTTTTCTTGCACTTTGTGTCAGGAATCACTATTATTCAAAGTTAGGGGTTATTTGTTCTCCAGGGGGAAAATATTATGCATTTATAATTTTACCATAGAGCAGAAATAGGTTAAATTCTTGCTCTGAAAGCATTTGAACAAACGATACTGACAGACTCACTGTGTTGTTCTTCTTTAATATATAAAAAGCAATGTAAAGAAAGGTTAAATGATGTCTATTCAGTGTTGCATTTTAAGTGAATGATGAAGTAGAGAATAAAATTTAGAATTTTATACTTTCATGAAGAAGGGTTCCAATGGAGGGGTTCACAGCAGGCCAGTGGTCTGCTGGATACAACTTTAAATGCTATAAAATGTTAGATAAAAAATGAAGATATTAGACATTTGTGGACACGATATGAACTAGACATGCTAAAATTCTAAAGAATGGAGATCATTTCATTGTTAACCAAGGATCTGAAGCTTCTCTTTATGGGAATTTCCCAATTTGTTGCCGGGGTTAATGGATCAAAATGTGACAGAGAAGCCTGCATGATTTGGGGGTTACCTGGTGCTGCAGTGACAAAACTGGAGATTTGAGAGCCTCTCTCATATAGCAGATTTTCTCCTCAAATATCTGCCCAGTAAACACGCTGTCAATGGCAGGAGGCCAAAGAACTGTATCAAACACCTTGCAAACAGAGTGGATATTCCTTCATCCCCCTGACTGCTGAGCTACCAAAACATTCAGGTTTTCAATTATAAACTCTAAAAGCCCATAACACAGGGGCAGAGAAATCAGAGGTAGACTGAGTGCTACAAATACTGCAACCCAAACTTGTTACAGCTCAACCCTAGCTAGTATTTAGACATCTGGGTGGTCTGAACCCCTTCTCCCACTTGCTTAACAAAACAGAATATGAATCCTTTCAGGTGTTAGAAAATGTATCTGGGATATCTTATTTTCTTATGCATCATTTTTCTCATTCAGTTAAAAATTGCATGGTATGTAAACAGATGGATGACATGACAAATTTAAAAATTGAAAAAAGGAAGGTAAGAGAAGGTAGAGACACACATGCTAGATATGCTGGACTTAGCAGATAAGGATTTTAACTATGAACAATGTGTTTAGGGGGAAAAGAGGAAAGGAAAGAATCAGTAGGTGAAAAATGTTAACAAATAATTGTAACTATAAGAAAATCAAAGGAACAGTTGCCAACTGAAAATGAAATATCTAGAATTAAGAACTGAATGAATAGGTTTAAAAGAATTTTAGACAGAACTGAACACAGAATTAGTGTCTTAGAGGAGTCCTAAGAGAGATGAGGAGGAGGAAAAAGGGAAGGACGAGAAGGAAAAAGCGGGGGAATAGGAGGAGAAGAGAAACAGAGACAGTGCTGCAGAAGTAATATTTGAAGATATAATAATTAAGAATTTTTTAAATGGATAGAAGTCTATGAAAACCTCCACATCTAGTAAAGCTGCAAAAAATCAAAGGAAAATCTGGAATAAATTTTTTAATACCAAAGAAAGAAAAAAGGAGAGAAAAAGGAACATGAAGCACATGGGTCAATTAAAAGGAAATGGAATACTGTATTGGGATGACCCAGAGGGATGGTATGGGGAGGGAGGTGGGAGTGGGGTTCAGGATTGGGAACACGTGTACACCCGTGGTGGATTCATGTTGATGTATGGCAAAACCAAAAACAATATTGTAAAGTAATTAGCCTCTAATTAAAATAAATAAATTTAATTTAAAAAAAAGGAAATGGTAGATACTAACCCAACAATATCAGTAATTGGATTTGCAATCTAATTACAATGGATTAGATACTTCAAATTAAAGCCCCTCTACTAACTGGGAAACGGCGACCCACTCCAGTGTTCTTGCCTGGAGAATCCCAGGGACGGGGGAGCCTAGTGGGCCGCTGTCTATGGGGTCACACAGAGTCGGACACGACTGAAGCGACTTAGCAGCAGCAGCACTAACTGATAAACCAACAAAATTTGTGTAAATGCTACCTGCAAGATAGTCACATTGTATATGAGAGCGAAGAAAGGTCAAAAGTAAAATGATGGAGGAAAACATATATATTATGTGAATACTAGGCTTCCCAGGTGGTGCTAGTGGTAAAGAACCTGACTGCCAATGTAGGAGACATATGAGACATTCAATCCCTAGGTCAGGAAGATCTCCTGGAGGAGGGCATGGCAACCCACTCCGGTATTCTTGCCTGGAGAATCCCATGGACAGAGGAGCCTGGCTGGCTACAGTCCTTAGCAAAGAGTTGGACATGACTGAAACGACTTAGCAAGCCTGGACACATGTGAATACTAACTATAAGAAAGCTGCAGTAGCTATAGCAAGGTCACAGAAAGGAGATTTTAAGAGAAGATGTGCTAATTTAGTTAAAGAGGATATTTTCATGATCATACAGTGGTACGCCCTTAATAAAGATATTACAGATATCAGAATCCAGGGAAGATATCGAAACATAGCTTTGAAATACAGAATAATACTTGACAGAATGAAAAGAAGAAATAGATAAAATAACAATCAACCTGGGGGAACTTTAACAAATCTTTTTCAATACCATGCAGGCCAGGCATACAAAAAAGAAGGAAGACTATAGTAGATGTAAAACACCACAATCAACACATTTAGCTAAATAACATATAAAGACCAATGCACCCAATAATGAAAAAATTCAGATTATTGTAAATGCACTAGGAACATTTATCAAAAATGACCATATGGTAGGACAAAAACCTTCAGATAATTGAATTTATACAGAGTATTTACTCTGACCACAGTGTAATTAAATTAAGAATTAATAAGAAAATACAGTTAGCCATCCTTATTTGGAGAAATTAAGCAACACCCTTCCAAAACAGTACATGGGTCTGGGAATAAATTTAAACCTTAGAAAATATTGTGAAATAGTGATTGCAAAGATATGATATAACTAAATTCTTCTAATGTAACTAAAGTAGTGCTTAAGGGAAATTTATACCTTAGATTTAGAAAAGAAGAAAGGCTGAAAATGAAAAAACATGTAAGCTTCTATTTAAGAAACTAGGAGAAGAGAAAATAAAGCCTAAAGGATACAGAAGTTGGGATTAACAAAGAAAAGAACAAAAATTAATTTTAAAAAAGAAGGTAAGGATGGTGGTAGTGATGGTGGTTTAGCCCCTAAGTCAAGTCCTACTCTTGCGACTCCATGGACTGTGGCCCACCAGGCTCCTCTGTCCATGGGATTTTAGGAAAGAATATTGGAGAGGGTTGCCATTTCCTTCTTCACGGGATCTTCTTAACCCAGAGATTGAACCTGCATCTCCTGTGTTGCAGGTGGTCTCCTGCATTGCAGGCAGACTCCTGCATTGCAAGTGGATTCTTTACTGCTGAGCCACCAGGGAAGCCCAAGGTAAGCATGATAGAGAAAACAGAGGAAAACCTTTCAAACATGGCTCCTTGAAAACTGATAATCACTGAGCAATACTAACGAGAACAAAGAGAAAATGAAGTTAACAATACCAAGAATGAAGAAATGTCACCATAAATCATATAAATTTTTTTGGTCATAGTTTTATTGAGATTAAATTTACATATCTAATGTGGATAAATACTCAGAAGATATTCAATTTCTCCACAACCTTGCCAAAACTTCTTCTTTTTTTTTTAATCACAGCCATTTTGAGAGGTGTAAAATGATATCTCTTATGGTTGTGATTTACATTTCCCTGATGACTAATAATGTTGAGCATATTTTCCTATACCTATTGGCTATTTCTATATCTTCTTTGGAGAAATGTCCATTCAAGTCTCTGGTTAATTTTTTAATTGAGTTATTATGTTTTTTTTCTTCTTGTTGTTTTGCACTTGAGTTTTAGGATTTCCTTATATATGTTGCAAATTGTCTATTTTTGCCTGTTCTTTTGGTGTCATATCCATGAAATCATGAAATAATGTATATTTATTTGGTGAGGAACTAAATTATCAGGTATCTAAAATGTAATCTGTATATGTTGATGATATTACAACATCACACACAGTAAAATAAATTCAGATTCAGTAAGGTTATAGATTCATCTCACATGCTAGTAAAGTAATGCTCAAAATTCTCCAAGCCAGGCTTCAGCAATACGTGAATCATGAACTTCCTGATGTTCAAGCTGGTTTTAGAAAAGGCAGAGGAACCAGAGATCAAATTGCCAACATCTGCTGGATCATTGAAAAAGCAAGAGAGTTCCAGGAAAACATCTATTTCTGCTTTATTGACTATGCCAAAGCTTTTGACTGTGTGGATCACAATAAACTGGAAAATTCTGAAAGAGATGGGAATACCAGACCACCTGACCTGCCTCTTGAGAAATCTGTATTCAGGTCAGGAAGAAACAGTTAGAACCGGACATGGAACAACAGACTGGTTCCAAAGAGGAAAAGGAGTATGTCAAGGCTGTATATTGTCACTCTGCTTATTTAACTTATATGCAGAGTACATCATGAGAAATGTTGGACTGGAAGAAACACAAGCTGGAATCAAGATTGCCAGGAGAAATATCAATCACCTCAGATATGCAGATGACACCACCCTTATGGCAGAAAGTGAAGAGGAACTAAAGAGCCTCTTGATTAAAGTGAAAGAGGAGGGTGAAAAAGTTGGCTTAAAGCTCAACATTCAAAAAAACGAAGATCATGGCATCCGGTCCCATCACTTCATGGGAAATAGACGGGGAAACAGTGGAAACAGTGTCAGACTTTATTTTTCTGGGCTCCAAAATCACTGCAGATGGTGACTGCAGCCACGAAATTAAAAGACGCTTACTCCTTGGAAGGAAAGTTTATGACCAACCTAGATAGCACATTCAAAAGCAGAGACATTACTTGCCAAAAAAGGTCCGTCTAGTCAAGGTTGTGGTTTTTCCTGTGGTCATGTATGGATGTGAGAGTTGGAATGTGAAGAAGGCTGAGCGCTAAAGAATTGATGCTTTTGAACTGTGGTGTTGGAGAAGACTCTTGAGAATCCCTTGGACTGCATGGAGATCCAACCAGTCCATTCTGAAGGAGATCAACTCTGGGATTTCTTTGGAAGGAATGATGCTAAAGCTGAAACTCCAGTACTTTGGCCACCTCATGCGAAGAGTTGACTCATTGGAAAAGACTCTGATGTTGGGAGGGATTGGGGGCAGGAGGAGAAGGGGATGACAGAGGATGAGATGGCTGGATGGCATCACTGACTTGATGGACGTGAGTCTGAGTGAACTCTGGGAGTTGGTGATGGACAGGGAGGCCTGGCATGCTGCAATTCACAGGGTCACAAAGAGTCAGACATAACTGAGCGACTGAACTGAACTGAAGGTTATAGATATTCTTTACTCAAATTATAAAATTATTTGAAGAAAATAATATGATGCTTGGGGCTGGTGCACTGGGACGACCCAGAGGGATGGTATGGGGAGGGAGTGGGGAGGAGGATTCAGGATGGGGAACACATGTATACCTGTGGCGGATTCATTTCGATATATGGCAAAACCAATACAATATTGTAAAGTTTAAAAAAAAAAAAAAAGAAATAATTTTTTGTAAAAAAAAAAAAAAACCTCCTATATCCTCGAAGAAAATAATCTGATTAAAAGCTATTTGAGATGAAGAATGGCATCTGAAACACTGCATTAAAGGCAGAATTCATAAAAGTAAAACATAGTATATTTGATCATATAACCACACCACATACACAACCCTAAAGACATATGCAAAAAATGGGGTACTTTCAGAAGTATTTAAGAAAAGCAGTAAGTGGTGTTAATTTGTAGAGAGTTCCTATAAATAGATGAAATTTTAAACATTCTAGAGAAAAAATATAAACGATGATGGAAGATATCTTATCTGAAATACCTTTAAGTATTTATTTGTTTATCATGTCCACATTCCACGACAAATACACACACATATATACCCCTGAATGAAAGTTCCACTAGAGCAAGGACCTGCATATCTTATTTACCCCATGTTTCTGCTATTAGGATGGTGATTGCACATTCACCGTTCAACAAGAATGCATGGAGAAGCTTTTCTAAATACCATGATGGGGCTTGATAAATATTATTGAATGAATACGTAGATGAATAAAATTCAGTGAAATAGAATTTCTTTAAATTCACAGTAATCAGCAAAATAGTAAAGCAAATATAAATTAATAGTAATGTTTTCTGATAATGGTGCATATAAAAAATAATTAGTACATAAGCACAGAATTAATTTATATTCAAATTTCCACTTACGTGATTTTTTAAAAGTTTTTCTTAAATTTATTTTTGGCTGTACTGGGTCTTGGCACTGCACGTGGGCTTTCTCTAGTTGTGGTGCACAGGCTTAGTTTTTCCATGGCATATGAAATCTTCCTGGAGTGTGTGCATGTGTGTGCTGTTTCTTCAGTTGTGTCCAACTCTTGTGACCCAATGGACTGTAGCCTGCCAGGCTCCCCTGTTCATGGGATTCTCCAGGCACGAATAGTGGAGTGAGTTCCCATGCCCTCCTCCAGAGAATCTTCCAGACCCAGGGATCAAACCTGCATCTCTTATATCTTCTGCACTGGCAGGCAGGTTCTTTACTACTTCCTGGATGGGAGATCAGATTCATGTCCTCTGCATTGACAGGTGGATTTTTAACCGCTGGACCACCCGGGAAGCCCCACTTATGCAATTTTCAATGGACAATTATTAAATAAATTCTAAGCTACTGTTATGTGTTATTCAGTATGACATTGGTCAAGCAAAGATTGCTGTAAAGAGAGAAAACTCTTTAAAAAGGGAATATATAGTAAAAGTCAGGGGGAAAAAAAAACAAATAGCTACCTAGTAAGGCAGAAATGTGTGCAGTAGACTCAAATAAATTTTCTAAGAAAGATTTGTATTTAGAGGAAGCAAAATTAACCAAAAAAAAAGACACAAAAGAATTGTAAGTGAAAGAAATACACGTAAGTTCAAAAAACACAAGAAAATGGCAGTGTAAATGGCTCTTGTCATAAAATATGAGAACTTGTGTATTCTTTCCACATCATCCTACCAAACTTGCTACCCTCTTCATGCAGAGAACCGCTCAAAAAATGATGGCAGGGCCTCTGTGAGGTGATTGCTCACTTTCAGGGTTAGAGACTTCACCACAACCCATTTTATGGTGCTTTATTGTTGAAAAAATATCATAAATAAAAGTCCAATAGTTTAACACTACTTTGGCCTTTGAATGAAAAGACAAAGATATGAAGAAACAGAGGCAAGGAAAGGGACAAATCTCTGCTTTTGAAATATCTATCTCATTTATTTAATCTATCTCATTATATCATTTGTAGATTTCAGGCACTGCCCAACATATCATCAAGGTATACCTGAATGGGGTGTGTATGGAAGGTGGGGAATAAGAGAGAGAGAAATGTTGAAGGAAGTAAGGTGCTATGGTTTGACTATTTGTCACCCACCAACCACTTTTTGTTGAATTCCAATTCCCAGTGTAATGGTATGAGGCACTGGAGCCTTCTCAAAGTCTTCCAAAAAGGATGAAAGGAAACACTTACAGAGCCATTTATTATGAGGCCGAGATTATCCTGATACCAAAACCAGACAAGGACACCACAAGAAAAGAAATACTGGCTAATATCCCAAATAAATATAGATGCAAAAATCCTCACAAAATATTAGAAAACCAATTCAATGATACCTGAAGAGAATACTGGACAACCCACTCCAGTATTCTTGCCTGGGAAATCTAAGACAGAGGAGCCTAGCTAGCTATAGTCCATTGGATCACAAAGTATCAGGCACAACTTAATGACTAAAACAACAATAATAATAACAACACCAAGACCAACAAGGATGTAAGGATGGTTCAATATTCACAATTAAATCAATGTGATACACCAAATAAGATAAAGGCAAAAATCATACCCTTTCAACACATGAAGAACAAATATTTGACAAAATTCAACAGCTGTTTATGATACAAAAGGTCTTTACAAAGTAGATATAAGGGATTATACCTCAACAAAATAAATATCATATGACAAACCCTCAGCAAAACATCCTACTCAACTGTAAAAAGCTGAAAGCTTTTCTTCTGAGATCAAACACAAGGCAAAAATGCCTACTCTCATCACTTTTATTCAACATAGTTTCGGTAGTTCTAGTCAGAATCATCAAGCAAGCAAAAGAAAATAAGAACATCCAAATCTGAAGGAAGAGTCAAAACAGACACTATTGAAACTTTAACACATTGTGAAAGATATTAAAGAAGGTACAAATAAATTGAAAGATATTCTGCACTCATGGATTGGAAGACCTAATATTGTTAAAATGATCACACTACACAAAACAACCTACAGATTGCTACCATCCTTATCCAAATTTCAATGAAAATTTACACAAATATGGAACAAGGAATTCTGAAATTTGTGTGGAACCACAAAAAAAAGTGACTAGCCAAAGAAATCTTGAGACAGAATGACAGAAGGGTCGTGCTTCCTGATTTCAAACTATATTACAAAGCTGTATTAATCAAACAGTATGGTATTGCTATAAAAAATGGACACAAAAATCACTGGAACAGAATAGAGATCCCAGAAATAAACCCAATATATGTGGTCAATTAATTTATGACAAAAAGTAGAGATTATAGCATTGGGAAAGGACTGTCTCTTCAAAAATGGTGTTGTGAAAGCTGGATGGTTACACGCAAAAGAATGAAACTGAAAAACTCTTACACCATTCACAAAAATTAACTCAAAATGGATTAAAGACTTGATCATAAGTCCTGAAGCCATAAAAATCCTAGAAGAGGGAACTTCCCTTGTGGCTGTGGTAAAGAATCCACCCACCAATGCAGGAGACTCAAGTGTGATCCTTGATCCAGGGAAGATCCCAGATGCCACGGAGCAACTCAGCCCGTTCGCCACAACTGTTGAGCCTGTGCTTTAGAGCCCGGAACAGCAAACTATCAAGCCCAGTGCCACAACTACTGAAGCTCAGTGCCCTCCAGCCTGTTCTCCTCAACAAAAGAAGCCACTGCAATAAGAAGCCTGTGCAATGCAATGAAGAGTAGCCCCTGCTCACTGCAATTAGAGAAAACCCCATGCAGCAACAAAGACCCAGCACAGCAAAAATAAATAAATTTTAAAATTTATTTAAAAAATCCTAAAGTAAAATTAGGATGAAAAGGTCCTGACATCAATCATCATGAGGATATTTTGGGTTTGATGCCAAAAGCAAAAACAACAAGAGAAAAAAATAAGCATTGAAACTACAGAAAGCTAAAAAACTTCTGCACAACAAAGGGAAAAGGTCACAAAATGAAAAGGTAATTTATGGAGTTGGGGAAAATATTTGCAAATTACATTTCTGACAAGGGTTAATATCCAAAATACTTAAAGAATTCATACATCTCAATAGCAAAAGCAAACCACAGACAATTTGATTAAAAATGGGCAGAGGACCTGAATAGACCATTTTTTTTTCAAAGAAGACATAAAGAGGGCCAAGAGGTACATGAAAAGGCACACAATGTTATGTCATCAGAAAAATGCAAATCAAACTATAATGGGGTAACATCTCACATCTGTTAGAATGGCTTTTATCCAAAAGACAAGAAAAAACAGGAGTTGGTGAAAACGCGGAGAGAAGGCAAGCCTTGTGCACAGTTGGGCGGGGCGGGGAGGGGGGAATGTTGAGTTGATGCAGCCCCTATGGAGAACAGTATTGAGGTTCTCCAAAAATTAAAAATAAAACTGTCATATGGTTCATCATTTCACTTCTGGGTATTTATCTGAAGGAAACAAAATACCAACTTGAAAAAACTGTGCAACCAAATGTTCATTGCAGCATTATTTACAATAGCCAAACAACGTAAGTCTTCACTGATGGATAATGTGATATGTACGTATGTCCGGCCAACAAAAAGTAAGAAATCCTGCCATGTGTAGCAACATGGATGAACCTTGAGGGCATTATGCTAATTGAATAAATACCATATGATCTAATTTATATGTGGAATCTTAATATCAATACCAAAAAAAGGGGGTTCAGAGATGCCGAGAACAGTTCGGTGGTTTCCAGAGGTGGATTGATGTGGGCAAAACAGTTGGAGGTAGTCAAAAGGTACAAACGTGCAGTTTAAAGTGGAATTCCATGAAGATGTAATGTACAGCATGGTGACTACCATGAATCTGTATTATATACTTGAAAGTTGGTAAGAAAATTCCTCCTCATAATCAAAATAATTTTACTGAATACATGATGATGGATATTACTAGACTTATTGTGGTGATCATTTACCAAATATACAGAAATATATAAGCTTTACATTTAACACCTGAAACTAAAACAATGTTATATGAATTATATCCAAATTAAAACTCTAAATAACAAGGTTGAAATGTGGATTAAATTAGCTCCATCCTAACGTCATTTTGTGGACCCAACTTTAACTCATCTCTTAGATATTTTAAAATATAAAATCTCACTACTGACATCCTACAGGGTTGGGACAGACACAGAGAAACAGACAGCAAGTCACCTGCACACGAGATATAGGCTTCCTCCTTTGGAGAGCAGGAAGTGTAATTCCAAGGGTCAGAAGGACACTGCCAGAGAGAGGTATCAGTGCTCCGACACCGAATTCCATCTACCCACTGGGGTCTAGAACCTTCTCTGAGACCAACAATAGTGTTGAGGGTTCCACTCTCCCCACAGCCAAGCTGTCTGCAGATCACGGACACAGTGATGTCTTCCATGGGGTTGCGGCAGACACTGCCCCAGGTCCCGTTGTAGAAAACTTCCAGCCACCCAGCACACTGCTGGTCCTCGCTCACCATCCTGAGGGCCAGGAACTCTAAGGTTGAAAGAGAGGAGACAGGACACAGTGAGCTTTCCCCAGTGCTCTGGGTTTTCCTCTTTCCCAGAAATCGTGAACACTCACCCCTGACCCAGCTGAGGAGATACCACTAGGTGACAAGACTGAAATCTGTCTCCCTTTTACTTGACTTTGTCCATTAATGTCTGTCTTTCTATTTCTACCACAATGATGTAGTGAATACGAACAGAGAGAAAGACCAACATAGGCACCTGCGGGAAGGGCCCTGAGCCTTGTTTCCTGATAAAACCTGTAAAAGAGCATGTGAAAGGGATGTGGGTAGTGGAGAAACAGGCAGAACAGTGAACCCACAAATGTCTATGTTCCAGTCTTTCAATCCTGTGAATGTTGCCTTATATTTCAAAAGGGGTTTTACAGACATTATTAAGACAAGAAACTTAGGAGCTTGGGATGGTGAAACTAACCTGCAATATTATGAATTAACCATATAAACCCAATCTAATTATCCCTAAATTGGAATACTCTTCCTGAGTGTGGTTAGAGGAAGATGAGACACTGAGGAATGGTCAGGGGAGGGAATGTTGTCTGAAGAAGAAGATGGGCTCCAAGCCAAGGAATGAGGCCATAGGAACCAGAAAAGACTGGCAAACGAGTTTCCCCAGGGCCTCCAGGAAGAACGCAACCCTGTGGACACTGGGGTGTTGGTCTACGGAGACCCTTGTCAGACTCCTAGGATATAGAACTGAACAGAGTAAATCTGTGCTTTCATTACAATGTCAACAGGATCACCAGACTGTACTACCACAGGGAACTGAAGGAGAGCCCTGCTTTCATGTGGAAACCGCAAGAAACGGCTACCAGGAAACACTGCTGAGAACAAAGGACCAGACTCTCAGCTGCTGCAGAAGGAAGTGAAAGCACTTAGTCTTCACGTCTGCTGGAAACATAGGCTCCATGGGAGGAAGCCTTCTTCTCTGGTCCTTTCAGCATCTATCCCTCAGGACTCAGACTCCTTTCTTCCAGGGCCACCCCTCCCCCTTCCTGCGGACAGTGTGCAGCCCAGACCTGAGCAGATGACCCCGCGTCCTGCTTGTGTCTGCAGTCGTGCTGCCCCAGCCCCGGAAGGGCACTTCCACAAGTGAGACTCCTTTCCTGTGCAGTTCAGGTCGTCCAGCCAGATGGGTCCTGATCCTGCCCCGAAGTGAGCAGATGTCGTGGCATTGAGGGCTTGTCCACAGCCCAGCTGCCTGCACACCACGTGGGCATCGTCCAGGTCCCAGCATCATCACAGATGGTGCCCCAGGAGCCCTGGTCAAGAATCTCCACTCTCCCGGCGCAGTGACCGCCCCCATCTACCAGGCGGAGCTGTCTGCTGTCTGAGGAGAGAGAAATTGGACAATGGGGCGGTACCCAGGCAGGGTGGGGGTGGTGGGGGGCTGCGGACGAGAAGCGTCTTCTGTCCTGTAGGACCCTCACCTGAGCAGTAGGGGGCACTCTCCTCTGAGGCTGCAGAGCCTGTTGGTTCAGAAAGGGAGTCGCTGCACTGGGGCAGCACCTGGGTCTGGTTTCCTGCAGAAATAGCAATGATCAGAGGGACATGAGTTACCGGAAGATAGTGAAGGATAGAGAAGCCTGGCGTGCTGCAGTCCAGGGGATAGAAAAGAATTGGACACGACTGAGCGACTGAACAGCAGCACATAATCTTTGCTGTTACATTCACTGAGAAGTGAATGTGTCTCCTCTCTTGAAGTTCTGCTGACCTTTGTGAATTCCTAGTAAGTTATAATGCTGCTGCTGCTGCTAAGTCACTTCAGTCGTGTCTGACGGCAGCCCACCAGACTCCTCTGTCCTTGGGATTCTCCAGGCAAGAATACTGGAGTGGGCTGCCATTTCCTTCTCCAATGCATGAATGCATGCCAAGCCTTCCCAGTCATGCCCGACTCTGTAGTAACAGAAGGGAGTTAAGATAAAGTTGCTTGACTTTCAGCACTAGGTCTGGAAAACATGCAGCCTCCTGTGAAATCACTGAGGACTTTTGCTTTAGGGCAAGTCTGCCCTGTTGAGACACTCATCGTGTGGAGATGGTCATATGCAGGTCTCTGGTCACTCAGTTCAACCCAGGTGACCTTCCAGTTGCCAGGCTTGTCCTCATGAACCATCTTGTATCCGCAGCCCAGTTGTGTCCTCAGATGATGTCAGCCCAGCTGATACTGGGCTACAACCTGATGAGACTCCAAGACAGTACAAATCAGAGCGCTTCCCAAATTCCTTTCCAACTCCAGGAAATCGTGAGCAAAAGTAAAAAGGGGTTTTAGGATGGTAAGTTTTGTTGGAAATTTGGTTATGCAGCAATAGTAACCAAACTTATAATTACCACACACTACTAAGTATTTACTGGAGAAGGCAATGGCACCCCACTCCAGTACTCTTGCCTGGAAACTCCCACGGACAGAGGAGCCTGGTAGGCTGCAGTCCATGGGGTCGCAAAGAGTCGGACTGCTGAACGACTTCACTTTCACTTTTTCACTTTCCTACATTGCAGAAGGAAATGGCAACCCACTCAGTGTTCTTGCCTGGAGAATCCCAGGGACGGAGGTGCCTGGTGGGTTGCATCTATGGGGTCACACAGAGTTGGACACGACTGAAGCGACTTAGCTTAGCTTAAGTATTTACTGAAGACAACTGAAGTGTTTGTTTCAGAACAACTTGTATATGCATATGCATAGCATCTTTATCCATAATGGCCCAAATTTGGGATGCCACCTAAAACACATGACATTGCTTTTGGAACAAAGTAACAGGCAGAAGCTAGAGGGGTGAAGGAGGTTATTAGCAGAAGCCTAATGGGCTTGGGCAATGCTGTCATGAGGATTGAAAGGAAGTGAGGAAATACAATTGGGGCTGAAAGAAAAATATATGTTGATATTTATGCAAAATAAAATGGTTGCTGTAAGTGACTAGATTTTGAAGTACTTTGTTACCCGGCAACAGTAACCGAAACACCTTTTTTCAGTCTCAGTAACTATAGAGCAAAACAAGCAAAGCAGTCACTAAATATTTAGAACATTTGAGTGGGGTGATTTAACAAACATACCTCTCAAAACTAGAGAATACACCTTATTCTAAGCACTTATAGGTCATTTTTCAAGGCTGATCATATATTATACAAAAAGTGAGATCCAAAAATTTTTCAAAGGGTAAAATAATTAAAAATATGTTTGTTTTGTTTTGTTTTTTACTAAAGTGGAATTAAGCTAAAAACAAAAGACAAATAGTAAAATCTCCTGTTATTTGTTTTGTAGCTAAGTCATGTTTGACTCTTTTGCGGCCTCAAGGGCTGTAGCCGATCAGTCTCCTCTATCCATGGGATTTCCAGGCAAGAATACTGGAGTGGGTTGCCATTTCTTTCCAAAACCTTCTGTAGTGAGGTATAATTTTCATGCATTAAAATACACATATTTTGAGTATGTTTTCATAAGTTTGACAATTGCCTATGCCAGCATAACCATTATCACAGTTAAAATTCAGAATATATAGGATTATTCGCAAGTTCCTATGTGCCTCTTGCAACCAATAAAAGCCCCAACCCAGATCCAGGCAAATACTGATCTGTCTTTTTATTATAATAGATTAGTTGTATTTTTTGAGAATTTAATAAAATCATACAATATGGAATCCCTTTTAGATGGCTTCTTCATTTAGCATGCTTTGAGATTTTCTGTGTAGTTGGATTTATGAGTAGCTTTTTTTTCTATTGTTAAAGTCTTACATTGTATGACTATGCCAAAGAAAGTTTTCCTTTCTTTCACTAAAGAAAAT